>NC_091253.1:63770000-66462500 GCF_042477335.2 Ovis canadensis
CATTCTGAAGGAGATCAGCCCTGGGATTTCTTTGGAAGGAATGATGCTAAAGCTGAAACTCCAGTACTTTGGCCACCTCATGTGAAGAGTTGACTCATTGGAAAAGACTTTGATGCTGGGAGGGATTGGGGGCAGGAGGAGAAGGGGACGAGAGAGGATGAGATGGCTGGATGGCATCATGGACTCGATAGACGTGAGTGTGAGTGAACTCCGGGAGTTGGTGATGGACAGGGAGGCCTGGCGTGCTGCGATTCATGGGGTTGCAAAGAGTCGGACACGACTGTGCGACTGAAATGAACTGGACTGATATGAAAAAAGACAAATGATTTTTCAGAATAAACTTTTAAATGAAAACTGCTCAAATTAAAATTAAAAAGGAAAATCTAATTTTGGGGTAAAAGCACATTTTGTGGTAGTTCTAATAATTTTACATTAGCCATACTCAGAAAGAGTAAAACTATGAAATATCCTTGAGGACATTTCCAGAGAGTATCTTAAACAATTTCATTCCTAATAATATTTTAAATAAAGATAATCATCAAAATTCCTTGGCATCAAAGCTCAACATTATTTTCCTTATAATTTTAATTACACTACTATTAAGACTTTTGTTTAATATTATATTACAAAGCTGATGTTCTGTGGAAGACTGGAAATAACGTGTCCTCTACCAAAATCCACTTCTAAGTTTACTACAGAGTCAGCCTCAGGGGACAGTTAATACACAAAGCATTAAAATACTTCTAGGTCAAATTCCTAATATTAACTTTGCTATTGGTTTCCTTGGTGGCTCAGACAGTAAAGAATCTACCTTCAGTGTAGGAGAACTGGGCTTGATTCCTGGGTCAGGAAGATCCCCTGGAGAAGGGAATGGCAATGCACGCTGGTATTCCTGCCTAGAGAATTTCATGTACGGAGAAGCCTGCCTGTCTATAGTCCATGGGGTCACAAAGAATCAGCCATGACTGAGCAATTCACACTTTCACTTCCTTGGTGACTCAGTGGTAAAGATTCTGCCTGCTAATGTAGGAGACATGGGTTTGATCCCTGGGTTGCAAAGATCCCCTAAAAAAGGGAATGGCAATCCACTCTAGTATTCCTGCTGGGGAAAATCCCATGGACAGCGGAGCCTGGCAGGTTATAGTGCATAGGGTTGCAAAAGAGTCAGCTATGACTTAGCTCATAAACAACAACAACAATTTTTGGTTTGAAAAATTAGATGTCTCAGATTATTTTGTTGTTTGAAAATTTCCCAGAGTATCTCAGCACCTGAACTGATTCCTCCTTGCAATAGAAGCAGGACGGGACTAATATGCTGTCAGTTAAAAAAAAAAATGCATGACACAAAACAATAAAGTAAACCAAAACAATAACAAGAACAACAACAAAAAACCCCAAACTAAAGGATATCCAAATAGCCTCAGTAAAGGCAAAAGAGATTCTGACATATTTTAAACCAAAAAAAAATCTATGATAAACCCACAAAGGAATCTCTTCTTCAACTCCTGCTTCTGAGTGAGCAAATGATTGTTTTTATTAAAATTGGTTTAGAAAAAATATCTTAATAAATATGTGTAATCATATTGGACAGAGGGCTATTATTCTCAATCTGGAAAGCATACTCTCATGAGTTTCTAAAATAATCTGCATTCAAATGAGATGTGTAGATGAAAATACAAGGAAATAGCTTGCATATATACAAAACTAGAAAAGAAAACCAAGATTTGCAAAGTATAGGCAATCAAAATTATGGAGTATGTAACAATGCTTTTAGATTTAAATTTTACTTATCACTGGGTACTAAGATTGTTCAAGCCTTTGAAGAAAATTTTCCATAAAAGTTTCAATTATTCTTCTTTTGATTGGTATTGTAGTTAAACTCTATATTGTTTGGGGCTAAGGAATATTGGATTTTTCATGTTGGAATATTAATAGGGATGTATAAGATATATTTGAAATGCCCTAATTTATTATTTCCTTCCTCATCTTTTGTCAGAAATTAAGCTCAAATTTTTTTCTTTTTGGTCAATCCAGGAAAGAGAGGAGGAAAAATATCACTCCAGTTAGAATGAGCACAGTGAACTGAAGTTAAATATAGTATATTTTATTTTGGTAGGCAGCTTTTGCTACTTCCTTTTGGGAAATAAGAAAATGAAAATAATAAATAAATAAATGATAGATCCAGTCCTTTCCTGTGCCTTTTCTTTGTATTTCACCAATATCTCTCATTTGCTTGTGAGCTTCTGGAGGATGAAGGTCATGTTCTGTTCCTTTAAAAATTCTAAATGTAACCTTGGTGTTGATACAGTCCCATCCCAAGTTCTAGGTGAAAACCATTGACACAGACCTAAGTCTGGGAACTAAGTTTCCTTCATATAAGAAATGAGAATACAGCTGGTCTTTGCAAAACTTTGATGTCTTCTCTGAAGAAAATAAACAGATGTAAAAAGTGCAACTGTGGAAATAATAGAAATACATAATCTTTTCTTCAAAAGGTGAATGATGTATGAATGAGTGCCTATGTGTGTGTGTATGTGTATGATTGAAGCAACCACTGAATAAATGGTATATTAAATACATTGCTTGTGGGCTATGATTAAAATAAAAAGTTTCCCTGAAATTGCTGCTACCTCAATATTAAAAATCCTAAAATGTTTTTAAGTTCCAAATTAGAGTCTCTACTCAGCAGTTCTCCTGGGTTTCCTTACCCTACTGCTCTCCACCCTGGTGCCCTTTCCCAGTAAAATCTCTTGCTTTGTCAGCACATGTGTCTCCTTGGACAATTCATTTCTGAGTGTTAGACAAGAGCCCAGTTTGGGGCCCTGGAAGGGATCCACCTTCCTACAACGAATGGTGACTCTGGCGGGAACTCTTCTTCGCCGAGACTGACATCCTGACCACTCGGGGTACTCAGGGGCCAGCTTGCCTGCCAATGGACCAGACCCAGTGGCCGCAACTGGGACCCTTTCATCGTTGGTCTCCTCCTGATGTGGACAACTGGCCAAAATGCCCCAACCGGTAAGGAACAAGAGACTTTATTGACCTCACTCCCCTTCCCTCTCTCTTTTCTCTCCTTAACCCTTCCTATCCGCCCCTGTTTTTCTAGTCCCCCGGTCCTGGAAGCAGGAATCTGGTTGAAGGGCCCTCAGCCTGAGCTGAGGATTGGAGACTGATCGCCTCATCTTGGCAGAGAACTCGAATTCTGGTTCTGGTCTGGTCTGATTTCTGGTAGGGCCAAGTTCCAGTCCTCCCTTCTCTGGAGGCCCAGGGAAAAGCCACATAATGCCAGGGCATCTGTAGGTGGCAGGAGATGTCTTTAAGGCCACCCCTATTGCCCCCTCTCTCCCGCCTCGTCCCGCTTCTTCTTTCAACCTGGCTTCCTTTCCTCCCTTGAAATCTTTGATGTTAGTACTTGGATCTGAAGTTCTGTGTCTCTATAGGAGGTTTTCTGAGAGACCGTATTCTTGTATTTAAGGGTTTCCCTGGTAGTGCAGAGGTTAAAGCATCTGCCTGCAATGTGGGAGACCTGGATTTGATCCCTAGGTTGGGAAGATCCCCTGGAGAAGGAAATGGCAACCCACTCCAGTATTCTTGCCTGGAGAATCTCATGGACGGAGGAGCTTGGTGGGCTACAGTCCACAGGTCACAAAGAGTAGGACACGACTGAGCAACTTCACTTTCACTTTCACTCAGCAATTAGAATATATCCAGTCTAATATATCCATCAACATTTTATTTTTAGTCAAATTTAAAGCTTATTCCCTCTTTAAACCATGATAAGTTCTGTAACTGGGAGTGCCTTTCTAGAAGGAGCGTTGACATCAATGATGTCAACTCTCCCCATTCATTCCCTCCCTTACCCATGGCAGCAATGAGGTGGGAGAAGACAGGAGAGGTCGGGGATAGAACTGAAGTTTTTATTTTTTAGATGACTTCACACTTCCAGACCTTGAAGTTGATTAAGATGACCTTTGCCCTTTTTGAGGGCATTTGTGGAAAATTCACAGTCCATCACCAGAGGATACATTTGAAGCCCTCTTGACTCTAACCCAGTGTCACTCCCGAACGACTTTGCAGTCCCAGTGTGGCCCAGGCTCTCTTCTTAGGTAGGACACAATGATGGTGCGCAGGTCTATTAATGCTGCCATTTCTGGCCTACTGCTTTCCCAAGGGTGAGTCAGGCTTCATCCTTTCTTCCTGGCCCCCCCTTAGGTTTAGTGGGCTCAGAGCAGATTCTTTCCAGGAGCTTGTGAATGCCCTTTCACAAGAGATAAGGTAAAAGATGTGGAGCCTTCAGCCCTCTCTACTTTGGAGAAGGTGATGGCTTCATTTGTCAGTTTCTCTCCAAAGATGTGGCTTTACAACTCTCTCTCAACTACTGTGGTGTGGTGGTTTAGTCACTCAGTCGTGTCTGACTCTTTGCACCCCCATGACGGTAGCCTGCCAGGCTCCTCTGCCCATGAGATTTCTCAGGCAAGAATACTGGAGGGAGTTGCCATTTCCTTTTCCAGTCTGCCTAGTCTCTTATGCTTCTTGCATTGGGTTCTCTGGGAAGCCCTCTTTCAACTATGAAAATGAAGACATTAAAAGTGAAGTCACTCAGTCGTGTCCGACTCTTTGCAACCCCATGGACTGTAGTCCACCAGGCTCCTTTGTCCATGGGATTCTCCAGGCCAGAATACTGGAGTGGGTTGCCTTTTCCTTCTCCAGGGGATCTTCCTGATCCAGGGATTGAACCCAGGTCTCCCACATTTATAGGCAGACACTTTAACCTCTGAGCCACCAGGGAAGCCCCAACTATAATCCTTCCTTATTTCCCTGATACCACCCACGGTCCCACAGTTGCAAAACTCATTTGTCCCTATAGTAAATTGTGCATTTCAAATCGTCTACATTTTTTGTTTTCTTTACAACGTCTCCCATTTTCTTATGTTACAACTTCATTGAAAGAGATGTGCATGTGGGCTAAGTCACTTCAGCCATATCTGACTTTTTGTGACTCTATGGACTGTAGTTGGCCAGGCTTTTCTGCCCACAGGATTCTCCAAGCCAGAATACTGGAGTAGGTTGCAAGAGAGGTGAGAGGAAGACAATTAAGTTGGTAAGTATTTGGAAGTTAGAATGAAATATTTGGCTATGTTTCTAAACAGTGAAACTGTTTCATCACATAAAATCTGACTTTTGTTCAAAAAAGAAAAAAGAATTGCATTCATTGAAGTAAAGTAGGAAAGCTTGATAGGTGAATCTCCTTCCTTCTCTCTCCAATTCTCTGCCCTTGAAACAACTCTTTCCGCAGAAACCAGTGGATATGAGAGTATATGTGGAAAGACCTCTCTCTCCTAGAGGCCATATTTGATTCAGGACAAATAGAAAGTTTATTCTAAGGAAGGCTAAAAATCAGATCAATGTTGAGGAGAGAATAGAGTATGAAAACAACTAGGAAACAATAAAGTGACCCCAGAAAAGGCAGAAAGAAAGTATATAAAGGGGCATTAATAGTGATTTAGTTAGCTTGTTAGGTAGGTAGTTATTAGAAGAGCAAAATAACACAAGCTTTTCCTTGTATTTCTTTTGTTTCTTCTTCTTGAGGAGTAGCAGCATGTTTTATGTTTATATCTTTGTAGCTCCAACGGCATGTCTCACTCTTCTTCCCCCTTTCTCTCCATGGAGATGTTTGCCTTCAATGTAATTCTATTAGCACATTACATGTTAGCAGAGAATTTAATGCAGATTTTGAGAAGTGATAGATTCATGATGGGATCCAGTTACTAAAAATTGACCACATCATCTCCTCCATCTTCAAACATGCTGCCAATTTTCGTTCTTTCCCTTTTTAATGAAAAATAATTACTGAAGAATATCATTATTTCTTCTGTAAGAATGAGGCTTGGAAAATTATAGGAACTTTTCAAATAGTAACATCTCTTGGGCTCTGACTTTATTTCCATATCTCATAAATCTAAATGCACCATTTTTGTTAGCTATTTTTCTTTTTTAACAAAGGTATATATGTGAACTCAATATTTGGAATAAGATTCAAAAATTTTATGTGTATTTCACATCAACTGCATTTTTCTCCCCTTTTATCGTTTGACCCACTTCACCCATTTCCCCATCCCCCCATGTCCTCCCTGAGGCAACCATCTTCATTTCTGTATATCAGGTTATTTTTTATTTTCCCTTCTTTCTTTTAATTTTCTTTGTAAAAAAAGATTCCATGTACAAGAGGGCTCATATGGTTATTTGTCTTTTCTGTCAGACTAACTTACTTAGCATAATGCCCCCTGCCCCCAGTTGTTGCCCACATGTCTGTCTCCTATGCCTGGATCTCTATTCCTACAGATTTCAATATCTGAGTCTATGACTTAGTCCTGTTGGTTTCAAAGCTGAAATGTCCATAGACCAGAAAAACTACCATTCAACTACTAAATATCCATATGTCTGAACTTGAGTGCTTTTTCATTGTCTTAACACCCCTGAGCACCAATCTCCACAAAACAAGTAAGTGGATAAATAAACCTGCAAACATACCAAAGAAATCACCACTTTTTAGTGCTGTATTTCATTTGTCTTCAGATGACACTTCAGTTCACCCAGTGCTGTTAGCACGTACCCTGAGACTTATCTCTGACTACTTCCTCCTTCTATCTAAATGAGTACATTTTCTGAATAGTTCAGAGTGCCTACCAGTGCCTAACATTTGTCAGTGCCTTCATTTTTAGATAAAGTTTAAGATCCTCAGCATGCCAAACTGATCCTTCATGGTCCAATCTTGGTTAACTCATGCAGCATTATCTTTCGTCATTTTTTCTACATTATAATTTATTTTCTAGTAGTAATGAACAACTTTTAATTTCCCAGACTTATGCTAATAGTACCAGAATCTGTGTCTTGAGTGCCTTGGTTCCTTTTCTGTCTAGAAACTATTGATTTTATTTTTAAAGCATGATCGAATTTTAAAAATTTTTCTTTAATGACGCTTTATCCCAGTTCAATAGCTAACAAATCCCTAAAATTGCTACAAACGTAGGTTAGGAGTCTGTTTACCTACAGATATTATTACATATGAAGTAACATTTTCCCATTCTATTGTTTTCCTCTTTCTTTGCATTGCTCGCTGAGGAAGGCTTTCTTATCTCTCCTTGCTATTCTTTGGAACTCTACATTCAAATGGGTATAACTTTCCTTTTCTCCTTTGCTTTTCACTTCCGTTTCTACACAGCTATTTTTAAGGCCTCCTCTGGCAGACATTTTGCTTTTTTGCATTACTTTTTCTTGGAGATGGTCTTGATTCCTGTCTCCTGTACAATGTCATGAACCTCTGCCCATAGTTCATCAGGCACTCTGTCTATCAGATCTAGTCCCTCAAAACTATTTCTCACTTTCACTGTATAATCATAAGGGATTTGATTTAGGTCATACCTGAATGGTCTAGTGGTTTTCTCCACTTTCTTCAATTTCAGTCTGAATTTGGCAATAAGGAGCTCATGATCTGAGCCACAGTCAGCTCCTGGTCTTGTTTTTGCTGACTGTATAAAGCTTCTCCATCTTTGGCTGCAAAGAATATAATCAATCATATTTCAGTGTTGACCATTTGTTGATATCCATGTGTAGAGTCTTCTCTTGTGTTGTTGGAGGAGGGTGTTTGCTATGACCAGTGCGTTCTCTTGGCAGAACTCTATTAGCCTTTGCCCTGCTTCATTATGTACTGCAAGGCCAAAATTGCCTGTTATTCCAGGTATTTCTTTACTTCCTATTTTTGCATTCCAGTCCCCTATAATGAAAAGGACATATTTTGGGGGTATTAGTTCTAGAAGGTCTTATAGGTCTTCACAGAACATTTCAACTTCAGCTTCTTCAGCGTTACTGGTCGGGGCATACACTTGGATTACCATGATATTGAGTGGTTTGCCTTGGAGACAAACAGATATCATTTTGTCATTTTTGAGACTGCATCCAAGTACTGCATTTTGGGTCTTGGTTCTAAAAGGCCTTGTAGCTCTTCATAGAACCGTTCAAATTCAGCTTCTTCAGCGTTACTGGTTGGGGCATAGGATTGGATTACTGTGATATTAAATGGTTTGCCTTGGAAACGAACAGACATTCTGTCGTTTTTGAGATTGCATCCAAATACTGCATTTCAGACTCTTTTGTTGACCATGATGGCCACTCAATGTCTTCTAAGGATTCCTGCCCACAGTAGTAGATATAATGGTCATCTGAGTTCAAATCACCTATTCCAGTCCATTTTAGTTGGCTGATTCCTAGAATGTCGACGTTCACTCTTGCCATCTCCTGTTTGACCACTTCCAATTTGTCTTGATTCATGGACCTGACATTCCAGGTTCCTATGCAATATTGCTCTTTACAGCATTGGATCTTGCTTCTATCACCAGTCACATCCACAACTGGGTATTGTTTTTGTTTTGGTTCCATCACTTCATTCTTTCTGGAGTTATTTCTCCACTGATCTCCAGTAGCATATTGGGCACCTACCAAACTGGGGAGTTCCTCTTTCAGTATCCTATCATTTTGCCTTTTCATACTGTTCATGGGGTTCTCAAGGCAAGAATACTGAGTGGTTTGCCATTCCCTTCTCCAGTGGACCACATTTTGTCAGACCTCTCCACCATGACCCACCTGTCTTGGGTCACCCCACATGGCATGGCTTAGTTTCATTAAGTTAGACCAGGCTGTGGTCCATGTGATCAGATTGACTAGTTTTCTGTGAGTATGGTTTCAGTGTGTCTGCCCTCTGATGCCCTCTTGCAACACTTACTGTCTTACTTGTTTTTCTCTTATGTTGGACGTGAGGTATCTCTTCAGGGCTGCTCCAGCAAAGCACAGCTGCTGCTCCTTACCTTGGACAAGGAGTATCTTCTCAAGGCCACCCCTCATGACGTTGAATGTGGAGTAGCTCCTCTCGGCCCTCCTGTGCCCGTGCAGCCACTGCTCTTGGACGTGGGGTTGCTCCTTTTGGCTGCCGCCCCTGACCTCGGGCATGGGTTAGCTCCCCTCCGCCCCTGCCCCTATCAATAACCTCAGATATGCCGAAGACACCACCCTTATGGCAGAAGTGAAAAGGAACTAAAAAACCTCTTGATGAAAGTGGAAGAGACTGAAAAAGTTGGCTTAAAGCACAACATTCAGAAAAATAAGGTCATGGCACCTGGTCCCATTACTTCATGGGAAAAAGATGGGGAAACAGTGGAAACAGTGTCAGACTTTATTTTTTGGGGCTCCAAAACACTGCAGATGGTGATTGCAGCCATGAAATTTAAAGATGCTTACTCCTTGGAAGGAAAGTTATGACCAACAAGATAGCATATTCAAAAGCAGAGACATTACTTTGCCAACAAAGTTCCATCTAGTAGGCTATGGTTTTTCCTATGGTCATGTATGGATGTGAGAGTTGGACTGTGAAGAAAGCTGAATGCCAAAGAATTGATGCTTTTGAAGTGTGATGTTGGAGAAGACTCTTGAGAGTCCCTTGGACTGCAAGGAGGTCCAACCAGTCCATCCTAAATGAGATCAGTCCTGGGTGTTCATTTGAAGGACTGATGCTAAAGCTGAAACTCCAGTACTTTGGCCACCTCATGCGAAGAGTTGACTCATTGGAAAAGACCCTGATGCTGGGAGGGATTGGGGGCGGGAGGAGAAGGGGACAACAGAGGATGAGATGGCTGGATGGCATCACCGACTCGATGGACAAGAGTGTGAGTGAACTCCGGGAGTTGGTGATGGACATGGAGGCCTGGCATGTTGTGATTCATGGGGTCCCAAAGGGTTGGACATGACTGAGCAACTAGGCTGAACTGAGCTGCATTTTGGACTCTCTTGTTGACTATGATGGCTACTCCATTTCTTCTAAGGGATCCCTGCCCACAGTAGTAGATATAACAGTCATCTGAGTTAAATTCACCCATTCCACTCCATCTTAGTTCACTGATTCCTAGAATGTCAATGTTCACTCTTGCCATCTCTTGTTTGATCAATTCCAATTTCCCTTGGTTCATGGACCTGACATTCCAGGTTCCTATGTAATATTGCTCTTTATAGCATTGAACCTTGATTCTATCATGAGTCCCATCCACAACTGGGTGTTGTTTTTACTTTGGCTCCATCCCTTCATTCTTTCTGGTGTTATTTCTCCACTGATCTCCAATAGCATACTGGGCACCTACTGACCTGGGGAGTTAATCTTTCAGTGTCCTATATTTTTGCCTTTTCATACTGTTCATGGGGTTCTCAAGGCAAGAATATCGAAGTGGTTTGCCATTCCCTTCTCCAGTGAACCACATTCTGTCAACAATACATGAACCATGAACGTCCACATATTCTAGCTGGTTTTAGAAAAGGCAGAGGAACCAGAAATCAAATGCCAACATCTGCTGGATCATTGAAAAAGCAAAAGAGTTCTAGAAAAATATCTATTTCTGCTTCATTAACTATGCCAAAGCCTTGGACTGTGTGGATCACAATAAATTGTGGAAAATTCTGAAAGTGATAGGAATATCAGACCACCTGACTTGCCTCTTGAGAAACCTGCATGCAGGTCAGGAAGCAACAGTTAGAACTGGACATGGAACAACAGACTGGTTCCAAATAGGAAAATGAGTACGTCAAGGCTGTATATTGTCACCTTACTTATTTAACTTATATGCAGAGGGCAGCATGAGAAATGCTGGGCTGGAGGAAGCACAAGATGGAATCAGGATTGCTGGGAGAAATATCAATAACCTCAGATATGCAAATGACACCACCCTTATGGCAGAAGGTGAAGAAGAACTAAAGAGCCTCTTGGTGAAAGTGAAAGAGGAGAGTGAAAAATTTGGCTTAAATCTCAACATTCAGAAAACGAAGATCATGGCATCTGGTCCCATCACTTCATGGAAAATAGATGGGGAAACAGTGGAAACAGTGTCACGCTTTATTTTTTTGGGCTCCATAGTCACTACAGATGGTGTTTGCAGCCATGAAATTAAAAGACCCTTACTTCTTGGAAGGAAAATCATGACCAACCTGGATAGCATATTAAAAAGCAGAGGCATTACTTTGCCAACAAAGGTCCTTCTAGTCAAGGCTATGGTTTTTCCAGTGGTCATGTATGGATGTGAGGGTTGGACTATAAAGAAAGCTGAGTGCCAAAGAATTGATACTTTTGAACTGTGGTGTTGGAGAAGACTCTTGAGAGTCCCTTGGACTGCAAGGAAGTCCAACCAATCCATCCTAAGGGAGATCAGTCCTGGGTATTCATTGGAAGGACTGATGTTGAAGCTGAAACTCCAATGCTTTGGCCACCTGATGCGAAGAGCTGACTCATTTGAAAAGACCCTGACGCAGGAAAAGATTGAGGGCTGAGGAGAAAGGAACGACAGAGGCTAACATGGTTGCATGGCATCACCGACTCAATGGACATGGGTTTGGGTGAACTTCAGGAGTTGGTGATGGACAGGGAGGCCTGGCATGCTGCGGTTCATGGGGTCACAAGGAGTGAGACTCGACTGTGTTACTGAACTGAAAGTAACATTTTAGTAATATAGAGAATTATAATGTGATCCACATGTGTAATTTTAAAATTTCTAGAATTTATGTTAAGATAAAGGGAAAAATAAAAGAGATGATCTTAATTTTAATAATATATATAATCGTATCAAAAGCTTATTATTTCAAAATATATTATTTTTAAAAAGTTATATTCAGTTCAGTTCAGTTCAGTTCAGTTCAGTCTCTCAGTCGTGTCTGACTCTTTACGACCCCATGAATCGCAGCAAGCCAGGCCTCCCTGTCCGTCACCATCTTCCGGAGTTCACTCAGACTCGCGTTCATCGAGTCCGTGATGCCATCCAGCCATCTCATCCTCGGTCGTCCCCTTCTCCTCCTGCCCCAAATCCCTCCCAGCATCAGAATCTTTTCCAATGAGTTAACTCTTCGCTTGAGGTGGCCAAAGTACTGGAGTTTCAGCTTTAGCAAAACTTTGGATTCCTTCCAAAGAAATCCCAGGGCTGATCTCCTTCAGAAAAGTTATACTAAGTCTTTTTAAAATCTGGTGTATATTTTTAGGTAGATATATTCCTAAGTATTTTATTCTTTTCGTTGCAATGGTGAATGGAATTGTTTCCTTAATTTCTTTTTCTACTTTCTCATTATTCGTGTATAGGAATGCAAGGGATTTCTGTGTGTTGATTTTATATCCTGCAACTTTACTATATTCATTGATTAGCTCTAGCAATTTTCTGGTGGAGTCTTTAGGGTTTTCCATGTAGAGGATCATGTCATCTGCAAAGAGTGAGAGTTTTACTTCTTCTTTTCCAATTTGGATTCCTTTTATTTCTTTTTCTGTTCTGATTGCTGTGGCCAAAACTTCCAGAACTATGTTGAATAGTAGCGGTGAAAGTGGACACCCTTGTCCTGTTCCTGACTTTAGGGGAAATGCTTTCAATTTTTCACCATTGAGGATAATGTTTGCTGCGGGTTTGTCATATATAGCTTTTATTATGTTGATGTATGTTCCTTCTATTCCTGCTTTCTGGAGAGTTTTTATCATAAATGGATGTTGAATTTTGCCAAAGGCCTTCTCTGCATCTATTGAGATAATCATATGGTTTTTATTTTTCAATTTGTTAATGTGGTGAATTACATTGATTGATTTGCGGATCCTTGCATCCCTGGGATAAAGCCCACTTGGTCATGGTGTATGATCTTTTTAATGTGTTGTTGGATTCTGATTGCTAGAATTTTGTTGAGGATTTTTGCATCTATGTTCATCAGTGGTATTGGCCTGTAGTTTTCTTTTTTTGTGACATCTTTGTCAGGTTTTGGTATTAGGGTGATGGTGGCCTCATAGAATGAATTTGGAAGTTCACCTTCCTCTGCAATTTTCTGGAAGAGTTTGAGGAGGATAGGTGTTAGCTCTTCTCGAAATTTTTGGTAGAATTCAGCTGTGAAGCCGTCTGGACCTGGGCTTTTGTTTGCTGGAAGATTTCTGATTACCGTTTCAATTTCCGTGCTTGTGATCTACCTAAAGAAACTAAAGACCTATATATAGAAAACTATAAAACACTGATGAAAGAAATCAAAGAGGACACTAATAGATGGAGAAATATACCATGTTCATGGATCGGAAGAATCAATATAGTGAAAATGAGTATACTACCCAAAGCAATTTACAAATTCAATGCAATCCCTGTCAAGCTACCAGCCACATTTTTCACAGAACTAGAACAAATAATTTCAAGATTTGTATGGAAATACAAAAAACCTCGAATAGCCAAAGCAATCTTGAGAAAGAAGAATGGAACTGGAGGAATCAACTTGCCTGACTTCAGGCTCTACTACAAAGCCACAGTCATCAAGACAGTATGGTACTGGCACAAAGACAGACATATAGATCAATGGAACAAAATAGAAAGCCCAGAGATAAATCCACACACCTATGGACACCTTATCTTTGACAAAGGAGGCAAGAATATACAATGGAGTAAAGACAATCTCTTTAACAAGTGGTGCTGGGAAAACTGGTCAACCACTTGTAAAAGAATGAAACTAGATCACTTTCTAACACCGTACACAAAAATAAACTCAAAATGGATTAAAGATCTAAATGTAAGATCAGAAACTATAAAACTCCTAGAGGAGAACATAGGCAAAACACTTTCAGACATAAATCACAGCAGGATCCTCTATGATCCACCTCCCAGAATTCTGGAAATAAAAGCAAAAATAAACAAATGGGATCTAATTAAAATTAAAAGCTTCTGCACAACAAAGGAAAATATAAACAAGGTGAAAAGACAGCCTTCTGAATGGGAGAAAATAATAGCAAATGAAGCAACTGACAAACAACAAATCTCAAAAATATACAAGCAACTTATGCAGCTCAATTCCAGAAAAATAAACGACCCAATCAAATAATGGGCCAAAGAACTAAATAGACATTTCTCCAAAGAAGACATACGGATAGCTAACAAACACATGAAAAGATGCTCAACATCACTCATTATTAGAGAAATGCAAATCAAAACCACAATGAGGTACCACTTCACACCAGTCAGAATGGCTGCGATCCAAAAATCTGCAAGCAATAAATGCTGGAGGGGGTGTGGAGAAAAGGGAACCCTCCTACACTGTTGGTGGGAATGCAAACTAGTACAGCCACTATGGAGAACAGTGTGGAGATTCCTTAAAAAATTGCAAATAGAACTACCTTATGACCAAGCAATCCCACTTCTGGGCATACACACCGAGGAAACCAGAATTGAAAGAGACACATGTACCCCAATGTTCATCGCAGCACTGTTTATAATAGCCAGGACATGGAAACAACCTAGATGTCCATCAGCAGATGAATGGATAAGAAAGCTGTGGTACATATACACAATGGAGTATTACTCAGCCGTTAAAAAGAATTCATTTGATTCAGTTCTGATGAGATGGATGAAACTGGAGCCAATTATACAGAGTGAAGTAAGCCAGAAAGAAAAACACCAATACAGTATACTAACACATATATATGGAATTTAGGAAGATGGCAATGACGACCCTGTATGTAAGACAGGAAAAAAGACACAGCTGTGTATAACGGACTTTTGGACTCAGAGGGAGAGGGAGAGGGTGGGATGATTTGGGAGAATGGGAATTCTAACATGTAGACTATCATGTAAGAATTGAATCGCCAGTCTATGTCTGACGTAGGGGGCAGCATGCTTGGGGCTGGTGCATGGGGATGACCCAGAGAGATGTTGTGGGGAGGGAGGTGGGAGGGGGGGTCATGTTTGGGAACGCATGTAAGAATTAAAGATTTTAGAATTTAAAAAATAAACATTAAAAAAAAAATCTGGTGTATATTTTACACTTACAGCATGTTTCAATTTGAGTTACTTAAACTTAAGTGCTTGGGCTTCTTCAGTGTCTCAGTGGTAAAGAATCTGCCTGTAATGCAGGACAGGCATGAGACACTGGTTCGATCCCTGGGTTGGGTAGATCCCCTGGAGAAGGACATGACAACTCTCTCATATTCTTGCTTGGAGAATCTCATGGACAGAGGAGCCTGGCAGGCTACAGTCCATACGGTTACAAAGAGTTGTACATGAGTTAAGCTACTGAGCACTCACACACAAGCAAACTTTAGTGCTTAGTAGGTATGTATGGTTAGTGACTTGGTTAACTGGCCAAGTTCATACAATGAGCTAGGCTGTATTTTCACATTTAAATTGATGAAAATAATAATAAAATTAATAATATTTATTGATACTTGATATGAAATTTAAATTTCAGTATTCTTAATAAAGATTCACTGGACTATAACAATGCTTATGCATTTACAGATTCTCTGTAGCAAATTCCAGGCTAAAAAATGACAGAATGAATTAGTTTTGAGAAATTGTGTGGCCCCCCAAAATTTAAGATATTTCCTAAATTGCCCTTTACAGAAAAAGTGTATTGCTCTATTTTTTAGTGGTCCTTTCTGTAAGGGCCATGAATTAATTATTTTAGTTTGCACTCAACACATAGCTGACACACAAAGTAGACTCTATATTTTCAAACTGTATATATTTTATGCATTCAATTTGCAAGCCCTTATTGAACAACCATAATCTTAAAACTCAATCTAACTAGAAATCTTAGAATTTTTCTAGCCCAGAACATTGTATCACCAGAATAATAATCACCACTCTCTTTGAGACTCTTTCCAGCTCTTTGCCACCCCAAGGAAATCTCTAGGCCAGAGTTGGTAGTCTTTCCCTTCTCCAGGGATCTTCCCAACCCAGGGATCAAACCCAGGTCTCCTGCATTGCAGGTGGATTCTTTACCAGCTGAGCATCAGGGAAGCCCAGAACAATAATAAAACATTGTCCAAAAAAGAATTCTCAATTCAGATATCTGCATCCAAACTCCAAGTCTTCTTCATCTGCCATCTTGAGCAATTTACTTACCATCTGTAATTCTTCATTTTAATATTTTTTAAGTGGGTCAAAATAATGCTGACTCATAGGGCTGTGCAATGATTAAAATAGATAAGGTATATAATAACAGTATAGTGAGTGAAATCTGGTAAGTATTCAATAACTATTAGATATTTTTAGTACATATATCTGAAGTTTCCTAACAGTAGTGTATTCCTTTCAGTAGCTTTTAGTCTCTGCTTTTCAATGAAATTATATTTTAATTAATGGAGTTCATAAAACTGTAAATATTTACCCATTTCATCAAACATTAGCATAACTATGTAGATAAGCTATAAGTAATTTGAACAGTGAAACATATTACTAAAATATTATAATTAAACATCTTTTAAATGTATATAAATGGAAATGAAGAATAATTTCAAAGGAGAAATGGAATTCATCCATAAGAAACATGAAAGAAGTATTACTTAGAAAGTTTTAAGGATTTTAGAATGAGGAACATACATTTTAGTAATATACTATATAGTTCTATACTAGGCCTATAAATTATTTTTAAAATAAGAATTTAAAAGTTAATAAGCAATGTGTAAATGTTACGTTATTATTTTTCATATTATAAAATTATTCAAATCAAATGGCTCCATTTATTTCCCTTGTTGACTTGTTAACATAGCTAAAAATAATTATTTGGACAGTTATGTTTAATTTAGGTTTTATGACTCCTTGGAGTGAAGAGAGGAAGAGTGTTGTAATTTTCTGGACATGGAGAATCATTTGCTATGGTAAACTGGATAAATGTTTGTGCTGCCTCACGGGAGTGGAATAGAAAAGAGTAGCTGCTTCTATTCTGCTGAGACACCAAGGTCTCCATATTCTTTCAAAATCAGTGGCCTTAGAGGGATCATGAATTGCTGAGGTAGAACAATCCTTACTTTTCTTTATCTCTCATCTACTGCCTTTGAAATCAGCTAGAGCTGCGTATTTGGAAGCAGCACAAAGGGTACGACTGGAAATAAAAATATGGCCTAGGATTTGTGATGCTCAAGTGATTCAGACTTATTTCTCCAATAGCAGCGGTACTGAAATATGCTAGAATTATCACTGATATATTGCAGTTCATAGTGTTCTAATTCATTTCACAGAAGTAATCCTGCCCAGCCCTACCATTACTCTTTTAAATAGAACTTACACTTGGTTCCATTTGAAATAATTCATCATTAAGCTCAGAATACCTGAGTCCATCAAATTATGCAGATACAGAAAGTGTCCAGACCTTCTTTGTGGACAAAATCACAGTGGTTAAAAACTCCTCTGACATGTAATGGTCAATTGTGATATAAAATGCACTTCCAGCATGCCAAAGCTTTTTCTTCCTTCAAGTAGTTTCTAAAACTCTGTGCATTTTTTTCCTAATGACTAAAAATGGGCATAAACAAGTCCCTTAGCTTCTGTATTCAGCATGCAACAAGAAGCACTTTTTTTTTCTTATGTGTAAGACTGACATTTTAACAATAGTCTCTTAACATCTTTATTGTATGAATCCACTGCATAGGTTAGTATTGTGTACTTTAGAGAGAACATGCCTGTGCTTATTAAAATTTTATTACATTAATGCATATTAACTTTGTTTTGTATT
Organism: Ovis canadensis; assembly: GCF_042477335.2. NCBI lineage: Eukaryota > Metazoa > Chordata > Mammalia > Artiodactyla > Bovidae > Ovis > Ovis canadensis. The sequence continues at coordinate 63,787,545 of NC_091253.1, forward strand.
ATTGGCTCTTCAGCACCAATTATGCAGATTTTATTTTACCATTTCACCAAAGAAAGAAAGGAAATGTATCCCATGTGTTAGAAAAAATACTTATATGAGTAATCTAGAAAATAATTATCACTATGTAGTATTTCACAGTGCAATGTTACAAATTATTACTGAAATCACTATGTTAACTTTGCTTATTTTTCCTTTTAATTTGTAACCCTGTTGTCCACTTTGCTGGATTTACTTTATGGATCACAAATAGACCTAATTTCTTAAACATTTATTGCTGTAAATGACCACTTAACAACAATAACAAAATAATTATATTGTCTTAAGAGTCATAAGATTTACGGATTTTCTTCTAAAAAAAAAAAAAACCCAATCAGATAGATTCAAATAAAAGAAGCCAACCATTTAAGAAGAGAAATAACATAAAGTGTCCAAACTTCAACTTCTTGTTACTTATAAATACATAATGTCTTATGTTTGTAAACAAGTTCATATAAAAAATACTCTAGTCTTTTTTCAAAAGCTATCACATCATGGAACTAATATTTTATTTAAGTGTATAATTATTAATCAGTTTCAATTCAAAACATGGCAATCTTTTGGTTTTTGCACACTCTAGTTACACATTGAGTAGTCTTTTATTTTAAGTCAAACTCCTATCACTAATCATGGAGGAACAAAGATGTGTCCAAATTTTGAAGGAACATGGGTGTCCCAAAGCTCAGATAATGAATTTTAGCTCTCTCTGGAGAAAAGCCTTTCCTGTATGTAGTCTGGCAATATTCCAAGATTTCTTTTTAAAAGTAACTCCATATGTGTACTGAAAATAAGCTAGTGATGTTTTAAATCAACTGGAAAGAGAGGCTGTTCTTTTCAATATTTTTTTCCTAAGCATAACTTTGAAGTGCAGCATTTGGGGATTATGAAGGTTTGGGTTACCTGCTGAATGAAGGCATGGAAAATTATTTGAAAGTACCTTCCTTTTTTTGAAACAGTCCTTTAAACTTATGAAATATCACCTGTGGTTAAGAAAAAAGTATGCAATTGAAAGCATTTTTTTCAACCTAAAGACAAAGAGTTAATTTTAAATTGTGATTATATTTTCCAAGTTTTCTATGGCTGCAAGATCATAATCAAAAGTTTGTGGTTCACTTATTTTAGAGGCCAGAGATAATGGGGACAAGTGAATGTTATTAAATCAGAGAAAATATGGATAAATTTATAATGAGTTAGGTACTGTGAGCAAAACTGAAGCAAAGACCACAGCTTACTATGCTCTAATGATTGTCTCACAGCAGGATTTTAAGTGATTTCATTCTCAAATAAATTCAACCTGCATCTATTTCTCAGTAATGTGTTCTAAATTTATGTAAGGCATTCTAATATTTGAAATATATATATATATCTACATATATTCCATTTTGTAATACTTTTGGCTAGCAAAAAGTTGGTACATTGCCAGATTTGTAGACCATGTATGTGTGTGTGTGTGTATATATATATATATATATATATATATATATATATGAAATGTATTTGAATAAGAATTCTTCAGAAAGTAAAGGCATTATAATAATATATGTCTTGTTTACATCATAAGAGATATCTTTTGCCTAATGTGTCACAGACACAGTTGATGGAGTTGGATATTGTCTAACAGCCTTTTGAAAAGATATGAATGGTTCTATAGTTAAATATTTATTTTACACAAAATTTGTTTTTCACTATATCCAAAAAGTAAGATGGCTGCATCTTTTTTTAGTAGCTATATAAATTGATAAAAAAGTAACAAAAAAGCAACCTGATACCTCTTAAATGGCAACTGTGTTAAAAATCACGTTTCAGAGATACTGTAAAGCTATCTCTTCAGAAACTAATTTTCAAAGTATTTCAACATTTATAATTGGCAAGTAATTTTTAATTTATATATTTAAATAATGTTACATAGTGCATCAGTTCAGTTCAGTCGCTCAGTCCTGTCTGACTCTTTGTGACCCCATGAATCACAGCAAGCCAGGCCTCCCTGTCCATCACCAACTCCCGGAGTTCACTCAAACTCATGTCCATCGAGTCGGTAATGCCATCCAGCCATCTCATCCTCTGTCGTCTTCTTCTCCTCCTGCCCCCAGTCCCTCCCAGCATCAGAGTCTTTTCCAATGAGTCAACTCTTCGCATGAGGTGGCCAAAGTACTGGAGTTTCAGCTTTAGCATCAGTCCTTCCAAAGAACACCCAGGACTGATCTCCTTTACAATGGACTGGTTGGATCTCGTTGCAGTCCAAGGGATTCTCAAGAGTCTTCTCCAACACCACAGTTCAAAAGCATCAATTCTTCAGCGCTCAGCCTTCTTCACAGTCCAACTCTCACATCCATACATGACCACTGGAAAAATCATAGCTTTGAATAGATGGACCTTTGTTGGCAAAGTAATGTCTCTGCTTTTCAATATGCTATCTAGGTTGGTCACAACTTTTCTTCCAAGGAGTAAGTGTCTTTTAATTTCATGGCTGCAGTCATCATCTGCAGTGATTTTGGAGGCCAAAAAAATAAAGTCTGACACTGTTTCCACTGTTTCCCCATCTATTTCCAGTGTAATGATGGAACCAGATGCCATATCTTTGTTTTCTGAATGTTGAGTTTTAAGCCAACTTTTTCACTCTCCTCTTTCTTATGTTAAAACTAATTCACTAGATATATTTTTCATAAAATTAAGAAATACGGAATGTATCTTTCATGTAATTGGTGCTGTGCTAAGAGCTAAGAAATCAATCAAATATGTTGTTGCTGTTGTTCAATCACTAAGTCATGTCTGACTCTTTGAAACCAATGAATTTTGCAACATATTGGTTATATTGCATATTATCTATTGATTAGTGTTAAGAAGAAAAACATATTGCAGAAATGGGAAATATAATATTCTGGGTGTGTTGCACAGAAAGGTTATTGAAATTTTTGATAGGAAGGCTGAAAATCACCTCTGAAGTAGCTTTTGAATAAAGACCTAATTTGAACTTGGAAGTAGACATTGTATATGTCTGGAAGAAGTGTACTAGCTCAAGGTACACATAGGGGAAGTTTCTTGTATGTTACAAACAGAGAAGATGGCAACATGGCTGTAGAAAGGCAGAGGAATATGTAGCAGAAGAAGTCTGAAAAGTAATAGAGTCATGATCAAATAGTATCTTGAATGCCATGCAAAGACTGGATTTTAATTAGGGTAGTTGGAAGATCCTGAAAGCATGAATAACATAATGTGAATTATATGTTAGTAGACCACAACAATTTTGAGAATAGACTATAAGTTGGCAAAGATAGAGGCAACAAGATAATTTAGAAATCCATCGCAACAATCAGGGGAGAGATGTTTTCCTTAGCAGTGGATTGTAACAGTGGTGATGGTGAAGATAATAAAATGTGGTTGAATATTAAATCTATGGTATTTTGAAAATAGAGACAGCAGGGCTTGATGATCAATTTCATGTGGGATACAAGAAAAGAAGAAGAGTTAGTAACAGCAAAGGTCAAGGTTGGAAGGTTGGGGTTTTCACTGACTGTGTTGAAGAAGACTGTTGAAAGGAGTGGGTTGGGGGAAAAAAGTCTGATATTTGGATGATAAAGTCCAAGATGCTAGTAGACATTCAGGTTGATAGTACAATAGTTTGTTATTTATATAAGTCTGGAGTTCATTTGGAAGCCGAGAGCTGAGATATAAATTTAGGAGTCATTAGCATGTTCTTGTTGTTGCTTAGCTGCTACGTAGTGTCTCTTTGAGACCCTATGGACTGCAGCCTGCCAGACTCCTCTGTCCGTGGGATTTCCTGGGCAAGAATACCAGAGTAGGCAGCCATCTTCTTCTCCAGGGTGTCTTTCCGACCCAGGGACTGAACCTGGGTCTCCTCATTGGCAAGCAGATTCTTTTACCTCTGCCACCAGGGAAGCCCAAATTCAAAGCACATTAGATTGTATTAAAACAATTACCCTGGATGAGTATACCCAGTGTGTCTAGATAAAGATAAATATCCAATTTCTTATTACAAAGTTAAATATCATCTTTATTACTTTTTTATTTTTATATTTTTCAGATTCATCTGTATAAAAAAGCTTAATAGAAAAAACTGGAAAATGCAATATCAAGAAAAAAACAACAACAAGATATTGACACATAAAAAGGAGAGCTGGCAGAATCACAACTACCCTGTAGAATATTGTATTATTATGTATTGTTTTTGAAAATGTATATGCCTTATGACATAAAATTTACATTTATGGTGTATAGTGGGGAAATATTATAAAGAATATTTGTTATACATGCCCTAAAGACATATAACTATTTTATTGCAATATTTCAAATCAACATCTATCAGAAGAGAAATGAGAGACTGACTGGGGAATGAAATATTACATAGCTGTCAAAAATAGATACACCAGAACTATTTTTATATACATGAGTCCAACTTTGATTGGACTCACAGACCTAATACTGAGTAAACAAAACAAAATGCAGAATACTTCATACTTTATAGTTATGAAATAATTTTATTAGAGTTAAAAATCATAAATATTGTACATACGTAGACCTCTGCTGTGATAATGTTTGTACTAAATATAAAAACATGAATAGCCTCAAATTTAATCATAACTATTGCTTCTAGGGTAGGAGAAGGGGAACATGGATAAATGTAATATTAGCTGTAGTTGATGTACTATCAAACATATAAAATAATCAGATACAACTATAACAAAATGTTTTTCTTAGTTGTGTTATCCTATTTTTTCTACATATTTTTATATCTTTTTAAAGAGAAGATCTGATTGTTTTGTGTGTGTGTGAAAATTGTATTAGGAACACTTCCAGAAATTGAGTCATCATGCTATAGAGTTGGATTGCTGTTAGAACTATTAAATAAATTGGAAAATACTTGGCTCTTAGTAAAGAATTTTGCTAAACTCTATTATTAACTTCTCTCAATGTCGATATCAGCATTTTCCTTCCACTAGTTTCTAGTAGTCAAATATAAATTCATAGCATCACACAGCCCAAAATGAAAAGGAAGGAAAGAGTCTACATCTTAAAAGAAAAGTCCCAGCCCTGACACAACTCAGTTTAAAAATTGAAATAGACATCATGGGGAGAAAATTCACAAACAGCAGATGTTGTGGTTCACTTTTCAATTGTTGATATTAAACAAGAACACCTTTGAGATTTCACATCCTGTGTTTGTAGATTGTAGTTAAAATGGTAAAGTGGTATATTCTGGTACTTTTAGATATTTTATGATATAAGGAATTTATGATGAAGAATCATTTTTCTCACAAAATGTTAGATTTCCTCTAACATTTTGTTTTAATATGGAGGGAAACTATACCTATAACCTATACTGAATGGATTGGAAACAATGAACAGATAGTGATATAAAATGATTTTGTACAAAGTAAATGTTTTTATTTTCAGAGAGGTAAATGTTCAACACAACATGGAATATGATTATCTTTTAATATTATATCTAGTAGGATTATCTAAACATAAAGAATAATGAAATTGATAAATTAATATGTAAAATCATTCAATTTAGTAGCTTGAAATAAATATGAGAAAATATTCTGTATTACAAACCTAGATCATTACTAATACTGATATAAAGTGTTCTCTTTTTAAATTGATAAGGCAGAAGAAAGTAAAGCTTGCCAAGTTATGAGTTAATCTTCTATTAGATCTAATTCGGTTTATATTCTAGATGTTTTAAAAGTTACATGAAGAAAAACTGTTTTCTATAGCTTCTATTTTTAATTCTTTGTAACCATATTGCACATCCCTGCTATTAATTGCAAGGGCGTGAGGAAATAAAGTTATATTTTGGAATGAGTTTTCTTTGACTTGAAAAGAAAAAAAAAAATGACCCTGCCGAGCATATGAGATCTGGATGTAGATTGCCTAGATTTGAATTCTTTAATCTCACTCATCTTTCTCACCTTTAAAGTGAGGCTTAACATTTTGTGAAGATTCAGTGGGATAATACATAAAGGTACCTAGTGTTTGGCACCTGAGAAGCACCCAGTTCTCATCTATCTACAGAATAATTAGTACTGTTTTTGTTGTTGTTGGAAAGGAACTAATTTTAAAAACAGTCTCTGGTCTTACAGCATCTTCTTTACACTCCCTTTAACTCATTCTCTTTTAAGGATCATTTAGAAAATCACATGTGGTTAGGTTCTTTTCCCAGTTAAAATCATTAACAATTTTCATTTACTTTTAGGGCAAAGACCAAATATGTCTGTTTGGTCATAACATGTCTATTAGGGTCCTACACAATGTCACCCTTGCCTTCCTCAACAGCTTCATCATTAACAAATTTTTCCACTGCTTTTGTCCCCCAGAAATACTTTGTTCTCTCAAAGTCACCAACTTCCTTCCTCCTATGGACAAACCTATACACATGCAGCCCTTCTATCCAGTCCCCTGCTTACCCTTTAGATCTCTGTCTTAAGTTCAGCTTCTCTGAATCTTCCTGGACACCCTCTGAACCCTCCAGCCCTGGTCAATCTGTTCTACAACACATGTTTCTTAAAGTTTTGGGATTAGTTTTACAGTGGTGTGGTATTTTAATATATTGGAAAAGAGAGTTTTTTCACCCAGAAAGTATATATTAAGTTAAAGGAATAGTCACTGAATCCCCTTCACTTGCCCATGGCTATATAAAACTCTTCCCAATCAGAGAAAGGGAGAAGAGGAATCAGAGAGGTTTGGGTCCCAGAGTCATGGTAGGTAGAGTAATGAAAATAAAAACAAGAACAAACAAATGGGATCTAATTAAATTTAAAAGGTTTTGCACAGCAAAGGAAACCATCAACAAAAGAAAAAGACAACCGTGAGAATGGGAGAAAATATTCACAAATGAAACAATATACAAGGGATTAGTTTCCAAAATGCACAAACATCTCATGAAGACTCAATAAAATAAGTAAATAATTGAATCAAAAATGGGCAGAATATCTAAGTAGACATTTCTCCAAAGAAGACATACAGATGGCTAAAAAGCACATGAAAAGATGCTCAACATCACAAACTATTAGAGAATCATAAACCAAAACTACTGTGAAATATCATCTCACACCAATCTGAATGGCCATCAGTTAAAAAAAAGTTACAAATAATAAATGCTGAAGAGAGTGTGGAGAGAAAGGGAACCTTCTTACACAGTTTGTGGAAATGTAAATTGGTACAGCCACTATAGACAACAGTTTGGAGGTTCCTTATAAAACTAAAACTAGAACTACCGTATGACCCAGCACCCTCACTCTTAAGCACGTTCCTGGAGAAAGCTATAATTTGAAAAGGTGCATGCACACAAATGTTCATTGCAACACTATGTACAATATCCATGACATGCAAGCAACTTAAATGTACATCAACAGAGGAATGGGCAAAGAAGATGTGGTACAGATACTGTTACTGTTCAGCCACCCAGCCATCACCAACTCTTTGCAACCCCATGGACTGCAGCACGCCAGTTCTCCCTAACCATCTCCTGAAGGCTTGCCCGAGTTCATGTCCATGGCATCAGTGATGCCATCCAGCTGTCTCATCCTCTGACACTCTCTTCTCCTTCTGCCCTCAATCTTTCCCAGCATCAGTTCAGCTTCTCACATCACATGACCAAACTACTGGAGCTTCAGCTTCACCATCAGTCCTTCCAATGAATATTTAGGGTTGATTTCCTTTAAGATTGACTGTTTTGAGCTCCTTGAAGTCCAAGGGACACTCAGGAGTCTTCTCCAGCACCACGATTTGAAAGCATCAATTTTTTGGCACTCTGCCAGATACTTTACAGTCTGGTTCTCACAACTGTACATGACCACTGAGGGGACCATAGCCATGGCTATACTGACCCTTGTCGGCGGAGTAATGTCTCTGCTTTTCAACATACTGTCTAGGTTTGTCATAGCTCTCCTGCAGAGAAGCAATTGTCTTCTGATTTCATGGCTGCAGTCACCATCTGCTGTAATTTTAGAGCCCATGAAGAGGAAATCTGTCACTACTTCCACCTTTTCCTCTTGTATTTGCCATGAAGTAGTACATGAAGAGGTACACACACACACACACACACACACACACTGGAATGTTATTCAACTATATATATATATATACATACATACATACACACACAATGGAATGTTATTCAACTATATATATATTGTTGAATAGCATTCATATATATATATATACATTCATATATATGTATATATACACATTCATATGTATATATATACACACACACAGTGGAATGTTATTCAACCATACAAAGACCAAAATAATGCCATTTGCAGCAATATGGATGGACCTAGGGATTGTCATGCTAAGTGAAGTAAGCCAGATGCAGAAACATAAATATCACTAATATGTGACATCTAAAAAAAAGGTACAGATATACTTATTTACAAAACAGAAGTAGAGTCACAGAGGTAGAAAAGAAACATATGGTTACCAGGGCATCAGAGTGGAAAGAAGGGATAAAATGGGAGCTTGAGATTGATATATACATGTCACTACATATAAAATAGATAACTGATAAGAAACTATCATTTAACACGAGGAATCCTACTCGATACTCTGTAATGCCCTGTAAGGAAAAAGAATCTTAAAAAAAGAGTGGATATATGTATAGGTATAACTGATTCACTTTGTTATATACCTAAAACTAACACAACATTGTAAATCAGCTATACTCTAATACAAATAAATAAATAAAAAGAAATTGGCCAAATCCTGAATTCCCTTACCCTTACATGATGCTGAGAAAGCAGGAAAAAAATCTTAATGCTGTTTCCAGGCATTTGACCCTAAAACAGCTCCAGATCTTCATTATGGTCTTAGAATTCTGCAGATAGGTAAAAGCACCATAGATGTTCCCTTGAGAGCTATTGTAACTTGAAACAGGTAAGAATAAAATATAGTGGAAATACAGAAATAGAGCTGGGAGGAAAATTACTGAGGATGCGGCAGGCATGAATGGATGCTTTATGAAAACCCTCTCCTCATCACCTCGACCACCACATTGATGACATTGATTGTCATGTCTAGGCTGGTGCACCAAGCATTCTCCAGAATCTGAACAAATCCTCAGAGAAAATGATTCCACCAATAAATTGGAAATGATACAATTTAATTATAGGAAGATAATACAGTGAATTGCTTGCAGTATATGCTTACTAAATATGTTACTTGATTCTCTAAAATTATGTAACTTGATGCTAGATTGTAAGTTCTATAAAGACAGGGATCTTTTCTATCTTATTCACTTCTCTATCTTCACAAGCACAGTCTCAGGCACAAGTAAGTAAATACCTATTTTGTGCTTGGATAGAGAGTGGTGATGAATGAATGATAAGTATACGGTCTACTGGCTATGAACTGGAGGCATTATTTTTGAAAACATGTATTTGAATTAAAATTTAAATATTATAAAAAGATTCCCTAACTTAAAGGCAAAGATGTTGCCACCCAACTTGGAACACTTGGCATATCTGTTCTCCAGTTCTCACATCTGTAAATTTGAGATAATATAATATCTCAGTCACTGAATGTAGAGAAGGATTAAAAATAAATAATGTATGTAAACTTCATATAAGGTTATTTAAGCTCTCCATTACTTTTCTTCTGCGTAATTTTTTCTAAGCAAGTATGACACCAGAAAACATTTCTTTTTGGCTCTATTTTTAAGAAATAAAACACTGCTTATACTTTGGCCTAGTGACATGTATATGATCATGTGACTATAAGTAAAAGTTCTTTATAATTGAAAGCAGTTTTTTAAATAGATGAATATATCTTAAGAAATTCTAGTTGTTTTATTGGTACATTGTGTATGTGCTCAGTAGCATCTGACTCTTCACAACTCCATGAACTGTAGCCTGCCAGGCTCCTTTGTCCATGGGATTTTGTAGGCAAGAACGCTGGAGTGGATTGCCATTTCCTAAGTAGTCAGGCAATATTCCTGACCCAGAGATCAAATCCACATCTTCTGTGTGTTTTTGCATTGGAGGTGAATTTTCTAACACTGAGCCAGCCACCTGGTAAGCCCATTGGTGCATAGAATGTGAGTTAAATATTACAGCAAATACCAACTGTTTTAAGTTATTCTCTGAAAATACTTTTAAAAATATCACATCTGTTTAGTTCTAAATGTTAATATTCATGGAGTTATTCTTTCCCAAGTCAAGGGATTTTTTTAGAGGTTAAAATATGTATGACAATCAGAGCATTTGACTAAATTATTGTTATGAACCAAATTGTGTCTCCTTCTCAATATTCAATATGCTGAAGCCTTAACCCCTAATACTTTAGAATGTGTCTGTATTTGTAAACAGAGCCTTTAAAGAAGTAATTAGGTTACAGTGAGGCCATTAGAGTGGGTCCCATTTCAATATGACTGAACTCCATATAATAGGAGGAGATTAGAGAGACATCACCTATATGCACAGAAGGAAAAGGCCATGTGAATACAGCAAGAAGGGTGCCATCTGCAAGCCATGAAGAGAGGCTTGGAAAGAAACCCAACCTACCAACGCTTTGATCTTGGACCTCTAGCTTCTAAAACAGTGAGAAAATTTCTTTCACTTAAGCCCCCTCAATCAGGTATTTTGTTATGGGAGCCCTAGGAAACTAATACAACATCATCAGCACTAGTTTTTCTGTAACACTCTACAGTGTGAAAATATAAAAGCAAATTTTAAGTTCAAAAATAATACTATCTAACACCTCCTGGAGCTAAACATGTTCCAAGAGTTCACTTAGGATATATGCCCATTAGAAGGTCTTCCCAAGTAGTGCTATTGGTAAAGAACCTGCCTGCCAATGCAGGAGACATAAGAGATACCAGTTTGATCCTTGGGTCTGGAAGATCCCTTGGAGGAGGGCATGACAACCCACTCCAGTGTTCTTGCCTGAAAAATCCCATGAACAGAGGAGCCTGGCAGACTATAGTCCACTGGGTCACAAAGAGTCAGGCATGACTGAAGCAGCATGTACACACACCCATTAGAAATGTATGCCAACATTCATTATAAAGATATTCATAGCAATTTAATTCTTAATAGCCTCAAACTAGAAGTAACCTAAATGTGCAACAGCATGAAACAGAATAAACATATTATTGTGAAATGTAACTCAAATAATGAAAAAAAAACAACCCAAAACAAAACAAATGCTGATACATGTGACAACAAAGAAGGATCTCAAAATATAATTTAGATGAAAGAAGCCAGACACAATATAGATGGTGTATAATTATATTTAAATGGACTTCATAAACAGCATAAGTTAATTTAGGATGATAGAAGTCAGACTAATGATTACACTTGGTAGGTAGGTAGTGAACAGGCAAAGGAGTAAGAGGGAAAGAAATGCTGAAAATTTGCATCCATAATCTAGTCGGTAGCAATATGAGTGATTATATAGGTAAAAAGAATCATGAAACTGAACGCAATATTAGCATGGTTTGTATAAGTTATACTTCAATTAAAAAATTTAAAACTAGCATCCATTTTATGTTATGTTTAAATGTATATTTCATGACAAATAAGTCACTATGCTTACAGTGAATTACTGGTATATATTTTATTTTGGATTTATACCTTGGACAGGAACGAGGGGACTATATACTTTGCTTAGGTAACTCTTCCTCAAAAATAATGTCATTTTGAGAAATATAAAATTTTTCTTAAACACTTGATCTTTCACATCGTTTCTTTACACATTGTGTTCCCTATTTGCCCAGGACACTTTCTCATCCTCTCCTCTAATATGAAAATTACTTTTTCGCCCAAAGACTGTCCAAAAGGCACCTCTGCTTCCTCTCTGAGTTCCCTTTTTAGTGTATCAGGCAGAATTCATTAGTTGTCTATATTCTTGAACTTATACTGCATTGTAGTATGCTTTTGTATATGTGTGTCCTGCACATAAAAGTTACCCAAATTGTTTCTTAAATGAATAAATTAATGGAATAAATTATGTAAGAGTTAACCATGGGATGTGCCCAGGTGGCCTGCCCTGCTTCTCCAGGCAGGTGACCACAACCTCTTCTGTCCCGTTTTAGGGTAAAGGAGGAGTGGACTTCATGGTCGAGTGTAGGAGGAAAGGCATTCCCCAGGCCAAGTATTGCAAGAATGGCTTCATAGACACCAGCATGAGGCTGCTGGAGCAGATCCAAAGGAGCTCTCTCGCTAGGCAGAGTGTACTCTCCAAGGAGAGAGACAAATGGAGGAGTGTTTGTGTTAGAACTTTCCAGCGATCACTGGAAGAAGCTTCCTAGATTCTTTGAAGGAGCAGACACACCTGAAAGAATGGCACATCAGTAGTACTCTGATTCAATTCGTTTCTAAGTATATTGAACTGTTTTCAAGTCATGAGGAGTCTGGATCTGCCAAAACACAGATCTCCCATCTTCCAGCTGAAATCAAGATCAGGCTCTGAGCCTGTGAAATAGGAGCACTGAGAGACCCTAGCCTACCAGAGAAATAGCCCTATGGAATACCAAATAGTGAGCACTCACACAAAGGAAACCACTTGAATACAAGACCCAGCATCATTCAACCTCCAGTAGCATCCCTACAGTATGCCTAATTCTAAACAACAAACAAAAAATACAAATCCAATCATCAGCAGAAATGATTACCACGTCACTCAACATTACCCATTAGAGGGAAAACAAACAAACAAAAACTCGGCACAAACATCACCCTATACGAAGCTTGCACAAACCATTGGACCAACCTTAGGAGGGCAGAAACCAAAAGGAAGAAAGAATTCAACCTTGAAGCCTGGGAAAAGGAGACCTCAAACACAATAAGTTAAAAAAAGAAATAATGAAACGGCAGAGAAATACACAAATGAAGGAACAAGCTAGAAACACAGAAGTTCAAATAAATGAAGAGGAAATAGGCAAACTACATGAAAAAGAATTCAGAATAATGATAGTAAAGATGATCAAAAATCTTGAAAACAAAATGGAGAAAATGCAAGAATCAATTAAGAAAGACCTAGAAGAATTAAATAAATATACAGAGACAAAGCAATTACTGAAATTAAAAATACTCTATAAGGATGCAATAGCAGAATATCTGAAGCAGAAGAATGCATCAGTTAGCTGGAAGATGAAATGGTAGAAATAAATTCTGAAGAGCAGAATGAAGTAAAAAGGATGAAAAGAGCTGAGGATAGTCTAAGACACATCTGGGACAATATCAAACATTGGAATTATAGGGGTCCCATTACTTTGCCAACAAAGATCCATCTAGTCAAGGCTATGGGTTTTCCAGTGGTCATATATGGATGTGAGAGTTGGACTGTGAAGAAAGCTGAGCACCGAAGAATTGATGCCTTTGAACTGTGGTGTTGGAGAAGACTCTTGAGAGTCCCTTGGACTGCAAGGAGATCCAACCAGTCCATTCTGAGATCAGTCCTGGGTGTTTATTGGAAGCACTGATGCTAAAGCTGAAACTCAAATAGTTTGGCCATCTCATGCAAAGAGTTGACTCATTGGAAAAGACCCTGATGCTGGGAAGGATTGGGGGCAGGAGGAGAAGGGGACGACAGAGGATGAGATGGCTGGATGGCATCACTGACTCGATGGATGTGAATCTGAGTGAACTCTGGGAGTTGGTGATGGACAGGGAGGCCTGGCGTGCTGCGATTCATGGGGTCGCAAAGAGTCGGACACAACTGAGCGACTGAACTAACTAACAGAAGAAGAAGAGAAAAAAAAAAGTGTATGAGAAATTTTTTGAAGATTTTATAGTTGAAAATTTCCCCAACATGGAAAAGGAAACAAATGAAGCCCAAGAGGCACAGAGTCCCATATAGTATAAACCCAAGGAGAAACATGCCCAGACACATATTACTCAAACTAACAAAGACTAAACACAATGAAAGAATATTAAAAGCAGGAAGGGAGAAGCAACAAGTAATATACAATGGAAATCCCATACACTTAACAGCTGATCTTAAGCAGAAACTCTGAAGGCCAGAAGGGAATGGCAGAATATAATTAAATTACTGAAAGGGGAAAATCTACAACCAAGATTATTCTACCCAGCAAGAATCTCACTCAAAATTGATGGAGAAATAAAAAACTTTTCAGACAAGCAAAAATTAAGAGAATTTAGTACCATCAAACCAGTTTACAACAAATGTTAAAGAGACTTGAACACGTGTGCACCTGTGGCGGGTTCACGTTTATGTGTGGCAAGACCAATACAATATTATAAAGTAAAAAATAAATAAATAAATAAATAAATAAATAAATAAATAAATATATATATATATACACACAATGGATAAACAAGGCCCTATTGTATAGCACAGAGGATTATATTCAATATCTTGTGATAAACCATAATGAAAAAGAATATGAAAAACAATGTGTATATATGTATAACTGAGTCACTTTGCTGTACAGTAGAAATCAACACAATATTGTCAATAAACTATCCTTCCATAAAATAAATTAAAAAAAAGAAATACAAAAGAAGAAAAAATATGTACAAAATCAATCTCAAACAATTAAGAAAATGGCAATAAGAACATATATATCAATAATACTTTCAATGTAAATGGATTAAATGCACCAACGAAAAGACACAGACTGGCTGAATGGATACAAAAACAAGACCCATATATATGCTGTCTACAAGAAACCCAATCAGACTTCAAGACACATATAGACTGAAAATGAGAGAACGGGAAAACATATTCCATACAAATGGGAAGCAAAACAAAGCTGGAGTAGCAATCCTCATATCAGACAAAATAGACCTTAAACTAAAGATTGCAAGAGATAAGGAAGGACACTGCATAATGATCAAGAGATCAAGCCCAAGAGGAAGACATGACAATTGTAAATATCTATGCACCCAACATAGGAACACCCCAATACATAAGACAAACACTAACAGACATAAAAGGAGAAACTGAAAGCAATACAATAAGAGTAGGAGACTTTAACACCCCACTCACACCAATGGACAGATCATCAAAACAGAAAATTAAAAAGGAAACACAAGTCTTAAATGATCTCATCATTTACAAGAAAAAACCTGTAAGAAATAGAAACACATGAAGATTAAATAACATGTTTCTAAATAACCAACAGGTTACTGAAGAAATCAATGGGAAATAAAAAAATTTCTAGAAACAAATGACAGTGAAAACATGACAACTCAAAACCTATAGGATGCAATGAAAGCAGTTCTAAGAGGGACGTTTACAGCAATACAATTCTACCTCAAGAAATAAGAAAAACATCAAATAGAAAACCTAACTTTTCAAATAAAACAACTGGAAAAAGAAGAATGAAAAACCTAAAATTGGTAAAAGGAAAGAAATCATAAAGATCCAAGCAGAAATAAATGAAAGAGAAATGAAATAAACAATAGCAAAGATAAATTAAACTCAAAGCTGGTTCTTTGAGAAGATAAATAGACTTGACCAAACTTTAGCCAGACTCATCAAGAAAAAAGAGAGAAGAATCAAATGAACAAATTTAGAAATGAAAAAGGAGAGGTTACAACATACAATGCAGAAATAAAAAGGATTATAAGAGACTATTATGAACAACTATATGGTAACAAAATGGATAACCTGGAAGAAATGGACAGATTCTTAGAAAAGTTCAATCTTCCAAGACTGAATCAGGAAGAAATAGAAATTATGAACAACCCAATTACAAGCACTGAAATTGAAGCTGTGATTAAAAAAAAATATTCTCCCCCCAAAATAAAACCCAGGACCAGATGGCAACCTGGTAGAATCCTATCAAACATTTAGAGAAGAGCTAATGTTTATCCTTCTAAAACTCTTCCAAAAAATTACAGAGGAAAGAACACTTCCAAACTCATTCTATGAGGCCACTATCACCGTGATACCAAAACCAGACAAAGACAACACACAAAAAAGAAAACTACAGGCCAATATCACAGATTAACATAGATAAAATCCTCAACAAAATTTTAGCAAACAGAATTCAGCAACACACCAAAAAGCTCACATACCATGATCAATTTGGGTTTATTCCAGGAATGCAAGGATTCTTCAATATAAGCAAGTCAATCAATGTGATACACCATATTAATAAATTGAAAGATAAAGACCATATGATCATCATAGTAGATGCAGAAAAAGTCTTTGACGAAATTCAGCACACCTATTTATGATTAAAACTCTTCAAAAAATGGGCATAGAAGGAACCTACCTCAACATAGTAAACGCCATGTATGATAAGCCTACAGCAAACATTATTTTAATGTTGAAAAACTGAAAGCATTCCCCCCTAAGATCAGGAACAAGACAAGGGTGTCCACTTTCACCATTATTGTTCAATGTAGTTCTGAAAGTCCCAGCTACAGCAATCAGAGAAGAAAAAAAAAAAAAAGAATTCAGATTGGAAAAGAAGCAAAGCTCTCACTGTTTGCAGATGACCTGATACTGTATATAGAATACCCTAAAGATAGTATCAGAAAATTACTAGAGCTAATCAGTAAATTTGGAAAAGTTGCAGGATACAAAATCAATACACAGAAATCATTTGCATTTCTATATACTAGCAATGAAAAATCAGACAGAGAAATTAAGGAATCAAACACATTCACCACTGCAATCAAAAGAATTGAATATTTTGGAATAAATTTACCTAAGGAGAAGAAAGAACTCTACACAGAAAATTATATGACACTGATGAAAGAAATCAAAGATGGCATATACAAATGGGGAAATATTCCATGTTCCTGAAGAATCATTATTCTGAAAATGATATAATACCAAATACAGTCTACAGATTCAGTGTGATCCCTGTCACATTACCAATGGCATTCTTGACAGAACTAGAACAAAAAAATTCACAATTCCTGTGGAAACACAAAAGACCCTGAATAGCCAAAGCAGTCTTGAGAAAGAAAAGTGGAGCTGGAGGAGTCAACCTCCCTGACTTCAGACTATACTACAAAGCTACAGTCATCAAGACAGTATGGTACTGGCACAAAAAAAGAAATATAGACCAGTGGAAAAAGAAAGCCCAGAAATAAACCCATACTTCTATAGGTACCTCATTTTTGACAAAGGAGGCAAGAGTATACAATGGGACAAAGACAGCCTTCTCTGGGAGGAGGAGATGCTGGGAAAACTAGGTATCTACATGTAAAAGAATGAAATTAGAACACTTCCTAACACCATACACAAAGATAAACTCAAAATGGATTAAAGACGTTCATGTAAGACCAGAGAGTATAAAACTCTTAGAGGAAAACATAAGCAGAACACTAGACAACATAAATCAAAGCAATATCCTCTATGACCCACCTCCTAAAGTAACAGAAATAAAAACAAAAATAAACAAGTAGGACATGTTTAAACTTAAGAGCTTTTGCACAGCAAAGGAAACTATAAGCAAAACGAAAAGACAACCCTCAGAATAGGAGAAAATAATAGCAAATGAAACAACTGACAAAGGATTAATTTCCAAAATATACAAGCAGCTCATACAGCTCAATGCCAGAAAAGCCAACAACCCGATCAAAAAGTGGGGGAAAAAACCTAAACATACGTTTCTCCAAAGAAGACATACAAATGGCTAACACATGAAAAGATGCTCAACATCGTTCATTATTAGAGAAATGCAAACCAGAACTACAATGAGACATCACCTCTCACCAGTCAGAATGGTCATCATCAAAAAGCCTACAAACAATAATTGCTAGAGAGGGTGTGGAGAAAAGGGAACACTCTTGCACTGTTGGTGGGAATGTAAATCGATACAGCCACTATGGAAGACAGTATGGAGATTCTTTAAAAATGTAGGGATAAAACCACTATATCAGCAATGCCACTCCTAGGCATATACCCTGCTGCTGCTGCTAAATAGTTTCAGTCGTGTCCGACTCTGCGTGACCCCATAGACGGCAGCCCACCAGGCTCCACCATCCCTGGGATTCTCCAGGCAAGAATACTGGAGTGGGTTGCCATTTCCTTCTCCAATGAATGAAAATGAAAAGTGAAACGGAAATCACTCAGTCATGTCTGACTCTTTGTGACCCCATGAATTGCAGCCTACCAGGCTCCTCCATCCATGGGATTTTCCAGGCAAGAGTACTGGAGTGTGTTGCCATTGCCTTCTCCCTGAGAAAACCAAAATTGAAAAAGATACCTGTATCCCATTGTTCATTGCAGCACTGTTTACAATAGCTAGAACATGGAAGCAACCTAGATGTCCATCAACAGATGAATGGATAAAGAAGTTGTGGTACATATGCAAAATGGACTATTGCTCAGCCATAAAAAAGAATGCATTTGA
Organism: Ovis canadensis; assembly: GCF_042477335.2. Taxonomy (NCBI): domain Eukaryota; kingdom Metazoa; phylum Chordata; class Mammalia; order Artiodactyla; family Bovidae; genus Ovis; species Ovis canadensis. The sequence goes on from NC_091253.1 coordinate 63,805,879, forward strand.
GTCCATTCTAATGAGGTGGATGAATCTAGAACCTATTATACCGAGTGAAGTAAGTCAGAAAGAGAAATATAAATATCATATTCTAACACATATATATGGAATCTAGTAAAATGGTACAGAAGAGTTTATTTACAGGGCAGCAATGGAGAAACAGACATAGAAAATAGACTTATGGACATGGGGAGAGAGAAGGAGAGGGTGAGATGTATGGAAAGAGTGACATGGAAGCTTACATTACCATATATAAAATAGATAGCCAATGGGAATTTGTTGTGTGACTCAAGAAACTCAAACAGGGGCTCTGTATCAACCTAGATGTGTGAGATGGGGAGGGAGATGGGAGACAGGTTCAAAAGGGAACAGATATATGTATACCTACGGCTGATTCATGTTGAGATTTGACAAAAAACAAAAGTTTGTAATGCAATTATCCTTCAATAAAAAAATAAATTAAAAAAAAAGTTAACCATGGGAGAGAAGTGAGGTTGGCTCTGATTTATGTAAGAGAACATTGTTCCTTTAATCATAAAAAGGCTATCTTTCTTATTGCTTACATGGTAATTCATACATTTCTTTTGATATCTTGAATCAAAATATAATTCATATGTCAATCACTCTTGTATGCTATAAAATCCCACAAGTACAGCATTGTACTTTATTTATTCTTATTTTCCCATTACTGCACATAGTTCCACTGCAGACATAGTTGGCACTTCACAAATGTTTTGTACATGATTATGAATCAATAAACTTAGGAGCAGTCATTTAAACAATGAATGCAAAAATCATCATATTTATCCATTCATGAGATTTGTCATGCTATTAATTAAGATTTTCTAAGCTGAGTTAAAAAATTTTGAAGATCTTTACTAGGAGTACAATTTGTATCAGAAACTTTGAGAAGTCAATCATGGTAACAAACATTTCCCACTAAATGATGAAATAAAAAGAACTTACCATGAACATATCTTGATAAACAAAATGATAATTATGAAAATAATTTCATTAATAATAAATTATGTTCAGTGGAGTCATTAATGTCAATTGTTAAGGATATTGCTCAAATTTTTATTTTTGTAATGCACATATCCATTTTAGTATGTAAACAATTCAAAAGTCTTCTCCCAAGGAAACACTATGCTATGCTTAGTCACTCAGTTGCCCTTTGTGACCTCATGGACTAGCTGGCAAGGCTCCTCTGTCCATGGGAATTCCCCAGGCAAGACTACTGGAGTGGGTTGCCATGCCCTCCTCCCATGAAGCACTAACACCTCATAAAACACAGTTTATAAGTGTTTTCTATAAGCAGGCACTTTTTTTTTGTCCTTAAATTATTTTATTCTTCATCTTTTGTCAGATACTTACCATTTGGAATAAATTTGGATGTTCATTTCCTAAACATTTATTTAAAAGAAGTAGATAACTCTTTATATAATGCATTATTCTTCAGCATGCTGCTGCTGCTGCTGCTGCTAAGTCACTTCAGTCATGTCCAACTCTGTGCAACCCCATAGATGGCAGCCTACCAGGCTCCCCCATCCCTGGGATTCTCTAGGCAAGAACACTGGAGTGGGTTATTTACCCCTAAAGCATATTTTCAAAGGCAGGGTTTATGCAAATTAAATTAAAATGCACATTGTAATCAAAGAAATCAATCTAGTTTCAAATGTTTCCCCTGAATATGAAAGTTACAAAGTGTCTCTTAAGAAACTTTTTTAAAAAAGATTTTCTAATTGCAGGCAAAATGCAACAACAAGAATTTTTCTTAAGTGTAATAAAGTAACATTTGTGTGCCTAACCTAGAATGGTTAAACAACAAAAATAATATTGTGATATAAATATTCACACTTTTACAAGATCCTGTCTTTTACAGCCACTCTAAGTCTTAAGTGCCAAACATATCCCCAAGACAGATGCTATGCAATTTATACTCCATAAATTAAAAACAAAACACATTTTATAATCTAAAAGGGAAATACATCCATCCACTGTCTTTTCCTACAATAGGAAAAGTGTCCTGAAATATTTGTAGGGATTTTTTTAAAGATAACAACCTTCAAAATTAGGACAAGACAGAAAGAAGCAGGTAAACATTTCATCAACGTTTAGTCTTAACAATTTCAGTCAACTTTGTTCTAACTCTGTAGAAAGTGAAGCGAGTTTACTGTATATCTAATTTTCAGAGATCAGACAGAAATTTTGATAAAACAAAGCAATTCAATATTTGTAGAAAAGCACATTGGTAGTGTCAATCTCTTGTTCTGCCTCTTCTCTGCAGCACCAGGAAGTGGTATAAAGCCCTATAAAAACTCAGCATTGCTGGGGAACTAATAGGTTGCTGTAAGTGGAAATTCAATATAAGCGGGTTTGACAAATGTGGGGAAATTTAACTTTGAGCCCATGGGATTTTTGGCCAGACTTTTAAATTTGATTGATAGATTTAAGAATTTTATATATATGGATTCAATACAAGTGGGTATCATGGTATCATAAAAACAATATTATCAACTAAAGAAGTTGCCAAACTCTATCTCCTGGGCATTGAATGTGTAACATCTTTTTAGCTAGTAAAGTTAACAGTTGCAACTCACCTGTTTTTACCTCCTCTGATGTGGTTTTGCAATTTACTGTTTCTTCTTGAGTTTTTTGCATGTTGTCTTTTAATCAATTGAACATTTGATAAAATGCTAAGCACAATCTTTTTATTTTCTTCCTGTTTTAGTTTTTCTTTGATTACAGTTTTGCTTCCTAATGCTATTTTGATATTGTTTAAAATGTCTTTTAATTTAATTTCTGAAAGGAACTTCCTTCAAATATTGTATATACTGTTCCAGATATCCTTCTCTTTGATCTAATGAAAAACAAACAAACAAAAAAAGGAACCTATATCAATCCTAAAGGAAATCAACCCTGAATATTCATTGGAAGGACTGATGCTGAAGCTGAATTTCTAATATTTTGGCCACCTGATGAGAAGAGCTGACTCACTGGAAAAAAAACCCTGATGCTGGGAAAGATTGAGGGCAGGAGGAGAAGGGGGTGACAAAGGATGAGATGGTTGGATGACATCACTGACTCAATGGACATGAGTTTGAGCAAACTCCAGGAGATAGAGAAGGACAGGGAAGCATGGAGTGCTGCAGTTCATGGAGTCGCAAAGAGTCCGACATGAGTTAGTGACTGAACAACAATAATTACTTCTATACTTTGTAAAGCCATAATAAAAATAGGCTTGCATTCCTTACAGGTGCTTTTCTCACTTCTTTAACTCCAGTCCTTATGGCATCTCTGGCATATAGACACTCTGTTCTCAAAGGACTTAGTGAGGAGGGCTATCATTTTGAACCCACTTAACATTGCTCTGAATGTTTCCTGCAGTTTGTCAGATTTTCATTTTGATTTTCATTTGATCTGATTGGCAAGCATTTCTAACAATCTTTCCTCTTAGCAGTGTAATGGTATAGACTAAAACGAATAGATAGGCATTTTAAAAACATAGTTCTATGGTAAGGATGTTTACTTTGTTCTTTTTAAAAATTAAAGATAAAATTTTATAGATTTTTAGAGATCTATTTTAAAAGTTACAGCTACTTTGTGTGCTTAGTCGCTCAGTCATGTCCAACTCTTTGCAACCCCATGGACTGTAGCCTGCCAGGCTCCTCTGTCCATGGGGATTCTCAATGCAAGAATACTGGAGTGGGTTGCCATGACCTCCTCCAGGGGATCTTCTCAACCCAGGGATTAAACCCAGGTCTCCCACATTGCAGGTGGATTCTTTACCATCTGAGCCATTAAAAGTTTTTTATTTAGTCTATTTTTATGATTTTTCTTTTTCACTTCTGTGAATGCTTGCTTTTAAAATAATTACCTATTTATGAAATTTTCCAGGATATAAATTAAAAATAGATTTTCTATGAGCCAGTTGGCTTAAAAGAGCAAGAAAATTTAATTAGCAGTCATGAAGAAATTAACAATGATAATTTTTGAACACATTCCCTTATGTTGTATTTTATTAGTTTCTAACTGTATATATGACATTATGTCTTGATTACATACTTCTGTTATCTCTTTCCTGTTTTTTGATCTTTCTTGCTTCAATCCTGACATTGAACCTCAATTTTGCTTCATGACTTTGGAAGGTACCCTTAATTTGAACCTCAGAAGTTTATTCTTGGTTGAGAAGAAAACTCTTCACTAAAGTCCTTTGAGAATGGGATCCAAATTGTTTTTGGTCTCTCATTGAATCTCCTGGGTAGCAATGAATTACTTGGGGGAAAACAAGGTAGTTTAGGTAAAAATAATCAAATATTCCATTGGATATTTTTAATGTGTCAATGCAATTGCTATTTTAACTATGGTTTTATTAATAAGATCCACCAAAATGATGCTTGTATTAGAAACATTAAAATAATTCACTTCAGTGATGAGTGAAATACATTATGTATGAAAGTGACTAAAATATCTAGGACATATGAATATTAATTAAATATCAAAGATTGTTGTCATTATTTCTAAAACATTTTAAAACTATAAAATAGGATTTGTGGCAGGCAGAATGCCACCTCCCATCCTCATCCTGCCAAAAAAAATCTACACCTTCATGGCTGGAACTTGTGAATATGTTCCTTTGTGTGGCAAAATAACTTGGAGGTAGAATTAAATTTGTTTAACATATAAAATAGGGATATTTCTAGTTAATATAGGTATGCCTAATGTGAACAAATGTGGAAATTAATTCTTGCCCAGGGTATTGTGTGAGGATCTTGTTCTTGTCTATACCTTGAATTCTGCCTGTGAGACCCTAGAGAGAGGACTCAGTGGAGTCCACCTTCATTTCTAACCTGTAGAAACAATGAGATAATAAACACATGTTAATGCTAAATTTGTCATAATTTGTTATAACAGAAATTAAAAAAAAAAAACAAATACAGAAGTCTTCCAAAATAAATAAAATATTACTTACATATGCTAAGGGATTACATATGACTTACATATGACTCAGTGGTAAAGAATCTGCCTGCTGATGCAGGAGATGTGGGTTAGACCCCTGGGTAGGGAAATTTCCCTGGAGGAGGAAATGGCAACCCACTCCAGTATTCTTGCTGGGAAAATCCTAAGGACAGAGGGGCCTGATCAGCTACAGTCTCTGGGGTCACAAAAAGTTGGACTTGACTGAGAAACTGAACATACATGCACACACATATGTTAAATCTCCAAATATTTGTGTCCATTTGTCATTCCTAAAAAAACTAATATGTATGTTAAGCACAAATGTATTAGGCAAATAAACACCATTTGTTTATCTTATTATATGTTTTCCAGTCAAAATACAAGTGAATAGAATTTTAACATAAGCTAAGTCTTCAAGATCAAATTTCCAATTCAATCTTCTAATGATAAAAACCAGAACTGCAGAAGAAATACTCTGGAGGAAATAAAGTTTGTAAAATTTCACCTGAGACAGTTATTACTCTTGAAGGACCAAATTTGAGTAAATATAAAAAACTGTGGAAATCCTAGAATCTAATTTGTTTACTTGAAGGAGGCTTTGAATATTCAAACGGAGGCTTTGAATGAGTAATTGATTGTTACATATTACATCAGGATTTATCAACCTCCTCACTATTGATATTTTGGACTAGATAATTCTTTGTTGATAGGGACCAGAGGCATAGAGGAAATTATCCTGTGGATTGTAAGATGTTCACGGCATGCTTGGCCCTGCTCAACAGACCCATGAGCAACCAAACAACTTGTAATAATCAAAAAGGTCTCCTGATATTGCCAATACTTCCTTCAATGAATAGAGAAGCAAATAAACCCTAGTTGAGAAAATCTATTTGATTTTAATCTATACCCAATATCAATTATTGGATTCAAATGAAAATGTTTATTTTGCTTTTGTTTTAGCTCATCATATTCAATTAGTGGTTGTTATTATTTGTTTTATTATTGTTATTGCTTTAGTTCTCCCATTGTGACTTTATGCATGGCTTCCACTGAGCTGTGACAGTTTTATTCCAGGTAGTATCTGAATGAGCAGGTTTGCTTCTTACTAATAATTTTGAAACCAATTTTCCCTCGTTATGATTTTTGCTTTATGCTTAAAATCTCAAGTGAAAGAAATGTAAGCAAAAGAACTGTGTTTTTACATTCATGATCAAAACAGAAAAAGTATACTCTTCGTTTAGATATCTATACACTGATTTATATTTAACTCATTCATTCATTCACTCATCCATTAAACAACTACTGGTGACTCACATGTGCTTGGTTCTAAGTATACCATGGCAAACAAAATCTAATCTCCTTTAAATACATTAATAGATGGAGAAAATTGACATTTAACAGTAAATATCTACTAGCAGGAAATAGTAATATATGATTAGTACTAGGTGATAAGGGAATGGTAAGAAGTATAGCTAATGCAACTTCTTTATGACCTGAAAGGTAAGGTCTTAGCTTACTCCTGGAGTTTATCACTGGGAAACTTTTAGGAACATCACTAAATCAGAGTAGCAATTCTATAGATTTCTAACTAGCACAACAGTAGGAAAAAAGTTTTCACTTGGAAAAGCTAAGTTTGTATATTTGACACTCTTTAATCTAAGAGTGTCCCTCAAAAGAGCTACCACATAGAGGTACATGGTAATCAATTTGGTTTGATATAAAAGGAAACTGAATTTTCAAACAAAATTTTTTTATCATTTAGGATGATTTTTCTTAATGGATGAAACAAAGCAAAATGATAAAAAATTTTTGCCAATGTTACCAAATACTAAAATTCTCCAAGCCAAGCTTCAACAATATGTGAACCGTGAACTTCCTGATGTTCAAGCTGGTTTTTAGAAAAGACAGAGGAACCAGAGATCAAATTGCTAGTATCCGCTGGATCATCAAAAAGGCAAGAGAGTTCCAGAAAAACATCTATTTCTGCTTTATTGACTATGCCAAAGCCTTTGACTGTGCGGATCACAAGAAACTGTGGAAAATTCTGAGAGAGATGGGAATACCAGACCACCTGACCTGCCTCTTGAGAAATCTGTATGCAGGTCAGGAAGCAACAGTTAGAAGTGGACATGGAACAACAGACTGGTTCCAAATAGGAAAAGGAGTACGTCAAGGCTGTATATTGTCACCCTGCTTATTTAACTTATATGCAGAGTACATCATGAGAAACGCTGGACTGGAAGAAACACAAGCTGGAATCAAGATTGCTGGGAGAAATATCAATAACCTCAGATATGCAGATGACACCACCCTTATGGCAGAAAGTGAAGAGGGACTAAAAAGCCTCTTGATGAAAGTGAAAGAGGAGTGTGGAAAAGTTGGCTTAAAGCTCCACATTCAGAAAACGAAGATCATGGCATCTAGTCCCATCACTTCATAGGAAATAGATGGGGAAACAGGGGAAACAGTGGAAACAGTGTCAGACTTTATTTTGGGGGGCTCCAAAATCACTGCAGATGGTGATTGTAGCCATGAAATTAAAAGATGCTTACTCCTTGGAAGAAAAGTTATGACCAACCTAGACAGCATATTCAAAAGCAGAGACATTACTTTGACAACTAAGGTCCGTCTAGTCAAGGCTATGGTTTCTCCTGTGGTCATGTATAGATGTGAGAGTTGGACTGTGAAGAAGGCTGAGCGCTGAAGAATTGATGCTTTTGAACTGTGGTGTTGGAGAAGACTCTTGAGAGTCCCTTGGACTGCAAGGAGATCCAACCAGTCCATTCTGAAGGAGATCAACCCTGGGATTTCTTTGGAAGGAAGGATGGTAAAGCTGAAACTCCAGCTTTGAGTTGACTCATTGGAAAAGACTCTGATGCTGGGAGGGATTGGGGGCAGGAGGAGAAGGGGATGACCGAGGATGAGATGGCTGGATGGCATCACTGACTCGATGGACGTGAGTCTGAGTGATCGCCGGGAGTTGGTGATGGACAGGGAGTTCTGGAGTGCTGTGATTCATGGGGTCGCAAAGAGTCAGACACGACTGAGCAACTGAACTGAACTGAACTGAAAGTATGCAACATGTTGATTTAATACACTTAATCAGTAAACTGATTACACAATAGTTCATAACTAACACCTCCATTACATCACATAGTTATCATTTCCAATTTTTAGTGAGAACAGTTAAAATTTAAGTCTCAGCAAATTTCTAGTATATAAAACAGTATTATTGACTATAATCACAATTCTGTGCATTCAGTTCAGTTCAGTCCCTCATTCGTGTCTGACTCTTTGTGACCCCATGGACTGCAGCAGGTCATGCCCCCTGTCCATCACCAACTCCCGGAATTTACCCAAACTCATTTCTATTGAGTCAGTGATGCCATCCAACCATCTCATCCTCTGTCAGCCCCTTTTCCTCCCACCTTCATTCTTTCCCAGGATCAGGGTCTTTTCCAATGAGTCAGCTTTTTGCATCAGGTGGCCACACTATTGGAATTTTAGCTTCAACATCAATCGTGCCAATGAATATTTAGGACTGATTTCCTTCAATGGACTGGCTGGATCTCCTTGAAGTCCAAGGGACTCTCAAGAGTCTTCTCCAACACCACAGTTCAAAAGATTCAATTATTCGGTGCTCAGCTTTCTTTATAGTCCAACTCTCATATCCATACATGACTACTGGAAAAGCCATAGCCCTGACTAGATGGACCTTTGTTGGCAAAGTAATGTCTCTGCTTTTGAATATGCTGTCTAGTTTGGTCATGACTTTTCTTCGAAGGAGTGAGCATCTTCTAAGTTCATGGCTGCAGTCACCATCTGAACTGATTTTGGAGCCCCCTCAAAATAAAGTCTGCCACTGTTTCCACTGTTTCTCCATCTATTTACCACGAAGTGATGGGACCAGATGCCACGATCTTCGTTTTCTGAATGCTGAACTTTAGGCCAACTTTTCCACGCTCCTCTTTCACTTTCATCAAGAGGCTTTTTAGTTCTTCTTAGCTTTCTGCCATAAGGGTGGTGTTATCTTCATATATGAGGTTATTGAGATTTCTCCCAGCGATCTTAATTCCAGCTTGTGTTTCCTCCAGCCCAGTGTTTCTCATGATGTATTCTGCATAGAAATTAAATAAGCAGAGTGACAATATACAGCCTTGACAAACTCCCTTCCCTATATGGAATCAGTCTGTTGTTCCATATCAGTTCTAACTGTTGTTTCCTGACCTGCAAATAGGTTTCTCAAGAGGCAGGTCAGGTGGTCTGGTATTCCCATCTCTTTCAGAATTTTCCACAGTTTATTGTGATCCACACAGTCAAAGGCTTTGGCATAGTCAATAAAGCAGAAATAGATGTTTTTCTGAAACTCTATTATTTTATTGATGATCCAACAGATATTGGCAATTTGATCTCTGGTTCCTCTGCCTTTTCTAAAACCAGCCTTATCATCTGGAAGCTCATGGTTCACATACTGTTGAAGCCTGGCTTGGAGAATTTTGGGCCTTACTTTACTATTGTGTGAGATGAATGCAAGTGTGTGATAGTTTGAGCATTCTTTGGCATTGTTTTTCTTTGGGGTTGGAATGAAAACTGACCTTTTCCAGTCCTGTGGTCACTGCTGAGTTTTGCAAGTTTGCTGGCATATTGAGTGAAGCAGTTTTACAACATCATCTCTTAGGATTTGAAATAATTCAACTGGAATTCCATCACCTCCACTAGCTTTGTTTATAGTGATGCTTCCTAAGGCCCACTTGACTCCACATTTCACGATGTTTGGCTCTAGGTGAGTGATCACACCATCGTGATTATCTGGGCCATGAAGATCTTTTTTGGTACTGTTTTTCTGTGTATTCTCACCACCTCTTCTTAATATCTTCTGCTTTTGTTAGGTCCATACCATTTCTGTCCTTTATTGTGACCATCTTTGCATGAAATGTTCCTTTGGTATCTCTAATTTTCTTGGAGATCTCTAGTCTTTCCCATTCTGTTGTTTTCCTCTATTTCTTTCCACTGATCACTGAGAAAGGCTTTCTTATCTCTCCTTGCTATTCTTTGGAACTCTGCATTCAGATGTTTATGTCTTTCCTTTTCTCCTTTGCTTTTTGCCTCTCTTCTTTTCACAGCTATGTGTAAGGCCTCCCCAACAGCCATTTTGCTATTTTGCATTTCTTTTCCATGGGGATGGCCTTGATACCTGTCTCCTGTACAATGTCACGAACCTCCATCCATAGTTCATCAGGCATTCTATCTATCAGATCTAGGCCCTTAAATCTATTTCTCACTTCCACTGTATAATCATAAGGGATTTGATTTAGGTCATACCTGAATGGTCTAGTGGTTTTCCCTACTTTCTTCAATTTAAGTCTGAATTTGGCAATAAGGAATTCATGATCTGAGCCACAGTCAGCTCATGTTTTTGATGACTGTATAGAGCTTCTCTATCTTTGGCTGCAAAGAATACAATCAATCTGATTTCGTTGTTGACCATCTGGTGATGTCTGTGTGTAGAGCCTTTTTTTGTTGTTGTTGGAAGAGGGTGTTTGCTATGACTAGTGCGTTCTCTTGGCAAAACTCTGTCAAGTCTTTGCCCTGCTTCATTTTGTATTCCAAGGCCAAATTTGCCTGTTACTCCAGGTATTTTTTGATTTCCTGCTTTTGCATTCCAGTGCCCTATAATGAAAATGACATCTTCTTTTGGGTCTTAGTTCTAGAAGGTCATGCAGGTCTTATAGAGCTATTCAACTTCAGCTTCTTCAGCATTACTGGGGCCAAGGCATAGACTTGAATTACTGTGCTATTGAATGATTTACCTTGGAAACATACAGAGATCATTCTGTCATTTTTGAGATTGCATCCACATACTGTATTTTGTACTCTCATATTGACTATGATGGCTATTCCATTTCTTCTAAGGGATTCCTGCCCACAGTAGTAGATATAATGGTCATCTGAGTTAAATTCAGCCATTCCATTCCATTTTAGTTCGCTGATTGCTAAAATGTCAACATTCACTCCTGCCATCTGCTTTTTGACCACTTCCAATTTGCCTTGATCCATGGACCTAATATTCCAGATTTCTATGCAATATTGCTCTTTATAGCATTGGACCTTTCTTCCATTACTAGTCACATTCACTGCTGGGTGTTGTTTTTCTTTGGGTCCATCTATTCATTCTTTCTGTACATTAGATCCCCCCAAATTTTTATATTGCGTGTGGAAATTTGTGCTACTTTACCAATATTTTCCCATTTCCTCCACCTCTAGCCTCTTGTAACCAACATTCTACTCTCTATTTCTATTATCTCAGCTTTTTAAGATTCCATATAAAAGTGATAAAATGCAGTACTTGAATTTCTCCAGCTGGCCTTGTAAAGCAAGTTCAGAGTATTCCTTCTTCATTTTTTTATTTGAAGGGCTGGTTAAGGATTGTTATTAATTCTTTATTAAATGTTTGGTAGAAGTCACCAGTGAAACCACCTCATCCTGGACTCTTCCATTTGGGGTAATTTCTGATTATTAATTAAATCGCATTAAAAATCAAAGGTTTGTTCAGATTTTCTATTTCTTCATGGTATAGTCTTGTTCTGGTATAGTCTAGTCTGTATGTTCCTAGAGATGTATCCATTTCTTCCAGGTGGTCAAATTATTTGCACATAATGTTCATATTAGTGTTTTATGGTTGTTTGTATTTCTGTGGTATCACAGCAATGTCTTGTCTTCCACTTCTGATTTTGTCCAGTTGAGCATTTTCTTAATTAGTCCAGCTAAAATTTTATTAACTGCCCTTATCTGTTCAAAACACTATTAGCTTTGTTGATTCTGTTACTGAACCAGATGTTTTTGTCCAATATGCAAGAACCAAACACTGAGACACTGAGATTTATATCAGAGAAAAGGTTTATTTCATGAGGCAGTCAAGTGAGGATATTGGAGAAAAAATTTCAAATCTTCCTCCCTAAAGGTGAGGGGCTTGAGATATTTATGGGATAAAGCTGAGTCATAGGGAACTTGGAGATAGGTGATTGAAGATAAGAAAAAAAATGTAAGGTAAACACTGTTCTCTTCCAGTGCAACTAAGCAACAAGCTGCTTCATTGGATGCGTGTTCAGAAAATGGTGACATATTAGCCTGTTCTGAGGGTGAAATTTTTGACTCTCTGATGTCTAAAGATCACAGATTGGATACTCATGCATGCCTAGTTGGAGGGCAGTGGTCCTAATAAGTCTTAACTAGCTTGAGCTTGAACTAGACACATCTGACTCCAAGTTTCTGAAAAACAGTTTGGGCAAAATCTTATGGTGTAGGCTGCATGACACTTGGAGGAAAGACAAATTTCTGTAGCAACAATTAAAGTGAACTTGATCAGTGAAGATAGGTTATAGTGCATTATTTATTAAGCAAGTTACAATTTTATGTATCTATCCTTGACTTCGATCTTTTCTAATGTTTATTCAGACTCTATTTCTGCTCCTATCTTTATTATTTCCCTCCTTCTTCTAGCTTTGGGCTTACTTTGTTCTCATTTTTTTTTTTAGTTCCTTAATATGTGGCATTATATTCTTTGAAGTTTTTTCTTCCTTCTTCATGTAGGTATTGATCACTATAAGCTTACTTCTTAGAAAGAATCTACTTGGGTTATGGTTGCCATAAGGCTCACATAAAATTTCTTATAGATATAATGAGTGTGTGAGCGTTCAGTTGCTCAGTCATGTCTGACTCTGTGAACCTATGAACGGTAGCCCACCAGGCTTCTCTGTCCATAGGATTTCCCAGGCAAGAATGTTGAAGTGGGTTGCCATCTTTTACTCTACGGGATCTTTCAAACCCAAGGATTGAATGCAGAATGTCTTCTGCATTGACAGGCAAATTCCTTACCACAGAGCCAGTAGGTAAGACCTATAGATATAGCAGTTTATATTAAACTGGTAATAAACTAACTTTATTTACAAAAACAATAGCCCCTTTTCCCATTTTTAACTGTTTTGAAGTGACAATTTATCTCTTTTTATATATGTCTCTATTCACAGATTATTATACCTGTAGTTATTTTTAATACTATGCAATTAAACCATTGGGGCTTCCCAGTTGGCTTAGTGGTAAAGAATCTGCCTGACAATGCAGGAGACACAAGTTCAATGCCTGGGTCAGGAACATCTCCTGCTGGAGGAAATGGAAACCCACTCAGGTATTTGTGCCTGGGAAATCCCATGGACAGAGGAGCCTAGCATGCTACAGTCCATAAGGTTACAAAGAGTTGGACACAACCTGGTGACTGAACATGCACACAGTTAAACAATTATAGTAGAGTTTTGTGGTTAACACTCCACCACATTACAGTTTTAAAGTATTCTAATATGACTATATATTTCCTTTTCTGGTGTGTTGTATATTTTCATCTGTTTCTTATTACTACTAGCATCTTTTCATTTGGGCTTGATAAATTCCTTTAGCATTTTAGAAGGCAGATATATTGGTAATAAATTTTCTCAGTTTTTGTTTATTTGGGAAAGTCCTTATCTCTCCTTTATTTGTGATGAGCTTTGCAGAGTAAAGTATTCTTGGTTGACAGTTTTTTTTTCTTCCAATACTTCAAAAATATGATCCAACACCTTCCTGTCCTATGAGGTTTCTGCTGAGAAGTCTGCTAATATATAGCCTTATGGTGGTTTCTTTTTAAGTTACAAGATTTTTTTCCTCTTTCTACCTTTAAGATTTTCTTTTTGCTTTTGCTTTTTGACAGTTTCATTAAAATATCTCTTGCAAAAGATCTCTCTAAGTTAATTATGTTTGGTGACCTATGAGCTTCATTGATTTGAATATCCAAATCTCTCTGCAGATTTGAGTTCTGTCATCATTTATTTATATAAACCTTCTGTCACTTTTTCTTCCTTCTGGAATTCAAATCATTCACAAGTTGATACTTTTGATTTTATACTAGAGAACATGGAGGGTTTCTTCATTCTTTAATTTTTGCTTCTCTGATTGAATAATTTCAATTGATTTGTCCTTATGCTTACTTATTACTACTTCTGCTTGGACAATCTGTTATTGAAGCTCTTTATTGATTTCTTCTATTTAGCTATTGCATACTTCAACTGCAAATTTTGCTTGTTTTTAATTTTTCTTTATCATTTTGTTGAAATTCCTCTATTCTTCTTTTACTACTTTTTGCTAGTGTCATTAAATTGCTTAACTGAATTCTCTGGTAGCTCTCTGAATATCTTTAAAAAAATTATTCTAAATTATTTTTTAAAATATATTTGGTTTACAGTATTGTGTTAAGTTTCAGGTATACATATTTTAAACTCTTTGTTGAAAAATTCCTGGATCAGTTTTTCTTAGAGGCCAGTTACTGGATTCTTACATGTGCGTTCTTTCGATTCCATCATGTTTCCTTGATTCTTCACGATTCCTAGCTTTGTGTCTAAATAAATGCATATTTAAAGAAGCAATCACCTCTTTCAGACTTTATGGAATGACTTCAGTAAGGAAAGACTTTCACTTCTGGGTAAGAGCCTATTGGATTTTTCTGTAACTCTGGATCTAGTGATGTAGGATGCGAGGTACAAAGGTGTATGACAGCATTTGATCTTGGTGGCCATGTTGACCCTTCAGCTCAAGCCACTGGGACTGTAGCATTGATATCCGTAGTTGGTGAGCACTCCAGGGGATATGGCTATAAGTGCTGCTGGGAATCATTAACAATGCATCCACATCAAAGGTCTAGGAACCAGGGAAGGCAGCAGAAGTAACCAGAGCTAGTTGCATGCACACATTCAGCTGAGGGCTTTAGAGACATAAGAGATGCGGGTTCTATCCCTGGATCTGGGAGATCCCCCTGAGAAGGGCACGACAACCCACTCCAGTTTTATGCTTGGAGGATCCCATGGTCACAGTCTGACAGGCTATAGTCCATTGAGTTGCATAGAGTTGGACGCAACTAAAGTGACAGCACACACACACGAGTAGTGGTAGGGCTCTGCTGTAGACACATAAGCAATGGCAGGTGGATAGCATAGGTGGCAATGGCTGATGAGGCCAACTGCAGGGACACAGGTTGTTGCATGGGTCCCAGCTTTCAGCTTGTACTACCATAGATGCAGGGTTTGTCTGTAGGATAGGACAATGTGGACTGTGATTGCTCCTACTGCATGACTGTTATTGGTAGCACTGTTTTTCTTCCTTGCTCTGAGCTGCATCTCTGTATATTTCAGCTTTGCTGGTCTGGGTGAAAGGAAATTGAAGGACTTCTGTGCAATGCTCCTAAAGGGTGGGGAAGCTGGTGGCTCACAAGACTTCCTTTTCTGATGAGTGTAACTCTAACTGAGGAATTCCCTGTTGGCGCTGAGCAATGTTGGTTTGGGGATGAGATATGCAGACAAAATAAATCTGCTTTTCCTTTTTTTGTGTGCAGTTATTATCAAATACTGGAGAAGGGCATGGTGACCCACTCCAGCATTCTTCCCTGGAGAATCCCATGGACAGAGAGCCTGGCAGGCTGTAGGCCAGAGAGCTGCACAGAGTCAGACGCCATTGAAGCGACTGAGCACGTGTTATCAGATATTGTTGTTCTGCTGTGTTGCTGAAGCTTATGAAGAGGGCTCTGGAGCTTTTCCAGAGTTGTTTTACTTTATGAATAACTGTTTAATTGTCCACTTTTGTTGGACAATTAAATTTTTGCTGGGATCTCCTATAGCATTATCTTCTAAAACAGACTTCCATATTCTTTCATGGTTAGAACTCAATGAGTGTGCCTATTATAATTAATGTTAAGTTCAACTGAAGAATATTTTTATTAAATCAGTTTAGTCAACAAAGTGTCATTAGTGCATTTGATGAATCAATATTCCAACTATGTCAAGAAGCAGACAAAAGATTCTAACCCCAAATATCTCCTTAAAAATTAACAATAATTCCATTAACCCTATTGGTAGTATCTTTGTAGTTAAGAGTAGAAACTCAAGGTTTAGACTACCTGTATTTGAATGAATGCTATCTGTATTGCTGGCAGTACCCTTGTAATCTTTGCTCGACTGTAAAATGGTGAGTATAATTAAGTTCTATCTTGTAGAGTTGCTGTGAATATTAAATGGCTTATGACATTGTAAAACATATAGAACAGATATGTGCTAAATGTACAATAAATAGAAGTATAAGTATTATTATATTTCTTCAAATATCTATAAAACTCCATTTCTCTGCAAATATTCCATTTGTTATCATATTTTTCTTAAACATATCACAAGAGGTAATTATCTCAGAGAATACACAACACAATTTTGAGTGCTTGTTTCATAAAGCTAGTGATTTCAAATTTTTTCTTATTCTTTTTGTTAATATATCTTAGAACATAGTTTGAATTTTAAAGGCCTACATTTATGAAAATATCTGGCTATAGAAGATGGCATTTTGTATAGAATTTTTACTTATGCTTTCCACTTTTATCAATATTTGTACCCTGGCAGCTTTAAGTGTCTTTAAATACCTTTAAATTATTTTGAGACAAAATAAGAATAAAATTTGTCTGACTTAGCAATGCATAATGTTTCAAGGATCTTTCCAACATGTAAATTTTTCCTACACCCATTTTATTATCTATTACTTAATATTAACATACATAACAAATGAGTCTCAGTAGAGTATTATAATATTAATTTTGATTTAACTTTGATTAGATATATATTATCTCTTCCATTATGTATTAGCCATGCTAATACTATAATAAGCTTTAGTGTACAATAATCAAAGATTTATTACCTTAGCAACTTTTAAAATATTAATGATGTCATGCACTGAATTATGATCAAAAAGTGTACTACTCTGGGTGGAAGAGTTTTTTCAGGTCTGAAAAAAAAAGTTTTTCTTATGAAAAGGAGTAGTGTTTTTAAAGCCTATACCACTGCTTGAAGCATATGAATATGTGTATTGTTCTTAAATAGCTGCAGATGGAAAGATAATACTGAAGACATTCCAATATTACACTCATATATTTCCCATACAGTCAGCTTCAGAACAATCATGCATTTTCAATCACCCTTTATAAATTAAAGAGTAAATGCTTATTTAACATTTTCATGTCCATTTCCTTAATACTGCAGATTTTTAACTAGTAAAAATGTGCTAGTTCTGCATTTACATGTATATATATATATTTTAATTTGAAAAGTTTGAGAAAACACAGGATTTAGCAATTCTTTTCCTCTGTTCTTCTTTATGTCATGGGCAAGGGCAAGCTTAATTATGCAGAGCTTGCTTGGTTTCCTTTCCCACACCCTAGCCACAAAGTGAGCAAAACTGCTTGTTGTTTCTCTCATGTGGTTTTTGTGACATCCAAGAGAGAAACATGCAAATTGGGCCCCCGTTTTCCTTCTCACTATTGAATTTTCCTTCTGACCATTGAATAATACAGGCAACAAATTTTTAACGCATCCTTCTGAAAATAGGGACATGATGAATGAAAATAATTTTAATTGGATAGTCTACTCTTTAACTCTAAACTGTCATAGGTAGAATTGCATTTTGATATGAAATTCGCTTTGACCAAATTGATATTATTGCAGGAAACATTTTTGAGTTATTTCTGGTGTTTATTTATCACCATAAAGAAAAAAGAGAGAGAGAGATTACTATGCCCCTGTGAAATACTGATCAAATAGATAACTGTGAGTTACTTTTATTCAACTAAGATCATTAAAACAGAAATGAAAAATATGTAGTGGATGACTGAAAGTCTTTTGTGATGGTAAAATAAGATGGTCTTACTGAATTTTTCCTGACACATAAATTCGTTAGTTCTACAAAACTTAGTTACTCTTAATGCCCAATGCAGAAACTTTCTTTATCATTCATTGATATACTGGAAATTTAAAAAGTATTATCCTACCTGACCTGTGCATATCCAATGATGACTACACAGAGGATTTTCAGTAATCCTTTGTTCCATCTTGTAAATGGATTGCAAGCTGTGTGAATCTGTTTTAAAATACATTTTCATTGTATGCTCTTCATCTTTAATCACCCAGCTTGTGTACACCTTATATGTTTAATAAATGTTTCTTTAACCAGAAATTAGAAGAGTTGGTCCTTTTAAGTTTTTTATCTTCTAAAGATATTAGAAACATACTACAACTTTGGGTATATATTTTACACAATACAACCCTAAAAGAATCAGACAACAGAAATATTTCTTATGTGAAAAATCTCCAGAATTACCTGAAAAGAGACTGAACTATAACCATGCAAAGGGTAAATTAGGAATGAAATAAGAGCAAGCAACTATTATCACATTGCAAACAAGGAAACAGAAAAGGACCCCAGTCTTCAACACAGTGACAAGCCTGAAAATCATCAGTCATCTGTGAGAATTTGGAACTACTGTTTCAAAATCTTGAGACGGACCAAAATCTAAAAGGCCCAAACAATCTTTATAAAGAATCCACTGTAAAAATCTCAATATGTATCAAAGTAGGGAACAAAATTCTATTGTAAGCAAGTGAAGCAACATCAAAATTGAACAAGGTAAGTTTTGACACATATACACACAATTATAAAACAGAAGAAAATGCATAGCATGTAAAGCTAAACAGAAAAAGCACCTATTTCATTTTTATTTTAAAAAAAACCTGATTTGAATTAAAACAACCTCTGCATGTAGACTAATGTATATAATAGAAAACCAGTAAGTATAAGGCGTGGGAAAAGTTCAGACATTCTTTCTGCATATTGAATCAATTAATAGCATGTACAAGGAAACCCTGATTATTTGAAGGAGTGGAGAAAAATGACTTGATTCTTTACAAGTAGTGCAGGCTATTATTAGTATTCCAGATAGACTGTGTTGCAGAGAGACCATCATATGCTTTGATCTGTCTGCATCCATAGCTGGAAACTGTGCGCCCAGCTCTGAAAGTGGTGCGATCTGACAGTCACCTTCAACAGGAAAGTGAGTTAATGGTTGCAAATGTTAATCAGTGGATCAAAGCACATAAGTGAGTAAAACTGGGTTCTTTAAAAAAATCTGATTTCATTCCTATAGACTAAAGCAATTAAAATACTCATATGACTTCTCAACTTTTCCCATATTTCTTACCTGTACCTCTCTCTCTGATCTATCCTTTCTCTTTTTTTCCCCCTCTTCCTTCCTTCCTCCCTCATTCCTCTCCTTTCTCTCTCTTTCTTTCCCTTTCTTTCTTATTTCCTTCTATGCTTTTTTCTTTCTCCTCCTTCCTTCATGACTTCCTACCTTCCTTCTCCCTCCTTTCCTTCTCTCTTTTCTCTTTCTCCTTTCCATTTTTCTTTTTATTTCTATCTTTCCTTGTTTCTTTCTCTTCTGTCCTTTTTTCTTCCCTCCTTCCCTTCTCTCTCTTTTTTCTTTCTCTCTCTCTTTCTTTTTTCTCTCCTCTTTCTCTTTTTCTTTTTCTCTTCCTCTGTTTCCCCTTTTCCTTTCTCTTTCTTTCTCTCTTCATTTTCTTCTCTCTTTCTCTCTCTTTTTTCACTTTCTCTATTTTCCTTTTATTTCCTTTCTGATTATTGGTATTACTTTTTTATTGGCTTAGAGAATCATCAGTGTTTCAAGTGATCAGAGTAAAAAGATACTTAAAACACTCATAATATAATTTCACTATTCCCACTAAATGCATATATGAGCAGGTGTACACCCACACATGCCCATTCCTGAAGTTCTTAGGGAAAAAAGTAATAGAAACTCTAGGTATAAAATTTAATTAGAGATATTATACTGTCTGGGGTTATCCTGTATCTAAAAGTAACAAAACAGAGGGGAATCAGGCCAAAACAGGCAAACTAACATTTTCGCCTTAATTATTATGTGCCTAGATGTTCTTGCACTCTCAGAACAGCTTGACTGACCAAGTTCCTAAAATGTTCTCTGATACTATAATTTTGGGAAGGAAATCTTCCACAAAATATTTTTCCTATTTTAAATAGCCAAGAAAGTTGGTTATTAGAATAACAATATTTCATGGTGAATGGAAAGAAGTATTCTAACAGAACTAAAGAGAATTTGATGAAAGTCAGAGAAAACACATTTGACAATTTGAATGAAGAGTAAAAATAACACTTCTCTAAAATTCCCTCAGAGGAGAAAAACCAGTGCCTTTGCATGCAACACATAATGGCATAATTCAAGTTTAATTCTTGATGCTACAAGCTGAATAGGATTTAACTTTTTAGCATTTAAAATTTGTTCATAAAAATTAATGGAACATGAATGCAATTAACTGGTAGGCCAAATTCACAAAGGATATATCGAAAATAATGCCTTGCAAATATTACTCCTTCTCCTCCTAATATAATTTCTATACTCCGTCATCCAACCCTCCTGACTACCTTCCCTTGTGTTTGTCTTCGCTTACATAATATTTTATATTTCCCAAGATTTTCATGTGCATTGTTTTAAGTATCTTAGCAAATATTTCATTTCTTGGCACATCAACCCTTCCTATACTAAAAATATTGATGTCTTTTAGCCTGCAGAGTTTGAAATTTGTCAAGTTTGTCCTGCTTGCTTACTAAGTATGTAAAAAGCAGATATTGTTTTATAGTTCTGGTATACTATGGAAACTGTAGTTGCAATTACTCTTCAGTACTAATTCTAATGTTAGCATCAATGTTACTTAAATTTCAAGATCAACATTTAAAATGTAAATATACATTACTGAAAAAAGATGTTTTAATGTACTCCCATCATTTCTAACTTCAAAGCAGAAAAGGCAGAGTATGTAATTGTGTCTTTTCTCTCCAAATCTGATTGCCATGATTTGTTAGCTATCATTTAACCAAACTAGGCAAATAGATGGGGAAACAGTGGAAACAGTGTCAGACTTTGTTTTTCTGGGCTCCAAAATCACTGCAGATAGTGATTGCAGCCATGAAATTAAAAGACGCTTACTCCTTGGAAGAAAAGTTATGACCAACCTAGAGATATATTGAAAAGCAGAGATATCATTTTGCCAACAAAGGTCCATCTAGTCAAGGCTATGGTTTTTCCAGTGGTCATGTATGGATGTGAGAGTTGGACTGTGAAGAAGGCTGAGTGCCGAAGAATTGATGCTTTTGAACTGTGGTGTTAGAGAAGACTCTTGAGAGTCCCTTGGACTGCAAGGAGATCCAACCAATCCATTCTGAAAGTGATCAGTCCTGGGTGTTCTTTGGAAGGAATGATGCTAAAGCTGAAGCTCCAGTACTTTGGCCACCTCATGCGAAGAGTTAGCTCATTGGAAAAAACTCTGATGCTGGGAGCGATTGGGGGCAGGAGGAGAAGGGGACGACAGAGGATGAGATGGCTGGATGGCATCACCAACTCAATGGACCTGAGTTTGGGTGAACTCTGGGTGTTGGTGATGGACAGGAAGGCCTGGCATGCTGCAATTTGTAGGGTCGCAAAGAGTCAGTCACAACTGAGCAACTGAACTGAACTGAACTGAGCCTAGCATTCCAAGACACAACTCTAACTGTTTAGAAGTACTCATGACTAAACTCTGAGAAATATTTTTTCCTCAAATCATTATATGTCCACATAGTACATCAGTTTCCTACTAGTGCTCTTGTAATGAATATGTATCAATTGTTGTTATATTTTATGCATCCTTGAAATTTATTTTATTGTGACTGCTTTGCCAAACTGACTTTTTAGTTTTATTAATAAAATAGCAAACACTTGAAGATAGTATAAATATTTACCTAATGAAAGTGAAAGTGTTAGTCCCTCAGTAGTGTCCAACTCTGCAACCCCATGGACTATAGCTTACCAGGCTCCTCTGTCTATGGAATTCTCTAGGCAAGAATACTGGAGTGAGTGGCCATTCCCTTCTCCAGGGGATCTTCCCAACACAGGGGTTAAACCTGTGCTTTCTGCATTGCAGGCAGATTACCCCCTGACCCACCAAGGAAACCCAATATTTACCTAAAAGTAAAGGTGGAGTGGAAGTTGCTCAGCCATGTCTGACTCTTTGTGACCACATGGACTGTAACCCACCAGGCTCCCCTGTCCATGGGATTCTCCAGACAAGAACACTGGAGTGGATTGCCATTCCCTTCTTCAGGGGATCTTCCCGACCCAGGAATTGAACCTATGTTTCCTGCATTGCAGGCAGATTCTTTGCCATCTGTGCCACCAGAGAATTCCAATATTTACCTAAAGGATAATTAATTAGGCTAAACAGTGTTGTGCTTGTTCCTGAAAATATGGCTGATTGACTATTATAATTTTTGTTATTGTTGTTGACCATTTTGTGTTATTCCCTTTCTTTTTCTCTTGTATTAGATGTAATTGCACCAGCTTCCAGCTATCAAACTTCCTTTTAAACTTTGTTCTATCAGGAATAAACCATGTCTGTTATTAAGCTTCTCATATTTATTCTATTCTGGAGCATTTTAGGAAGAGCATTTGTCAAAACTGCACTTACTTGGGGTAAAAAGAACTGCAATGCAGACTGTGGGTTTTCCCAGTGGCTCAGTGTAAACAATCTGCCTGCAGTGCAAGAGACTGGGGTTTGATCACTGGGTTGGGATCCCTGGACAAGGGCATGACAACCCATTCCAGTATTCTTGCCTGGAGAATCCCATGGACAGAGAAGTCTGACTACAGTCCACAGGGTCATAAAGAGTCCCGCACAACTAAAGAGGCTGAACACACATGCACTCAGACTGAAATATCTGTTAAGGGAAGCCTTGTCAGCTGAAAAAGGCCCAGTATGCCTGAGCCAAGTGAGACGCTAGTCCAACCTTTAAGACACAATCCAATTCCATGTACACCTCTTTCTGAAATTTATGAACTTCGTCCTTCAGAAGCTCTTGTTCATTCCAGGGGCATGTACTCAAGTCCGAAAGTAGTACCATAAAATTTTATTAGTCTTTCATAAGTCTATTGTTCTTTCATTAAAAAAAAATAATACGGAGGCAAAGTATACCTGGATATATTGCTTAACAATGGAATTGAGAAAGATGATAATGATAACCCTGTATGCGAGACAGCAAAAGACACATATGTATAGAACAGTCTTATAGACTCTGTGGGAGAGGGCAAGGGTGGGATGATTTGGGAGAATGGCATTGAAACATGTATAATATCATATGTGAAACAAAATGCCAGTCCAGGTTTGACACATGATACAGGATGCTCGGCGCTGGTGCACTGGGATGACCCAGAGGGACGATATGGGAAGGGAGGTGGGAGGGGGGTTCAGTATGGGGAACACGTGTACACCCGTGGTGGATTCATGTTGATGTATGGCAAAACCAATACAATATTGTAAAGTAATTAGCCTCCAATTAAAATAAATAAGTTTATATTAAAAAATACAATAACTGCAAAGTCTCTAAATTCAATTGTAGGTCATATATCACTTGAATTTTGTTAGCGAGGGAGCTGACTTCTTACATACAGATGAACTTTGAAACATTTTAAGCAAAATAATATTCACTTACTAAGAACTATTTATGTCTTCATTGAGCTACACTAAATTTTACCAGCTCATATTATGGCAGTCTGCCAAATGAGTCACCAAAACCAAATAGATAATGGCATTCTAAACCATAGCTGCTGCTGCTGCTGCTGCTAAGTCACTTCAGTCGTGTCCGACTCTGTGCGACCCCATAGATGGCAGCCCACCAGGTCCCACCTGTCCCTGGGATTATCCAGGCAAGAACACTGGAGTGGGTTGCCATTTCCTACTGTCAGGAAAATTTGGAACCAGAGTTAATGCCTTAACTATTCTTTGGGAGGTTCTAAATACATCAGGACAAATATTCCTTAGTAATATACTATCTAATTTGCAGATTTTTTGACATTTTTTGACAACTGACAGGCAGTTGTTTAAGATCATATCTTTTGGAATTACTAATCAAAACTTTCACGACACATGTAACTTTTGGACAACTAACATAAAACAGAAGAGTACGCTATCTATCTCAAGAAACCCTGATTCGTTATAATGTGAGAAGGAATTATAGGATAATGAAAAAATTAAAAAAGAAAGAAACGGAACTAGTTAATTCATCAAACACGCCATATGAAAATATTTGACCTAAATGTCATTTCTTGTTCTTTATTACCAGGACCTATATAAAGAGGGGGCTTCCCTGGCGACTCAGATGGTAAAATATCTGCCTGCAATTCAGGAGACCCACGTTCAATCCCTGTATAGGAAAGCTCCCCTGAAGAAAGGAATGGTTCTCATTCCAGTATTTTTGACTGGAGAATTCCATGAACAGAGGAGGCTGGCGGGCTATAATCCATGGAGTCAAAGAGTCAGACATGACAGCTTTTCTTAACTGAAGGGCATATTTCTAAACTAATTAACCTCAATAGTGTATTAGTTTTGGTAGGTTTTCTGTTTTTTATTGTTTAATATACTTACTAGATAAATAGAAGCATAATTAAATGTTTCTGTTTTTCCTAATAACAGGCAAAATTACACAGTTTTCTAACGCTTCACATTTTCTAGTATTAGCAACCTTTGTAAACATACCTTGGAAAAGATATTTTTAGTACAATTTTGAGAAATGATGCATCCTATGGCTTTTGTAATTATTAAAAACCCAGAATGATTATTTCTGTTTCTTCCAAGAAACCTTACTTTACCTATGAGAGTATGGGAATTACAAACATTCTTACTGGCGACTAAAATTGTTTTTAATATAAAAAACATGTGGAAATATCTGTTATTCTGAAAACACTTCTGAAAAATAAGCAAATGTCTTGAGTCTCAAAATATTAAGGTCGTCTATTTTCCTCCTTTTTCCCAAATGCCTTCTTATTTGCTTTCATGTGTGGGTAATATTCGAAACTTTGGGTTGTTATCAGATTAAATTAAGATCGGAGTTAATCCCCTCTTGCTTCATAATCAGAATCCTATTACAGTATATTCAAATTTAAGGTCTTCATATTCAAAGGTACAAACTGAACAGTATGTGATCCATTTAAGGTTTATCTTTTTAGGAAGACATATTTTAAAAAAGCTAAGGCCTGATGACAAATGAATAAATATTTACACTTATTCGCTTGTGTTTTTCATATGTTCATAATGATTCTTTGTTAAAAAAAAAATCATCTGTGTTTTTTTTTTTTTTTTTCTCCACTATACCACCAGGGAAGCCCCTGAGGTTTTTTGTTTTTTTTTTTTTTTTTTTTTTTGAGGATAATTGCTTTACAATATTGTGTTGGCCTCTGCTATACATCAAAATGAACCAACCACAAGTATACACATGTCCCCCTCCTGAACCTGTCTCCCATTTCCCACCCCATCTCACTCCTCTAGGCTGTCACAGAGCACCATGTTGAGCTCCCTGCATCACAGAGCAAATTTCCACTGGCTATTTCACACATAGTAATGTATATGTTTCCATGCTATTCTCTCAATTCGTCCCACCCTCTCCTTCCCTGACTGTGTCCACAAAGAATGCTCTCAAGTCAGTCTTAATGAGGTGAATGAACCTACAGCCTATTATTCAGAGTGAAATAAGTCAGAAAGAGAGGTAAATATTGTGTATTAATGCATGTGTGTGGAATCTAGAAGTATATATACTGATGAACTTATTTTCAGGGCAGTAATGGAGATGCAGACATAAAAATCAGTTTTCTTTGATGCATATGTTGTTATGTTAATCTTACATGCATCATATTTAAGCTTTAAACTGATGATTACAAAATTTAATTTAAAAAACAAATCACATTTTATGAGAACCCAAGGGTTGAAGCAAAACTATGGTTCTAATATGAATGCTTTAAATAATTGTTCTATCAAAACAGGTAGAAAAGTGACCATTTCAAGCATACAGTCATTAAGGGATACTTGATTAATTTATGTCAACTGTTTGAGGCTTCCCTGGAAGCTTAGCTGGTAAAGAATTCACTTGTAGTGCTGGAGACCCTAGTTTGATTCCTGGGTCAGGAAGATATCCTGAAGAAGATATAGGCTACCCACTCCAGTATCTTGGGCTTCCCAGTTGGCTCAGCTGATAAAGAAATCGCCTGCTATGTGGAAGACCTAGGTTTGATCCCTGGGTTGGAAAGATCCCCTGGAGAAAGGAAAGGCTACCCACTTCAGTATTCTGGCATGGAGAATTCCATGGACTGTAGAGTCAATGGGGTCACAAAGAGTTGAACACAACTGTGTGGGTGCAGGAGGGCTGAGAGGAGCTACTCCACTTTCAAGATCAGAAGTGGTGGCCGTGAGGAGATACACCGTTCCAAGATAAGAGAAACCCAAGTAAGATGGTAGGTGTTGTGAGAGGGCAACAGAGGGCAGACACTGTAACCATAATCACAGAATACTAGACAATCTGATCACATGGACCACAGTCTGTCTAACTCAGTGAAACTAAGCCATACCGTGTGGGGCCACCCAAGATGGGTGGGTCATGGTGGAGAGGTCTGACAGAATGTGGTCCACTGGAGAAGGGAATGGCAAACCACTTCAGTATTCTTGCCTTGAGAACCCCATGAACAGTATGAAAAGGCAAAATGATAAGATACTGAAAGAGGAACTCCCCAGGTTGGTAGGTACCCAATATGCTACAGGAGATCAGTGGAGAAATAACTCCAGAAAGAATGAAGGGATGGAACCAAAGCAAAAACAATACCCAGTTGTGGAAGTGACAGGTGATAGAAGCAAGGTCTGATGCTGTAAAGAGCAATATTTCATAGGAACCTGGAATGTCAGGTCCATGAATCAAGGCAAATTGGAAGTGGTCAAACAGGAGATGGCAATAGTGAATGTTGGCATTCTAGGAATCAGCCAACTAAAATGGACTGGAATGGGTGAATTTAACTCTGATGACCATTATATCTACTACTGTAGGCAGGAATCCCTTAGAAGAATTGGAGTAACCATCATGGTCAAAAAAGAGTCTGAAATGCAGTACTTGGATGCAATCTCAAAAATGACAGAATGATCTCTGTTCATTTCCAAGGCAAACAACTCAATATCACAGTAATCCAATCCTATGCCCTAACCAGTAATGTTGAAGAGGCTGAAGTTGACGGGTTCTCTGAAGACCTACAAGACCTTTTAGAATTAAGATCCCCAAAAGATGTCTTTTTCATTATAGGGGACTGGCATGAAAAGTAGGAAATCAAGAAACACCTGGAGTAACAGGCAAATTTGACCTTGGAGTAAGGAATGAAGCAGGGCAAAGGCTAACAGAGTTTTGCCAAGAGAATGCACTGGTCATAGCAAACACCCTCTTCCAACAACCACAACAGAAGACTCTACACATGGACATCACCAGATGGTCAACACCAAAATCAGATTAATTATATTCTTGCAGCTAAAGATGGAGAAGCTCTATACAGTCAGCAAAAACAAGACTGGGGGTGCCTGTGGCTTAGATCATGAACTTCTTATTGCCAAATTCAGACTTAAATTGAAGAAAGTAAGGAAAATCGCTAGACCATCCAGGTATGACCTAAATAAAATCTCTTATGACTATACAGTGGAAGTGAGAAATAGATTTAAGGGACTAGATCTGATAGACAGAGTGTCTGGTAAACTAGGGACGGAGGTTGGTGACACTGTACAGGAAACAAGGATCAACGCCATCCCCATGGAAAATAAATGCAAAAAAGCAAAATGGCTGCCTGAAGAGGCCTTACAAATAGCTGTAAAAAGAAGAGAAGTGAAAAGCAAAGGACAAAAGGAAAGATGTACGCATCTGAATGCAGAGTTCCAATAGCAAGGAGAGATAAGAAAGCCTTCCTCAGCGATCAATGCAAAGAAATAGAGGAAAAGAACAGAATGAGAAAGACTAGAGATCTTTTCAAGAAAATTAGAGATACCAAGGGAACATTTCATGCAAAGATGGGCTTGATAAAGGACAGAAATGGTCTGGACCTAACAGAAGCAGAATATATTAAGAAGAGGTGGCAAGAATACACAGAAGAACTGTACAAAAAAGCTCTTCATGACCCAGATAATCACGATGGTGTGATTACACACCTAGAGCCAGACATCCTGGAATGTGAAGTCAACTGGGCCTTGGAAAGCATCACTACGAACAAAGCTAGTGGAGGTGATGGAATTCCAGTTGAGTTATTTCAAATCCTGAAAGATGATGCTGTGAAAGTGCTGCACTCAATATGCCAGCAAATTTGGAATACTCAGCAGTGGCCACAGTACTGGAAAAGGTCAGTTTCCATTCCAATCTCAAAGAAAGGGAATGCCAAAGAATGCTCAAACTACCACACAATTGCACTCATCTCACATGCTCAAAATTCTCCAAGCCAGGCTTCAGCAATACGTAAACCGTGAACTTCCAGATGTTCAAGCTGGTTTTAGAAAAGGCAGAGGAACCAGAGATCAAATTGCCAACATCAGCTGGATCATGGAAAAAGCAAGGAGAGTTCCAGAAAAACATCTATTTCTGATTTATTGACTATGACAAAGCCTTTGACTGTGTGGATCACAATAAACTGTGGAAAATTCCGAGAGAGATGGGAATGCCAGACCACCTGACCTGCCTCTTGAGAATCCTATATGCAGGTCAGGAAGCAACAGTTAGAAGTGGACATGAAACAACAGACTGGTTCCAAATAAGAAAAGGAGTACGTCAAGGCTGTATATTGTCACCCTGCTTATTTAACTTATATGCAGAGTACATTATGAGGAACACTGGGCTGGAAGAAACACAAGCTGGAATCAAGATTGCCGGGAGAAATATCAATAACCTCAGATATGCAGATGACACCACCCTTATGGCATAAAGTGAAGAGGAACTAAAAAGCCTCATGATGAAAGTGAAAGAGGAGAGTGAAACTTTGGCTTAAAGCTCAACATTCAGAAAACGAAGATCATGGCATCTAGTCCCATCCCTTCATTGGAAATAGATGGGGAAATAGTAGAAACAGTGTCAGACTTTATTTTTTGGGCTCCAAAATCAGTGCAGATGGTGATTTCAGCCATGAAATTAAAAGATGCTTACTCCTTGAGGGAAAGTTATGACCAATCTAGGTAGCATATTCAAAAACAGAGACATTACTTTGCCAATAAAAGTCCGTCTAGTCAAGGCTATGGTTTTTCCAGTGGCCATGTATGGATGTGAGAGTTGGACTGTGAAGAAAGCTGAGTGCTGAAGAATTGACGCTTTTGAACTGTGGTGTTGGAGAAGACTCTTGAGAGTCCCTTGGACTGCTGGTAGTCCAACCAGTCCATCCTAAAGGAGATCAGTCCCGGGTGTTCATTGGAAGGACTGATTCTAAAGCTGAAACTCCAATACTTTCGCCGCCTCATGCAAAGAGTTGACTCATTGGAAAAGACTCCGATGCTAGGAGGGATTGGGGTTAGGAGGAGAAGGGGACTACAGAGGATGGCATCACTGACTAGATGGACATGAGTTTGAGTGAACTCCGGGAGTTGGTGATGGACAGGGAGGCCTGGCGTGCTGTGATGCATGGGGTCACAAAGAGTCGGACATGACTGAGCAACTGAACTGAACTGAGCGAATTTTACTTTAAATAATGTGCAAAGAAAGTCAAACCAATTTATATTGTACTCTTTCGCTTGTGTATGTGTGTGAATGGCTCATTGAATTGACTAAAGTTACTTGATCCATAACATGCTTTGAATATGTTCTTATCCTTTAATAATTCCTTAATATTAAGTACCCATTATACTGTATAAGTGGAGAAGGAAATTGCAACCCACTCCAGTATTCTTGCCTGGAGAATCACATGGACAAAGGAGCCTGGTGGGCCACAGTCCATAGGGTCGCAAAGAGTCAGACACAATTGAAGCAACTGAGCATGCACATACTGTGTAAGATTTTCACATTTACTATCTACTAATAGTATCACCTTCTTGTGAGGCAAATGAGAGTACTTCTATCATTTTATCTGTTAGATGACAATATGGACACTCAGAGATCAGTTGACTTATCTGTTATATAGCTTTTAAATAAGAAGCAATTAAATGAACTTGAACCCTGATCTTCTCAGGGAAACATCTGATCAATAGGGAAAATTGAGTATTGAATAGGAAGTAAAAGTACCTTTGTGATAATGAAAGACAGGCAAGGACTGGTAAATCAAATCATCTTCTTCTCCAATAAAAATAGAGCATTGAAAGTTAACAATTAGAAAAGTAACATATCAGAGGAACCAGGAAGAAAAAGTGGTTCTTGACTCTAGCAAGATTTGATTGATGATAATCAGTTCAGTTCAGACTCTCAGTCATGTCTGACTCTTTGCGACCCCATGAATTGCAGCACGCCAGGCCTCCCTGTCCATCACCAACTCCCGGAGTTCACTCAGACGCGCCTCCATCGAGGCAGTGATGCCATCCAGCCATCTCATCCTCAGTCATCCCCTTCTCCTCCTGCCCCCAATCCCTCCAGGCATCAGAGTCTTTTCCAATGAGTCAACTCTTCTCATGAGGTGGCCAAAGTACTGGAGCTTCAGCTTTAGCATCATTCCTTCCAAAGAAATCCCAGGGTTGATCTCCTTCAGAATGGACTGGTTGGATCTCCTTGCAGTCCAAGGGACTCTCAAGAGTCTTCTCCACACCACAGTTCAAAAGCATCAATTCTTCGGCACTCAGCCTTCTTCACAGTCCAATTCTCATATCCATACATGACCACAGGAAAAACCATAGCCTTGACTAGATGGACCTTAGTCAGCAAAGTAATGTCTCTGCTTTTGAATATGCTATCTAGGTTGCTCATAACTTTTCTTCCAAGGAGTAAGTGTCTTTTAATTTCATGGCTGCAGTCACCATCTGCAGTGATTTTGGAGCCCATAAAAATAAAGTCTAACACTGTTTCGACTGTTTCCCCATCTATTTCCCATGAAGTGATGGGACCAGTTGCCTATATCTAATAAATGTGTGAAATCTCTCTTTCTCATTCTCCTCTTTATTATCATCTATCTATCTATCTATACTTATCTTTCATTTTCATCTAGCTAGTGGAAACAGTGTCAGACTTTATTTTGGGGGGCTCCAAAATCACTGCAGATGGTGATTGCAGCCATGAAATTAAAAGACGCTTACTCGTTGGAAGGAAAGTTATGACCAACCTAGACAGCATATTCAAAAGCAGAGACTTGACTTTGCCAACAAAGGTTCATCTAGTTAAGGCTATGGTTTTTCCAATAGTCGTGCATGGATGTGAGAGTTGGACTATGAAGAAAGCTGAGTGCTGAAGAATTGATGCTTTTGAACTGTGGTGTTGGAGAAGACTCTTGAGAGTCCCTTGGACAACAGGGAGATCAAACCAGTCTATTGCAAATGAGATCAGTCCTGGGTGTTCTTTGGAAGGACTGATGCTAAAGGTGAAACTCCAATACTTTGGCCACCTCATGCGAAGAGTTGACTCATTGGAAAAGACTGTGATGCTGGGAGGGATTGGGGGCAGGAGGAGAAGGTGACGACAGAGGATGAGATGGCTGGATGGCATCAGCGACTAGATGGACATGAGTTTGAGTGAACTCCGGGAGTTGGTGATGGACAGGGAGGCCTGGCATGCTGCGATTCATGGTGTTGCAAAGAGTCAGACATGACTGAGCAAGTGAACTGACTGAACTGATCCATCCATTCATGACTTCCTGTCAGACTTTCATGTCACACAATTCTTTATTATAATTTTCCTACTTCTCCAGCTCTACCTGACTTAATGGCAAATAATGAACAAACTAGTGTTCAAGAGAGGACTAGAAAAGGAAAGAGTCAATGTTATAATCTTGGACATTAAAAACAAGTCATTAGCATCTGAATGATAGAGGGTTGTGGATATTAATTTTATGAAAAGGATCATAAATTCCATTCAGTGTGAAGCAAATTGAAAATAAATGCTGTATTTTTAATGGTTTAACCAGCTGTGAATTGAAGGACATGCAATACACATGGAATTTATTTTTTATATTTTTTTCAGCATATGCAAAGACTTAGTTCCCCATCATCACTCATGGCAGTTGTTCAGCTAATTTTTGGCAGGTTGTAGAAACAATGTCTCCACCATCATCAAGTGGCTCATTTCATTTATATAATGAACACCATTTTGCATTCAAAAATAAAAACAGATATCAAATGGATTGCAAAAATACAAAGACTGCACAATGAAGTGGAAAGCCACTAAATTACTATCCACCAGCTTTTCCGTTTTATTGCCCCTGTGAATCAAAGTGAACAATTCCAGATGTTTTAGGGCTTCTGATAGATAGAAGAAAATCTTCCTCTCTATCACTCTCCTTGGTCAAATAGTTTCTTATTATCTCACATTATTCCTACTTGCAATTGCAGAAGAAAGAAAAGGCTTATTAATTGAAGTTTTCCAGGCCACCAAAAGTCCACATTTGTCCCATCAACTTTTTCTCTACTTGATCTTAACATTTTTTCATAAAATGAACCTTATTTAAGGTGTCAGTTTCCAAGGTCTCAATTATAATCAACCTAAGAAAATTAAAGACATTTTGCAATCCAGCCGCCTTTCCCCCTGGGTCCTGGTGCACACAAGGGTCTGTCTGTGCCCTCTAAGAGTTTATTTCCCAGTTCTGTGTAAGTTCTGGTAGCTCTACAGTGGGGTTAATGGTGACCTCCTCCAAGGGGGCTTATGCCATACCCAAGTCTGCTGCACCCAGAGCCGCTGTCCCTGTGTCAGTCCACTACTGACCTGTACCTCCACAGGAGATGCTCAAACACAGTTCTGCCTCAGTCTCTGGGGGGTCCCTGGGTCATGGTGCACACAAGGTTTGTTTGAGCCCTTCACCCTTGGACATGGGGTATCTCATCACCGCTGCTCACTCCAGTGCTGCACATGCAAAGATGGGCTCAATAAAGGACAGAAATGGTATGGACCTAACAGAAGCAGAAGATATTAAGAAGAGGCGGCAAGAATACACAGAAGAAGTATACAAAAAAGATCATGACCCAGATAATCACATGGTGTGATCACTTACCTAGGGCCAGACATCCTGGAATGTGAAGTCAAGTGGGCCTTAGGAAGCATCACTATAAACAAAGCTAGTGGAGGTGATGGAATTCCAGTTGTATTATTTCAAATCCTAAAAGATGATGTTGTGAAACTGCTTCACTCAATATGCCAGCAAATTTGGAAAACTCAGCAGTGGCCATAGTATTGGAAAAGGTCAGTTTTCATTCCAGTCCCAGAGAAAGGCAATGCTGAAGAATGCTCAAACTACAGCACAATTACACTCATCTCACATGCTAGTAAAGTAATCCTTAAAATTCTCCAAGCCAGGCTTCAGCAGTACATGAACTGTGAACTTCCAGATGTACGAGCTGGTTTTAGAAAAGGCAGAGGAACCAGAGATCAAATTGCCAACATCCGCTGGATCATGAAAAAAGCAAGAGAGTTCCAGAAAAACATCTACTTCTCCTTTATTGACTATGACAATAAGTGTTTGACTGTGGGGATCACCACAAACTATGGAAAATTCTTCAAGAGATGGGAATACCAGAGCACCTGACCTGCCTCGGAGAGGTCAGGAAACAACAGTTAGAACTGGTCATGGAACAACAGACTGGTTGCAAATTGGGAAAGGAGTATGTCAAGGCTGTATATTGTCATCCTGCTTATTCAACTTATATGCAGAGTACATCATGAGAAACGCTGGACTGGAATAAACACAAGATGGAATCAAGGTTGCTGGGGAAAATATCAATAACCGCAGATAACACCCCATTATGGCAGAAAATGAAGAAGAACTAAAGAGCCTCTTGATGAAAGTGAAAGAGAAGAGTAAAAACATTGGCTTAAAGCTCAACATTCAGAAAATGAAGATCATGGCATCCGGTCCCCTCACTTCATGACAAATAGATGGGGAAACAGTGGCGGACTTTATTTATTTATTTATTTATTTTGGCTCCAAAATCACTGTAGATGGTGACTGCAGCCATGAACTTAAAAGACACTTACTCCTTGGAAGAAAAGTTATGACCAACATAGTCAGCATATTAAAAAGCAGAGGCATTACTTTGCCAACAAAAGTCCATCTAGTCAAAGGTACTGTTTTTCCAGTAGTCATATATGGGTGTGAAATTTGGACAATGAAGAAAGCTGAGCGCAGAAGAACTGATGTTTTTGAACTGTGGTGTTGGGGAAGACTCTTGAGAGTCCTTTCAACTGCAAGGAGATCCAACCAGTCCATCCTAAAGGAGATCAGTCCTGAATATTCATTGGAAGGATTGATGTTGAAGCCGAAACTCCAATACTTTGGCCACCTGATATGAAGAACTAACTCATTTGAATAGATCCTGATGCTGAGAAAGATTGAATGGGAGAAGAGAAGGGGATGGCAGAGGATGAGATGGTTGGATGGCATCACCACCTCGATGGACATGAGTTTGAGTAAATTCTGGGAGTTGGTGATGGACATGGAGACCTGGCATGCTGCAGTCCATGGGGTGGCAAAGAGTTGGACACAACTGAGTGACTAAACTGAACTGAAGGATATATATTTTTAGGCATGAGTTATTGTGGCATTTGATTCACTATTCCTAATCCTTTGTGTATCTAACTAGAGACTTACAAAGTACGTTTGTTTATTCGGTGGCCAGTTTTGGGAACAAGGTATGCCAATGTTATTGGGCTTTAATGACCTCAATGAAAAATATTCCTTTCAATAAATGGGGGCAATTGGTTTTCAAAAAGAAGCACTCTGGCTTCTTACCAAAATACTTTCTAAATGGTGATTAGGGGCCTTATTTGGCTTTTTAATTTCCTTGTCATAATTTTTAGGATCTCTCTTGTTTTGATTATCAAAATGAGATAAGCTGAATTCATTTTTAAACATGTATCCAAACTCTTGCTTATAAGTAACATAAAATTAAAAATTTTGTTTTCATATCATATTAATATACATTTATTTAAGAAAAAAGAAAAATCCATCTTTGAATGTCCTATAATTACTTTTAAATTATTTGTATGAATGTTTGAAATTTAGGTTAGAAATATATGACAAAAGTAATTTATTTCTAATTTAAGTATACAGTTTTAATGCATTATATTAAATCTTAAAAGTACTATTTATATACAGGTAACTGATATAGAAATAATTAAATGATGAAAATTATACTGCCTGTTTATATTTTTTCTAACCTCCCTTTAGATATAGTCTATATCCTAAATGCAATAGATGGGGCAAACATAATAAACTAGTGGTGGCTTTGATCACATGGTCATCTTACGGTCTTGAAAGTATCTTTTAAACACCTAAATATTTTGTATGTTCCTTGTCTCATGATAAAATTATGATGGTGATTATTTTCATGATTAGATCTCTCTCAAAATGAAAAATGTAAATGAAGTAATTTAACAGTTCAAGATAATATTGTGTTCTATTAGCTGGTGAAATTTTACTCTACCAAACTCACACAAAAAAACACAATTTTTTAAAAAATGTATATGATAGAAAAGTTACTAGAGACACAAGTAGGATGACTACCTAATTTATCATTCAAACTAGAGTATTTTTGAGAATGAAAGTGGAAGCTATTCATAATTATATAGGGTTCTAGGTATAAACTGGGACAATTATTGTACAAAAAAGGACTTAGTCTATCTCTAGACACAAGGAATCCAAGATAGATAAGACACTCCATGGTTTGAATTTTTAGCAGAACCTAAAGAAATCACCTAATTTTGATTAATTAAGTAATGAATTTGTCGTTCTCAATACAAACAAAATCTATTTATTGAACAGTGGAAGTCACTCAGTCCTGTCCTCCTCTTTGTGACCCCATGGATAGTAGTCTGCCAGGCTCCTCTGTTCATGAAATTCTCCAGGAAGAATACTGGAGTGGGTAGCTGGTCCCTTCTCCAGAGGATCTTCCTGACCCAGGAATTGAACCTGAGTCTTCTGCATTGCAGGCAGATTCTTTACCAGCTGAGCTATCAGGGAAAGGTTACTATAAACTAAATACTTTGTGAGTCTTTGTAGCATCAAAGGTGATTAAAACAGATGTAATTCCTATCTCCTTTGGAGAGCTATTGGGAAAATGATAGGAGTAGACAAGTACAAGTAAGAAAATGAACAAATAATTGCAATGATATCTGAGACTTCCCCAACAGTCCAGGGATTAAGACTCCACCTTCCAATGTACAGGGTGCCAGTTTGATCCCTGGTCAGGAAATTTAGGTCTCACATGCTGTGGGGGGTGAGGTCAATTTTTTTTTTTTTTAAGCAACACCTACTATGAAAGAATTATATGCACCTATACCAATATCTTTGAAGGAAAAACTTGGTGTACCTCAGGGTCAGTAGATCAGTGGTTCAACTGAAAGAGAGGGACAGGTAGGAAAGAGAGAAAATTCTGCTGTTTGAAGTCTCCTGTTTGGCTGAGTGTAATTTTCAAAACAGCAGGTGATCATGACTTGTTATCAGTGAGCATATATAGTAATTTGGGATGACATATGAAGGTGAAATATGAAGCAAACACTTTCAGGCAAAGATAAAAGTAAATATACCCTAAGTTTTTGCATGCCATGGGGGCTAAAGAGAACTCCTGTGAATTGGGGCGAGGCAGATATAAAACAGGGGTGAATCATGAAATAAGTTTACAGTCCACTGATAATCAAATCATTCAAGACCAAAACATGTAGAACTGATGAGTTTAATTCTCAGAGTTGTCAAATGCTACAATGGGTTAAAGGAATGGTTTGATATAATTTTAAGGAAAAAAAAATACTTTGGGTTCATTCCTCATCTCTATTGCACTAATTAGCAACTTCATCAAAATCCATTGTGTGTAGATTAAAAAATAAAATTTAGCCATTGGTATAATTTTTTTTTCCTTGCCTCCATGTTGTTGTTGTTCAGTTGCTCAGTCATGTCCAACTCTTTACAACCCCATGAACGGAAGAAAGCCAGGCTTCCCTGTCCTTCACTCTCTCCTGGAGTTTGCTGAAACTCATGCCCATTGGATTGGTGAAGCCATCCAATCATCTCATCCTGTCACCCACTTCTCCTCCTGCTCTCAATCTTTCCCAGCATCAGGATCTTTTCTAATGAGTTGGCTCTTCACATCAGGCGGCCAAAGTATTGGAGCTTCAGCTTCAGCATCAGTTCTTCCAATGAATATTCAGGGTTGATTTCCTTTAAGCTTTTCTGTTTGATCTCCTTGCTGTCCAAGGGACTCTCAAGAGTCTTCCCCAGCACCACAGTTTTAAAGCATACATTCCACCTTTATTTTTGGTGGTGAGAAAACATTTTAGACTATAAGTCTAACAGACCACAAATGTCCAAATCTCTTGGGACACATTTTTACAATGTATTTAGGTGGTATTTTCCTAATTTTAATGAAAATGAAGTGAATATATAAAAAAGAAAAAAGAAAAGAAAAAGTTGTTTAGAAATCTGACTACCAGGGATAAAATATTTCTTTTCCTATGGTGGCAGCCAAACTCCTAAGATGGTTCGCAATGAACCTCACCTCCTGGTATCCATTCCTTTTGACAATCTGTATCCCTAAAGTATGAACAGGTCCTGGTGACCAGTAGAATTTAGTAAGTTGATGGGAGTTTAGTTACATAATTAGCTAATTACCTTACAAAAGATTGTAACTTCTGTATTGCTAGCAGATTTTCTCCTTTGCTTTCTTAACTTGCACACTTTTATGAAGTGAGGCTGCGATAGTGAGGAGTTAAGAGAGGTTTCTGGCCAGTGGATGGCAGGAAGCTGAATGCTGTCAATGACCACTGAGCTTGACATGGACCCTCACCAACTGGACCTTCAGATTAGACTCCTGTCTGACACCTGGACTGCAGCTTTGTGAGAAACTCTCAGATGGAGCACCTATTTAAATCCTATCCAGATTTCTGACCCACAATAACTGTAAGGCAAGATATTTACAGCCACACATATGTATTGTGTGCTATGCTTAGTTGCTCAGTCATGTCCAACTCTTTTCGACCCCATGGACTGTAGCCTGTCAGGCTCCTCTGTCCATGTGGATTCCCCAGGCAAGAATACTGAAGTGAATTGCCATTTACTAACTATGCAGTTAGTTACTTCCTTTCCTGAGGTTTTCTCTGGAGGCTCAGATGGTAAATAATCTGTCTGCAATGCAGGAGATCTAGGTTTGGTCCCTGGTTCGGAAGGGTCTCCTGGAGAAGGGAATGGCAGCCCACCACTCTAGGATTCTTGCCTGGAGAGTTGTAGGAACAGGGGAACCTAGCAAGAAGTCCATGTCTTTCAAACACTGAGTGACTTTCACTTTCCTTCCTGAGTGAAAGACACAGTCTTTTTCACACCACTGTCGGCCAGTTACTAAGTCAAGGGGAGCAATGGTTTGATCCCTGGGTCAGGAAGATCACACAAAGAACGACTTGGCAACCCACTCCAGCATTCTTGCCTGAGAAATCCCATGGACAGAGGAGACTGGCAGGCTATCATGGAGTCGCAGAAGGGTCTGACATGACTTAGCAACTAAGCAACAATAACAAACTAAAAGGCAGAGGCAACAATAGCATCCACTACAAGGATTGTACATTTTAACCTGTTTTTTTTTTTCCTTTTCAGATATGCTAAAGAAATGGACCTATGTGACATTTCTAGTCATCAGACTTTGTAAAAGTTATCAATACATGTTAATTTATGATGATAAATGTTTTGAAGGTAGATAAAATTGGGGGGGTGAGTATGTAATCAATTATTCAAGTGTTAATTAAGAAGTTTTTTCATGTGAACCAGTTACTGAATATTTTAAGTAGTGCAAAGATGTATGTTCTTTAAGCATTTTATAATACAGCTATGAGGAAAGGAGACATTTTTGAAGTTACTAATTTTGCAAATAACTGAATGTTAAATCAGTATTTGATTTAAAAAATTTAGTAATTTTACTTTTAGTTGGTTATCTTTTTCTTAAGAAATAAAAGCTTTCAAATTTCCTCTACTGACATGTTATTTTTACTATAATATTTTTAAATATTTCCAAACTTCAAATTGTCTCTATATAAATATAGTTGATTAAAATTGAGTGGCAGTAGCTTTAAAAAATGGTCATGATCCAGAATATGCTTATATTAACTTAAAATTATTATTAAATAAAATCAAAACAGCAAAATCATAAAGCTTCCAGGATTTCCAAACATCTCTCAATTCCTAGCAGCTTGTAAAACTTCAATGGAGAAATAAATATATTTTACTATCATAAAAGTAAATAGAATAAGAATACGTAAACATATCACAGAGAAGCTGGATACATGTTGTAGATGAAGAATAGGGCATCCTGCATTAATTGAAGAGAAGAAAGAGGGAATAGTGCAGGAAAGAAGAGTAAATACGGAGATGAGATAAGGGTCAAATTATTGGGGGCAAATTTTGTAGGTTTTTTTGATCTACAATATCATGTAGATTACTTACAAAAAATGTAGATTAGTTTAATCTATATTGGGGCAAAATGTAGATTATTCGACCAGGAATCTCAGCTTCAAGATTGTTTAACTATAATTATGGGACGTCTGAGCGACTGAACTGAACTGATGGGACCCAATAACTAACACTATGTAAGACCATATAATGTTTTGCACATAGTACACTACACAAATTTATGAAGTAACTTAAATCAATGTATCCACTTTCACATTTACTGAGTTTTTTGTTTGCATAATCTTAGGTAATAACATAAACCCACTATGTTTGCTTTGAATATGGAAATTCACTAAGTACACATTTTCTCTATTGAAGATTCTTGGCTGGTTGCTGATAAGCTAGATCCTAGTGTTTCTGGATATTAACTCTATGGAAAATTCATTCAATTTCTTCTCACTTTTCACAATGATATTATGTCAACCAATCTCTGAAAGAATTGTGTTGAAATGGCTATCCTCATATATTCCTCATTGTTGAAATTCACCTTCAGTGAAATTGTCATTTAAGGGCCAAATTAGGGCTCATTCAATCAGAGCAGTAGCATCTATGGTAATCAGCTTCCGGTGATTTCTTTTACTTGAGGATTTTTGGAGGAGGCACTTGTAGTTCATTTTCTATTTTTACAAAACATTACTACCTATTGGTTGTATTGTATAATGAATTTGAGCTTGAGCTTACAATTTTATAAATTTATAGTTTCCAGTTGTTAATATTTATTTGGTTTTCACCCTTGACCTCAGGTTTTCTTTGTTACAAAAATATCTGACATTTTAATGTTTTTTTTTAAAGTATTACTACTTTTTATTGGAGTATAGCTGCTTCACAATTTTGTTTCTACTGTACAGGAAGATGAATCAGCCACGTGCATGTGTTGTGTGCTGTGCTTAGTTGCTCAGTCATGTCCAACTCTTTGAAACCCTGTGGACTGTAGCCTGCCAGGCTCCTCTGTCCATGGGAGTTCCCCAGGTAAGAATACTGAAGTGAGTTGCCATGCCCTCCTCCAGGGGATCTTCCAAACACAGGGATTGAACCCAGGTCTCCTGCATTGCAAGCAGATTCTTTACCATCTGAGCCACCAGGGAAGCCCAGCCATATGTATTTGTGTGTGTGTGTGTGTGTGTGTGTGTGTGTGCATGCATGTGTGTACACTCAATTGCTCAGTCATGTTGAACTCT
Source organism: Ovis canadensis (assembly GCF_042477335.2). Classification (NCBI taxonomy): domain Eukaryota; kingdom Metazoa; phylum Chordata; class Mammalia; order Artiodactyla; family Bovidae; genus Ovis; species Ovis canadensis. The sequence continues at coordinate 63,846,346 of NC_091253.1, forward strand.
GAAACCTCATGGACTGTAGCCCGCCAAGCTCCTCTGTCCATGGAATTTTCCAGGCAAGAATACCAAAGCGAGCTGCCACTCCAAGCTCCAAGGGATCTTCCTGACCCAACCCAGGAATCGAAACTGTGTCTCCCTCATTGGCAGGTGGATTGTTGATCACTGCACTGATTGGGGGGGGGGGGATATATATATGTATATATATATATATATATATATATATATATATACACACACACACACACACATACATACATATGTATACCCCTGCCTTTTGAACTTCATTTCCATTCATGCATTAGGTAGAGTTCCCTGTGCTACAGAGCATGTTCTCATTAGTTATCTATTTTATACAGAGCACCAATAGTGCATATGTGTCAGTCCCAATCTTCCAGTTCCTCCCATCCACCCTTCCCCCTTGATGTCTATATATTTGTTCTCTACTCTGTGTCTCTATTTCTACTTTGCAAATAAGATAATCTATACCATTTTTACATTCCACATATATGCATTAATATACAATATTTGATTTTTCTCTTTTTGACTTCACTCGGTATGATACTCTATAGTAAAATGCTTTTGATATTAAATTTCATTGGATCAATTTATTAACTAGCTCATAGCAAAGCATTTAACTCATATATCCTCCTAAATCTAGGAAATTTTTCTCATGAAATATATCATCGGGGCATGTATGTAGATGTTCTATATATTATTTTGAATAAAAATCACACTTTTGCATATTCTACAATGGCAAGAGCTAAGACATCCTGACAAATCATAAACACAGTCCCTTGAAACGGGTCAGTATTGACAATAAAAGAATCAACCTACTGAATTAAAAGAGTTAATTTTTCAGATACTTCTTTTATCATAACAACAAGGAAACTATATATATATATACACTTGAATAGTTTAAGAAGATACTCTTCAAATTTTTCATTTCACACATGCTTTACTTTAAAAATTTTGCACACAACTATGCTATTTTATGGCTTTCCCTAGTAGCTAAGTGGTAATTAATCTGCCTGAGATGCAGAAGACACAGGAGAAGCAGGTTCCATCCACGGGTCAGGAAGATCTCCTGGAGGAGGGCATGGCAACCCTCTCCAGTATTCTTCCCTGGAGAATCCCATGGACAGAGGGGACTAGTAGGCTCCTGGTCTATACGGTCACAAAGAGTTGGACACAACTGAAGCAATTGCACACACACATGCTCTTTTACATCCAAATATGGGGACTTCCCTGGTGGCTCAGATAATAAAGAATCTGCCTGCAATGCAGGAGACTCAGGTTCCATGCCTAGGTCTGGAAGATGCCCTGGAGAAGGGAATGGCTACCCACTCCAGTATTCTTACCTGGAGAATTCCAAGGACAGAGGAGCCTGGCGATCTACCATCGATGGTATCATAGAGTTGGATATAACTGAAAGATCTTTTTAACAAATAATATTCTATTAATAAGGGCAAGATTCACCATGGAAATAGGTATTTTTAGACATTTGAAATTCTGGATGTATGGAGATGAATACCATCACTTTACTTCAATTGACTGAGGGAGTGAATCTTGAAGTTTACATGTGTTGAATAATTAATCTTGACAGTAGCATTGAATATAATTAATCACAGAAAGGTGACTGAAAGTGTTAATTTTAATCTATAGTTTATTAATCTATAAATATTTAGAAATTAAAATATCTATCTTAGCAGGGAAAATAATTTAAAACTATATTATAAATGTCTATATACCGTTTATTCTGTCCCGCCTTGGTCCTGGCTTCATGTCCTTCCCTACCCAGCAGACATGTATGACTGACCACATCAATGCTCTTGGGACACCCTCCTACACTGTTATCACCAAGCCTCCAGATTAATCTCAAATCTTGCTCTTGAGGAAAAGAGGTAGATGATGAACTAGAATGCAAGTAGGCAGGATCAATCACCGAAGATGGTGGGGGTGTCCACATTTTTCTCAATATCCTGCTGCTGCTGCTGCTGCTAAGTCGCTTCAGTCGTGTCCGACTCTGATCACACCATCCCTAAGCCGTGTCCAGATCTTTTTGACCCTATCAATTGTAGCCCACCAGGCTTCCTCAATCCTGGGATTCTCCAGGCAAGAACACTGGAGTAGGTTGCCATATCCTTCTCCAATGCATGAAAGTGAAAAGCGAAAGTGAAGTCGCTCAGTCGTGCCCCACTCTTTGCAACCCCATAGACTGCAGACTACCAGCCTCCTCCGTCCATGGGGTTTTCCAGGCAAGAGTACTGGAGTGGGTTGCCATTGCCTTCTCTGCTCAATATCCTACAGGTTGTCAAAAATGTAACAAGCTTAAATTGTAACTCATTATTCTTAACTCCCCAAAGCTTACCACTGATAAAGCTAATTCTTAGCTAATCCAAGTTTAATAAGTTTCTCAGTTTTCGATCACGCCAGACCTTGATACAATTCATCACTAATTGATTTTACCTTCTAAATACATATCCAGCATATGCCCTTTCTCTACCCCTATTACTCACCCCTTAAGTCCACACTTTACCATCTCTTTCTGAGTCACTGGGTTTCTGAGTATAATTTCAGCTTTTATTTAAATTTTTATTTTGTATTGGTGTATAGTTGATTAACAATGTTGTTAGCTTTAGATGTACAGCAAAGTGATTGAGTTATACATATACACATATCTATTCTTTTTAAAATTATTTTCCCATTTAGGTTCTTATAGAGTATTGAGTGGGCTTCCCAGGTCACTAAGCAAAAAAGAATTCACCTTCAATGCAAGAGACCAGGGTTATATCTCTAGGTCAGGAAGATCCCTTGGAGAAGGCAATGGCAACCCACCTCAGTATTCTTGCCTGGGAAACTCCCTGGACCAAGGACCCTGGCAGGCTACAATTGATAGGGTCAAAAAGATCTGGACACAGCTTAGGGATGGTGTGATCACTCATCTAGAGCCAGACATCCTGGAATGTGAAGTCAAGTGTGCCTTAGAAAGCATCACTATGAACAAAGCTAGTGAAGGTGATGGAATTCCAGTTGAGCTATTTCAAATCCTGAAAGATGATGCTGTGAAAGTGCTGCACTCAATATGCCAACAAATTTGGAAATCTCAGCAGTGGCCACAGGACTGGAAAAGGTCAGTTTTCATTCCAATCCCAAAGAAAGGCAATACCAAAGAATGCTCAAACTACTGAACGATTGCACTCATCTCACATGCTAGTAAAGTAATACTCAAAATTCTCCAAGTCAGGCTTCAGCAATACGTAAACCGTGAACTTCCAGATGTACAAGCTGGTTTTAGAAAAGGCAGAGGAACCAGAGATCAAATTGCCAGCATCCGCTGGATCATGGAAAAAGCAAGAGAGTTCCAGAAAAACATCTATTTCTGCTTTATTGACTATGCCAAAGCCTTTGACTGTGTGGATTACAATACACTGTGGAAAATTCTGAAAGAGATGGGAATGCCAGAACACCTGACCTGCCTCTTGAGAAATCTGTATGCAGGTCAGGAAGCAGCAGTTAGAACTGGACATGGAACAACAGACTGGTCCCAAATAGGAAAAGGAGTACGTCAAGGCTGTATATTGTCACCCTGCTTTTTAAAGTTATATGCAGAGTACATCATGAGAATGCTGGACTGGAAGAAACAAGCTGGAATCAAGACTGCCGAGAGAAATATCAATCACCTCAGATATGCAGATGACACCACCCTTATGGCAGAAAGTGAAGAGGAACTAAAAAGCCTCTTGATGAAAGTGAAAGAGGAGAGTGAAAAAGTTGGCTTAAAGCTCAACATTCAGAAAACGAAGATCATGGCATCCAGTCCCATCACTTTATGGGAAATAGATGGGGAAACAGTGGAAACAGTGTCAGACTTTATTTTTGGGGGCTCCAAAATCACTGCAGATGGAGATTGCAGCCATGAAATTAAGACACTTACTCCTTGGAAGAAAAGTTTTGACCAACCTAGATGGCATATTCAAAAGCAGAGACATTACTTTGCTGACTAAGGTCCATCTAGTCAAGGCTATAATTTTTCCAGTAGTCATGTATGGATGTGAGAGTTGGACTGTGAAGAAGGTTGAGCGCCAAAGAATTGATGCTTTTGAACTGTGGTGTTGGAGAGGACTCTTGAGAGTCCCTTGGACTGCAAGGAGATCCAACCAGTCCATTCTGAAGGAGATCAGCCCTGGGATTTCTTTGGAAGGAATGATGCTAAAGCTGAAATTCCAGTACTTTGGCCACCTCATGCGAAGAGTTGTCTCATTGGAAAAGACTCTGATGCTGGGAGGGATTGGGGGCAGGAGCAGAAGGGCACGACAGAGGATGAGATGGCTGGATGGCATCACTGACTCGATGGACGTGAATCTGAATGAACTCCGGGAGTTGGTGATGGACGGGGAGGCCTGGCGTGCTGCGATTTGTAGGGTTGCAAAGAGTTGGACACCACTGAGCGATCGAACTGAACTGAACTAGCAACTGAACCGGAGAAGGAGATGGCACTCCACTCTAGAACTCTTGCCTGGAAAATCCCATGGACAGAGGAGCCTGGTAGGCTGCAGTCCCCGGGGTTGCGAAGAGTGGGACATGACTGAGTGACTTCACTTTCACTTTTCACTTTCATGCATTGGAGAAGGAAATGGCAACCCACTCCAGTGTTCTTGCCTGGAGAATCCCAGGGTTGGGGAAGCCTGGTGGGCTGCTGTCTATGGGGTCGCACAGAGTCAGACATGACTGAAGCGACTTAGCAGCAGCAGCAGTAGCAACTAAACAGAAGGAGCAGCAGAGTTCTCTGTGCTATGAAGAAGGTCCCTGTTGATAATCTATGTTAAATGTAAACTTTCTTAAAAAATACAAATAAGACTATGCTATTTCAGTTACTAAAGCACTCTGACAATTCCCCATTGATATAATAATACCGAATTTCTGAGAATGATAAAAATCTTAGAACAAAAATCAAATTTCTTAGGATAGAAATTTAGAATACCAAATTTCTTAGGATGGAAAAATCTATGACTTAATCTGTAAATTGTCATAGTTAACTTAATTTATAGCTGAAGTCAACCAGGAAGTTGGGGCTTCTCTGGTGGCTCAGACAGTAAAGAATCTGCCTATAATGTGAGAGACCTTGGTTCAATCCCTGGGTCGGAAAGATCCCCTGGAGAAGGAAATGGCAATCCATTCCTGTATTCTTGCTTGTAGAATTCCGTGGACAGAGAAGCCTGGTGGACTCCAGTTCATGGGATTGTAGAGTTGGACGCATCTGAATGACTAACACATACAATGTATAAGTTAAATTGCTTAATTTTCCTGAACTATGTTTACTAATTTAGTAATACAGAACTCTGTGACCTCATCCACACATACTATTATTCTGTACTTTCATTTATATTTTGCTCCACACCTAGAATTCTTGTTCCAAACCCTTTTGCTTAGTTATGACTCACTAATAGGCATCTTTGCTTATAGAAAATCTTCCTCCCCATGTTTGTTCTATTTCCCTGATTCCATAGTTCATTATTCCTTCCTTTAACACTCATCATATTATTTTAAATTATTAACTTATCCTTTTCCTAGACTTAGAGTCTTTGAGAACAGAAACTTTGTGGTAATCATTATGCTTTGTGACCATTTCTTAGCCTAGAGTCATTTACACCCAAGAAGTGGTTGAACCAAAATCTTATACACCAGTCATCATTCTTTTTAAAAAGTTTCATGTGTTTCCTATGTGTTTACTTTATTGTCAGTAATTGGTGCTAAATTTGCTTGAGTTGCAAGAATGTAAAATAGAGACACATCACCAGAGTTATGCAGAATTATCACTAATATTATTGACTGAATAGTTCATATTTTATTTTTGAGTCAATAATTCATATTTGCTTTTGAAATCCCTTTTCACATAACCCATCTGACATTTATCCCATTAGCTCATCAATTTAGAGTGTAGATTTTTGTTTTTGTTCTTTCAGACTTAAGCTCCACAAACAGAGGGAGAGCATACCGTCTTATATACTGTTTCAGTTCCAGTGTCTGGAGATGGACCTGGCACATGATTTCTGCTCAGTAGATATTTTTGAAATGTATAAAATCTATTACAATAATTCAATTGGGAAACACTGATGGACTGAATGCTATGATTTTTCCCTAGTCTTGCAGAACGTATGTTGCTTCTTTCTCCAGTTTGCAGAGGATGTTCTGATCTTATCTGTAGGGAAGGCCATGGGACAACAGGAGAGCCATAGCTGCATCACCTCAGGTTTGGTGCTGTGTTTCCTCAAATCCTTTTATATTCTTCTAATTCCCTCCAATTACATTAGAACACGGTTAACTCACATACAGAAGTTAACTTTTTTTTTTCTTTCTTTTCACTTTTTCCATGGCAGGTAATTCCCTACAAAAAGAAAAGTTATTATCTGTGGGAATGTGTTTGTAGCTTTTAGTTTTCAGTGCATGTAAAAGTATTCATATTGCCAGCTGGCTTTTTTACTTAATTTCATAGTCAAAAGTTTATGAAATGTAGCTTTGAATATTTTATAGTAGCAGATACCTGCTACTGTATATATATCTTCGAATCCTATAACTATTAACAGCAATCTTTTTTCTAGTATAAATTATTCTTTATTAAAGCTTGTTGCTTATCATTGTGATTACATTAGTCTGGGATGTTAATAGATTTCATCTCTTTTTATTTGCTGTATCACAAATACTGCTTAAGGTAATTACAAACCTTTGGTTTCTGAGTTGGAAGAGTTCTGAAGATTTTTTTGAGATTTTAAACAGCTAAGTGATATAGCTGTAATTTCTGCAACAGGAAATTTTTTAAAATTCACTTAGTTGTTTCTGTAATTTTTATTCAGTGTTAGTATTTGAAAGATAGCCAAGACAAAGTAAACATTTTATGAGAATAATAAAGTGGTATTTTTCACATGCTATAATGACAGAATTAAATATTTGTGTATTTAATATATGTAGTCACAATCAGAATGCACCTTTCCTTGAAGAAACAGCACAACACAACATTTCTTGTATTCTCATTTTTCTCATTCTAGTTAGAAAAATCTGTTATCTAGACTTCTGTTTCATTTACTTACATTTTAATTTTATCCATTGTTCTTAATTTGCATATCAAATATATAAAATGAGATAAATAAAAAACACTATAGAAAGCAAAAAAATTAAAAAGTGAAAAAAAAAACAATATACTTACCTTTAAATTGAAAAATAGATAAATGTATACCAGATTTAGGGCATTCCTCTGTGCCTTTGGTACCTTCTAATTTGGGCTTCCCAGGTGATGCTAGTGGTAAAGAACCCACCTGTCAATGCAGGAGATGTAAGAGATGACAATTTGATCCCTGGATGAAGAAGATCCCCTGGAGGAGGGCATGGAAGCCCACTTCTGTATTCGTGCCTGGAGAATCCTACGAACAGAGGAGCCTGGCGGGCTACAGTCCATAGGGTCGCACAGAGCTGTACAGGACTGAAGCAACTTAGCAGGCACGGATGCTTTCTAATTTACATAGGAGACCCTTACGTAACAACGATTATCTGTTACTGGCTAGAAAAAGAAGATTATTAGATGAGTGAGCGAATCTATATATAGTTACTAATTCTGTATGTCATTTTAAACATGAGTGCCTAAGATGACTGTAATATCGATACAAACAATAACCATTAGTGTTATAATGGTCTTTATAGGTTACATTTTCCATGTGACTGAACCATTAGACAACAAGAACCTTAGCCCTGCTTTCTACTGTCTCATTCAGGGATTTAGCATATAGGTCACCACAGAAACATCATTCCCCAGTTCAAACTCATAAGTAGAGCTCCATATATGTAGTAGATATATGCCCTCTGATTTCCTATAGTTTCTATCTTTTTTTTTTTTTTTTTGGTGGTAAAGTCATCATGTATTAATCTATAACAAATTCAGGGAGTTTTGTTTGGCTTATTTAAAAGCATTTTCTTCCAAACTCTTATAAAAATAGAGACTATAAATTAGTTAGCAAGGATTGCCCATGGCAGCACATTTTTTAAATGAAAATTTTCATTGTCAATGGATTTTATGCAGAGCCTTTAGAGGTTGTTCAAATCACCAGCAGTCAATTTAACCATGCTAATCTTTATACCTGAGGGCCTAATTCTTAGAAAAGCTCTTGGCATGTTTTCATAGACTACTCATAATAATTATATGGATGAACTGTGGATTTAGTTGTCTGTATTATAATCACCTCATTTTATGTTTTGGAAAACGGAAAGTTACTTTCCCCCAATTACACACCATGTACCCACACACAAATAACCATAATCTTTTGGAAGAAGGTTCTGAGCATCCATCTGAAATGAATAAGTATTTCTTTGTAAAGATAATATTTAAAATAGAGTGTGTATACATTTGAACTAAACAGGTACAGCTATAAACTTGTGCTCTATTTGACCATTTTACACAATTGTTTACGGTTTTATAAGACATACATAGTTACCATAGCAACAACTCAGAATAAGCAAGATTTAAAACTTATTCTACTCCATCAAAGAAAACCACTTTAACAAAGTGTGTGGCACACATTATAGGTTGAAGTTGAGTTTTTATCTTATTTTTTCTGGTAATTCTGTTCCATAAATCATAGCTGGTCTGTTAAAATTTATTATCTTGAAAGGAAAATATAGGCCAATCGTTAAGTAGTTTAACCAAATAGAATAGACTTAAACCACTTTCCACAAATAGTTCTCCAGAGTGCTGGAGTTGCTGTTCAGGGAAAAAGTTGTTATAATCTCTATGATTGTGTTTTTTCTTATCATTCTCTAATTGTTACAATGGAAAATTAAATTTGCTTCAAATCTAAATCCCTGATTCAATATCATTAATGTGTTTGTTTCTAGGAGACACAAAACTAGATTCATTATTAAACTTTTTAAATCCATAGAATTTTGGCCCAAGTACTATTTAAGGAATGGACAATTCCTAAGAAAAACAAAACCATGTATATACCTTTTAAAAGATAAGAATCTGGCAACCTTTTTCATCTTCTTCCTTTTATAAAATGAAAAGATATATTGGTTTGGAGATACTTTTTTTTGAAATTGTTTTATTGTTAATCTTCATATGAATACACATATTTTAAATATTTACTTTTGCATATGTATTTGAGTTCACTCATGATGAATTGCATTCAGAGAGCATAGTACAAGAGTATTTACTTTTATAGGACCTAGAAAATACTTAGTTGTGGATAATGCAGTAGTTAATTACATTGATGTTAAAAAAAGAAACTATTATTATTAAAAGAGTACAATGCACAGCCACAAGCAAAGATATATAAAATGGAATCTCTGACCACAGGATTTTATAAGAAAGCAGGAAAAATAAGGCAATCTGATATGATTACCAAAACTAAAAGTCTAAAATGGTGTGTACTAAAAATTATATAAGTAGGATAGTCCATAAGCGCTATTGGTGGAAAGAAAAGAATCTTTTCCTCAAGAAGGTGTGAGCATGCAAGGCAACATAACCTGCAGGTTTGATTGCCCTGATCTCCAAGAGTATGTGGGATTTGATTGTTCAGTGGTTGGTAATTCTGGGTAAACATTATAATCAACTGATTAACTTAAAAACAAACAAACATAAGATCCATCCCATAATAATAAAATAATGCAATAAATCTGGAGCCCATGTAAAGGCAGTTTTTAGGGTCCCTAAGTAATGTTAACATGCAACTCATGTTAAGGACAACAGAGATAAGCATATAAAGTGATCACATTCTTGAAGCACATTCTTGAAGAGAGGAAAATATATTTAGTACACTTTAACAGAAAGTTTACAGTGAAATATCCAAAGTATCCTAAGAAAAGATAGATTAATTTTGAGACTGAAGATATGGTACTAAAAATATTTATTCAAAAAAACATAGATTTTCAAGAAAGTTGGCAAATAACAAAAGGAAAAAGGAAAAGGAGGATGAACACAAAATGTCAATTAGTCGTAAGCTAAGTGCAAGTTTATTTGCTCAGTAGTGTCCAACTTTTTTTGACCCATGGACGGTGACCCACCAGTCTCCTCCTCTGTCCATGGGATTTTTTTCAGGCAAGAATACTAGAGCAGGTTGCCAATTCCTCCTCCAAGGGATCTTCCTGACCCAGGAATTGATCCGGTGTCTCTTGCATTGCAGGCAGATTTTTACCTGCTGAGTCACTGAGGAAACCCAATTAGTCGTATATCATATCATGTATAACATTTTGATTGCTACTTTGTATTTTATATAATAAGCTGAATTTTGTGAAATTCTATCTTGATTTAGCCTTCTGCATTTAGCTGAACATGGCATTCATATTCTTTTTCATATCTCCATAATGACTTGCTGGGACACATTTCCACAGTGTTCTAGTAACACAGAATGCTAATATTCTTAAAGAAAAATTATTCTTTCACAAAACATACCTTAGAAATATCTTAGTTGGATTCTAAAATTTTACAGTTTGACACTTGAATGAACTGGCTGGCTACATCGAACATTTATTATATTCATAGCTTGGTTTTCTTCAGAGCTCTCCTAAAATATACATTAAAAAGCTATGTAGCTAGGACCTCTTTAAGAAGAGGGCAATGACCTCTTCCATTTGAGAGCCACTTAGCAAATCTCTCCATTCTGATCGAGTCACTTCGTGATTAGTTAATATACAGCCTACTTTCTGCTGAATAGTGAGGATGTTTTCCGTTTAGTGAGTATAACATATTCAATATAATACCTATTACCCAGTTCTGATCGTACAAAGGACATTCAGTACAAGCATGTGAAATATCCAAATAGGTCCTAAAAATCCTCCATGAAATTAATCTGATATTCAGGGATATCAAAGCACTTCAGATTGAAATCAATTTATGTGCATCCATTTGCTCAAGAACTTTTTTTTATATTGTTTTAAAATATTTCATTTGTTACTGTGTCTACTCTTTGTTAATAAGTTAGTTTAGAGTGACATAGCCTGATCCAAACCATAAAAGAGCCATAAATTGACATTTTATGACAGGAAACAATATTTCTGTATACTGTATTTCTTAAGTTTGTGCTCATACAAATTTGGTGATGGTAAGTGGTCTTAATGTATTTTAAATACACATATATGCACAATATGGTAGACCTTTAACAATATCTTTTAAATAAATAACATTCTTTTTAAGTTGAAGGTAGTTTTATTGGTTTAGTTCTACTGCTGGATTGCCTAAGGAATGTGTCCTTCATTTGAATGTTTAAAAACATGAAGAGATTGGATTTTCAGTGGTTAATCGCAAAGAATATGATAGCTTAAGCATTACAGTCAAAGATTTTATACTTGTTTATGAAAATCTAAATTCAAAATCTTTGCTTCCTTAATTTCTGTCAGTAATAGCTAATTATTAGTATGAAATGTTAAAGAAGGATATGCGATTTGACCAGTTAATTGATTTTTAGAATCTTTAATTTCATCTTTATCCTTACTCTTTCAAAGATTACCTTCACCTTGTATAAGTTTCAACAGCACATAAAAAAGCAATATGTTGCTTACTTTAAAGACAATTATTTCAGTAAAACAATGTTAAGGCTTTGTGGACCCAGAATCTGGGCCACATGGTATCACTTTGAATCCAATTTAGACAAGTTTGACTAATCTCACCCTGCCTAAAAGAACTATAAATATTAAACTGTGACTAAAAGCTCTTTGTGATGTTCCAGTCTCCTCTTCAGCTCCTTGCTCCCCTTCAGTTAATTTGCAACAGATTTACATCTGGCAGGTGACTTTATCCATGATCCACCAGATAATTCCCAATTCTTCAAACTTGGTACAGTGATTTTTTGTCATGCATAATCACAGTTCATATTTACTTTCAGCCTTTTTCCAAAGTATTGTTAAGCGTTTTAAAGACTATCATCCCTTTTCACAATATCCTAATCTTATTTTTTATTGTATAAACTTGATTCTTTTCATTTTATGAGAGTAGACTGTCAAAATAGGAGTTAAATGTGTGCCTCCATTCTCAGAAGAACAAGGAGGGGCTGACTTTTGACCCTTACATAGAATGTTGAGTAATTTTATCTCAGTTGTGCATATGGCAAAAATAAGTAACTGGATATCAGAGGATGTGATATGTTGCAAGACTCAAAAAGTTATTCAGCTGATGTTTTCTGGTAGAATGCATCTCTTCTTGAGGCTAGACTGTTGGTGAAGACATTGTACAAAAATTAAAGTTCTAAGTGAAACTTCCGACTTCCTTTTCTGAAAGGCATTAATTTATGGTATTGGTGCATTGGATATTTTAGGGTTTTCCATCAACATTATCACAAAAAATAAATATTTCAAGTTATTACATTTATCAACATTGTTTTCTACAATTTTTTTCCCCTACAATTTCTACACTTCTTCTGTCAAAGCCCATTTTTTAAAACGTGGAGCATTTAGCCTTAAGATGCATATTGGCACAATTCCCTCTTGTTTACTTGTCAGTTCAGTTATTTATCCCTTTCGCAGTTAATGCAACCTCAATCAAAACGATAAGTATTATCGTTTCTTTTCTAAAATCTTGATGCCTCAACAGACTCAAATATCAAAGTAGCTGCTAGCATTATAGGTAAGTTAATGCTGAAATATATTGCTGATTCTGGCAAACCTCAGCTTCATTATTTAATTTAAAGATATGTGATCATTTATCCATTTTTTCAGAAGACTGAGCTATTGAATTTGGCATGTAAATATAGCTATTTTCTCTGATAATTCTACCAAAAAAAATAAAAGAGGTACAAGCTTTGCTTAGTGGTACGAGTGTAATTTAATATAAAACTTTTAATCTTCTTGGTTTTCTTTGTGATATGACTCTGGATTTTTGGAGAAAGCCTCCCTTGATCTATTTCGAGCAACGGAGGCATCTAGATCAGTAGCCCTTAAGGAACACCCACATTTTTCAGATCATCAAAAGGTGCACATCAATGTGTAAACGGATCCCCTCCAAAGAACAAAGGGAGAGTTCTACAGAGCTCACCTGATTGTAGCAGATCTGAAGAACAGCATTTGACCCTGTTTGAAAAAAGAGAGAGAGAGAAAAAGCAAAGAAAGAGGAAAGTTAAATAAATAAAATAACACTATCAAACTGCAAAATTGTTCCTGATTGATGGATGTAATGCATTGACTCTGTGTGTGTGTGTGTGTATGTGTGTGCATGTGTGTGATATTTGACATATCCTGAAAGGAACATAAAATATCCTAAGTTCATCTATAAACTCTGTAGTTTTGTGACCTGCCACAAGGTTTCACTTGTGTCATTAAATTTACTGAAAGTGTTGAAGGAAAGAAAACTCAAGGGGACCACAGATGTTTGCAGTTTTCAATTTGCAGGCTGTTATTTAACACATACATGATTTTAGTTGATGATTTCTTTTCATAGATGCTTTCAATCAGTATTGTATATAATTAGCAGAAGATTTGTAATTCCTCTGACCTGTTTTGGGTTAGAACAAGTGTGGACGGTTTATATTTCTATTGTTGGTCTTTTCATTACAAGATTTTATCCTATAATTTTCTCTACATTTTCATTTCTCCTATCTGATTAGTCCCTTACCATCCACCTTAGTTAATATCATTGTTTTGAGGGAAATGTCCTAATTACCTAGGACACAGCACATATTGGATAGGTTAACATTTTGGGTACTCAGTTATAATAGACATTAGAGGACACTTTCAATTGCTATAAAAAGTTAAAACTGATCCTTAAATATACTGATCTTTCAGTGGATCATACTCAAAAAATTTTGAAAGATTTTGTGCAAATATTTATGTTTTGATGTAGGAGCCTTTCCTAAGTAAACCTATTAGAAAAAACATATACAACAGAAAAAAAGGGGGAAATGCCTAACTAAATTTTTCAGTGAGAACATATGAAACTATTTAATAAAATTAACTTACCAAAATGATTACTTCTTAGCATATGAGGACATTGATTTGAGGAATCTAGGTTAATAACTGATAAACAGCAGTTTAGTCTTGCATATTCAAGTTGATGGTTGATTTCAGTGACCCTCTTTACTTGAATTCACTGGAAACAATTGATTTAAATGAAGTGAGCCAATAGATAGTTAATACTCAGAGAACAGGATTTCCAAATGTCTAGTCAAGGATAAAATTAATTTCTTTAACATGCATTTTTAGTTTAATGTGTTATCTTTTATTATGGAAAGAGAGACTCTTTACAAAATAGGTAACTTCCAAATTTTTCTAGTTTTAATTTTAAACCTTGATCTTACAAACCAAAAATAGTTTTAGCACTAAATTTGAGGCATCAGTGAAATGACATGCAAGAACAGTGAGGAGGGAAACCTGAGACTTCGAGAACAGAGAAATACAACCAGGGAGCATGTGTTTGACAAAAATCCATAGGAACTGGGGGTTTCACATTTCACTCAATTCCATTATATTCAACAAACCTTTGTGAAACTCTATACTGTGTGAGATACAAAGGTAGCTGTCAGAGTCACCATTTTTGAAATTTACCTCTTGTGGATGGTATTTGAAGGGGGAGGTACTGGGAAGTAACAGCTCATCACCGCTGCACCCACTAGAATGAAGGGACACATAGGTACTTTTACTATATCTTCTGCAGGACTAAAATATTAAGATATCTATTCTGCATCTTACAACATGAACAAGGCAAGTGTTTTGAATGAATGGAGTAAGTAGCTGCCTACCTGGTGTCCCCAACTTAATACTCTTTGGGAGCAAGGCAAGTATCATTAATGTTTAAAGCAGCCAGCTAGAGTATCGTGCATGCATGCTAAGTTGCTTCAGGCATGGCTGACTCTTTGCGGCACTATGGACTACAGCCCTCCAGGCTTCTCTGTTCATGGGACTCTCTAGACAAGTATACTGAAGTGGTTGCCATGCCCTCCTCCAGGGGATCTTCTCAACGTAGGGACTGAACCCATGTCTTTTATGTCTTCTGAATTGGCAGGCAGGTTCTTTACCACTAGTGCCACCTGGGAAATCCCTAGAAGATTAGATACATGGAAAAATCAGGCTTCTGGTCTTCACTCCTGGTTGGCTTACCTAAGATGTGATTTTTGGACAAGTCATACATAAACTCTTTAGGTCTTGGCTTTCTGATTTTGTAAGCTCCAAGTATAAGCTATTGCTTATACTCACCTGCATTTGAACTGCAAAGTATATGATTTCTTTGGTTTAATCTAGAGAAAAAGATTTAAATTCAAGGTCACTTTCAAGACGATCTTCAAATATCCAGTGAGTTGCATTTGAAGGACAATTGAGAGAGCATCAGACTGAGATCACTGAACATGGGTAGAGAATGAGAATGAGAAAGGAGCCTTTTTAAGATAAAACTGTGAAAATGAAGAACTGAAGCCTTGAAAGAATGGGGAAATTTTAGTGAATTCTATAGGTAGCACTTACTGAGGCATCTCAGGCCTATATGAACATGACTCATATTGATAAAGGCAGGCATAATTATATAACAAAAATTCAACTTGCTTTCAAGTAGTACACATGAACAGAAGGAAATCTGATTGCAGCATAGTCGATATATACTGCAGGATAACTTGGAGTTGTGCGGTAGTTTGAGCATTCTTTGGCATTGCCTTCTTTGGGATTGGAATGAAAACTGACCTTTTCCAGTCCTGCGGCCACTGATGAGTTTTTCAAATTTAATGCGTACTGAGTGCAGCACTTTCAGAGCATCATTTTTCAGGATTGGAAATAGCTCAACTATTCCATCACCTCCACTAGCTTTGTTCGTAGTGATGCTTCCTAAGGCCCACTTGACTTCACATTCCAGGATGTCTGGCTCTAGGTGAGTGATCACACCATTGTGGTTATCTGGCCCATGATATTTTTTGTAGAGTTCTGTGTATTCTTGCCCCCTCTTCTTAATGTCTTCTGCTTCTGTTAGGTCCATACCATTTCTGTCCTTTATTGAGCCTATCTTTGCATGAAATATTCCCTTGGTATCTCTAATTTTCTTGGAGAGATCTCTAGTCTTTCCTCTATTTCTTTGTGCTGTTCACTGAGAAAGGGTTTCTTATCTCTCCTTGCTATTCTTTGGAACTCTGCATTCAAATGGGTATATGTTTCCTTTTCTCCTTTGCCTTTAGCTTAGCTTAGATGTTCAAGCCAGATTTAGAAAAGGCAGAGCAACTAGAGATCAAATTGCCAACATCCGTTAGATCATAGAAACAGCAAGAGAGTTCCAGGAAAACATCTATTTCTGCTTTATTGATTATGCCAAAGCCTTTGACTGTGTGGATCACAACAAACTGTGGAAAATTCTTGAAAAGATGAGAATACCAGTCCATCTGACCTGCTTCCTGAGAAATCTGTATGCAGGTCAAGAAGCAACAGTTAGAACTGGACATGGATCAAAAGATTGGTTCCAAATAGGAAAAGGAGTACATCAAGGCTGTATATTGTCACCCTGCTTATTTAACTTATATGCAGAGTACATCATGAGAAATGCTGGGCTGGAAGAAACACAAGCTGGAATCAAGATTGACGGGAGAAATATCAATAACCTCAGATATGCAGATGACACCACCCTTATGGCAGAAAGTGAAGAAGAACTAAAGAGCCTCTTGATGAAAGTGAAAGAGGAGAGTGAAAATGCTGCCTTAAAACTCAATATTCAGAAAGCTAAGATCATGGCATCTGGTCCCATCAATTCATGGCAAATAGATGGGGAAACAATGGAAACAGTGACAGACTTTATTTTTTGGGGTTCCAAAATCACTGCAGATGGTGAATGCAGCCATGGAATTAAAAGATGCTTGCTCCTTGGGAAAAAAAAGCTATGACCAACCTAGACAGCATATTAAAAAGCAGAGACATTACTTTGCCAGCAAAGGTCCATCTAGTCAAAGCTATGGTTTTTCCAGTAGTCATGTATGGATGTGAGAGTTGGACTATAATGAAAGCTGAGCAGCAAAGAATTCAAAAGCAAAAGGGAAGACTCTTTAGAGTTCCTTGGACTGCAAGGAGATCCAATCCTAAAGGAAATCAGTCCTGAATATTCTTTGGAAGGACTGATGCTGAAGCTAAAACTCCAATACTTTGGCTACTTAATGTAAAGAAAAGACTCATTGAAAAAGACCTGATGCTGGGAAAGATTGAAGGTGGGAGGAAAAGGGTATGGCAGAGGATGAGATGGTTGGATGGCATCACTGATTTGATGGACAGGAATTTGACTAAGCTCAGGGAGTTGGTGATAGACAGGGAAGCCTGATGTTCTGCAGTCCATTCAATCACAAAGAGTTGGACATGAATGAGTGACTGAACTGAACTGAACTGAACTTGGAGTTGAGGCTAATCAAATGGAATAGGAAGAGATGGGCAAAGCTTTTCTAGAAGAAGTCTAAATTCTTCCAATTTGCATTATATCACTGGGAGTTTTAAAAATTCTACTAGTGTTGAACACAGATTCTACTAGTGTTGATTCATTCATACAACTTTACATTAAAAAAAAAAAGAAGCTCATTTGTGTGTGCTCACTGATGTCTGGCTCTTTGTGATCCCATGGACTATATCTTGTCCATGGAATTTTCCAGGCAAGGATATTGGAGTAAGTTGCTATTTTCTACTTCAGGGGATCTTCACCACTCAGGAATCAAACCCATGTCTCTTCTGTCTCCTGCATTGGCAGGTAGATTCTTTACACTTCACCACCTGGGAAGCCCACACCTTAAAAATGAAACAAACCAAGGATACGCTTCACATTTTATTATGACAATATGATAAAAGAGAATTTTCCCCCAACTGGACGGTGTAATATCTAGCACTGATGAGGTACTGTAGATTTCCCTAATATGTAGCTTAAACAGCAGTAGTTCTTCAGTGATGAATAATTTTGTTTGCCTTGCTCTTTGACAGTTTTTAATTTCACCCATGCCTAAACCACTTTCTATGTGAAAGTATAAAACACTTTTTAGAAAACATTTAGTATGTTGGCAATGAGAACAAGCCTATTAGAAATGATAGAACATTGGAGTCAAGAAACTCCACACTCTTCAATTACTAGAACAGAGTTGAAAGCCGCCTTCATTTTAGAACTTGAGTAGATGTTGCATATAGGACAGTTGCTGCAGAGGTATTTAAGTGGTTGCCTTTGGTGACCTTACTTTCAGCTATTCATGTGCTGAAATGCACTTGTTTATCTAGAAGCAAGTAAAAGGAAATTCCTGAATGAAACCAGACCCATATTCTTCCCATTCCTGAGGGGGTCTCACCAATCTGTTTCACCTGCAACTAAAAGTTTCTTAAGGCTTATGTGATTGTTAAAAGTAAACTAATTCAACCAATTATTAGCCATTATAAATTTCCAGATTCTCTAATTGCAGAAATGAAATTAACAGCTCAGAAAGAGTGAGGCTTTTCATATATCACTTAGACAACATTTTTCTCAGTACATTCATGAAAAGACTATGTTGTGGTAGAGATTCTTCGCTTGACCCAACTTTAGTCAGACTCTTGGAACTTCTCCTAGACTCTTCTGTGCTCTGCTGTGTAAAAGTCTAGTTTTATCAAGAACACTGCTAAGTTAGTTTAAACAGTATTCACCACCCTGATGTTTGATTCATTTCCTCATATTTCACCATCTTCCAGGTGATGTCTGTTCATTCTGATCTGCCCTCAGCAAACAGCTTCTTTTTGGTTGGTTTAGACAGAATTCCTCTTGCCTTTGATGTCTTCTCTTAGTAATTTTCTATCCTCAAACCCTCCCACTTTTACTTCTTGGCTATAAATTTCCACTTGCTTATCCTTTATTCAAAACTGTACCTGATTTTATTCTATGGTCTCTTTTCCCTACTGCTATAGTCCTTAATAAAATGTATTTTTGCTGCTTTAATGACTAACCAGCTCTGACTTTTCTTTGAGAGTTGTGAGCTTGCTTTATGCATGTACTTCAAAAGAGTCATTAACTTATGTCTGACTCTTTGTGACTCCATGGACTACAATATGCCAGGCTCCCCTTTCCTTCACTATCTCCTGGAGTTTGCTCAAACTCATGTCCATTGAGTCTAAACCACATTTTTTATACTTATTACCTTATCTAGTGAGAGACATGGGGCTTCCCCAGTGGCTCAGTGGTAAATAATCTGCCTGCAGTGTAGGAGATGCAGGAGAGGAGGGTTCCATCCCTGGGTCAGGAAGATCCCCTGGAGGAGGGCATGGTAACTCACTCCAGCATTCTTGCCTGGAGAATTCCAGGGAAAGAGGAGTCTGGTGGGTTACATTCCATAGGGTCACAAAGAGTTGGACACAATGGAAGAGAGACAAGTGCATGCACACACTAGTGAGAGACAGTCACAACATATATAAATAAATAAACATACAATCATGAATAATATCCAAATTTAGAACAGATGCCTCCCGATAGTCATGTCAACAGAATGCAACATCTTTAGCAAACATGAATTTAGAGTCAATTTTTGTGTAAAAATCTATGTTAGTACCAGGTGTCTAGTACATCAAATCTGGTTAGAAATTCTAGAAGGTGGTGTATCTTGGTGTTGGTGCTGTTGATCCTGTGTTGAGTAATACAGAAGGTCCAGGCTTGATGGAGCTTGTAATTGAGTGGAACAGAAAGAGACAATACAAGCAATTTGCTCAATGCAAAATACTGGCACAGATATCAGTATGTATTTGAAGGAGGTGTAGTATGGATTAATAATTTTTAAAAGTTTATTGGAGTATAGTTGATTTATAATGTGTTAATTTCTGCTGTACAGCAAATGATTAAGTTATATATATGCATATATATTCATGGATGCACATTAAGAATTGTATTTGTGAGTTTTAAATAGATTATCAGGAAAAGCATCTTTGGATGATGTGCATATAAAATGACAGCAAAAGAAGAAAAAGAAATCCAGTCACTTGAAGAGCTGTGGAAAGAATGCTATGGGTAGTGGATATAGATTTAGCACTTTTGAGGAATGGAGTAAAAACATGGCTACAGTATGTTGAATGAAGAGAAGAGAGGCAGGCAATTTTAAGGAACACAATGCA
Organism: Ovis canadensis; assembly: GCF_042477335.2. Lineage (NCBI taxonomy): Eukaryota > Metazoa > Chordata > Mammalia > Artiodactyla > Bovidae > Ovis > Ovis canadensis. The sequence goes on from NC_091253.1 coordinate 63,866,374, forward strand.
GAGTCTTTCAAAGAGTTTGAAATTTTGTTCTTTCTGTAAAAGACAAGACAGGGATTTAAGCAAAGAGGTAGTGTTGTCCCATTTATGCGTAAAGAAAATTCTCTGCTTTGAGTTGAAGAGTGCAGGGGCCATGAATGGGAGTTTAAAGGAAGGGTGGGTATGGAGGGAGTTTAGGAAGCCTTCATTGCAAATCTGATAATGGTCTGGATGTACTTCTGAGAAAGCCAAAAATTAAACATTACAAACAGCCAGAGAATTTAGCAGAAGAAATATTCAAAGCTGAAAAGCAGCCAGAAAGGTCAGCAAAAACCTGAAGAACCTGGGGTGGAGGACACAAAGAATGGATGGTTTAAGTAGTAAATGGAAGGCCTGCATTTCTGTTTTATTTTATGACTAAAATGCTCTATTTTATGATTAAAATTCAACCTATATCTCAGAGACAGAATGCATGAATCCTTAAATCATAACACTTATTTGTAACACTATAATCACAGGATTTCAGAGTATAATCATATAGAAGGAAAAATCCCTGATACATGTTGATGGGTATAACATGAAGTTTAATAGCGTGAGCACTAGTTTAAGAAATAGATTGATTAAAAATTTTCCCCAAGCCACATTGTATTATAGTAAACAGGTTATAATTCTTCAAATTGAATTGTTTTAAAGAGCACTATATTTAAAAATATGGAGTATTGAAGCTAAGTATGAAACTAAGATTGGCTATGGGAGCCAGTGAATCTAGTCTTAATGTCATGCTCCTTATCTCTTAGAAATGGAGGCATCAGCCTCCATAGGCAGCCTCTGTGAAGAGCTGCCATCCCTCATGGAGGAATTTCAGTCTCTATGGAGACTGCCTCCATTTCAACCCTAGTCAATTAGAGGTGAAAGGTATTCCATTTGCAGTCACCTAAGCCATAGAGTTTACCTATTTTTTTTTCCTTCATTCTTTCTATCAAATGATATCTTCTTATCTATGATTGGAAAAAAAATCAGAATCGTGGTCATTTAATTTGAGCTCGTTCATTTCGAGTTACTCTTTTTCTTTTGTTTCAAATGGCAGCCTTCTCTGTAAATCAGATAAAGAGCTGTATCATTATGCTATCATCTTTGAAAGCTCCATAATTGTAGCTTTTCTACCCAAGTCACTGAAATAAAACATCTAATTCTACACTAAATATAAATTTATTTCCAGTTTTACCTGTTGTATTATTTACTTACGTGATGGTGCTTCCAACCTTTTTCAGAGGTGAGCCTATAGTATAAAGAACTATTTTTAAAATAACACATATTTTCATAAAAGACGATGAAAGCTACACAGATTAGGAGTTACTCTTAGTAGTTCATCAATACTTCCCTATTTTTTCTTAAGGACATAAAAGACAGATATTACTGATTTTGCTTTAAAATTAGTCCAAAAAGCTGGGAAAAAAGTCACATTGAATTAATTAAATCTAATTAATTTGTGTATTTATTAGAGCAATTAAGATTTGTGTAAAATGAGCAGGGATAGAAAAAGAACAATAAACAATATGAAAATATTTACTAGGGATAATTTACTGCTGAAAGTCTATTACTGTATTTTTCTCTTTATACTTGTTCCTCAAGAACACAGTGGCACTTATTATGATTGTTTACTTTTGTGATTTCAAGTGACAAAAGCTTGATTCAAATAGACATTAACTGAAAAAAAAGCTAATTAAATTTATGTGGAGAGTCTATTAACTAATTTCAGACACGGCTACATCAAGGGGATTTTTCATCATTAAATCTTCTTTCTCCATTTTTTAAAACGATTTTTCCATGAATGTGACTTCATACTAAGGCAGATGATTCCTTTGAGGTACCATTATGCCTAAGAACACCTTCAAGTTTTCATTCTAAAACTTTGAGTATGCATAAATATTTTATTTCCTTCCAGTTTTATTGAGATATAATTGACATAGAGCACTGTATAAGTTCAAGGTGTACAGCATAATGATTTAACTTACATGCAGCGTGAAATGATTGTCACAGTAAACTTAGATGAATATCCATAATCTCACACAGATGGGTTTCCCTGGTGGCTCAGATGGTAAAGAATCTGCCTACCAATGCAGGAGAACTGGGATTCGTCCCTGGGTCGGGAAGATCCCCTAGAGGAACTGGCAAACCACACCAGTATTCTTGCCTGGAGAATTCTGTGGACAGAGAAATCTAGTGGACTGGGGTCTCAAAGAGTCAGGCATGACTGAGCAACTAACACTTTCACTTTCATTTAATTTCATAAAAGTTAAATAAAATTATTATCCTGTTATGAGAACTCAGAATTCACTCTCTTTACAACTTGCATATATAAATAAGCACTGAATTGTATTTATCATGTTGTGTATTACATCCCTAATATCTGTATATCTTATAACTGGAAGATTTTGCCTTTTGACCACCTTTACTCAATAACCCCTCCCTCCAACCTCTCAGCTCTGATAACCACAAATCCGATCTCTTTTTCTATAGGTTTGTATGTTTGTTTTTCAGTATAAATGACCTACAACATTATGTTTGTTCTGTTTACATAACATAGTGATTTGGTATTTCTATATATTTAAAAATTATCACCATGATAAGTCTAGTCATAGTATGTCACCATACAGACATTACACCATTATTGACTATATTCCCTACATTGTACATATCACATCAGTGACTCATTTATTTTGCAATTAGAAGTTTATACCTCTTAATCTCCTGCATCTGTTTCTTTCCTCTCTCCTCCCCTGCCCTCTGATTTAAACATTGGTTTGTTCTCTGTATCTATAACTCTGTTTCTGTTTTGATATGTTGCTTCATTCATTTTGCTTTCAGGGTCCACATATATGTGAAATTATACAGTATTTGCCTTTCTTAGTATAACTTATCTCATTTAGCCTAATACCCTCTAGGTCCATCCATGTTGTCACAAGGAGCAAGGTTTCACTCTTATTTTTTTGGCTATATGTATATATGAGGTGGTCAAAAGGTACAATCTTCAGTTATAAGATACACAGGTAACAGGGATGTAATATGCAACATGATAAATATAACCTTCATGCTGCTTTTGTTATTTATGAAACAAAAGAATAAATATATCATATAGAATAAGCAGAGAAAGGAGTGTAGCCTAGGTTCAGTTCAGTTCAGTTCAGTTGCTCAGTCGTGTCTGACTCTGTGACCTCACGAATTACAGCACGCCAGGCCTCCCTGTCCATCACCAACTCCCGGAGCCTACACAAAGTCATGTCCATTGAGTCAGTGATGCCATCCAACCATCTCATCCTCTGTCATCCCCTTCTCCTCCTGCCCTCAATCTTTCCCAGCATCAGAGTCTTTTCACATGAGTCAGCTCTTCGCATCAGGTGGCCAAAGTTTTGGAGTTTCAGCTTCAACATCAGTCCTTCCAATGAATACTCAGGATCGAGCTCCTTTAGGATGGACTGTTTGGACCTCCTTGCAGTCCAAGGGACTCTCAAGAGTCTTCTCCAACACCACAGTTCAAAAGCACCAATTCTTCGGCACTCAGCTTTCTTTATAGTCCAAGTCTCACATCCATACATGTGGAAGTGTTCTTTTTCTGAGATAGTCATCAAAATAAGAAAGATCAGACATGACCCTGTCAACTCCTTCTGAAAAGGAATGAAAAAGTCTGGATTTTTAATTTGTGTAACTTGTGACACTATTTTAAATGAGTGGAAATGGAGACATCAAGTGCTCTGGTTAGACACACTGAATTTGATATACCTAGCAGTCATATACGTAGTGATAACAAGTTATGAGTTTTATATTAAAATCTGGTCTTCATTCAGGTAAGATGTAAGGGTTGGAGTTTTTTTTTTTTTATAAGAATTACAGCAGTTTACTTTTTTAATATTTATTTATTTATTTTTGGCTATAATGGGTTGTCTTTGCTGCATGTAGGTTTTCTCTTGTTGTGGGAAACTGAGACTACTCTCTAGTTGTGTTGTATGAGCTTTTAATTGTTGTGGAGCACAGGCTCAATAGTTGTAGCTCAGCTCAAGGACTCTAGAGCATGAGCTCAGCAGTTGTGGTGATGGCCTTAGTTGCTCCAAGGTATTTGGCTTCTTCCTGGACCAGGGATCAAACTGGTGTCTCCTTCATTGCAAGACAGATTCTTAACCACCGGACCACAAGAAAGCCACAGGGCTGGAGTTCTAAAGATGCAAATTTGGAAATTGTCAGCTCAAAATAAATATATTTTTGTAGAAAACATATTAAATTATAATTTTTACATCCTTTTGTTCTAAGATTTTTCCCACTCTAAAATGTATTATTCAGCCTGAGACACACCCATACCAATGCCTTATTGAAATTGAAAGTGAAATTTTAATTTAAAATATTTTTATGGACTAAAGCATAAAGAAATAAAGGATTCTAAGTGTGATAATAACCCCAAACTTTTCAAAAAAATAGTGTTATTAGGAGCATTTGCTTAATTCTTAGGACTATAAATATAACAAGAAAAAATGTAAATAACATTAGATACATAATTCTTAAATTCAAGAGTTAAAAGCGTTACACTCAAGCCTTACCTTTTATTTTGTTTTAACTTATTTGAAAGTCCGTATTGCTTCAATTCTATGAATGTAAGCAATACAGTACTTCTCATGTTGCTAATGGAGCTTGAAATTAGGGCAGCAGCTTTTCTATCAGCATCATGATGATGTCAGCAATTCACATGAAAAATGAAACATAACCAGTACGAGTTTTACAGCCACAAAAAACAGCCAGCTTTCCATATTTGAAACTGGCTGACCATACCCAATAATATATGGTGCAGGAAAAGAAAATATTCTTTTTTCTAGGCTTTGCAAAACCAATACCACATTTGTTGATGAAGATCCTGTGAAGATATGCATTTAGTAAAGGAAAATAAAACAAACAGAAAACTTATGTTAGACTCCAAGGTCTATGTTGAAAAATTTAATGCCGGGTCTAGGTCTATATATCACTGTAAGAAGTAGAGTTTGCTAATTACTGGCATTTGATCAATTCCACTCATAAAACTATTAATGACTTTTCAACAAAAATTATATTTTAATCATGAATTATTCAATTTTTCTATATTTCATTTATAAAAAATTTGCAATAATTCAATCTCAATCAAAAATATCCCATGGCAGATTCATGTCAATGTATGCTAAAACCAATACAGTATTGTAAAGTAAAATAAAGTAAAAAAAAAAATACTATCATGGCCAAACAATAAAAATACATAAATTCTCAAAATTAAAAAAAAATATTTAGGTATTTCAGAACCAAGAATATTATTGATTGACATAAATTATGTATATAACTTTACATTAACTTTCTCTTATTTTTAAATGACTTTTAGTGAAAATAAAAATTTTGTGCAGAAATATTATAAATCTATAAATAAAAAGCAACATGAATCTATTACACAGCTCTGTGATAGTGATCATTATACGGGGATTGATTCTCAAACTACAACACGTGTGAAATGTAGCTTTGAAGTTATATAGATAGCTGTGAAGTTATATAACTAATAATTAATTGCCATGAGGGAATGAAGTAACCTATTTCTTATGAAGTTTGTAGAGCATTTTTGTACCAGTTCCTAAACTGATTTCTGGTGAAGCTTGGGTAGCTATTGTGTATTGTAGCAGATATTTTATCTATTGAGTGTGGATTCAAGGTTTGGAAAACACCCAATGGACTAAGGATCAGATGATAAAATATTTTTTCATTAGACATAAATTATAAATCTGAGATATTGAAATTGAGTTATGGTCCATAAGAATTCATATTGAGACTTCCTTCCTGATTCTGTATTTTTAGTTCAACCATATTGACTATCTATATTAATATAAATATCTCCCTCCCTCTCACTCTCCCTTAAACTGAGATCAGCAAGATATAATGTGAGAAATATTATCAGATACTTGGCATTTCAGAATAACTTCTCTTACTCACAGAATAATTCTCTAGTTGCCGAAATAAGATGGTATCCAGGAAATGTATAAGAACTCTTTAAATGACATGTAAGTCTAGTGATCCTACTTGAAAATCAATCCAAGAGTAAAGTCACATTACATTTATATAAATTGCATAGCCTAAACCACTTTCCTTAAATTTCAATGATACAATAGTCACTTCTTGAAGCTGTGAAGATTCTACTGTGTTGGAAGTTTAGAAAAACAAAAATGTATAGTAAATGTAGTTTAAATAAAATTCTCAGCTTATTAAGCAAATAGTGAAACAACCATGTTAGCCATGCTAGAGAGAAAATAGCTGCTGTACAGATATTTTTACACTGGTTAAGAGCATGAGATTTATTTTTTTAAGACTTCTAATGATAGGAAGCAATCTATAAGCATTTCACAGAACAATAATTTGACAGTTAACTTTTTCTTTCTTCTCAGAGATCTTTCTTTACTATATCAGGCTTCTTTTGTTTTATTTACATTGAGTTCTGTATACCGCTGCACTTCAGTCACCATATAGTTAGTCAGTGTAGACTACTGCTGCTACTGTTATCGCTTCAGTCCTGTCCGACTCTGTGCAACCCCATAGACGGGCAACCCACTAGGCTCCTCTGTCTCTGGGATTCTCCAGGCAAGAATACTGGAGTGGGGTGCCATTACCTTCTCCAATGCATGAAAGTGAAAAGCGAAAGTGAAGTCGCTCAGTCCTGCCCTAGTGACCCCATGGAGTGTAGCCCACCAGGCTCCTCTGTCCACCGGACTTTCCAGGCAAGAGTACAGGAATGGGGTGCCATTGCCTTCTCCACAGTGTAGACTACTAGAATTGAATCTTTTCATTTGGCCAGAATTGGCTCCTCACCAAAAATGTTTGTAATACTTCTATTTGCATGATGAGAATGTTTCCCTTGATATAGATTTTGTGGACTTTTTCTTCCCTCGTCTACTGCTTTTATATAACTTGATCATAGAAAACAGATCCTTTTCTTCAGCTTATTGAGATACAGTTGTTACATATCACAATATATAGCATAGCACTGTGTTTAAGTTTAAGGTGTACAAAACCCTATTCAATATACTTATATATTGTGAAATGATTGCCACAAGAAGGTAGTTAGCACATCTATCACCTCACATAGGGGTGTGTATTTGTGTGTATGTGTGTGTGTGGAGAACACTTAAGATCTACTCTCTTATCTATATATTTAAGTATATAATAGAGCATTTTCAGCTATAGTCATCATGTCACATATTGGATCACTAATATTTATTCACCTTGTAACTGAAAGTTTGTACCTTTGGATTCACTTCCCTTGTCCAAAGGCCCTGTCAATCACCAATTTATATTCTCTTTCTACATGTTCATATAATTTGGATTCTACATATAGATTACACAGTGTTTTTCTCTGTTTCACATATTTTACTTAGAATAATGCCTGCATGATTCATCATTTATATTACAAATGATGGAAGTGAAAGTGAAAGTATTAGTGGCTCAGTCCTGTCTGACTCTTTGTGACCCCATGGACTGTAGCCCACAAGCCTTCTGTCCATGGGATTCTCCAGGCAAGAATACTGGAGGGGGTAATCATTCCCTTCTCCAGGGGATCTTCCTCACCCAGGGATTCATCCTAGGTCTCCGACACTACAGGCAGACTCTTTACCATCTAAGTCAATGGGGCAAGAGGTGGAGTGTGTAGGGTGTAGGGTGAGGGGATGGCAGGTGGCAGGTGGGGGGTGGGAGGAGAGGGACCATAAAGAAGGTTGAGCACTGAAGAATTAGTGCTTTTGAACTGTGGTGTTGGAGAAGACTCTTGAAGACACTAGAGAGTCCCTTGGACTGCAAGAAGATCAAATCAGTCAGTCCTAAAGGAAATCAATCTTGACTATTCATTAGAAGGACTGATGCTGAAGGGTTCCACACTATGGTCCAACTCTTACGTCTGTACATGACTACTGGAAAAACCATAGCTTTGACTAAATGGAACTTTGTCAGAAAAGTAATGTCTCTGATTCTTAATACACTGTCTAGATTTGTCATAGGTTTTCTTCCAAGGATCAAGAGTTCTTTAATTGCATGGCTACAGTCACCATCTGCAGTGATTTGGGAGCCCCCCAAAATAAAGTTTCTCACTGTTTCCATTGTCTCCCAGTCTATTTGCCACGAAGTGATGGGATCGGATGCCATGATCTTACCTTTTTGAATGTTGAGTTTTAAGCCAGCTTTTTCACTCTCCTCTTTTACCTTCATCAAGAGACTCTTTAGCTCCTTTTAACTTTCTGCTTATTTAACTTATATGAGGAGTACATCATGAGAAACACTGGACTGGATGAAGCACAAGCAGGAATCAAGATTGCTGGGAGAAACATCAATGACCTCAGATATACAGATGACACCACCCTTATGGCAGAAAGTGAAGAGGAACTAAAGAGCCTCTTGAAAGTAAAAGAGGAGAGTGAAAAAGTTGACTTAAAGCTCAAAATTCAGAAAACTTAGATCATGGCATCTGGCCCCATCAATTCATGGCAGATAGACAGGGAAACTGTGGAAACAGTGGCTGACTTTATTCTTTTTTTGGAGGGGAGGGTTCCAAAATCACTGCAGATGGTGATCGCCGCTATGAAATTAAAAGACACTTACTCCTTGGAAGGAAAGTTATGACCAACCTAGACAGCATATTAAAGAGCAGAGACATTACTTTTTCAGCAAAGATCCATTTAGTCAAGGCTATGGTTTTTCTTGTAGTCATGTATGGATGTAAGAGTTAGACTATAAAGAAAGCTGAGCACTGAAGAATTGATGCTTTTCAACCGTGGTGTTGGAGAAGACTCTTGAGAGTCCCTTGGACTGCAAGGAGATTCAACCAGTCCATCCTGAAGGGGATCAGTCCTGGTTGTTCATTGAAAGGACTGATGTTGAAGCTGAAACTCCAATATTTTGGCCACCTGATGTGAAAAGCTGACTCATTTGAAAAGACTCTGATGCTGGTGGGAAAGATTAAGGGCAGAAGGAGAAGGGGATGACAGAGAATGAGATGATTGGATGGCATCACTGACTCAATGGACATGAGTCTGAGTAAACTCAAAGAGTCAGACTTGACTGAGCAACTGAACTGAACTCTCTGCCATAGGGCAATGTCATCTGCATATTTGATATTATTGATATTACTCTTGGCAATCTTCCCCCGAATATATACTCAGAAATGGGATTACTGGATCATACAGTAGTTTTATTTTAATTTTTTGAGGGCCCTCTGTGATGTTTTCTATTGTGGTTACACTATCTTATATTCCTAACCACAGTGTTCAAGGCTTCCCTTTTCTCTACATCTTAGCCAGTACTTGTTATCTTTTTTTGTCTTTCGATAATAGAAAACTTAACAGATGTGAATCAGTATTTCATCATAGTGCTTATTTGCATTTCCCTGTGATTAGTGACATTGAATACTTTTTCACATACCTGTTGGTCATTTATATATCTTCTCTTTTTTAAATTTTTATTTTTACTTTATTTTGCTTTACAATACTGTATTGGTTTTGCCATATGTTGACATGAATCAGCCATGGGTGTACATGAGTTCCCAATCCTGAACCCCCCTCCCACCTCCCACCCCATATCATCTCTCTGGATCATCCCCATGCACCAGCCCCAAGCATCCTGTATCCTGTATTGAACATAGACTGGCGATTCGTTTCTTAACTGATAGTATAGATGTTTCAATGCCATTCTCCCAAATCATCCCACCCTCTCCCTCTCCCACAGAGTCTAAAAGTCCGTTCTATACATCTGCGTCTCTTTTGCTGTCTCGCATAGAGGGTCATCATTACCATCTTTCTAAATTCCATATATATATGTTAGTATACTATATTGCTGTTTTTCTTTCTGTCTTTCTTCACTCTGTATAATAGGCTCCAGTTTCATCCACCTCATTAGAACTGATTCAAATGTATTTTTTTTTAATGGCTGAGTAATACTCCTTTGTGTATATGTACCACAGCTTTCTTATCCATTCATCTGCTGATGGACATCTAGGTTGTTTCCATGTCCTGGCTATTATAAACAGTGCTGCGATGAACATTGGGGTACATGTGTCTCTTTCAATTCTGATTTCCTTGGTGTGTGTGCCCAGCAGTGGGATTGCTTGGTCATAAGGCAGTTCTATCTGCAACTTTTTAAGGAATCTCCACACTGTTCTCCATAGTGGCTGTACTAGTTTTCATTCCCACCAACAGTGTAAGAGGGTTCACTTTTCTCCACACCCTCTCCAGCATTTATTGCTTTGTAGACTTTTGGATCACTGCCATTCTGACTGGTGTGAAATGGTACCTCATTGTGGTTTTGATTTGCATTTCTCTGATAATGAGTGATGTTGAGCATCTTTTCATGTGTTTGTTAGCCATCTGTATGTCTTCTTTGGAGAAATGTCTGTTTAGTTCTTTGGTCCATTTTTTGATTGGGTCATTTATTTTTCTGGAATTGAGCTATAGGAGTTGCTTGTATATTTTTGAGATTAGTTGTTTGTCAGTTGCTTCATTGGCTATTATTTTCTCCCATTCAGAAGGCTGTCTTTTCACCTTGCTTATAGTTTCCTTTGTTGTGCAGAAGCTTTTAAGCTTAATTAGATCCCATTTGTTTATTTTTGCTTTTATTTCCAGTATCCTGGAAGGTGGGTCATAGAGGATCTTGCTGTGATTTATGTCAGAGAGTGTTTTGCCTATATTCTTCTCTAGAAGTTTTATAGTTTCTGGTCTTACATTTAGATCTTTAATCCATTTTGAGTTTATTTTTGTGTATGGTGTTAGAAAGTGTTCTAGTTTCATTCTTTTACAAGTGGTTAACCAGTTTTCCCAGCACCACTTGTTAAAGAGATTGTGTTTAATCCATTGCATAGTCTTGCCTCCTTTGTCAAAGATAAGGTGTCCATAGGTGTGTGGATTTATCTCTGGGCTTTTTATTTTGTTCCGTTGATCTATATTTCTGTCTTTGTGCCACTACCATACTGTCTTGATGACTGTGGCTTTGTAGTAGAGCCTGAAGTCAGGCAGGTTGATTCCTCCACTTCCATTCTTTCTCAAGATTGCTTTGGCTATTCAAGCTTTTTGTATTTCCATACAAATCTTGAAATTATTTGTCCTAGCTCTGTGAAAAATCCCGATGGTAACTTGATAGGGATTGCATTGAATCTGTAGATTGCTTTGGGGTAGTACACTCATTTTCACTATATTGATTCTTCCAATCCATGAACATGGTATATTTCTCCATCTATTAGTGTCCTCTTTGATTTCTTTCCTCAGTGTTTTATAATTTTCTATATATAGGTCTTCAGTTTCTTTAGGTAGGTATATTTCTAAGTATTTTATTCTTTTCATTGCAATGGTGAATGGAATCGTTTCCTTAATTTCTTTTTCTACTTTCTCATTATTAGTGTATAGGAATGCAAGGGATTTCTGTGTGTTGACTTTATATCCTGAAACTTTACTATATTCTTTGATTAGCTCTAGTAATTTTCTGGAGAAGTCTTTAGGGTTTTCTATGTAGAGGATCATGTCATCTGCAAACAGTGAGAGTTTTACTTCTTCTTTTCCAATTTGGATCCTTTTTATTTCTTTTTCTGCTCTGATTGCTGTGGCCATAACTTCCAGAACTATGTTGAATAGCAGTGGTGAAAGTGGGTACCCTTGTCTTGTTCCTGACTTTAGGGGAAATGCTTTCACTTTTTCTCCATTGAGGATAATGTTTGCTGTGGGTTTGTCATATATAGCTTTTATTATGTTGAGGTATGTTCCTTCTATTCCTGCTTTCTGGAGAGTTTTATCATAAATGGATGTGAATTTTGTCAAAAGCCTTCTCTGCATCTATTGAGATAATCATATGGCTTTTATTTTTCAATTTGTTAATGTGGTGAATTACATCAATGGATTTGCGGATATTGAAGAATCCTTGCATCCCTGGGATAAAGCCCACTTGGTCGTGGTGTATGATCTTTTTAATGTGTTGCTGGATTCTAATTGCTAGAATTTTGTTAAGGATTTTTGCATCTATGTTCATCAGTGATATTAACCTGTAGTTTTCTTTTTTTGTGGCATCTTTGTCAGGTTTTGGTGGCCTCATAGAATGAGTGTGGAAGTTTACCTTCCTCTGCAATTTTCTGGAAGAGTTTGAGTAGGATAGGTGTTAGTTCTTCTCTAAATTTTTGGTAGAATTCAGCTGTGAAGCCGTCTGGACCTGGGCTTTTGTTTGCTGGAAGATTTCTGATTGCAGTTTCAATTTCTGTGCTTGTGATGTCTGTTAAGATTTTCTATTTCTTCCTGGTTCAATTTTGGAAAGTTGTACTTTTCTAAGAATTTGTCCATTTCTTCCACGTTGTCCGTTTTATTGGCATATAATTGCTGATAGTAGTCTCTTATGAGCCTTTGCATTTTTGTGTTGTCTGTTGTGATCTCTCCATTTTCATTTCTAATTGTATTGATTTGATTTTTCTCCCTTTGTTTCTTGATGAGTCTGGCTAGTGGTTTGTCAATTTTATTTATCCTTTCAAAGAACCAGCTTTTGGCTTTGTTGATTTTTGTTATGGTCTCTTTTCTTTCTTTTGCATTTATTTCTGCCCTAATTTTTAAGATATCTTTCCTTCTACTAACTCTGGGGTTCTCCATTTCTTCCTTTTCTAGTTGCTTTAGGTGTAGAGTTAGGTTATTTATTTGGCTTGTTTCTTGAGGTATGTCAGTATTGCTATGAACTTTCCTCTTAGCACTGCTTTTATAGTGTCCCACAGGTTTTGGGTTGTTGTGTTTTCATTTTCATTCATTTCTATGCATATTTTGATTTCTTCTTTGATTTATTCTATGATTTGTTGGTTATTCCGAAGCATGTTGTTCAGCCTCCATATGTTGGAATTTTTAAGAGTTTTTCTCCTGTAATTGAGATCTAATCTTAATGCATTATGGTCAGAAAAGATGCATGGAATTATTTCAATTTTTTTGAATTTATCAAGGTTAGATTTATGGCCCAGGATGTGATCTATCCTGGAGAAGGTTCCGTGAGCACTTGAAAAAAAGGTGAAATTCATTGTTTTGGGGTGAAATACCCTATAGATATCAATTAGGTCTAACTGGTCTATTCTATCATTTAAAGTTTGCATTTCTTTGTTAATTTTCTGTTTAGTTGATCTGTCCATAGATGTGAGTGGGGTATTAAAGTCCCCCATTATTGTTGTGTTATTGTTGATCTCCCCTTTCATACTTCTTAGCATTTGTCTTACATATGGCGGTGCTCCTATTTTGGGTGCATATATATTTATAATTGTTATATCTTCTTCTTGAATTGATCCTTTGATCATTATCTAGTGGCCTTCTTTGTCTCTTTTCACAGCCTTTGTTTTAAAGTCTATTTTATCAGATATGAGTATTGCTGCTCCTGCTTTCTTTTGATCTCTATTTGCGTGAATATCTTTCTCCAGCCCTTCACTTTCAGTCTGTATGTGTCCCTTGTTTTGAGGTGGGTCTCTTGCAGGCAGCATATATAGGGATCTTGTTTTTGTATCCATTCAGGCAGTCTTTGCCTTTTGGTTGAGGCATTCAACCCATTTACATTTAAGGTAATTATTGATAAGTATGATCCCGTTGCCTAAAACTTTATTGTTTTAGGTTTGGGTTTATATACTCTTTTTGTGTTTCCTGTCTAGAGAATATCCTTTAGCATTTGTTGGAGAGCTGGTTTGGTGGTGCTGTATCCTCTCAGCTTTTGCTTGTCTGTAAAGCTTTTGATTTCTCCTTCATATTTGAATGAGATCCTTGCTGGGTACAGTAATCTGGGCTGTACATTATTTTCTTTCATCACTTTAAGTATGTCTTGCCATTCCCTCCTGCCCTGAAGCGTTTCTATTGAAAGATCTGCAGTTATCCTTATGGGAATCCTCTTGTGTGTTATTTGTTGTTTTTCCCTTGCTGCTTTTAATATTTGTTCTTTGTGTTTGATCTTTGTTAATTTTTTTTTCAGTTTTTTATTTTTTAAATTTTAAAATCTTTAATTCTTACATGCGTTCCCAAACATGAACCCCCCTCCCACCTCCCTCCCCATAACATCTCTCTGGGTCATCCCCATGCACCAGCCCCAAGCATGCTGCATCCTGCGTCAGACATAGACTGGCAATTCAATTCTTACATGATAGTATACATGTTAGAATGTCATTCTCCCAAATCATCCCACCCTCACCCTCTCCCTCTGAGTCCAAAAGTCCGTTATACACATCTGTGTCTCTTTCCCTGTCTTGCATACAGGGTCGTCATTATCATCTTCCTAAATTCCATATATATGTGTTAGTATACTGTATTGGTGTTTTTCTTTCTGGCTTACTTCACTCTGTATAATCGGCTCCAGTTTCATCCATCTCATCAGAACTGATTCAAATGAATTCTTTTTTACGGCTGAGTAATACTCCATTGTGTATATGTACCACAGCTTTCTTATCCATTCATCTGCTGATGGACATCTAGGTTGTTTCCATGTCCTGGCTATAATAAACAGTGCTGCGATGAACATTGGGGTACATGTGTCTCTTTCAATTCTGGTTTCCTCGGTGTGTATGCCCAGCCATGGGATTGCTGGGTCATAAGGTAGTTCTATTTGCAATTTTTGAAGGAATCTCCACACTGTTCTCCATAGTGGCTGTACTAGTTTGCATTCCCACCAACAGTGTAGGAGGGTTCCCTTTTCTCCACACCCTCTCCAGCATTTATTGCTTGCAGATTTTTGGATCGCAGCCATTCTGACTAGTGTGAAGTGGTACCTCATTGTGGTTTTGATTTGCATTTCTCTAATAATGAGTGATGTTGAGCATCTTTTCATGTGTTTGTTAGCCATCTGTATGTCTTCTTTGGAGAAATGTCTATTTGATCTTTGTTAATTTGATTAATATGTGTCTTGGGGTGTTTTGCCTTGGGTTTATGGTATTTGGAATTCTCTGTGTTTCTTGGACTTGGGTGATTATTTCCTTCCCCATTTTAGCGATGTTTTCAACTATTATCTCCTCAAGTATTTTCTCATGGTCTTTCTTTTTGTCTTCTTCTTCTGGGACTCCTATAATTCGAATGGTGGAGTGTTTCATATTGTCCTGGAGGTCGCTGAGATTGTCCTCATTTCTTTTAATTCGTTTTTCTTGTTTCCTCTCTGATTCATTTATTTCTACCATTTTATCTTCTATTTCACTAATCCTATCTTCTGCCTCCAATATTCTACTATTTGTTGCCTCCAGAGTGTTTCTGATCTCATTTATTACATTATTCATTATATATTGACTCTTTTTTATTTCTTCTAGGTCCTTGTTAAACCTTTCTTGCATCTTCTCAATCCTTGTCTCCAGGCTGTTTATCTGTGATTCCATTTTGATTTCAAGATTTTGGAGCATTTTCACTATCATTATTTGGAATTCTTTCTCAGGTAGATTCCATATCTTTTCCTCTTTTGTTTAGTTTGGTGGGCATTTATCCTGTTCCTTTACCTGCTGGGTATTCCTCTGTCTCTTCATTTTGGTTATATTGCTGCGTTTGGGGTTGCCTTTCTGTATTCTGGGAATTTGTGGAGTTCTCTTTATTATGGAATTTCCTCACTGTGGGTGGGGTTGTATCAGTGGCTTGTCAAGGTTTCTTGTATAGGGAAGCTTGTGTCGGAGTTCTGGTGAGTAGAGCTGGATTTCTTTTCTCTGGAGTGCAATGAAGTGTCCAATAATGAGTTATGAGACGTCTATTGTTTTGGACTAACTTGAGCTGCCTGTATATTGAAGCTCAGGGGTGTGTTCCTGTGTTGCTGGAGAATAAGTGTGGTATGTCTTGGTCTGGAACTTGTTGGCCCTTGGGTGGTGTTTGGTTTCAGTGTAGGTATGAAGGCATTTGATGAGCTCCTATCGATCAATGTTCCCTGGATTCAGGAGTTCTCTGATGTTCTCAGGATTTGGACTTAAGCCTCCTGCTTCTGGTTTTCAGTTTTATTTTTACAGTAGCCTCAAAACTTCTCCATCTATACAGCCCTGATGATAAAATATCTAGGTTAAAGATGAAAAGTTTCTCCACACTGAGGGACACCCAGAGAGGTTTACTGAGTTACAAGGAGAAGAGAAGAGGGAGAGGGTAGTTAGTGGTGACCCGAATGAGATGAGGTGGGATCAAAAGAGGAGACAGCAAGGTAGCCAGCAATCACTTCCTTATGTGCGCTCTTCAGTCTGGACTGCTCACAGATGTTCACAGAGTTATACAGGGAAGAGGAGAGGGAGGAAGTAGACAGAGGTTGCCAGGAGGATAAAAGAGGGAAATGAAAAGGAGAGAGACAGATCCAGCCAGTAACCAGTTCCCTAAGTGTTCTCCATCGTCTGGAACACACAGAGATTTACAGAGTTGGGTAGAGAAGAGAAGGGGGAGGGAGGAGACAGAGACAACCTGGTAGAGAAAAAGGAGAGTCCAAAGGAGGAGAGAGTGGTCAAGCCAGTAATCTCGCTCTAAGGCAAACTTGGGTACTGAAGATTGGTTTTTTAAATGTACAAAATTGACAACAAATACCAAAAAGCAAAGATTAAAAATCTAGAATAGAGGTTGGATTTTCAAAAATACAATATTAAAGAAAAGAAGAAGAACAAGAAAAAAAAGTCACAAGAATTATTAAAAAACAACAACAACAGCCACAAAAATATATATATACGGAGTTTGCTTTAAAAATAGGGTCTTTTTTTTTGAAAAGTGATGTAGGTTATAAAAATTAAAATTAAAGGAGAAATAGAGGACTTAAAAATTTAAAAATGTTTAAAAAAAGGAGAAGAAAAAAATAGAAGAAAAAACAATCAAACAACAACATCAACAACAACAAAAAAAGAATGGTCGTAAAAATAGTAAAGATATTTCTATGACTTTCTCTGGTCTTGTGAGCAATGTGGGGTCATTTCCAAGGCGGTTCCCTCTGTTTAGCTTCTTCTGTTTGCTGGTCTCTTCAGTGTCTGATTTCCATCCTGACACAAGGGGGGCAGTGGTGGACACTTTTTTTTTTTTTTTTTTAAGGCTCACTTGTTCAGTGGCACTGTGGGGAGGGAGGGATGCTGCAAACAAATAACACTGGCATGTGCTTGCAGTGTCTCAGCCACACTGGGCATGTCCCTGCACATGGCGCACACCACTCAGGTTCTATGTTGCTCCGCCAGGAACCGTCTGAGGCCAGCCTTAGGCTGCGTGCACCTCCCCAGTCTAAGCTGCTCAGGCTCGGCTCTCAGGTAGCCCTCAGAGGCACAGATTCAGTTGGGCCTGCATTTTGTGCCCTTCCCAGGACCAAGTAGCTCAGGTGTTTGGCGAATGCGGTCGCTGCGACTTATCACCTTTCCCTGCTGCTCAGTTTTCTGGGTGTACCACTGGCGCCCCTTGTCAGGCAGATGGTGACTGTCCAGAACCCCAAGAAGTCTTAGTTAGCAAAGACACCTGCTTGCAGTTTGGTAGGTAATGTCTCTCCGGGGCTGCGATTGCCCCCTTCCAGCCCTTACGGCTCTGGCTGCCTGTCCCCAGCAGGGGATGGTCTGCAGCCGGCTATTTCTATTCCATCCTTTGTTCTGTGGGCGGTCCTGTTGGTGTCTTATGTTAGAGCTTTTCACGTGGTAGCTATCCCACAGTCTGGTATGCCAGCCCAAGTTAGTTCGCCTTGGTTACACTCAGGGCATTCCAGCCCAATTCTTAAAAAGCACTGCAGCCCGCACCTCCCTGCCCAGCCCCCACTTGCTAGTGGCGGCTGCAGGGGTCTGCTTCTCTGCTGGGGGAGTTACCACTGGGCTTGTAATCTGTTGGTTTTAATTATTTATTTATTTTTCTTCCCTGTTATGTTGCTCTCTGTGCTTCCAAGGCTTGCCACAGACTTGGGAGTGAGAGTGTTTCCTGGTGTTTGGAAACTTCTCTCTTTTTAAGACTCCCTTTCCGGGACGGGACTCCCTTCCTGGGACGGAGCTCCCTCCCTACCTCCTTTGTCTCTTTTTTCATCTTTTATATTTTTCCTACCTGTTTTTGAAGACAATGATCTGCTTTTCTGGGTGCCTGATGTCCTCTGCCAGCATTCAGAAGTTGTTTTGTAGAATTTACTCAGCGTTGAAATGTTCTTTTGATGAATTTGTGGGGGAGAAAGTGGTCTCCCCATCCTATTCCTCTGCCATCTTCTGAATTTCCTATATATCTTTTTTAGGAAAATTTCAATTCAGGTCCTTTGTCCATTTTTTTAATTGACTTATTTGGTTTTCTTGCAATTGAGTTGTATGATACATATTTTGCATCTTAACTCCTTTTATATTTTGGATCTTAACTCCTTATCAAATATATGATTTGCGGTTTTTCTTTCATTTACCTTTTCATTTTGTTGACTATTTCTTTCATTGCACATATGCTTTTTATCTTTAAAATTTTGTTTATTTTTAATTGAAGGATAATTGCTTTACAATATTGTGTTGATTACTGCAATACATCAACATGAATCAGCTATAGGTATACATATGTCTCCTCCCTCTTGAAACTTCCTCCCACCTCTTACCCCATCCTACCCTTCTAGATTGTCAGAGAACACTTGTTTGGCTCTCTGAACCATACAGCAAATTCTCACGGGCTATCTATTTTACACGTGGTAGCTTATATATTTCCATGCTACTCTTTCCATTTGTCCCACCCTCTTTTTTCCCATTGTGACTTATCTGCTGGGCAGAAATGGAGATACAGACATAGAGAACAGGCTATGGACACAGTGGGGAAAACAGAAGCTTAGTTTGATATAGTCCTACTTTCTTATTTTTGCTTTTGTCGTTTGTGCTTTGGGTGACATATCCAAAAAAATGTTGTCAAGACACAACTGAAAGAGCTTTTTTCCCTATGTTTTCTTCTAGAGGTTTTATGACTGAGGTCTTATGTTTTAGTCTCCAGTCCATTTTAAGCTATTTTTTTGTGAGTGGTGTAAGATAGATTCAATTTCTTTTTTGTTGTTTTTTTTTTTTTGGTATGTGCACATTCCATTTTCTAAACATTGTTGAGGAGACTTCCCTTCCCCCATTGATAATTCCACAGGTGGCATCCAAACTAGAATAAAAGAAATTAAATGGTTTCTGTTTGAATGACATGATGTTATATATAAAAACCCTAAAGACGCCACCAAAAAGCTGCTAGTTTATAATAAATGATTTCTATAAAATTGGAGAATACAAAATCAGCATACAGCAATCAATGTATTTCAATACATGAATAACAAACCATTTGAAAAACAAAGAAAAAAATCTCATTTAAAATAGTATAAAAAACTATACAATATTTAGAAATAAATTTAACCAGAAAGTTAAAGATCTGTATACTGAAAAGTATAAGGCTTTGATGAGAGAAATTGAAGAAGACACAAACAAATGAAGACATCTCCTGTTCATGGGTGAGAATAATTAACATCGTTAAAAGGTCCATACTACCCAAAGCTATCTATCTATTCAATAAAATGCCTATCAAAATTCCAATAACATTAAAAAAAAGAATAAAATCTTAAAATGTATATGGGACCACAAAAGACTCCATGTAGTTAAAGAAATGTGATCAAGAATAAAGCTAGAGGTATCATGCTTCTTTATTCCAATTTATATTACAAAGCTATAGTAATCAAACAGTATGGTAAGGATATAAAGCAGACACACATATGAGTGAAACAGTTTTGGGGGCCCAGAAATAAAGGCACACATTTACAGTCAACTAGTCAAGAATACTCAGTGGGAAAAGGATAGTCTCTTAAATAGAAAGTCTTTTTTGTTTTTAATTTAAAGTTTTTCCTTCCCAGGTGGCTCAGTGGTATCCACTTGCCAATGTAAAGAAATCATAGGAGACCCAGGTTCAATCTCTGGGTTGGGAAGGTCCCCTGGAGGAGGAAATGCAACACACTCTGATATTCTTTCCTAGATAATCCCATGGACAGAGGAACCTGGTGGGCTACAGTCCATGGCGTTGCAAAGAGTCAGACACAACTGAACAACTGACTACACATAGTTTTGTTATTCTAACAAAATTAAATTACAGCTAATTTTTAAAAACGTTCTTTTTCATACAGTTCATCTCTTTTTATATTCTTCATCCACATTCATTCTATGATAATCACACAATTTTGGTATTTTGTTTTTTCTTTTAAGTTGTCTTAATTTCCCATTGTGCTAAAGCTGAAACTCCAGTACTTAGGCCACCTCATGCGAAGAGTTGACTCATTGGAAAAGACTTTGATGCTGGGAGGGATTGGGGGCAGGAGAAGAAGGGGACGACAGAGGATGAGATGGCTAGATAGCATCACTGACTCGATGGACGTGAGTCTGAGTGAATTCCGGGAATTGGTGATGGACAGGGAGGCCTGGCATGCTGAGATTCACGGGGTCACAAAGAGTCAGACACGACTGAGTGACTGAACTGAACTGAACTGAATTTCCCATTATCCATATTACTTTATAGGTATTTTTCCACAGCTGTCTTTCCAAACCATTGTATTTATTATGTCATTTTGTTTCTATGCCTTATTTGATACAGATTATCTTCTTAAAGAGGATAATCATAAGTGCCTTTTTCTTCTACAAGGGCATTCTAAACTTCCTACATTTTTTGAAAAATTTTCACCTACCACTGTCATTACATTTTCCTGTATACATATAATTTTGATAATAGGATGAGATGGGAAGAGGTAAAGTTCCCTCCAAAAGCTTAGATTACTGCAGTGGTTGACAGAGATTCAATCCTCAGGCAAATGCTATACTCAGATAGATTCCTAAGAAATAGAAGGTAGATTGCACCAAGAATCATGATGGGAATGTTAAAAATGAAGAGTGGGCATGTTATGTAAAAGATGGACCTACTTAACTTAATTTGAATTATCCATTTACTTATGTTTTCACAAGTGTCCTATCAACTAATAGCAGGTTTTGATATACCATGTGTGAGTGAGTTCCATCACTCACTTCAACAGCAACTAATCTATCATGCAGTTTTATAGATGTATATTGTCTCAATCTTTAGACAGGTATTTGGTTATTCAGCATCCTGTAGAGAGCTTTATCAAAATCTCCCATGTTCAAGGTCATTTACGACTTATAGTACAACAAGAAGCAGCAGAATTTGAACCTTTTAAAACCTCCTTCCAGTCCACATGATTTATTTAGAATATATTGTATATTTTCCCTTCTTTTACTTTCTACCTTTGTTTTCTCCTCTTTAAGAATACCCTGGTCCTACACATATTTTGTCAAATCTTAAAAGGCTGATCAATAATGAAATGATGATTCTCCTTTACTTTCTATCCAAATAATGGTCAATACCTATATTTTACACAAAAATCTGCCACAAGAAAGCTACTTGTTTCTTTTAATGGAAGTCATTGTTTTTTAAAATACTACAGTGTCTTTCTCTATGCTATAATTATACATCTCAACAACATATATAATAATTCTTATTTCATTTACAATCCTAAGAAAAGAAAGGAAGGGGTCCATGACTCCTATAGTGCTGTGGAAAACTGGTTCATATAATAAATGGACGGCCGCTTTGAGTTGCAACCTGTAAAACCTGATAGATAAAGATCAGGAAAGGACGACCAGGTTAGAGAAGGGCCACCTTCTTTAATTGAAGCTAACAACTCATTACTGACATGATTAAGGTGCCTCCCAGAAGTCATTAATAAATGTAAATGAAGATGCAAATTTTAAAATTTTAATATGAAAAGGGAGTATGTTGAAATGAGAAAGAAAGATATAATAACAGGTACAAACTCAATGATGATCATCATCAAAGAGCCTACGGGGGGGAAACCAAAATTTGAGGAAGAACATATGAGTAGTTCTTGAGAACAGTCCATAGAATGAGTATGCCCTAATTCTAAATAATGTTTATCAAAATTTGTAGTTTATAATTCATTAGATTACCATGGTTGATAAAAATCACCCTTATGAAACTTCTTAATTCTCAGGAACTGATCCTTTATTTACCAACAAGTCAATATTTTTGGAGGAAAAAAAATCTTGAAATGGCCTATTTAAAAAGAAATGCGTATGATCAATGCTTATGTTTTCTTTAAATATATTTAGTTTATATTGAGAAAATCAAATATGTCACTGATTTTCTACTTTATAAATCTGTCTCCTAAATAAATGATTACATTCATGTTTATAGCGAGTATTTTTATCAGGACCTAACCAAAGAGACTCCATAAGTAGATAAGTAGAGAGAGAATATAGAAATTCAAATTTGTTTCTCTACTCTGTCAACATTAACTCCATACTTATTGAGGCATTTGACTTTACCTTTTTCTTCTTATTAAGAACTTCTCTACCCCAAATGATGTTATGAATAGTAGTATGAGGGATAACAATACTTTTAAATATGTGAATTGCTACATAAAGCAAGGAATTGTCATTGTTCATATATCTAACATTGGTGAAATTTCATAGAATCAAATCTCCATTTCTGCAAATGGGCATAATGATGGAAAATCTAAATATGCAACCTTCTTAAATCTATCCTGTGATAGCACTCCATGGAGATTTGGAACCTAATAAGACTTCACAAGATGAAAGAATAGTTGAAGAAATGTATAGAATTCCTTCAAAAAGAAAGACCACCACTGATACTTGTATACAAGAAAACAAGGGATGCAAAGTTAGAAAATATCAGATTCTCACTTATTAAGTGTACACTAGAAGTTGCAACACCTTTCCTTTGCCTCCTGTGATATCCGCATTCATCAAGGACCACTAATCTTTCCTTCAACTTTTTGTAACAAATTTTAGGAACCACCTATAATATATGATCCATGAATACAATTAATTTCTTTTGCTCATTGATGTATCTGCAGAAATTACTTTAAAAAAAGCAACCCAGCACAAAATTCAATCATTTTTGAGGGAATGCCCAAATAAATTTAGTCATGGTACTGAAGCCAATATCTTCCCTTCTAATCCTTTGCAACAACTATGGAATATCAAAACAAACATGCAAACATGGGTTTGGATGGCAGTAGAGAAAGATCATAATGGTATTTTGGCAGATAAAAGGCCATTATAATCTGTGTTTTGTCCTTTTAAACCTCCCTAGTTACTACAACGGAGAAGGCAATGGCACCCCACTCTAGTACTCTTGCCTGGAAAATCTCAGGGACGGAGGAGCCTGGTAGGCTTCAGTCCATGGGGTCGCTGAGAGTTGGACACGACTCAGTGACTTCACTTTCACTTTTCACTTTCATGCATTGGAGAAGGAAATGGCAACCCACTCCAGTGTTCTTGCCTGGAGAATCCCAGGGACGGGGGGCCTGGTGGGCTGCCGTCTATGGGGTCTCACAGAGTCGGACATGACTGAAGTGACTTAGCAGTAGTAGTAGCAGCAGTAATAATAAAGGACAAAAATGAGGAATGATTCCATAGAATTTTCAAATGTATTGTCAAAAGTCTTTAGCAGAAATCTGATGAATTTATTTATATAAGATTTTAAATGATAGCTCACATGAAATACATTTTATATAGAGGAGGCTTAGATGCTTAGATTAGTAGTGATAGTTGAAGGAAACTGCCTCAATTCAAATGAACTTGTAAAATTATGCAGAATTAAGTAGCATATCTCAAAAAAATTAAAATAGCTTTACTTTGATTCTGAAACCAATCCATGTATAGTTAGATAATTCAGAATAACTCGTAAAAGCACATAGAAGACACATAGAAGCACATAGAGTGGGTTGCCATTTCCTTCTCCAATGCATGAAAGTGAAAAGTGAAAGTGAAGTCGCTCAATTGTGTCCAACCCTCAGAGACCCCATGGACTGCAGCCTACCAGGCTCCTCCATCCATGGGATTTTCCAGGCAAGAGTACTGGAGTGGGGTGCCATTGCCTTCTCCGTTTATTATTACTAAGCATAATAATTACAAATTCTACCAGATACATCTGATACAAGAGTATTTATTTATAGAATTATGAACTATTACAGGAGAAATAAACCTAATTACTAAGTTATTTCAAATTCTTGAAGTTACACAGTAAAAATGATTGAGGGCCTTTTGGGCTCACAGCTGTTCATTATTCATATTTATATTCTAGACTCCAGCATAGTGCATGATAAATTAAGTATTTAAATAGTATTAGCCAGGAAAGTTCTCATTTCTATAGTTCCATACAGTAAAATAAAGATTTGATGATTTAAGAAAAAAACATGTTAAAAGTGAAGCAATTTATTCAATTATTGGCACATTTTCATTATGCCAAAAATCACTTAGTACATAACTAAAAACAAAACATGAAACTAAACCTCTATATACCTCAGTTTTAGACTTACCTTTGAAAGGTTCACAGCATCAATTGGTAAATATAATTTTCTTTCTGAAGTGTTTAAAAACATCTCCTATACAATGGGGGTTCCATTTCTCCATTAAAAAAAGACAAAATGTAACACAATTCTAAGTGAATTCATAAATGGATGGAATGACTACAAAACCTGTGACTTTGTTTCTATATGTGACAAGGTCTTTTGAGTTATTAAGAATTCACAACATAGTTTTAAAGTCTTAAACCTCTTGAGAATATACAGAATGATTTAAAAAAAAAAAAAAAAAGGAAGCCTATTCTCTAGAATGACTACTCCTGTCAGGCCAACAAGAGCAAACAAGGCATTTGGCAACTCATAAATGCTGTGAAAGCTCCGTAACTAGTAGTATTGTTTGTTCATGATAAATTCACTCTGTCTTTCCTACATGATCTTGGAAACATTATCAAACTCAAAAGGAGCATGGGTGGAAGGATGACTCCTGAGAGCTTTCACCTATTTCCTGTTGCTAAGGAAACGTCTTCCTTTGTACATGTTCAGAATAGCAGGTTCCTTTGAATCCTGCCTTTCAAGCTCTATTTTTTAAAGAAAACATATAGATATATAATCCATGTTTTGAAATGTACACAAATTTACTCTTTGTTTCTACTACCTGGTGAAGAAGTGTCATCCAATTAGAGGTAATATATGCTTTAAGAGTAAAACATTGGAGATAGACAACGTCTCTTTGTTGTTTCAGACTTTGTCAAATCTAGTGTTTCTGAATCCACAAAAGAGTCAGTAAACCTAAGATATCACTGTGACCTGTGAATATGTATCTCTCCAAAATTGGCTGAAATAAAGTACAGCTTTTGATATTTGATATGATTGGGAACAATTATACTTAATTACTGCATAATAAGTGACACAGTTATTGTACATTAATTACTCAGAGATTTTTATTAAGACAATATGTGTCTGCTTATTTTCATTGAAAATACTATGGAATTTTTCTCAAATTTCTTCTTTAACATTTGCAGATGGATTAGCTCAAATGCTAGAATTCAATGAATTGGCTTTCAAAGATAAAAATGTGGAGTTTCATTATACCATGGTGATTGCAGTATTTATTTGCAAGCTATTAACAATAGCTTGTGTGGACATTGGCTATAAATACTAGCTGATTTCATAACTTGGATTGTAATGCTATAATTATATGTTGTAATTCACAGTATACAACTGAGAATCATAGCCCAGGCCACAGCCTTATTACAGCATTCTCATTAATGTCCTGTTTATTTGAGATCTTTCAAAGAATTCCTTTGAACACCCATCATGATATCTTTAATTATACTCTTTATATCTTTTCAAAATGTTTTGGGCCTGTCCTACATGCATAGTTGTGCATGATTCCCTAAGACTACAGACTGCAAATCCAGATTACATCACTGCAAAGTTAAAATGATTTTGATTATTGTATCTATATCATAATTTCCTTCACTTGTTTATGTCTATTCAGTGATTATAGCTTCTGTGGAAAAAAAAAATGTTTTCAAGTTCAGTTCTAGAAAAAAGTATACTCCTAAGCATTAAATCGACTTATTTAACTGACTTCTACCACAGTGTACTATTAGGCTTACTTGTTTGAGTTGTCTATTGCTTTCAGTCTAATAACCATTGATATAATCCCACATTTCCCACAGAGATGTTGTTTTATACACAAAGTAAATTGTAAGGCATAAACATATTTTAATGTCAAGGAGAATATTTCACTGATCAGAATAAGAATATATCATTTAATTAACTCACTGCTTTTCTTACATCAGATGTTCACTAAAGATAGTTGTTCAGTAATATCAAGCAGTAATTTCAATGCAGTGACTTTATTTATATTTACCTACTACAGTTTGGGAGCACATTCAGGGCTTCACACTTCCACCTTGAATTACTTGATTAAAGAATTGATTTAAAATTTCAATATTTGATATTTTTAATTTCTGAGAGACCCAAATTCACTTATATTTTACCACCCAGTAGCATATTGGCATTTTGATTTTAAAAACAAAACAACTGCTTTGGTTCATCAGTTTTCTGTATTGCCTCTGGTAGGATAATGTTTGATGGCCTTTGTTGGCTTATTGCACTTTAATTAGCATGATGCTGTGTGCCTTTAGTAACATGCTGCTACGCTACCCTTAATTGAAATCTTTCTCTTGTGTCTGTGATCATTATATCACCTTGATGCCTGGAACTGCTGCTCCTATGGAGTATGTGGTAATGTTGCATTAGCCCTTTGAAGCTGGGAGTTTGATTAGGAGGATCAGATGAGCTGCTAGAGGGTGTCTGACTCTTAGCTTGAGTATCTTCAAATGCATTTTGCAAATTACCTACTTACCTTAATACTATAAATATGCAGATATTTGTATGCCACTTACTGTATAAAGTGAAATTTTACAGTGGAAAATTATTTCTTTGCATACACTTTGACTTAAAGGTCACAGTTTCAGAATGTTTCATAAAGATATTATGCCCCATTTTGAGCCCAGTGGAAAATAGTTTTAAACAGAAAGGAAAAAATATGAAATCATCTTTCTTTTCTTTAACTCTGGAATATCTACACAACACATTCTAAGAACTTGATTCTTCCATTGTGGATTTTCTCCACCTTTCCCTAACATAGCACATATAATTTTTAAAGGTCTTCAGTATGCTTCTGTAGGGTGATTGGATTACACATTTTTTATAATTATAGCAAAATGAAAACAATCAGAGGTGGAGAACAAACATTTTAAAAAATGTGCAGGATTTTCTTGTCAAGGCAAAACTTCTACAAAAACATTCAAATTGTGAAAACTGAAAAAAAAAAAAAGCACACATTATGTACCTTGAAGGTGTGTACAACAGTAGTCATGAAACAGAAAGCTTAGAGTATAACCACAGCTGGCCACAATGGAAGGTTGAAGCATTATGGAATAGGGATACTTTTCACACTGATGGGTGAGGATTTCTAAAGATACAGAGTGCAGAAATAACTGCTTCCTTCTTATCATTTTTTAAAGTGGGTAGAAACAGATGCAGCAGGGAGGAATACAATATTGTTAAAAATGAAACTATCCCACTTTTTCCAACAAAATTTAAAGTGATCAACAAATAATCTGTTATGTTCTAAAGAATCTGAATTGGTAAGGTAATAGGCCATTCCTGATGGGTCCAAAATGTCTGACCATGCAAGACTCTGGATGGTGAATATAGTTGGCGCTTAGGAGCATAAGTGGCAGAAGGAATTCCTTCAGTAAAAAGGCAAGGAATAGATAGATATATAGATACTGTGTTCTTTGATGATGTGATTGTAGGCAATTTTCTTCTTTGTGATAATGTGTAGCACACGTGTTTTAAAACAAAGAGGCATACTTGAATTATCATATTTTTCTGTAAACTATTTGAGTGGTCCCTGGAAGGAACAACCCATGCATTTTCTGAGCAAATCTTTATGAAGAAGATTTGTCTCTTTTATGAACTAGCTAATAATTAATCATTTATTACAAATTGAACATATGTGATATTAGTCAAAACGTGACAATTAAAATCTTATTTTTTAATTTAATGCTTTATAGTTGTGTGAGAAAGAACATTTAAGATGTAAATTATTATAAATATATATGAGTGCAGTAAACTATTTGTGAGCACTTTAACACTTTATTGTTCATCCTTTGTGGTAGTGATAGCAAAGATACTAATAAAATGACAATGTAGATAAACCTAGACCATTTTATCTTGGTGCTGCTGCTGCTGCTGCTAAGTCGTTTCAGTCGTGTCCGACTCTGCAACCCCATAGACGGCAGTCCACCAGGCTCCTCCATCTCCAGGATTCTCCAGGCAAGAACACTGGACTGGGTTGCCATTTCCTTCTGCAATGCATTAAAGTGAAAAGTGATAGGGAAGTTGCTCAGTCGTGTCTAACTCTTAGTGACCCCATGGACTGCAGCCTACCAGGCTCCTCCGTCCATGGGATTTTCCAGGCAAGAGTACTGGAGCGGGATGCCACTGCCTTCTCCATAATCTTGGTGACTGTACACTAAATTTTAGAAAAGGTCATACATTTCCCCATTACTTTATAAAATTAAAGATACTGTTTTATAATATATGTGTATATATAATCTTCTAAAATAAATATATAATTAAAATTGTTAAGCAAAAATACACACTAGATTGAACAATTTATACATGAAACCGTCATCTTTGTAGATCAAATGCAGTGGCATACTTGCTTATATGTATATATGGTATGTTGGCTATTTAAAGAAAAATAGCTTTCTACACCTACAAAAGAAAGCAAACCATGTTATGTTCCTTAGTTTGGCAAATGGATATCATAATGTATCAAAAATATATTTTAGTTTTATTAGATAGATATGATAACATACTGCAATGAATACTCTTCCAAATTTGAATATACTAACATCAAAATATAGGCTAGATAGAAAGTTTTTAAAAGCAAATAAATTATTACTACCCCTCCAAGTGAAATACTTCCAAATAAGAGAAATCAGATAGTTTAATTTTTTACCACTTGAATAAACTGGTATTCATCTAATAATTTTAAAATTATTTCAGTTCAGTTCAGTCCCTCAGTCATGTCTGACGCTTTGCGAACCCATGAATCGCAGTACGCCAGTCCTCCCTGTCCATCACCAACTCCCAGAGTTCTCCCAAACTCATCTGCATTGAGTCGGTGATGCCATCAAGCCTTTTAGGATCTTTGAAAAATCTTACAGTTTACTTCATGCATCAATCATGAATCTTCATATTCTAAAGTGCTAAATTTACAACAAAAGAGAATGTGCTATACCATTCTAAAGCTCTGAAATGTTAGATTGAACAATATGAAACTGCCTATATTTAATCTGTTTTGGCATATAAATACAATGTGCTAAACTGATGGAAATGGTAAAAAGCATTTCTAAGTAGAATTAAGAAGCAAGAAGCCCAAGTACATAGGAAAAGTTTGACTATGCCACAGAAATAAAAAATCTCTATATGACTGAATTATGTGAAAATGACTATTCCTGACCAATTTTTGACTATTAGTGCTGCAATTTTATATGGTTAAGTTCAATATAAATAATGGTATACCTTTTGGAACAGAAATAAGGAGCAGATATATTTTCAAGTTTCAGAAGTTTCTTTACATTATATCCCCTTGGACACACATCCTTGGGACAGATATAGGAAGCCATCTGTGGGAAGAAGTGGCTTTTAAAGTGATGAAAAGACAGTGAGGTGTAGTGAACAAAAGCTCAGGGGCTCATGACAACAGACTGAGTTCTAGTTTATGTTCTGAAACAGAGTAACTTTGCAGTCTTATATAAATGAGTTCAATGTCTTTGAACTTCAGACTATCCTCTTAATCTGTAAAATGTTTATGATAACTTGAGGAAAATTATTAACATATTTATTTCTTTCATTCTCACTCTACAAGAAATTTTTTTAAAGTAAGAAAATATACCTATTTTATCTCTGCTTCCCAGAACCTTCTTTCTTGATCTCCTAAGAAAGACAAATCTTTACTTTCCTAATTTGGGGCCTCTTTGCCCCAGAGTTTGCTAATGTTTGCTGTACTTGACAGCAAAAAGAATCAAATTCCTGGAAGTAAGTCTTCACTGAAGCTTTCCTTATGAGTCTAACCACTTTGGGGAGTATTATAGTGTTTCTGTCTAAGAAGCTAATTCACAGCCAAGCTAATGAAGCTTAGGCTGAAGGTCCTCTTACATGCAAATTCTTCTAAATTATACCTGTCTTCCTTTAAGTGAATTTTGATAGTCAAGGGGAAGCAAAGTCATGTTTTGAGACCTAGTTGATTTTATTAGGGACCACATTTTATTTTGGTTTAATAGGGCAAGTTTATGCAGTTTTTAGTCACTTCTGCTAATCAGTTAACAATAATTATCCCAGTATAGGAAAACCCCCCTACCCCCTACACTAACCTATTTGATGTCATGGCCCAAATATGCAAGGATAGATGCTACATGTCAGTATGAATGTGTCCTTTGGGCTCTGTTACTGAAAGCATGTTTAGCAATTGTGCAAAAATAAAGAACAAACTTTGAAATATAGAGTCAGTATTAATCTGGGGAAATTTCTTCTCATTAGACACATAATATTTTAAGTGGCTGATCTGATTCTCTTACAAAACCAATCATTAAGGACATACTTTCCTGTTAGGAATGTACATAATTAAGCAATATATGCAAGTATAGGTACATCACAAATTTTGCTTTTTAATCAATGGAATCACATGAAAAATAAGTTTAAATATTTCATATTTTAAAGCTTAAGGACTATAGCAATATTATAAATATGAATATACTTTCATGTTACATTGCATGTTTCAACATCCTGATTAACAATAATGAAAAAAATTGATCACCATGAATTTCTAAAACCTTGACAGAATACATTTAAAAAGGAATATTTTAAGATGCCATTAGTTTTGACATTTAATAGGCAATCAGGGAGACAAATGGAGGAAACATTGCCCTTAAAGTATACTCTTGTATTTATTTTGTACATATATTCAAGAAATATATATATATATCCTTTTATTTTTGTGTAGGAAAATAAATTTAGAAGAACAAATAATTGAAAAAGATTGGGATGGACTTGCAGTTTACAGACCAGCATTTAAGGAGCTTAGAAGTTGCTGCTCCCTCCTAACCACAAATAAAAACTAAACATATTGAAAAATCAAAAACTCTTCTTACATTCTTCAGAGAAGTGAGGTCTCATGGCAAAACACTGCCCCCAAATTGCAAAGACAAGCAGACACAGAGAATCACAACTTACTAAAGAAGTAACTCACAAGCAGGAATTTACGTGGAAACAAAGCCCTGCCTGGTTGGGAAAAACTGAATTGTAATTGATAAATTGCTGGAAGCTCAGGGGGAAAGGTCTATAAGTCAAAACACTCTAGAGAGCCCAGTCACTGGGCAGGAAGGTGGTGGTGAGGGATGGAGTAAGTACTGGTATTTTTGTGAGTTTTCTGTTCAGGAACTCAATTGAATACTGGAGAAAGATTTCTCCTTTCTCCTTCCCCAGATGGATAGGGGAAGGAGAAAGAAACCAGTGTGAAATGCACAGCACTGATTTAGAAAACAAGTCTGCCTTCAGGAGAAACTATTTCAGCAGAACCTAACCTGCTGGGGTCTTATTAGAGCCGACCTGACCCCAGGGAATATATGCATTTCAAGTTATTCTGTTCATGGAAGGGAGGGTAAGGGGGAATTGAGAACTGATGAACTTCACAATCCAAAAAAAGATCAGTATAAGACTAAGAACTTATCATCAGGCAGTAAGATGCTTCTCCTGCCACCACTCCTTATCACGTTATTAAAGGCCTGTCTATCACAGTTCTTTTTATATACTACATCATGTCCATTTTTAAGAAAAACTATAAGGCATAATAAAAGACAAAATATACAGTTTGAAGAGATTGGACAAGCATCAGAATCAGAATCATCTACTTTGCTTTATTGACTACGACAAAGTCTTTGACTGTGTTCAGTTCAGTTCAGTCATTCAGTCATGTCCGACTCTTTGCAACCCCATGAATTGAAACATGCCAGGCTCCCTGTCCATCACCAACTCCCAGAGTCCACTCAGACTAATGTCCATAGAGTTGGTGATGCCGCCCAGCCATCTCATCCTCTGTTGTCCTCTTCTCCTCCTGCCCCCAATCCCTCCCAGCATCAGAATCTTTTCCAATGAGTCAACTCTTCACATAAAGTGGCCAAAGTATTGGAGTTTCAGCTTTAGCATCAGTCCTTCCAAAGCACACCCAGGACTGATTTCCTTTAGAATGGACTGGTTGGATCTCCTTGCAGTCCAAGGGACTCCAAGAGTCTTCTCCAACACCACAGTTCAAAAGCATCAATTCTTTGGTGCTCAGCTTTCTTCACAGTCCAACTTTCACATCCATACATGACCACTGGAAAAACCATAGCTTGACTAGATGGACCTTTGTTGGCAAAGTAATGTCTCTGCTTTTGAATATGCTATCTATGTTGGTCATAACTCCTTCCAAGGAGTAAGCGTCTTTTAATTTAATGGCTGCAATCACCATCTGCAGTGATTTTGGAGGCCAAAAAAATGTGAATCACAGCAAACTGTGGAAAATTCTTAAAGAGATGGGAATACCAGACCACCTGACCTGCCTCCTAAGAAATCTGTATGCAAGTCAGGGGCAACGGTTAGAATTAGACATGGAACAACAGACTGGCTCCAAATAGGAAAAGTAGTACATCAAGGCTGTATATTGTCACCCTGCTTATTTAAATTATATGTAGAGTACATCATGTGAAATGCTGTGCTGGATGAAGCACAAACTGGAATTAAGATTGCTGGGAGAAATATCAATAACCTCAGATATGCAGATAACATCACCTTATGGCAGAAAGTCTAAGTCAAGGCTATGGTTTTTCCAGTGGTCATGTATAGATGTGAGAGTTGGACTGTGAAGAAAACTGAGCACTGAAGAATTGATGCTTTTGAACTGTGGTGTTGGAGAAGACTCTTGAGAGTCCCTTGGACAGCAAGGAGATCCAACCAGTCCATTCTGAAGGAGATCAGCCCTGGGATTTCTTTGGAGGGAATGATGCTAAAGCTGAAACTTCAGTACTTTGGCCACTTCATGTGAAGACTTGACTCATTGGAAAAGACTCTGATGCTGGGAGGGATTGGGGGCAGGAGGAGAAGGGGACGACAGAGGATGAGATGGCTGGATGGCATCACTGACTCGATGGACATGGGTCTGAGTGAACTCCGGGAGTTGGTGATGGACAGGGAGGCCTGGCATGCTACAATTCGTGGAGTTGCAAAGAGTCAGACATGACTGAGCGACTGAACTGAACTGAACTGATGGCAGAAAGTGAAGAAAGTGGAGAGTGAAAAAGTTGGCTTAAAACTCAACATTCAGAAAACTAAGATCATGGCATCTGATCCCATGAATCCATGGCAAATAGATGGAGAAACAATGGAAACAGTGAGAGAATGTTATTTTTTGGGGCTCCCAAATCACTGCAGATAGTGACTTCAGCCATGAAGGTAAAAGGTGCTTGCTCCTTGGAAGAAAAGTTATGACAAACCTAGACAGCATATTAAAAAGCAGAGGCATTACTTTACCAACAAAGGTCCATCTAGGCAAAGCTATGGTTTTTCTAGTAGTCATGTATAGACATGAGATTTGGACTATAAAGAAAGTTGAATGCCGAAGAATAGATGCTTTTAAACTGTGGTGTTGGAGAAGACTCTTGAGAGTCTCTAGGACTGTAAGGAGATCCAACCAGTCCATCCTAAAGGAAATCAGTCCTAAATATCATTGGAAGGACTGATGCTAAAGCTGACACTCCAATACTTTGGCTGCCTGATGCAAAGAACTGACTCATTGGAAAAATACCCTAATACTAGGAAAGATTGAAGGTGGGAGGAAAAGGGGATGACAGAGGATGAGGTTGTTGGATGGCATCACCAACTCAATGGACATGAATTTGAGAAAGCTCTAGGAGTTGGTGATGGATAGGGAAGCCTGACATGCTGCAGTCCATGGGGTCACAAAGAGTCAGACATGACTGAGCAACTGAACTGAAAACAGTGTGAAGAGATTGAATAAGCATCAGAATCAGAGTCAGATATAGCAGTAATGTTAAAATCATCAAACGAGACATTTTTTTTGTTGATTAATAATGTGTTATTCATATTACTTAGAAGAAGAAGTAGATAACACATAAGAACAAAGGGATAATATAGGCAGAGAGATGAAGATTTTTAGGGGATAATCAAAAAGAAAGTCTAGAGAGCACAAACAATATGTAACTAAAATACAAGAATGCCTTTGATGGGCTCATTAGTAGACTGGATTTAGCTGGTGAAAGAATTTTTGAGTTTGAGGATATGTCAAATAGAAACTTCCAGAACTGAAAAGCAAAGAAAAGAAACAAACAAAGACAATAGGATACCTAGACAGTTATAGAAGATGTAACATACACATAATGTAAATACCAGAAGGAAAAGATAAAAAGTAATATTTGAAGAAATGATGACTGAAAATTTCCTCAGATTAAAGTCTGACACCAAACCAGAGATTCAGAAAGCTCACAAAAGGGCAAAGAGGATAAATACCACAATCAAACAAACAAAAAACTACAGCTTGACATATCATATACAAACTTTAGAAAATAAAAAGAAAAAAATGCACTGAAAAAAGCAGAAGGGAAAAAAAAGGAAACAAGTTATACTACATGGTAAAATTAAGATTTCTCATTCAAAATGAGAAATCTGAATGTACAAAGGGCTATGGTATATACTGAAAGCAACTTATAAAGAAAAGAATTCTTTAAAATACATTTTAATTGTTTATACATTGGATGCTAAAGGAATGGTTTAGCAGGTAAAAGTATTAGAGAGAAAAAAGGCAGATTTGGAGGATCAATACCCATAGGTTTAAATAACAAATATTAGAGAAAGAAGGAATTAGACTAAGTAAAGAATTAATTTCTCTGTTTGCTACAAAGGAAGTCGCTCGGTCGTGTCCTACTCTTTGCGTCGCCATGGAGTGTAGCCTATCATGCTCCTCCGCCCATGGGATTTTCCAGGCAAGAGTACTGGAATGGGTTGCCATTTCCTTCTCCAGAAGATCTTCCCGACCCAGGGATCCAACCCAGGTCTCTCACATTGTAAGCAAGACGCTTTACCATCTGAGCCACCAGGGAAGTCCTTTGTTTGCTACAATGAGATTTTAAAGGATTATGTAGATCTTCATTAAGAAATACTGCTACTGCTACTGCTAAGTCACTTCAGTCGTCTCCGACTCTGTGCGACCCCATAGACGGCAGCCCACCAGGCTCCTCTTTCCCTGGGATTCTCCAGGCAAGAATACTGGAGTGGGGTGCCATTGCCTTCTCCAATG
Organism: Ovis canadensis; assembly: GCF_042477335.2. Taxonomy (NCBI): domain Eukaryota; kingdom Metazoa; phylum Chordata; class Mammalia; order Artiodactyla; family Bovidae; genus Ovis; species Ovis canadensis. Next base: position 63,901,601 of record NC_091253.1, read on the forward strand.
CATGAAAGTGAAAAGTGAAAGTGAAATCGCTCAGTCCTGCCGACTCTTAGCGACCCCACGGACTGCAGCCTATTAGGCTCCTCGGTCCATGGGACTTTCCAGGCAAGAGTACTGGAGCGGGTGCCATTGCCTTCTCTGATTAAGAAATAAAAAACATCAATTTAATAATTTAATTACTTCATTTTGCATTCGGAAATTATTTTTTATAATAGAAAGTTTTAAATCAGAGAAAACTTGTAAGAAAAGCCCAAAATAGCAACCAAAATTTCATATCAGGAAAAAGAAACAAAATGTGTGTTGAAAGAAGTTGGTTTAGATCATGCCAGACTTCCTTGGTAGCTCAGATGGTAAAGCGTCTTGCTTACAATGTGGGAGACCTGGGTTCGATCCCTGGGTCAGGAAGATCTTCTGAAGAAGGAAATGGCAACCCACTCCAGTACTCTTGCCTGGAAAATCCCATGGAACAGAGGAGCATGGTAGGCTACACTCCATGGCGACGCAAAGAGTCGGACACGACGGAGAGACTTCCTTCGGACTTCCCTGGTGGCTCGGATGGTAAAGCGTCTGTCTACAATGCCGGAGACCTGGGTTCAATCCCTGGGTCGGGAAGATCTGCTGGAGAAGGAAATGGCAATCCATTCCAGTGCTATTGCCTGGAAAATCCCATGGACAGAGGAGCCTGATAGGTTACAGTCTATGGGGTCGCAAAGAGTCGGACAAGACTGAGCGACTTCACTTCTTCACTTCACTGTGTAGTTTTCCATTTCTGCTCAATTTAGATGTACTTTCATTTCACGCACACTCGGAGAAGGCAATGGCAAACCACTCCAGTACTCTTGCTTGGGAAATCCACACTAAAGAGAAATCACCATATTGTATATAATAATGTTGTTTTGTAACTAAAATTCCTCTGTTAGTATATTATAGACCCCAACTCTAACATAATTTATGTATGTTGAGTTACATTTTCATGTTAATATTAAACCTAATACAGTTTTCACTCAATTTTAATCAACTGTCTTAAATTTTAAAGGAATTTATTATTCATTAAAAGTATAATTTTTAAAACATTAATTTAGCAAATTAATAGAATGCAGTCATGTGGTTTAAAAATAAAAATAAATTTAAAAAGTATATATTTAAAAGGTTTGTATTAAAGATCCTGAAATCCTTTCCTAATCTTACTCTACCGCAAAGACAAACATTGTTAGCTTTTAAGCTTTTAGTAGAAAACAATACTAGCTTCTGAAAATATATCAACTTGAACTTCTTTCACAAAAGATAGGAGTATATTATATGAAATTCTGTCCCTTATTTTTTACACTTAAAATTATGTCTTTCAAGTTTGATCATGTGTTTCTATACAAAGTTTCCTCAATCTGTTTTATAGATGCCTAATTTCAACATGAATATTCAGTCTTAAAAAATAAAATAATTATATTTTAAAGTAGCTATTCTTTTTATTTAGGTTTTTATTTTTCTAAGAGGGTAGTATTCTATGACTTAAACCTTGGCTCTTTATTATCTGTCTGCTTTTGTAATCATTTTCTCTTGTACAGTTTATTTTAATATTTTTATTGTTTTGCCGTCATTTTTGTTTTATCTGCTATGTTTCTTTACCAAGCTTTTTAGTGTCTATTTTCCCATGAACCTTTCTTTTTTGTATTTCTATCTATAGAAGGGTGCTTTTTTCCCTACTTTTGTTTCTGAAGTTTGATAGCTCCTGTTTCATCTCTTACCCCTTTATATACAGACTTTATACATAGAAATATGTGCAATATTTTGATTTTTTAAATTCCTAGCAAAATGTTTGGTCATACCTTTTATTTGCTTCAAAATAACAACTTTTTGCTACCAAAATCTTATTTTCTTATATTTTACTCTTTTTTGTTGTTAAATTGTAGTTATCTCTATATAAATGGTATATATATATATATATATATATATATATATATATATATAGTATATACAGAATTCTAAAAAGGCACCCAATAATCATACCCTTGCAAAACTTCTCTTGAGTGCACTTCTCTATCATACTTTTAATCAATAGTATAGAGTAAAAGTAAGGGAAATTTGGAGATACAACTAGTGGTGGTAGTGGGTTAGTTGCTAAGTAGCATCTGACTCTTGCAACTCCATGGATAGGCAAGCACACTGGAGTAGGCTGCCATTTCTTTCTCCAGAGGATCTTCCCAACCAGGGATCAAACCCAGGTCTACGCTGCAGGGAGTCTTTACTGATTGAGCCACAAGGGAAACATATATGACTAAGTTTCCTAATAAATTGAATTTGAGTTAATTAAAAGGGAGGGACAAAGAAGCGTAGCATGCTGCAGTCCATGGGGTTGCGAAGAGTCAGACAAGATTTAACAAATGAATGTCAACAAAAGGGAGACTAACCTAAGATGATCTGACCTAATTGGTAGGTCTTTAACAGTCGAACTGGCTCTTTTAAAAGACAGAGACTCTCCTGCAGGCTTTGAAGAAGCATTCTGTGACTCTGTGAGAGACTTGCATGTCTTGGACTTGAGTCTAACCTCCATGGGGTGAGAAACTCCTAGCATACTGAAAGCAAGACAGTTGGCAACTGAAGACTATAGCTACAAGTGAATGGATTCTGTCAAAACCTGAATTCTGCTCAGTCTCTACATTCATGTCCAACTCTTTGTGACCCAATGGACTGTAACCTGCCAGGCTTCTCTGTCCATAGGATTCTACAGGCAAGATTATTAAAGTGGATTGCCATGCCCTCCTTCAGGGGATCTTCCCAACCTAGGGAAAAGTCTCTGGCATTGCAGGCAGATTCTTTACTGCCGGGAAATCCCAAAACCTGAGTGGCCCTGTACAAAAGCCCCAAGACTCAAATGAGATTGAATCCTAAGCTGACACCTGATTCTAGACTTGCTAATCTAGCTAATTCATATCCAGACTCCTGATCGATGGAAACTGTGAGCTAATAAATTTGTTTGCTTCTAAGCTTCTAAGTTTGTGGAAATCTGTTGTGCAACAATTAGAAAACTGAAGCAAATGATATGTTCATCATTAATGAACTTGATTTTTCTGAGCTACATTTCTGAGCTCTTCCTGAAGGCCTTTCTTCTTTTTTGTGATAACATAGCAACTTATGAAAGTGAAAGTGAAGTCTCTCAGTCACATCCGACTCCTTGAGACCCCATAGACTATAGCCTACCAGGCTCCTCCATCCATGGAATTTTCCAGGCAAGGGTACCGGAGTGGGTTGCCATTTCCTTTTCCAGGGTATCTTCCCGACTCAGGGATCGAATATGGGTCTCCCACATTGTAGGCAGACACTTTTACCATCTGAGCCACCAGGGTAGCAACTTATAGGTCTCCACAAATATGACTAACCTTCATCATGCCTTTTGTAGTCTAGAATCTTCTGTTTCTCTTTACAAACTAACTTCAGAAAAATCTATTACCATCTGGCATTATCAATTCAGGACTGAACCAATTATCAATAAGCATGCATAATTTTAGGGTCTCCCTGGTGGCTCAGTGGTAAAGAATCTGCTTGCCAACACAGGAGATGCAGGTTCTATCCCTGGGTCAGGAAGATCCCTGGAGAAGAAAATGTCAACCCACTCCAATATTCTTGCCTGGGAAATTCCAATGATAGAGGAGTCTGGTGGCTATAGTCTATGGGGTTGCAAGAGTTGGACATGACTTAGTGATTGAACAACAACAGCAGCATACATAACTTTTATCCTTCAAGGAGTAGATTTTCTTCTTAGGAAGTCTAATCTCAGATGTTCAAGCTGGATTTAGAAAAGGGAGAGGAACCATATTTCAAATACCAATATCTGCTGGATCATAGAAAAAGCAAGAGAATTAAAAAAAAATCTACTTCTGATTCACTGACTACACTAAAGCATTTGACTGTGTGGATCACAATAAACTGTGGAAAATTCTTAAAGAGATGGCTATACCAGACCACCTTCCTGCCTCCTGAGAAACTTGTATGCAGGTCAAGAAGCAACATTTAGAACTGGACATGGTAAAATATACTGGTTCAAAATTAGGAAAGAAGTACTTTAAGGCGATATATTGTCACCCTGTTTATTTAACTTCTATGCAGAGTGTACATCATGTGAAATGCCAGGCTGAATGAAGCACAAGCTGGAATAATGATTGCTGGGATAAATATCAATAACCTCAGATATGCACATGTCATCACCTTTAGGGCAGAAAGAAGACAGAAACTAAAGAGCCTCTTGATAAATGTGAAAGAAGAGAGTGAAAAAGCTGGCTTAAAACTTAATATTGAAAAACTAAGATCAAGGTATCTGGTCCCATCACTTCATGGCAAACAGATGGGAAATAATGAGAGACTTTATTTTCTTGGGCTCCAAAATCACTGCAGATGGTGATTACAGCCATGAAATTAAAAGATACTTGCTCCTTGGAAGAAAAGCTATGACTAACATAGATAGCATATTAAAAAGCAGAGACATTACTTTTCTGACAAAAGTTCATCTAGTCAAAACTATGGGTTTTCCAGTAGACATGTATGGATGCGAGAATTGAATCATAAGGAAGGCTGAGGATAAAAGAATTTTTCTTTTGAACTCTGGTGTTGGAGAAGACTCTTGAGAGTCCTTTGGACCACAAGGAGATCCAACCAGTCCATCCCAAAGGAAATCAGTCCTGAATATTCACTGGAAGGACTGTTGCTGAAGCTGAAATTCCAATACTTTGGCCACCTGATGCAAAGAGCTGGCTCATTAGAAAACACCATGACGCTAAGAAAGAATGAAGGCAGGAGGGGACAACAGAGGATGAGATGATTGGATGGCACCACCAGCTCAATGACGATGAGTTTGAGCAAGCTCTGGGAGATGGTGAAGGACAGAGAAGCCTGGCGTATTACAGCCTATGGGGTCACAAACACTCGGGCACAAGTGAGTGACTGAACAACAAAATATTGTCCTCATGTTCTTAGAGACACTACTATGTCAACCATATTGCTATTTATCACCTTCGTTTCATCTTGGCCAACTATTTTCTCATCTCTACAAATGTCTGCTTACTTGGACTTTCCTTAGAGAATATATCATGGACGCTTACTCCTTGACAGAAAAGTTATGACCAACCTAGATAGCATATTGAAAAGCAGAGACATTACTTTGCCAACAAAGGTCTGTCTAGTCAAGGCTATGGTTTTTCCTGTGGTCATGTATGGATGTGAAAGTTGGACTGTGAAGAAAACTGAGCACTGAAGAATTGATGCTTTTGAACTGTGGTGTTGGAGAAGACTCTTGAGAGTCCCTTGGACAGCAAGGAGATCCAACCAGTCCATTCTGAAGGAGATCAGCCCTGGGATTTCTTTGGAAAGAATGATGCTAAAGCTGAAACTCCAGTACTCTGGCCACCTCATGCGAAGAGTTAACTCATTGGAAAAGACTCTGATGCTAGGAGGGATTGGGGGCAGGAGGAGAAGGGGACGACAGAGGATGAGATGGCTGGATGGCATCACTGACTCAATGGATGTGAGTCTGAGTGAACTCCGGGAGATGGTGATAGACAGGGAGGCCTGACGTGCTGCAATTCATGGGGTCGCCAAGAGTCAGACATGACTGAGCGACTGAACTGAACTGTAGCCCAGCTATCTCCTCTAATCCCTGAAATCCTTCAGGCAAGAACACTTGAATGAGTAGCCAGTCCCTTCTCCAGGCGATCTTCCCAACCCAGGGATTCAATCCAGGTCTCTTACACTGCAGGCAGATTCTTTACCATCTGAGTCACAAGGGAAGCCCATCTTGTTCTAAACTAATGTAACTTGGAGTTATCAGGGATTTACTCCCATTATTCCTTTTTGTTGTTGTTGTTATTTCAAAGAAATAGACTGATTTATTTGGTTCGTACTGGTAGCAACAATAGATTGTGCATATATTTGTTAATCACCAGGGAAAAATAACCATGTTAACAATGATTTTAGGTGAGAACAGTCACTCTAATATGTCTATTTTTGTTTACATCTTCACATATAACTTATGTCATGATCCAGTCCTAAAACAGTGCTACAGTTAAATAAACACAGTTTCGATACCCACCAGCTGATTGCAACATGTTTAAATATCTTCTGAAGTCTCTTAGTTTGAAATACATAGCCATAGCTTCCCCGTCTCATCTCATTTTGCTATCGACAGCTCTGAACTGCCCCTACAAATATTTCTCCTTCCATTTGTCAACTTAGTTCACAATCAATTTTATAGTTTTCTCTTCATACATATATACACATTCTAATTTCCCACCCTTTTTTAAAATGATGACTTTTATCTTTTTTTCTTGCCTCTTTTGGTCTTCCTCACTGCCCATTCTCTGATTTTTTTCACCAAAAAAGAAAAAAAAAATACTAAAAGAAAAAAAGTTGATAGAATTATCTAGGATAGTGGTGAGGAAGGACCTAAATATATCTGTCTGCTAATATTTTTACCTGTCAAGCATATATTGAGTTGGTAGACAATATTTTATTAGGTCTGTGATTTTTCTATGCATATAACAAAGACTTTCTCAATACCATCTTCTAATGTATATTTCAATACACAGTTAAAGGGACTGTGTGGCTCTAGGTATTTTTTTAACTTTCTTGTGGCTCTAGGTATTTTCTTCTTTTTCTCCTTCCTATATTTATTCTCTTTGCCTCCAACTTTTATCCTCATTTCCAGTTTCATAAGTAATTCCTCACAGGTCTTTTGGTTTCTCACCCTTTCACCTCACAGTGCAAAATTACTCTTACTCCCCTCCTAGAAAATTACTTTCTCTTTCATCTTGTACCTTTGGCATTCATTTCCTGTGGGGTTTCATCACAAACAGCAGCAGGTGATGTTAACTGTTTAAAAGCCATGGGGGAAAAAAATCATAGGCATCTGTTGCCAGAGCTGAAATATATACATTTGTTTCAGTTGCAGTAATGTGCCACAGACAGAGCCATATTCATATTCTAACTTGATAATTTGCATTATCTTATAACAGTACATTAAGAAGAGGAGATAATCTAAAGCACACTAACAATTCTCTTTTGTGGGGTTCCTAGCTACACTGGCAGGAACCAGAGTAGCCAGGGTGTGACTTTGAAACAGATAATTTGTATCAAGCAACAAATGTTCTACCTACAATTCAAAATTTCCATTTGACAAGGAAGTCCCTTTCTAAATATCTACTCAGTCTCCAGAATCCTTTTGACTGTTAAAGCAATGTCCTAACACTGCTGGTTTGAGTTTTTATGGGCCATTAAGTTGAGTGCAAAAGTCATAAATTATCTGTAAAAGCTACCCAAATTATAGCTATCTGTGGTTTTTCGATAAAGGCCAAGAATGTGTTTTAAAAAACACAGCCCATTGCATGGAAAACAGCCAACCATGGAAAATATGTCTACCTTTCTACTTGTTTAAAATTTTCCGAGTCACTTAAGTATATCCACCGAACTCCTCTTCAGCAGGAAACTCCTCATCGATTCAGGCTTGTAATAAATATTGCCAATATTCTTATTGCTCATGTTCAAAAGAGTATGCCATCTGAGAAAGAAAAACATTTGCTTTAAAGTATTTGGGGGGGGGGGGCGGTGAGGGATGATCCACAAAAAACATTTATAAAAGAGTACAATTATTCTTTCAACTTCACAAGATCATAAAAGTCCAATGTACCTGAGCTAAACTAATACAGCTGAATCTCATTAATATGCTTACTCAGAGCATTCAAACATCAAAGACAAAAAACATCTGTATTCTAAATCAGACTTCATTTTATTTAAGAAATAAAAATTATGCAATTCTTTTCATTCTTGAAGTCTAACAAATTTACTAGATCCCAGTGCTTTATGAGTTTCTGACCACAGAACTGTCACGTCTGGAGACAGTAGAGAAAGCTGATGGCAGCCTTTCTTTGCTAATCAGAATAAAGAGAGTAAGATCATTTGTGTATACTGAACCCCATTTAAAACTGTTTTCAATATGCACCTTCCCCTACAGATGTATTAAAATGTTTCTAGAGTAGTTTAACATTTAGGATGTGCCCTAAAATAGATTTAGATCAAAGAAATATATATAAATGTTAAAGAGATGTTTAAATAGAATGTGCCATATTATTTATCTGCTTTTAAAAATGCTCAGAAAACAAAATCGTTGTTCTATATAACAACTACAGAAACGTCTGACATGAAAATAAAAAGCGTAACTTGGTTAGTTGCTCAGTCATGTCGGACTCTGTGACCACATGGACTGGAGCCTGCCAGGCTCCTCTGTCCATGGAATTCTCCAGGCAAGAATACTGGATTATGTAGCCATTCCCTACCCCAGGGGATCTTCCCCATCTGGGATGGAACTCGAATCTTCTGTACCATAGGCATATTCTTTACCACTAAGCCATTAGGGAAGCCCCAAAAGTGTAACTGTAGTTTTCAAACCTGATTTTTCAGTAGAGGAATATCTTTGTTTTTCACCAAAGGAATGTTGCTAAGGGCCCTGATCCATACTTTGGTGAATTTTCATGCACTTATCTGTTAGGACAGTTGTTAAGTGATTTAATAACATTTATTCATTATCAAATCAATCAACAATAAGAATGATGAGAAGACTTTGTAAATACTAAATTGAAATCAAGAATTATACACAAGCGATTGTGATTTCTTTTCAGGCTCAGTGTCCATGTAATTTCTGTTTTTCATGTGGTGTGCTCACTAGCAAACCATTGTGATTCATCCAAGGAGGTTGTTTCAAACGTTAACACTTCTTTTTTAAACAGCTTACCTTAGACCTTCTCCTAAATCACCAATCAAACCAATCCAAAAGCTAAAAATGAGTAATGGAATTTTTCAAAAAATTAATACAAACAAAACATCCTCCTTTGTTTTTGGAAAGTGCTCAGTATTTTCAGTTAAGCATTCAGTACAGTTTCTTTTCCAGAAAGCTGAGAGTTTATTATTGTAGCATACTCACACTTTATTTCCAAGTAATTAAATGCATTTCAATTAAAGAGTTGAATTCAAGTTATATCATTGCTATATTTGTAAGTGTGTAACATTGACAGTCACCAAATATTGCCAGAGGTAAAGGTGCTAAAGATACAAAAAGATCTCATATGGCTTATCCACGTTCTTAAGAGAGGAAGAGAGAGAGAGATTTTGTTAATGGTATTTCTTCATCAGTACATCAATATTAACACTGAAATCTGTCTATCCATCTAATCTAGTTCTATTTAAACATTTGATATAACTTCTATTTAAATATTTGAGATAGCAGAAATTTTAATGTAAAATTATATTTTTATACTTGTTCTTATGATTTCATATTAAAAAGTTAGAAATTTTATGTTTATAATATTTATTATATATAGCATTATTCAACTTGCTTTATAAAACAAATATGCAACTTCTCTTCGATAGTTAATTTCTTTTTACAAAATATACAGTGATTATATGGAAGCATTTTAAAAACAGCTCTTTGATAAACCTGGAGGTTTTTTGGATTTCTAAACATTCTTTCATATTTTGTAACGAACTCATTAGTTCAGCTCAGTCACTCAGTTGTGTCTGACCTTTTGTGACGCCATGAATCACAGCACACCGAACTCATATTTGTCCTAATAATACATCCATACAATTATGCCATATACTTAGCACATAGTAAATACTTGGTAAATGCTTCTAAAGGAATACTGAAAAACAAAATATGCATCATGTATGAAAGTAACAAGTACATTTTTTTCCTTTTGTATTGGTGTGTGTGTGTGTGTTTGGCAAACATTTTATAGAGTGCTATTTAATATTATTGTCGTATTTACTTGCATCAGTGTAACAAGGGGAACATGCACATAAAGTCCCAGAAAAGTTGAAAGATTTAAGATAAGTGAAATCTTTAAATTCATATGTCAAAATGAGTATAAACATATTATAAAACATTGAAAAAATAAAGTGCTTAGTGAACAGAAAAGTGTTAAGTATAGCTATCAAACACAATGATACAAAAGTTGTCTGGGTTTAATACCCTTTCCCACCCAATGTTGTTTTCCCTTCAAATCCAAATTAACTTACTTTGATTGAAATTCATTTTCATACAAAATTTTATCTAATTATAACTAATAAAACTAACCTCTTTCCATTGTAATAAAAATTCTAAGAAACATAATTTTCCTGGATTTTATGTTCTTTCAAAATAACATTAAAACTTGGCCTGTGCTATAGATCTACTTTGCAAAATCTCACTACATGAAATTCACACATTATAACACATAAATCCCCAAAGTTATTTAGAATCACCCGTTTGCCTTATTTTGTTTTGTTTTCTTTCACTGAATGACCTTATGTGAGTGTTTTGACCAACTTGCTCTTTTATATTTTTTCACTTGTTTGGCCAATGTGAATCATTTGGTGTTGGTTACAGTGATATTTCTTTTTTCTTAAACTTGATCTGTCTTGTCATATCTGTATCAGTCTTTCTTAAATTTAAATTTCTTAAACTGTATCAGTTTCTTAAATTTATTTATAATCAATTGCTCTTTCTGTTTATAATCAATTTATAATCAATTTCTATTTATAATCAATTGCTCTTTCTGTTTATAATCAATTTATAATCAATTTCTATTTATAATCAATTACTCTTTCTTGGTTTTAATGGTAAGAATTGCACCTCAATAGAAGGAATATTTTAAAGTATATAAGTCAAACAAAAAACTCTTGCAATAAAGCTAACATAAACTTAATGAAATATATCATTTCTTGGATTTTCGTATTCAGCAATACTCACTCTGAAAAAAAAAAGATGCACCGAGCAGCTGCCCCTAAACTTCATCCTCATTCAACTGAGTTGGTATAACTTCAAAAATTAAATTACATTTGTACTGAAATTTGATTCAAACTTTTGGGGAATGTCAATAATATTTCAATGCACACAGAGATACACAAAAACCCTTCCTCAACAGGGCAGCTTGCTGCTGTTTGATGGAGGAAAGGGTCCAGGGCTTGATTTCTGCTTGAATTTTAAGAATTTGGACATTTGCCATTTACCGAGCATCATTAGGTACTCTTGAAACTTTATTATAGTTTTTAAAGTAGATTTTATTCTTTCCACTTTACAGATTCAGATATATTTTGTTATTGTCTAAAATCAAAGTGGTAAAATCAGGATTTTTATCTGTTTTTCAGACTCCAGGGTCTATGTTCTTTTTTTCTGCACATCTGAATTCTTTTTCATGCTTATAAAATAAAGCAAATTTTAATATAATTTTTAAATATTACAAATGTAAAAAATTTAGAATTGTGTATTCATAGATATGCAATTGATAATGCTATTTTAACAGCATGAGGTTTAATTACAGATTGTTTTCCAAGATAATTTTTCATGTAATAACGTGAGTCAAGTTTTAAATAGCTTCATAGTATTTCACCTTGCACTGTATCATGTTTATTTAACAACTTCCATAATCATAAACTGTACTTCAAATTTTTCATATTGCTGCCAAGTAAGGAAATTAACATTTATTGTCCATCTGAAATATTTGGTGCTTTTAATATTTTTTAAAATATTATCTTTGTTGGAAAGAATTTGTGTCTGTGATATGAGATAGAATCAAAATTTGGATACACGTTTTTAAGAAGAGAAGTTTTAAATGTAAAATCGATACAGATTGATAGACAATTTCCTATTTAACATAAAATAACATATCTGTATTATTCATAGTAATATAGCAAACATACCAAATATTTTAAATTCTTGTCGGTACTATAAACATATTTTTACAAAGAACATGACGTCAATATATACAACCTGCAACACATTACCAGCCACATAGTAAACTTCCATAAATGGGAATATTTTCCTTAAGAATATGGTTTTAACTAAGAGAATGCTTTTAATGTTTGTATTACTTCCTTGGAAATTTCTCTGTGGTGACTCTGAGTATTTAAACATTAGATACGTTAATGAGGGGAATTTTAGTAGTAGATAAATACAGCTGCTAGCTGTGAACTAAAGACTTTACTCTTCATTCAGTTTCTTGCTCATATTTGTAACATGCTTTTTTTCTTGCTATCTATGAACCAATAATATCAAATAATTTTTAATTAAATGAACATTAACAGATTTGTTTTATGATAAATAATAGATGTAGTATAAGAGTTTGCTGGTAAAGAGGCTATAATTTACATTGGTAACTCAATTATTTCTTGCTGCCCAACAAATCTCTCAAAACGTGGTGTTTAAAACCACTGTTTATTGGCTCATAATTTTGAAATTGGGCATAGCTTCTCTGACTGAGCCTCTCCTGTCTGTGGTTTGGTTGACATAGCTAACTTAGGCGTGGAGGGTCCACATGACTCATTCATACCTCTGATGTCTCAAGTAAGATGGCTGCAGCAGCCTGGTTGCCTGGCTTCTCTTTCTCGCTGTGTGTAGTTTCTTACTCCTTTCACAGGTCTCTCACCCACAAGGTAGTTGAGCTTCTTTTCATGATAGCTATTGTCCAAGACAAAAAACAAAAATAGTAAGCATCCAAGCCTCTTAGATCTTGGCCTGGAACTGGCAAAAGATAATTTCCAATGTATTCCATTGATCAAAACAAATAATAAGAAAGCCAGGATCTAAGGGGAGGGGACGTAAGACCAACAATAAACACACAGGGATGGGAACAACCTTTGGCAGCCATCTTTCACAGCTTCCTTCACAATTTTTTGGAGAAATAGGCTCATATTCCTGTTCTGTCACTTGTTAGTTTGGAGCAAATTACTTAACCTTTCTATACTTCAGAATGTTCAACTGCAGAAAAGGCCTAACATTAATCTTTGTTTTGCAATGTTGCTGTAAAAACTAAAAGATTATGCATATACAAATTAAATACATTACCATTCACATTGCACATTTCAGTAAATGGGGATTATTATAAAAGCATGATATGCAATTCCTATTAATCTCAAAAATGACTTTAATATAATACAGATTTATAGCATCCACTGATTTCAAAGAATAGTCTAGACAAGTAAGATTTAAGTAAATCTAAAGTTTTTATTTTTAGACCTGAATAAGTCTGTTTACATAATGAACTCTCTTTATATTTTATGTAATATCAAGAATAGTTGGGTTTAAAATTGCAGCATGGAATTGGCAGAGATATTGCTTCTTAAAAATACTTGCCTACATAGTGCTTGACTAGCATAATTGCTAAGTATTAAATTCAACCACAAAACTTTTTTAGATGGCTAGCTATAATAGAAGAATTAAGACAACTTTTTTTTTTAAGATATCCAGACACAATTCTAATATAGCGTATTGGAGATTATACTAGCACATTTCCTTAAACCAATGACTTCTAATAAATGAATGCATATAAAGGATATGAAATTGTTCTTATTACTAGATATATATTACATTGGAAGACTGAAGTCCAAAAAAATAACACACAAGGATAATCTATTAGAACATAAATTAATGTTTTAATCTCAGAAGTTTCTGCTATTTTTTTCCCCATAATCAAAAAATCAGACCTTTGTTCTTTGCTGCAAGGAAAACCAGAATAAAAGCAAAAACTGTTTAAATACAATCTCTATTTCTGTCAAATGCTACCTTCATTGAGAATTTTAGGCTACATGCTTTCAGTGGGATGAGAGAGAAGGGAATAGAGTAAGGTGGGAGACAGGAAAACTTTAGCCAAAACTAGGAAACAGATAATGTCTGGGTTCTCTTCGCACATGCACTGAACACAGGATAAGCTTAAGAGAAGTGAGAAATCAAGATTCTGCCATTGTGTAGGTTTGAGGAGTTTTTGGAACATCTGTGATAGTCTAAGATGAGCTACACTATGTTATCTGGATATGAAACAACACCAAGTTCCCTTTAAATGAGAACCTATCATGAAGAAAAGGGGATTGGTTTAGTGACTTGATTACAAATCAAAGACCTAGATTGTTGTGGGGTGACATTGATTTTGGTCCAGCACAGCAGACATTTGAAGCACCCTCTGAGTATGGGGATGTGTATTTGAAGATAAAGGCTGTGTGGGTGAACATGGAGAGAAGGATGGGACCCCGGGTTGCAGCATCCTTTCAGCTTGTGCAAGGGAGGATGCCAGAAGGACACTGCTGCAGCAGTAGGCAATGCCCTACAAGATTACTGTGGGAGTCTTCAGCAGCAATATTTAGTGTCTGATCCAATTCTTTTTTTTTTTTTCTATGTAGTGCTTCAGAACAGGTCCTAAACCTTGGCACCAAGAAGCCTGCTAATTTTTAATCTTTTTATTGAAAGTATGTGAATGCTATAAGAAAAAAAATAACAGGATTTGATGTTAATATTGGCAGGTAGTTTGGCGGGTAGGTTCTCATGAAAGACCAAGCCAGCTGACTATGATATAATAAAATGAAAGTATAATGTTAGAAGTGTAATCTAAGATGGTATAATCACATGAAATATAAATTTGGATTCTGAGTCCTATTGATAAGTATTAATTTTTGTTTTCATTTAAAAATTTGAGATGTAGATATTAAAGATGTTATTTTCTGAAGGGAAAGACACAATGTAGCAAAGTTAAAATTTGAAGCCAAATTTTAAAAACATCATGATCTAGTCACTAGGCCACCTGATAACCTTTATTAAAAATTGCATCAGATAATGCATAGACTTGGGCTTCCCTCAAAGATCAGTTAGTAAAGAATCCAACTCCAGTATTCTTGGGCTTCCCTGGAGGCTCAGCTGGTAAAGTGGGATGCAATGTGGGAGACCTGGGTTCAATCCCTGGGTTGGAAAGATCCCTTGGAGAAGGGAAAGGCTACCAACTCCAGTATTCTGGCCTGGAGAATTCCATGGACTGTATCGTCCAAGAGTCAGACGTGAATTTCACTTTCACTTTCAATGCTTAAGACTTGTAAAAAATGCTTAATGTCAGGTAAAGTAAAAAAATAAACAAAGTTTTATATTTGATATTCTCTAAAATAAGCAAACATATATATATTTGGATATGCAGTAAGAAACCAGGTATTTTTCTGTTACAATCACTGATTCATCCTTAGGCAATGGTACAAAATTGGCATTCTGTAAATATCTGAGTTGTTAAATTAATATGTGTATGCAATGGCAATCTACTCCAGTACTATTGCCTGGAAAATCCCATGGACAGAGGAGCCAGGTAGGCTACAGTCCATGGGGTCGCAAAGAGTCGGACATGACTGAGCAACTTCACTATGCAATTGTATGTTACCTATAAATAAGTGTCCTTCTGGCAGACTGTCAGGAAATATGCAAATATGTTCTTACTGGTGTTTATGTTTGGGTTATAAGATTGTGGAAATTTGTTGTTTTTTCAATGGATATCTTTATTTTATCATAAAAATAAATATCTTGAAATATAAATAAAATTATGAATATAACTAACAATAAAATTATCTTATAGGTTAAACAATAAAAATTTGAATGTGAATAAAGTAGATATGGGAAGTAAATATTCCTATAATGCCACATAGGTGACTGATACTCATGATGTTTAATGCCAGATTAATTTACAGTGGCTTTGAAATTCAATATATCTAGTCTGAATCCTCTATTGAAACATAGTCTTAATTAAACAATATTAGGTAAGTAATGTAGCTTATCCAAGAAAGATTCTTCACCTGTAAAATGTGAATACCAATGTTGACCATGCAAGATTTAGGGGAGGATTAAGGCTGTTGGTTTAAAAGGCTGGCTGCATTGTCTAACACAGAGCTGGTTCTAAGTGTGGCCAATTACTGTTATTTATAACTAAAGCTAACTTTTATACATATGATATAAATGCGTATATTTGCAACCATAATAGATTGCAGACTTCCATGAAATGTCCATAGTCTTAAACAAGAGTTAATTTTTCATTTCTTTAAATATTGATCCATGTGTTGTTTATATTCAGAAATAGAGAAATATGCTAACTATTCATTCAATTTGAAAAACCTCTGTGTTGAAAGTATATAAAGAGGCTGTATTACTTTTTGTTATAAAATGCCATTAGAAAAATAGATTTCAAGTCAAAAGCCAGAAATAAACATTTACAAGAAGAACATGATCTGCTTGCATCATCACCCATGGAAGTCAGTGTCTCCATTTCAATAATTAAAGCGTCGAGTAGCTACATATTTGAATGTTTAGTGCACTTATCTGTGTTATGATTTAAATATGCTCTTGTGGTGAAATGGTTTATTTTACAAGTGCTCATTTAATTGAATCTGACATTTCACATTCCTATGCACATAATGCATTGACTTGGACTATGTGATTAATAAAATGTATCTAATATTTGCTCTATTTCCTATTCTTTTTTTAAGACAGAAAAGGAAATTAAATTCTTCAAAACCTTTTCACCCTTGTGATTTTGTAACTTATACTTTAGTAAATTTTCTTTTCTTTTTTCCGAAGTTTAACCTTAGTTACAAACTATTCATATCAACTGTAGCTCACATGTTTCTTAAGGAATAAAATAATGTGTTATAGATTAACTAAATACATATGGAAGGTAACCATTTGGGTAGTCATAAGTTGTGCTGCCATTCTCTGACTTTGAACTTCTAAGATTTCAGGTCCCCCAGTTACAGGATTGCATTACTCTTCTAGAAGTTCAAGCTTCAGAAATAATCAGAGATAATTATATCCTAGAAAATGAAACATTCTCTGTTAACAATATTGCCAGATTTTGAACAAATAGTATGCTTCTTACCTAGATCTACATTCTCAACTCCTTGAATACTTTAATTAATGGGATGCTAAAGCATTTACTTGCTCTTTGTATATATGTGTAGATTTACATAAAAGCTGCTCTAAAGAGTGTCATCTTTTATCAGAAACAAGAAGGATCAGATAAGCTCAGTTGGCAGATGATTTAACTGATGAGCCTCAATTGATTAAGAAGTAAATAAATAGACTACAAGAAAAGCAACAATGCATAGCAGCTAAATGCAGTTTAGCTGTTAAATACATGGGAACAAAATACCGAAACTCTAGTCTCTTTTGGATAGCTGGACCAATGAAAACTCTATTCTCCAGACCTGATGTACTATTATGAACATCAAAAGACATCCTGGATTTCTGAAAATTAATCCCGCTGAGGATAGTTTTATTAATTGTGGTTTATAGTTGGGTGATGAAAAATTGATTTCACATGTACCAGAGACAATCCATAAGATGTCAGAATGGCCCGGGCATAGTTACCCAACTTTGCAAGGTGATGAATTCCATCCTACTAGCTCTCCTTGTCTGGATGTTTCATCCACCTCCTCTCCCACCTTCTTGTTAAAGTTCCAGTACTTCTGTAGGGTTTTCCTCAATTACACTAATATTTGAACATTTAGTCTTGAACTTTTATAATACTTTATTATACACATGCTGCCAGTAACATAATCAGGACTGTATTCAGAAATATGTTTCCTGATGTGAAAATGAATATGCTTTTGGGATATAGGAAGAAAGTCATGGTTTCAAGTGCAAATATGGTCTTACTCAATAACCATTGATAACTTTCACTTGTCCCTTATTCAGCATCACTTTTGTAGCTTTTCTGCCAAAACTGCATAACTAAAATCTAATAATGAAAAATTAACAGATAAAAATTGAGGAACATTCTATAAAATAAATGGCTTTACTCTTCAAAAATGTTGGGGTCATGAAAGATAAAATAAACAGATTATTAGAAAAACTTAGAAACTGTATAACATTAAAGAAGGTTAAGTGAAAGTGAAGTGAAAGTGAAGTCGCTCAGTCATGTCTGACCCTCAGCGTCCTCATGGACTTCAGCCTTCCAGGCTCTTCCATCCATGGGATTTTCCAGGCAAGAGTATTGGAGTGGGGTGCCATTGCCTTCTCCAAAAGAAGATTAAAGGGATCACTAAATACATCAAATTCCTCTGGATTGGAGCATAGACCAGGAAAAAATTTTCTAATGACAAAAATGATGACTGACATTTGAATAAAATATGTCACCTAGTCAATAGCATATGTCAGTGTTAATTTCCAGATTTTAGTAATTACATATGGTTGTATAGGACATAGATTTTATAAACACACATTGTAGTATTCAGGGGTAAGGGCTCATCATACAGACAGTTTACTCTGAAATAGTTGAGAAAACAGAGTGTCAGCATGGGAAGTAGAGGGAGACAAACATATGAAATAAATGAATAAAATGTTAATGTTGGCATCTGTGTAAAGGGCATATAGGAATATTTCATTTTTTCAATTTTCATTATTTGAAATTGAATAAATATATAAATTGAAACAAACATTGATAAAAGCAAGCTAAGTTTTATGTTCCACTTTCCTACTTATTCTATGTGACTAAGAAATGAATTCTTAAGTTATCTTGACCATTGTGATGTCTCTGCCTCCACTGAAACTACCCATAGTGAGTTTAACAATGTGTGATAGCCACACATGGCCAAATTTAAAAATAAAAGATAAAGAAAACATGGGAACTTATTGATTTCACCTGAATAAGCCAAAAATTTAAATGAGTCAAAGACAATTCCAGCCTTTGGAAGAGAAATAATTAATGAAGGGCATTTGGTAATCTACTATGGGTTCCCGTTGAACTGGTCAATGCGTTCATTCTTTCATCACGTTATGATACTCACTGTACTGTAATTAGTTGCTCCATAGTGTCCAACTCTTTGTGACCCCGTAACTGCAGCCCACCAGGCTCCTCTGTCCAGGGGGATTCTCCAGGCCAGAATACTGAAGCGTGTTGCCATGCCCCCTGCCAGGGGGTCTCCCTAACCTAGGGTCTCCCACAGTGCAGGCAGAGTCTTTACCAATAGCTACCAGGGAAAGCCGTGATACTCACAGAGGGAGCACTATAGGCTGGGTTCTGTGTGTCTTTGTATTTGTCCATCTGACATGATTTCACCACTGTTCCCAAGTTGCTTAAATGAGAGGCCTTGCATAAAACATAATATTTAATGCCAAGTGATGAATATTGCTTCTTGGCACAGGTTGGATATCTTCCAGAAACTTATATTTTAGGATTATTTGCTAACAATCTAAATGATTATATAAATAATATTTATATTCTAAGCCATTGAAAAGATGGTTTTAAGATATTTAATTGACTTTTATTTAGATACAGTTCACTGTATATTTGTGAATTGTAAAAGCAACATACCTATGAGGAAAAAGCACACAGTTTTTCTGGAAAACTGGAATACTAAAAATTAGAAACAAGGACATCATAAATTAAGAGCATTCTTTTATTTAAAAAACCTCAGTAGATACAGCCCAGTATATTTTCCAAGACTGAAGCAAGGGCAAAATGCTAAAGTGTCAGAAATAGAATTACAATTAACAGTATTTTGAAATCATATTGTATCACTAAGAAAAAAAGATTATCTCAGTTTTACTAATGTATATTTTTCTTAAAGTAAGATTTATTTTACTTTGATTTTGTTTAGTAGATCTAGTTCAGTACTGACTGTTCTTTTAAAAGTTAATACATATTTGATTTGGGCTTCCCAGGTGGCACTGCTGCTGCTGCTGCTAAGTCGCTTCAGTCGTGTCCAACTCTGCGACCCCATAGACGGCAGCCCACCAGGCTCCCCCGTTCCTGGGATTCTGCAGGCAAGAACACTGGAGTCGGTTGCCATTTCCTTCTCCAATGCGTGAAAGTGAAGTTGCTCAGTCGTGTCCGACTCCTAGCGACCCCATGGACTGCAGCCTACCAGGCTCCTCTGTCCATGGGATTTTCCAGGCAAGAGTACTGGAGTGGGGTGCCATTGCCTTCTCCTCAGGTGGCAGTAGTGGTAAAGAACTTTCCTGCCAATGTTGGAGACATAAGAGACGTGGGTTTGATCCCTGGGTTGTGAAGACCCCATGGAAGAAGGCATGGCAACCTACTCCAGTACTCTTCCCTGAAGAATCCCATGGACAGAAGAATCTGGTGGGCTATAGTTAATGGAGTTGCAAAGAGTCAGACGTGACTGAAGTGACTTAGCAGGCGCACACACCTTTGATTTAATATTTGTTTCCGAAAAGTATAGATTTCTATATTTCCTAAAGCATGCATACAATTATCATTAAATCATAGAACTTCTTAAGATCTTAAGTGCTAATATTCCATATACATTATACTTTTGGAATATTTAATGTATATGCTATTCAGACTTTTTAATCCTACATTTTGAACAGCTTTTTATTTTTACATAGATATATTTCTAATAATGGGCTTTACATATTAGTTGCCACTTTATATATATAAATACATCATTTTTATCTCAAGTGAATTTTAGTGATAATAAAGACTTTTCTACACTTGCTCAGTTTTTCTAGATGCAATGTGAAACATATAGCAAAATGTTGGCAAAATGCACTTCAAAGTCTGTTCTCATTTTATAAAGATCAATTTTTGAAAAAAAAGTTCTCACAACATTTAAAAGAACTAACTTCCAAAGCCATAGTCTTGATGTAGATAAGATTCAAAGAGAAAGATCATCAAACCCAAAATCTTAATAAAAGCTATCATTGATTTTTATCTGAGTAGTACATATGATTTGATTTTATGAAGCTTATGTTTCCATAATCATTTTCTTTTTGAATATGAAGCAAATTCTACCTGCTGAATGAGTCCATTTGTTTCAAGGGTTGGAATGCTGGAGAATATTCAAATATTTTATCCCCAAATTGTATAAGAAATAGTTTTGGAATACCTACCTATATAGCTATTTGCATACCAATGAATAAAATAATCAAATACCTTTGCCATCATAAAATTTATATCCCCATGGGAAAAAACACTAAATAAAGTAATTATTGATAAATAACCCTGATGGGTGAAGAACAATAAGGGAGACTGGTTTAGAATGGAAAATTAGAATTTCAGTTTTGGGCATTTCAATTTTGAGATAATTAGATACCCAAATCGGAAAAGGCAATGGCACCCCACTCCAGTACTCTTGCCTGGAAAATCCCATGGACGGAGGAGCCTGGTAGGCTGCAGCCCATGGGGTCGCTGAGACTTGGACACGACTCAGTGACTTCACTTTCACTTTTCACTTTCATGCATTGGAGAAGGAAATGGCAACCGACTCCAATGTTCTTGTCTGGAAATCCCAGGGATGGGGGAGCCTGGTGAGCTGCCGTCTGTGGGGTCGCACAGAGTCGGACATGACTGAAGCGACTCAGCAGCAGCAGCAGCAGCAGCAGCAGATACCCAAATAGTGATGTCAGATAGGCAAATAGCTATAACTCAAGAACTCAAGAGATGATCACCCTGTAGATATATGCTTGAGAGTTTTTTGGTTTCTGATATTTAAAGCAATGAGCCAAGAAGAGACAATGAATTAACTGAGTGCAGATACAATAGTGAAAAAAGGCCAAGGAGTCACATCCTGGAACATTCCAGTAGAGGTGAGAAACTGGTCCAGAGGCCTGAGAAGAAAATAAGAGGGAAACCGGAAAACTTATGGTTTCCTCAAAATCAACAGAGTAAAACATTTCTGTGTGTGTGTGTGTATGTGCGTGCTCAGTTGTGTCTGACTCTTTGCAACCCCATGGACTGTAACCAGTCAGGCTCCTCTGTCTATGGAATTTTCCAGGCAAGAATACTGGAGTGGGTTGCCATTTCTTCCTCCAAGGGATCTTCCCATCCCAGGGATAGAACCCATGTCTCTTGTATCTTCTGCACTGACAGTCAGGTTCTTTACCCCTGGGATAGCCCCACATGGGAAGCCCCATAGAAAAAACATTTCTTGGAAAGTACCATGATGAAGGTTATGAAATATGGTAAAAGTAAGACATGAGAGTTGTCCATTTGATTTAACCACATGGAGGTCACTGAAGACCATGTCAGAGCAATTTGGGTGCAGGGTGAGGGGAGATATGGGGAATCAGAAGAGAGAACGGAAAAGGAGGAAATGAAGAATAGGGGTCTTTAAGATGTATTTTAAAACATGGCTGGAAACAAATGGTACTGGACCCGTATGTGTATATGTATGTGTGTGTGAGTATGTTTATTAACAATTAAAACTGTGCATGTTAGTTTCACCTAAGCTGGAGATATAGTCATATATGACATCACTTGATTAGAGAAAACAATCCCCAAAAGCCAAAGTGAGGAAAATTGAAACTAAGCAGGGAAAGAGGAAGTGCGGCTATTAACTTGACAACCTCTTGATATCAAACATGACTCATAAATTTATCTCATGGTACTGTCCTTCCAGAAGCCAAATGAACTACTATTTCTCAGGGTTTCTGCTCAGAGGAGCAAGGAAGAGTCTATCTGCCAGTTACTTTTCCCCATTAGTGAAATTGTGAAATAACACGTAGGTGTTAGTTCCTCTGCATTTCTCTGTTGAGTACTTAGTGTTTAGAGTATCTTATGGTGTTCCAAACTTCAGCTTAAAAACAGACAACCTTGGGTGAGAGGGAAGAAGTGTATGGTGTCATACGGATGATGAAGTTGGTTGGAATCTATGCAGTTGTTGAGCCCAATGACAGCTGAAATACAAATGAGGAGCCAAAACCCTGAGATTGTAGCAGCCAACAGTATATGCTGTGGCATGTAAGACAGTATTAATTTAATTTGTACTGTAATTAATATTCTTATTTAATTTATATCCTGATATCAAGAAACCACTAACAAGGAAATATTTGAAGATGCAAAGAAAGTGGGGGAAGGTTGTTGGGGTTATGTATGTGAAGTGATGAAACATTTGTGTGAGTGAAAAAGATCAATCCTGGTGGCCTTAGATGGGAACATAGAAACTCATCCAGAATATATAGGCCAAATGCAGTTAGGTAAATAGACATAATTGTGGGAGTATGAGGCTTTTCCCTTTTGACTGTTTGTATTTTCTTTTTGAAGTAGGAAGCAATGTCATGAATTGAGTGCCATGATGTGTACGAAAAGGTCGAAGGTTGAGGACAGAGAAAAGGTAGACATATTGTACTAGATGAAGGTAATTGAACAGTACTATTGCCTTTACTTTAAAGCAACCACATAAATTTAAATTAGAATCATGTAGCTGCAAAAATCCAGTCATGGAATGGATAGACAATTGGATTGAATTCATTGTCATTTCTTACTTTTCAAATACTATAACTTATCAAAATTTTCTGTTTTTTATACTATATGGATTTTACAGTTTTTATACAGATATTTCAACCTAATTGATTGTCATATTCTCATTTCTCTATCCTCATTACATAATATGCTATGAATCTCATTTTTCTGTTTGTTTGCATGTTACTTCATTGGTTCCAGTGATCTCCCACAATGTTGCTATCAGGTTTGGAATAATTTTTGTTTCTACTTAAGTGGAATCTATACTATTCTTGCTTCTGATTTATCTCGTGTATATACATGTATAGCTTCTGTTATAGCTAAATTAAACATCTTACCTTGTGTAACAGGGAAGACATTTTTAACCATTACTGCTGCTGCTGCTAAGTTGCTTCAGTCGTGGCCGACTCTGTGTGACCCCATAGATGGCAGCCCACCAGGCTCCCCCGTCCCTGGGATTCTCCAGGCAAGAACACTGGAGTCAGTTGCCATTTCCTTCTCCAATGCATGAAAGTGAAAAGTGAAAGTGAAGTCATTCAGTCGTGTCTGACTCTTAGGGACCCCATGGACTGCAGTCTACCAGGCTCCTCAGTCCATGGGATTTTCCAGGCAAGAGTACTGGAGTGGGGTGCCATTGTGATTAAACATATTTCTATACCTTCCATATTTCATAATCTGGAATAAGAGAAAATGTTGCTGGGAATCATATTAATCTTTCTCATGAATATCTTCATCTTTTAAATGCTTTAGGGTCTTTAGAATATTATAATACACTAGAAAGTAAATCTGTATTTATTTACATTTAATGGATCTATGAAACATTTCTAGATGTTAAAATTGCAAAACAATTTAAACTTAATTCTGCCCTATATTTAATACTCAAACATGGACATAGAGAGAAACAAATAGGCAAATAAAATTAATCTTAGCTATACAGTAATTTCAGGGAAGGCAATGGCACTCCACTCCAGTACTCTTGCCTGGAAAATCCCATGGACGGTAGGCTGCAGTCCATGGGGTTGCGAAAAGTCAGACACGACTGGGCGACTTCACTTTCACTTTTCACTTTCATGCATTGGAGAAGGAAATGGCAACCCACTGCAGTGTTCTTGCCTGGAGAATCCCAGGGACAGAGGAGCCTGGTGGGCTGCCATCTATGGGGTCGCATAGAGTCGGACATCACTGAAGTGACTTAGCAGCAGCAGCATACAATAATTTATGACAATGTGACTAGATAGTCAGAGGAGACACTATTATCTATATGTTTAATATTTCTCTCTGGGTTATATCTTTGATAAGTTCACTGTATTCTTGAACTGGTGGCTCTGATTCAAGCTTCTCCCCTAATAATATATGTTATGCATAAACTATTCTAATACGTAAAATTGAAGTTGAAAACTAAAGTTCTAATCTAGAGCGTTTTGATCATTGTTGTCTAACTTTAAATTATCTAGATAATTGAGGCAAATAATGCCACATCTTTCTGTGTGCTCAGTCACTCAACTGTGCCTGACTGAGGCCCCAGGGACTGTAGCTCACCAGGCTCCTCTGTCCATAGAATTTTCCAGGCAAGAATACTGGAGCAGGTAATATCATATATATACCTTACATATACATTTGCATATGATTGATCTGCAACAAGATTTTTGGTTTTTTATTTAGTTTATAAAATAGCTTTAGACTGCAATCTCATTTCCATATTTGAATGGATCTCCTTTCTCTTCTCTTTCCTTCTAAAAAATGTTACTGTTATTGATATTTTCTCCCCAGTAAAGAATAATCATGACAAATTTTGTTGTCCTATACTTGTCATTCAATTGCATATTACAAAAATTATTTTCTAATAATTAAAATAATTTGTATGTGTGTTTTTCAGCACTAGATGTTAAAGTTTCAGTTACTTCAGTAAAGATACTGTTAAATAAGTACATACAAATTCCAGGGACATTAAACTCATCTAAGCTCATTGATGACCTGTGTCATACATTTGGCATACTGTGTTCTAACATTTTACGTGTATCTTTAGCAAAAATATATTGCTGGAAGGAAATTTATAAATTTCCTAAACTTCTGTCATTGTATATTACATAATCAATCCTTGCATTCCTTTTTTGTCAGTATTCATGAGGAAATAATCCTCTCCTATTGTCTTTCTAAGGCATGACCACATAAATCTTAAGGTAATGTGACAGAACCAGAGAGGCAAGAATTTCCTCTTGATTTTTCATTCATCAATTTGAACTAGTTTTCTGTGTAGTGTTTGAAATTTATATTAACATAGAAATATTTGTTGCTTTTCGATATTTTTTCATACATCACCATCCCAATTTTTATTGCTTGAAGGCCTCAATGGTTTTATGGTGAATGGTTCACATAATTGGAAAAGCAGGGTTTTTTTTTTTTTTTCCTGAGGATGTTTTATACATTTAATGGAGTCCTTTAATCTTCCCTTGTTTGGATAGTATTATAGCTAAAACACTACTTAAAGTTATATGACAGAGTTTCAAATTTTAAAACAAAATTACCTATGAAATTTCAAAGTTTATGGTTCATAGTTAGCATTGTTGCATTTCTTGTGCCCATTAGGTTGAATTTTTTTTAATTTACTATAAAAATAAAATTATAAAATGTGAATTAATATTAGTTACAACAAAGATTTTAGTAGTATAAACTATGTAGGTACATGGTTCATTTTTTATTGCTAGATATTATATTTATACTGTGATGTTTAAAATTGGATTTAGATGCATTCACATACAGATAGAGACATTACAATATACATGTGTTGTAAATGAGATGACATATTTCTAGACTTGTTGTAAACAAAAGACTGCAACCACTGTATTAAAATTAAATAGTAAGCATATTAAAGCATGTGTAATATTATCAAATGTCTATTTTCTTCTTAATACTATGTGCTCTTTTATAAATTTTTTGTTGTACTGAAAATAAATTATGGTTTATTCATATTAAAATTCATTTTAAATTTTACAAGTTTTACCAAAAATAAGTGGTTTGTTCATATTAAAATAATTCAAAGAACAAAATGGTGTTCCTTCCTTCCATTGAAATACCAATTTAATATTAAGACATGGAACAATTTCTTCTGTGAGAAATCTAGAAACCAGTTTAGGGGCTCTTGCACCCAACAGGAACACAAAATCAGATACAACAAAGCTGGCAAGAAAATTTTTGACACTCTCTCACCATAGTTCTTTCCATTCGCAGCCCACTCCATTACTCTTGCCTGGGAAAGCCCCATGGACGGAGGAGCCTGGTAGGCTGCAGTTCATGGGGTCGCTAAGAGTCGGATACGACTGAGTGACTTCACTTTCACTTTCATGCATTGGAGAAGGAAATGGCAACCCACTCCAGTGTTCTTGCCTGGAGAATCCCAGGGATGGGGGAGCCTGGTGGGCTGCCGTCTATGGGGTCGCACAGAGTCGGCCACGACTGAAGCGACTTAGGAGCAGCTGCAGCAGCAGCATAGTTCTTTCCATTGGCATGCATGTGTGTGTGTTCAGTCGTGTCCATCTTTCTGTGACCCCATGGAGCATAGAACACCAGGCTCTTCTGTCCATGGGATTTTCCCAGCAGGAATATTGGAGTCGGTTGCTATGCCCTCCTCCAGGGGTTCTTCCCCACCCAGTAATCGAACCTGAATCTCCTGTATTGCAAATAGATTATTTACTGCTGAGTCACTGTGGAAATTGGCATAGCACCACCTAATTTGGAGGACACTCCCAGTTCCCAGCTTCTCCCTGAAGAAAAAGAGATCAGATCAAATGTCCAACATTCCGACTTTTCAGTGGGGTTGCCTGAAAGGTTAGTTTCTGTCTCCCCTGTCTCAGAGCACTGATGGGATTTGGTATTCTCCAGGTATCCGGGGGCTGCTGAGGACAAAAGAGCCCTGGGGCATACTGCTGAGCCACAGGATGTGTGATGCAATAGACAGAGGCTATTACTGCTCAGTGGCCCCTCATTCAGGAAGAAAGAAAAGAGTGGCGCATACATTCAATGGTCCAGCTTTCCATGAGTCTGCTAGAGAGACTAGCTTCTGTTTTGCTCGTTTCAGAGCACAGATAGGATGCTGCATGCTCTAAATGTTTGGGGGCTGATGCTATAGACTGAATATTTGTGCTCCTCTCAAATTTTTCTGTTGAAAGCTAATCACCCATGTGATATTATTTGGGAGTGGGGACTTTGGAAGGTGATTAGATAATGAAGATGAAGCCCTCATGAATAGCATTAGTACCCTTGCAGAAGATCCTCAGAGAGGTGTTTCACACCTTCCTTCATGTGAGGGCATAACAAGAAGGTGGCCATCAATGAACCACGATGGTCTTCAGCAGATGCAAAATCTGCTAGTGCCACTATCTTGAACTTACCAGCCTCCAGACACACAGTCACTGGGATTTTTCCTATAGTAGCCTGGGTGGACTAAACAGTGCTGAAAATAAAAACAAGCTGTGTGTCATGCTGTCATTTCAGAGAACTTATGGACAACACCAAAGGGATAAGAGATTACAAGTTCCTGAAAAAAAAGAAAATGACACATCCCTCTAAATAGACATTTATGGAAAAGACCCATCCATAGGAAAAGTTTGAGAGGCTCTCAGAGCATTCCTTGAACTGCAAGGAGATCAAACCAGTCAATCCTAAAGGAAATCAACCCTGAATAGTCATTGGAAGGACTGATGTTGAAGCTGAAGCTGTAATACTTTGGCCACCTGATGCAAAGAGTCGACTCATTATAAAAGATCCTGATGCTGGGAAAGATTAAAGAGGAAAGGGAAAATGGGGCAGCTGAGGACAAGATGACTAGATAGCATCGCCAACTCAATGGCGAGGAATTTGAGCAAATTCCAGGATATAGTGGAGGACAGAGGAACCTGGTGTGCTGCAGTCTATGGACACAGATTTACCCACTGAGTAAGTCTCAGAGTAGGATACAACTAACCCACTGAATAACAACAACAGAATCTCTTTGGAGGTCTTTTTCTGTTCAAAGCCACTCTATAAAGATTGGAATCAATGATTGCTTCTTTCAAATACAAGGATGGCAACACAACCTATAAGTAATGGAAAGTCAAGAAAAACTGACCCAATCAAAGAAAAAAAAATCTGTATAAACCAACTCAAAAGAAACAGTGATATATGAATTACCTGACTAAGTATTCTAAGTAACAGTCAAAAAGATAGTCAACAAGCTCGGAAAATCAATGACTGGATAAAGTAAAAATTACAACAAAGAAATAGAAAATATTAAAAATAATCAAATGGAAAGAGCTGAATAATGTAATATTCAAACTGAAAATATCACCAGAAGAATTCTACAGCACACATTATCAAGTAAAAGAATCGGTAAATTTGAAGAGAGTCATTTGTATTTATTCAGTGAGAGGAGAAAAAAAATTATGAAAGAGAAGAAAGCCTAAAGGACTTGTGAGATACTACCAAAAAGAGCATTTATATGCATAGTGATAGTCACTGAATGAAAAGAGAGATAAAAGGGAGGAAAGTTTATTTAGGAAAGAAAAGGACACCCAGATTCAAGAAGCCTGAAACCTATTAAATAGGACAAAACCAAATAAGTACTCACTGGTAAATATATATAAAGAAATCAAATTTTCAAAAGTCAAAAACAAAAAGAAAATTTTAAACACAATAAAAGTAAAGTAGTTCATCATACAGAAAAGAACTCTCATAAATGGAATTCTTAACAGAATCCTTACAGGCCAAAAAGGAGTAGTGTGATATACTCAAAATGTTGGAAAAAGAAAACAAAAAACTAACAACTAAGAATGCTGTATTCAGCAACTCTCCTTCAACAATGAAGGTGAGATGAAGACTTTTCCAGATAAAAAATATGAAGAAGTTTATCACTAGACCTGCCTTATAAGAAATTCTAAACAGAGTCTTTTGAATTGAAAACTAAACATTTTTAAACAACAAAAAAAGGTCTGTGAAAATAAAGCTTACAGTTGAAGGTAGGTATATAGACAAATACAGAATAATGTACTACTCTTATGGCAGGTGCAAAAATATCTTTTCATTCTGATATAGAAATGAAAATATAAAGGTATAAAAATAACCATAACTGTAAAAATATGTTAGTGGATACATGGCATAATTTATGTCAATAACATAAAGTGTGTCAGGGAGAGAAGTAACAGTTTTCATAGGCTGAATAAATTAAAAGCAAACTAAAAAACAGTGTCCAGTATTTGCTGTCTACAAGTGACTTACTTTAGATTTAAAGACATACATGGGCTAAGAGTGAAAGGATATTCTAAACAAATGGTAATTAAAAGAGTAGGGATTGCCTTACTTACATTAGACAAAATCAGTTTTAAGTAAAAACTCTGACAAGACAAAGTACATTACATAATCATAAAAGGGTTAATTCACCAGCAAGATAAAACAATTATATATGCATCCAACATCAGAAACCAGACAAATATACAAAGGCAATATTAATAGAACTGAAGAGAAAAAGAGATGGCAATAAAATAATGAGAGATTTCAATATCCCATTTTCAATAATAGATGGAACGTCTAGACCAAAGATCAGTAATTATATAAAAGATTCAAATAACACTGTAGACCTAATGATTTTAATAGATATATACATGACCTTCTACCCAACAGCAGCATAATTCTCAAGCACACACACTATATTCTCTAGCATAGACCACATGTTCGGTAACAAAGCAAGTGTTGACAAATTTAGGATTATTGAGAAAATAATACCAAATACCTTCTTAACAACAATTGAATAAAACTAGAAACAACAGCATACATAAAACTGGATAACTCCCAAGTATGCAAAAATAAACAATGCATGTTTGAATAATCAATCAGACAAAGAAAAAGTCAGAAGTATAATTATAAAATATCTTCAGATAAATAAAAAATGAATACACAGCACAGTAAAACTTACAGAGTGCCACAAAAGCAGTACTATGAAGGAAGTTTATAGCAATAAATCTCTACATTAATAAAGAAAGATCTCAAATAAACAACCAAAGGAAATACATAAATATACATCTAAAGGAACTAAAAGAGAAAAGCAAGCCCAAAGTAATCAGAAGAAAGAAAATAATAAGTACTACAGCAGAAACCAATAAGAAAAAGACTAAAAAACAAAACAATAAATAAAAACAAGCGAAACTGAGTTACTTTTTTGAAATGTTCAACAAAATTGGCAAAACTTTAGCTTGATTAAGAAAAGATATATGAATCAAGTAAGCTAAATCATAAAGAGGGGACATTGCAACTAATGATAAAGAAATATCAAAAAGATCAAAGATGAAACTGGAGCCTATTATACAGAGTGAAGTAAGTCAGAAAGAAAAACACCAATACAGTATACAAATGCATATATATTGGAATTTAGAAAGATGGTAATGATAATCCTATATGTGAGACAACAAAGGAGAGTCTTTTGGACTCTGTGGGAGAAGGCGAAGGTGGGATGATTTGAGAGAATAGTAGTGAAACATGTATATTATCATATGTGAAACAGATCGCCAATCCAGGTTCGATGCATGAGACAGGGTGGTCAGGGCTGGTGCACTGGGATGACCCTGGGGGATGGGATGGGGAGGGAGGTGGGAAGGGGGTTCAGGATGGGGGACACATGTACACCCATGGCTGATTCATGTCAATATATGGCAAAAACCACTACAATGTTGTAAAGTAATTAGCCTCCAATTAAAATAAATATTAAAAAAAAGTCAAAGAGACAATTATGAACAATTATATACCAAAATATTGCATAGCATAGAATGAATGGAAAATTCCTAGAGATATACAACCTAATAAGATCACATCATGAAGAAACAGAAAATGTGACTGAATGTGATTGAATGCGTAATTAACACCCTCCCAAATGTTCTACTGGGCATTTTCTATGGGCATAAAGTTTAAGTTAAACAAGATGAGGAAGTTCTGAAGATCTGCTGTATAGTACTGTGCCTATGATCAACCACAAATAGTATGCATTTAAAAATTTGTTGAGAGTAGATCTCATATTAAGTATCATACCACAAGAAACACTATAAAAAAATTAGCATCATTTCTTCTCATACTCCTCCAAAAAAGTTAAGTGAAGGAAACATGTCCAAACTCATTTTATGAGGCCAGCATTAACCTGATATCAAAGCTAGAAAAAGGCACCAGAAGAAAAACATCTACAGACCAACATCCATAAAATTGGTACAAAAATTCTGAACAAAATACCAGAAAAAAATAATTTAGCAGAATAGTAAAGAATTCTATACCATGTGAGATTTATTCAGTGGGATTTATCCGTGGGATGCAAAGATGGTTCAACATACGAAAATCAATCAATGTGATGTACCACATTAATAGAATGAAGAATATAAAATCACATGATGATCTCAGTAGATGCAAAAACAAAAGTTTTATAAAATTCAACACTCTTTTATGTTAAAAGCACTCAACAACTTGGAATAAAAGAAAATCACCTCAACATCACAAAGGCCATAAATAAAAAGCCAGCAGTTAACATCACATGAATGGTGAAAAACTGGAAATGTTTCCTCCAAGACAAGGAAATAGGTATGGATGCTGACTCTTTCCACTTCTATTGAACATATTACTAGAAGTCCTAGCCAAAACAATTAGGTAAGGAAAAAAATTCAAAACAGAAAGGATGATATAAAGTTATCTCAGTTTGCAGATGACATGATCTTATTTGTATCAAAAGACTCCCAAAACACACACATATACAAACCTATTAGAATCAATAGGTAAATTTAGTAAAACTGCAGGAAAAAATACTTCCACACCCAAACTAATGGCATTTCTAACACTAACAATGAATAATCTTGAAAATAAAGTTAAGAAAATAATCACATTTGCAATAGTAAAAAAAATAAAATACTTAGAATAAGTTTCAGTTCAGTTCAGTTCAATCGCTCAGTCGTGTCTGACTCTTTGCGACCCCATGAATCGCAGCACGCCAGGCCTCCCTGTTCATCACCATCTCCCAGAGTTTACTCAGACTCATGTCCATCGAGTCCGTGATGCCATCCAACCATCTCATTCTCTGTCGTCCCCTTCTCCTCCTGCCCCCAATCCCTCCCAGCATCAGAGTCTTTTCCAATGAGTCAGCTCTTTGCATGAGGTGGCCAAAGTACTGGAGTTTCAGCTTCAGCACCATTCCCTCCAAAGAAATCCCAGGGTTGATCTCCTTCAGAATGGAGTTTAATAAGAGATAAAATATTTGTAAACTGAAAACTGTAAAATATTTAAAAATTGAAGAAGACACAAAAAATGAAAACTTTAGCCCATATTCATGAATGGAAGAATTAATATTGTTAAAATATTCATACCACTCAAAGCCATCTATAGATTCAATGTAATCCTTATCAAAATCCTATCACAATGATGTTTGTTTTTCTGCAGTAATGGATAAAGCAGCCTTAAAAGTCACATGAAAGCACAAAGGAATCCAAATAGCTATGTAATCTTGAGAAAAGAAAAAAAAGAGATAAAGTATGAGGCGTCACGTTTCCTGATTTAAAGCACATTTTACAGAGCTGCAATAATCAAAACAGTATAGTACCACAATAAAAACAGACACATGGACTAAAGGCACAGAACAGGGTGCCCAGAAATAAGTGCAAACATATATAGTCAACTGAACTTCTACAAAGGCATCAAGTATACATGATGGGGAAAGGATAGTCACTTTAACAAATGGCTTTAGAAAAACTGGATATCCACTTACAAAAAAATGAAAGTGAATATTTATCTTATACCATATATAAAAATCAATTTTGAAAGTATTAATTAACAGCTTAAATATAATTTAAACATTACCTGAAACTGTAAAACTCCTAGAATAAAATATAGGTGAAAATTTCATGGCATTAAATCTTGGCAATTACTTCTCAGATAAGACACTAAAACCATAGGCAATGAAATAAAAACAAACAAGTGGGACAAAATCAACCTAAAATCTTTTGCACATCAAAAGGGGAAATCAACAGTGTGAAAAAGCAACCTACAAAATGGAAGGAAATATTTCTAACCATACATCCGATAGGGCTTCCCCGATGGTTCGGACGGTAAAGAATCCACCTGCTATGAGGGACTGCTGGGTTCAACACCTGGGTTGGAAAGATCCCCTGGAGGAGGGCCTGGCAACCCACTCCAGTGTGCTTGCCTCGAGAATCCCCATAGAGGGAGGAACCTGATGAGCTGCAGTCCATGGGGTCACATCCCTAGTTTGGAACCAAATGTATAGGTTTTAGAAAAAAATAATCATTTTAACATATCTATGTATAAAATACTTTTGTGGAATAGAACTTTAGAATATTAACTAAGTGCTGAAGGTCTTAGTTCTTTGTTTTAGTATATGCATATCCTATCTATTAAAATAAGAACCCAGTTAGAGACTTCTGGGATGGTCCAGTGGCTAAGACTCCATGAGCCCAATGCAAAGGCCTAGGTTCTATCCTTGATCAGGGAACTAGATCCC
Organism: Ovis canadensis; assembly: GCF_042477335.2. Taxonomy (NCBI): domain Eukaryota; kingdom Metazoa; phylum Chordata; class Mammalia; order Artiodactyla; family Bovidae; genus Ovis; species Ovis canadensis. Next base: position 63,935,126 of record NC_091253.1, read on the forward strand.
ACATGCCACAACTAAGAGTTTGGATGCCACAACTAAAAATCTTGTATGCTGCAACTGAGAACTAGTACAGTCAAATAAATAAAAATTAAATATTTAAAGAATTGAACAAATAAGAACTCAGTATATCAGAATTTCTGCCCCAGTGGCCATATATTATCATTTACCCCTGCTGCTTCTCCTGCTTGGATTATTTTGTCTTCTCTCCCACTCCATATTCTTCAGCGAAAGGAATAGAAAAGTCCTTGGGCTTATTTTCACTGTCCCTGATTCCAAACCACACTTCACTCCCAGTTTGGTAGTCCTGACGGTCAGTCATATTCCAACCTCTTTTCTGTCCCTTTTTTTAGAGACTAGAGTTGTGTAATATTCTTCTGGATAAAGCCACTTTTAACTATATACTTTAACTTTCCTTATTGCTTTGTGTATTGCCAGAATCACAGTTTGCAACAAGTTGTGACATCTTTTCCCCTCAATCTCCTACAATGCAAGAAATCAGCATTTGATATGCTGTGTGTACGCATGTGCGTGGTGCAATGTGGACAATAGGAGAAGTACAGCAGACACAGATCTTGATAAACTGTAACATGCTGCTCTCAAATTCTAACATCCTACTTCTTTTTCGTAGGAATTTGTAATACATTTCTGATGCTGTCAATGAAAATCAAAATATTTTCCATTCAGAGTTTATTGTTTAAAGTTTTAAGTAGTAAGAATGTACACTGATTTATAGATTTTATTAACAATTGAAAATTTTGACACAGTCGTAATCAGATGATGCTTTCATCAGAAGTAGGTACAATTTGCAATATTAAAACCGGAGTGACCTTAAAACCCCTTCCTTTCACTACATTCACCAAACGCTGCCAGATCATTCCTTGAGTATATCAAGGAATAGGGAAACAGGAAACATCTCACCTCCAGCTCCTTGAGAATACAAAAAATACAGTAATTGGCTTTATATTTTTCAGCGGCAGGAGTATGTGATTCAATGCAAGAAATTCCAAATAGCTTTGGTTGCAACATCTAAATGAGTTAGTCTGTTGGGAACAACCATCTTCCTGAGTGACACATGGTAAAATCAAGCTGGAAAAGGTAGGGAGCCTCCTGACAACAAAAGCAGGAGTCCTAGACTTTTTAACTTTTTGCCTGTTCTGAAAACTAGAAAAGGGTTGTTGCTTTGCTTCAAAGGCAGAATAATACTGTGTGAATATATCCTCTGTCTCAATAATCCAAACAGAAGAAAAATCCTGATTGAAAGATATTGATAGAAAGAAAAATGGGAAGAATCAATCCTGAGTCTGATTGAAAATGACTAAAAAGGAAGGAATGTGAAAATATTTCTCAGTGAAGCTGGGATAAAGATAATAGAGTCTAATTGACTCTAATATGAGTCTAATATGGTTCAAGAATTCATACTGAGGATTTCAACCTTACTTATTGAAAAATATCTATAGGTATTTAGAGAGATAATCACAAATATGGGAATAAATACTCAATGGTACTTTAAAATTCTTTAATTAAAAGAACATTGTGTTTATTGCTTAAAATTTGGAAATGTTCTATTTCTAACCAACTGGAAAGACTATGTTTATCAGTTGCCACCATACAGTGTCACAGGCAAAGCAATGAATTTGTGTGCATTGCAGTAATTTGGGTAACTGTTAGTGACAAACTTTATTTTCTACTGATAAATCACAAAATGCCCAAGCTTGTACATGTTCTAAGGAAAAACACAACTTAATCATCAACAATTTATAGGTATATGCAGATAGCCAATGACTAAATGTGCATGTTAAACACCCTTTTGGATTTTTTATCTTATATCTCTTTCTTTGAGCCCCATTCTGTTTTCATCCCTCCTAGTTATGATCCATGTTGTAATCACAATTACCTAAATACAAGTTTTAATTTACTTATTAACACATTCTTAGTACATTTTCTGTGCCCCATATGCCTACAGGCGGCTCCTATTGTTTTTTACCATCTGGGCTGCTGAATTTCAGAATCTTTCCTTTCCTCTCTTTTTAAGAAAACTTGAGCTATCTTTTAAAGGCAATGAACTTAGAACATCACTGGACATGCCACCAGCTGCTTTCTTTCCACTTTGGGCTTTTACCCTATGTGAGACTTGTGCATTATTAAAGCACTGTTTATGACAAAGCATGGATTAAAGTGTTCCGGATGATTTTGAAAAATTGGAATTTTAAAACAGTATTAAAAGTCAAAATACAATTTAAGAATTAAAGCTAGTTACATGGAGCGTATGGCTTTGTGAGAAAAAGGGCCTCAAAATTTTTAGATAGTCAATGTGAATTCTACATTTCTCCATCAGCCTCTTTGTATGTCCATCAAAATATTTAGAAAGTGTGGTGAGACAGTCTGCCAAAACATTCCCTAGAATGAAGCTGAAGTTAACCATCCAAATGGTGCTTCTAGTCTAGATCAGGTTTTACAGGTCCTTGGCTACAGGCAGGGAAAACTAATTGAGGGCCCATCATCACCATCATTTAAAAAACAAATGAGCAAAGAACACAACAAAACATAAAAATTTTTATTGTCTCAAATCTAGAATAAATAATCATGAATATCAAAACTCTTACATTCCCATGAATTGCTTCTAACCAAGCTAAGGCATATTGTGTTTGCTTCGGAAAGACTGGACTTGTCCAACTCCTATTAGAAGGAGAGATGCATTCAGTGCTCACAGCAGGCAACTGTCCAAGCTATTGTGGTTTAGCAAGGACGTGTAGCAGCCCCACCTCTCTTATTGCTGTTTGAAAAATGTAGGGTGACAACTATACCTTCTCCACCCATTTTGAATCACTTAAAAAACATATTTTGTGAACTTTTACATTTTTTAACATTGCTCCATATAAACCCACACTCCTCACAACTCCCAAGGTAGAGTATTTCTCATTTCTATACTTCTGCATACCTAACTGATACTGTATATCTTTGTTTAGAAGCTATGGCTTCTATTAAATTTAATTACTTACCCCTGTGGCTTTAAATTGAGGGTGGCTATAAAACAAAGACGGCTTCTATTAAATTTAATTACTTTCCCCTGCGGCTTGCACGGGACGGGTGGCTTCTATTAAAAAACTGCATGGTATAGGTGTGGCTGCTAATCAAGGATGCTTCTAAATGAAGATATACAGTCTATGGTAATAATTAATCAAAGGAGAGGATGTTAGGTATAGAAATAGGATTGCATGATAAATGCCAATTCTGAAATTTATTAAAGTAATCATAGTTCTAAAAGAATTTTTCATAATTTATGTTTTCTGCTTTTCTTAATTAAAAAATATAGGTTACATCTGTGCATACTATATAGGCTATATTAGTGTTCTATGGAGGAAGGTAAATATTTTTCAAACATCACACTCTATTAGATAAAGAGTGAGACTCTGTGATGTTTTTAACTGATTTTTTCCCTTTTGATAGTAGCTGAATAAAGAAAATGGCTTACAGATTTAGCTATGTATGTAGTTTGAAAGTAACAACTGAAAAATGATGTTCATAATCTGAATTGCAATGAAACCAATTATCTGTACTGTGGTTGTTCACATGGGAATTCTCCTAAAGGTTTAGTATTTCTTAAAAGAAATTAAAAACAGCTGTAAAAATACCATAAAACAAAAATAGCAGCTGCAAAAGAGATTAACATTCCTAAATTTCATTTGAACCTGATATGTTATTTTTCCAACAGCATCATATATATTCTGATTTTTAAATCTATCTTTATGAAATTTTACCTTAAAAAACACAGAACTACTGAATATGTTCTTGATATTACCAGTATTTAATATTCATATGAATTTTATATATTATTCTCCTTTGTTATTGTTTTAATTCTATCATTTTTAGTAGTCCTCAAGTATGAGCTATCATTGTTAAAGTCATTTAAGATTTAAACAATACTGAGTAAACAAATTTGGTGTTTCTCTCTCTCTCTTATTTTTTCATTATTTAAAGCTGTCAACTGCCTTTCACGCTGAACCTTGAAGACCAAGGGCTTTTTAAAATTTTTATATAGTGTCTACTTTCCAATTAAGAAATCATCAATAAAGTATACCTGATATTTTTCATATGTATATATACCTACACACATATATGCATATATATTAAAACAAAATGCAATTTTTGAAACAAATCTGGGGGCGGTGACAGTATAAAACAGTTAGTTTTGCCATGCTGTTCAAAACATATGGCAGCAACTTTTCTAGTCTTGTGCCAGATGGAGGCCTTTAATCGATCCGGTCTGTTATACCGTATGTTATTTCTCCATTAAAAGGGGTTCCTCCTTTCCAATTTACAAATAAATTGCTAAATGTTTAAGTGTGAGAAGTAGCACTTTGCAACTTAGAAATGATAAACTGAGAATCTTTATTTTTTAAAAGCAACAAATTATTAAAAGGATAAAAATCATCTGAAAGTTGTATTTGTATTCTTTCAGCAAAACTTTTATCAGATGTTCAGATTTAACATATATTCACCATAGTTTATGTATTGTTTGGGTTTTGTTGGTTTAGTAGCCAAATGCTTTCAGATAAGAATATTATACTTGACAAACTCTCCAGTAAATATTGCCAATATTAACGGAGACAATTATATCATTCAAGTTGGTAAAATTTCAGTAATTACTTCGAGATTTCAAAGGTAAGAATCACTTTTCAATTGCATTTCATATTAAAATGTTTCCAAATTTTCTATACAATTAAAAATTGTTTTCCCTAAATGACTATTAAAATCAGCCTCATTGCCAATTAAAAAAGTGTGAGGAATCATTAATCTAGGTACAAAGTAAAAACATTTTATGTACATCAATATGTGAAAGGCAAATTTAAAGTAAAGATGCTGTTGTTATAACACAAATAACTGTAGTTTGAATTGTCTTAAAGCTCATTCAGACACACATTTAATTTAAAAAATATGTGAGGAGCTGAGAAATAAAAATGTAACATTTTGAAATAGTTTGGTGCTATTGTTCTTTTGTTATAAATATTATTTGTGACATAGGTTCAGATTTTGAAGTAAACTAAGATGTATGCATAACAAATCAAATGAAAGCAACTAGTCTCTGGAGAAATGTGCAATCCTTTTGTAGAACTCAGCTTTCATGTAGACCAGTACTTAGCATATTCACAGCTTATAACAACTTATGAAATGGGTGAATGTTGAAACAAACTATCAACTAGATCTATTCTCTTTAGGATGTTTATTTATGACTACTTTCTTTTGAAAGAAACCAGGAGTATGATAATGGTCGCACACAGACTAAATAGGCTGTGTTTCCATGAGCAGTAATCCCATACAAGCAGGAGAGAGAAAAGCCGTATTTTTCCAATATAATACTACAAGGGCAAGTGACAACCTTACCTGATGGCTGATATCTTTTATAGTACAACTGTGACATATTTTATGCATCACAAAGAATGATCAAAGATGTCTCTAGAGGCTCTCTGTCATGGAATGTGGCCCCACAGCCCCCGTCTGCCTTTAAATCAGGCAATAATGCAGCTTTAAAATAAGTTGGGCATGCTTTCCAGGGTGATGATTATTTTGGATATATTTGAGCATGATTTTGTGTTCTCTTTCAGTTATGTGATTTCTAAAATTATAGGCATGTTTCATTTGGTTGTGAAATGAAAAGCGACTAAAATAAACATGAGATTGTGTATTTTTAAAAGTCCGTGCTTAACATATAGTTCTGCTTGTTTTTACTGCTTTTGTAATATAATAGAGTTTAGGAAAGAAAATGAAATTCAGAAACTAACATAACCATTCCCATTTGTTTCCTATTAAAACATATTAATAAAATAGCTTCAGTGTACTTTTGTTCTTATATATAAAATTTTGCATTGCAGCTATTTTTTTTAATCAAACTTAAATGACTATTTAGGTTTTCTGTACAAATTGAAAATAAAATGAAAAATTACAGCAATTGCACAGTTAATTTTAGCACACAAACACCAATCTTCTATAATTTCCAAAAGTACTGTCTTCCTAAATATCTTGAAAGGTTTCATCCTGGTACTCAGACTCATCTAGATAACTAAATTTATCCTATCTTTGGAGTTTTTCTCTACATATAACCAAAGGCCAAAAAAAAAAAAAGAGAGACAGAGTGAGAGAGATTTCATTATGTTAAACCCTACTAGATATTTATAATGAGAATTATACCAGGACTACATTGTTTTAAACAAACAAGTAAGCAAAACCTGGCTACGGTTATTGGTTAAAGGCCTTTGTTAATGGGAGAAGCTGATCAGTTGCATAAATCAGACAACTGAATTTTGTTACATTGGTAGGCTGATATATGCAAAGAGATATCACTGGCTACATGTCAGTACTTTCATTGAAATTTTCATTTAGTGATAGCTCTTGGGTGCTGAAGAACTCGAAGTCTGTGTTCAGTGACTGTTCAACTCATCTTCAAAACAATGCAGGGACAGTCAAGAGATTATTAACACAGTTAACTAGTCTCATCGGCAAAACTACCGCAAATGTTTGCCCTGAAGAGCGTGAGTACATAAAGAATACCTTTTATTTCTGAGAAACATGCATACCCAATTATAATGTGCAGTGATCTATTTTTAGCCAAAAGGACACTTTATTGCCTTTGTAGCCTTTAAGAAGTATTCATAATTATATTAAAATTAAAATTCTATTCTCTCAGATCAGTGAAATATATAGTTCATATTTGAATGTGTTGTCATATTTGTTTGTATTTTAATGGTCTTAGATAGAGATAGTGTCTTTAAAATTAATTATTTATGAAATAAATATGAAAATGAACTGTAATTTTCAATATTATGTAATTTCTAACTATTCCCCACTGCACCTGAAACCAATAAAATGCCATAAAAAAGGAAGTAGGAAAAATGTACTTTTATAAGAAATGTTATTCCTTTGGCTTTTCAGAGTCATGAAATGTACAGTGGTTTCTAATTTTATAAGATTATCAGCTAAGAGTCCTGACTTTTCTGAGATTTAACTTATTTGAAAGGTAATATTTATAAGTTAATATTTCATTTTGAACAGATCGGTAATGTGCCATTATTTACAGCATATCTAAAACTGCTTTGAAACTATAAAGTATTAAAGACATATATGACTATCATTTGCAATCAGCAATCATTAAAAAAAAAAAAAGATTGGAGCTTCCCTGGTGGCTCAGATGGTAAAAAATCTGCCTGCAATGCGGGAGACCTGGGTTCAATCACTTTGGCACTGTGTAATATCTTTCTACCCATCATCTTTCAAAATTCTATTAAAAAGAAGAAAGCTCAAAAGTATAATTATATACTTTTATAATTATATACAAATTTGGGGGGGGCGGGGCTATCCAACATAGCTTGCAGGATCTTTGTTCTCTAACAATTGGTTGAACTCAGAGCCTTTGTCTTGAGAAAGTTGAGTCCTAACCATTGAACTGTTGGGAAATGCCCTCAAAATGATAATTATAAAACACTGTCTTTCTAGGTGAAAATTTTCACAATCAATTTATTATATCAAGACTGTTCTGTTTATGAATCCAGAAGAATATTACAGAAAAAAGTTAAAATATTTTTAGTAAACAAAATTTTAGACGTTAAACTATTTTTAAGGGAGAGGCAAAGAAGATAAAATAATTTACTTTTAGGTCTTCTTGGCTTCCCAGTTAGCTCAAACTGTAAAGAATCTGCCTGCAATGCAAGAGACCTGGGTTTGAACCCTGGATCGAGAAGATTCCCTAGAGGAGGGCATGGCAACCCAATATTCTTGCCTAGAGAATTTCAGGACAGTGGAGCCTGGCAGGCTACAGCCCATGGAGTTGCAAAAAGTCAGACACAACTGAGTGACTAACACTTTCACTTGGCCATTAGCTAGTTTATGTATAATTATAAGTATATATATGGTTTCCATGGTTTCATATATCTTTAGTTTCAGTATTTACAAATTTAAATTTGATAAAATGTTTATGCAGTCTCTTCCAGCTCTAGAATTGAGGAGTTTTAGTTTGAGAAGGAACTCTAGAGTTCATTTCGCCTTTAATATCTCAAACCATGTTTTAGTCCTCTTACCAAAATAGCAAAATATTATATTTATGCACATTCACAGATCACAAAAATTTTCCACATATATTACTCAGATTATTCATACAATAGTTCCTCCTCTCTACTATAAAACATGTCTCATTATCCTATTATAAGATAATGACAGAATTTTGAGTCAATGTGTCACTTTTTTCTTTAATATTTTCAGAAAGTGGCCAAGTGCAAAATAGAAGCCAAGTGTATTTCAAATAGTGTATTTTGTGCTTGTTGCCTTCTACTGCTGCCGCTGTTGCTAAGTCGCTTCAGCCGTGTCCGACTCTATGCGACCCCATAGACGGCAGCCCACTAGGCTCCCCAGTCCCTGGGATTCTGCAGGCAAGAACACTGGAGTCGTTTGCCATTTCCTTCGCCAATGCGTGAAAGTGAAAAGTGAAAGTGAAGTTGCTCAGTCGTGTCCGACCCTCAGCGACCTCATGGACTGCAGCTTACCAGGCTCCTCCATTCATGGGATTTGCCAAGCAAGAGTAGTGGAGTGGGGTGCCATTGCAGGATTACTTAAATACTCTTGAAAAGTAACAGTTCAGCCTTTGAGAGACAAGGAGCTCATTAGAGTATGTCAGCCTATATTTTTGAGGTTGCTTTGTAATACAATGATGTAATAATTAATAATTACCTTATATGGACCCCTATACTACACTTTATCATATGCAGCCACCATTCTGTTTCTATAACCGAAGATCATACTGTGTTCTTGGTAGAGTAGGGTTTATGGTTTATGTCTCTGAAACTTCAGCAAAAAGCACAATGATTGCAACATAGTAGATACCCAGTGAATATGTATTGAATCAGTTCGGTTCAGTCGCTCAGTCCTGTCTGACTCTTTGCAACTCCATGAATTGCAGCACACCAGGCCTCCCTGTCCATCACCAACTCATGGAGTTCACTCAAACTCATGTCCATCAAATCAGAGATGCCATCCAGCCATCTCATCCTCTGTCGTCCCCTTCTCCTCCTACCCCCAATCCCTCCCAACATCAGTCTTTTCCAATGAGTCAGCTCTTCTCATGAGGTGGCCAAAGTATTGGAGTTTCAGCTTTAGCATCATTCCTTCCAAAGAACACCCAGGTCTGATCTCCTTTAGAATGGACTGATTGGATCTCCTTGCAATCCAAGGGACTCTCAAGAGTCTTCTCCAATACCCCAGTTCAAAAGCATCAGTTCTTCAGTGCTCAGCTTTCTTCACAGTCCAACTCTCAATATATTGCTCCAAATTTTTGAAAGTGATCCTGTCCAAAGCTATTATAAGTTTGTGAACCTTATATGCTTGCAGGTGAAACCTCTCCAGCCATTTCAGAGTGGATTCAAATAGACTTGTTCACAAATGTGTCATCAACACTTGGAACAGTATCTGCAGGTAGTTTGCAAGCAACTATATACATACATTATATAAGGGTGGGGATAAGTAAACCAAAACTAATAAAACTGTTTTCAGGCAAATTTATCACCTAAAGATGAAATCAAATCACTCTTTTTATAAATTTGTTGTTGTTCAGTTTCTCAGTCACGTCTGACTCTTTGAGACCCCATGGACTGCAGCACACCAGGCTTCCCTGTCCTTCACCATCTCCAGGAGTTTGTTTAAACTCATGCCCATCGAGTAGGTGACATGAGTCTAAAAGCTATTATTTGGACATGAGTCCAAAAGCTCTTATAAATAGTGAATTAAAACATCACAGCACTACTAACAAAAGTTCATATTTTTAAGAACAGGTAGAATTGAAGAATTAATAGCAAGTCTCAAGGTTAAAAGGAAAAATTAAACTTTAAATATTGGATGTATTTGTTGCAAAACTTTAAGTCCCAGTATTTAAATCAAAACCCAGAACTATAGGTCCCTGTGCTGAGAAGAATAGTCTGAATTTAAATTTTTATTTATGAAACTTTTCATGTGTTTATCCAATGTAAATTGAGAAACGGAGACAAAATGACAAGGAATTGAATAAAGAGCAAGCAAGTATCACATGTATATATGTGATGAAACAGTCACACAATTTAGGAGGAATTTGTTTTATCTTTGTGTTTTAAAAGAGCATGTTGACATACAATAAAATAAAACAAGTAATAGGGAAAGGATAGAATGATAAACAGGTAAAGGAGGTAAATTTATAATAAGAAGCACAGACTCACTTTCAACTGTGGTGTTGGAGAAGACTCTTGTGAGTCTCTTGAACTGCAAAGAGATCAAACCAGTCAATCCTAAAGGAAATCAACCCTAAATATTCATTGGAAGGACTGATGCTGAAGCTGAAGCTCCAGTATTTCGGCCATCTGATGCGAAGAGATGACTCATTGGAAAAGACCCTGATACTGGGAAAGATTGAAGGCAGGAGAAGGGGACAGCAGGGGACAAGATGGTTGGACGGCATCACCGACTCAATGGACATGAGTTTGAGCAAGCTCTGAGACACAGAGAAGGACAGTGAACTCTGACATACTGCAGTCCATGAGGTCACAAAGAGTCAGACACAATTTAGTGACTGAATTCGCTTTGCAAACTGTATTCAAATTACTGTTTGTGAATATGTTACTCTTTTTTAAAGTCATTTTTCAGACATAGTGGTCCAAGTTGAGTGATTAGTTGATTTCCTTAACTTACTCTGTCCTGACAACCCTTCTAGTACCTTCTCTAGTTAAGTCATGTATGTACTTTGAATAAAATTTCAATGAAAAGAGAACTGTGTTTACTCAGAAAATTTTTTTCTCTGCTGTCTTACAGATAACTGTAAACAAATAGAAAAAAAGTCAAATTTGATAAAATGGTCTACTAGTGAGACTTCAGAGAAGTAGGAACTTGCATGAATCACTGATAAGATAGAATAACTTGGGTGAATATCACAGACAATATGCTATGAGAAAGAAGCCAGTTTCAAGAGGTTGAGAGTGAACGTGAAAGCCACTCAATCATGTCTGTCTCTTTGTGACTCCATGGACTGTAACTTGCCAGGCTCCCCTGGCCATGGAATTCTCCAGGAGAGAATACTGGAGCGGGTTGCCATGTCCTCATCCAGGCGATCTTTCCAACCCAGGGACTGAACCCAGGTCTCCTACACTGCAGGCAGATTCTTTACCATCTAAGCTATTATAATTTCATTTACATGACATTCTTAAAAGATAAAATTATAGTTTGGGTGTACAGAGCACTGACTGTCAGGGATCAGGGATGAACCCTGTTAGAACATCAAGGTAGTAGGTAGGGTTTGGGGGCATGATATAACTTGTGGAGTATTCTTCTTTTGCAAGCGGTTTCACCAATGTACAGCTCTACTAAAACTAATAAAACTTTACAGCCTAAAACGGCAAATTATTAGGCTTTTCAATATTTATATATTTTATACATATATTTCAATATATATATATATATTTATATATTTTGTATCTAGTCACATGTTTTTATATTCTTTATTTATACACTGAAAAAACAAGAGACTATATCATAAAATAATTAAATTACTAAGCTTTCGTGAGTAGGAAGGTTTGGATCAAGACTGGTAACAAACTGAAATATTTTAATTTCTATCTTTTAATATTGTTTTTATTTGTCATGTGGTTGAATTACCAGTTTGAAAACACACTTAAATTACAATAAAAAATCAGATCTTTGACTGTTTGCTTCTATTTACTCCATGTTGGTTAGTTGCTCAGTTGTTTCCAACTATTTGTGACCCTGCCAGGCTCCCCTGTCCATGAAATTCTCCAGGCAAGAATACCGGAGAGGGTAGCCATTTTCTTCTCCAGTGGATCTTCGCTTCCCAGGGATCAAATTCCCTCCTGCACTATAGGCAGATTCTTTACCACTGAGCCACCAGGGTTATCCCCACAAGAGTAATCACTTGTTTGTTTAATAATTTTTTCAGTTCAATAGTTGCAATAAAAGGTAAATATATACAAATTGCACTGGACTCATTTCCTGAAAAATAGTTTTCTTTCTACCCTATGTATAGAAAGGTAGAGCCCCCTTTCCAGTAGGTATTCATGGATCTTTCTTTCTAGAAACAATTCCTTTTATGATTGAATTAGTTGCTTTGAAATAAAATTTGGGGAAAAAAAATGAGAATCTATTTCTTTGTTGAAATACTAACATCCACAACCGTATGCTTTGGATTGTTCTGTGGCTAAATTCTATTTACTCTTTTGTAAATTCATCTATGTTTTGTAGTATGTAATGCTAACAGGTTACAAAAAACAATAATAGCAATTAAGCTGCTTTATTTAGACAATGGGAAATAATTGATTATTTTCCTACTCACTTGACCTAGCTGATTGCTTTAGCCTTGCCTAAACTGTCCACATGTGAAAGTTACCAGTTCAGTTCAGTCACTCAGTCGTGTCCGACTCTTTGCGACTCCAGGAATTGCAGCACACCAGGCCTCCCTGTCCATCACCAACCTCCGGAGTTCACTTAGACTCATGTCCATTGAGTCGGTGATGCCATCCAGCCATCTCATCCTCTGTTGTCCCTTTCTCCTCCTGCCCCTAATTCCTCCCAGCATCAGAGTCTTTTCCAATGAGTCAACTCCGCATGAGGTGGCCAAAGTATTGGAGTTTCAGCTTTAGGATCATTCCTTCCAAAGAACATCCAGGACAGATCCCCTTAGAATGGACTGGTTGAATCTCCTTGCAGTCGAAGGGACTCTCAAGAGTCTTCTCCAACATCACAGTTCAAAAGCATCAATTCTTCGGCTCTCAGCTTTCTTCACAGTCCAACTTTCACATCCATACATGACCACTGGAAAAACCATAGCCTTGACTAGACAGATCTTTGTTGTCAAAGTAATGTCTCTGCTTTTGAATATGCTGTCTAGTTTGGTCACAACTTTCCTTCCAAGGAGTAAGTGTCTTTTAATTTCATGGCTGCAATCACCATCTGCAGTGATTTTGGAGCCCCCCAAAATAAAGTCTGACACTGTTTCGACTGTTTCCCCATCTATTTCCCATGAAGTGATGGGACCAGATGCCATGATCTTAGTTTTCTAAATGTTGAACTTTAAGCAAACTTTTTCACTCTCCTCTTTCACTTCCATCAAGAGGCTTTTTAGTTCCTCTTCACTTTCTGCCATAAGGGTGGTGTTATCTGCATATCTGAGGTTATTGATATTTCTCCCAGCAATCTTGATTCCAGCTTGTGCGTCTTCCAGCCCTAAAAGAATCTATTAATTTCCATTGCTATTCATCTTCTGCTGTCTTTGCTGAGAATTAAATAAGCTAACTCAGGACCCAGACTAGTTAAGACCTTAAGTTTCCCCACATACTTTCATAATTAGCAATGCTAAGTGTATACACACTTCTACTTGCTCTGTCAGTTGTTAAAACATGAAAAATTTCATTCTTTTTTTTTTCAATCCAAGGTATTGTTTGAAGAAAACTGCTGTATTTCCATTGCCAATCATCTCTTTATTTTTGTTGCAGTTCCTTCTGGAAAAGGAAAAATATTCTCCCCATTTTGAAAAGAGACTATTCTTTCATTTATCAACGAAAAAGCAAAGGATGTCAAGACTTAAAATACAGTTTCCAGTTTTGAGGACCATGATACACCAAATAAATAACTAATTTAGTTAGAGAAATCAGTAAGTTTAGTCTACAGAGCCAATTGCTTGCATGCTGCGACTACAGTATTGATTTAGGCTTTGGTCTTCAAGCTTCCCAAAATATTATGAAAAAAAAAATCCAGTTTGAAGATTAATGAGTAAGGCTTTTCTCTTGCTTATTACAGATTTGTAAAAATCAAACCACAGATGCCCCTGCAGAGAGGGGGGAAGAAAATGGTGTGAATCCTGTTTTGAGTCCCAGTAAGCTACCATTTAAAATCATGGTTTAAAATCATGATTTAAAAAGGTGGTATATTAATTTGTCTTTAATCATCTTAGACAAACTTCCCCCACAATACTCTTCATGACTAGAAAAAGAGAGCTCAGAAGCTTTTGTCATGATTTTGCACTCTTGGCACTGCACTAATTAATAACACTATCTTCAAAATATTACATTAACAAATCAGAGTCATCAAGGAGGACATTAAAAGAATGATAGGCAACAAATGATCACTATTTTATTAGACCAAATCTTGACTCATAAAGCCCAAGCTGTCTCCCTCCCCAGGAAGAAAGATGGTAATGTGCTAGATTGTGTATGAGGTCTTATTATAAAGATGTCAGGTTTAGTTTGAAACATAAACATATTTTTATTCATACATTAGTACTTATAGTGATCAATGATAGTGTATCTAGTATACTAGAATTTGTTTTTGATCAGTAGAAAAGCAATTATTCATAAAACTCAAACTAGAGGCAAAGTTGTGAAAGAAAAGGGAAGAATTATAGGTTTCTTACAGGGAAGGTAATTTTAATATAGACGAGATTGGTCCAAGTTCTGCCATTTGGATTGATAGATTATCTAGCAGAAGTATCATTTCAATAATCTCAATGACAGTATAGCACTAGATACTTGGTACAGTATTATAAATTAAATTTACTGCTAATGTTATTGCAGACAATATGGAAAGAGATCTATTATTTGTGTTTGTGAAAGTTTAGATTGAAAGAAATTTAAAATTCTTTGACAAATCATAACAGGAATGATCTATATCATACGGGTATATTGCCGGTTGCCAAAAATTTCACTTTAGCCATTACTTCTTCATCAGTATCCTTGAATTATAGTGGCATGATTCCACTTGTGAGAGAAAATATTATATTAGTCAACCAGAATGTTACCCCTGTAAAGTGGTGCTTTGTAGTGTTTGGCAATGTTGGATGCAGTTAACTTTTTAGAGAAATGTTTTACCTTTTTTTAAACTTTCTAATACTGAGAATTTATAGTTGGTACAAAATCAAGCTGTTGGTAATCTCGACTATAGTATAAAACCATAATTATACTGATGGAATTTATTATAAAACTGTAATTATAGCAGATGGGTTTTATTATATTAATGCTTACCAATTTTAACATGCATACATATCTTTATTAACCTCACTCAATATTATTCTATTCATATCTCAAAAACTATCTGTGATACAGCTAAAATATAATTTTATATCTATCAATCATCATCAATCCATATTCTTGCTTACATAATTATCTTTACCTAAAATAAAAGCAAAATCAATGTGTATATTAGTCATAATTTTTCCATAAAACATTCATCCTATATCATTATCGCTAAATTATATCTAGCTTATCTTCTGATCTGTAAGCCTCATAAGAGATAAGCAGCCTGAGCATTCAACACATTGTTTGAAACACAAGAGAATAAATCAGACACTGTCAAACTATCGATTTCATCTTCCTTTAACTATCAGTTGCATCTCTTACTGGATGCATTGACACGCACCAGCCACAAACCATTTTTTTCTGCTAGGCAATAAAGCAACAAAAGCCCATTATACACCACGGTGAATGCTAATTTTTGAGACGTGTCTGGTCTTTCCAGGCACTAGTAGTAAAGAACCTGCCTGCCAATGCAGGAGACATAGAAGACGTGGGTTCAATCTCTGGGTCAGGAAGATCCCCTGGAGGAGGGCATGGCACCCTACTCCATTATTTTTGCCTAGAGAATCCCATGGACAGAGGAGCCTGGTAGGCTGTAGTTCACAGATCACGAAACGTAGGACACTACTTAAGTGACTTAGCGTGAATGCATGGTCCTCTTTCAGGAGACTTAATCTTTCTAACAACCCTATCTGTAGATACTATCATTACATCTGTGTTAAAATGAGGAAACTAAGGCACAGAAACTAAAAACTGTACCCCAGATAACAAAAATAGAAAGAAGAGTCAGGATTCAAAAGCTGTATTTTGAAGGGATAAGATGGGAAAGACAGTTGACACTTTACTCTCTATCTTAGTTTCTAACCATATGAAAGTGTATGTGGGTCAGACCATGATATTCCTAGGACCTCTTCCACATTGATGTTTCCAAGAAATCACAGTGAATGCACATTATAGGTGCCAGAAAATAATTTTCTAGTTTTTGCTAATATATCTGATATATTATCAGATGCTGTATACTTAAATCAATGGCATACTTCAAAACATAGATCTCCTAGCTTACTAAACTTCTTGAATTTTTAGGGCTTCATTTTTGAATTGTAATTCTGTACAATTTTCCTTTGGTAACCTGCTTTAATTTTATCACCCATGAGTCAATGTGAGTCTTTTAACTTTGTGATTTTCATGCATACACTTTCTTCAGGTCAACATTTAAAAATTACTATGTTTACTAAGAATTACTTTTTTATTCCTTTTACTTCATTTATCATGATTTATACCCTTTCTGATTTTCTGGGCTCTAATAAATGGACTCCTCCATTGTTCTCATCTTTGAGAATTTTACAGACTTTCATTCTCTTTCCATTTAACCTTAATTTTTTCAGGAAGAAAAGTTATCTTGACAGTACAAAATTAGAGGCCTAGCTACCCTAAATAAAAAAGTGACATTTAGAGGAGGCAGTCATATTATTCAAGGTCCTAATAATGGTGTAATCATGAAAAATGAAAATTAAATTAATTTTTTAATTTAGAATTTTGCATTCTTTTTATTCAATTGTTTTATCTCCATCAGATATTTTAATTATCTTTGATATATCTTATATAGTTCTGGTTACTATAAATAATTTTCTAAATTTCAATTTGAATTTAATGTTTACATAATCGTGTATGTGTGTGTCTGTTCTTACCTAAGGGTGTGGAAAAGCTCAGTATGACTAGAGTGATAAATTTAATAATTTCTGTAGGAAATTGATTAGGATTGATTGATTACAATTGATTAAGAATTGAAACATCCTATTTCTTTTAATAACAGATTTTGAAGAGGTGAGTGTTTTTTGTTGTTTACCTAAATATGAAGAACATTATTTACTATTCCTACCCTGAACACCTAGATGTTAGGTGTTGTCTACCTAAATTCTTCAACAACATATCCTTCATTCAGTGGCCAACTGAACAGTTCAATCAATATGGGTAAAGTTTTGAACTTCAAGATTCTTATCAGCTACTATAAGAGATGACTAAACAACAATATTTATTCTAAATTATGGTTATTTATATCATGTGATAGATTAATTCCCATCAAAACCCAAGAACATTTCTCATATGTAAAAGAACATTTATATAGAAAAATAAGTGATTGCTTATTAAAATACCAAATAGCTTTCTATATGATGTTCCTACTATGGTATTAAATGCAACTTAATAGGCAGTAGTAGCGGAGAAGGTGATGGCACCTCACTCCAGTACTCTTGCCT
Source organism: Ovis canadensis (assembly GCF_042477335.2). Lineage (NCBI taxonomy): Eukaryota > Metazoa > Chordata > Mammalia > Artiodactyla > Bovidae > Ovis > Ovis canadensis. Next base: position 63,952,461 of record NC_091253.1, read on the forward strand.
GGAAAATCCCATGGACGGAGGAGCCTGGTAGGCTGCAGTCCACTGGGTTGCTAAGAGTCGGACACGACTGAGCGACTTCACTTTCACTTTTCACTTTCATGCATTGGAGAAGGAAATAGCAACCCACTCCAGTGTTCTTGCCTGGAGAATCCCAGGGACGGGGGAGCCTGGTGGGCTGCCATCTATGGGGTCGCACAGAGTCCAACATGACTGAAGCGACTTAGCAGCAGCAGCAGCAGCAGGCAATAGTAGAATTTAATTTAGAAGAGAAACAGAATAGTAGACCATTTGGAACAAAGAGCTCAGAAAACAGACCCAAGAAGTTTTTTGCCTTTCTACTGAGAATTAAAACACTTGGAAATAAAGCAGCATTTGCCACTTCAAAGTCAGGTAGTAGTTTTCAAGTTCCTTTTTCTGCGGCTCTCAAGTTGGAATATTATCTTTAATTTAATCTTTAATTTTTTATTATATGATTCATGTAGGACAAAGTTATTTTTCCATTTATGTCAAAGAGGTATAGAAAGTGCCTTTAATTGTTAGACTATAAGAGTTGAGGGAGGTTATGGTCCATACCCTTTTTATTTTGGTGTCTTTTCTCTTTCATTAGTTTTTGGGTTTTAACTTTAATTTTCCAAGTTTTAACACAGCTATTCTAGATCAATTTGCTTCTATTTTTGCTTTAAATGACTTTATTTTGTTTGGTGCAGTTTTGGAGTCACACGAAAATTGAGCAGGAACTGCAAACTACATAAACTCTTGGCTTCCACACATTCATAGCCTCCCATCTCCCACTAGAGTGGAACATTTGTTACAATTGATGAACCTATATTGACAAGTATCAATCACTCCAAATTCATAGTTTGCCTTAAAGTTTGCTCTTAGTTTGATTCACCCTGAGTTTTATACATTTTAAGGGTTTGGACAAGTGTATAATATGTCCATCTTTAAAGTATCACACGGAAAAGTTTTACTGCCCTAAAATTCCTCTGTGATGCACCTCAGTCAATAGTGCTTGATAGCAAAGGTTTTGCCCTACACTACCAAGAAAGTCTCAGAAGGCACTGTGGAAGGAAAGAGAATGTAATACAGTCTCAAAATTTGGTTTTCAGTTAATAATATCAATTTTAGAAAAATAAATGTCTAGTTATATTCTAGAACCATGTGGTTATACAGAGACATCTGAATTAAAAAGTAATTTGTAACGGAAAATTGAAGGTAAGTGCTTCAGAATATTTATGCTAAGATATTTAATTAGGAATGCAGTATTTGCTTGCATTATTGTCTAGTAAATAAGCACTATGGAATTAAATCAATACACTGTATCCTAGAATCTGGCAATGTCTCTATTGTGAATATTCGCTTGGTTTATGTAAACTTAAAAGGAGTAAATTTTGTCTTTGTTTCTTGGTCCTTTGATTCTGCACAGTGGTAAAACCCCTTTGTTGTTGGCATGGCTTAATTTAAATATGTAGCTGTTCTCTTTCTGTTTTCTCTGCAGGAAGTATCTCTTAAATGCCAGTCTTGTTAGCAATCAAGGGGAGCTGTTTCTTCTCCTCTTTAGTCCCAAAAGTGGAAACTTTTCAACATTATAAAAAGTATCTATTCTCTCCTCCAATATTTATCTAGCATCTTCTCTGTTAGACATAGTTGGGTTGCTTCAGCATGGACTGGCAAAACAAGATATCTACCTACGTCCCTACACCTTCACCTCATGCAGTCGTCCCTTTTAGCTCCATTGCAAAGTCTTTCACTTCTTTGCATGCCTAGTCACTCAAGTCATGTCAGACTCACTCCCCCATGTAGCCTGCCAGGCTCCTAAGTCCACAGGATTCTCCAGGCAAGAATACTGGAGTGGCTTGCCATGCTTTCCTCCAGGGGATCTTCCCGACCCAGGAATCGAACCCACATCTCCTGTGTCTCCTGCATTGCAGGCAGATTCTTTACCCGCTGAGCCATCAGGGAAGCCCCTTCACTTCTTTACATAAGCCCTATTGTCACATATTGTTCTAGTGTCATTATATAAAGTTCTTAGTTCTCTAAATGATCTTGTTTTCCCATCCCACTTTCCAACACCTCTTTCAAGTCTTAGTCCCAACATCACTCCTCAAAGAAATCTTTTTGTTTTTTGGTCTTCAGATGCCACTGATTCATGCACTTCCTTTTGAGAGTTTTATTTCAGCAGGATATTTATCATTATCTGTGTAAAGATTTAATAACTATCTCCCTACCAGTTTCTTCATTCCACGATGGCAGGACACCATCTGTTTTGTTCAGTTTCCTATTCCCAGCACTTCCCACTATGCCTTTCATTGACCGAGGCTGTGGAGTTGGAAGATGAGATGAAATGGAAGTCTCTCAGTCATGTCCGACTCTTTGCGACCCCTGGACTGTTGCCCTCAAGGCTTCTCTGTCCACGGGATTCTCCAGGCAAGAACACTGGAGTGGAGTTTGAGCTGATGGTTAAATTAAAAAAATTGAAACAGTTCTAAGATAAAAAATAAACATTTATAGGACTTCAAAAAGTTATTCTTAAATTTTTACCTTTGGCAAAATATATTATGAAGACCACTTTTGACTGGGATTTTGGGGGACTATTTTGTACTTTTTTTTCTTCTTTTTTTTTAAGTATAAACTTATTTATTTTAATTGGAGGTTAATTACTTTACAATATTGTATTGGTTTTACCATACATCAACATGAATCTGCCACAGGTATACACGTGTTCCCCATCCTGAAGCCCCCTCCCACCTCCCTCCCCATACCATCCCTCTGAGTCATCTCAGTGATTTTGGGGCACTATTTTGTACTTTAACAGCATTTTGTTAAGGAGTCAGAGAGATACCTAAAGTTATTTTATTGACATTGTGAATTAAGGTTATTAGCCTCCATTAGAATTTATTCTATTTTAGCCTACTGCTTGGTATTGAAAACTTCTTAGCTTTCTACTTTCAACTCTTCCCAGTCTGCACACTATTACTGAATCATTTTATCTATATCAAAAACTATAATGATGACCTCTTTACAGAAGACACTGATAGTTAAGATCCCATAATAATGTATTTTTTTGAATTTTAGGAAAATCCTTCAGAGTGTCCCAGAAATTCTTCAAATGCAAAAATGAACACTGGGCTCAGCATCTCAGGCTCATTTTCAATAGGGAGACTTCGTTCAGTTTTCTCTATGTAGATAAATTGCATTTGCTGATTCTTTATCATCAAGTCAAAATTCTCATTTCCATTATTGCTTTTTAAAATTTCTCTCATTTATATGTTATTAGTGCCTAGAGAATCCCAGGGATGGGGGAGCCTGGTGGGTTGCCATCTATGGCGTCACAGAGTCGGACACAACTGAAGTGACTTAGCAGCAACAGCAGCAGCAGTCATGAAATCTATCTGATTGTGCAGACCAAATATCTTTAAAATATAATCCCTCTTTTCTGTGTATTTTATACCTACAAGCTATATTCATGTACGGTCCGGGAAGCAATGTAAATTGGAGTGGTCAAGTAGGAGATGGCAAGAGTGAACGTTGATGGATGAGAATGGACCAGTGGAATTCAGATGACCATTATATATACCATTGTGGAAAGAACCTTTTAGAAGAAATAGAACAGCCCTCACAGTCAACAAGAGTCTGAAATGCAATACTTGGTGCAATCTCAAAAATGGCAATGAACTTGGTTCTTTTCCAAGGCAAATTATTCAAAATCAAAGTAATCCAGCTCTATGCCCCAACCATAAATGCTGAAGAAGCTGAATTTCACTGGTTCTAAGAAGACTTACAAGACCTTCTAGAACTAACACCTAAAAAAGATGTTCTTTTCATCATGGGGGACTAGAATGTAAAAGTAGGAAGTTAACAGATATCTGGTATAACTGGGAAGTATGGCCTTGAGTAAAAAATGAAGTGGAGTAAAGGCTAACAGAGTTTTGTCAAGAGAACACACATGTCATAGCAAACACCATTTCTCAGCAACACAAGAGATGATTCTACACATGGACATCACCAAAAGATCAATACTGAAATCATATTGATTATATTCTTTGCAGCATAAAGAGGACCTTGAACTGACTGTGGCTCAAATCATGAGCTCCTTAGTACAAAATTCAGGCTTATATTGAAGAAAGTAAGGAAAATTACTAAGCCATTCAGATATAACCTAAATCAAATCCTTTATGGTTGTACAGTGGAGGTGACCAATAGATTCAAAAGATTAAATCTGATATACAGAGTGCCCAGAGAACTATGGATGTAGATTCTTAACATTGTATAGGAAGTAGTAACCAAAATCATCCCAAAGAAAAAGAAATGCAAGAAGGCAAAGTGGTTGTCTGAGGAGGCTTTACAAACAGCTGAAGAAAGAAAAGAAGTGAAAAGAAAGAGAGAAAGGGAAAGATATACCCAACTGAATGTAGAGTTCCAGAGAATAGCAAGGAGAGATAAGAAGGTCTTCTTCAATGAACAATGCAAAGAAATAATAGAGGAAAACAGCAGGAGAAAGGCTAGAAATCTTTTCATGAAAGTGGAGATACCAAAGGAATATTTCATGCAAGAATTGGCCCGATTAAGCACAGAAACTATAAGGACCTAATAAAAGCAGAAGAAATTAAAAAGAGGTGGCAAGAATACACAGAAGAACTATGCAAAAAATCATAATAAGTCTTAATGGCTCAGATAACGACAATTGTGTGGTCACTCACCTAGAGCCAGAAATCCTAGAGTGTGAAGTCAAATGGGCATTAGGAAGCATTACTACAAATAAAGCTAGTGGAGGTGATGGAAGCCCAGGTCAGATATTTCAAATCCTAAAAGCTGATGTTTTAGCGCTGCACTCAACATGCCAGCAAATTTGGAAAACTCAGCAATGGCCACAAGACTGAAAAAGATGTTTTCATTCCAATACCGAAGAAAGGCAGTGCCTAAGAAAGTTCAAACTACCACACAATTGTATTCATCTCACATGCTAGCAAAGTAATGCTCAAAATCCTCCAAGCTAGTCTTCAACAATAGATGAACCAAGAATTTTAAAATGTACAAGCTGAATTTAAAAAAGGCAGAGGAACCAGAGATCAAATTGCCAGCATTCCTTGGATCATAGAAAAAGCATGGGAATTTCAGAAAAGCATCTACTTTTGCTTCATTGGCTATTTTAAAGTCTTTGTGTGGATCACAACAAACTGTGGGAAATTCTTAAAGAGATGGGATTACTGGACCACCTTACCTGTCTTCTGAGAAACTTGTATGCAGGTCAAGAAGCAACAATTAGAACCAGACATAGAACAACTGACTTTCTCCAAATTGGGAAAGGAATACAACAAGGCTATATATTGTCAGTCTGTTTATTTAATATATATGCAGTGTACATCACACAAAATGCTGGGCTAGATGAACCATAAGCTGGAATCAAGACTGCCCAGAGAAATATCAACAACCTCAGATACACAAAGGATGCCACCTCAGTGGCAGAAAGTGTTCAGTTCAGTTCAGTTCAGTTGCTCAGTCGTGCCCGACTCCCTGTGACCCCATGAATCACAGCACGCCAGGCCTCCCTGTCCATCACCATCTCCTGGAGTTCACCCAGACTCATGTTCATCGAGTCTGTGATGCCATCCAGCCATCCCATCCTCGGTCGTCCCCTTCTCCTACTGCCCCAAATCCCTCCCAGCATCAGAGTCTTTTCCAATGAATCAGCTCTTCGCATGAGGTGGCCAAAGTACTGGACTTTCAGCTTCAGCATCATTCCCTCCAAAGAAATCCCAGGGTTGACCTCCTTCAGAATGGACTGGTTGGATCTCCTTGTAGTCCAAGGGACTCTCGAGAGTCTTCTCCAACACCACAGTTCAAAAGCATCAATTCTCCAGCACTCAGCCTTCTTCACAGTCCAACTCTCACATCCATACATGACCACAGGGAAAACCATAGCCTTGACTATGTAGCTAAATAACCTCTTGTTGAAGGTGAAAGAGGAGAGATAATAAGCTGGTTTAGAACTCAGCAGTCAAAATACTAAGATCATGGCATCTGGGCCCATCACTTCATGGCAAATAGATGGAGAAAAAGTGGGAGTAGTAACAGATTTTATTTTCTTGGGCTCCAAAGTCACTGCTGATGGTGACTGCAGCCATGAAATGAAAAGACACTTGCTCTTTGGAAGAAAAGCTATGAGAAGCCTAGACAGTGTATTAAAATGCAGAGACATCACTTTGTCAACAAAGGTTCTAAAGCCAAAGCTATGGTTTTTCTGGTAGTCATGTACGTATGTGAGAGCTGGACCATAAAGAAGGCTGAGCGCCAAAGAATTGATGTTTTCAAACCATGGTGCTGGAGAAGACTCTTGAGAATCACTTGGATAGGAAGCAGATCAAATCAGTCAATCCTAAAGGAAATCAACCCTGAGTATTCACTGGACAGACTGATGATAAAGCTGAAGCACCAATGCTGTGACCATCTGATGAGAAGAGCCGACTCCTTGGTAAAGACCCTTATTCTTGGAAAAATTGAAGGCAAATGAAGAGGAGAGGAGTAGAGGATGAGATGGCTGGATGGCATCACTGATTCAATGGACATGAATTGAAGCAAACTCTAGGAGATAGTGAAAGACATGGAAGCCTGGTGTTCTTCAGTCCATGGGGTTGCATAGAGTCAGTCACGACTTAGTGACTGAACAATAGCAGAAAGGTGCCTAGATGGCTCCTCCAAAATACTCTGCTAGAGAAATCTTTCTTATAGAAACTTCTAATATGTAATTTGCTCTTTACAGGTCTTTAGAGCATGCACCAGAGCTTACTTTTCCAAAGTCCTGTGGAGTGATATTTTTCCATTCAATAGGCTTTTATATCAGTTTTGAATATAGCATTACAGATTTATATGAACTGAGGTGAAAATAGGTTCATGATATCTTAACAACAACTAAAAAAGGAGTCCATGAAATTGTATACAGAACAAGATTCTATATTTAAATATATATCCACAAATGCATATGATATGTAAGCTGTGGTATATAAATATGTATTTATACACATATATTTATATATATATATATATATCTTATTTAGCTCATCTAACTTTCTATTGTAATCTACTCCCCTTACATTTCTGTCTACAGCAGACTTTCTAATGGATGTGCTCATTTTTTGTTTTTCTGACGTGCTTTTTCAGCCTGAAAACAGAAAGAAATGTATGAATCCTTCTTCCATCCCTACTTACATCAAATTGGTCACCAAGTTCTAGTAATTCTGCATGTTAAATATTTTTAAAATCAGCCTATTCCTTTCTATCCTAATCTCTAGCTTTAGCTCTTACATACATTTTACCTTGCCCTCCTGTCTAAACACATGCATGTTTTTCTCTTTGCTCCCATGAATTCCTGGGCTTTGTTATTTCACTTATCACACAGTCTTGTTCTTTTGTTTTCATTTTTTTCTTTACTAGCTGCAAGGAACTTCATGTCATTGGCCACATCTGATATGAGACTAAATTCAACTGGGTGCTTAATACATGAAAAGCATTTAATCACCATATTAATAATAACAATGCTGGGCTCATAGCAATTGTTTACAATAATTACATTGACCCAATGTTCTGATAAACGCTTTTAGTTTTAATTAAATTTGTGTTGCATAGTAATTGCAGTATGTGCAAAGCTAAAGTTGAACTTATTTAAAATCTATTAGCAGAAAAAAAGAAATCACTTGATACTGTTGATTCATATAGAGGTTAATTTGAACTGTAAGAAAGGGATTGGTTGAGAAGAAGTTTGGCTGCTTCTGCTGAGGATGGGTGTAGAGTACAAAATCTCAAGTATTTGAGTCACCTGGTACAAGTGATGCCAGACACGGCGTAGCTGGGGAGAGATTAAAAACAATACATATTAATGACTCTCAAGGGAGTAATGGTAGATGTAAAAGAATCCACATTTTATCCTGTGAGCATGTCTATTCCCTGTTTCTTTTACTGGCTTCAGCCAATTCATGTCTCTAGTTTCCAAGTTAATATAAATCCTCTTGCTTAGTACTTCAAACAAATAAAGTTTCTATCTTTAGGTTGAGTTCTGTAATGAAAAATGCATGCTCATTGCAAAAACTAGATCAAGTAAATTGACCAAAAACTAAAAGAAAGATATTGTTGTAAGACTACTATCTAGATTGAAATAAATAAGGGGAAAAGATGTCGCAATGTGCCCTATGCTGATAAAGAGACCAAAAAGTGCAGAGGAGATCAGAGTGATAGTCAGAGAGAGGGCAGTGTTTAAGTGACTCTAGGACAGGAATACTCACTCGTTCATTTACTCATGCAGGGAATCTATGTTATGTATTGCACTCTATCTTCCCTTCCCATGTGGTGCTAGTGGTAAAGAATCCGCCTGCCAATTCAGGAGACGCAAGAGAAGTAGGTTCAATCCCTGGGTGGAGAAGATCCTCTGGAGGAGGAAACGGCAACCCACTCCAGTATTCTTGTCTGGAAAATTTCATGGACAGAGGAGCCTGGCGGGCTACAGTCCATGGAGTCACAAAGAGTCAGACTTGCCTGAGCACCAGCACAACAAGCACAAAACCTGGGGAAGCTAGGAGTGAATCAATGACGTAAGATCTTTACCCCTGTGGGTCTATAGGAATAATGAACTGAAATTTGTGTGATAGGAGGCATTGTGGTCATTTGGAAATTTATAAGCTCTGTAAGAACTTCAAAATTTGCCTTTACCCATTAAAAATATAAGCAAAATTAAAACCATAAATGTATCTAACCAGTTTGAACCAGATAATGATGATATATAAATTATGTGGTTGGCATATAGATATATTAAAAGAAAGTAAACAAATTGAGAGAAAACTTCAGATTAGAAAATATAATATATAGTATGATCAAGTTCTGAGAAAATTACAAAATCTATGCATAAAGTTGGAGAAGGAAATGGTAACTCACTCCAGTATTCTTGCCTGGTAAATCCCGTAGACAGAGGAGCGTGGTGGGTTGCCATCTTTGGGGTCACACAGAGTCGGACACGACTGAAGCAACTTAGCATGCATGCATGTGTTGGAGAGGGAAATGACAACTCACTCCAGTATTCTTACCTGGAGAATCCTAGGGACAGCAGAGCCTGGTGGGTTGCCGTCTATGGGGTCATACAGAGACGGACACGACCGAAGCGACTTAGCAGCAACAGCAGCATGCATAAAAACTACATGTATATAAATATATATACATTAGGTATGTCTAACATGAATTAAATAATATATGATCTACATTATGGCATATGTTTTATAAATAGTATCTATGTGTAATTTTATTTAGGATAAATTGTGGAAGATTGCACCTGGAGATATTATTTCTGATTTTTTTCATGGTTTATTTGGAATCTGATTCTTAAAAAAAATGAACTCAGCTTCTTTGTACAGTAAAGTCATTACAAAAATAAATCCAGAGATGACCAAAAAGTTTCTGTTAGATACTGAGGGTAAAATTATATTGGTGGAAATGATGTTGCCTTCAGTATAGTTAGAAACTTTGGTAATCAATTCACAATATCAATCTGCAGTAGTTATATCTCATGATATTGCTCAGGATTATGTTTTTTTTAATATAAAATAGAATTTAGTTAACGCAAATTCACTGGTTTCCACTTAAGTTCTAATACTCAGTTCTTCCTTATTTACCAAGCACATTATTTTTAAACTTTTCCCCCATAATCACACTTGTAAAAATTGCAATGTCATATCTAAAATTTGTTTACAAGTCTACTATAAGGAAGAAATGAAGAAATTCCAAAAGTACTGAGTTACTGAGAAGGAACTGGCTATATAAGTTCAAAGTGTTTCTTTGTATATTAGGTGGATTTAAAGGAGGAAAATAAGGGTTTGGCATGCTCTCTTGAACAATTGTTCAAATGTCTTGGGTTTGGCAAAGTTAAAACTACATTTTCCCATTCCCTTTTTTCTCATAATTTACAGAAACCATGTATACTTCAAGGGAAATTTAATCCATATGTTCTGATTCATTTGCACTTAACTTGTCATAATATTGTTCATGAAAGTCGTGTCATGTCCAAGAAAGTTTGTGAGATTATTTTTAATAATTCCCCATTTCCCCCTCTTCTAAGAAGCTGCATTTTGGCTTTAGGTAGCCAAATGGGAATCACAAAAAGTTGAAACTCAAAATGTACGTTTTTCAAATGAATTCATACTTGGGCAAAACTTTATCCCTTATTTATTTGTGTGTTGTAACAGGAAAGCTAATAGTATTGAGCTAAAGACCAAGTGGCAAGTCTATATAGCTTTTGTTGTTTTAAAATCAGTTCTTAGGAATAATCTTAAAAGACTTTAGTATTTAATAAATATGTTCCCCCAAATAAGAACTGTGATGTCTCCATGGAGAAAATATTATATTTCTACAAAGACAATTATAAAGCAGATGCTAGATTTATGAGAACCTTTGTCAGCTATCATTCTTTTGAGCTAAAAGGCAGCCATCAATAATGAGTCTAACACAAAGGGAGAAAGAGAAGCAAGACTCAAAGAATAACACCTTCTAAAAGTCATAATTGCTTATCCTGTATAGGATTGGTTTCTATGCCTCTCAGATGAAATAAAACCATAAGGCAAAGAGAATCTTAAAAGACTTAAAATCACATTGCACGCAAGCATTTGAATATACTCATGTCAGAACATTTCAGATATATTATTTTTAAATTTAAAGAAATTGTAAAGAACCATTTATTGTCATTTTTATTACCAGGGCTTCTAAGTATTCTTCCAGCTATATAATACAAGACTTGTGCATTGTGGTTGAACAATCCACAGCACCCCAGGTATTTCAAGGACACATTAGAAATGGTAATGAAAAAAGCAGAATGCACTGCACACTGTTTAGGAGATTGGGATGCCATTAAAAACTCCCCAGGAAGAATGAACTAAGGTCCAGTGTAAGGCTAAGACTGTGAAAGCTCAGGTTTTAAACCAAACCTAAAATCTCAGCCCACATCTATTTAAATTGATGTCAGATCACCTATCCCCAGGGAGAATGGATGCCTATTTGCTGTGCTGTGAACTATTTTAGAGCAGAAACATTGCATATTCTCCAATGAATGTTTCTGTGCACATCTGGATATATGCAGAAAACAAATGTAATTAATGGACTATGTAAAATAAATTACTGTATTTGAAATATCACTCTTTGATTCTGGATGAGTGGGTTTGTGGTCATAAAATTAGGGTCTCAATAACACATACATACATTCACAAACACACACACACCCCATTCCACAAACCACCAACTCCAGGAATAAGTGAGGAATTTAGCCCTTGGACCAGCTTGAGGCTTTTGATTAATTTCATCTGTCCTGTCACACATAGCTCTAAAGGGAGAAACCCATCATGTAGTCTTTGAACATATTTTTAAAATATTGTAGTAATTAATAGTTATAAGAAAGATAACATTTTACATTCTATATATTTTATGTAAACAAATCAGTTTTATGGGTAAAATGGTCACTCATCTTGCAATTAATCTTCAGAAAATTTTGTATGACAATTATTCTTTCAACTTTACCTATCTATCTATCTATCTATTTATCTTTCTAACATTGTTTGCTGGGGGACACTGACATTATCCCAAGAATAATATTAGACTAGACATTGAGTGGGAAATGTACTGGATTCATTTATAGACCAAGCAATCCAAACCTTGGGATTGTGTTGGTAACTTGTTTCTGAAAGCTCCAGTTGAGTTATGTTTGGAGCTTTGAATGTCTGGACAAATGAAGAACTAATTTTATCTTGGAATAGAGTTCCTGTTGCCTAGACTAAACATTGTTTTTGTTTTCTAAAAGCCCACTCATTATTTTCATGCAAAATATACTATATTAACATTAGACATTATTTTCATGGTTTCATATCAGTCAACAGTATGGAAAAAAGTGTTATCCTAGGCTTAAATCATTTTTGCCAAATGATATATTCTTCCATGTGTTTCAAAATATTCTTTTCAAAGTATTATGTTTAATCAGAATATGTCTATACTTTCTGAACAGTCTGAAAACTCCTCCTTATTCAAGGCTGAATTTTAGAGAGTTTGGACTAAAATGTGATGATGAGAATTTATGTTCGTGAATTAACATGTATTAACACATTTTCAGTGTCTATAATATAGATTGTGTACAACTGTGTTCATCCAAAACTAGTATTTTATATCAATGAAATTATTAGTCTAAACTGCATGTGAAAAATCCTTCCATTAATCACTGCCTCTTCTGGACCCCTACTTTATATATATTTCTTTTATGATAATCATCACACTACACTATGAGTCTTTTCAATATTTTTTTAGGGCTTCCCTCATGGATCAGTTGGTAAGGATCTGCCTGCAATTCAGAAGACCTAGCTTCAAACCGTGGGTCAGGAAGATCCCAGAATGAAGGAAATGGCTAGCTATCCTGTGAGGACAAGTGTCTAATTCATAGAGCATGACACATCATTGAAAGTGAAGTGAAAATGTTACTCGCTCAGTCGTGTCTGACTCTTTGTGACCCCTTGGACTGTAGCCCACAAGACTCCTCTGTGCATGGAATTCTCAAAGCAAGACTACCAGAGTAGGTTAACTTACCCTTCTCCAGGGGATCTTCCTGATCCAGGAGTCGAACCCTGGTCTCCTGCATTGCAGGCAGATTCTTTACCATCTGAGCTACCAGGGACACAAGATTAGGCTCATTACATATTTGTGGAACTAGTCCATTGACATGTGTCCTGAATTTCAACTGAAACAGACATTAACACTTTCTTGAACACCTGCCCATCATATTACCCTGAAAGTAAAAATGCGCATTCAAAATTAGTGACATCCTAGAGAAAGGTCTATGGTTTCCACATTTTGTTTTAACAGTTTAAAATTTAAGTCCCTATTTGCTCAATGTTTGAAATCAATTTGAACATGCACATAGTAAAACTCCATCAATAAATTCCAAAAACTCTACTTCCAGTCTTTGCACAGTGGGTGAATGTTTTCCATATTCTTCTGTTATACGTTAGTGGATGGGCTAAAGATAGAGTCATGCTATTAACTTTGACTCGCCAGACTTATGGTAACTTAAGCCCACAGTTAAAAAGCATTTGTACTTTGTGCATGGGTGTGTATATATGTGTGCACATGCAAAGGAATTGTGCCCACTTACAATTGCACATGCAATTCAAGTTCTGTGATTTCAATATGAGTTATAGGAGTATGACACTATAAGAATATTTATGGCTAACAGCTTTGGATGATTTTTATTTTTTATGCCAAGACGTGTTTGCTTGTTCAAATTCCTTTCCAGTGAAGAATAAGATTATAAACGTAAAGGCAGGGAAATGGAACTCATGATGAAATAAGGTTAGAGAAAAAGAGACTTAGAGAAAACTTGGCATCCGTTCTTTCTGAAGCTAGAGTTGTGTGTTTATTTAATCATTAATATAGAAAAAAGAAGTGAAGATTTTAGACAATAATTGGATCAATTTGGAATTTTACAAAATTACTGAAGACAATTATCAGCTATTTTATCTGTTTTTATATTTCTGCCTGATTTATCAGATTTGACATTCATTATTTACCATAATTTTAAAATTTAAGCTCTGGCCTATATATTATATCTCTTGCCTCAGAGAGAGCCTGCACCTATATGCTAAAAAGAAATGATCAAAAATGGATAACTTAAGAAGTAAAAGAAATAATTCTAAAGACTCTATTTTGAAAAAGGACTTTTATTAAACCCAGATGTCATCAAAATTTCTCATGTACTAATAGTTCATATTAAAAGTGGTGTTCTTAGTGGCTCAGCCGTAAAGAATCTGCCTGCAGTGCAGGAGCCATAGGAGACCCTGGTTTGATCCCTAGGTCTGGAAGATCACTTACAGGAGGGCAAAGCAACCCACTCTGGTATTTTTGCCTGGAGAATCCCATGGGCAGAGGAGCCCAAGTCCATAGGGTCACAAACAGATGGACATGACTGAAACAACTTAGCATACAATTGTGTTAAAAGTATAAATAATATCTACAAAGGGTAGTGAAATTAAACATATTTGCTAAAATGTAGGGTTGGTATCAAGTAATTATAGAAAGCTACTAAAGCAAAATCTGTATGCTGAGTCCTTGAATGCAGGGATTTTTACTGTTCACTCATGTATTCTAAGAATCTAGAACGTCTGGCAAAAATAGTACTCAGTAAAGGATTATTGTGCAAGTTCCACACAGAATTAGCATTAAAGAGTACCTGCCCCCAGCTATTGCAGCAATATTGAAAATCTATATATTCTTATTTATTTCTATAAGTAGAATCATCTTTTTAATTCCCCTAAGCTGACAATTTTGGCCCCCTCATGTGAAGAGTTGACTCATTGGAAAAGACTCTGGTGCTGGGAGGAATTGGGGGCAGGAGGAGAAGGGGATGACTGAGGATGAGATGGCTGGATGGCATCACCGACTCGATGGACGTGAGTCTGAGTGAACTCCAGGAGATGGTGATGCACAGGGAGGCCTGGCGTGCTGCGACTCATGGGGTGACAAAGAGTTGGACATGACTGAGCGACTGAACTGAACTGACCTGAAGCTGACAATAAAATTTATGAAGCAATGGTTTGCTTCTCCCCTCTTCTTGCTTCCATAATTTCCATTGCATATAAAAAATGCTTCATCAAAGTGAAAAGGCTGTAGAAATTTTAGCAGATATTCTTCAGAACCACACTTCCCAACTGTAATTTCTATACTGATGGAAATATTCTATAAGCTATTTTGTCCAAGGCTATGATCACCAGCCATATGTGACTGCCTAGATACTTGAAATATGCTAGTGCAACTGAGAAAGTGTATTGTTAGCATCACTAAATTAAAAAGAAAATTGGCATATATTTGCTTTACAATGCTGTGTTTGTTTTTATTGTATAGCAAAGCGAATCAGCCATACATATACATACATCTGTTTTCTGGATTTCCTTACCACTTGGGTCACCACAGTGTACTCAGTAGAGTTCCCTGTGCTATACAGTAGGTTATCATTAATTATCCATTGTATACATAGTATCAGTAATATATATATGGCAGTCCCAATCTCCCAGTTCAACCTGCCTTTCCCCTTTGGTATCTATACATTTGTTCTCCACACTGCGTCTCTGTTTCTGCTTTGTAAATAAGATCATTTATACCAGTTTTTTTTTTCAGATTCCATATGTATATGCATTAATATACAGTATTTGCTTTTCTCTTTCTGACTTCCTTCAGTTTATGTGACAGACTCTAGGTTCATTCACATCTCTACAAATGACCCAATTTCATTTCTTTTTATGGCTTCCTCTATGATAAGTAGTATGAAGGTTCCTTTAAAAACTAAAAACAGAACTACCACATGACCCTGCAATTCCACTATTAGTCCCATACCCAAAGAAAACTATCATTCAGAAAGACTCATATGCCCAAATGTTCATTGCAGTGCTATTTAAAGTGGCCAGGACAAAGAAGTATCTTAAATGGATAAAGAAAATGCAGTACATAATATAATTAAATTTAAATTAATTTTAATTTAAATAATGTGTCTGAGTTCATACTATCAGATAGCTCAGCTTTAAAAAAAATACCCAGAGAAAGATTAGTTGACTTCACTGCTTGTGTTTTTGAAATCCGGTAAATATGTTGCATGCATGCTGAGTCTCTTCAGTCATGTCTGACTCTTTGCAACCCTAGAGACTGTAATCCACCAGGCTCCTCTGTTGATGCAATTCTCCAGGCAAGACTACTGGGGTGGGTAGTCATGTCTTCCTCCATAAAGGTTTTATCTTTCTCTTATCTTTCATTCTCCCTAGATAGATACAAAGAAGATAATTTATACAAAATATTTTTATACAATGTTTCAGGAAGGTAAGGTTTCTTCATAACCACTGCTCTCAACACTTCACTCTGCTGATATCCTGCAAAAGTATGCTAATTAAATTAAATGAGATTTAAATATTTAGGCAGAAGTACTAATGGACTCATAACCGCCAGGTATACCATGGCATGTATTATAACTTTTCAAATAGATTTTGGTTATTGAAAACACCAACACCCCTGTCATTTTTTATTCTCTAAAATCCTCGATTCTTCAAAAATAGCCATAATAGGTAATTACTTCAGTAACTTATATACCAGCCTTTTTCTTATTCAATGGAAAGTTTGGCTCTAGAAAAGAGAATCACAAAAGGTTTAAAAGGAAGGAAAGACCTGCTTTTATTTTGAATGTTCTGTTGATCCTGTTATGCCATACTTATCACTCTGTTCTTATAGGAACTTTATGACAGTCATTGCCACAGATGATCACAGTTTTAGAGCAAAGGAAAACTGTAATAAGAAAATAGGACTTGTTACAAACAAATTGCCAGTTTTCATTGGACAGATTAAATTATTAGCAGCCACAATAAATAGAATGCATTGTTGAACATTATTGGCTAGTTTCTCCTAGAATTTCATTCACTGGATGGCAAGAATATCATCTTGGACAGAGAAGCTTAAACACTTTTACCTCTATAAGCACAATGCACTGCCAAGAACACTAGGGTAACTTTCTGTTTTTATTAGCCTGGCTTCTCTAACAGGTCCCCATAAATTCTGTGCCTTTCCAGGGCCACAAAGAACTGGGAAAGAGATTACTTTACGAGTTACTGTATCTTTATGCAGACTTTCATGGAGCAGTTAGATGATGATTCCTGAACTGAGCCCACAGTGCAACAACAGCAGAGATGATATTATAGTCAATTTACTATCCAGCTTAGAGCCATCAGTAAATTGGACCTATTTTCTGGGGATAAACCTGATTACTTTGAAAGGCAACTAAGAATTTTTCCCCCTCATGTGTGGGATTTCTTTGTATTTTGAAGAGATTTGCGGTTGCTTCTAGTGTAAGCAATATTTCTTACATATACATTCAAACGGTTTTTCTGTATTTTTTTGAACATGGCATGTTAACAACTGCTACAGAAGTAAAGAACCACAGTTCCAGACAGCTTGTTCACCTACTGTTTTGTACTGTTTGATTAATGTAATAAAGGCTATAAATAATTCTAATATATAAGGCCAGACTTAATGATATTCCTTCCAATTTTCTTTTAGAAAAACCCTTTGCAAGTGTCCCTAAATTACATTTTTAGATATTTTCAGGGTGGTGGGGTGGTGGTTGTTTTTCATGTTAAGTGGAAGTCAGAACTTTTCTTTTCCTTACCAAATTTGGTCCTTACATTGTTTCTTGGCTTTTGAAGAACCAAACAAATTCTAAATTAAAGATACAAAAGTCCTTTGGGACTGAGGATGGAATGAGAAACTTGAGGGGAAAGAAAAGGACAGGAAGAGGAGAGAAAGGAAAAAATATCAGATGGGTGCATTGAGTTACTTTAAAAAAATAATTGCATTCATCTAAAACATGGTATTATTAGTTCACAGATCTAGATGACTTGATTTATTTTGTGGCTTACATTTCAGTGGCTAGTAAAAAAAAAAAGGAACATTATCAGTGAATCGAGAATAAAAAAAACATCTATAACCTTATATCAGAAATATAGATATAAGAAAGCCATACTCACCATTTTTTTTTGGTCTTCTAATTCCCACAAGACTTAACAGGAGTGTAATATGTCACCTACTCTGCCACAAAAATAAGTTTCTAACATGGGCCAGATTTTTCCCTCCCTATCTGCTAAGAATGTTCTCTATCTCTCTTTCTGGTGTGGAGTTAATCTCATCAATATTACAACAAAAAGGTAAAGAGAACTCAGGCTGCAATTCTACTGCTGGTTTATACAACAAATAGGCATTTTCTTAGCATTGTCAGAAGATTCCTGATGTGATTTCCTACTCTGGGAAACTTGATACTGTTGAGACTAAGAAGAAACTTTTATGGAAAACAAAGATTTCTAAAAAATAAGTATTTGAAAATTTGTTTTCTGTATATATCATTTTACTGTCCTTTTCCATCCCATTAAAGATCCAAAAGAGTCTTTCCTGTAAACAGAAGAAGAATAGGCTGTGGTGTTAGATACTGAACATTTTAGATTTGGAACAATAATATAGACAGATAGAAAGGAAAACAGGGAAAAGTTTTGTTGCCTGATGAAATTTAAACAATCAAAAATAGGAAAAAGAAACACAATGCCTTGCTATATAGCTTGAATGGAAGGATGAATATTTGTCCTGGTAGAGCTGAAATGGTGATTTGGCAGCTGAGTCGACAGTGTTAGGAAAGAACGAGAAAGAAAATTCAAGTGATGGAATTTCAACATGAAAACAGGAACAAGCACAATGATAATTGTTATGTACCAAGAATCCTCTGGTTTTTTTTTTTTAATCATTTCCTGTATCTTTGACAACAACCTTACTTCCTTAGTTCCCACTTACCTTTCTTGCACTCCCTTTTTATTAAAAATATATATATATATATATATATATATATATATATATATATATATATATATATCACTGACATTGTACAGGAGACAGGGATCAAGACCATCCCCATGGAAAAGAAATTAAAAAAAGCAAAATGGCTGTCTGGGGAGACCTTAAAAATAGCTGTGAAAAGAAGAGAAGTGAAAAGCAAAGGAGAAAAGGAAAGATATAAGCAACTGAATGCAGAGTTCCAAAGAATAGCAAGAAGAGATAAGAAAGCCTTCTTCAGTGATCAATGCAAAGAAATAGAGGAAAACAACAGAATGGGAAAGACTGGAGATCTCTTCAAGAAAATTAGAGATACCAAGGGAACATTTCATGCAAAGATGGGCTCAATAAAGGACAGAAATGGTCTGGACTTAACAGAAACAGAAGATATTAAGAAGAGGTGGCAAGAATACACAGAAGAACTGTACAAAAAAGATCTTCATGACCCAGACAATCATGATGATGTGATCACTAATCTAGAGCCAGACATCCTGGAATGTGAAGTCAAGTGGGCCTTAGAAGCATCACTACGAACAAAGCTAGTGGAGGTGATGGAATTCCAGTGGAACTGTTTCAAACCCTGAAAGATGATGCTGTGAAAGTGCTTCATTCAATATGCCAGCAAATTTGGAAAACTCAGCAGTGGCCACAGAATTGGAAAAGTTCAGTTTTCATTCCAATCCCAAAGAAAGGCAATGCCAACGAATGCTCAAACTACCGCACAATTGCACTCATCTCTCATGCTAGTAAAGTAATGCTCAAAATTCTCCAAGCCAGGCTTCAGCAATACGTGAACCATGAAATCCCTGATGTTCAAGCTGGTTTTAGAAAAGGCAGAGGAACCAGAGATCAAATTGCCAATATCCACTCGATCATGGAAAAAGCAAGAGAGTTCCAGAAAAACATCTATTTCTGCTTTTTTGACTATGCCAAAGCCTTTGACTGTGTGGAGCACATTAAACTGTGGAAAATTCTGAAAGAGATGGGAATACCAGACCACCTAACCTGCCTCTTGAGAAATCTGTATGCAGGTCAGGAAGCAACAGTTAGAACTGGACATGGAACAACAGACTGGTTTCAAATAGGAAAAGGAGTACGTCAAGGCTGTATATTGTCACCTGCTTATTTAACTTATATGCAGAGTACATCATGAGAAACGCTGGACTGGAAGAAACACAAGCTGGAATCAAGATTGCTGGGAGAAATATCAATAACCTCAGATATGCAGATGACACCACCCTTATGCCAGAAAGTGAAGAGGAACTAAAAAGCCTCTTGATGAAAGTGAAAGTGGAGCGTGAAAAAGTTGGCTTAAAGTTCAACATTCAGAAAACTAAGATCATGGTATCCGGTCCCATCACTTCATGGGAAATAGATGGGGAAACAGTGGAAACAGTGTCAGGCTTTATTTTGTGGGGCTCCAAAATCACTGCAGGTGGTGATTGCAGCCATGAAATCAAAACACGCTTACTCCTTGGAACAAAAGTTATGACTAACCTAGATGGCATATTGAAAAGCAGAAACATTACTTTGCCAACAAAGGTCCGTCTAGTCAAGGCTATGGTTTTTCCTGTGGTCATGTATGGATGTGGTCATGTATGGACTGTAAAGAAAGCTGAGTGCCGAAGAATTGATGCTTTTGAACTGCGGTGTTGGAGAAGACTCTTGAGAGTCCCTTGGACTGCAAGGCCATCCAACCAGTCCACTCTGAAGGAGATCAGCCCTGGGATTTCTTTGGAGGGAATGATGCTGACGCTGAAATTCCAGTACTTTGGCCACCTCATGCGAAGTGTTGACTCATTGGAAAAGATTCTGATGCTGGGAGAGATTGGGGGCAGGAGGAGAAGGGACGACCGAGGATGAGATGGCTGGATGGCATCACTGACTTGACGGACGTGAGTCTGAGTGAACTCTGGGAGTTGGTGATGGACAGAGAGGCCTGGTGTGCTGCGATTCATGGGGTCACAAGGAGTCGGACAGGACTGAGTGACTGAACTGAACTGAACTGAACTTCCTTTGTCCCCACTTACCTTTCTTGCACTCCCTTTTTATTTATATATATATATATCACTGATGTATAATTGCTTTACAATATCATGTTAGTTTCTACTGTATAATGAAGTGAGCCAGCTATAACACTTCTCTCTAAGCCTCCCCCCTCCCTTCCCAATCCCACCCGCTAGGTCATCACAGAGCAGGGAGCTGAGCTCCCTGGTGTATATAGAGAGCTACCTTCCTGCTAGCTAGCTATTTTACACATGGTAGTGTGTACGTGTCAATGCTACTCTCCAGTTCATCTCAACCTCCACTTCACCCTAACCCCATGTTCACATATCAGTTCTCTGCATCTTTCTTCTTGCCCTGCAAACAGGTTTATCTGTACCAATTTTCCAGATTCCATACATATGTGTTAATATATACTATTTGTTTTCTCTTGCACCTCCTTCTTCCTTCCCTTTCCTCTGGCTCTGCTTTTCTCTTCTAGGTCTCCTCATGGCTATAAATCATACCAACTGCATATTTTTCTGTAATCATTCTTCATGTTGGAGCTTCTGATTGAACTGGATGAAACTTTATCGGACCTGCACCACTTAGGATCTTTCTCCTTCATCTTTCTCTTATTCCCCCTCTCCTTCTACAGTTGTTGTGCTGCTGTCCTGGTCTGAAGAGTTTCCCTGAATACCTGTTCCCCTTTCTCTTTCAGAGATGTTTCCCTTGTTAATATCTTGCCCTTATTGGTATCCACTTCCCACAGATCCCAAACAGATAATCAGAAAGTTTTGTTTTTTACTCCTTTTTCAAGAATGTTTATTAATTTATACTATCATTAAGTAAATTTGGTGGCTTTCCATCTTCCTTATGCTTTAAAATAATTTATATAGCATGAGAAACAAACACTTTAAAACCTTTGGGATTTGTGAATTTTGTTGATCATCATTTGAGCATCCATTTTCCTTCCTTCTATTGTTACATGGGTTTGAAAATTTCACATTTTTTGAATCAATTTTGAAGGTTTATATTTAGCTAGAAAATCACTCATTTCTTCAAGATTGTTCACACTATTTTTATTTCACAATGTATTATTTTCAAAAATCTAGTTACATGACCCTTCTTTCATATCTTGCATTTGTGCACGTCAGTTTTTGAATTTAAGCTGTAATACACTTTGTTTTTAATGCTTAAAAATTTAATTTCACTTATTTTTTCTTTTATTTTTAATTGGAAGGCAATGGCTTTACAATGTTGTGTTAGTTTCTGCTGTATAACAACTTGAATCAGCTATAAGTATAAATATATCTCTCTCTTGAGCCTCCTTCCCACTTTCCCATTCCACCCCTCTAGGTCATCAGAGAACACCAGACTGAGCTAAGTTTTATAAAGCAACTTTTTACTACCTGTCTAATTTACACATGATGATGTATGCATTTCAATGCTACTCTCTCAATCCATCCCACTCTTTCCACCACTGTGTCCTCAAGTCTGTTCTTTGCATCTGCGTTCCTATTCCTTGCCTGCAAATTGGTTCATCAGTACTGTTTTTCTAGATTCTATATATATATGCATTAATGCACAAAATTTGTTTTTCTCTTTCTGACTTACTTCACTCCATATATCAGGGTCTAGGTTCACCCACCTCACTTCTAAATTTACCTTTTTCTTTCTGCATTTCTTCTTTTATTTTTTCACAGCATCTATATTGTTTTATTTATGTGATTTACATGTATTAAATACAGACTGCACATCTTTGATTAGCTATTTCTTTTAACAATGTCCAAGGAAGATTTATTTCAAGTGTGCATGACTGGTTCAATTTTCTTTTTTCCATTTATATATTTTTTTTTTATATTTTTTGGAGGAAAATTGCTTTACAATGTTGTGTTGGTTTCTATGTACTCGGAGTAAGCCACAATTACAAAAGACACATATATCCCAATGTTCATTGTAGAACTATTTACAAAAGCTAGGACATGGAAGCAATCTAGATGTCCACTGACAGATGAATGGATAAAGAGTATGCAGTACATATATACAATGGAATATTGCTCAGCAATTAAAAGAAAAAGTGAATTTGAGTCAGTTCTAGTGAGATAGATGAACCTAGAACCTGTTATACAGAGTGAAGTAAGTCAGAAACAGTTATTGTAGATTTTCTTAGTTTTTAAACATTCTATTTTATACTGGAGTATAGATGGCCAGCAATGTTGACATAGCAAAGGATTCAGTCATGCATGTACATGTATTCATTTTCCCCCAAACTGCCTTCCCATCCAGGTTGCCACATAACACTGAGCAAAGTTCCATGTGCTGTACAGTAGGACCTTGCTGATTATCCATTTTAAATATAACAGTAGGGATGAATAGGAAAAAAAGGATAGTTAAGGAGTCAACAAGTACACACCTTTATCTTACTGTTTTTTTAATGTTGCCTTTATTTCTATAGTATTATGTAAAAAGGTGGGGCTTCGCTGGTGGCTCAGCAGTAAAGAATCTGCCTGCAATGCAGGAGCCACAGGTTTTATCCCTGGGTCAGGAAGATCCCCTGGAGGAGGGCATGGCACCCCACTCCAGTATTCTTGCCTGGAAAATCCCATGGACAGAGGAGCCTGACAGGCTCACACTCCACAGGGTCGCAAAGAGTCAGACACAGCCAAAGTGACAGCACAGCACAGCGTGTATAAAGTAAAGCTATGAGATAATATGGATTATGATTTCTGCTTCAGAACAAAAGGGAGCAGATGATTCCCACCCTAAATATTGGAAAAAAAAAAAACAAAAACAAAATTAGAGGAATGAATCCATCCTAGGAGGAATTTTAGGTCCAAATTCCAGGGAAAATACAAAGGATGGGGAAAAAGTTTTAAGAGATAAAACCAGAATTCAGAAATTTGGCCAAAACACATCAGCTTTTGATCACTTATATTCAACAATAGCTACCATTGCACAAGTTTTTGTGCTCAAGCCCACCAGGCTCCTCTGTCCATGGGATTTTTCAGGCAAAAATAGTGGAGTGGGTTTCCATTTCCTCCTTCAGGGGTTCTTCCCAACCCAGACATGGAACCTAGGTCTCTTGCACTGCAGGAAAATTCTTTACCTGAGCCACCTGAGAAACCCATTTCACAAAATTTACGTAGTAATATAGTGAGATATATGAATCCTGTTTAAAAACTTGAATTCTTGTTAGTTCATGTAACTAATAACATCATTTAACATGTCTTAAATTCATTATCATGATCTAAAATGTATTTAGCTCATTTAACCAGTCTTAGAAAAAAAACATTATTTCACTTATTTGTGGGATCTAATGGTAAATTGTCATTTTATTTGTCCTGTGCTTTTGCTAGTAAAACCTATATGACTTATATGGGAAGATTTGAGAAAAGTAAATGAACTGGAAAATGTATTGTGCTTATCTGCTAGTATTTTATAATCCAACAGAATGCATATTTAATGCTACAATAATTTTATTATAAAGGAATTTATTTCCTTGGTGTTTGTTCCACAAATAGGCTTATTTTTGAAATACAATTTCTTCAACAATGTAAGGAGGCTAATGCTGACATTCATATGATAAAGCCAGAGACATCTTATCACTATTTTGGTTTCTGTATCAAAAAAGTAGGAATGGAAATAATTATTCAAAAGCAACAGCTCACCCTTAGCTGGCCTGTGTATTCAAGCTGACTGAAACTTTTGAAGCTATTTCAGACTGAGTCACACTGGGAGATTCTTTGAATCTTCCTGGATGCTGCTTTCCTTTCATTTCATTTTTGGTTCTTTATCTGTGCATTTTAATCCATTTGTGAATATTCCCATGTTCTCTTTGTGTAGGCTCGCTGCTCCCTCTGTCTCTCTCTTTAAACAAATAAATGAGCTGGCTCATAATTTTCATTCTTGGTTAGCACATATTTTCATCAGTCCTGCTGCACAAAATATGTATTAAGGAAGATTTACATTTTGAAGTTTTGTTCAGCAATTTTATTGTTTCAGATATGATTTATCAAGTGGACAAGGATGTGCTGGGTGTGACAATGCTGTGAGGTTTTTGAGTAAATAGACAAGTGGTGGATTCTCTGCTCTCTCACCTTCTGGTTTTGTGCCCTACAGCAAGTCCTTCAAAGTATTTAAAATTCACTTTCTAAATATGAGAGAGATTTTAATGACACATTAGTTATGGATTTGCTTTGAGAATTAAGACAGAATATAGAGAAAGCACTAGCACATCCTGCCTAAAACAGACAGATCTCAATTCATTGCAGTTATTATTGCTATTAATACTCATATTTTTCAAATGAAATAACAGGTTAATACAGGTCAAGTAATTTATCAAAGTTTACACAACTGATCTGAGATTTTTACCAAGCATGAATCTCTCTCAATCTTGGGGAAATAGGACCCCACCCTCTCCCCAGAGAAGGGAACAGCAACCCACTTCAGTATTCTTGCCTGGAGAATGCCATGGACAGAGGAGCCTGGCAGGCTACAGTCCATGGGGTCACAAACAGTCAGACACAACTGAGCAACTAACACTTTCACTTTTTCCCTAAAACCTCACAGTAATTTCTGGATGAGCAGCATAAAGAAAGCGGCATATACAGAGATTGGCATATAGTGCAGTCATGATGTGAGTTCTCCAAACATGGGTTTCTATGAAGAAAGCATTTATTAATGTTTGCACTTGTATTTATACATTTGGAGATAAGAATTAGACATGTCATAGCTCTGAAAAAAATATATAAGAATTATTACAAATATTGGATAGACATGTAAGATAAGATCTGAAAAATACTCAGTGGATTTGTGAATTGCAAGCTTACGGGTAACCTTAGTGAAAGTATCTTCAATATAATAGCACACAAGCACATTGAAGTAAGTTCAGTTATCAGTGAGAGGTGAAGAAGTAAGGGCTGGCAGTATTTAAAACAAGCTCCATGGTGATTAGAAGGAGAGATTAATTTGAGAAAAGTAAATGTACTATTCATAATAGTGGTATGTGTGGATTTCTCCTATTCAGAAAACACAGTGGACTAGTTAAGTGTGTCTATTGCTGTGGAAAAGTGATTCTTTACAGAAACAATGCAGATTCTTCCTGTTAGCTACCCATAAGGCTTGCCAAATTAAGGATTAAAAATTAAAGAGAGATCCCATCTTTATTTTGGTATTTAGAATGTCTACCTGTCAGCACACACTCTTAATTCCGAAGATGAGACTCAGAAGAGGGCTTAGCCAGTGCAAAATTTCTGCAAATGTGCACCCCCCATATTTTTTTTTTGCTTCCAAATTTCTTTTTCACCACTATCAATGAAATATTTTAGGGCTCCCCAGGTGGCGCTAGTGGTAAAGAACCCGCCTGCAAAACCAGGAGACATAAGAGACACAGGTTTGATCCCTGGGTCAGAAGATTCCCTGGAGGAGGAAATGGCAACCCATTCCAGTATCCTTGCCTGGGGAACCCCATGGACAGAGGAACCTGAGGGCTACAGTGAATGAAATACTGGACCAAACCCCAAGTAACTAGCAGTAAGTCAATGTAGAAAAATGGGAGGGGGAAAAAAAACCCAAAAAACAATATTTTTATTCTTATTCCCAGCCCTTTGATAATGCTAAATTATTTCTTGAATAAATTGTTCTAATTGAGTTAGGACTCCATGAACCCTCTATTGGGCTTCCCTGTGGCTCAGATGGTAAAGAATCTGCCTGCAATGCAGGATACCTGGGTTTGCTCACTGGGTCGGTAAGATCCCCTGGAGAAGGAAATGGCAACCCACTCCAGTATTTTTGCCTGGAGAATTCCATGAACTGAGGAGCCAGACGGGCTACAGTACATGGAGTTGCAAACAGTCTGCACTCTTTATTGAAAATTTTATTAAAAAATGTAATAATTTCCAAAATTTTCTACACATCTGATCAACTTTCAGGGTTCTGTTCTTCTGGGTAGAGAAGAATATTCCAGTTTTCAAAGAACTCAGTTTCCTTTTTTGCCTAGTTTAAAATAGTATCTTCTGGTGATCATTGCAGTTTTACTTTGTCAGAGGATGTTGCATACTAGGAAAAGCATCATATCCTCCAGGTGTAGTGGTCTGGTATGGTAGTCAGGCTGTGGCTCAAGTCCTTAGGTCGGCTTCCAGTGACCTACAAGCTTGCCTCGGTCAACTGGATCCTCTTTGTTTAATGAGACCTTAATTTGTCTCTCCCTCATTCTCCCAGTCCTATGAGAATGACTCTGACATCAAGTATTTTTTTTTTTAATTTTCTTTTAATTTCTCTCCGTGGCCCTCCTCACAATGAAGCAGCACTTGCTGTTGCAGAATTGAACACTTACGGATTTCCGATGTTGTGCAAGTAGGTGTAGAAAATCGGCAACTCTCACAGATGTAAAACAACGAATTTATGGTTACCAAGGGGGAAAGTGAGGGGTAGAGAGGGATAAACAGGGATATTGGGATTCATATATACCCACTATCATATATAAAATAGATAACTAATAAGGACCTACTGTATAGCACAGGGAGATCAGAATTCTGTAATGACTTAATGGGAAAATGACCTTAAAAAAAGTGGATATTTGTGTTATATGACTGACTCATTTTGCCATATACCTGAAACTAACAGCACTGCAAATCAACTGTACTCCAATAAAAATTTTTTTAAATATAAAAATTGTATAGAACATCAAAATAAATGTTTAAAACTAAACAGCATGGCAGTGCACAGAAGGAGAGTTGAGTGGGTCTGCCCGGCTGTCACATAAATGCCAACACTTACTTTGGGTCCTAAAATAAGTATTTTTAATATTGTCACAAAAAATAGAAAACTGACTCAGTCCACATATTTAGTTACCTATCTTAGTCGTTTCTGTGGCTTCCTAGTTAGCACTAATGATAAAGAACTAGCCTGCCAATACAGGAGACATAAGAGATGTTGGTTTGATTCTTGCTTGGGGAAGATCCCCTGGAGGAGGGCATGGCAAGCAGCTCCAGTATTCTTGCCTGGGAAATCCCATGGACCGCAGAACCTGGCAGGATACAATCCACTGAATGGACTTAGCATGCACATACGCTTGGCCATTTCTACTCCTTAGCAATGGTTCTATGATGGACACAAAGGAGTTCTCTAAAGTGTTTACGATTCTTTAGGTTGACTCTAGGATTCCCATGTTTGGGTAATTTTATAATCACTCCTTTCAATATCAATCTAAGGTTGAGAAGTGGGATCCACAGAAATGAAGACCCCCCCTGCATCCCATCTCTTCTCCTTCTCAACTTCTTTTCTCTCCTTCTTCCCTGCTCCTTTACTCCATGATCTGTTCTACTATTTTTTTTGTTATGTTGATATGTAATTCCCCCTCCTCCTCCATCTTGAATATTCTTCCTCAATACTTCCTATCTCTTTAAAGACTGGCTTTCACCACTATGATTCTCGAATTAAGTAAGTTTAGCTGTGTTGGTACATGAAGACAAAAGGAAATGATTTGGTTTCCTTGGTACTGAGTTTAAAGTAGTATTTTTCTTGGGGATGAAAGAATTGTTCTATTTCTGAAATTGACATGGGACTATATAAAAATAGAGGGTTTTTTGTAATTCACTTTTCTTTCATTCAGATTCATTTTTTAAATAAAAATCTGTTTTTATCATTATTGCTATAAACTCATGAACTATTATTTCAATCATTTCTTGAGAACTTTATTTTCATGTTTAACTGTAAAGGTTCATAAAGAAATTTCAATGTTTTTAAAACTAAAGAGTTAATTTGCATTTAGATAATTCCACTTGTTTTCTATATCACTAAGCTGTCTAATTTTATAACATTTGTATTTTATATTTCTTTCTGGAGATTATTGGTGAATTTCTAGTTTCAAACATGCCATTTTATTTTTACTCAAAATAGGGCCAAGTCTTTTTGCAAATCAGCCACAAATGTTCTTCTGTGTTGCAAAATGATTCCTTTGATTATAACTACAACACACTTTCATTTATTGTTTATATTTCTTCAATTTATAACTTTCAGTTCCCAGGGCTCAGTTCTTGAACCTATTACTATCCTCCCTTCTCAAGTACATGCTCTTGGTGATCTCACTCTGCTGCTGCTGCTAAGTCACTTCAGTCGTGTCCGACTCTGTGCGACCCCATAGACGGCAGCCCACAAGGCTCTCCCGTCCCTGGGATTCTCCAGGCAAGAACACTGGAGTGGGTTGCCATTTCCTTTGATGCATGAAAGTGAAAGTGAAGTCGCTCAGTCAGCCACCCCACGGACTGCTACTTATGCTTAAATACTATTAAGCATAAATTTTATATTATTTATTTATTATAATAGTATAATTTGTTGCACTAATAATAAATTCTATATTACTGACTTCTCTCCTGTAACTCTTTTAACACTTACAATTAATGAGTACTATTATCGCCGATGTAACGTGTCCAAAACTGACTTTTGCCCTTTCCCTCCTTCTAAAGTGTTCTGCACTTCAGTAAGTAGCAACCTCATTCTCCCAATTGCTTTTGCCCCAAACCATGAAATGATCCTGGCTACTTCTTTTTTTATTTTCTTTCTTTTTTCCTCATGTACTATTGTGCATCAGCAGACACTATAATATCTAAACTCCAAAATATATTCAGAATCTAATCTCTCCTTACCTACTCCATTGCTAATGCCCAAGGCTGAGTCTTCAGTCTTGGCTGAATGTCTAGATTATTTTTAATAACTTTATCCCTGTTATCTAACAGGACAGCTAGAATCATCTGACCCTATAATGTGTCACTTCTCTATTCAAGATTCGTTAATCATGACAATGGCTCATAAGAGATACAGGACTGCTTTCCTTACTTCTCTGACTTATTTTTTAAAACCCTCTTTCAATTTGCTCTGACCATGCTGCTCTCTTTGCTGTGTGTGCCTGTCACAAGTTAGACATGCCAACAGCTTGTAAGCTAACTCACTCCTGCATTCTTTAAGTTCTTAATTAAATGTGACCTTCTCAGTGAAAAATTCCAAGACAGTCCTATTTTCAAGTGCAAATAGATCTCCACATCCCTGTCTTCCATGTCTACTTTACTTTTTCTTCATGGCACCAAGCATAATCTAACTTTATGGATAGGTTATAGATAGATAGATAGATAGATAGATAGAGAATAAGGATATTTATTTTATTGAATTTCTCTCCTTTTCAGACTTTAAAGTCCTTTAGGGCAGGGATTTTTGCCTATATTTTTCCACTGCCAAATCCCTAATATTGTAAGCAGTGTTTATAATATGCATCCAGTAAGTGTTGCTGAGTGAATAATTCAGTAAATGAATGAATACTTGGTATATAAACAAAGTAATGCTTCCTTTGCATTTTCTTCTCATTATTTTGAACTTACCATATCTTGCTGTTTCTTAAAATTATTTTCTTGAGCAGTTTTTAGAAACTCTATCGCATATAGATTTTCTGTTCATTTGTTCTTTATATGAGCTATTTAGATATTATTTTCTAAAGGAATTAAAAATGACTTTAATTGTTAAATCATTATATTAAATGACTGTGAGGTCCTTGCTTATATGATTTTCTTTCAATAAAATTCAATAAAATTAGTTAGATCTACTAAACTCATGGATCAAATGAGTCAAAGATGAATCAAGTTTTAAACATAGACATACAGAAACTGGGCTTCATAGTTCATAGATGTATTATTGAAAACTTCAATTTATGTTGAATAGCTCCAAGAGAGAAAAAAAAGAACCTGACCCAACTAAATGGGAAATTTTTTGTGTTGTTAAGATCTGTTCTTCCTGTGTAGATATAAACATTGAGCCACTTTTTCCATATTTTGTTTTTATCACCACCACTTTACCCTCCACTAATGACAAGCAAATCAGCAAATAACAGATCTGTGATAAGACTGTAGATTTTTCACCCAATGTTCTTACCATTAGGTTGAATTCAGAATGTATTGCTTTCTCCACAGAAACTGTGAAGCATAATACTTGTCAATTTTCTTAAATGTTTGTAAGCATCCTACAGGCTTGCCAGTCCTCATCTTGTAGCAGATCTGTCTCGATTAGATATTGTTAGTGCTAGCAAAGGGAACGAAGGCAGCCAAGATACTAATCCTTGTGCTTCATCTTCCTTTTATGATTTCTTACCTAATCTTTTCCTGCAGGACAAAACAAACTTAAAAGTTAGAAATTCATAGTGAAGAGTAATTTTTTAAACAAAAGATGCTTTTCAGTTGATTTATAAAATTATTTTTCCTACAACTTTTGTTGTGTTAGGCATCATTCCAATATTAGTTTTCTCAACATTAGGGAGATCTGAAGCCTATACATTTTGCTATATAAAAACTAGGTTAGAGGGAGGGAAAGATGGCGGAGGAATAGGACGGGAAGATCACTTTCTCCTTCACAAATTCCTCAAAAGAACATTTCAACGCTGAGCAAACTTCACAAAACAAATTCTGTAGGCTGGCAGAGGACATCAGGCAACCAGAAAAGCAGACCTTTGTCTTCAAAAACAGGTTACTCCACTGCACTCCAGAGAGAAGAAACCCAGCTTCACCCACCAAAACTCCAACACAAGCCTCCCTAACCAGGAAACCTTGACAAGCCACTGATAGAACCCCACCCAAAGTGAGGAAGCTCCATAATAAAGAGAACTCCACAAATTACCAGAATATTAAAAGGCCACCCCAAACGCAGCAATATAACCAAGATGAAGAGACAGAGGAATACACAGCAGGTAAAGGAACAGGAGAGCTGCCCACCAAACCAAACAAAAGAGGAA
Organism: Ovis canadensis; assembly: GCF_042477335.2. NCBI lineage: Eukaryota > Metazoa > Chordata > Mammalia > Artiodactyla > Bovidae > Ovis > Ovis canadensis. Next base: position 63,983,635 of record NC_091253.1, read on the forward strand.
GAAGTAGGGAATCTACCAGAGAAGGAATTCCGAATACTGATAGTGAAAATGATCCAAAATCTTGAAATCAAAATGGAATCACAGATAAATAGGCTAGAGACAAAGATTGAGAAGATGCAAGAAAGGTTTAACAAGGACCTAGAAGAAATAAAAAAGAGTCAAAATATAATGAATAACGCAATAAATGAGATCAGAAACACTCTGGAGGCAACAATTAGTAGAATAATGGAGGCAGAAGATAGGATTAGTGAAATAGAAGATAGAATGGTAGAAATAAATGAATCAGAGAGGAAACAAGAAAAACGAATTAAAAGAAATGAGGACAATCTCAGAGACCTCCAGGACAATATGAAACGCTCCAACATTCGAATTATAGGAGTCCCAGAAGAAGAAGACAGAAAGAAAGATCATGAGAAAATCCTTGAGGAGATAATAGTTGAAAACTTCCCTAAAATGGGGAAGGAAACAATCACCCAAGTCCAAGAAACACAGAGAGTTCCAAATAGGATAAACCCAAGGCGAAACACCCCAAGACACATATTAATCAAATTAACAAAGATCAAACACAAAGAACAAATATTAAAAGCAGCAAGGGAAAAACAACAAATAACACACAAGGGGATTCCCATAAGGATAACAGCTGATCTTTCAATAGAAACTCTTCAGGCCAGGAGAGAATGGCAAGACATACTTAAAGTGATGAAAGACAATAACCTACAGCCCAGATTACTGTACCCAGCAAGGATCTCACTCAAATACGAAGGAGAAATCAAAAGCTTTACAGACAAGCAAAAGCTGAGAGAATTCAGCACCACCAAACCAGCTCTCCAACAAATTCTAAAGGATATTCTCTAGAAAGGAAACACGAAAAGGGTGTATAAACCCGAACCCAAAACAACAAAGTAAATGGTAACGGGATCATACTTATCAATAATCACCTTAAATGTAAATGGGTTGAACGTCCCAACCAAAAGACAAAGACTGACCAAATGGATACAAAAACAAGACCCCTCTATATGCTGCTTACAAGAGACCCACCTCAAAACAAGGGACACATACAGACTGAAAGTGAAGGGCTGGAAAAAGATATACCATGCAAATAGAGACCAAAAGAAAGCAGGAGTGGCAATACTCATATCTGATAAAATAGACTTTAAAACAAAGGCTGTGAAAAGAGACAAAGAAGGCCACTACATAATGATCAAAGGAACAATCCAAGAAGAAGATATAACAATTATAAATATATATGCACCCAATATAGGAGCACCGCAATATGTAAGACAAATGCTAACAAGCATGAAAGGGGAAATCAACAATAACACAATAATAGTGGGAGACTTTAATACCCCACTCACACCTATGGACAGATCAACTAAACAGAAAATTAACAAAGAAACGCAAACTTTAAACGATACATTAGATCAGTTAGATCTAATTGATATCTACAGGACATTTCACCCCAAAACAATGAATTTCACCTTTTTTTCAAGTGCTCATGGAACCTTCTCCAGGATAGATCACATCCTGGGCCATAAATCTAAACTTGATAAATTCAAAAAAATCGAAATCATTCCAAGCATCTTTTCTGACCATAATGCATTAAGATTAGATCTCAATTACAGGAGAAAAACTATTAAAAATTCCAACTTATGGAGGCTGAACAACACACTTCTGAATAACCAACAAATCACAGAAGAAATCAAAAAAGAAATCAAAATATGCATAGAAACTAATGAAAATGAAAACACAACAACCCAAAACCTGTGGGACACTATAAAAGCAGTGCTAAGAGGAAAGTTCACAGCAATACAGGCATACCTCAAGAAACAAGAAAAAAGTCAAATAAACAACCTAACTCTACAACTAAAGCAACTAGAAAAGGAAGAGTTGGAGAACCCCAGAGTGAGTAGAAGGAAAGAAATCTTAAAAATTAGGGCAGAAATAAATGCAAAAGAAACAAAAGAGACCATAGCAAAAATCAACAAAGCCAAAAGCTGGTTCTTTGAAAGGATAAATAAAATTGACAAACCATTAGCCAGACTCATCAAGAAGCAAAGAGAGAAAAATCAAATCAATAAAATTAGAAATGAAAATGGAGAGATCACAACAGACAACACAGAAATACAAAGGATCATAAGAGACTACTATCAGCAGTTGTATGCCAATAAAATGGACAACGTGGAAGAAATGGACAAATTCTTAGAAAAGTACAATCTTCCAAAACTGAACCAGGAAGAAATAGAAAATCTTAACAGACCCATCACAAGCACGGAAATTGAAACTGTAATCAGAAATCTTCCAGCAAACAAAAGCCCAGGTCCAGACGGCTTCACAGCTGAATTCTACCAAAAATTTCTAGAAGAGCTAACACCTATCCTCCTCAAACTCTTGCAGAAAATTGCAGAGGAAGGTAAACTTCCAAACTCATTCTATGAGGCCACCATCACCCTAATACCAAAACCTGACAAAGATGTCACAAAAAAAGAAAACTACAGGCCAATATCACTGATGAACATAGATGCAAAAATCCTCAACAAAATTCTAGCAATCAGAATCCAACAACACATTAAAAAGATCATACACCATGACCAAGTGGGCTTTATCCCAGGGATGCAAGGATTCTTCAATATCCGCAAATCAATCAATGTAATTCACCACATTAACAAATTGAAAAATAAAAACCATATGATTATCTCAATAGATGCAGAGAAGGCCTTTGACAAAATTCAACATCCATTTATGATAAAAACTCTCCAGAAAGCAGGAATAGAAGGAACATACCTCAACATAATAAAAGCTATATATGACAAACCCACAGCAAACATTATCCTCAATGGTGAAACATTGAAAGCATTTCCCCTAAAGTCAGGAACAGGACAAGGGTGTCCACTTTCACCGCTACTATTCAACATAGTTCTGGAAGTTTTGGCCACAGCAATCAGAGCAGAAAAAGAAATAAAAGGAATCCAAATTGGAAAAGAAGAAGTAAAACTCTCACTGTTTGCAGATGACATGATCCTCTACATGGAAAACCCTAAAGACTCCACCAGAAAATTACTAGAGATCATCAATGAATATAGTAAAGTTGCAGGATATAAAATCAACACACAGAAATCCCTTGCATTCCTATACACGAATAATGAGAAAGTAGAAAAAGAAATTAAGGAAACAATTCCATTTACCATTGCAACGAAAAGAATAAAATACTTAGGAATATATCTACCTAAAGAAACTAAAGACCTATATATAGAAAACTATAAAACACTGATGAAAGAAATCAAAGAGGACACTAATAGATGGAGAAATATACCATGTTCATGGATCGGAAGAATCAATATAGTGAAAATGAGTATACTACCCAAAGCAATTTACAAATTCAGTGCAATCCCTGTCAAGCTACCAGCCACATGTTTCACAGAACTAGAACAAATAATTTCAAGATTTGTATGGAAATACAAAAAACCTCGAATAGCCAAAGCAATCTTGAGAAAGAAGAATGGAACGGGAGGAATCAACTTGCCTGACTTCAGGCTCTACTACAAAGCCACAGTCATCAAGACAGTATAGTACTGGCACAAAGACAGACATATAGATCAATGGAACAAAATAGAAAGCCCAGAAATAAATCCACACACATATGGACACCTTATCTTTGACAAAGGAGGCAAGAATATACAATGGAGTAAAGACAATCTCTTTAACAAGTGGTGCTGGGAAAACTGGTCAACCACTTGTAAAAGAATGAAACTAGATCACTTTCTAACACCGTACACAAAAATAAACTCAAAATGGATTAAAGATCTAAATGTAAGATCAGAAACTATAAAACTCCTAGAGGAGAATATAGGCAAAACACTCTCAGACATAAATCACAGCAGGATCCTCTATGATCCACCTCCCAGAATTCTGGAAATAAAAGCAAAAATAAACAAATGGGATCTAATTAAAATTAAAAGCTTCTGCACAACAAAGGAAACTATAAGCAAGGTGAAAAGACAGCCTTCTGAATGGGAGAAAATAATAGCAAATGAAGCAACTGACAAACAACTCATCTCAAAAATATACAAGCAACTTATGCAGCTCAACTCCAGAAAAATAAACGACCCAATCAAAAAATGGGCCAAAGAACTAAATAGACATTTCTCCAAAGAAGACATACGGATGGCTAACAAACACATGAAAAGATGCTCAACATCACTCATTATTAGAGAAATGCAAATCAAAACCACAAGGAGGTACCACTTCACACCAGTCAGAATGGCTGCGATCCAAAAATCTGCAAGCAATAAATGCTGGAGAGGGTGTGGAGAAAAGGGAACCCTCCTACACTGTTGGTGGGAATGCAAACTAGTACAGCCACTATGGAGAACAGTGTGGAGATTCCTTAAAAAATTGCAAATAGAACTACCTTATGACCCAGCAATCCCACTGCTGAGCATACACACCGAGGAAACCAGAATGGAAAGAGACACATGTACCCCAATGTTCATCGCAACACTGTTTATAATAGCCAGGACATGGAAACAACCTAGATGTCCATCAGCAGATGAATGGATAAGAAAGCGGTGGTACATATACACAATGGAGTATTACTCAGCCGTTAAAAAGAATTCATTTGAATCAGTTCTGATGAGATGGATGAAACTGGAGCCGATTATACAGAGTGAAGTAAGCCAGAAAGAAAAACACCAATACAGTATACTAACACATATATATGGAATTTAGGAAGATGGCAATGACGACCCTGTATGCAAGACAGGAAAAAAGACACAGATGTGTATAACGGACTTTTGGACTCAGAGGGAGAGGGAGAGAGTGGGATGATTTGGGAGAATGGGAATTCTAACATGTATACTATCGTGTAAGAATTGAATCGCCAGTCCATGTCTGACGCAGGATGCAGCATGCTTGGGGCTGGTGCATGGGGATGACCCAGAGAGATGTTGTGGGGAGGGAGGTGGGAGGGGGGGGCATGTTTGGGAACACATGTAAGAATTAAAGATTTTAAAATTAAAAAAATAAATAAATAAAAAATAAAAAAAAATAAAATTAGAACAAAAATTTAAAAAAAAATAAAAATAAAAAAAATAAAAACTAGGTTAAGGATATTCTAATTGATCTTAATAGGCATTATATACAAGTAATGCATGCATCCAGTAAGCTTGCTTTTTTTCATCCTTTGTGTGAAAAATAAAATGCTTATCTAAAGCATTTTAACTAAGCCTGCACTTCTATTGAGACACTAGTACATCATTTAATTTCAAATTTTTATATTGATTTACAAACTATTTCTGAGCTAGCAATACTAATGAAAAGTAGCATGTATTCAATACAGGTGTTTTTAATACAAGGTGTTTTTGAAGGAAATTTCCCAAACCACAATATTCTTGACCACCCAAGATGACTATATAACTAGTTATTCATACCTGACCCCTTACCATACTGCATAGCAGGTTTCCCATAACACTGTTTTTGAATGAGCAACTAGAGAATTATATTGAGACTAAATAAAAAATGAATAGACGACCAGCAACAATTAGTCTAGCATGGCGGAAATATATTTTTCCTTTGCTCATTGTTGGGCCACATCCTAAAAGTGTGTTAAGCCTAGTGAAATTGAAATATGCCCTAAGAGACCGCAGAACACTTGATGAGAGGCAGTGAGAGGCAGTGGAGTTACCCATGTGTGAAATTTTGAGAAATTTTTCAGATTTTATAGTTTCCCATAGAAAACAATAAAGTTCTTATTAAAGACCAAATGTTTAGATGGAAGGCAAGCAAGAGTTGTCTCTTTTATTCCCAAGATAGCTGTGCTCAGTGCAAGGTATTAAAAGAAGTTTTGTGGGACCTTGGTAATCCCTTAAGAATAAATGCTCCCATGAGGGTGTCTCTCACATGCTAGTATATCTTTCCAGTCCTGGTGCATAAAAGAGGAGTATGCAATACATGATGGTAATTCCTCCTTTCTGGAGATCCTTCTTGTGGAGTTTGTATCCCTATTAGAAACATAAAGTAAAAGAGAATAAAGCCACTCTGTCTGAATACCTCAGTATTTAGCTGTTCCATTTCCTTGAACAAGATTTGACCAAGGCACATGAAATCAAAGCAACAAAGCAGAATAGGACAAGTAAAACAAAGTTTATATAAGTAATGTAAGCTAATATCACTATCTTAGAAACAAAACAAAAATATACATTTCTCAATTTCAATTTTATGCACTAATGTCACATACTATATTACTTGGGACTTTATAAAGAGATTTGTATATATCTGTGTACATTTGAATACCTGGTCCCTTTCCTCTAAGAATTTACAATGTAAGCTGGAGCAGGAGAGAAAGAGAATGTAAAAGAGAAATATCAAAATAGAGACAAAGAGAGGGAGAGAGTGCCATATATCACATATACAACCAGTGGAACAAATGAAAAAAAGACTGAGAGAGATCAAAATGTTGTTTTATCTTAAAAAAAAAAAGTGTCCATGAGATACGAAGCCCCAAAATGCTAATTTGCATTATTAAATTAAAATTGTCTTCTATTACTTTCTCTCTCTTTTCTTTTTCTCTCCCTCTTGCTTCTTTCTTACTCTCTCTTTTATATGGACACAGAGCAGCGGATTAGTGTTTTTTTCCCAAGAATTACAGAAAGAAAATAAAAATTTGAAAAGTATTCAAATTATCAAATTGGAATTTAAAAGTTATCAAAATTTTGGAAAACATACCTATATGGGAAAATTCAAAGATCAGATACTTATCATAGAAATGTAGGAAAGATGAGGAGAAATTTCACAATTTCCAGACTAGTTCATTTTTGGTTGAAAGTAAAAGTGAAAGTCACTCAGTCATGTCTGACTCTTTGCCACTCCATGGAATTCTCCAGTCCAGAATACTGGAGTGGGTTCAGTTCAGTTCAGTTGCGTAGTGCTGTCTGTTTGCGACCCCATGGACTGCAGCACACCAGGCCTCCCTGTCCATCAGTTCAGTTCAGTCGCTCAGTCGTGTCTGACTCTTTGTGACCCCATGAATTGCAGCACGCCAGGCCTCCCTGTCCATCACCAACTCCCGGAGTTCACTCAAACTCATGTCCATTGAGTCGGTGATGCCATCAAGCCATCTCATCCTCTGTCATCCCCTTCTCCTGCCCCCAATCCCTCCCAGCATCAGGGTCTTTTCCAATGAGTCAACTCTTCTCATGAGGTGGCCAAAGTACTGGAGTTTCAGCTTTAGCATCAGTCCTTCCAAAGAACACCCAGGACTGATCTCCCCTAGAATGGACTGGTTGGATCTCCTTGCAGTCCAAGGGACTCTCAAGAGTCTTCTCCAACACCACAGTTCAAAAGCATCAATTCTTTGGCATTCAGCTTTCTTCACAGTCCAACTCTCACGTCCATCACCAACTCCCAAAGTCTACTCAAACCTGTGTCCAATGAGTCAATGATGCCATCCAACCATCTCATCTTCTGTCATCCCCTTCTCCTCCCACCCTCAATCTTTCCCAGCATCAGAGTCTTTTCAAATGAATCAGTTATTTGCATCAGGTGGCCAAAATACTGGAGTTTCAGCTTCAACATCAGTCCCACCAATGAATATTTAGGACGGATTTCCTTTAGGATGGACTAGTTGGATCTCGTTGCAGTCCGAGGGACTCTCAAAAGTCTTCTCTAACATCTCACTTCAAAAGCATCAATTCTTTAGTGCTCAGTTTTCTTTATAGTCCAACTCTCACATCCTTACATGAGTACTGGAGAAACCATAGCCTTGACTAGATGGACCTTTGTTGGCAAAGTAATATCTCTGCCTTTTAATATGCTGTCTAGGTTGGTCATAAGTTTTCTTCCAAGGAGTAAGCATCTTTTAATTTCATGGCTGCAGTCACCAGCTGCAGTGATTTTGGAGCCCAAAAAAATAGTCTGCCACTGTGTCCAATGTTTCCCCATTTATTTGCCATGAAGTGATGGGACTGGATGCCATGATCTTAGTTTTCTGAATGTTGAAAGCCAACTTTTTTGCTGTCCTCTTTTTATCAAGAGGACACTTTGATCAAGAGGCGTTTTAGTTCTTCTTCACCTTCTGCCATAAAGGTGGTGTCATCTGCATATCTGAGGCTATTGATATTTCTCCTGGCAATCTTGATTCCAGCTTGTGCTTCTTCCAGCCCAGCGTTTCTCATGATGTACTCTGCATATAAGTTAAATAAGCAGGGTGACAATACACGGCTTTGATGTACTCCTTTTCCTATTTAGAAACAATCTGTTGTTCCATGTCCAGTTCTAACTGTGCCATTCCCTTCTCCAGGGGATTTTCCCAACCCAAGCATGGAACCCAGGTCTCCCACATTGCAGGGAGATTCTTTACCAGCTGAGCCATCAGAGAAGCCAAAGAATACTGGATGGGTCATATATCCCTTGTTCGTGGTTAAGTTAGCATTTTCTTTATTTTGGCGTATCATAACAAAGGAAAACATCTAAATATTTTGATAGTTCTATGTAGGAAGATGAAACATTCATCTTTTTTTAAATATAAAAACTCACTGTGTCTTTTGCATGAAAAGATATATACAAGTGTTATTCCTTTTTATTCCTCTGTTTTCTCCCTGTTATTGTGTTCTTTCTCTATTTTCCTCCTTTGCATTTTAGGAATTTGCTATTTGGCATATATATGGAAAATCTCATGGATAGAGGAGCTTAGCAGGCTATAGTCCAAAAGGTTACAAATAGTCAGACATAACTAAACAAGTAACACATATATATATATATATATATATATATATGTATGTATGTATGTATGTATATACATATATATATATATATATATATATATATATATATGCCAGGCTTCTCTGTCTATGAGACTTTTCAGGCAAGAAAACTGGAATGGGTTGATATTTCCTCCTCCAGAGGATCTTCCTGACCCAAGGGTCAAACCCACATCTGTGTTGTCTCCTGCATTGCAGACAGATTCTTTGTCTGTTGAGCCATCAGGAAAATCCTATATATGCTGTATTTAGTCACTCAGTTGGACTTAGTCGCTCAGTAATGTTCAACTCTTTGTGACTCTATGGACTGTAGCCCACCAGGCTCCTCTGTCCATAGGGATTCTCCAGGTAAGAATACTGGAGAGGGTTACCATGCTCTCCTCCAGGGGATCTTTCTAACCCAGGGATTGAATCCAGGTTTCCCCCACTGTGGGTAGATTCTTTGCTGTCTAAGTTGCCAGGGAAGCCCAAGAATACTGAAATAGGTTGCCATGCCCTCCTCTAGGATGTCTTCCCAATGCAGGAATCAAACTGGGTCTCCTGCATTGAAAGCAGATTCTTTACCAGCTGAGCTACATGTGTATGTGTGTGTGTGTGTGCTGTGCTTAGTTGCTCAGTCATGCCCGACTCTTTGTGACGTTATGATCTGTAGTCCGCCAGGCTCCTCTGTTCATGGGGATTCTCCAAGCACAAATGCTGGAGTGGGTTGCCATGCCCTCCTTTAGGGATCGATCTACCTAGCTGTCTATCTATTTCTATATAAATTATCTATGGTAATCCAGCTTTGACAAAAGAACAATTTTTCCATCAATAATGATAGCCCACCAAAAAGCAGATGAGTCTTTAATGAGCAGGGTCACAGGATGCAGCTAGAAATAAGCCAAGGTGCAGAGGGCAGAAGGAGTTGGTCCTGAATCAAGAGTTGGCCCCTGAGGGGAAGGCATTTCTTGTGTGTGCACAATGGAGACAAGGAGAACTCCTTGCAGGCCTGGTAGCCCGTTTGATCACGATAGTCACCAACCAAAAGCCTTTCAGTGAGTGGAATAGGACTTCATCCTCTCCTAGAGATTTCAAAGAAGCTTATTTGTTTTCCTCTGGTCTCTATTGATTCTTAGGGAGATCTTTGCCTTTCCTATGCCATCTTCTTTTTACCACCCTACACTGAGCAACTGAAGTGAGGTCTGCAGTGCTTATCAGAACAACAGCAATCTTGTACTGGGAAGGTTAGAAATCTCAGAGTTCACTGTGACGAAATGGAAAGCATTATGTTACTATTCATGTAATAAGATAAACTACTAAGGATGCCCCAACGACAGCTCCTCTTATGCAAATTTTTCATGTAAAAAATCAAACTTGTACATGGAAGCATAAATTTAATACATTTCAACTCTCCTTCAACTCTGTGAAATTTTATGGAAATGAATTCTCAACAAGGACCATGCATTAGAAATAGTCAATGTCATCCAAGTCACCTAAAATGAAGCATTTGTCTATGATAATACAGAAAAACTTTCTTCTCTAAATCTACTAAAGGAGAACTCTGTTTCCTCTATTCAAAGCACTTCTGGTGCCAGATGTTGGATTTTCCTCATCAAGTATACATCCAGTTTTCAGTAGACACAACTAGATGCAATTCTGAGATAACTAATGGAGTTAGTGCAGACACAGCATGTTCAGCGTTCAGTCCCTCAAGACTGCTATGCCCCGCCATTTCAGATGCCAAATTCAAGGTCCACCCTCTCACCTATACTTCTGACCAACCAACGGGCTATAACTTGTGATTTCCCCCCTCCTCAGGTTTGACAATTTGCTAGAACAGCTCACAAAACTCAAGAAGGTACTTTACTTGCTGTTATCTTAGTGGCTCAGTTGGTAAAGAGTCCGCCTGCAATGCAGGAGACCTGGGTTTAATCCCTGGGTTGGGAAGATCCCCTGGATAAGGGACTGGCAACCCACTCCATTAGTCTTGCCTGGAGAATTCCATGGAAAGAGGAGCTGGCCAGGCAACAGACCATGGGGTCGCAAAGAGTCATACACAACTGTGTGACTTTCACTTTTTCCACTTTTTTGGCCCACTTATTATAATATACAGAACTCAGGAGAAGCCAGGTTGAAAAGATGCATAGGGCAAAGTATGAGAGAAAGGGAACCAGGCTTCCATTTCCTCACCAGACGTGTAAATCTCCCAGCACCACCACATATTCACCAACCTAGAGACTTTAGTATGTATACATGATTGGCTCCATGGAGGAGCCTGTGGCAACCCACTCCAGGATTCTTGCTTTGAGAATCCATGGACAGAGGTGCCCTGTGGCCTATATTTCATAGGGTCACAAAGAGTCAGACACGACCAAAACAACTTAGCACACGTGCATGCATCACAGATGAGTATGAAATATGTGAGACTGTTGGATTGACTGCAAGTAATTGCAAAACATTTCCTTAATCCACTAAACTTCAAAAGAATTATAATGTCTCTACTCCGTTATTTTCCTACCAAACTCTTTGGATACTCTCTTTGTCCTCTTATATTTGTAATATGTAATCATGGATTCAGATAGAGAGAGAGGGCAGCATGAGAAATGTAAGTGGGTCTAAAAAGTCAATTATAAGCCATGAGGATATGTCTGAATAGCTAAAATAAGCCTGGAAATAAGGCTATTTGCATTTTCATCACAACTCTGTCACCAATTATACAGATGCATGCAACTTGAAGACACTTTCCCTAATAGTGAAATAAAGAGATACAGCACATTCTGTCCTTTGCAAATGTTTTTGTGATAATGCTTAAGTATTAATTATATATATATATATATATTTTATTCCTGAAATATAAGAAGTATTTTCATTCCATTTTACTGATGATGAAACTGAGATTCTCAGAGTGAGATTAATTACTCTTGTGCACTGAGTTGTGTCCCCAAGGTATATGTTAAAGTGTTAATCTCTGATATTTGTGAATGTATACTGATAATTGTGCCTTTGCTGATGTAATTGAGTTAAAATGAGATCATATTGAATTAAGGTGGCCTCAGATTCAACATGAGAGTGTCTTTATAAGCAAAGGAAACATAACATATACACACAAACAGAATGCCATGTTAAGGTAGAGGCAGGAGGTAGAGTGATGAGTCTACATATAAAAGAACATTGAGGGATTTTGGCAATAATCAAAAACTAGGAGAGAGACTTGAACAGCCTCTTTATTGGAGACTCTGGAAGGAATCAACACTGCTGACACCTGATTTCTGACTTCTATCTTCCAGCACTGTGACAGAATAAATTTTTGTTGTTGTAAGCTACCAGTTGGGCTTCCCAGGTAGCACAGTGGTAAAGAACTCATCTGCCATTGAAGGAGATTCAAGAAACACAGGTTTGATCCCTGGATCAGGAAGATCCCCTGCAGTAGGAAATGGCAACCCACTCCAATATTCCTGCCAGGAGAATCCCATGGACAGAGGACCCTGGCAGACTATGTCCATAGGGTCACAGAGTCGGACACAATTTAGTAACTAAATAATAACAAAGGTACCAGCTCACAGTACTTTGTTAATATCAGCTCTAGGAAACTAATAGTTATCAAATTAACTGCAAACCTGAAGTTTGAGTTTTCCACGGTGTACTGCCTTGCTGATTACCAGAGTGATGATCAGGTGAAAATGAGTAACACAGTTTTGAATGCTAGCTTTGTAAATAATTCTAGTGTTGAACATAAAGAAGGTCTTCAGTTCTCCTTGGGCTTCCCTTGTGGCTCAGCTGGTAAAGAATACTCCTGCAATGTGGGAGACCTGGGTTCAATCCCTAGGTTGAGAAGATCCCCTGGAAAAGGGAAAGGCTACCCACTCCAGTATTCTGGCCTAGAGAACTGCATGGACTATATAGTCCATGGGGTCGCAAAGAGTCAGACATGACTAAGCAACTGTCACTTTCAGCTATACTTAAGTTACTAAACTTAGAATGAATTTTAGTGTTTCCACTCCTTCATTTAGATTAAATGACTTTCTATACTACATATTAAGTTGAAAAGAAGAAGCTTCTGAATGACTGTTGTTTTTATCCATTTGGTGGATAATTTAAGGATTTAGAGTTTTAAAATAAAGTTACCTTGACTTTGCTCTTTTTAGCTTAGGAGATACTATCAATTATGATTTCATATCTTAAAAAATTAATATTTTTGCCTTTGGGGTGTTCACTTGAGCTTTACTCTTAGATTTGTAGAACTTTGAAGAGATGTGTAATGGAAGAATACAAGATCATGTGTCAAGTCCAGGTTTTTTTGGATTGAGGAAACTGAAACTCCCAAGATACCAAATTAGAAAAGAAATGTAATGCTAATCCAAGCTGCCATGATTCCCACTGTCTGAATTATATTGAATTATTTTGATTGAATTTTATATCTAGAAAACCAAAGCCTCTCAAGTTGTGCATTGTTAGTGTTGATGTATGCAATTTTAATGTGAGATTTGAATTATCACTAGTTTCTTCTTAGGGTTAATATTAGTCAAAAATTTAAAGAAGAACGAGATGCTTTAACAAAAATATTTTTGTATTGTTTTATGGGTATGCTTTTGTTTTAAGGTCTATTTCCTTCTCCCCAAAATCAAAGTTTTATTAAATGAGGGGAAAATTCTCTCCTTTGCTTTGTTGATTCTAGAAAATATGCATGGATCTGTCATTTGCATCTTTTAAATTTCTAATGCATTTTCAACCATTGCTGTACCTAACAGGAATGAAGATATTTTGAGAAGAATGAAAACATTGAATTAAGGAGTCTGAGACTCTCACAACTTAGGACAGAATCAAGAGAACCATAAGGACCACATTAATCATTAAAGTTTATTGTTGAAAATAAAATTGTTTTCAAGTGTTAAAAAAAACTCAGACTATCCTTAATATATATGAGAAATTGACTTCTGTCCGTGTTACTTTAACAAAGACATGGAATTCACATACGGTCATTCACTTTGTTTTCACCAGACATTAACCAGGAACAAACTAAGCCACAAAGCTGACAGCTAAAGAAATCCAACCTATCAGTTGTAAAACCAATAAGGAAACAATTCACATTTTTAACACGAGGAAGAAAAGTACACAAAACCCCAACACATAAAGATATTTTATAATATTAATGACTGTATCTGAGTTTTTAGAATGTTATGAATTTTAAAGAAAACTTACAATATTGGTGCAGTGTTCAATTCCCTAGAAACTGTTTGAGAAAGAATCAAATGATTCAACAACAAACTTATGATTTTACCTACAAAGTGCTCTTTGTATATTGGTATTGCTATGAATTTCAAGATTCATAGTGAATGTCATCAAGATGTTATCATTTTTCCTTACTTACTTTTAAATACCCTATTCCTAAGGGGCAGGATCAGAAGAACATCTTGCATTTCTAATCTTAATATTTCATATAAAAGAAACCTCTCTAATTCCCCTCAGAGCACTTAACAGAATAACAAAGAGTATCCTGTGTCATCTTTTACTATTGCAGTTTTATGCAATTTATATACAGATGTGTGGGACAAGGCTTAAAAAAAATCGAGGAAATGTGCCAGAATTCTAAAATATGTAGACAAAACACAGTTTGTATTGTATAGAGACACAACATTTCTTTGTCTAAAAGCAGATGATAGAAGCAACCCTTGATAGTGACTGATCATGAAAAGAAACCCCAGGAGCACAGAAACACTATAAAAAGATCTAGAAGGAAGTCATTATGCTGTTGAGGGAATAAGAAATTTAAGTCCTAGAGTTGTGAAATGTTCTCATTATAGGTCATCTTGGTGATTATCTGACATCTACAGACAGAGTCACTTCTTAATCAAAAGAATGAATCATTATGATATTGATTCAGACCAAGATGTTTGAAATAATGAGTTCAGTAACTCATATATAAATTTGGAGATAATTCCAACAACTTCTTTGCTAGCATTTTATACCAAATGAAAATATGTTTTCATATTTTTTTGATTATATTAAAGTATAGCCATAGCCACACTGAGAATGAAATTACAATTGTGTAATCTGCTAAATAAGACCTAAAAAATAATGGAGGTTACTAATATCATGATGCCATCACCATGGATTAATTATTTTCAAACAGGATATAGAATTGCTCTCTCCGAAGAATAATGTAGAAACGTACATAGAACTTTACAGGAAAGAAGAGTGATTTAAAATTTTAAAACTGTTTTCAGAACTAAGTGGCTTGATGATTGTAAATGGCTAGCCAGTTTGGCAAAAGAAAAGCAACTGTATCCAAATTATACTAAACTCAATTTAAAATCAGTTAACCCCTGACAGAATCCAAAGCTATTATGGATGTAATCTGTAGGCAGTGCACATTTAGTTGAAACAGATATTCAATTAAAGACAGAGAAGAGGAGCTATGGATATAACATATTTTCAGGAGAATGAATGACTATTTATTAAAATTAGAAAACTGTAACCAGTAGACAGTGGTTCTAGGCATGGGTCCAACTACACCAAGGGTCTTTCTTTCCACTATTTCATTGCTGTTGATGGTGCCAAAGAAGAAACAAAAGAAGGAGGAACTTTGAGAAAGCAGAATCATATTTTTCCAATCCCTTAGAATTATGCAATGAATTAAAACAAAATGATTTAAAGGAGTATTTAATAGTATAAGCAGCTAAAGGGTAATAAAAGAAAATGAGAGAAAAAAAAGTAATGATATCACTCTTCTGAAGCAGTGAAACTACCTGGAGTTCCACAATGTTCAGGGTTCACATTCAACCTAATACAGTTTATTTCATTCTTATTAAGAGAGATTGTCATATAGTCTGCCTCTGTCCAATATCAGAGTAGTAAAGACCTTGCTTGGGTTCTTGGCATCCAAATATCAGTGTTGGACTCCTGCCCTCATAAAAATTATTACATGTGTGATTGGGGAAATTATCTGTGTCTTAATCATGACCTTAGTAAAGTAGATTGTATTAATACTCATTGTTTAGTTTTCTTGAGAACAAACAAATCAGAAGCTCAGAAACATCAAATCATCATCACCAGACATCATTCACCACTTGTTCTTCTGAGAAGTACTTAGTATGCTATAACATGTGAACTTTCTCAAATTACAGATCACAGAGTAAACTCCATTTGATTTTTTGATAATTCTTATAGGAAGATGGGCTTCCCAGGTGGCGCTAGTGGTAAAGAACTCACCTGGCAATGCAGGAGAAGCAAGAGACCCAAGTTTGATCCCTGAGTTGGGAAGATCTCCTGGAGGAAGACATGGCAACTCACGGCAGTATTCTTGACTGGAGAGTTCCATGGACAGATGAACCTAGGGGGCTATAGTCCCTAGAGTCGCAAAGAGATGTACATGACTGAAGCGACTTAGCAAGCATGCATAGGAAGATAGTAATGAACACTGTAAAAATGAATTGAATTTGTTATTTAAAAGAGAAAGAAGTGTCTTATGGTTTGCTTAGTTCATTAATTTAAACATTCTCTGTGATCGTTTGTGTGTGGAATGTGATTTTTGTTTTTCACAAACTTATGCTGATATAGTACGCAAAAGGGCTTTGGAAAAATTTTTTGTGAAAAAAATATTTATAATAAGACGAATTAGATACAAGTTTTCCAAAGAAAACTGCTATGATCTGTTAAGTAAACAGTACGAATTTAGTGCTGAAACTTTTTGTAAATCATGCCATTCTTTAAAGGCTTTTATTTATTACATCATAAAGCATATTTTCTTACTTGTCTTTACTTTCTTTTTCATATTGCTTTTTTCTACCTGGGCTGTTCCAAACCAAAACTATATACCAGGATAAAATTTACAAGTTCAACTTAATTAACTCCATAAAGATCTTTAATTAACTCTAGAAAAATCTTTATATTTCCCAAAATTGCAAATGTTCATTGTCTTTTAGGTAAAACACTGAAAATACAATGACCTGTTATTTTTATTAAGCTATACATGGGTAGAAACCATTTGTAAATTACAGAAATTAAGAAAACTAAAAGATTTTTAAGGGTTAATTATCATTTGGAGGCAAGGCTTGCAGTCTTTCCTTGAATTTGTAGGAAATGTAAGGTAACATGACATACTCATAGAAACCTGAGAAGCTAAGACCTTGAAGCTATCTTTGAAATGACATATTTCACAGGTGGAATAATAAGAATTTAAAATAAGAATAGGTGGTCTAACTTTTAAATTACACTGCTTCACTTTTAGGGCAAAAGGAGAGAGGGTTTAAGACTGTAAACAAATGAGCTTTTTTTTTTTTTTCTTTTCTTAGTTAAGTTTATGCTAATCACAGAAATCTATGTCCAAAATTTTGTCTTAAATTATTTATAGGAGGCTGAGCTTCTATCTACTTATGCCAAATGCAGTTAAAGCCAAAAGATGCCTCTTTAACCTAAATTCTGTGTAGACTATTACATTCTCTGACTTTGTCATCATTTTTAAGCTTCTATTTCCACTTAGAAGATATGGAGTTGTATTTTTGCCATTACCATAGATGGTGACTGCAGCCATGAAATTAAAACACTCTTGTTCCTTCGAAGGAAAGATATGACAAACCTAGAGAACATATTAAAAAAACAGAGACATCACTTTGCTGACAAAGGTCCATATAGTCAAAGCTATGGTTTTTCCAGTAGTCATGTGTGGATGTGATAGATGAGTTATAAAGAAGTCTGAAGTGAAGTGAAGTCACTCAGTCGTGTCCAACTCTTTGTGACCCCATGGACTGTAGCCGACCAGGTTCCTCCGTCCATGGGATTCTCCAGGCAAGAATACTGGAGTGGGTTGCCATTTCCTTCTCCAGGGGATCTTCCTGATCCAGGGATCAAACCCGGGTCTCCTGCATTGCAGGCAGACGCTTTAACCTCTGAGTCACCAGGGAAGCCCATAAAGAAGTCTGAGCACCAAAGAATTGATGCTTTCGAACTGTGGTGCTGAAGAAGACTGTGGAGAGTCCCTTGGACTGCAAGGAGATCAAACCAGTCAATCCTGAAGGAAATCCACTCTGAATATTCATTGAAAGGACTGTTACTGAAGCTGAAGCCCCATTACTTTGGCCATCTGATGCTAAGAGCTGACTCTTTAAATAAGACACTGATGCTGAGAAAGATTGAAGGCAAAAAGATAAGAGGGCTTCAGAGGGTGAGATGGATAGATAGCAACACCAACTCAATGGACATGAATTTGAGTGAACTCCAGGTAATAGTGGAGGATGCAGGAGCCTGACATGCTACAGTCCATGGGATTTCAGATAGTCAGACAAGACTTAGAGTGAAAAACAGCAGCAAGTTTTGTCATCTTTCCAAAAGAAGCACAGTAAGATGTTGTTAAGGAGCATTCTTTGCTGTCTACATAGCTGAACTCTGTTCCAAACATTACCACCTTCACATTTTGAAAATTTTATTGGATAATTTAATCTCTCTTTGCAACAGCTCCATATCCTAATTTGGGGATAGTTAATTTGCAGCCAAAGATGGAGAAGCTCTATACATTCAGCAAAAACAAGACCGGGAACTGACTGTGGCTCAGATCATGACCTCCTTATTGCCAAATTCAGACTTAAATTGAAGAAAGTAGGGAAAACCACCAGGCCATTCAGGTATGACCTAAATCGAATCCTTTATGAGTATATAGTGGAAGTGAGAAATAGATTTAAGGGACTAGATCTGATAGATAGAGTGCCTGATGAACTATGGACAGAGGTTTGTCCATAGACCATCCCCAAGGGGAAAAAAAATACAAAAAAGCAAAATTGTTGTCTGAAAAGGCCTTACAAATAGCTATGAAAAGAAGAGAAGTTAAAGACAAAGGAGAAAAGGAAAGATACACCCATTTGAATGCAGAGTTCCAAAGAATAGCAAGGAGATATAGGAAAGCCTTCTTCAGCAACCAGTGCAAAGAAATAGAGGAAAACCACAGAATGGGAAAGACTAGAGATCTCTTCAAAAAAAATTAGAGATACCAAGGAAACATTTCATGAAAAGATGGGCACAACAAAGGACAGAAAAAATATGGACCTAACAGAGGCAGAAAATAATAAAAAGAGGTGGCAAGAATACACAGAAGAACTGTACAAAAAATATCTTTATGACCAAGATAATCACGATGGTGTGATCACTATCTGGAGCCAGACATCCTGGAATGTGAAGTCAATTGGGCCTTAGAAAGCATCACTACGAACAAAGCTAGTGGAGGTGATAGAATTTCAATTGAGCTATCTCAAATCCTGAGAGATGATACTGTGAAAGTGCTGCACTCAATATGCCAGCAAATTTGGAAAACTCAGCAGTGGCCACAGGACTAGAAAAGGTCAGTTTTCATTTCAATCCCAAAGAAAGGGAATGCCAAAGAATGCTCAAACTACTGCACAATTGCACTCATCTCACACACTGCTAAAGTAATGCTCAAATTTCTCCAAGCCAGGCTTCAACAATACATGAACCGTGAACTTCCAGATATTCAAGCTGGTTTTAGAAAAGGTAGAGGAACCAGAGATTTCATTGCCAACATCTGCTGGATTACCAAAAAAAGCAAGAGAGTTCCAGAAAAACATCTATTTCTGCTTTATTGACTATGCCAAAGCCTTTGACTGTGTGCATCACAAGAAACTGTGGAAAATTCTGAAAGAGATGGGAATACCAGACCACCTGACCTGCCTCCTGAGAAACCTATATGCAGGTCAGGAAGCAACAGTTAAAACTGGACATGGAACAACAGACTGGTTTCAAATAGGAAAAGGAGTACATCAAGGCTGTATATTGTCACCCTGCTTATTTAATTTCTATGCAGTGTACATCATGAGAAACACTTTACTCGAAGAAGCACAAGCTGGAGTCAAGATTTATGGAAGAAATATCGATAACCTCAGATATGCAGATGACATCACCCTTATGGCAGAAAGTGAAGAGGAACTAAAAAGCTTCTTGATGAAAGAGAAGAGTGAAAAAGTTGGCTTAAAGCTCGACGTTCAGAAAACGAAGATCACAGCATCTGGTCCCATCACTTCATGGGACATAGATGGGGAAACAGTGGAAACAGTGTCAGACTTTATTTGGGGGGGCTGCAAAAATCACTGCAGATAGTGACTACAGCCATGAAATTAAAAGACGCTTACTCCTTGGAAGGAAAGTTATGACCAACCTAGATGGCATCTTAAAAAGCAGAGACATTACTTTGCCAACAAAGTTCCGTCTGGTCAAGGCTATGGTTTTTCCAGTAGTCATGAATGGATGTGAAAGTTTGGACTATGAAGAAAGCTGAGCACTGAAGAATTAATAGTTTTGAACTTTGGTGTTGGAGAAGACTCTTGAGAGTCCCTTGGACTGCAAGGAGATCCAACCAGTCTATTCTGAAGGAGATCAGTCCTGGGTGTCCTTTGGAAGGATTGATGCTGAAGCTGAAACTCCAATATTTTGGCCACCTCATGCGAAGAGTTGACTCATTGGAAAAGACCCTGATGCTGGGAGGGATTGGGGGCAGGAGGAGAAGGGGTCAACAGAGGATGAGATGGCTGGATGGTATCACCGACTCAATGGACATGAGTTTGGGTGAACTCCAGGAGTTGGTGATGGACAGGGAGGCCTGAAGTGCTGTGATTCATGGGGTCTCAAAGAGTCGGACACGACTGAGCGACTGAACTGAACTGATCTGAACTGAAATATATGTTAATAGCAATTTCTAAAACTTAGATGCAAAGAAAATTAAAAATGTAAAGCATCAAATAAATATCCAGAAACTGTAGCATTATTACAAAGTATATAAACTACAAATATTAGAAGTGGAAGAAAAAAAAGAAACAGAAAAAATATTCATAGTAGTGATAACTGAGAATTTTCCAAATTTTATGACAGACACCAAACTATAGATCCAGGAATCTAAGAGACCACAGGATATATGCATATATAATTATGTAATATATATATATAATATGTATAAAATAATATATACAATTACACAATATATGTAAAATGCAGAACACTAAAACTAAAGAGAAAATATTGAAAGAAGCCACAGAAGGAATAGGAATTAAAATTATATTTAAACTGTTTTTATATACCACACAAGCAAAGGGTAGAAGATTTATTGATTTGAAAGTGTAAAGAAATTTCTGGCCAGTCATTAGCTGACCATTAAATTAGCTGAGCTGAGACTTTAGTGATGACAAAAGAAATATAAATTTATATAGTTAGTCTAGGAAAGTTATTAAAAATTAATAAACAATCAGTAAAAATATACCCAGAATAAAGAAAAAATATGATTTTTGAAGTTGCCATGTTATATTTGCTAAAATGTCTGAATTTCCACACATAAAAACAGTGAGTTAGGAAAAGACACAAGAATGTGTAATTCACACATGAAGTGTGTGGAGCAATTGATAGAAACTAATGCTTAGAGAGCACAGATGCTAAACTTGCTAAATAGCAAATCTAAATGAGCTATTAAAAATATGTTCAAAGAACTAAAGGAAGTCATCTCTAAAGAATTAAAGGAGAGTATGATAATGACATGTCATTGAATTAAGAATATCAGTACAAAGATAGAAGTTTTATGATAGCAAAATAGAAACTGAAGTTTCAAGAACTATAACTGGAATCAAAATTTAGAGGAGTTTCCATATCAAATTTGACTTAGCAGAAGAAAGAATCAATAAATCTGATGATAGGTTAACTGAGATTACTCAATCTGAGTAACTGGAAAAAAATATAGAAATGAAGAGTCGTAACTGAAATTGAAGAAAGCAGGGAAAACTGCTAGACCATTCAGGTATGACCTAAATCAAATCCCTTATGATTACACAGTGGAAGTGAGAAATAGATTTAAGGTGTTGGGACCTAACAAATGCCATGATAGGCTTCAGGGACTAAGGTAGGACTCACGGGAAAGGTTGAGTCATTGCCCAGTGAGGTCATCCCCGCGGATGCCAGGACTTGTCTAATCAGCATACTCCCCATAACCTGGTTTGAGTTTAACAGGAAGTAAAAGACATCCCCCTGCAGCCAATAGCCAATTAGTAAATATCAGGAAACCCCTGCAGCCAATAAAGATTAGCCAATTAGTAAATACTAGGAAACTCCTGCAGCCAATCAGCCCTTGCCAACTCTCTGTTCTAAAACCTATAAATACTGCTGTAAATCTGGGCTCGGGGCTCCCTGCTCCACTCCACTGCATTGGATGTGGCAGGAGCCCTAGCTCGAGCTAGAAATAAAACCCCTTCATGCTTTTGCATTGCTGTGGACGTCTTATTCTCTCAGTTTTGGGGACTTGGACTCTGGGCATAACATTTGGGGGCTCGTCCAGGATCCCTTTAACTGGGAAGAATAACACTCTCCCAGTAGAAGGTTTCCTCACTAGGAGGAAAGATATTTGAACACTGGTGTTAAGTCTGGTTAAGTCCAGCATAAGGCCGAGGCCCAGCATATGCACTGGAAGGCAGCTGGCTCTTGTTAGGCCTAATCAGAGGTGAATTAGTCGTTCTAGCCAGTATAAGACTGAGGCCCAGTGAGTGCGCTGGAGGGCAACTGGCAGCCAGCAAGACCAGGGCTCAGCATTCGCGCTGGAAGGCAGCTGGTTCTGTGAGGGATTGGGAAGGAACATTTCTCTTGACTCCGAATCTGGTGGGCAGTGGACACCCTTCGGTGAGATAACATTAGGAAGCAAGATACAAGTAGTCCGGGATAGACCTAGTTCTGTGTTTTTGGCCGATATTTGTTTGTCTTCTGTCTGTCGCCTTTCTTTGTGTGCCGGCGCCATTTTTGTTTTTTTTATGTGTTCTTTGTGAGCTCTGTCATTATGGGTCAAATCTCTTCCACCCCTTTGTCTGTAATGACTGACCATGAAGATCGGGAGAGTCAGGAGAAGCTGATACTCTAGGAATCCTCTTTATATCCTAGCCTGATTGACTTAGACACTGAAATCTCACCTCCCCCATGTATGCAGCCACCCTTGCCCCCGCAGGTACCGCAGGTGTTGTCTGTAGAACAAAGGAGGGACCCAGAACTCTCGGCTCCGCAATGGGAAGGGGGCCAGCCCAAGAAAATCATGGAAGGACTCAAAGTGGCAGAGACTTGTCTGAGGATGGAAGCCGGGAGGCTCCTTTATCCACCGTTCGGGCATTCCCTGTCCAGGTGGGACCAGCAAATCCCGGTGGGGAGCGAACATACCAGTACTGGCCGTTTTCTATGAGTGATTTATATAACTGGAAAACTCAAACCCCTTCTTTTTCCGAAAAACCCCAAGGTCTTATTGATCTCTTAGATTCTATCTGGTTTACTCATCCTACTTGGGATGATTATCAGCAGCTGCTACAGGTGCTCTTCACCTCTGAGGAATGGGAGCTAATTCTATTGGAAGCACAAAAACATGTTCCAGGAGTAGATGGAAGACCCACCATGCAGCCCCACCTAATCGAGAAGGGGTTTTCTTTGATGCGACCGAACAGGGATTTTGAACTCGCTGAAGGTAGGGAGCATCTCCGAGTGTATCGCCAGACTCTGATGGCTGGCTTCTGGGCAGCTGCCAGGAAACCAACGAATTTGTCTAAGGTAAATTTGATAAGGCGGGAGCCAAATGAGAGCCCGGCAGCCTTTTTAGAGAGGTTAATGGAGGCTTTCAGGCAGTATACGCCCATGGACCCTCAGGCTGATGAGTCACGCGCAGCAGTCTTGCTAGCCTTTGTTAATCAGGCAGCTCCAGATATCAGGAGGAAGTTACAGAGGACAGAGAGGCTGGGAGAACAGTCAATACAGGATCTGGTGAGGGCAGCTGAGAAAGTGTTTAATAACAGAGACCCCTGAGGAGAGGGAGGAATGAATTAGATGGGAGGAAAGGGAAATTAGAGCTAAGGAAAACCGAAGAAATCAGAAAGAGCTAGCTCAAATTTTCTTTGTGGGGATGAGACTGGGACCTGATTCCCGGAAGACTCGAGACACCTAGCCGAAAGGCAGGGAGAAACCAGCCAGACGGACCCTAAAGAGAGACCAATGAGCCTATTGCAAAGAGCAAGGGCACTGGAAAAATGAGTGCCCCAAGAGAAACCTGAAAAAAAGGACTGTAAGAAAAGAAGAGTCTTCCTCGGGTACCCACATTTTATATGCAGGAGAAGATAGTGATTGGAGGGGTCAGGGCCTGGCACACCTCCCCGAGTCCTGGGTAACTATTAATGTGGAGGGGAAACTGGTCAGCTTCATGGTGGATACGGGAGCCCAATACTGGGTCCTCAATCAAAAATTTGGGCCGATGTCCAAGAAGACTAGCTTGGTCCAGGGAGCCACAGGGACAAAAAGATATTACTGGACTACTAAACGAAAAGTGGACTTGGGAGCCCAACGGGTGTCCCATTCATTTCTGGTGATACTGGAATGTCCAGCCCCTTTATTAGGAAGAGACCTATTTTCCAAAGTCAATGCGCAAATTCACTTTGACTCTGGAGGGATATCAGTCACAGATGGGCTTGGACAACCAATTCATGTTTTATCCCTGGCACTGAGAGATGAATACAGACTATATTCACCAAAACCCCCCGCAGCTGTGGACCCGGATATGCTACAATGGATCCAAAAATACCCTCTGGCCTGGGCCAAGATGGCAGGAGTAGGACTGGCAAAACAAAGACCTCCCATCATTGTTGAATTAAAAGCAAATGCTACCCCTGTGAAGATAAAGCAGTACCCCATGAGTCAGGAGGCCCGGCAAGGAATCACACCACACATACAGCACCTCCTGAAGGTAGGGATTCTTAAAAAGTGCCGGTCCCCATGGAATACTCCCCTGCTGCCTGTGAAAAAGCCTGGGGGAACGGACTTTAGACCCGTCCAAGATCTTCGTGAAATCAACAAACGGATGAGTGACGTTCATCCCACTGCCCCTAACCCATACATCCTCCTGAGCGGCTTGCCACCAGATTACATCTGGTATACAATCTTGGACTTAAAAGATGCCTTTTTCAGTTTGCCTCTGGCCCCGCAGAGCCAAGAGATCTTCACATTCAAATGGACTGACGAAGACAGTCAAACTGTAGGACAGCTGACCTGGACTCGCCTTCCACAGGGATTAAAAAACTCGCCGACATTGTTCAACGAGGCTCTAGGTGAGGACCTCTGTGAGTATCGGACTAGCCACCCCAACGTTGTCCTATTGCAACATGTGGATGACCTCATGCTGGCTGCTACTACCAAGGAGGTATGCCTAGAGGCCACAGGAGACCTCCTTCAGACTTTGGGGACATTGGGGTACCAGGCGAGTGCAAAGAAGGCCCAAATTACTAAACAGGAAGTCGTTTACTTGGGGTACAAAATAAAACAGGGGCAAAGATGGTTGACTCAGGCTATGAAAGAGACTATTTTACAGATCCCCAAGCCAATGACTCCTCGGCAAGTGAGGGAGTTCTTAGGGCCTGTTGGGTACTGCAGGCTATGGATCCTGAGGTTTGCTGAAAAGGCCCGGCCTCTATATGAAGGAAGTAGAGAAAATAAGAACTGGACTTGGACTGAGCCAATGAGGCGGGCGTTTCAGGAACTCCGGTGGGCATTGCTAGAAGCCCCGGCCCTAGCCCTCCCTGACTCGGCTAAGCCATTTCAACTGTTTGTGGATGAAAAGCAGGGAGTGGGAAAGGGAGTCCTGACACAGCAATGGGGACCTTGGAGGTGGCCTGTGGCATACCTCTCTAAACAGCTGGATCCGGTAGCTGCTGGATGGCCGCCCTGTCTCTGTATCATCGCAGCCGCTGCTCCCCTTGTCCATGACACTGACAAGTTGACTTATGGACAACGCCTCCTGGTCTACACTCCCCATGCTATAGAGGGGATCCTCAAACAGCCACCAGGTAAGTGGATTTCTAACGCTCGCTTAACCCATTACCAAGCCCTGCTGTTAGATGCTCCCCGGATACGCTTTCAGACACCTTGTTTTCTAAATCCTGCTACTCTCTTGCCCATCCTGGAGGAGGATGGGCCTCTTTATGACTGTGTTGAAGTATTGGCTGAGGTAACCATCATACGAAGAGACCTCAGCGACATATCATTAAAGGACAGTGAGCTGATATGGTTCACAGATGGGAGCAGTTATATAAAGGATGGGCAGAGAACAGCGGGGGCAGCCATAGTAGATGACACTGGGAGGGTTGTCTGGGCCGAGGCTTTGCCCCCTGGAACATCCGCCCAAAAAGCAGAATTGATAGCTGTGACAGAAGCACTAGAGAGGGTGAAAGGAGAAAAGATCACCATTTACACTGACAGCTGGGATGCATGTGGCACCATGCACATTCAAGGCCCTATGTATAAAGAACGGGGGTTCTTGACAGCAGAGGGAAAAGAGATTAAGAACCTACTTGAAATACACAGACTCTTGGCAGCAGTCCACTTGCCCCAGGCGGTATCCATAGTACATGTCCCAGGACACCAGAAAGGAGAAGATGCCAGGGCCCAAGGCAACCATGCTGCCGATGCAGCAGCCCACGAGGTGGCTGCTGGATACTGCCAAGCTCATGTTCTGGCTGTAGGATTACCACCGCCGGGGATGGGGACTCTCCCCCCAAGCCCCATATACTCCCCCTCTGATTTAAGCTGGATGCAGGATAACACCAACCGCCCTGTGGGCAAGGACAGATCGTATCGGGACCAGGATGACAACCTGTTGCTTCCTGCCGACCTGGGCAGATATCTATGTACCCATTAACATCAAACCACCCATTTGGGAGAGAAAAAGACTTTGACGCTTCTACAAGCAGCACAGCTGCGGTTTCCCCGACAAAAGAAAACCATACAGGACATAGTCCGCACCTGCAAGGCCTGTCAGATGATGAGACCGGGAAAAGGACAGCACATGGGTGTAAGATACCGGGGGGAAAGGCCGGGACAGCATTGGGAGATAGATTTTACAGAGGTAAGGCCAGGCAAGTCTAGCTATCGTTACCTGTTAGTTTTGGTTGATACATTTTCTGGGTGGGTAGAAGAAACTTACTCCACTAAAAAGGAGACAGCAATAATAGTGGCTAAGAAGCTCCTAGAAGAGATAATACCTAGGTTTGGGCTGCTGGCATCTATCGGCTCTGATAATGGACCTGCATTTGTGAGCAAAATTGTTAAAGGACTGGTCTCAGCCCTGGGGACCAAATGGAAGCTACACTGTGAGTACAGTCCCCAGAGCTCAGGACAAGTAGAAATAATGAATTGGACCCTAAAAGAAACTTTAACAAAGCTGGTAATAGAGACTGGCGGGGACTGGGTGACCCTCCTTCCCTTTGTGCTTTTTCGGGCCTGCAATACCCCCTACAAACTAGGTTTGACTCCCTTTGAAATTGTATATGGAAGTCCACCCCCCATTTGTTCACTGTTTGAGGGAAAGACTAAACCATCTCTCTCACTACGCATGTTCCAACAAGAGATGCTGGCTTTAAGTAAAGTGCATAAACATATCTGGTCACTGATACGAGAAGTTCATGAGGGCCAGAGTAAAAGAACAATTCCGTCCCATGATATGGGCCTGGGAGATTGGGTCTGGGTTAAGAGACACCAGTCAAAAACATTAGCGCTAAGATGGAAGGGCCCCTATGTTGTTCTCCTTACCACCCCCACTGCCCTAAAGGTGGACGGAATTGGACCCTGGGTGCACTGCAACCACGTGCATCGTACCACCCCAGAGGAACAAGAAAAGGCCCCAAAAGAATGGAAGGCAATGCCGCATCCCACCAACCCCTTAAAAAGGAAGCTCATCCACCAGCTGGCCCCAGACAAATCCCCCTGACTCTCCTGTTGGTGGCCCTCCTTCTCCACTCTGGAACTGCCGGTGCTAACCCACATCAACCTGCTAAGATCACCTGAAGCTTCGTAATGGACTAACCCATGAGGTACTCAATTTGACTACTGGAATTCCCCCAATACTTGGTGGCCAGATTTATTCTTTGACCTTGGACCTTTGTAAAAAAAACATATCAGTACAGTTCAAGTGATGATGCTGCGACAATAATATCAGGCAATGTCTCAGAATGAAGAGGAGGGTTCCTCTCCATGATCAAAGGACAGGGGGGAATGTTGGGACTTAACAAACACCGTGATAGGCTTCAGGGACTAAGGTAGGACTCACAGGAAAGGCTGAGTCATTGCCCAGTGAGGTCATCCCCGCAGATGCCAGGACTTGTCTAATCAGCATACTCCCCATAACCTGGTTTGAGTTTATCAGGACATAGAAGACATCCCCCTGCAGCCAATGGCCAGTTAGTAAATATCAGGAAATCCCTGCAGCCAATAAAGATTAGCCAATTAGTAAATACTAGGAAACTCCTGCAGCCAATCAGCCCTTGCCAACTCTCTGTTCTAAAACCTATAAATACTGCTGTAAATCTGGGCTCGGGGCTCCTTGCTCCACTCCACTGCATTGGATGTGGTGGGAGCCCTAGCTCGAGCTAGAAATAAAACCCCTTCATGTTTTTGCATTGCTGTGGACGTATTCTCTTAGTTTTGGGGACTCGGACTCTGGGTATAACAAAGGGCCTAGATCTGATAGAGTGCCTGATGAACTATGGAATGAGGTTCGGGACACTGTGCAGGAGACAGGGATCAAGACCATCCCCATGGAAAAGAAATGCAAAAAAGCAAAATTGCTGTCTGGGGAGACCTTACAAATAGCTGTGAAAAGAAGAGAGGCAAAAAGCAAAGGAGAAAAGGAAAGATATAAGCATCTGAATGCAGAATTCCAAAGAATAGCAAGAAGAGATAAGAAAACCTTCTTCAGTGATCAATGCAAAGAAATAGAGGAAAACAACAGAATGGGAAACACTAGAGATCTCTTCAAGAAAATTATAAATACCAAGGGAACATTTCATGCAAAGATGGGCTCCATAAAGGACAGAAATGGTCTGGACCTAACAGAAGCAGAAGATATTAAGAAGAGGTGGCAAGAATACACTGAAGAACTATACAAAAAAGATCTTCAAGACCCAGACAATCATGATGATGTGATCACTCTTCTAGAGCCAGACATCTTGGAATATGAAGTCAAGTGGGCCTTAGAAAGCATCACTACGAACAAAGCTAGTGGAGGTGATGGAATTCCAGTTGACCTGTTTCAAATCCTGAAAGATGATGCTGTGAAAGTGCTGCACTCAATATGCTAGCAAATTTGGAAAACTCAGCAGTGGCCACAGGACTGGAAAAGGTCAGTTTTCATTCCAATTCCAAAGAAAGGCAATGCTAAAGAATGCTCAAATTACTGCACAATTGCACTCATCTCACATGCTAGTAAAGTAATGCTCAAAATTCTCCAAGCCAGGCTTCAGCAATACGTGAACCATGAAATCCCTGATGTTCAAGCTGGTTTTAGAAAAGGCAGAGGAACCAGAGACCAAATTGCCAATATCCACTCGATCATGGAAAAAGCAAGAGAGTTCCAGAAAAACATCTATTTCTGCTTTATTGACTATGCCAAAGCCTTTGACTGTGTGGATCACAATAAACTGTGGAAAATTCTGAAAGAGATGGGAATACCAGACCACCTGACCTGCCTCTTGAGAAATCTGTCTGCAGGTCAGGAAGCAACAGTTAGAACTGGACATGGAACAACAGACTGATTCCAAATAGGAAAAGGAGTCTGTCAAGGCTGTATATTGTCTCCCTGCTTATTTCACTTCTATGCAGAGTACATCATGAGAAACGCTGGACTGGAAGAAACACAAGCTGGAATCAAGATTGCTTGGAGAAATATCAATAACCTCAGATATGCAGATGACACCACCCTTACGGCAGAAAGTGAAGAGGAACTAAAAAGCCTCTTGATGAAAGTGAAAGAGGAGAGTGAAAAAGTTGGCTTAAAGCTCAACATTCAGAAAATGAAGATCATGGCATCCGGTCCCATCACTTCATGGGAAATAGGGAAACAGTGGAAACAGTGTCAGACTTTATTTTTGGGGGCTCCGTAATCACTGCAGATGGTGATTGCAGCCATGAAATTAAAAGACGCTTACTCCTTGGAAGAAAAGTTATGACCAACCTAGATAGCATATTCAAAAGCAGAGACATTACTTTGCCGACTAAGGTCCGTCTAGTCAAGGCTATGGTTTTTCCAGTGGTCATGTATGGATGTGAGAGTTGGACTGTGAAGAAGGCTGAGCACCGAAGAATTGATGCTTTTGAACTGTGGTGTTGGAGAAGACTCTTGAGAGTCCCTTGGACTGCAAGGAGATCCTACCAGTCCACTCTGAAGGAGATCAGCCCTGGGATTTCTTTGGAAGGAATGATGCTAAAGCTGAAGCTCCAGTACTTTGGCCACCTCATGTGAAGAGTTGACTCACTGGAAAAGACTCTGATGCTGTGCGGGATTGGGGGCAGGAGGAGAAGGGGAAGACAGAGGATGAGATGGCTGGATGGCATCACTGACTCGATGGACGTGAGTCTGAGTGAACTCCGGGAGTTGGTGATGGACGGGGAGGCCTGACGTGCTGTGCTTCATGGGGTCGCAAAGAGTCGGACACGACTGAGTGACTGAACTGAAATGAATTGAACTGTGCTGAAAGATCTGTCGGATACCATTAAACTTCTGATTGTCTGAAGGAAGGGAAAAAGAGAAAAAAAAAAAGGAAAAAGAATGGTTGACATACAATAGCCCAAAACTTCTCAAATTCGAAGAAAACAAACCTACACAGAAAGAAACATGACAAACTCAAGGTAATTTAAAAACTCAAGGAAACCGATGTCTAGGATAATATATTCAAGCTTTCAAATACCAATTACAGAGATGATTTAGAAAGCACTAAGAGAAAAATGATTCATTATGTACAAGGGAACCTCAAATGATTAAGAGTTGACTTCTCGTCAGTAAGCTTGGAAGCCAGAAGGCATTGGGACAATATATTAAAGTGCCAAAAAATGTCTCTAAAGCATGAGTTCTGTATCAAACAAAACTAATCTTAAAAATCAAATGGAAATTAATACATTCCCAGATAAACACAAAGTGAGAGAATTTGTTGCTAGGATCTACCATGGATACCAAAATCCAAAGAAGCTCAAGTCGCACAGCCGGCCCTCTATACCTACTGTTCCATATTCAACAATTAAACTAAGCACAGTGTTCATGTAGTGTTGTATGTATTTACTGAAAAAATGTTTTATTATAAGCTGGCCTGTGAAGTTTATTTTATTTTATTTTATTTTTTTAATTTTTTGGCCTGTGAATTTTAAACTCATGTTATTCAAGTGCTCTACTCAATACGCAAGCAAATTTGGAAAACTTAGTAGTGGTTACAGGAAAAGGTCAGTTTTCATTCCAATCCCTAACAAAGGCAATACCAAACAATGATCAAACTACAACACAATGCACTCATCTCACACGCTAGCAAAGGAATGCTCAAAATTTTCCAAGCCAGGCTTCAACGGTACATGAACCTTGAACTTCAAGATATTGAAGCTGGATTTAGAAAAAGCAGAGGAACCAGAAATCAAATTACCAACATCTATTGGATCATTGAAAAGGCGAGAATTCCAGAAAAACCTCTACTTCTGTTTTATTGCCTATGCCAAAGCCTTTGACTGTGTGGATCACAAAAACTGTGGAAAATTCTTCAAGAGATCTCTCTTCAAGAGATACCAGACCACCTGACTTGCCCCCTGAGAAATCTGTATGCGGGTCAAGAAACAACAGTTAGAACTGGACATGGAACAACAGACTGGTTCCAAATAGGAAAAGGAGTATGTCAAGGCTGTATATTGTCACCCTGCTTATTTAACTTATATGCAGAGTACATCATGAGAAACGCTGGGATGGAGGAAGCACAAGCTGGAAACAAGATTGCCGGGAGAAATATCAATAATCTCAGATATGCAGATGACACCACCCTTATGGCAGAAAGTGAAGGGGAACTAAAAAGCTTCTTGATGAAAGAGAAGAGTGAAAAAGTTGGCTTAAAGCTCAACATTCAGAAAACGAAGATCAAGGCATCTAGTCTCATCACTTCATGGGAAATAGATGGGGAAACAGTGGAAACAGTGAGAGACTTTATTTTGGGGGGCTCCAAAATCACTGCAGATGGTGATTGCTGCCATGAAATTAAAAGACGCTTGCTCCTTGGAAGAAAAGTTATGACCAACCTAGACAGCATATTAAATGGCAGATATATTACTTTGCCAACAAACGTCCATCTAGTCAAAGCTGTGGTTTTTCCAGTAGTCATGTATGGATGTGAGAGTTGGACTACAAAGAAAGCTGAGTGCTGAAGATTTGATGTTTTTGAACTGTGGTATTGAAGACTCTTGAGAGTCCCTTGGATTGCAAGGAGATCCAACCAGTCCATCCTAAAAGAGATCATTCCTGGGTGTTCATTGGAAGGACTGATGCTGAAGCTAAAACTTCAATACTTCGGCCACCTGATGTGAGGAACTGACTCCTTAGAAAAGACCCTGATGCTGGGCAAGATTAAAGGCAGGAGAAGAAGGGGATGACAGAGGATAAGATGGTTGGATGGCATCACTGATTCGATGGACCTAAGTTTAAGCAAGCTCTGGGAGTTGATGATGGACAGGGAAGACTGGCATGCTGCAGTCCATGGGATCACAACGAGTCAGACATGACTGAGTGACTGAACTGAACTGTTCAAGGGTCAACTGTAACTTGAATCCATATGATAAAAAATAAAGAGCACCAGTGCAGGTATGTATCCTAAGTTGCTTCAGTCATGCCCTACTCTTTGTGACCCCAAGGACTGTAACCCTCTAGGCTCCTCTGCCCATGGGATACTCCAGGAAAGAATACTGGAGTGAAGTGCCATACCCTGCCTCCAGGGGATCCTCCCAACCCATGGATCAAACCTAAGTCTCTTGAGTCTCCTGCATTGCAGGTCAAGTCTTTACCTGCTAAGCCATCTGGAAAGCCCCAAAAACCCCAGAAAGATAATTAAATGTAAAAGAGTATAAATACATTTTTGCAACTGTTTTCTTCTCCTACCTGATTTGAAAAATAACTACAGAAAATAATAATTATATATTGGTATTGATAGTTTTGTAACATAGGGATTTGTAATGTGTACAGCAATAATAAAAAATGAAATGTATATATCTGTGTTTCTACAATTCATTTTACCAGTCCCATCAAAGTTGTACTTTGGTAGGAACAATTTCATGTTCAAGAAAAATTTGAGGCTTTTCCTAGACAAACTGTTTTCTTATAAACAGGAAGCTACATTAAAAAAAAAAAACCCTATTACCATAACCTGTTGGAATTAATAAGAGACTCAGACATTTCAAGTATTGAATAGGATTTTTTGGAAAAGTACATTTTCCAAACCACTTTCTTCTTGACTTCCTTCAAATAATTACTTTAAAAAAATCCTATTCATTTTATTTATAAGCTAGTGCCTCATCTAATGAGCATGAAATTATTTTCTTGATATTTAGTCATTGAGATAATGCATTTGCTATGTTTACTCCAAAGGCGTATATGCCTTTATACTTACCAATCAAAAATCTAGAGTAGGAATTTTTTGACCTATCTTTATACATTCTAAATTTATATCTTCTTTATGAAATTTTAAACATTCATTTGGAAAACATTTACTAAATATTACATGCTTGTCCTTCTATTCTAAGAGCTTGTAATATGAACATGTTTAAGACAAACATGCTTACAGAAAATAACATGCATGTGTGTGGTGTTTACAATAAAATTGGAACCTTTTGAAAATCTGATTCTACCTGAGGGATCAAGGAAATACAGATCTAGCAAATTTTGAGTTATAAGTAGGAATTTTGTCCTCGAAGAGTGCTATATTAAGCCAGGTAAAGCATTAGAAATGAAAACAACTTTTTTATATATAACTGATACAGATATCCCAAGCGGCTCAATGGTAAAGAATCCACCGTCCAAGGAAGAGATGGGGCTTTGATTCCTGGGTCAGGAAGATCCCCTGGATAAGGAAATGGCAATCTACTCTACTGTTCTTGCCTGGGAAATCCCATGTGGAGCCTGCTAGGCTCCACAGTCCATGGGGTCCCAAAAGAGTCAGACATGACTTAGTGACTAAACAACAACAGCAAAGATAGATAGATGTGTGATAGTTTTGATACCTTTCATGCTTTAAAATTTTAGTAATAATTATTAGCAAAGTGGCCAGCGTTTATTGAGCAATTGCTATATGCTAAATTATTCAAGACATTTCCAAATAAATAAGCAAATAGTACCATTTTATTTAACTTATGAAAGAAATATTATCAACTCCAAATCCAGTTCTTTTTCTGTTAAATAGAAGGTTGAATCACATAGGGTTGTAGAAAGACATACTCTATCAAGAGTAGTAAATAAATTTACTGTTTTCATGAAGCAGTGTCTAGATTGTTTAGAAGAATAAGGTGGAGGGACAGAGGAGTATAATCAGGTTTCTTGTGAGTAACCTTGGACTTATGTAGCTATGTTTTTAAGCTGTGAACACTTTGCTGCACATATAGTGGATTAAAGCAACATGCATCAGTTAGTTCTTAATTTTGTGAATCAGCAGACCAGGCTTAGCATGGCATGATTCTCCATTCTGCTACTTTCCAGCCTGAAATCAAGGTGTTCACTATACTTAGGTTTTGTCTGAAGCCATTTAGGATGAATTCACTTTCAAGTTCTTTCAGGTTTTTGGTAAAATTCAGTTCCTTGTGGTTGTAGGGCTGAGGTCCCCATTTTGCTGGATGTCTGCTTGTGGGCTACTCTCAATTCATTGAAACCCACTAAGAATGTAGCTACATGATCCTCTCTATCTTCAAAGCCAAAAAACAGTTTTCTCTACTGTCAAATCTCCATGATGCTTTCAGTCTCTCTGACTTGAATCATTGGCCTCAGTAAGACATCAAGTTGATTTTCAAGGAACACCTGATTAGGTCAGCCCCACTGAAGATAATCTCCTTTTATTAAAATGAACTGTGCCAAATAACAACCTAATCCCAGGAGTGAAATCCATCATGTTCACAGATCCAGGGATTATACAGTTTATGTACTCCAAGGGATGGGGATCTTGGAGGTCATATTAAAATTCTGCTGACCACATCCTGTGACTTTGTGTAAGTCATTCAAGCTCATAAAACTAATTTCCCTGTAAATATAATGGGAATGCTTACTTCATAAAATGACTTGGAGGGCTCCCAAGAGGTAATATATGAAAGTATTTAGCATATTATCTGAAAAATAATAAGCATTCAATAAATGTTAATAATTAATTATACTACTTTGAGTGTTCTTTAAATTTCCAAATTAATATTGGAATGTTTATATTTTTTATTATATAACAATGTTATTATATGGTAATGAGAGTTTATCTAAACTTTTAGCACATGTATTTTGTAAGTCAAAGAGAATGAACAAGTTGATGCAGCTGGCAACTTCTGTTTAAAAATAACACGCATGATTTAATCATTCTTAAATTTATATAAAAATGAACCTGTTTGATTGGAATGCAAAATAAATTTAAAAAAGTAAAAATGTCCACACCTATGTTAATCACTCTCTTAATGCTCATGAGACTCTAGTCTAAATCTAATTCCATTCATTTTAAATTCTCATTAAACCGAATAGTGTTCTATCTGTGGCATAATTGAATATATTCTTAATGGGAAAATAGTAATCACTGAATTCACCATTTACACAATGAATATGAATTGGATATTATCCTTCACTTTGCCTGCTAAATCAAGCTATGGGGTGGCTACTATTGAAAAATTCTGTGGTTGGTTTCTAACAACCTAGTGAAAAAATATGACCTTATAATACCCATATGATTGTTAATAGTGGGAGGAGGTGTTATAAATCCTACTTATTAAGAAAAATATAATTATTTTAAGTGAATATGATATATAAGTTCAGCTTTAGAAGATTTGAATACAGTAACATGTTTCAACATTAAAATATATTCCTAGTGCTAAAATGTTTATAATTTAATCATGTAGAATAAAGAGAAATAATACAAAAAATTGTTAATAAAGGAATGATCATTTCCTTATCAAATATTGAAAACAAAATACAAAGTAATTTGGGATTCTGTAACTGTTTTTGACATTTTAGGAAATCAGTCTTATTTTTTGAAATGGAAAAAATATATGTATCTTTCTGCTTTATTTTTTATGAGGAAGTTGTTTTTCAGGCTTATAAAGATATAAGGGTTCTGAAATCCATGAGGATTCTGAAAGTGATTTGTCTGCTTAGAATAAAATTATTTGTAAGCAAATATTCTGTAGTATATACATTCTTATGACAAATCAAATGTTTTATTTGATATCTATCTGTTATTTTAAAAATTGGTTTCCAAATATTGAAAGCAGAGTATAGCTTCAAGGCTTAAGATCTCTCCTCTATGGAAGTGTTGCCAGATGGCAACTGTAGCCATTTGACCCGTCCCTTAGTTTCTCAGTGTTTCACTTTTTGCATTTACGAATTAGTAGTATATTAATTTTTATGCTTCCTTATAAATATATGTGAGTGGCACACTGGAATCATAACTATGGGTATATTTTAAAGACTGTATTTTCATATGAAATTATTACTATGAAATATTATTAGTACAAAATTAATATTTCTTATAGATAGGCTAGATATGACCCATGGATAATAAGAATAAGAAGTAATTTGACTGCGCTTCATCTTCAAAAGCTTTAACATAATATAATTATAATGTATATGTCATACATATTGAGTTTCCCTTTTTCTTTTTTCTGTTAGCCTCCTACTTCCTACTAGAGTCAAATTGTAAGAGGTTTAGATGGCTTAAATTTTTCTCATTTGTTTCCTAAAACTATGTTTAAGAGAAAATAACCCCCAGAAACAATATAAAATGTGAATGGAAACTTTCATTGTTATAGAGAACATGGTTCAAATATCTTTCAGAGAATTGAAAGGAAGGAAGGAAAAAATAAACCCAGTGCCAAGCAAATTAGCACTCTGTAGCCTCATCTTCCCCTATTCTTAACAAAACTTTCCATGCCTTATATCCTTATTGAAAATTCAGAATATGTAATTTCTTAAATTACTACTAAAACAAATGTGGCTGATTGAATAAAGTAAACAGAAGCACTAGATGTTATGTAATAATAGCATAAAAACATTTTTTTTTGTCTGTGGTGATGGAGATATTTTAAATGGATTAAGATGCAACAATATTTAAGATCAAGAAAGACAAACATGTAAGTTTAGAATAAGAAATTGATGATACCTTAATCATAACCCAACCCCAAAATGATTAAAGATTATTTTCAATTATGCAAGAGATATCTTTGATCTCAAGAACCTGCCATGTAAACATCTTGATTTAAACAAGGATCTTTTTTATTTGATGATCAAAATAGGTTTCTATATGATAGTTCTTAATTAAATGGCCTGTGGAACAGATTTGTACTGTCACCAGGTTGTCAGACTTTTGGTTAAAAGAAGAGATGGTATTTCATTAAATACCCAAGATTAATTTTGCCATCGTGTTGTATCTCATGTTGAAGCTCTTACACTAATTATTTCATTTAAGTTGACATGCTTATAGGATTGCTTTGAATGTATGTGTAAGGAAAAAGAGGTTAGTTTTTCATGATGGATTTTTCTTCTCCTCACAAACTGCCTCCATTCTTTTTTCCTAATAGGACCTATTAGACTTGGAACTTTACTCTACCATGTCCCTGGGGAAAAAAAAAAAAAAAGTGTCCAGGAAATAAAATTTGCCTTTAGCTCTTTCCTCTCTAGTGCTGGTTCTTGAATCTCTTAGAAGACATGTCAAAAGCTACCCAAAGATTACCTGAACTTAAACACTGTGCTCAAATGTGCCTCCAACCCAGTATCTTTGTGCTCTAATTTTGACAAGTTACTTAAGCCCTTGGAACCTCAGTTTCCTCATCTATTAAATAATATAATTTGTGAAATTATTAAGAGAATTAAGTAAGACACTATACACATTTGAGACACAGTAAATGGTCATCAGATGACAGCTACTATAAGAAATCATCTTAAGCTGCTCCTGTATTCTCTTATCTTTCTGTGGTTCCCTGTTACTTAGAGAAGTTTATTGTAATGATTTTGTTCTGCTGCTGCTGCTGCTAAGTCACTTCAGTCGTGTCCGACTCTGTGAGACCCCATAGACAGCAGCCCACCAGGCTCCCCCATCCCTGGGACTCTCCAGGAAAGAACACTGGAGTGGGTTGCCATTTCCTTCTCCAATGCATGAAAGTGAAAAGTGAAAGTGAAGTCGCACAGTTCTCATAATTTTCATGAATTCATATCAAAAGGACTCTTTCTGCTTCAAATTCATCAATTAATGGGAAGTGGCAAGAAAATGATTACCAGGTAACCCAAATGAAATTCATCAGCTTCTCTCTGGAGACAATTTTCCACTTTGTTAGAAAACTCAAATATAACACAAGCATCTACATTTTATAGTTTGATTAATGTGTGCCAAGGGTCATGCCTAAGGCTTGGAATACATGGTTTCATTCAATCCTAAAAACAGCTCTGAAAGGCAAATATCATTTTCTTACTTTCACAAGACAAAATGGAGACACACAGAGGCTAAAGATTGCCTCAAGTCACACAGCTTGTGAGAAGTATATCCAATATTTAGTTCTTAATGACTAGTACTCCTTGAATAAAAGATCAAAATGATCAAAATGGCAGTCTTTATAGGATAAACTACATTTACCTACATTTGTGGACAAGTGGAGACTTTTGTTGACTTAGAGACACTACTTAGAGACACCACCATTTCCCCTACTGAGGTCTGAGTTACAAAGTGTGGGAGATTATTTATACTTGTGTTGTCAATAGTATTTTATTTTTATTTTATTTTTTTTAATTTTTATTTTTACTTTATTTTACTTTACAATACTGTATTGGTTTTGCTATACATTGACTTGAATCCACCACGGGTGTACATGCGTTCCCAAACATGAACCCCCCTCCCACCTCCCTCCCCATAACATCTCTCTGGATTATCACCATGCAACAGCCCCAAGCATGCTGTATCCTGCGTCAGACATAGACTGGCGATTCGATTCTTACATGATAGTATACATGTTACAATGCCATTCTTCCAAATCATCCCACCCTCTCCCTCTGAGTCCAAAAGTCTGTTATACACATCTGTGTCTTTTTTGCCATCTTGCATACAGGGTCGTCATTGCAGTCTTTCTAAATTCCATATATATGTGTTAGTATACTGTATTGGTGTTTTTCTTTCTGGCTTACTTCACTCTGTTTAATCGACTCCAGTTTCATCCATCTCATCAGAACTGATTCAAATGTATTCTTTTTAATGGCTGAGTAATACTCCATTGTGTATATGTACCACAGCTTTCTTATCCATTCATCTGCTGATGGACATCTAGGTTGTTTCCATGTCCTGGCTGTTATAAACAGTGCTGTGATGAACATTGGGGTACATGTGTCTCATTCAGTTCTGGTTTCCTTGGTGTGTATGCCCAGCAGTGGGATTGCTGGGTCATAAGGTAGTTCTATTTGCAATTTTTTAAGGAATCTCCACACTGTTCTCCAAAGTGGCTGTACTAGTTTGCATTCCCACCAACAGTGTAGGAGGGTTCCCTTTTCTCCACACCCTCTCCAGCGTTTATTGCTTGTAGACTTTTGGATCACAGACATTCTGACTGGTGTGAAGTGGTACCTCATTGTGGTTTTGATTTGCATTTCTCTAATAATGAGTGATGTTGAGCATCTTTTCATGTGTTTGTTAGCCATCTGTATGTCTTCTTTGGAGAAATGTCTATTTAGTTCTTTGGCCCATTTTTTGATTGGGTCGTTTATTTTTCTGGAGTTGAGCTGCAGGAGTTGCTTGTATATTTTTGAGATTAGTTGTTTGTCAGTTGCTTCATTTGCTATTATTTTCTCCCATTCAGAAGGCTGTCTTTTCACTTTGCTTATATTTTCCTTTGTTGTGCAGAAGCTTTTAATTTTAATTAGATCCCATTTGTTTATTTTTGCTTTTATTTCCAGTATTCTGGGAGGTGGATCATAGAGGATCCTGCTGTGATTTATGTCAGAGAGTGTTTTGCCTATATTCTCCTCTAGGAGTTTTATAGTTTCTGGTCTGACATTTAGATCTTTAATCCATTTTGAGTTTATTTTTGTGTGCGGTGTTAGAAAGTGATCTAGTTTCATTCTTTTACAAGTGGTTGACCAGTTTTCCCAGCACCACTTGTTAAAGAGATTGTCTTTACTCCATTGTATATTCTTGCCTCCTTTGTCAAAGATAAGGTGTCCATCTGTGTGTGGATTTATCTCTGGGCTTTCTATTTTGTTCCATTGATCTATATTTCTGTCTTTGTGCCAGTACCATACTGTCTTGAGGACTGTGGCTTTGTAGTAGAGCCTGAAGTCAGGCAAGTTGATTCCCCCAGTTCCTGTCAATAGTATTTTAATGTACATTATAATACATTATATATACTATATATATGCAAATATCACATAAAAGTCATAATTTCACAGTTAGTACTGCTTCACTGCCTCATACCAGCCTAAGTGAAGTGAAGTGAAAGTCATTCAGTTGTGTCCGACTCTTTGTGACCCCATGGACTATACAGTCCATGGAATACACCAGGCCAAAATACTGTAGTGGGTAGCCATTCCTTCCTCCAGGGGCTCTTCCCAATCCAGGGATCAAACCTAGGTCACCAGCATTGGAGGCAGATTCTTTAACAGCTGAGCCATGAGGGAAGCTCAAGAATACTGGAGTGGGTAATGTATCCTTTCTCTAGCGTATCTTCCTGATCAAGGGATAGAACCAGGGTCTCCTGTGTTACAGGTGGATTCTTTACCAACTGACCTACCAGGGAAGCCTTAGGCTAAGTGAAAAGGCATATAACCTAAAATATTCCATAAATTATACTACAGATCAGCAAATATTCAAATACTACAAAGTTTTGAAGGTATTCAGAAGTTGCTAAAATGTAAGCATACTTCCCCAGTCCACTGTACTGCATAGTACGGGAGTAGGCATAAGCAGAAATGTTTAGTGCAGATTTAGTTTTAAATTATGTTTCCTCTTTTCTAATTGTGTAGTAAAGAAACTGTACTCAAGGTCAGAGTAGTGACAAACAATATTTCTCCATATTATCTTGTAAAATTTTAGTCTCCTATTTTTATCAGCCTGATCAGTTCAGTTTAGGGGCTCAGTCGTGTCTGATCCTTTGCAACCCCATGGACTACAGCACACCATCACCAACTCCTGGAGCCTACTCAAACTCATGTCCATCGCATTAGTGATGCCAATCAGCAATCTCATCCTCGGCTGTCTCCTTCTCCCACCTTCAATCTTTCCCAGCATCAGTATCTTTTCAAATGAGTTGGTTCTTCACATCAGGTGGTCAAAGTATTAGTCCTTCCGATAAATATTCAGAACTGATTGCCTTTAGGATGGACTGGTTGGATCTTCTTACTGTCCAATGGACTCTCAAGAGTCTTCTCCAACACCACAGTTCAAAACCATCAATTCCTTGGCACTCAGCTTTCTTTACAGTCTAACTCTCACATCCATACATGACTACTGGAAAACCATAGCTCTGACTAGATGGACTTCTGTTGGCAAAGTAATATCTTTGCTTCTTAATATGCTGTCTAGGCTGGTCATAACTTTTCTTCCAAGGAGCAAATGTCTTTTAATTTCATGGCTTCAATCACCATCGGCAGTGATTTTGGAGCCCCCCAAAATAAACTCTCACTGTTCCCTTTATTTCCCCATCTATTTGGCAGGAAGTGATGGGACCAGATGCCTTGATCTTAGTTTTCTGAATGTTGAGTTTTGACAATGAGATCATGATTTGAGCCGCAGTGAGCTCCGGCATCTTGTTTTTGCTAACTGTATAGAGCTTCTCCATCTTTGGCTGCAAAGGATATAATCTGATTTCTGTATTGACCATCTGTTGATGTCCATGTGTAGAGTCTTCTCTTGTGTTATTGGAAGTGGGTGTTTGCTATGACCAGTGCAGTCTCTTGGCAAAGCTCTGTTAGCCTTTGACTTACCTAATTTTGTACTTCAAGGCTAAATTTGTCTGCCACTCCAGGTAGCTCTTGACTTGCTACTTTTGCATTCTAGTCCCCTGTAATGAAAAGGACATGTCTTTTGGGTGTTAGTTCTAGAAGGTCTTATAGGTATTCAAAGAACCGTTCTACTTCAGCTTCTTCAGCATTACTGGTTGGGGCATAGACTTGGATTACTGTGATAATGAATGGTTTGCCTTTAAAACAGAGATCATTCTGTCATTTTTGAGACCGCATCCACGCATTGCATTCTGGACTCTTTTGTTAACTATGATTACCCCTCCATTTCTTCTAAGGGATTCTTTCCCATAGGAGATACAAATATCTGAGTGAAATTTGCCCATTTCAGTCCATTTTAGTTCACTGATTCCTAAAATGTTGACATTCACTCTTGCCATCTGTTTGACCACTTGCAATTTGCCTTCATTGATGGACCTAACATTCCAGTTCCTATGCACTATTGGTTTTTACAGCATTGAACTTTACTCCCATCACCGATCACATCTCCAACTGGATGTTGTTTTTACTTTGACTCTGTCTCTTCATTCTTTCTGGAGTTATTTCTGTACTCTTCTCCAGTAGCATATTGGGCACCTACCAACCTGGGGAGTTCATCTTTCAGTGCCATACCTTTTTGCCTCTTCATACTGTTCGTAACAGACAGATATGATGATGCTAATCCTTTAAAACCCCTTAATCTAAATTAAGTCATGGGACTCCCTTATACATTGTTCAAACATTTTCAGCTTATATATCTAAGTTTTCACCAATTAAACAAAATTGATATTTCTCCTTCTTTTCTCATAGGCCTCAGAAAACCCTACTATTTTATTTTTGTAATTTTCTGCATTATGTTAGAATGACATATTTTCAGGTCTCTCCTGCAATTATGTGTTCACTACTGAAAGCCCCTAGGAAGCCAAAATTATCTTTTTAATATTTTAATCTTTAATC
Source organism: Ovis canadensis (assembly GCF_042477335.2). Taxonomy (NCBI): domain Eukaryota; kingdom Metazoa; phylum Chordata; class Mammalia; order Artiodactyla; family Bovidae; genus Ovis; species Ovis canadensis. The sequence continues at coordinate 64,026,316 of NC_091253.1, forward strand.
TCAGTACAGTGACTGACACAAGTTTCTTATCAGAAGAAGTAGCATGGAAGATTATAGCTCAGCTTTACTGTCCCTTATACTTGCCTCTTGGATGGTGTAAAACCAGTCTTTTGGCATAAAATTCACAATCAAGAGGAGAAAGATACAAGAAATAAATGTTAGAGTAATTCAATATCAAAACCAAGCAGACTGTCTCTATGAAAGAGTTTGGAAAATGGTGAAATATGAAGCAATGGGAAGACAAATGGGAAAAATAGACCTCAAGAAGGTCTGGAGTAGGGGAGAGCAAGATGGAGAAGAGCTGGAAACATGACACCAAAAGTTTCTTGTTGGGAATTTGCCTCTTCACATTATATCAGTGATGGAGCTGCTAAGCGCTCCAACAATATGACATTATGGATGTTTCCTGATGTGAATTTGCTGGCATATTCAATTTGACTAATGTATACACGATAGAGGAGACAGTCTTGACTGATGATTTATGGGCTGGACCGAAGAGGTGTGAGCACCGGTATAAACTTTTGATTATATGCTAAAGATTGTGTTACTTATTCCATTCGTAAGATGTAAGAAAGATACAAGGAAAAGCATATATCATTCTAATTATTTCCAGGCAGATTTCCTGTTGAGTCTACTCTTGATTGGAGAAAATGAATAAAGAAGTAGTCAAATGGAATCATAAGGCAGGATGTCTAAACTAGGAATTGAGAGCTATAGTCCTAGCATTTAGTAAACTAAGTCTCTGGTTGATTGGCCTTGGCATTGTGGGGATAAAACAAGCATGAGATTTTTCCAGTAGTAAAAAGTTACTGTTTCACTTATGCTATTGTAGTCAAGATAACAGTAATACCAAAACAAGTTTGCAGTACACAGAAGCTTCCTAGTGTTTTTAATTTTTATTTTTTATGTTTCTTCCAAAATCTTTTTTAACACATGTGATACATTAGATTTTATTAATTTTTTTTTCTATTATGATTTATCATAGTCTAATGGACACAAGTTTGAGCAAACTCTGGGAGATAGTGAAGGACAGGAAAGCCTGGTGTGCTGTAGTCCATGGGGTTGCAAAGAGATAGACATGACTTAGCACTGAACAACAATTTATTTTTTAATGCCGGTAAGAAAAATAACTTTCCAATAGCAATTTTATAGTGTGTAGGTTAGAGGGCAATGCTTTGTTGCAGAAAGCAAACTCTGTGAACTGAGCTAATGAGCAGCTTTTTACTTCCCTGCAAGAATTTTAATGTTAGTAAAGATTCAGATTTTCTTTTGCTAAATGTGACTTACAGGACATGCCAATGAAACTACTTAAGAAGCCAGTGAGAAATCCATGACAGAGCTATCCACAAAGCTAAAAATAAACTTGGGCACCAATGTTTAAGCATAATTTAAAGCTTGACAATAGTTGAACCCAGTTAGCTCACCTTATAAAGAACGTGCTTATCTTCCTTGTTCATTTTTCTGATTTTACTTTCATTGTTTGAAACAATGCAGTTTATGGAAGTATCTGCTGTTCCTTTGAGGAAAGTCTTTCACCACTTGTAGGGTTTTTATACTTAGACTTCAATCTTTGGGGCTCTATTAACCTTTAAACATTGACTGTACAGATTTCTTTTGCAGTCATGATGGGCAGTTTCCAAAGCCTTTAATTCCTTGCTTTTATCCACATAGCATCTTTCAGTTTTCAACAGGCTTTCAAATTCACTGTTTCATGTTGCCTTCATCAAAATCTGTGTTGTAAGCAAAAGAGTTATGATAATCTCCATTTTATTAGTGAGGAAACTAGGATTCCATGGGGTTAATCAACTGGTCATTATCAAATATAGGTTTTGAACCAAAACAATTTCACTTCTTGTCCATTTCTCATACCGTTTGTCTTCTGTGTACAATTAGAAATAAGAAATTAATAGATAACAGACAAGAACAAGTCTGACTCCATACTGAATCTGTTCCTTCAGCTCTAAACTTTCTGCTCTGTTGATTTTGCAAAAGACTGTTGGCTATAGCCTGACATACACATAATAGCCCTTTCTCAAGTCTCTGTCTCCCATGCTTGACCTTTAAAGATATCACTCTTTTCATTCAAATAGAAATAAAAAGTAGCAGAACATAAATTAAACTTTGTCTTGTTGGAGGTTTGCAGAAACATCCTGACAAGACCTACATGGACAGCTGCTTTGTTGTTGTTGTTCCGTTGCTAAGTTGTGTACAACTCTTTTTGACCCCGTGGAATAGAGCACATCAGGTTTCCCTAATCCTTCACTATCTCCCAGAGTTTGCTCAGACTCATGTCCATTGAGTCTTTGATCCCATCCAATCATCTCATCCTCTGTCCTTCCCTTCTCCTCCTGCCTTCAATCTTTCCCAGCATCAGGGTCTTTTCCAGTGACTCAGCTCTTCACATCAAGTGGCCAAAGTAATGGATCTTCAGCTTCAGCATCAGTTCTTCTAGTCAACATTCAGGATTGATTTCCTTTAAGATTGACTGGTTTGATCTCCTTGCTCTCCAAGGGACTCTCAGGAGTTGTCTCCAACACCACAACTCAAAAGCATCAATTCTTTGGTGCTCAGCCTTCTCTATGATCCAACTTTCACACCCACACATGATTACTGGAAAAACCATAGCTTTGACTATATGGACCTTTGTCAACAAAGTGATGTCTCTGCATTTTAATACACTGTCTAGGTTTGTGATAACTTTTCTTCTAAAGAGCCAGTGTCTGTTCACTTCATGCCTTCAGTCATTGTAATTTTGGAGCCCAAGGAGATAAAATCTACCACTGTTTCCACTTTTTCCCCATCTATTTGCCATGAAGTTATGGAACTGGATGTCATGATCTTAGTTTTTGAATGTTAAGGGAAGCCCCAGACAGCTGCTAGAACAAAAGATTAAATCATCCCCTCCAGGGTCGGCTGGCTCCAAGAAGTTTGCAACAACTAGTCAGCCTTTCTACCCCCTCCCACCATTTTAATATAAAAGAAACCTGAATTGTAAATCAAGTGAAATGGTTCTTTGGGATGCTATTCCACAACCTCAGTTGGTTAGCTTTCTGAATAAAGCTGCTATTCCTTGCTCCAACATCTTGTCTTTTGATTTACTGTCCTGTCATGTGGCAAGCAGCATGAGCTTGCACTTGGTAACAATAACGAAATAAGTAAAGTTAAATTGCCCTGGCATTTCATAAAGCTTTAGCAATCATCAACAGAATGAATTCAAATTATTTGGGAATTCTCCATGTCTAGAATTGTGGAAACCTCCCTTATCTGATAAGGTGCTAGGGGCTTTTTTCACATGCCTATTTTATGTAACTATCCAGTACTGGTGTTCTAGACTAAAGATGATGCAAATTCAGGTAACATGGCAGACAGGTTTGCAGCTTCTCCGGATAGCTCTATATGAAGCCCCAGCTGGGCTGAATGTTCCACTCCACCACCATGTTCTTGGTGCCATGAGCAATGTGGATTAAACTCTGTCCCCCAAGAATTCATGTCAACTCAGAACCTCAGAATCTGACCTTATTTGGAAATTAAGTTTTCTCAGATGCATTTAATTAAAAGTGTTGAGATTAAATCCTATTGAATTAGCGAAAGTCACTCATCATGTCCAACTCTTTGTGACCCCATGGACTGTAGCCAGCCAGGCTCCTCTGCCCATGAAATTCTCTAGGCCAGAATACTGGAGTGCCTAGCCGTTCCCTTCTCCAGGGGATCTTAACAACCCAGGGATCGAATCCACGTCTTCCGCATTGCAGGCAAATCCTTTATTGACTAAGCCACCAGGGAGGCCCCACTGAATTTAGGGAAGGCCCCAAATTCGATGTTTGGTTTCCTTAGGGAAAGAGAGCACAAAGGGAGACACGCACAATGTCAGTGACTATGTGAAGATGGTTGCATAGAATAGAGTGATGAGCCTCAAGCCCAGGAATTTGAAGATTGCTGCTGCTGCTAAGTCACTTCAGTCGTGTCCGACTCTGTGAGACCCCATAGATGGCTGCCCACCAGGCTCCCCTGTCCCTGGGATTCTCCAGGCAAGAACACTGGAGAGGGTTGCCATTTCCTTCTCCAATGCATGAAAGTGAAAAGTGAAAGTGAAGTCGCTCAGTCGTGTCCGACTCTTAGCGACCCCATGGACTGCAGCCCACCAGGCTCCTCCATCCATGGAACTCTCCAGGAAAGAGTACTGGAGTGGGGTGCCATAGCCTTCTCCCTTGAAGATTTCTAGGAGAGTCCAAAAGCTAGAAAGGAAGAGTCTTCCCTAGAGCAACAGGAAGCATGGCCTTGCTGGCATCTTTTTTTTTTTTTTTTTTTTCCCTGCTGGTATCTTGATTTTTGACTTCTAGCTTCCCTAACTGTAAAAGCATAAATTCCTATTGTTTTGAACCACCAACTTTATAGTAATTTACTGTGGTAGCCCTCATAAATTAACACAGTGGACAAAAATATTATGAACATCTATTCTGGTGCTTAGTTTTATTGTAGGTACCCCAGGTCCAGCCTACTGTGTTAGCTGAGAATCTACCTTTGGCCTTGTCTGGGCATTGAAAGTACAAACAGACATATCTGGTCAAGCATTTCCCATGAACTGTTATGGTTTCAATGCTCTCTCATTACTTTAGGCTTAGGTCCTTCCATATTTATGTCACCTGCCAGTTTCATCTCTTTGTTTTGAGACCAACGGTATACTTCTGTTCTTGGGTGTTGTTGTTGTTGTTGTTGTTTTTGTCACATTCCATCCAGGGTTTCTTTGTGTTCATATGCTAGACTCTGGGACAGAAGCAAAAGTTCTATCAACTCACCTGCTCCCCTTCTCCTACCACCTTGTCTTTCACTTATCATGTATCCTGGCTAGATAGCTCTAAGTTTAAAAAAGAAAAAAATCCCACTTTAGACAAGGGGTTACACACAATACAGTTATATAGGAATGTGATTTAATCTTTTCTTGGAAGAGAATAAAAGGATATTTTCCAGAGAGTTGTTTTCTCTTGATGACCTAACAGGGTTTTCCTTTGCACTAAAATTTCTTAATTTTCACAATGTTCTAAAATAATCTGAAGCGTATTTTACAAAGGCACAGCTCATAGTCTCTTAAAAATATGTTTTTATTTGAGAACTTTGAAACACTTGAAAGGGCTGTGGCATATGTTTGAATGTCACAGTAACAGTGAATATTTACTGTTAATATTTATGCTATCTGCATCTTTAGTATGTACTGTCTATACTTTTTTAGAGCACAAGTATCAGTTCTCCTACTTTTGGTTTCTTGAATTAAAGGAGGGATATTGTTGTACTTCACCTTATTTTTCTCCTTTCCCAAGTTTCTTATCTGTGGAAAGCCAATACAGAAAAACTTGAACTAAATGTTGTAGAGCAATTGTGTTAATGAAAGCATTTGTTTTCATTTCTTTTGTTTGCACATACCTAATGAGTTATGCAACAGCTATGCATTTATAATTCCAATGAATGGATATCAAAAATAAACACAGAAATAGACTTCAGTTCAGTTCAGTTCAGTTCAGTCGCTCAGTCGTGTCCGACAATTGGCAACCCCATGAATCGCAGCACGCCAGGCCTCCCTGTACATTACCATCTCCCAGAGTTCACTCAGGCTCACGTCCATCGAGTCAGTGATGCCATCCAGCCATCTCATCCTCGGTCGTCCCCTTCTCCTCCTGCCCCCAATCTCTCCCAGCATCAGAGTCTTTTCCAATGTGTCAACTCTTCGCATGTGGTGTCCAAAGTACTGGAGTTTCAGCTTTAGAATCATTCCTTCCAAAGAAATCCCAGGGCTGATCTCCTTCAGAATGGACAGGTTGGATCTCCTTGCAGTCCAAGGGACTCTGAAGAGTCTTCTCCAACACCACAGTTCAAAAGCATCAATTCTTCGGTGCTCAGCCTTCTTCACAGTCCAACTCTCACATCCATACATGACTACTGGAAAAGCCATAGCCTTGACTAGACGGACCTTAGTTGGCAAAGTAATGTCTCTGCTTTTGATATACTATCTACTATACTTTTCTTCCAAGGAGTAAGCGTCTTTTAATTTCATGGCTGCAATCACCATCTGCAGTGATCTTAGAGCCTCAAAACATAGTCTGACACTGTTTCCCCATCTATTTCCCATGAAGTGATGGGACTGGATGCCTTGATCTTAGTTTTCTGAATGTTGAGCTTCTCCAACACCACAGTTCAAAACCATCAATTCTTTGGTGCTCAGCCTTCTTTATGGTTCAACTCTCATTTCCATACATGACTACTGGAGAAACCATAGCTTTGACTAGATGAACCTTTTTCAGCAAAGTGATGTCTCTGCTTTTTAATATGCTGTCTGGTTTGCTATAGCTTTTCTTCCAAGGAGCAAGCATCTGTTAATTTCACAGCTGCAGTCACCATCTGCAGTGATTTTGGAGCCCAAGAAAATAAAGTCTGTCACTGTTTCCATTGTTTGCCCATCTATTTGCCGTCAAGTGATGGGACCGGATGCCAAGATCTTAGTTTTTTGAATATTGAGTTTTAAGCCAGATTTTTCACTCTCCTCTTTCACTTTCATCAACAGTCTCTTGAGTTCCTTTTCATTTTCTGCCACAAAGGTGGTGTCATTTGCATATCTGATGTTACTGATATTTTTCCTGGCAATCTTGATTCCAGCTTGTGCTCATTCACCCTAGCATTTCACATAATGTACTCTGCATATAAGTTAAATAAGCTGGGTGGAAAAATACAGCCTTGATGTACTCCTTTCCCAATTTGAAACCAGTCCATTATTCCATCTCTGGTTCTAACTGTTGCTTCTTGACTTGGATAAAGATTGCTCAGGAAGCAGATGAGGAATCTCTTTAACAATTTTCCACAGTTTGCTGTGATCCACATAGTCCAAGGCTTTAGCATAGTCAATTAAGCAGAAGTAGATTTTTTTTTTCTTAAATTGGATCCAATCATACTATCCATGGATTTTGCTATTTCCATGTAACATTATGAAAGATTGTTTGTACTTTGCAGGAGACCTGGGTTTGATCCCTGGTTCGGGAAGATCCTCTGGAGAAGGAAATGGCAATCCACTCTTGTACTATTGCCTGGAAAATCCCATGGACAGAGGAGCCTGGTAGGCTACAGTTCATGGGGTCGCAAAGAGTCGGACACGACTGAGCAACTTCACTTCCTCCTCGTATCTGGTATCTTTGAATTTCATCTATTTGTTTTGAGACAAAATATACGTTTGTATTTTTTTAAAAATCATACCCTATCAAAGTCAAACTCAAAGGAAACAGAAGCAAGGAAACTAAAGGACATTAAAGCCTGGTGTCCGTAGCTATAGAAAGCATTAAATACAAAAAAAATTCCTAGCCAAATTAGCATGGAAAAATAATGGATTAAAAAAGAAACAGAATAGGACATTCAATAATTGTGTGATAATTCCAAAAAAATACAACATGTGCCCAAGAAGTTTCTAAGATTAATCATAGACACAAAACCACAGATCCAGGAAAGTGAGAGGACGCCAATAAAGATAAATACCCCAAAAGAACCTCAATTAGCATGTAAAACAACCTTCAGAAATCCAAAGGACCAAGAGATGATCTTAAAAGAATCTGAGAAAGAATCTTACATACAGAGAAACAGGGATAAGAATTAGAGTAGACATATTATAGTAAAACATGGGAGCAAGAATAGAGTGGATTAGAATAGTTGATGTGTTGAAAAAAGGAAACAACCTAGATTTCTATGCCAAGTGAAAGTATTCATTGAAAGTAAAGGAGAAATACAGACTTTCTCATACAAAAATAGGAACTCCACTGGCAGCAGACTCGCCTTGCAAGAAATGTGAAAAGTTCAGCAGGGAGAAGAAAATTGAAGTAGGTCAAAACTCAGATCTACATAAAGAAAGGAAGATTACTGAAGAATAAATGACGAAACTAAAGCATAATTATGCTTTTTTTCTTTTAATTCATCTAAAAGATAATGTTTGGATAAGTGAAATAATTGTAATGTCATAAAAGATAGAAGCGAATAAGTTAGAATACTCTAAGTTTCCTACACCACACATGAAGAGGTACAGAATTATCAGAAGATGAACTTACTGTACTGAAAAATGCATATTGAAACTCTAAGGAAAAATACTGAAACATTTTTTTTTAAATACTAGGAGAGTAGTTCAAAAGAAGTCATTTGCAAAACTCCATTAAAATCAGAGAAGAAAAAAAAGAAAACAAAAAACCAACACAATGAAGATGAAATTGTTACAAACATGAGATGTCAATTCAAATATAATGATAATCACTTTAAATGTGAACTAAGTATTCCAGTTTCAAAGTACTAAGAGATGATACTAGATTAAAAGGATTTAAATAAGGAATAACGATTTTAAAAAGAAGGGCAATGATATGTTGTCTTAGGAAATCCATTTTAAATAAAAAGACTGATAGGTAAAAAAAAATGGGTAAAGATGGGTAAAGATCCTGTTAACAAGATGCAAAGACAGCAAGAGTAGCTCTATAAGTTTCATACAAGGTAGACTGCAGAAAAAAAAATATTTTTCAGGAATAAGCAAACTTTTTTTATAATGATAAAAGACTCAATCCTCAAGAAGTGAGTCTCAAAATATGTAATGGCAAAATTGCTAAAACTGAAGGAATAGACAAAACCATTATTGTAGTTTGAGACTTCAGCACCATCTTTCAGTACTTAATAGATCAAGAAATCAGTAGATCAGCAAAACATAGTTGACAGTGCTATTAACTCGATCCAATTGATCTTTATAAAATACTCTATCAGCAATAGGATATATATTCTTCTCAAGCTCAGACAGTACAGTCACCAAGATAAATCACATTTTTAATGTAAAACATTTGAATAAATTTTAAAAAATACAAGTAACATAAAGTATGTTCTCAAATGAAAATGTAACTAAATTACAAATTAATAAAGTAAAACTATCCCTCATGGCACAAATGGTAAAGAATCTCTCTGCAATGCAGGAGACTGAGGTTGGGTCCCTGGGTCTGGAAGATCCCCTGGAGAAGGAAATGGCAACCCACTCCAGTATTCTTGCCTGGAAAATCCCATGGACCGAGGAGCCTGGTGGGCTATAGTCCACAGGGTGGCAAAAAGGGGGACATGATTGAGTGACTAACACTTTCACTTTCAATGGATTACAGTTTCAGTCAGAGACTTCCAATGTCTACTTCAATGTTTATTCAAGCAAATTCAGGCATTGACAAGGAAGTTTGGAAATAGTCTATCAGAAGTAAATTCAGAATGGAAAGCCTCCCAGAAAGGAGGAGAACCTGTTAGATACAACTGTCCTTAATACATGTCTTTATCCTACAGATAAAAGAAGAGAGATAGGAAGAGGAATAAAATGGAAAAAGAATTTAGGGAGAAGGAAGACAGGTGAGAAGAGATAGGAGAAGAGGAAAGGAGACATATATGAGTCAAAATACTATAGACCTATTTTGCTGAATTCTAACCATTGGTGCCAAACAACAAGGTCCAAGAAAGTGTTGAGAGTAATATAATGGCAAGGGAATAATTATCTCTAGACAACCATATGGTTTTAATACCACAAAGCAAAAAATTCCTGTGGGGAAGGAAGGAAATGGTAACTCACTCTTGCAATATGGATGTTGATATGAATTAATGTATCACTTCAGCTGAAATCCTCACTATTTTTACCTCCCACTCTTTTCTCAACCACTGAAACCACTCTTGTCACTGCTGCCAACAACTACCTCCATCTTGCCAAATCCAATATTTAAGTCTCAGTATTCATCTTACCCCACTCTGCAGAAGCAACTGAAGAAACTGATCACATCTTCTTTCTCAAAACTCTTCTTTGCTTTACTTTTAGGATATTAAATTTACTTGGAATTTATTCTATCTCCAACTAAGCCTTTCTCACCTTCATTTGATAATTTTGATATTTTCCTACCTTTCCCCCACGCATTGACCTAATACATTCAACTAGGTGTTTAACATATTTCTATTTGGATGTGTAAAAAGAATATCAAATTTAACATCTCTAAAACATTATGATTTCCTCTCCCACTGCTTTCTCCATCTCAGCAAATGGCATCACCATTCGGTCAGTCAGTAAAGCCAAAAACTCTATGACAGTTATTAGTTATTAGTTTTTACCCTTTGCAGGCCACACTATCTGAAACTACCATCAGCTCTACTTTAAAAAATTATCCAAGAGGCAACCAGTTCTTATTACCTTTATTGGTCCATTTTTATTCAAGCCACATTATCTCTCCCTTGGTAATGCAATGGTTTTCTTATGTATCTGCCTTTGTTCTTTCTTGTTGTTCAGTCATTAAGTTATGTCCAACTTTTTGAAACCCCACAGACTGCAGCATATTAGGCTTCCCTGTCCTTCCCTATCTCTTGGGGTTTGTTCAAACTCCCATTCATTTGTCAGTAATACTATCTAATGATATCATCTTTGACAGCCCCCTTCTCCTTTTGCCTTCAATCTTTCCCAGCATCAGGATCTTTTCCAATGAGTGCTCTTCACATCAGGTGGCCAAAGTATTGGAGCTTCAGCATCAGTCCTTGCAATGAATGTTCAGGTTTGATTTCCTTTAGAATTGACTAGTTTAATCTCCTTGCTGTCCAAGGGACCCTCTCTTTCAGCACCAGTCTGAAAGAATCAATTCTTCAGTGCTGTTTTCCTTATGGTCCAAATCTCACATCTGTACATGACTATTGGAAAAACCACAGTTTTGACTATATGGACCTTTGTCAACAAAGTGATGTTCTTTGTAGTCAGCTGTATATTTTCCAAAAAGCAGTAAGATGATTTTTTAGAACATAAGGGATTATGTCTCTTCTTTCTTCAAAATTCTCCAATGGGATTTCTGGTTCCACTTGTAAAGATCTTGAAAGGTAATATTCCATTCTATCTACAAGTAAAAGTTAAACAGACTGAAAAAAAAAACAAAAAAAACCCAAACCCAACTCTTCTTGCAGGCATAAGATAGGGGAGGATACAGGGCAAACTGCTGCCTTCATGAGTAGAGAGAAAGATATGCAAATATGTTATTACTGCTTATCTGAAAAGATATTCAAGAGCATAATCTGCTTTGGGAATCAAGGCAAGAGGAAGAAAATCTGAACTATAATTTAAAAAATGCTCAAGTTTCATGGGTGGGCAGCTCAGTGTTAAAAACTGCAAGAGAAACCAGTCATAATGGTGATTTCACAATATTGTAATATGTACTCCCAGTACACCAAGATTCCCATAGTAAATAGCTGAGAAAAATCCCTCTTATTTCTGTAAGAAGAGGGCAATAACCAGTTCAATATAAAGCACAGGACTCTTTTTATCAAGTCCTTCCCTCAGTGGAAACTAGTTAACCAAATTTAAATGGTTGGGATATTATCATAGGCTTACTGACCTGGAGCCATGCTATTCCAACTAAGGGAAGGAAAAATAGTCAAAAGAACGTTGAGAAATTTGTGAAGTTCATAGTTCAGAGGCATCAGCTCATTAAAAGATTAAAGTCATAAAACCATAGAATGCTTCCCTTTTCCCAAAACCTTACCACAATACTACTATCTACAGAAATTTATTTTACCCAGTACCTCAAATTCACCTTTCAAAAAAATTGCAAGGATCAACAAAAACAAAACACAATTTAAAGAGACTGAACAAGCATTAGTACCAGACAGGTTAAGGATGTTGTAATTTGTCAGATGGGGAATTTAAAACATTATGACTAATATGCTAAGAGCTGAAATGGTTAAAGTAGAACAGATGAGCAAGGTAAGCAGAAAGAGGGTAACCCTTAAAAATAGTAAAAAAAGAAATACTTGAGATGAAAAATGTTGTATCAGAAATGAAGAATTCCTTCAATAGCTTGTTCATAGACTTGACATGATTGAGGAAGTTTCAGATTTAGAAGAAATATCAACAGAATTATTGAAAATTGAAAAATCAAAGAGAACAAAAACAAAAAAAAACCCAGAATGTCCAAGGACTGTGGGATAAAATCAAAAGATGTAACATATATAGAGGGAATACCAGAAGAAGAAAGAGAAAAGATAACAAAAAGAATATTTCAAGCTATAATGACAGAATTTCCCCAAAGTAATGTCTGACAGCAAATCACAGATCCACGAAGCTCAGAGACAATAAGCAGGATAAATGCAAAAAAATAAAAAAAGCATACAGAATTCAGACAAGCAAAAATAACAAGAAAAGAACCTTATATATTATTTCAAACTAAAAAATAAATGAAAATCTAAAAAACACATATGTGAATTACATATACCTTTCAAAGGCAACGCTAGAAAAAGATCCAGTGAAATATCTGAAGTGTTGAGAGAAAAAAATAAACAGCAACTTAGAATTCTATACGCTGGAAGATTACTCTTCAAGAGTGAATGAGAAAGATTTTCTAAGGCCAAAGCAATTGAGGAAATTTGTTGGTATTGCACCTGTTTTCCAAGAAATGTTATTAAAAAAATCCTTTAGAAAAATGAAAATATTATACACTACAGAAACTCAGTAGTACATATACAGAAACTCACATCTACATAAAACAATAACATTGAGGAAGAAATAAGTAAAATAAAAGCTTTAAATTTTCTCTTATTTGATCTAATAGATAACACTTTCTTCAAGTAATACCAAACATGTATTTAATTATGTATGCTTATATTTCATCTATTATCTATTGATCTATCTATGCTTACACATACTTATATGTGCATGAAATATAGGACAACAATAATACAAAGAATGGGAGAGATAAATTAAGATTTTTATCACTATTAGGTTATACTCGCTGTAAAGTAATATAAAGTAATAAGTACTATTTTAAAATGGACATAGATTATCTATCCATAAATATATTAAAGTCTAGGACAACCAAAAGAAATTTTAAAATATAACCAATATACTAAGAAAGAAGAGAAAATAGAATCACATAAAATACTCAATTGAAACCATGAAAAGGAGGAAAAAGATTGGAAGACAAAATAGGAACAAAGGAAAAGGGCAATAAACAGAAAATAGTCATGAATATAGTAATATTAATACAATGTTGCCAATAGTCATTTTGAGTATGCCAGATTCAGAGGGTCAAAGGAGAGAGAACTGGATAAAGGCTGTCTAAAATAAAAGGAAAAAATTCCAGTTGTAAGATAAATTAGTGCTAAATATGTAATGTGCAGCATTAGTATAATTAATACTATTACATGTTATATACAGTTTGAAATTTAAGAGACTTAACCCTACTACTTCTCATCACAAGGAAAAAAATTTTTCCTTTTATATTGGGTCTATATGAGAATATGGATATTCAATAACTTATGGTGGTAATCATCTGCATGACGTATGTAAGTGAAATCATTATTTGTACACCTTAAACTTATACAGTGCTGTATATTCATTATATTTCAATAGAACTGGAAGTGAAAAACAAAACTAAATGAACATTGGTGAAATCTTGAAAACAAACAAAATATGTGCAAATAAGTAACATATTGCAGACTGTTTTCTATACCTGCATGGTATATTTCCCCTAAGACCTCATTATATATTGCAACCATAGTTTGAGAAATTTGCTTTCAAATAAGTGACTTTATGCAAGTTAGTAGTGAGCACAAGAAATTGTATGTATACTAATATTCATCTTTTAATATTTTTGACTCTGGGTAAAATTATAATCTATAAATTTTTCCAATATGCTAAAAGTATAACCCTGCAATTTTTTCTTAAGGAAAATTAAGTCTAGCGATTGATAAAGCATCCATAACTGAAATAAATATATTTAATATATCCGCAAACTGTTTTGTTGTCATTTCTTTATGGCTATTTAGATTTGCATACACAAAACCAATGTTTTGGTAACAGCACCAAGTGTTTCATATGTAAGACATTATGCACAGTATGTTTCCTGTTATTTTGCATAGTATTATTCTTTGTGAAATAATGTTTTGGCCTCAGGAGGAATATTGCAATTGAATGCACAGCAATATATTTTGATATGGAGCCATGGTACTGCACTTTAATTTTTTTTTTTAAGTTACCTTGGCAGTAAAGAGAGCTAAGGTAAGAGAGACACAGACAGAGGCAGAGACAGAGAGAGGTAAAAAAAAGGAGAAATGGGAACAAATTGTGGAGAACATGAATGTTATAATTGTATCTTTAAAATCTGAGAGCTAATTTGTTAACAGATAAAATAAAACAACTTTCTTAAAAAACAAAGTTGCTTGTTCTTCATAAATTGCCTATAGTTTATATAGATTTAGACCATAGGGCAAGCTTACAGGGAATGATGAAAAAAGATTACTGCTTTTTTGTGAGGCAATTCCACCTTTGTTATTTATTTTATAGTGAATCTGATAGTAAGAACTATAGACCAAATAGCTCTTTTCAAATGTTAGTTTGTCTTAATAGCAAAAAGCTATCACTATCAGTTTAGAAATTATAGATTATTATATTTTCTTTTCCCAATCCCCTTACATGTATATTGTTTTTCAAATATAAAATTTACATTAACATGTATGTACATATCAGTATGGCATAACACTTCTCTTCATAATTGTCTTTCTGTCCTATTAGTTGTCATGTTTACCTGTTCCCATGATAAAATAATTGAACAAACATTTGATGAATAAACATGTACCAAAGTTGAAAGTTAAGTAGCTCAGTCGTGTCCAGCTCTTTGCCACCCGGTGGACTGTAGTCCACCAGGCTCCTCCATCCATGGGATTCTCCAGGCAAGAATATTGGAGTGGGTTGCCATTTCCTTCTCCAGAGGATCTTCCTGACCCAGGGATCAGACCCATGTCTCCTGCATAGAGGCAGATGCTTTAACTTCTGAGCCACTAGGGAAGCCATGCAAGAGTCAAAATCCTTTACAAAAGAGTTAAAATCCTTTAGCTAATTGACTTAAATTTCAAAATATTTTGAGCATATCTGATTGCATATATGCATAGAAATCTGACAAAATGACTTTTATAAGCATTTTAAATGTCTCAAAATCTTGACATATTTCAACAAGTAGGGTACATGATTCTAATTTTGCTTTATATAAGAATGATACAGGTGCATTGACTAGTAAGATAAGTAGGGCCTGAGTGCATTTTGCAAAATATTCAATAACCATTCCACTTTTTTGTGAAAGGGTACATTTCCAGACTGGATTTTCCATATATCTGCAAATACCCACTGAAAATATGTTGTACTCTTCTCCCAATATATTTGCAATATCTGCATTTTCTTTAGGTTCAATTTTTAACAGAGTCCTATTGCTTGCATATGAATTTTTGAAAGTCAATGGAAGCTCTGCATGTGGGAATGATTCACAGTGTGTGGAAAGAGATGAGAATTGCAAATGTGGTTCTAAAACATCATAAAAACATACTTATTCAAAAATTTAAACAACTAAGCTTAGAGTTGATATATAATGTCAATGCATTTAATATTCCAAAACCTCAAACATGACTTGATTCTTTGTTTTGCTTGGGGTTATTTTTTTCTAATACCTTTAACATATGAAATCATAAATGCCAGCAACAACTTCAGTGAACTCCTATGTCCTCCTTATTTATGAGGCTGCACAAGCAGCAATATTTTAATTCCATCACATGTACCTCAATCCTGTTTTACTTCCAAATATCTAAGGATTTCTTCTCCTATACCTACAATTTTTCTAATGTGTTCTGTTACTACATCTATCTTGAACATTCCACTCTTGCCCTTTTTTTAAAGTTATTCTTCGATCTGTCTTTTTTTTTTTACATATATAGAAAACCTCTTTGATGGTATCAGTAATCACTAACTCTGAAAGCTCTTACCCCATTTTCTTGAACCCACTCCAATCAGACTCTCAACCCCAACCATTCACTTGTCATGAACAAAGTCTCCAGTGAACTCCACAGTACTAGGTTCTCATTTAATCAGCATTACTTGACTTAGTTCATCGCTCACTCTACCTTGAAACACTTCTTTACTTGCCTTATCTTTTCAACATTTTTTCACCATGCTTTGGTCTTTCTGTTTACTCTTTCCTGTACCATCCTGTTCTCTACATAATGTGCCCCAGGCTCAGTCATTAATGTTCCTCTTCATCTTTTTATTTTTTCTATCCAGAGTTATTCTCTGATGGATCTCATACAATCTTTAAACTTTAAACATTGCTTAAAGCAGATGAGTACTAAACTTTATTTCTGGCCTCAATCTCTCCCATCACCTACAGATTTGTAGAGCTAACTGTCATGTGGTTATCTCAAAACGAACAGTTCAAAATTGAGCTCCTGGTCTTCCTTACAATCACCTCTTAAACACCTTCAATTCTCTTATTTTTCTCATTTCATGTAGGTGGATGACACCATTCTTCTACATGTTCCAGCCCCAAATCTTAAGAACCATCATGAACTCATTCTATTAGCAATATCAGAGCTCTGTCTTCACACAGCATCCATTAAAGTGCTACTTCATGTCACCATCGTCTCTTGCTTTGATGCTTTTATGTATTTATTTATTTGCCTGCATCAGGTCTTAGTTGCAGCATGTGGGATCTAGTTCCTTAATCAGAGATAGAACCCTACTATGGGAGCTTGGAGGTTTATCCACCAGACCACCGGGGAAGTACCTCTTGCTTTAAATTTTATCATTGACTCCTTACTGGTTTTTCTGATCACATGATTGCTATCCATCAATCTATTCTCCACACAGCCATCAGAGCTATCTTGTTAAAAATGTAAAATATATATATATATATACATATATATATATTATTTTTTTCTTCTCATCAGAAGTGTCCAATGTTTGACATCCTTACAAAGGCCAGACAGGATCCACGTGACAGAGCAATCCAGGATCCTCAGAGACCTGGTATCTTATTACTCTTATATTTGCTCACTCCTACCTGTCAAATTTTTGCCTTTTCATACTGTCCATGGAGTTTTCCTGTTTACTGGAGTCAGTTACCACTTCCTTCTCCAGTGGACCATGCTTTATCAGAACTCTTCACTATGACCCATCCATCTAGGGTGGCCCTGCATGGCATGGCATGGATTATAGCTTCACTGAGTTATGCAAGCAACTTCACCACAACAAGGCTGTGCTTCATGAAGGGGTTCCAAACAAGTCAATTCTAAAGGAAATCAACCCTGAACATTCATTGGAAAGACAGATGCTTAGTCTGAAGCTCCAGTACTTTGGCCACCTGATGTGAAATGCTAACTCACTGGAAAAGACCCTGATGATAGAAAAGATTGAAGGCAAAAGGAGAAGGTAACAGCAAAGGATGAGACAGATAGCATTACCAAGTCACAAATGAACAGGAATTTGAGAAAACTCCAGATGATAGTGGAGGATAGAGGAATCTGATGCTACTGATTAACAATAACCTGTCCATCTACTCTCAGGTAGCTTGTTGAATAGAACTGACAAGCACCTGCCCTAGGATCTTCAGAATTTCTTTCTCCTCTGCCTATTTCACCTCCTCACTTTTTTTTAGTTATTTATTTATATATCACCTCCTCAGTCCCGTTCAGTTCAGTCGTTCATTCGTGTCTGACTCCTTGCAACCCCATGAACCGCAGCACACCAGGCCTCCCTGTCCATCACCAATTCCCAGAGTTTACCCAAACTCATGTCCATTGAGTCAGTGATTCCATCCAACCATCTGATCCTCTGATGTCCCCTTCTCCTCCTGCCCTCAATCTTTCCCAACATCAGGGTCTTTTCAAATGAGTCAGCTCTTCGCATCAGATGGCCAAAATATTGGCGTTTCAGCTTCAACATCAGTCATTCCAATGAACACCCAGGACTGATTTCCTTTATTTATTTATTTTAATTTTTTTTTAAATTTTTACTTTATTTTACTTTACAATACTGTATTGGTTTTGCCATACATTGACATGAATCCACAGACTGATTGGATCTCCTTGCAGTGCAAGGACTCTCAGAGTCTTCTCCAACACCACAGTTCAAAAGCATCAGTTCTTCGGCACTTAGCTTTCTTTATAGTCCAACTCTCACATCCATACATAGCCTTGACTAGACAGACCTTTGTTGACAAAGTAATGTCTCTGTTTTTTAATATGCTGTCTAGGTTGGTTATAACTTTCCTTCTAAGAAGTAAGCATCTTTTAATTTCATGGCTGCAATCACCATCTGCAGTGAATTTGGAGCCCCCCAAAATAAAGTCTGACACTGTTTCTACTGTTTCCCCATCTATTTCCCATGAAGTGATGGGACCAGATGCCATGATCTTAGTTTTCTGAATGTTGAGCTTTAAGCCAACATTTCACTCTCCTCTTTGACTTTCTTTAAGAGGCTCTTTAGTTTTTCTTCACTTTCTGCCATAAGGGTGGTGTCATCTGCATATCTGAAGTTATTGGTATTTCTCTTGGCAATCTTGATTCCATCTTGTGCTTCTTCCAGCCCAACATTTCTCATCACCTCCTCAGCAAGGCCTTTCCTGACAACCTATTTAATTTTCATCTCCTCTCCTCCCTCCTTCCATCCATAACACCTCAACATTGCCTTCTTGTTTTACTTTTCCTTAGCACTTAATACTTGCATTATATATACAAATTCTTATATGTATTTATGAGACTTAATGCATGATATTTACCTAATTATAATACACCATATGTATATATCTAATTTTTTAAAATTTTAGTCATAGTCTTCCCGCATCAGTTTTAATTTATGGAAAGCAAACAAAGATTTTTGTCCATTTCATTCATAGCTCTATTCTTATTTTTTGAAACTGTGCCTGATAGAAGATATATTCTCCACACTTATAGAATAAATAAAAAGACTTCCAATTAGATCAAATTCCTCACTAGACAACTTTGTTTTGTAAACTACTTGTTTGAAGCTATTGGGCATAACTTTATTTTGTAAACTACTTAATTGAAACTACTGAACAATACAGATATTTTTGGAAGTTCTCCTTCACTAGTCTTAAGTCTACAGTTTCAGTGATTCCACCCTTTCTTTTTGACATTTCTTTACATTGAGAATAATAATTTTTTCCCCTATTTGTGTCTTTGAGAATGATTCATAGAAACTGCTATCTTTTGAGGCAGTGCTAGGAATGAGATCTATTAATTCTCTAAAATAGCTCTTTCCATATTCAAAACTCATATTATGCCAGAGATTCTTGTAATATCAAAAAATAACTTTTGCTAATTTAGATGAAAATGCAAGCTTCTTTAGGTCTTTGAACAAATTTCTTTAAACAGATACTAAAAGTTTAAAATTAATATAGTTATAAATATCATTCTATGAAAAAAATTCAAGATAATACTTGAAGTAAATAGATAACTTGGAGTCAAACATATTTTCATTAAAGTTCTGTGGTGTAATTGTTAGCACTCTGGACTTTCAATCCAGCAATCAGAGTTCAAATCTCAGTGGGACCTTCTTGGTTGTTTCCGCTTGGGCCTCTCTCTTAGCTCAGTAGGTAAAAAATCTGCCTGCAATGCAGGAGACCTGGGTTGGATTCCTGGGTTCAATTCCTGGGTCAGGAAGATCCCTTGGAGAAGGAAATGACAACCCACTCCAGTTTTCTTGCCTGGAAATTCCCATGGACAGAGGAGCCTAGAGGGCTACAGTTCATGGGGTCGCAAGAGTTGGACACGACTTAGTGACTAAACCACCACCAACAACTGTTTAATGAAGCTTAGATATTTAAAGAGTAATATGTGGTTTTCTAACCTGCATATAATTTACACTGATTGAAAGCTGCATAATTTATAAATTTATACTTCAATACTAATACAATGCCATTATTCTAGAAGACCCTTTCATACCTTCCAACATCTTGCCTCACCAATTTCCCAGTAGTATCCAATATCCTGAAATCTTACATCATATATCCATACTACCTGTATTTGAATTTTACATATAGTGAATCATTAGAAAAATACTATAGACTTTTTTTTCAATCTGAATTCCTTCACTCAGTATTATGTTTGTGAGATTTATACATTTAGTATTGCCTGGTTTCAGTATGTAAATTTAATTGCTATTTATAGCTTTCAATTGTAAGATGCAATCATAATTGATTTAACCACTTTGTTTCTACAGTTTCAATGGTTTTACCAATTTGGAATGTGTTCATTTTTACCCATTTGGAAAATGTTCATTTTGGGTCTTTTATAATAAATATTGTTGGAACATTTTCTACAGGACTCACGGGTGTGTACATTTCTACTGGCTATAAAACTAAGACCTAACATGGGTTTCAGAATATGTGTATGTGTGGGTGGAGCTATATATGAAAGAAACATTTGTTTCACCTACTTTTCAATATTTAGTATATTCAGACTTTTAGAATTTCCACCATACTACAATGGGTCTACTAGTGTTAATTTGCATTTTCTTGATTAATAACAAGAATATTTTCATGTTATCTTTCTTGTGAAATGCCAGTTTAGGTGTCTTGCCCATTTAAAATATTGAATTGTTGTTGATCATATTGATTTATGGGCTTCTCTGATGGTTCACTCCAGTACCCTTCCTGGAAAATCCTATGGACAGAGGAGCCTGGTAGGCTGTAGTCCATGGGGTCACAAAGAGTCAGACACAACTGAGCGACTTCACTTTAACTTTTCACTTACATGCATTGGAGGAGGACATGCAAACCCATTCCAGTGTTCTTGCCTGGAGAATCCCAGGGAGAGGGGAGCCTGGTGGGCTGCCATCTATGGGGTCGCAGAGTCAGACACTACTGAAGCGACTTAGCAGCAACAGCAGCAGAAGCTGGTGGCTCAAGTTCAATCCCTGGGTCTGGAAGATACCCTGAAGAAGGAAATGACTACCCACTCCAATATTCTTGCCTGGAGAATTCCTTGGCAAAGGAGTCTGGTGGGCTATAGTCCATAAAATCGCAAAGAGTTGGACAAGACTGAGTGACTATTTTTTTTATTGATTTATAGAAGTGATTCGCACATTTAGAATATCAATGTTTTGTTTGATATAAGTATTGAAAATATCTATTTTACATTCAGTGGCTTGCATTTTTCATTATCTTAATGTTCAGTTCAGTTCAGTTCAGGTTAGTCGCTCAGTCACGTCCGACTCTTTGCGACCCATGAATCACAGCATGCCAGACCTTCCTGTCCATCACCAACTCCCGGAGTTCACTCAAACTCATGTCCATCAAGTCGGTGATGCCATCCAGCCATCTCATCCTCTGTCATCCCCTTCTCCTCCTGCCCCCAATCCCTCCCAGCATCAGAGTCTTTTCCAAAGAGTCAACTATTCGCATGAGGTAACTAAAGTATTCGAGTTTCAGCTTTAGCATTAGTCCTTCCAATGAACACCCAGGACTGATCTCCTTTAGGATGGACTGGTTGGATCTCTTTGTAGTCCAAGGGACTCTCAAGAGTCTTCTCCAACATCACAGTTCAAAAGCATCAACTCTTTGATGCTCAGCTTTCTTCACAGTCCAACTTTCACATCCATACATGACTACTGGAAAAACCATAGCCTTGACTAGATGGGCCTTTGTTGGCAAAGTAATATCTCTGCTTTTTAAAATGCTGTCTTGGTTGGTCATAACTTTCCTTCCAAGGAATAAGTGTTTTTTTAATTTCATGGCTGCAGTCACCATCCGCAGTGATTTTGGAGCCCCCCAAAATAAAGTCTGACACTGTTTCCACTGTTTCCCCATCTATTTCCCATGAAGTGATGGAACCAGATGCCATGATCTTCGTTTTCTGAATGTTGAGCTTTAAGCTAACTTTTTCACTCTCCTCTTTCACTTTCATCAAGAGGCTTTTTAGTTCCTCTTCACTTTCTGCCATAAGGGTGGTGTCATCTGCATATCTGAGGTTATTGATATTTCTCTTGGCAGTCTTGATTCCAGCTTGTGCTTCTTCCAGCCCAGCGTTTCTCATGATTTACTCTGCATATAAGTTAAATAAGCAGTGTGACAATATACAGCTTTGATGTACTCCTTTTCCTATTTGGAACCAGTCTGTTGTTCCATGTCCAGTTCTAACTGTTGCTTACTGACCTGCATGTTACCTTTTGATAAATAAAAATTCTAAATTTAAAAATTTTTAAATTTTGCCCCTTTCAAAAAACCTTTGTTAACTTTAAAGTCAGAAAGATTTGCTTATTTTAATTTACTCTCTAAAACTTAATTTTTATTTTACTTATTCATTTTCATTTTTTCATTAAAATTCAGAATGCACCTGGAATTATAGTTTTATCACTGATGGGATGAAGAAATCAAGTGTTTTCTTCACACAGGTATACAATGAGCTCAGAACAAATTAACTTCAAGATTGTGCTGAAGGAAAGTGAAGAAGAGTGCTGAATTTAAGAAGAGTTTTGCTTTTTTTCATAAATCAGATGTCCAAATACATGTGAGTCTGCTTCTGTACTCTCTGCTCTTTCACTGATCTACCTTTCTTTTAACCAATTCCCCTCTTTCCTAATAACTGAAACAGTAAAATGCATGATGACATCACGTAGAATCTGTCTTCTTTGTGCACTTTTTCAGGACTAGAGTGCATATTTGTGGTCATATTCATTTGCATGTACCTTATATGTTTTTTCCTTTGAGAGTAGAAGATTAGGTGGGAGGGGAGAGGGAAGAAGCAGGAAGGTATAAGAACCTATCGATTTGTTTTAGGGGCAGGAAAAAAAAATACTTAGCATACATCCAGAGATGTAAGAGATAAAGCAGGAGCCAGAATTGTTACTGAAAATGAAGATAGGAAGCTTTTCAAGGAGAGAATTGTGATAGTCTCGTATGCTAAATATCATATTAGATAAATATTGAAAGTGTAATTGTGTCCTTAACCAGAGCAATGCCTGAAACTGCTGAGTTCCAGTGACTAGTGGGAGACGTAGGTCTGTAGTTGGTGAATGTGCCCAAATGTAACCAAATATGAAACTGTTAGATCGGATTCAGTGCCAAATAGTTTAGCGATATTTGCAATACATATTTGCAGGATTTTTGAAGGTTTATCTTTCAAAATGTTTGTCTTTACAGCTTTTTAAAAGTCCTTTAAATTTTAGAAGTTAACAGCCTAGTCCAGATAATTTTTGAATTTCAGTAAAAAACCATTATATGATGTTACTGAAGCAGTAGCTAGTCAATTTAAACAAACCATAAAGGCAGCAAAATATAAAAATGGTACATATAAAAACTTGTTGCTTTAATTTAATACATGTAAATATGAATTAACTTATAAATCTTTTTATATAAAGTCAATATTTTCTTTTAGTATACTTCTACTTACTCTCATTTCTGAGCTGTTGCTCTTGCATAAAGTACTAATAATATTCTATCTCTCAGTATTAGTGTCAGTTTCTTTAAAGTAGAATAAAAATTGAAACACCTACAAAGGAGGTTTCAGATTTCATAATATTTTCAGTCTTTTATTTTTTTCTCCACACCTAGTTTGACAGCAATAATTTTTGAGTTACCTAACTTTGTTGAATTATTTCAAACCACTGAACTTAAATTTCTAATTTTATATATATGTAGCATCCGTCTATTAAACATTCAGTTAAATTTTGTAACTAGATAACAGGTAAAACTGCCACAAGAAAGATAAAAAAATACAACCAACTTCTATTAAGCATTAAGATTCAGGTTGCTCAAGTAGAGAAGGAAGTGGCCAACATGCTGTGAGCGTGTAACACACCAAGACCATAAGTCAGTTTGCACCAAGAGGAAGCAGAGAATATTCGATGATCCATTGAGTCTGTTTCAAGGGTGTAGTTGAAAAACCATTTACATAAAGTAATTAAAGTACATCATTATTGTATGACAGTAATATTTGTTTTATTCTATCTATTAGAAAAATGGCAACCTCAGTGCACTTCAGTGTAAGACCATAAGATAGATGAGTTAAAAAAAAAGAAAAAAAGGAATAGAAAGAGAATACCTCAGAGCCCTGGACATCCTCTGTAGAATGTTTGATGACTGAGTGATAAGGCTAGCCCTAGAACAGACTCAAGATATACCAACACCACTCGAGTTTTATCTTTTAGTCCTTCCTAAACTGTATCTGAGGAGAAGGCAATGGCACCCCACTCCACTACTCTTGCCTGGCAAATCCCATGGACAGAGCAGCCTGGAAGGCTGCAGTCCATGGGGTCGCTGAGGGTCAGGCACGACTGAACGACTTCACTTTCACTTTTCACTTTCATGCATTGGAGAAGGAAATGGCAACCCACTCCAGTGTTCTTGCCTGGAGAATCCCAGGGACAGGGGAGCCTAGTGGGCTGCCGACTATGGGGTCGCACAGAGTCGGACACGACTGAAGCAACGCAGTCGCAAACTGTATCTGAAACATTTGATTCATAAATTTAGCTGTGTTATTCACACTGTTTCAACATAATCTCTAATATATATACCAAAACTAATGAGATCAAAACAGAACTTCTGACTTCTCTTCTGTCCTAAACCTACTGTCTTATGAAAAGTCTTACTGATTCTTCTATTTCCATGCTTTTTCTACATCTGTTCCTCTACAAATTTTAATAACTCTGTCTTCAAACTGGTTTTAGATGTACTTCAGTTGAGTTGAGTTCAGTTCAGTCACTCAGTCATGTCTGACTCTTTGCGACCCCATGAATCACAGCACGCCAGGCCTCCCTGTCCATCACCAACTCCCAGAGTTCACTCAAACTCATGTCCATCGAGTCAGTGATGCCATCAAGCCATCTCATCCTCTCTTGTCCCCTTCTCCTCCTGCACCCAATCCCTCCCAGCATCAGGGTCTTTTCCAATGAGTCAACTCTTCACATGAGGTGGCCAAAATATTGGAGTTTCACCTTCAGCATCATTCCTTCCTATGAACACCCAGGACTGATCTCCTTTAGGATGGACTGGTTGGATCGCCTTTCAGTCCAAGGGACTTTCAAGAGTCTTCTCCAACACCACAGTTCAAAAGCATCAATTCTTCGGTGCTCAACTTTCTTCACAGTCCAACTCTCACATCCAAACATGACCACTGGAAAAATGATAGCCTTGACTAGATGGACCTTTGTTGGCAAAGTAATGTCTCTGCTTTTCAATATACTATCTAAGTTGGTCATAACTTTGCTTCCAAGGAGTAAGCGTCTTTTAATCTCATGGCTGCAATCATCATCTGCAGTGATTTTGGAGCCCCCCAAAATAATATTCTGACACTGTTTCCACTGTTTCTCCATCTATTTCCCATAAAGTGATGGGACCAGATGCCATGATCTTAGTTTCTGAATGTTGAGCTTTCAGCCAACTTTTTCACTCTCCTCTTTCACTTTCATCAAGAGGCTTTTTAGTTCCTCTTCACTTTCTGCCATAAGGGTGGTGTCATCTGCATATCTGACGTTATTGATCTTTCTCCCAGCACTCTTGATTCCAGATTGTGCTTCTTCCAGCTCAGGGTTTCTCATGATGTACTCTGCATATAAGTTAAATAAGCAGGGTGATAATATACAGCCTTGACGTACTCCTTTTCCTATTTGGAACCAGTCTGTTCTTCCATGTCCAGTTCTAGCCGTTGCTTCCTGACCTGCATATACTCTTTATTTTCATTATTACCAGACTAGTCAAAGACACCATCGTCTATTGCCTAATTTAATGTAATTGGCTTCTGGTAATCTTCTCGTCCTGTGCAATCTAGTCTTCTAAGTAATAATTTTAACATATAAATGATAAAGTATTAATCCTCTAAGCCCTCTAATTGATTCCTATCACAATAAGCCCAAAATCTTACTCAACTTAAAGAGCATACAGGACCTGGCTCTTGACTGTGAGTCTCTTTTCTTTTACTCTCTCCTTTGATCATTATGATTCAGTCATTTTAGCCTTATATTATGCAGCTATTTTGTTCATTTTTACTGGTTAGCTAACAAATCAAGTCACATTTTAAAGTCAAATATCAAATTCCTATTTATTATATAAGAGAAGCTGACACTGAATGGACAAGATATTAGGATTGCCATCGAGTTTAAATTTCTCTCAGTCATGTCCGACTCTCTGCGACCCCATGGACTGTAGCCTACCAGGTTCCTCTATCCATTGGATTTTCCAGGCAAGAATACTGGAGTGGGTTGCCATTTCCTTCTCCAGGAGATCTTCCCAACCCAGGGATTGAACCCGGGTCTCCCCCATTGTAGGCAGATGCTTTACCATCTGAGCCACCAGGGAAGTCTATTATATAAGAGAAGTTGACACTGAATGGACAAGATATTAGGATTGCCATCAAGTTTAAATTTCTCTCTTAGTCTTAATTTCAAGTGGAATATACTCCATAAGAATCCATATTTCACAAGTCATGGAAATAAAATTGTTTCTTCTATATAGGATTCTACTGGGAAATACAAAATGAGAAATTTCTGGGTTATATAAAGTAAAAGTTGCATTCAAAGTCATATATAGGTAGAGAAAATATGCAACTGATCATCTCAACAAGGATGTTTGAGGTTGGAAGGAGGGCCATCAATCATTACACTGGTATTAACTAGGATTATTACAGGCCAACATGTGCTAGATAGCAACTGATGAGAGAGATCTATATTCTATCATTGATTATATCAAAATAATACAAGTTGTAATATGAGTTATCTGTTAATTTTTGCTTTATTTTGCCTTTTATAAAATCTGTGCTTAGCCAGCTCCTTGGAAGAAGAAGCTATGGATACATGACATTTAGTTTTTAATGGTCACAATAACCCAAGCAAGAAAATCCCAAAGGGAAAGCCAAGTTTCAAAGCAAAGACAGCCAAAGCTGATAGAAACAATGATCTTCTCCCATATGGACACTGCATGTCCAATGCCAAATATTTGAAAGGGTATTTATTTCTAGAAATAAAGGTGATAATTCCTCCACAGCTCAGTTGGGGATTATTGATGAAAATAAACTCATTACCAAAACATAAATATATGGAAAGTATATGCAAAGGCTTAACTTGTAATGCAATTTCCATAACACCAGGTTGCAACTATAAACACATTATTACTTTACAATTTAAAGAGAGTATTATGTTATTTTTATACAGGTGTACAAAGCAGTATATATGCAAATATTCTCTATCATACACATTGGCAACTCATAAATTATATGCAGACTTACTTTTTAAAATAAGTGTCTTATGACTTAATGATATTACTGATGCTTGATGTACCAATAAAATAAGCCAGGAAAAGAGAAATAGTTATTTGGGAATTTGGGAATAAAGAATACTACCTATATGAAAATATGAACTTGAAGTGTATCCATCTAGCTCAGTGTTTCTCACAGTGTAATTCAAACGCATTCATTGTAATCACTTGTGCACTATAAAAATGCAAGTTATCTGATTTCCTACAGTTCTATTGAGTTAGAATTTTTAGGAAATATATCTAGAAATTTTCAGTTTTAACAGGGTGATTTTTGTGTTAAAGAACTTTTAAAATTTTGACCCAATCAGTGAGGTTCAAAAATTTGTCACACTTTTCTAACACAGAAGACATTTTTTGCGTGGCGGGGGCGGTGGGGGGGGGTGGGGAGGGTGTGGGGGGGTGGAAAGCATAAAATGAAGAGGTGGCTTTCTCTATTAATGCAACTTAGAATGAAGAATATCTTCTACCAATTATTTTAAGTCTCTTTTTATTATGAGAATAATCTCAAAAAACTCTTCACCCAACATGGGAGAGATATAGCTTAACAGAGGCTTGAATGGGAAAATGACAAAGGAAAAGTAACTAATTGAAAAGAAATTCAAAAGTAGCCAGTTGAAAAGAAGTTAAAACAAATAAAATACGATGGTATGGAAAGATTTGAATTAAATATGCTAATGGAGAAGGAAATGGCAACCCACTCCAGTATTCTTGCCTGGAAAAGCCCATGGACGGAGGAACCTGGTAGGCTACAGTCTATGGGGTCGCAGAGTCGGACACAACTGAGCGACATTTACTTTTACTTACTAATGTTGACATATTTGAAATTATTTTAATGAATGAAACCATAGAGATTCAGTCTTAACCATACTGTTGCAGAGAACATAACAAAATTAGACAAAGAAAGAAAAAAAATTTAACACCTTAATTTTTTTTTTAATTTATCTCTTAGACTTTATCTAAAATATATTTGAAGGAAAACAACTAGATTACAAAGTAAAAAAATAAAAAACCAATTGTCTTGAAAATGTGAGAGACGACTAATGGTAGGCTACGGCTAGTCTTGGAGAGGCTATTTCAGAGTTATGGGAATGTACTAAAAGCAGTCAAGGAGAAGAATATATCAACTAAAATGTGAGAGTTAATTTATATACACATGAAGCTTTCCATAAGGAAAAAAAAAAAAAAGAATAGTGGAAAGACATATATTCATGGAAAAAAATGGGAAATTTTATACTTTCCATTTAGTTTCTAACTATGCCATTCTGTATTAAGTTCCTAAATTATTGCCTTGAACTCTTCTAATACTAAAGAATAAAAACATACATTAGAAATTTTTACATCTCCATATCAAACTCCCAAAGTATTTGTTCAAGAAATATTTTTTAAAAGCATCGGAGTGATGAAAATGAATTCCATATGGTATGCTTACATATGCTAAAAGCAAACTTTATTTTTCTAATCTAAGGAAACATCTGTACTTTATAACACATTTTTGGGTGTGTATGATAGTCTGTTTCTCATACAAAATGGTTAGGCCACCATTATGCTCTTTTTCTTTCCTTCAATGGCAGGAGTGCATTTCTAACTATTGTGTTTTAATCAGCCTAAAATTGATAGCTTTATTTTTGTTCTTTTCATGGGCATGTCTATTTTTTCCCAATAATACTTGAAGATCAGCGTGCATTAATAGCTGCAGGGCAAAAGGAGACTAGAGGAATTAGCTGTCAACCACAACGAAGGATTCTACATTCTTATTAGCAAATAATTCTTTTGTGCTGATTTTGCATACAGATAATACCACTTCTATTCAAAAATTAGACATCTTACATATTTTATGTTTTTCCATGTTTATGAAGAAATTAACAAGCTTTTTTAACATTACCCAAAATTCTCATTTTGTGCCATTTAAATAGGAAATTATCTTGAAATATGAGGGAATCAAAGCATTGTCTTAATTAACAAAGCATTTTTTACATAACTTTATTTCAGATAAGTAACTTTCCATTTTCGTAAATCTTTTCTAATTAAAATATTATACATTTTGCTTTGTTATTAACAGATAATTTTTGAAAAAATTCATTTTTTAATGAAGGATAACTGCTTTACAGTATTGCATTGGTTTCTACCAAACACCAACCTGAATCAGCCATAGGTTTACCCATATTCCCTCCCACTTGAATATCCTTCCCACCTCTCTCCCCATCTCACTCCTTTAGGTGGTTACTGAGCCCCGGTTTGAGTTCTGAGTCATAGCAGCAAGTTTTCATTTGCTATCTATTTTATGCACTTGTTTTAAATAATATTTTAATTGCTATTGTTCTTGGTATCAACATAATGGTTTTCAGAGAGATTACATCATAGTACTGCTACTTTAAAAACTCTATACTTTTATTTTTCATTTAATGTCAAACGAAATGTCCTTAAAATTTCAGTAAGCACAGCAATGCTTTCAAAATTGAGTCTAGTGTGCTAGAAAAATTTGATCTGTGCATCATCAAACAGAATAGAATGAATGAATACAAAATGACTTAAAGCTTATCCTGTCCTTTGTGGATGTAGTTGGTTATTTTGCTTTTGGTCTCCGCTGGTGCCCACGGAGTTATCTCTGGAAGGCAGCTGGTTGCATTGTTACTGGTTGGTTCTTTAGATAATACATTGTTCAAATTTTGATTTGGCTTCACATGTCTATTTCAAAAATAAAAATAAAAATGGTTGTGCTTCTGAAAGCTTCATGCTATGAGCCATGAACGACGCCAGGATTCACGGTGTCTGGAGGAGAGGAATTCACTCCAGGGCCAGTGACTTCATCATCAGGCTTGATCGCACAGAGCTTTTTGTGTAAGTTTTGTTTAAGTATATAAGAGATAGAGAAAGCTTCTGACATAGACATAAGAAGGGGACAGAAAGAGTGCCCCCTTGACAGTTTTTAGCAAGGAATTATATACTGATTATAGCAAGGAAACACACGAAAACTGAAAGAGTTGCATCAGGCCCTTCACCCACACATGCATTTTGATATAGCACTGGCACAAGGTGAGTCATCCCGGGCCATAAAACTATTGACATGAATCTTGAAGAAAGGCAAATACATAGTTCATTAGCATATCTTAAGAAAGGCATTTCCATGAGAAAAACACATTGGTTAGCTCCATTCAGTTCAGTCCCTCAGTCTTGTCTGACACTTTGTAGCCTACTTTTTTTACATTTATTTTTGAAGGTTGAATTTTTTCCTTTCTACAATCAGTAATTATTATCTATTATTGAACACTTACTATAGGCAAGTCAGTTAGTTCAGTTGCTCAGTTGTGTCTGACTCTTTGCAACCCCATGGACTGCAGCATACCAGGCCTCCCTGTCCATCACCAACTCCTGCAGTTTACTCAAACTCACGCCCATTGAGTCGGTAATGCCATCCAACCATCTCATCCTCTGTTGTCCCCTTCTCCTCCCACCTTCAATCTTTCCCAGCATCAGGGTCTTATCAAATGAGTCAGTTCTTCACATCAGGTGGCCAAAGGAGTGGAGTTTCAGCTTCAGCATCAGTCTTTCCAATGAAGGACTTCCAATGGTTAGCTCAAGGTTAGAGATAAAGTCAAGTTCAGGTGGAACCAGGTGTCATCATGACAAAACAGTATTAGAAGAGAAAAGAAAAAAAGTCTACTGCTTGCAGTTTTATTTCCTCTTGCTGCTACCAAGGCTATTAACACTCTCATTTTTATGCATTAAAGGTTTCAGCCATTTATCCAAAAATTATAAAAAACAGAACAGAAACAAAGTTTGGAGATTATGTGTGCATGTGTATTGTGTGAAATAAAGTTCATTGCCACTAACATCTGTCTGTCCATCACATGCATACATTTAAATCTCACAGATCATGCTAGGGGATGGGAGCCAACATAACCAGGTATCCCTAAGTGATTAAGTCTTTCCACTTTATTATAACAAGTCTCAATCACATGATTACATTCTACCTTGAAGTTGTGGCACTCACTTTAGGGGTGATGAAAATATTCATTATACTTAGCTAATTTTTGCAAGAGGAGAGAAAGGCAATGTTTTACATCAAAGGAAAAAAAAGTAAGCTATTTCCATGATACATTCACTTCTAGGCTATGAGTCATGACACTGCGTTTAATTGTTTTATTGACTTAGAACATAGAATACTGAGACATTTTCTTTTCCTGCTTATCACTTTAGTAGATTGCTAGATTACTTTCCACTGATTAAAAATGGCTATCTTTTCACAACTTACTTTTATAGTGTCAGTTGATATTTAAAAGCAATAGGTAATTCATCTCCCTTTCAGAGTTTATATAATGCTTGAAAATTTTGCAAGATTTTTTTCTAGGGGAAAATGTTCTCTTTACTATACTTTCTTCTTTCCAGGTTACCACGTAACACTTTTTAGCTTTGAAAGAATAATGTGAATTCAATAGCACTTTCTCACCACTCCACCAAAGAAACTTCTGCCTGATAGCTACACTTCTTATTTCTTTTCTTTTCTTTTCTTTTTTTTTTTTTTTTTTTAGGTTCTAAGGTGACTTAATTGGACTCGTGACCTTGGCCAACCTAGTACTATGGTCCTGGTAAATTCAAAATTCAATATAACAACTATCATTATTCCTTATACCTGTGATTTTTTTTTTTAATTTCATTTTACTTTATTTTATTTTACAATACTGTATTGGTTTTGCCATGCATCAACATGAACATCTTTTTTCTTTCTTCCTTTCTTTCTTTCTTTCCACCACACCTCAAAGACATATGAGATCCTAATTGCTCGACCAGGAATAGAACTCTGAACCTCCTGCATTGGAAGTG
Source organism: Ovis canadensis (assembly GCF_042477335.2). Taxonomy (NCBI): domain Eukaryota; kingdom Metazoa; phylum Chordata; class Mammalia; order Artiodactyla; family Bovidae; genus Ovis; species Ovis canadensis. The sequence goes on from NC_091253.1 coordinate 64,058,220, forward strand.
TGGAGTTTTAGCCACTGGATCAGCAAGAAGGTCCATACATGTGATTTTTAAAACACTTTTTTTTTTTTACTAAAATTAAAAGTTTAAGATTTATAAAGCAACACTTAAATTGTGAATTTCATGACATAAGCACAACAAAATAATCAAAACTGCAAACTCTTAATTACATTTCATGAAAAAAATGTATTTACTTTTGAGTATTTTACTCCAAGAAGGATGCATTTCAAATCAATATTAAATATGATAGTCAACTTTTTATAGAAGAACACATTTGGAGAATTTTGATGACATTGTTGCACATAGTTATATAAGGACTCATGCAGTTAGCACCTAGAGACAAGCAGCAAACCCCCAAGGCAATGCAGGTTCAGAGAATAACCTATGAAATCTCTAAGAATCATTATTTTAAATTTCTTAAATAATACTCTTTATAAAACCACTACATTGAAAATCAATATACTTTAAAAGAACTAGAATTAAGAGAAGTTTGAAAATACTCACAGAGTGTTTATGGTGACCCAGCGGACGTGTGAATCAGTGGTGGCCTGCATCTGGGTTGGGGGCACTGAGTATAGCATGGGACCTTTTGAAGGAGGTTGCCATTATCTTCATTACCTTGACCATAGTTTGGCCTCAGGTCAAAAAACAAGGAAAGAATATAGCCCCAACCTTCAACAGAAAATTGGATTAAAGATTTACTGAGCATGGCCCCGCCCATCAAAACAAGACCCAGTTTTCCCCTCAGTCAGTCTCTCCCTTGAGGAAGCTTCCATAAGTCTCTTACCCTCCTCCATCAGAAGACAGAGAGACTGGAAACAACAATCACAGAAAACTAACGAATCTGATCACATGGACCAAGACCTTGTCTAACTCAATGAAACTATGAGTTATTCCATGCAGGGACAACCAAGACAGATAGGACATGGTGGAGGTTCTGACAAAACAGGATCCACTGGGGAAGGGAATGGCAAACCACTTCAGTGTTCTTGCCTTGAGAACCCAATGAACAGTATGAAGGCAAAAAGATAGGACACTGAAAGATGAACTCACCAGGTTGGTAGGTCCCCAATATGCTACTGGAGATCAGTGGAGAAATAACTACAGAAAAAATGAAGAGACAGACCCAGTTGGAGATGTGGCCAGTGATGGAAGTAAAGTCCAATGCTGTAAAAACCAGTAGTGCATAGGAACCTGGAATGTTAGGTCCATGAATTTAGGCAAATTGGAAGTGGTCAAACACGAGATGGCAAGAGTGAACATAGACATTTTAGACATCAGTGAACTAAAATGGACTGGAATAGGTGAATTTAACTCGGATGACCATTATATCTGCTAATGTGGGTAAGAATTCCTTAGAAGATGTGGAGGAGCCATCATAGTCAACAGAAGAGTCCAAAATACAGTACATGGATGCAATCTCAAAAATGAGGGAATGATCTCTGTTTATCTCCAAGGCAAACCATTCAATATCACAGCAATCCAAGTCTATGCCCTGACCATTAATGATGAAGAAGCTGAAGCTGAATGGTTCTATGAAGCCCACAAAGACCTTCTATAACTAACACCTGAAAAAGATGTCCTCTTCATTTTAAGGGACTGGAATGCAAAAGTAAGAAGTCAAGAGATACCTGGAGTAACAGGGAAATTTGGCCTTCGAGTACAAAATAAAGCAGGGCAAAGGCTAACAGAGTTTTGCCAAGAGAATACACTGGTCATAGCAAACACCCTCTTCCAAAAACACAAGAGAAGACTCTACACATGCACATCAACAGCTGGTCGATACAAAAATCAGATTGATTATATTATTTGCAGCCAAAGATGGAGAAACTCTATACAGTCAGCAAAAACAAGACCAGGAGCTGACTGTGGCTCAGATCATGAAATCCTTATTGTCAAATTCAGACTTAAGTTGAATATAGGGAAAAAGACACTTGACCATTCAGGTATAAGCTAAGTCAAATCTCCTACGATCATACACTGGAAGTGACAAATAGATTCAAGGGACTAGATCTGACAGATAGAGTGCCTGAAGAACTATGGATGAAGGTTTGTGACATTGTACAGGAGGCAGAGATCAAGACCATCCCCAAGAAAAAAGAAATGCAAAAAGGCAAAATGGTTGTCTGAGAAGGCCTCAAAAATACTATGAAAAGAAGAGAACTTAAAGACAAAGGAGAAAAGGAAATATATACCCATCTGAATGCAGAGTTCCAAAGAATAGCAAGGAGAGATAAGAAAGCCTTCCTCGGTGATCAATGCAAAGAAATAGATGAAAACAACAGAATGGGAAAGACTAGAGCTCTCTTCAAGAAAATTAGAGATACCAAGGGAATTTTTTATGCAAAGATGGTCACAATAAAGTACAGAAATGTTATGGACCTAACAGAAGCAAAAGATATTAAGAAGAGGTGGCAAGAATACAGAGAAGAACTATACAAAACACATCTTCACGACCCAGATAATCACGATGATGTGATCACTCACCTAGAGCCAGACATCCTGGAATGTGAAGTCAAGTGGGCCTTAGGAAGCATCACTATGAACAAAGCTAGTGGAGGTGATGGAATTCCAGTTGACCTGTTTCAAATCCTAAAAGATGATGCTGTGAAAGTGTTTCACTCAATATGCCAGCAAATTTGTAAAACTCAGCAATGGCCACAGGATTGGTAAAGGTCAGTTTTCATTCCAATCCCAAAGAAAGGCAATGCCAAAGAATGCTCAAACTACCACACAGTTTCACTCATCTCCCATGCTAGTAAAGTAATGCTCAAAATTCTCCGAGCCAGGCTTCAACACTACATGAACTCTGAACTTCCAGATGTTCAAGCTGAATTTAGAAAAGGCACAGGAACCAGAGGTCAAATTGCCAGCATCCGTTGGATCATCAAAAAAGAGAGATCCAGAAAAACATCTACTTCTGCTTTATTGCCTGTGCCAAAGACTTTGACTATGTGGGTCACAACAAACTGTGGAAAACTCTTCAACAGATGAAAATAAAAGACCACCGGGCTTGCCTCTTGAAAAATCTGTATGCAGGTCAGGAAGCAACAGTTAGAATGGGACGTGGAACAACAGACTGGTTCCAAATAGGGAAAGGAGTATGTCAAGGCTGTATATTGTCACCCTGCTTATTTAACTTATATGCAGAGTACATCATGGGAAATGCTGGACTGGATGAATCACAAGCTGGAGTCAGGATTGCTGGGAAAAATATCAGTAACCTCAGATACGCAGATGATACCACATTTATGGCAGAAAGAGAAGAAAAACTAAAGAGCTTCTTGATAAAAGCGAAAGAGGAAACTGAAAAAGTTGGCTTAAAGCTCAACATTCAGAAAACTAAGATCATGGCATCTGGTCCCATCACTTCATGACAAGTAGATGGGGAAACAGTAGAAACAGTGAGAGACTTTATTCTTTGGTCTCCAAAATCACTGCAGATAGTGACTGCAGCCATGAAATTAAAAGACGCTTGCTCCTTGGAAAAAAAGCTATGACCAACCTAGACAGCATATTAAAAAGCAGAGATATTACTTTGCTGACAAAGGCCCATCTAGTCAAAGCTGTTCCAGTAGTCATGTATGGATGTGAGAGTTGGACTATCGGAGAAGGCAATGGCACCCTACTCCAGTACTCTTGCCTGGAAAATCCCATGGACGGAGGAGCCTGGTGGACTGCAGTCCATGGCGTCGCAAAGAGTCGGACATGACTGAGCAACTGAACTGAACTGAACTGAATAAGAGAGCATGTAATACTCCTTCAAGTCTATAAGAAAACAGGATTCACAAAAGAAATCTGAAAAGGAAGATAAGATGACACTGACTATAGAACATTTATTATTAGGCAACCTCCTGAGAATTTAAAAAGAAAAAACTCCTAGAAATATATTAAAGCTATTTGAACTTTTGCCATGGTGACTTGTTAATTTGAGAAACTTCGCAAACAAGGTAGATGTTTCCATTAGGTTATGCACGAAAATACCGATGGTTAGTTACCTAAGTGGTACTGAGCTTTACAGATGAGAGATGAACAATTTGTCAGTCTAGATATAAGCATTCCATGATGGCTGTCTTGAACAAAACAAGTGGTTCAGAGATGACTTGGTTATCCAAGAGAAATTTCCAGGACTGGAGAAATAATCACTGTAACCTACAACCACTGTAATATTATAGAAGGGCTTATTTGCCTTTTAAGAAAGAATTAATGTTTTGATATATTGAAGAGAACCATATTAAAGTGAAATGATTATTGTTTTCATTATTGTTTAATATGTTTATGCTATGTTTACTATGTACTGAGTATTGTATGTGTTTACTGTGTTTACAGGATATAATAAGCTCTGATATTTATTATTTTAATTAATTATCACAATAACTCTAAAATTAATTGGGGCAATAAATTGTCAAGAAAGATGAGGAGAGACCCATTGAGGCTTTATCAATAGGAAAAAAAGAACTGTCTAAGGCACACAGTAAGTTACAATGTGATGTATGCAGAAAATTCTGAGAAATTAAGAATTACTAAGTACTAAAATAACCAGGAAATGAGTAGAGGAGTTAGTGGCAGGAAAAAAAGGTCAAAGATTTTGCCCAAGGGTTAAATCAGGAACAGCGTTGTAGTCATGACATTGCTATTAATCACTATCCTATAATTCATATTAATCTGTCAAAAAACATTGAACAAAACAGAAACATGATAATATTTAGCTTTTGTAAAGTTAACTGTATATTGTCACCCTGCTTATTTAACTTATATGCAGAGTACATCATAAGAAACGCTGGGCTGAAAGAAGCACAAGCTGGAATCAATATTGCCGGAAGAAATATTAATAACCCCAGATATGTAGATGACACCACCGTTATGGCAGAAAGTGAAGAAGAACTAAAGAGCCTTTTAATGAAAGTGAAAGAGGAGAATGAAAAAGTTAGCTTAAAGCTCAACATTCAGAAAATGAAGATCATGGCATCCGGTCCCACGACTTCAAGGGAAATAGATGGGGAAACAGTGGAAACAGTGGCTGACTTTATTTTTCTGGGCTCCAAAATCACTGCAGATGGTGATTGCAGCCATGAAATTAAAAGACGCTTGCTCCTTGGAAGGAAAGTTATGACCAACCTAGACAGCATATTAAAAAGCAGTGAAATTACTTTGCCAACAAAGGTCCATCTAGTCAAGGCTATGGTTTTTACAGTAGTCATGTATGAATGTGAGAGTTGGACTATAAAGAAAGTTGAGTGAAGAAGAATTGATACTTTTGAACTGTAGTGTTGCAGAAGACTCAGAGAGTCCCTTGGACTGCAAGGAGATCCAACCAGTCCATCCCAAAGGATAACAGTACTGGGTGTTCATTGGAGGGACTGATGTTGTAGCTGAAACTCCAATACTTTGGCCATCTGATGTGGAGAGCTGAGTCATTTGAAAAGACCCTGATGCTGGGAAAGATTGAGGGCAGGAGGAGAAGGGAACAACAGAGGATGAGATGATTAAATGGCATCACTGACACAGTGGACGTGGGTTTGGTTGGACTCCACAAGATGGTGATGGACAGGGAGGCCTTGCGTGCTGCAGTTCATGGGGCCGAAAGGAGTCGGACACAACTGAGTGACTGAACTGAACTGAAAGTTAACCATAATAGAAAATGAGGAGATAAGGTATGGTGGGAATAAAAGTAGTCAAGACAGTCAAAATATTAAGTAGTCCTGAATTACATCAGTGAAGACAGATAAAAGAGAAAAAAGAAAGCATATTCTAAGAAATGAAATCTATAAGATATTCTACTTGATTAAATGTGATAGAACAGGTAAATGATAGAGTCTAGGAGGCTTCTATATGCAGTCATTTGTGAAGACCAAAATCTGGTAAATATTATTTGGGCTGAATGAAATATAGATAGACTTCTGAGTTTTATATAATATACCCTCCTTATAGAAACAAAACACACACCACAAAAAAAAAAAAGAAAGAAAGAAACAAAACAAAGAACAAATATCCTGCTTTCTTCACCATTAGATGTACAGCCATCCTAGATCCAAACCTTTTCCTGTTCCTATCACATTTAATCAAGTGCCAAACCTTATAGTTCAATGCTTCTGAACTAGCATAATTTACAAATAGTATACTCAAGCCTTTCAATGCTAAGGGCTTCTACTCTTGCTAGGAAAAAAAAAAAGAGAGAGAGAGAGAAGGCAGGATAGAAGTTAATATCCCCTGATGTTAGTAAAATTCCTTACATTTCAGGGTTATCCAAGGATTTTTATTGAGATCAGGGGATATTAACTTCTATCCTGCTTCCTGTTTCTTTTCTAGAAGGAGATGCAGGTCCAATCCCTGGGTTGGGAAGATGCCCTAGAGAAGAAAATAGCAACCCACTCCAGTATTCTTGCCTGGGAAATCCCGTGGAAAGAGGAGACTGGTGGGCTACAGTCCACAGTGTCACAAAAGAGTCAGACGTGACTTAACAACTAAACAACAGAATTGGAGAGTGGAGAGTTGGAAAGAGAGGTGAAGAGATCCTTTACCTTGGACTAGAAATTTGCCGTTGTAAAACTGGATGCAGAAACGCTGAGACTCACAAAACCATCTTATTGAAGCTAGATCCCCTAAGCACGCTTCCAGGGAGGATGGAGCTAAACAGAGTACCCCAATACAAGAGTCCTGCTTATATGCTAGACAATGCCTGCGTTATGGATAACTGCAGGAGAAGCATGTGTGTGTTCAGTATTTAAATCATGACGTATTAGCTAAAACACAATCAAATTTTGTTTTGAAAATTATTGGCATTCTCCCTTGAAAAAAGATTCTAAAAACAGTGACATCAAAGATTGAAATGCATAAATTTGGAAAATATGTCAATTACATTATTCTAATCTGTCTCTAATCTTTTATCTGTCTTCATTGATGTAATTCAGGACTACTTAATATTTTGACTGTCTTGACTACTTTTATTCCCACCATACCTTATCTCCTCATTTTCTATTATGGTTAACTTTCAGTTCAGTTCAGTCACTCAGTTACGATTAATAAGCAGTATATAGATAAGAATGAAAATTAGTTCAGTTCAGTTCAGTCGCTCAGTCATGTCCGACTCTTTGAGACCCCATGAATCACAGCACGCCAGGCCTCCCTGTCCATCATCAACTCCCGGAGTTCACTCAACGCCACATCCATCAAGTCGGTGATGCCATCCAGCCATCACATCCTCTGTCGTCCCCTTCTGCCTCCTGCTCTGATCCTCCCAGCATCAGAGTCTTTTCCAATGAATAATTAGTTAAATGAATTGAAATAAGTCTAAAATTGAAAGATTTGAATTATGTATACACTACCCTTAAATGTGTATGTATTTAGAAATGTTTTGCTCAAACATAGGCATGAATTGAATTACAACTCAATTGTAGGTTTTGGTATATGAATACCAGTGATGGTATTATATATTTTAGTAAAAGATTAGAAAGATTCAGTAATTCTGGAAATGATTAGACTCCTTTTAAGAACTCATATTTCAAATTTTTTTGGACTGAGAGAAAATAAGCCTTTTAAGGGCAAGAACTGTGTCTTACACATATTTTAATTTCAAAATCTGAAAACAAGCCCTGGTTAAGTTGAATTAAAAAAATGAATTAATGGTGAAATGAGGAATATACATCACACATTTATTGAGCTCCTAAAGTGTTTCATGCCTTTTGCTAGACATTTTCATATAATAATTTATCACATATTATGCATAGAGTGTCTATTACTGTGTTTGTATGAGGTGCTATAGGAGATGTAGATCTCATTGTAAGAGAAAAACAAAGACATGATTCTTGATATAGCTTACTTATATGTTAAGTGAATGAAATGCATAATAATGGAAAAGCTAGGGGACAAAATAGTTTGTTGTCAAGCATTGACAGAGAGAAGCAAACTGTAAATGGCAGAGACAGTGGACTGTCTAAAACAGTTAATAGTTCCCTTTTCATTGAACAGATTCATCATTCAGTTTGAAGAACTGCAAAGAAGGAATTTGAAAGCAGCTAATTCGTTTAGTCTTATATGAACAGAAGTGAATGCATGTTTATTCTGGGCCAGGAAGTTTAAATATGGAACTGTCTTGTTCATGCTCTTTTCTGCCTCTGGCTGCTTAGAATGCAGATGATCACCAGGGACACTTTTTAAGTCCCAAGTTGAAGATGTTAGGACTTCTATCAGCATGGATCCCTGATTGATTCTACAGATAAGGAATGACATACAAACCTGGCCATTTATTTACCTGAGTAAGATATAAACTTCTATTGACTTTGATCCATTTCACCATGTTGGGGTTATTTATTACAGCAGTTAGACTGCCCTAGTATTTGACATTAGCATAGTATTTGACATGGGCTTCCCTGATAGCTCAGTTGGTAAAGAATCCGCCTGCAATGTGGAAGACCTGGGTTTGATCCATGGGTTGGGAAGATCCCCTGGAGAAGGGAAAGGCTACCCACTCCAGTATTCTGGCCTGGAGAATTCCTTGGACTGTATAGTCCACGAGATTGCAAAGAGTCGGACACGACTGAGCAACTTTCACTTTCACTTATTATTTGACTTTAGCATTATAAGTAGATTGATGGCAATACTAGACAGAGATGGATGAACTCACGAATGAAGACTTTAGAGATGAAATAACAACACTAATGGACAGGAAGACATTTTCCATTAGAGAAAAAGAAAAGGTATGATATCAAAATGGGAATAAGATGAAAAGCCTCTTGATGAAAGTGAAAGAGGAGAGTGAAAAAGTTGGCTCAAAGCTCAACATTCAGAAAATGAAGATCTTGGCATCCAATTCCATCACTTCATGGTAAATAGATGGTGAAACAATGGAAACAGTGACAGATTTTATTTTCTTGGGTTCCAAAATCACTGCAGATGGTGCCTGCAGCCATGAAATTAAGATGCTTGCTCCTTGAAAGAAAAGCTATGACAAACTAGACAGCCTATTAAAAAGCAGAGACATTACTTTGCTGACAAAGGCTTGTTTAATCAAAGCTATGGTTTTCCCAGTAGCCATGTATGGATGTGAGAGTTGGACCATAAGGAAAGCTGAGTGCCAAAGAACTGATGCTTTTGAACTGTGGTGTTGGGGAAGACTCTTGAGAGTCCCTTGGACTGCAAGGAGATCAAGCCTGCAAGGAGATCCTAAAGGAAATCAATCCCAAATATTCACTGGAAGGACTGATGCTAAAGCTGAAGCTCCAACCCTTTGGCACCTGATGTGAAAAACTGACTCATTTGAAAAGACCCTGATGCTGGGAAAGATTGAAGACAGGAGGAGAAGGGAATGAAAGAGGATAAGATGATTGGATGGCATCACTGACTCGATGAACTTGAATTTGAGTAAGCTTTGGGAGTTAGTGATGGACAGAGAAGCCTGGTGTGCTGCAGTCCATGGGGTCACAAAGAGTCAGACAGGGCTGAGCAACTGACCTGACTGACTGGCCTATAGTAAGTGTTTAATAATAGGTAATGATTACTGCTTGTAGAAATAAAAAATTTCAACCTTCAAAAATAAATGTAAAACAGTAGACTTAGACTGCTTTTCCAGCAATAACATTTTCTTTGATAATCAAATAATTGTCTGTTTCTTTAAGAGGGGTTTTGTCCAGATACACAAAAAATTAATTGAATATGACTTTTTCCTCTTGCAATGTGAAACTACATCTAGGCCAATAAAGTTTCTATTTTTCCTATATAGCCAACTAAAATTGTTCTATATTTGTCATGAAAACTAACATGTCTGCAATGATTACACAGGAAAAGTTTTGTCCATAATTCTCTTCTCCATTCAAAAATAAGTTCTGCTATCACTTGAAGAGATCCTCAATTTAAATGAGGTTGTGTGATACACATAGTGCTTGAAATACTCTAATTTGAGTATTTATAACACACTTGTACAACTTTGTGGTTAAAAATATAACAGTGCCTTTTAATCAAAGCAAGACATCTTGAAGATTATATTCTACATTAAACTGTTTAAAAGCTATGCAAAGTAACAAAGATTCCATTGTCTATGCATAATATTTTATAAGATGAAAGGCTAAAAGCATGAGACATATTGACTAGAATGCAATATTCACAAATGTTCTTATTTTGTGTTAAAAAAAAGCACTGTAATTTTATTTTTCAAGTTCTTACTAAAAAGATATAAACCAGTACTTTATCAAGTTATTGCAAAGAGAGTATTTGGTAATTTTGTAGAAGGTAATCCCAAAGGTAAAGAAAAAATAGCAGGACCTATTGTACTGACCTATTTAAATATTTCCTCTAAAATTCAATTGAATATTGAAAATTCAATATATATATTCAGTTTAATATATTTTAAAATATATATTAGAAGTGATTGGAGAAATATGACAAATATAGAACTTGTGTATTTTAATAAATTAAATCCCATATTTTAAAGTGAAAATTAGCATTTCTCAAAGCTAAATGAAAATGACTACTATGTAATAAGAAGGTATGAAAAAGAAAAATTCTTTGTAAAGAAATATCACATTAAATTCATTGATTAAACTTAGAATTTTTTTAATTTTCCCCAAATAAAACAAATTATGAAGATTTGTTACATATTGTATTAACTTTGTATATAACTCGCTATTATATTCGGAGAAGGCAATGGTACCCCACTCCAGTACTCTTGCCTGGCAAATCCCATGTACGGAGGAGCCTGGTAGGCTGCAGTCCATGGGGTCCCAAAGAGTCAGACATGACTGAGTGACTTCACTTTCACGCATTGGAGAAGGAAATGGCAACCCACTCCAGTGTTCTTGCCTGGAGAATCCCAGGGACAGGGGAGCCTGGTGGGCTGCCATCTATGGGGTCACACGAATCAGACACAACTGAAGAGACTTAGCAGCAGCAGCAGCAGCAGCAGCTATTATCACCTGTAGTTATTTCCTTGGTCCATTTACCTCCTTTGCTCCCACCCACCACTTTCATACTTTTATTGGCAAATATAATTATGTTACATTTCTGTATCACTGGTCCAAGAATGCATTTTATATGCATTTTACAATGAGTATTGTTTTTTTATATATATAGTTACTTATACAAAATATGTATATATCAATACAAGATGGATTATTGGTTAATTTTTATAATGTATATCCTTTTATTGATATTATCTAAATGGTATGACTTTGCTATCTTATATTCCTTTTTATTTAAATTTTTAAATTTGCTTAAATTTTAACTCTCCTCACTTATTTCTCCCATAAACAAGGGAGCAAAAAAAAGAAAACTTTATTTGTACCTATCACAGAATCCTCTCAGAATATATATATATATTACAAGGAGATGCTGATGGCCAGTCTCCAGCAGAGTTTGGTGGGCAGGCTGAACTGATTCTCAAGTGCTCTAGAGCTGTTCACCACCCTTATCAGTCTCTTCCAGGCCACAAATACTCTGCTGCCTGCTCTATTGCTCCTCCGCTTTCTTCCTCTTATTTTCACCAAGGTTAGACTGTACAGACATAGACCTCAAGGGAATAAAAAGAAATTTTCCAGTTGTGAAACTACTACTCTATTTGCTGCTAAGTCACTTCAGTCGTGTCTGACTCTGTGCGACCCCATAGACGGCAGCCCACCAGGCTCCCCCGTCCCTGGGACTCTCCAGGCAAGAACACTGGAGTGGGTTGCCATTTCCTTCTCCAATGCATGACAGTAAAAAGTGAAAGGGAAGTCGCTCGGTCATGTCTGACTCTTTGGGACCCCATGGACTGCAGCCCACCAGGCTCCTCCATCCATGGGATTTTCCAGGCAAGAGTACTGGAGTGGGGTGCCATCGCCTTCTCCAACTATTTAGGACCGAATATAAATTCAGAGGCAAGTAAACTTCAGTTTCCAATCTGTGTAAGGGGAGGACTGACTTATTCCACAGAGAACAATGCCAAATCAGAGCTGAAAGGAGGAATCTTGGGGATCAGGAAGGAAACACAGGGAATGTGGTACATTATTTAGCCCTTAAAGAATGGAAGGGTGATTGTCAAGAAGGGAAAGTGTTATAAGAGCATTTCAAGAAGGAAGAACATTGTATGTAAATAGACACCAGCTTTGAAACAATGAGATGCCTGAGTTGTGAAATATTCAAACCAGAGAGAAAAGGAAGGCAGATAGTCCTGGAACCTATCTGAGGTTTCATGTCTTGGATCTTGAGTCAACCCTACCTTCAGATTTGCCTCGACTTTATTTTTAAGTTAATTTTTAAGTTTAATTATAATTGCTTTACAATATTGTGTTAGTTTCTACTGTACAGCAAAATGAATCAGTCATATATATACAAAATAACATCCCCTCTCTTGGATTTCCTTCCCATTCAGGTCACTGCAGTGCATCAAGTAGAGTTCCCTGTCCTATGTTCTCAATAGTTACTTATTTTATGTGTAGTATCAATAGTGTATATGTATCATTACAAATCTCCCAGTTCTACCCACCCGCCTTTTCCTTCTTGATATCTGTGTATTTGTTCTCTACATCTGCATCTCTATTTTTGATTTGCAAATAAGATTATTTGCACTATTTTTCTAGATTCCAAATATTTATGCACATATATGTGTTATTTGTTTTTCTCTTTCTGACTTATTTCCCTCTGTATGACACTCTCCAGGTTCATCCACATCTTTATAAATGACCCAATTTTGTTCTTTTTATGGTTGAATAATATTCCACTGTATATATGTACATCATCTTCTTTATCCATTCCTTTGCTAATGGACATTTAACTCCCGAAATGATAAAACTATTAGAGAAAAAACACAGAACACTCTTTGACATAAATAGCAGCAAGATCTTTTTTGACCCATTGACTAGAGTAATGAAAGTAAAAACAAAAATAACCAAATAGAATCTAACTAAACTTAAAAACTTCGCACAGCAAAGGAAACCATAACAAGATGAAAAGAAAGCCTGAGAATGAGAGAAAATATTTGCAAATGAGGCAACTGACAAAGGATTGATATCCGATGCATATAAGCACCTAAAGCAGCTCAGTATCAAAAAAGCAAACAATCCAGAAATAAGAAGACCTGACTAGGGCTCCTAGATTTTAAATAGGTTCAACTTTTGTCCTTTGTTGTTATTCAGTCGCTAAGTTGTGTCTGACTCTTTACCACCCCAAGGACTGCAGCACGCAAACTCCTCTGTCCTCCAATATCTCCCAGAGTTTGCTCAAATTCATGTCCATTATGTCAATGATGCTATTTAACTATCTCATCCTCTGTCACCCACTTCTTTTGCCTTCAACCATTCCCAGCATCAGAGTCTTTTCCGTGAGTCATAGGATAATTTGAACATTGTTTGGCCTTGCCTTATGGGATTGGAATGAAAATTGACCTTTTCTAATTCTTTGGCCACTGCTGAGTTTTCCAAATTTGCTGACATACTGAGTGCAGCACTTAACTGCTTCATTCATTTATTTTATTTTATTTTTTAGTTTTTTATTTTTTTAATTTTAATATCTTTAATTCTTACATGCGTTCTTAAAAAGCCTTCTTATCTCTTCTTGCATGTGTTATTTGCTCAGTCACATCCAACTCTTTTTAACCCCATGGACTGTAACCTGCCAGGCTCCTCTGTCCATGGGATTCTCCAGGCAAGAATACAGGAGTGGGTTGCCATTCTCTTCTCCAGGGGATCTTCACAACCCAGGAATCGACCCCAGGTCTCCTGCATTGCAGGCAGATTCTTTACTGTCTGAGCCACCAGCCCAATGTCTCTCTTTATTATTCTTTATTACTCTGCATTCAGTTGTGTTATATCTTTCCTTTCTCCTTTGCCTTTCGGTTTTTCTCTTTCTTCAGCTATTTGTAAAGGCTTCTAGACAACCATTTTGCCTTTTTGCATTTCTTTTTATTTAGGATGATTTTGGTAACTGCGCTCTGTATGATTTTATGAACTTCTGTCCATAGCTCTTCAGGCACTCTGTCTACCAGATATAATGCCTTGAGTCTATTTTCCACCACTGTTTAATGATAAGGGATTTAATTTAGGTCATACCTGAATGTCCTAGTGGTTTTCCCTACCTTCTTCAATTTAAGTCTGAATTTTTCAGTAAGTAGCTCATGTTCAAAGTCACAGTCAGCTCCAGGCCTTGCTTTTGTCGCTGTATAGATCTTCTCTATCTTTAATTGCAAATAACATAATAAATCTGATTTCAGTATTGACCATCTAGTGACGTCCATGTGTAGAGTCATCTCTTGGGTTATTGGAAAAGGGTGTTTGCTATGACCAGTGTGTTCTCTTGACAAAACTATGTTAGCCATGGCCCTGCTTCATTTTGTACTCCAAGGACAAACTTGCCTGTTATTATGGATATTTTGTGACTTCTTCCTTTTGCATTCCAACCTCCTATGATCCAGTCATTTTTTGGTGTTAGTTATAGAAGATCTTGTAGGTTTTCATAGAACCAGTCAATTACAGCTTCTTTGGCATCAGTGGTTGAGGCATAGATTTGCATTACTGTGATGTTGGATGGTTTTCCTTAGAAACAAACCAAGATCATTCTTTTGTTTTTGAGGTTGTGCCCAAGTACTGTGTTTTACACTCTTTTGTTGACTCTAAGGACTGCTCTACTTCTTCTAAGGGATTCTTGTCCACAGTAGTAGATATAATGGTCATCTGAATTAAATTTATCAATTTCCATCCATTTTATTTCACTGATTCCTAAGATATCAATGCTCAATCTTGCCATCTCCTGCTGGATCACATCTATTTACATTTAGCATTCCAGGTTCCTATATAATGTTGTTTTTTACAGCATCAGACTTTCACTACCAGACATATCCACAATTGAGCGTCATTTCTGCTTTAGCCCAACTGCTTCATTCTTTCTGGTGCTATTAGTAATTGTTCTTCACTCTTCTCTAGTAGCATATTGGACACCTTCCCACCTGGGGTGCTCGTCTTTTGGTGTCATTTCTTTTTGCCTTTTCATACTGTTCAAGGGGTTCTCACAGCAAGAATACTGGGGTGGTTTGCCATTTCCTCTTTCAGTGGACCACATTTTGTCAGAACTCTTCACTGTGATCCTTCATGGGTCAAAATCTTGTCACGGTGAAGGGGCTTGTGTAATTCAATGAAGTTTTGAGCCATGCCAGGTAGGCCCACCCAAGACTTTTGTCATAATGATATCTTATTCTGGTACCCTTCACAATTTGCTACTGAAGTTCGACAAAGTTTGAGATACACTTAGTCCTGAGGCCAAAGTCAAATGATCCTGCTGAAAAGGCCTGCTCTCACTCCATTACCTGAGGCCCTGGTTTTAGTGTATACACCCACATACATATATACATGCATTTAGTATATGGAATGATAATTTGTCTGAAATGAGTGGTCTTGCCTATGTGTGTGTTAAAGTATGGTGACTTAAAATGTAAATATTCGAAAAGTATAAATATTTACCAAATTATTCCCAGTTGGGGAAAAAAAAAAAGAGTTTGTGGGTTTCTAGAAAGGGTGAACCTTTAACATCTTTACCAATATCTATGTGTCACACACACGCACAAAGAGGGGAAATAATTTCCTTTTTTGTAGTTATTCTGATTATTTCACTTTGTTTTAATCTTTTTTCTTAGGGTCCATTTGTTTAAAATATATCCCAGTCGCTGGTCTGTGTTGATCCTATTCAGCCTTTTTCTGATAAATATCAATAGTCTATAAAATATTTAGAATACATTTTTGCATGATAATTAGTAATGATAGGCTTTCCCTTTTCTTGTTTTCCAAATTAATCTGACAGTTGTAACTTTGGCAATATGTAACTTCTTTTCAGAATAGGCACAAGAAAGAGAAATGGCTTTACAAAATTCTAGTCTCTATCCTTCAAATTGTTCAAAGAAATAAACCTTGAAGGTGAAGAGAAAATTTATTATGGATGTTTATGGGGTGCAGACTTCCCCTCAGGGTTTCTGGATTCTTCAGTTTGCATTTGTAGCTGTGCCAGAGACAGAGAATGGAGTCCTTGAGGGGTACCTGTGCAGGCTTACCAGGAGAAGAGTGAGTAGATTTAGGGAGCAAAATAAGGAAAGTGTTAAAAGAATTTAACATGGGGCTTGAACAATGATCTCTGTGTTGACAAGTGCCGAGGTGTTAAAGAAAAAATAAATGTCTGGAAGTTGGAAACAATAAGAAAAGGGTAAAAGTTAAGGATACACAGATGTTCTAAGAGGAGGTAATTTCTACCTGACCCATACTCCCTTTGCAGGCATATGTATTAAAATGCACACTTGAAAGAAATGTGTCCTAAAGGAAAGCTCTCTCCCCACCCCTCCCCCTATTTGTCAGTCTTACTTTAATGTCTTTGACTATGGATATTGGTATATTTTTATTTATTTTCCTCTTGGTAAACTTTTTAAAAACTTGCTCTCTGCTATGAATAGAAATAACTGGAACAGCTATAATAATTGCTATTCATCTCTTGGAAATACTGTGCTATAAAAAGTCAATTCCTTTGTTTTGCTGAATGCAATTGTGACCAAACGATAGGCTTCCCAGCTGGCACAGTGATAAAGCATCCACTTGCCAATGCAGGAGATGCAAGAGTTGTGGGTTCAATCCCTGAGTCAGGAAGATTCCCTTGAGTAAGAAATGACAACCCACTCCAGTATTCTTCCTTAGAAAAGTCCACGAACAGAGAAGCCTGGAGGGATACAGATCATAAGGTTGCAGAGTTGTACACAACTGAGCTACTGAGCATGCACACACAGCCAAAAGATAATGATTTCCTCATTTTACCATTCAACATGATTTTGCGACACGCTGACCTGTATAACACAGATACATTTCTTGAACTTTTTTCTACTAGCCAATCAACTTTTGACCAATGTGTTAAATTGAAAAGAATCTTGCAACATATCACTTCCCACACTTTTTCCCAAAGCAAATTTTAGGATAACAAAATAAAAGCTGGAGTGAGTATATGGAAGCAAGAAAGTTTAAAAAATATATATTAATCAGAATAGAGTTTCTTATATAACCAAAAAGGAGATAATCCTTTACTCCACAAATTGCTCCCAAGTCATAACAACATTCTACCATTTTACCACTATATACACAGCAACATTTACTTTAGGACCCCTTGAAATTATGAGTTATTAGAAAATGAATATTGAAGTTTCATTTTAAAAACTAAACAACAACAACACATCTTTGTCCTGGTGCTATTTCTCTCTGCTCTGTTATTCACTACCAAAGAGAGACCAGTTTGTTATTACTACACATTGGACTGCATAGCCCAGGATGGGTTTTATGTTCTCTACGCTCTTAGACTTTGTGGAACTACACTTTCCAATTTATAACAGGAAATCCAATTCTATAAAAATCTAATTATTTCATATGGTGGACTCAGCATGACTCTCCCCTCCACTCCTGCCCCCTTTATTTGGCTGGGTGATGAGTGTATTTCCTCTAGGGTTTATATTTTTTCAACCCAGCTACATTTTGAGAACACACACACAAAAAGGGATTTGGCACACGTCTTTTCCCATCTCCTTTCAGTAATTATAGTTAATGAAACTACGTGTGTTTTTTCACTTGTGTGGTCTTCTGGAAAATAAGAGTTTATTTTATTCCAAAAAATGTCATTTCAGTATTTTGGTTGGTTCATTGTTATTATCTTTTTCAAGGGTAACAAGCAGATTCATTCCAAAAATATGTTAATAATTATGGTATTAACCAAGAAAGCAGTTGCTATACTTCAAAATTAAAATTCATCTGCTGCTGCTCTGTTCTATAATAACTAGGTCATCAGTTTGGGTGTGCCTGCTTAACATGCATTTACTATCCATATGTATTCCCTCACCTAGAGGCCTGATATTTTTAATGAGATTATATCAAAGGATGGAAAGGCTGGAGAGTAGTAACATCATTTTATTGAGTAATTCCCAGAACTCTGATCCATTTCAGTTAGGCAATTAAGACTGCTAACTACAATAAATGATACTAAGAGATTATAGAGGTTTTTCCACATGAGTGCATAGTTTAAAAAATAATTTAGGTTTACTTAACATAAAAAACACTTCCAGAGGGAAAAAATAGTGGGTTTTTTTTTTTTTTCCACTTTTCAATTTAGCTGAATGCAAAGAAGCGATTTTCTCTTACTGTGCCTGTGTGGCACTTATGTGCGCTCTGATGATAAATGATTTCTTTGAGGTGTGCTGCTCAAAGAAGTAGATTTTAATTGTATGCTTTTCCTCCATGTCACTAATACCTACAGCATTCATTAGCATTGTATCCACTATGGTGTTTAGCTCGGGAAGACTAATAAATAAGCCTAAATACTATTCTCATGAAAAGCTGTGTGCATTTAACCTCTTTCTCCCACTTCGACTTATTACTGTGATTGCCTCCAAAGACAATAGGAGAGTTCTTAAAAACAAACACAGGAAAATCAAAGTTTGTTGTCTTGAAGAGTTAATTCTGACAGAGAGGTGACCTTTATCCCTACATACTCACTCTTTTTTTTATTTTATTTTATTTTTTTATCAAGCCTCTCCAAAGGGACTCATCATATGCAGGGCTCTATGAAGAGAAAAAGAAGAGCATTGTCCTTATCACCTCCTTCCAGAAAGTGGCAGAGTAATAGGACTTTGTAAGGCGAAATGAAGCCCAGTCTGATGGCTGCTGATTAAAAATTGACTCTGCCACATCAAAGAGGAGTTGAAGGTGAAAATGATGATCACTTCCCTCTCCCAGGGACCCTGCACCATTTCTTTTATTCAACCTTGAAAGGTTCTTTCTGAATAAGATAATATCCCTCGAGTCCATTCTGCCTTGGCAGCATGGAAAAATGTAGATCAGTATGCCTATTCTTTATGAAAAAAAATGGGATTTTGTTAATGACATAGCACTTTAAAGTGATGGCTTGTATGTGGTAAATGCTGAGAAATTAATTATAAAAGGCTTCTTAGACTATGGATGAAATTAATTGCTGG
Organism: Ovis canadensis; assembly: GCF_042477335.2. Classification (NCBI taxonomy): domain Eukaryota; kingdom Metazoa; phylum Chordata; class Mammalia; order Artiodactyla; family Bovidae; genus Ovis; species Ovis canadensis. Next base: position 64,077,166 of record NC_091253.1, read on the forward strand.
GATGAAACTACTAAAAGACCACTGTAAACCTGAACAGCCCTGACTACTTTTTCTTATTTTCACTTTTAGATTGAATATAGCTGTGTCTGCTCCTTTTATTTTCACCACATTTTAGAAACACTGAATTCTTAGAAAGGTTGTCATCTGTAGTTTAATATTCTTATACATAAAAGGAAAAGTATATTTTTGTGTGTGAAAATGCACTATAAGTCTGTATTTCCTGACTGTCTTATGCTACCCACTGGGAAATACAATGCCCAGAGTACAAATATATATATATATATATATATATATAATATAGATACACAGAGTTGTAGTCTAACTAGACAAACACATATACACATATATAGAGAGTTAAAATATATGTGAAAGAAGATTTTATAAAACATTTATCTGTTTATAGCAAAATACAGAATGTGAATCTATACAAAACATCAAAGACAGATGAAGAAAACATTTTACCCTAGCTGAAAAAAATTAACAATGTTATGTACAGAATTCATACAGATTTGGCACCTATGAAAACATTTCTTACATTTCAGATTTTCTACTGACCCTCTCTTGTCACTAGAGCAGACAAAGCATTGCCATGAAGGCCTTTCCTAGCTTCTTCAATTCTGTCTATAATTGTATAATTAAGGAGTTTCTCATGGATTATGATAGAAATCAAAAACACTATGAAAATTGAAAGGTAAATTTACATAATGACTTGAAATCATTAATATATGCACTGAGAATAAATAAATGGAGGAGACAAATTTGGTAAATGAAATATTTTGAAGTATTATTTTTCTAACTAATTTTCCTTGTGAGAAAATGAATCATCACTTAGAGAATATGAAGTTTATGGGTTCACAGCAATGTACTGCACAGTGCTTATATTTAAAAATCTCAGAGTGAATTCGGCTATATAAAATGATATGCTTTTCAAATTTATTTTTAATTGGAGGATAATTGCTTTACAATATTGGGTTGATTTCTGTCATACATAAATCAGCCATAGGTATACACGTACCCCATCCTTCTTGAAACTCCCTCCCATCTCTCACCCATCCCAATCTTCTATGTTGTCACAGAGCACAAATGCAATATATATCATCAAAATTCTATTACAGTATTTCTGATGTTATTTTCTTACACCGTTTAAGTGAAAAGCTACAATCTTGTTAATAACTGAAGAAAAACACATTTTTTGACATGGAAGAAATTGTGATATATAATTATATCAGAAAACAGCAAGCTAACTACTAATGGCATTAAAATTTAAGAATAGAAATTGTCTCACTGCTTCAATGCCAAGTTTAATATAGTTATAACTGGAAATACATTATTTGAGTGAATATTTATCTAGAATATCTGTTTGTTTGGTGTTTAATATACCCAGTTTCCAAAACCATCTAGATTTTGACTTACTGGAGCATTGATGTTTTACACTGCTGTGTTAGTTTCTGCTATACAGCAGAGTGGATCAGATATATATCCTCCTTTTTGGATTTCCTTCCCATTTAAGTCACCATATATCAGTGAATAGTTTCCTGAGCTATAAGTAGGTTTTCATTAGTTATTTGTTCTATGCACACATAGTGTAAATATGTTATTCAACTATGGAGTAGATAATTATTTCATACCAAAGACAAATTACTGGCCACAAAATTGAAGTGGGTAGCCTTTCACTTCTCCAGGGGTTCTTCCCAACCCAGGGACTGAACTCAGATCTCCCACACTGCAGGTGAATTCTTTACCAACTGAGCCACCAGGGAAACCACGATCTCCCAATTCATCCCACCTTCCCTTTCCCCTCTTGGTATCCATACATTTGTCCTGCATTTCTAACCTACTTCCTAGAGTAATGAAAATAAAAAATTAAAATAAATAATAGGACATAAATAAACTTAAAGCTTGTGCATAACAAAGGAAAACATAAACAAGATAAAAAGACAACCCTCAGAATAGGAGAAAATATTTGCAATCAAAGCAACTGACAAGAGATTTAATCTCCAAAATATACAAAGATCTTATGTAGTCAATATATATATATTTAAAAAAGCAACTCATTTAAAAGATAAAGACCTAAATAGACATTTCTTTAAAGAAGATACACAGATGACGAGTGAACACATGTAAAGATGCTCAGCATCACTAATCATACTGTTCAGTTCAGTTCAGTCACTCAGTCCTGTCCAACTCTTTGCGACCCCATGGACTGTAGCATGCCAGGCCTCCCTGTCCATCACGAACTCCCAGAGTTTACTCAAACTCATGCCTATGGAGTCTGTGATGTCATCTCATCTTCTGTCTTCCCCTTCTCCTCCCACCTTCAATCTTTTCCAGCATCAGGGTCTTTTCAAATGAGTCAGTTCTTTGCATCAGGTGGCCAAAGTATTAGAGTTGCAGCTTTAGCATCATTCCTTCCAAAGAAATCCCAGGGTTGATCTCCTTCAGAATGGACTGGTTGGATCTCCTTGCAGTCCAAGGGACTCTCAAGAGTCTTCTCCAACACCACAGTTCAAAAGCATCTATTCTTAGGCACTCAACTTTCTTTATAGTCCAACTCTTATATGCACACATGACTACTTGAAAAACCATAGCCTTGACTAGATGGACCTTTGTTGGCAAAGTAATGTCTCTGCTTTTGAATATGCTGTTTGGGTTGGTCATAACTTTCCTTCCAAGGAGCAAGTGTCTTTTAATTTCATGGCTGCAGTCACAATCTACAGTGATTTTGAGCCCAGAAAAATAAAGTCTGCCACTGTTTCCATTGCTTTCCCATCTATTTGCCATGAAGTGATGAGACCAGATGCCATGATCTTCGTTTTCTGAATGTTGAACTTTAAGTCAACTTTTTCACTTTCCTCTTTCACTTTCATCAAGCGGCTCTTTAGTTCTTCACTTTCTGCCATAAGTGTGGTGTTACCTGCATATCTGAGGTTATTGATATTTCTCCTGGCAATCTTGATCCCAGCTTGTACTTCCTCCAGCCCAGTGTTTCTCATGATGTACTCTGCATATAAGTTAAATAAGCAGGGTAACAATATACACAGCCTTGATATACTCCTTTCCCTATTTGGAACCATGTTTTTCCATGTCCAGTTCTAACTATTGCTTCCTGACCTGCATACAGATTTCTCAAGAGGCAGGCTAGGTGGTCTGTTATTCCCATCTCTTTAAGAATTTTTGCAGTTTGTTGTGATCCACACAATCAATGACTTTGGCATAGGCAATAAAGCAGAAGTAAATGTTTTTCTGGACTTGCTTTTTGATAATCCAGCAGATCTTGGCAATTTGATCTCTGGTTCCTCTGTATTTTCTAAATCCAGCTTGAACATCTAGAAGTTCATGGTTCACGTATTGCTGAAGCCTGGCTTGGAGAATTTTGAGCATTATTTCGCTAGCATGTGAGTAAACCGGGAGGAAACAACTTCACTATTCATTAAAGAAATGCAAATCAAAACTACAATGAAATATCACCTCACATTGGCCATAAGGGTCATCATCAAAAAATCTATAAACAATAAATCCTAAAGAAGGTTTGAAGAAAAGAGAACTCTCTTATACTGTTGGTGGGGATGTAAGTTGATACAGCCACTAAGGAGAACAGCATGGAGGTTCTTTAAAAAATTAAAAATAGAACTATCGTATGACCCAGAAATCCCACTCCAGGGCAAATGCCCAGAGAAAACCATAATTCAAAAAGATACATGCACTCCGATGTTCATTGCAGCACTATTTACAATTGCCAGAACATGTGTGGGCATGCATGCTAAGTCTCTTCAGTCATGTCCAGCTCCGTCCAACACTATGGATGGTAGCCCACCAGTCTCTTCTGACCATGGGAGTCTCCAGGCAAGAATACTGTAATGGGTTACCATGCCCTCCTCCAGGAGATCTTCCCAACCCAGGGGTAGTACCTGAGTCTTTTATGTCTCCTGGATTGGCATGGTGATTCTTTTTTACTAGTGCCACCTGGGAAGCCCTGCCAGGATATGAAAGCAACCTAAATGTCCATTAACAGAAGAATGAATAACGAAGTTGTGGTACTTATATACAATGGAATATTACTCGGCCATTAAAAAGGGATGAAACTGTGTCATAACTAGAGACATATTCTGAGTGAAGCAAGAGAAAAATAAATACTGTATATTAACTCATATATGTAGAATCTAGAAAAATGGTATAAATGATCTTATTTACAAGGAAAAAATAGAGGCACAGATGAATCTAGGTTTATTTTTAATGAAGATCTATGAAGGCACCTCTTTCAAACTACAAAGTATATTATAGGAAAATGGTTTTCAGAGAAAGTTTAATATTATTTTTCATCAGTTTTCATTATACAATAGCATATTTCAGAATAAAATGTGACAATAAATGCAGTCAAGATACTTTAAGCTTAATTTTTCTTATTTCTAAACTTTATTATGTTAATTATATTTTCATGGAAGTTATAGAATTATTAATATAAAAATATGACCTTTAAATGTGTTTCTACTTTCCTACAGTTATTTTTAATATTTCCAATCAAAATTTATTTTTTTTCAAGAAAACAAGTAATCAAAAGTGAAAACTGGATTAATTCTTTTTTTAATTGTTTGTGTTTCTTTCAAATAATCTTAATATTTCAATTCCATTTATTTATAAACCTTTTGAAATTAAGGAGCATGTTTTGTCTGTTTTTGTTTACCTGTAATCTTGCTTAGTGCCTGTACCTAATGTTTTCAAAAATATTTTGATAAATATTTCTATAAGTAAAAAACTTTAAAAATACTAGTTTCACAAAAAATTAGGTAAAAAACTTAGGTTAGAATGGTCATTCAATTTTTGTCTTGTTAGTCATGTGCTATGTGCTGTGCTTAGTCGCTTAGTTGTACCTGAGTCTTCGTGACCCCATGGACTGTAGCCCACTGGGCTCCTCTGTCCATGGGGGTTCTCCAGGCAAGAATACCAGAGTGAATTGCCAAGCCCTCCTCCAGGGGATCTTCCCAATCCAGGGATAGAACCCAGGTCTCCTGCATTGCAGGTGGATTCCTTACTGTCTGAGTCACCAGGAAGCCGAAGAATACCAGAGAGAGTAGCCTATCCCTTCTCCAGGAGATCTTCCTGACCCCGGAAACAAACTAGGGTTTCCTGTATTACAGACTGATTCTCTACCTGCTGAGTTAACAGGGAAATCCTACTCTAGTGCTATTATAAATCTAACTGATTTAAATTGGTTTATCAAGTATGCTGTAAACACCTTTAGGAAAGAGATACAATGGTTTATTTTGGTTATTAGAGTTCAGATACAACATATCAATAATTCTATGCTGATTAGAACGTCTATTTTGAGATGGTAACCAGATCATTCCTGTGTGCGTGCTGCATGCTAAGTTGTTTCAGTCTTGGCTGGTTCTTTGAGACCCAGTGGACTGTAGCTCACCAGCTTCCTCTGCCTGTGGGGTGTCCCAGGCAAGAATATTAGAATAGGTTGCCATGTCCTCCTCCAGGGTATCTTCCTGACCCAGGGATCAAACTGATGTCTCTTATGTCTCCTGCATTTACAGGAGAGTTCTTTACCACTAGCACCACCTGGGAAGCACAGAACATTCCTTAAGCATACCCTAACCCATACTGCTCCCCTGAACTTGTATTGCTAATGCATCACTGTTATGGATCTGAGTAAGTTCGTAAATTGTTGCTTTAATTCAGAATTTGTCCACCTTGGCACTACCGCGATTTGAGTCAGATTAGTGTCTGTGTGTGTGTGTGAGGTGCTGTCCTGTGCCTTGGAGGATATTTAGCTGCATCCATGAGGACCATTAATGGCTCTAAACATTATTAAATATCACCCAGAGAACACAACTTTCCTCCAAACCACACATCTGGCTACTGAGAACCAGTGCTGTCTTCCTACAGAGCAGGTGGAACAACTCGTGCTGCTGTTTGAGATCAAAAGGAAAACCTAAGATGATTCTGTCATTTGAATTTGATAGGTTTCTGGAGTTTTTCATTGGACTTTGTGTATTAAAACCATGGACAGTCTTGTGGTATATCCTATTCACATTCCTTATCATTCTGCCCACTAATTTTCAGAAATATCTTTTAACTTTTACATAATTTTTGTCATCTGTCTTGTCAACCAAATTGTGAGTATTATAACATGACAGATAGTATCACTTTTTATTCCAATCTCCACTTTCAACTATATTGGATCTGTTTTCCTCTGGATCTGAGTGTGATTGCAAAGTTTTCACACTTGCTAAGTGAAAAATACAATCTCATTTCATTAATTAAAATTAATTCTAGTTTGTTGTAAAGTTTCAGCATCAAACTCAATTCAAAATTTTCCTCCTGTGAACTCCTATTGCTTGAATTTGAAGTAGTGTTGTGTGTTCTGGCTCTAAGACTTCTCCCTGAACCATCTATTTTTTCCATGTAGGATGGATTATTGACCTGTTCTGAAAAAATTCAGTCCATCTTCCTTTTTTTGATGCTGCGGGCCTCTGTTAATTCAGTGATTCCAAATAAATTCTGTGTGTGTGTGTGTTATGGTGGCTCAGACTGTAGAGAATCTGCCTGCAATGCAGGAGCCCCCGATTTGATTCCTGGGTTGGGAAGATCCCCTGGAGAAGGGATTGGCAACACACTCCAGTATTCTTGCCTGGAGAACTTCATGGACAGAGGAGCCTGGTGGGCTACAGTCTGTGAGGTTGCAGAGTCAGATATGACTGAAGAACTAACATATTCACATTCACTACCAGTCTAAGCTAGTACTTACTGCTCAATGAACAATAGGCTGATAGGCTTAGAAATGAGTTGTTGAGGCAAGGAATAGTGACTTTATTCAGAAAGCCCACAGACTGAGAAAATGGTGGACTAGTGTCCCAAAGAGCCATCTTACCCAGATTAGAATTGAGGCTTCTTTTATATTAAAAGGGGAAGGGGCATAATTAGTTGTTGCAAACTTTTTGGTGTTAGAATCCATTGTTCTAGCTGCTGTCCACATGGGTCAGGTCATGATGCTCCTGTCAACGTCCAAGACAAACATTATTCTCTGCTCTGCAAATTTTAATCTTTGTATGAATGGAAAAGTGTTATGCATTTACAGATCAGAACCTTGAGCCTGGACTCTACTGTATATTTCAGGATAATAGGCAGCAAAAGCAATAGAATATAAAGGTTAAAGTAAAACAAACAAACCTAATATGGAGTCAGATTTGTTCTTCCATGTGTCCTTTTGCTAGACTGTATGCAGCACTCTCCAGATTGCACAAAAGAAACCTTTCTAAGAGACATCTCTTCCCCTGCCCCTGCTAGGAGTAGATGACCCCTCACTTGACTCATGACCCCCACCTGACTCAGCAGCCATTTGCAGAACAATATTGATCCTGCCTCTTTTCTAGCCTACACTATTGACCTTGCATAACCACTAGAACCAATGGATTCCTCTGCTGCTTGCCTGTGTGACTGCAAAGTTTTAGACTGAAATAGGAATAACTCAGATCATGTTCCCAGGTACATTGCAATACAGTCTCTTTGGCTTTACTGGGATTCACTACTTTGTAAATTTCTTGTCTTCAGCCACCAGGAGTAAGCTCCATTACTTATTTAGAAATTTTCTCAAATATCAGAGAAAAATGTTAAATATCTTTTTATCTTTGGGAAGTAGGACTAAAAATTGTTGTTGTTTAGTCACCAAATCATGTCCAACTCTCTGAGACCCCTGAATTGCAGCACCCCAGGCTTCCCCATCCTTCATTATCTCCTGGAGTTTGCTCAAACTCATGTCCATTGTGTCAGTGATGCCATTCAACCATCTCATTCTCTGTTGTGCTCTTCTCCTCTTGACCATAATCTTTCCTAGCATCAGGGTCTTTTCCAATGAGTCAGCCCTTTCCATCAAGTGGCCAAAGTATTGGAGCTTCAGCTTCAGCATCAGTCTTTGCAGTGAATATTTAGGACTGATTTCTGTTAAGAGTCATTGGTTTGATCTCCTTGCAGTCCAAGGGATTCAAGAATCTTCTTCAGCATCACAGTTTGAAAGCATTAATTCTTCAACACTGAGCCTTCTTTATGGTCCAACTCTCACATCCATGCATGACTACTGGAAAAATGATAGCTTTGACTAGACAGAACTTTGTTGGCAAAGTGATATCTCTGCTATTTAATATGCTAAGTTTGTCAGCTTTGCTTCCAAGAAGAAAGCATCTTTTAATTTCATGGCTGCAGTCAGCAATGGCAGTGATTTTGGAGCCCAAGAAAGTAAAATCTGTCACTGTTTCCACTTTTTCCACATTTATTTACCATGAAGTGGTGGGTCCATCTAGTTTAGTCAAAGCTATGGTTTTTCCAGTAGTCATATATGAATGTGAGAGTTGTACTATAAAGAAATCTGAGCGCCAACGAATTGATGCTTTTGAACTGTGATGTTGGAGAGACTCTTGAGAGTCCCTTGGATTGCAAGGAGATCCAACCAGTCCATCCTAAAGAAAATCAGTCCTGAATATTCATTGGAAGGACTGATGCTGAAGCTGAAACTCCAATACTTTTGCCATCTGATGCAAAGAACTGACTCATTTACAAAGACCCTGATGCTGGGAAAGATTGAAGGCGGGAGGAGAAGAGAAGGGGATGACAGAGGATGAGATGGTTGGATGGCATCACAGACTCAATGGACATGAGTTTGAGTAAACTCTGGGAGTTGGTGATGGACAGGGAGGCCTAGCATGCTATAGTCCATGGGGTTGCAAAGAGTCAGACATATCTGAGAGACTGAACTGAACTGATGGGTCCAAATGCCATGATCTTACATTTTTGAATATTGAGTTTTAAGACTTTTCACTCTCTTCTTTCACCTTCATCATGAAACTTTCTATTTTTTCTTCACTTTCTGCCATTATGGTGTTGTCATCTGCATATTTGAGGTTGTTAATATTTCTCCCAGCAACATTGACTCTAACTTGCGAGCCATCCGGCACAGCATTTTGCATGAGGTACTCTGCATATAAGTTAAATAAACAGGGTGACAGTGTATAACCTTGACATAAAATAAGCTCATGCTAATGATTTAGGTTCCCAGAAAAATCTCCAGAGAACTCAGATACTCTGCTGTGCTGGAAGTAGAAAAGATGTTTTAGGGGGAAGTGGTTGTCCTATCTGATGATTGCCTTCTTTACTGCCTATTTTCCTAAACTTAGGAACTTGACTACATTTTTAAGACAAAGGGAAAACTCCAATATTATATCCTGTTTTCTGTTCATGACTGTTGAGTATTTGTTGTTTTCCTTTAAGATCTATAGTAATAAGGATTAATTTGTTTCTTCATTTGATTGGCATGGAAGAAAATCTTGGCCCTGTAACTTACATAACTGTGATGGTTAATTTTATGTGTCAACTTGGAATGTGTTTTTGAATGAGATAAACATTTAAATATTTGAACTTTGAATAAAACAAATGCTTTCTGTGACAGAAATGGTACTTATCTACTCAACTGAAGGTCTGAATAGAACAAAGTGACCAGCCTCCATGGGCAGGAATTGCTCCAGCAGACTGCCTTGGGCCTTCACTAGAACTATCAAGATCTCCTAGATCTTCACCAGCCAGCATTTGGACTAGAAGTATGCCATCAGCTCTTCTGGGTCTTTACATCAGAGACCCACAGCACTGTCCCACACTGAAGATTTTGGACTTCCCAACCTCCATAATCACATGGGCCAGTTTCTTATAACAAATTATATATATATATATATATATATATATATATATATATATATATATATCTTCTATCGCTTCTGCTTCTCTAGAGAACCCTGACTAATACAATAATTAAGAAAAAAGGGACTCAACTATATTGCATTTTATATTCATTAAAATATACAAAGGATCTAAATTAATTTTTCAGATTAAAATTACTTTCCATTTTCAAACTATTCTATAATAGAGTACTGAAATTCTAATTAGTTCTTCTTTTTAATTGGCAAGGGTGTCAGGGTGTAAGTTCACTTTCTATCTATGTCTTTGACACATGGTAACCTTGGACATCAAATGTAAAATATATTGCAAAGAATACATTTTATTTCTCTTCATGCAATACATACATACACACATATATATTATGTATATGTACGTACACATACATACACATATGTATATATATAATATACTTCATAAATATATATAAATATGCATATTAAAGACTGTTAGGAGGAAATGAGAAGTGATTATTGTGCGATTGATGTGTGATGAAGTGATAGATTTCATTTTAGTATAAAGAAACTGTTCTACAATTGGTTGTGGTGGTGGTTATACAACTCTGAATATTTTTTAAAAATCATTGAATTATAAACTGTAAATGCCTAATTTGCATGTTATGTGATTTATATGTGAAGAAAGCTCTGTATAAAATAATGAGAACAAATGTAGTTTTCATAAATATTTTTAGTGTAGAACTTAAAGGAACATATTCTCAGTTAAACTGAAGAATGAGATTTTAGAAGAATTTACTGTATCTCCCCTGAGAAGGCAATGGCACCCCACTCCAGTACTCTTGCCTGGATAATCCCATGGATGGGGGAGCCTGGTAGGCTGCAGTTTGTGGGTTCGCTAAGAGTCAGACATGACTGAGCAACTTCACTTTCACCTTTCACTTTCATGCACTGGAGAAGGAAATGGCAACCCACTCCAGTGTTCTTGCCTGGAGAATCCCAGGGACAGGGGAGCTTGGTGGGCTGCCGTCTATGGGGTCGCACAGAGTCGGACACGACTGAAGTGACTGAGCAGCAGCAGCAGTGTATCTCCCAGTATAGAGACACTGTTAAGTACAAATTGGAAGATTCAGTTTGGACACATTGAGTTGGAGGGAGCATAAGAGTGATGGGGAGGAGAGGGAAAGAATGCGAAATTGCCTGAAGACAGAAGCAAGAGTGATCCATTAAAGAACTCTGATGCAATCAAGTATGGGTATTAGATGTGGGAAATAGTTTAACATGAAAATAAGGTGGTAATATGGTGTTCTGAAAGAGAAAGTGAAAGTCGCTCAGTTGTGTCCGACTCTTTGTGACCCTATGGACCATACAGTCCCTGGAATTATCCAGGTCAGAATACTGGAGTGGGTAGCCTTTCTCTTCTCAAAGTGATCGTCCAAACCCAGGGATTGAACCCAGGTCTCCCACATTGCAAATGGATTCTTTACCAGCTGAGACACAAAGGAAGCTCAATATGGTATTTTGGAGATCTATTAAAGGTATTGAAAGTCTAAGAATAGGATAATGAGGACAGAATTGTATTTAAGGAGATTCTTTTGGCTTCAAGTAAAGGATGGATTAGGTCATGAAACTGAAGGTAGATCAATTAGAAGAATGCTAAAATAATACATGAGAAATTATGGTGTCCTATATTAGGATATTGAAGTGGAACTGGAAAGGAGAGGAAATGGTTAAGAAATGTCAGTGAGGATGAATCAGAAATCTTGGTGATAAGTTGAATAAAAGAGATGAGAAATAGGAAGAAATCTCACATGACTCATAGGTTTCAACCAAGTCACCAAATGAATATTGGGTCAAATAAACTTGACAAAGAACACTAAAGAGGAACAAATTTAAGGTTAAGGCTAAAGGTTTCATTCAGATTTTTACTCTTGAGTTTAAATACCTGTAGAAAATTCATGTGTGGGTTACCTAGGACCTCAGAACAAAGTATGATCCAAAGCATCAGGATCACTTGGGGGTGTTTCAGAAATGTATGATCTCAGAGCACATTCCAGAACAACAGAATCAGATTCTGCATTTTTAGAAAGAGCTCAACTGTTTTATCCACATTAAAATTTTAGAGGTACTGCTTTAATAGACAATTGAATGTGTATGTCCAGAGTTGAGTAGGGAAGTTTTTGAGTTGGAGTTATGGATATTATCATAAATAAAACTATAAATAATGATGAAATTGTATGTATCTTCAAAGAATGAAAAGTTGACCATTTCATTATGACATTATGATAGATTGTATTTTATACAGAATATTTTAATTTTCAATATATATAAATCCTAATTGCCCACTAAAATTATAGTTTTAAAAAGCCAATTTCATCAGAAAAGTATAATCCTATTTTTGATTATTGTATTTCTGTCACCATAATATGTGCTATGCTGTGTCTAAGCATGTCTTGCTATTGTAACTGCAAAATGGCAGCTCTATTATGTTTTTGTTATTGTTGAGTTTATCAGAAATAAAAAGAATTTGTACAGATACAGAGAAACTTTCTAGATTTCTTAAATCTTTGTCAATTTAGAAAAGCCAGAGTACTTAAAAACGTTCATTGCCTATAAATCTGATTTAGAACAAATTTATATCTGGTAGGTATGTCACACAGAAAGTTAATGTTTGGAAAATTTGTGAACTTTATAAGCATAAGCTTTCTACAGGCATAAATTATTCTCTTCTATAAATAATTTACTCCAGAGTGGTTTCACCCTTCTATAGCCAATTTGTCAAGCAAGACCCCATACTAAGCAGATAGAGTCCAAAAGCGGTGTCTAAACTTGTCTGCATTGTGTTTTCCGGCTTGGTTCCAACATTTCAACCCAGGACTCTCACTCTGCCCTGAACAGTGTGAGTGCATTTAATTACAATCTGACATGTGTATTAGTAAGAAACAAAGGGCTGTGAACTGAGGGTGATGATTAACTGTTCTACTGGATAATTGCTTAAACTACTACTTATATTATACTGCATTATCTCTTTTGAACAAAGTGATTATTGGCCTTTTGTATAGAGATTATACAATGTAAGTGCAATCCTGCTGTTTTAACTCTTGTCAGAGTTTATGTTTAATGTACTTCCACTACAATAAGCAGTGCAACTTTAGGTGTTCTTTCTTCAGCTGAGAAAACTGATAGAATCAATCATTTATGGCTTTTTTTCCTGGCTTGGAATAGGCAGCATCTTCTGATCTTCCAGGGGAAGGGAATTCAAAACATAAAGATAACAGTATTCAAGAGTCAAATAAATATATTCATACCTGTCATATGTATAGCCATACATACAAACACTTCCAATACTGTGACTCAAACCAAAAAAAAAAAAAAAAAAAAGCAGCAAACTGGATAGATTCTGCAAACCTCAGAGGACAAAACTAAAACTTTTTTAAAAGTACTTTACTTTTTACAAAGAGAGTACTTGCAAACCACAACTTTTATTCACTTTTGTAAATATAGGATGTTGGTTGCCTGCATACTCAGTCATGTCTGATTCTCTGTGACCCCATGAACTGTAGCCTGCCAGGCTCCTCTGTCCGTGGGATTATCCTGACAAGAATACTAGAGGGGGTTACCATTTCCCTTTCCAGGGGATCTTCCCAACCCAGGGATCAAAATCACGTCTCCTGCAGCTCCTGCATAGGCAAGAAAATTCTTCTACCACTGAGTTACCATAATTAACATGATGAATCTGTATCTATCCTATTAGGGAAAACAAAAATTTCATTCATTCAAAGCTTTATGTTTAGGTAATTACCTGCCTCACAGAACTGTACTCTTCTCCCAAAACTTCCCATCATTCAAGCTCACATTTTCTCAGGAAAAACCTTTTACCACGCCACTGCAATTGGTTGATTTTGGTCAACTCCAAGGTCTACCATAATTGCTATGGGAAAAACTTGTAATGAGATCATAGCATATGTTATTATAATGGTTTCCTTGAGTATAGCTGATAGACAATAAAGTGCACAAATGTAAAATGTAAAATTTAGATAAGTTTTTGGATTTTTATACATCCCTGACACATTTCCTTTAGGATGGACTGGTTTGATCTCCTTGCAGCCCAAGGGACTCTCAAGAGTCTTCTCTAACACCACAGTTCAAAAGCATCGATTCTTCAGCACTCAGCTTGCTTTATAGTCCATCTCTCACATTCATACATGACTACTGGAAAACCATAGCCGTGACTAGATGGACCTTTGTTGGCAAAGTAATATCTCTGCTTTTTAATATAATATCTAGGTTGGTCATAACTTTCCTTCCAAGGAATAAGCTTCTTTTACTGTCATGGCTGCAATCACCATCCACAGTGATTTTGAAACCCAGAAAAATAAAGTCAGCCACTGTTTCCACTGTTTCCCCATCTATTTGCCATGAACTGATGGGACTGGATGCCGTGATCTTCGTTTTCTGAATGTTGAGCTTTAAGCCAACTTTTTCACTCTCCTCTTTCACTTTCATCAAGAGGCTCTTTAGTTCTTCTTTGCTTTCTGCCATAAGGGTGGTGTCATCTGCATGTCTGATATTTCTCCTGGCAATCTTGATTTCAGCTTGTGCTTCCTCCAACCCAGCATTTCTCATGATGTACTCTGCATAGAAGTTAAATAAGCAGGGTGATGATATACAGCCGTGATGTACTCCTTTTTCTATTTGGAACCAGTCTGTTGTTCCATGTCCAGTTCTAACTGTTGCTTCCTGACCTGCATACAGGTTTCTCAAGAGGCAGGTCAGGTGGTCTGATATTCCCATCTTTCAGAATTGTCCACAGTTTATTGTGCTCCACACAGTCAAAGGCTTTGGCATAGTCAATAAAGCAGAAATGAATGTTTTTCTGGAGCTCTCTTGCTTTTTCAAAGATCCAGCAGATGTTGGCAATTTGATCTCTGGTTCCTCAGCCTTTTCTAAAACCAGCTTGAACATTTGGAATTTCACGGTTCACATACTGCTGAAGGCTGGCTTGTAGGATTTTGAGCATAAAAGGAGATTAGTCCTGGGTGTTCATTGTAGGGACTGATGTTGAAGCAGAGACTCCAATACTTCGGCCACCTGATGCAGAGAGCTGACTCATCGGAAAAGACCCTGATACTGAGAAAGATTGAGGGCAGGAGGAGAAGGGGACGACAGAGGATGAGATGGTTGGATGGCATCACGGACTCGATGGACATGGGTTTGGGTGGACTCTGGGAGTTGGTGATGGACAGGGAGGCCTGGTGTGCTGCAGTTCATGGGGTTGCAAAGAGTTGGACATGACTGAGCAACTGAACTGAACTGAGCTGACACATTAGCACGATTAAGATGAATACAGCCCTAATCTCCCAGAGTTTCCATGTGTCTCCTAGTAATCCCTCCCTATGCTTTTCCCTGAAATCCCTCTGCTTTCTGATCATAATTTGCATTTTCTATATAGCTAAGCATAAATGGGGGCTTCCTTAGTGGCTTACATGGTAAATAACCCATCTGCAATGCAGGATCTGGATTCGATCCTCATGTCAGGAAGACTCCTTGAAGAAGATAATGGCTACCTGCTCCAGTATTCTTGCCTGGAGAATACCTTGGACTGAGAAGCCTGGGGGACTATACTCCATAGGGTCCCAGAGTCAGATGCAACTGAGCAAATTACACAGACATGGACACGTATATATGGAATAATAAAATGTGTACCCAGCTGTTTTCACTCAACATAATTATTTGAGAATCCATACATCTAGCCCATGTCAACGGTTCATTCCTTTTATTGTTCATAAGCGTTTCATTGTAAGGATATATCACATTTGTGTTAATACTACCTTTTGGTGAAGCACTTTCTGTTTTTTCCTGTTTTAATTGATTATAAATAAAGCTGCTATGAACATTTGTTTACAAGTTTTTTTGGCACATAATTTCATTCATATTAAGTAAGCATCAAAAAGTGAGATGATTGAATCATATGATAGCTACACGCTCAAGTTTTTTTTTAAACTGGCAGACTCTTGCCAACAAGTATGTATCATTTTACAATCCCTAACAGTAGATGTGAGAGTCCTAGTTCTTTAATATCCTTGCCAGTGCTTGACTTTGTCAATATTTTCAACACTAAATGTGTTCTGGCATTTAATTGTCATTTTAATTTGCATTTCTCTAATGACTAATAATGTTGAGCATATTTCATGTGCTATTTCCCTAGTGGCTCAGCTGATAAAGAATCCTCCTGCAATGTAGGAGACCTGGGTTTGATCCCTGGGATGGGAAGATCTCTTGAGAAGGGAAAGGCTACCCACTCCAGTATTCTGGCCTGGAGAATTCCATGGACAGAGCAGCATGGCGGGCTACACTCCATGGGTCGCAAAGAGTCAGAGATGACTGAGTGAATTTCACTGTTGCTATCTTTTTTTGGTGGAGTGTTTATTAAAATATTTTCATATTATCTAGGGCTTTTCTTTTTTTCAAACAGATGCCCATTATTAGGTTCAGGAAATGCCATTTACTCATAGTATTATGAAGAATGGATGTTGAAATTTAATAAATTTTTTGCATATATTTTGAAATATGATAATATTTTTTTATTTATGAATACAGTAGACTTTATTAAGGTCAGGAAGCAACAGTTAGAACTTGACATGGAACAACAGACTGATTCCAAATAGGAAAAGAAATATGTCAAGGCAGTATATTGTCACCTTGCTTATTTAACTTCTATGCAGAGTACATCATGAGAAATGCTGGGCTGGAGGAAGCACAAGCTGAAATTAAGATTGCCAAGAGAAATATCAGAAATGCAGATGACACCACCCTTATGGCAGAAAGCAAAGAAGAACTAAAGAGCCTCTTGATGAAAGTGAAAGAAGAGAGTGAAAAAGTTGGCTTAAAGCTCAACATTCAGAAAACGAAGATCATGGCATCCAGTTCCATCAGTTCATGGCAAACAGATGGGGAAACAGTGGAGACAGTGGCTGACTTTATTTTGGGGGGCTCCAAAATCACTGCGGATGGTGATTGCAGCCATGAAATTAAAAGACACTTACTCTTGGAAGGAAAGTTATGACCAACCTAGGTAGCATATTCAAAAGCAGAGATGTTATTTTGCCGACTAAGGTCTGTCTAGTCAAGGCTATCATTTTTCCTGTGGTCATGTATGGATGTGAGAGTTGGACTGTGAAGAAGGCTGAGCGTCGAAGAATTGATGCTTTTGAACTGTGGTGTTGGAGAAGACTCTTGAGAGCCCCTTGGACTGCAAGAATATCCAACCAGTACATCCTAAAGGAGATCAGTCCTAGGTGTTCATTGGAAGGCCTGATACTGAAGCGAAACTCCACTGCTTTGGCCACCTGGTGGGAAGAGCTGACTCATTTGAGAAGACCCTGATACTGGGAAAGATTGAAGGTAGGAGGAGAAGAGGATGACAGAGGATGAGATGGTTGGATGACATCACTAACTCAATGGACATGAGTTTGAGTAAATCTGGGAGTTGGTGATGGAAAGGGAGGCTGGGGTGCTGTAGTCCATGGGGTCGCAAAGAGTCGGACATGACTGAGAGACGAGCTAAACTGAACTGACTTTATTAAATTGATTTCTGAGTGTTAATTCAGCCTCACACTACTGATATAAACTCTTTGGTCATAGGTATCATCTTTTTTATACATTGCTCAATTGAACTTAATAAATTATGTTAGAAGTTTGTATCTGTTTTCTCAAAGTGTACTGGTTTATATATTCTTTTCTTCAGTGTCTTTGTCTGGCTTTCATATCACTGTACTAGTATAGAATGAGTTAAGATGTGTTTTCTGCTCTTCATATTATGGAAGAGGTTGTTTAGCAGTGGTATTATTTGCAGAATTCACCAATAAAGTCATTTGGGTCTAGAGATTTTGCAGGTAGTTTTGGTAGTTGTATTTTTTTAGTTTTTAAATACAGGTCCAATTATCTAACAGATATGAGGTTATTGGGCTTATTAATTTACTCTTGAATGATCCTTGCAATTTGTGTACTTAAACATTCGTTTCACGTAAGTATGTCAAATTTATATTGCATTATATGTTTATATTTCTTTATTATCCTTTCAAAATGTTTAAAATCTGTAGTAATATATTTTCTGGTGTTGCTATTAATGCTATATCAACTTTATAAATAACCTGGGGTTTGTTCCATCCTTTTATGTTTTAAGAAACTTTATTAAGATGTAGTGTTAATTCTTTTTTTAAGTGTTTTATGGGAATCACTAATGAAATTATCAAGGTTGAGCTTTTCATTGTAGAAAATACAGACATACCTTGTTTTATCATGCTTTGCAAATACTGTATTTTTGGTAGGTTGAAGATTTCTGATAACTTTGCATTGAGCAAGTCTACAGGCAGCATTTTTCCAACAACATCCACTCAGTTTGTGTCTCTGTATCACATTTTGGTAATTCTCACTGTATTTCAATTTTTTTCATTACTATTATATTTGTTATGGTGGTTTGTGATCAGGGATCTTTCATGCTATAATTGCAAAAAGATTATGACTCACTGAAAACTCAAATGATGATTACCATTTTAGCAATAAAATATTTTGAAATTAAGATATAGAAATCTTAAAAATTAAGATATAGTTTTATTAGAAATAAAGCTATTGCAGAGTTAATAAACTATAGTATAGTATAAACATAACATTCATGTGCACTGGGAAACCAAGAAATCCAAAGCAATGTGACTTGCATTATTGTTATACTTCACTGCCATGATCTAGAACTGAACCCAGGATTTCACTGTGGTATGCCTGTATAGTGGTTACCAATTTAGTCTCTCTAGAGTAATAGGTCTCTCAGATTACACTTCTTCTTACATTACTGTCAATGGTTTACTTCCATAGAAATGTTGTTTATCTAGGTTATCTAATTTGTGGACATAAAACTTTCCAGAATATCACTTGAATTTTTTTCATTTCTGAAAGAGTAGTGGTGCTGTTTCTTTTTACATTCTTGATTTAAGAAATTTGAACATTCTCTCCAGTTTTGGGTCAGTCTAACTGAAGCTTTTACAAATTTTGTTGATTTTTTTAATTGATTAGTTTTTGTATTTTAAATACATTGTCTATTGCTTTTTAAATATGGTTCATTATTTTCACTCATTTTTACGTGCGGCTTCCCAGGTGGTACTAGTGGTACAGTCCATGGGATTACAAAGAATTGGACATGACTCCGTGACTGACTAACACACACACACACACACACGCCTAGGATTCAACTTTGGCTTTATCATTTATAAACTCTGATTTAGGAAGGTATTTGATCTGCTAAACCTCAAATAGCTCATCAGCTAAATAGGAACAGTAACAGGAATAAAATGTGAAAATCAAATATTAAGAATAGGTTACTTAGCACTCTAGGCTATTCATCATTAAATGTTAGTTTTTTTAGTCAACAGATTTGATGATCATTGTGCAGAAAAACAGTCCAAATTTGTTCTGATTGATTAACCCACTGAAATAAATGTGGAGAATTGATAGCACCCATAGATTTCTATCAAAAATTTTAAAATTATTTGTTCCTTTGTTGTCATTGTTGAGTCGCTAAGTTGTGTACAGCTCTTTGCAACCCCATGGATTGTAGGCTGCCAGACTCCTCTATCCATGAGATTTCCAAGGAAAGTATACTGGAATGGGTTGCCATTTTCTTCTCCAAGAGATCTTCCCAACTCAGGAATCAAACCCATATCTCTTGCATTGTAGGTGGATTTTTTACCAATTGAGCTACCAGAGAAGCTGTTACTTGTTCCTTCATAAATTCCAAAAATTATCTTTGCATAATCTGTTGAAATGCTGATGTCCATACAGTACTAAATATTCATTCCAACTTAACTGATCATTAAATTATGGCTTCTTGAACCACAAAGGTTAAGAAAACTTCTTTTGATAGAGGTAATCAAAGATTTCCTCATCAAATGTAAACAAGAAATTTCTCTGGACAGTCTTTCCCATGGAATACTCTCTTCTGTGTCAGAGAGTACACACTGGGCAACATATAAGTAGGAAAGCAGGTTTTAATTGGCACTAGCAAAAATGGCAGAGAGGGAAGAAGACTTACTTATGTATAGGTTACAGTTACCTGAAGTTTGTTTGCAAAAGTCAGTAAAAGTTCTGTGGTGGACACAATGCCTTTGTTTCAACCTATCTAAAAACATCATTGATTTACGCTCATTCTACTGGCAGAAAGAAAGTGAAAGTGTCTCAGTCGTGTCCGACTCTTTGTGACCTCATGGAATTCTCCAGACCAGAATACTGTAGTGGGTATCCTTTTCCTTCCATGGGGGATTGTCCCAACCCAGGGTTCAAATCCAAGTCTCCCTCATTGCAGGCAGATTCTTTACCAGCTGGGCCACAAAGGAAGGCCCTACTAGCAGAGCTTTACATCAATTATTTACAGCATTAAAGAAAACGGTCTGATAGTTTTCTGCTGAGTCAATCTTAAGGAAACAGACATATGGGAGAATCAAAGAGCAGTAGCTTATTAGCACGTCACTTAGAACATAATTGTTATGGATGGGGCCTGTGTAAATAGTGGTAGCTGTGTTTCAGTTCTGGTTTCAAAGCTCATCATTTACTTGTCTCTAGGTAAGGTAGTATATACCCTTTACCTTAGTTTATTCATCTGTATAATTTGAGCAATAATATGCCATTTTTGCAAAGTTTTTATTTTTATAAATTTTGTGAAAAATAAATGTTTATTTTCACAAAGTTGTTGGAAGTGACAAATTAAATAGTGAATGCAAAGTGCTGGAGACACAATGCTTAGTGGAAAGTAAAGATGGTATCTGATCCATTATGTGAGAGAATAATGATAAAGCAGAGTAATAAGGGAGAGAGATGGGATAGGGGAGAAGGCAAATAAAAGTCAGCATCAGGCAAAAGATGGCTCAAAGAGTCTTCTTTAGAGATGTCCAGCCTCTGCAATGTAGATAGAATAAGGGTCATGATGCATTTGGTAGGGTATTAAAAATTACTGAATATTGGGCATAACTACAATTCAGGACGACAGGCAGGAAGAATTCTTATATGCTCTCTAACTATTCCCTTGTGCTAAATTTCCCATTATCTCTGGCACTCCTTTTGTCTTCTCCACTTATCAAAGCATTGATCTTTAGGTCATATTTGATGCATAGAAATCCTTTGCAACTCATTTGTAATCAATCAACCAAACCTACTTCTCCTATTTTCTAGTACTGTGTATCTGCACATGGTCTTTTCACACTTCTTAGAAACATCAGTAGGCGGGGAGTTATGACACCTGGAACATATCCTCAACCAGTAGTGACTTGGAATGGAATGTGTCTACCTCTCATACCTATTATGTAAGAGTAATAATCAAAATAGCTCAATTTCCTGGAAGAACATGGACATTAGGTATGATTATAGATTGGAAAACCTTATTTATGTCAGGTGTTACTATCTTTATCACTGTTTGTGACTTTTCCCTCATCACGTATTTGCCTTCGTTTATTCAGGTTTTAATGTCTTCATCTGAAAAAAAACAGTTTCAAAATCTGCCCTTTTCATTATTCTTAGTCTCAAATGCAATAAAGCATGAAGAAACATTTCCTAAAATGTACAGCATTTTATGTAAGTGAACATTGCTAGTTACATCAAGAACTTTCATGGAAATATGCCATAGATATAGGGGGGAAAAAGTAAAGAACTCTTTTCAGTTAAAAAGTGAAGGAAGCTTAAATTACTTATGGTTAAACTCTAATTATGCACTCTGTGTGTGTGTGTGTGTCACACATACATTTGCCCTGGCTGAGGATAATTATGATATCTGGTTAAGGATATTTATGATACATTTAGAGTTTTTCTTGACATTGCAAGAACATCTGTAGAATTTTTTTTCTATTTATGAAAATGTATGAATATGTCATTGAAATCATTTTGGAAAATACTGTAGTGCATAGGCTTAATCCTGACAGCCTAGGTTTAGATTTTCAATCTACTTTAATGGTCTTACTTTTAGACCAAACAGAAAAGCAAGGGAATTAAAATAAAACAAACAAACAAAAAAACTTCTGCTTCATTGCCTATGCTAAAGCCTTTGACTATGTGGATCACAACAAACCATGGAAAGTTCTTAAAGAGATGGGAATACCAGACCACCTTACCTGTCTCCTGAGAAACTGGAAAGAAGCAACAGTTAGAATCGGACATGGAACAACAAACGCATTCAAAATTGGGAAACGAATACATCAAGCTTGCATACTGTCAGCTCACTTATTTAACTTCTGTGCAGAGTACATCATGTGAAATGCCATACTGGATGACTCACAAGCTGGAATTAAGATTGCCAGGAGGACTATCAACAATCTCAGATTCACAGATGATACCACTTTAATGGCAGAAAACAAGGAGGAACTAAAGACCCTGTTGATGAAGGTGAAAGAGAGTGAAAAAAACTGGCTTAAAACTCAACATTCAAAAAACAAAGATTACAGCATTCAGTCCCATCACTTGATGGCAAATGGATGGAGAAAAAGTGGAAATAATGACAGGTTTTATTTTCCTGGGCTCAAAAATCACTGCAGATGGTGACTACAGCCATGAAATTAAAAGACACTTGCTCCTTGGAAGAAAAGCGGTGACGAACCTAGACAGCACATTAAAAGCAAAGATATCATTTTGCTGACAGAAGTCCGTATAGTCATAGCTTTGGTTTTTCCAGTAGTCAGGTAAAGAAGTGAGGGTTGGACGGTAAAGAAGGCTGAGCACCGAAGAATTGATGCTTTCAAATTGTGGTGCTGGAAAAGACTCTTAAGAGACCCTTGGACTGCAAGGAGATCAAACCAGTCAATCCTAAAGGAAATCAATCCTGAATATTTATTAGAAGGACTGATGCTGAAGCTGAAGCTCCAATACTTTGGCCACCTGATGTGAAGAGCTGATTCATTGGAAAAGACCCTGAAGCTGGGAAAGATTGAAGGCAAGAGGAGAAGGGGATGACAGTGGATGAGATGGTTGGATGGTATCACTGAGTCAATGAACATGAGTTTGAGCAAATTCTGGGACAAAATGAAAGATGGAGAAGCTTGGCATGCTGCAGTCCATGGGATTGCAGAGTCAGACACAACTTCGGGACTAAGCAACAGTACATTACCAGCCAAATAACATTTGCTATTTCACACAATAGAAGTATTCCCTCACTTATTACATTACTAGAGACTCCATAATCAGAAAATTTGAGTGTAGAATTGAACTGTATCCCAAGTTAACAAAACTTGACAGCCTGAAAATTAGTTCCTAAATATCTGCACGTGTGAATATTTAAACGTGCTTCAAAATTAAATAAGAATTTCAGTTCCTCAGTAGTCACATGAAGCTAATGGTTAGCACAGGAATAGAAATTTCCATTAATACCAAAGATTCTCCTAAGGAGTGATGCTATAGACAGATATTTGAAGTGATATTGGACGGTGATCATCCAGGAAGTATATTTGTGCATATCCCCACAAAACCTCTTTTTATGAAAAAGAGGGGATTGTAGACAAATTTTAGTTCTACTGGAATTTGTCAAATATCATTTGTGTACGGAAAGTTTGACAATGTTCGCCTCATTCTTTGTTCTTACATATATAATAATAGAAAAAATTGTAAAATATATTTTAAAAAGCAAAATTCCATATTTGTCTATATCTTTATTTCAATATTTAATTCTATGTTGCAAAGGTAAATTTAAATAACTATGTATTTTAATATTTAGATACTAGTCAAATTATCGTCTATCACTTTGATATGATGGATCAGAACATTTATTTATACATCATTTCTACAGACAACTAACAAAATTAAAGATACTAACATACTAACTACTGCATTTTTATGATCAATATTTTCTGGAAAAAACCATCAAATGTCAATGAAATGCTCCACTGGACATTTTAACCTATTTTTTATATCCTTAGATACATTTAATTCATTGAGTTGTTCACCTGACATTTTTACAGATTGCTTTGATTGTAAAAACGTCATTTTAAAATGACGTTTTTACACTGCCTTGGTCTTAAAAACATCAAATGGGGGATAATTCTTCATTTGAAGTTATTAAACATGGCTATAATCATAAAAATGTCATTTTAAGATAATTCTTCATTTGACCTTTTTTACGCTCAGCTGCTCTTTTCTTATCTTCCTTAAAAATTTGATATTAGAAATGAAAGTTAATAGATTTGAAGGCTGTCCTTAAAAATTCAAATCAGGATCTCACTGCTAATGCAGCCATGGTCCTAAGGGAATGGTTTTACTACCAATCCCCTACTCATTACAGTTCTGGGCATTACTGATGGGATATGTATGTGCATGCCTGTGTGTGCATGAGGGTGTGTGAAGCAACAGTAATATCCAACCATGCTTACTTATGTGTTCATACAAATAGTCTATCAGTCTTTACAACTTTAAGCTCCATTATTGCACTTTTATAGTGTAATATGTTACTCTCTATAGGCAAGTCACACAATAGCCTTTTTCTTTCATTTGTGGTGGCTGTGAAGATGGCTTTGCAGTCATGTAACTATTCCAACTGTTTGGATATAGGATACACATTTTGCCAACTCCATGCATTGCTGTAGTTTCAATAATTTTTCTTTAATATATATACTTGTATATGAAGCATAGGAAGAATGAAGCTCAAAATGTGTGCTTAGTCAATGGTTTCTAAGTGTGTAGTAAGTACATTCATACTTTGGGTGAACTGAAGAGTAGTAACAATTCAGCACATATTTATGTCAGGCACTGATGAGAGAATTTTTCTAGCATTAATTCATTCTCATGACAGTCCTGTGATTGATATAGTATTGACTTACACCTTAGGACAATAGATTCCAAAAGGAGCAAACCAGAATTCATAGCCAGCAAGGCAGAAGCCTTAAGATAAATGAATTTTCAGGATTTTCCTCAAATATTTCTTGCATCTGTACCAGGGAACATGCAGAATTTTTTGAGTTATTATGACAGGAGTTTGATTCCAGTGATAGAGATTCTAACAAGGCATCTAAAAGTATCTTTCTTCTCTTTCTCTTATTTCAGCTACAATCTATTCTCCTATAAACCAAGACAGGCATATAGGGCATAAGGAGTACAATAGAGGCAAATATTTCTGGCTTTCTCTGAATCTCTGGAAATCAATGAAAGGGAATTCAGTGGCAAGGATCTCCTTGAGGTAAATTTTGGTGAGACTTAGACCACTGGATTTGTCAAAGAAAAGCTGGTATAGAAGATCTTAACCAATATTACTCAGCCATTAAAAAGAATACATTTGAATCAGTTCTAATAAGGCAGATGAAACTGGAGCCTATTATACAGAGTGAAGTAAGCCAGAAAGAAAAACACCAATACAGTATACTAACTCATATATATGGAATTTAGAAAGATGGTAATGATAACCATGTATGCGAGACAGCAAAAGAGACACAGATGTACAGAACAGTCTTTTGGACTCTGGGAGAGGGTGAGGGCAAGGGCGGGATGACATGGGAGAATGGCATTGAAACATGTAAATTATCATATGTGAAATGAATCGCCAGTCCAGGTTCAATGCATGATACAGGGTGCTTGGGGCTGGTGCACTGGGATGACCTAGAGGGATGAGATGGGGAGGAAGGCGGGAGGGGTTTCAGGATGGGGAACACATGTACACCCATGGCGGATTCATGTCGATGTATGGCAAAACCAATACAATATTGTAAAGTAAAAAATAAATAAATAAAAGAAGATCTTAACCATATTCTACTTCACTTTCCAGGGAATCCAGGAGGGTCAGAATAGATGATCTGAGTCTTTAATCTAAGAGAAGCCCAGTAGCTTCTCCTTGGTGTCTGTAGAGGGGGCGAATGACTCACCCACTGTCATATCCCAGTACACAATAGCATAGGGCATCTTGGCTCCCTGCTGGTTCAATGGCTAAGACACTTTGCTCCCAATGCAGAGGAGTCACATGCCACAGTTAAAAATCCTGCATGCCACGAGGAAGACAGGAGATCCTGCATGATGCAACTAAGATCTGGAGCAGACAAATAAATGAATGAGTATTTTTAAAAAATGGACCACAAGATACAGAAAGCAGAAAACGGGAAGAATAAGGGTAAGTTCTGAAGCATTTTCTTATTTGAAATGTCCTTCTGTTGTGTTGTACTTCCTCTAACCTTTTCTCATACTCTTTTGCACCCACATATCTATATAGTTAAATATAACCATAAGCTGAATTTAATGTATAAAGGAAATATTAATACAGATTCTCAAAATAAAAAGGCCAAGATACAGAGAAAACTGTAGGGTCAGAGTGAGAGTACTAAAGTAAAACAGTTAATATAAGAGAGAAATGAAAAGGTCAGCAGCAAGATGGGGAAAATGCACATGAGATGACAGATGTAAGCACTGGAGAACAGAATGCTTTCATGGGGAAAACAGTATTTTACTTTCATATACTATTCAACACAAGTGTCTGATTGACTACTAGTATAAAGTAAAACTAATATAGTAGAGGGCTTCCCAGGTAGCTCAGTGGGTAAAGAATCCTGCAATGCAACAGATGCAGAGACACAGGTTTGATCCCTAGGTCAGGAAGATCCCCTGGAGAAGGGCATGGTAACCCAGTCCAGTATTCTTGCCTGGAGAATCCTGTGGACAGAGGAGCCTGGTGGGCTCCAGTCCATAGGGTCACAATGGGTCGGACATGACTGAAGTGACCAAGTACTGATCACAGTATAATAGATACAGTAGAATTTTCAAATTATAAAATAAAAAGTAAAGAATGAGTATCATCATGTCCAGTCAAATAACATAATGAAATGAAAAGGAAATGAAATTTTAAAAATAAAAATAAAATCAAACTGAATCTTCCCAGTATTCAATTAAGACACAAAAATCTATTGTATGTTTACTGTAGATTTGAAAAAGTAGTTCAATTATTTACTTGTTTATGTTCATACTAAAAAAAGGCATGGTTATTTCCCCACTGCTTGAATCCATAATTTTATTTAGCCAAATCAGTGTATCAGGGACTGAGGCCAGGTCACAATGTGTCTCATGCTGTCCCTTGATTGCTACTGCATATCTGCTAAAGCCAAGACAAGTCGCTTGGGATAGCCCACGTGTGCATGTTCAGTTACTTCAGTCATGGCACTTTTGCCACCCTATGGACTACAGACTACCAGGCTCCTCTGTCCATGGGATTCTCCAGGCAAGAATACTGGAATGGGTAGCCACTCCTTTCTCCAGGGGGTCTTCCTGACTCAGGGATCGAACCTGCGTCTCCTGCGCCTCCTGCATTGCAGGCAGATTCTTTACCCACTGAGGCATCTGGGAAGCCCTTGGGATAGCCCAAGGGAGGATAAAACTCATAATATAAGCTGAGTTGTACCAGATTGTTCTAATGGAGAGCACTCTAGATCAGCCAACGGAGAGCAGATCTCTAGGTAAATAAGAAAAAAATAGACAAAATCTGAAGAACTCCCACTCATTTGCCATTGACTATTTGAACGTAAGCAAATCCAGCCGAGATCAGCCAACCATAGGTCAGAAGAGCTGAATTTTGCTGCAAAGTTAGTGAGCAATGAATAAGCGATTATTGTTGTAAAGCTCTAAGGTTTTGGTTCTTATTATGACACATTATTGTGGAAATAGAAAGCAGAAAGGTATTTAAAAGATAATACTAAAACTACACAAACACACACACACATATTTTTTTTTTAAGTAAAAATTAAGGCTTGGGCAGGGAGAGAGTAAGTGAATGTAATCATAAAGAAAGCAGGGAAGCCAAGATAACATTAAAAAGTGGAACATAACAGTAAAAGCATTTGTCAAGACAAACAGGAGCATTTTATAAAAGTAGAAGGTATAATTTATGAAGAAGTCATTAACTTGTATGCACCGAAGTATCTGATAAACTACTATTAGAATGGCAAAGAACACTTAATTTAATATACAATATTAATGAAATATCACCAAAGGCCTCTTTCAAAATGTAACATATGTTTCTGAAAGAAAAAAACATAAGTAAAAATACAGAACATTCCATTCCATCGACAGAGTTCTGAACCTTAAAAAAAAGAAAAAACACACACTGCTGTTTCTGGTTTCTGGTTCCACGTGTAAGGAGTTTAGGATTAGGGACTCTGTGCCAGTAATAGGTAAAGAGCTGAGTAGACTGAAAACAGACTCTTTGGATCCATTAGAGATCTGAGGACAGGAGGCAAGCCGCTGCACCCAGCGAGGTGATTAGAGAACCAGGTGAATTCAGGGAACCATAGTGGCTCAGATGGTTAAGAATCTGCCTGCAGTGCTGCAGACCTGGGTTCAGTCCCTTGGTCGGGAAGAGCCCCTGGATAAAGGAATGGCTACTCATTCCAGTATTCTTGCCTGGAGAATCCCATGGACTGAGGAGCCTCGCGGGCTACAGTCCATGGGATCGCAGAGAGTCAGACACAACTGAGAGACTAACGCTTCACTTCACTTCATGTCTTATCAGAGCAGAGATTCAGAAGTGGGAACTGGCACAGGAATCAATGCCAGGGTAGGAAACCTGACTGTAATTGATGAATTCCTGGAGGCACAGTGTGACAGCTCTGAGAGTAAATACTCCAGGAGGACCCAGCCAAAAGGAGACCCATATACTTTTGTGAGTTTAACTCAAGGATTGCTATTATGTCCTCCCCATAAATATCAGAGGAAAAAAAAAATCCTTCTAGATTGGGAAGGGAAATGTAGGTATTTTAAATTATGACTACATACTCAGTTTCTCTTAGGAGACCTGCCCATTAGGGAAACTAGATAAACAGAGCCTAAACTTCAGGGATATTATCTGATTGGGATTATTTCTGATTGATTTGGAGAAAGGAAAATACTCAACTCCAATCAGCTATACTCAACCATACTTATCCATGTGTGAAAGAAGGAAAATACCCAACTGCAACCTGCCCTGCCCATCCTGTCCCACCAAAGAAAGGTAATAAAAGCATCTGTGAAGTTCACAGTCCTGAGGCAAAATTTCATCAAAAGTCTGACACTCAATCACAGGGCTATTAAAAAACCCTTCCTCTTGCACCTCAACACCACAATTCTAAAGGGCTACTTACAACAGTTTATTTTGCAAAGTACCTCACATCTGGCTATCCAGGAAAAAAAAAAAATTATAAGATATACCAAAAGGCTAAAAACAGAATGTGAAGAAATAGAAAAAGTCTCAAATCCAGACATGGCAGAGATATTGGAATTATCAGGATTAATATGCTATGGGCTCTAGTTGATAAAATTAAGTAGATAGCACACAAGAACAAATAGGCAATGTAAGCAGAGAGATAGAATTTCTAAGGAAGAACGAAAAACAAAAATAAAATGCTAGACATCAAAAACATTGAAATAGAAATAAGTGATATCTTTTATGAGTTTATTAGTAGACTGAACACAGGTAAGGAAAGCATCTGATCTAGATGATATCTCAATAGAAACCACTAAAACTGAAAGACAAAGGGAATTTAAAAAAAAGAATATAAGATTTTCAAAGAGTGTGTCAACTTCAAAAGGTGTAACATACAGGTAATGGAAATACTGTAAGGAGAAGAAAGAGTGAGAGGAAAAGCAATATTTGGGGAAAAAAAAAAAGGGTAAGATTTTCCCCAAATTGATGTTGGACACCAAACTGTAGATACAAGAAGCTCAGCAAACATTAAGCAGGACAAATAACCAACATCCTCCCCCCCAAAAAATATACCTAGGCATATTATTTTCCAACTACAGAAAACCAAGATAAAGAAGAGGTTTTAAAAGAAACTATAGGGAAAAATACCATACATATAGTATGTACAAGATATGAATTACATAAAATTTCTCAGATACTATGTAAGCTAAAAGAGAATGGAGTAAAATAAGTAGTGTGTTGAGAGAATGAAAACACCAATCTAGAAATTTTTACCCTGGGGAATGATTTTTCAAAGATGAAGGAGAAATGAAGCCTTTCTCAGACAAACAGAATTTGAGAGAATTTGTTGCCAGTAGACCTTCCATACAAGAAATGTTAAAAGAAGTTCTTTGGAGAAAAGGAAAATAATATGGTGTAAGATGGAAACTTTTCCTTTATGTTCAGGAATAAGTCAAAGATGCCTAGTTTCATGACTTCTGTTAAATGTATATACTGGAAGTCCTAGCCAGAACAATCAGGCAAGAAGAAAAAAATGACAGCCAAATTGGGAAGGAAGGAGTGAAATTATCTCTGTTATATAAAAAGCTAAGATGGCCAGGTCATTTGATGCAGTGTCCAAAGAGAAATAAACAATACATGATCTGCAAATTTGACAACTACATAAAAATATGTTCAAACTCATCAGATATGCTAAGAAAAAAATAAAAAGCAAGGAAGTGTCAGTTATCTTCATAAAGGAAAAATGTGATAACATTTTATGCTGGCAGGAATTGAGGAAAAATGATACTTTCATACATTGTTGGTAGACATACAAATTATTACAGTCCCTATGCATCTGTTAAATTAAAACATGAATGCACTATTGACTCAAAATTTTCACTCCCATGGCAATTTTTTCCATAAAATTTTTTAAATAAATAAATAAACATTAATTATACAAGTGCATTTATTGCAGAATTGTACATGGTGGTCAAAAACTGGAAACAGTTTGACTATCCATTAATCAGGAGAATGGTTAAATAATTTGTGCACATCCATATTGTGGGTAAATTGTACAGCCATTAAAAATAGTGTGGTATTTTAGGATGAGAATGTTAAGATGCAAAAACATTATAAAATGTTCTCATTTTTCAAACAAATGCATGAAAATTTTTGTGTGTGAATGATTTCGTTTCAATATCAATTATATTCATGGTGGAAAGTATGGATGGATACACAGTAGGTTGTTGACTAGAATTGGTGTGTTAGTGTGTGAGGAAGACAACATAGCAGAAAGTGAAGAGGAGAAGTAAAAAAATAAGCAAGAAATAAAAGAAACAAGAGGAGGTGAATTACCTAAAGACCTTGAGATGTCAAAATACTTTTACAATAGTCCAAGCTTGAAGTGCAAATTAAGACATCGGTAATGAAAATGGATAGACAGTGACTGGGAATGTCTGTGGCAACCAGGTGTTCTCAAGTCATATTACTAAGTCTTTAAGGAAATTCAGCTTCCCAGGTAGAGCTAGTGGTAAAGAATTTGCCTGCTAATGTAGGAGACACAAAAGATGTGGGTTAGATCCCTCAGTCAGGAAGATCCCCTATGGAAACCCACTCCGGTATTCCTGCCTGGAGAATCCCATGGACAGAAGAGGCTGGCAGGCTATTGTCCATGGGGTCACAGAGAATTGAACACATCTGAATGCACACACAACAATAACAGTAGATCTATTTTCCTACCTAGATTCTGAATTGAGGAGAAAGAAAGCAGAAAGTCAAGGGCTGAAACTTTATTTGATGTTTATTAACAGAAAAAGGGAGGTAAGAGCAAATGACAGTTCAAAAGCCAAAGAAAAATAGTTAAAAAAAGACTGTGAGTATGTATGTGCTGTATGTGTATAATATAAATGTTGGCTCAGACAGTAAAGCATCTGCCTGCAGTGCAGGAGACCCAGGTTCGATCCCTGGGTTGGGAAGATCCCCTGGAGAAGGAAATGGCAACCCACTCCAGTACTCTTGCCTGGAAAATTCCATGGACTGAGGAGCCTGGTAGGCTACAGTCCATGGGATCACAAAGAGTTGGACACGACTGAGCGACTTCAGTTTCAGTTTACAGATAGATTATGTATAAGGGATAGAAAAAAAGAGCGAGATAATACAAAGAAACTAAGGAGAACAAAATAGATTTTTTGAAGATCCTCTGGAGAAGGAAATGGCAACCCACTCCAGTACCCTTGCCTGAAAAATCCCATGGATGGAAGACCATGGTAGTCTACAGCCTACGGGGTCACAAAGGATTGGACATGACAGAGCAACTTACTTTCACTTTCACTTTCTTTGGCAGAAAGCTGGTTACTGGACACCTGTCTGAACATCTGAACATAGTCCTGGTTGAGTGAATGAAGTGTTCATTAGGCATAATGTGAATGAAAGAAGTTGCTGCAAATTACACCTTTAGAAAATACATCAATAATATGGTCCCTTTTTTGGACCATGGAAGGCTGAGTGCCAAAGAATTGATGCTTTCAAAATGAGGTGCTGGAGAAGACTTTTGAGAGTCCCTTGGACAGCAAGAAGATCAAGCCAGTTAATCCTAATGGAAAATAGCCCTGAAGATTCACTGGAAGGGCTGCTGATGCTGAAGCTGAAGCTCCTAACTTTAGCCACCCGATGTGAAGAGGTGATTCATTGGAAAAGACCCTGATGCTGGGAAAGACTGAAAGCAGGAGGAGAAGCAGATGACAGGATGAAATGGTTGGATGGCATCACCAACTCAATGGTTATGAGTTTGACCAAACCCCGGGAGACAGTGAAGGACAGGGAACCCTGGCATGCTGCAGCCCATAGGGTCACAAAGAGTTGGACACGACTGAGCAACTGAACAACAGCAACAACAAATGCTTACATACATATCAGTTCAGTTCAGTTCAGTCGCTCAGTCATGTACGACTCTTTGCAACACCATGAATCACAGCACGCCAGGCCTCCCTGTCTATCACCATCTCCTGGAGTTCACTCAGACTCAGGTCCATCGAGTCCATGATGCCATCCAGCCACCTCATCCTGGGTCGTCCCCTTCTCCTCCTGCCCCCAATCCCTCCCAGCATCACAGTCTTTTCCAATGAGTCAACTCTTCGCATGAGGTGGCCAAAGTACTGGAGCTTCAGCTTTAGCATCATTCCTTCCAAAGATATCCCAGGGTTGATCTCTTTCAGAATGGACTGGTTGGATCTCCTTGCAGTCCAAGGGACGCTCAAGAGTCTTCTCCAACACCACAGTTCAAAAGCATCAATTTTTCAGCGCTCAGCCTTCTTCACAGTCCAACTCTCACATCCATAGATGACCACAGGAAAAACCATAGCCTTGACTAGACGGACCTTAGTCGGCAAAGTAATGTCTCTGCTTTTGAATATACTGTCTAGGTCGGTCATAACTTTTCTTCCAAGGAGTAAGCGTCTTTTAATTTCATGGCTGCAATCACCATCTGCAGTGATTTTGGAGCCCCCAAAAATAAAGTCTGACACTGTTTCCGCTGTTTCCCCATCTATTTCCCATGAAGTGATGGGACCAGATGCCATGATCTTCGTTTTCTGAATGTTGAGCTTTAAGCCATCTTTTTCACTCTCCTCTTTCACTTTCATCAAGAGGCTTTTTAGCTCCTCTTCACTTTCTGCCATAAGGGTGGTGTCATGTGCATATCTGAGGTGATTGATATTTCTCCTGGCAATCTTGATTCCAGCTTGTGTTTCTTCCAGTCCAGCGTTTCTCATGATGTACTCTGCGTATAAGTTAAATAAGCAGGGTGACAATATACAACCTTGACGTACTCCTTTTCCTATTTGGAAGGAAGAAAGACAAACACACAGATACATGCACCTGGGAACAGGAGCAACGTCAGCCTGAGAGACAAAGAGAAGACTAGTCAGCTGTAGTCTGGACAAATTAGTCTAAGGTCATAGATTTTCATTGGATGATTTGGCTGGTCGCATAAGAAATCATTCGATGCAGCCCCCTTCTCATAGGTAGACATTATATGATCCACATTAAAAAGATGAATTAGCAGAAACACAGTGAGTTTAATCAACTGGCCAAGCTTATGTAGCCATAACCATTTGGGTAAGCAATGTCTACTGTCATCTTCTTTGCACCTTTGCAACACCATGATGAACTCAATAAAACTTGACATTTTAACCTAGATACTGAATTTTTTTATGCAGTTGTAATTGCATATGTCATTACTAGTTATATGACCTAACTATATTTACCTGAATGCCTGCAAAATAGTGACTGTTATTCTCAAGAAATCTCCCTTTAGATGGAATACTATAAAGATGGATATTTCCCTGAGGCATTTAAAATACAGAGGTCCTTTGAATATTAGTGAGGCAAGGGCCTTCTGATGAGATGAAATTCCTGAAGTTAGCATTAATTTTGAGGATCCTCCAATAACCTACTGGGTATGAGAGATATGAGTTGATTAATTGGGTCACCTCCTATACTTGGCAGTTGTTTCACATATCTAAAAAATACTAATGGTCATAATAGAAAATAGTATCATTTGGGGCTTTAGGTTGCTGGCTTTCCTTACTTTATTTCTGTCTGTAAATTACCTGCTCATATTTTCACAGTAGTATTAATTAATGCTCTGGCAAATTACAATAGGATTCCCATGGAATTACAGTTTATACCCAAATGAATACTGAAACAATTTAGTATGATTCATATGCTAACAATGAGTACCATAGGAATTAATAGAGATCATGTCACTTACTGTAGCATGTTGCCAAACAATTATTACGTGCAGTTGATGAACATTTGAATAAATGCCATTGTACCCTGTACTCAATTAAAACAGCAGCACTAATAATTAATACCACCATTATTCATATCAAGTTATGGCTGTGGGCATTGTGTGTTCTAGGAAATGGCTGCAGGAATAAATGTTCATTTCAATTTCATTTATATCTTGCTCTGTAGTATTAAAATGTAATTTGCCTGAAATACATGCATTATTTTCAACATAAGAAAGCAGCTTTCTCAACTGCTGTATGTTTGAGAAAATAAATGATTTTTTTCAAAAGAAAAACTCAAAATGCCTAGATGAAGAGAAATGTCTCATTTTTCAAAGTTTGTTTGGTCAAGAAAACATTTAGTATTTGTTTACTGGGAGATAAATGCAACTTGTAGCCAGTTAGAATGGGTAGTTAATATACAAAAGAAACAAATGATTGGATAAAATAGATCTGTCCATAGTTTAAAATAAAAATTTTATTAAATTACTTAAGTAATCTAAGGTTCTAGATGTTGTTATCTGGAAGATGTAAACATTAAGCTGCTTCTGTTATTATATATTAATAAACCAAATTACCTTGTTATGGGATCTCCTGACTAAGGGTATGTGGCACAAAACAGGCATGTTTTGCTGGTAGGGCAGGAAGAAACAGTATATTCATATTAACAGATTTGCAGACAGTCTACAATCCAGATGTATTTAGTTTTCCTAGTCTTACCACCAAAAGTATGCCAATTCTGATGCAATTCTGAAAGCTGCAAAGATAGCCAAACACCCAAGTCTGCTGCATATGTAGTGTCTGTAGGTGAGAAATCTAAATATATTGCAACAATATACTACCTTCCAACTCAGAAGGACAGCAACTAGTTGCTCTTTTGGAAACATCTCAACTTCCTTGCAATATCCTACCTATATTAGAGTCCTCTGAGTTTTCCTGTGCACTAGTATATAATATGCAACAGTGTAAAACAAGTTTAGTAACACAGCTGCTGCTGCTAAGTCACTTCAGTCGTGTCTGACTCTGTGTGACCCCATAGACGGCAGCCCATCAGGCTCCCCCATCCCTGGGATTCTCCAGGCAAAAACACTGGAGCGGGTTGCCATTTCCTTCTCCAATGCGTGACAGTGAAAAGTGAAAGTGAAGTCGCTCAGTCGTGTCCGACTCTTAGCTACCCCCATGGACTGCAGCATACCAGGCTCCTCAGTCCATGGGATTTTCCAGGCAAGAGTACTGGCGGGGGGTGGGGTGGGGGGGGTGGCGGGGTGGGCATTGCCTAAGTACCACTAATTCTATATTAGAAAATGCTAATATATCCATTATTCTATGATTAATGCCAAAAATGAATTCACTGAAAATTTAGCCTATGAAAGGAATTTTTAAAAAAGATGTGCCATGAAATATTCTTCTCAATTACTGGGGAAGTGTTTCTGGAGAAATAAAGAGGCAGCTAACTTAATTCCTTGTAAATGTGCTGATAATTGACCTCCTAGTTTATTGACCAATGAGAGTCCTGATGCATGGGCTGCTTTGTGTAACATGACCCTAGTTTGGGATTGCTTATAATAAATCTATACTCTACGGATTTATGAGGCATCACTCTCTGGAGAATGTCATGTGAATTATACAAATCTCTGGGATATGAAATGAAGATGCTTCATAGTCCAACTTCATTCTAAAATAGTTTCCTTTGAACTAAACTGGAAACCTCTTGAGCAACCCAATCTATATCCAATCAGAAAGTATGATACCCTAACAGGAAAGAAGTTGAGCCATACAGGATACTCCACACATCCTCCTGCTTTATCTGTATTTCATGATGGCATGGATCCTTAGTGAAATGTAATGCTGTGTAAGATATGTGGCTTATGTGAAGACTAATTTCTTTGTTACCCACCTACATCTAAATGTCATCAAAAGTCAAAGATTGGGTAATGGGCAAGGATAGCATTAACATGTTTTTCAAACCACCCACAGAAGTATCATGGAAGTCTTCTCAGCACACAATTAGAGTTCAAATTCTCTTAAGACTTTTTTTTTCTCAATGTCTAGAATCAATATCACTAATCATTGCTAGTTAGTTATAAATTTCCTAAGATTTTCAAAACTTTTCTTGTATATTTTCTTCTCAAGGATATATATATATTATTATTTTTTTCCTTCTGAAGAAAGTTCTACAATGGTTACTAATATGCCAAAGGATATCAAATACCAAAGAGTTTAACAGAATCTACTTTTTCTTAACTTTAAAATATATTGTATCTGTTTCTTTCTCTGTATCCCATCAAAGAATGATTTCCAGTCCTTACTTTTTCTTCACAAAGAATGAATTATTCTCCACTCAAAAGTCCATGTATAAGTTTATGCTCCATTCAAAAAAAGTATCTTTGGTATCTTTTCTTTTAATGGATTCTCTTCAGTAATAGAATTGTATAAAAGTATAATTAGTGCTTGGAGTTTTACTCAGATGCTTCTCTTCTACCAATTGTTCTCAATTCTTGCTTCCTAGATTCCTGCAGGAAGCTCTCAACCAAGTGATCAGTCTTAAGTCATATTCTATATTCAAAAGAAACTCTGTAAGGTGTAAAATTTTCACAGGTGATTGGGATAAGCATACTGCTATATACACATACACATACACATACACATACACATACACATACACACACTCACTGGGAATATTTGTTCTGAGATAATTCATCCTCCCTTTGTAGTATGTGTGATTCTCTTTTATGGCCAAGAAACCTAAAATAAGAAAAACTATAATCCATAAACAGGTCTCATTATCACTTTGCTTTCATCAGTAGAGCCGATTGACCCAAAATGAGAAAAGGAACTATTGGAACACAATAAAATGATAAAGATATATAAATCTATTTATAGTCATATTTAATTTCATGCATAGAAGTCCTGAATTTATTACATTTATTAATGGTGTCTTGCACTGGATATACAATAAATTGTAACTCTCAAAATCAAGAAAATGTACTTGACTCCTCCATTTATTACTTAACAATATATTTGGTACACATTATCTTGGGTGGGGGGGATCTTTAGTTATTTAGTATGAAGGCTCATTTTCTCAGGCAAAAGTTGGAGTAATAGTATTTATTTGAAATGTAAATGAAGACTTCCACTAAGGAATGTAGGTTTCATTTTACATTTGTCTCTAATCAGAATGTCCTATGAATAATGTAGTTTGGCACCGATGTCCTCATTAAGCAAGTTTCCCATTATTGCATTCTCTTATTATAATCTCCTTGTTTAACTTCCTTTACTATTTCTGCTAATGATCATTCATATGCTTAGGTCTTCAGTATTAGTCTGAACTCACACACAGACACACACATACACATCTAGCCTCCTGTAGATGAAAATCAAATTATATTGATGACCAGATGTCCTTTAAATAAAGGGCTGTTATCCATTGTATGTCCAAGAAATGGCATAGAGTTGAATTTTCAGACTAGACTAAAAAAGAAAATGAGTTTCAAACTCATCTCCATTTATATCCATCTACAAGGCAATTTCCCAATTATACTTGATTGACAACAATGGCCAAGAAAGGGATAGAATGGCAAAAGAAATGGAACTAACTAAAATATTTTATTGCTGTTGTTTTCTTATTTTTTTTTCATTTACTTTCAGTTAACCATAATATTATACAATAATTTGCAAAGGACTTTGAGAGATCCATTGTTTAAATATATGAAAATTCAAAAGAGGTTCTTTTCATAGCCAGGATACAGATTTCAACTGTATAACTCTAGTAAAAAGTGCAGATCTTCAGACTTTTTAAAAGGAAAATTCACATTTTATATTCTTGAAACCTTGAAAAAATTAAAGAAAAAGTGGACAATTGAAGGAGTGATGATAAGAAAGTGTTAAAAATCAAGCTACAAAGAGATTTCTCATTTCTACACACATCCTTTCCTCCTGAAGTTCCTACAACCTGCTTTATGTTTTAACTATATTCAAAGTTCTAGGAAAAAATTTATTAATTAGGGAACATTTTCTTCTATACTTTACTTATTTCAACTATGCCTCCATGGAAAGAAAGATACTTATCATGTCCTGTATAAAAATGAATAAAATATAGTTAATATGGATATATTAAAGGCATGGGTAAGACAAAATATATACAACAAACTGTAAACAGGCGTTACTTCTGGGGAGAGGATTGAAAAAAATGAAAGAGGACTTCTATAATTGAGTGTGAATATTTCTGTATTATTTAAGTTTTTTAGTGACTTTATATTCACAGTTACAAAAGCAGTACATTATTTCCCTCAAGTTCACATATGCTTAAAAATTCTTGGATAGCTTTTTATCTAAATTAGTAGAGATTTCTAAAATTCCCTAACAGATACAGTTTTCTACAGAAAACATATTAAATATTTTATATGTTCTTGAAACATTTCCATTTTTTTGACATTGTTTTATTATCATTGTCCAGAGTTAAGGTTCTTTTTCAAGCATTGCACTAATATTGCATTAATAGGAAGATTATGTGTATCTCTGTGGATTTCTGTTTTATACAAAGAAAATGATATATGTTGGTGGGGTAGATTTTCAAAGAAACAAAGTTGAGGAGATAGGTTTTCCATAGTACTTGCTGGGATTAATATAAACTTTAAATCACCTGCCAACATTAAGCAGGATTAGGTATGGGTAACGTAAGTACTATCCCATGATTAAAATATGGAGAGCCCTATATTTCCAGATTTTACATTTCTAAAGCCGTTGCTATTGAAAATCACCAGGGGCATACTCAGTATTTGCCTTGCTGTTATCCTTTTCATCAGAGATTTAAAATTCAATACCATTGTAGAAACCTATTATTAATATCCTGACTGTTTTCTTTATGAAAAATATTGGAGAATATTCATTAAAAGTCATGTCAAAAGCATGCACTGAACACCTACCTTATTCAAAGATCAAGCTTAGGGATCTAAGAAGATAAAAAAGTATTCCTTCATTAATAAAAGTACTCATCACTTACTGAACCCATGTGCTCAGAAAGATACTAAGCTCTTTCAGTGAATTGTTTAATCTTTATAATGCTGCTCTAAAATAAGATGCTATGTTCATAGACAAAGGAGGAAATTTGGGCTTGGTGACATTGAATAACTTGCTCACATAAAGTAGAGAGTTGTGATTTGCAATTAGATCTTTCTGACTTCAAAACCGATTTTTAGTGTATATGCAACACATAGCATATCTTTTCATCGGTCCATTCATTTGAATGTAGGAAATTGCATTTTAGGACTATTTCCTCAAGTTTTTAAACCACAGAGCACTGCCCCCTTCGCCCAATATGTAGACAAAATCGAAATAATATAAAATAGAATATATTAATGGTTGTATTTATGATGCAAGTATTTTTAAGGGCACAGAGAGGTAGTATTTCTAGAAAATAAAAGTATTTGTTACAGTGAGTTAATACTAAAATAATTCTTTGAAATAAAAATTAGTACCTGAAGAGGTAGGAAAGAAAAGAAGAATTTACAGGGAAAAAAAAAAAAACCACAATGAACAATTAAATGAGGGCAGAAAATAGATGCATGCATGCTCAGTTGTGTCTGACTTTGCAGCACTTTGGACTGTAGCTACCAGTCTCCTCTGTCCATGGGATTTTTCAGGCAAGAATATTGGAGTGGGTTGCCGTTTCCTCCTCCAGAGGATATTCCTGACTCAGAGATCAAACCTGTGTCTCTTGCATCTCCCACATTCCAGGCAACTTCTTTACCTGCTAATCCATCTAGGAAGCCCAGGAAATAGATAAGGGCAACCTAAAGAGGAGAACTTTCCAAGTGGTGGAGGGTGATATCTTGAAATTGTCTATATGTATTATTCTGACAGCATTTGGAAATTTTGTCTAGAGTGTAGGAAAATGTTAATTATTAGTGAAGCAAAAAGTTGATTTTCCCAGAAATAGATTTTTGTCTTAATCCATGTAAGGTGCTGAAACAAAATACCACAAGCTAGGTAACTGGTAAACAGAGATTTCTTTCTCACAGTTCTGGAGGTTGAGAAGTCCAAAATCACTGCAACAGCAGGTTCAATGTGGTGGCTCCTGAGGGTCTACTTTCTGATTTGTATACAATGTCTTCTCTTTGTATCCTCACAGGGAAAAGGAGGCGAAGATGTCTCCCCAACTTTTTATTATAAAAGCGCTAATACTATTCATGAGGGTTCCACCCACATAACCCAATTACCTCCCAAAGGCCCCCCCTCTTAATATATAACATTATGGATTAGTATTTCCATCCATGAATTTTGAGGATATACAAGCATTCAGACCATAGCAGAACTCAAGACAAAGATGACATGCAGAAGGGTCTACTTAGCAATGTGTGCATGCTTGCTAAGTCGCTTCAGTTGTGTCTGACTCTTTGCAACCCTCTGGACTGTAACCTACCAGTCTCTTGTGTCCATGGGATTCTCCAGGCAAGACTACTGGAGTGGGTTGCCATGCCCTTCTCCAGGGCATCTTCCTGACCCAGGAATCAAACCCACATCTCTTATGTCTACCTGCATTTGGCAGGCAGCTTCTTTACCACTAGCGCAACTTAGGAAGCTCTTAGCAAACAGACCACTAAGGATAAGAGGACAGGGCAGAGTGAGAAACTGAATTGGGATACAGCTACAAGTGATATTGCAGCCAGTGCTACATATCGCAGTGAAGTTGTGATGGCCCTTTCAAGTTGTTCTAGATTGACACAGGACTTGAACCCTATCGCTGACTAGTCATTTGATGTGAACTGCCCCTGAGGAAGAGGACTAACACTGGTGAGGCAGTATTTTAGGCTGAGAGTAATTCCAGGAGAAGAGCCCAACTGTGAGTTGTCAGCAGTCAACACTCCCAGCTGTTGGAAGAATGGGTATCTCAGTCTTCTGGAAGGAGGATCTCAGTGGTGTACCATTATATTCACTATAGCTCAATCCATGAGTCACTTGGA
This sequence comes from Ovis canadensis, assembly GCF_042477335.2. Taxonomy (NCBI): domain Eukaryota; kingdom Metazoa; phylum Chordata; class Mammalia; order Artiodactyla; family Bovidae; genus Ovis; species Ovis canadensis. Next base: position 64,118,249 of record NC_091253.1, read on the forward strand.
AGCATGCACTTTTGTCTGGTTGCCCCATCTGGGAAAATCCCACCAGTATTGTGGTCAGCCTTTTCCTGGGAAAAATTATAAAATTAAGTCTGGGGAATTCCCTGGAAGTTCAAAGGACTTCCCTGTTGGCTCAGATGGTAAAGTATCTGCCTACAATGTGGAAGACCTGTGTTTGATTGCTAGGTTAGGAAGATCCCCTGGAGAAGGGAATGGCAAATCACTCTAGTATTCTTGCTTGGAGAATTCCATGGACAGAGGAATCCATGGGCTATAGTCCATGGGGTCACAAAGAGTCAGATATGACTGAGTAACTACCACCACCACCACCTGGCAGTCCAGTGGTTAAGACTCCACACTCTCACTGGCAAGGGCCTGGGTCCACTCCTTGGTTGAGGAACTAAGATACCACAAGCTGCACAGTGTGACCCAAAGAAAAAAGGAAACATGACAAAATATAATAAAATGAAGTGTAATATAGAAAAGTAAGCCCATGATCATCATGCTCTTTTCAAGCTAAAGGTGCTGAACTTGTCGTCTATTTATCATTAAATTAAGCAGAAGGTTGCAAACTGATGTATCAGTAGATCATTCATGTGTGTGTGCTCAGTTGTGCCCAGCTGTTTGCAACTCTATGGACTGTAGCCCACTAGGCTCCTCTGCTCACGTGATTTTCCAGGCAAGAAGAATGGAGTAGGTTGTCATTTCCTCCTCCAGGGGATTTTCCCAACCCAGAAATCAAACCTGCATCTCTTGCACTGGCAGGCAGTCTTTCCTACTGCGCCACTGGGGAAGCCCATCAGTAGATTACCTGAGTACTAAGCTTGTTCTTCCTTGACACATCCGAGATACTCATGAACCCATATACATCCTTATATCAGGCCACTTTTCTTTCCATGCAGCATGGAAGGTGAGAGCCACACAGTGTGAATTGCCCATTAGAGGGATATTCCCACACAAGTGTCTTTCAAATCATCCTTGAGTTAAGCTGAAATGCAGCAGTAGTCCATTTTCAGTTTCAACCAGAAAACCAAGTCAGTGCACACAGGCACTAAGATTGATTTGTTTCCTCTTTTGTCTGCTGGTCCTAAGGTCACAGTCCTATGATGGTATAGCGATATTGTGAGGGAGAAGCACCAGTGTATTAATAATGGTGGATCATATGGCAGGGGCATCAGGTTACCTACTCATGCAGCTTACTTGTGCTCATTGGCTCTGCTCCTGTCTATCCAAGAGGCACCACTTCTATCACGTGATGAATTTCTGCTAGGCCTGTGTAAAGTTATGACTTTGTTACTGTGACAAAACTCAGCTTATGGTGGGCGGCTCTGGCCACATGATCATGGTCTTATTAGGCATGTCTCTCGTAGGTTTAATAGTACTTCAGAGACTATTTTTCAGATGGAATAAAAAGCTTTGAAGCAGGTAGCATGACTTTATGCCAAATTTCTTGGGTCTATGGTATATAATTTTCTCACAGGGGCTTGCCCTAAACTCCATGTGGCATTTTTTTTTCTAATGCAAAACATCTAATTCCATAGATTCTGTTGAGATAATATGCCAAAGCAACAGCGTTGCTTTCAACACAGCCTACACCTGCTAAGAGTTCTTTTCAGCACTGGGCCCCACTCCCAGCTAGCAGCCTTCATTGTTATTCAATAGAGAACCAGGGCTCTATTCCCACTTTTGGAATATGTTGGCTTCAGTAACTCAAGAAGCCTTGTAGATATTGAGCTTCTTTGGTAGTGGAAGATGTGAGTCACAATGGGCTTTGAAAGACACAATCATTTATCTTTTTTTTTTAAGTCCTGTCAGGCATCAGATCATTGAATTTATAACAAAACTACATTGATGTGGCAAGACCCCGAATCCTTATACAGTTTTTCTTCCACTGTCTAGAACATATGTGCTTTATCAAGGTCTCAAATGTGGTTCCCATATCTTGTCATCTAGTTAGATTAACATAATAGCTTTGATATAACGGACCAAAGTGATATTCTGCAGAATATCCAGATGGCTAAAATCTTTTCAAACTATATTATGTCAGAAGGGGAGAAGGTTAATCTAGCTTTGGGACAAAGCCATAAAACTTATGTGACCCATCACATATGAATGGGAGCTACTTCTTGTTCTCAAGTCTGATAGGCATAGAAAAGAAGCTTCTTCCAGCTCAGTAGCCACATGCCATGTACTTAAAATCATGCTAGTTTTTTTTTTAGCAAAAATAGTTCATTAACACTACACGTGAAAATGAAGCTTCTTTTTGATTGAATTTGCGGTAACCAGCTAACATCTTCTAGGATTCATATAGTTTTGCCTTCCCTACTAAATGACTCCTCTCCATAGGCTAAGAGACTAATGTGGAGGTTCTTTCAACTACCAAATATATAATTTATACTGAAAATGAAAGCTGGTGTCTGGGAACCCACGGTACTCATTGTGAGTCACCCTTAGACCTGGACTCCATTTATCACTTGATTCATGTATACATTTCTGTAATACGAATACCATGGTAACACTTTGGTTCCCTGTGTACTAATATAAACCTTCTCCAGTGTATAGCTCATTGAGTAAATGGCCTTTGAATGAGGTTCAGGGGAATCTTTACTGTATTTGCTTGTTATGATATTGCACATTCTTTCCTTCTAATGATCCTGTTTCTCTCCTAGTTCTGGATTGGAAAGAAATTTGGGTTTTGAAACAGGGCAAGAATTCATGAGTTTTTGTTAATGTCGTTTATATCCTTGATTTCTTTTGATTGACTGTATTTTGCAATACCCTCAATGGTTTTCCATCTATTTTGTCCTTTTAGATTACATATTCTAATCATCAGTTCCATAAAAAAGAATTAGGGAATAACTGGGTAACCATGTCCCAAACCTCAGAAACATCACCTTTACATCTAGATGGAGCAGTAGATGACACAAAAACAGGGGAAAAAATACTCAAATTATCCTTACCAAGACTTGACTCAGTGCCCCATCAATTACTTTAGGAAATAAAGATTATAAACCAACATAAATTTTTCAGTGCAGTTATGTTTTTATGTCTCTAGTGTATAATAACACAAATAAATTATTATAATATACATAATATACTCTATATGTTCAGTTTTCTCAAATGATGCTTTATGTTGTGATCATTAAAATACAAAATTTTTTTTAATGGCTGAGTAATACTCCATTGTGTATATGTACCACAGCTTTCTTATCCATTCATCTGCTGATGGACATCTAGGTTGCTTCCATGTCCTGGCTATTATAAACAGTGCTGCAATGAACATTGGGGTACACGTGTCTCTTTCAATTCTGGTTTCCTCGGTGCGTATGCCCAGCAGTGGAATTGCTGGGTCATAAGGCAGTTCTATTTCCAGTTTTTTAAGGACCCTATTATACAGAGTGAAGTAAGCCAGAAAGAAAAACACCAATACAGTATACTAACGCATATATATGGAATTTAGAAAGATGGTAATGATAACTCTGTATGAGAGACAGCAAAAGAGACACAGATGTATAGAACAGTCTTTTGGACTCTGTGGGAGAGGGCGAGGGTGGGATGATTTGGGAGAATGGCATCAAAACATTTATAATGTCATATATGAAACAAATCGCCAGTCCAGGTTTGATGCATGATACTGGATGCTTGTGGCTGGTGTACTGAGATGACCCAGAGGGATGGTACAGGGAGGGAGGAGGGAGGGGGGGTTCAGGATGGGGAACACATGTATACCTGTGGCGGATTCATGTTGATGTATGGCAAAACCAATACAATATTATAAAGTAATTAACTTCTAATTAAAATAAATAAATTTATATTTAAAAAATACAAAATTTTATATCATAATTCCTATAGAATTATTGGGTCATCATCCAACTGATCATTATAGTAGTAAAATTTAGCTGTGCAGGGAGGGCAGGAAAGGTAAAAATACACTCTGAAAGAGTGGTATCTATATTAAGGTCCATAGTCATATGTTCATAGATATTGCACAGGTTGTTGTTGTTTAGTTGCTAAATCCTGCCTGAGTCTTTTGTGACCCCATGGACTGTAACCCACCTGGCTCCTCTCTCTATGGGATTTCCCAGAAAAGAATATTTGAGTGAGCTGCCAGTTCCTTCTCCAAGGGATCTTCCTGACCTAGGGATTGAAGCTGCGTTTCCTGAGTTGCAGGTCGATTCTTTACCACTGAGCCAGCTTGGAAGTCCATTGCACAGGTTGCCTAATAATTTTTTTTTTAAAGTATGGTATAAGGCCATAAGGGAAATATGATTGATATTTTGTGTGTGTCTCTGGCCTCTTCACAATTGCTAACTCTTCTCCCTTCTTAAGGATCTATTGCTGTCTTCTATCTTCCTTTTCAAAACTGAAAAACATCTGTTATTGATTTCAGGCTACTTACCTCTAAGTAGTATTTGCATTTTAAACTTGTGTCTGAAATGGTAGAAAGAAAGTCTTTGTGTCTTGCTTTAGGAATTTCATGCTTCAGTAAAGTATGTATGGTATGGCTGGACTGGAGTAATTGATACAATGCTGCTAAAATCTCATGGAGATTCAGAAATTAAGCTTACCTTAGAAGTTGTAGAGTACCCACAAGTCAGATGAGCTCAGAAGGAATAGTGTTTGGGTGCACCCTCTATAGGCAAAATAGAATCATAAAATGATGCTATTAATGCTGCTGCTGTTGTCTCTTCTGCTTTTCCTGTTTCCTTTGCCTCCTTAATGCTATAACCTCAAAGCCTGGAGAATGTCTAAGCTAAGCACAATCTGCCTCCTATAGGGTCATGCTAACGTATGTTCCTTTGTGTGCTTATTGCTCCTTCCATTTAAACTTCTGTGGTCTAAGATCCACTTCTTTAAAGCAGAGTAACCTAGTGAAATTTTAATTGCTTTGGCAGAGACTTGAATGTGCACCCTGATAAAGTAATGTGAGAGAGAAGGCAATGGCACCCCACTCCAGTACTCTTGCCTGGAAAATCCCATAGACGGAGGAGCCTGGTGGGCTGCAGTCCATAGGGTCCCTAAGAGTCGGACACGACTGAGTGACTTCACTTTCACTTTTCACTTTCATGCACTGGAGAAGGAAATGGCAGCCCACTCTAGTGTTCTTGCCTGAAGAATCCCAGGGATGGAGGAGCCTGGTGGGCTGCCGTCTATGGGGTCGCACAGAGTCGGACATGACTGAAGCGACTTAGCAGCAGCAGCAGAGTAATGTAAATAATATGCAGGTTACTTGAGCAGCAACTTGTTTTTAAAGTTTGATATACTAATCTATGAAATAATATCTTGAAAATGGCTGCATAGATTATAAATAAGAAAAATAAAGACTGTAGCACTTAGTAAGTTTCCAATAAATGGTAGCTATTTAGATCTACTTCAAGTTCTGAATTTTACAACAAAATAGTCACTTTAAATCTATTTTTTATGAACTTACTTTGAACTAATAATCAATGTGACACATTTTAAGATTAATTGCCCCATATAGATTAAATTTTTCTTACCAATTTAATGCAGTGAAACCAATATGCATGGTCCCAAATCTACTGATATGTTATCTATTGATTCCTGCTAACTATAGGGATTGATTAATCCAAGTTTAAGGCCAAGTTAAGTATATATGAACTAGCTGAATGCCTTGACCTGTTCAGCTAATAGGAAGTGAATACAGGGAAACAGGCAGACTAAAAGGTAAGGGAGGCATAGACAAGGTTTCTGAAACCTATAAATTACTATAAGGACATTATATTCTAAGCGATGCTCAGTTATCTATTAAAATGTTTAATGAATGATATCAGGAAACAAAATAAGTAGTTGGAAAAAGATGAACATAAAGCAGTGATGAGCATAAAGGAATATAAGGAACACATAGAGAGGAAATTTTTATTTCATTAGGAATTTATAACTAGGTTGGGGGGATGACTTGAAGAGTGAAAACTTTTAAGTAAGATCCATGCTATAGCAAGGAGAAGTTTCACATTCTGGGGTGGGGGGGGGAGATAAAAAGTACTAAAAAATCCACAAATAGAAAAGAAAAAAAAAAGTCACTTAAAAACATCTAAACTATTAGCCTATGGAAGAAAATTTAGTTTCACTCTATCTAACATGTTAATCAAAATAAGGCAAAATAAAGACATTTTTAAAGATGCAAAGATACATAAAAACATAAATTGTTATAAAATGTCTTAAGGATGTATCTGGCTAAAAGATGACATTCATCAAGAAATAGAAAGACGTTAGATTCAGAAATCAGTAGAAAAAAACTAAAAATCTGAGAAGATATTCCTGAATGACAACTCCATGGTAGATTTAGAGAGAAAATAGTCTAGACCTGGACATGAGAAATTAGGACTCCAGAATGTAAAAGAAAATCTCCAGAGAAGGGATTATCAGTGAATGGAAGATGCCACAGAATATGAAACAATGAAATTAATGGAAATACTTCAGGATAAAGTAAACACATATAATAGATTAAATTTAGAAAGCAATTCTATTTCCCAGGAAAACAATAAAAACCAAACAAAGATGATGATGATGACAACAAAAAGCATTACCAAAGTCATGGCTCAGATGTGAGATATACATCACATACATAGTCAGACCAATATTTGGGGACAATATTTCACCTCTAAAATTACTTAACCCTAGTCGGTTCCTGGCTTTTCCCTACTCTTATATAATCTGCCCTCAGTTCATTCAGGTCACATACATAGTCAGACCAATATTTGGGGACAATATTTCACCTCTAAAATTACTTAACCCTAGTCGGTTCCTGGCTTTTCCCTACTCTTATATAATCTGCCCTCAGTTCATTCAGGAAAACACATGAATACAGTTGAAATTGTAGGATTTGCTGCACTGGATTGTGTTTCAAATTAGACCTTTATTTTAGAAAATCATTCTGAAAATCAATCGTTTTCAAAGCAGAAGAACGCTTTCAAAATTTAAAACATTCAAGGAGACACATTTTAAAACATTCAGGGAGACACAACATAAAAGAAATTTCTAGGATTCTCTCCCTAATAAAACAACCACAATTGTTTAAAATTATTTTAAAAAACCAAAACAAACCAAAAAAAAAAAAAATTAGCTCTTGACATTTCTTGAAATAGTCCTGTGTGAAAGTCGTTCAGCCATGTCTGACCCTTTACGACCCCATGGAGTCCACGGAATTCTCCAGGCCAGAATACTGGAGTGGGTAGCCTTTCCTTTCAGGGTTGTGTAGCAATTAAGAAACAAATGTTCAAGAAAACCTCCTAATTATTGCTAACTACTAGAATCTGTGGTATTGGGGCCATTCCCTTTCCTATGCCTGTGCTCCATCCTCTGAGATCCCATGAACTGTAGTCTGCCAGGCTCCTCTGTCTGTGGAGTTTTTCAGGCAAGAATACTAGAGTGGGTTCTGATTTTCTACTCCAGGAGATCTTCCTGACTCAGAGATCAAACCTGTTTCTCTTACATCTCCTTCACTGGCAGTGGATTCTTTACTATTGCACTACCTGGGAAGCTCATTCCCTTCCCTGCTCCCAGCTAAATGAGACAGAATCTCTACCCATTGAGGGGAATCCAAGAAAACAAGTCTCCTTTCAGGTCTCAGTGTAAGGCTGCAGAATCTTTCCCAGTAGGTGCATGTTGCTACCATACCTCCACCCTCCATCTCTAATTGGGAGTAACTGTATTATAAGAAAAAGAGGATGAGAAATCTTGAATCTACCTCCTAGACCTATGGCAAGAGCTCCACTACTCAGTCAGTCAGTCAGTTCAGTCGCTCAGTCGTGTCCGACTCTTTGCAACTCCATGAATCGCAGCACGCCAGGCCTCCCTGTCCATCAACTCCCGGAGTTCACTCAGACTCACGTCCATCAAGTTGGTGATGCCATTCAGCCATCTCATCCTCTGTCATCCCCTTCTCCTCCTGCCCCCAATCCCTCCCAGCATCACAGTCTTTTCCAATGAGTCAACTCTTCGCATGAGGTGGCCAAAGTACTGGAGTGTCAGCTTCAGCATCATTCCCTCCAAAGAAATCCCAGGGCTGATCTCCTTCAGAATGGACTGATTGGATCTCCTTGCAGTACTGGGTCCCAATCCCCCTTGCCTCAGGTGAAAGGTGGAATTTCCATAGTAAAAGACACAATCCATAAAAACCAGAGGCTATCTACACCAACCAGCATCCCATCCACAAAGCAGATGAGTCATCCCAAGAAAAGTAGGACAGTATTTCCATTCTCAACTCTGACTAATAAACACATGAAAAGATATTCAACATTTTAGTCATTAAGGACATTAAAAACACAGATATACTTCTCACTCATTTGAATGGAGATAGCTCAGTTGGTAAAGAATCCACCTGCAAAACAGGAGACCCTAGTTCGATTCCTGGGTCAGGAAGATCCACTGGAGAAGGGATAAGCTGCCCACTCCAGTATTCTTGGGCTTCTCTTGTGGCTCAGAAGGTAAAGAATCTGTTTGCAATGCGGGAGACCTGCTACCCACTCCAGTATTCTGGCTTGGAGAATTCCATGGGGTGGCAAAGAGTTGGACACAATTGAGCTACTTTCACTTCACAATCACAAAGAAGATAATTACAAACCTGGTGAGAACATGGAGAAATTGGAAGCCTCATAAGTTTCTGCTTAGCTTCTTTAGAAAACAGACTGACAGCTAATCAAATGTTAAAACTGCATTCCACATCTAGCTTTATTTAAAGAAAAATGAAAATATATGCCCATGTAAAAATGTGCACAATAAAGTCTATGTTGGCATTATCCATCAAAAATTATAAATAGCTCAAATGTTCATCAACCTCTGAATGAAAAAACAAAATGTGGTTTATTTACATCCTGGAATATTATTCTGCAATAAAAAGGAATAGAGTATTGATTCAGTTCAGTTCAGTCATTCAGTTGTGTCTGACTCTTTGAGACTTCATGGACCGCAGCATGCCAGGGTTCCCTGTCTATCACCAACTCCCGGAGCTTACTCAAATGTATGTCCATTGAGTCGGTGATGCCATCCAACTATCTCATCCTCTGTTGTCCCCTTCTCCTCCTGCCTTCAATCTTTCCCAGCATCAGGGTCTTTTCCAATGAGTCAGTTTTTCACATCAGGTAGCCAAAGTATTAGAGTTTCTGCTTCAGCATCAGTCATTCCAGTGAATATTTAGGACCAATTTCCTTTAAGATTGACTGGTTTGATCTCCCTGCAGTCCAAGGGTCTGACTCTCAAGAGTCTTCTCCAACACCATAGTTCAAAAACATCAGTTCTTCGGCACTCAGCTTTCTTTATAGTCCAACTCTCACATCCATACATGACTACTGGAGAAACCATAGCTAGTGGTTGTCTAAAGGGCTTGTGGAATGTGGGAAAGGAGAGTGACTGCTAATAAGAATGGAGTTTCTTTTTGTGCTAATAAAAATATTCAAAAATTGACTGTGTGTGGTGATGATAATATAACTCTGTAAATATAATGAGTCATTAAACTGTACTGTTTAATTGGATATAGTATATGGAATGTGAAGAATATTTCAATAAAGCTGTTAAAAATTCAAAATTGTCTCTACTTGTCAAATGCAAAGTTTCAAGTTCTACATACAGATTATAACTTTAAGCATGGGTGTGTGAACATACATCTCATTAGGACTTAAGGATGAAAAAGGATCCAGATGGCAGAGTAGGAGGACTTGGAGCTCAGCTCCCTGCAAAACACATCAAAAATAGTCTGCATGTGGAACAATTCCTAAACAAAACCAACCAGGAACTGGTAGAAGGTCTCCTATACAACCAAAGCTGAGATAAAGATCTTCATATAACTGGGTGGTAGTGTGAAAGTCGCTCAGTCATGTCTAACTCTTTGTGACACCATGGACTATAACCTGCCAGGCTCCTGTCCTTGGGATTATCCTGGCAAAAATACTGGAGGCGGCAGTGATTCCCTTCTCTGGGAGATCTTCCTGACCCAGGCATTGAACCCAGGTCTCCTACTTTGCTGTCACAATCTTTACCAGTTGAACCACCAAGGAAACCCTGGGTAGGTCTGGGGAGTGGGGCAGGGGGGAAGTCATCAGATGGAACTGGCACCCATGGAAGAATACGTGAAGGAGAAAAGGTCCACACAGGCAGATCATCACCTTGGGGAGCCTCCTTGCCTTCTGGGGGGCCCACTGGGATAACAGAGAGGACTTGGGTGCTAAAATCTCTGCTTGAGAGGAGTGTAGTGGATTGTGCTGGATTGCTAGCAATCAGAGAGGAGAGACATCTGTATTGGTGGCTACCACCTCATCACATCTCCCAGTCTAAAAATCACATTGGGGCAGGACTGCTAGTACACACAGCAGCTAAGTGCTGTATCTTGAGAGAACGAGCTTTGGGAGAAAACTCCATCTAGCTGTCCTTTGACAGTTAGCTATGGTTTAAGCCAAACCGCAGCATTTATTGTGAGCACTCACAGGGTGGGATGGGCCTGGTCAGTATGCACTCCAGGAAGCAACACCGAAATGCATGTATTGGACATTCAGCCCCTAGGGAGGAGTACTTGAGGCTTGTTTCCCAGCGGGAACACTTTGTTTCCCTCCACCCCGTATCACAGATTGGAGTCAGATCTGGGGCAACAGGTCCTGGGAGAGGTTGGCTACAGAGGCAGACCAGGTGCCAGGCTCCAACACAGGAACCAAGGTTGCAACACAACCACCTCAACTCCTATAGCCACAGAACCTCAGCTCTCTGCACCAGCCCATTTGACACCAAAGCCTACCACTAGGTATGTGATGAGCACAACAGAGAAAAGGACGTGACCTTTAGTGGCTTCTGGGCAGAAATGCCTGCACAGGTGGTCATAGGTTCACTCTGACCACATGGGTCTCACTTGCTTTAGTGAAGTAAATCAAAGATAAATACTATGTATCAGTTATGTGTTGAATCAAAAAAAGAATGATACAAATGAATTTGTACAGAAAACAGATTCAAAGACATAGAAAGCAAATTCATGGTTTCCAAAAGGATAAGGGATAAATTATCCCTTATGATGGATAAAGGGGAGGGATAAATTAGTAGTATGAGATGAATATTAATAAATATGAACTTCTATATCTCTATGTTTTAGAAAAGACAGAGGATCCAGAGATCAAATTGCCAACATCCGCTGTATCATGGAAAAAGCAAGAGAGTTCCAGAAAAACATCTATTTCTGCCTTATTGGCTATGCCAAAGCCTTTTACTGTGTGGATCACAAGAAACTGCGGAAAATTCTGAAAGAGATGGGAATACCAGACCACTAACCTGCCTCTTGAGAAACTTATATGCAGGTCAGGAAGCAACAGTTAGAACTGGACATGAAACAACAGACTGGTTCCAAATAGGAAAAGGAGTACGTCAAGTCTGTATATCGTCACCCTGCTGATTTAACTTCTATGCAGAGTACATCATGAGAAACGCTGGACTGGAAGAAACACAAGCTGGAATCAAGATTGCCGGGAGAAATATCAACAACCTCAGATATGCAGATGACACCACCCTTATGGTAGAAGTTGAAGAGGAACCAAAAAGCCTCTAGATGAAAGTGAAAGAGGAGAGTGAAAAAGTTGGCTTAAAGCTCAACATTCAGAAAATGAAGATCCTGGCATCCAGTCCCATCACTTCATGGGAAATAGATGGGGAAACAGTGGAAACAGTGTCAGACTTTATTTTGGGGGGCTCCAAAATCACTGCAGATGGTGATTACAGCCATGAAATTAAAAGACGCTTACTCCTTGGAAGAAAAGTTATGACCAACCTAGATAGTATATTCAAAAGCAGAGACATTACTTTGACAACTAAGGTCCGTCTAGTCAAGGCTACAGTTTTTCCTGTGGTCATGTATGGATGTGAGAGTTGGACTGTGAAGAAGGCTGAGCACTGAAGAATTGATGCTTTTGAACTGTGGTGTTGGAGAAGACTCTTGAGGGTCCCTTGGACTGCAAGGAGATCCAACCAGTCCATTCTGAAGGAGATCAGCCCTGGGATATCTTTGGAAGGAATGATGCTAAAGCTGAAGCTCCAGTACTTTGGCCACCTCATGAGAAGAGTTGACTCATTGGAAAAGACTCTGATGCTGCAGGGGATTGAGGGCAGGAGGAGAAGGGGACAACCCAGGATGAGATGGCTGGATGGCATCATGGACTCGATGGATGTGAGTCTGAGTGAACTCTGGGAGTTGGTGATGGACAGAGAGGCCTGGCGTGCTGTGATTCATGGGGTCGCAAAGAGTCGAACATGACTGAGCAACTGAACTGAACTGTACAGCATAGGGAGCTATATTCAATATCTTATAATAACTTATAGTGGAAGATAATCTGAAATATATATGCATATAAATATGAAACTGAATCACTTTGCTATACATCTGAAACTAATGCAATAGTGCAAAGCAACTATGCTTTAATAAAAAAGCAAAAAAAGAAAAAAAAACCTTGAGGAAAAAGCCAAGATACATCTGAATTGTGTCCTTCTGCTAAGCTATCTCATTAACTCAAATCCCTAGCATCTATAGTAGTTGTTTTTCTTTCTATTTGGTTTGATTTTGTTTCTTGGTAGGTTGGTATCACCCAGTATACCATGCCAGCAGAAGCAATAGATTTAGGTTCCAAGGAAATTTATATAACAATAAACATTTCCTGCACATTTAGTTTTATATATAAACATATTTGCAAAACAGAAAATCTCTTTGTCATACCATATGTCTTGATATGAAAGATATCCTATTTCCATATCCAATTTTGCTGCCAATCTATTATTATCATCATTTTACCAAAGTTTTATTTTACATTTTAAATTTCCTATCCCATATTTCAGGTTGATAGAAATGTCACACCCAAGGGAATAATTTAAAAATTTTCATTTGCACAGTTTGATTTGATATGGACATAACCAAATTTATCTCAGGGCTTCCCGGATAACTCAGGGGTAAAGAATCTGCCTGCAATGCAAAAGACACAGGAGATGCAGATTCAATCCCTAGGTTGGGAAGATCCCCTGGAGTAGGAAATGGCCACCCACTCCAGTACCTTACCTGGAAAAGCCCATAGACAGAGGAGCCTATGGGCTACAGTCCATAGAGTCACAAAGAATCAAACATGACTAAGCACGCACACAAATTTCTCTCAGCCCAGAGAATTCCAATTAAAGGGTAGTTTAAAATATGTTCAGATATATTTCCTTTAAACTTTTCCATCTGCTGAAGAAATTTTTAAAAATTCATATCATATGGAATTCCCATAGTTTATATTCAAGCTTACATTTATACGTATTTGTGTGACTGGAGTCTATGAAAATATATTTATCATATATATTTATACACATATATTTATTCAAATAGGCAAGAACTGTAGATCTTATTTGTTCATTTGTGTTTTTGTAAGACCACCATAATTATATGAATGGATCCTCATTGAAAGATAAGCATCAGGAATCCAAGAGATTTGCACATTTATAAAAGATAAAATTACGCATTAGCTAAATAAAGCTTGAACCAAATTGGTTCTTTACTATGAAAATCTTTTTCAAATTTATTTGTATATGTTGCTTCTGTTAAAATGTAGGTTTTTATTAAACTGACATCTCCAGAGGCTTATTCAGTAGGCATACTCCTATTTGTCTACTGGTGATGCCAGTGTTTCCTCCCACCCTTCCACCTCTTGCCTTTCTTCCTCTATTGCCTACCCTGCTCTTCTCTCTTACTGCTATTATTTGAGGAAATGCTTTTGTTGTGAAATTTGCTTAAAAGGATTAATTAAATAATTAGTTGCACAATCCATAATAGAGAACAACTATGTTTCTAAATGTCTAGTTAAATCTTTTAGACAGTTACAACAATACACTCAATGACATCTTTGAAAATCTATTGATGCCTTGATGAAGAATTTCTCCTTTTACTACAAACTTCCAACAGCTATCAAATCCTCTTACCCTAAAACACTAACCAGATGTTTGCAATTTGCCCTCAAGCCAAGACTAGAAGACACATACTAAACTGTAGCAAAAGGGCATTAAGTTTAAGTATGTCAAACAATAGAGTGGTTGATCAAGTCCCTTGGAGCAAGTTCTTTTTAGCATAAGTAACCTGGGAAAATTTCTCCTAGGTCTCTGTTCTGAAGGCTGAGTACTTCACTGCTGTTCCAACATTTTAACTCCCATTCCTAAATGGCACGAGCTATTTGAGAGTGTAAAGGACTCTGATCTAAAGGGGAAAAATAAGGCAGGGCAGATCTAGCCTGCAGTTACGTGTGACTGTGTAAGACAAATAAATTACTGGGTCCTACATTAGTTTTAAAGACAAGGAAAAGTTGAGATGTGTGTGTGTGTGTGTGTGTGTGTGTGTTTGCAACCACTCAGATATGTTTTAGAGAGAATTGGAAAATTGTGAGTGCTGACTGGTATGCAGTGTAAACAAAGAATATTGCCTGGCATTACAGTTCTACGAGGATCAAGTCATTAGCCACTGGAATTGCTTACCTACAAGTATACTCCGAAAAGAATTCAGGATAAAGTAATCTGTGTTTGTGCTAGATGGCACCCTTGATATTTAAAATGCATAAGTAATAAAGAATTTTGATAACCCCAGATTCTTGTATCTTCTATACATAAAAAAGCGCTAAAATCATTAGTCAAATATGTGATCCTCTTTACAAGCAGTAACCTTTCACTGAAGTCTTGATGGCATATATTACAGTATATATACTGATACCTCGCCTACATTTTGGAACAGATTCTCAGGGCTATTTGAGAGCCTGTGTTCCGGACTACAGTCCTCAGTAAGACACTGAATAAACTTGACTCAAAGCTTTTACATTGTGTGTGTGTGTGCACGCACGTGCATGTATGTGTGTTTCTCAGTTGATCACAGAAATTTCAATATGCAATTCTAAAACCTCTAATAGAGAAATTGTAGTCTCATATTCTACTTTCCACTCAACTCTGCACAGAAGAAATGCAGATGCAGATATCATTATTAAAATCCCAATGAAAAATATTTCATAAAGACAAAGTACCCAATCCTTTTGCAAGGAAATATAGAAATAGTTTCACAAATGAGGAGCTAAGTTAGATAGTCAGGCAAGCTAATTAGTTAATTTTAGTCACAGGTTCAAGAATTTCAATGACCTTCAGAAATCAGCATGTTACTGAAGAAAAAAACAAGAGTAGCTATGCCCAAATCCTGGGATACATACATCATTCTTTCACCAAACCTCAGACACTTTATTTAATCTTTTCATAAACATTTTTCTCTTTCTGTTAGGGAACGTTTGACCACAACTGTTGACGAAAACAGTGATAACCACTTGCATGAGTTGTCTCACAAGAGGAGGTCCCAATAAATAACATGGTACTGCAGTCAAAAACTAACCAGGAGAATTTGGGTGTGGCCAAATGGAGGAGATGACTACCCTCCCAGAATCCTTCTCAGTGGAATCCATCTTGGCTAAGAGATGCATGCCCCGCTCTGAAGGTCACCAAGTCAGACCAAATATGGACCAAGCAAGATGATTGGCCATAGACAATCCAGAAACTAACCTCATTACTATAAAGTCTGAGTCTGTGCCACACGACACCGTAGTTCACCTGGTCCACGTACCCTGTTGCTTTCCCTGTGCGTCTCTTCCCAGTAAAGCCTTTTGATTTGTCAGTACATACGTCTCCTTGGAAAATTCATCTCTGAGTATTAGACAAGAACCCACTCTCAGGCCATGGAAGGAGTCCCCCAAGAGTCTGCCTTCCTGCAACATTTCAAGGTTCTGAAGTATTAACTCTTTGCTTCCTTGCTTAAAGCTATGTAACTAGTTACTCACTGTAACCCCCTGATTTATTCTTTTGGCAAAAACTATTCTATAATTGTCTATAATCTATTAATTTTTTTTAATTTAGTTTTAACTTTTTAGGCTGTCTGCAAACACTTTAAAGCTTAAAGTGTTTGCTAGATTGTTTGAAAGCATAGAAAGAATCACAAAAATAGCAAACACAAGAAGTAAAAAAAAAAATCGAGATACTGGAAACAGACTGAAAAATATTTTTATTCTCAAGTTTAGGACTCTTTCTCAGTACTGTTGGTTAATTGACTGTTATAAACAACTACATATTAAGAAACAAGAAATTATAAGCATCTACATATTACATATCTAGTTAGCAGGTCAGGAAGCAACACTTAGAAGTGGACATGGAACAACTGGTTCCAAATAGAAAAAGGAATACGTCAAGGCTATGTATTGTTACCCTGCTTATTTAGCTTATATGCAGAGTACATCATGAGAAATCCTGGGCTGGAGGAAGCACAAGGTGGAATCAAGATTGCCAGGAGAAATATAAATAACCTGATATGCAGATGACACCACCCTTATGGCAGAAAGCAAAGAAGAACTAAAGAGCCTCTTGAGAAAACTGAAAGAGAAGAATGAAAATGTTGGCTTAATGCTCAATATTCAGAAAACTACGATCATGGCATCCGGTCCCATCACTTCATGGCAGATAGATGGGGAAACAACGGAAACAGTGAGAGACTTTATTCTTTTGAGCTCCAAAATCACTGCAGATGGTGATTGCAGCCATGAAATTAAAAGACGCTTACTCCTTGGAAGGAAAGTTATTTCCAACTTAGCACATTAAAAAACAGAGACATTACTTTGCCAACGAATGTCCATCTAGTCAAAGCTATTGTTTTTCCAATAGTTATGTATGGATGCGAAAGTTGGACTATAAAGAAAGCTGAGCACTAAAGAATTGATGCTTTTTAACTGTGATGTTAGCAAAGACTCTTGAGAGTCCCTTGGACTGCAAGGAGATTCATCCAATTCATCCTAAAGGAAATCAGTCCTGAGTGTTCATTGGAAGGACTGATGCTGAAACTCTAATACTTTGGCCACCTTGTGCAAACAGCTGATTCATTTAAAAAATCCTGATTCTGGGAAAGAGTGAAGGCGGGAGGAGGGGGCGACAGAGGATGAGATGGTTGGATGGCATCACCAACTCAATGGACATGAGTTTGAGTAAAGTCCAGGATTTGGTGATGGACAGGGAGGCCTGGCATGCCACAGTCCATGGGATCACAAAGAGACAGACATGACTGAGCGACAGAACTGAACTTAACTGAGTGTAATTTAAGACAGAGAAAAAATAAATGCATAGGAAATATATTACAAAGTACATTAATGAAAACAGTCTTCTCATAAAAGGTTTGTCAACAATATATTAGTTCTCCAGTGAATAGGTAAAAATTGGCTAGGAAAAATTAAGATTAAGCATATTTTATTTTTTATATGTGTGAGAAAATGTGATATTGTGATTCATACTTGTTAAAAAAATTAAACCAAGTAAATTTGAACATCTAATTGGCTTTATTCAATAATTCACAAATCAGGCAGCATCCTATCTAGTAAACAGAGGAGTTGTACAAAAATGGAAGATTTTCATAGACAGAAGGACTGAAGGGCAAGGAAGGTATTAGCAAAAGAAGAAATTATTTCAGGCCTGGTAAGCTTCTTTAGGGGGGAAGAGAAGGTCAGGGTCTTATTATGCAGATTTCCTCACTAGTACTGATCAGAAAATTTCAAATTGTCTGTTTAAAGGTCATGTTCCTAGGAGAGGCTGAAACTGCAATTAAATCTTTGTTTGTTGTCATGGGGACAAATGACTCCATTTTGAACTTGTTATTTCCTTTTACCATTATAGGTAGGAAGGTAAATACATAAATGTATAGGTACATGTCTTTTTCCTGGTTTCTGATACAGTCCTCCTAATCCATCGGGATTAGGATAAGTGATAAGAACCACAAAGGTGTCTTTGGTTTGGTTAATGAGGCCACTTTGGGACCACACCTAAGAATTCTCACTGTTGCCAAGAGAACCAGCCTGGTGATTACAGGGTTGGAATTTCAATACCACCTTCCTGACCCACAGAGGAACCAAGAGGAGCTGCCAGTTCACTTCAGTTCAGTTCAGTGGCTCAGTCGTGCCTGACTCTTTGCGACCCCATGGACTGCAGCACACCAGGCCTCCCTGTCCATCACCAACTCCCGGAGTTTACCCATACTTATGTCCATTTAATCAGTGAGGCCATCTGAGGAGCTGTAGGTTGAATCAATTGCCAGTGGCCAATGACTTAATCAATCATGCCTATTTAACAAAGCCTCCATGTGGGTTCAGAGAGCTTCTTGGGTTGGTGAACACATGGAGATTTGGGAAGAGTAGCAAGCTCACAGAGGGTAAGCCCTGTATCCATCCCACATGTTTACCACATCCATCTCTCCCATCTGTCTCTTCCTAAATTATATCATTTTATAATAAAGCAGCAATACAGTAAATACTGTAAAATGTTTTTCTGAGTTCTGTGAGCCTCTGGTCAATGAAAAAATTAAACAAAACTCAATCTAAGTAATGGAAATTGTATTTGAGACAATCTGAGGATTATAATCTGGGAGACAACCTTTCAGAAATCTCTGAGGACAGTTCCTAACAGGCAAGGCTAGAGTGTAGTATGCATGTGATTTTGATGAAAGGGTATATGCAATCAAGCACACATCTTGGTAGAAAATTACTACTTTCACAAGAGCCATGTATCTTAGTTAATGGTTTTGAGGCAGGAGGCAGATGCCACACCCTCCCTAACTATCCCCTACCCCCCACCCTGTCCAAGGTAAAGCAATGAAGATTCATTCCTAAGGACTGAAACTCAAAGACTAGAATAGCAGGACAAGTAAGGCAAGGATGCTCTACCCTGCCCAGACTACATATTTCTCATTCTCAGAGTCAGGAGACCTCTCTGATCACACATGCACAGAAAAGGCTCTTTGGAGGCCAAAGGGGAATTATGTCAAGGAGTGTTCTATCCAGATTCCTTTTCAGTGAAATCTGTCTTGGCTAACAGATGTATGCACACACATGGGAGGATCCTGAGATATACCAAATATGGACTGTGAACCAGGCAAATCAAAATGATTAGCCAAAGGAAAACCAGAAGAAATGCCCCATAAAAGTAATTCAAATTGCCAGGAGTGCGCGACTCAGGGACTCTCCCTCTGATTCAGCCCATGTGCCTACCCACATGTACTGTACCCTTTTTCCTCTTAATAAATATTTGACACGTTTCACTACTTTCTGTCTTTGTGGAAATTCTTTTCTGCAAAGCTGAAGGCCAGGGCTCTTTTCGCTGACCACTAGTCTAGTGGCTAGGATCTGGTGCTTTCATCACCACAATCCAGCCCAAACTTTGGCTGGGAACCCAAGCCCTGATCCAAACCACTGCAGACCAAGGCCACCTGAGATCAGCTTTAGTGTTTATTAAATATGAAAAGATGCAAAAACTGAGTTCATAAAATTTCTCCTAAAAATATCTAACTATTTGAGAGCCAGTACTCCAGTTTTTCCAGAGTACAAAATACCTCATTGTGATCTTCACCCTGAATTCCTTTTAGGTTGTATTGTAGGTCAGCAACTGAAGTGACTAATGACTTCATTCTTATAGAACTGGATAATGGGCATCAGTCTTTATTTTGCAATCCCTCACTTTTAGTCATAATTTTGACTGAGACTTGAGAGGCATTTCTGACCATATTGTCCCACAGTGAGAAGAATGCTCATCTTGAGGTTACAAAAAGGATTTTGTTGATGAGACACTCTATGTGTTATTATTAGACTAGGTCTTGTTAACAGTAGCCCAAAGCCAGTGGTCTTTCTAGTCTGTTATGGTCCTGGAAATGATGCCCGGAAAAGACTGCCTTTTGTTGCTTCTTACTATATCTTTTTTTCTTGTTCAACCCCTAAGCTGCTTCTGATTCTTTGCAATCCCATGGACTATAGCATAACAGGATTCCCTGTCTTTCACTATCTCTCAGAGCTTGCTCAGAATCATGTCCATTGAGTTGGTGATGCTATCTAACCATCTCATCCTCTGCCAGCCACTTCTCCTCTTGTCCTCAATCTTTCCCAGCATCAAGGTCTTTCCAGTGAGATGCCTGTTTGTATCAGGTGGCCAAAGGATTGGAGCTTCAGCTTCAGCATCAGTCCTTCCAATGAATATTCAAAGTTGATTTCCTTTAGGATTGACTGCTTTGATTTCCTTTCTATCCAAGGGACCCTTAAAAGTCTGCTCCAGCACCATATTTGGAAAGGATCAATTCTTCAACATTCAATCTTCTTTATGGTCCAACTCTCACATGTGTACAAAACTATTGGGAAAACCACAGCTTTGACCATGTGGACCTTTGTCAACAAAGTGATGTTTCTGCCTTTGAATACAAACTCTAGATTTGTCATAGCTTTCTTTCCAAGGAGCAAATGCATTCTAATTTCATGGCTTCAGTCACCATCCACAGTGATTTTAGAGCCCAAGAAAATAAAATTTGTCCCTGCTTCTTCTTTTTTCTCTTCTATTTATCATGAAGTAATGGGACCAGATGCCATGATCTTAGTTTTTTGAATGTTGAGTTTTAGCTTTTTTCCTCTTCTCTTTCAGCCTCATCAAGAGGC
This sequence comes from Ovis canadensis, assembly GCF_042477335.2. Classification (NCBI taxonomy): domain Eukaryota; kingdom Metazoa; phylum Chordata; class Mammalia; order Artiodactyla; family Bovidae; genus Ovis; species Ovis canadensis. The sequence goes on from NC_091253.1 coordinate 64,138,726, forward strand.
TCTTTAGTTCCTCTTTGCTTTCTGCCATAAGGGTGGTATCATCTGCATATCTGAGTTTATTGCTGTTACTTCTGGCAATCTTGATTCCACAGCTTTGACCATGCGGATGTACTCTGCATAGAAGTTAAATAAGCAGGGTGACAATGTATAGCCTTGACATACTCTTCCCTAATTTGGAACCAGTCCGTTCTGTTCTTCCAGGTCCAGTTCTAACTGTCTCATCTTGACCTGCATATAGGTTTTTCAGGAGACACATAGGATGATCTGGTATCCATCGCTTTAAGAATTTTCCACAGCTTTTTGTGATTCACATAGTCAAAGGCTTTAGCATGGTCAATGAAATAGAAGTAGATGTTTTTCTTGAATTCCCTTGCTTTTCCCATGATCCAGTGGATGTTGGCAATTTGATCTCTGATTATACTGCCTTTTCTAAACTCAATTGTACATCTAGAAGTTCTCAGTTCATGCACTGCTGAAGCCCAACTTGAGGGATTTTGAGAATTACCTTGCTATGCTGCTTCTTCCCATATCTAGAGCTGCAGTACTATAAGCATTGATATTATACTTCTATATATTTGATCTTTTTTTTTTTTCAAATTGCTTAGAGAGCATTTTCTTTATTGGAGGCTCAATCACACGTCTGGTAATTCAAGAAACAATAATCTTATAAAATGGGTAGAATACAAATAATATAACTAGGTATTAATAAGGTCATAAGTAAGTATTTTAGCTAAGAACATCCATTAAGTATTTCCAGTATTTCTCCAGCTTGCCTGACTCAGCATGTTCTACCCCAATCACTGCTATCTTTAAGGAAAATTATATGTTGGCATTGCACATAAAGTTCACCAAAGACACCTACATGTGTAAAATGAGTGGTGGGTCATTATGCCCCCTTAGAGGATTAAGAAAGAAATGTAATCTTCTAAGGAGTTACATGGCTGGCATTAAAATTTAAAAAAAAAAATGCTCTTTATGGTTGAGCAGATATTTCTACCATTAGAGAGATCTAAGTAATGCTCAATGCAGGCACACAGTGCACACTAGAAGGAAGGCAGAAAGCTCATAAAGGGAGGACAAAATTTTTGTCTATGTTAATCTTGTGTTGCCTTAAAATATGAATTGCATTTCATCACTCTCTAGCAAATTAATGAAACCAAAGAGGAGATAAGCCTTAGTAGTTATCATTATGTAGAATTTGAAAATGTACTGTTTTGCTTTTTACTTTGATAACAATAGAAATGTGTTTTACATTAGAAGAAAATCTAAATATTTAAAATTTAATTCATGATGCAATTAGCATCATGATTGATTTACATTATTTTTGAAATATATTTGGGATCATAGAATAAATCAGATTTTCTATTCAAGTTATTTTACAAATTTAAGTTAACACATTGTTTTTTCAGTGGTCCAATAAGTACCCTTCAATAACACAAGTTAGTGGCTTCTAACAAATTGATTCTTTGAAGTGTCATGAATTGCTTAACCATCCACAGACAATTACATAGTTTATTTATAATTTATAATTTTATTATACATGCCAATATACTAAGCATATTTCTTTTCAAATCTTTGTACCATTATCACTCAATTTCCTACAATTTATTAACAGAAATTGAGTTATTGACAATTAAGTGCTTTTGTTATTTACTGCAAATGCTGGGAAATTACTTGCTGAAAATGGCACACCATAAAAATACTAATATGGTAAACGAGAAATAAATCTAAAAAGTCTTTCTTAGAAAAGCAAAAGCAAACACACAGATACACACACTAATACATGCACATATACATTTTACAGATATTTTACATTCCTTTAAATTTCACTTGATTCAGCGAATATCTAAACGTATAAGTACTTATCAGTTCAGTTCAGTAGCTCAGTCGTTTCCGACTCTTTGCGACCCCATGAATTGCAGCACGCCAGGCCTCCCTGTCCATCACCAACTCCCAGAGCTCACTCAGACTCACGTCCATCGAGTCAGTGATGCCATCAAGCCATCTCATCCTCTGTCGTCCCCTTCTCCTCCTGCCCCCAATCCCTCCCAGCATCACAGTCTTTTCCAATGAGTCAACTCTTCGCATGAGGTGGCCAAAGTACTGGAGCTTCAGCTTTAGCATCATTCCTTCCAAAGAAATCCCAGGGCTGATCTCCTTACTGGTTGGATCTCCTTGCAGTCCAAGGAACTCTCAAGAGTCTTTTCCAACACCACAATTCAATGGCATCAATTCTTCAGCGCTCAGCCTTCTTCACAGTCCAACTCTCACATCCATACATGACCACAGGAAAAACCATAGCCTTGACTAGACGGACCTTAGTCGGCAAAGTAACGTCTCTTCTCTTGAATATGCTATCTAGGTTGGTCGTAACTTTTCTTCTAAGGAGTAAGCGTCTTTTAATTTCATGGCTGCAGTCACCATCTGCAGTGATTTTGGAGCCCAAAAAAATAAAATCTGACACTGTTTCCACTGTTTCCCGATCTACTTCACATGAAGTGATGGGACAGGATGCTATGATCTTCGTTTTCTGAATATTGAGCTTTAAGCCAATTTTTTCACTCTCCTCTTTCACTTTCATCAAGAGGCTTTTTAGTTCCTCTTCACTTTCTGCCATAAGGGTGGTGTCATCTGCACATCTAAGGTGACTGATATTTCTCCTGGCAGTCTTGATTCCAGCTTGTGTTTCTTCCAGTCCAGCATTTCTCATGATGCACTCTGCATATAAGTTAAATAAGCAGGGTGACAATATACAGCCTTGATGCACTCCTTTTCCTATTTGGAACCAGTGTGTAGTTGCATGTCCAGTTCTAACTGTTTCTTCCTGACTTGCATACAGGTTTCTCAAGAGGCAGGTCAGGTGGTCTGGTATTCCCATCTCTTTCAGAATTTTCCACAGTTTATTGTGATCCACACAGTCAAAGTCTTTGGTATAGTCAATAAAGCAAAAATAGATGTTTTTCTGGAACTCTCTTGCTTTTTCCATGATCCAGCAGATGTTGGCAATTTGATCTGTTTCCTCTGCCTTTTCTAAAACCAGCTTGAACATCTGGAAGTTCACGGTTCACATATTGTTGAAGCCTGGCTTGGAGAATTTTGAGCATTACTTTACTAGCATGTGAGATGAGTGCAATTGTGCGGTAGTTTGAGCATTCTTTGGCATTGCGTTTCTTTCGGATTGGAATGAAAACTGACCTTTTTCCAGTCCTGTGGCTACTGCTGAGTTTTCCAAATTTGCTGGCATATTGAGTGCAGCACTTTCACAGCATCATCTTTCAGGATTTGAAACAGCTCAACTGGAATTCCATCACCTCCACTAGCTTTGTTTGTAGTGACGCTTTCTAAGGCCCACTTGACTTCACATTCCAGGATGTCTGGCTTTAGATAAGTGATCAGACCATCCTGATTATCTGGGTCATGAAGATCTGTTTTGCACAGTTCTGTGTATTCTTGCCACCTCTTCTTAATATCTTCTGCTTCTGTTAGGTCCATACAATTTCTGTCCTTTATCGAGCCCATCTTTGCATGAAATGTTCCCTTGGTATCTCTAATTTTCTTGAAGAGATCTCTAGTCTTTCCCATTCTGTTGTTTTCCTCTATTTCTTTGCATTGATCGCTGAGGAAGGCTTTCTTATCTCTTCTTGCTATTCTTTGGAACTCTGCATTCAGATCCTTATGTCTTTCCTTTTCTCCTTTGCTTTTCACTTCTCTTCTTTTCACAACTCTTTGTAAGGCCTCCCCAGACAGCGATTTTGCTCTTTTGCATTTGTTTTCCATGGGGATGGTCTTGATCCCTGTCTCCTCTACAATGTCATGAACCTCATTCCGTAGTTCATCAGGCACTCTATCTATCAGATCTAGGCCCTTAAATCTATTTCTCACTTCCACTGTATAATCATAAGGGATTTGAATTATGTCATACCTGAATGGTCTAGCAGTTTTCCCTACTTTCTTCAATTTAAGTCTTCATTTGGCAATAAGGTGTTCATGATCTGAGCCACAGTCAGCTCCTGGTCTTGTTTTTGCTGACTGTATAGAGCTTCTCCATCTTTGGCTGCAAAGTATATAATCAATCTGATTTTGGTGTTGACCATCTCATGATGTCGATGTGCAGAGTCTTCTCTTGTGTTGTTGGAAAAGGGTGTTTGCTATGACCAGTGCATTTTCTTGGCAAAACTCTATTAGCCTTTGCCCTGCTTCATTCCTCATTCCAAGGCCAAATCTGCCTGTTACTCCAGATGTTTCTTGACTTCCTACTTTTGCATAAGTATTTATATATTTAAACAAACTAAATAAATAGAGTTAGTAATATAAATTCTATTCATTCTGTACAATTAAGAAGAAAGTAAAGAACTGAACAATAAGCTACAAGTTGCTATTGAGATAGCTGAGATTCTGTAGGAAACCTTAGAAAATATATTTGTCTTCATAATAACTACATTTAAATTTAGTTTGTATATTGGTAGGATGCGAATGAAGCCATGGGCCTGTGGGGCTTCGTAAAACCAGATCTGAACAAAAATGTGAACCAGAAAAGTTGTAGACCTACTATTATAGGAAAGGCAACTTTCTTGTGTTCACATACACTCAGTGAAAATAAACTATAAAACACATATGGGTAGAGCTACTGGTAAAATTGAGAAGTATCAGCACATTTAACAATAAGATAAGTTATCCTGATTGATATAATTGATTAGTTTGGTTCAGTTCATTGCTAAGTCGTGTCTGACCTTTTGTAACATCATGGACTTAAATACACCAGGCTTCTCTGTCCATCATCAACATCCAGAACTTGCTCAAACTCTTGTGCACCGAGTTGGTGATACCATTCAACCATCTCATCCTCTGTTTTCCCCTTCTCCTCATGCCTTCAAACTTTCCCAGCATCAGGGTCTTTTCAAATGAGTCAGTTCTTCACATCAGGTGGCAAAGTATTGGAGTTTCAGCTTCAGCATCAGTACTTCCAATGAACATTCACGACTGATTTCCTCTAGGATTGACTCGTTGATCTCTCTGCAGTCCAAGGGACTCTCAAAAGTCTTCTCCAACATCACATTTTAAAAGCATCAATTCTTCTGTCCATGGCTTTTATAGTCCAACTCTCACATCCATATATGACTATGGAAAAACCATAGCTTTGACTAGATGGACTTAACACAGCTTAGCGACTGAACTGAACCAAACTAATCAATTATATCAAAAACTCTGATTTCTAAAATGAAGTCTGGCTTGGTCATAACTTTTCTTCCAAGGAGCCAGCATCTTTTAATTTCATGGCTGCAGTCACCATCTGCAGTGAATTTGGGACCCAAGAAAATAAAGCCTGTCACTCTTTCCTTTGTGGCCCCATCTATTTGCCATGAAGTGATCAGACATCTTGGAATGTGAAGTCAAGTGGGCCTTAGAAAGCATCACTACGAACAAACCTAGTGGAGGTGATGGAATTCCAGTGGAGCTATTTCAAATCCTGAAAGATGATGCTGTGAAAGTGCTGCACTCAATATGCCAGCAAATTTGGAAAACTCAGCAGTGGCCACAGGACTGGAAAAGGTCAGTTATCATTCCAATCCCAAAGAAAGGCACTGCCAAAGAATGCTCAAACTACTGCACAATTGCACTCATCTCACACGCTAGTAAAGTAATGCTCAAAATTCTTCAAGCCAGGCTTCAACAATATGTGAACTGTGAACTTGCAGATGTTCAAGCTGGTTTTAGAAAAGACAGAGGAACAAGAGATTAAATTTCCAACATCCACTGGATCATCAAAAAAGCAAAAAAAATTCCAGAAAAAAACATCTATTTCTACTTTATTCACTATACCAAAGCCTTTGACCGTGTGGATCACAATAAACTGTGGAAAATTCTTAGAGAGATGAGAATACCAGACCACTTACCTGCCTCTTGAGGAACCTGTATGCAGGTGAGGAAGCAACAGTTAGAACTGGACATGGAACCACACACTGGTTCCAAATAGGAAAAGGAGTGCATCAAGGCTGTATATTGTCACCCTGCTTATTTAACTTATATGCAGAGTACATCATGAGAAATGCTGGACTGGAAGAAACACAAGCTAGAATCAAGATTGCCAGGAGAAATTTCAATAACCTCAAATATGCAGATGACACCACCCTTATGGCAGAAAGTGAAGAGGAACTAAAAAGCCTCTTGATGAAAGTGAAAGAGGAGAGTGAAAAAGTTTGTCTAAAGCTCAACATTCAGAAAATGAAGATCATGGCATCTGGTCCCATCACTTCATGGGAAATAGATGGGGAAAGAGTGGAAAGAGTGTCAGACTTTGTTTTTTGGGCTCCAAAATCACTGCAGATGGTGTTAGGGCCATGAAATTAAAAGACACTTACTCCTTGGAAGGAAAGTTATACCAACCTAGATAGTGTATTAAAAAGCAGAGACATTACTTTGCCAACAAAAGTCTGTCTAGTCAAGGTTGTGGTTTTTCCAGTGGTCATGTATGGATGTGAGAGTTGGACTGTGAAGAAAGCAGAGTGCTGAAAAATTGATGCTTTTGAACTGTGATGTTGGAGAAGACTCTTGAAAGTCCCTTGGACTGCAAAGAGATCCAACCAGTCCATTCTAAAGGAGATCAGTCCTGGGTGTTCATTAGAAGGACTGATGTTGAAGCTGAAACTCCAATACTTTGGCCATCTCATGTGAAGAGTTGACTCATTGGAAAAGACACTGATGCTGGGAAGGATTGGGGGTAGGAGGAGAAATGGACGACAGAGGATGAGATGGCTGGATGGCATCACGGACTCAATGGACATGAGTTTGGGTGAACTCCAGGAGTTCGTGATGGGCAAGGAGGCCTGGAGTGCTGCGATTCATGGTGTCACAGAGAGTTGGACATGACTGAGTAACTGAGTTGAACTGAACTGATTGTACTGTATGCAAGGATTTCAGTTTCTTGAATGTTGAGTTTAAGCCAACTTTTTCACTCTCCTCTTTCACTTTCATCAAGAGGCTCTTTAGTTCTTCTTCATTTTGTTCCATAAGGGTTGTGTCATCTGCATATCTGAGCTTATTGATATTTCTCCAGCAATCTTGATTCCAGCTTGTGATTCATCGAGCCTGGCATTTCACATGATGTACTCTGCTTATAAATTAAATAAGCAAGGTGACAATATACAGGTTTGATGTACTCCTTTCCCTATTTGGAAAAAGTCCACTGTTCTATTTTTGGTTCTAGCTGTTGCTTCTTGATCTACATATAGATTTCTCATGAGGCAGGTCACATGGTTTGATATTCCTATCTCTTTAAGAATTTTGTGCAGTTTGTTGTAATCCACATAGTCAAATGCTTAGGTGCAGGCAATATAGTAGAAGTAGATATTTTTTCTCTTGCTCTTTTGATGATCCAATGGATATTCACAATTTGACCTCTGATTCCCCTGCCTTTTATAAATCCAGCTTTAACATCTGTAAGTTCATGGTTCACGTACTGTTGAGTCTTGGCTTGAAGAATTTTGAGTATTAATTTGCTAGTGTATGAGATGAGTGCAATTGTGCAGTAGTTTGAGCAGTCTTTGGTATTGCCTTTCTTCAGGATTGGAATGAAAACTGACCTTTTCCAGTCCTGTGGCCACTGCTGAGTTTTCCAAATTTGCTGGCATTTAGCAGCATTCTCTTTTAGGATCTGAACTAGGTTAACTGGAATTCCATCACCTCAACTGGTTTTATTAATAGTGATGCTTCCTAAAAGTCCACTTGACTTCGCAATCCAGGATGTCTGGCTCTAAGTGAATGATCACACCATCATGGTCATGAAGATCTTTTTTTGTGTAGTTTTTCTGTGTATTCTTGCCACCTTTTCTTAATATCTTCTACTTCAGTTCAGTTCAGTCGTTCAGTCGTGTCCAATTCTGCGACCCCGTGAATCGCAGCACGCCAGGCCTCTCTGTCCATCACCAACTCCCGGAGCCACTCAGACTTGCGTCCATCAAGTCAGTGATGCCATCCAGCCATCTCATCCTCGGTCGTCCCCTTCTCCTCCTGCCGCCAATCCCTCCCAGCATCACAGTCTTTTCCAATGAGTCAACTCTTCGCATGAGGTGGCCAAAGTATTGGAGTTTCAGCTTTAGCATCATTCCTTCCAAAGATATCCCAGGGTTGATCTCCTTCAGAATGGACTGGTTGGATCTCCTTGCAGTCCAAGGAACTCTCAAGAGTCTTCTCCAACACCACAGTTCAAAAGCATCAATTCTTCGGCACTCAGCCTCCTTCACAGTCCAACTCTCACATCCATACATGACTACTGGAAAAACCATAGCCTTGACTAGACGGACCTTAGTTTGCTGAGTATGTCTCTTCTTTTGAATATGCTATCTAGGTTGGTCATAACTTTTCTTCCAAGGATTAAGCGTCTTTTAATTTCATGGCTGCAATCGCCATCTTCAGTGATTTTGGAGCTCCCCAAAATAAAATCTGACACTGTTTCCACTGTTTCCCCATCTATTTCCCATGAAGTGATGGGACTTGGTGCCATGATCTTCGTTTTCTGAATGTTGAGCTTTAAGCCAACTTTTTAACTCTCCACCTTCACTTTCATCAAGAGGCTTTTTAGTTCCTCTTCACTTTCTGCCATAAGGGTGGTGTCATCTGCATATCTAAGGTGATTGATATTTCTCCCGGCAATCTTGATTCCAGCTTGTGTTTCTTCCAGTCCAGCATGTCTCATGATGTACTCTGCATATAAGTTAAATAAGCAGGGTGACAATATACAGCCTTGACATACTCTTTTTCCTATTTGGAACCAGTCTGTTGTCCCATGTCCAGTTCTAACTGTTGCTTCCTGACCTGCATACAGATTTCTCAAGAGGCAGGTCAGGTGGTCTGGTATTCCCATCTCTTTCAGAATTTTCCACAGTTTAGTGTGATCCACACAGTCAAAGGCTTAGATCCATACTATTTCTGTCCTTTATTGTACTCATCTTTGCATTAAATATTCTCTGGTATCCTCCTTGGTATTTTCTTGAAGAAATCTCTAGTTTTTTCCCATTATGTTGTTTTCCTCTATTTCTTTGCACTGATCATGGAAGAAGTCTTTCTTATCTCTCCTTGCTCTTCTTTGGAACTCTGCACTCAAATGGTTATATCTTTCCTTTTCTCTTTTACCTTTATCTTCTCTTCTTTTTTCAGCTATTTGTAAGCCCTCCTCAGACAACCATCTTTGCATTTCTTTTTCTTGGGGATGGACTTGATCACTGCCTCCTGTACTACATCACCAACCTTTGTCCATAGTTCTTCAGGCACACTATCAGATATAACCTCTTTAATCTATTTGTCACTTTCACTCTATAAAAATAATGGATTTTATTTAGGTCATACCTGAATGGTCTAGTGGTTGTCCCTATTTTCTTCCATTTAAGCCTGAATTTGGTAATAAGGAGTTCATGATCTGAGTCACAGTCAGGTCCAAGTCATGTGTTTTCTGAATGTATAGAGCTTCTCAATCTTTGGATGCAAAGAATATAGTCAGTCTGATTTTGTTTGACCATCTGATGATGCCCATGTGTAGAGTCTTCTCTTGTATTGTTGAAAGAAGGCATTTGCTATGACCAGTGTGTTCTCTTGGAAAAGCTCTGTTAGCCTTTGAACTGTTTCATTTTCTACTCCAAGGACAGATTTTTCTGTTACTCAGGTATCTTTTGAATTCCTACTTTTGCAATCCAGTCCCCTATGATGAAAATGACATCTTTTTTGGGTGTTATCTCCAGAAGGTCTTCATAGAACCATTCAACTTCAGCTTCTTCAGCATTACTGGTCAGGGCGTAGACTTGAATTGCTGTGATATTGAATGGTTTGCCATGGAAATGAACAGAGACCATTCTGTTGTTTTGGGGTTTTCACCCAACCACTGCATTTCAGACTCTTTCATTGACTATGATGGCTATTTGATTTCTTCTAAGGGATTCTTGCCCACAGTAATAGATATAATGGTCATCTAAATTAAATTCACTAATTCTGGTCCATTTTAGTTCCCTGATTCCTAAAATGTCAGTGTTCATTCTTTCCATCTCGTTGGACCACTTCCAATTTACCTTGATTCATGGACCTAATATTCCAGGTTCCTAGGCAGTATTGTTCTTTACAGCATCAGACTTTATTTCCATTACCAGTCACATCCACAACTGGATATTGTTTTCACTTTGACTCCGTCTCTTTAATCTTTCTGGAATTATTTCTCCACTCTTCTCCAGTAGCATATTGGGCACCTACTGACCTGAGGAGTTCATCTTTCAGTGTAATTTGTTTTTTCTTTTTCATACTGTTCTTGGGGTTCTCAAGGCAATTTTACCGAAGTGGTTTGCCATTGCCTTCTCCAGTAGACCACGTTTTGTCAGAACTCTGCACCATGACCCATCCATCTTGGGTGGCCCTACACAACATGGCTCCTAGTTTCACTGAGTTAGACAAGTCTGTGGTCCATGTGATTAGTTTGATTAGTTTTCGGTAATTGTGGTTTTCATTCTCTTTGCCCTCTGATGGATAAGGATAAGAGGCTTATGGAAGCTTCCTCGTGGGAGAGACTGATTGTGTGGGAATCAGGGTCTTATTCTCATGGGCAAGGTCAGGGTCAGTAAATCTTTAATCCAATTTTCTGGCAATGGGCAGGGCTGTGTTCCCTCACTGTCATTTGACCTGAGACCAAACTATTGTGGAGGCAGTGGAGACAATGGCAACCTCCTTCAAAAGGTCCCATGTAGGCACTGGCACACTTAATGCCCCCATCCCTGCAGCAGGCCACTGCCAACTCCTGCCTCCACCAGAGACTCCTGGACACTCACAGGCAAGTTTGGGTCAGTCTTCTGTGGGGTAACTGCTCCCCTCCCCTGGGTCCTGGTGCACACAAAGCTTTGCACGCTCCAATAGTCTGTTTCCCCAGTCCTGTGTAAGTTTTGTTATCAAATCCCACTGGCCTCCAAGGTCAAATTCCCTGGAGTTTCTCAGTTCCTTTGCCAGATCCACAGGTTGGGAAATCTGTTGTGGGTTCTAGAACTTTCTCAACAGTGCAAGAATTTCTTTGGTATAATTGTTCTGCAGTTTGTGGGTCATGTGCTCGGTGGCCCCTCGGTGGGGCCAATGGTGACCTCCTCTAGGAGGGCCCATGCCACATGCTGTGTAATCTAATTCTGCTGCCCTCTGCCCCAGGCCTCTGCTGACTTGTACCTCCACAGGAGACACTAAAAGGCAGGTCTGGCTCAGTCTCTGTGGAGTCCCTGGGTCCTGGTGCACACAAGGTTTGGTTTGAGCCCTCCAAGAATGTCTGGTGGGCATGAGGTTTGATTCTAAACATGATTCTGCCCCTCCTACCATCTTGTTGGGGTTTCTCCTTTGCCCCTGGATTGGGGTATCCTCTTTTGGTGGAATCCAACATTGCAGGTGGATTTTTTACCAACTGAGCTATCAGGGAAGTACAATATAATTGATCAGTAAAATATAAACCACAAAGTATATGCTAACAGTGATTAATGATATCAAAGTAAGGGATTAAAATATAAAACATAAAATATATTTTGAAAAAAAGAAGACATTTTAAAACATAAAAATAATTATATAAGTTAAAATTTTCACATAAACACTAAACAATAGTAAATTGGATAATAAGTAGGATAAAATAATCTGGAATCTACATAAGGTTACAACATTTGGAAACAGCTAAGAAAAAATAAGAAGGACTAACATAGATTGCCAAAGCAATCTTGAGAAAGAAGAATGGAACTGGAGGAATCAACTTGCCTGACTTCAGGCTCTACTACAAAGCCACAGTCATCAAAACAGTATGGTACTGGCACAAAGACAGACAGATAGATCAATGGAACAAAACAGAAAGCCCAGAGATAAATCCACACACATATGGACACCTTATCTTTGACAAAGGAGGCAAGAATATACAATGGAGTAAAGACAATCTCTTTAACAAGTGGTGCTGGGAAAACTGGTCAACCACTTGTAAAAGAATGAAACTAGATCACTTTCTAACACCCCACACAAAAATAAACTCAAAATGGATTAAAGATCTAAATGTAAGATCAGAAACTATAAAACTCCTAGAGGAGAACATAGGCAAAACACTCTCAGACATAAATCACAGCAGGATCCTCTATGGTCCACCTCCCAGAATTCTGGAAATTAAAGCAAAAATAAACAAATGGGATCTAATTAAAATTAAAAGCTTCTGCACAACAAAGGAAAATATAAGCAAGGTGAAGAGACAGCCTTCTGAATGGGAGAAAATAATAGCAAATGAAGCAAGTGACAAACAACTAATCTCAAAAATATACAAGCAACTTGTGCAGCTCAATTCCAGAAAAATAAATGACCCAATCAAAAAATGGGCCAAAGAACTAAATAGACATTTCTCCAAAGAAGACATACGGATGGCTAACAAACACATGAAAAGATGCTCAACATCACTCATTATTAGAGAAATGCAAATCAAAACCACAATGAGGTACCACTTCACACCAGTCAGAATGGCTGCGATCCAAAAATCTGCAAGCAATAAATGCTGGAGAGGGTGTGGAGAAAAGGGAACCCTCCTACACTGTTGGTGGGAATGCAAACTAGTACAGCCACTATGGAGAACAGTGTGGAGATTTCTTAAAAAATTGCAAACAGAACTACCGTATGACCCAGCAATCCCACTGCTGGGCATACACACCAAGGAAACCAGAATTGAAAGGGACACATGTACCCCAATGCTCATCGCAGCACGGTTTATAATAGCCAGGGCATGGAAACAACCTAGATGTCCATCAGCAGATGAATGGATAAGAAAGCGGTGGTACATATATGCAATGGAGTATTACTCAGCCGTTAAAAAGAATTCATTTGAATCAGTTCTGATGAGATGGATGAAACTGGAGTCGATTATACAGAGTGAAGTAAGCCAGAAAGAAGAACACCAATACAGTATACTAACACATATATATGGAATTTAGAAAGATGGCAATGACGACCCTGTATGCAAGACAGGAAAAAAGACACAGATGTGTATAACGGACTTTTGGACTCAGAGGGAGAGGGAGAGTGAAAGGGTGGGATGATTTTGGAGAATGGCATTGTAACATGCATACTATCATGTAAGAATTGAATCCCCAGTCTATGTCTGACACAGGATACAGCATGCTTGGGGCTGGTGCATGGGGATGACTCAGAGAGATGTTATGGGGAGGGAGGTGGGAGGGGGGTTCATGTTTGGGAATGCATGTAAGAATTAAAGATTTCAAAATTAAAAAACTAAAAAACTAAAAAAAAAAAAAGAAGGACTAACATAAAGTTAATACACATTTCAAAAGGAGAAAACTGAGGTAATAGAAGAATGTCAGTAAAGAGATGGTTGACATAAATATCAATTTTACATATTTAATTTATGATATGATTCATATTTGGGCTTCCTCATGGATCAGATAGTAAAGGATCAGCCTACAATGCAGGAGACCTGGTTCCAATCCCTAGATCAGAATGATACCTTGGAGAAGGGAATGGCTACCCGCTCCAGTATTCTTGCCTGGAGAACTCCATGGACAGAGATATGTCTTGAGAAGAATAAGTATAAATATATTTACATGAAGATACATTTGTGAAATGCAGAATGACTAATACAAAGAGATGACACTAAATGTAGGCAAAGACAACAAATTCACAATCCAAATAATGATACATAAACTAACAGATGATTTTAATAACAGCAATATATGCCAAGAATAAGGAATGCTAATAAAATAACTTCCACATGCTGAACATGAATGCCAAATTAGAATTTTCTATCCAAGTACTATCAATCAAGAGCAAAACAAATGAAATATCTACATGCAAGATTTTAAAGATCTCTAACTACAGATCTTGTTGAATGAATTTCATAAGTTATGAGTGCATAAGTTAGGGTAAAAAAAATAATAACCCAAAAGGAAGGAATAAAATTAAAAAGGCAATAGTGAACAAAAGATACCTGTATGGTTAAATTTAAAGAAATACTGATGACAATAAATATAAAAACAAAAATGTTTATAAATACCCAAACAAGGTGGATGTAAGATCAAGAGAGAAAACAAAACAAAAAAAACTATAAAATGAAAGAGTTTTTATGTAGGAAAGTTTATAATACCAAAAGCATACACTAGAAAAAACAAAAATGTAAACTCAATAATAAATTCTTCTATGCTAAGAAACTAAAATAAGGGCAAATTATGAAAAAGAAAGTGAAGTCGCTCAGTCGTGTCCGACTCTTTATGACGCCATGGACACCAGGCTCCTCCATCCATGGGATTTTCTAGGCAAGAGTACTGGAGTGGGTTGCCTTTTCCTTCTCCAGGGAACTTCTAGACCCAGGGATCAAACCCAGGTCTCCTGCATTGTAGACAGAAGCTTTACCGTCTGAGCCATCCGGTAAGTCTTATAATACAAAGTAAAATAAAACAAATAATAATAAAGCAGAATTCAACAAATTTGAAAATAGGAAATCAATAGGGAAAATCAACAACAACAAAAAAACCTATTTGCTTGAAAACATCAATTAAATTGATACACATTTAGCTAGGCTAACTAGAAAAAAAAGAAATGACAGAAACTACTTATATAGAAATAAAAGAGGAACATCACTCTAGATCCCATGAATATTAAAATGACAATAAAGGAATATAATGGAAAAAGTCTATGTTCACAAATTTCACAATGTGTATGAAATAGAACAAGTCCTTGAAAGACACGATCTACCAAAGTGACAAAAATCACATAATTATATCAGTATATGCAGCAAAAACATTTGGTGAAATTTAATACCCATTAAAAATATAAATTCTTGGCGAACTAGGAATACAGGGGAACTTCCTCTACCTGATAGACAATATCTACATAAATCTTATAATTAACAATCAATTAATTAATCTACAATGAAAATCCTACAACTAAAGGATTCCCTTCATCAAGCAATTTAAAACACATCCATTATCTCTCACATTTACCATTCTTTGGTGAGAACATTTAAGTTTTATTTTCTTAACAAATTTAAGTTATACAATAGTCTTGTCCATTGTAACTGCAATGTCAAATATTAGATCATTTTATAACTGAAATCTGTACCCTTTTACCAACCTCTCCCCATTTTATCCATGCCTCACTCTTGGCAACTACTTTTTTACTTTGCTTATTTTATTTATTTATTTTTTAAAATTCTATATGTAAGTGATGCCATTCAGTATTTGTCTTTTTCTCTCTGACTTAATGCACTTCAGGTTCATTCATGCTGTAAATGATAAAGTTTCCTTTTTTCTTTTATGGTTAAATAATATTCATATATGTATAGATACAGATCACATTTATATATGTATATAATCACATATGTCACATTTTCTTTATCCACTCGTTCACTGATGGACACCAGATTGTCTCCATACTTTGGCTTTTGTGATTAATATTGCTATTGATATGGGGATACAGATATCTCTTCAAGATATGATTTCATTTCCTTTGGATATCTATCTGTGGTGGAATTGCTGGGTTATATGGTAGTTATATTTTTTAATTTTTTGAGAAACCTCTATACTGTTTTCCATAGCGGCTTTATCAGTTTACATTCCCATCAAGAGAGTACAATGGTTCTCTTATCTCTATATGATCACCAACACTTTTATTTCTTGTCTTTTTCATAATAGACATCCTAACAGGTGTGAGGTGATATTTCACTGTGGTATTAATTTGCAACTTATAATTGATTTATTGATTCATTGATTTTTATTGAGTTGTTTAAGTTTCTGGCATATTTTAGATATTAAGCCCTTATCACATATGTGGTTTGCAAACATTTTCTCCCATTCCCTAGGTTGCTTTTTCATTTTCTTGACGATTTCCTTTACTGTGTAGAATTTTCTCAATGTCAAGTACCCCAGGTTGTTTATTTTTTCCATTTATTGTCTTTGTTTCTGATGTCAGACAAAAATTCATTGCTAAAACCATTGGTAAAGAGTATACTCCAATGTTTTGTTTTAGAAATTTTACGATTTCTGTTCTTCTATTCTCCCATTAAGTTAATCTATTTTGACTTTATTTTTGTGTATGGTGTAAGATAAGAGTTCGGAGCTACCCTAGGTCCGAGGCCAGGGGTGATGGCTGGGACTAGCAACCCCAAGCCCACGAAGCAGTGGCTGGATGGGCACCAGAGGGTCTAGAGGAGCTATTCCACGTTCAAAGTCTGAAGGGGTGATGGTGAGGAGATATCCCTCTTCTAAGGTAAGGAGTAGTGGCTGCGCTTTGCTGGAGAGCCGTGAAGAAATACCCCATCTCTAAGGTAAGAGGAACCCCAGTAAGACAGTAGGTGTTGCAAGAGGGCATCAGAGGGGAGACACACTGAAACCATACTCAAGTAAAACTAGTCAATCTAATCACACTAGGACCACAGCCTTGTCTAACTCAATGAAACTCAGCCATGCCCTGTGGGGCCACCCAAGACCAGCGGGCATGGTGGAGAGGTCTGACAAAATGTGGTCCACTGGAGAAGAGAATGGCAAACCACTTCAGTATTCTTGCCTTGAGAATCCCATGAACAGTATGAAAAGGCAAAATGATAGGATACTGAAAGAGGAACTCCCCAGGTCAGTAGGTGCCCAATATGCTACTGGAGATCAGTGGAGAAATAACTCCAGAAAGAATGAAGGGTTGGAGCGAAAGCAAAAGCAGTACCCAGCTGTGGATGAGACTGGTGAGAGAAGCAAGGTTCAATGCTGTAAAGAGCAATATTGCATAGGAACCTGGAATGTCAGGTCCATGAATCAAGGCAAATTGGAAGTGGTCAAACAAGAGATGGCAAGAGTGAACATGGACATTCTAGGAATTAGCGAACTAAAATGGACTGGAATGGGTGAATTTAACTCAGATGACCATTATATCTACTACTGTGGGCAGGAATCCCTTAGAAGAAATGGAGTAGCCATCATGGTCAATAAAAGAGTCCAAAATGCAGTACTTGGATGTAATTTCAAAAACAACAGAATGATCTCTGTTTGTTTCCAAGGCAAGCCATTCAATATCACAGTAATCCAAGTCTATGCCCCAGCTAGTAACGCTGAAGAAGCTGAAGTTGAATGGTTCTATGAAGACCTACAAGACCTTTTAGAACTAACACGCAAAAAAAGATGATCTTTTCATTATAGGGGACTGGAATGCAAAAGTAGGAAGTCAAGAGACACCTGGAGTAACAGGCAAATTTGGCCTTGGAATACAGAATGAAGCAGGGCAAAGACTAATAGAGTTTTGCCAAGAAAATGCACCGGTCATAGCAAACACCCTCTTCCAACAACACAAGAGAAGACTCTACACTTGGACATCATGAGATGGTCAACATCAAAATCAGATTGATTATATTCTATGCAGCCAAAGATGGAGAAGCTCTATACAGTCAACAAAAACAAGACCATGAGCTGACTGTGGCTCAGATCATGAGCTCCTTATTGCCAAATTCAGACTTAAATTGAAGAAAGTAGGGAAAACTGCTAGACCATTCAGGTATGACATAATTCAAATCCCTTATGATTATACAGTGGAAGTGAGAAATAGATTTAAGGGACTAGATTTGATAGATAGAGTGCCTGATGAACTATGGAATGAGGTTCGTGACATTGTACAGGAGACAGGGATCAAGACCATCCCCATGGAAAAGAAATGCAAAAAAGCAAAATGGCTGTCTGGGGAGGCCTTACAAATAGCTGTGAAAAGAAGAGAAGTGAAAAGCAAAGGAGAAAAGGAAAGATATAAGCATCTGAATGCAGAGTTCCAAAGAATAGCAAGGAGAGATAAGAAAGCCTTCCTCAGCGATCAATGCAAAGAAATAGAGGAAAAGAACAGAATGGGAAAGACTAGAGATCTCTTCAAGAAAATTAGAGATACCAAGGGAACATTTCATGCAAAGATGGGCTCGATAAAGGACAGAAATTGTATGGACCTAACAGAAGCAGAAGATATTAAGAAGAGGTGGCAAGAATACACAGAAGAACTGTACAAAAAAGATCTTCATGACCCAGATAATCACGATGGTATGATCACTCACCTAGAGCCAGACATCCTGGAATGTGAAGTCAATTGGGCCTTAGAAAATATCACTACGAACAAAGCTAGTGGAGGTGATGGAATTCCAGTTGAGCTGTTTCAAATCCTGAAAGAAGATGCTGTGAAAGTCCTGTACTCAATATGCCAGCAAATATGGAAAACTCAGCAGTGGCCACAGGACTGGAAAAGTTCAGTTTTCATTCCAATCCCAAAGGAAGGCAATGCCAAAGAATGCTCAAACTACCACACAATTGCACTCATCTCACACGCTGATAAAATAACGTTTAAAATTCTCCAAGCCAGGCTTCTGCAGTACGTGAACTGTGAACTTCCAGATGTTCAAGCTGGTCTTAGAAAAGGCAGAAGAACCAGAGATCAAATTGCCAACATCTGCTGGATCATGGAAAAAGCAAGAGAGTTCCAGAAAAACATCTATTTCTGCTTTATTGACTATGCCAAAGCCTTTGACTATGTGGATCACAATAAACTGTGGAAAATTCTGAAAGCTATGGGAATACCAGACCACCTGACCTGCCTCTTGAGAAACCTATATGGAGGTCAGGAAGCAACAGTTAGAACTGGACATGGAACAACAGACTGGTTCCAAATAGGAAAAGGAGTACGTCAAGGCTGTATATTGTCACCCTGTTTATTTAACTTATATGCAGAGTACATAATGAGAAATGCTGGGCTGGAAGAAGCACAAGCTGGAATCAAGATTTCCAGGAGAAATATCAATCACTTCAGATACGCAGATGACACCACCCTTATGGCAGAAAGTGAAGAGGAACTAAAAAGCCTCTTGATGAAAGTGAAAGAGGAGAGTGAAAAAGTTGGCTTAAAGCTCAACATTCAGAAAATGAAGATCATGGCATCTGGTCCCATCACTTTATGGGAAATAGATGGGGAAACAGTGGAACGTGTCAGACTTTATTTTGGGGGCTCCAAAATCACTGCAGATGATAATTGCAGCCATGAAATTAAAAGACACTTCCTCTTTGGAAAAAAAGTTATGACCAACCTAGATAGCATATTGAAAGGCAGAGACATTACTTTGCCCACAAAAGTCCATCTAGTCAAGGCTATTGTTTTTCCAGTGGTCATGTCTGAATGTGACAGTTGGACTGTGAAGAAGGCTGAGCGCCGAAGAATTGATGCTTTTGAACTGTGATGTTGCAGTAGACAGTTGAGAGTCCCTTGGACTGCAAGGAGATCCAACCAGTCCATTCTGAAAGAGACCAGCTCTGGGATTTCTTTGGAGGGAATGATGCTGAAGCTGAAATTCCAGTAGTTTGGCCTCCTCATGCGAAGAGTTGACTCATTGGAAAAGACTCTGATGCTGGGAGGCATTGGGGGCAGGAGAAGAAGGGGATGACAGAGGATGAGATGGCTGGATGGCATCACGGATTCAATGGACGTGAGTCTGAGTGAACTCCGGGAGTTCGTGATGGACAGTGAGGCCTGGGGTACTGCGATTCATAGGGTCGCAAAGAGTTGGACACGACTGAGCGACTGAACTTTACTGAACTGAAGATAAGGTTTCAGAGTCATTCTTTTTTATGTAACTACCCAGTTTACCTCAATATCTTTTATTGAAGAGACTATTTTTTTCCTTATTGTATATTCTTGGCTTCTTGCAATATATCTAAAGAAGGAGATGGAAAAATACAGTTTAATGCAGTTTTCAACACCAGAGATAACTGGATTTCTTTTTTTTTTTTAAAAAAAGATACCCGAAGTAAATTCTATAGAAGCCCCGTTCATGGAAGAACCTAAAATGTTTAAAAGGAGGAAAAATGCTACACTACAACAATGAAGAAATCTATTGAAATGTATATTGATTCATGTTAATACAACTTTAAAGTGAAAACAATTCTCTGGAGAAAAAAGGATATAATGCAACTAATAATTTTGAATTATTCTTTGCCTTTAATAAATAGTTTCAAATATGTAAAGCACAACTTACGTGATTACAAGCATACATTTTCAACTGCTAAATCATAGTGAGATATTTTAATGTACTTATTTTAGTAATTGATAGATAAAGCAGGCAAAATATTAATAGGTGAAAGCCTGCTGCCACAAACAGTGAATGATGCCAGGATTCATGGCCTCTGGAGAAAAGGATTTCAATCTGAGGCCAGAGACAAGGCTTGATCACTTGGACCTTTGTGTACAAAGTTTTTATTAAAGTGTAAAAGATATAGAACTTCTGACATAAACATCAGAAGGTGACAGAAAGAGTGACCATTTTCTGTTTTTAGCAAGGCATATATTTATCTACTCAGTTCAATTCAGACCAGTCACTAAGTTGTCTATGATTGTTTGTGACCCCATGAACCACAGCACGCCAGGCCTCCCTGTCCATCACCAGCTTCCAGAATTCACCCAAATCCACGTCCATTGAGTCGGTGATGCCATCCACCATCTCATCCTCTGTCGTCCACTTCTCCTCCTGCCCTCAATCTTTTCCAGCATCAGGGTCTTTTCAAATGAGACAGGTCTTCACGTCAGATGGCCAAAGTATTGGAGTTTCAGCTTCAGCAGCATCAGTTCCTACAATGAATATTCAGGACTGATCTCCTTTAGGATGGACTGGTTGGATCTCCTTGCAGTCCAAGGGACTCTCGAGAGTCTTCTCCAACACCACAGTTCAAAAGCATCAATTCTTCAGCGCTCAGCTTTCTTTATAGTCCAACTCTCACATCCACACATGACCACTGGAAAAACCACAGCCTTGACTAGATGGACTTTTGTCGGCAAAGTAATGTCTCTGCTTTTGAATATGCTATCTAGGTTGGTCATAACTTTCCTTCCAAGGAGTAAGCATCTTTTAATTTCATGGCTGAAATCACCATCTGCAGTGATTTTGAGCCCAGAAAAATAAAGTCAGCCACTGTTTCTACTTTTTCCCCATCTATTTGCCATAAAGTGATGGGACGAGATGACATGATCTTCGTTTTCTGAATGTTGAGCATTAAGCCAACCTTTCACTCTCCGCTTTCACTTTCATCAAGAGGCTTTTTAGCTTTTCTTTGCTTTCTGCCATAAGGGTGGTGTCATCTGCATATCTGACATTATTGATATTTCTCCCAATAATTTTCATTTCAGTTTATGCTTCTTCCAGCCAAGCGTTTCTCATGATATACTCTGCATATAAGTTAAATAAGCAGGGTGACAATATACAGCCTTGACGTACTCCTTTTCCTATTTGGAACCAGTCTGTTCCATGTCCAGTTCTAACTGTTGCTTCCTGACTGCATATAGGTTTCTCAAGAGGCAGGTCAGGTGGTCTGGTATTCCCATCTCTTGAAGAATTTCCCACAGTTTATTGTGATCCACACAGTCAAAGGCTTTGCCATAGTCAATAAAGCAGAAATGAATGTTTTTCTGGAACTCTCTTGCTTTTTCGATGATCTAGTAGATGTTCATAATTTGATCTCTGGTTCCTCTGCCTTTTCTAAAGCTAGCTTGAAATCTGGAAGTTCACGTATTGCTGTAGCCTGGCTTGGAGAATTTTAACAATCACTTTACTAGCATGTGAGATGAGTGCAATTGTGCAGTAGTTTGAGCATTCTTTGGCATTGCCTTTCTTTGGGATTAGAATGAAAACTGACCTTTTCCAGTCCTGTGGCCACTGCTGAGTTTTCCAAATTTGCTGGCATATGTAGTGCAGCACTTTCACAGATTCATCTTTCTGGATTTAAATAATTCAACTGGGATTCCATCACCTCCACTAGCTTTGTTTGTAGTGATGCTTCATAAGGCCCACTTGACTTCACATTCTAGGAAGTCTGGCTCTAGGTGAGTGATCATACCATCATGATTATCTGGGTTGTAAAGATCTTTTTTGTACAATTCTGTGTATTCTTGCAACCACTTCTTAATATCTTCTGCTTCTGTTAGGTCCATACAATTTCTGTCCTTTATCAAGCCCATATTTTCATGAAATGTTCCCTTGGTATCTCTAATTTTCTTGAAGAGATCTCTAGTCTTTCCCATTCTGTTCTTTTCCTCTATTTCTTTGCATTGATCGCTGAGGAAGGCTTTCTTATCTCTCCTTGCTATTCTTTGGAACTCTGCATTCAGATGCTTATATCTTTTCTTTTTTCTTTTGCTTTCCACTTCCCTTCTTTTCATAGCTATTTGTAAGTCGTCCTCAGACAGCCATTTTGCTTTTTTCCATTTCTTTTTCTTGGGGCTGGTTTTGATTCCTGTCTCCTGTATAATGCCACAAACCTCTGTCCATAGCTCATCAGGCACTTTGTCGATCGATCTAGACCCTTAAATAAATTTCTCACTTCCACTATATAGTCATAAGGGATTTGGTCTAGGTCATACCTGAATGGTCTGGTGGTTTTCTCCACTTTCTTCAATTTAAGTCTGAAATTGGCCATAAGGAGCTCATGATCTGAGCCACAGTCAGCTCCCAGTCTTTTTTTTTTTTTTTCTAACTGTATAGAGCTTCTACCTCGTTGGCTGCAAAGAATATAATCAATCTGATCCAAGTTGCTAATCAGATAAAGAAATGCCTCAAGAGTGAGAGAGTTGTATCTGGTCCCTCTTCCACAACTTGCATTTTGAGATAGAATAACACAAGTCATTCTCTGATCATAAAATAATTATGATCTCTTGTCATAAAACAATTGACATGAATCTTGAAGCAAGGCATATTTCCAAGCAAATACATAGTTCATTAGCATCAGTTCAGTTCAGTCACTCAGTTGTGTCGGACTCTTTGCGCCCCATGGACTGCAGCACACCAGGCCTCCCTGTTCATCACCAACTCCCAAGAGATTGCTCAGACTCATGCCCACTGAGTCAGTGATACCATCCAACATTCTCATCCTGTCATCCCCTTCTCCTCTTGCCTTCAATCTTTCCCAGCATCAGGGTCTTTTCCAATGAATTAGTTCTTCACATCAGGTGGCTAAGGTATTGGAGCTTCACCTTCAGCATCAGCCCTTCCAATGACTATTCAGAACTGATTTCCTTTAGGAAGGCAGTTCATTATCCAAGCTTAAGAAAAACATCTCCAAGAAAAAAACACATTGGTTAGCTCAGGCCTTGAGAAAAGTTAACTTCAGATGGAACCATTTGAAGAAAGGCAGATTTCAAAGTAAATAGTTTTATTAAAATAGCTTAAGAAAAAACATTTCCATGAGAAAACTGGTTAGCTCAAGGATTGAGAAATATTGAGTTCAGGTTGTACATGGCACCACAGAATTAAAAGGAGCCTCCTTTAATTTTGTGTAGGGAAGAGATAAAAAAAAGTCTGTCCCTTGTAATTTCGTTCCTCCTGCCCCTTGAGGACTTTTGGCCTCCATACCGAGGCTGTTAACCCTTTCATAATATTACAAAAGATTTAACTGGGCACAAGATTGACTTGAGAGGAGAGAGCGAGATTTCTGTGCTGAAGTTGCTCATACTAAAACTGCCCTAACTCCCTGACTTTGACAAGATTACAAACTACAAAAATCAAAACAGTATGTTACTGGCACAAAAACAGAAATATAGATCAATGAATAGGACAGAAAGTTCAGAGATAAAACCATACACTTATGGTCACCTAATCTATGACAAAAGAGACAAGAATATACAATAGAGAAAAGACAGTCTCGTCAATAAGTAGTGCTGGGAAAACAGGACAGCTATATGTAAAAAAATGAAATTAGAACACTTTCTAAAACCATATACAAAAAATAAATTCAAAATGGGTTAAAGACTTCAGTGTAAGGCCAAATACTATAAAACTCTTAGAAGAGAACATGAATAGAACACTGTCTGCCATAAATCACAAGACTTTCTTGATACACCTCCAAGAGTAATGAATATAAAAACAAAAAAAATTTTTAATGGGACCTAATTAACCTTAAAAACTTTTGCACAGACAAAAATATTATCAAAGCAAAAAGACAACCCTGAGAATAGAAGACTATATTTGCAAACTAAGTGAACAACAAGGGATTAATCTCCAAAATTCACAAACAGCACATGCAGATCAATATCAAAAGCCAAACAACCTTGATCAAAAAATGGGTGAAGATCTATATAGATATTCCTCCAAAGAAGACAACAGTTCAGTTCAGATGCTCAGTCGTCTCCAACTATTTGAGACTCCATGAACTGCAGCACGCCAGGCCTCCCTATTCATCACCAACTCCCAGAGTTCACTTAAACTCATGTCCATTGAGTTGGTGATGCCATCCAGCCAACTTATCCTCTGTCGTCCCCTTGTCCTCCTGCCCCCAATCCCTCCCAGCATCAGAGTCTTTTCCAATGAGTCAACTCTTCACATGAGGTGGCCAAAGTACTGGAGTTTCAGCTTTAGCATCATTCCTTCCAAAGAACACCCAGGACTGATGTCCTTTAGAATGGACTGGTTGGAACTCCTTGCAGTCCAAGGGACTCTCAAGAGTCTCTCCAACACCACAGTTCAAAAGCATCAATTCTTCAGCTCTCAGCTTTCTTCACAGTCCAACTTTCACATCCGTACATGACCACAGGAAAAACCATAGCCTTGACTAGACGGACCTTTGTTGGCAAAGTAATATCTTTGTTTTTGAATATGCTGTCTAGGTTGGCCATAACTTTCCTTCCAAGGAGTAAGCGTCTTTTAATTTCATGGCTGCAATCACCATCTGCAGTGATTCTGAAGCCCCCAAAAATAAAGTTTCTCACTGTTTCCATTGTTTTCTCATCTATTTCACATGAAGTGATGGGACTAGATGCCATGATCTTAGCAATCTTGAGCTTTAAGCCAACTTTTTCACTCTCCTCTTTTACTTTCATCAAGAGGCTTTTTAGTTCCTCTTCACTTTCTGCCATAAGGGTGGTATCATCTGCATATCTGAGGTTATTGATATTTCTCCCAGCAATCTTGATTCCAGCTTGTGCTTCTTCCAGCCCAGGGTTTCTCATGATGTACTCTGCATATAGTTAAATAAGCACGGTGACAATATACAGCCTTGACAGACTCCTTTTCCTATTTGGAACCAGTCTGTTGTTCCATGTCCAGTTCTAACTGTTGCTTCCTGACCTGCATATAGGTTTCTCAAGAGGCAGGTCAGGTCGTCTGGTATTCCCATCTCTTTCAGAATTTTCCACAGTTTATTGTGATCCACACAGTCAAAGGCTTTGGCGTAGTCAATAAAGCAGACATAGATGATTTTCTGGCACTCTCTTGCTTTTTCCATGATCCAGTGTATGTTGGCAATTTGATCTCTGCTTCCTCTGCCTTTTCTAAAACAAGCTTGAAATCTGGAAGTTCACAGTTCGTGTATTGCTGAAGCCTGGCTTGGAGAATTTTGAGCATTGCTCTACTAGCATGTGAGATGAGAGCAATCAAGAAACACCTGGGGTAACAGGCAAATTTGGCCTTGGAATGTGGAATGAAGCAGGGCAAAGGCTAACAGAATTTTGCCAAAAGAACACACTAGTCATAGCAAACAGCCTCTTCCAACAACACAAGGGAAGACTCTACACAGGGACATCATCAGATGGTCAACACCGATATCAGATTGATTATATTCTTTGTAGGCAAAGATGGAGAAGCTCTATACAGTCAGCAAAATTAAGACCGGAAGCTGACTGTCACTCAGATCATGAACTCCTTATTGCCAAATTCAGACTCAAATTGAAGAAAGTAGGGAAAACCACTAGACCATTCAGGTATGACCTAAGTCAAATTCCTTATGATTATACAGTGGAAGTGAGAAATAGATTTAAGGGACTAGATTTGATAGATAGAGTGCCTGATGAACTATGAACGGAGGTTCATGACATTGTACAGGAGACAGGAATCAAGACCATCCCCATGAAAAAGAAATGCAAAAAAAAAGCAAAATGTCTGTCTGGGGAGGCCTTATAAATAGTTGTGAAAAGAAGAGAAGCAAAAAGCAAAGGAGAAAAGGAAAGATATAAGCATCTGAATGCAGAGTTCCAAAGAATAACAAGGAGCGATAAGAAAGCCTTCCTCAGTGGTCAATGCAAAGAAATAGAGAAAAACAACAGAATGGGAAAGACTAGAGATCTCTCAAGAAAATTAGAGATACCTAGGGAACATTTCATACATAGATGGGCTTGATAAGGGATAGAAATTGAATGGACATAGCAGAAGCAGAAGATATTGAGAAGAAATGGCAACAATACACAGAAGAACTGTACAAAAATATCTTAATGACCAACATAATCATGATGGTGTGATCACTCACCTAGAGCCAGACATCCTGGAATGTGAAGTCAAGTGGGCCTTAGAAAGCATCACTAAAAACAGAGCTAGTGGAGGCAATGCAATTCCAGTTGAGCTGTTTCAAATCCTGAAAGATGATGCTTTGAAAGTGCTGCAGTCAATATGCCAGCAAATTTGGAAAACTCAGCAGTGGCCACAGGACAGGAAAAGGTCAGTTTTCATTCCAGTCCCAAAGAAAGGCAATGCCAAAGAATTCTCAAAGAAGACATCAGTTCAGTTCAGTTCAGTTCATTTCAGTCGTTCAGTCATGTCCGACTCTTTGCGACGCCATGAATCGCAGCACGCCAGGCCTCCCTGTCCATCACCAACTCCCAGAGTTCACTCAAAGTCATGTCATCGTGTCGGTGATGCCATCCAGCCATCTCATCCTCTGTCGACTCCTTCTCCTCCTGCCCCCAATCCCTCCCAGCATCAGAGTCCTTCCCAATGAGTCAACTCTTCGCATGAGGTAGCCAAAGTACTGGAATTTCAGCTTTAGCATCATTCCTTCCAAAGAAATCCCAGGGCTGATCCTCTTCAGAATGGACTGGTTGGATCTCTTTGCAGTCCAAGGGACTCTCAAGAGTCCTCTCCAACACCACAGTTCAAAAGCATCAATTCTTGGCCCTCAGCCTTCTTCACAGTTCAACTCTCACATCCATACATGACTACTGGAAAAACCATAGCTTTGACCAGATGGACCTTAGTCGGCAAAGTAATGTCTCTGCTTTTGAATATACTATCTAGGTTTGTTATAACTTTTCTTCCAAGGAGTAAGTGTCTTTTAATTTCATGTCATCATCTGCAGTGATTTTGGAGCCCCCCAAAATAAAGTCTGACACTGTTTCCACTGTTTCCCCATCTATTTCCCATGAAGTGATGGGACCAAATGCCATGATCTTAGTTTTCTGAATGTTGATGAAAAGATTCTCAACATCACTAATTATTGGAAATATGCAAATCAAAATACAATAACCCTGTATCCAAGACAGCAAAAGAGACACAGATGTATAGAACAGTGTTTCGGACTCTGTGGGAGAGGCAGAGTGTGGGATGATTTGGGAGAATGGCATTGAAACATGTATATCATATAGGAAACTAATCGCCAGTCCTGGTTTGATGCAGGATACAGGATGCTTGGGGCTGGTACACTGGGATGACCCAGAGGGATGGTACAGGGAGGGAGGTTGGAGGGGGGTTTAAGATGGGGAACATGTGTACACCCGTGGCTGATTCATGTTGATGTATGGCAAAACAGATACAATATTGTAAAGTAATTAGCCTCCAATTAAAATAAATAAATTTAAATTTTAATAAAACAACTACAAATAAGGTATCGACTAACAGCAGTCAGAATGGCCATCAGCAGCACTCTAGAAACAATTAGTGCTAAACAAGGTGCAAAGAAGAGGGAACCCTACTACACTGTTGGTGGGAATGCAAATTGGTACAGCCACTGTTCAGAACAGTATGGATGTTCCTTAAAAACTCTTAATAGAATTACCTATGATACAGCAACCCCACCTTTGGGCATACATCCAGAGAAAACCATAGCTTGTAAAGATACGTACACCCTAATGTTCACTGAAGCACTATTTACAATAGTCAGGACACAGAAGCAACCTAAATGTTCATCAACACAGGAAAAAATAAAGAAGATGTGGTACATACGTACAATGGAATATTGATTGTACAGTCATGAAAAAAAATAATATCATTTGCAGTAACATAGATAGACATAAGGATTATCATACTGAGTGAAGCAAGTCAGACAGAGAAAGAAAAATATCGTATGATATCACTTTTGTGTGGAAACTAAAAAAAAGTTATAAATAAAGTCATTTACAAAACAGAAATAGTTATGAATGTCAGAAAAAACTTATGGTTCAGTTCAGTTTAGTCACTCAGTCATGTCTGACACTTTGCCACCCCACGGACTGCAGCACACTAGGTTTCCCTGTCCATCACCAGCCCCTAGAGATTGCTCAAACACATGTCCATTGAGTCAGTGATGCCATCCAACCATCTTATCCTCTGTCATCCACCTCTCCTCCTGCTTTCAAGAGCATCAGGGTCTCTGTAAATGAATTGATTCTTTGCATCAGTGGTCAAGGTATTTTAGCTTTATCTTCAGCATCAGTCCTTCCAATGAATATTCAGGACTGATCTCCTTTAGGATGGACTGGTTGGATTTCCTTGCAGTCCAAGAGACTCTCAAGAATCTTCTCCAACACCACAGTTCAAAAGCATCAATTCTTCAGCGCTCAGCTTTCTTTATAGTCCAACTCTCACATCCATACATGACTACTGGAACAGCTTTGACTAGATGGGCCTTTGTAGGCAAAGTAATGTCTCTGCTTTTTAATATGCTGTCTAGATTGGTCATAGCTTTTCTTCCAAGGAGCAAGTGTCTTAATTTCATGGCTGCAGTCACCATCTGCAGTGATTTGGGGGCCCAAGAAAATAAAGTCTCTCACTGTTTCCGTTGTGGCTCTATCTATTTGCCATGAAGTGATGGGATCGGATGCCATGATCTTCATTTTTTGAATGTTGAGTTTTAAGCCAACTTTTTCACTCTCCTCTTTCACTTTCATCAAGAGGTTCTTTAGTTCCTCTTCACTTTCTGCCATAAGGGTGGTGTCATCTGCATATCTGAAGTTATTGATATTTCCTCCAGCAATCTTGATTCCAGCTTGAGCTTCATCCAGCCTGGCATTTCACATGATGTATTCTGCATATAAGTTAAATAAGCAGGGTGACAATATGCAGACTTGACATATTCCTTTCCCAATTTGGAACCAGTGTGTGGTTCCACGTAACATGGTTATCAGGGGTTAGTAGGGGATGATAAATTGGGAGATTGGGGATTGACGTAAACACAGTTTGTTGTTCTTGTCTCTACATCATGTCCAATTATTATGACACCCCACAGACAGTAGACTGCCAGGCTCCTATGTCCGCAGTATTTCCCGGGCAAAAATTCTGGAGTGCATTGCCATTTCCTTCTCCAGGGGACTTCCTGACCCAGGGATGGAACATCAGACCTGCATCTCCTGCATTGCAGGTGAATTCTTTATTTCTGAGCCACCAGGGAAACCCATATATACACTACTCAATATGTAAAATAGATAGCCAATAAGGACTTACCATATAGCACAGGGAATTCTACTCAACAGTCTATATTGGCCTATATGTGAAAAGAATCTAAAAAAGGGTGGTATATGTATACTCAATTCAATTCAATTTACTGTACGTGAAACTAACACAACATTGTAAACCAACTATACTTCAATAAAATTTTTAAAATAAATACATAATAATAATAAAATTTGTGTCCTAAATAGAGCATAGATATTACTGCACAAAAACTTCTATGATTTACCTCTCCAATGAAAATATTTATGGTGTCAATGGAAAATAATTTTTTTAAATCACATGACATCTCCATCGAACCATTCATGAACATTTACTGAAATACATGATAAATGCTTAGTTTATTATAGTAAAATATTATGAGCTTATTATCTTTAATAGCTCTCTATAAAATAAGAGTTCACCATTTATAACTAGCACTTAGCAACATTTTTAAAGATGGACTAATCAAAAATACATTTCTATGATACATAATGGATTCATTATAAATAAAAATGTGTCTACTTCCATGAATATCTTTGGAAAATGTCTTAGTACTTACTCAAAACTATCCTTTAATTAGATATCACTGGGAAATATCAGGGATATTGTTTCTTTGTTTAAATCTATAAAGCTGGTTTTACATTCTAATAAGTGGATACATGATTATCAAAAGTTTTTATATCATAATACCTACTACTTTAGGGGCTTTCAGGTGGCACTGGTGGTAAAGAACCCTCCTGTCAATGCAGGAGACATAAGAAATGTGGGTTCAATCCCTGAGTAGGGAAAAGTCCCTGGAGGAGGGCATGGCAACCTAATCCTGTATATTTGCCTGGAGAATCCAATGGACAGAGGAGCGTAGCCGGCTACAGTCCATAGGGTCACAAAGAGTTGAACATGACTAAAGCAAGTTAGAGCAGCTACTATTTTAGGAAAAGGAGAAAATAATTAATAGATTACATGAATACTTTGGGCACCTAATGCGAAGAGTTGACTCATTGGAAAAGACTTTGATGCTGGGAGAGATTGGGGGCAGGAGGAGAAGGGGACGACCCAGGATGAGATGGCTGGACGGCATCACGGACTCGATGGACATGAGTTTGAGTGAACTCCAGGAGACGGTGATGGACAGGGAGGCCTGGTGTGCTGTGATTCATGGGGTCGCAAAGAGTCAGACAGGACTGAGTGACTGAACTGAACTGAACTGAACAATATATTTAACCTGAGATTATTATTTGAGTTTTCACATTCATGCTACATCCTTTAGAGAACACTTAAATTTAAATATGATGTTATAAAATTTAAAAAAAATGATTGATGGTGGATGTGAATCAATGTTTTCTTTCTGGACAGCTATGTGTTTTAAAAGTCTTTTAGCTGGTTATGCAAAAATCTGTCCCCAAAGATCTGTATTGTATTATTTCGATTATTTTCACTTAAAGTTTTGGTCCTACAGCATTGATGCTTCAGAATATTAAAAAATAAAATAGATTTCTGTTCAAATAATTTATGGGAAACAAATATCGTATTTTTTCCTGATATTAAAGACTTAGAATTATTTTATTTAAGGTAAAATTTGAAACAAGTCAAAACAATTTTTGAAATATTTTGAAACTTAGAAGTGGGAAAAATCTTTTAAAAGTATACTCCTGAAATATAGTTACCCTACTTTTATAGAAAAGCATTGACCAAAAGTAAGTAAATAAATAAATAAATACTGGTCCAGGATATTTAGAGTAAAATGTGATATTTCCTTTCTTACAAAGAGGAATTTTCTTCTTAACATCTAACATTCTGAGAAAGATAATAGAATATTTGTTCATTTTTTAAGACACGCAAAAATACAAAATAATCCTCACTTGTGTATTTTTCAGATTAATATCCTCTCTTAAAGGAGGCTTTAGTATTGATTTGTAGTTTCGTGCATGCACATTCTACATATTTTCAAAATGGCATCAATACACTTCTGCATATAACTCAAACTGTCATGAAAATGTATTTATTTAAAGTTCAAAATTATTTGTGTACAAATGTACAGACATCTAGTTAGCATTTACTGTATGGAAAAACTAGACTAGGAATCAAGTGTAACTGTTAATTTCAAAGCAAGAAGACATTAATTAGAACTAATACTCCCCCATTTTTGTAGAAGTCATAAGGGAAACAACTACTAAAAATATGTACTTTTTAAATTCAAGGTTTATAGAATCTACTTAAGAAGAAAAAGTACATGAAAGAATGAGAGACAAAGTTATGTGTCATTATATTTGCACATTTCAGATTACGGTAAGAAGTTAGATGGTAGTTCTGAGCTGGGGCTCCTAGACAAAGTTTTGCTCTCAATAACAGCCTACTAAGTTGCTCTTCAGTATAACTAGAATGGAAACCTCACATTTACAGATTCCATAGCCCATCAAGAATATTAGTACATTCTCTGTCTTTTACGGTCTAGGACTGAGAGTTTATGAGTTCCCACTTAAACTTTATGCAGATAAAACAGATTAGGCAACAGTACTACTTTGATTTAGTACTAAATTCAAGATCATTGTATAGATTAAGTACAGAGGAAAACAATTAGGTATGAATAATAATATTAGCAAAACATCTTCCCTGGTCTCCCAGACTGTAAAGAATCTACCTGCAATGCAAGAGACCCGGGTTCCATCCATGGGCAGGAAGATGCCCTAGAGAAGGGAATGTTACTCACTCTGGTATTCTTGCCTGGAGAATCTCATAGACACAGGAGCCTGGTGGGCTACAGTCCATAGGGTCACAAAGAGTTGGACTTGACTAAGTGACTAACAATAATATAAGCAGGAAAAAATGTAATTATAAAAGTGTAAATGTCTGCATTCTAAAATGAAAAGAGATGTCTTTGCATAAGAGCATGCTAGAACTTGTAAACATATTGAAGAAAAAAATATTTGGGAGAGCAAACACTGGGAGAAGGTAAAAAGTATTATCCTAGTTCATTTTTTTTTTAAGATCTTGTCTACTTCATGAGCTAAAAAAAATACCTAAGGATATCCTAAGACAAGAAAAGCATCAATTTCTTTCAGATTTGTTCAACTCACTGCTTTAGAGTCAGTGTGGCATTCTCCCCATTTCTAAAGCTACAATGATTGTCATTTGTAACTTGTTGTTGTGAGCTTCTACCATTATCTTTGCCTCATTGGCACTTTATAGTGAAAAGTGGTAATGATAACTGCTAGTCAAACATAATTTCAATCATGTTAAAAATCATTATAATGATACTTCAAAAGACTCATTAGATCTTAAAATATATGTGATGAAGAGATGAAATTCAGATGAATCTCATTACTATAACTTCCTTCACTGTTATAACAAGGTGTCAGTGGAATAAGAGTAAATATAAGCATGAAAAAATGTCTACTTCAGAAGAACTTGTTTATTAAGTGCTAAATTATATATTTTATTTCAAAATTTATCTTTGGAAAATTATATAATGACTGTTGGCTTTTGAATTATTGATAAAATGTTCATCCAGAAACTCATTAAAATATTCTCTGAATATTGCTTACCTAATATGTAGCAATCATTGTGCTGGCTATTGAGTGTCCAACGCTGAACATGAGAAAGAGAGATTGTTCCTGATTTTATCAAATTGATGCCCTACCCAGACTCTAAAGAAATAATTACACAAGTTATTGTTTATTTACTCTTGTAAGACAAATAATACACACATTCTGTCTCCTGGAAATATGCAATTTTAATTAGATGAATAAAACACACACACACGCACAGAGTTAATGAACCATATAAATCAACATTATAAGTGGAATGCTGTGGTAGACACAAAGATGTACAAAAACTGCCCAAATCCTATCCCAAACAAGGACTTCTTGCCTCACCCATCAATCAAAACTCCTTTTAACAGCCTTTTAATGGTTTGGTGCACTGTTGAAAGCCATGCTATGCATGGGTATGTTCTTCTGATGACCCAAATCTAAGGACTGATCAAGGTAAGAAAGCCCAGCTCTCACCAGAATTGAGGACAATTCCTGTGGTTCATACATGCTTCATAACTCCATATGAGTATGTTTAAAACTTTGTTGGCTTTTCTTTGCAGTTTGACTTTTTCCTATGACCAATCCTTTATCGCTCTACTTCTCTTTTCCATGGTTGTTACCCCTAATAAATATTCCACACACAAAACTCCTCCCACGTGTTTGGTCTGTTTCTGAAAGAAACCAGCTCCTTTTGATTTATGGTAGTGAAAGTCACCCTAGAAAGCAAGTGATAAGGTGTGACTTGGGGACAGTAGAAAATCCTCCTACCAATGCAGGAGACCCCAATTCAATCCCTGGGCTGGAAAGAAGCCTTGGAGAAGGGAATATCCACTGCAGTATTCTTGCATGGGGAGTTTCATGGAGAGAAATGCCTTAAAGGCTACAGTTATACATATATAAAGTCTCCCCAAAGTAGTAAGACTTAGCCAACATATATCACCATACCAGCAGGACTCAGGAGTATGTGGGAATAGATTTTCAGGATACTTAATCTAAGAAACTTAAACATAAAATTTAATCAAAGGTTATTTATTTGGGAACATTTTCCCAAGACATAGATATAAATGCTCTAGCAATGACCCCATAAGATGTTGGGAATTTACCACTAGCATGATTTCTAGGAACAAAGAAAACACAATGGTCCATGATAAATGAAATTAAAATGCAGAAATGCTCAGCAGACTTTGGAAAATAGGATTAAAAATCTCAGGAACATGAACATGCTGAAGTAAATAAGCATGTCAGGTAGGATACTCACCATGGAGGACACAGAAGGTATGCCATTACCAAGTCCTTAAAGAATGTGCTGGGCTTCCCAGGTGGCTCAGATGGTAAAGAATCCACCTGCAATATGGGAGACCTGGGTTTGTTCCTTGGATTGGGAAGATTCCCTGGAGAAGGGAATGACAACCCACTCCAGTATTCTTGCCTGGAGAATCCCCATGGACAGAGGAGCCTGGTGGGCTACAGTCCATGGGGTCTCAAAGAATCAGACACAACTAAGAGACTAAGCACAGCACACAAGGAATGCACTAGTAAGTAGTACTTAAAAGTTTGGTGGCACCTCCACTCTATGAGGACTGACAATAGGAGAGACTCATTAATAGCAAGGACAATGTTAGGACATCAAAACAATAGAGGCCTGGCAGCTAAACTTAAACACTACCACTTGAGTTCAGTTCAGTGGCTCAGTCGTGTCTGACTCTTTGCGACCCCATGAATCGCAGCACCCTAGGCCTTCCTGTCCATCACCAATTCCCGGAGTTCACTCAGACTCACATCCATCGAGTCAGTGATGCCATCCAGCCATCTCATCCTCTGTCATCCCCTTCTCCTCCTGCCCCCAATCCCTCCCAGCATCAGAGTCTTTTCCAATGAGTCAACTCTTCACATGAGGTGGCCAAAGTACTGGAGTTTCAGCTTTAGCATCATTCCTTCCAAAGAAATCCCAGGGCTGATCTCCTTCAGAATGGACTGGTTGGATCTCCTTGCAGTCCAAGGGACTCTCAAGAGTCTTCTCCAACACCACAGTTCAAAACCATCAATTCTTCAGCACTCAGCCTTCTTCATAGTCCAACTCTCACATCCATACATGACCACAGGAAAAACCATAGCCTTGACTAGATGGACCTTTGTTGTCAAAGTAATGTCTCTGCTTTTGA
Organism: Ovis canadensis; assembly: GCF_042477335.2. Classification (NCBI taxonomy): domain Eukaryota; kingdom Metazoa; phylum Chordata; class Mammalia; order Artiodactyla; family Bovidae; genus Ovis; species Ovis canadensis. The sequence continues at coordinate 64,173,840 of NC_091253.1, forward strand.
ATATACTATCTAGGTTGGTCATAACTTTCCTTCCAAGGAGTAAGCATCTTTTAATTTCTTGGCTGCAGTCACCATGTATAGTGATTTTGGAGCCCAAAAAAATAAAGTCTGACACTGTTTCCACTGTTTCCCCGTCTATTTCCCATGAAGTGATGGAACCGGATGCCATCATCTTCGTTTTCTGAATGTTGAGCTTTAAGCCAACTTTTTCACTCTCCACTTTCACTTTCATCAAGAGGCTTTTTAGTTCCTCTTCACTTTCTGCCATAAGGGTGGTGTCATCTGCATATCTGAGGTTATTGATATTTCTCCCAGCAATCTTGATTCCAGATTGTGTTTCTTCCAGTCCAGCGTTTCTCACGATGTACTCTGCATATAAGTTAAATAAGCAGGGAGACAATATACAGCCTTGACGTACTCCTTTCCCTATTTGGAACCAGTGTGCTGTTCCATGTCCAGTTCTAACTGTTACTTCTTGACCTGCATACAGATTTCTCAAGAGTCAGGTCAGGTGGTATAGTATTCCCATCTCTTTTCCAAAGTTTATTGTGATCCAAACAGTCAAAGGTTTTGGCATAGTCAATAAAGCAGAAATAGATGTTTTTCTGGAATTCTCTTGCTTTTTCCATGATCCAGTGCATGTTGGCAATTTGATCTCTGGTTCCTCTGCCTTTTCTAAAACCAGCTTGAACATCAGGAAGTTCATGGTTCACATATTGCTGAAGCCTGGCTTGGAGAATTTTGAGCATTACTTTACTAGCGTGTGAGATGAGTGCAATTGTGTGGTAGTTTGAGCATTCTTTGGCATTGCCTTTCTTTGGAATTGGAATGAAAACTGACCTTTTCCAGTCCTGTGGCCACTGCTAAGTTTTCCAACTTTGCTGGCATATTGAATGCAGCACTTTCACAGCATCATCTTTCAGGATTTGAAATAGCTCAACTGGAATTCCATCACCTCCACTATCTTTCCTTTTCTCCTTTGCTTTTTGCTTCTCTTCTTTTCACAGCTATTTGTAAGGCCTCTCCAGACAGCCATTTTGCTTTTTTGCATTTCTTTTCCATGGGGATGGTTGATCCCTGCAATAGGAGGATGCAGTTATCATAATGAGCTGCAGGATCAGAGTGACAGTGAAGGGTGTTTGACCCACACATTCATGGAGATTATTAATAGAATGGCATTCCTGGAAACAAACTAGATGAGCAGCTAATAACGTTAATAGTCAACTTGTGCCATCAGAAGAAATTAGGGATAGGTGGCATGATGTGAGCACTCATTTCCATAAAAGCCACAGTTCTTTCTGGAAATTCCAGTCCTAAGCAAGTTTTCAGATCTAGAACCCAGGGTCCTAAGAGGTGACCATATCCAGAAGCAGCAAGACTCTATGACAATCACACACAGTTATGATTCTCCTAGTCCTTCCTCAAAGGGCCTTGGAGTCATTTTCTTAGGTATTTGTATGTTGGGTAAAAAAAAATATCCTGAGGACCATTTTTGGATATAGGTATTGGGACGACATTGATACCTGCAGTTTATTGCTTTGGCTAGAGTGGGACATATGCCACCAGGTAATAAATTTGATTATCAGCTGCTGTATATATATTTATTGGATCTTGTCCTTGAATATTTAATTGAGATTGGCATACTTTGTAGTTGAATGCATTGAGGAGCCCTTGGCCTTTGGAAAGTGAAAGCATAGTGAATTATTACTCAGGGCTTTCCAGCAAAACATAACCAAAAGTTTAATATATATATATACACATATATATATTATATATATATGTATATATATACATATATATATACATATAAAGATATATACTTACACATATACATATATAGAATAGTATATTATATATATGAGATTTATTATAAGGAATGTTGTTGATGTAAATCTGGTCTAACTCTGAGGACCTGAAAAATCAGGCATCGGTTTCAGAATGAAAGCTGGCAACTACAGGGAGAGCTGATGTTTCAACTTGAGTTCTAAGGTAAGCAAGAAAATAATAATAATAATAATATCTCAACCCAGTGAGGCAGGAGGTGGTCCCTTATCAGGGAGGCTCATCCTTTTGTACTATGCTGTCTTTCATTTAACTGGATGAAGTCCACCACCTCAAGGAGGGGAATATACTCAGTCTACTAATTTCTATGCTATTCTTGGGTGTCCTCAGGACCTGCTGGGGCTTTGGCTTGTGGAAGACTCGGGGCTGAGTCCCTGCTAATAATCTGGACTTCCAGACAAACTGAGGGTGAGTCAAAGCTAATGGAAGCCACGTCTGGGACTTTGGTTTGTGGAACACTCAGGGATGAGTTCCTGCCGCCGGACTGGGCTTCTAGAAAACTGGAGGGAGAGTTCCTGCTAATGGAAGCAGAATCTCCGGACCTGCTGGGGTTTCACCTTTGGGACTGTGTGGTGTCCAGTTCATGCTGACAGGAGCTGGCCTCCTTAGGACCTGCTGGGATGTGGTGCTGCTGAAAGAGAAGGTCATCCAGAGGACCCAAGACATGGCTACTGATAGACTCTCCCACCGTGCCTCTTCATAAATAGATCAAGTCCTGAGCCTTTGGAGTGGGAGCACTGACTCCAAGACATTAGACCACTAGAGAACTAACACTAGAGAGTATCAAATAGTGAGAACTCAAATAAAAGAAACAGATTTTGTACATAAGACATGGCATCACCCAACCACCAGTAGCACCCTGTGCAGGATGCCTCATCTAAGCAGCAAAAACAAAAATACAAACCCAGTCATCAGCAGACAGGATTACCACCTCACTCAGCCTTGCCCATCAGAGAAAAAACAAACAAACAAAAACAGCACAAGCTTACAAAAACCACTGGACCAACCTTAGGAGGGCAGAAACAAAAAGGAATTAAGAATTCAACCTTGAAGAAAGAATTCAACCTTGAAGCCTGGGAAAGGAGACCTCAAACACAATAAGTTTAAAAAAATAATAATGAAAATGCAGAGAAATACTGCACAAATTAAGGAACAAACTACAAACACAGAAGTCCAAATAAATGAAGAAGAAATAGGCAAACTACCTGAAAAAGAATTCAGAATAATGATAGTAAAGATGATCAAAAACCCTGAAAACAAAATGAAGAAAATGCAAGAATCAACTAACAAAGACCTAGAAGAATTAAAGAATAAACACATAGAGACAAACAACACAATTATGAAATTAAAAATACTCTAGAAGGAATCAATAGCAGAATATCTGAAGCAGAAGAATGAATCAGTGAGCTGGAAGATAAAATAGTGGAAATAACTTCTGAAGAGCAGAATAAAGTAAAAAGAATAAGAACTGAAGATAGTCTCAGAGACCTCTGGGACAATATCAAACACACTAACACTTGAATTATAGCAGTCCCAGGAGAAGAATAGGAAAAGAAATGGTATGAGAAAAGTTTTGAAGATATTATAGTTGAAAATTTCCCCAACATGGAAAAGGAAATAGTCAATAAAGTGCAAGAGCACAAAGAGTCCCATTCAGGATAAACCCAAGGAGAAACACTCCAACACACACACTAATCAAACTAACAAAGACTAAACACAAAGAATGAATATTAAAAGCAGCAAGGGAGAAGCAACAAGTAACATACAAGGGAAATCCCATACGCTTAACAGTTGATCTTTCAGCAGAAACTCTGCAGGCCAGAAGGGACTAGCAGGATATATTTAAAGGACTGGCAGGATATATTTAAACTACTGACAGGGAAAACTCTACAACCAATATTACTGTTAGTTCTCACTCGAAGGATCTCACTAAAAATTTATGGAGAAATAAGAAGCTTTTCAGACAGAAAAAGTTAAGAGAATTCAGTGCCATGAAACCAGCTTTACAATAAATGTTAAAGTGATTTATATAGTCAAGAAATATGAGAGAAGAGAAAAAAGAGTTACAAAATTAATCCCAACAAATTAAGCAAAAGGTAATAGGAACACATATATCAGTAATTGCTTTCAAAGTAAATGGATTAAATGTTCCAGTCAAAAGACACAGATTGGCTGAATGGATACAAAAATAAGACCCATATATATGCTGTCTACAAGAAAACCACTCAGACCTCAAGACACCTATAGACTGAAAGTGAGAGGATGGAAAAATATATTCCATGCAAATGGGAAGCAAAAGAAAGCTGGAGTTGTAATCCTCATATCAGACAAAACAGACCTTAAAATAAAGAAGATTACGAGAGACAAGCAAGGACACTACATAATGACAAGGAATAAATCCAAGAGGAAGATAAAACAATTGTAAATATCTATGCACCCAACAGAGGAATACCTCAATACATAAGACAAACACTAACAGACATAAAAGGAGAAACTGGCAGTAACACAATAATAGTAGAAGGTTTAATATCCCACCCGCACCAGTGGACAAATCATCAAAACAGAAAATTAATAAGGAAACATGTCTTAAATGATACATTAAATGAGATTGCTCTCATCGATATCTTCAGGACATTCCATTCAAATGCAAAAGAATGCACCTTCTTCTCAAATGCACATGGAACATTCTCAAGGATAGACCATATCTTGGGTCACAAATCAAATCTCAGTAAATTTAAGAAAGTTGAAACCATATCATGCATCTTCTCCAAACACAAGGCATTGAGACTAGATATCAATTACAAGAAGAAAACTGTAAGAAGCACAAACACATGGAGGTTAAACAGCACATTTCTAAACAGCCAACAGGTTACTGAAGACATCAAAAGGGAAATCAAAAAATTTCTAGAAACAAATGACAATGAAAACACAACAATTCAAAACCCATGGGATACAGCAAAAGAAATTCTAAGAGGGGATTTCATAGCACACAATTCTACTTCAAGAAACAAGAAGAATATTAAATACAAACCTAACTTTATGTGGAAAACAACCGGAAAAAAAGAACAACAACAACAAAAAAAAAATTAGGAGAAGGAAAGAAATCATAAAGATCCAAGCAGAAATCGATGAAAAAGAAATAAAAGAAGCAATAGTAAACATTTCCAAAACTAAAAGCTGGTTCTTTGAGAAGATAAAATTGACAAGCCTTTAGCCAGACTCATCAAAACAAAAAGAAGAATCAAAGCAACAAAATCAGAAATGAAAAAGGGGACATTACAACAGACAATACAGAAACACAAAAGATTATGAGACTACTATGTACAACTCTATGGCAATAAAATGGATAACCTTGAAGAAATGGACAGATTCCTAGAAAAGTTAAACCTTCCAAAACTGAACCAGGAAGAAATAGAAATTATGAACAACCCAATTTCAACAAGCACTGAAATTGAAAATGTGATTAAAAATCTCCCCCCAAAGAAAACAAACAAACAAAAACAAAACAAAACAAAGGCCCAGGACCAGATAGCTTCACAGGAGAATTCTATCAAACATTTAGAGGGGAGCTAATGCCTATCCTTTTAAAACTCTTTCAAACACTTGCAGAGGAAAGAATACTTCCAAACTCATTCTATAAGGCCACAATCACCCTGATACCAAAAGCAAATACAACACAAAAAAAGAAAACTACAGGCCAATATCACTGAGGTACATAGATGCAAAAATCCTCAACAAATTTTAGCAAACAAAATTCAGCAACACATCAAGAATCTCATACACCATGATTAACTAGGGTTTATTCCAGGAATGCAAGGATTCTTCAATATATGCAAAGCAATCAATGTGATACACCATATTAGCAAATTGAAAGGTAAAACTGTATGATATTCTCCATAGATGCAGAAAAAAGCCTTTGACAAAATTCAGCACCAATTTATGATTAAAACTCTTCGAAAGATGGGCATAGAAGGAGCCTACCTCAACATAGTAAAGGCCATACATGGTAAGCCTACAGAAAACATTATTCTCAATGGTGAAAAACTGAAAGCATTCCCACTAAGATCAGGAGTAAGACAAGGATGTTCATTTTCACCACTATTACTCAACATAGTTCTGGAAGTCCTAGCTATAGCAATCAGAGAAGAAAAAGAAATAAAAGAATCCAGATCAGAAAAGAAAGAGTAAAGCTCTCACTGTTTGCAGATGACATGATACATAGAAAACCCTAAAGTATCAAAAAATTACTAAAGCTAATCAGTGAATTTAGCAAAGTTGCAGGATATAAAATCAATACACAGAAATCATTTACATGTCTATATAGTAACAATGAAAAATCAGAAAGAGAAATTAAGGAACCAATCCCCTTCACCATTGCAACAAAAAGAATTAAATATCTAGGAATAAGCTTACCTAAGGAGACAAAAGAACTGTACACAGAAAATTTTAAAACACTAATGAAAAAAATCAAAGATGACATATTCAGATGGAGAAATATTCCATGTTCCTGGGTAGAAAGAATCAACATTGTGAAAACCACTATACTACCAAATGCAATCTATAGATTCAATTCAATCCCTATCAAATTACCAATGGCATTTTCCACAGAACCAGAACAAAAAATTTCACAATTCATATGGAAACACAAAAGACCCTGAATAGTCAAAGCAGTCTTGAGAAAGAAGAATGGAGCTGGAGGAATCAAGTTTCCTGACTTCAGACTATACTACAAAGCTACAGTCATCAAGACAGTATGGTACTGGCACAAAAAGAGAAATATAGACCAATGGAACAAGATAGAAAGCCCAGAAATAAACCCATACACCTATGAGTACCTTATTTTTGACAAAGGAGGCAAGAATAAATACAATGAGGCAAAGACAGATTCTGGTTCTGGGAAAACCAGACAGCTACGTGTAAAAGAATGAACACTTATGGTGTTAGAACACTTCCTAACACCATACACAACGATGAACTCAAAATGATTTAAAGACCTAAATGTAGGACCAGAAACTATAAAACTCTTCGAGGACAGCAAGGGCAAACCTCTCGATGACATAAATTGAAACAAGATCCTCGATGACCCACCTCCCAGAGTAACAGAAATAAAAACAAATGTAAACAAGTGGGACCTGATTAAACTAAAAAGCTTTTGCACAGCAAAGGAAACTATAAGCAAGGTGAAAAGACAACCCTGTGGGAGAAAATGATAGGTAATTAAACAATTGACAAAGGATTAATTTCCAAAATATACAAGCAGTGCATACATCTCAATGCCAGAAAAACAAACAACTTAATTAAAAAGTGGGAAAAAGACCTACACAGACATTTCTCCAAAGAAGACATACAGATGGCTAACAAACATGTGAAAGTATACTCAACATTGCTCATTATTAGAGAAATGTAAATCAAAACTACAATGAAATATCACCTCACACCGGTCCAAATGGCCCTCATCAAAAAGTCTACAACAATAAATGCTGGAGAGTGTGTGGAGAAAAGGGAAGGCTCTTGCACTGTTGGTGGGAATGTACATTGAAACAGCCACTATGGAAGACGATACGAAGACTCCTTAAAAAACTAGGAATAAAACCACCATATGATCCAGGAATCTCACTCTTATGCATATATCCTGAGGAAACCAAAATTTAAAAAGACAAATGTATCCCATTTTTCATTGCAGCACTATTTACAATAGCTAGAACATGGAAGTAACTTAGGTGTCCACCCACAGATGATTGGATAAAGAAGTCATGGTACATATACACAATGGAATATTACTCAACCATAAAAAGGAAGGCATTTGAGTCAGTTGTGATGATGTGGATGAACATAGAACCTATTATACAGAGTGAAGTGAGTCAGAAAGAGAAAGATAAATATCATATTCTAATGCATATATATGGAATCTAGAAAAATGGTACTGAAGAATTTATTTACAGGGCAACAATTGAGAAACAGACATAGAAAACAGACTTATGGACATGGGGGTAGGGGAGGAGAGGGTGAGATGTATGAAAAGAGTAATATGGAAACTTACATTACCATATGTAAAATAGACAGCCGACGGGAATTTGCTGTATGGCTCAGGAGACTCAAACAGGGGCTCTGTATCAATCTAGAGGGGTGGGATGGGGTGGAAGATGGGAGGGAGTTTCAAAAGGGAGGGGATATATGTGTACCTGTGGCTGATGTTGAGGTTTGACAGAAAACAAAAAAATTCTAGAAAGCAATTTTCCTTCAATAAAAACATAAATTAATAAAAAAGTTTAATCTCATCTAAAAATACCCTCACAGACATACTCAGAGTAATGTTTGCTCAACTATCTAGGCTCCTTGTAGCCCAGAAAAAAATTGACACATAAAATTGTCCATTACAATAGAGAAGGGCAGTAGAATCCTTTGAAACTGTTTCTCCTCCAAAATAGTAAAAGGCAAAAAAAAAAAAAAAGAAACAATACTCCATCCCAAGAATGGCTGAAAATTAGTGCTATCCTGAAAGATCTGAAGGATACAGGGATAGCAATCCCCGATAAATTTTCATTTAATTTATCAATCTAGTCTTGCATTTTAGTTGCTGTAACAGATGTAGTATCTTTACTAGAGTGAGTTAATATGAACTCAACTACATGAAATGCACCCATTGATTTGTTAAATATTTTATAATTTAATCATTAAAGACAATCAAAAGTTTGCATTTAAATAAAATGGACAACCTTAAAACAGAGAATGTGTGGTTGCAAACCTATGACCATAAATCCACTGGCCATATTCCACCTGTTTGATGGAGTATTGAAGTGGTCTGCTGAGGTGCAGTTGAAGCATTAGAGGAAGTGATAGGAGAATTAAGTATTATCTTCTAGGCTTCAGGACACACACTATATTTTATTGATGGAGTCAGCTTATAGTTTGTTCTTTAATTTGTTGTTGTTGTGGCTGTTGTTCAGTCATCAAGTCGTATCTGACTCTGCAACCACATGGACTGCAGCACACCAGGTTTTCCTGGCCCTCATCAACCCCCAGAGTTTAACCAAGTTCATATTCATTGAATTGGTGATTCCATCCAACTATCTCATCCTCTGTCATCCACTTCTCCGTCTGAGGAGAAAAAATTCACTATATCGCCTCCCTTTTCCAATGAGTCAGCTGTTCACATTAATTAGGTGGCCAAAGTATTGGAGCTTCAGCTTAAGCACCAGTCCTTCCAATGAGTACTCAGTGTTGATTTCAATTAAGATTGACTGGCTTGATAAAGAAAGGAAATTTCAGGTATAACAATAATATAAATGTATCAAGATGTCCGGACATTTATATGTATAGAAAATAGTTTTTAAACTTCTGTATTATTGATATTTGAAACTGGATAATTTCTTGTATATTTTGAGGGCTGTCCTATGCATGTTTAATATTACTAGATGTTAATGGCATCCTTCCTTCATGATGATAATCAAGAATTGTTTCTAACATTGTCAAATATCCCCTGGCTAGGAAATTCCACACAATTGAAATTTAAAAAAAAAGAAAATCTGCTATAGGTAACGCATGCTATGTGATTCAGAAGGTATATGTAAGAAAGCTACTGTTAAAGGCATTTGATGTTCTCCTTTCAATAATAAATAAAAATAGTTTCAATTCAGGGCAAAGAATTTATAGTATGATTGTATACAAATTTATAATAAACTGCAAATGTAGGTGGGGATAATAAGATGGGAATAACTGGTAAAAAATCAAACTCGATAGGCTTTGGTATCATTAATTTGAGGAAGTTTTCAATTATTAGTACTTCAGAGATTTCTTGTCTTTTTATCTTTTTCTTCGTCTCCTGGTATACCATTACTCTTGTGTTATACATTTTGTAATTGGCCTACAGTTCTTTGATATTCTCTTCAATCTTTTTCTTTTCCCACTGTTTGAGTTTTGAAATTTTCTACTGACATCTCTTCAGGATTACATGTTATTTCCTCTTCTGTCTCTAGTGTCTTGATGAGTTGCATTAGCAGGGCTTTTGGAAACCAAACAAGTGGATTTTGTGTTTGAGACAGTTCTTATAATGGTGGTATCATAATAATGGCCTAATCAGGTAAGATTCTTATTTCTCCTCTCTCCCAAAATATGTCAGTCATTATCTATAATTGCAATTGTACCTATAGATGCTAAAAATTATGTGATTAAATTCAGTCTTCATTATGAAGGTAAGTTTTAGCATAAGGATAGAATAATTTCCTAATATGATATGGGATATCTATATAAAAATATTAGCAAACATTATATAAAGAGTAAAACCATGAGTAATCCCATTAAAGTGAATTCCAAAACAATGATATCTATTCTCATGTCCATAATTCAATTCTGTTTTGCAAGTTTATCCAAAGAAATCAGAAGATAGAATATGAGTTATAAATATTGGAAGCAAGGAAAATGAATTTTCATTAGTTGAAAATTCTCTTGGGAGAGGGAAAAAAGAGAAACAACTTTAAAAAATATGAAAACTCTCATGAGAGTTCAGAAAACATGTCTTTTATTAAATAAACATGAAGAATTAAATTGTATTGCAGACTATCTTTAAAAATCAGGCTGAAAACAACTTAAAGGATATAATTTATAATAAAAAACAATAGTAAAAACCATAATACAAATTCTAAAGAAATAAATATTTTTTGTAAATAGACCAAAAATTATAGAAGAGTAGACAAAGAAATATGAATAAATGAAGATCCTTGACATTATTCTAGATGCAAAACTCTAATACTGTAAAGGTATTCTTTCTCTCCTAAGTAATCTACAAAATTAATCTAGTTTTAATAAAAAGTTTCATGTTCACATATTGGATAATTAAAGCCATCTAAATATTAATCATTTTACACATTCCCCAAGCCATTTAATTCAACAAAAAGAACATATAAAGTCACTTTAATCCCATAGGAACAAGAATGCTAAAATTTCAATGTCACATGTAAGGATATAAACTTTCTGAAACTATTTTAGCCAGTTCTTAATACACAGCAGAACTGAGTATCAGGCAAATAAAAAGTGAGAGGGTGGTGGGCATAGAACTAGTACCTGAAGACACAAAATAACACCTATCAAAAATGGAAAAATAATTACACATTATGGGAAGAAATCCTTATAACAAATATGAGACTAATTTTATCAGAAAATAATTTGATGAGGGAGAAAAGGAAAAGCTTGATAGCTCATAGGTATTAGAAGAGCAGTTTTGTGTGGCATCATTTCTAGGAGGGAGGAAGTTAGAACAGACAGACTCTTCTTAGATACTTGGAAATAAAAGGCGGAAAAAAGAAGGAAGTAGCAGATATTAATGATCCTATAGAAACAAGATGATCTGAAACCAGAAGACACAAACATCTCCCACAAAAGTTTGCCATTTATTAATTAAACTGTAATTCACTAGGTGAGAAACCATTTTTCTTGGCTTTTAATGTTTCTTCTTATATTTGGGGAAGATCAATTTTCTGGCTTGCCTTTTCATGAAGACTGTATAGCAAACAATATGAAAGATAGAAAAAAAATACCCCCTTACAGAAAATGGCTGGTCAGGTTTGCTTGAAGTCTATTTCAAAAGATTTGGATTGTCTGGAAGTCTTGGCTTCACAGTATGATACAAACCCACTGGATGCAAAGCATCTCCCTGTGATGTTCCATGTTACTCTATGGGTAAGCGTAAAGGAAGAGCCTGAAAGAAGAAAAAAAAAGAGAGAGAAAGAGAGAACTACAAAAACAGCATCAAAACAAGTAACAAAATGGCATTAAGTATATACCTGTCAATAATCGTGGTAAATGTCAATAGATGTGCCAATCAAAGGACATAGGATGGATGATTGGTTAAAGAGATCAAACCTATATATATATATATATGTTTATATATATATATATATATATATATATATATATATATATATATATACACGCTGCCTTGTAGAGATTCCCTTCAGAGCTGAAGACAGAAAAAGACTGAAAGTGAGGGATGGAAAAAGACATTTCATGCAAATGGAAATAGAAAGAAATCTGGGGTAGCAATACTCATATCAAACAATGTAAACTTCGAAACAATGTCTATAACAAAAGGTAAAGAAGAGCATGATATCAAGACAAATGGTTCAATACAAGAAGATGATATAACATCCATGAATACATATATACCTAATATAGGAACATGTAAATATATAAAGCAAATATTAACAGACATAAAGGGAGAAACAGTAACACAATAAAAGTAGATGACATTAACACCCCTTGTACATCAAAGGATGGATCACCAAGAGAGAAAACCAATAAGGAAAGAGCAGTGTTAAATGGCCAAATGGACTTACTAATTATAAACAGGACATTACATTTTTAAAAATCAGCATATACACTCTTTCCAAGTGCACATAGAACATTCTTCAGGATAGATCATATTCTAGGTTCCAAAACAAGTCTCAACACATTTAAGAAGACTAAAATTACATCAAGCATATTTTTCTGACATAAAATATTGAGACTAGAAATTAAATAAAAATAATGTGAAAAGGGCACATAAACATGTGGAGACTAAATAACATTATTAAAAAGCCAACAGGTCAGCAAAGGAAATCAGAAAATATGCTCAGATGAATGAAAATAAAAACACAACTTTTCAAAATCTATGGGCACAAAAGAACTAGTTCTAAGAAGAAAATTTGTGGTGATATAAGCATACTCGATTAAACAAAAAATATTAAATAACTCAAATTTACCATCTATAGAAATTAGAAAAAGAAGAAACAAAGCCCAAGGTCAACAGAAGGAAGGATATAATAAATATTATGTTATAAATATATATACTAGTAAATATATACTATAAATATATAAACTAGTAAAGCTATAGAAAAAAAATACCTAGTATATATAGCTAAAAATATACAAAATTTGATGAAATTAAAGAAGCAGTTTTAAGAAGTATGAAGCAACACTGTCACTATTTGCTGATGATTATTGAAGATAAAGAAAACCCTAAAATTCACCAAAAACTAGAACTAGTATATGAATTGGGTACAACTTCAAGGTAGATTAAATACTCTGAAACCTCTTCTATATCTATGCCCTAACAATGAGCTACCAGAAAAATAAATCAAAGCCATCTACTACTGCACACACAAAAAATAAAATACCTCGGAATGAATTTAACCAACATATACTCTGGAAACTATAAGGCATTTATGTAGGATATTGAAGATAATACAGATAAACAGAAATATCAAGTGTTCCTGGATTGAAAGAATTAATATAATTAAAATGTCCATACAACTCAAAGCTATCTATATATTTAACAAAATTTCTTTCAGACACCCAGGTACTCTCCACAGCACTAGAACAAATGACTGCAAAATTTGTGTGGAACCACAAAAGACCTCAAATAGAAAAAGCAATCTTGAGAAAAAAAGAACAAACTTGGAGTTATTACACTCCCTGATTCCAGGCTCTAGTATAAGCTACAGAAATGAAAACAGTATTGTACTGGCACAAAACATACACATAGATCAATAAAACAAAAAAGAGACCCAAGAAATAAACCTGTGTACCCATATGGCCAATTAATCTATCCAAAAGGGGCATGAATATACAATAAAAAAAGATATTATCTTCAATAAGTCATGTTATGAATACTGTATAGCTACATATAAAAGAATCAATTTAGAATATTTTCTCAGATATACAAATAAGCACACAATGGATTAAAGATCTGAATTTAAGATCACGGGGAGGGAGGAAGGAGGGGGGTTCAGGATGGGGAACACGTGTATACCTGTGACAGATTCATGTTGGTGTATGGCAAAACCAATACAATATTATAAAGTAATTAACCTCTAATTAAAATAAATAAATTTATATTTTTTAAAAAAGAAATCATAAAAGTCCTGGAAATATCAATAACCTCAGATATGAAGATAACCACACCCTTATGGCAGAAAACAAAGAGTAACTAAAGATCCTCTTGATGAAGGTAAATGAGGAGAGTGAAAGACCTGGCTTAAAACTCTACATTCAAAAAACTAAAATCATGTCATCTGGTCCCATTGCTTCATGACAGATTGTTTGGGAAGCAATGGAAACAGTGACAGACTTTATTTTGGGGGGCAGCAAAATCACAGCAGATAGTGACTGCAGCCATGAAATTAAAAGATGCTTGCTTCTTAGAAGAAGAGCTATGACCAACCTAGACAGCATATTAAAAAGCAGAGACATTAATTTGCCGACAAAGGTCCACAGTCAAAGCTATGGTTTTTCCAGTAGTCATGTATGGATGTGAGAACTGGACTATAAAGAAGGCAGAGTGCCGAAGATTTGGTGCTTTTTAACTGTGGTTTTGGAGAAGACTCTTGTGAGTCCCTTGGACTGCAAGATCAAACCAGTCAATTTTAAAGGAAATCTTAAGATGCTGAGGCTGAAGCTCCAATACTTTGGCCACCTGATGCGAAGAGCCAACTCATTAGAAAAGAAACTATTGCTGGGAAAGATTGAAGGTGGGAAAAGATGGAGACAACAGAGGATGAGATGGTTGGATGGCATCACCAACTCAATAGACAGGAGTTTGAGCAAGCTCCGGGACATGGGGAAGGACAGGGAAGTCTGGCATGCTGCAGTCCATGGGGTTGCCAGGAGTCGGACACAACTGAGCAACTGAACAACAACAGCAATACTCTTTGACAGTACATTTTATTGAATTGATCTCATCAGGCAAAGAAAACAAAAGCAAACATAACACATGGGACATAATAAAACTTAAAAGTTTTAGGATAGCAAAAGAATCCATCAGCAAAACAAAAAGTCAGCCCCACTGAGTGTGAGAAGGCATTTGCAGCTGATGTTTGATAAGGGGTTAATATCCAAAGTATATTTAAAACTCATATACCTCAATATTGAAAAAAAAAAAAAATCCAAACAACCTAACCGAAAATGCATAGAAGACCTGAATAGGGGTTTTGCGAAGAGACAGGAAGATGGCCACCAGATCCATGGAAAGATATTCAATATTGCTAACCATTAGGGAAAATGCATCTAATGACCAAAAGGATATCATCTCTTCTTTGTCAGGATGGCTACCATCAAAAAGATAAATAATAAAGTGTTTGCAAGGCTGTGATAAAAGGAAATCCTAGTATTTGGTGATGGCAATGTAAATTGGTGCAGCCACTATCAAAAACATTATGGAAATCCTCAAAAAATTAAAAATAGGGCTACCATATGATCCAGAAATCTACTCCTGGGTAAATATCTGAATAAAATGACAGTGATTCAAAAAGATACATGCATCCCAATGATCATATCAATACTATCTATGGTAGTCAAGATATGGAAGCAAGTTAACATCCATCATAGACGAATGGATAAAGACAATGTGGTGTACACACACACACACAATGGAATATCACTCAGCCATAAAAAAAGAATGAAATTTTGTCATTTGAAAAAATATAGATGGATCTGGAGGGTATTATGCTTACTGAAATGTTAGAGAAAGACAAACAGATGAACAAGCATAACAAAATAGAAACAGGCTCACAGTTATAGAGAACAAACTAGTGGTTACTAATGAGGAGAGGGATGGGGGAAGGGCAAATAGGTGAAGGGGATTAAAAGCTATAAACTACTAGCTATAAAATAAATAAGATACAAGGATGTAATATACAATACAGGAAATATAGCCAACATTTTTTAGTAACTTTAGATGAAGTATCATGTGTAAAATATCAACTCATTATGCTATTTACCTAACACCAACATATTATTGTTAGTTAACTATACTTTAATAAGAAAAAAATAATAACTAAATGTCTGTGGATAAATGAAATGGATGAAGAAACTGATGTTATATGTATTTATATAAATCATTAATATATAGTATATAGAAAGTACATTGCATGTATATATACAATAAAATATTGTTCCATCTTAATAATATTAGCTTATTTATATAAATATATGTCCACAGTAGAACATTATAAGTTTGGGTATACACACACACACATCAAAATATTATCAGCTTTAAAAAGAAAGGAATTCCTGGCTTTGCCAACAGCAGAAATGAACACAGAGGACATACTGATGATTAAAATAAGCCAGACAGAACAAGAATATAACATTATATCATTCATATGTGTATTGAAAAACAATGAACTAATATCAGAGAATAAATGGTAGTTAGCAGAGGCTAGGAGTCAAGAAGAAACGCAGATATTGATCAAATAGTATAAATTTTAAGTTACAAGATGAATAAGTTCTAGAAACCTGGTGTGCAGCATGATGACTACAGTTAGCAGTGAATTGTATCGTTGAAATTTGCTGTGAGTAGGTATCAAATGTTCTTATTACAAAAAAGTAACTCTTTTTAATGTATTTCTAAAGATTTTATCTTTTGACATCATGATAAATATATTTTGTACCTTCGTTTTCCAATTTTTTGCTGCTGGTATAGAACTATATAATTGAATTGTACATTAACTGAATATTGTGCAAATTCACCAAATTCAATTTTTTGTTTTTGTCTACTTGTTTTTTAATAGATTCTCAAAAACAGTTTTTAAAATAGACTCTTTAGGATGTTAATGTACCTAATATATTAAAATATTCTTTACCATATCTTCTTTTGTTAATGAATTATTTAGAAGTATATTGTTACATTACAAATATTTGTATTTTCCTTATATATCTTATCTATTGATTTACATTTAAATTCTAGTTTGCTGAAAGAATATAGTAAGATTTCTATTGTTTTTAAATTTATTAAGACACTTTATGATAAGCATATGGCAATCGTAAATGTACACATGAAAAATATGAGTATTCTATGGCTGCTTTAAACTAAAATTTGGTCAGAATGGTTGATAGTGTTGATTATATATTTTATGTCTTTAGTAATTTGTAATTTAGTAAATTTAGTAATTTGTGCTATTTGTTAGTTGCCAAGAGCAGAGTGTAAAATTTTCTATATTTAATTATGGAATTTGCTATGGTAACAGAAATGTTCTGATTCTGTTTGATCTTCTTTTAACTCTTCATTCATCTGCCTTGCTGCTCTACTATAAATTCATAAAGATTTATAAATATTACCTTTCTGATGAATTTGTTTTTTTCATCCTGAAATGTCCTCTTACCATCAATATTGTTTTTTAAACTCTAGAAAGTAAACAGTCACATTAAAAAAAAATCCATTCTAGCTGTCCCTGCATTTGATTGAATGGTTTAGACCATTAATATTTACCATATTTTTGGATATGGTTGTATTTAGAGTCATTATGCTTATAATTTTATTTCTGTTTTTCTTTTTCTTTTTTGTTGTTGTTTGTTTGTTTCCAGCTTTTCTTCCTTCATTTGGATCATTTGTGATTTTTTTGAGGAAGGGAATTATACTTGTTCAAATTTTTGGTTGTTGTTGATTTACCTTATGCATTTTTAATGTTCACACTCCATTTAAGTTAATATTATACCATTTAACTTTTAAAAATATGTGATTCTTTATTATAGTCTGAAGAAGTAGAATATAGACAATAAAGGAGGAGTCATTTTTCAAACTTCTTTTTGTGTGTGTGTTGGAAATATTCTTTCAAAATCTCACAGTGTTCACTTTAAAAAACAGATTAACTTGGCATCTAACAAAAGTGGAAAAAGATGTGGGGTTACCTCTGGTGCTTCTAGAGAACCATCTCAGGGCTCCATTAAATCATTTGAGATCCACTAATGCATGAGAAACACTGGGCTGGAAGAAGCACAAGCTGGAACCAAGATTGCCAGGAGAAATATCAATAACCTCAGATATGCAGATGACATCACCCTTATGGCAGAAAGTGAAGAGGAACTAAAAAGCCTCTTGATGAAAGTGAAAGAGGAGATTGAAAAAGTTGGCTTAAAGCTCAACATTCAGAAAACGAAGATCATGGCATCTGGTCCCATCACTTCATGGGAAATAGATGGGGAAACTGGAAACAGTGTCAGACTTCATTTTAGGGGGCTCCAAAATCACTGCAGATGGTGATTGCAGCCATGAAATTAAAAGACACTTACTCCTTGGAAGGAAAGTTATGACCAACCTAGATAGCATATACAAAAGCAGAGACACTACTTTGCCAATAAAGGTCCATCTAGTCAAGGCTATTGATTTTCCAGTAGTCATGTATGGATGTGAGAGTTGAACTGTGAAGAAAGCTGAGCACCAAAGAATTGATGCTTTTGAACTGTGGTGTTGGAGAAGACTCTTGAGAGTCCCTTGGACTGCAAGGAGATCCAACCAGTCCATTCTGAAGGAGATCAACCCTGGGATTTCTTTGGAAGGAATGATGCTAAAGCTGAAACTCCTTTGGACACCACATGCGAAGAGTTGACTCATTGGAAAGGACTCTGATGCTAGGAGGGATTGGGGGCAGGAAGAGAAGGGGACAACTGGGGATGAGATGACTAGATGGCATCACCGACTCGATGGACATGGCTTTGTGTGAACTCCGGGAGTTGGTGATGGACAGGGAGGCCTGGCGTGCTGTGATTCATGGGGTTACAAAGAGTCAGACAAGACTGACTGGCTGAACTGAACTGAACTGAATGCAAAGATAGGATTTAGTAGCCTACATGAACCCCTTTCAATTTTGAGATTATTTTGCAATTTCATTTGTATGTGTAGAGTCTGACATGGTGATATGCAAGTTTTAGGATCAGAGGTATGGGCATTTGGAGGTCATGGTTGAGTGATCATGTAATCCTGCTATTAGTCTGTTCAGAATTATTACTCATATTGGTGCCCAGGGGTGATCAGGCCCCACAAAATCACAAATCAAGCTTAAGATACCCATGGCTCTCAATTTATTAATTTTCAGTAAGGCACCATTGCTATACAAACTGTGAAACTTGGTGTTTAAGTGATGAAAGATATTCTCTCTTGTAAGACAGATGAACAAGGAACCAAATATTAATTTGACAAGTAAATACTCTAGTGAGTATAGAATTAAAGTAAGAGATATATAAACATTCTAGCAAAAAGTCCTTAGGCTAAGATTGCTTGAGACTGTTTCCTAATTTAGTGAAAATCTTTTCAAGGAAATGGAGTTTTTGAAATCTGATTCAGGCTCCTGCTTGGTTAGTGTTAAATGCACCCTAACCAATTTCTGCCTTTAATCTTCAAGGTCATATCATCTTTAAGTGGTAAGTTCATTTTTTTTTAACCTGTATCTTCATATTAGTTTCCTAGGGCTGCTAGAAAAAAATCGTCATAAACTTAGTAACTTAAAGCAACAGAAATTCTCCACAGTTCTGGAGGCTAGAAGCCGCAAATCAAGGTGTGGGCTGGATCGTCCTTTCTCTGAAGGCTTCTTCCTCTTGCTAAGTCGTGGAGATTGCCGGCAATCTTTGGCATTCCTTTGCTTGAATCGGTATCACTCCAGTTTCTGCTTCTGTATTCACATGGTGTTCTCCCCTCTGTGTCTCTATGTCTTCGAATAGCATTTTTCCTCCCTATGCCTGTGCCTCAATCTCCAAACAGCCCTCTTTTTATAAAGACACCAAACATTGAATTTAGGACCACCCTAATCCAGTATGACCTCCTCTTAGCTTAATTACATTTGAAGTACCTTATTTCCAAATAAGGTCACATTTAGAGGTTTCGAGTGAATATAAACTTGAGGAGTGACACTATTCAAATCAGTACATATGCCCATCATATTGTCTAGTCAACCTCTAACGCATTAAAAATAATCTTATTTTGCTTTATCCTCATGCAAATTTTCAGCCACTAATCAAATTGAGTGTGTATATTTTCTGTTTTTCATTCTATCTCTTCTATGTTCTACCTTATGACTGACCTTCTTCCTCACGCTAACCTAGTGCCTTCTTGCCTCTTTTACTTGTCTGGCTTCTCAAATGTTCTAAACTTCTAAAGCTTCTCACCCTGCCTGAGACATATCTCTCTCCTCTTTCTGCCCTCCGCTTCTTTTGAAACTGGGGCTAATTTATTTCAGTGTTTTCTTTTAATTTTAACTGGTTGCATATACTTGAATGGAGATGAGTAGCAGCCATAAAACAAGGAGATGGTCCTGTAAATGGTCAAGTACCTGGTGGTGTTAGTGGTAGAGAATCCACTTGCCAGTGCAGAATCCACTCACCAGACACAGGATGTGGATTTGATTCCCAGGTGGGGAAGGTCCCTTGGAGGAGAGCATGGCAACCCATTCCAATATTCTTGCCAGAGAATCCCATGGACAGAGGAACCTGGTGTGTTACACTTCATAGAGTCTCAAACAGTTGGAGTCATCTGAGCACATATGCGCCCACCTTATTACAGAAGTTCAGATAATTTGAACAAGTATTTTGTGAAATAATTATTGTTTTGATTTTTCTTTTTAATACTCATGTGGTATAACTTAGTATAAGATTCCAAATTGTTATAAAGTTGGATATGAAAAATATCATCAAAAGTAAGCATATATTTAAAAAGATTGAGAAACAAAGTACATGGTTTCCTTCAAATATATTTTCCTCTGAATTGTCTATTGATTTTTTCTTAAAGTATAAAGTTAGCAAAATTCAAAAGATGACTGAAATAAAAACACTGATCACAAAACCTGTGACACTCTTACAAAAATGTGTGAGAGTTGTTCAGATTAAGTAAATTTAAACATAGCTATTTTCAGGTTAACAATTGCTTTCTGATGTTTATACATACCAAATATTCTGCTCATATTAAAAAAAAATTTCAGTAGCCTTTAATATAAGGGTGATATGATAACTGAGATTTCCAGCAATTTTATAGCTCTTGGAGCACTTCACATACTACTCTTTATATACCATCACAGTATCTCCTGTGGTTCACTGAGACTGAGCTCTAGTGGTCTGAGACTTTAATTTTTCTGCTGTCTTTAACTGGTCTTTGACAGAATCAAAGAAACTCTTGGCAACTGCAATTTGACGTTAGCAGTTTCCACTCTTAAATGGTGTAGTATAAATTTTAATTGTGTTCTCCTTAGGCTGGGCTAAGTCTCCTCACTAACAAAGAGAAATTGAGAGCTACCCAGCGTTCACATATGCACAGGCCTTTGTTGTTCTCCACTCATCATCTTAAAGGCATCATTGTCATTAAATACTGATAGTTATATAAGATGTTGCCATTATTCTTTAAATGAATAATATATTTTACAGCATTTATGATATGGAAAATTGGTAAAGGTCCCAAAAGCATCTCTTGAGAAGGTCATCTATGGTCTTTGCTTATGTTTACGTACACTTTAAAAAAATAGACTTTTGTGACCAATAAGGGGTTAATATCAAAAATATATAATTAGATAACTCAATATTAAAAAAAAACTTAAATGGGCAGTAAAACTGAATATATGTTTTCACAATGAAAACACGCAGATGGCCAACAAGCACATGAAAAGATGCTCAAAATCACTAATCATTAGGGAAATTAAAATAAAAATCAAAATGAGAAATAACCTCACACCTGTTTAGAATAGGTACCATCAGAAAGATCACAAATTACAAATATTGACAAGGATGTGGAAAAAAAGAGAATTCTAGTATGCTGTTCATAGGGATATAAATTGGTGCAACCACTATGGAAAGCAGAATGTTGCTGTACAGTCAGCTAAGTTGTGTCCAACTCTTTGTGTCCCAGAAACTGCAGCATGCCAGGCTCCCTTGTCCTTTGCTGTCTCCTGGAGTTTGCTCAGATTCATGTCCATTGAATCAGTGATACTATCTAACCATCTCATCCTCTGCCATCCCCTTCTCCTTTTGCCTTCAATCTTTTCCAGCATCAGAGATTTTCTAGAGATTCACTTACATGTGGAATCTTTGTAAAACAAACAAATGAATATAACAAAGCAGAAACAGACTTACAGAGGTAGAGAACAAACTAATTGTTAACAATGGAGAGAAGCAAAACAGAGAGGCAGTGAGGTAGAGGGTTAAGAGGTACAAAATATTATGTATAAAATAAACAAGCTATAAGTATATACTGTTCAGCACAAGGAATATAACAAATATTTTATAATAACTTTACATGGGGTATAATCTATAAAAATATTGAACCACTAAATTGCATACTAATATAATAAAAAACTGCTTCTAGAAAAAATGAAGCAAGTTGGAAGTGGCAAAAAAATGAAGGAAAGGAAGAAAAAGAAAATATACTCTTTCAATGTACTACTACAAATTGCTCCTTAAGAAGCATACCTCATGAGACTCCTGAAGGCGATGGGAGCTGTTTATCATTTCTGCTCCCTCCAGTTCCCTTCTGTGAAACATCACCAGATTCTAGATGAAAACAATACAGAATAGGAGAATGTGGTATCATGGTAAAGACTAATCACTGTTGTAGGATGGAATCAGAGTTGGTAGACTGCTTGCTGAGCTATCTTGGGCAATTTTCCTGGCTTTTTGAGGCTTCAGTTTTGGTAGCTGTATATCAGGCATATTGACAATACCATTTCACAGGTTTATATTAAAAATAAAAAAGAAATGCTGCATCCATATTTTTCAGTTCAGTTCAGTTGCACAGTCATGTCCGACTCTCTGCCACACCATGAATCACATCACACCAGGCCTCCCTGTCCATCACCAACTCCTGGAGTCTACCCAAACTCATGACCATCGAGTCGGTGATGCCATCCAGCCATCTCATCCTCTGTCGTCCCCTTCTCCTCCTGCCCCCAATCCTTCCCAGCATTAGGGTCTTTTCCAATGAGTCAGCTCTTCATATCAGGTGGCCAAATATTGGAGTTTCAGTTTCAACATCAGTCCTTCCAAAGAACACCCAGGGCTGATCTCCTTCAGAATGGACTGATTGGATCTCCTTGCAGCCCAGGGGACTCTCAAGAGTCTTCTCCAACACCACAGTTCAAAAGCATCAATTCTTCGGCCCTCAGCTTTCTTTACAGTCCAACTCTCACATTCATATGTGACTACTGGAAAAACCATACCCTCGATTAGATGGACCTTTATTGGCAAAGTAATGTCTCTGCTTTTTAATATGCTGTCTAGGTTGGTCATAACTTTCCTTCAAAGGAGTAAGTGTCTTTTTAATTTCATGGCTGCAATCACCATCTGCAGTGATTTTGGAGCCCAGAAATATAAAGTCTGACACTGTTTCCACTGTTTCCTCATCTATTTGCCATGAAGTGATGGGACCAGATGCCATGATCTTCGTTTTCTGAATGTTGAGTTTTAAGCCAACTTTTTCACTCTCCTCTTTCACTTTCATCAAGAAGCTCTTTAGTTCTTCACTTTCTCCCATAAGGGCGGTATCATCTGCATGTCTGGGATTATTGATGTTTCCCCCACCAATCTTGACTCCAGTTTGTGCTTCCTCCAGCCCAGCATTTCTCATGATGTACTCTGCATATAAGTTAAATAAGCAGGGTGACAATATACAACCTTGACATACTCCTTTCCCAATTTGGAACCAGTCTGCTGTTCCATGTCCACTTCTAACTGTTGTTTCCTGACCTGCATATAGATTTCTCAAGAAGCACATCAGGTGGTCTGGTATCCCATCTCTTTAAGAATTTTCCACAGTTTATTGTGATGCACACATACTTTTCAGTAAAAAGTGTGATAAAGAAAAGTTAGATATCACTTAAAATTTCCTAAAAATGTATACCACTGATATATAAAATTCAAAAGTTTCATGAGTAAATATAGAAAAAGTGATTCTTACACTTGTGATAAATTATGTGAAGATTATTTTTAAAATGGAAGCATAGTCAGAGACACTCTATAGCAATCACAACCCAAGTGAATCTTCAAAGACTTAAGCATCTCTTTGATGATGCAAAAGTTGTTTATAGTAGATGACAGTTGTGGTGGTAGTGGTGGGTGGTGGTAGGGATAAGAATGTGTCATCTAAGAAGAACGAAGTATGCAATTCATCTGAACAAAATTGCATCTCCAAATAAAGTCATGAGTGATATCAATGATGTAGCACAGCAAACATTTCTGGAACTTACTGTAAGAAAAATCTCATGGGAGAGTTCAGCTAAGTCACTCCACGGCATTGATGTCTCAGCATTGATTTCTTTTGGCCAAGTCACCTGAGAACGTTAACCTAACACGAGCCCCCTCAAACAACTGCAGGCTTACAAGCAAGTATAAGTACCTAATAGGACTTCCTGTATGAGAAATAGTCTTCCTTACCTCCCAGGGCCTTCTCCTTGAGCTCTCCTTAGACAAAATTCCTCTACAGAGCTTACCAAAACCCTTCTCTTTTTAATTTAAACTGACTGATCCAACCTTACCCCCAGAACTTGGAAGCATTCCACCCAAGGGCCCTAATAAAGACATGTGTCCAATCCCCGGTTTTACTCTCTCTCTGATCGCCCTCTGCCTTGAACTCCCCATGTGACTGACTCCTGGAGCCATGTCATGTATTTCCTCCAGATCTTGTGAATAATAAACTTCTCTATTTCAGCCTCTCTTGTCATCTGTTGTTGAACTATTCAAATGTGGCTCACCACCCAGCACCTATACTCCAATGAACAAATGTTAACAAAGTCATAACCCCTTAACGAAATTATGATGCCAACTGCATTTCGGCCCACCACAGACGTATGGGATAAACAAAAACTCAAAGCAGAAAACCATCCAGCGGAAGAGACAGCTTGAAAAAAAAAAAAACCTGGCAGATATAAGTTTATAGATGAGAATTTGACAGTTTTAAAATATCTTTTGACTATATATGAAATATTTGGTATTATCTAAATATCAACACATTTTCTAAATTGAGTGCTCCCATTTTAAAGAAAAGACAGTTGAGAGAAACAAGGAATCCTGACCTAACAAACAAAGTCATTTCTCTATTTGAGACTGTAATACAATCTTTTTTTTTTCCTTCTTCTCATTTCTCTTGGGTGTTGTCTGTAATTTTACAATATGAACCACAGAGAAGGTTGAAATGAGGAAGAGCCAAAATAACCGCCAACAAACAACTAAAGGGGAAAATAACAGGGGGAAAAAGACAAAGATTCTTTAGAGATAACACTATATTAAAAAAAAAAGTTTTAGGGGTTCTCAGAGAATGTAGTTTGATTTTTAATGTTCTTGCCATAAAACTGTAACTTCCTCGAAGAAACTATTCTTATCTTATTGATATTAAAGCAATATAATACTTAGCTTAAAATTATTCACCTGGGCCCTATACTCCCTCTATATCTTGAAAGGGGTAAATACTTCTTTTGTTGAACAGAAATAAAAATTCAATTGGAATACAGTTCAGGCCATAGTGTACTGTGTAACAATTTTGCATCATCCTTTCTTTGCTTCAGTCATCCAGTGAAAACATTTTTCCACAGGTACAATATGTGACATGGGTTATAATTATTTCTAAATTATATTCAGAGGTCTTCTGATGCCATTTACAATAACATGAGCTTATCTTCAACTTACCCCCATACTGGTAAAGTATCAGAGAGGGAAAGTGTCTTATAATCTTAGGATTGAATCTCAGCCTTTGAGTTATCCTGTATTCCTTAACAGTGACCATCACAAAGTGCCTTGCAATGATGTCCCTTCCCCACTCCTATTGACATGGGACAGGATGGTTAAAGGGGTCTGGAGTTGGGTATTTCCCTTCCCCAAGTTAGGTTGTGTGCATGCTAAGCCACTTCAGTCATGTCCAATTCAGTGTTACACTATGGACTACAGCCAACCAGGCTCTTTTACCCATGGGGTTCTCCAGGGAAGAATATTGGAGTGGGTTGCCATTTCCTACTTCAGAAAATCTTAGTAACCTAGGAATCGAACCCATATCACTATGTCCACTTGCATTACTAAAAGTGCCGCCTGTGGAGACTCCAGCAAGTTAGATTCTGGTTAAATAGCTTCCCTGAGAGCAACTCTTGTTAAGAATAGAATACTCATAAATATTTCAGCATGGTTCCTTCTCTACTTTCGATGCCAGAAATATGTGGAAAATTTGTATCTGATATTTACTGTGGGAACTGAATAGAATTCCAGGATATGAAATTCACAGAAGTTGGAACTTCCCTGGCCATCTAGTGGTTAAGACTTTGCCTTCCAATGCAGGGGCTAAAGGTTCAATCCTTGGTTGGGAAGCTAAAATCCCACATGCCTTGCAGCCATAAAGCAAAAGCAGTATTGTAACAAATTCAATATAGACTTTAAAAAATGACCTGCATTAAAAAAATCATAAGAACATAAAATAAAATTCACACAAGTGTGGGTGGCCCTACATAGATTATGGGGTCCTCCTGGAATTTTTAACTCACAAATCTGTCCACAAAGAGCCTTCAGTAATTAGGCAGTTACAGTGTTTTCCTATCCTGGCATTTGTTCCTGTGGAAGTTTCTCCCCGTGGGTTCCTGTTTCCAGTAAATTGTGATTCTCTGAATCTGTCTGTCTCTCCAAATTTTCAGGCTACATGTTGCTATGTGATCAAATTTCTCTAAGAGTTATTGAATTTTTAGTTCTCTTCAGTTTTTTAACTCATTGTTAGGACAGAGGGGTGACTTCTAAGATCTGTATAAGCTAGTTGAACCTGGAAGAAGTTTGAGAGGCATAACAGAGAAAGTCTAGATTGCCTGAACCAGACTGTTAGTAAAAAAAATCTAGCCTTTTAGGCCTCAGCTAGTGAGAGTTCAAAAGATCATGAAGAAAGTGTTCTTGGAAAGTAGAAGAAAGGGGATGGTTGTCAGGTACTAACAGATAGCTTAGAAAAATTGCTTCTACTGTCTTGTAGAAAACAGAACATATAATGGATGAATTTCATAAAACAGTGAAGGAGAATCCCAAGCAAAGTGCCTAAGTTTCTGCCTGGTTTTTACTTCTTTCTACTAGGGTTGCTTTTTGGAGCCTATGGCAGGACTGTATAGGTAAAGAGAGCACATATCCTTAAAATGTTAGAGTAAGATTATAGGTTCTCTGGAGACAATCCCTTTCCCTTTAGAAAGAGCTTTTGCCTTAACAAAAAAGCTTAGGACCTTAGCAGAGAGACTGATGACTGACCGTGGATCATGTTTCCATGTAACTTGAACTCTCCATCATGAACTGGATGTAGTCTGACCCACCCAAGCAAAGGACCAGAAGTGCCTAGCAGCACTCTTCATCATCAAATAAAAGTGGTATACATACTACCAGTCTCAAACATATCCTGAATGCACAAGAAAGTTGCATGGAAGTAGTCATCCATGGCTCTTACTGTTAATATATTGCTTTTTCTCTCTCAGGCAACACATACAGTTTCATGATAAGTTTTCTATGACCAGTTTACTGAGGAACTGAAAACTTGAGTCTATTTAACTTATGACCCTGGACAGCCTGAGAGTCAACAGTTGCAGTACATCATCCCCACTCTGATAAAGTTCTGAAGAGTTCTGAAAGGCAGTTATAAAAGTGATAAGAACTCCAAACAACTCACTTGCTATTTGCCTGGAATGAGGGTTGGTGATAGAAATCTACATCAACTCATAAGCTGTGGACAATGGTTTGGCTGGATGGTAAAGGACGCAGAAAAACATGATTGGAAAATTGATGGCAAGGAGGTCTGGGATGGAGACCTGCTCTGAATATGTATATGTCTGAATATTTGTGTCCCATGTGAATGATCCCTAAAGATGACCTGAAAAAAAAAAAAGGCAAATAACCCCTGGAAAGGATAGCTTAGTCTGCAGATAGCTGTCAGACTCCATCTCAAGCCTTTCCTCTCATAGCCCAATAAGTCCCTAAACCAAGGGGCCACAGTGGTAGGAACCGAGATTACTCATTATCTTGGCAACATAGTCTTTCACTCACCAAGGCAGACCTAGACAGCTGACTCAGTCATAGCTGGGTGCCCAATCTATCAGCATTAGAGGCCAACACTGAGTACCATTTCCCAGGACGATCAGCCAGCTACTTGGTGTCAGGTTGATTACATTGGACTACTTTCCTCATGGAAGGAGTAGCACTGTGTTCTTACTGAAATAGACATGTATTCTGGACATGGAGTTGTACTTCCTGCCTGCAATTATTCTGCCAAAACCACCATCCATGGACTAACAGAATGTCATATTCACTCTTATGGTACTCTATGAAGTATTGTTTATGACCAAGAAATCCTTTTCACAGCAAATGAAGTGTGGCAATGGGTCCACGCTCGAGGAATTTACTGATCTTACCATGTTCTCCAAAATTCTCAGACAGTTGGATTGATAGAAAAGTGGAATAGCCTTTTGAAGTCCCAGTTACATATCACATGTGCGCTGTTACCTTTTAGGGCTGAAATTATGCCTTTCAAGATCCGGTTTATGCTCTAAATCTGTCTAACATACAATCCTATTTCTCCCATAGTCAGGAAAAAGGGAGGGGGAGTAGCTATGGCTTATCTAACTATTCCTTCTTATGATCTGCTGCAAAATATTTTTTTTTTTTCCTGCACCCATGACTCGACTCTGCTGGTCTAGAGGTCTTAGTTTCAATAGGAGAAATACTTTCACCAGGAGACACATTAATTCTATTAAACTGGAAATTTAGACTGGTATCTTGACACTTTGGTCTTCTTATGTATCTGAATCAACAGGAAAAGAAAGGAGTTATTGTGCTGCCCGGGGTGATTGATCATTACTATGAAGGCAAAATTGAGTTGCTATTATGCAAGGGGAGTAAAGAGGAGTGCATCTGGAATATAGGTGATATTTTGTCTTATGATTAAAGTAAGTGGAAAATCTAAAGTCCAATTTGCAAGACTATGGCCCATACCTTTTGAAAATGAAAGTGTGGATCAACCCACTGGGCAAAGAAATATAATCAGCTGGAGTATTTACTGAGATCAAAGGGGATATAGAAAGGGTAGTAGAAAAAGTAGTTATACATACCAGTTCTACTCATATGGCTAGTTGCAGATGCAAGGACCTATGTAATAATTGTAATTCTGTGCTACTTATTTGGATTTAGTCTGCATATACATTAGCCAATTATTTTTATCTTTCTCATCTTTTTCCCTTTATCATCTAACATATGGTGTGTTAATAAAATAATAGATTTATTTTCAACATTTAAGTTATAAAATATCAAAGAGAGAATATGAATCAGCAATAAAAAGAGTGCATGAATATTTATGTTCAAGGACATCCACATCCCTTCTACAGACAAGTTTAGCGTGTTTTTGATGTGTGTAGGAAAGTTGTGTAATGTTAAGTGAAAGTATCACTTTGGTGTCTTAGTCGAAGATGCAATATGGCTTAAAGATATGTGTACATATACCAGATTGACAAAAGGTCACTTCCAATGACTTTAGTGATGTGTCTAAATGGGTGGGCTGAACTGCATTACTAAGAATTCCCTTTCAGGTAGGTTTCCAGTTAGGATAGACAATAAGAGAGCTTCTTTAGTGACAGCTGAAGATTGTAGGGAGAAATCAGCCACTGACAGCACACATGTACCTTCTCAGTGTTATTCTATCCAACATTGGCCTACACGTTACTGTAAGGGAATTTTGCAAGATTGAAGGCAGGAGGAGAAGGGGTTGACAGAGGACGAGATGGCTGGATGGCATCACTGACTTGATGGACATGAGTTTGAGTAAGCTCCAGCAGTTGATGATGGACAGGGAAGCCTGGAGTGCTGTGGTCCATGGGGTATCAAAGAATCGGACATGATTGAGCGGCTGAATTGCAGTTCCAATTAGTTGACTTCGAAGTAACCAAAAGGGAGAATATAGTCAATAAATCAGCGAAAGCCTTTTAAAGATAGAATGGGTCCTTCCAATGCAGGGGACATAAGAGACAAAGGTTCTATCCCTGAGATGGGAAGATCCCCTGGAGGAGGGCATGGCAACCCACTCCAGTATTCTTGCCTGGAGAATCCCATAGACAGAGAAGTTTAGTGAGCTACTGTCCATAGAGTCACAGAAGCAATTTAGCACTCATGTTCATGTTTAGGCTTCCTTGCAAATATTGTTTTATGGGCAGGATAAGAAGGATCAGCCATCCAAGGCTCTGCATCAGAACAGTGATGCAAAGAAGCAGATACAACGATACTACTTCACTGAAAAGGACACTAGCAACACTCAATGTTAGCACTACCAGAGCACAAATACAGCTTTGAGTGCCTGTCCAACTGATGATGGGTGTTGAAGATTCAAGGATCTAGTAAAGATAACAGAGAGTCATCAGTGAAATAGCTCTGTGTTAGGATTCTATCTCCATAGTCTTCTTTGTTCCTCAGTTCAGTTCCGTTCAGTTCAGTCACTCAGTCGTGTCTGACTCTTTGCAACCCCATGAATCGCAGCACACCAGGCCTCCTTGTCCATCAGCAACTCCTGGAGTTCACTCAAACTCATGTCCATCTAGTCAGTGATGCCATCCAGCCATCTCATCCTCTGTCATCCCCTTCTCCTCCTGCCTCCAATCTCTCCCAGCACCAGAGTCTTTTCCAATGAGTCAGCTCTTCACATGAGGTGGCCAAAATACTGGAGTTTCAGCTTTAGCATCAGTCCTTCCAATGAACACGCAGGACTTATCTCCGTTAGGATGGACTGGTTGGATCTCCTTGCAGTCTAAGGGACTCAAGAGTCTTCACCAATACCACAGTTCAAAGGCATCAATTCTTTAGCGCTCAGCTTTCTTCACAGTCCAACTCTCACATCCATACATGACCACTGGAAAAACCATAGCCTTGACTAGACGGACCTTTGTTGGCAAAGTAATGTCTCTGCTTTTCAATATGCTCTCTAGGTTGGTCATAACTTTCCTTCCAAGGAGTAAGTGTCTTTTAATTTCATGGCTGCAATCACCATCTGCAGTGATTTTGGAGCCCAGAAAAATAAAGTCTGACACTGTTTCCACTGTTTCCCCATCTATTTCCCATGAAGTGATGGGACCTGATGATTGTTCCTAACTGTTGCCTATCCCAGTATACCAGTATTCCCAAGCCATCTGTGAACTGCATGATATGTTTTCAACACATTTCTTATCTTATTAAATAAGCCATTTGCTTTTGTTGCTTCCAATGATGAATGTTGACAGGTATATTTGCCACCTAGACTCAACTCCTCAACATCAGGAATTGTTTATTCTGATTCTTTTCTATCCTTTCCTATTGTTACCTAAGAAATGCTTCTTGCATGCACCTACGAATTTATGAATGTGATTCCTGCATTTGTGGTCATTTTTCCAACTAATTTGGCTTAATTGTTTGCTCGTCTTTTTGCTTTCTTGTTATTTGTGTTTGTTTTGTTTATTCTTCCATATATATATATATATATATATATATATATATATATATATACTACACGGACTGCAGACTGCCAGGCTCCTCTATTCATGGAATTTTTCAGGCAAGAATCCTGGAGCAGGTTGCCGTTTCCTACTCCAGTAGATCTTCTCAACCCGAGAATCAAACCAGCATCTCTTTCCTCTCCTGCATTGGCAGAGGGATTCTTTACCACTGCACCACCTGGGAAACTTTTGGCCTTAGGCACTACATTAAACCTCCAGATGGCTAAGCTTTTTCATATTAAAAATTGGCGTGAATGTGGTATTTAACACAAAGGATAGCCAGTTATTAAGTTTTAATCAGATAATACAAATAAATGACTTATTTGTTATTTTTGTTTCTGTTCTTACAATCATTTATAGAGCACCTGCTAGTTTTTTTGTGTTTTTATATTTTCATAATATAATTTTTAGGAGACATTTCATCATGTAATTACACTAAATCCAATTGTTCAATATATTATATCCTTGAAGCAAATTTTTATTACAAATTATTTTTAAATCTAAAAATAAACACATTTATGTAAGGTTTACAAATAAGAGAGTATTTCCATTTCTTTTTTGGGGAGTGTAATTTTTCCTTTTTGAGGGCAGTATGGAACAATTACATGGAGACACTTATTAGAAGATTTAATGATATTATTATGTAACTTTGTTTTCAACATCATTTGCAGTAGTGGTTCACAAGTTTGAGTTTATCCACAAAGCATTTTGACGGGAAGCAATAAAATAATTCTTATAAACAAATATAACATTGCAGAAAACCTAAAATTAAATATAGCCACTACCAAAAAACATAATGCAGAAGCATAAAATATGTATGAAATTATGTAAATAGGCTGGATAAAGCATTCCAACTAAACTTGACTACTAGTTTTCTGAAGGCTTGCCAAACTCCAAATAAGAGCTGTATTGAGTAGAATGTTTAGACATCTGGATACTTTTTCTTTAAATTCCAGGAAAATATTCTGCATTTGGTTTGAAATGTGGCTACCTAAGTCTCTATTTCCACTACAGTCAAAATAGTTATTCTTTGTAATTTCCTGTTTGTCATATTACTTCTTTTCAACCAGCTGATGATCAAAGATACTCACAATATTTTTTTAAACTGTTTTTCCTGCCCAATTTTCTAGTTAGTGTTTTAACAGGCTTGCATTGGCAAGCCAACTTTTCCTTTGACCTATTCAGGCTTTCAATCTTTAGACTTCACTCTGCTGCCAGAGCTATGCAATTTATTAAAATTAAATTGAACACTGCAAAAAATATTAACAAAGTTCAGCAGTTCACCAAATTTAATGTTGAAAATTATTTTTCCAGTCATGTTCATGTTGCAGGAAATTCTTTGAATACTGAACCTATCTTAGGCAATTTCAATCTGTAATAAAACCAGGAAGTAGGCCCTACATTGTTATGTGACTTTCTTCAAAATCTTGTATGTTAACCTCTGGAAAAATAAATGCGTTTAGTTTAGTTCTGTTACATAAACCACATTTGGTGTCCTTATTATTTCACTAAGAATCTCCCAGTCTGAGCCCTAGCTCAGTCAACATTTACTAAATTACATATTAATAAAATGCAGACAGTTGGGGCGGTATTTGAGACATGGCTTTACATAGTTAATCCAACTTCTGAATAAAGAAATTGGAATTCGCACAAGTTAAACACATGTTCAGTGGAAAATAATGTGTCTTCACAATGTGTTCACTCTACTTTAATGTTATTTCTCACTTGCTTCTAAATGGCAATCAATATGTGCAAAAAAAACAACATGGTAGATATAAAAAGATGCTCAATATGAAAAGAAAATAGTTTTGCCTATGTGTGTGTTGGCACATAAAGGTTGTGTTTGTCCATCATTAAATCACATTGTACTTTCTCTGGGGAAATATTAAGCCCCATAGGTTGCTTTCTTTGTCACAGCGACATGTCATCATCAAAGAATTGAGCTGTTTACTTCTTATTCTTTGTCTATGGGTATTTAGAAACCATAGTTCTTTAAGAATTTTATACTTATGGCAGAGAACTAATTTCACATTTAAGAAGAAATATGTATATAAACATACATACACACACACTTATTTTGGAGAAGGAAATGGCAACCCACTCCAGTATTCTTACTTGAAGAATCCCATGGACAGAGGAACCTGGCAGTCTACAGTCCATGAGGTTGCAAGAGTTGGACATGGCTTAACAACTAAACCACCACCATATACTTATTTAAATAATTTAGCCTGGTACCTAGACCAATTCTATGGATATTCTTGCCATAGAAATGTGTTCTTTGTTCTTAATTTTACTTAAATTAATTTGTTTTCTATATATAGGAAGAAAATAATTGGAGTAAAGAATTTTTATAGAATGGTAATGATCAAAGGATGGAGTTTGATATAGATAGACCATAGTATTAAAAATTACTGTATTAAAACCCTTAAATAAACACTTCATTAGTTTATTATGTTTACTATCTGTGAAAATTACCCTTACATAAGTAATTGTTGACTATAAGAACTTCAAGATTGGAGACTTTAAAACTAATAATCTCTTATATTGAGCTCTGAATGCTAATAAAAAACTATCAACACCTATTTAAATAGATACTTTCTTATGAAAAAATATTAGTAGATAAGTTTTATATAATGTTTTAAATGTTATTAAAATATAATAATTCTGAAGTCAACAGAATTAGTATTAGAAAAAAATTCTTGTATCCCAATTTTAATTTATATCTGTCTTATTTGTCTTATGATTACACATGCAAGTGATTACATCCCCTTTGGGGTATCTTTGTGTTCCACTCTATCAAATAAAACATGAATGGAATGAAACTGGAATTTAGAAAGCAAATAAGTTTTCTGTGCCTAATGCCAATGCAGAGGAGGACATGTGAAGCAATTAAAGTACTGGGCCTAAGACATTTTGTTTATAATGATAACTAATAAAAATACTTCAGAGGAAGTATAAGGAAAGACTTTAAAATGTATAATAATTTTATTTTCTATTATAAATTTGTTTCTACTATATAGAAGTGTACAGCAATTTTCTTTTCAGAATAGGTAAGCTAACCTTAGATTAGATCCCTTTACTCTCTAAAGAGCAATTATCCAATATTTTTATTTTAATAATAATTTAAGGATTAGTTCCATGGACTAAGGATGGAATACAGTTAAAGAAAGCAGAAAACTGCTCCTATGTTTGCTTGATGAATGAATCTAAACTGGAGGTTGAAAAGGAGATTATTTTAAAATTAGACAACTTGTTCATCTAAACAAGAGGTCTTTTCTAAGTTTGTTGTTAGTTCTATACATTTCTACAATAACAGAAATTAACAATTCTCTTTCAGTAACTTTTTTTTCTAGAAACTTATATTTTGGGTTATAACTTATCTTGCAACAGACCAAGAATACTTAAGAAATCCAGGTACACTTAAAAATATGTTTGAAAGTATTGATGAGATGCCAAGTTAATCAGGACATAAGGAACTAAGACTCTGGAAAGTAGGAAGTATGAACAGAGGAGAATCTATGGCTCAGAAGTAAATTTTCTCCTGGGGTAATTTCTAGTTATTGGTATTATATTGGATTCCAAGAAGTGGAACAGAAGCCTACATGGAAGGGTCCAAGCAACAAAAGCAGAAATTTTGGCACTTATATAAGGGCTGGAGAATCATAAAATAAAGTCAAGGCTATCAAAGTGCTAAGACTTGTGGAAGCAAGTATTGATTCAAAAATGAAGTTTAAAGAAGAGAACTTGATATTCAGCAATTTTGCTTCTTAGTATTAGAAAAAAGTCTTCAGTTGCACAGAAAAAGAGCCCTAAAATCTAAGTAAAAATCTTCTGAAAGACAAAGTGGAGCTTTATACAATTTCATGTTCTAGAAGACAAAAAAATAGGTCAGGACCTGCTAAAAAAGAAAGCCTTCAGGAAACATAGCTCTCTCTTGGGATCCTTGGAGAGATGTGTTTTAAGAGTCAGGGTAAACCAGACATGAGTGGAACCTTATAAGAAATCTGGTCTGATTTCTTATATGATTAAAGTCATAATTCTTATGATTAAAATCTGGCTTTTAATCAGATGGTTATCCAGTAATTCCCCCTAACACTATCAGCCTATCAAAGGAAAGAATACATCGTCTCCAGGGGAAGATCACATCACCATATTATGTATCATACAGAGAGCATAACATTCAATCAAAACTTGATAGATAAACCAAGAAACAGTCCTACAAACACACAGCACATACACACATACCACAAATGCAAGCAAACAGTAACAAAAATGCCAGACGATAGAAACAAGCTTAGAGTTAGCAGTATGCAATGAATTGTAAATAGCTGTGATAAATAAGTTCAAAACTGATGAACAATATCACCGATACTAAATTTTTGAAAAATAATTAAATGGAGCATCTACAAATTAAAAAAATGAAATTATTAAATTATGATACATTTGATAAGAGATTGGACACTGAAGAAAAGAAAATTACTGAACTGAAAGATAAATGGGGTGAAAGTATTTGGGATGAGGCTCAGAGAAAACAAAATTCATGAAAAAGGATTAGAAACAATTGCACAACTAGAGTCTTAGACTAGAAAGTGAGAGAAAGTAAGGCAGCACTATATTTGAATAAATACTGGCTGAGAATTTAAAAATTAATGAAAAATATAAAGGCATATATTAAAAAGTCTCTATGAACCTTAAAAAATAATTTAAAAAATATTTAAAAGGGGAATAAAGGAAATAAATAGATAAATAAATAAAAATTAAAAAAAATAAAAAGGAATAGGGAAGAAAAAGGGAATAGAGGAAATAAAATGAATTACTTTTAAAGCAGCAGCAAGCATCTCACTTCTTAAGAATAATAATGCAAAGATAATGCACAACAGTATATTGTCTTTTAAGCGCTGAAAAAAGGGAACCTGGTTCAGTAAAATTTTCTCTCAAAAAAGAAGAAGAAATTAAAAGGAAATCCATAAGAACAAACCTGAAAAGTAAACTATATCCAAAGGAATAATAAAGAAGATACTGCAGGCAGAAGGAAAATGATCTTAGAAACATGAAAATGTTGAAAAGAATGAAGAGCAATGGAAATGCTAAATACATGGATCAATCTAGATAAATATTGACTACATTATAAGCCATAATATAGTAGTAGTAGTTATAATGTCCTTGAAGTATAAAATATAGAATTAAAATTAATAACATAATAACTTAAAAAGCAGAAAAGAAGAAAAGTGTCTACTAAGAGAAAAAAGACAAATAAAAGTATCCAAATAGTAGCTTGCTTATGAACTGATTATAATATAGAGAAGTTGCATTTTTGTAATTTCCAGAGGAATATAAAGTAATGGTAAAAATGTAATTTATAAGTTATTAGAAGTAGGAAATAGGTAACAAAATGTTTGATAAAATATAAAAGGTGAGACAGACAAATGCTAAGTTTACATATACATGTAAACATACTCATGTCACTATATTAAATATAAGTGGATTAAATATTCCATTTAAACCATCAACAGAATGGATAAAAATAAAATCAAGTGTTTCTTTCAAGGGCTACGTCTTAAATATAGGGACACAAAGTGGAAGATAAAAACATTAAAGTATAGTGACATGAATAGAAACTCAAGGAAAATAAACATTAGTGTAATTTAATCCATATTAGACAATGTGGTCTTATAGGCAAAATAAATGATACCTGATACCTGCCTGAACAAAATTGTTATTCCATTTAAGAAAATCGAGCTGATCTTCAAATCATCAAATCAAATTGGTCAGAAGAGAGTAATACTAAAAATAGCTGGTTAAACTTTGACAGAATCTAGTCACCTTCTGAATTATGGTAGTAGTAGATGTCTAGAAGATAGTACTTAAAGACTGATATACAAGAAAAAAAAATTGAAAAATTTAGAATGATAATTTTATTTTTCTTGATTCTTAAAATTATGGCATAAAATTTCTAGATAGCAGGGTTGCATAAACTGTTAATTATGCACACAAAGTACATAAGAACACAAATTATATAATTAGACCCAAATTTAGACTCTGAACCACTACATGTCCTTATGGCTTTGGCAAATTAGTTATCTGCTGGAAGCCACAGATAGATTCAAGGATCCAGTTTGCCTAGAAGAGGGCTCTGAGATTTGAGTTAGTATGCCCCATTGGCTGCATAAAACTTTTTCCCATAGGGAGAGGAGATACTAGAAAACATACTAGAGGGTTTTACTAAAGCCAAATAATCAAGGCAGGGTCATCCCAGATCTAAGGAGGTCCTATTCATTTAGCATATGCCATTTTAATGTTTAGTGTTTACCAAGTTTATTAGCTTCCCTGGTGGCTCAGATAGTAAGCAACATGCCTGTGATGCGGGAGACCTGGTTTTGATCCCTAGGTTGGGAAGATATCCTGGAGGAGGGCATGGCATCCTTCTTTTATTTTTTATAGCTTGAGGATGAGTCATGACCATTTTATTACACTGGCACTAACAATGATAAAGATACAGGTGGATTTCTGAAATGTTAAAATGATGATTTTCCTTTCATTTCATTTGTTTAAGGCACTGCTCTCATATCATCTCTATAAAAATTTGATTTGATTTTTTTAATGCCATTGGGAAATAATTGGAAAAGTACTATTAATAACAAAGTCATATATATCTACTTTATCACAGTACTATTATTTTCAGGCCCAGCACATGCCTTTTACTAGACATCTATGCTCACATAGATTCTCCCTTAAATTAATCCAGGATGATGACAAGTTTACAATTTTAGGAGCTTTTTAGGCTAAAGCAATAGGCCATTAACATAAGAAACATATGAAGAAATATTTTATTCAAACCTAAATGAAAATGGTGGGATTATTTTGTCAATGTCTTTATTTTGCAAGCATTTGATTATATGAGCAACATTTGATTATCTGTATGCAACTTTTCATCATTTCCATTAGTCTGAGCTATCTGAGCTTCATCTTCTCTTCACTTTCTTCTTTGTCATTTAGTTTTACTGAAATCCCTAGTTACTTTTTCCCAGCTTTTATTCATGAACATTTTAGCCTCACATTAAAAAAATGCTATTACACACTTTTAAAACTCATGAAAAAATTATTTCCCCTCATCTTTCTTCCTCTAACCTTACCATAATAAATGTAAAGGCGAAGAAGGAGTCTTAGTGAGTAGTCATACTGAGTCTTAAAACCATTATGGGAAGGGACAACAAAGAAATAAAGAATGAAACAATTGAGTACTGTAAAGGAAGTACAAAATTTTCCCATCTTTTTGATTCAGCTCTTCAGATATAGTTTATTATAGTGTTCAGTGAAGGGCCAGCACATAGCTGTTCAGTTACTAAGTTTTGTCTGACTCCTTGCAACCCCATCAACTGCAACAAGTCAGGCTTCCCTGTCTTTTACTATCCCCCAGTTTGTTCCAACTCATGTCCATTGATTGAGTCAGTGATGCCATCCAACCATCTCATCACCTGTTACCTCCTTCTCCTGTTGCCCTCAATCTTTCCCAGCATCAGGATTGTTTCCAATGAATCAGCTCTTCTCATGAGGTGCCCAGAGAACTGGAGCTTCAGCTACAGCATGAGTCCTTCCAATGAATGGTGAAGGGCCAGTGTGTAGTAAGAATTCAGTATTTTTATGTATATCTATATCATCTATGGGGCTTCCCTAGTGGCTCAGATGGTAAAAAAAAATCTTCCTGCAATGTAGAAGACCTGGGTTCGATCACTGGGCTGGGAAGATCCTCTGGAGAAGGGAATGGCTAACTCCTCCAGTATTCCTGCTTGGAGAATTCTATGGATAGAGGAGCATGGAAGGCTACTATCCATGAAGTCCCAAAGAGTTGGACCAGACTGAGTAACTAACATTTGCACTTTTATTTTAGGGCTATATCTAAAACTGTATCTATATCTCTATCTGAAATGAAACTCTCAATAGTGACAGTTTTTGCTAGCTTTCATTGCTACTGTATCAGTTCTTTCCAACAAATTTTTAAAAATTTGTCCCACACTACCAACTAGTGGACTAAACTCCAGAAATGAGACATCAGTGGCATAGAGAAAATGAAAAGATGTGTCTGATTACAACGACAATGTTGCCTTAGTAGCTTATGATTTAGTAAAGTGAAACCCCTGCCTCAAGAATCCATATTGTATCTGTTTTGTGGCTGTATTGCATTTGACCACTCTATGTAATAGGGGAAAACACTCACTTTAACTTTTAATTTTATTAACAGTGTATCATAGTAAAATATGAATAAATCTTTATCTATCTATCCATCTATTTCTATTATACATGCATTTGCAAATATTTTCATATATATGCATATACATATATACAAATGAAAAGACATATTCGTATACATATGTACAAATGAAAATATTTGCATTTAGAGACTGAAATAGATGGATAG
This sequence comes from Ovis canadensis, assembly GCF_042477335.2. Taxonomy (NCBI): domain Eukaryota; kingdom Metazoa; phylum Chordata; class Mammalia; order Artiodactyla; family Bovidae; genus Ovis; species Ovis canadensis. Next base: position 64,213,329 of record NC_091253.1, read on the forward strand.
ACAGTGATAGATAAAGACTCATTCATATTTTCCTATTATGCACTGTTAATAAAATTAAAAGTTAAAGTGAGTGTTTTCCCTTGTTACGTAGAGTGGTCAAATGCAATACAGCCACAAAACAGATACAATATGGATTCTTGAGGCAGGGGTTTCACTTCACTAAATCATAAGCTACTAAGGCAACGTTGTCATTGTAATCAGACACACCTTTTCACTTTCTCTATGCCACTGATGTCTCCTTTCTCGAGTTTAGTCCACTAGTTGGTAGTGTGGGACAAATTTTTAAAAAATTGTTGGAAAGAACTGATACAATAGCAATGAAAGCTAGCAAAAACTGTCACTATTGAGAGTTTCATTTCAGATAGGGACACAGGTACAGTTTTAGATATAGCTCCAAAATAAAAGTGCAAATGTTAGTCACTCAGTCTGGTCTGATTCTTTCTGACTTCATAATAGTAGCCTTCCATGCTCCTCTATCCACGGAATTCTCCAGGCAAGAATACTGGAGGGAATAACCATTCCCTTCTCCAGAGGATATTCCCCACCCAGGGACTGAACCCAGGTCTGCCACATTGCAAGAAGATTTTTTACCATCTGAGCCACTAGGGAAGCCCCATAGATGATATACATAAAAACGCTGAGTTCCTACTACACACTGGCCTTTCACCATTCATTGGAAGGACTCATGCTGAAGCTGAAGTTCCAATTCTTTGGCCACCTCATGAGAAGAACCAATTTCATTGGTTCTTATGTATATTTATACACTGTCACGAACGTGACATTGTACAGGAGGCAGTGATCAAGACCACCCCCAAGGAAAAGAAATGCAAAATGGCAAAATAGTTTCCTGAGGAGGCCTTACAAATAGCTGTGAAAAGAGAAGCCAAAAGCAAAGAAGAAAAGGAAAGATATACCCATTTGAATGCAGAGTTCCAAACAATAACAAGGAGACAGAAGAAAGCCTTCCTCAGTGATCAGTGCAAAGAAATAGAGGAAAACAATAGAAAGGGAAATACTAGAGATCTCTCCAAGAAAATTAGAGATACCAAGGGAATATTTCAAGCAAATATAGTCAGTAAAGGACAGAAAATGGTGTGGACCTAATAGAAGCAGAAGATATTAAGAAGAGGTGACAGGAATACACAGAAGAACTGTACAAAAAAGATCTTCATGACCCAGACAACCATGATGGTGTGATCACTCAGCTAGAGCCAGACATCCAGGAATGCGAAGTCAAGTGAGTCTTAGGAAGCATCACTACTAACAAAGCTAGTGGGGGTGATGGAATTCCAGTTGAGCTATTTCAAATCCTAAAAGAAAAGATGATGTTGTTAAAGTGATGCACTCAATATGCTAGCAAATTTGGAAAACTCAGCAGTGGCCACAGGACTGGAAAAGATCAGTTTCATTCCAATCCCAAAGAAAGGCAATGCTGAAGAATGCTCAAACTACCACACAATTGCACTCATCTCACATGCTAGTAAAGTACTGCTCAAAATTCTCCAAGCCAGGCTTAAACAGTATGTGAAGCATGAACTTTCGGATGTTCAAGCTAAATTTAGAAAAGGCATAGAAACCAGAGATCAAATTGCCAACACCCGTTGGATCATTGATAAAGCTAGAGAATCCAGAAAAAAATCTACTTCTCCTTTATCGACTATGCCAAAGTCTTTGACTGTGTGGATCACAACAAATTGTGGAAAATTCTTAAAGAGATGAAAATATCAGACCACCTTATATGCCTCCTGAAAAATCTGCATGCAGGTCAGGAAGCAACAGTTAGAACTAGACATGGAACAACAGACTGGTTCTAAATAGGGAAAGGAGTACATCAAAGCTGTATACTGTCACTCTGCTTATTTAACTTATACGGAGAGTGCATCATGCAAGATGCCAGGCTGGATGAAGAGCAAGCTGGAATCAAGATTGCTGGGAGAAATATCAATAATCTCAGATGTGCAGATGACATCACACTTATGGCAGAAAGTGAAGAAGAACTAAAAAGCCTCTTTATGAAAGTGAAAGAGAAGCTGAAAAAGTTGGCTTAAAACTCAACATTCAGACATCTAAGATCATGGCATCCGGTCCCATCACTTCATGGCAAATAGATGGGAAAACAATGGAAACAGTGAGAGACTTTGTTTTCTTGAGCAGCAAAATCACTGCAGATGGTAACTGCAGCCATGAAATTAAAACACACTTGCTCCTTGGAAGAAAAACTATGATCAACCTAGATAGCATATTCAAAAGCAGAGACATTACCTTGCCAACAAAGATCCATCTAGTCAAAGCTATGGTTTTTCCAGTAGTCATTTATGGATGTGAAAGTTGAACAATAAAGAAAGCTGAATGCTGAAGAATTAATGCTTTTGAACTGTAGTGATGGAGAAGACTCTTGAGATTCCCTTGGACTTCAGGGAGGTCCAACCAATCAATCCTAAAGGAAATCAGTCCTGAATACTCATTGGAAGGACTGATGCTAAAGCTGAAACTCCAATACTTTGGCCACCTGATGCGAAGAACTGACTCACTAGAAAAGATCCTAATGCAGGGAAAGGTTGAAGGCAGGAGGAGAAGGGGACAGCAGAGGATAAGATAGTTGGATGGCATCACTGACTCTATGGACACAAGTTTGAGCAAGCTCCGGAAGTTGGGGATGGACAAGGAAGCCTGGCATGCTGCAGTCCATGGGGTTGCAGAGTTGGACACAACTGAGCAACTGAACTGAACTGATATGCATACAAGGGCTTGCCTGGTGGCTCAGAGGGTAAAGATCTTCCTGCAATGCAGGAGACCTGGGATTGATCCCTGGGTTGGGAAGCTCCCCTGGTGGATATCATGCAAACCACTTCAGTATTCTTGCCTAGAGAATTCCCATGGACAGAGGAGCCTGGCAGGCTACAGTCTATGGTGTCACCAAGAGTTGGACATCACTGAGTGACAAAGGATGGCATATATGCATACATATATGAAACACATATTCATATTCATGAGAGTACTAAGCATATTCAAAATTTTAAAAGATGACAAGACTGTAAGTTATTTAAATAAGTTATTCATTTTTTAAAACTTCTGAAACACTTCATAGAAGACATTGTTGTTCAGTCGCTCAATCCTATACAACTCTTTGTGACCCCATGGACTGCAGCATGTCAGGCTTCTCCATCCTTCACCATCTTGCAGAGTTTGCTCAAACTCATGTCCATTGAGTTGGTGATGCTTTCCAGACATCTTGTCCTCTGTCATTCTCTTCTCCTTCTGCCTTCAATGTTTCCCAGCAGCAGGGTCTTTTCCAGTTTGTCCACTCTTCCCTTCAGGTGGCCAAAGTATTGGAGGTTCAGCTTCAGCATCAGTCTAGAAGACATAGATTTATAATTATCAAAATATGACAAGTGTCTGTGTTTTGGTAAACATATCCTGCTAAATTAGAAGATATCAAAAATAATATAATAAAGCGAAGATAAAAATTCAGAAACTTCAAAAGGAATTTAAGAAAAACAGATTATATAAACAGTTATTAACTCAATAGTAATATTTAAGTTACTATGTCTTAATATTTCAATTCTAAATAAAGAGTACTAACTCTTTTACATATTAAACAGCACTTTTTTCCTTAAGTAACTTCAAAATAGATTGATCTAGAACTGAAATATACTATAACTAACCTTTTACAATGAAAATGAAGAAGTCTGCCTTAGAATCAGGTAATGAATGAACATGAGACGAAAACGTTCATTCCAGCAAAATTATTTCATTCAGTTGCTTCTGGTTGCACGAGGTTTTCTTCTCTGTGTACAGGCATTTTGTTTGTTTTAAATTTGGAATCAATGATTGTACAAACAAAATGTCTTCTAGAAATCAATTGAAGAAGAAGGAAATTATATTATTTTTGTCATTACATCTGCAGTCTGTAAAGTTAACTTTACCTAGTCTCTAGGAAATCATGTAACACCATAAAAGAGGTTACTTGTACATGAGACCCATTGTTCATAATGAGTTAATCTAGTCTCTGTGGTGAAGCACTTTACTCTCTGAAAGCTCTTTCTCTTCACTCCTGTTCACCATAGGAACAGGCCAATTGATAATAATATACACCTCTGAAACTGCTGTGATGAATAAACATGTCTGCAAATTACTTGAATTAATTTCAGCAGGTTGAAAAAGTTTCTACTATGGATTTTTCTTTTTTAGTCCATCTGTGTATAAATGAGAGATTTTCACAGACAAAACAGCTTCCTTATTCTTGGAAGCCAAAACTTGGGCAAATGTGAAAAAACTGCGGCATTTAAACTTCATGAAATGGTCCGTTAAGCATGCACAAATATTTTGGTTAGTAGCTTTCAATACAGTCTCCAATATTAAACATTCTTATTTCCATTTTAACCCTCTATTCACAAAATATATCATTATCAAATGCCACTGATTTTCTTTTTTTCCTGTTGATCTTTGATACTAGTTAACAGGCTTCTGGTAAGAAAAATGTTTCTTGTAATTCTGAGAGCCATCATTGTTATTATTACCTTTTCTTCCAATTTTTGAATGTTCCAAAACTTCTTCAAAATATCATGTTTATATAGATGTCCTCCTCTATGGAACTCAAAGTATTAAGAAAATGGAATACCAACTACCCTCAGTGTGAAAGTAGCAATGGAAATTTTCCTTTTACAGATGACAAGTCTGTTTGAAATTTTATGCCAAGGGTTTTCTACATGTACTCTCAACAACCAAATTAAAGATTTACAATAATAATCAGAATTGAGGCAGGGAAAATAATTCACTGTTTATAAAGGACTCTTATGGATGTGCTTTAATAGTACAAATCATTTCCCCAGTTTATTCTGAAATGTTATGCTAGTAATGTAAAGTTCATTTTTATTCATAACCTTAAGGAAATGAGAGTATATCCAAGAACCTTAAGAAGTGAATAAAAAATGCTACACCCAGCTCTCTACTATTTCTTAGAGTTTCGGATTATCATAAGATTTTTAGTTTCAGAGAAACTTGAATATTTGTAATTTTTCTTTTACTGTATTTAATGGGGAGATTAAAACACTTTTGTAAATATTGAAGATTAGCATTTTAAAAGGAACTGTAACATTTATTTTAGAGTGTCTTAAAGCTCTGTGTATGATCTGCAACTGTGGTCTCTAGGTGAGAAATTACATATTATAGAATGCAAATATCTGCATAGGTTCAAGGTAAGAAAACATTTAATAGTGTTCCCCCTCCATTTCATTAAATATCACTTGATGCTAAAAAAAAGTATCCATTCCTTGGAACACATAAGCAGCCACATTGTTCCTAGGTCCTTTAATGGTGATAGGAGTGTGACATTTTTCTATAGGATAATGGTTTATTTCCTTATTCATTCAATCAATAAATGTTCATTAAGTGTCTTCCAGATTTAGAGACTCTTCTTGGGGCTGGATACAAAATAGTGAACCAAGACACAAGATTTTTGAGACTGGAGGTGTATTATATCGTGCTAGAGTATCAGAAACACAGATCTGCATAAATAAAGGAAGAGCATAGAAGAAGAAATAAGTGAATTAAACCTAAAAACTTTTATTTTCCTACTCTTAATTGATCTAATAGAGAATAGTTTGCTCAAAATAATAATAGCAACACTGTTGTTGACTATGCTTACTTTTATGTCTATATATTAATACATACACATATGCATAAGCAAATGTATGCTCATATACAAGTGAAATTGATACAAAATAAAAGAGGAATGAATTATGTTAATTGACCACCTGACCTGCCTCTTTTTTTTTTTTTTTTTGTGTCCATAACATACCAGTTTACTGAACTGCTGAAACATGATCATTTACCTTTTTTCAAAAAAATTGAAGTCTAGTTGATTTACATTGTTTCAGGTGTACAAAGTGGTTCAGTTTTATATATATACAGATAAAGATATACATGTATTATTTTTCAGATTCATTTCCATTATAGGTTATTACAACAAATTGAATGTAGTTCCCTGTGCTATACCATTTATCCTTGTTGGATCATTTACCTTTTAAAAATATACAATGATCTCCCCACAAGGTCAATTTCCGCTGTTGTTTTCCTGGTGGGGCTTCAGACATCTTTTGACTCCACATACAAGATAGAATGAAAGAAAACAGAAACTGTTTCCTTCTGGAGCAGTCACGTAGTTTCAGTTTTCTTCTGGTGCCAAAAGGTGTGAAATAGGACTGGGTGGTATTTAAATTATTTCAACTGGGATTTTCAGCTTCAATGAGAATTAGATATTTCACATTTGTTTTAAAAACATTCATTTTTTCAGAAATACTGTCCTTGGAAATCCGATTTTTAACAATAACAACAACAAACATCTCTTAGTATATTTACTATTGAGCTTATATACACCAGGTATTTTAAGTGTGTAAAAAAAAGAAAAGGTACATTTGACAGCCTTAAATAGAAGCCTCAGCTAAGTCGCTTCAGTCATGTCCAACTCTGTGCCACCCCATGGACGGCAGCCCACCAGGCTCCCTTGTCCCTGGGATTCTCCACGCAAGAACACTGGAGTGGGTTCTCATTTCCCTCTCCAATGCATGAAAAGTAAAAGTGAAGTCACTCAGTCTCTTAACTGACCTGCCTCTTGAGAAACCTATATGCACATCATGAAGCAACAGTTAGAACAGGACATGGAAAAACAGACTGGTTCCAAATAGGAAAAGGAGTATGTCAAGGCTGTATATTGTCACCCTGCTTATTTAACTTCTATGCAGAGTACATCATGAGAAACGCTGGGCTGGAGGACGCACAAGCTGGAATCAAGATTGCTGGGAAAAATATCAATCACCTCAGATATGCAGATGACACAACCCTTATGGCAGAAAGTAAAGAACTAAAGAGCCTCTGATGAAAGTGAAAGAGGAGAGTGAAAAAGTTGGCTTAAAACTCAACAATCAGGAAACTAAGATCATGGTGTCCACTCCAATCAGTTAAGTTGCTCAGTCATGTCCAATTCTTTGCGACCTCATGAATTGCAGCACGCCAGGCCTACCTGTCCATCACCAACTCCTGGAGTTCACTCCAATTCATGTCCATCAAGTCGGTGATGCAATCCAGCCATCTCATCCTCTGTCATCCCCTTCTCCTCCTGCCCACAATCCCTCCCAGCACCAGAGTCTTTTCCAATGAGTCCTCTCTTCACATGAGATGGCCAAAGTATTGGAGTTTCAGCTTTATCATCAGTCCTTCCAAAGAACACCCAGGACTGATCTCCTTTAGAATGGACTAGTTGGATCTCCTTGCAGTCCAAGGGACTCTCAAGAGTCTTCTCCAACACCATAGTTCAAAGGCATCAATTCTTAAGCACTCAGCTTTCTGAGATGTGTCCAACTCTCACATCCATACATGACCACTGGAAAAACCATAGCCTTGACTAGATGGACCTTTGTTGTCAAAGTAATGTCTCTGCTTTTCAATATGCTACTTAGGTTGGTCATAACTTTCCTTCCAAGGAATAAACGTCTTTTAATTTCATGGCTGCAGTTACCATCTGCAGTGATTTTGGAGTCCAAAAAAAATAAAGTCTGACACTGTTTCCACTGTTTCCCCATCTATTTCCCATGAAGTGATGGGACCGGATGCCAGGATCTTAGTTTTCTGAATGTTGAGCTTTAAGCCAACTTTTTCACTCTCCTCTTTCACTTTCATCAGAGACTTTTTAGTTCCTCTACACTTTCTGCGATAAGGATGGTGTCATCTGCATATCTGAGGTTATTGATATTTCTCCCGGCAGTCTTGATTCCAGCTTGTGTTTCTTCCAGCCCAGTGTTTCTCATGATGTACTCTGCATAGAAGTTGCATAAGCAAGGTGACAGTATACAGCCTTGACATACTCCTTTTCCTATTTGGAACCAGTCTGTTGTTCAATGTCCAGTCCTAGCTGTTGCTTTCTGACCTGCATATAGGTTCCTCAAGAGGCAGGTCAGGTGGTCTAGTATTCCCATCTCTTGAAGAATTTCCCACAGTTTATCGTGATCCACACAGTCAAAGGCTTTGGCATAGTCAATAAAGCAGAAATAGATGTTTTTCTGGAACTCTCTTCATTTTTCCATGATCCAGCGGATGTTGGCAATTTGATCTCTGTTTCCTCTGCCTTTTCTAAAACCAGTTTGAATATCTAGAAGTTCACGATTCACATATTGCTGAAGCCTGGCTTGGAGAATTTTGAGCATTACCTTACTAGTGTGTGAGATGAGTGCAATTGTGTGGTAGTTTGAGCATTCTTTGGCATTGCCTTTCTTTGGGATTAGAATGAAAACTGACCTTTTCCAGTCCTATGTGCCACTGCTGAGTTTTCCAAATTTGCTGGCATATTGAGTGCAGCACTTTCACAGCATCATCTTTCAGGATTTGAAGTAGCTCCATTGGAATTCCATCACCTCCACTAGGTTTGTTTGTAGTGATGTTTTCTAAGACCCATTTGACTTCACATTCCAGGACGTCTAGCTAATAGGTGAGTGACACACCATCATGATTATCTGGGTCGTGAAGATCTTTTTTGTACAGTTGTTCTGTGTATTCTTGCCACCTCTTCTTAATATCTTCTGCTTCTGTTAGGTCCACACCATTTCTGTCTTTTATCAATTTTCCAGTACAAATATATGAGGAAACAGTGGAAACAGTGGCTGACTTTATTTTTCTGGGCTCCAAAATCACTGCAGATGGTAACTGTAGCCATGAAATTAAAAGACATTTACTCCTTGGAAAGAAAGCTATGACCAGCCTAAACAGTACATTAAAAAGCAGAGACATTATTTTACCAACAATGGTCCATCTAGTCAAGGCTATGGTTTTTCCAGTGGTCATGTATGGATGTGAGAGTTGGACTGTGAAGAGAACTGAGTGCCAAAGAATTGATGCCTTTGAACTATGGTGTTGGAGAAGACTCTTGAGAGTCCCTTGGACTGCAAGGAGTTCCAACCAGTCCATTCTAAAGGAGATCAGTCCTGGGTGTTCATTGGAAGGTCTGCTGTTGAAGCTGAAACTCCAATACTTTGCCACCTAATGCGAAGAGCTGAGTCATTTGAAAAGACTCTGATGCTGGGAAAGATTGAGGGCAGTAGGAGAAGGGGACAACAGAGAATGAGATGTTTGATGGCATCACCAACTCGATGGACATGGGTTTGGGTGGACTGTAGGAGTTGGTGATGGACATGGAGGCCTGGCGTGCTGCAATTTACGGGGTCACAAAGAGCTGGACACGACTGAGCAACTGAACTGAATTGATTATTATAAGAAACTCACATTACTCATGAATAGTTATAGTGTTATTAAAGTGAAACTAGAATTATTATAAATGTGTGTTGCAAAGTCTAGGGCTACTGCTAAAACAAGTTTAAAAAGAAGTATATTTGTTATGTTTAGAAAGTAGAGACAATGGAATTGTATAAAATTCCCAACTAAAATCACAAGAGGCAGAAAAAAGAAGGAAAAAAGCAAAGAATAAGGGTAACAAATAGAAAAGAATAATAAATATGGTAGATATTAATTCAAATATATCATTAACCATGTTGAATATCAATGTTTTAATGAACCAATTAAAAAAAAGAGCCAACTCATTGGAAAAGATCCTGTTGCTATGAAAGATTGAAGACAAAAGGAGAAGAGAGAAGCAGAGAATGAGATGGTTAGATAGAATCACCAACTCAATGAACATGATTTTGAGCAAACTCCAGGAGTTAATGAAGAACAGAGAAGCATGGAGTGCTGTAGTTCATTGGGTCACAAAGAGTCAGGCATAACTTAGCAACTGAACAACAAAAAACTGCTTCACCTAACAAGAGCAGAATGCATATTTTTTCTAAGCTAACATGGAATACTTAATTAGATAAATCACATTCTTAACAAACTTTGAAAACATTAAACTAATAAAAATTTTACAATGTTTGCCCTCAAAAATAAATATCATAAAGATAGTTGGAGATTTAAAAGTAAACTTCTAAATACCACATGGATACAAAGGAAATCTCAAGAAAAAAATTCAAATATTTTGAACTACATGAAAATGAAACACAACTTATCCAAATTTGTGGGACATACAAAATGCTTAGAAAAAAATTAACAGCATTGAATACATATATTTGGAAAAAAAAAAGATTTAAAAGCTATAATCTTCTACCATAGGAAACCAGAAATACTAGAGTAAATTAAATACAAAAAAGCAAAAGAAATGTAATTGGAAATGGAAACCCATTCCAGTATACTTGCCTGGAAAATTTCATGGACAGAGGAAACAGGTGGGCTACAGTCCATGGGGTAGCATAGAGGTGGTCATGACTGGGCAACTGAGCACACTAGTGGAAAAAAAGAAATAATAAAACTTATAGCAAAAATCAGTGAAACTGAGAATAAGATCTCAAGAAAGAAAATCAATGAAATGAAAAGCTTATTCTTTAAATAGATGAATAAAATTGATAAGCTTCTAGGCAGGTTAACTAAGAAAAAAAAGAGGGAGAATGCAAATTAGTAATATCAGAAATGAAAGGAAAAATCAACATAAGATCCCATGGACTTTAAAGAGAATAATCAAATACTGTGAACTCTATGCTCACAATTTTCATAACCTGGATAAAATGACCTGATTCCTTGAAAGACATAATCTGACAAGACTCACACAAGAAGAAGTAAACAATCTATTAAAGAAATTGGTGAATTTTTAATAACTCTCTAGATAGATCTGGCCCAAATGGATCCCCTGGCTTCTACCAAACACTTATAGAAGAAGATTAATCTCTACAATCTCTTTCAGGAGTTAGAAGCAGAGGGCCTGCTTTCTCACTCATTTTATTAGGCCAGCTTTACCCTATACCAGCTCTCACATTAACCTATACCAGCTTGTACTATTCTGAGAATTAGACTGTAAAGAAGACAATACACCAAAAAATTGATGCTTTTGAACTGTGGTGCTGGGAAAGACTACTGTGAGTCCCTTGGACAGCAAGAAGATCAAACCAGTCAATCTTAAGAGAGATCAACCCTGAATATTCACTGGAAGGATTGATGCTGAAGTTGAAACTCCAGTATTTTGGTCATCTGATGTGACCAGACACTCACTGGAAAAGTCCTTGATGCTGGGAATGATTGAGGGCAGAAGGAGCAATTTGCTTTAGAGTATGAGATGGCTGGACTGCATCACCGATGCAATGAACATGAACTTGGGTAAATCCAGGAGATGGTGAGGGACAGGGAGGCCTGGCGTGCTGCAGTTCATGGGGTTGCAAAGAGTTGGACACGGCTGAGCAACTTGAGCAACAACAGCAACCCTTTACCAAAGCCAGACAATGACAATACAAGAAAACAAAGGTACAGATCTATATCTCTCCAGAACATAACTGCAAATCTCCTCAACAAAATATAAGCAAATATAATCCAACAATGTATAAAGAGAATTGCATACCATGACCAAGTGTGATTTATTCTAGATATTTATCATGGCTCAATGTTTGAAAATCCATAATGTTAACAAGCTAAAAACAAAAAAATCACATGATATCAATAAATGTGAAAAAAAAATTTGGCAAAATCCAATACCCACTTTCATAAATGGAATCTCAATAGACTAGGAAAGAGGGAAACTTCAACTTGATAAACAATACCCATAAGTTATAGCAAATATTATATTTAATAGTAAAATCTCAAAACTTTCTCATTAAGATCAGAAATAAAACAAGTTTACCCCTCCTATCACTGTTTTCATCATTGTAATGGGAATTTTGGCCAATGTAATAAATAAGAAAAAGAAATAAAATGCATATTTATTGGGGAGGAAGAGATAAAACTACTTTTGTTCACGGATGGCATTACTGTGTAGAAAATCTAAAAGAATGAGCAACAATAAAAATCCTTCCTAGAACTAAAGTGATTATTCTAAGGTTGCAGGATATAGTGTTAATGTACTAAAGTCAATTAGCAATTAGCACATGAATCTGAAATTAAATGCCTTGTACCATTTACACTAGGTCTATAAAAAATTAAATAATATACATCTAACAAAATATGTACAGATCTATAGAAAGAAAACTGCAAAACTGTTGAGAGATGTCAAGCAGAACTAAATAAATGGAGAGAGATTCTGTGTTCAAGAACAGAAAGATTCATCATTGTCAAGATGGTAATCCTTCCCAACTTGATCTATAGATTCATGCAATACTAGCCAAAAATCACAGGAAACAATATTGAAAATATCAACAAACTAATTCTGAAGTTTATATAAAGAAGTAAAACATCCAGAATAGTCAGTCTCACGGTGAATGAGATCAAAGTTGCAAGACTGACACTACCTGATGCAAGACTCACTTTAAATCTCCTCTAGCCAAGTGGTATAGTTGAAGTAGATCAGTGACAAAGAGATCAATGCCACAGAGTAGAGAACCCAGAAATAGACACACATAAATAAATTCAGCTGATCTTTTGACAAAGAAGCAAAGGCAATCCAATGAAACAAAGATAAACTTTTCATCAAATGGTACTGGAACAATTAGACATCCACACACACACAAATAAATCTAGACATAAAAGTTACATTTTCACAAAATTAATTCAAAATGAGTCATATACTAGGGCAACATTATAAAATTTTAGAAAACAGCATAGAAGTAAATCAAGATGAGTTTGGAAATTATGATGACTTTTCAGAACACAAAAGCAAGGTCCATGAAAAACATGATTGATAAGCTGGGTTTCATTGAAATTAAAAACTTTTGCTCAGAAAAAAGACAATATCAAAACAATGCTAAGATAAGGCATGGACAAGGGGAAAAACTTGCGTAATGCATGTCTGATAAAAGGCTATACAAAAGCTTAAAATTCAATAATAAGAAAACAAACAAACCAATTAGAAAATGGGCCAAAATGCTTCACAGGCATCTCACCAAAAACATAAATATGAAAGACATGAAAAGACTTGCCACGTCATAAGTCATCATGCAAATGCAAATTAAAACAGCAACGAATTAGTCCTGTATATTTATTAGAATGGCAAAAATCCAGAATACTGATGATACCAAACATTGGTAAGGAAAATGGAACAGCAGAAATTCTCAATAGTTGCTGGTAAAAATGCAAAATAATATGGACATTTTAGAAAATAGTTTGGCAGTTTCTTTAAATAAATCAGCATACTCATCATATAATCCAATAATGGTATTCTTTGGTATTTACCCAAATGAATTGAAAATTTATATCCACACAAAAAAACTGCAGACAGATATTTATAGCAACTTTATTCATCCTCACCCAAACTTGGAATTAGCCCAGTTGTCCTTCATTAGGTAAATGTATAAATAGCTATGATACATTCAAACAATGGAATACCATTCAGTGTATAAAGTCATGAAAAGATATGAAGGAAAGAAATGCATATTGCTAAAAGGAGAAAGTCAATCTGAAAAGATTTCATACTGTATGATTCCAACTGTATAACAACCTGGAAAAGAAAAAAAAAAAAAAACAGAGTTGGAAAAAAAAATCAGAGGTCTTTTTAGGTCTTAAGGAGAAGGAACTGTTGAATACACAGAGCACAGAAGATATTTAATGAGTGAAACTGCTAAGTCTGAAATTATAATGATGGATATATGTTAAAGCACATTTGTCAAAACTCATGGAATGTACCACACCTAGAAATCATTCTAATGTAAACTATAGACTTTGGGGGATTATGATGGTTTAATATGGGTTCATCAGCTGTAACAATGATAACACTCTGTGGGATATGCTAATAATAACACAGTCTCTGCATATTTGGGGGGTGGAAAACCTCTTACCTCTGTTAAATATTGTTGTAAGCTTAATACTGCTATAAAAAATTGTCTATTAAAAAAATCATACATAACAAAATATATAACAGGTATAGGAAGAAGAGAGACAATTATAAATTCTGAATGATACTCAAATTATCTGTGGGAGAAAATCTTCAGTTGAAAGAGTTCACCCTTTTCTATGCAAATGGTACCCTGAAATCATGAGTCACCATAGGTTTGGCATCCTTCATAAAGTACTTAGTTCACTGCAGACAAGCCTATATTAACAAATAGACACTTGCTCCTTGGAAGAACTATGACAAGCCTACACAACGTATCAAAAAGCAGAGACATTATTTTCCTGACAAAGGTCCGTCTAGTCAAAGCTATGGTTTTTCCAATAGTCATGTGTGGATGTAAGAGTTGGACCACGAAGAAGGCTAAGTGCCGAGAAATTGATGTTTTTGAACCATGGTGTTTGAGAAGACTCTTGAGAGTCCCTTGGATTGCAAGGAAACCAAAACCAGTCCATCCTAAAGGAAATCAGTCCTTAATATTCATTGGGGGACTGACGCTGAGGCTGAAGCGCCAATACTTTGGCCACCTTATGCAAAAAGCCAACTCATTACAAAAGACCCTGATGTTGGGAAAGATTGAAGGCAGGAGGAGAAAGGGATGACAGAGGATGAGATAGTTGGATGGCATCACTGACTCAATGGACATGAGTTTGAGCAAGCTCCAAGAGATGGTGAAGGAAAGGGAAGCCTGGCATGCTGCAATCCATGGAGCCACAAAGAGTCAGATAAGACTGAGTGACTGACCAACAAGACAAGTAGCAGTGGTCTGATTGTAGGTTACCATTCTAGTGTTTATCAGCAACATCTCATGATAACAGAGAATAATGACAGGGATATCAGCTGAAGAATTCTATAAACCAGAGTTTTCTAAGCATAGTCAGATAGTCCTTCTGTCTGAAATTTGTAAATGTCTCTTTTTTCTTGGGGGGTAGACAAGGAGGAACGAGGTAAAAGGATACAGAAGAGAGAAAGGAAGAGAGGGAAATCACCTGTAAAGCAAGTGAGCACTTGATAAGATCTAAATTTAATTGCCGACTAAGGTCCGTCTAGTCAAGGCTATGGTTTTTCCAGTAGTCATGTATGGATGTGAGAGTTGGACTGTGAAGAAGGCTGAGCACTGAAGAATTGATGCTTTTGAACAATGGTGTTGGAGAAGACTCTTGACAGTCCCTTGGACTGCAAGGAGATCCAACCAGTCCATTCTGAAGGAGATCAATCCTGGGAGTTCTTTGGAAGGAATGATGCTAAAGCTGAAACTCCAGTACTTTGGCCACCTCATGTGAAGAGTTGACACATTGGAAAAGACTTTGATGCTGGTAGGGATTGAGGGCAGGAGAAGAAGGGGACGACCGAGGATGAGATGGCTGGATGGCATCACTGACTTGATGGACGCAAGTCTGAGTGAACTCCGGGAGTTGGTGATGGACAGGGAGGCTTGGCCTGCTGCGATTCATGGGGTCGCAAAGAGTCAGACACAACTAAGCAACTGAACTGAACTGAAATTTAATTTGAAGACTCAAAAAACTTAATCTTTCCTAAAGCATGATTTTCACAGGACGGTCCATAATTGTCCATAATATTACATTTGTATGGAATCAGGTCATTGCTTTCTGTTTTGTTTTGTCATTGAGTTTTCGACATATGAGAATTAAAGTATGTTTTGAGTACGTAGAAAAGTACTTGCCAAAAGGTAGAAGTATTAACCACACATTTGCCTTTAATGCAATGCAGAAAGCAATAATTAAGTAAAATCCAGAAAACAAAGGAAATATCAAAGAGGTACTTAAAACAAAAACATAGAACATAAGCATGAGCAATTCAAGAGATATACTCTAATCAATAATGTATGATAGTAAGTATAATCTGTCAAAATCTAAACATATACTTATTTAAGCAATACCTAAGATAAAATACAATGACTTACAAGGGTTAAAAACAAAACAGTAATTAATATTTCAAATAAATGTAAACAAAATAAAACAAGGTTACAAGAGATAGTAAATTTGAGGTTAAAAGGATGAATGGAACAAGATTATTTTTTATTGATAAGCATTTTATCCTATAATTTATACAGAATATGCATATTAAATTTATATGTGCTAAGTACCGCTGCATCACTATTATAAAATAGAGAAATACTAGGAGAAATTGGAGAAGGCAATGGCACCCCATTCCAGCCCTCTTGCCTGGAAAATCCCATGGACAGAGGAGCCTGGTGGTCCGCAGTCCATGGGGTCGGGAAGAGTCGGACATGACTGAGCAACTTCACTTTCACTTTTCACTTTCATGCATTGTAGAAGGAAATGGCAACCCACTCCAGTGTTCTTGCCTGGAGAATCCCAGGGGCAGGGGAGCCTCATGGGCTGCCATCTCTGGGGTCGCACAGAGTTGGACATGACTGAAGCAACTTAGCAGCAGCAGCAGCAGGAGAAATCAGTGTAAGTAAAAATTCTATGGGAAATTTTACCATCATACGCTCATGCTCTAATAGATTTACTGGATAAAATAAAATATAATTAAGGAAAGATGCAATTGTTAAAATACCACACATATACATCAAACTTTCATGTGTGCATGCTAAGTCACTTCAGTCATGTCTGCCTCTGTGCAACCTTATGTGTAGCCCATCAGGCTCCTCTGTCCTTGGGATTCTCCAGGAAAGAATCCACTCGAGTGGATTGCCATGCCCTCTTCCTGGGGATCTTCCCCACCCAGGAATTGAACCCACATCTCTTATATCTCCTGCTTTGGCAGGCAGGTTCTTTACCACTAGGGCCACCTGGGAAGCCACATATATCAAACTTAGTATCTGCCAAACTTTAAAGTTTGCAAAACCAATCATACACTGTACCATAGAAAAAGCTTCAATTATTTTCAAAAGTTATAAATGCCAAGGGTTACATTTTCTGCAAACAAAATTTAAAAAAATAAGATTTCTTTAATATCTAAGTATTTTTAAGACAGGAGTGCCCCCTGGTATATGTTAATATATGCAATTCATTTGTGAGAGCGGCTCAAAAAGTTTTTAAATTGAAAAACAGTCATTGCTTTCATATATTTACTAAATACTTGAAAGTCAAATCCTTGTCATTATACTTTACAGTTTTTTATATGTTTGTCCCTATCAAATATAGCTGTTAATACCTCTACTTATTTATTTCCAATGCTTATTTTCTAGCATAATATCTATTCTCTTCCATCCTAGATAATTAAACTCATTATCAAGACCATTTTATATCTGTTATTCATATTTCCCCATCTAGATTTATTCACCAAATGTGTAATGAGTGCCCATTTCTATCAGGCACAGGACTAAATATTTTGCTTAAAAATGAGTAAAACAAGGGCTAATTCAAGAGGTGCAGAGTGGAATGTGTGTGTGTGTGTGCGCGCGCACGCACTCAGTCACTCAGCTGTGCCCAGCTCTGCAACCTCATGGATTGCTGCCCACCAGGTCCTCTATCTATGGAGTTTTTCAGGCAAGAATACTGGAGTGATTGTCATTTCCTACTCCAGGAGATCCTCTGGACCCAAGAATAGAAATTGCATTTGCTATGTCTCTTGCCTTGGCAGGCAGATTCTTTACAACGGAGCTACCTGAAGGGCCCGCACAGTGGAATGAACTGGCATAATATCAACCTGAAAATATCACAAAAGTATACACACTGAATCTTGTGGGATTGGGGTGGTTATCCTAGTAGTGAACCAGTGGTAAAGTGTTTGGGAGAGGTAAGGAAAATGCCAGCAAAAAGACAGTGCATGAATTGAATATCAAAAGGAAGAAATAGATACAGAGGAAACTGATGTTTAAAAGCAGGTTGTTGGATTGCATTATGTCCTTAAGGTGCCTGTAGAAGAGATGCATTGGAAGAAAATTGATTAAAACTCTTTGGGAGCTCTCTTGTTTACAATCTGCCTAACAGAGTTTTGGGTGTAAAATGGACACCTTAAAAAAAAAAAAACTAGCTATATGGTCACATAATTATAGAATCTTTGTTTTTAATAATAATAGCAATAATTTTAATATAATTCAATATTTATCATGATTCCAAGTTCAATTTTAGCTTTATTTTACTTTGTTCCCATTGCACATTCAAATTTTTGTGTTTCACCCATTTGTGTATTTATTCATTCATTTATTAAACAATGTATGAAGAATTTCACATGGAAAAAAAATTGTTAGACTTTGATGTTTTGTTGTTGTTTGATCACTGAGTTGTGCCAGACTCTTTGCAACCCCATGGTCTGTAGCCTACCAGGCTCCCCTGTCCTCCACTATCTCTTTGAATTTGCCCAAATTCATGTTCTTTGAGTCAGTGATGCTGTCTCACCATCTCATCTCCTGCTTCCATGTACTCCTTTTGCCTTCAATCTTTCCCAGCATCTGGGTGTTTCCCAATGAGTCAGCACTTCGTTAATTTTTTTACATAAATAAAAAATGACACTTCTCTGGCCTTCTCTTTGAACTTTTAGTCAGTCATTGACTGGATCTGCATTCATGCTTCCAAAATAATTGCAAATACTGCAGACTTAATAACAAGTCAACTGTCTACTGTGTTATTTGTGAAAAAAAAATTTAAATAAAATATTATTAGGGCATGTGAGGGAAAATACTAGCTACTAGCTGAGTTTTTCCTATTTCTTTTTGGAACAAAATATCTTTTATTTCTTCATATTGGCTTTTAGATACAAATAATTGCCCAATGACTATTCAATCACATTTATAAAAGCAACAACAAACATTTAGCTGTTTGAATATATAACACTTCTCTCCTGACCCAATGCATTCACTTCTTATGAGATATGGATTTGCATCTAAGTAAAGCCTCCTTACATCTCGACAAGCATAGAGGTAGCAATATGGAGACTAATAACTGCTTCTGTAGACTGGTTTCCCAGGTGGTGTTAATGGTAAAGAAGCTGCCTGCCAATGCAGTAGACGTAAGAGACTCGGGTTCAATCCCTGGAATGGGAAATCCCCTGGAGGAGGGCATAGCTACCCAGTATTCTTGTCTGGAGAATTCCCTCAGACAGAGGAACCTTTAGGACTACAATCCATAGGGTCACAAAGAGTCAGATTCAACTGAAACAATTTACCATACAAGCACATAGACAGACTTCAGCATATCAAGAAGACAAAGGACCAGGGCTCAGAAAAGGCTTTTATTCTCCAACCACAAGAGTACATACAAAGAAGCTAGTAGCAACACCATCATAGGCGAGACAATGCACTAATTTGAATTTGATTTTGGGTTCATAATCATTAGCTTGCACCCCCCAATGAACAACGTTATTGGAACATAGACTACTCCAATACATTTTCACAATCATTATTTCTGTATATATATTTAGCTTTGTGAGAAATTAGAATGATATTTTTAATTTTCAAATATCTTGTGTCTTCTAAGGCTCTAGGAAAAAGGTAAAACACTATTCTGTATCTTACTCAGAGAAAAGTTTGTCCTGAGATTAATTGTAGATGAAGTATATCGAAATTGCTTCACCAGATGACCAGCCACCTCCTGCTTTTCATTTGAAGGGTATATATGCCAGATGCAGTTAAATTTTGTCCATGGCACATGGCATTGAAAATTGTAAACTTACCCCAAGGAAAATATTGGTGCTCAATTTATAATTAAACCTTAAAGAATTTCTCCTCTTTCCTCTGTATATTTCATAAGTATCTTAAATATCAAAATTCTCAATAATTTCCCCAAAGGCTTAGACTATTTGAGGTTGCCTAGTACGAGGTGCACAATCAAGATATATTTTGTCATGGGTGATGTATTATATAGGGTGCAAAGTGTGTACCTCTCCTGCTAAAAGATAATTTTTTATGACTAAGATTTAGCCAGTAGGCTGCATATATATTGATAATGCAATCAAAAAGTCTTGCTCTCAATGGAAAGGAGGGAGGTGGAGAAAGAGAGAGGGTTACTATACCATTTCCAATCAAACACTGTTAACTTTGTCAACCTTGGGATTGTCAAGACTATGTTACAATGACCAGTTAGATAGAAAAATAATCTTTATCATATTTCAGGTATTAGAGTGTTGCAGTTTCAAATTCACCATTTTTACCATTTTACTGTTACCATTTTACTGTTGTTACACAGTCAAATATCCATTTATGCTTCTGATGGCATTCACAATATTCTCAGAAGCTGAAGGTAGTTAAGCAAAAATGTAAATTGAAAGTAGAAAATATTCCAACTAAGATCTTAGTCTGGGTATTGTGGAAATGGCTTTATCTGAGCAGGTGCAGTCAGTATTCACTGAACTGTAACATTAGTGCACAACTCTGATTAACAGTTCCTAAAAACTTAATCTCACCAGAAATCTTGGGATGGGGGAAGCTTAATTGTCTGCTGAAAGTCTAGTACTTTTCACCTGCACATAGGGCTGCCATGATGAAGTTCTTTTAAAACAGTAAGAAGAAGAGCAAAAGAAAATCAGCCAGAAGTATTTGTCGGCAAGATTCCTTAATGTCCGTTTCAAAAGTCACAGATTACAGTTAAAAATGGAAGCCCTCTTTCAAACAAAGAAAGAAAGGTTATGAGAAAATACAGTTTGCCATTATTGATGTACAAAGCCGGCTCTGATTGCATCTATCCTGTAGCTCCCCCACATGTACCACTCGGATATTACCTAAATGTTGGAAATGAAAGAGGAGCTTCAGCCATCGCTCTTCCCACTGCTGCTATGAGAGCCCAGTTTGATGAGCATCACATCCGACCTCTGTTTTTCTCATTTAACTTACTTTATGGACTGCTTGTCAGGTGGTCTCTGTGTGGTTTGTTCAGCTAATACTAGAAACATGTAAAAGTCATACAAATTATAATTTAAGAAAAGGAAAAAAAGTCAATTGACCATCGATTGTTCTTTTCTCTTATCCCAGTACCAGGTAAGAGCATCTAAGTGTAATGATTGTGAACTCAAAGAATTTCTGTTTCACTGCACTTCATTTTTACTGGTAATGAAGTTAGTGGCTTCAACTTTAGTCTTTCTCTCTCTTCCTCTCCCCCACCTCCCTCTCTCTCCCTCTCCAAAAGCACATCCATGACAGACAAATAGTAATTCTACTGTTTTAGCACTATGGTCTGCCTTTCTTCCTTTCCGAATGCTTAATAATGATAGAAGAATTAGACAAATAAAAGCAGACTTCTTATAGAGCAAAACCCTTAGTTTTATTTGAAGAAGTGCCCATATAAGGAATAGAGTACACCTGAAGTTTTCAAATATATTCATTTTCTGGTTAGTTATTATCAATAACAGAGTAGTGTTTATATTTTATATTCTAGTGTTTCCCAATTGGTGACTTAACTCCTTCCTATGCCCAAGCACTTCTCTGGGTAGCAGAATAATATTAACTTGTTTGAAATTTCTTGCTCTTAGATTAAGGGACATGGCAAGCTTCCTCTAGTATTCTGTATTGGACAGTGGTAAAGGATTGAAAAACCTTTGCATTTATACAGATTTCTTCATCCCCCTTTTCTCTGTGTGTCACTATTGATTCCTAAGCATATTTATCTACATTTTGTTAATTGTAATTTAAAATTCCATCTTAAAAGATGTACATTTATACTATAGTAATTTTGAAGGCAAGCAGTTATTTCATTGGGTTGTCACTCTTTCCAGAAATCAAACCCTCCCTGTCACATATAAATAGATTGCTTGATATACATGTAATATCCTGTCGGTGTCATGCACTCTTTTCTTTAATCTGACTGACACGGCACATAATAAAACGCTCACTTCAATATATGTCTGTTGCATTTTGCCTAATTCTGGGCTTAGTTTAATATTAGTCATGAATATTTCCTCCAACTAGACATGAATTTGAATATATACAAGGCACAGTTTATGTTCGTACTAAAGCACAAGCTTCAACCTTATTTTTTATTGCTTACCCTGTTTGTGATGAATTAAGTCATCTCAAGGAGAGAACTGAAAGCAACAGGGACCAGAACTGTTATCTTTATCCTCAAGTCAGGTAGAGTGTGAGTGGGTGAAATTCAACTGCTGTGTTTTACTTTCCCTGAGCATCAGAGCCGAGAGTTAGAGAGGTCTGCTCAGTGGGAGAAAATAACAACAGAGGAAACTATATTACATCTCTGAATTTCTTCTAGGCTACAGAGCCACAGCAGTTTTTAGTGCCCCACTAAATAAGGTTATATTTATACTGTATTCCTTTTTATCATAGGCATGGATGAGTCCATTATCCTTTATTCCCATTTATATTTTAAATATCTTCAAATTAAATTAATGAAAGAAGAAAAAGTTATTAGAGTATGTGAGTGTACAGGTGAGTGTACATTTGAACACAAACCGAAAGCATTCACATATACATGTATAAACAGATATATATATATATATATATATACATGATCATGTATATATATATATATATATATATACATGATCATGTATAATTTTATAATTTCAAGTCCTAATTACTTGAGCACATTTTTCTCTCGGATTACAATAATTGTAAACTATTTAGGACATTCCCATGACCCACTTAAATTCAACAAAATAATAATGCATATCCCTTTTGACTGTTACCTTCTATTATGTATTTTTTGCAAATCATGTTTTGTGTAACACTCCTTTTTTTTTATTCATCCTATAATGACTTCTATTTCAAGATGCCGATGCCCCAGTGCCATGTTTAAAATAAGAATTCACATGTTGCTTGGCTTGTGTATGTTTCTATGATATTCTTACCTAGGATTCTAAATAGAAATATATGCAGTAAAAATCCAATCAGAAGATGACTTTCCATCCTATATTTTTTAAAATGTTGCAGAACAAGATATTGTACTATACATTACATTACATTGTAATGAAAATTGTAATGTATGTTAAATATATCTCTGCAAATAAAAAAAGAAATTAAAGTGTTATTTACAACTTTCTAAAGTTATGATGACTTTTTTTGTTTGTGTAAATATACTTGATATTGCGTGTGTGTGTGTGTGTGTGTGTGTACCTATCTTGTTTTTGGATATCCTTCATCGTTAGTGATTTTTCTATGATATATTTATTTTACAAGATCAAATGAAACATTTTATTTCATATTTCATCTTTGAAACAAAGTTTTACACCATTTACAAGGAAATAAGAAGTGCATTGTTTATATGATGGGAAGCTTAGATTCTCCCAATGGATGTAGACAATGAATAAAATGAACTACTGGCTAAAACAGATTAGATGCCAAACTCAGTTAGTCCTTGTTTAATTCTATAAAAGTATGTCAGTTAGAGACTTACTTGACCTAAGGCAAAAACAAATCTCTGAACAATATCTAAGTTGATTATTTATTCAAAATGATTATGCTACAGCCACTGCTCTGTTAGAACAAAATACAGTCTTGCAAACTTAGACCATTCCCTTGGCCAGTGTGCACAGAGAAATTGCCATTACAAAGTATTTTATTCAATGATACCAACAACATAGAACAGATTAATCATAAGACAGAATAATGAAACGAATTATATCCTAGTGACACACATTTCTGTAGGAGTTTCACATGCTTCTTATGGAATGCTTCAGATTTGCCTGAAGAGTCTTGTGACACAATGGTTCTGAAAATCGTAGGATCCTCTATATCTATTAGACTAATACGTGGGTTTTATTAGATAACTATTTAATGACACTTAAATGCTAGGAGACTTAGCAGAACTAAAAAGTCAAATATTTTGTACTAAATGGAAATCAGATCCATCAATCTGAGGTGTTAAGCCCTTTTGCAAGAAACCATTGGACAGGCATGCTGGAATCGCAGTTTTGTGGGTGAGTGCTATAGCACTCTAATTAGATGATCCAAAGTGGATGAGTAAGGAGTTTAGAATTGGAAACTGTACTTCAAACAATGATGCTGGGTCAAGTATTATGTGAGCACTAAAGTAAGTATAAAGTATAATATAGCAACTTGTGTTTTGGAAAGCTGGGCAGTCTCAGGTAAGCCTATTGTTCCCCAAAGGCTGTTCTCAGTTACCATTAACACACTTTTCCTGCTTTCACCAGAGCCTTCAGGAGCTGTGACAGTGCTTGCAAACGTGATGCTCATGACAGGTCTGTCTGCTTCGAAAGCATGTCAAGAAAGCAGAACACTATTAATAATACTAATGGAGAGATTATCTTTAGCTCTGATTTTTTTTTTCTCCTTTGAAAATAAAAGTGGGAGGTTTGTTTTAACACCCTGCCCTTTTCATAAAGGTTACAGGAAGCAACTGAGCCTCTCTGCAGATGTCTTTCTTTTCAAGTTTTCTGCTTAATTAAAACACAGCATTTACTTGGTTAAAAGTGAACTCTTTAATAGTATATTTTAAAGATATAAAAAATCATAGTAATAAAAATCGCAGTAATTCTTTGTCAGAAGAAGAACCTATTTGTTAGGTTGTAGGGACAAAGGGACAATTATATACTTTTGAAGTACCCATTAAAGAGGCAACACTGTGTCAGAGCTTTCTTATTACAGCTGTCTCTTCTGCCAGGAGACCACAAAGGTTGGGTAGTCGCCAATTAGATAGAATTAATGTACAAATTCTTGCAGAAAAATATGTAAGCAAAATCTTTAAAAACCTTTCAGGGATGGAAAAAATAAAATTGTTAAGACAAAATAAATATGCTGCAGCTTTGATATGCCTGTACAATACTGCTTCTAAGGTGATAGGTGTTTTTTTTTTTTTAATGTAAACATGTTATATATATGACAGAAAGGATATTTCATCTAGGCCCTTATAAAAATGAGTTCCCAAAGTGCTCCACACCAATTCCAATTAACTCTCTGAAATGAAAATATTTTTCATACTTTCATGAAATATGGCATTACACAGAATACATATTTCAAGAATTTCATAATTCTTTGGCAGAAATGGCCTCCTTGAGAATTTAGAATTAAGTTCCCATTCCCCATTGGAGGAGAGCCACTTTATGCTCTTTCTCCCTTTTATGCTCTTTAAAACTAAATGTTAAACAAATCATCTCATAAGACAAAAGTAGGAAGGTCAAATTGTTTTCCTTTATCTGGAACGGTTACTGAACCCTGGTGTTTGTCTTCTCCATTCATTGGCATTTTGCCTGCCTTTCTCTTTTGTCATGGATTTCAGCGATAAAGTGTGTTCGTCTTTAAAACTAAGCCTCACTGTGTCATATGTTCAAGCCTGCTGCATACAACCCAACACAACTTATCACATGCTGACAGCTAATATTTAAAAGAGAACACACACGTATTTTGAGGTTTGATAACTGCTATCAATCTCGGTAATGGGTATCCAGTCCAAAATTGTGACAGATATCTTGTGGATTGAGCATCTACCATGAGCAGCTAATGCTGAAGTAAATGAATCAGTGAGGCAGCTTCTTCGCACCTTTAATTAAAAATAAAACAAATAAATGCCACATGAATAACAGAAGTGTGAGAAATCTATGCCATCGCTGCAAAAAGCACCAAAGGATGAACTCTATAGACGTCGGCTTCTCATTTGGCTTTCTTCTTTTTATATAATAGAAGACTGTGAAATTTTCCTAAAACATTTTTTAATGGTTAAGATTTCAAGATTCCCTGTGCAATTTGTCATTGCACCTTGTTTTTACAGAGGCTGCCAGCAGAGACATAGTGGGCCCTGAAACTGCATAGCTTTGATGCTTAGAAAATACTCTCTTTCAACAAAGTAAATCAAGGTACAGTGACCTCCAAAAGCCAAATTGCAGAACAGAGCATAATGAGTAATGCTATGTAAATTGCCATGAATGCTATTGCTATGTTATTACGGCAAGACAAAATGGTGGTAGCTAATGACCTTCACATTTGATTTCTAGGTGCATTTTATTTTATTTTCCGATTTGAAAATGTATATATTTGAGACAGTAGTTTTACCACACTGATGAGAATGAATTAAAAATTGTGGATTTTTCCTTATTGACTAATGTAAAGAATATCAAGCAAATTTGAAGATAGTAGCTGAGTAACCTCCAACTCACTCTAATGTGGATGTATAAATATGTGTGTGTGTTATATACACATATACAATCAGTGCAATATTAAATACTCATTTTCAATTTAGAGGAATATTTCTCAATAAAATTAACCCCCTAAGGAAAATGTGAAGCATAAGTATTTGAGTTTTGGTCTTTAAATTATTTAGACACAGAAAAGAGAAAAGGACATTGGCATAAATATGTTTGTTCTGGCCTTAGAGTGTTAATCCCACATTTAGTAGTAAATTATTTGGGAATTGAACATAAGACATTGTGTATTCTTAATATCCATTTGTTCTCAGAAGCTCAGTTATTGAATATTGTGGCGTTATTTTTGTACTTGAAATGAGTTTCAGTCGGCAGCTGGTGCATTTTCATTGAGGTGAAAATAAAATAAAAAGCTTTCCCTATGAAGTCTTCCCATAACTCTAGTTAGGATTTTAAAAATAAATCATAACAAGAGCTCCAAGAAAATATTTATTGCTCTTCCCAAACACACTTGCTCTAGACTTGTCATTCAGAGCAAATCAAGATACCACTGTTCAGATGTTGCTAGAAGAATCGCTAAAGCATTGTCAAGAATAACATAACTGGAGAAAGGATTCAGTTGTCTTTTCATTTATTAACAATTTAGAGCACTTACAACGTACTGATACATGCAAACACAAAATATTTTTTATTGTGCTGAATACTAAGGGGGTTCAAAATAGCTTTAAATTATTTAACATGTATATGATTTTTTAAATTGTCAGATTACTTATGTCACACTGGGCTATCTCTCTAAAAATGACATTTGAATTTGTGTTGATTACCCAAAAAATGTGTTTCTGCCATATAACTTCTTTATAGGTTGATGTCATATATACATATACACACTTATGTGTGTGTGTTTATATATACTCCATTTGGTATTATTGTTTTCATTTTATCACAAGATAAGCAAAGTGTGATGATGTCAACAGAAATACTACGTAAGGTTTTCTTATTGTTCCAATGCCATTGGAGTAAAATGTTACTTTCTCTTTTAATAACTGTAATCCATAGGTAAAATTTTACAGATGCAAGGAGTATCTTCTTCCTTTACTGACTTCTATGCCCCACGTAGGTTCACTTGGGTTTATTTTATATCCCATTATTGGTTTAGTTCAAGACAAAATAAATTAAACAATGAATAGGCTACAGATATTTCCCAGGGGTAAGGACACTTGATTTTATTTTCCCCTCTTCCTACATAATATTGCAATAAGCATCTTTTGAAACTTCTAGCAAGAAGTCTATGTGGCTGCAGTATTTTATTCCAAAATACAGCTTATGCTGAACTCCTGTTAGACATGAAGGCTTTTTCATTAAACATGTTTGCACATTAAAATTACTTGGGTAAAATTTTATACACATTTCGGTTAACATAACCCATGTGTATTCCTGTAGCACAGATAATCCCCCTGCACACATTCTCAGAGAGCCTGGAACAAAGGAGCAGCAATACAAACCAGAGAACAATCCTGCTCGATTTTCCATTGCAGTCATTTTATCAGGGACAAGGAATATTCCACAGTGGTGCCCAGATGAAGGCTGCATGCATTCTCCAGCATTGCATTGTAAAAGAAAATGAAAAACCTAATAGCATTTTGATGTATTCCAGTTAGGTTTTCCATTAAGAGAAAAAGGTGATATGTTCACACCATTTGTCAGGAAAAGAAGAAATGAAGAAAATGTTGACAATTTCATTACGCTCTGGTTATGGGGTGATCTGAACTTACCTATTACAAGATAAAAAAACTATCCCAGATATTATTAGTTGAAAATATTATTGTTTATAGTTACTTTAACGTGTGCTACAACTATAGAGTTGATATAACTGCATGGTACTCAGATTTAAAAGGAGATATTTTATATCATTTACAACCTTGCTCAAAAATTTGTATCCTTTTGAATGCTGTAACATCATACCAAGTCACGCATTGCTGGACATTTCCCTGATAAATCCAGCCTTTAAAAGAGGCTGTACAGATACCATAAAAATGCTTCTAAGTATAGCATTCTTTTTTTGACCTATGTATTTATTCAGAAGATCCTTTACTCCATTTCTCATAGTTTTTTCCCTTTATTATTGACTATAGGACTCTTGGATTTTTCTGCTGAGAATATTTCCCTTGGGAGAACAGGAGCTATCCTTTTAAAATCAAAGTTTAAAAAGTGAACATTTTTCCCAGGGTGCCAGAGAGACAAGTGGTAGGGTCAACCTGTTCAACTGGAAATTGAGAACTACACATCTAGCTTTCTTATCTTTCTTTTACTAATTATTATTAATTGTGATAATAATGCTTTTCAGATTGACATCTATTTGTTGTAGATATGTCAAAGCACATTTACTAAAACACAACTTGATTCTGTGGTTTGGAAAGAAATATTTATTGAGTGTATCAGGGATCTGCTTGAGACCAGCAAAGCGTATTAATATTAACCTGTATAAACATAAGAATCCTTTTCTTTTAATTTTTATTAAAATGACTAAATTGTTTTCAAAAATCATGAAATAGTGAGAGTATTAAGTGCTTGGCCCCTGAGGATGATCACATATGTTGATCAACAGTCATAAAAATGTCCTAGCACATGTCACTATCTGTATTGCTGAGGCCTGGAGTACTGACCAGTACAGAGAGCATAGCGAGGTCTACTTGGACAATTGGGAAAAGTTGGTGAGTGAGTGAGAAACCGGGTATGAAAGAAGCAGCAGAGAAGGAGGATGGCAGGGGAACTAAGCTGACTGCAAACTAATTTCAATTTCAGTATTTTCTGTCATATTCTATCTGATATTATATTCTTCCAGCTTTATATTATTTGTGCAGTGAATCATGTTAATATATTTAAATCTTATTTGGTGCTTATTTTCTAAGAGATATTATCAGACTCAGAGATTTCTAATCAAGAAGAGAAGTGAGAAGGCCCTCTAGTTCATCCACAGTGTTTCTATGGACTTTATGGGCCCTATTCAGA
The DNA here is from genome assembly GCF_042477335.2 of Ovis canadensis. Lineage (NCBI taxonomy): Eukaryota > Metazoa > Chordata > Mammalia > Artiodactyla > Bovidae > Ovis > Ovis canadensis. The sequence continues at coordinate 64,242,154 of NC_091253.1, forward strand.
ATTCAAGTATGGTGCCTGCAGGGGCTGCTATGAAATATATCATCAGTTTTGCTTCCCAACCAACTGTGTAATTAATGTTAAAACATTGACTTTGTGGCAAAGTAAAATACCATTATTTCAAGGAAAATCTCAATTAAAAGCATCTTATTATATGCGTTTTCAAACATATGAGTTAAACACAAAATAGGAAATTTAAGGTTTTTTCTGAAACTGTGATAGTAACAGTATGCATTGCACACAAAAGTAAATCACTTGCTCAACATCATAAAGATGGTAAGTGTTGACCCAGGAATTGTTTTCAAGTCAGTCTGACTAGATTTCTGATTATACCCAGTTATTTTATTTCCTTCCATAATACTATCTAGATTTCACTCTGTAACAATTTAAACAAGCTTAAGAAAAACAATTTTTTAACAAGCAATTATAAGGAATAAGCATCTATGGCAAAATTTAAATATTTTAAAATATATACATTTGATATTTGTAACATTTTTGTTTTTTCCTGTTTCTTTGGCCAAGTAAGTTTGAGTGGGAATCAAGTCAACCAATTAGGAGAAAACAAACAAAAAAAAAGGTGGAAAGTAGGCAAATGGCAACACACTCTATTATTCTTGCCTGGGAAACCCATGGAGAGAGGAGCCTGGTGGGCTACAGTCCATGGGGTCGAGAAGAGTCGGACATGACTAAGCAACTAACATGCTAACAGACAAATTAGAGAAGGTTGGCATCAGTTCAGTTCAGTCACTCAGCGGTGTCCAACTCTTTGTGACCCCATTGACTGCAGCACACCAGGCTTCCCATTCCATTACCAACTCCTGGCACTTACTCAAATTCATGGCCATTGAGTCAGTGATGCTATCCAGCCATCTTACCCTTTTTCATCCCCTTCTCTTCCCGCCTTCAATCTTTCCCAGTGTTAGGGTCTTTTCTAGTGAGTCAGTTCTTTGCATCAGGTGGCCAAAGTATTGGAGCTTCAGCTTCAAAATCAATCTTTCCAGTGAATATTCAGGACCAATCTCCTAGACTGGTTGGATCTCCTTGCAGTCCAAGGGACTCTCAAGAGTCTTCTCCAAAACCACAGTTCAAGCATCAATTCTCCTTTGCACTCAGCTTTCTTTATACTCCAACTCTCACATCTATACACGACTACTAAAAAAAACATAGCTTTGACTAGACAGAACATTATTGGCAAAGTAATGTCTATGATTTTTAATATACTGTCTGGGTTGGTCATAGCTTTTCTTCCAAGGAGCAAGTGTCTTATAATTTAATGATTGCAGTCACCATCTGCAGTGATTTTGGAGCCCCAAAATAAAGTCTGTTACTGTTTCTATTGTTTCACCATCTATTTGCCATGAAGTGATGAGACCAGTATGAAAAGGCAAAATGATAGGACACTGAAAGAGGAACTCCCCAGGTCAGTAGGTTCCCAATATGCTACTGGAGATCAGTGGAGAAATAACTCCAGAAGAATGAAGGGATGGAGCCAAAGCACAAATAATACCCAGTTGTGGATGGGACTAGTGATAGAAGCAAGGTCTGATGCTGTAAAGAGCAATATTGCATAGGAACCTGGAATATCAGGTGCATGAATCAAGGCAAATTGGAAGTGGTCAAACAAGAGATGGCAAGAGTGAACATCCACATTCTAGGAATCAGCAAACTAAAATGGACTGGAGTGGGTGAATTTAACTCAGATGACCATTATGTCTACTTCTGCAGGCAGGAATCCCTCAGAAGAAATGGAGTAGCCATCATGGTCAACAAAAGAGTCCGAAATGCAGTACTTGGATTTAATCTCAAAAATGACAGAATGATCTCTGTTCGTTTCCAAGGCAAGCCATTCAATATCACAGTAATCCAAGTCTATGCCCCAACCAGTAATGCTAAAGAAGCTGAGGTTGAACGGTTCTATGAAGACCTACAAGACCTTTTAGAACTAACACCCAAAAAAGATGTCCTTTTCATTATAGGGGACTGGAATGCAAAAGTAGGAAGTGAAGAAACACCTGGAGTAACAGGCAAATTTGACCTTGGAATACAGAATGAAGCAGGGCAAAGACTAATAGAGTTTTGCCAAGAAAATGCACTGGTCATAGCAAACACCCACTCCCAACAACACAAGAGAAGACTCTACACATGGACATTACCAGATGGTCAACACAGAAATCAGATTGATTATATTCTTTGTAGCCAAAGATGGAGAAGCTCTATATAGTCAGCAAAAACAAGACTGGGAGCTGACTGTGACTCCGATCATGAAACCTTTGTGGCAAAATGAAGACTTAAATTGAAGAAAGTAGGGAAAAACACTTGACCATTCAGGTATGACCTAAATCAAATTCCTTATTATTATACAGAGGAAGTGAGAGACAGATTTAAGGGCCTAGATCTGATAGATAAAGTGCCTGATGAACTATGGACTGAGGTTCATGACATTGTACAGGAGACAGGAATCAAGACCATCCCCATGGAAAAGAAATACAAAAAAAGGAAAACGGCTTTCTGGGGAGGCCTTAAAATAGCTGTGAAAAGAAGAGAAGCTAAAGTAAAGGAGAAAAGATATAAGCATATGAATGCACAGTTCCAAAGAATAGCAAGAAGAAATAAGAAAGCCTTCCTCAGCGAGCAATGCAAAGAAATAGAGGAAAACAACAGAATGGGAAAGACTAGAGATCTCTTCAAGAAAATTAGAGACACCAAGGGAATATTCCATGGAAAGATGGGCTTGATAAAGGACAGAAATGGTACGGACCTAACAGAAGCAGAAGATATTAAGAAGAGGTGGCAAAAATACACAGAAGAACTGTACAAAAAATATCTTCATGACCCAGATAATTGCGATGGTGTGATCACTCACCTAGAGCCAGACATCCTAGAATGTGAAGTCAAGTGGGCCTTAGAAAGCATCATTACAAACAAAGCTAGTGGAGGTGATGGAATTCCAGTGGAGCTATTTCAAATCCTGAAAGATGATGCTGTGAAAGTGCTGTACTCAATATGCCAGCAAATTTGGAAAACTCAGCAGTGACCACAGGACTGGAAATGGTCAGTTTTCATTCCAATCCCAAAGAAAGGCAATGCCAAAGAATGCTCAAACTACCACACAATTGCACTCATCTCACACGCTAGTAAAGTAATGCTCAAAATTCTCCAAGCCAGGCTTCAGCAACACTTAAATCATGAATTTCCAGATGTTCAAGCTGGTTTTAGAAAAGGCAGAGGAACCAGAGATCAAACTGACAACATCCGCTGGATCATGGAAAAAGCAAGAGAGTTCCAGAAAAACATCTATTTCTGCTTTATTGACTATGCCTACACCTTTGACTGTGTGAATCACAATAAACTGTGGAAAATTCTGAAAGAGATGGGAATACCAGACCACTTGACCTGCCTCTTGAGAACTCTGTATGCAGGTCAGGAAGCAGCAGTTAGAACTGGACATGGAACAATAGACTGGTTCCAAATAGGAAAAGAAGTACGTCAAGGTTGTATGTTGTCACCCTGCTTATTTGACTTCTATGCAGAGTACATCATGAGAAATGCTGGGCTGGAGGAAGCACGAGCTGGAATCCAGATTGCCGGAAGAAATATCAATCACCTCAGATATGCAGATGACAACACCCTTATGGCAGAAAGTGAAGAGGAACTCAAAAGCCTCTTGATGAAAGTGAAAGAGGAGAGTGAAAAAGTTGGCTTAAAGATCAACATTAAGTAAGCGATCACGGCATCTGTTCCCATCACTTCATGGCAAATGGATGGGGAAACCGTGGTAAGAGTCAGACTTGATTTTTTTGGGCTCCAACATCACTGCAGATGGTGACTGCAGCCAGGAAATTAAAAGACGCTTACTCCTTGGACGGAAAGTTGTGACCAACCTAGAGAGCATATTGAAAAGCCAGAGACATTACTTTGCCAACAAAATCTGTCTAGTCAAGGCTATGGTTTTTCCAGTGGTCATGTACGGATGTGAGAGTTGGACTGTGAAGAAAGCTGAACTCTGGAGAACTGATGCTTTTGAACTGTGGTGTTGGAGAAGACTCTTGAGTCCCTTGGACTGCAAGGAGATCCAACCAGTCCATTCTGAAGGAGATCAGCCCTGGGATTTCTTTGGAAGAAATGATGCTAAAGCTGAAACTCCAATACTTTGGCCACCTCATGCGAAGAGTTGATTCATTGGAAAAGACTCTGACACTGGGAGTGATTGGGGGCAGTAGGAGAAGGGGATGACAGAGGATGAGGTGGCTGGATGGCATCACTGACTCGATGGACGTGAGTCTGAGTGAACTCCGGGAGATTGTGATGGACAGGAGGCCTGGCGTGCTGCAGTTCATGGGGTTGCTAAGAGTCGAACACGACTGAGCGACTGATCTGACCTGAACTGATGAGACCAGATGCCATGATCTTCGTCTTTTGAACGTTGAGTTTTAAGCCAACTTTTTCACTCTCCTCTTTCATTTTCATCAAAAGGCTCTTTAGTTCTTCTTCACTTTCTGCCATAAAGGTGGTGTCATGTCCATATCTGAGGTTATTGATATTTCTACCCACAATCTTGATTTGGGCTTGTGCTTCCTCCAGCCAGCATTTCTCATGATGTACTCTGCATATAAGTTAAATAAGCAGGGTGAAAATATACAGCCTTGACGTACTCCTTTCCCTATTTGGAACCAGTCTGTTTCTAATTGTTGCTTCTTGACCTGCATGCAGATTTCTCAGGAGGTAGATCAGGTGGTCTGGTATCCCATCTCTTTAAGAATTTTCCACAGTTTTTAGTGATTCACACAGTCAAAAGCTTTCGCATAGTCCAAAATCACTGCAGATGGTGACTGCAGCCATGAAATTAAAAGATGCTTACTCTTTGGAAGAAAAGTTATGACCAACCTAGATAGCATATTCAAAAGCAGAGACATTACTTTGCCGAATAAGGTCCTTCTAGTCAAGGCTATGGTTTTTCCTGTGGATGTGAGAGTTGGACTGTGAAGAAGGCTGAACACCAAATAATTGATACTTTTGAACTGTGGTGTTGGAGAAGACTCTTGAGAGTCCCTTGGACTGCAAGGAGATCCAACCAGTCCATTCTGAAGGAGATCAGCCCTGGGATTTCTTTGGAAGGACTGATGCTAAAGCTGAAACTCCAGTACTTTGCCACCTCATGCGAAGGGTTGACTCACTGGAGAAGACTCTGATGCTGGGAGGGATTGGGGGCATGAGGGGAAGGGGACGAAAGAGGATGGGATGGCTGGATGGCATCACTGACTCGATGGACGTGGATCTGGGTGAACTCCAGGAGTTGGTGATGGACAGGGAGGCCTGGAGTGCTGCGATTCATGGGGTCTCAAAGAGTCGGACACGACTGAGTGATTGAACTGAGCTGATAAAGCAGAAGTAGATGTTTTTCTGGAACTCTCTTGCTTTCTAGATGATACAACAGATGTTGGCAATTTGATCTCTGTTCCCTCTGCCAAAGGTCAAAAACCAAATATTGAGCACAAATATAACCAAATATAACTACGTGTTAGCATCATTGATATTGTGTGAGACAGACTCTGTTAGACCAAACAAAGTTTTTAATGTGTTCCTTTCCCCAAAACCTTCACCTAAAGGAACTCAAATTTTTCACAGTCAGGACAAAATCCTATCACTGTGACAACCTCTCAATGTCCTGGTTTTTTAGCTGGATCTTCAGAGTTCTTATTACCTTAAAAGTTGTGCTTATTCACTAATTCATGTCTGACTCTTTGCAACCCAGGGATCATAGCCTGCCAGGTTCCTTTGTCCATGGGGATTCTCCATGGCAAGATTAAACTAGAGTGGATTGCCATGCCATCCTCCAGGGGATCTTCCCGACTCAGGGATCAAAACCAGGTCTCCCACATTGCAGATGGACTCTTTACAAGCTGAGCTATCAAGGAAACTCATTTTAAAATTTAGCCTGTGCTAATTTGAACATTTATTTAATTTATAAAGCTTTTAGTTGAATTTTCTCTGATGCAACTCTGCACTTAAAGGTAGAGCCTTGAAACTGATTTTAAATGCAGTACTATCACAGAAAGCATACTTCCAGAGTATTCTCTTTCTTGAAACAAATAAGCAGTAAGACAAGTTAATGAAAAAGCTTTTCTCATGATGTATTTTCTTCACAAATAATTGTTCTACTCTCAGAGAATATGAGACAAAGAGAGAGAGAGAATGGAAGATAAAGAAAAATGGCACATCCTGGAGTCTCTCAATTCTTTCTGTAAAGAAGAAATATATGTACATACACAAAGATGAGTTCATGTGGCTCTCAACAATTTTCATCAACCTATATACTCTGTTCTTGTGCTTCACAGGTAAGGAACTTATTGATGTAGTTTGTGCTAATTGTTCTAGAATCCCATCAATTAATGGACTCTTTCTTTCTCAAAAGAAAAAAAGTCATAGATCAGACAAAATATGAAAAAATAATTTCTGTATGAAGAAGTTAATTTAGCATGTGGAACTTAAAGGCCATTTATCAACGTTAAAGGCTTTTGAAGTAGAACATCAGGACTAAAACAAATGACTGCTGAATCAAGCCAAAATAGAGACAAGCTCTAAATAAAAGGTTAGATTTTACATGGGATAAATTAGAGCAATGTTGCTTGAGCTCCTTGGGTATCTGAATAGAACAGGCCTTTCATCCCAAGGAAGAACCTCTAATTGTCAACTTGTGCTGGAATTTTCAAGACAAGAAGTTGAATCTAGGAGTCTAACTTTGTGTAAGGTTGTGAAATGTTTGGCTAAACCAGTGGATATTGGCCAGATTTCCTCAATCAATGACCAGAACAACTAAGAGAAAACCTAAGGCTTAGATCAGCAATTCAGTAATTTACAAGTATGTTTCTCTGAGCAAACAGTAAACAGAACTTTCAGAAACATATCTATTTGCAGATAGAAATAATAAATCATTTCTAACAGCTAAATTGAACTTCACACATTTGGACAATGTCAACCTTGGTATTCAGATTTCTAACAGTCTATCTGTATAATATGCCTCAAGGCACCTTTGAAGTAAACTCATTGGAATCTTAATACCAAGGAGTTAGTTTGTCAGTCAGTCCTAAAGGAAGTCAATCCCGAATATTCGTTGAAAGGACTGATGCTGAAACTGAAGCTTGAATGCTTCAGCCACCTGATACAAAGAGCCAATGCATTGGAAAAGATCCCGATGCTGGGAAAGACTGAAGAAAAGGAGGAGGGAGCCACCGAGAACGGGATGGTTAGATGGCACCACCCACTCAATGTTCATGAATTTGAGCAAACTCTGGCAGATAGTGAAGGACAAGGAAGCCTGGAATACTTCAGTCCATGGGGTCTTAAAGAGTAGGACACAATTTAGTGACTGAACAACAAGGGATTCCCAGGAGGTGGTGGTGGTCGTTTAGTTGTTAAGTCGTGTCCGACTCTTGCGACTTCATGGACTCTAGCCCACCAGGCTTCTCTGTCCATGGGTTTCTCCAGGCAAGAAGATTGGAGTGGGTTGGCATTTCATTCTCCAGGGGATCTTCCCAACCCAGGAATCGAACCCGGGTCTCCTGCATTGCAGGCAGATTCTTTACCGACTGAACTACAGAAGTCCCAGTTTCCAGGTCACTCAGCTGTAAAGTATCTGCCTGCTAATTCTGGAGTCACAGGAGATATGGGTTCGAGGCCTCAGTTGGGAAGATCCCCTGGAGGAGGAAATGGCAACTCACTCCAATATTCTTGCCTGAGAAATCCCATGGACAGAGGAACCTGGAGGGCTACAGTCCATAGAGTCACAAAAAGTCAGACATGATTGAGTGAATGAACATTCAGGCAAATGGCAGATCACCAATTATGTTCTGAGGTAACAAGAAGATTGAACTGAGGCACAGGTCACCTCAAAAAAGTTCATCAAAATGAAAGGAAAATAAAATTTAAATGTAGCCCACAGGTCTTTGGTCTTAAATACAACTACCCATTTAAAATAAGCCCACAGTTTCTACCCACAGGTTTTGCTTAGTTGTTCTGAGGAGCTTTCAAAATCTCTTTGCAATTACATGTGTTGGTGACTTTTTCTCTTCCTCTCCTACTCTTTCTCCAATTTGTCTGCATGGATGCATGAGTCTTAAGTCACTTGTCGTGTCTGACTTTCTGTGACCCTATGAATGGTAGCCCACCAGGCTCGTCCATCCATGGGATTCTCCAGGCAAGAATACTAGAGTGGATTGCCATGCCCTGCTCGGCATATTCTTCAGCAAAGCCAGGTGGAACCCCCAGATGCTGCCGCAACATATCTTGTTATCTTTAATGTGTATATCTGTTATATTCTAATACTCTCAGAGTCCTATATATTAGAGAAAACAGGAGAGGATCATCTTCACTTCATATCCAAGGATGCAAAACCCAGGTTTCATATGCATGAATATGACTGCACTCATCATATGAAGCCATTTATATAAGGGACTTACGTATCTGGGGACTTTGGTACCTGCAAAATCTCCCAGAACCAATTCCTCATGCATACTGAGGGATGACTGAACTAAGTTCTGGAGAGAGAGAGAAAAATAACTTTTTGGCTTTTGAATCCTCTTGACTAATTTCATATGCATCTGCCTCTAACTTCAATTCTATAGTGAATTTAAAACCACTCCAAGAGTGCTATAAAAGATTTCTACTTTCTACTTTTTTTCCTATTTTCAACCCAATATCTCACTGCCATCATGAAAGAAAATCATATGTCTTCATCTAGCTGCCAAACAAGTCTTCCCTGCATATATGGATATATAGAGACAAATTCTGGCACTTGTTTTAAAGGAAAAGGAGGTGGTACAGTCTAAACTAGTGAATGGGGAATCAAAAGTAACTTGTGATTCAAGAATAAAAATGTATCTTCAGTAAAGAATAATGTGGTCCATAGAATGAATTTTACAGATATATTAAGACTCACTGTTCAACCAAAACATTTGCATATTGAGTTATGACCTCATTATCTCTGTGTCTAAATCTCTTATTTTCTTCTTTGAAACATTTTAAAAATACACTACTCACTTTACTGACTTAAAAATAAGACAATAAACAGAATTTAATTTTTGCCTGATTATACAATAGTATTATTTCATTCATATTATCACAATAAAGAGGTAACTTTAGGAGACTCTCCACATCAGTAGTTTTTTTTTTTTTCTTTAGTCAAATAGTATTCAGCTAATGTTGTAGACCTTCATAACATGAGCTATGTAAGAAATTACAAATTGTTTATCTTTCTGTGGTCATATGCTGCCCACAGATACGTTTCCTTTGAACCACACTGAAAAATTCAGAATAGATAATCAGAATATTCAAAATTTCAAAATGAGAGAATGGGGAAGAACTTCTGGAATGATTGAGTAATAACTTCTAAAAAATTTACTCTTTCACAGAAGCAATCAGAACATTGGAAAAATTGTCAAAATAAATTTCTTTAGAACCTTGAAAATTACCAGAAGCTTGCAAAAATTCTAAGAATGCTTTTTCAAAAAAAAACAGGTGGCTCTCTGTAAGAAGATGAGCATTGGGACATTTTAACTTGTTCTGTTTTTACCTTTTTCTCCATAACTTCATGTGAGTCTTGAAAATCAAGGCTTTCAACAAAGATATATGTAAAAGTGAGTACCGACTAGTTACTACAGAAAGAAATAGGACTAGACACTCCCCACCCTCAACAACGCATCATCAGAAAATTGTCAGTATTTGGCATTTCTATAGTTTCTTGAAAAAGCACCATTCACAGGACCTATCTTTATCAGATCTAATGCAGAACTTGTTCAGAGGGAAAGGTTCTTCTTACAGAGAGTTGGTGAAAACAAAACAAAACAAGACAGGCAATAGTTTACCATCAGATGCCTGCAGTGGCGACATAAGAAGGGAAATAGGCTGACCAAAGCATTTAAAAAGAATTGCTAGGAAATGAGATACCCACAAATGTCTTTGGAACAGTTTGACATACTCTTGTAGATACAGAATTGCTTGCCAACATATAAGGCTATATGCATGTCCAAGAAAGCCCTGAGAAGACCTTTATGTTTCATTTCTGGCTAAGCCCCAAGACTCTGCCCAAGCAGGAAATGAGGCTACAGAAGAACTTTAAACTGCCGGAATGACAGAGGTGTACCCCAACACACACAGAGGTCCTTAGTGACAGGTTGGGAGTCTTAAAGTTTCAAAGCATTAAGAAAATCTTGGTCAAACACCAGATCACTTCTAAGCTATCTAAGCAGAGCTTTTAATGGCTGTACATGGCAAACATATAGGCTTGAAATCAGTTTAAAGAAGCAATTATAAAAGCGAATGGGAATAAAAAATCAAGAGCATAGAACAACAAAAATTTTAAGGAGGATAGGAAAACTAACCTCCAGATTTATCATGTTATATTATTTAAAACCAGTTTCAACAGGTGCAGAAATGGCACATACAAATAAATAGGAAAGTATTGCCCATGTCTGGGTGAGGGGAGGGGAAGATCAATGGAAATCTTTGAGGAAGCCCAGATGATGACTTTACTACACGTGACTTTAATTGGCTGTGATAAAAATAATCAGGAAACTGTGGCTAAAGAATTAAAGGAGTGTACAAGTATAATGTCTCATCAATTATATATTATCAATCTAGAAATATAAATTATCAAAAATAAAAAACTCTAAAGTTGAAAATAAAATTAATTGATGGGAACAATTTGCTATAGCAGCTCAACAACACCTTTGGAGAAAGAAGAAAGAATCAACAAACTTGAATATAAGACAACTGAGATAATACAGTCAGAGAAACAGGAAAAAGAAAGAAAGAAAAAAACAATTAAAGAGCTTCAGAGATATATAATGGACCATCTAGCACACTAATATATGCATAATAGGATTCTCAGAAGGAAAGGAGGAAGATAAAGAAGCAGAAAAAATATATAAAGAAATAATAACCAAATATTCCCAACTATGGCAAAGAATATGCAAGAAGCACCGTGTACTCCAAGTAGGGTAAACTCAAAGAAATTCACACATAGAAAAATGACTGTCAAAGTGCTGAAAGAAAAAAGACAAATAGAGAATCTTCAAAGCAGCAAAAGTTATTTATTACACACAATGATAATAACAATTGATTTAATATCAGTAATTATGGAGGTCAAAAGGAAGTGGAATAACACATTCAAAGTGCTAGACACAAATGATGTCAAAAGAGTCTTCGTAAAAACTTTTTCTACAATAAAGATAAATTTATAAATTCCAGATAATTTTTTTCAAACAGTCTTGCCCAGCCAGAAATGTTAGCGAATCCTTCAGGCAGAAATAAAAGAGCATTAAACAGTAACTAAGGCCATACAAATACGTAATGACTATCAGCAAAAATAACTATATAGGAAAATATAAAACATGCTAAATATAAATGTATGTTTGTTTGTAGCACTTTTTTCCTTCCATAGAATTTAACTGACAACTACATAAAGCAATAACTATATATCTGTTTGGTGGGTTTAAAGTGAAAAAAGATGTTCTTTACATGACAAAAATGACACAAAGTTGGTAAATGAATTGGAACTCAATTGGATCCAATTTTTTGTACATTTCCAATTTAATAGCTATCGACTCAAACTAGGCAAATTTCTTGAAAGGTACAAATGTCTAAAATGGATTTTAAAGTAAGAAGAAAATCTGAATAATAAGGGGTTGTATTAGTAATCAAAATGCTTTCCACAAAATTATGCCCATGCCTCCACTGGTAAATTCTATCAAAGAGTCAAAAAATAAATAATACAAATAATTTTTAAATTCTTCCAAAAATAGAGGAAGGAACACTTTATAACTTCTTCTATGAAACTAGGATTGCTCTGATACTAAAACCAAACAATCACACTGCAAAAAGAAAAGAAAAGGAAGAAAGCTGATAGTTTATGAATGCAAAAGAAAAAATTCTCAATAGAATACTCAGGAACCAAATAAAGCCATATATGAAAGGATTATACATTCTGATAAACTATGTGATTTGTTCCTAGAATCCAAGATTAGTTTAACACTGAAATATCAATGTGTATATATATATATATATATATATATATATATACTCTATAATAATATACTCTAATATATAATAATATACTCTAATAAAATAAAGTAGATTCAGAAAAAAAAAAACCTGGCAAAATCCAAAATATTTTCATGACAAAGATCTCTTAAATTAAGAATACTCCTTATTCCTCCGGAAAACAGCAACAAAAATCTATTAGAACTATGACAATAACAAGTGTTGGCAAGATGTAGAGAAACTGGAACATTAGTACATTGCTTGTGGGATTATAAAATGAAGCAGACATTTTGGAAAAGAGTTTGGCGGTTCTTCAAAATGTTAAGCACAGAGTTATCATATTACACAGAAATTCTACCCCTAGGTATATAACCAAGAAACATTAAAACATTTGTCAATACAAAAACTTGTATAAGAATACACACACCAGTAAAATAGTCCAAAGTGGAAGCAATCCAAATGTCCATGAATGGATAAAAACAGTCGTATATCCATAAATAATATGTTATTTAACAATAAAAGATGAAATATTGATACATGCTATAGTATGAATGAATTTTGAAGACATTGTGTTAAGATGCAGTGATCAAGGCTGATTACGAGAAAATCATGATTATGCATTTCTAGCAGCAGATAATGAGTTTTCTATGGGCAATGTTTTGACAGATTTGCATCTGGAGGTGGGGTGGGGAAAAAAGTCCCTCGCAGTATGAAACTTGTCAGAGGCTATGGTATGAAGACTATCAACAATAAGAGGAGAACAGCAAGGCTACTCACAGAGGAGCAGACTGGGGAACTCACAGAGGAAAGAAGAATCAGAGAGGAGACTTTTGTGTGTCTAAGTGATGCTCTATAGCACCATGGGATGAGGAGAGTCTGGATCAGAGATCTCTGAAGGGCAACAATGGTTTGAGGTCCCCATAGCTCTGTAGTTTATCTTATCTATGGCTAGTAGAAGTTGATTGAAGATTCTTTAGACCAGAAATACCTGAAGGGCAAGAGTGGCTGCTTTATGGCTGAAAATCTGCTCATTTGAAGTTCATTTAAAAATCTAGATGTGTAACAGTTTAAGTTTGAAGTCGATGAACCTTTGAGCTAACAGGTGCTAGCCTGCTATGAAGAAGCCAACAACATAAGAATCATTTACAGAAGCCATCTTTGGCTCATGCATATAACATAAGCAGAAAAAGTTATTAACAAAAGACTACGTATTATATAATTCCATTTATATAAAATATCTATAATAATCAAGCTCATAGAGACAGAAAATATATGAGTGGTTGCCATTGCCATGAATTGGGTGGAGAGAGAAATAGGAATTGATTCTAATGGGTACACAGTTTCATTTTAATGTGATTGAAAATGTTCTGAAATTTGATAGTGGTGATGGTTGTACAACAAAGTGCTGGTTGTTCAGTCATGTCTGACTCTGTGCAACCCTATGGACTGTAGCCCACCAGGCTACAGTACAACCAAATACACTGCCAAACAGTGCATTTTGAAATTTAAAATAATGCATTTTATAATATGTTAATTATGTATCAGTAAAACTGCTACATAAAGAGAGTTGTCCTAAAAGTTCATATTTCAATTTTTTCTTTTTTTTTTTTAAGCTGGTATCTGAATAGTAATTCCAAAAATTGACATGGACTTCATATTCATGCCCTCCTTAAGTGTGACATCTTCTCAGTTTCCTATAATGTCTAACTAGCCTTGCTTTACCCATTTATGTTACCCGCCTGTTTTCTTTACATACTTGAGTTTGTAATTCTTAGTCTATGTATTCAAACTTTTCTTCCTTTTAGTTCTTCTTATCTTTTTAGAAAAAAAATTTTTTTTAGCATTTTATACTCTCCTACTGCCAACTATTTCTTTCATGGTCTCTGCCATATTGTATCATTCAGTAAAGTAATTTTACTTTAACAGCATCACAAGAAAAGATCAGAAAGTTATGTGAATTTTACAACACTATATTTATTTTTAAAAATATTTTCAATGTTTCTGAACAAAACAGCATTGAATTGCACTGCAAAATAACACTTTAATGATATCTTTGTAATGAATTTGTAGCAAGATACTTTTACTTTCTTCCCCTTGGTTCAGCATCAGTTCAAGCCTATTCAACTGAACATTTGTGATTATAAATTTAAAAAAAAAGTAAAGTAGTAAGGCTGTAAGAAGAATGAAATAAATTATACATGAGTTGGAATAATTAGATTTTATGAAAGAAGACTGAAAGTGCCAGGCAATTTGATATGAGTAAAGTTAATACATCAAATAATCCATCACCATTATTAATCAATCAAAATATAGAAAGTGAAAAACAAGTGACTTTTCTCCCTCTTAGATTGAAGTAGCAGTGCCTTTCATTTCTTGTACTATCTCAAGTGCATATTAAATACCTTCTTTCCTATCGCATATTCTCCAGTAACAAGACTCCATGATGGGCCTTAATAATTTCTGCCTCCTAGTGTTCATACACTTGGCGGTAGCTCCCACAGGGAAATGGACTGATGTGTATGATGAAAAGGACCTACTGAAGTGGTGGTGTGTGACTTTTGAGGCTGTCTTGAAATGATGTTGCTACTTACACATTGCTCTTTGGAAGTAGTCAGATGTCAGACTTCAAACAGTCCCCTGGAGTTGATCTTGGATGGCTTTGGCCTGCAGCAGCTTGAAGCAGGGCTTTGGTTCCCCTGACAGAGAGTGAGGTCAGGTTGTGGTTATGAGAATACCGAATCCTATCCACTAGGCCAGTGATCAGTGAAAAGTCCCTGGTCCTTTGCCTTTGCTGAAAAAGAATTCCCACAAAGGCAGAAAGTAGTGAAACAAGTGAAGTATTTATTAGGAGAGAAAAAAGTACAGTACATGGAGGGAGACACACAGGCAACTTCAGAGGGAGAGCTGCTGAGTTGCAAATATAGTTTGAATTATTTTTATGGGGCATTTCTTCCAGGTTTCCTTTGTCCAGTCATTTTTATTTGCCTGATTCAGAGGCCATATTTGGTATATTGCAGTCTCCTCCCATGTGTGCACATGCATCTCTTAGCCAAGATGGATCCCACCTAAGAGGCATATGGGTAGTAGCATCAGATAGCATCACTACCATCTGACCACAAAGGAGCTTTTCTGAGCATGTGTAGTTGGGGAAGTCTCTTGACTTTGAAAACGAGAAATATGTGGTCTCTCATGTTCTATCTGAACAAGGCCCAGCCTCCTCTCTCAATTGTCCTACTATTGATATTTTGAAGTTTCTATTCACAAAGAATAAATTTCCAATTGCTTTCCCCTGAGGAGTACTGTCTACCTTCTGCCTCAGAGTGTCCTGCTTGGAAAAACTGAGTTCTGCTGACTCCAGTACCAACTTGCTATATGAGTGAATTACCTTGAAAGCAAATCTTCTAACCACAGTCAAACTTTCAAATAACTGTGACTCCAGCCAACATCTTGAAATCTCATGAAAATCCCTATGGCAGAACCACTTCAATTAACTTTTCTCACATATTAATTCAGTCTCTGCTGGATTCCTTTCGAAAGAGTCAATTGTACTAAATATTCATAGCTTTCAGCCAGTTCCAAACAACAGAAAACAGAATCAAAACTGCTGAGGACATTTTCATTAAGATTTATATTCAGAGACATAAAGGTTAGGAGCTCTCCATGGTTACCATTAAATTAAAATATTAACAGAAAAGATGATAATGAAAGTATAACAAAAGACAATACAACTGAAAATAGAGACATGTGACTAATATGTTGACACACATCATGTCAAGTAATTAAAAGTCCAGAGTTACCAAAACATAGTAATAATAGTACTTAGGCTAGAGTTAGCTTAATTACACGCCATCTATTAATGCCACATAAACAAACATCACTATTTTTCATCTGTTCTCCCAATTTTTCATATTTGTTTTAAGATTAAATATTTTAATGTGTGTATAGTAGGCACATTATTAAATGCAGGCATTGGAAAAAGTCTTTGAGTTAGCCAAACAGAAAATGTAATTTGAAGCTAAGAGGTAGGTAGCCATATTGTTACTATTGTAAGACTGGTGAGATTTTCATGACATTTGTTTTTCCCTGAGGAGTTAAATGTGTCAGGATGAGATTGCATGTAATGTTTTGTGACAATAGCTTTCTTTAGGTTGTATTGGGCATAATGTCTTATACTTTAGATATGGAAATCTTTCCATCAAAGTATTGTAGAGGACGGAAGCAGCATTTCATTCATACAGTTATTTTTGCACAGAATGTATAATTAAAAGAATTCCAAGGCATGCATTTTTATCCTACAAATTTTTACATACATATATTCTGAAAGGTCTATAATTAAATCAGATGTTTTGAAAGTTAACTAAAATAATGTTAATGAAAACTTTGTCTCTGGACTTGTACCATGTTGATGTCATCTTTCAACATTTTTTTCACTGTCTGTAATTATGTATTTTTGTGTCTATGAAAGTAAATCATAGTCCATTGAACATTTTCTTGTTTTTTTTTTTTAAATATTATACGATGGAGAACACAGTATAATTTTATGATTGCTGATACTGATAATATAAAGAAAATTTGAGAATTGATCGTTCTTGCCTAGATTACTTAGAATTGGTGCCACATTTGACAGGACAAGGCCTAGTGTATTTGAAAATATTTGTCATAGTCAATACCAGAGTTATCTACTAAATAGCCAGTATCATACCTGCTTTTATCACCTTGGATGCCTTAAGGAATTTCTCTAATGGATATTTTAAAATTGTTATCATAAATTTCTAATGTTTTTACAAGATAATTTAGCACATTTCCTACTTGATGGAAATATTACATATTTAAATGAGTAGATACAATAAACTTTATATATTGATTTACTTTCTTTGTGGGAAAGTGAAAAGAGAAGATAAGGAGAGTGGTATCTGCCTCTCATTTTAGCATGAAGGCCCATTTGCATCAAATGAAAAAAAGAATTTGGGTGTGCAAAATAATTTGCGAGAATGTTGCTCTGCTCAGCTAAAGATCTTAGAAAGTGGATATCAAGATGACGGTGCAAGAGAATGCTAAGCTCACCTCTCTTAACACATCAAAAAAGCAACTACACATGGAGCAATTCTTGCTGAAAACAATCTTAAGTCTGGCAGAACAATTCTATAACCAAGACTGGAAAGAGAGATGCACACAGAATTTCGTAGGAAGGGAGAAAAAGTTATCTGGTAGGAACCCACACCCTTTATGGGGGTATCCAAAAGAGGAGGGGCATAGGATGGGATCTAGGGTCTTCCCTGGGGATCAAAGGGTTTGAGCTATATATTAGGCACTTCAGTCCTTGGAATATGACACCAAAGAGACAAGTCATCTTAGCTGGTTTGAAACTCAGTGGAGTTGCTTTTCTTGATCACAGCACAGAGGCGGCAGGCTGAAAACTGCCTGGTGCTCTGGTTGGCTTTGCTCACCCACCCCAGTTTGTCTCCCAACCTCCTGCTCCAGCCCCTTTTTTCCGCTCCTCACTAAGGAAAGGGCTACTGTTGCCACTTGGATATTATTGGGCCCCAACCCTGCCTCTACCAGGACAGAGGCAGCCATTGACAGAAAGCATGCCCCTACTCACATTTGTGAGAAGTGAAACTAGTTTTGGAGAAGGTACTGCTATTGCATATGAAAACAAAAATAGCTCAGTTGTGTGGTATCAACTCCTCCAGTGCCTATCCAGCCTTTACCAAGGAGCTCAAATCAGGAAAAAGTGCAGCCAGCGCAAAACTGTAGGCCCAAGGCCTCACATGTTGGCTATGACCCCAACCAAAGTGGAGACTACCAAGACACTTGGGAGAAACCCAGCTCCATCAGGGATCATTACCGTAGGGCAGTAATGATCACTGAGCATAGGAGGAGCCCAGGCTTGTACATGAATTTAGCTTTAGCCCTTCCAACATCAGTCCTACTTCCGAATCAAAGTGGTGGCTGTCAGCACTCCCTGGAAGATGTGGCCCATGCTCACTTCAGATCCAGCTCTTCCTATCCATTCTGTGGTAGTCACAGAATGAATAGGGACGTTATCACACAAGGGCACACCTTGTGTCTCCCTTAATTTTCTAGAGACAGAGAAAGTTAAACAAAAGGAGAAGACAGAGGGATATATTTCAGAAATCAAGAAATAACCTGAAAAGAATCTTGATAAAACAGAGGCAAGTAATTTACTTGATAATGAGTTCAAAGTAGTAGTAATAAAAAGGCTAACTGAATAGGAGAAAATAATGGACAAATATAATGAGAATTTCAACAAAAGACTAGAAGGTATTAAAAAAAACAGAGCTGAAGAATATAATAACTGAAAGGAAAAAATACACTAGAAGGAATTAACAATAAACTAGATGATACAGAACAATAAGTAATCGGAAAGATAATATAATGGAAATCACTTAATCAGAAAAGCACACAGAATAACAATGCTTTTAAAATATGAGGATAGTTTAAACTGGGAAGACATCAAGCATCCTAATATTTGCAGTACAGTGTCCCAGAAGAAGAACAATAGTGATATAAAATATATTTAATAAAATTATGGCTTAAACCTCACCTGAAAATAGAAACAAAATCCAACAACATATAAACATCATACAGCAGGAGCAAATTGGGTTTATTCCAGGGACTCAAGGATGATACAATAGCCACAAGTCAATCATATTAAATGATTTTGCATTAACAAAAAGAAGAATAAAAATAATATGTTTATTTCCATAGATTCAGAAAAAGCATTTGACAGAATTCAGTATCTACTCATTACAAAACTTTCATCAAAGTTGGGATAGAAGGAACATATCTCAACATAATAAAGGCTGTTTATGACAGTTTCACAGCTAAAATAATACTAAATGATGAAAAGCTGAAAACTTTTCCTCTAAAATCAAGAACAATTTAATATAGTGTTAGAAGTCCTAACAACAGCAATTAGGTAAGAAAAAAATTAAAGCATCCAAATTGGAAGGTAAAAATAAAACTATCAGTATTTGCAAATAACATGATTCTCCATGAAGAAAACTCTAGTCTCACCAAAAATTATTAGAACTAACAAATTAATTCTGCAAATTACAAGATACATGATTACTACACAGAGACGTTACTTTCCTATGCACTAACAATGAACTGCCAGAAAGAGAAAAGGAAAAAAGAAAACTTAATAAAATTAAATCAAAAAGGATAAAATACAAAGGAATAAATTTAACCAAGGAGGGGAAATACTCTAAAAACTATGAAATACTAATGAAGGAAATTGAAAAGATGTCAATAAATCAAAAGATACCCTATGATCTTGGGTTGAACATATTAATATTGTTAAAATAATCATGCTATCCAAAGCAATCTACAGATTAAATTCAATCCCTATCAAAATACTCATGACGTTTTTCATAGAACTAAAATAATCTATCCTAAAATTCGTACTCTTCCATAAAGGGTTCTGGGAAAACTGGACAGTTATTACATGTGAAAAAAATGAGATTAGAACACTTTATCACACAATATAAACAAATTCAAAATGTATTAAAGACTTTCATGTAAGAACTGAGATTGCAACACTGCTAGAGGAAAATAAGCAGAACATTCCTTGATGTGTAGCAATATTCTGATCCGTCTTCTAAGACAAAGAAAATAAAAACAAATGAGACCTAATTAAACTTCAAATCTTTTGCAAAGCAAGGGAAACCATTGACAAAATGAAAAGACAACTTACGGAATCAGAGAAAATATTTCTAAATGATAAGGTCTATGGGGGGTTAATGGGCTTCCCTGGTGGCTCAGACAGTAAAGAATTCATCTGCAGTGTGAAGTCCTGGGTTCAATCCCTGAGTTGGGAAGATCCCCTGGAGGAAGGCACAGCAACCCACTTCAATATTCTTGCCTGGAGAATCCCCATGGACAGAGAAGCCTGGTGGGCTACAGTCCACAAGGTCAAAAAGAGTTGGACATGACTGAGAGACTAAGCACAGCACAGCACGGGGGGGGGTGGGGAGGGTGGGGGGGTGGGGGGGGCTAATATTCAAAATATGTAAACAGCTCATACAACTAAATATCAAAAAAATAGAAACAAAATTTTAAGTGGGCAGAAGCTCTGTGTAGATATTTCTCAAAATTAACATACTGATGGTTAACAGGCACATGGAGATAACCCTCAACATCACTAATTTTTAGGGAAATGTAAATCAAAAAGGCATTGATATATCACTTCACAACCAAGTCTACAAACAATAAAAGTTATCGAGGATGTGGAGAAAAGGGAATGTTTATACACTATTGCTGTTTAGTTGTTATCATGTCTGACCCTTTGAGACCCCATGGACTGTAGCCCACCAGGCTCCTCTGTCCTTGGAATTGGTGGGAGTATAAATTGGTGCAACCACTATGGGAAACAGTATGGAAATCCCTCATACAACTAAAGATAGAATTACTACATGATCCAGCAATTGCACTCCTGGGTATATATCCAGAAAAAAAAATGAAAACACTAATATGAAAAGCTATATGCAGCTTATGCAGCTTAATATTCATTGTTGCCATTGTTCAGTCACTAAAAGTGAAAGTGAAGTCGCTCAGTCGTGTCCGATCTTTGCGACCCCACGGACTGTAGCCTATCAGGCTCCTCCATCCATGGGATTTTCCAGGCAAGAGTGCTGGAGTGGATTGTCATTTCCTTCTCCAGGGGATCTTCCTGACCCAGGAATCGAACCCGGGTCTCCCGCATTGAGGGCAGACGCTTTACTGTCTGAGCCACCAGGGAAGCCTGTTCAGTCACTAAGTCATGTCCAATTCTTTTCAACTCTGTGCATTGTAGCATGCCAAACTCTTCTGTCCTCTACTATCTGCTGGAGTTTGTTCAAATTCATGCCCATTGAGTCAGTGATACTATCTAACCATCACATCCTCTGCCATGCCATTTCCTTTTGTCTTCAATCTTCCCCATAATCAGCCTTTTCTAGTGAGTCAGTTCTTCACATCAGGTGGCCAAGTATGGAGATTTAGTTTCAAAAACAGTCCTTCCAATGAATATTCAAGGTTGATTTCCTTTAAGATTGACTGGTTTGATTTCCTTGCAATCCAAAGGACTCTTAAAAGTCTTCTCCAGCACTACAATATGAAAGCATCAATGTTCATAGCAGCACTATTTATAATAGCCAAAATACTGAAGCAACCCAAGTGCCTATCAACAGGTGAATGCAGAAGGAACATATGAATGGATAAGGAATGGAATATTACTCAGCCATGCCATTTTCAGGAATGTGCATGAACCTAGAGAATATCATGCTTAGAAAAAGTTGAACAGAGGAAGACATATATCATATGATTTCAGTTTTATGTGGAAGCTAAAAAATAAAACAGTCAAATGTATATAAGTGAAACAGAGACAGACTCACAGATAGAGAAAACGAACACTTTGTGACCCCAAGGACTGTAGCCTGCCAGGCTCTTCTGTCCATGGGGATTCTCCAGGAAGAATACTGGAGTGGGTTGCTTCCCACTCCAGGGGATCTTCCCGATCCAGGGATATAAACTCAAGTCTTTGCCATTGCATGCAGATTCTTTACCATATAGCCATGAAGGAAGCCACCAAAATATATGAGTATACCAGAAACAGAGAAAACAAACTAGTAGTTACCAATTGAGAGAAAGGGACAGGAGTAAGAGGTATAAGATTAAGAGATGAAAACTATAAAGTGTAAAATAGATAAATATCATAAAAAGGATATATTAGATAACAAAGTTCATTTCAGTTCAGTTGCTCAGTCATGCCTGACTCTTTGCAGCCCCATGAACTGCAGCACTCCAGGCCTCCATGTCCACCACCAGCTCCTGGAGTCTACCCAAACTCATGTCCATTGAGTTGGTGAAGCCATCCAACCATCTTATCCTCTGTAGTCCCTTTCTTCTCCTGCCTTCAATCTTTCCCACAATCAGGGTCTTTTCCAATGAGTCAGTTCTTCACATCAGGTGGCCAAAGTATTGGAGTTTCAGCTTCAACATCAGTCCTTCCAATGAAAACCCAGAATTGATCTCCTTTAGAATGGACTGGTTGGATCTCCTTGCAGTCCAAGGGCCTCTCAAGAGGCTTCTTCAACACCACAGTTCAAAAGCATCAATTCTTTGGCACTCAGCTTTCTTTATGGTCCAACGCTCACATCCATACATGACTACTGGAAACACTATAGCCTTGACTAGACAGACCATAGTTGGAAAAGTAATGTCTCTGCTTTTTAATATGCTGTCTAGGTTGGTCATAACTTTCCTTCCAAAGAGTAAGCATCTTTTAATTTGATGGCAGCAATCACCATCTGCTGATTTTGGAGCCCACAAAAGTAAAGTCAGACACTGTTTCCACTGTTTCCCTATCTATTTCCCATGAAGTAATGGGACTGAATGCCATGATCTTCGTTTTCTGAATGTTGAGCTTTAAGCCAAATTTTCACACTCCTCTTTCACTTCCATCAAGAGGCTTTGTAGTTCCTCTTCACTTTCTGCCATAAGGGTGGTGTCATCTACATATCTGAGGTGATTGATATTTCTCCCGGCAATCTGGATTCCAGCTTGTGCTTCTTCCAGCCCAGTTTTTCTCATGATGTATTCTACATCTAAGTTAAATAAGCAGGGTGACGATATACAGCCTTGACGTACTCCTTTTCCTATTTGGAACCAGTCTGTTGTCCCATGTCCAGTTCTAACTACTGCTTCCTGACCTGCATACAGGTTTCTCAAGAGGCAGGTCAGGTGGTCTGGTATTCCCATCTCTCTCAGAATTTTCCACAGTTGATTGTGATCCACACAGTCAAAGGCTTTGGCATAGTCAATAAGGCAGATGTTTTTCTGAAACTCTCTTGCTTTTTCAATGATCCAGCGGATGTTGTCAATTTGATCTCTGGTTCCTCTGCCTTTTCTAAAACCAGCTTGAACATCTGGAAGTTCATGCTTTAAGCTGAAGCCTGGCTTGAAGAATTTTGAGCATTACTTTGCTAGCATGTGAGATGAGTGCAACTGTGCAGTTGTTTGAGCATTCTTTGGCATTGCCTTTCTTTGGAATTGGATTGAAAACTGATTTTTTCCAGTCCTGTGGCCACTGCTGAGTTTTCCAAATTTTCCTGGCATATTGAGTGCAGCACTTTCACAGCATCATCTTTCAGGATTTGAATTAGGTCAACTAGGATTCCATCACCTCCACTAGCTTTGTTCATAGTGATGCTTTCCAAGGCCCACTTGACTTCACATTCCAGGATGTCTGGCTCTAGGTGAGTGATCACAGCATCGTGTTTAACTGGGTCATGAAGATCTTTTTTGTACAATTCTTCTACGTGTTCTTGCCACCTCTTCTTAATATCTTCTGCTTCTGTCAGGTCCATACCATTTCTGTCCTTTACTGAGCTCATCTTTGCATGATTTGTTCCCTTGGTATCTCTAATTTTCTTGAAGAGATCTCTAGTCTTTCCTATTCTATTGTTTTCCTCTATTTCTTTGCATTGCTAGCTGAGGAAGTCTTTCTTATCTCTCCTTGCTCTTCTTTGGAACTCTGCATTCAAATAGGTATATCTTTCCTTTTCTCCTCTGCTTTTCGCGTCTCTCCTTTTCACAGCTATTTGTAAGGCCGTCTCAGACAGCCATTCTGCTTTTTTGCATTTCTTTTTCTTGGGAATGGTCTTGATCCCTGCCTCCTGCACAGTGTCATGAACCTCTGTCCATGGTTCATTAGGCCCCTGTCTATCAGATCTAGGACCTTAAATCTATTTCTCACTTTTACTATATAATCATAAGGGATTTGATTTAGGTCATACCTGAATGGTTTAGTGGTTTTCTCACTTTCTTCAATTTAAGTCCAAATTTATCCTGTAGAAACATTTTTGTTGTTGTTGTTGTGTTGTTGTTGTATAGTCACTAAGTCATGTATAACTCTTTTGTAACCCCATAGACTGCAGCTCACCAGGCTCCTCTGTCCATGGGATTTCCCAGGGAAGAATATTGGAGTGGATTGCCATTTCCTTCTCCAGGGAATCTGACTCAGGGATTGAACCTGTGTCTCCTGCATGGGCAGGCAGTTTCTTTATGAGCTGAGCTACAAGGGAAGCCCAAGAATACTGAAATGGGTAGCCGATCCTTTCCTCTGTGGATCTTCCCGGCCCAGGAATTGAACCGGATTCTCCTGCATTGCAGGCGGATTCTTCACCAACTGAGCTATCAGGGAAGCAAATACTATACCATTGGTTAATGCTGTTGCTGTTAAACCACTTCAATTGCATCTGACTCTTTGCAACCCCGTGGACTGTCTAGGCCACCAGGGTCCTCTGTCCATGGAATTCTCCAGGCAAGAATACTGGAGTGGATTGCCATGCCCTTTTCCAGGAGATCCTCCTAACTCAGAGATCGAACTGTGGTCTCCTTTAGCTCCTGCACCACAGACAATTTATTTACCACTGAACTACCAGGGAAGCCCCTGTTTCCATTTAAAAGATAATTCTAGGGCCCAAAAGACTGAAGGAATCACTGGACATACATGTACCCCTGCTTCTAACCCTGTGTTTTGAGGATTATCAAGCTGTATAATATTCTATGAATGAGAAATTTCTTCTATGACCACAAATAGGACCTTTCTGACAGATGTGTAATTTGGCCATTGGAAGGGAAGCAGTTGCCAGGCAATCCAGAAAGAGCTCCTAAGGTTGATTTTCATATAGTATGTTGATCTTTCTGTGCATGCTAAGTCGCTTCAACGTTGTTGGACTCTATGTAACCCTATGGACTGTAGCCTGGCAAGCTCCTCTGTCCATGGGATTCTCCAGGCAAGAATACTGGAGAGGGTTCAGGGAATCTTCCTGACCCAGGGAGTAAGCCCATGTCTCTAGTATCTCCTGTATTCCAGGCAGATTCTTTACCTCTGAGCCACTGTGGAAGCTCTGATCTCTCTGTCTCCATTCACTTTTCTCATCTTAAGTATTTATTCCAAAAATGGACTGTCTCTGTGACCTATATGAATTCTAAATTTAAAGTCATCAGATTTAATATTATAGCAGATTTACTTCATTGCATTTATCATGAAACTTGCAATTCCATGTGGTCAGTGATCATATCTAATTGGTTTTCACTTGCCTATTTAATGACAAGCCCTTCTTGCTAATTAGAGGTTCATCTTATACAAATGAACTTATTTACAAAACAGAAACAGACTCACAGACTTAGAGAATGAATTTATGATTACTGGGAAGGCGTAGATTGGAAGTTTGGGACTGACGTGTACACACTGCTATATTTAAAACAGACAACCAACAAGGAACTACTGTAAAAAAAATAAAAATTAAAAAAAAATTAAAACAGGTTCATCTTAGATGCTCAAAACTTTTCCTTAAATCCTAATTTACTAAGTAAGTGAATTATAGACTGCATGAATAAAATGGCCCCCATGTGTCCTTTACTTAACAAAATTGTAACAATCTTCAAAATCCTATTTTGAGTATCCTCTTTACACTCCAATCCCAAATCAATTGATTGAATCAAAACACTTTATCCTATAACAGTAGGAAAAGGTATTAATATTCAGTAAAAATACTGTTCTTAATTCACTTATTTTGAATCAATCACTTACTTAATTTTATTACTAACTTCTCCTTATACATGGCTTATATCTGTACCAAATTGTTATATGCTAGATTACATAGTCTGAATCTCACAAAAAAAACTAGTTATTTAATGAAGACCTTTTTCCCCAGTCACTTGTTTAGCTTTTACTTAATATTTCATACTAACTACCACATCCCCTTTGCACTGTGTGTGAAGTTCTTTCATTTTTAGTCATATATCTTCTTGTGCATATTTCTGTGTGCTGTGGAGAGTGTGGCTAGAGAAGTTGGAGGAAAAAGAAATAATACAGGTGTAATTAATTTTGCTCTATTTTACTGACAACAAATAATACTGACTTTAGCTGTCAGCTTGAAAATAAAATGTCATTTCAAAAGTATGCTTATATTATCAAATGTTTCCCTTCTTAGAGAGAACCTAATCTTACAGACTCCTATATTTTTATATCATTAATCAAGGCAACAATCTTCATTGAGCCAAATTACTACCTCTGCAAAGATGGCACAACTCCAAGCCAATCCTGTTCACTTGTTTTGTATAGACTACAGCAATTCCACTCTTCCTTAGCCCATTCTGCATAGATAATAGAATGAATGAGATCCAAAATGGAATGTAGAAGCCTTGCTTTGAAAAAGAAAGTCATATGAATCACAGTCTATGAGTTTTCTCACCATTGATAACACTTTATATATAGATATATTAGCACACAATTTGTAATTCACAGTGTTGGAGTTATTTGGTTCAGAATCATTCTCAAAGCAATTAATTTATAATGATTTCTTCTTCTTAAAGTCTATACGAGCTCTTTGCACTTAGTATGTATTAAATAATTTTATAAATATCTTACCATCACAGGAATCACCTGATAGCACTAGTTGTCTGTATTGTATATAAATGTATATGTCCCTATATCGTTTACATAACTAACTATAACTAAAACTCAGCCAGAAAAGCAGTCCTTGTAAGCAGTCAAATATCTGAAGGCATTATATGACTTATTTAAACTAAATAACTTACAATTAATCATTTTTTTCTACCCTCTTCTGTGTTGCAGCTTCACCTACAAACTAGTTGTCCTCATAGTGGACATAAATAGTTGCTGTAGCCTGACTTACATAGCTTCCTTTTTCAATACAGGAAGAGGCTGCTTCCCACAACCAATCAATAAATTGCTTCACTTTAATTGTACCATCCTGAATCAATCACTGCCACCAGAGGATTACCATATACTGGTTAATGTGTTAGAGTTACATAGGGCAATGTCACACATTTCGAATGTCAAACAATTTAATTGTATATGCATAATTGCTGTGCTTATATTGAAAGGCATGGATATTTGAGTGGTATTCCTGTGAATATATGGGCTTCCCTGGTGGCTTACATGGTAGAGAGTCTGTCTGCAGTGAAGAAGATCTGGGTTTAATCCCTGGGTCAGGAAGATGCCCTGGAGAAGGAAATGGCAATCCACTCCAGTATTCTTGCCTGGAGAATTCCATGGACAGAGGACCCTGATGGGTTACAGTCTAGTCCGTGGGGTCAAAAAAAGTTGGACACGACTGAGCACCTAACACTATCATCCTGTGAGTGTGACAGGTGTGGCTCCTTGGCTTCATTAATCTTCCTCAAATTGTATATTACTGAGCTTGTATTTGTTGTATATGATACTTGTGAGAATAACTTGTGAGCATCAGTTGTGATCTTTTGGAAACGGCATTTTAGCACAGACGCCCTTGTGGGATCCCTTTGAAGACTGCAATCTCTACTGTTTGAGGGAAATCAAAATTGACACAATGGAATTAAAACGCCAAAGCAGTGCTCTTAACTTTTTAAATTGTGATTTAATAAAAGTCACTGTTTACATTTTTTCATGTTTTCACAAATTAAGACACTGCATTTATCAGAAGTATTCTTTCTTACCTACCAACACTTTCAAACTTAGCTGGTGGACCAAACCTGAACAAAATTTTTGGCCAACCCAATGCTTCCTAAGATTTTTGTGAGAAAGAACCTGATTCAGAAACTGACACTAACCCAGGATACAAAAAAATGAACTAACCTTATTTTGTTGCTATTCTTATTATCTTCCAATTTTATGCTTAATGGCATAATCTATTTTTTTCCAGTTTCATTGAGATGCACTGGACGTAGAGCACTGTATAAGTTTAAAAGATGTATAGCATAATGATTTGACTTACATATATCATGACAGGATTCTTACAAATTTAACATCATCTTATATAGATCCATAATCTCATCATTACAAAAAAAGAAAAAAAATATTGTGATGAGAAAGATCAATTCTCTTAACAACCTACAAATATACCAAAAATATGGAATCCTTCACAAATGCACATGTCATCCTGTACAGGGCCATGTTAATATTCTCTGCATCGTTCCAATTTTAGTATATGTGCTGCCAAAGCTAGCACAATCTATTTTTTAATGTCTATTTCAGTAACCTTCCATCTTTACCAGACAAGCAATTCTTTTCAAAAAGTTCCATATTTCTTTACATCGAACTAAATAGTGAGGAAATGATAATCTGTGGTGCATTTTACCAATCAACAAAGCAGAGAGTCTTTCTGAAATATTTATCTTAAGCCTCAGAATTCAAACCCTGTACATGCTTTTCTGGATTATCCACAAGGTCAAATAATAAACCGTTTGATTTTACATACTTCCTCTTTGCTGTTTGCTACATCTGCTCTAACATAACAAACGAAGTACTTGATGAGAACTTGGTGGAGGATGTATATAAATAAACTGAATTTCAACTTGAAAGTTATTAATTGTGCCTAGCATTAGAAGTCCAATGCTGTAAAGAACAAGATTGCATAGGAACCTGGAATTTTAGGTCCATGAACAGAGGCAAATTGGAAGTGGTCAAACAGGAGATAGCAAGAGTGAACACTGACGTTTTAAGAATCAGTGAACTAAAAGGGTCTGGAAAGGGCAAATTTAGATCAGATGACCATTATATCTACTACTGTGGGCAAGAATTTGGGGTATTACTTTGCTAGCATGTGTTCAGTTCAGTTCAGTCACTCAGCCGTGTCAACTTTTTGCGACGCCATGGACTGCAGCACTTCAGGACTTTCTGTCCGTCACTAACTCCCAGAGCCTTCTCCAACTCAAGTCCATTGAATCAGTTATGCCATCCAGCCATCTCATCCTCTGTCATCCCCTTCTCCTCTTGCCCTCAATCATTCCCAGCATCAGGATCTTTTCCAGTGAGTCAGCTCTTCCCATCAGGTGGCCAAAGTATTGGAGCTTCAGCTTCAACATCAGTTCTTCTAATGATTATTCAGATGTGATTTCCTTTAGGATTGAATGGTGTGTTAGAGAGATGTAACATATTTATTGCAGTATCTATCTGCCAAATACTGTATTTCAAATAATGGTTTTCTCATCACAGTAATATCTTAAATAGGGTAGGTACAAAATGAATGTGGTCTCAGTGCTACAGTTTTGCTAAAAACTCATCTACTAATTTAAATGTCTTACCTCTCTAAATTTTTGAAGACTAAATTTAATTACCACTTAGAGGCAAAATTTCACTCCAATAATATTAGTTTTGAAGTATTAAATACTTAACCTTCTACATAGGGTCAGCTGCCTGTTAACTGAAAGGCTTTATCATATTTTTCAGTATATATTATATCCACCTATTTTCCATTCAAATAAGTGCACTCAGGCAGATATATTAGTTTCCCAGCCTATAACAGAGATAGTTATCATCCATTCCTCTTAATTTGCTGCCTGAAAAAAAAATTCTTGGAAGTATATTTGACTGATTTTAATGCACAAAGGGCTCATATTGACCCCTAAATAGCAGATGGACACAGAGTGATATAATAATATAGCCACCTTAGTTACAAATTGTACTTACATTGCTTCTTAAGAATTATTAATTCCAATTTTAAATGTGATTGCTGGTCAGAGTTGGTAATAAGCTTTTTTTTCTGATTATTCCCTAAGTTAGTCAAGGTTTAGAATCCAAACACTTCTACTTATAAAGAAAATATAAAGTCTAATGAAGACAAAGCAGACCCCCCCAAAAAAATCATTATGAATGGTATATTGCTATAGAAGTCCTGATTTCCACTCTTAGAAAGTTTTTATAAAGCAGTAAGCAGCTTTTGTCATCATTTCTTAAATCAGTCATCTAGTCAATAAGTGTTTTCCTGGTGACTCCGTCAATAAGTTTCCCTCTTGGCTCAGATGGTAAAGAGTTTTCCTGCAATGCGGGAGATTTGGGTTCGGTCCCTGGGTCAGGAAGATCCTCTGGAGAAGGAAGTAGAAACCCACTCCAGTATTCTTGCCTGGAAAATCCCATGGACGGAGAAGCCTGATGGGCTACCCACTATGGGGTTGCCAAGAGTCAGAGACAGCTGAGCAACTAACCCACAGTCAATAAGTATTCGTTGAAGAATGACTTTGTGTCAGACACTTTTCTGAGGCAAACAGTGAACAAAAGAGGCAAAGACTTTCCTTTGTGGAGTTTACATTGTGGAAAGATGGATGGGTGGGTTTTACATTGAGTTTTAGTTAGGAAACTAGTTTTTATTAGATTGGGTTTTAGGTAGGAAAATGAGGAAGAAAACAAATAATTTTTATTATACAAGATAATTCAGGGTAATGATAAGTGTTATAAAAGGAAGAAAAAATGTAGCATATTTATGGAATACATTTTAAATTTGGTTGGTTCAGGAAACCCATCTGTAAAAGAGATATTAGAGATGTTTTCTGATGAGTCCTGTCCTTATGAAGTAGAACATTAAGAAAAACAACCTATTGGAATATTTATATTTCTTCAAAATGTAACCCACAGAGGTTTGACGATATTTATATTTCTGAAATGTTCTGAAAATATATGAATGTAGTGTTTTAGGTTAAGCTATTTATGGAATAAAAGAGGTTTCCAATGACTCCAGAAAAAATATAGGAGAGCCATCTTGAATCCAATTTTTCTGTTTGGTCCCACTGTAACCAAATTTGTTAATCTGAGTGCTCAGTTCAATTATCATTTACTATCTCTTTCATCATAGGAACGTTGCTCAATTATTTCAGCTATCACATTTTAGGTAATTCTCTAAAATAGTTTTTACAAACTATTTAAGAAACATTTTTTGCTGTTTCAGCCCACAGTAAGAAATACCGTTTATTTTGCAACCGAATACTTACACACACACACATACACACACACCACATGCACATATGGCTAATGCTTTTGGTTTTTAGGTATTTTTGTTATTTCATTTTAAAAAATGCTTATTGCAGGCTTTCTGAACTGATTTCCTGACCCACCAATGGATCTCAACTGAAAGATTGCTCCAAAAGTCATTCACTAATATGCACACTCTAATCTATATATTAAAAACAAAACCAAACAAGTAGGCCAATTACTATAGGCTAATAAGTTATTTACCCTTTCAGGGAAAAAAAATAATATAGTTCTACAATATTTGGACAAACACTAAGTTGAGTGAAAAAACAAAATTATCTTTTTCTTTGCCTCTAATTTTACATTTGCTAGGATGGCAATGATTATATTTAATGAAGTAATACAAAGAATTTCTTTACTTACAAGAAAACTAATTTTCTCTGTTCTGGCCCCCCCGTATTGGTCTCATTTACCCTCTAGAATGAAGAAAAGAAGTATTTAAAAATTTAGCAGTAGAGAGCTCTAAAGGGAATTATAGTGAAAGAGCAAAAGATATCAGTTTTTAAACTTTACAACGGTACATCTAACATTTATAAAACAAACTTTTAGCAGTTATACTTGAAATGTTTACTTAAATTTATTCTCAAATTTTTTCTCCACCTCAAGTGACAGTGTAACATAATAGATTATTCCAAAACAACATCCCACACAAACAGATTTTGTCTTCAGAATATGTATTGACACACACATTTGATATTATGGAATTTACCCACAAGCCACAGTAAAATAGTCAACAGACTTTTGGAGTCTGTGGATTTCACCCAAATGAAAGCCAGCCCTTACATTTCATTCCTTGTTTTCAACTCTGACATGATTAGCCTTTTAAAAATTGTTGCACTGAGATAACTTTTTTAATTTTACATTTATTTTGTAAAATTAAGATTGTATAAATTGTAACCCAGAAAGCCAAGTGAGTTCTACAGATTTACGTAGGAAGCATGCAGACATTGTTGGGTCTTGCAAAATGTCAGCTAATTTCTAGGGACTGGGTGTTGGTAGTTCAAGTCCTGCACCTTTCTGACTTCTTTTCTACTCTGGGTTACCCCAGGGTCAAGCCACCAACTCTGCTGTAAACATTTACAGACTCTATTGTAGATTATGTGGCAGGGCTCCACTGTGAATCCCACAAACATACCCCATCTACTGATTTCGACCACTTGACCTACTGCATTCATCCTTCTAAATTATTTCCCATGGCAATTAACACACTCTTGCCCTTGGCTCATGTGAGGTAGTGCTATTACACTCAGGCCTCTTGAATAAAAGATGCTCCCACCCCCTGGCTTACCTTGAAGTTTCCTGACAACAGAAGGTCTCTCCCCAAGAAATTCTCAAACACAACACAAAACACAGGCCTTGAAAGTACCTTATGCAGATCTGAAAAGATGCTTGATTAGCTATCTCTTCACTCTTCTCCAAGGCAACCTCCACTTTAAACTCTGGTAGAACTGCGGGCCACAAATACTTTTTGTACTTAAGAAGGAATTATTTTCAACAAATTAACAATCTTTTTCTTTATGTTTTAAAAAGAGATGTCACACATTCTCATGGTGGATCACACGATCAGAAATCCACATATATAAGGTTGTTTTTTTGTTTTGTGGATTTTGTTTTTTAAATCAACTTTACCAAGGCATAATTTATACAGAATAAACTGCACCAATTTTGAATATACAGTTACATGTATTTTGACACTGTATAACCACCAGCATAATCAAGATCATGTTCCAGACACTCATATAAATGAAATCATACAGTGTTTACACTTCTATGTCTGGCTTCTTTCACTCAGCTATTTTTGTTTCGTTTCACCCATGTCGTTGCATTTATTAGTCCTTTTCATTGACAAATAGTATTCCATTATACTTATATAACATAATTTGTTTACTCATCACATGCTGATGTACATTTTCAGTTTGTATATATACTTTGTGTCTCTACTAAAATTTATTATACTATGTAGAAAGTTGTTCAAATCCATACATTATGAGACACATATGTTAATTCCATAAAAATTCTACCAAGTAAAATTTGAAAACATCTGAAGGGTATTTTTAATTGTATTCTATTAATAAATATGGTTTCTTTGGAGGGAATGATGCTGAAGCTGAAACTCCAGTACTTCGGCCACCTCATGTGAAGAGTTGACTCATTGGAAAAGACTTTGATGCTGGGAGAGATTGGGGGCAGGAGGAGAAGGGGACGACAGGGGATGAGATGGCTGGATGGCATCACGGACTCGATGGACGTGAGTCTGAGTGAACTCCGGGAGTTGGTGATGGACAGGGAGGCCTGGTGTGCTGCGATTCATGGGGTCGCAGAGAGTCGGACACGACTGAGCAACTGAACTGAACTGAACTGAATACAGTTTAGAAGGAAAACAGACACGAAGACTTACTGACAACCATCAGATTCTCCAAAGTTTCTTCTCAAGTTCTGTAATTCCCAGTGAACAATTCTGCAGTTTTTGAGATTCTAATTCATTCAGCCATGGTAATTGAGAGCAGTCTCACATTCCCATGAAATGTATCTTAAAATGAATTCTTACTCTTCCTTGAACAATCTACAATGCACCTGTTTTTTTCTTCACAGATTATAATTCAGCATGTTTAAGCATTTTGCTAGATGAACAAGAAAGTGAAAGTCCTTGATCTGAGGAAGCAGCTAAATAAACATCAGTTGGCTTCTAGGAACTAGTCATCTGACATATTAAAATAAATGAAATACCCATCTTCTGGTTCTTCTTAATTCAAAGATAGGTAGCAGTTAAAAACAAAGTTACCAAAAATATTCAGAGGCTTTAGAAGTTTTCTATATTACCTCTTGCAGTGAACTTGACTGACAAACATCTCAGCATAAGGTTCATTTATAGAAACTTCTGTTTTGAATTGAATACAGTCATAAACTCCACATTTCTATATTACTTAATTACAAGTGTCTGTTTGTGGCAAATGAGCTCAACTTTTTCATGTTTAGACCAAATATGTCATGTTCTTTCTGGCCAAGAAGTTAGAGCCTATTTGGAGAAAAAATAATCTAAAGAGTGGAAAAAATCTGGTACGTATGTTGGCTGTTCCTGGCTTTCAGTATAGAATTAAATTAGAAGGGAGAATCCGGAAGTGATTAGAAATATGAATCCAAAAGCAATCAGGGGATTTGCCTAACAGTTCAGAGGTTAAGAGTCCACCTACCATTGAGGGGAACACGGGTTTGATCTCTGCTTTGGGAAGATTCTTCATGCCATAGGTCAACTAAGCCCATGTGCCGCAAGTGAGTCCACATGCCCTAAAGCCTGTTTTCTGCAACAAGAGAAGCCACCACAGTGAGAAGCCCA
The DNA here is from genome assembly GCF_042477335.2 of Ovis canadensis. NCBI lineage: Eukaryota > Metazoa > Chordata > Mammalia > Artiodactyla > Bovidae > Ovis > Ovis canadensis. Next base: position 64,276,341 of record NC_091253.1, read on the forward strand.
TGCATTGTAACAAAAGAGCAGCCCAAGACCATCACAACTAGAAAAAGCCCGTGTGCAACAACAAAAACTGAGCACAGCCAAAAATAAAATAAAAATAAATTAATAAAATTTAAAAAAAACAATCAGGATAAAAGAGGGGCAGAGACAAGGAAACCTTCCTCAGGTAGAAGGGAAGTAATGATGACCATCTCTTCCCTCCTTCAAACATGTTTGGAACTAGAGAGATGCCATTACCCTGCACTCTCAGTCATTCAGAATTATTATTCAGCCCCATCCCAAACCCAGTCTTCTTAAAATCATGGATTTCATTTCAATCTTTAATGTGTTTCAAAGAAAAGGAAACACAACATATTAAAGACTTCAAGAATCTAGCACATGCTTCTTCTTGCCATGATTTAAAAAAAGAAATTTACATGCAAACTATCCATTCTCCATTCCAGCTTCAAGTTACCCACCAGTTTGATAAAATTGTCTTGAATTTTTCATCCAAATTATTCATACATTGTGAACAAAGTGAAGGAGGATAAAGCCCTGGAACACACAACCAAATCCCTTTTTCCAGGTTGCTTAATGGTTGGCAGCTATGGGAAAAATCATTTTTATTGCTTCCAATCTATCAAATTTTAAGCATTGAGTCAAGGTTTTCATCACAAGAGGCCTTGTCAAAGGCTATCACTATACCCTAATCTCATCTAATAACACTGTAACCCAAATCGTTACTCTTTGTGAAGCCATACTAGTTTCTAGTTACCATCATTTCCTTATCTAGATGCACAGAATGGCACTAATTTCCATAAGTCATTTTACAAGAAAACGTGAAATCTGAATTTCTTTCTAAAATTTTTCTTAATATCTTGTATCACTAGTAAAAATACATCATTAAAGAAGAATCCCCTAGTTTTTCTCTATCTCTCTATATCTTTTTCTCATTATGATGGAGGGAGTATGGTTCCTCCCCTAAAAGCCAACATTTTTTCATTCTTCTTTCTAGACCCCATCAACTTCCTTATTATCATGGAATCCAAGTGGTTAAAGCATAATAAGATGGGACAATGGTGAGAAGTGAATTCGGAGGGACAGGCATAGGCCAAACCCCAAAAGGAACATATGCTTTAAGCTTTGCAAGAAGACATTTAAAGAATTTAAACAAATGATGATATAGTCTGATTTGATTTGAATGAGTGAAAAAAGCAAATTCAGTTGATTTGGGGATTGCATCTTCATACATACATGATTTGTTTTCAATGAGATTTCCTGAATGCAAGAGGTTGCAGGAGAGATGTAGGGTCCAAAAGATCTACAATGACCTCTACCAATGCTTGTGCCTGAGACTAAGTCAATGGGAGTTTTAACATTCATGCCTCAGCCTGCCACCTCCTTATTTAAAATGCACTTTGTGTCCTGTATGATATTGAATATGTGCATTGTTTTGACAGAAAGGGAAACAAATAGGAAACAAACTTAGACGAGGGAAGCTGTACCTAGGAAAATCCTCCTACTGCAACCATCTGTCTCATCTGATCCCAAGAGAGAATTCTAATCATGTTATCATTTCATTCCCATTTCAGGCACTTTGCATTTTTATATATGCTAAAGAATTCAGCAAGTCATCCAACTGGCAGGAGCAATAGGAAAACTTCCTTTAGAGCACAGGTGTACAAGCAAACAAATTCTTTCTGTGCTTGAAAACTGATCCTTCCATAGAGCAAACTTCCCAGCAGCATGCTGCACTGGCAGGAAGAGCTGGAGGAGCCCACAGCTGTCAGGTAGAGGGAAGAGATGTGATCGGCTCCTCTCACCTTCCAATGGAGTCGGGAATAGACGCTGTCAACCTGAACTGTCGTTTCCCAGCCACACTACCAATCCGGGTTTATTAAAGGCAGAGATAATTCACTCTGTGTTTTTGTGAAGGAAAAAAAGAAACTGAGGGAGGAAGGAAGGATGGAAAGAAGGAAGAAAATAAGAAAAATCAAGCAGTGGAGTATTAAACTCAATTGTTAGGTTTAAACAACTGCAACTAGCTGGTTAATTCTAGATGCCTTGGAGAGATAAGCTCATGTCACTTAGGCTACATAGGGCACATCTTTTAAAAGTAAAACAGTGCCAGGAATATATCAAAGTAGCGTTAAAGAGAATAGTAAAACATAATGCCACAGTAAACCCTAAGCTCTAAATTTATCACTGGAACCTGGATGTGTGCATGCTCCATAGCTTCAGTTGTGTCCAACTCTTTGTGACCCTGTGGACTACAGCCCACCAGGCTCCTTTGTCCATGGGATTCTCCAGGCAAGAATACTGGAGTGCATCGTCACGCCCTCCTCCAGAGGGAACCTGGGTATATCAGTAAAATAGAAAGACTTCCAGTCATGATTGTGCTTTGTTCTGGCACTGAATCACAAAAACTGTGATTCCCGCTTAAGAAATTAAATCATTGACTATCTCCCAAAGCGTATGTTTTCCAAATATTTTCGAAACCTGAAGCACAGCTGAGGAACATCAAAAAGAGTTTAATGAAACAGTTTTAAGTGGGATAGATTATTCAAAATCTAAGCCACTTCAAATTGCTTTATAGAGTATCTCTGCTTCTTAGGAACCTTAAAAAAAAAATTCCCACGGTAAAGAACCACTTTGATATTATACGTCAAACTTTTCCAATATTTACTACTTTCTTCAGTCAAATACCAGAGCATAACTGAATGCCACGTAACTACTTTGCTTTTCTTTCAAATATGACACAGCATAAGCCGCGAAAACAAGCCCACACAGCTCTCCACCTTGTATATTTTGAAGATGCCTCTGATCCCTTCTGTTGTTTTCCTTGTATTCCTGTGTACATCCTAAGTCTGGACAATGAAAGACTGTTTCCATCCCCAATTCCTATCCCACCCATTATTTAAGTTAAGACATCTTTAGGGTTTGATGGTGATAAAATTTAAGGCATCCCAAGTTTAATCAATGTTCTTCTTAAATCTCACAACTAAGAACCTCATGTGTTAAACACCATTTCACAGTAGGCGTGTTTTAGCCCCTAAATTGGTCTTGAAAACTGAATTACAATATTTGCTCTGACAACACATCCAGATTAAATTTCCACTGACAATAGCTAACACGTTATCACTCTTAAAGCTTCTTCATTGCCTACATTTCTATCTAAACTTTTGTTGCCAGTGGAGTAAAAATGCCTACCAAGTCCGCTTTTACCTAACCCCATAACATTCAGTAAATACAGTTTGTGCATTTTTGTTATGTTTGTCAATGTGAATCTTCTGTTCACCTCCTTTTTTTTAATTTAAAGAAGAGATAGCAGATGTTTTAAAGTAAAACTTTGGCTAAGCAGTAGTTTTTCAGGTGTAAACAGAAATTGTTTCTTTCACAGGCATTGTACACTAAATTCTGCTGCATTTGAAAACCTGTCAGCTTTATTTTGTACTGGGATTCAGAATCCCCTTTTTGACCAATATTATATAAAGTTCCTCTGGGAAGATAATGTGCATGATTGCAGGCTTGCCTGTTAAAATCCATAGCTCTTTATGCAGTCATGTTTTCACCTATGAATTATGCATGAAAGCGGATCTCATTACATTTCATTTTCTTTACAGCGGCGTCCTCGCTTCTAGACAGTCCCGGGTTCCCATCACCCTCGCTCCCCTTACCCTGCAGCTCGGCTCCCATCTTGATGCCTTCATAGCATTTTAGACAAAATGGGCGTGTTTAACTTGTCACCTCCTGCCTGGTATAAATTATTCACTGGAGCTCTGCACAGAGTTGTGAGATAACCAGCCTGGACTCAGGGAAACTTCACAGGCTGTGTGTGGGAATCCAACAGAAAACCCAGATGGCCCTTCTCTACCAGTTGCCCAAGGCAGAGGAGAAACACTGCCTTGACTCCAAAAAGCAGCCTCCTTTTAAAGCTGAAAAATTCCTCCGCTCTGTTTCATAAAATAGAAATTAGCTATAAACGTTGGTCAGTGAGATGGGCGTGTTTCAGTGTTTCTGTGTTTTTCTCAGAACTAAAGGTCAAGGAACAAAGCCCTGTGGTTTTGTCTTTTTTTTTTTTTTAAATGAAGCCATTGGTCTTCCATACCTGACAAGATGAATTAAATGTGGAGAAAAGATCACAGAATTTAATCAGCACAGTCATTCAGTGTATGTGGTCAGGAACAATCACTCAAAGAAGCATATGGAAAACTAGGTTAGTATGTTTGTGTGTGTGTGTGTATTATGAGGATTTTTAACTAAGCCTCTATCTCTGATTTAAAACGTTTCCTTGTAAGATACTCCACTTAGAAAAAAAGATTGATTTTGCCTATGTCAAATTATGCCATTCACTATACCAGTGCCATATTATGAAAAGGGGTCACATAAAAGCAAAAGAAATAACCCCAGAAGAATCAAAATTCATATAAAAAATGTGATGAACAAATTAGCTTCTTATTTTTCCTATCCAATTAAATATTTTCTTGGAATCAATGAAAATTATGCAGATAACCAAGGGCAACTTTCTATGGGTCTAGAAAGGTGAAAGGCATATTGAAGTTTATTTCTAGACTAAGAAGACTTGCTCAACTTTAATTTTTTCTTGCAAGAATATTGTCATAGTGACAAGACCTTTCATATCCTGTCATATATTCTTTCTGACTAAGAATTGAAACCTTCTTAAAGTGAAGCCCAACGAAATGACTCCTAAGCTTGTTTCTCTAGAGGTAATAGAAGTATCGCTTATGGTTCTGACACTATGCTTTTGAAATATATTTTTTAAATGTGGAATTTTCTGATATGTGAGTTCATTATCAAAGTTTTATACTTTATAAAGTAGATATTTTGCTCTCATTTCTATTTTTTCCTGAATAATTATGGTTGTAATATATTTTCTAAATACATATGTGTATATATAAATATACATATAATGCATATTTCTATAGCTTTTGTGTGTGTATAACACACATATACAAACACATATACCAACAACCTTATGCTCAGTACTCATGTTGCTGAGAGATGGTGATGTGACTCATAAAGAATATGAATAATAAATCAAAAAAATTCTTTTGTCCAATTACATTATCAGTTGTTAAGCTACAGGAAGCTGTGAGTTTTTCAATGAATTCCTTTTTAACCCCTCCTGACTTAAGGGAATCTTCATTGTGGTCATGGGATAGTAATATGGAACAACACTTTTACACTCTCAAAGTAGTATTTATTGAAATAAACATATGCTTTTTTGATAAGTATACCATTTCTTCCTAACAATGCAATCTGTACTTGTGGTGGCCATGCAGTCGTAACTTAGAGATCTAATGGGTCTGAACCTCAGTCTGTTTTTATATAAACACAAAGAAAGGAATTGACATTTGCAACAGATTGCAATTTTCTTTGAAAACATCATTTGGTATAATGATTGGCATTAAAAGAATGCCATTTAACTCTTGGCTGAATGAATGATCCATTATTATTATAGATGGCTCTATAAAACATTGGAAATACACAGAATATATGAACATAGTGCAATATCAGTATAGGTGAGTGTGAGTGGTTCAGATTCTGACTTATTATCAACAATTGTCCTGTTGTTTCCCAGCAACAACTATAGACTGAACTCCTGGAAAAGCACTTGTTATACCCAATTTGACTTCCAGGAAACTTATTCAGTGAAATGATTTGAGTAACTAGGGCAAAGGACATAATTATTGGTATGTAGTAATTTGATTGACCACTGGCACCAGAGTATTTGTATTAAATATTTTCAACTGGAGCCTGGGTTTAAATTTATTCCAGTTTGTCTGCACTCTTGCCCATTTTAAGTGTTATTAAAAACATTGAGCATAATCTAGTGGAAATAAAATTTTACCTAACGATTGATGTCACATTTGCTTGTTTATGTTTTCTCTTGTGTAAATTGTTAGTTTCCACTCTTCAGTTTTCACAAGCAAGGTACTATTTCCTCTGGGAAGAAAATATATCAAACTTGTGAGTATGAAGCATGTAAGATTCACTGCTCTGTATGGCTTTACGTTACTTATTCTCTGTTCCATACTCAGATCTCCTCCCTCTTTGCAAGGTGCAATAAACATGAAGGAAAGTTGGGTAGAGAGGGCTGTTTTTCACTCTTTCACCCACCCCCATGTATTCATTGACAGAAAATCTCCAGCAATATATTTACCTAGGAAGGAGTGCTACAGAAGATTTTGTTGTGTTATTACCTACTGGTAATTTTCTATTATAACAGTGACTTAAAGAAGTTGAAAATGAATAGGCATTTTGCATCTACCAATCATGAACACAGTGGCATACATTACTGAGTCCACAGGCATTTCATCACTTAAAAGAAAATCCCCTCAAATCATTTCAAGGATATTTCAGATTTGTGTGTGTTGTATTTTACCTTATAACTAAAATAGTTTTTTTTTCCCTTTTACACTCTAGTCTTTAATATCTGCCTTCTGCCCCAAGTAAGCAATTTCTATTCCTGATTCAATGATATATATATTCAGAAATTTAGGCTGCAAGAAAAAAAATCAAAACAACATTCTATCTAATATTTTGTCTAGAAGTAGAAATGATTAATTAAAGGAATGATTTATCAATTACAGGGCAAAGTACAATAACAAGGCCAAGGAAAAATATACATTGCATACACCCAATGCTTTTGTTTGGGTAAAATATGAGATGTAATGAGATGGTACTCTTACCTTGATTAATTCCAAACTGCCTATCTCACTTATTCTAGTGCCTCACCCTCTCTTCTAATCACATTGACACAAGAACTTTTTTGTCCTCACCAAATGAATTATTTGCAATGGCAATATTAATACATTTGAACTGAATTGAATCAAGTTGCTTTAAAAAATAAGATATAGTAATGGGGTCAGAGTACAATTATTTCAAGAAAGCATTGTATATAAGGACTCCCCTGTAGCTCAAATGGGAAAGAATCTGCTTGCAAGGCAGGAAACCAGGGTTCAATCCCTGGGTCAGGAAGATCCTCAGGAGAAGGGAATGGCAATCCACTCCAGTATTCTTGCCTGGAGAATCCCATGGACAGAGGTCCCTGGCGGGCTACAGTCCGTGGGGTCACATAGAGTTGAACAAGACTGAGTGACTAACACACACAGATACACACATACACAGACACGCCAATAATTATAGATTATTTAACAGATAGTTGACTCAACTGTAGAGAAAAAGTTTCAAAGATATCCAAGAAGTTATGGATGATGTTGAACATGTAAAGGCTCAAAAAAATAAGCAGACTTGTAACTTGCCAGTTCTAGTGACTACAAAAGACTCAGTCAAAATGGCGTTTACTTACAGCAAGAGATAATTTCTATCAAACGTTAGGATGTATTTCTTCCCTTCTCTGAAATCTACCAGCATGTATTGCCTGAATCAATCATTGGAGAATAAATTGAATATCACTTTATGACATTGTTATTGCTTTATTAAAATGCTATTTTACCTATTGTACTGTCTTTTAGTTTATCCTTTGATTCTGAGCTTGAGATCAAATGCTAATCATTTCATTCCTCACAAGATATAACTCAATTTATCTCACATATTTGCCTCTGAGAAAACATACTTTTGTTTTTGATTGATTTGATCTTTACACCTGGTGTCTTGAAAAATTATAAAAGTAAGGGTAGATTTGAATGATCTAAGGCTGTCGTGCTCAGAATCAGAGGAATGGACCACATGATCTCTTTCATGACCCAAGTGTTGTTATAATATATAAGGTATGATTACCAGCCCCTGTAATAGCCTCTAAAAGAATAAAAATTGAGGGTTAAAAGTGTAATGAAATGCAAATGAAACTGTCCTGGAAACAGAACTGCATATTTTATTTGTTTCTTACAGAATCTAAAACATAGAGACTGTTAATATTAAATACTATCAACAGTATTCTAGTTCTAAAATAATGGCAGAAATAATTCATAGTCAAATTGCAGTTACTAGTTTAAAGTAAATGATACCAAATATTACCAAATGTGGTTGCATCAATTCTATATTAAGAAGAATTCTAAATATCTCATGTTGTCTCTCCATTTGCTGTATTTCCTATCGGTGTCAAAACATTGAATAAAATTTAAGATTATAGTTAACCACATATTTTCTGCATAACTAATTTGAAATTAAATATAATTAATGTTCAAGATTTAAACTGAACACTCTTACGTAAGAGAACTCTCTCCCTCTCTCTCTTTCTCTTCTTTCTTCCTAAAGATTTTTCCCATTTAATGAGGAGAAGCAAATACATTAAAAAACTATGACTTATGAAGTCCTTTTGACATTTAGTCCATTTCAGATAGATGCTGCTTTAAATAGCTTTTTAAAACAATGCATATTTTGGGCTGTGCTTAATTAAATAAAACACAGAATATAGCAGTCTAAATATCACTGGACTTAAGGAGCCCTAATTTTGCTGTATCCATTCATTCTCTACGGAACCTTGAACAAGTCACTTAACCTATTTGAGTTGCAATTTTCTCAACCGTAAGTGAGATCACTGGATTAGAACAACTTTAAGGCATTTTTCACAATGCTAATATGTACAGTTGTGCAAGTTCCATAATAACATTCAACCCCAGTTTCCTCATTTAAGTGATGTACTTTAGAATAACATCTTTGTGTTCTTCAGGAATGTTTTGAGAATCAGAGTAGTTAAATTACATAACTTTTTGGAAGCCACACATTATCATTGAAAAATATTTTTATTATCATCAGTCATGGCAGCATTAGCAATTTTAGAAGGATACAACATTATCTTGAAAACAAAGAGGACATGACTGAATTAACTTAACATGCATGCATACAGGAAATCAGAAGAGCAGTAACACATTGTGCGAATTGCTTCTTTTTTTTTTTCTTTCTTTTTTTTTTCTAAGCAAATATGTTTATTTTTTTTTTATTTTAAAATCTTTAATTCTTACTTGCATTCCCAAACATGAACCCCCCTCCCACCTCCCTCCCCATAACATCTTTCTGGGTCATCCCCATGCACCAGCCCCAAGCATGCTGCATCCTGCGTCAGACATAGACTGGCGATTCAATTCACATGATAGTATACATGTTAGAATGTCATTCTCCCAAATCATCCCACCCTCTCCCTCTCCCTCTGAGTCCAAAAGTCCGTTATACACATCTGTGTCTCTTTCCCTGTCTTGCATACAGGGTCGTCATTGCCATCTTCCTAAATTCCATATATATGTGTTAGTATACTGTATTGGTGTTTTTCTTTCTGGCTTACTTCACTCTGTATAATCGGCTCCAGTTTCATCCATCTCATCAGAACTGATTCAAATGAATTCTTTTTAACGGCTGAGTAATACTCCATTGTGTATATGTACCACAGATTTCTTATCCATTCATCTGCTGATGGACATCTAGGTTGTTTCCATGTCCTGGCTATTATAAACAGTGCTGCGATGAACATTGGGGTACATGTGTCTTTTTCAATTCTGGTTTCCTCGGTGTGTATGCCCAGCAGTGGGATTGCTGGGTCATAAGGTAGTTCTATTTGCAATTTTTTAAGGAATCTCCACACTGTTCTCCATAGTGGCTGTACTAGTTTGCATTCCCACCAACAGTGTAGGAGGGTTCCCTTTTCTCCACACCCTCTCCAGCATTTATTGCTTGCAGATTTTTGGATCGCAGCCATTCTGACTGGTGTGAAGTGGTACCTCATTGTGGTTTTGATTTGCATTTCTCTAATAATGAGTGATGTTGAGCATCTTTTCATGTGTTTGTTAGCCATCCGTATGTCTTCTTTGGAGAAATGTCTATTTAGTTCTTTGGCCCATTTTTTGATTGGGTCGTTTATTTTTCTGGAGTTGAGCTGCATAAGTTGCTTGTATATTTTTGAGATGAGTTGAATTGCTTCTTTTAAAAATCCTTTTGGGCAAGGGAGAAGCAACAAGTAACATACAAGGGAAACCCCATACTCTTAACAGTTGATCTTTCAGCAGAAACTCTGCAGGCCAGAAGGGAATGGCAGGATATGTTTAAAGTACTGAAAGGGAAAAAAAAATCTACAACCAAGATCACTGTGCCCAGCAAGGGTCTCATTGAAAATTGATGGAGAAATAAAAAGCTTTTCAGACAAGCAAAAGTTAAGAGAATTCAATACCACCAAACCAGCTTTACAACAACTGTAAAACAGACTTATATAGTCAAGAAATATGAGAGAATAAAAAAGATGTACAAAATAACCCCCAAACAATTAGAAAATGGCATTAGGAAGGTATATATCAATAATTACTTTAAATGTAAATTGATTAAGTGCTCCAACAAAAAAACACAGACTGGCTGAATGGATACAAAAACAAGATCCATATATATGCTATCTACAAGAAACCCACTTCAGACATCAAAACATATATAGACTGAAAGTGAGAGGATGGAAATATATGCTCCATGCAAATGGGATACAAAAGAAAGCCACAGTAGCAGTCCTCATATCAGACAAAATAGACCTTAAAATAAAGAAGATTACAAGAGATAATGAAAGACACTATATAATGATCAAGGCGTCAATCCAAGAGGAAGACATCACTATTGTAAATATCTATGCACCCAACATAGGGGCACCGCAATACATAAGACAAACACTAACAGATATAAAAGGAGATATTGACAGCAACACAATAATAATAGGAGACTTTAACACCCCCCTCACACCAATGGACAGATCATCATCACAGAATATTAATAAGGAAGCACGTCTTAAATGATACCTTAGATGAGATGGATTTCATTGTTATCTTCAGAACATTCCATCTGAATGCAGAAGAATACAACTCTTCTTAAGTGCAAATGGAGCATTCTCCAGGATAAACCACATCTTGAGTCACAAATCAAATCTCAGTAAATTTAAGAAAATTGGAATCATATCAAGCGTCTTCTCTGACCACAATGCTATGAGATTAGATATCAATTACAAGAGAAAAAAACTGTATGAAACATAAACACATGGAGATTAAAAACAACATTTTTAAATAACCAACAGGTTACTGAAGACATCAAAAGGGAAATAAAAAATTTTCTAGAAACAAATGACAATGAAAACATGACAACTTAAAACCTATGGGATGCAGCAAAAGCAGTTCTAAGAAGGAAGTTTATAGCAATACAATTCTACCTCAAGAAACAAGAAAAACATCAAATAGACAACCTAACTTTACACCTAAAGCAACTGGAAAAAGAAGAAGAAAAAAACCCCAAATTAGTAGAATGAAAGAAATCATAAAGATCTGAGCAGACATAAATGAAGAAGAAATGAAAGAAACACTGGTAAAGATTAACAAAACTGAAAGCTGACCCTTTGAGAAAATAAACAAAATTGACAAACTTTAGTCAGATTCATCGAGCAAAAAAGAAAGAAGAATCAAATCAACAAAATTAGAAATGAAAAAGGAGAGGTTACAACAGACAATGCAGAAACACAAAGAATTATAAGAGACTATTATGAACAAATATATGGCAATAAAATAGATAACCTGGAAGAAATGGACAGATTCTTTAAAATGTTCAATCTTTCAGACTGAACCAGGAAGAAATAGAAATTATGAACAGCCCAATTACAAGCACTAAAATCGAAACTATGATCAAAAATCTCAAAAAAAAAGAAAAAAAAAAACACAGACGCTGAGGATCAGATGGCTTTACAGAAGAATTGTATCAAACATTTAGAGAAGAGCTAATGCCTATCCTTCTAAAGCTCTTTCACAAAATTGCAGAGGAATGAACACTTTCAAATTCATTCTACAAAGCCACCATCACCCTGATACAAAAATCAGAAAAAGACAACACAAAAAAAGAAAATTACAGGCCAATATCACTTAGAGAGCATATTAAAAAGCAGAGACATTACTTTGTCACAAAGATCTGTCTTGTCAAGGCTATGGTTTTTCCAGTAGTCATGTATGTATGTAAGAGTTGAACTATAAAGAAAGCTGAGCATTGAAGAATTGATGCTTTTGAACTATGGTGTTGGAGAAGACTCTTGGGAATCCTTTGGACTACAAGGAGATCCAATCAGTCCATCCTAAAGGAGATCAGTCCTGAGTGCTCATTGGAAGGACTGATGTTGAAGCTGAAACTCCAATACTTTGGCCACCTGATGAGAAGAGCTGACTCATTTGAAAAGACCCTGAAGCTGGGAAAGATTGAGGGAAGGAGGAGAAGGGGACAACAGAGTTGATCTTTGGATGGCATCACTGACTCAATGGACATGGGTTTGGGTGGACTCCAGGAGTTGGTGATAGACAGGGAGGCCTGGTGTGCTCTGTTCCATGGGGTCGCAAAGAGTCAGACACCACTGAGCGACTGAAGTGAACTGAACTGATCACTGATGAAGATAGATGCAAAAATCCTCAACAAAATTTTAGCAAACAGAATTCAGCAACACATCATTAAAGGTCATACACCATGATCAAGTTGGGTTTATTCCAGGAATTCACAGATTCTTCAATATACAGAAATCAATCAATGTGATACATCACATTAACAAATTGAAAGATAAAAAACTATACGATCACCTCAAGAGATGCAGAAAAAGCCTTTGACAAAATTCAACACCTATTTATGATTAAAACTCTTCCAAAAATGGGCATAGAAGGAACCTACTTCAACATAGTAAAGGCCATATATGATAAGTCTACAGCAAACATTATTCTCAATCATGGAAAAATGAAAGCATTCCTCCTAAGATCAGGAACAAGACAAGAGTGTCCACTTTCGCTGCTATTATTCAACATAGTTCTGGAAGTCTTAGCTACAGCAATCAGAGAAGAAAAAGATATAAAAGGAATCCAGATTGGAAAAGAAGTAAAGCTCTCATTGTTTGCAGATGATGTGATACTGTACATAGAAAATCCTAAAGATAGCATTAGAAAATTAATAGAGTTAATGAGTGAATTTAGCAAAGTTGCAGGATACAAAATCAGTACACAGAAATCACTTGCATTTCTATATACGAACAATGAAAAATCAGAAAAAGCAATTAAGGAATCAATCCCCTTCACCAGTGAAACAAAAATAATTAAATATTTAGAAATAAACTTACCTAAGGAGACAAAAGAACTGTACACAGAAAATTATAAGACATTAATGAAAGAAATCAAAGATGACATAAGCAGATAGAGAGATATTTCATGTTCCTGGGTAGGAAGAATCAATATTGTGAAAATAAATATATTATCAAATGTAATCTACAGATTTAATGTAATCCTAATCAAATTACCAGTGGCATTTTCCACAGAATTAGAACAAAATATTCACAATTCATATGGAAACACAAAAGACCCCAAACAGCCAAAACAGTCTTGAGAAAGAAGAATGGACCTGGAGGAATCAAGTTTCCTGACTTCAGGTTATACTACAAAGCTATAGTCATCAAAACAGCATGGTACTGGCACAAAAACAGAAATATAGGCCAATGGAACAAGATAGAAAGCCCACAAATAAACCCATGCTTCTATGGGTACCTTATTTTTGACAAAGGAGGCAAGAATATACAATGGGGCAAAGACAGCCTCTTCAATAAATAGTGCTGGGAAAACTAAAAAACTACATGTTTAAGAATGAAATTAGAACACTTCCTAACACCATACACAAAGATGAACTCAAAATGGATTAAAGACCTAAATGTAAGACTAGACACTATATAATCTTAGAGGAAAACATAGACAGAACACTGGAAGACATAAGTCAAGGCAAGATCCTCTATGACCCACTTCCTAGAGTAATGGAAATAAAAATGAAAGTAAACAAGTGGGACCTGATTAAACTAAAAAGCTTTTGCACAGCAAAGGAAACTATAAGCAAGGTGAAAAGAGAACCCTCAGAATGGGAGAATATAATAGCAAATGAAACAACTGACAAAGGATTAAGTTTCAAAATATTCCAGCAGCTTATGTAACTCAATACCAGAAAAACAAAGAATCCAATCAAAAAGTGGGGAGAGGATCTAAATAAACATTTCTCCAAAGAAGACATACAGATGGCTAACAACACATGAAAAGATGCTCAATACAACTCATTATTAGAGAAAGGCAAATCAAAACTACAATGAGATATTACCTCACATTGGTCAGAATGGCCCTTATCAAAAAGTTTATAAACAATGAATGCTGGAATGAGTATGAAGAAAAGGGAACACTCTTACACTGTTGGTCAAAATGTAAATTGATATAGCCACTATGGAAGATGATATAGAGATTCCTTAAGAAATTAGGAATAAAATATGACCCAACAATCCCAATCCTAGGCATATACCCTGAGGAAACCAAAATTGAAAGACGCATGTCCCATTGTTCATTGCAGCACTATTTACAACAGCTAGAACATGAAAGCTACCTAGATGTCCAGCTACAGATTAATGGATAAAGAAGTTTTGGCACATATACACAATGAAATATTACTCAGCCATAAAAAGGAACACATTTCAGTCAGTTCTAATGAGGTGGATGAACCTAGAACCTATTATACAGGGTGTAGTGACTCAGAAAGAGAAAGATAAATAACATATTCTAACACATATATGCGGAATCTACAAGAATGGTACTGAAGAATTTATTTACAGGGCAACAATGGAGAAACAGACATAGAGAATAGATTTATGGACATGGGGAGAGGGGAGGAGAGGGTGAGATGTATGGAAAGAGTATCATGGAAACTTACATTACCATATGTAAAATAGAGAGCCAACAGGAATTTGCTGTATGGTTCAAGAAACTCAAGCAGGGGGTCTGTATCAATCTAGAGGAGTGGGATGGGGTGGGAGATGGGAGGGAGCTTCAAAATGGAGGGGGTATATGTATACATACAAATGATTCATGTTGAGGTTTGACAGAAAACAGTAAAATTCTGTAAAGCAATTACCCTTCAATTAAAAAAATAAATTAACTTAAAGAAAGTCCTTTCAGATGAATTTGTCCATCAGCCAAAATTTTTCTGAAGAAACATCAGGAGCAAAATGATAATCAGTCTTAATAACATAAAGAACACATGGTAAATTTGCAGTGCAATGGATCTTGTTTCAAAGTGGTAAAGAATCCATATACCAATGCAGGAGATGCAAGAGATGCAAGTTCAATCCCTGGGTTGGGAAGATCCCCTGGAATATGAAATGGTAGCCAGCTCCAGAATTCTTTCCTGGAAAATTCCATGGACAGAGGAGCCTGGTGGGACTGCAAAGAGTTGGACATGATTGAACAACTGAGCACACACACACTAAACTGTTTTGAATGTGAAATTAGCAAGAACTACTGATTGAACTTCCACTACACATAAGACATTTTGCTAAACATTATCATCAGGAGATATTCACTAGACCCTGCCCTCAGTGAACTTACAATTTAATTTAGAAGAGAAAACAGATTTTGAAAAAATAAAGTCTTAATCAAAAGGATGGTGGAGAAGATGCTGCAACACTGTTCATTATAATCAGGCTGAAAAATAGTATAGGAAATCAATGTAGAATTTCAGAGGAGATAATTAGAACTCATGCTGAAGCTGAAGATCCAATACTTTGGCCACCTGATGCGAACAGCTGACTCATTGGAAAAGCCCCTGATGCTGGGAAGGATTGAAGGCAGGATGAGAAGAAGGCAAACAAGGCTGAGATAGCTGGATGGCATTACCGATTCAATGGACATGAAGTTGGGCAAACTCCAAGAGATGGTAAGGGACAGGGAGGCCTGGCATGCTGCAGTCATGGGGTTGCAAAGAGTTGGACATGACTTGGTGACTGAGTAACAGCGAAAGATTGCTTTAGGCCAAGGTGGAGGGTTAACCTTCTATGGTAGAAATGGATTGCATCCGTGTTAATGTGAAGGACTGAAAAATGCAAAAATATTATCCAGGGATGATTAAAATACACACACACACATACACATACACCAACTCTTGATTGAAAGAGAAGATGTAAAAGATACAATGCTCTAACCTAGAAAATAAATTATAACAAAATGATAAATTTTATTGACAAATTAAGGAGCCTGAGTTTTATTGTGTTGATTCCAGACAAATAATGATGATTCTTGAGAAGCACAGAGAAGTTCTCAAAGAAGTACAGATTAAAAACACAGAGAGGAGAGGGAGAGAGTGAGAGAGAGAAATAAAACATTCAAATAGTTAATAAAAAATGTAATCTTTGGTTGCTGTTCAGTCTCAGTCCTGTCCAACTCTTTGCAACCCCATGGGCTGCAAACACATCAGGCTTCTCTGTCCTTCACCATCTCCCGGAGCTGGCTCAAACTCATGTCCATTGGGTCCATGATGTCATCCAACCATCTGATCCTCTGTCGTCCCTTTCTCCTCCTGCCTTCTCTCTTTCCCAGCATCAACCTCTTTCCCAATGAGTTGGCTCTTCAGATCAGGGGCCAAAGTATTGGAGCCTCAGCTTCAGCATCGGTCCTTCTGATGAATATTCAGAACTGATTTCCTTTAGGATAGACTAGTTGGATCTCTTTGCAGTCCAAGGGACTCTCAAGAGGTTTCTTCAACACCACAGTTCAAAAGTATCAATTCTTTAGCACTCGGCCTTCTTTATGGTCCAACTCTCACATACATACATGACTATGGGAAAAACCATAGATTTGACTAAATGGATCTTCATTGGCAAGGTAATGTCTCTGTTTTTAGTATGCTTTCTAGGTTGATCATCTTCTTTTCTTTGCTCCTTTTCTTCCAAGGAGCAAGCGTCTTTTAATTTTATGGCTACAGTCACTGTCTGCAGTGATCTTGGAGATCAACAAAATAAAATTTGTCACTGTTTCTATTGTTTCCTCATCTATTTGCCATGAAAAGATGGGACTGGATACATGATCTTAGTTTTTTGAACGTTGAAGTCTTTTTGTTCTTTTTTTTAAGCCAGGTTTTGCACTCTCTTTTTTCACTTTCATCAAGAGGCACTTTCGCTCTTTTTCACTTCCTGCCACAGATGGTGTCATCTGCATATCTGAGGTTATTGATGTTTCTCCTGGCAATCTTGATTCCAGCTCGAGTTTCACCTAGTCCAGCATTTCACATGATGTACTCTGCATAGAAGTTAAATAAGCAGGTTGATCTTTCCCAATTTTGAACCAGTCCATTGTTCCATGTCCAGTTCTAACTGTTGCTTCTTGATCTGCATATAGGTATCTCAGGATGCAGGTAAGGTGATCTGGTATTCCCAACTCTTCAAGAATTTTCCAGTTTTCTGTGATCCTCACAATCAAAGGCTTTAGCATAGTCAATGAAGCATAAGTAAATGTTTTTCTGGAATTCTCTTGTTTTTTCTTTGATCATAATGTTGGCAATTTGATCTCTTGTTCCTCTACCTTTTCAAAATGTAAATTTTGCATCTGGAATTTCTTGGTTCATGTATTATTGAAGCGTAGCTTGGAGAATTTGACCACAACCTAGCTTAGCTCAGTTCAGTCCAGTCGCTCAGTCGTTTCTGACTATTTGTACCCCATGAATTGCAACATGCCAGGCCTCCCAGTCCATCAAAAACTCCCGGAGTTCACTCAGACTCACATCCATCTACTCAATGATGCCATCCAGCCATCTCATCCTCTGTAGTCCCCTTCTCCTCCTGCCCCCAATCCCTCCCAGCATCAGAATCTTTTCCAATGAGTCAACTCTTCGCATGAGGTGGCCAAAGTACTGCAGTTCCAGCTTTAGCATCATTCCCTCCAAAGAACTCCCAGGGCTGATCTCCTTCAGAATGGACTGGTTGGATGGCCTTGCAGTCCAAGGGACTCTCAAGAGTCTTCTCCAACACCACAGCTCAAAACCATCAATTCTTTGTCACTCAGCTTTCTTCACAGTCCAACTCTCACATCGATACATGACCACTGGAAAAACCATAGCCTTGACTAGATGGACCTTTGTTGGCAAAGTAATATCTCCACTTTTGAATATGCTATCTAGGTTGGTTATAACTTTTCTTCCAAGGAGTAAGTGTCTTTTAATTTCATGGCTGCAATCCCCATCTGCAGTGATTTTGGAGCCTAAAAAAATAAAGTCTGCCACTGTTTCCACTGTTTCCCCATCTATTTCCCATGAAGTGATGGGACTGGATGCCTTGATCTTAGTTTTCTGAATGTTGAGCTTTAAGCCAACTTTTTCACTCTCCTCTTTCATTTCATCAAGAGGTTTTGAGTTCCTCTTCACTTTCTGCCATAAGGGTGGTGTCATCTAGATATCTGAATTTATTGATATTTCTCCTGACAATCTTCATTCCAGCTTGTGCTTCCTCCAGCCCAGGGTTTCTCATGATGTACTCTGCATAGAAAAGTTAAATAAGCAGGGTGACAATATACAGACTTGACGTACTCCTTTTCCTATTTGGGATCAGTCTGTTGTTCCATGTCCAGTTTTAACTGTTGCTTCTTGACCTGCATACAGGTTTTTCAAGAGGCAGGTCAGGTGGTCTGGTATTCCCATCTCTTTCAGAATTTTCCACAGTTTCTTGTGATCCACACAGTCAAAGACTTAGGCATAGTCAAAAAGCAGACATAGATGTTTTTCTGGAACACTCTTGCTTGTTTGGTGATCCAGCAGATGTTGGCAATTTGATCTCTGGTTCCTCTGCCTTTTCTAAACCCAGTTTGAACTTCAGGAAGTTCACGGTTCACGTATTGCTGAAGCCTGGCTTGGAGAATTTTGAGCAATACTTTGTTTGCGTGTGAGATGAGTGCAAGTGTGCGGTAGTTTGAACATTCTTTGGCATTGCCTTTCTTTGGGATTGGAATGCAAACTGACCTTTTCCAGTCCTGTGGCCACTGCTGAGTTTTCCAAATTTGCTGGCATATTGAGTGCAGCACTTTGACAGCATCATCTTTCAGGATGCTAGCTAGCATGTTTCAAATCCTAAAAGATGATGCTATGAAAGTGCTGCACTCAATATGTCAGCAAATTTGGAAAACTCAGCAGTGGTCACAGAACTGGAAAAGGTCAGTTTGCATTCCAATCCCAAAGAAAGGCAATGCCAAAGAATGCTCAAACTACCGCACACTTGCACTCATCTCACACGCAAGCAAAGTATTGCTCAAAATTCTCCAAGCCAGGCTTCAGCAATACGTGAACTGTGAACTTCCTGATGTTCAAGCTGGGTTTAGAAAAGGCAGAGGAACCAGAGATCAAATTGCCAACATCTGCTGAATCACCAAACAAGCAAGAGTGTTCCAGAAAAACATCTATGTCTGCTTTATTGACTATGCCTAAGCCTTTGACTGTGTGGATCACAAGAAACTGTGGAAAATTCTGAAAGAGATGGGAATACCAGACCACCTGACCTGCCTCTTGATAAACCTGTATGCAGGTCAAGAAGCAACAGTTAAAACTGGACATGGAACAACAGACTGGTCCCAAATAGGAAAAGGAGTACGTCAAGGCTGTATATTGTCACCCTGCTTATTTAACTTCTATGCAGAGTACATCATGAGAAACCCTGGGCTGGAGGAAGCACAAGCTGGAATGAAGATTTTCAGGAGAAATATCAATAACCTCAGATATGCAGATGACACCACCCTTATGGCAGAAAGTGAAGAGGAACTACAAAGCCTCTTGATGAAAGTGAAAGAGGAGAGTGTAAAAGTTGGCTTAAAGCTCAATATTCAGAAAACGAAGATCATGGCATCTGGTCCCATCACTCCATGGCAAATAGGTGGGGCAACAGTGGCCGACTTTATTTTTTTAGGCTCCAAAATCACTGCAGATGGGGATTGCAGCCATAAAATTAAAAGACGCTTACTCCTTGAAAGAAAAGTTATGACCAACCTAGACAGCATTAAAAAACGGAAACATTGCTTTGTCAACAAAGGTCTATCTTGTCAAGGCTATGGTTTTTCCATAGTCATATATGGATGTGAGAGTTGGACTATAAAGAAAGCTGAGCTCTGGAGAATTGATGCTTTTGAACTGTGGTGTTGGAGATGGCTCTTGAGAGTCCCTTAGACTGCACGGAGATCCAACCAGTCCATCCTAAAAGAAATCAGTCATGGGTGTTCATTGGAAAGACTGATGTTGAAGCTGAAACTCCAATACTTTGGTCACCTGATTCGGAGAACTCACTCATTTGAAAAGACCCTGATGCTGGGAAAGATTGAGGGCAGGAGGAGAAGGGGATGACTGACGATGAGATGGTTGCATGGCATTACCAACTCAATGGACATGGGTTTAGGTAGACTCTGGCAGTTGATGATGGAGAGGGAGGCCTGGCGTGCTGCAGTGCATGGGGTCCCAATGAGATGGACATGACTGAGCGACTGAACTGGCTGACTAGCTAGCATGTGAAATGAGTGCAATTGTGCAGTAGTGTGAACGTTCTTTGGCACTGCTTTTCTTTGGGATTGAAATGAAAACTGACCTTTCCAATCCAATGCCACCGTTGAGTTTTCCAAGTCTGCTGGCATGTTGAGTGCAGCATTTTCACAGCATCATCTTTTAGGATTTGAAATAGCTCAACTGTAGTTTCGTCAGCTCCACTAGCTTTGTTCATAGTGATGCTCCTAGCATTTTTGTCTAGCATATGAGAAATAGAAATGTATATAAAGGGTGAGATGCAGAATATGTATAGGAAAATATTCAAACTGCTGTTGTATATTTTCTTACTACTTAGTTTATATAATATTTATTGATCACTGTAATCAATTATAAAATTTCTACAGAATAAAATGGAAAGTATTATAGCAAAGTAAAATATAACAAAAACAACAAAAATATTTACCAAGAAATTTAAGACCCAGTTATAATTAAGGTGTATACTATGGTGGAAATTAAAATAACTTGCCAATATTTTGTTTAACTTGTAAAGCAAAATGATGTTTAATATTTATAATATTTCGCTGAACCTAATTTTTTCAGCACTAAGATTTGACATCCAACTGTTCCTCATTACAATATTTAAACAAACACACATACAGCAAACATATCACACTCACATATATCCAAATCAATTAGTATTTTGATTGAATAGATATTAAACAAATCTCTGCCAGCTTGAACATAATATCAATTAATTAAAAGGGGAAGACTCATTTAGAATTTGAATTATAAGAGTTTTCATAGCTCAGTGAAAAGAAAACAAAAGGGAAAAATTGCTTAATTATTTTTGGAATGATGATTTATGAAAAGTTTATTTTTTCATGACTGTGTTCCATTTGTATTATACTTAGATATATGAAACTGCTCTTTTTCTTGACTAACATAAATATGCCATATATCTTAAATTATGTTTCTCATATGAAAAATTAATGCACAGAAATCTTAATTAAATAAAGTGTGGAGACCAGAAGAGGAGACTTTTACACCCTGCAATGATAGCAGAGCCCAACAGGAGGAAGAGACTTCAGTTTTCTTGACAAGGACTCAGCCAATGAAAAGTCATGGACTTTGTTGGCTCCAGCTCTCCCAACTTCCTTCACCTTCACTAGGTGAGTTCATCAAACAATTCCTAGGTCTATTCCAAAGTCTTTTTATTGGGACAAAACTCAGGCTTGCATACAAAAATCTGATATACCTGTTCATGAATATTATAACTGACATCAGATTATTTTTAGAGGAAATTTTGATTTTCCTTTAGATACTGATTTCTCCCAGGTAGCTTTTAACTCTGTTTATTAACTGACTGAACAAATTGTCTCCTAGTAAAAAGGACCAAGAAGGAATAGAAAATTATGTCCATCCAGATTATGTTAGTCGGGCAAACCAGCTCACTTATGCTCTAGGTGAGTAACTTCATGAATGACCACCAAAATTATTAATGCTCAGCTGTAGTAAATGAAATCTCCTAAATGAAACCACCACCATGCCCATTTAATTAATTAACTTATTTTTGGCTGTGCTTGGTCTTCATTGCTGCGAAGGCTTTTCTCTAACTGCAGTTAGTGGGGACTACTCTCTAGTTGCGGTTCACTGCCTTCTCACGGAGATGGCTTCTCTAGTTGTGGAGCACAGGCTCTAGGGTGCAAGGGCTTCACTAGTTGTGGCACATGGGCGCAATAATTGCTACTCCTGGATTCTAGCATACTCAGTCACTCAGCCGTGTACAACTCTTTTGCGACCCCATGAACTGCAGCCTACCAAGCTCCTCTGTCCATGTGATTTTCCTAGCAATAATAAAGAAATAAAATTTTCTTTTTCCACCTGGGCTCTAGAGCACAGGCTTAATAGTTGTGGCACATGGGCTTAGTTGCTACATAGTGGCTACCTTCAAGAAAAGAACTGATTCACATTTTATGACTGTTGAACAATATGATTTCTTATAGAAAAACTAAAAATGTGATATAAGATAACACTAAGTACAAAACACCCCTTAAATAAATTATCTCAAATTGAATCAACCTAATCGGGCTTGCAAACATAAAAAAAGTTGACCACCTGCCTCTAACTGTTCAATTAAATACTGCCACAGACCAAATTCTGTAGCCTGTAGCACTTTCTCCAGTGGAAGAATTTTAAACCACTTCATAGCTTTATGAGAAAAAAAATTACCTGTTTCTGATTTATACCAATGTATGGAACTTTAAGATATTTGACAATACTGTCTGTTAATTTGATAAGTAAAATTTCCAAAACTGCTGAGTTAGTCTTAGGATTCTTAGAATGAAAATCTGCGTTTCTAGAAGTCAGGATATGGAGCTAGTGGGATGCTCAGTTTATTGATTGAAAGGTTGCTGCTGCTGCTGCTGCTAAGTCACTTCAGTCGTGGCC
The DNA here is from genome assembly GCF_042477335.2 of Ovis canadensis. Lineage (NCBI taxonomy): Eukaryota > Metazoa > Chordata > Mammalia > Artiodactyla > Bovidae > Ovis > Ovis canadensis. Next base: position 64,299,036 of record NC_091253.1, read on the forward strand.
GACTCTGTGCGAACCCAAAGACAGCAGCCTACCAGGCTCCGCCATCCCAGCAAGAACACTGGAATGGGTTGCCATTTCCTTCTCCAATGCATGAAAGTGAAAAGTGAAAGTGAAGTCGCTCAGTCATGTCCAATTCTTCGCAACCCCATGGACTGCAGCCTACCAGGCTCCTCTGTCCATGGGATTTTCCGGTCAAGAATACTGGAGTGGGTTGCCATTGCCTTCTCTGTGATTGAAAGGCTAAAGAAGGCTAAAACAAAGTCTACTAGGAATCCAGAAAAATCTGAAATATAATTTTATTATGGAATGTAAAGGAGCGCAGTAAATAAAGAAGAAAATCTACTATAAGGACAAATGCACAGAATTGTAACATTCTCTAAATTTGATTGAGTATATTAAATATTTTCAGAGGTACTTGGAGCTGATACCTGTTGTTTAGTAGAGTAGAATGATTTGAAGCTTTTTACCTCTTTTCAGTAAGCTGAAGAAACAGAATTTCTGATTAAATTAAAAGAGTTTGTAATATTCAACCAGGCTGTTTGAAGACATAATTTATAAACTTAGCTAACTCTTTGTATCTATTTAAAAATAATAGTCAAATATCACTGGATTCCTACATAAGCTTAAAAATATCTGGTCATGTTTTTAAAAAAAATTATTTTGGTACTTCTATAATAAAAGAAGGTTGGCAACAACCATGTAAAGCTGGGGGGTGGAGGTGCGGTTATAAGGTTTCTGCAATAAGTTAGTCTATGTACTCTGGTGGCTCAGACCAAGGTGATAGGAACAAAGGAAGTCAAAATTGATTGAATTCTGGATGTATTTTAAAGTTAAAACTGGTAAGATTTCCAAATGAACTAGATGTAGGATATGATGGAATGGAAGAATTAAGAATGACTGCAAACTTTTTGGACTGATCAGTCAGTAGAATGGATTGGCCATCAAACTGAATTGGTGAAACACTGGAAAAAGAGATCGCAGGATGAAAAACATTTATCATTTTAATTTAAAATGTCTATTAAACATCCAAGTTGAGACATCAAAGGAGTAGTTGAATATATGAATCTACATGGTGAAGGAGAAATCTGGACTACAGTTATAAATTAGTAAACCATTAACATATATATAGTAATATCTGAAACTGTTCTGTCTGATGGTGATTTGTTTGTTGTTTTAATCACTAAGTCATGTCTGATTCTTGCAACTCTATGGACTTTAGCTCCTCGGGCTCTCTGTCCATGGAATTTCTCAGGTAAAACTAGGAGAGTGGATTGCCATTTGCTTCTCCAGGGATTGAACTGGTGTCTTCTGCTTGGCAGGTAGATTCTTTGCCACTGAGTCACCAGAGAAGCCTTGTAATGGTGGTTGCTGCTGCCACTAAGTCACTTCAGTCGTGTCCGACTCTGTGCTACCCCATAGACGGCAGTTCACCAGGCTCCCCCGTCGGTGGGATTCTCCAGGCAAGAACACTGGAATGAGCTGCCATTTCCTTCTCCAACGCATGAAAGTGAAAAGTGAAAGCGAGTCACTCAGTTGTGTCCGACTCTTCACGACCGCATGGACTGCAGCCTACCAGGCTCCTCCGAATTTTCCAGGCAAGAGTACTGGAGTGGGGTGGCATTGCCTTCTCCTGTAATGGTGGTTATGTGTCTTTAAATATTTGTCAAGACTCTAGAATGTACAGCACAAAAAGTCAACCCTAATGTAGCCTATGGACTTTCAGTTCAGTTCAGCTCAGTTGCTCAGTCATGTCCTATTCTTTGTGACCCCATGGACTGCAGCATGCCAGGCTTCCCTGTCCATCAACCAACTTCCAGAGCTTACTCAAACTCATGTCCATAGAGTTTGTGATGCCATCCAACCATCTCATCCTCTGTTGTCCCCTTCTCCTCCCACCTTCAATCTTTCCCAGAATCAGGGTCTTTTCCAGTGAGTCAGCTCTTCATATTAAATGGTCAAAGTTTTAGAGTTTCAGCTTCAGCATCAGTCCTTCCAATGAATATTTAGGACTGATTTCCTTTAGAATTGACTGGTTGGATCTCCCTGCAGACCAAGGGACTCTCAAGAGTCTTCTCCAGCACCACAGTTCAAAAGTATCCATTCTTCAGCTCCCAACTTTCTTTATAGTCCAACTCTCACATCCATACATGACTACTGGAAAAACCATAGCTTTGACTAGGTGGACCTTTGTTGGCAAAAGAATGTCTCTGTTTTTTAATATGCTGTCTATGTTGGTCATAACTTTTCTTCTAGGAGCAAGCATCTTATACAAAATAAAGTCTCTCACTGTTTCCTTTGTTTCCCCAACTATTTGCCATGAAACGATGGGACAGGATTCTATGGTCTTAGTTTTGTTCTTGCCTGGAGAATCCCCGGGACAGGGGAGCCTGGTGGGCTGCCATCTATGGGGTAGCAGAGTCGGACACGACTGAAGCGACTTAGCAGCAGCAGCAGCAGCAGTTTTTTGAATGCTGAGTTTTAAGCCAACTTTTTCACTCTTCTCTTTCACTTTCATCAAAAAGCTCTTTAGTTCTTCTTCACTTTCTGCCATAAGGGTGGTGTCATCTGCATATCTGAGGTTATTGATATGTCTCCTGGCAATCTTGATTTCAGCTTGTCCTTCATCCAGTCTGGCATTTTGCATGATATACCCTGTATATAAGTTAAACAAGCAGGGTGACAATATACAGCCTTGACGTACTCCTTTCCTAATTTGGAACCAGTCTGTTGTTCCATTTCCAGTTCTAACTGTTGCTTCTTGACCTGTATGCAGATTCCTCAGGATGCAGGTCAGGTGGTCTGGTATTCCAATCTCTTGAAGAGTTTTCTATGGACTTTAGTTACTGATATTATATCAGTCTCGGCTGGTCAGTTCTAAGACACCTATCCTACTAATACAAAAATGTTAATAATAGGAGAAATAGAAAGCAAGCCACAGGCAGAAACTATACTTTTTACTCAATTTTCCTTTAAACCTGATATAAAAAGTACATGTGTGTGTATGTACACACACACACACACACACACGTATATATATATATTAGAGAAGGAAATGAGAACCTACTCCAGTATTCCTGCCTAGGAAATACCATGGACAGAGGAGACTGGCAAGCTATAAGCCAAGGGGTCACAAAGAATAAGACATGACTTAGCAATTAAACGGCAAGACTATATATGCATATATCTGAATTTTATGCCAATGTATTTGCTATATACAGAAATTAAAATAACATTTTTGGAAAATTTTACTTATATCAACTATTTCATTATTATTACCTTTGCATGTAACCACCATTCTATAATTAGAGGGAGTGGGGAAATGTTGAACAAAGCATACAAACTTCAGGTAGCAAATGATTAAGTTATGGGAATCTAATGTCCAACATTGTGAATATAAGTAACAATATTGTATTATACACTTGAAAGTTGTTAAAATAGTAGATCTTAAATGTTCTCACACCCCCTGAAAAAAAGTCTAAACTTCACAGATAGAGAAATAACTGAAACCGTCACACTACTATACAAACAAAGTGTGAAGCCAATGGAAGTGGGCGAGAAATTATTGTTTTATGAATTTTGCCATCAGATATTTACTTTGATTTCTCACAGAAGAATTATAGCTTTGCACAACCGCAAAGTAATTTTCATTATTTCAAAGAAAGAATTTCATGGGATTTTTTTAAAGAAGAAGCTCAGCTTAAAGTTGTCTTGTTCACAGTGGTAACTCTTTTCTAACAATAACCTTCAATGTCCTTTCAAAAGTACACCAGAGTTCTATTTTACCCATAATAAAAACAATTAAAAATAGTTGAGACATTTGTCTTTAATATAAAGTTTAATTTGGATTACTTTTTCTAACAGCTTTATCCAAAAGTAATCTAATAAAGAAACAGTTTGGAAGACTAAAAAAATCTATTATGTTAAATGCAGCTATAAATTCTTTATAGATTGCTAGTTGATTTTAATGTTGTTAGTTTTAAATGTGTATTCCCATAATTACTCCAAACAGACTGGGCCGTTTTCCTGTTTATAACATTTATACAAAAAAAAAAATTGTGCTGGTGTTTTTAAGGTTCTGTTTATGCTGCTGTAATGTGTTAAATTGTTCATTTTTTAAAAACTTTGGTTCCTTTACTAGGTATATTTTGTTAAACATTATAATAGTTTTTTTAATTGACTGCTATATCTATAGAGAAAAATGTTTTCTTCTGGAAAATATTGGAGGAAATTTCATGAAGATATCTCCATTTGATCACTGAAGATTAGTTGCCAAGGTGGGGATGACAGAAATAAATCCTTGGTTTTTTCATCCATAATGTCACTTTCCAGTCACATATAAAAGATCAGAACTGTCTTTCTTCCTTATTCTCCCAAATTTTTCTTCTTAGTTTTTAATACGAGATGAACTTTACTTTTCTCACTAATATAGACAAGATTTCTTTACTTATACATTTTATTTACTTATACATTATTTTTACCTCTATCATTTGTAGATATGATAAATCCATTTGTTATGTTGTGAAATTTCATGATAGATTTGCCTTCCTTTCCTTTAAATCACATAAGTCACATTAAATGTGCTGTGTGTTATGTGTAAAACACACGGATACATGTTTCAAGTTTTTTGGTCTTATATTGGTGATAGTCTCTGAGTCATGAGATAGCAAACCAATTCTAGAGGGAGAGACTGTGCGAAAATTATCTCTTTGTGGCAGGAGGGTATTTCTATGGACAAAGCTTTGTGCTCATGATGTGTGTTCATGTGTGTCAGTCACTTCAGTCATATTAGACTGTTTGTGACCCTGACCTTGAACTAAAAGACACTGACATACTTTCTTATATTTTTAACAAGTTAGATAACTTTGATTTGTTTGCAGTAGTTCTTCATTTTAATATTAAAAAAGTAATCTTTAAATGTTTAAAAAATTCCTCATGTTTTATCCAATTATTCAGCAGTCTTGGCTGAAGTTCAGGGTATACATTTACTATCTCTCGGTCATGTCCAACTCCTTGCCATGCACTGTAATCTGTCAGGCTCCTCTGTCCGTGGGATTCTCCAGGCAAGAATACTGGAGCGGTTTCCATGCTCTTCTCCAGAAGGTCTTCCCAGCCCAGGGACTGAACTCACTTCTCCTGTACTGAACACAGATTCTTTACCCACTGAGCCACCTAGGAAACCACATACTCATCATTAGTAACATCTAAAGAGCTCATGAAAAGCAAGATAAAAATCAGTATACTGCAACAAACCAGAAAAGTCAGTTCTGAAAAGTGAAAGATTCTTTCAAGGCTGAAAAATCTGCTTTTTTTATTTAAAAACTTACAATGTCTCTTTAGTTTTTAGGCATTTTGAGTTCTAAGTGTGCCGCTTAGCTCTTGAACCACCAGCTCCCAGATTCTATCTATTACATGGTTAGCATAAAGTTTGTCTCAGGAAAGAAAAACTATGATACAGAAAACATTTGCAGCAAGTTTAAAAAAAAAAAAGGAAAAAGGAACCCTGCTTTCAAGCATCTTATAATCTCCTTAGGGAGATAGCACAACCAGATATGAAAAAGAGATTGTGGCTAAAATAAAATAATAAAGGATTTCAAGTAACATAAAGTAAGAAAATAATGTTTAGGGAGAAGGGCATACAAAAGAACATAAGTAATACTAGTAATAGTAATCAGGAACCAGAGGTCAAACTGCCAACATCTGTTGGATCATTGAAAAAGAAAAAGAGTTCCAGAAATACATCTATTTCTGCTTTATTGACTATGCCAAAGTCTTTGATTGTGTGCATCACAACAAACTATGGAAAATTCTTAAAGAGATGGAAATACCAGACCACCTTACCTTCCTCCTGAGAAACCTGTATGCAGCTCAAGAAGCAACAGTTAGAACTGGACATGGAAAAACAGACTGGTTCCGAATCAGGAAAGGAGTACGTCAGGGCTGTATATTGTTACCCTGTTTATTTAACTTATATACAGAGTACATCGTGCAAAATGCCAGGTTGGGTGAAGCACAAGCTGAAATCAAGATTGCCACAAGAAATATCAGTAACCTCAGATATGCAGATGATACCAACCTTATGGCAGAAAGTGAAGAAGAACTAAAGAGCCTCTTGATGAAAATGAAAGAGAAGAGAGAAAAAGTTGGCTTGAAACCCAACATTCAGAAAATTAAAATCATGGCATCCAGTCCCATCACTTCAAAGAAAACAGATGGGGAAACAATGGAAAGAGTGAGATATTTTATTTTGGGGGGCTCCAAAATCACTGCAGATTGTGACTGTGGCCATGACGTTAAGATGCTTGCTCCTTGGAAAAAAAGTTATGACCAACCTAGACAGCATATTAAAAAGCAACGACATTACTTTACTAACAAAGATCCTTATAGTCAAACTATGGTTTTTCCAGTAGTCATGTATGGATGTGAGAGTGGACTATAAAGAAATCTGGGCACTGAAAATTTGGTGCTTTTGAATTGTGGTGTTGGAGGAAAATCTTGAGAGTCCCTTGGACTGCAAGGAGATCAAACCAGTCAATCCTAATGCAAATCAGTACTGAATATTCATTGGAAGGACTGATGCTGAAGCTGAAACTCCAATACTTTGGTCACCTGATGTGAAGAACCGACTCACTGGAAAAGACCTTCATGCTGGGAAAGTTTGAAGGCAGAAGAAGAGGACGACGAAGGATGAGGTGGTTGGATGGCATCACCAACTCGATGGACAGGAGTTTGAGCAATCTCTGGGAGTTATGTTGGACAGGAAAGCCTGGCATGCTGCAGTCTATGGGGTCACAAAGAGTAGGACATGACTGAGAGACTGAACTGAACTGACTGAATAATAGTAAATGTGTATTCATTGTTTGCAGAGCCCATTCAAATAAATGAATTTTTCAGTTTTGCTCACTGACTCACCCCCAAAACCTATGAATATCATGAGAAACATATTGCTGTTATTTAGTTTAGCATATATATATATATATATATATATATATATACATACATATACACACACACACATATATATGAGGTATTTTAAAGGTAAAAATAAAATGAGTTTAAAAAAATTTTTCTAAGTAGTTACTAAACTTAGAATCTTTCAAATTTATCTTCATTTTACCTCTTCCTAGATTGCATGTTTTATTTCTTTTCTTTAATTTTTACATTTACTTACGATGAGTAATACCATAGATGTTTAAAGCTACCTTATCAAATGAAATGAAATAAATAGCATTAGTGTTTTAAAGATGAAGATATTTAGAGTTTGAGAAAGTAAATGACTATTATCAATAACTCATTATTCATTATGTTACACAGTTAAAAATTGTTCTTTCTTTGAAATCATGATCCCTCTCAAATAGTAATACAATAGTCGAACAATATTCATTTAGTTAGCAGCACTTTACTGAAGAGCAGCTAAGTGCTGGACATTATTCTAGGCACTGAGAAGTCAATGGTGAATAAGACATACAAGTTCTTTCTCTCTTAGAGCTTATGGTCCACTTAAGAGGGCTTCCCAGATGGCTTACCAAGTGAAGAATCCACCTGCAATGCAGGAGACACGAGACACTAGTTTGATCCCTGGGTTGGGAAGATTCCCTGGAGGAGGAAATGGCAACCCATTCCAGTATTCTTGCCTGGAAAATCCCATTAACAGAGGAGTCTGCTGGGCTACAGTCCATGGGTTGCAAAGGGTCAGACACGACTAACTATTTAAGGGAGTATATTTGCCGTATTCTAACAGAATCAATAGAATTTTTTAAGTTGAAATTATCATATAATTAAAGACCTAAGGAATAAGAAGCTTCTTTTTATAAAACATTACATGTGGTTGTTATATAGAATACAATAGACATCATGGAGCATATACATCAAATATATGTGGTAGTGCTGAACTCTTACTGTATCAGGGAAAAGTGAAGTAGAATTTCCTATCTTGGAATCAAGATTGTAAAATATTTTTATGTGCAATATGTTTTTCGGTAAATTCATCCATTCAGTGGAAGTAGAGAATTTCCATAGGGAAGAAGTAGTAAAGTTTAGGAATAGTAAAATTTGAACATAGTGCTAATCACCACAAATTGTTTATTTTATATAGACCAGAAAAATAAAATCAATAACTATTTTAAATATTGACTCAAACTTACCAATTAATTTCTGTGAGTTCAGGTACACACACAAAAAAATGTAAAGGAAATAAAATAGGGATCAAAATGGTGGAGTAGGAAGACATTGAGCTCCTTTCCCCTCAAAAGCACATTCAAATTACAAATATATGTAGAACAACTTTCCCTAAAACTGACCTAAAGTCTTGCAGAATGGCTCTTCTGCAACTGAGGTTGTAAAGAAGGAACAATACAGAATCTAGTAGGACAGGAAGAAAATCAACCCAGTTAGGACCACACAAACATGTAGAGACTAAACAACATGTTGCTTAAAAACCAATGGGTCTATGAATAAATCAAAGAGGAAATCAGAAAACATATTGAAACAAATTAAAGTAAAAACACAAGTTTTCAAAATCTTTGAGATGCAACAAAAACAGTTCTAAGAGGGAAATTTTAGCATTGCAGGCTTACCTCAATAAACAACAAAAATTCAAATAAACAACCTAACCTACCATCTAAAGGAATTAGGAAAAAAGAATGGGCAAAGCCCAAAGTCAGCAGAAGGAAATAATAAAGTTCAGACAGGAAATAAATAAAATAGAGACGATACAAACAATAAGAAAGATTAATAGAACCAAGAGCTGGTTTTGTGAAAAGATAAACAAAATTGACAAGCCTTTAGTCAGACTCATAAAGAAAAAAAAAAAGGAAAGAGCCCAAATAAACAAAGCAAGAAATGAAAGGAGAAACTGCAAACAATAGGACAGGAGTACAATAATCATAACAGAACATGACAAACAGTAATATTCCAACGAATTGAACAACCCAGAAGAAATGGATAAACTCCTAAAACAAAAGAGTAAATCAGAAAGAAAGAGATACTCTGAATGACTGATTGCTAGTATTGAAATTGAATCAATAATTGGAAAAAAAAAATCTTCAAACAAACAAAATCCAGGACTAGATTGTTTCACAGGGAAATTCTACCAAATTTTTAAAGAGTTAATGCCTATCTTTCTCAAATCATTCCCCAAATATTGAAGATGATGGAACACTCCCAAATTCACTCTATGAGGACATCATTACTCTGATACACAAATCAGACAAGGACACTACAAAAAAAGGAAAACTGCAGGCCAATATTTTTTGTAAATATAAATGCAAAAATTCTTGGCAAGTATTAGAAAATCTAATTCAACAATATACAAAAAGAATCATACATCATGACCATGCAGGATTTAATCCAATATGATTCCATATCTGTAAATCAACAAATGTGATAGACTACATTAACAAAATGATACATAAAAATCAACAAAATTCAGCACCCATTCATGTTTAAAAAACTCTCGGAATAGTTGGAATGGTAGGAACATATTTCAGCGTAATGACCATTTATGATAAACCCAAAGGTAGCATCATACTCAATGGCCAAAAGTTGAAAGTTTTTCCTCTGAAAGCAGGAGCAAGACAAGGATGCCCACTCTGCCACTTCTATTTAACATATTACTGAAAGTCCTATCGATAGTAATTATACAAAAAAGAAGAAGAAAGAAAGAAAGAAAGAAAAGGCATCCAAACAGGAAGAGAAAACTAAAACTTCTTATTTATCGATGATAGGGTACTATATGTAGAAACCATAGAGTCACAACCAAAAATCTATTCAAACTAATAAATAAATTTAGTACATTTGAAGGACACAAGATCAATATACAGAAAACTGTTGCATTTATATATACTAAAAATGAACCTTCAAAAAGATACAACAAGAAACAATCTTATTTGTCATTGCATTAAGAAGAATAAAATATGTAGGAACAAACTTAATAAATAAAATACCTATACTCTGAAAACTATGAGGTATCGATGAATATAACTGAAGATAGTACAAATAAATAGAAACATATTCTATATTCATTGATCACAAGTATTAATATTATCTAAAGTTTCCCAGGTGGTCCCAGTGATAAAAAAAGTGGAAGTGAAATTTTCTCAGTTGTCTCTGACTCTTTGCGACCCCATGGAAATCTCTAGGCCAGAATATTGGATTGGGTAGCCTTTCCCTTCTCCAGGTGATCTTTCAAACCCAGGGATCAAACCCAGGTCTCTTCGTTGCAGGCAGATTCTTTACCAGCTGAGCCAAAATGGGAAGTCCAAGAATACTGGAGTGGGTAGGCTATCCCTTCCCCAGCAGATCTTCCCAACCCAGGAAACAAACTTGGGTTTCCTTCATTGCAGACCTGCCAGTATAGGAGATATAAGAGACCTGGGTTTGATCCCTGGGTCAAGAAGACTTCCTGAAGGAAGTCATGGCAACTCACTCCAGTATGCTTGCCTGGAGAATTCCATGGACAGAGGAGGCTGGAAGGCTACAGTCCTTTTTTTTTTTTTTTTTTGGCAGAATTAGAACAAATAATACTGAGAGTTGTATGTTGTTGTTGCTGTTGTTGTTCAGTTGCTAAGTTGTGTCCTATTCTTTGTGACCCCATGGACTACAGCACACTAGGCTTCCTTGTCCTTCATTATCTCTCTGAGTTTGTTCAAACTCATGTTCATTGAGTCAGTGATGTCATCCAACATCTCATCCTCTGTCTCCCTCTTCTCCTCTAGCCCCCAATCTTTCCCAGCATCAGGATCTTTTCCAGTGAGTCAGCTCTTCACATCACGTGGCCAAAGTATTGGAGCTTCAGCTTCAGCATCAGTCCTTCCAATGAATATCCAGGGTTGATTTCCCTTGGGATTGACTGGTTTGATCTCCTTGCTCTCATAGAGCTACAAAGTACCCTAAATGGCCAAAGCAATCTTAAAAGAAAAAAAGAAAGAAAGAACAACTCATGATATCAAACTGGCTGTCTTCAGACTATATTACAAAGCTATAGCAATAAAAACAATATGATAGTGGCTTAAAAACAGATCAGTGGAAAAGAATAACGAGCACAGAGATAAATCCACACATATATGGTCAGTTAATCTGTGACAAAGGAGGCAAAAATATAATAAATGGAAAAAAGGCATTCTCTTTAAGAGTGGTACTGGAAAATTGGACAGTTGTCTATAAAAGAATGAGATTAGAACATTTTATCACAATGTATATAAAATAAACTCAAAGTAGATTAAAAACCTAAATTTAAAACTAGAAACCACAAACTACTGCAAGAAAACATAGACTTAACCTTTTGGCTTAAGTCCTTAGCAGTTTTGGATCTAATTACTCAGGCAAGGGAAACAAAAACAAACATAAAATTGAGACCTCAGTTCAGTTCAGTTCATTTCAGTCACTCAGTCATGTCCAACTCTTTGCGACCCCATGAATCGCAGCACACCAGGCCTCCCTGTCTACCAACTCCCAGAGTTTACCCAAACTTATGTCCATCGAGTCAGTGATGCCATCCAGCCATCTCATCCTCTGTCGTCCCCTTCTCCTGCTGCCCCCAATCCCTCCCAGCATCACAGTCTTTTCCAATGAGTCAACCCTTCACATGAGGTGGCCAAAGTATTAGAGTTTCAGCTTTAGCATCAGTCCTTCCAATGAACATCCAGGACTGATCTCCTTTAGAATGGACTGGTTGGATCTCCTTCAAGTCTAAGAGACTCTCAAGAGTTTTCTCTGACACCACAGTTCAAAAGCATCAATTCTTCGGTGCTCAGCTTTCTTCACAGTCCAACTCTCACATCCATACATGACCACTTGATTAGATGGACCTTTGTTGGCAAAGTAATGTCTCTGCTTTTTAATATGCTACCTAGTCAAACTTAAAAACTTTTGCACAGAGGAAGCCATCAATAAAATGAAAAGGCAACCTACTGAAGGAAAGAAGATATTTGCAAGTGGTATCTCCAATAAGGAGTTAATATTCAAAACTATATAAAGAGCTCATACTCCAGTGGGCTTCCCAGGTGACACAGTGATAAAGAGACACAAGAAACACACGTTCGATCCCTGGGTTGGCAAGATCCCCTGGGTAGGAAATGTGAACTCAATCCAGTATTCTTGCCTAGAAAATTCCATGGACAGAGGAACCTCGAGGGCTACAGTCCATGGAGTCACAGTCAGATATGACTGACCACATGCACACACATACCCCATTGGCAATAAAACAAGTAACTTGATTTTAAAATGGGCTGAAGACCTGAATAGAATTTTTCCAAAGAAGACATAGACATTAAGAGATGCCTCATATCTATAATCATCAGGAAGACACAAGTCAAAACCAAAATGAAGTATCTTCTAACACCTATTAGAATGTGTGTGTGTATGTGTGTGTGTGTGTGTGTGTGTTGTGTTAGTCACTTAGTCATGTCCAACACTTTGTGACCCCATGGACTGTAGCCCACCAGGCTCCTCTGTCCATGAGATTCTCCAGGCAAGAATACTGGAGTGGATTGCCATTTCCTTCTCCAGAGGATCTTCCTGACCCAGGGATCAAACCAAGGTCTCCTGCATTGCAGGCAGACTCTTTATTATCTGAGGTATAGGGAAGTTCCTTTAGAATGTTTAGAAGACTGCTGTTAAAATGGCTATCATCAAATAACTAGTGTTGGTGAGCATGTGGGAAAAAGGGAAACTTCACACACTGTTGGTGAGAATGTAGACTGGTGCAGCCAGTTTGAAATTTCAGCATCTACATGATTCAACCAACCTCAGATTATGTAATACTATGGTTATGTGTTGATTGAAGATAATCTATGTGTAAAGTAGACCCAGAGTAGTTCAAACCTGGTGTTGGTCAATGGTCAACTATATATGCTATTGATTCTGTGTACGAGTACATGTAGAGATATTACATGAGTATGAAGCCTGAAAAACCCAAGATCTGTAGTCAACAAGCTAGAGATCCAGAAGAGCCAATGGTGCCTGTAATTTCCAGTCACAGTCCAAGTCCAAAAGCAGGAAAGACTGATGTCCCAACTGAAAGACTGGCAGAAAGACAGAATTATTCTTTCTGTCAGTTTTAAATTCTATTCAGGATATTGGATCTCTAGGCAGGGATATCTACTGTGCTCAGCTTAATAATTCAGATATTAATTTCTTCCTAAAACATCCTTGCAGACATGCTAAGATATAATGTTTATACAAATATCTGAGCATCCTATGCCCCTATAAAGCTGACACACATATGACTAACCACCACGGGAATTAAAAAATATATCAACAAGGAAATGAGTGACTACATTAATTGTAAATAGTAACAATTATATTGTAAAAAGTAAACTGATGATATGATAGTGACTAATAGCAAGAAGAGATAAGAAAGCCTTCCTCAGGGATCAATGCAAAGAAGTAGAGGAAAACAACAGAATGGGAAAGACTAGAGATCTCTTCAAGAAAATTAGAGATACCAAGGGAATAGTTCATGCAAAGATAGGCTCGATAAAGGACAGAAATGGTTTGGACCTAACAGAAGCAGAAGAGATTAAGAAGAGGTGGCAAGAAAACACAGAAGAACTGTACAAAAAAGATCTTCATGACCAAGATAATCACGATGGTATGATCACTCAGCTAGAGCCAGACATCCTGGAATGTGAAGTCAAGTGGGGCTTAGAAACCATCACTATGAAAAAGCTAGTGGAGGTGATGGAATTCCAGTTGAGCTATTTCAAATCCTGGAAGATGATGCTGTGAAAGTGCTGCACTCAATATGCTAGCAAATTTGGAAAACTCAACAGTGGCCACAGGACTGGAAAAGGTCAGTTTTTATTCCAATCCCAAAGAAAGGCAATGCCAAAGAATGTTCAAACTACCACACAACTGCACTCATCTCACATGCTAGTAAAGTAATGCTCAAAATTCTCCAAGCCAGGCTTCAGCAATATGTGAACCATGAACTTCCAGATGTTCAAGCTGGTTTTAGAAAAGGCAGAGGAACCAGAGATCAAATTGCCAACATCTGCTGAATCACCAAAAAAGCAAGAGAGTTCCAGAAAAACATCTATTTCTGCTTTATTGACTATGCCAAAGCCTTTGACTGTATGGATCTCAATAAACTGTGGAAAATTCTTCAAGAGACAGGAATAACCAGCCCACGTGAATTGCCTCTTGAGAAACCTATATGCAGGTCAGGAAGCAACAGTTAGAACTGGACATGGAACAACAGACTGGTTCTAAATAGGAAGAGGAGTATGGCAAGGCTGTATATTGTCACCCTGCTTATTTAACTTCTATGCAGAGTACATCATGAGAAACATCAGGCTGGAGGAAGCACAAGCTGGGATCAAGAGTACTGGGAGAAGTATCAATAATCTCAGATATGCAGATGACACCACCCTTATGGCAGAAAGTGAAGAGGAACTAAAAAGCTTCTTGATAAAAGTGAAAGAGGAGAGTGCAAAGGTTGGCTTAAAGCTCAACATTCAGAAAACGAAGATCATGGCATCTGGTCCCATCACTTCATGGGAAATAGATGGGGAAACAGTGGAAACATTGTCAGACTTTATTTTGGGGGGCTCTAAAATCACTGTATGGATGTGAGATTTGGACTATGAAGAACGCTGAGCGCCGAAGAATTGATGCTTTTGAACTGTGGTGTTGGAGAAGACTCTTGAGAGTCCCTTGGACTGCAAGGAGATCCAACCAGTCCATTCTGAAGGAGATCAACCCTGGGATTTCTTTGGAAGGAATGATGCTAAAGCTGAAACTCCAGTACTTTGGCCACCTCATGCGAAGGGTTGACTCATTGGAGAAGACTCTGATGCTGGGAGGGATTAGGGGCAGGAGGGGAAGGGGACGACTGAGGATGAGATGGCTGGATGGCATCACTGACTCTATGGACGTGAATCTGAGTGAACTCCAGGAGTTGGTGATGGACATGGAGACCTGGCATGCTGCGATTCATGGGGTTGCAAAGAGTCGGACACGACTGAGCGACTGAACTGAACTGAACTGAAAATCACTGCGGATGGTGATTGCAGCCATGAAATTAAAAGATGCTTACTCCTTGGAAGAAAAGTTATGACCAATCTAGATAGCATATTGAAAAGCAGAGACATTATTTTGCCAACAAAGGTCCGTCTAGTCAAGGCTATGGTTTTTCCAGTGGTCATGTATGGATGTGAGATTTGGACTGTGAAGAAAGCTGAATGCTACCAAGAATTGATGCTTTTGAACTGTGTTGTTGGAGAAGACTCTTGAGAGTCCCTTGGACTGCAAGAAGATCCAACCAGTCCATTCTAAAGGAGATCAGCCCTGGGATTTCTTTGGAAGGAATGATGCTAAAGCTGAAACTCCAGTACTTTGGCCACTTCATGTGAAGAGGTGACTCATTTGAAAAGACTCTGATGCTGTGAGGGATTGGGGGCATGAGGAGAAGGGGACGACAGAGAATGAAATGGCTTGATGGCATCACCAACTTGATGGACGTGAGTTAGATTGAACTCCGTGGGTTGGTGATGGTAGGGAGGCCTGGAGTGCTGCAATTCATGGGGTTGCAAAGAGTCGGACATGACTGAGTGACTGAACTGAACTGGACTGAACTGACTGAACTGTGTGATGGGCAGGAAAGACCTCATTGAGGACGCAGTATTTGAATGGGAAAGTTCCAATATATTAAACAGTGATAAAGAGAGTTTTCACAAGATAGAAGAACATATTTAAGGGCTGAAGTGAATAGAAGTCAAAGTCACTCAATCGTGTCCAATTCTTTGTGACCCCATGGACTGAATGTTCCAGGCCAGAATACTGAAGTGGGTAGCCTTTACCTTCTCCAGAGGATCTTCCCAACCCAGGGATCAAGCCCAGGTTTCCCACATTGCAGGTGGATTCTTTCCCAGCTGAGCCACATTTAAGGGCTAGAAGACAAAAAAAGTACTTGAAATGTCTAACAAAAGAAAAGAAGTGCAAGTGTCTGGAGTTTGGTAACAAAATTTCAGTTCAGTTCAGTCACTCTGTCGTGTCTGACTCTTTGCGACCCCATGAACCTCAGCACACCAGGTCTCCCTATCTATCACCAGCTCCCGGAGTTTACCCAAATTCATGTCCATTGAGTCAGTAATGCCATCCAACCTCTGTCAATCCCTTCTCCTCCTGCCCTCAATCTTTCCCAACATCAGGGTCTTTTCAAATGAGTCAGCTCTTTGCATCAGGCGGCCAAATATTGGGAGTTTCAGCTTCAACATCAGTCCTTCCAGTGAACACCCAGGACTGATCTCCTTTAGGATGGATTGGTCGGATCTCCTTGCAGTCCAAGGGACTCTCAAGAGTCTTCTCCAATACCACAGCTCAAAAGCATCAATTTTTCAGTGCTCGGTTTTCCATATAGTCCAACTCTCACATCCATACATGACTACTGGAAAAACCATAGCCTTGACTAGATGGACCTTTGTTGCCAAAGTAATGTCTCTGCTTTTAGTATGCTGTCTAGGTTGGTCATAACTTTCCTTCCAAGGAGTAAGCGTCTTTTAATTTGATGGCTACAATCACCATCTGCAGTGATTTTGGAGCCCCCCCCAAAATAAAATCTGACACTGTTTCCCCATCTATTTCCCATGAAGTGATGGGACCAGATGCCATTATCGTTTTCTGAATGTTGAGCTTTAAGCTAATTTTTTCACTCTCCACTTTCACTTTCATCAAGAAGCTTTTTATTTCCTCTTCACTTTCTGCCATAAGGGTGGTGTCATCTGTATATTGGAGGTGATTGATATTTCTCCCGGCAATCTTGATTCCAGCTTGTGCTTTCTCCAGCCCAGCATTTCTCATAATGTACTCTGTATATAAGTTAAATAAGCAGGGTGACAATATGCAGCCTTGACGTATTCCTTTTCCTATTTGGAACCAGTCTGTTGTTCCATGTCCAGTTCTAACTGTTGCTTCCTGACCTACATACAAGTTTCTCAAGAGGCAGGTCAGGTGGTCTGGTATTCCTATCTCTTTCAGAATTTTCTAGAGTTCGTTGTGGTCCACACAGTCAAAGGCTTTGGCATAGTCAATAAAGCAGAAATAGATGTTTTTCTGGAACTCTGTTGCTTTTTCAGTGATCCAGCAGATGTTGGATCCACACAGGAGTGGCAGAGAGGAGAAACCCCATGTCCAAGCTCAGGAGTGCTTCAGTGAGGTGATATTCCGCATCAAAGGTAAGGAGCAGCAGCTGTGGTTTGCTGGGCAGCTGTGAAGAGATAACCCACATCCAAGGTAAGAGAAACCCAAGTAACATATTAAGAGCTGAGAGGGGACATCAGAGGGTGGGCAGACCGAATGAAACTACAATCACAGACAACTAGACAATCTGATCACACTTACCATAGCCTTGTCTAAGTCAGTGAAATTATGCCATGCCATGTGGGGCCACCCAAGACGGACAGACCATGGTGGTCTGACAGAATGTGGTCCAGTGGAGAAGGGAATGGCAAACCACTTCAGTATTCTTGCCTTGGGAACCCCATGAACAGTATGAAAAGGCAAAAAGATAGGACACTGAAAGATGAACTCCCCAGGTCGGTAGGTGCCCAATATACTACTGGTGACCAAAGGAAGAATAATATTAGTAGACTTCTGAGAAACAGGTCTGAACATCCAGAGCTTTGGAGACTACAATGAGAAGCTCGAATTTCATTTTAAGAGCAATAGGAAGCCAGTTATGGGTTTCTGCACATTGCAGACGTAAAGAATGTTTAAACAATAGATCGGTTGGTTTAGCATCTACTGGAAACATTTCTTAAATTTTAAGGTGCTGGATAGACAGTAGATTATACAGATATTAATAGATAATAGATGACATAAATTTGCATAGATATGAGATTATTTATAAAATATATCATATATATATTTGCATGTAGATAGAAGGGCAATTTTAATTTGCTGCTTAGGTGAGAGGTGAAGCACCCATGGGGATATTTGAGAAGCCACAGATATTAGCTAAAGTACATTCTGGTGAGAATGAATCAGTGAACTAAAGACCTTTAGTTTTGTGTGTAGAATCTGCAGGCAGAGTGAATACACATTTCTCAACCTCCCTGCAAGCTATGTTCAGATTCTCCTCTAGAGGCCTAAAGAATACAAATTTTAACAGTGTGAGATTATCAGCTTCCAATATACTTTCAAATTTTGGACTAGTTCTGATGTTGTTGTAACCTTTGTTGATGTTGTTGTAACCTTTCCTTACAAATGTATGATAATGAAGCATTAAAGTTCAATAATATATCATTGGCATTACTTTATTTATATCTAAGTTCCAGCTTCTCTGAAGCTTGGAATCTCCACGCTTTTTTAAAGATAAAGGGAGAGTTTTTCAAATATTCATTCAAGTTCATTCAATGCACTGGTTGCTTAGAAATAGGAATGTATATATTCTTTTTAAGTTTATTTATTTTTAAATAGAGGATAATTGCTTTACAACATTATGTTGGTTTCTGCCATATATCAACATGAGTCAACCATAGGTATACATATGTCCCTTTCTTCTTGAACTTCCCTCCCACATCCCACCCCATCCCACCCTTCTAGGTTGTCACAGAGCACAGGATTTGAGCTCTCTGCACCATACTGCAAATTTCCACTAGCTATCTAATTTTGCATATGGCAACGTATGTGTTTCAATGCTACTCTCTCAATTTGTCACAATATTCTTTTATTCTCTAAGATTTAGGTAAATTTATGTATGTGGCTGATAACAGGGCAGTGCTAAAACAACTCTGTAATCCTATAGCATTAAATCCATAAAAAAGCAATCCACTTGACACAAGACACAGAAAAGCAAGTATAATTATAATACATGAGTTGTCAAAATTTTGTGGGCTTTTAATCTGAATAGAGTCATTATGAGATTCCTTTTAATACTGGGAATAGTGAAACATTACACAAAAATGATGACTTTAATATTAAAGGAAATACTAAATGTTTTGAAAAAAAAATAAGCTAAACTCTCATCAAATAAATATAAACTAAACTCTCATCTTGCTATTAGCCCCACCATAGAGTCACGGAGCAGATGACTCACAAACTGCAGAACAATTATGCAAAAGAAATTCTCAAAAGAAATTTTTGCAATTATGCAAAAGAAAGTTTGAGGACCGACAATATATTTTCCAACCTGGGGATCCAGCAAAGGGACTGAGAACCCCCAGGAATTTGAAAGTGTCCCCACAAGAGACTGAGCTAGACTTGCCTGTGAGGGTCCAGGAGTCTCTGGCAGAGGCATGGGTTGACAACAGCTGGCTGTGGGGTCAGAGCCACTGAATAAAACAGTATGTGCCTAAGTCTTTTTGAAGGAGGTCACCATTACCACCAATACCCCTACCACAGTTTGGCCTCAGGCCAAACATCAGGGAGGGAACACCATCCAGCCAATCAATAGAAAATGGGATTAAAGATTTGCTGAGCATAGCCCCACCCATTAGAACAAGACCCAATTTCCCCCACAGTCAGTCTCTCCCATAAGGAAGCTTCCATAAGTCTCTTACCCTTATCAACCAGAGAGCCAACAGAATGAAAACCACAATCACAGAAAACTAAACAAACTGATCACATGGATCACAGCCTTGTCTAACTCAATGAAACTCTGAGCTGTGCTGTGTACATCTATCCAAGATGGACACATCCTGGTGGAGAGTTCTGTCAGTATCCTTGCCTTGAGAACCTCATGAACAGTATGAAAAGCCAAAAAGATATGACACTGAAGATGAACTCCCCAGGCCAGTAGATGCCCAAAATGCTACAAGAGATCAGTGGAGAAGTAACTCTAGAAATGAAGAGATAGAGCCAAAGCAAAAACAACACCCAGTTGCAGAGGTGACTGGTAATGGAAGTAAAGTCCAATGCAGTATTTTTTTTATGCAACAATATTACATAACCTCAGATATGCAGATGACACCACCCTTATGGCAGAAAGTGAAGAGGAACTAAGGAGCCTCTTGATGAAAGTGAAAGAGGAGAGTGAAAAAGCTGGCTTTAGCTCAACATTCAGAAAACGAAGATCATGGCATCTGGTCCCATCACTTCATGGGAAATAGATGAGGAAACATTGGAAACAGTGTCAGACTTTATTTTGGGGGGCTCCAAAATCACTGAAGATGGTGATTGTAGCCATGAAATTAAAAGACACTTACTCCTTGGAAGGAAAGTTATGACCAACCTAGATAGCATATTCAAACGCAGAGACATTATTTTATCAACAAAGGTCCATCTAGTCAAGGCTATGGTTTTTCCAGTGGTCATGTATGGATGTGAGAGTTGGACTGTGAAGAAAGCTGACTGCTGAAGAATTGATGCTTTTGAACTGTGTTGTTGGAAAAGACTCTTGAGAGTCCCTTTGACTGCAAGAAGATCCAACCAGTCCGTTCTAAAGGAGATCAATCCTGCATGTTCATTGGAAGGACTGATGCTGAAGCTGAAACTTCAATACTTTGGCCACCTCATGCAAAGAGTTGACTCATTGGAAAAGACCCTGATGCTGGGAGGGATTGGGGGCAGGAGGAGAAGGGAATGGCAGAGGATAAGATGGTTGGAGGGCATCATGACTCAAAGGACATGAGTTTGGGTAAACCCCAAGAGCTGGTGATGGACAGAAAGGCCTGGTGTGCTGCAATTCATGGGGTCGCAAAGAGTCAGACATGACTGAGGGACTGAAATGAACTGATTACATAGGAACCTGGAGTGTTAGGTCCATGAATCATGGTAAATTGGAAATGGTGAAACAGGAGATGGCAAGAGTGAACAGCAACATTTTAGGAATCAGTTAACTAAAATGGACCAGATGTGGTCAATTTAATTCAGATGACCATTATATCTACTACTGTGGGCAAGAATCCCTTAGAAGAAATGGAGTAGCCCTCATAGTCAACAAAAAAGTTCAAATACAGTACTTGGGTGCAATCTCAAAAATGACAGAATGATCTATTTTGGTTTCCAAGGAAAACCATTCAATATCACAGTAATTCAAGTCTATGCCCCAAACACTAATGCCAAAGAAGTTGAAGTTGAATGATACTATGATGACCTACTAGACTTTCTAGAACTAACACCAAAAAAAGATGTCCTTTTTATTATAGGGGACTGGAAGGCAAAAGCAGGAAGACATACCTGGAGTAACAGACAAGTTTGGTGTTGGAGTACAAAATAAAGTAGGGTAACAGAGTTTTGTCAAGAGAAAACACTGGTCATAGCAAACACCCTGTTCCAACAACCCAAGAGACAACTCTACACATGGACATCACCAGGTGGTCAATACCGAAATCAGACTGATTTTATTCTTTGCAGCCAAAGATGGAGAAGCTCTATACAGTCAGCAAAAACAAGACCTGGAGCTGATTGTGGCCCAGATCAAGAACTCCTTATTGCAAAATTCAGACTTAAATTAAAGAAAGCAGGAAAAACCACCAGACCATTCAGGTATGATCCAAATCAAATCCCTTACCATTATACAGAGGAAATGACAAATAGATTTAAGGGATTTATCTGATAGTCAGAGTGCCTGAAGAACTATGGACAGAAGTTCATGACATTATACAGGAGGCAGTGATCAAGACCATACCCAAGAAAAAGAAATGCAAAAAGACAAAATGGCTGTCTGAGAAGGGCTTACAAATAGCTGAGAAAAGAAGAGAAGTGAACAGCAAAGTAGAAAAGGAAAGATATATTCATCTGAATGCAGAATTCCAAAGAGTAGCCAGGAGAGATAAGAAAAATTTTGATCAATGCAAAGAAATAGAGGAAAACAATAGAATGGGAAAGACTAGAGAGCTCTTCAAGAAAATTAGAGATACCAAGGGACCATTTCATCCAAATATGAACACACAAGGACAGAAATGTTATGGACCTAACAGAAGCAGAAGATATTAAGAAGAGGTGGCAATACACAGAAGAGCTATATGGAAAAGATCTTAATGACCCAAATAACCACAATGGTGTGATCACTTACCTAGAGCTAGATATCCTGAAAAGTGAAGTCAAGTTGACCTTAGAAAGCATCACTATGAACAAAGCTAGTAGAGGTGATGGAATTCCAGCTGAGCTATTTCAAATCCTAAAAGATGATGCTATGAAAGTGCTTCACTCAATATGTCAGCAAATTTGGAAAACTCAGCAGTGGCCACAGGATTGAAAAAGGTTAGTTTTCATTCCAATCCCAAAGAAAGGCAATGCCAAAGATTGTTCAAACTACTGCACAATTGCACTCACCCCACAAGCTAGCAAAGAAATGCTCTAAATTCTCCAAGTGAAGCTTCAACAGTAGGTGAACCGAGAACTTCCAGATATTCAAGCAGGATTTGGAAAAGGCAGAGGAACCAGAGATCCAACTGTCAATATCTGTTGGATCATAGAAAAGCAAGAGAGTTCCATGAGAAAAATCTACTTCTGCTTTATTGACTATGCCAAAGCCTTTGATTGTGTAGATCACAACAAACTGTGGAAAATTCTTAAAGAGATGGCAATACCAGACCACCTTACCTTCCTTCTGAGAAACCTGTATGCAGCTCAAGAAGCAACAGTTAGAACTGGACATGGAACAATGGATTGGTTCCAAGTTGGGAAAGGAGTACATCAAGGCTGTGTATTGTCACCCTGCTTATTTAGCATATACACCGAGTACACCATGCAAAGTGCTGGTCTGTATGAAGCACAAGCTGGAATCAGGATTGACAGGAGAAACATCAATAACCTCAAAGATGCAGATGACACCGCCCTTATGGCAGAAAGCAAAAGGGAACTGAAGAGACTGTTGATGAATGTCAAAGAGGAGAGTGAGAAAGCTGGCTTAAAACTCGCCATTCGGAAAACTAAGACCATGGCATCCAGCCTCATCATTCCATGGCAAATAGATGGGGAAACAATGGAAACAGTGACAGATTTCCTTTTTTGGGCTCCAAAATCATTGCAGATAATGGCTGTAGCCATGAAATTAAAGGACGCTTGCTCCTTGGAAGAAAAGCTACGACCAACATAGACAGCATATTGAAAAGCAGAGACATTACTTTGCTGACAAATGTCCATCTAATCAAAGCTGTGGTTTTTCCAGTAGTCATGTACAGATGTGAGAGTTGGACCATAAAGAAAGTTTAGCACCGGAAGAATTGATGCTTTTGAACTATGGTGGTGGAAAAGACTCTTGAGAGTCCCTTGGACTGCAAGGAGATCAACTCAGTCAATCCTAAAGGAAATCGGTCCTGAATACTCATTGGAAGGACTGATGTTGAAGCACCAATACTTTGGCCACCTAATGCGAAGAATTGACTCATTGGAAAAGACCATGATGCTGGGAAAGATTGAAGGCAGGAGGATAAGGGGCTTTAGAGGATGAAATGGTTGGATTGCATCACCAGCTCAATGGACATGATTTTGAGCATGCTTTGGGAATTGATGCTGGACAGGGAATCCTGGTGTGTTGTAGTCTGTGGGGTTGCAGAGTCAGACACAACTGTGACTGAACTGAACTGAAACTCTCGTCAAAATTGATACACACATACACACATGTATAGCCTCTCAGAAAGATAATATGGATAGTGTGTAGTTCCAACTCCTTCAACACCTTTTCTTTATTTGTGACCTTGGACAAAACACTGAAACTTCCTGGCCTTTTGCTGTATTTCTGTTGGATGGGATACTTGTGGTCCCCATCCCTTTTTTGGAGAACAGTTGTCTGTGTCCTTAAAAAATAAAAAGAGAGAGATAGTAATAGCAGATTACCTAGAACAGTTCTTAGCACATTATAAATTCTAAACATATGTTCACTATTTTAATGACTTTTTGCCAAATGGGAACTATCAGTAAATCACTCCTTAATTTTTCCCTTAGTTAAAAAAAAATCACATTAAAATTAAACCAATATAAGCAATAATAGCATTTGTATAATATTATTTAAAAGTCAAAGGACATATAAATATATGGTGGGGGTTTTTTTGAAGCATGGTATATTTACCAAATATAGTTTCCTAAATAGGTTTATATATATATATATATATATATATATATATATATATTGCTGTTTCTGTAGAGCAAATGTGAGGTAAGGAGATAGAAATCTTCTTGGACTTTGTTAGAATTACTCCTACATCTATGTAGTAAGCGATGAATTAAAATAAATTATAATCATTTAGAACTTCATATGAACTCATGACATAGAAAGAACAAGTGAACAATAATTTACTTATAAGAAAGAATCAGAAGTATAGATAGCTTGTCCATTTTTACATTTACTTTTAAAATTTAGAGAAAAGTTCAATTCATTTTCTTCTCATGATGACTTCACAAACTATCAGAATCAGCATAACATTTTCCCCTCTAAGTCCATACAGAGATGCACACTCTATCTCCCAAAGCCTCTTTCTTTCACCTTCTTGATTAAACTGGATAAGGAATTGTGCGAGCCCTTGAAGTGGAAACAAAGGCTGAGACCATCAAAAGAAGATGGAGTTGAATTTTTTAAATGCAGTAATTAGACATGTGAGAGAAAGAAATATGAAAGTTACTACAAATACAAAAACATAGAGAGATTTAAAAGACAGACTTGATTGCTACATGTGTGGGCAAGTTAGGAAATGAGGCTGGGGACTAAAATAGAACCGAGGCCCTAAAACCTTTGCATCCTAGATTAGGGTACTGATATAGTACATAAACAGGGCTTCCAAGGTAACGCTCCTGGTAAAGAATCCACCTGCCAATGCAGGAGATGCAAGAGACTTAGGTTGATCCCTGGGTCAGAAAGATCCCCTGGAATAGGAAATGTCAATCCAGTCCATTATCCTTGCCTGGAAAATTCCATGGGCAGTGGAGCCCGGCAGGCTACAGTCCTGGGGCCTGCAAAGAGTCAGACACGACTGATGCACTTAGAAAGTAAATACTTCAAAGTATAAATTTTTATTTTGTTTGGAAT
Source organism: Ovis canadensis (assembly GCF_042477335.2). Taxonomy (NCBI): domain Eukaryota; kingdom Metazoa; phylum Chordata; class Mammalia; order Artiodactyla; family Bovidae; genus Ovis; species Ovis canadensis. The sequence continues at coordinate 64,323,940 of NC_091253.1, forward strand.
GGAATGTGTTCTAAGGGCTTAGGACAATGCCTAGAACTGCAAAGGTGCTTAAGAGATATATACTGAGCAAACGAGTACTTTGTTCATCTTTCTGTGACCACTTAATTGCCATTTGTCCTTCAGTTTCAAGCTTAACAGGGTCTGAAAGTACAGCTAGACTTGGAAAGTAAAGGAAGTGGAAAGGCAATGTCCTCATGTCCCCAGTAAGCAGCTCATCCCTCCTTTTCTCTGACTCAGGATCCAGTATCTTTCTGTTGGTCCAGAAATTCAAAGTTTTGAAAGCATCCAGAGACAACACTCCTTGTGATGAGCAATAACAGCCATGGGGCATGTGTACAAGTAAAGAGCAGGGAAGGAAGAAAAACGAAGATGGCATTATGACCGTGGCACACAGACTGGTTTGGGAGTCATAGGAGGTTTTCCTTAGAGACACCTGTGCGTAATTGGGGCACATTGGTGGGAAGCTTAAATCCGTCCAAATACATGGGGCAATATGACTGGGAACCTCACAAAATAGTAGAATATAAATGAATGAAATGAAAGCATCACCAGATTCAACTTAACAAAATGTACATACGTTCTGTCATCTCATTTGAAAAGAGAGGAATATGGTGCTTATGAGAATTAAGTAAAAACCTTAGTGCCTGGCACTTAGAGAGCATTCAAACATAGCGATTTTTCAACAAACTTTCATGCTCTTATTAAACATAATGATTCTGCTTAGAAAGAGAGAAATTAGGAGGGAAAGAAGCATGGTTCTAGTCTTTATAGAGCATGAAGTCTGACGAAAGAGGCAGAATTGTGAAGCTGAGAATAACTGCTGGATTTCATTTAGTTCCCAAAAAGAGAGCCTAAAGCACATCACTGGCAGAACAAAAAGGCAAATTTTCCTCTGCCTTTGAAATTTTGGATCTCAGTAGATTTTCTAATGTAACTCATAGTTCCAGACCCCTGGCCCCAACAATTCCTCCTGGCTTGTCCCGACTTGTCCCTTCTTACTGATTCAGGCAGCCTAGATTTTCTCTTATCTGGCCTATACATAGAGGCTTGGAGCCACTTTTCCCATAAAGGACAGAATACAGTTTTCCAGAGGATGAAGAAGCAGCTTACTTAACTTCCATATTGATGAAATCTCTTCAATTCTTTATATCCATGATCCTTGGACAAATTTCACTGATTTTTTTTAATTGGAGTATAATTGCATTACAATATTGTGTTAGTTTCTAATGTACAATGAAGTGAATCAGCTATATGTATACATGTATCTCCTCTCTCTTGAACCTGCCTTCCAATCCCCCAATCCCATCCATCCAGGTCATCACAGAGCACCAAGCTGAGCCCCTTACACTATACAGCAGATTCCCACTAGGTATCTATTTTATACATGACAGCGTATATATATCAATCCCAATTGCCCAGAACTACCATATGACCTAGCAATTCCACTACCAAGCATATATCCTAAGAAAACCATAATACTTAAAGACATGTGCATCCCAGTATTTCACTGCATCACTATTTACAATAGCTAGGACATGGAAGCAACCTAAATGTCTATCGACAGATGGATAGGCAAGATGTTGTACATATACACAATGGAATATTGTTCAGCTATTAAAAGGAATGAAATTAGGTCACCAAATTTCTTCAGACCTGCCTTCAGAAGTAACACAATTTTAGGTAATTCTCAGTGACCTGAAATAATTCATTTTTGTATTCTTTCATTTATATAATCACCTATGTCACACTGGTGGCTCAGAGGGTAAAGCATCTGCCTGCAGTGTGGGAGACCTGGGTTCAATCCCTGAGTCGGGAAGATCCCCTGGAGAAGGAAATGGCAACCTACTCTAGTACTCTTGCCTGGAAAATTCCACTGACAGAGAAACCTGTAGCCTATATAGTCCATGGGGTCACAGAGTCAGACACGACTGAGTGACTTCACTTTCGCTTATATGTCAAACATAGTTCTGGACTCTGTAGGATATGAAGCAGCTCATCCACAAAGAATCACAATGTAGCAATGTCATATATAATCAAGGGCAACCTTAAAGGTTCTCTGGGCACTCATGTCAGAGAGATAACATCATAGCAGGACCCATAAGGAGTCACAGAGAAGGTTACATAAGAACTGGCCCTTAAAGGCTAATTCAAAAAAAACAAGTAAACAAAGCAAGTTCTTCTAGAGGAATGAAGAGCAACTGTATAGACAATGTCATGGGATTAAAAAAAAATAAAGTCAAGCCTTAAGCAGAATTTCTTTTCCTTTATGGGCCAAAAATTCAAGTAGTGCTTTATAAGAACAAAGTGATAGGGCTATGCATTTTAGACAGGCAATTCTGGGATTTAAATGGAGAATAGACACAATTTAAAATATTGGAAGCCATTATTTTCAACTTCTTGAATACAGATCTCCAAACTCTTCATTAATCAGCACAATCCTAAACTTTCTAAAAATATTACCAATTTACTGCTAATAATTTCAACAGTTTGAAACAGATGTTTTGCAATTCATACTTGATGATAAGAAAAAGTATTAATCACATGAATTTGGGGCCTCAAAAATTTAAAGTCTATCTTTAAAAAAATAGTTAGTTTGTTTTAATAAATATTATATGTCTAACATATGAATATATACTTAAATGTTAACTAAGAACAAGAGCCCATGGAGATAATAGAAGAGTTCTGGAATTTATTACATGGGTGGAGACATACATTATGCCTTATTAAAGATTAATAACATATTTTAGTAGAATCTACAGCACCTACTATATAACTGACAGAGTAACACACAGTGTTCTTTTATCTGAATCTCACAAGGCTAAAATCTATTGGAAGTATTAATATCAATAAAAATATTATTCTCTAAGCAAAAGAGCAAAGCAAAAGTTGGTCACGTTCATTAAGCCTGCCATTGTCAAAATGCTTCAAGGAGGAAACTACTAGAGATGTGATACATTTGGTTAGAGTTTCTAATTTTTGGCATTAATCATTTTGTTCTATCATTTTTCAATGCAACTGGCTATGAGACACATTATGCATGGTAATGCATGACAAGAGTTTTAAGTATCTGAACATGGATTTGAGTAAGTGTGCTTAATCTAGAGAGTTTAATCAGTTTTATCAATACTACACATGTCAGAGTTGGTGGGTAGCATGGTAATGTGACCTCATTAAATTAATACTTGTGACGAGTATGAAAATGACCATTGAATATTAGAATAAATAATGCATCATCTTATGTTCCTTTGCCACTGCTGCTTTAGGCATCTGGGGAAATTAATAAGGGTTATTGTGTCAATCAGGCAAATCAGAAGTAAAAAGAAATCTTCAATTAATCATGGTATTTTACAACAATCCCTTTGGGGGAAAAAGAGAACCCTATTAATAAAAAAGCATTATACCTTCTGTTGCAGTTGACAAACAGTGATAAGCTTCTCTGGGGACATTCTGTATGAGAAATTCATAATAAAGTTTTCCTTATAAATTTCTCTAAAATCATTCCAACTGCTAAATCTTAGCACTTCTGAGGTACGAAATCCTTTGGGGCTTCTTCTAAAGAGATTTTCCTCCTGGCCTTCACAGAGTGAGCCACTGATTTCTGACTAGGTCCTTTGTAGCATGCTGCCAGCCACTGTCACAGTTAAGATGCTGAAGCATGTCTCCTGCATCAGCAAATCTGGTTAATCAGGAAACTTCCCAAGGACCATCCAGGGATTAACCACATATTACTAGCTTTGAGACACTCATGGTAAGAACCAGTTTCCGAAGACTTTGTATATAGCTTGTTAGGTACAACTTCTTGGTCACTACTTCTGGGCTTATTCCAGGAAATTTCAGATGGACTGACTTGGTCACTACTTCTGGGCTTATTCCAGGAAATTTCAGATGGACTGATCATCAAGACTCAATCAAAATGAAGGATGGAGTTTCTAGGTGTAACCTATTCTGCCATAGCACATAGAGTGCCATTCCTTTTGGGATGATAGCCTTAAATCTCCTCATTATAAAAAGAATAATATTCATTTCTTGTTAGGATGAATTTTCCATGTGTTAGTCATCTCAAGAATCTGTATTTTCCTGTGATTTTACTTTCATCACTAAAGGAGGAAACAAACTGTTGTTAGACACATTTTGTCTTAAAATTAAATATCAAATATCAATACATATTTGGCACTGAAATAATCATCAACTTTAAGACAAAACACATAAGATAGGAGTAATCAATACTTACAAACCATTTCAAATATTCTTGGAAAGAATCATTTGGCATTCATATATATTTCACTTTAAACAAATACCTAGACATAGACATGGTTCTTTTGCCCCATTTTTTATCAGGTCATGGAAGATAATACTTTCAAATCTCTAGTTTTGAACAGAATGGAGCCTTAACTTTAAGAGTAGAACAAGATATACTAAGAAAACAATCATTAATTATTCCTTTTACATTAATTATCACATTTAGTCACCTCCAGAATTGCTATCATAACTCTGGGTGTTGGTGATGGACAGGGAGGCCTGGCATGCTGCAATTCATGGGGTCGCAAAGAATCAGACACAACTGAGCGGCTGAACTGAACTGAATTGAAAGTACATGCATATATTATTTGTAATCTCAAATGAACAAATTAAATTTAGGCTGTTATTATAACTAGCATTTTTTTACTTTTTACAAAGCTACTCTCTGGTACTCTGTACATGATTTTATATGTGCTATGTATGTTTATATTAGAAAGACAAATTTGTACATGAGCAGATAATAGAATTTTTATAAAATTCTTCATCAGTGATGTTTTCAGACTTCTTGAAACAAAAAGATACATATGTTCAAAAGTTTAATCATTTATCAAGATGCCTGACCAAAATCCAGCTGTAAAAGTAATTAATATATATTATTCGCCAAGCATGCTTCTCAGCATACATATGATAATCATAACAGACTTTTTAAAATATATGAGCTATAATTTAATATTTTATTGTTAAAGAAGGAACATGTTATTACAAAAACAAAGTAAGAAAACTTTGTATTATATATATATTTTCATCACCATAAGGTTATGACCTTGGAAACCCATTTAAATCTTCCTTCTCATAAGATATAAGATATAATCTTCAACGTAATAACAAATCATATGACACAGTGCTATTATTTTTTTTTATTTATCAACAGTGCTACCTATCTCTTTACTTATCTAAAGCAATTTGGGGCTCATAGTGAGATATAAAGGCAGACTGATTCATTATTAATAGAATTCTTTTGTATAGAACAGCTTTTAAAGATGCCAAGGAGAAAATACAACTGAGATCTGAATATAAGGACAGGAATTAAATGTGGATCTTGACCAAATTGCAAGTTTCCTACAGTGCAAAACAGCAATAATGTTTATAAATTTATCTACTATGATTTTCCAGTAGTCAGTGCACCAGAATATACATAGTAATAGCATTAGTCCTTGTCTTTTGTTAAATGTAATTGTTTCTCTTGAAGAAAAGTAGTCTTTTAGAAGAATGGCTCCCCAGAGAGAAAGAGAAAAGGAGATTAAAATAAAGAGTTCAGGTAGAATCTTCTATAGAAAGTCATGAATAGACCATTTCACAGAAAATGTTATTTTTCCTCATCAACAAATGAGGGATAATTTTTTAAAAAACCATCTATAGAAAAAAGCATTCTAGATTAACAGGATTGCATGTTTAAAACCATTTTGGTAGTTATGTGACTATAAGAGTCACAATTTAAATTCAGAATGGAAAAGGAATATAAAAGTCATCTGTTTGTTTTGGTCTATGGAAAAATAAATTTATGCATCCTTCATTTGTTCTTGTTATGTATTCACGCAATGGATCAGTCAAAAGGTATTTATTGAATGCATTAGTGCAATGCATTACACTGAATTTTGATTTTCATATTGAGTTATATTTTGGTAGATATTCACGGCCACCAGAAGATTTCAGGCAGTTTTAGGTTTAGGTTATAAGGTAAGACATGAAGAAGGTAAAGGTAAAAGTATTAGTCACTCAGTTGTGTCCAACTCTGTAACCCTGTGGACTGTAGCTCTGTGGGCTCCTCCGTCCATGGAATTCTCCAGAAAAGAATACTAGAGTATTCCTTCTCCACGGGATCTTCCCAATCCAGAGATTGAACCTGAGTCTCCTGCATTGCAGGCAGATTCTTCACCAACTGAGCCCCACTGAGCCTTGGGTGAGACATGAGTTACCTATAACAATTACTATGTACCCCATGATAGCCAATATAAAACTGATTATTTATTATGTTCCCCAAAATTGCCCCCAGTCCTGCATTGGCAGCCATCTCTGGTTCCTTCTTCATTTGACAAAACTAACTGTATCAGGAACAGTGCTAGGTCTGAGATTAGAAAGAGAAGAGAGAGGCATTGAAGAAGATGGGGCTGCATACATTCGCTTAAATTCTACTGAAAAGAAACATGCAAGTAATCATGACATAATAAAATTGTAGATTCACAAGGATGTTCACTGTGTGAAATGAGCAGGTGGCAGGAGGATGACAGATGGAGTCATCCTGGTAAAGTCAAAGGAGGTTTCTGCAGGGAGACAGCCTTCCTGCTGATATACTAAGGTAAGGCTGAAATAGTTCAGAGAGAGGATTGCAGGATAATAAGACTAGATACTAAGGAATTTTCCAGGAATCGGAAGTAATTTAAAACTTTTGGATACAAAATATAAGCAAGAAAGCTGGAGGGACAGGAAGAATGGCATGATATTAATAAAAGGTTTTGAAAGACATTGCTGACATATAGCAGGTTCTTGAAAATAATGCGTTAAGCTAATGAAGTTTTAATTTCACTGCTAAGAAGATGCAGAAGTCCTTTGTCAAAAGACCTGCAAAGAGACCAAGTGGTCCAGGAGTTAAGACTTCTTCCACTGTGAGGGATATGGGTTCAATCCCTGGTCACGGAGCTAAGATCCCACATGCTTTGCAGCCAAAAAACTAAATCATGAAACAGAAGTAATATTGCAACTAATTTAACAAAGACTTTGAAAATGGTAAACATCAAAAAAATCTTTAGAAAAATTTTAAAAAGAGCCTGGATAAAATGTTTACCTAAGCAACATCATGTCTGTCTGAGTCTTTGAACAGCTACTACCATGGGACTGTGATGTTATTTCTTTTATTCACTTCTTCCCCAGTAATTGTTGTGGAATACCTTGGTCATTCACCCAATGATGCTATTTTGTCTTTTTGCTGGTTGAAAATTTGGACTTAGTGTCCATCAGCTATTATTTTCTATCTCCAGCCTCTCTAGCCTACCTGTCTGCCTCCCTGTGTGAGATAAACTGTATATGTCTTTTCTTTGCATGCTGCTGCTGCTGCTAAGTTGACTCTGTGTGACCCTGTAGATGGCAGCCCACCAGGCTCCCCATCCCTGGGATTCTCCAGGCAAGACAGGTACAATTCCGAGCAATCTGAAACCCCTCTTCTTTTAGTTGAATGTCACTAATTATTTCCTATCCATATAATCCTTCTATTTGATATTAGTGTTTTCTCATTTCTGCCTTCCCGCCTCTCCACTTCCACTACTCTATTTCAGTATTCTAGGTTGGACAACAAATGAGGTCCTTAGTCCTTTCTGAATACACAAAAGGAGTAAGTCACCCATTGTGGCTAGACTGTTAGAGTAACTTGAACATGCTAAACATTAAGCTGCTTCAGCTGTGACTGACTCTCTGCGACCCTATGGACTGTAGTCTGTCAGGCTCCTTTGTCTATGGGGATTCTCCAGGCAAGAATACCAGAGTAGGTTGTGGTGTCCTCCTCCCAGGTATCTTCCTGACCCAGGGATCAAATGCATGTCTCTTATATCCCCTGCATTGGCAGGTTGGTTTTTATCTGGGGAGAGTAACTTGCATGCTCTCAATTTATACAAGACGTTCAGACAGCAACATTCATTTGCAAACTGAACAGGATACTAGCATTAAGTGGCTGCTATAAAAATCACCTATGAATAGGCTAATATGTAGGAAAGCACAAATGTTTTTCTCAATACCAAAATCATAAGCATCACCCTGGTTATTTGTATTCCAAAAGTACAAATATTTTTCTCAGTACCAGAATCATAAGTGTCTCCCTGGTTATTCCAAAGCACCCATCTGTTAGAGATGAGGATTAATATTACAGAGAAAGAATGTAAAATAAAGACTTGAGTGTTGCTGTTTTGTGTTATACTTATTAAAACCAGAAAAAGTTAAGCAACTGATGCAGTCACCTAGCTAAGTGGAAACAGAATTAGAGGTAGAAGCAAGTATACCTGGCTGCAGAGTTCATGAATGTTTTAATGACTCTGGTACACTGTTTGATTTGGTTTTCGTGGGGAAAATTCTTTGTCTCCACATTATTAACAGTTTGAGAATTTGGACTACCATGCATCAGGTGAGATAAATTGATACCACAAAAGAAAGAAAGAAATGAAGACAGACTGAAGTTTAAGTGCTTACATTTTAATGAAAAAATGGCCTTTCTCTTTTACTTTCAGATAATGACATTGAAGCATGAAGCAGAGATCAAAAGATCAAACAGAGGACCAAACTGAGAGACCTTTAGTCTGCATTCTGCCCTTCGGATAGAATCTCAAGCTTCCTCATCCAAACTCTATTGACCTCAGAGAGATCAGTTCCTGTCACTTTTTTCTATTTATGATGATCCTTGTATCAATTCTTCAACTAATTCTAGGTCAAAAGAAATCATACTCTGGAACATTGTGATTTTTGAAGTAAAGGCTTTGTGATAAATTATTGTTTTGGTGGGGGGACATCCTTAAGCATTATTTTCTTCTAATAAGCGCAATTTAGTGAAATCCTGAGCATAACATTGAACTAAAGATTTGTCTCACAATCGACTGTCAATAATTTTTCTAGTTAAGTGTATTATTTCTGTTGTGAGTTATGGCGTACCTGACTAAAAGAGGAAGGATTGTTTAAAAATAATGTCTCAATAGGCATACTTAGTTTCTTATCCATAAAACCTGGCTCCATCTGGGTCAAAACCTGTAAACATTTAAGATCTCCATTCCTTAGCCTTCCAATGCTATTTTGTCTCACTCACTTACTAGGGCATTTTAGTTGGATTCACTGTTTTAAATGACATCTGGACATTGGTCATTCAAATGCATATGTCCAGTCTGGAACTTTCTACTGAACTTCACGCACAGACACCAACGTTCCTATTCAACATTTTAAACAGAACACCTTCAAAGCTAAACTTTGATTTTACACCCAACTCTATTCCTCTGACAATTTTCTCCCTCACAGCAAGTAAGCTAAGAACTCCCATTTTAAATATCTTGACTGAAAAACTTTGGAATTATCATTAATTGATCTCTTTCTTTTATACTTCATTTCTAATTCATAAATAGACATTAATAGAGTCTGCCAATGCTAATGTCAAATTGCATCTTGAGTCTGCCAGTTCTTACCAACTCTGCCCTGCCACTCTAGTTAGATTGTGTCTAGCAATGGACGAAAGTCTGAGTGAACTCTGGGAGTTGGTGATGGACAGGGAGGCCTGGCGTGCTGCGATTCATGGGGTCGCAAAGAGTCAGACACGACTGAGTGACTGAACCGAACCGAACCAAATGATTATTGAAATCACTTCCTAGCTGATCTATTTCCTTTTCATCTCTCTCCAGAGTTTATTTTAAAAACAACTGTGCTATCCAGTCAAATCATAAATTAGATCATTTAGCACATTGCTCTTGTCCTGGCAATAGTTTTCCAGTTCCTTAGAGGACAAACCAAACTGTTTACAACAGTTTACATGGGTTTATATCTGCTACGTTTACTCTTCAGCCTGTGTGATTTTATTGTTTATTTTTCTCACTCTGCTTTCTGACTTTACTGTTCCTTAAAAAAATTCGAGTAGTTTTGACCCAAGTCTCAGGTTATTCATGTTACTTAGACATCCTTCCCCCCAAGGAAAATTTGTGACTCAAAATCTTACCTTACCCTGGTTTCTGCTCAAAATTCACATTATCAGAGTATTTCTCCTTTTGACATTGTTTTTATATAAAATAGGTTGGACAAAAATGCTTCCACCACCAACACTATTAGAGCTTTCCCATTCTTACCAAACTTTATTTTCTCATGAAAATCATCCTTACCTGAAATTATATATATATATATATATATATATATATATATATTTCCTTTTTTTTGGTATCCCATTACCAAATGTAAGTTCCATATGCCCAAGTGCTGAATTGCAATGTCATTACACAGTATCTAGAATGTAACAAGCATGCATATGTGTACAATTAAGTAATGGCATATGGAAAATGACTAGTTAATGCAATTGTTCTTAGACCAAGTACTCTGTTATACAAGGCGTTAAAATGACAAATGGAGTGGCTTTCTCTGGTCATCCAGTGATTAAGAATAAATCTTCTAATGCAGAGGACATGAGTTCAATCCCTAGTCAGGAAACTAAGATCCCACATGCTACTGGGCAACTAAACTGCACACTGCAACTAAGAACTGATATAACCAAAAATAAATAAATAACTTTTTATTTATTTAAAGGAGAAGAAATGAACAGAGACCTGCTAAGTCTTAGGTTGCTAATTTTCAAATATAAAAATATTAAAATTCTATACCTGTAAAGTGGTCACCTTCTCATTGATATCTGCTATTTATTTTCCAGTTGGTTTATGTTTCATAAATAGGCATTTCCCTCACCATGAAACTTGATATAGTTATTCAAGGGGAAAAATGCATCATTATTATTCCTAAACCATTGCTTTTGCTAGATAAATAAATAGATAATAAATCTATTACTAATAATTGACTTTAAATGATTCAGAGTAGCACTGAGAAAATACACCTGACTTTAGGCCTCAAAAAACAAAGGCTAATGAAAGTCTTGGTAAGCATGGCATAATATCTAATTTTAAAAGTTTATCATTTCCATGATGGAGAGTTCCAAAGTACTACTTACTTCAAGTTATAAAAACTTAGTCTGTTTAAAAGGTAAGTATATCTCTAGACAATTTTTTTAAAGATAGCCAAGAGGAATTTTCAAAATGGACTTAGCTTAGTGCTTTCTTTGTAATATTGCTCCAAATTATAATAAATTTACCTTACCTTTTTCAGAACATGTACAATATATCATATATGTTTATTTCACTTATACTTTGCAATTGATGGTTGTTATTCAGAAATAGAACACAGTTTTCCATAAGCCAAATTAGTGAAGTTTCTGAAAATAAATCCTGATTTTTGCTATTAGAAATACTGTTACTGAAAATAGTATTGTAAATGTCTATACTATTTTTATATGTTTGTCTTTGTTTTTAATTCCATTTTACTGCTTAAAAAATTGGAATACCTACTAACTACTTTGTTTTGGGGGGCTCTAAAATCACTGCAGATGATGATTGCAGCCATGAAATCAAAAGACGCTTACTCCTTGGAAGGAAAGTTATGACCAACCTAGATAGAATATTAAAAAGCAGAGATATTACTTTGCCAACAAAGGTCCATCTAGTCAAGGCTATGGTTTTTCCAGTTGTCATGTATGGATGTGAGAGTTGAACTGTGAAGAAAGCTGAGCATTGAAGAATTGAAGCTTTTGAACTGTGGTGTTGGAGAAGACTCTTGAGAGTCCCTTGAACTTCAAGGAGATCCAGCCAGTCCATCCTAATGGAGATCAGTCCTGGGTGTTCATTGGAAGGACTGATGTTGAAGCTGAAACTCCAATACTTTGGCCACCTCATGCAAAGAGTTGACTCATAGGAAAAGACCCTGATGCTGGGAGGGAATGGGGGCAGGAGGAGAAGGGGACTACAGAAGATGAGATGGCTGGATGGCATCACCGATTCGGTGGACATGAGTTTGAGTGAACTCCAGGAGTTGGTGATGGACAGGGAGGCCTGGCATGCCACCATTCATGGGGTCGCAAAGAGTTGGACACGACTGAGCCACTGAACTGAACTGAACTGAACTAACACTTAAAATTACATTAGTATCTACATTCTCTTTCAAAGATTAAAATGTAAAAAGTAACTCCTAACTCATTCTAAGAAGCCAGTATTACCTAACTCCAAACCAGAAATGACATTATAAAAAAAAAAAAGAAAGCTATAGACCTATGTCTCTCATGAACACAGAATGAAAAATCCTCAACAAAATCTTAGTGTATTGAATCTAACAATGTATAAAAAGAATTATGCACCCCAACCAAGTGGGATTTATCCCAGGTATGCAAAACTCAATATAATGTAAGCCATCATATCAACATACTTAAGAAGATAATTTATTTGATCCTATCAATAGATGAGAGGATTTGACAAAATTTATGATACAAATCTCAAAACTAAAAATAGAGTGGAACTTAACTTGAGAAGTATTATCTGCCAAAAACCTTCAGATAACAAAATATTAATGGCCAGAAATTAAAAGCTTTTCGACCGTGATCAGGAATAAGACAAAGATGTCACCTTTCACCAGTCCTTTTCAATATCAAACTGAAAGTCCAAGCTAATGCATTAAATCAATAAAAGGAAATAAAAGGTATATAGTTTGAAAAGAAAAAGTAAAGTTGGTTTTGTTCACACATAGTATGATCATCTATGTAGAAAACTCAAAAGATTTAATAAAAATAAACTCCTGGAGCTAATAAATAACTCTAACAGGTTGAAAGATAAATAAAGTTCATATACAAATCTCAATCACTTTCCTGTATACTAGCAATGAACAAATAAATACATAGATTTTTAAATTAAAAGCACATTAATATTAGCACATCTTGCCAAAAGAAATATTTGGTATAATTCTAGCAAACTATGTACAAGATATGTGTGAGGAAAGCTACAAAACTTTGGTAAATGAAATCACAAGATAACTAAATAAAACGAGAGATATTACTTGCACACAGGTAGGGAGACTCACTATTGACACAATGCCAATTCTTCCCAACTTCATCTATATATTAATACAATCTCAATTAAAACCCAAGCAAGTTATGTTTTGGATATTGACCAATTATAAAGTTTATTTGGAGAGTCAAAAGATCCCAAATACTCAATACAATATTAGATATGAAAAAAAGTTGGGAAACTGACACTACCTGAGACTTACAATGGAGCAAAAAATAATCATTTTCAAAAGAGTGATAGGACAACTGGACATCTATATGCAAAACAGAGAGAAAAAGAGAAAAATAAATCTAGACACAGACCTTATATCATTCACAAAAAATAATTCAAAATGGACCATAGACCTAAAAACTACAGAAGAAACTACAAAACTCCTAATGATAACATACGAGAAAACAACATGATCTTGGGTCTGGGGATGGCTTTTTAGATACAGCACCATAGTCATGATCCATGAAAGCAATCATTGACAAGCTGTTGCTAAGTCGCTTCAGTCGTGTCCGACTCCTAGCGACCCCATAGTCGGCAGCCCACCAGTCTCCCCCGCCCCTGGGATTCTCCAGGCAAGAACACTGGAGTGGGTTGCCATTTCCTTCTCCAATGCACGAAAGTGAAAAGTCAAAGTGAAGTCACTCAGTCATGTCCGACCCTCAGTAACCCCATGGACTGCAGCCTACCAGGCTTCTCCATCCATGGTATTTTCCAGGCAAGAGTACTGGAGTGGGCTGCCATTGCCTTCTCCGTCATTGACAAGCTAGGCTTTATTAAAATGAGAAACTTCTGTTCTGGAGTAACAGTGTTAAGAGAATCAGAAGACAAGCCATAGAAAGAGAGTGAATACTCGGGAAATATATATGTGATAAATAGCTATTATCCATAATATGTAAAGTGCTCTTAAGACTCAGCAATAGAAAAAATAGCTTTATTTAAAAATAGGCAAAGTGCCTAAATAAGCACCTCACTAAAAAAAGATAGAAAAAGATGGCAAATAAACATATGAATATCTGCTCAGCATCACCTGTCCTTAGGGTATTGCAAATTAAAACAAAATGAAATTCTACTACATATCTTTTAAAATGGCCAAAATGCAAAACATTGGTGATTCCAAATGCTGGCAAGGTTGCAGGGCAATAGAAACTCTCACTCATTGCTGGTAGAAATACAAACTGATACAGTCCATTTTGAAGGTAGTTTTGCAGTTTTTATAATACTAAATATACTTTTACCATACTATCCAGTAAATTTGTTTCTTTGGTATTTACACGAGTAAGGTAAAAATTTATGTCTACACAAAAACATGCACACAGACTAATAGTAGCTTTATTCATAATTATCAAAACTTGGAAGCAATCAAGATGAATCAGTAAATAAGCTGTGGTACATCTAGACAATGGAGTATTAGTCAGTGCTAAAATAAATGCTATCAAGACATGAGCAGACACAGAGAAAACTTACATATGTGTTTCTAAATGAAAGACTCCAATCAGAAAGGTCACATCCTATAGGATTCCTATGTTAACATTCTGGAGAAGGTAAAACTATAGAGACAGCAAAAAGAGCAGTGGTTGTCAAGAGTTGGGATAAGGGGGAGAGATGCACAGTTGGAGCACAGAGATTTTTTAGGGGATGGAACTATTCTGTATTAAAAAATCTTCCTGCCAATGCAGTAAGCAGGGGTTTGAGGCTTGGGTCAGGAAGCTCACCTGGAGAAGGCAATGGCAACCCATTCCAATATTCTTGCCTATGAAATCCAATGGACAGAAAAACCTGACAGGCTACAGTCCATGGGGTCACAAAAGAGTCAGACACAACTCAGTGACTAAACAACAGCAGCAGTCATCATACATTAGTCTAAATCCATAGAATGCACAACACCAAAAATAAACCCTAATGTAAACTATGGACTTAGGATGATGGTGTGTTGTTATAGATTAAGATATTGTGAGAACTCTACCTCTTTGATGTTGATGTCAATAGACAGGGAGGCTGTGTATGTGCAGATTATGGTATATATGGAAACTCTCTGTACTTTCTGCTCAATTTCCTTGTGAACCTAAAAGTGTTCTTAAAATGTCTTTTTTTTTTTTCCAAATAGAGTAATCAGAAGTTAGGTGCCCCAGACAAGGTTCCCTGAAGTCTAGCTTGCTTTCCATTCTTCTATGCTAAGCTGTTTATTACAAGGTTGGAGTTATCATTTCTTTGTTAATTTTGTTTTCATTTATGAATTTGGTCTGTTGCTTTCTGTGACACTTCTGATGATGAAAAATGACTGTTTTTAATTTTCACAAGGAAGGCTGTGTGCAATACCTGAATGCTAGTATTATGAAAATTAGTATATTCGTTTTCTACGGCTGCCACAAAAAAATGACTACCAACTTGATAACTTAAAATAACAGAAATTTATTTTCTCACAGTTCTGGAAGTGAAAAGTCTGACAACAAGGTGTCGGCGGGTTGATTTCTTCTGGAACTGCCGAAAGAAGTTTGTCATCTCCTTCTCTCGCATATTCTGGAGGCTGTCAGCAATCTCTGTTGTCAGTTGGAATGCAGATACAGTGCTCCAATCTCCACCTTCAGCTTTTGTTGAATTCTCTCCTCTGTCTTTAAACCTCTCCTCTTCTTACATGGACCCTTGTCGTTGAATTTGGGAGGTACTTTCTTGGTCCTGGATGATCTCATTTTGAGATACTTCAGTTGATTATTCTGTAAAGACCCTTTTCTCTTTAAATAAGACTCACTTACGGGTATGAGGTGTTGGATTTGAACATATCTTCTTAAGAGTTTACTATTCAATCCAGTACAATTACTGGTATTAATATTGTCCTACAATGTCATAACAACATATTTGTGTCTCCAATCAGCTGGCTCTTACATTTATAACTTATGGGAGAGGAAAAAGACCAGTGAAATTTGAAAATACTTCCAAGAATTTTCTTCTTGGATTTAAATGAAAAGAGTGCATGCTTTTTATAATCAGCAATAACTAAAAATATATTAATATACATGAGATTTTTTAAAAACAGACAAAACATTCTAATGGTTCATGTAGATTCTTACGTATTTTACGATGTGCTCTTCCTCAGTTCTCCAATTTAGCAAAGATTGTAGAGCTTCTCAGAATTCTGTAACTCGTATTTTAGGCTTACATAAATCATGAATTTTAGATCTAATCACTCAGACTAGATCATCTACTTTTATTTGCTTTTCTTTGGTTTATTTCTTCAAAGTTTAAACATTATTTAACAGTAGTGTATTGGAGGTACATGAGGTCTCAAAGAGTTGGACATGACTTAACAACTAAACAACAACAACACAATGTCAGTGCTGACATCATACCCTATTATATTAACCTATTATATTACATTAGTCTCCTAGGAGACCCCAAAAGGGATTCCTATAAAAAGTAATTAACAGGAAAATAAAAGGAGAGATTATCAAATATTCTTTGGTTCTAACTGTGCTTGTAAAGGTTATATTGGTAGGTAAACATCCCAGTACAGCCATCATGCAGGAAAGGTTTGCGGTTTGTTTTTGAGTTAAAAAAATTCATTCCTGTTTTGTTTTTTTTTTAAATTTTTTTCCTGATTCTCCTTTTCAGCACTGTCCCCATAATATAGAGTGGGAAAAATATTAAATTCACTGTAGGAAATGAGCCTACATTTTGTTCTTTTAAATAATGGGCTTATAACTATGCAGGACAAACCCTCCCTGACATTGACAACTTTAAAGCATCTCTCTCTCCATCTTCAGCTGAGGGAAGTAAAAGCCATTGTTATTGATGTATGTGAAATTCTGGGAAAGAAGCAGAGCTGGGGAAAACATGTATTCTCCCTAATCCCAGTTAGGGGACCAATTTGCAGTTTACCAATTTCCATATAGATGGTTGTATTCATTCCTCTGCTTTGATTATTTGTCCAGTTGTAAAACACCTCCCCTCCCCAAACACACACTCTGCTTGGGTTTAGCTGATGATGAGGTCTGAATATCGGTGGAATGAAGAATAGAAGGGTGTTTGAATGTCATTATATTTGTCAGTGGGCTATTCGGGAGAACTTAGTTAGCTATGATTCCTCCTCCTTATCATCAGAAAACTGCTCTGAATATGTCACCATGTGGTGGAATTGGGGTACCAAATTAGCACAGAGGATGTTATTAGTGATTGAAGAATGATCTACTCCAAAAGAAGTAGCTATATGTTTTCATCTGTTTTAAAATATGTTCTGATAATACTGTAGCTATTCTTCGCATTTAAGGATTCTGGAAAATCTGGAGAATACAATGTGAGACAAATTAGACTGAGGAAAGAGTCAGATAGCAAATAAGGGTGAAAAAAATGTCAAAATCCCAAATAGAATTATCTTCGACTGTCTAAGTTTGAGATGAATCTCTCATGGTCAATGCAGGATTCTAGACTACATTTAATGAGCTTTTTGAAACACAGAAGATTCTTGCTAAAATTAAAAATTAATTCCCTGAGACTTGTATGGAATGAAGCTAGGTCTATTTTACCATGACTCAAGATTTAGTCACTGTAGGAATGTGAGTATAGGCAATATAAGATCCTTGCTTAATAGTGATTGTCTAATATATACAACAGCTTATATTTTACATTTCTTTCTGTTGCCTCAAAATCTTAATGCATAATCTTCTGTATACTAGAAGTTTTGGTTCAGTCTTTGTATCATTTAGTCCTCAGGGAAAAAACTTAAAAAGAAAGAAAGAAAGAAAGAAACTATCATTGTTTTTTCCTTAAGGAAAATACCTCTGACTTTCTTTTCCACTTCCATTAAATCAAGTCTCTCTCTCTTAAAAAAAAAAAAAAAATCATCTAAAAAACTGTTGTGCTTAGTCTCTTCAGTTGTGTCCAACTGTTTTGCAACCCCATGGACTGTAGCCCACCAGGCTCCTCTGTCCATGGGATTCTCCAGGCAGGAATACAGGAGTGAGTTGCCATACCCTCCACCAGAAGATCTTCTGACCCAGGGATTGAATCTGCATCTCATGTCTCCTGCATTGGCAAGTGGGTTCTTTACCACTAGCACCACATAGAAAGTCCTTGCTCACAAGTTTTACTGAATGACATCATTCTTTATCGATTATTTCCATTCATGACTATAAATTACTCTAGGGTGAAGATAATGACTTAATGAATCAGTCTGAATTAACCACTGTGCACACTGTGAACATAGTATTCATATTAAAACTAGGTAGAGTGAGTAGACAGAAGGTGAGACAGAGAGAGAGAAGTTTTGAATTTTTTAAGAGAGTAATTTACAAGCTACAGAACATGCAGAAAAACAGACGGAGAGGAATATTGAAGCCACATCTTATGGTAAAAACTATGAAAGGATCCTATAGTGTAAAATAATAAATTCACATTAGGTGTCTCCAAACAAAAGCTTAAGCATTCTTTATCCAAAAAAAAAAAAAAATAGAATCTATATCTTGGTTGGGAGGCGGATAGAAGATGGATGGTTAAGACCCTTTTAACTTTCTGATCTATGGATTCTATTTTCATGTGTGCATTATTCTATTAAAATATTTGTTCACAATTTTTCCTCCAAAATCAATCATCGAAAGCAATTCACTTTATTTGTGGATTTTAAGTTCTTTGTAGCAAAAATTATGTCTTCATAAAATTTTCAGAAGCTGGACTGCAAGGAGATCCAACCAGTCCATTCTGAAGATCAACCCTGGGATTTCTTTGGAAGGAATGATGCTAAAGCTGAAACTCCAGTACTTGGCCACCTCATGCAAAGAGTTGACATACAGCTTAGTTGATTTAAAATGTTTTTATTCATCTACCTGTGCTACCTCACCAAGGAGGTAAAATCAAATGAATCAAATGATCAGTCAAATGTATAAAGGTCAGATGATAGAAGCAATGCTAAGAAATTATTAGGACAAACAGTTTTGTCAGGACTGCACTTAATGTGGTAACATTCTTAGTATTATGCTTTTAAGCAAGGGCTAATGCTCAATTTTGTTTTAAAATTACCGAGAGACATATTGTTTCTGGACTATTAACTTTTTTTTCAGTATTTAGATCACAACTCTGAAGGCTTCGCTATATTTTGACAGGTACTGACAAAGAGTGTCATGGAATTGTGACTCAATTGTCACCTTTAGAGTGTTCAAGCTGAAAAATTCAGGATGAGTGCTAGGTACTAATTAGAACTGTTATATTAGGAAAGCAAATACAATAGTGTCTAACATTAAACAAAGCACAGTTCTCCTCAAAAATGGTTTCTTTGTGTGTGGGTTAGTCTATAAAACCATTTTGCATGTTAATGAAGCACAAACAATTATTGCCAGAGTAACTAGTTTCACACAATTACAAAAATCACATAAAAGCCTTGTTTGTTGTCTTATGATTTTTAATGCTAATTTTGCACTTGATAATTTCAGATTTCATTTGTACCTCAGTGCACAATTAGGTTTTTATATCTATGAAGGTGAAGGCTAGTACTGGGAAAAAAAACTCCTCATGGAAAAAAGTAAAATAGTCATATTCAAAATGAGACTATCAGACACCCTAAAAAAGATGGAGAAAAGTGATGAGCAGAATTTCCATCAAGGGAGAAGACATTTATGTGGCTGAAAGAAGAGTATTTCCTACAGAAATTGGAGGAGGGTGAAGAAGTTGGTGAAAAGGCGGAAAAAATCACACAACAATAGAATAGTGTGGGGAAGAATCTAGAATTAAGACATAGGTGGAATCATCAGCGAACTAGCACCTATTACATGGTAAATCGTAGTTGTAGTTGATAAACTAGTATGGCAATGGTGGGATGAATTCAAGTACATGGAGACAACTGGAAGCCAAAACTCAGCCAAGAATTGCAAATATCAAACAGTGCAAACACTGAGAGCACTTGGTGAAATTTTAGGGAAAACTGAATGGTTACTTAACTGATGAAGAACTCTGTATTAAGATCAGATGGAAGTGGCAGATTTTTATTTTGCTAAAACAGGTTTTCCTTTTTGTTTCACGAGTGTGCAGGGGAACTTACTTCTCACAATTCCTCATTAGCTAACAATCTAATCTTTTACTTTAATAAGGCAGATAGTAGTGGATTAAATAGTTTTTCTCCTGAAAAAAAATAGAGATATTTGGTATGGCATATTTAATTTGTTTATACATTAAAATATCTTCTTTAGCTACAAACCATCAGAAATTACTTTGATCAGTGTTGATCTCCTGCAGTGGCTGTGAGAACTCTGAATTTTCTAGTTGCTGTTACTTCTTAGACAATGTGACATATACCAGGTAAGAGCTTAGATTTAATGCTATCTTAGATGTTGTTCCTACTTCCCTGGTGGCTCAGACGGTAAAACGTCTTGCTTACAATGTGGGAGACCTGGGTTCGATCCCTGGGTCGGGAAGATCCTCTGGAGAAGGAAATAGCAACCCACTCCAGTACTCTTGCCTGGAAAATCCCATGGGCAGAGGAGTGTGGTAGGCTACAGTTCATGGCGTCACAAAGAGTCGGACACGACTGAGCTACTTCACTTTGAAAAATTCTTAGATGTTGTTGAATAGAGCACAATGTTTGAAAGGTCAGAATTCATTTTTCTGTTAGTATTCTTTTTCTTGTTTTTATTTAATGCAACCTGAGGCATATAAAATTGTTTCAGCTCTTTCATAGGATTTAAAACACTGAAATATACTTAAAATGAATGTATTTAAACTATTAGTATAAAAAATTCAAAACCCAAAACTTTCCCATAAAACTAACTTAGCGTAACTCTTTTTTTTTTAACAAGCTTCCCCGGTGGCTCAGACATTAAAGAATCCGCCTGCAATGGAGGACACCCGGCTTTGATCCCTGGCTTGGGAAGATCCCCTGGAGAAGGGAATGACAACACACTCCATTATTCTTGCCAGGAGAATTCCATGGCCAGAGGATACTGGCGGGTAACAGTCCATGGAGTCTCAAAGAGTCAGACACAACTGAGCTACTAACCTTTTCACACGTTCATAGTCTCACTTTTGTTTATTTACTTATTTTGGTCTACTATTGAAAGCATCCTTCAAAGCACTAGAGTTTTCCAGTGGTAAATTTTCTGGTCGCTTATTTTATGGTAAATTTGCATCCTTGTTACTCATCCACTACAGTTAATGCATGTAGTTAGAAAAGCATATCTTATCACATGAAAATATCATTAATATACCCTTGCAACTAGGTAACAGTTTAGAAATATTGTACAGCTTTAGGTAAATAATTGTTTCATGATTTTCACAGTTTGAAGGTGACAATTCCTCTCTTTCTGACCTTTCTTCTCTACTACTGTCTACTTACCCAAGGGAGACAGGAAGGAAGGAAAGGAAAGCAGGCAGAAAGGGAGGGAAGGAGCTAGGAAGGAAGGAAAAGGAATTCTGAGGTTGTGTCTGAGTTGTTTCTACTATATAAAGCAAAAAAATACCCCTGGGTTTTTCTTTTAGAAAGTTAGCACTGCTGTTAACTTCATACAAACTTGATGATACCCATTCCTTAATTGTATGGAAGCCTATAACAAATATTTGCTGCATTAGTCATGTACATTTTCAATGTAAAGACTTTTAAACTTGCTTGACAAATAATTAAACCTGTTTTAGGTAAACATGTTGAGGCAAAAGTCAGAATATACATGTTATGTGTTTAAATATGTAACGAAACTGAACCCACTTAGTGTGAAAAATCATTTCTGTATCACCTAAAAATTAGTGGTGGCTACCTATAGTATAATAATCTCAAGTTTATGTCCATGGCTTGTTTCTTTTGGTGTCTTTGAACCCTCAAAATATTTTTTTTTACTTTATTTCTTTTTAAAATTATATTTTCATGGAAAGGCATATTGTTATAAATACAGCAGTGTGTACATGCCAGTCTCAAACTCCCAGTCTATCCCTCCCTCCTACCCTTCCCCTTTAGTAATGGTACCTAACATTTACTCGTTCTCTAGTTCAAGTCTATATTGTTGTTCAGCCGCCCATTCATGTCTGACTCTTTGCAACCCCATGGACTGCAGCACACCAGGCCTCCCTGCCATCCTTCAGTGTCATATCTTTTTGTCCTTTTATACATTCATGAGGTTCTCACAGCGAGTATACCAGGGTGGTTTGCCATTCCCTCCTCCAGTGGATCACGTTTTGTCAGAACTCTCCTCTATGACCCGGCTGTCTTGGGTGGCCCTACACAGCATGTCTCATAACTTCATTGAGTTACACAAGCTCCTTTGCCACAACAAGGCAGGGATCCATAAAGAGGATTCAACTTCTATATCCAAGACCTTAGTTCCTAGATTTAGGAAGACTTACATAGTACAAAATAAACATTTAGCAGTGTTACTATTGAATCTAAAATATAACTGAACATTAGAGGTTAATAATTTGGTAAAGCAAAAGACAGTTTGGGAAATGTACACCTTAATAGGCATTACATAACATCATCATTCTTGAAACGGATTAGATATATTATACTAAACATTCCAAAATCATCTTTCTTGTCAATTTAAAGTACGCAATACATTTTTCCATAACATTTAGCCTTCACACAAAATGGAGGTGGCTAAATGAGTTCACAAAAATAATTCCTATTCATCATTCATAAACCTTAAAATGATTCCTCTGTCTAAAATTTAAGAATTGAAAATATCTCTGGAAGTAGAAATGCCACTTAAGCAAAAGAATGCCAAAGAATCTTAAAAAAGAGTAGATACGTGTATATGTATAGCAGACACACTGTGCTATACACCTGAAACTAACACAACATTGTCAATCAACTACATCCCAGTAAAGGCTTAAGACAAAGAGAAATGATGCCCCCTGTTTTTCTCCAAATTTCATCTTCTGCTCTAGGCATGGTTAGGTAACCTGAGAAAGCCACTTCCAGCCTAGCTAGAGAAATGGGAACAACCATGTTTCGCATCCTGCTGTCCCTATAGCGAATCTTTTCCTTCCACTGCTACTACCGTCTCCTGAATATGGAGGAGCTCAGGAAACTTCCTTCAAATAATTCTTCAGTTATTATACTCCAGGGAGAAAATGACTCGTATAAGCCATCACCTTGACATCCTTCTCTGTTTCTACCGTCACTTCCTCCTTTCCAAACTTCAGGTGCACACACACACACACACCCCTTAGGACATCCCCAATTTTTACCAGCACAGATCCTGGGAAGAAAATGCATACCCTCACCCATGCCTTTTGGCTGCTATCTGGCTGTATCCATTCCACAGCTGGGATGACTAGCCCTACTGTTTTATTTATGATGCAATCAGCTGCTGTAAGAAGGTGAACTGTAACTGCTATTCCATTGCATAAAAAAAGCCTTTTTAGCCCTATGTTATAAACATTTAAAAGTCTCTCTTACCCTTTTAGAAAAAGCACAGCAGGAGGTAGATAGAGGTCACTAGAAGTCTCTAATTCATCTACATTTATAGTAGGTGTTGCAAGCTCTATTAGCAGAAAATGTATGGCAGTCAGATCTAAGTTTAATATTTTACTTTAACTATCTACCTCTCTAGCTAAGCCAGAGCTGTGCCCATGATTGGTGGCATGTAGACACTAGCAAAAGCTTCCCCTTTGGCAGAAAATATCAGTTGGAAAACTGCTGTTATGATAATATATTTGTGTATCAACTCAGAAAATCCTCAAGAGATTTATTTTTCCCCCTGCACAAGCAAACACTAAGAGTACACAAGGCTTTCTGCCTATCTAAATATTGATATGCACTAAAATGAATGGTAACCAGACATGTCTGTATATTGTCTTGCAGGTCACCAATGGAAAATATTTTGAACTGGGAAACTAGCTGTCTTCTCACCATACCAGCGAAAGTGCTCTAAAAGGAGCTTCAGCACCCACATACCAACTTAGCAGCCTGAAAGCTAGTAAAGTGCTGCAAGCTGGCTGACTTCATCCTGGAGTCTCAGAATGGTTTCCTTCCTGGGCCCATTTCTTCTTTGGACACTGCCATCTTGTGAGTACTAAATACATCATCAGTGAGTCTCATTCTCATGTATTACACTAATACATCATTGGAATGACAACTGCTTCTGATGATCTATTAATGCAATACATCAGAGTGAGGTGTTTGAATGGGATATTACTCAGAGACCAGTGCCGTCTACATAAAGCTGGGTCCAAAATCCAATTCCGTTTAATTACACAGAATTCATAGCACGCTAGCATCGGACAAACACTACCAAAATCCAATCATCATCAAAGAAATTATTTGCATTCTTATTAAATTATCAACAAAAATCTTTCCCTTTCCTGGAAATGGAACTGTCTGATAAGTCAGTGATTCAGACTCCATGAGCTCACCACCCTCTATGACACACAAGAATTATTTTGCAAAGGCCCATGAATAAAACAAATAACTCTTTCCCTACCCTCACTGCCTCACATACTATAGTCATTAAAAAAGACATCAGATTTTTTTCATCAAAAGTACAATTTATTTGGTTAACATACACATTGAATTGAATGTTCTTTGTTTGTAGTCACCAGACACCGTCCAAACATTTGTACTTCTGTAAATATTATACACAGAAAAAAAAAAAAAGACACCAGAAAAAAGCAACTGAATTTGCTCAGTTATGGTGCACTCTGTATATGTGTCATTTGTCACAAAGCTATCATAAAGCACACCCAGTCCCTCTGTTCTTCATTTCTGCATAAGATACATCTATTTATGTTTGGAAAGCTTACTGTGAAATTTAAATTGCATAATCTGTTGCTCTTTGGTTGGTGCTACAAATAAGATTGGCATTGTCTTTAATAATCAAATTTTTAAAATTGCATTCGACCTTCATTACCATGAAATTTTTCAGAAATTCACTCTTTCACTTGCATTTTTTTGTTGTTCAAGTTGGAATCCCTTGAGTGTTTTCCATGGTGTTTCATAACAATAATCCAATATAATTTAAATGAAACAGGTATCAAAATTTTACAGCATTAACCTCTGAATTTGAGGTTATTTTGCTTCCAATTAAAGTTAAGGCCACGATAAAGTAATATGCCAGATTGGTGCATTGGGTTATGAAGCAATTGAAATCCGATTGTATAACACTCTCCTACCTTTGTCACAGATTTTTTTCAAATAGACTATTTTGTTTAAAAAGCATTTATCTATTGTTAATGTCTTTGGAGAATTCATCTTGGGGTTTAGACTGAAGATAAATGCAAGCATGTGAAGGTTTATGAAAAATGCCTCTGCAAGTGACACGCAGCCTGGTATGAGTTACCACAGTCCGTTTCACATATGGGGCAATCCATGAATCTGCTACTTGCCTTGCATTCATTATATTTGCTGGCCACGTAGTTTGTTCTTCCTGTTTTTGAGACCCTTTGATATAATATATTCTTAAATCCAAAATGCTGACAGTAAATCTGAAAGGAATGAGATATATACATCTATTACACATTTTTATATTCTATATATGATGATATATACATAATGTAAAAAGAGTCACCTCAGTATCAATTGCATCCTTCACTATTGATTGCACACCTCATATATGCATTTCATTTAAACTCAGGACGAGAATTAAAACTACTTCAAATTAAACTTCATTTTAAACATTAAACTTCAAATTAAACATTAAAACTACTTCAAATAGAAGAGATGCTTTATAAGGATTCTTTTATGAGGGTAGGAAAGTGTGTGTGTGTGTGTGTGTGTGTGTGTGTGTGTGTGAGACAAAAGGAACAATGGTAAATAATGCATGTCTTCTAGAAATATGGATTAATCAATCTAGTTTGAATCTGTGATAAAGCTCCCTGTCACTTAAAAAATGAATATAGATGTTTTTCCACATGTGACTCTTTTATTGAGTTTATAATTCCTCAGCACTCACAGTCCTGTTTTCCATTACTTTTTCTCTCCTTTACTTTTAACTAAAGGTTACCTTAGTCTCAAGATTTCTTTACATATACTTCACATAAGAGTACTCAACTAATGGAGTTTTCAGCTCTTGCTAATTAAAGAATCACCTTGAGATTTAGACACACACTGTATGTGAATAATATGCAGTTATGGAAAAGAAGCATGCTCATGATGTGTTCAGCTTCCTTTCCTTTTCTTGAAATGCTCTTCTATTTCACTTGATAATATTGTGCCACCCTTGGACTCGTAGGTTGTCTATCTCACACTACCATTCTGTATGGAGTTAGGTACACATGAAAAGCCATACCCCAGCCTGTGGCTGCCCTGGGTTAATACAGGGAAAGTGCTTTCTGTGCTCTGAAGCAAGGTTGGAAGTGCGCTCATGGTAACAGATCTCCCCCACACCATCGTGAAATTTCAGGATGTCACGAGGAAGAGGAGAGATGGCCGGACTCCATCACTCTGGATGCACTCAGGGGCTGAATGAATTTGAAATATGACCAAGTCTGAATGGAAGAGTGGTCACAAAGCCAAAAACAATTACTTCAGCTTGCAAAATGTTTAAACGATTTACTTCACAGGACAAATGCAGAGTCTTCATGTGCTGGGAAAGTCTTAAAACTATATTTGGACAAAATTTGGTCAGGCTCATTTCACAAGTTATTGGAAGAGGGGAAGGCAAGGGATTTGAGATGCCAGCCCCATTCGGTGAGGGATTTTCTGAAACCCAAACCCTTGTCCTGTCATCTTTGTTTCAGAAAGTCTGATGTGTTCATGTTTTCCATCACCTTGGGAAGAAAGCTGAGGTAAGTAGCTTAATTTATAGATTGATGGGACAAACTTATTTAAAAATTCTCAGTATGGTCTCATGAATCATGTAGGCCTATTAAACTAATTGCTAAGTAAATTTAAGCAGTATTACAGTAAAATTCAAGAGAATTTATCATCAATCTGAAGAGATCTTTGGTGGTCTCATGCTGCCCCCCACAGATATGTCTCAGAACATTCATTATGCCATAATTACAAAGTCTCTTTGAAGAGGCTAAAAATCCCGAGACGCCTCTCATCAATTATTTTCACCTGTTAATTCATTTTGTGTGAGGTAATAACCTCGGCATAATAACAAATGTGCAAGTACTCCGATTTTGCAATTAAAAGCAGCAGGGCTTCTATTTTGATCATACAGACTGTGACATCCATCATAGAAAACAATTTGGGCCTAGCAGGATGACAGATGCCGTACTGATGGCTCTACTAACTAACTGCCTGTCCTAGGGAAAAAAAAAAAAAAATGGTCAGGCTTCCACCCACAGCTGCAAGCTATCTGATAGCTTCTGACCAGTCAGCAGGAGAAAGCCTGCATGACTAAATTACTGAAAGGTAATTTTACTTCTCAAAATGAGGATTTCTGAGCCATAAATGTATGCATTCCAGTGGCTGCTGTAATTTGGGAACAAATAGCCCTTTTCATTTGAAAATGACGGGAACCACTGCCAGTGTTCAGGACGTTTTGTTTCTTGGGCTTTTACATGAAAAATACAATGTAATGCTCATTATTTCTGCCCCTTTTCACATCTTATTAGACAGAGAAAGCAAGGTGGTTATCTGTGCTCTCTTAGGCTAAATCTACACATGGAAGATACTCCCCCCACCTCCAGCTTCTGGACAGGTGCCTAAATAATAGAAGAGTGTCATTTTTGTCTTTCACTTTGTATAGAGTCCAAGTGAACTCTATCTCAGAATTGCATCCCACAATCCCAGCTACCTACACCTAACCTGATCCCATTACAAGGACGAAGCTGATTACCTGTGCGTCCTAGCTGCAAGAATTGAATTAGCTGCTAATAAATCCAGATGGAAGGTTTCTGCCCTTGTTTTTTTAAATCTCAATATTTCAAAGGAGTTCATAAAACATGATGTGCCTTCTCATTTTGCTTCAATAGTAAAGTATTAGGGATCTTACTCTAGCCTTCATGAGAATAACTATTGTCCTTTTTGAAAGATGCTTGTATGCTACTGCCAATCTTGAAAATCATACAACAGTGCAAGTAAGTTCTGGCTAATTGAAAGAAAACATAAATATTTTTCATGATTACCTCCAATAGGAAAAGACCTCAAAAAAAATTGAGGAGCTTTGTGTACTGTCGTTTCTCCAGCAAAACTAAATTCAGAGAATGGATTGTGGAATATAGGCCACTGAGTACAATAAAAGCAGGTATGACATGAAAGCAAAAACCATATTGTGGGAAGTTGTTATGTTTTCAGGATGACGTGTTTGACTTCTTCCATGTGAACTGGACAACAAAGGATGCGAGAAAGACAAAAGGTTAAGCACAGTACGAACTTTCTCAGCAGTCCTGCATCTTAAGAAGACAGCCTCATTTATGCTATTAACAGATGATATGATATTAACACTTTCCACTTCGTTCCCACATTTCTTGCAGACAAACAAAGAAGAGCACTCTGTTTCTTGGGGAAAATCTACTGTTTCAGAGTCTATTGTACCAGACTCATAAACCCTGTCAACAAGAAGGATGAATAGATGATAGAAGCCGGGTTGTGCTGCTGGAGAAACACAGAGCAGGGAAGGAAGAGGTTATTTTTCCAATGCTCCGATCTGGGTTCTTCCTAAACATTTGAAGCTAATCGGGGGTAGGTCTCCTTTGACTTTTAGTAGGGTGATCCTTCCATGTTCACTATTAGTAAATCCTTTCAACTTCCACAAAACGCCTCTGCATAAGAATAAAAGTCTCTGTGAGCAGCTTGGGAAATTGTAAGACACAAGTTCTTTTCATCAGGGAGCACAATGAACAATCAAATGAAAGAGACACATTAGAACAACAAAATTGCAATTACCCATCCGAGATCCCCTGTAATGGGAAGCCAGGGGGACATGGCCTTTATGCACACACTCTGACTGTAACTAATGCTCAGTAGCCATCAACAAATTATGACTCCTGACACTTTTGCTGCCGCAGTATTAAGCCCAGAGTCCAATGGAGAAAATATATGGTTTTTATTACAAAATTGTTCTTGTTTACAATTCTAATATCCTCTTCATTATCTACTTTTCTAGACATTTTAGGCAGTTCTGAAGACCTGGGGCAGCACTAGTCCTGTCATAAAGAGAAATTAATGTTGTTAAAGTTGGCCTAGCTGCCCTCTGGGACGGCTGAAGATGTGGAAATATAAGGCTCTGTTTTTAAAATGAAAATGATTAAAGGCACAGACACCTTGCTCTTGGAGCAGCCACTAAAACTTTTAATAAAATACATGGGCACATACACACAAAAGCTTCTTTTCTTTTCCTTTCAATAAGTCATCATCTTCTCTCCATCTCTCTCTCAAATCCCACTTTGTTCTATAAAGAAACAGCTTGCTTTAAAGACTAATAAGTGTAAAAACATGACCTCATTGTTATAAAGAACACATTTATTTCATCCAGGAGTAGCTCATTCAATAAGGACTAGGCACAGAGAAGCCAGGAGAGCCTTCTCCCAATAGTCAGTAAGCTAATTAGGAGCACATTTTAATAGGTAGTCTTTACAACTGACCAGCTTAATCCCACCTCTGGAGAACACTGAAGAATGGCCTAACCATCACCACTGCTGGAGGAATGAACTGGCTTGCGTATTCAAGGGTTTCAGGGAGGGGTTTCACAAGGGGCAAGCAAGAAAGAAACAGCAAGCTAGTGGAAGTTACTAGGAATCCTTTTAGAGAGAGACTACCAACAGTATCTTGAACAAAATGGCTCATATATCCCAAGAAAAATGACAGGAAATAACTCAAAGGAAGAGAGCATAACCTTTGCCATCTGAGGGCGAATGAACAGCAGTCAAGATATCACCTCTCTGATCCTCCCAACCTTAGTCATTTTATCAGGTTAACTGAATGCTCTCCATACAGCGTTTGAGAGCAAAGTAACACCCCCACTCTCCCAATGTTTTAATTTTATTATTTTATTTCAAGAACTCTTGTGTTTCCACCATTTTTCTTTTCTTCCTGTTTCTTTCCTCCTGTTTTTCTTCCTTACTTCCTTTCTTTTTATTTCTCCTCTCTCTATTTCTTTCTTTCTCTTTCAGTTTCTTTTTAATTTGCCCTACTTCTGCTCAGATAACAAATGTGTAACTAATAGCCATATGGGAGGAATAAAAGCTCTACAGTAGCCTTAAGTTATTTGTATTTTCCCCATTGTTTGCTTGGTTGGTTATTCACAAGAGTTAATGTAGCTTCCTTACAAATCTAAAGTCCCTAGAAGATAGCCAAATATCACTGAGGTTCAGGATCTATATGCATACTTCTCACATTCAGATAATTTCATCAAATATCCACTCTAAACAGATTTAGCAGACTTGAGTGTCTCATTCTTATATTTTCAGGAGAAACGTATAGAAGCCATGTGAAACCACAAATCAAGGTCATTTCAACAGTATTTGAAGAACATCACCACTTATTCCATCAGACAAGTTGAATATCCAATGGCAGCCATGCTGTCATTTAACTCTCCCACTCTGCTCCTTTTTCAGTAGGCACCCATTTTCTTCCCCAAGTTTAGTTGTTCTGTTTTCTCTCTTAATTCCTAGTGTTGGGCCACCATCAAAGACAAATGGAGAAAACATTTGACCACACACAGTAATGCGGGAGTGCCAGTCCCTCAAACAGCTACAACAGCCACACTTTTTCTCCTGGGGCTTGATACAAAGTGGCTGAAATACCACAAATGGATGTCCTATCCTTCAGATTTGCAAGCTATTCTAACTTTCAGGAGTCACCTAATTAAATTTTAATGCCGTTACGTATAAACACCTTAACCGAAACAGCTAATACCTTGTTGGAGATTAGTTGGCAAATAGCTTTAAAGAAATCTGGCTTTGAGATAATCATTGCAACAATATTAATGTTATTGAGACCCTGCTCTGTACCAGTCACCATTCTAACTTCTTTTTGTGGTTGAACTTCATGAAGCACCACAAAAGCCCTTTGTAAATGAGAACATCATGGCCCACAGAGGGTAAGTCACATGGCTGCTTAAGACTGAGCTGCAAATCACACCCCCAGATTCTGGCCCCATATTTGACATTCTTAAAGAGGCAATTAAACTCTGCAATTAAACTCAAATCCACGATTAAAAAGGAAGACAAACGTCATTCAAAGGAAAGAGCACTTAAAGGTGATGCTCCACAGTCATGCTGCTTTCCTCAATCCTTGCTAAAGTCCATATCATGACCGCAACACCTCTTAAACACTGATTATAGAATAACAAACAATCACCATCTATTTCTGTCACCAGATATTTCTCCAGGAACTCATATAGCATTTTGCTTATTTAACCCTATTTTGCTGTAGTCTTTCCTGAGAAGTTATGTATTTTTTTCTAGTTGATGCCAACATATGTTTTGGAGGGGACTGGACAAGATGGAAAAAGCATCTTGTGCTGGGCCTGTGGTTTCCTCATGTGCAATGTGTCTCACTCAAATCATAGTTCAGGTCTGAAATTTTATATAAGTTTTTTCCTGTTGTTAGTAGCTCAGTCGTGTCTACCTCTTTGCCACCCCATGGACTGTAGCCAGGCTCCACTATCCATGGGGATTCTCCAGGAAAGAATACTGTAGTGGGCAGCCATTCCTCTCTCCAAGGGATCCTTCTGACCAGAGATCAAACCCAGGTCTCCTGCATCACAGGCATGTTCTTTACCACTGAGCCACCAGGGAAACCCTGAACTTTCATGTACATCTGTTTATGTATGAGGCAAATTGCATAAACCAAAAGTTCAGTTCAGTTCAGTCGCTCAGTCGTGTCCGGCTCTTTGCGACTCCATGAATTGCAGCACACCAGGCCTCCCTGTTCATCACCAAATCCAGGAGTTCACTTAGACTCACGTCCATCGAGTCAGTGATGCCATCCAGCCATCTCATCCTCTGTCGTCCCCTTCTCCTCCTGCCCCCCAGTCCCTCCCAGCATCAGAGTCTTTTCCAATGAGTCAACTCTTCACGTGAGGGGGCCAAAGTACTGGAGTTTCAGGAAGCAGCAAAAATCTTCAGTAAATGAAATACTAATTTTTCACATTAAACAACAGCATGTATATATATGTGTATAGATATTCAGAACATATATATATTCAGTTGAGAAATATCAATAACCTCAGATATAGAGATGACACCACCCTTACAGCAGAAAGTGAAGAAGAACTAAAGAGCCTCTTCATGAGAGTGAAAGAGGAGAGTGAAAAAGCTGGCTTAAAGCTCAACATTCAGAAAACTAAGATCATGGCATCTGGTCCCATCTCGTCATGGTAAATAGATGGGGAAACAATGAAAACAGTTAGAGACTTTATTTTGGGGGCTCCAAAATCACTGCAGATGATGACTACAGCCATGAAATAAAAAGACACTTGCTCCTTGAAAGAAAAATTATAACCTACCTAGACAGCATATTAAAAAGCAAAGAAATAACTTTGCTGACAAAGATCCATCTAGTCAAAGCTATGGTTTTTCCAGTAGCCATGTATGGATGGGAGAGTTGGACCATAAAGAAAGCAGAGCGCCAAAGAATTGAGGCTTTTGAACTGTGGTGTTGGAGAAGACTCTTGAGCGTCCCTTGGACTGCAAGGAGATCCAACCAGATCCATCCTAAAGGAAATCAGTCCTGAATATTCATTGGAAGGACTGATGCTGAAGCTGAAGCTCTAACACTTTGGCCAGCTGATAAGAAGAACTGACTCACTTGAAAGGACCCTGATTCTGGGAAAGATTGAAGGCAGGAGGAGAAGGGGATGACAGAGGATGAGATGGTTGGATGGCATCACCGAGTCAATGCACAGGAGTTTGAGTAAACTCTGGGAGTTGGTGATGGACAGGGAGGCCTGGCATGCTGCATGCAGTCCACGGGGTCACAAAGAATCGGACATGAGTGAGCAACTCAACTCAACTCAGTTGGATATATATATATATATATATATATATATATATATATATATATATATTCTAAGTTACAAAAAATCACTTTCTTCTTACTTAATTCAACTGATGCAAGTTCATGATAATATGTATCAAAAGTCAGCACCAGATATTGTTAGTAAACTCTGTCAACTTACAGAATGATTCACTATATACATATGTAATTTTATTTTCATCAAATGAATAAACTGCTATACATCTGAACACATAATATTGTGTAAGAATTACAAGTGGAATGCTGTATTTGGTAAAGAAAGGGCAATGGAGAATGACATACATGGATTAAAATCCTACACTTTCGTTGCTGCTTAGTTGCTAAGTTGTGTCTGACTCTTATGATCCCGTGGGCTCTAGCTCACCAGTCCTCTGTCCAAGCCATTTCCCAGGCAGGAATACTGGAGTGGGCTGTGATTTCCTTCTCCAGGGTATCTTCCCAGTAATCAAACCGGTGTTTCCTGCATGAGCAGGTGGATTCTTTGCCACTGAGCCACTATGCACCATGACCAAATGGGATTTATTTTAGGAATGCCAGGTTTATTCAATGTATGAAAATCAATTCACATCTAATGAGCAAAATTCAAATAATCTGATGTCCACTTACCTTGTTTCTATTCAACATTGTACTAGAACTTCTACTCAGAGCAATTAGGTAAGGTAAAGGAGTAAGAAAGCACCCAGATGGAAAATGAAGAAGTAACGTTATCTCTACTTGAAAATATCATGACCTTGTAATATAGAAAGTTATTAAATAATCCAAAAAAATGCTAGTGGAATTAGTAGACAACTTCAGCAAATTTGTAGGATATAAGATTAATTTAGAACATAAATCACTATTTCTATATACTAGAAATGAGCAATCTATACAAGAAATCAAGGAAATGATTCTATTTAACAATAGCGACAGAAAATAAAATTCTTAAAATTAAATGTATCCAAACAAATATGACATGCACACTGAGAACAAAACATTAGAAAAATAAATTAAAAAGATGTAAGAACATGCAAAAACATTCATAAATTTAAAGACTTGCTAAAATGACAAAATGATCTCTGTTTATTTCCAAGGCAAACCATTCAATATCACAGTTATCCAAGTCTATGCCCCAACCAGTAACGCTGAAGGAGCTGAAGTTGAACAGTTTTATGAAGACCTACAGGACCTTTTAGAACTAACACCCAAAAAAGATGTCCTTTTCATTATAGGGGACTGGAATGCAAAAGTAGGAAGTCAAGAAACACCTGGAGTAACAGGCAAATTTGGCCTTGGAATGCGGAATGAAGCACGGCAAAGACTAATAGAGTTTTGCCAAGAAAATGCACTGCTCATAGCAAACACCCTCTTCCAACAACACAAGAGAAGACTCTACACTTGGACATCACCGGATGGTCAACACTGAAATCAGGTTGATTATATTCTCTGCAGCCAAAGATGGAGAAGCTCTATACAGTCAACAAAAACAAGACCAGGAGCTGACTGTGGCTGAGATCATGAACTCCTTATTACCAAATTCAGACTCATATTGAAGAAAGTAGGGAAAATTACTAGATCATTCAGGTATGACCTAAATCAAATCCCTTATGATTATACAGTGGAAGTGAGAAATAGATTTAAGGGACGATCTGATAGAGTGTCTGATGAACTATGGAATGAGGTTCGTGACATTGTACAGGAGACAAGGATCAAAACCATCCCCATGGAAAAGAAATTCATAAAAGCAAAATGGCTGTCTGGGGAGGCCTTACAAATAGCCATGAAAAGAAGAGAGGCGAAAAGCAAAGGAGAAAAGGAAAGATATAAGCATCTGAATGAAGAGTTCCAAAGAATAGCAAGAAGAGATAAGAAAGCCTTCTTCAGCGATCAATGAAAAGAAATAGAGGACAACAACAGAATGGGAAAAACTAGAGATCTCTTCAAGAAAATTAGAGATACCAAGGGAACATTTCATGCAAACATGGGCTCGATAAAGGACAGAAAATGTATGGACCCAACAGAAGCAGAAGAGATTAAGAAGAGGTGGCAAGAATACACAGAAGAACTGTACATAAAAGATCTTCATGACCCAGATAATCATGATGGTGTAATCACTAATCTAGAGCCAGAAACCTGGAATGTGAAGTCAAGTGGGCCATAGAAAGCATCACTACGAACAAAGCTAGTGGAGGTGATGGAATTCCAGTTGAGCTGTTTCAAATCCTGAAAGATGATGCTGTGAAAGTGCTGCACTCCATATGCCAGGAAAATTTGGAAAACTCAGCAGTGGCCGCAGGACTGGAAAAGGTCAGTTTTCATTCCAATTCCAAAGAAAGGCAATGCCAAAGAATGCTCAAACTACTGCACAATTGCACTCATTTCACATGCTAATAAAGTAACGCTCAAAATTCTCCAAGCCAGGCTTCAGCAATACGTGAACCGTGAACTTCCTGCTGTTCAAGCTGGTTTTAGAAAAGGCAGAAGAACCAGAGATCAAATTGCCAACATCCGCTGGATCATGGAAAAAGCAAGAGAGTCCCAGGAAAACATCTATTTCTGCTTTATTGACTATGACAAAGCCTTTGACTGTGTGGATCACCACCAACTGTGGAACATTCTGAAAGAGATGGGAATACCAGACCACCTGACCTGCCTCTTGAGAAATCTGTATGCAGGTCAGGAAGCAGCAGTTAGAACTGGACATGGAACAACGGACTGGTTCCAAATAGGAAAAGGAGTACATCAAAGCTGTATATTGTCACCTTGTTTATTTAACTTCTATGCAGAGTACATCATGAGAAATGCTGGACTGGAAGAAACACAAGCTGGAATCAAGATTTCCAGGAGAAATATCAATAACCTCAGATATACACATGACACCACCCTTATGGCAGAAAGTGAAGAGGAACTCAAAAGCCTCTTGATGAAAGTGAAAGAGGAGAGTGAAAAAGTTGGCTTAAAGCTCAACATTCAGAAAATGAAGATGATGGCATCCGGTCCCATCACTTCATGGGAAACAGATGGGGAAACAGTGGAAACAGTGTCAGACTTTATTTGGGGGGGCTCTAAAATCACTGCAGATGGTGATTGCAGCCATGAAATTAAAAGACACTTGCTCCTTGGAAGAAAAGTTATGACCAACGTAGATAGTATATTCAAAACAGAGACATTACTTTGCTGACTAAGGTCCATCTAGTCAAGGCTATGGTTTTTGCAGTGGTCATGTATGGACGTGAGAGTTGGACTATGAAGAACGCTGAGTGCTGAAGAATTGATGCTTTTGAACTGTGGTGTTGGAGAAGACTTTTGAGAGTCCCTTGGACTGCAAGGCGATCCAACCAGTCCATTCTGAAGGAGATCAACCCTGGGATTTCTTTGGAAGGAATGATGCTAAAGCTGAAACTCCAGTACTTTGGCCACCTCATGTGAAGAGTTGACTCACTGGAAAAGCCTCTGATGCTGGGAGGGATTGGGGGCAGGAGAAGAAGGGGACAACCAAGGATGAGATGTCTGGATGGCACCACTGACTCAATGGACATGAGTTTTGGTAAACTCCAGGAGATGGTGATGGACAGGGAGGCCTGGAGTGCTGTGGTTCATGGAGTCACAAAGAGTCGGACACAGCTGAGGGACTGCATATAAGTTAAACAAGCAGGGTGACAATATACAGCCTTGAGGTATTCCTTTCCTGATTTGGAACCAGTCTATTGTTCCATGTCCAGTTCTAAGGTTTGCTTCTTGACCTGCATACAGATTTCTCAGGAGGCAGGTCAAGTGGTCTGGTATTCCCATGTCTTGAAGAATTTTCCACAATTTGTGGTGATCCACACAGTCAAAATCTTTGGCATAGTCAATAATACTGAAATAGACGTTTTTCTGGAACTTTCTTGCTTTTTCAATGATACAGCAGATGTTGGCAATTTGATATCTGGTTTCTCTGCCTTTTCTAAAACCAGCTTGAACATCTGGAAATTCATGGTTCACATACTGTTGAAGCCTGGCTTAGTGAATTTTGAGCATTATTTTACTAGCATGTGAGATCAGTGCAACTGTGCTATAGTTTGAGCATTCTTTGTCATTGCCTTTCTTTGGGACTGGAATGAACTCTGACCTTTTCCAGTTCTGTGGCCACTGCTAAGTTTTCCAAATTTGCTGACATATTGAGTGCAGCACTTTCACAGCATCATCTTTTAGGATTTGAAATAGCTCAACTGAAATCCCATAACCTCTACTAGCTTTGCCCATAGTGATGCTTCCTAAGGCCCACCTGACTTTGCATTCCAAGAAGTCTGGCTCTAGTTGAGTTATCACACTATTGTTATCTGGATCATGAAGATCATTTTTGTATAGTACTTCTGTGTATTCTTGCCTCCTCTTCTTAATATTTTCTACTTCTGTTAGGTCCATAATATTCCTGTCCTTTATTGTGCCCATCTTTGCATGAAAAGTTCCCTTGGTATTTCTAATTTTCTTGAAGAGGTCTCTAGTCTTTCCCATTCTATTGTTTTCCTCTATTTCTTTCCATTGATCACTGAGGAAGGCTTTCTTATCTCTCCTTACTCTTCTTTGGAACTCTGCCTTTAGATGGGTGTATTTTTTCTTTTTCTCATTTGCCTTTCACTTCTGTTCTTTTCATAGCTATTTGTAAGGCCTCTTCAGACAACCATTTTGCCTTTTTGCATTTCTTTTTCTTGGGGAGGGTTGATCCCTGCCTCCTGTACAATGTCCTGTACAATGTGAACCTCTGTCCATAGTTCTTCAGACACTCAGTCTATCATATCTAATCCCTTGTATCTATTTGTCACTTATATTGTACAATCATAAGGGATCTGCCTTAGGCCTACCTGAATTGTCTAGTGGTTTTCCCTACCTTCTTTAAGTTTGAATTTGACAATAATGACTTCATGATCTGAGCCACAATCAGGTAAATGTTATTATTTCTTCTTTTCCATTACACTTTGCTATTTTTCCTAGTATTACTTAACTAATTTTTCCATACACAGCATTTTTAAAATTCCTGGTATTAAACTTGTTTTCACATTATTACGCTGTAGCAACTGTATTTCTGAAATAAAGGGTAATGGAAAGATGTCATACTGTTTCATAAAAGAGATATAAACTAATAAAGGGGAGTTTTTTCACAATATTACTGAAGTAAATTGTAATTATTTGTTCAGCAAGCAATCACATGAAAAGTGAAATAAGCATAGTGACTGAAACTTCTTTGTTAGTGGAAATAATATATATACATATTAAAATGCTCACAGAAAATCAGGATACATAATAGCAACATCATAGGACCTTATTATTTGACAAAAAAAATGCTACTTTTGCAGGGAGATCATAATGTAGAAAAAATAATAAATAATAATTAATGTTTTAAGCATCAGACTCAGTCCTTATCACTCTAATATCTGGCTTTCTAAGGGGCTGCTGCTGCTAGTCGCTTCATTCGTGTCTGACTCTGTGCTAAACCATAGATGGCAGCCCACCAGGCTCCCCCATCCCTGGGATTCTCCAGAGGAGAACTCTGGAGTGGGTTGCCATTTCCTTCTCCAATGCATGAAAGTGAAAAGTGAAAGTGAATTCACTCAGCTGTGTCCAACTGTTAGGAACCCCATGGACTGCAGCCTATCAGGCTCCTCCATCCATGGGATTCTCCAGGCAAGAGTACTGGAGTGGGTTGCCATTGCCTTCTCTTTCTAAGGGGCTAAAATATTTAAATGGCTGTTGCCTCTACATGTATTACTTTGAAGCACCGATCTCTGCATCTATTCATTTAAGAAGTATTTCCAGGGACCTACTATATGTTATACCTGGCTTGGAGACAGATATCAGAGATAATTAAGACACACTTGCCTCTGCCTTCCTCAGTATTACAATATGAGGTGATATGATTAAAGGAACCAGAAATAAATTTTAAAAATTACAAAAAGTGCCATGAAGTGAAAACAAAAAATGTTTTTGTAATAGAAAAAAATAATTGGTTGTGGGCCACTTCCTTATCTATAATGATCAGATAAAGTATCTCTGAGAAAGGGCATTCAAAATGAGACTTGAATGTTAGAAGGATAAGAAGACAAAGTTACAATGAGCTTGACAAGAACTGGGGAACAGTGTATATGATATACACTGAGGAAATGTTTTTGACAAGAAGAGAGAAAAAAGGCAGTGCATCTCTGAGTATAGTGAGGGATGGGAAATGCATTAGTCAGGACACTTTCATGGAAGATATTACATGCAATTTTAATGGTTGATATAATTAGCTAAGAAGCTAGTTAATCAGTCAAGGATGATTTTTGATTAAAAGTGCAGTGCTGGAGCTGTGGCTGTGTGGCACTCAAGCAGCTGTGAGGAGATACCCCGCATCCAAGGTCAGAGAAACCTGAGGAAGAAGGTAGGAGGGGTGAATTCATGTTTAGTATCAAACCCCATTCCTGCCAGAGCACTAAGAGGGCTCAAACAAACCTTGTGTGCACCAGGACCCAGAGACCTGACAGAGACTGAGACAGAACTGTGTTTGAGCATCTCCTGTCTAGGTACAGGTCAGCAGTGGACTGCCACAGGGGCAGGGGCTTTGGGTGCAGCAAACGTGGGTATGGCATAAGCCCTCTTGGAGGAGGTCACCATTAACCCCACCATAGAGCTGCCAGAACTTACACAGGACAAGGAAATACTCTCCTAGGGCACAAACACAACCTTGTGTGCACCAGGACCCAGGAGAAAGGAGCAGTGACCCCATGAGAGACTGACCCAGACTTCTGCAGGAGTGTCCAAGAGTGTCCAGTGGAGGCGTGGGCTGTTGGTGGCCTGCTAAAGGGTTCAAGGCAGTAGGTGTAGCAGTACATGCATGGAATTTTTTGAAGGAGGTCACCATTATCTTCATTACTTCCACCATAGTTTCAGTTCATTTCAGTTCAGTCACTCAGTCGTGTCCGACTAGGCGACCCCATGAATCGCAGCACGCCAGGCCTCCCTGTCCATCACCAACTCCTGGAGTTCACTCAGATTCACATCCATCAAGTCAGTGATGCCATCCAGCCATCTCATCCTCTGTCGTCCCTTTCTCCTCCTGGCTTCAATCCCTCCCAGCATCAGAGTCTTTTCCAACGAGTCAACTCTTCACATGAGGTGGCCAAAGTACTGGAGTTTCAGCTTTAGCATCATTCCTTCCAAAGAAATCCCAGGGCTGATCTCCTTCAGAATGGACTGGTTGGATCTCTTGCAGCACAAGGGACTCTCAAGAGTCTTCAACACCACAGTTCAAAAGCATCAACTCTTCAGCGCTCAGCCTTCTTCACAGTCCAACTCTCACATCCATACATGACCACAGGAAAAACCATAGCCTTGACCAGATGGACCTTAGTTGGCAAAGTAAAGTCTCTGCTTTTGATTATGCTATCTAGGTTGGTCATAACTTTGCTTTCAAGGAGAAAGCATCTTTTAATATCATGGCTGCCGTGACAATCTGCAGTGATTTTGGAGCCCAAAAACATAAAGTCTACCACTGTTTCCACTGTTTCCCCATCTGTTTCCCATGAAGTGATGGGACTGGATGCCATGATCTTCGTTTTCTGAATGTTGAGCTTTAAGCCAACTTTTTCACTCTCTTCTTTCACTCTCACAAGAGGCTTTTTAGTTCCTCTTCACTTTCTGCCTTAAGGGTGGTGTCATCTTCATATCTGAGGTTATTGATATTTCTCCTGGAAATCTTGATTCCAGCTTGTGTTTCTTCCAGTTTAGCGTTTCTCATGATGTACTCTGCGTATAAGTTAAATAAGCAGGGTGACAATATACAGCCTTGACGTACTCCTTTTCCTATTTGGAACCAATCTGTTGTTCCATATCCAGATCTAAGTGTTGCTTCCTGACCTGCATACAGATTTCTCAAGAGGCAGGTCAGGTGGTCTGGTATTCCCATCTCTTTCAGAATGTCCCACAGTTCATTGTGATCCACACAGTCATAGGCTTTGGCATAGTCAAAAGCAGAAATAGATATTTTTCTGGAACTCTCTTGCTTTTTCCATGATCCAGCAGATGTTGGCAATTTGATCTCTGGTTCTTCTGCCTTTTCTAAAACCAGCTTGAACAGCAGGGAGTTCACGGTTCACGAATTGCTGAAGCCTGGCTTGGAGAATTTTGAGCATTACTTTATTAGCATGTGAGATGAGTGCAATTGTGCAGTAGTTGGAGCATTCTTTGGCATTGCCTTTCTTTGGGATTGGAATGAAAACTGACCTTTTCCAGTCCTGTGGCCACTGCTGAGTTTTCCAAATTTTCCTGGCATATGGAGTGCAGCACTTTCACAGCATCATCTTTCAGGATTTGAAACAGCTCAACTGGAATTCCATCACCTCCACTAGCTTTGTTCGTAGTGATGCTTTCTAAGGCCCACTTGACTTCACATTCCAAGATGTCTGGCTCTAGGTGAGTGATCACACCATTGGGATTATCTGGGTCGCGAAGATCTTTTTTGTACAGTTCTTCTGTGTATTCTTGCCACTTCTTCTTAATCTCTTCTGCTTCTGTTAGGTCCATACCATTTCTGTCCTTTATCAAGCCCATCTTTGCATGAAATGTTCCCTTAGTATCTCTGATTTTCTTGAAGAGATCTCTAGTTTTTCCCATTCTGTTGTTGTCCTCTATTTCTTTGCATTGATCGCTGAAGAAGGCTTTCTTGTCTCTTGCTATTTTTGGAACTCTGCATTCAGATGCTTATATATTTCCTTTTCTCCTTTGCTTTTCACCTCTCTTCTTTTCACAGCTACTTGTAAGGCCTCCCCAGACAGCTGTTTTGCTTTTTGCATTTCTTTTCATGGGGATGGTCTTGATCCCTGTCTCCTGTA
Organism: Ovis canadensis; assembly: GCF_042477335.2. Taxonomy (NCBI): domain Eukaryota; kingdom Metazoa; phylum Chordata; class Mammalia; order Artiodactyla; family Bovidae; genus Ovis; species Ovis canadensis. The sequence goes on from NC_091253.1 coordinate 64,365,492, forward strand.
CAATGTCACAAACCTCATTCCCTAGTTCATCAGGCACTCTATCTATCAGACCTAGTCCCTTAAATCTATTTCTCACTTCCACTGTATAATCATAAGAGATTTGATTTAGGTCATACCTGAATGGTCGAGTGGTTTTCCCTACTTTCTTCAATTTAAGTCTGAATTTGGCAATAAGGAGTTCGTGATCTGAGCCACAGTCAGCTCCTGGGCTTGTTTTTGTTGACTGTATAGAGCTTCTCCATCTTTGGCTGCAGAGAATATAATCAATCTGATTTCGGTGTTGACCATCCGGTGATGTCCAAGTGTAGAGTCTTCTCTTGTGTTGTTGGAAGAGGGTGTTTGCTATGAGCAGTGCATTTTCTTGGCAAAACTCTATTAGTCTTTGCCGTGCTTCATTCCGCATTCCAAGGCCAAATTTGCCTGTTACTCCAGGTGTTTCTTGACTTCCTACTTTTGCATTCCAGTCCCCTATAATGAAAAGGACATCTTTTTTGGGTGTTAGTTCTAAAAGGTCTTGTAGGTCTTCATAGAACCATTCAACTTCAGCTTCTTCAGCATTACTGGTTGGGGCATAGACTTGGATTACCATGATATTGAATGGTTTGCCTTGGAAATGAACAGAGATTATTCTGTCGTTTTTGAGATTGCATCCAAGTACTGTATTTCAGACTCTCTTGTTGACCATGATGGCTACTCCATTTCTTCTGAGGGATTCCTGCCCACAGTAGTAGATATAATGGTCATCTGAGTTAAATTCACCCATTCCAGTCCATTTTAGTTCTCTGATTCCTAGAATGTCGATGTTCACTCTTGCCATCTCCTGTTTGACCACTTCCAATTTGCCTTGATTCATGGACCTGACATTCCAGATTCCTATGCAATATTGCTCTGAACAGCATCGGACCTTGTTTCTATCACCAATCACATCCACAGCTGGGTTGTTTTTTTTTTTGTTTTTTTTTTTTTTTTTGCTTTGGCTCCATCTCTTCATTCTTTCTGGAGTTATTTCTCCACTGATCTCCAGTAGCATATTGGGCACCTACTGACCTGGGGAGTTCCTCTTTCAGTGTCTTATCATTTTGCCTTTTCATACTGTTCATGGCATTCTCAAGGCAAGAATACTGAAGTGGTTTGCCATTCCCTTCTCCAGTGGGCCACATTCTGTCAGACCTCTCCACCTTGACCCGCCCATCTTGGGTTGCCCTGCGGGCATGGCTTGGTTTCACTGAGTTAGATAAGGCTGTGGTTCTAGTGTGATTAGATTGGCTAGTTTTCTGTGAGTATGATTTCAGTGTGTCTGCCCTCTGATGCCCTCTTGCAACCCCTACCATCTTATTTGGGTTTCTCTTATGAATGCCCTGCTTCATTCTGTACTTCAAAGCCAAAATTGCCTGTTACTCTAGGTGTTTCTTGACTTCCTACTTTTGCATCCCAGTCCCCTATAATGAAAAGGACATATTTTGGGGGGTGTTAACTCTAGAAGCAGCCCATGCTTAGACTGGTGCACTAAGCACAGGCGGCTTCTAGAGTTAACACCCACCAAAATATGTCCTTTTCATTATAGGGGACTGGGATGCACTAAGCGTGGGCGGCATCTAGAGTTCACACCCCCCCAAAAAATGTCCTTTTTTCATTATAGGGGACTGAGATCCAAAAGTAGGAAGTCAAGAAACACCTAGTGTAACAGGCAATTTTGGATATGAAGTATAGAATGAAGCAGGGCAAAGGCTAATAGAGTTTTGCCAAGAGATCACGCTGGTCATAGCAAACACCCTCTCCTAACAATACAAGAGAAGACTCTACACATGGACATCACCAGATGATCAATACCAAAATCAGATTGACTATATTCTTTGCAGCTAAAGATGTAGAAGCTCTATAGAGTCAGCAAAAACAAAACCATGAGCTGACTATGGCTCAGATCATGAATTCCTTGTTGCCAAATTCAGACTTAAATTGAAGAAAGTAGGGAAAACCACTAGACAATTCAGGTATGGCCTGAATCAAATGCATAATGCTTAGACAGTGGAAGTGAGAAATAGATTCAAGGGATTAGATCTGATACAGTGCCTGATGAACTATGGATAGAGGTTCAAGACATTGTACAGGAGACAGGGATCAAGACCAGCCCCAAGAAAAATAAATGCAAAAAAAAAAAAGGCTGTCTGAGGAGGCCTTACAAATAGCTATGAAAAGAAGAGAAGTGAAAAGCAAAGGAGAAAAGGAAAGATATTCCCATCTGAAGGCAGAGTTCTAAGAATACCAAGGAGATATAAGAAAGCCTTCTCCAGTGACCTATGCAAAGAAATAGAGGAAAACAATAGAATGGGAAAGACTAGAAATCTCTTCAAGAAAATTTAAGATACCAAGGGATTACTTCATGCAAAGATGGGCTCAATAAAGGACAGAAATGGTATAGACTTAACAGAAGCAGAAGATATTAAGAACAGATGGCAAGAAGACAGAAGAACTATACAAAAAAGATCTTCATGGCCCAGATAATCATGATGGTGTGATCACTCACCTTAGCCAGATATCCTGTAATGCAAAGTCAAGTGGGCCTTAGGAAGCATCACTGTGGGCAAAGCTAGTGCAGGTGATGGAATTCCAGTTGAACTATTTCCAATCCTAAAAGATGATGCTGTGAAAGTGCTGCACTCAATATGTCAGCAAATTTGGAAAACTCAGCATTGGCCACAGGACTGGAAAATGTCAGTTTTCACTCCAATCCCAAAGAAAGGCAGTGCCAAAGAATGCTCAAACTATAGCACAGTTGCACTGATTTCACATGCTACTAAAGTAATGTTCAAAGTTCTCCAAGCAAGGCTTCAACAGTACATGAACCATGAACTTCCAGATGTTCAAGCTGGTTATAGAAAATGGAGAGGAACCAGAGATCAAATTGCCGACATCTGCAGGATCATCAAAAAAGGAAGACAGTTCCAGAAAACATCTACTTCGGTTTTATTGACTATGCCAAAGCCTTTGACTGTGTGGATCACAACAAACTGGAAAATTCTTCAAGAGATGGGAATACCTGACCACCTGCCTCCTTAGTGAAGACTGCTGAGAGAAATATCAATAACCTCAGATATGCAGATGACACCACCCTTATGGCAGGAAGTGAAGAGGAAATAAAGAGGCTCTTGATAAAAGTGAAAGAGGAGAGTTAAAAAGTTGGCTTAAAACTCAACAATTCAGAAGACTAAGATCATGGCATCTGGTCCCATCACTTCATGGCGAATAGATGAGGAATCAGTAGAAACAGTGAGAGACTTTATTTTGGGGGGGCTCCAAAATCACTGCAGATGGTGATTGCAGCCATGAAATTAAAAGATGCTCACTCCCTGGGAGAAAAGTTATGACCAATCTAGTAGCATATTAAAAAGCAGAGACATTACTTTGCCAACAAAGGTCCATCTAGTCAAGGCTATGGTTTCTCCAGTAGACATGTATGAATGTGAGAGTTGGACTATAAAGAAAGCTGAGAGCTGAAGAATTGATGCTTTTGGACTGTGGTGTTAGAGAAGACTCTTGAGAGTCCTTTGGACTTGCAAGGAGATCCAACCAGTCCATCCTAAAGGAAATCAGTCCTGAATATTCATTGGAAGGACTGATGTTGAACCTGAAACTCCAATACTTTGGCCACCTAATGTGAAGAACTGACTCATTTGAAAAGACCCTGATGCTGGGAAAGATTGAAGGAGAAGGGGACGACAAAGGATGAGATGGTTAGATGGCATCACCAACTCAAAGGACATGAGTTTGAGTAAACTCTGGTAGTTGGTGATGGACAGGGAGGCCTGGCATCCATGGGGTTGCAAAGATTCAACACAACTGAGTGACTGAACTGAACAAAGAACCAATGGTTTAGGTCATTTTTCTTTATTTCTGTGGATGTTTGGAGGTTAGTTGTTTCAGGATGATTTCAGTGACTCAAAGATACTATCAAAGATCTAGTTCAGTTCAACCTTCCATTTGGCATCTTTGTAAAGTTGGTATTTTGTCTACATGCTTTCTGTCTCATGGACCCAACAGATATTGTTCTCTTACTTGGATCCTATCAGAAAAGAAAGGGTCAATATAAAATACTTTCTCTCTTGTCTTTGTCTCCACAAATAATAACACATTCCTAGTGCCTATACAATTGTTCCAATAATGACATTTAAGTTTAAGTTAGTTTAGAGCCAAGATTCAAGACCCAAGTATGCCTGTAGAGATGGTCAAAGTTTTTTACCAAGCTTCTTTTTGTGTGAAACATAGAAGATTTTTAAGGATTAGGACAATTTTCTGAAAAAATTACCAATGAACCTGCTAAAAGCCAGGTGAAAAGATCAAAGTGTGATCACAGTAATTTCTCATTCTTTACAAAAATGAATGGAATTTCAGTGATATCTCCTGGTCTTTTGCTGATGGAAATATATAGGAATCTGACTGAGTTTTTTCTTTGATATTTCTTACCCATCTTGATTTCTGTTCTATCCAGCTACTTATGTGCTATAATAAATCTTTTTATCAGAATTATGCATAGCCCTAGATATGTATTATATAATTCAAAATGCAGTCTGGAGTTTATTAAAATTTATTATGTTTTAGTTCAGGCCCTCAGTCATGTCCAACTCTTTGTGACCCCAAGGACTGCAGCACACCAAGTTTCCTTGTCCATCACCAATGCCCAGAGCTTACTAAACTCATGTCCATCAAGTCAGTGATGCCTTCCAACCATCTCATCCTCTGTCGTCCCCTTCTCCTCCCACCTTCAATCTTTCCCAGCATCAGGGTGTTTTCAAATGAGTCAGTTCTTCACATCAGGTGACCAAAAGATTGGAGTTTCAGCTTCAGCATCAGTCCTTCCAATGAATATTCAGGACTGATTTCCTTTAGGCTTGACTGGCTGGATCTCCTTGCAGTCTAAGGGATTAGTCACGATGATTACTGAAGCCAAACTATTGCTCTGAAATCTTTGGGACTTCTAATATTTTTAACACTTCATTTTGAACAAATAGCATGTTATTTTTAAAAATCAACAACATAACTTCTTTTTTTCCCAGCAATATATCTTAAGATTTCAAGTTTATCTGATTTCTCAAAAGTTTTGATTAATTTTTAATCTACGGAAATCTGTGTGCGTTAAAGAAATAGGATTTATTGGACTCAAATTTATTTTCCCATCTAATAAGCATCCTTATTAAAGTAACTTTAAATTATCTACTTTGTCTTCTTTGCTGGGTGGAATAACAGCCCTAGATTTCAAAAATTCAATTATTCCAATCCTTAACCATAACTTAAAGTCAAAACCACTGCTTTAGAATATTCAGCATGGGAAGTCTCATTGGTGGATTATAGTCCCCAGATCTTTTCCTTTGTTTTTAGAATAAGGAATAGGAGTTTGTTCCTTATGTCCCAGGACTTCCAAAATAAATCAGAATTGCATCTAAACTGATACTTGGAGTGGATGATTCAGGGGCAGGACTTCCCCTCATTATTCAAATCATTGGAAATGGCTCATGTGATGTCATCAGCTGTCAAGAGAACGTACTGTAAATAGATCTTCTATCTGCAGACATCTGTCTGGTGTCTTTATTTTCATTGCAGTGTCAACTCATTTGTAACATATTGCTGAGGGGCAGTAGACATTTAAGCTTTGATTCTACCATTCTAATGGGTGTGCTTCTGGCCAAAATGCATCAGAAAAGGAAGATGACACACTGAAAAAATAGATAAATATGAACTTGAACCATACCTATTATCCAACAAGAAACAAGAGTTCAACATCAGGAATAAAATGTTTCTGTTAAGACTTTAGCAAGAGCAAGGGCAAAGGAGAGGGAAGGTTTAATCTTCCTGTGGCTTTGGAGAAATATAATCTCAAATAAACCAACCTGGCTATGAGACTCAGAAGGGTGAATTGTCTCACAACTTTGAAATGCCAGTAACTCTTTATCCATAACAGGGTCTTGCCTATGGTTTAACATCAATCCACCTTCTCAAACTGAGAGCTGCTACCACTTCTGAGAGAAAACGTAGAAACAATGCCCCCTAACCCTGAAAAATCAGAGTATTCTAAGAAAAATAGGAATACAGGATGAAAACAATGTTCATTTATCCATTTGCCGACGGGATTTAGCCTGGCTCTGACAGAATCTATGTCGATGTGGTGCTCAATAGATTGTGCTTGGTAATGGTGGTGGTGAGGGGGTTATTTCTGCAGCTGGTTTTGCTCTGAAGCCAAGAGTATAAAATCTTTTTAACTAGACTCCCAGCCCCCATTCGTGATAAACATAGTAAGCTGCCTCACTAGCCCCAGCAACACATAAAGTTCAGTTTCCTTCTGCAGGGAGATAAGAGGATCTTAACGGGTGGCTCCGAGTGCTGCATTTCCTATTTCACGCTCAGTGCATACGACTAAGGTTAACTCTCTTCATATGTCATGGATTCTTTAACAAGCCCACATTGCCCTTCCCAAGACACAACACTTCTCATTTCCCCCAAATGCGCAAAGCTAATTGCCTTAAACCATATTGAATGTTTAAATTCAATAATCAAACTCGTGACTATTTAACTAGTTTTACCTAAATGATTAATGCCTGGTGTCTCTATGTAAATCGTACTGTACTCCAGCAGTTTCAGGTCATAGAGTATCTATATTTGCCATTTAATTCTGAAAATCAAGATACAGTTGTCAGTGTATTATTATTACTAGGTACTGATGGTCCAGGTATAAACTAGTGTCCTATGATATAAGATGGAATTTCAGGGTCCCTGTTTAAATTATACAAGATATTCTTCCTGTGAGGCATGCCTTTGCCGTGCATACAAAAGGCTCCCTGTCTTTTTAACTCTCTAACAAGCAAAGGGGATGTTTTCTACTGATCAAAATCATGGAATAAACATATTTCATCTTATGTCACTAGATGCAATAATCGTAAAGTGACATCTCTTGCTCCTGAAATTATCATCTCAGTACTAAATTGTTTATGAGCAAGATCATTTCCTATTTATAAACAGCTGTATTTAATATGTATAATTAACATATACAAATATGATTTTAAAAAATCAAACCATGCAGCAGAATGTACAATAAGAAATATAAAAATCTAACTCCTCTTCTTTGACTCTGAGAATCACTGCCTAGAAGTAATACTGCAAACATTTCCTTCTGTGTCTCCCAGATATCGTCATGCATTTGTGCAGATCTTACACACATATATATATAAACAGGATTTGGCATACACAAGCACACACATCCACACATTCTACCTTTCATATACAAAAATTCCTGCCTTAGAAATGTGTGACATGTATCTTTGTGTTCATAGGTAACCATATCCATATCCTAAATTTCTACAACTTATAAGTCGAAATGATTGATTGGGACTAGAATGTTATTTGTGGGTGTGTATGTGCTCAGTTGCTCAATCATGTCCAACTCTTTGCTATCCCATGGACTGCCAGAGCCTGCCAGAATCCTCTGTCCATGAAATTTTCCAGGCAAGAACACAGGAGTCAGGGGCCATTTCCTACTCCAGGGTATCTTTCTGAACCAGGGGTCGAGCCCATGTTCTGTGTCTCCTGAATTGGCAGGCAGATTCATTACCACTGAGCCATCAGGGAAACCCAGAATGATACAGAGAAGGTTTTAATTTTTTACAGATTTTTTCCTTTATATTCCAAATTCATAAACTGTGTCCACCAAAACTTTGGAATACATTGAGTCAGTTTGAATTAAAAACAGGAAGAGTACTAGCTTGAGTAGAATGATGCAGGAGTACTTTTCATTTTTTTCAATTTCCATATCATCAAGATTTAACTTATTTTTCCCCATAGGCTACAAGGTTAAAATAAAGCATCATATATAAATTCATTATACTGTAACTTATTTCTCAGATATCAAGCTTTATTCTTATTTTTAAATTCGGACTTTCTACTTCCTTGGATATCAGGCAGGCAGTAACATTATTTTTTTTTTTTTGAAGTCTGAGTTCTTTATATTTCTCTTCCCTAGGTTCTCAACTAATTGAAAACTGGAGCTATATAGTTGCAAAGTGTTTTGTAACTTTCACAATATCCTCAGAGTAATTTTGTAACTAAATTGCAACCTTTTCCTTTGTGGTTTTCCAGGAAGTGAAAATGAGAACAGGCTAACTATTGGTAGCATATATCAAGCCCTGCTTCATTCATACCAGGCTATCAAGTCTGGCTAAGAGTATATATATATATATATATATATATATATATATATATATATATATATATATATTGCACTGGACCAGTTTAATAGTATAGTACCATTAACAATAAATGCAGACTTCACTTAGCAAATATAAAACTATTTTAATAGAACAGCGAGTTTACTGCAATTGGTGAAAGGGATTGAGCTCAACTTTGCTGAAACAGAATGAGGGAGGACTACGAAATGAGCTAATGGAAATGTGCTAGATGAATGGAATGGACAGGTCTGTTGATGTTTTCTAATTGTTGCCCATGGAAGTAAGCACCTACCAACTCACAGTGAGTATGAGACAGGACCCTCTTTATTGATGATTATATTTCAACTGAATGGTTCCCTGGTCATCGAGAAAGACAATCCTGCATTGTAAATTTACATCTCCATCAATGGTAGAAAATATCTACAAGAAACCTGACCTTAGCAAATTATATTCTGAATTTTTGCAAACTTCTGTAACTGAAAAGAGTAGATTCTCAGAAGGAAAGCACTTTGAAACAAGTTAGATACATCTGCTTACTTATGTCAGTGCAGAAAATATGTTATGCTTTTCACCAAGATTACATATTGATAAAATTATTTTCCTATGATTTAACATGAACCCCATAAACAATTCTGAAAAGAAAAAAAATCAGTTTCTTGTAAAACTATATTATTAAAGGACACAACGGTGTCAGATTTCTCCCATGTTATATATAATTATGACTTTGAAAAATAATAGTTTGGGATTTCTAAAACCTTGACATTTTTTTTTAATCTTGAACAATCTAGTCCATTTCCAACAAAAATTCAATTTCTAAGGAAAACAACAGAAAATTTAAAGCTTTCATTATGGGGAAAAAAATGCACTGTGGAATTGTCTGTCTTGCCACAAATACATGATCTAATGCATCACTCTTTAGGAATGGATGATTGCATTCTTTGAAACCTTAAAACTCTTCCAAATCCAGCTGCCCAAGCAGGCTTACAAAAATTCATTTATTAATTAGCTTTTCTTGCCACAGAAAGCATGGTTAATAGGAAGGTTGGGCCATGCAACATTACAGAAAATAGAATCCATGAGTGCAAGAAGGAAATATATACCTTGTACAATAACAATATCTGTCATTTTTTCTCTTTTGTTTTACCAGATAATTTTATATTTTATCATGTAATTCACTAAGTTATTACTCTTGCAACTTGGTTTTGAGACGTGCAGCCTTTCCTAGATTCTGACAATCGGACTTGTAATAGCTGCTTGAAGTGTTTGGGGAAAAGTAAACCGGGGGCTTCCCAGGAGGTGCTAGTGGTAAAGAATCTTCCTGCGAAGGCAGGAGACAGAAGAGATGCAGAATCTACCCCTGGCTCGGGAATATCCTCTGGAGGAGGAAATGGCAACCCACTCCAATATTTTGCCTGAGAAATTCCATGGATAGAGGAGCCTGGCGGGCTACAGTCCATAAGGTGGCAAAGAGTAGGACAACATTGAAGCGACTCAGCACTCACGCAAACATGGTGCCAGCGTCTATCTGGATAGTGTTTGACATTTTTGTGTATAAAGATTCTTATTCATAATCACATTTTTTCCCTAAGATGAATACATCTATTTGGAAAAGCTTATCAGCACAGTTGAACCATTTTGTGCTTTTTCTATGAAAATATTATATTCCTTATACAAAGAGGTTATAAATTGTGCATACAGAGTAGATCACCTTTCATGACATGTGATGTATGCTAAGTCGCTTCAGTCATGCCCAACTCTGTGGGACACCATGGACTGTTGCCACCAAGTTCCTCTGTCCAGAGGATTCTCCAGGCAAGAATACTGGAGTGTGTCACCATGCCCTTCTCCAGGGAATCTTCCTGACACAGGGACCAAACCTGAGACTCTGATGTCTCCTGCATTGGCAGGTGGGTTCTTTACCACTAGGGTCACATGGGAAGCCCAAGTGAACTCCATTCAATGCTAAAACTTAAAGTAAAAGCCTCTTTTGCAAAAGTTTGGCACATAAATATGTTTTCCATTTGTTTATTCAATATTCAATTACATCTAGTCATCAAGAACAAATACTAGGTCACATTAAACAATATATTTTTTTTCACTGAAAAATATATTTGCAATGAGACTTTATGGCTTCAACAACCTTTAGTCATATTAATGGTACTCCCCTCATTCCTCACATTGGTTTTAGTAAAGGGTGTGTTTTAGTATACACCAGAAATGTGTACCCTGTTAATATTAACTGATCAAGAAACTAACACACACATCTATCCCCAAAGTGACTTGTATGAGTTGACAACTTCATATATGAATATCATGAAAAATTATTTTTGGTCTTATCACTGTAATAATTTTCAAATTGAGTTTTCTTGTCCTAACTACAAAGAACCCAGTTTCCTTTGTGAAAATGCAAGTTCTAATTATTCAAAACACTGTATGCATATGTGCATGAAAGCTTCATTGGAAAGCTAGCAAGGTCTTTAAAGGTTTTAAACTACATGGTCTCAAATTCAGAGATGTAATATTTTGTATCCATTTTCTTTTAAATCATTATAGATTTCTGTGGCTTTATTTTCAATTTCATTTTTGTCCATAATTCCCACAACTAATTTTTAGCTGTAATTCTGAATAAACCTCTAAACTAAGAAGTCTAATTATATCTTCATATCTGTTAATAGCATTTATTTGTAATAATTGCAGTAACAACACAGTTATAATAGTAATAATAATTTTACCTTGGTCTACATCATGCTACCTCTTATTTTCAAGTGACTTTTTTTTTTCTATTTTGGGATTAATTACATGATTTTCTCTCTCTGCTATTAATACTTCATAATCATTCAATCTAATTAAAATTACCCTTTAAAATTCAGATTCACACCTAATAATCATAAAATGACAAATTAGTCATAAAATATGGGATGTTTTGTTCATTATAATATGCTAGATATTATAGAAGAATTACCAAATACTTAGTATTATAATTTTTAAATATCAGGTTCTACATTTATTATTTTAAAATTAAAACTATAGAAAAGAGAATGAGATTTCTATTCATTAAAAATCATTGAATTCCATTCATTTATTCATTCTGCAAATAATTATTAAGTACACATTAGGCTCCACTCACTCAGCTAGAGCTAAACATAGAAATGAATAAGAAATAAATAAATGAACCATTTTAACAATGAGATAGATTATAGAGTGGAGGTATGGGAAAAGTCCTGTAAAGACACAGTGCAAGATCACTGCAATTTCCATACAAATGTCAACTGTCTCCTTTACCATCAGGACATTTTCTGGTGAAGGACATTAATTGATCTTCTCCATCCTCAACTAACAAATCTGTCACTGCCTGTGTTTTGAGTTCATTATGAGAGACAAATTTGTTATCAGATGATACTACCATAAAGGCAAAACTCACCTTTATTACTGAAAAATGCTAAATTTGAAGACATATCTTAAATGTGTAGCAACAATTGTGGGTTTTTTAAATCTTGAAACTTAAAATTAGACCAGTGGGTTCACTTAGTCTCAGGAAGAGGAAAATGATCCTATTATGTGATGGTCTCACCTGTAAAAACATACAGTATGGATGAGCTCTCTGAGAAAAGGGGAAACAAAGAACGTAGCTACACAGGCTACTGCCTTCCCATGACTCATCAATCAGATAATTTATTCTACCTTCTTGGAAGGAACAGAAATGCAACCGATAACCAAGAAATATCAGAGAACAGCCTTCCTCACGGAAAATACAGGGTTGGGACAACAATGTAACCCATTAAAAATAAGACAACAGAATTGAAAGAGACACATGTACCCCAATGTTCATCACAGCACTGTTTATAATAGCCAGGACATGGAAACAACCTAGATGTCCATCAGCAGATGAATGGATAAGAAAGCTGTGGTACATATACACAATGGAGTATTACTCAGCCGTTAAAAATAATTCATTTGAATCAGTTCTGATGAGATGGATGAAACTGGAGCCGATTATACAGAGTGAAGTAAGCCAGAAAGAAAAACACCAATACAGTATACTAACACATATATATGGAATTTAGGAAGATGGCAATGACGACCCTGTATGCAAGACAGGGAAAGAGACACAGATGTGTATAACAGACTTTTGGACTCAGAGGGAGAGGGAGAGGGTGGGATGATTTGGGAGAATGACATTGTAACATGTATACTATCATGTAAGAATTGAATCGCCAGTCTATGTCTGACGCAGGATGCAGCATGCTTGGGGCTGGTGCATGGGGATGACCCAGAGAGATGTTATGGGGCGGGCGGTGGGAGGGGGGTTCATGTTTGGGAATGCATGTAAGAATTAAAGATTTTAAAATTAAAAAAAATAAAAATAAAAATAAGACAACAGGCCCCAAAAGTGTCATTTATGCTAAGCCCCATCTCACCAAACCTAGACTTAACTTTATTACATTCCAGCTATCCCATAAATGAAGTGGTTTTGTTTTTTTTGTTTGTTTTGTTTTTTAGATTTCAATGTATTCATTTTACTCTTTACTTTTAATTGGAGGATAATAACTTTACAATGTTGTGATAGTTTTTGCTGTGTAACTACATGAATCAGGTATAAGTACACATATATCCCCTCCCTCTTGAGACTTCCTCCTGCCCACCCCCATCCCACCCCTTTGGGTCATCATAGAGCACCAAATTGAGTTCCCTGTATTATGGAGCAGCTTCCACATAGGTATTTTATACATGGTAATGAATATATGTCAATGCCACTTTCTCAATCCGTCACTCTCTCTCCTTCCCCCACTGTGTGCATGAACCTAGCGTGTATTATACAGAAAGAAGTAAGTCAGAAAGAGAAAAACAAGTACTGTATATTAACATAAATGTGGAATCTAGAAAAATGATAATGATGAACCTATGTGCAGGTCAGGAACAGAGATGGAGATGTAGAAATGGAGTCTTAAACCAGTCAATCTTGAATCACCTAATCAGCACTAGTTAGGTCATCTGCCTGATTGACCCCTTCAGTTCAACTGAGTCACTCAGTCGAGTCCAACTCTTTGTTACTCCAAAGACTGCAGCACGCCAGGCCTCCCTGTGACCATCACCAACTCCTGGAGTTTACTTAAACTCATGTCCATTGAGTCTGTGATGCCATCCAACCATCTCATCCTCTGTTGTCCCCTTCTCCTCCCACCTTCGATCTTTCCCATTGTCAGGGTCTTTTCAAATGAGTCAGCTCTTCACATCAGGTGGCCAAAGTATTGGAGTTTCAGCTTCAGCATCCATCCTTACAATGAATATTCAGGACTGATATCCTTTAGGATTGACTGGTTGGATCTCCTTGCAGTCCAAAGGACTCTCAAGAGTCTTCTCCAACACCACAGTTCAAAAGCATCAGTTCTTCAGTGCTCAGCTTTCTTTATAGTCCAGCTCTCGCATCCATACATGACTACTGGGAAAACCATAGTCTTGACTAGATGGACCTTTGTTGGAAAAGTAGCATCTCTGCTTTTTAACATGCTATCTAGGTTGGTCATAACTTTTCTGCCAAGGAGTATCTTTATTTCATGGCTGTAGTCATCATCTTCAGTGATTATGGAGCCCAAAAATATAAAGTCAGCCACTGTTTCCACTGTTTCTCCATCTATTGGCCATGAAGTGATTGGACCTAATGCTATGATCTTAGTTTTCTGAATGTTGAGCTTTAAGCCAACGTTTTCACTCTCCTCTTTCACTTTTATCAAGAAGCTTTTTAGTTCCTCTTCACTTTCTGCCATAAGGGTGGTGTCATCTGCATATCTGAGGTTATTGATATTTCTCCTGGCAATCTTGATTCCAGCTTGTGCTTCATCCAGCCCAGGGTTTCTCATGATGTATTCTGCGTAGAAGTTAAATAAGCATGATGACAATATACAGCCATGATCTACTCCTTTTCCTGTTTGGAACCAGTCTGTTGTTCCATGTCCAGTTCTAATTGTTGCTTCCTGACCTGCATACAGGTTTCTCAAGAGGCAGGTCAGGTGGTCTTGTATTCTCATTTCTTGAAGAATTTTCCACAGTTTATTGTGATCCATACAGTCAAAGGCTTTGGCATAGTCAATAAAGCAGAAATAGATCTTTTTCTGAAACTCCCTTGCTTTTTTGATGATCTAGCAAATGTTGACAATTTGATCTCTGTTTCCTCTGCCTTATCTAAATCCAGCTTGAACATCTGGAAGTTCACAATTTATGTACTGTTGAAGCCTGGCCTGGAGAATTTTGAGCATTACTTTACTAGCGTGTGAGATGAGTGCAATTGTGTGGTAATTTAAGCATTCTTTGGCATTGCCTTTCTTGGAATGAAAACTGACATTTTCCAGTCCTGTGGCCACTGCTGAGTTTTCCAAATTTGCTGGCATTTTGAGTGCAGCGCTTTCACAGTATCATCTTTTAGGACTGGAAATAGCTCAACTGGAATTCCATCACCTCCACTAGCTTTGTTCGTAGTGATGCTTCCTAAGGCCCACTTGACTTCACATTCCAGGATGTCTGGCTCTAGGTGAGTGATCATACCATCATGATTATCTGGGTCATGAAGATCTTTTTTGTACAGTTCTTCTGTGTCCTCTTGCCACCTCTTCTTTGACCCCTTATATCCCCTAAAGTTGACACATTATATCCCCTAAAGTCAACCCATTATATCCCTTAAAGTCAGTTACTTTTCCATAAGCAATCTGCAATTTTGTCTAGGATAACTTCCTTGTTCCTGCCCACATCTGACCTTAAAAGTCTTCCATTTCTTACAGTTCCTTGGATCTCCTTTCTATTTGCTGTATTGGAGGCTACCCGAATCATGCATTGTTGAATAAAGCCCATGTGCTCAGTTGCTCGGTTGTGTGTGACTCATGTTGACCTCATGAACAGTGGCCCACCAGGTTCTTCTTTCCCTGGAATTTTCCAGGAAAGAATACTGAATTAGGTTGCCATTTCCTACTCCAGCCGTTCTTTCCGATCCAGGGATGGAACCCATGTCTCTTGCATCTCCTGCATTGGCAGGTGGATTCTTTACCACTAGTTTTACCTGGGAAGCCCCTGAGTAAAGCCAATGCAGTCTTTAAATTTACTCACTTGAATCTTGTTTTTCAACAATCCCAAATGCATGTGTTGAAAATCCTAAAATGTTAGTATAATTACCTTTATATGGAAACTCCAGTATATTACTATCAGCCTTTAAACATTGCCAGACAGAAGCACAGTTCCATCATACTTTAAGCACCCTTCTGTATTTCATCCCAGATGGATTTGCCACAGAGTGCTACCCTCAAATCTACATTACCAAAAGCTTTGAAGCCTTGAGCAACCTTCTGCTATGATAATGCATAAATAAAAATTGGAGAAAACACATTTTCGGCTCAAAAATATGTAAAAATGTTAGTCTCTCAGTCATGTCCAACTCTGCAACCCCATGGACTATATAGCCAACCAGGTTCCTCTGTCCATGGAAATCTGCATTCAAGAATACTGGAGTGGATTGCCGTTTCCTTTTCTAGGGGATCTTCTCAACCCAGGGACTGAACTCAGATTTTCTACTCAAATAAATATTAAACAGTGTTTTCTGAAAAGGGGTGAATTTGCAACTTTTCCTAACAGCTAAAATTTTTTATTCTTGCTGAGTACTGTTTAAAACTCTTCTCCAACAAAAATAACCATCCCTAATTTCGTTATCTGTGCTACTGTTTATAAAATAATAAAGTAGGGACTTAAATAAACAAAGATGAATAAAAAGCAGATGTTCATATAAAGCCTTACATAATTCTGCAGAGCACAGAGATTTTCAGGGGCAAAGGCTGTGGCAACTCAGAACTCAAGGCTTTTTTTTTTTTTTTTTTGAGATAAAGGCAGATTAAGGAAAAAAAAAAAAAACAGTGCATACTTACATAGTAACTGGTGAGCATGACTGTTTAGTAAATTGGCTCTTTCTTTAAATGACCTTCCCTGGTGGCTCAGGGTAAAGAATCTGTCTGCCAATGCAGGAGATCTTGGTTCGATTCCTTGGTCAGAAAGAGCTCCCTGGAGAAGAGCATGACAATCCACTCCAGTATTCTTGCCTGGAGAATTCCATTAATAGAGGAGCCCAGCAGTCTACAGTCCATGGGGTTGCAAAGAGTCAGACACGACTGAGTGACTAACGCTTTTTAAATGATCTAGGGGAACATCTAAGCCTTCAAGCTACCCCAGAATCATCACCCCAAAACTTAGATCCAGTTGACTGTCCCTTCCATTTTCTGGGCTTCCCTGGTGGTGCAGAGGTTAAAGCATCTGCCTGCAATGTGGGAGACCTGGGTTCAATCCCTGGGTCGGGAAGATCCCCTGGAGATGGAAATGGCAATCCACTCTAGTATTCTTGCCTGGAGAATCCCATTGACGGAGGAACTTGGTGGGCTACAATCCATGCGTTGCAAAGAGTCGGACACGATTGAGCAACTTCACTTTCACTTTCCATCTTCTACCACAGGGATTATAAAACTCACCCCAAGCTCTTCTCTATTCCTGATGCCTTTTATGCTTAGCCCATCAAAGCCCACAGTTACCAGCCTGAGCTTTCTCAAGTTTCCCCCAATTGCTTTCATCTATTCACCTGATCTTATATCTTTCTGATCTCCCTAACTACTTTCCAAAATTAACACTGTATTAATTTATCTGGGCTCTCTTCCCACCTCCACATCTTCTCCTGTTTTCTCTGGATGTTCAATTCATGTGCTTTTCCTTCTTTCTTTTCCAATGCCACTTTCTTTTTCTCCAGTAATTCATGCCTTATGTCCAGGTCTTCCTGACCCTTCAAATCTTTTGTCATGTACCAAGCATTTAGAACTTCTGACCCCCGTGTCTTTTTGAAATCTACCTCAGGTTCTAAGACGCTATGCTCTTTAGATTTTCTTAAATGTTCTTTTCCTCTTTCTTTCACTAGCTCCTTTTACTCTGGAGTTTGTTTCATTGAAATTTTTCTATTCTTGACTCTTTGTACTTGGCATACATATATATATGTTAACTTTAAATTATCTACAATATGGTCATTAATTATCAAATTGTGGTAGACTTACAAATTAATCCCTAATAAGTCATTTCAAGTTCTGTCACTTTTGATGTCCAGGTGTGCATTTCTAAACATCTCCATTTCCTCTATAGATACTCAACTGAACAAGTGTTGAGGGGAATAAAAATCTAAAAAAAATAAATAAACACTTACCCACAGTTCTGTTTTTCAAATAGAGAAACATCAATTAGAAAAACACATTCCCTGGAGACAATAGCTATGTTAATTAACTAGTAATTTTGATATAAATTATATGCTTTCAGCTTTTGATTCTTTGGGAGTTGGCTGCCAACAGAGACCATGTGTTCAGATCTGCTGCTCAATACTGTAAAGGTTCACAGGCACAGACAATATATTAATGAGAGTTGGAATAAAGTATTCTGGGAACACCTATCTAAATGAAATAATCACAGCTACTAGAAAGGGAAGATCAAGGAACATTAGGAAGAATGTGCATGCAAAGTCACTTCAGTTGTGCCTGACTCTTTGCCACCTATGGCCCATCAGGCTTCTCTGTCCATAGGATTTCCGGAGCAAGAATACTGGAATGGGTTGCCATTCCCTTCTCCAGGGGATGTTCCTGACCCAGGAATAGAGCCTGCATTTCTTATGTCTCCTGCATTAGTAGATGGTATCTTTGCCACTAGTACCTCCTGGAAAGCATCTAAAACTAATAGATGCAACAATTGCAAAGTGACATATCTTGCTCCTGAAATTATCATCTTTGTAATTAATTATTTATGGACAAGAGCATTTATTTTTTACAAACAGTTGCATTTAATATGTATGATTAACATATATAAATTTGATTTAAAAATCAAATCATGTAGCAGGATGTACAGTAAAAAATACAAAATTCTGACTCTTCTTCCTTGATAACCACTATCTGGAAGTAATACCATGAATATTTCCTTGTGTATCTCCCAGATATCTTCATGAATGTGTGCCGATCCTACACATACATATTTAGAAACAGGATTTTGCACACTTAAGCACACATGTGCACACATTCTGCCTTTCATATACAAAATTTTCTGCCATATAACTTTGTGACAGGTACCTTTGTGTTCATAGGTAAACAATCCATAGGCTAAATTTCTAAATATTTATTCTAAAAGTTGAAATGGTTGATTGGGAACAGAATGATATACTGAAGATATTTTCCCAGTACAAAGATGGAATCTTAGGTTTCCTGTATGTTCTTAATATGAAATATGGGCTTCCCCTTTGACTCAGTGATAAAGAATCTGCGTGCAATATGGGAGATGTGGGTTCGATCCCTGTGTTGGGAAGATAGCCTGGAGGACGGCATGGCAATCCATTGCCTGGAGAATCCCACAGACAGAGGAACCTGGTGGGCCGCAGTCCATAGGGTCACAAAGAGTCAGACACAAATGAAGCATTCATGCAATATGAAACATAATTATTTATTTAGTATAGATATACACTCATTATTTATATAATATGTTAAGTATATTTATATTTTATATAAACTCATCTATTTTAAAAATAAGTTTATATAAATATTAAATGTAAGAAACATCATTAATCACAAGACTGTTCAACTGAAGCAACCATGTTCTCAGATAAGGTATGTGAGATTAAGTTTGAAACTAAAAGGTAGAACTGCCAGAGATTTGGGAAGGATAACTGGAGATCTGAGGATGAGCTGTAAAAAAGGTTAGTCAGAAGACCAAAGACACATTATTAAAGTGCTCCTATGCTTGGTTAAGGAATTTAGATTTTCACTTGTAAGAGTTCCAGTGACACAGGATACATTTAATCTGTTAGGAGAGTGAAAAAGTTGGCCTAAAGCTCAACATTCAGAAAACAAAGATCATGGCATCTGGTCCCATCACTTCATGGGAAATAGATGGGGAAACAGTAGAAACAGTGTCAGACTTGATTTTTTTGGGCTCCAAAATCACTGCAGATGGTGATTGCAGCCATGAAATTAAAAGACGCTTACTCCTTGGAAGAAAAGTTATGACCAACCTAGATAGCATATTCAAAAGCAGAGATATTACTTTGCCGACTAAGGTCTGTCTAGTTAAGGCTATGGTTTTTCCTGTGGTCATGTATGGATGTGAGAGTTGGACTGTGAAGAAGGCTGAGCACCAAAGAATTGATGCTTTTGAACTGTGGTGCTGGAGAAGACTCTTGAGAGTCCCTTGGACTGCAAGGAGATCCAACCAGTCCATTCTGAAGGAGATCAGCCCTGGGATTTCTTTGGAAGGAATGATGCTAAAGCTGAAACTCCAGTACTTTGGCCACCTCATGTGAAGAGTTGACTCATTAGAGAAGACTCTGATGCTGGGAGGGATTGGAGGCAGGAGGAGAAGGGGACGACAGAGGATGAGGTGGCTGGATGGCATCACTGACTCGATGGACGTGAGTCTGAGTGAACTCCAGGAGTTGGTGATGGACAGGGAGGCCTGGAGTGCTGCGATTCATGGGGTCCCAAAAAGTTCGACATGACTGAGCGACTGAACTGAACTGAACTGAACTGAACCATTATATCAGTGTGAAAGATTTAAAGAACCACTGCTAGATATCCAATTTCTAAAGAAGCATTTGGTTCACTGCAGGCCTTGCCAAACACGATTGTTTAGTAATTCAGTTCCATAAATGGGTGAAGGAAGATGAGATACACTTCAGAATGTTTTAAATGGTAGTGATGAAGCAGAGACATAGCAGAGATGGTTGGAAGGACAGCAGAGATCACTTTCAATAAGAAATGGGGGACTAACATGATTTATTTAGCATTTGTTACATGTCAGAAACTATTTTGGCATATTCATTCATTTAGTCTTCACAATAATCCTGTGAGAAAATCAAGTTTCAGAGAGATTTAACTTGCTACCACCACACTGCAGGGAAACAGCAGAAAACAGTCTACCCGATATTTTGATTTTATGTCACACACTTTAACCCAGCATGACTCAAACAGTGTCAACATAGCTTTGTCCCCTAAGGAAAATTCCTATAGTGTCTGAAGTGTTAACTAGTCTTGAGAAAAGGGAGCTCAGTGGATTAACAGCTTGCAGAATGTATGTCTTCTTACCTGTTAGACATCCAGAAAGTCCTGACCCCAAAAGTCAGCATACTGCAGGTAAAGTCAGCAGCTTTCCCCACCATTTTCCCTTCCCCTTAAAACATTCTATATTTTCTATCTCAACAGTTACAAAGCCACTCTCTGCCCAAGTCCTACTCTTAGAAGTAATGTTCGTTTCTCTAATTACTCACACTCCCTACTTTCAATGAATCACTAAGTTACATCAACTTTTTCTTAGAATTTTTCAGTCCACCTTCTCTTTTCCAGCTGTCCATCTATAGCTCTGCTTTAGATTTGCCACATGTCCCATGTATTATTGTCACCTCTTAGACTCTTTTCTCCACTCTTGCTTTACTTCAATACATTTTCTATTCTACTACATATGTACAGAATGTATGGACTTAATTTATTTAAATATTATTTAAAATTTTAAACAAGTGGAAAATTATGTTGAATTTTTATTGTACAAGTTATTCTTTTAGAAGAAAGTTCCTGCCAATTTCATTTATATGCAAGTAAATAGGTATAAACAATTGTTAATTAGCATCGTTTATTTAAATTTAGCAAAGTTAACATACAATTGCATATTGTGTCTCAGGATGGCTGAATATCAGTTTGTTACAATCATCTTTTTATTATTTAATCCCTCATATCAACCTTATTTCTGAAGTGTTGATGTGAGGTATTAGTTAATAAAATATAGTAATTTTACTTTATTTCTGAAAGCAATGGAAATAAATATTTCCATAAATCTCATTCAACATTTGACCATTATCTACTCTACTGAGACTGTGGTCAAATCTTTGCCAGTTTTCTTAGTTGCTTATACAGTCTATATATCAGATGGAAAAATTTAGGAAGAGAAAGCTGGTGGAAAACGCAGAGAAAAAAGAAGTCGGTTTAAAAATTCTCATAAAAATAACATTTCTGGTCAAAACATTTTAGTCTCAATTCTGCTTTGTCAGAAGTTACAATTTTTTTTTCTTAAAAAACTCAACAATTCTTGCAGAGGCAATTATTTATATGTCTTATAAATTTAGTATGTAAGATTTAAAGGAGATCAGTCCTGGGTGTTCATTGGAGGACTGATGTTGAACCTGAAACTCCAATACTTTGGCCATCTGATGCGAAGAGCTGACTCATTTGAAAAGACTCTGATGCTGGGAAAGATTGAAGGCAGTAGGAGAAGGGGATGACAGAGGATGAGATGGGTGGATGGCATCACTGACTCAATGGATATGAGTTTCACTGAACTCCAGGAGTTGGTGATGGACAGGGAAGCCTGGCATGCTTTGGTTCATGGGGTCACAAAGAGTCAGACACGACTGAGCAACTGAACTGAAAGTAAATGAAAAAATTTGTTTATTAAGGATAGATTTTTAAGTGAAAATTTCAATACAATCATTTAAAGTTTAACTTAGTTTTATCAAACCCTAGTATTTTCATCTAACCAAAGTAAAATCACATTTTTTTTTTCCTTATGGTATTCAAAAGATAGTTATCAGAAATTTTGACCTTTGTAGTAACTCATTCACAAAATGACCATGGAAGCAATCATTAAAAATAGTTTAATGACTCAATTTGCATTATTCAGGGCTGCAATCATAAATGCAATTCCACAGAGCTATTATGCTGAGCATATGTTGTCATTTCTTCCAAATATAAAAACAATTATAAACACAGAGAATTGTTACACTATAATAAATATAGAAATGGTAATATCTTGGGTTTTTGCAGCTCTTCCAGCCAAGTATAGGACGCAGTTCTTTAAAGTACCAACATCATTGTCTGTTTCTTTGGATTTCCATAAATTTCAGGCATTTTTGCTACCCAGGTTCCAAGTCACATTTTTTTTTTTTTCTCATTTTGAACATCCGCAGGTCTTGGGCCAGAGTGACTATGTGACATGGTGAGAGAGACAAAAGACTTTCTTTCTTTCTTTCAGGGATAAATTATGCAATATCAATAATAGCAGCTGAGAAAATTTGCAAAGACTTCAAGTAAAAAAAAATACAAAACATAAAATGGTTATAAAAAAAAAGTTGCCTTCAGTGACACAGTAATATTAGGGAAAGCAAAAAGTTTTTACAGTATAGGATTTAGCAAGAAGTCCTTGATGTAGAAAACTCCATGGTGCTTATCACCAATAGGGCATATTTATGACAGCAGAAAGCACTGAACCTATCACAACAATGCTGGCTAAATTTCAGAAAAATAATAAAATGCCTCACTTGGGGTTTCCAGGTAATATTCATTCCTGCCTTTTCCTACCTCTCATTTCCTTATAGAGATGCTTATGAAGACACATTCTCTGTGTAATCACTTTTTGTTTCTTTATGACAAGGAAACCAGATCTCAGGCTAGAGGGCCAATACTTATCACCTGCAGAAACAATTTTCTCTTATAGACAAACACATTATTAGAAAATTGACTAATGCTCTCTATTTATTTACTAAATATCTCATGAGCCTTGTTCTAATAGTACAGTGCATACACTGAGAATTTATTGGACAAAATAGGGCAAATCTTGTCAAATTGTCTAATGTTGGCATTCTTGTGACCAAACCAAGTCATTTAAATATTGAGTCCTACAAGGACTAATATAAAAATGAGGATGACTGTGTTACTATAAGGATAGCTCTACTAGCAATTCTACACTGGAATAATTAATGCAAATCCATGAAATTTCATTTTCTGTTGTATTACTAAGAAACAACAATGGCATCTGTTCAAATACAGTTTTAGTATTATATACAAATTTCACATTAATGGATGCAGAAAAAGTATATATGGATAAGTAGTACACATCAGTAAATCTCTAGATGAACATGAGTAAACATATTTTTACAAACATAAAAATTTTATAGACATAGCGTATGATTAAAAGATATGTGATTATAAAAACATTAAGGAAAAAATCCATCCAAAAAAGTCCTGATTAAAATCTTAATTCCGCATAATGTCTAACTCTTTTTAATTGAGATAACGATGGACAGGGAGGTCTGGTGTGCTGCGATTCATGGGGTCGCAAAGAGTCAGACACGACTGAGCGACTGAACTGAACTGAACTGAACAATTGTAAAAGTAATTTAATTTATCACTTTTAACAATTTTCCTATAATATATGTATAGTTCAGTTCAGTCACTCAATCATGTCTGACTCTGCGACCCCATGGACTGAAGCAAGTTAGGCTTCCCTGACCATCACCAGCTCCTGGAGCTTGCTCAAATTCATGTCCATTGAGTTGATGATGCCATCCAACCATCTCATCCTCTGACATCCCCTTCTCCTACCTTCAATCTTTCCCAGTATAAGGGTCTTTTCTAATGAGTCAGTTCTTCACATCAGGTAGGCTAAGTATTGGAGCTTCAGGTTCAGCATCAGTCCTTCCAATGAATATTTAGGACTGATTTCCTTTGGAATCGACTGGTTTGATCTCCTTGTAGTTCAAGGGACTCTCAAGTCTTCTAAGCCTGTATCAAAACCCACAAAACAAGTTTATCATTCATCCTATCTTAATTTGGTGTTTGTGATCATTAAACTCATTGAAAATGAAGAGAATTCAAGCATAGTATATGTTTGGGTGAAATTTTGATTTAAACGTTGCATTTTCCCATATTCCCTTTGATTTGCCAAAAAAAAATCTAGGCAATGACTCAACTGAACTATTTTTTATTATTCTAAAATTAAGTATAGGGTCATGTACTTCCATTATTCTTCTAATATTTAGAAAATGGCTTTATTATGAGTTTATTTCCATTGATTTTGTTATAAATATTACCTCATTCACAGCATCTTGGGAGATATTGAAGATTTATTTCTATCTAGTTAGATATATCAGGTCATGAAACACTCACTGACATAGTGAGGATGTACTAGTCATTATTATAAAAACCATGACCAAAAATTATTGATCTATTTATAGCAATATAGTATAGATACTTTTGTTTTTAAAAGACTATAGACATTTTAAGTGCACATAATTTGGGATGAGTAGTTTGATGATTAGATGAGTTTTTTGAAATAAATCAACTAAGAAACCTAGAAAAGAGAATGAAATTTCAGTCATAATATTAAGAAAGGGAATACGATACCATTCTATGTTGAGTCTCACGTGTGTCTTGGCTTTGGTACATCTTTGGCTGCATATGGATTCAAGATGATAAAACATTCATTTGATTATGAGTCTTTTGTCCGAGTACTGACTGATTCTTAGATGCCAGTTTCCTCAGCAACAAAGATGTTCAGTGGACAAAAGACACATAACTAAATTACTGATAGTATTTGCTAATATCTACACAGAACTTTACCATTTCAAGATTCTGGTTCCTGATCATTTCACTTGTCCCTCACCCAAGATAATTTGGAATCTCAAATGAGCATCAAATTCATGTTGACTCTATTAGTAAATAGCTCTCCAAAAATTTACCTGAATATATGCAAATGAGGGTATTTAGTTAAAATATTTATATTAATATAAAAGAAAAATGTCTTGAATTCCATAAATTTGTTCTTTTTTAATGAAATACGATGTCTACATCCTAAGGTTTCACATGTTCAGAGTATTGGCTAGACATTGTTAACCCATGATTAACTAAATTTGCAAGTTAATTCATTTGGAATTACTGAATAAAAGTGCAGAGATAGTATCTTTCCTCAGACACTACAAGGAGACTTCACATTTTGTCTTTCCAACCTCTCCTAGCTCAGACTTCTATAACAAGATGCAGTGGACTCGACAGCTTAAACAATAAACATGCTTACAGTTCTAAAAGCAAGGAAGTCCAAGATAAGGCACTGCCAAGACGTGTCCAGTGAGAATCTCTCTTTCCAGTTTACCCATGGCTATCTTCTCACGGTAGCCTCATATAATAGAGATAAAGATCATCTTTCTCATGTCTCTTTTAAATAGGCCACTGATCTCATTGATAAGGGAGTTAATTACCTCCCAAAGACCTCACCTCCAAATAACATCACATTGAGGATTAAGGCTCAATATATGGACTTAGGGATAGGAAAGCATTTAGTCCAGAGCACAACTTACTCACAAATTTTATTTTTGTCTTAAAGGATATAAATCATTATGAATTGTAAAATGTTGCTGGCTTTCGGAGAGAAGTACTTTTTATAAACTTGCGTGTATGCTAAGTTGCTTCAGTCTTGTCTTACCCTTTGCGATGCTATGGGCTGTTGCCTGCCAGGCTCCTGTGTCCATGAGAATATCCAGGCAACAATTCTGAAGTGGATTGCCATTTTTTTACTCCAAGGGAGCTTCAAAATCCAGGGATCGAACCCTCGTCTCTTATGTCATCTGTATTGGCAGGCAGATTCTTTACCACTAGCACCACCTGGGAAGCCCAAGGCTTTATAAACTTAACAAAATACAAAATTATCCGTTAGTCTTCTGTGATTAAAAATAAAAATCCTAATGATCACATTTTTTCCCTAAATGTCTTCTTGTCTATTCGTTTACATATATCTCTGGTAAGTGGAAATTCAAAACGGCCCTTGTGACCTTTGCCCCATTGTTTGGTGTGCTTAGTCGCTCAGCCATATCCGACTCTTGGTGACCACATGGACTATAGCCCATCAAGCTTCTCTGTCCAAGGGGTTCCCAGGCAAGAATACTATAGTGGTTGTCATTCCCTTCTCCAGAGAATTTTCCTGACCCAGGGATCAAACCTGGGTCTCCTGTTTTGCAGGTGGATTTTTTACCATCTGATCTACCAGGGAAGCCCACCCGATGGTATTATTCCTATGACAATGTAGCAAAAGGGAGATTATTCAGCTGGGCTTAATCCAAGCACATGCACCCTTCAAAAGCAGAGAATGTTATCCAGGTCACAGAAGAAAAGGAAATCAGGGAGATTCAAACTGCTAGAAGGACTCAAGGTATCTTGCTTTGAAAATGGAGGGACCATCTGAGAAAGAATGTGGGTGGTATTTATGAGCAGAAGGTACTCCTGTCTGACATCTAACAAGGGTGAGAAACTAGGATTCATGAACACAAGAAACAGGATTCTACCCTAAATGTGGAAGTCGATTCTTCCTGAGAGC
Organism: Ovis canadensis; assembly: GCF_042477335.2. Lineage (NCBI taxonomy): Eukaryota > Metazoa > Chordata > Mammalia > Artiodactyla > Bovidae > Ovis > Ovis canadensis. The sequence continues at coordinate 64,391,876 of NC_091253.1, forward strand.
TTTAAACTGACACCTTGATTGGAGACTTGCAAGACTCTAAGCAGAATTCTATTGAGCTCATTAGGTCTTCTCACCTACAGAACTGTGAGCTAATAATTAGGTATTATTTGAAGCTGCTAAATTTTTGGTAATTCATTGTTGAAATAACAAAAAACTAATACACTGAATCTGTGAATTTTACATTTCATTCAACCTGTAATCTCAGTAAGAACCTGATCTAAAATACAACCAGGACCAAAATCCAAACAAATTTTGGCCAGCTCAATATAACCTATTCGCTTATATTTTCAATCATTTAATCTATACCAGACTAACCCACTAAAATATTAGCAACCCAGAGTGCTTATGCATCATTTGGTTTATGAAGAGACTAGCAGAAGTATTCAAATGAATTTAGAAAGGTACTCAATAAATTCTGAGGTTACAATTTTGAATCAGACCAGAGGTATTTGCATCATGAAATCAAGATCAAAAGGCATTACAACATTTAAACATTGAGAAGAATAATGTATTTTGAAATAAAAACACTTTAACAAAGCATTACTTTTTTAAAAGAAAGGTGGTTCAAATATTAATATGCAGATATGCTACTTATTACTGCAGCTAACTATATGCCCCAAATAACAGGCATTTCACTCACCATAAATAAAACATATGGAGTATTTTTATTCTCTTTCAAAAAGGATCATTTTATATAATTGCTTGAAATATCATTAAAACCATTTCTCCATAACAGAAACAAAAAAAGTTCAGGCCATCTGTACTTTAAAGATTTTTCTGTAGTATGTCACAAGTTACTGAAATCAAGACTGCTTGTAAATATTAACCGAAAAGGGATCTTTTGTGAAATTAATAGCCTTTTCTATTCTATGCATATCAACAGAGCCTGTTATTTTACTGTCAGTCCACTTGGTATATTTAACAATTAGTTTAATACTCAAGTCCTTAAGGACAAAAAACAGAAGGGCTGCCAATTTCCAGTATGGTATCACTCATAGCCCCAGGCTAATGTATTACAGTTTATTTCCTTGACCTCTTCTTGAAATGACTGTAGGATCCTTTGAAGTGAAGGTTGAGCATTGCCATCTTCCATTTGAATTTCACATTTCTAATTAGGACAAAAGTGTTCTAATCAAGATATTATAAAGAGTATTAAAATACCTTAAAATGAGCAGATTTCAGGATTACAGTACACTAGCAACATGATAGAAATAATGAATTTAAAAAGTAGCTCACTCAAATGACTTAATTTATACATGAACTATAAAGAATAAAAATAAACAAAAGTGTTACTGATCCTGTGATAGCCAGGTAATATAAATCAATACAATACTTCTTTCAAATAAAGTTAACATGATTCATAAAAAGATAACAAAGAAAGAAAATAAAGGAAGAAGAAAAATAGGAAAGAATGGAGATCATCTCATTGTTTAGTAAGTACTTAGTCCATCTTTGTAACAGATTTTTCAAGCTAGGAATTGGCAAAGAGTAAACTCCTATTTATGATTACAATGGATGAACTCATATTTCATAGAGATGATTTCTGTTGATATACTGTTATTAAATAATCATTTTTAAAGTTAACTATATGACATATAACTATAAAATAAGCATGTCAGATTTTTAACGTATTAAGTGAAATAAGATTTTAAAGTAACTGACAAATAAAACTGAAGTCACACACACATACACACACACACAATCAGGAAAGCTGACGTTAATTTACAAATAGATGCAAATAGATATTTCTTAATATTACAAAAGACAACATTTACAAATAGATACAGATAGATATTTCTTTTTTTTAATTTTAAAATCTTTAATTCTTACATGCATTCCCAAACATGAACCCCCCTCCCACCTCCCTCCCCATAATATCTCTCTGGGTCATCCCCATGCACCAGCCCCAAGCATGCTGTATCCTGCGTCAGACCTAGACTGGCGATTTAATTCTTACATGATAGTATACATGTTAGAATGCCATTCTCCCAAATCATCCCACCCTCTCCCTCTCCCTCTGAGTCCAAAAGTCCATTATACACATCTGTGTCTTTTTTCCTGTCTTGCATACAAGGTCTTCATTGCCATCTTCTTAAATTCCATATATATGTGTTAGTATACTGTATTGGTGTTTTTCTTTCTGGCTTACTTCACTCTGTATGATCAGCTCCAGTTTCATCCATCTCATCAGAATTGATTCAAATGAATTCTTTTTTACGGCTGAGTAATACTCCATTGTGTATATGTACCACAGCTTTCTTATCCATTCATCTGCTGATGGACATCTAGGTTGTTTCCATATCCTGGCTATTATAAACAGTGCTGCGATGAACATTGGGGTACATGTGTCTCTTTCAATTCTGGTTTCCTCGAGATATTTCTTAATATCCAAAAGACAATGAAATAAAATGTTAGAATCATCTCTTCAGATGGGGACGATGGAATCAAGGCATTTTTGCATTTCTAACCCCCAAAATTCACTGGTGTCTTAATAAATAAGAACCATTTATATCACCACAGCCTACAAAAGTTGACTTCTACCTCTAAATTTGCAAAATAAATCAATTATCAGACTTCTTTAGAATTAGATAGCCTCAAGGGCCAGTTGGACAACATCAAGTGTTCCATAGTAAAACAGACTGCCATGTTTTTACCTATTTCAAAGATTTCACATTTTTTCAAAACATTATGTCCCTTTAATACCCAGAAAGTTAATCTTTCATTAAAGAAAAAAAGAAATACTGAAATATTGATAATTTACCTCCAGTTTATACCAGGGCTTCCCTGGTGGCTCAGATAGTAAGTGTCTGCCTGCAATGCTGGAAATCTGGGTTTGAGCCCTGGGTCAGGAAGATCCCGTGGAGAAGGAAATGGCAACCCACTCCAGTATTCTTGCCTGGAAAATCCCATTGACGGAGAAGCCTAGTAGGCTACTATCCATGGGGTTGCAAAGAATTGGACATGACTGAGTGACTTTACTGGTGAGTACAAGTTATTGAGCATACAAAGTTGAATAAGGTGGATGAATAAATGTCATCTATTAAGATATTTTGGTTCAAGATAAATAGAATCAAGCAAATTATTACATTCAATGAGATAACAATATAAAAATAGGTATAACTATTTTGATATGTATACAGTCAATAAATAATATGTGAATATAGTCCAGTATGAATTGATACCATAGTGGGGGCTGTGATGGCGCACAAGCAAGGCCGAGAGGATATACTCCACATCTGAGGTCAGGGGCGGTGGCCGGGAGGAGCTACCCAATGCCCGAGGTCAGGGGCAGCAGAGATCAGTGGAGAAATAACACCAGAAAGAATGAAAGATGGAGCCAAAGCAAAAACAATACCCAGCTGTGGATGTGACTGGTGAAAGAAGCAAGGTCCGATGCTGTAAAGAGCAATATTGAATAGGAACCTGGAATGTCAGATCCATGAACCAAGGCAAACTGGAAGTGGTCAAACAGGAGACAACAAGAGTGAACATCGACATTCTAGGAATCAGCGCACTAAAATGGACTGAAATGGGTGTATTTAACTCAAATGACCATTATATCTACTACTGCGCGCAGGAATCCCTCAGAAGAAATGGAGTAGCCGTCATGGTCAACAAAAGAGTCTGAAATGCAGTACTTGAATGCAGTCTCAAAAACAACAGAATAATCTCTTTTTGTTTCCAAGGCAAACCATTCAATATCACAGTAATCCAAGTCTATGCCCCAATTAGGACTGCTAAAGAAGCTGAGGTTGAACGGTTTTATGAAGACCTACAAGACCTTTTAGAACTAACACTCAAAAAAGATGTCCTTTTTATTATAGGGGACTGGAATACAAAAGTAGGAAGTCAAGAAACACCTAGAGTAACAGGCAAATTTGGTCTTGGAATACAGAATGAAGCAGGGCAAAGGCTAATAGAATTTTGGCAAGAGAACGCACTGGTCATAGCAACCACCCTCTTCCAGCAACACAAGAGAAGACTCTACAATGGAAATCACCATTTGGTAAAAACCAAAATCAGATTGATTATATTCTTCACAGCCAAAGACGGAGAAGCTCTATACAGTCGGCAAAAACAAGACCAGGAGCTGACTGTGGCTCAGATCATGAACTTCGAATTGCCAAATTCAGACTCAAATTGAAGAAAGTAGGGAAAACCGCTAGACCATTCAGGTATGACCTAAATCAAATCCTTTATGATTATACAGTGGAAGTGAGAAATAGATTTAAGGGCCTAGATCTGATAGAGTGCCCGATGAACTATGGACTAAGGTTTGCGACATGGTACAGGAGACAGGGATCAAGACCATCCCCATGGAAAAGAAATGCAAAAAAAGCAAAATGCTGTCTGGGGAGGCCTTACAAATAGCTGTGAAAGAAGAGAAGTGAAAAGCAAAGGAGAAAAGGAAAGATATAAGCATCTGAATGCAGAGTTCCAAAGAATAGCAAGGAGAGATAAGCAAGCCTTTCTCAGCAATCAATGAGAAGAAATAGAGGAAAAGAACAGAATGGGAAAGACTAGAGATCTGTTCAAGAAAATTAGAGACACCAAGGGAACAATTTCATGCAAAGATGGGCTCGATAAAGGACAGAAAAGGTATGGACCAACAGAAGCAGAAGATATTAAGAAGAGGTGGCAAGAATACACAGAAGAACTGTACAAAGAAGATCTTCATGACCCAGATAATCACGATGGTGTGATCACTCACCTAGAGCCAGACATCTTGGAATGTGAAGTCAATTGGGCCTTAGAAAGCATCACTACGAACAAAGCTAGTGGAGGTGATGGAATTCATTGAGCTGTTTCAAATCCTGAAAGATGATGCTGTGAAAGTGCTGCACTCAATATGCCAGCAAATTTGGAAAACTCAGCAGTAGTCACACAACTGGAAAAGGTCAGTTTTCATTCCAATCCCAAAGAAAGGCAATGCCAAAGAACGCTCAAACTACCACACAGTTGCACTCATCTCACACGCTAGTAAAATAATGCTCAAAATTCTCCAAGCCAGGCTTCAGCAATATATGAACCATGAACTTCCAGATGTTGAAGCTGGTTTTAGAAAAGGCAGAGGAAACAGAGATAAATTGCCAACATCCACTGGATCATGGAAAAAGCAAGAGAGTTCCAGAAAAACATCTATTTCTGCTTTATTGACTATGCCAAAGCCTTGACTGTGTGGATCACAATAAACTGTGGAAAATTCTGAAAGAGATGGGCATACCAGCCCACCTGACCTGCCTTTTGAGAAACCTATATGCAGGTCAGGAAGCAACAGTTAGAACTCGATATGGAACAACAGACTGGTTCCAAATAGGAAAAGGAGTACATCAAGGCTGTATATTGTCACCCTGCTTATTTAACTTCTATGCAGAGTACATCATGAGAAATGCTGGGCTGGAAAAAGCACAAGCTGGAATCAAGATTGCCGGGAGAAATATCAATAACCTCTGATATGGATCTGACACCACCCTTATGGCAGAAAGTGAAGAGGAACAAAAAGCCTCTTATGAGAATGAAAGTGGAGAGTGAAAAAGTTGGCCTAAAGCTCAACATTCAGAAAACGAAGATCATGGCATCCAGTCCCATCACTTCACGGGGAATAGATGGGGAAACAGTGGAAACAGTGTCAGACTTTATTTTTGGGGGGCTCCAAAATCACTGCAGATGGTGACTGCAGCCATGAAATTAAAAGACGCTTACTCCTTGGAAGAAAAGTTATGACCAACCTAGATAGCATATTCAAAAGCAGAGACATTACTTTGCCAACAAAGGTCCATCTAGTCAAGGCTATTGTTTTTCCAGTGGTCATGTATATATGCAAGAGTTGGACTGTGAAGAAAGCTGAGTGCCAAAGAATTGATGCTTTTGAACTGTGGTGTTGAAGAAGACTCTTGAGAGTCCCTTGGACTGCAAGGAGATCCATTCTGCAAGGAGTCCATTCTGAAGGAGATCAGTCCTTGTTGTTCTTTGGAAGGAATGATGCTAAAGCTGAAGCTCCAGTACTTTGGCCACCTCATGCGAAGAGTTGACTCACTGGAAAAGACTGATGGTGGGAGGGATTGGGGGCAGGAGGAGAAGGGGACGACAGAGGATGAGATGCCTGGATGGCATCACAGACCCGATAGTCGTGAGTCTGGGTGAACTCTGGGAGATGGTGATGGACAGGGAGGCCTGGCGTGCTGCAATTCATGGGATCACAAAGAGTTGGACACGACCGAGTGGCTATACTGAACTGAACTCCTGCATTGCAGATAGATTCTTTACCAACTAGCTATCTGGGAAGTCCTAGAAAAAACAATACTTGTGCCCAGTCTTTAAGAATACAGAGGATTATTGGCCTAATCATGCTTGCAGTTTGGGAACTTTGAAATTAAGAATTCTACAGAGTTGATTTCTTTGTAGATCTTTCCTTGGCTTATAAATGGCCATCTTCTCCCCCATCTTCACATGATCTTTCTTCTGTACATTTTTTCTGTCCTCATCTCCTCTTCTTATGAGGACCGCAGTCACATTGGATTAGGGCTTATTCTAAGGACCTTATTTTACTTCAGTTACCTCTTTAAAGGCCTTATCTCCAAAAAACAGTCAAACTGTGAGGTATTGAGCTTTACGACTTCAACATAAGAATTTGAGGAGGACACAGCTCATTCTTTGCAGTGCTCAATCTAAAAATTCAAAATAAAGACATTTTTCAAATAAGAGGGGTTAATTAGGAATGTTATTACAGAGAAAGTAACCCATAGGAGGCATGAATTTAAAGAGCATACACCATTCAGTGAAAAATAATTTTAGTGAAGTAATGTTCTGAAATATCATCCAACTTCCTTTACTCGTTAGGCATGCCTGTATGTACAAATGTAGGTAGATGTTTATTTTCTTTAATCTTTTAACCAATAAGAATAAAACCCATGGTTAAAACATTTTTCCAGGGAAGGTAATGCAGACATGACAGAACAATGAAGGTCATTGCTTCAATTCTAAGCGCTGAGTTTCAAAATAAAATTTAAAACTATACTGTGTATCAGTTGCTTCAAAAGCTTGACCTTCCAGACAAGAATGAGAGTATTCATGGACCATTGAGACAGACCACCTGACCTGCCTCTTGAGAAATCTGTATGCAGGTCAGGAAGCAGCAGTTAGAACTGGACATGGAACAACAGAATGGTTTCAAATAGGAAAAGGAGTACGTCAAGGCTGTATATTGTCACCCTGCTTATTTAACTTAGATGCAGAGTACATCATGAGAAACGCTGGGCTGGAAGAAACACAAGCTGGAATCAAGATTGCCAGGAGAAATATCAATAACCTCAGCTATGCAGACGACACCACCCTTATGGCATAAAGTGAAAAGGAACTAAAAAGCCTCTTGATGAAAGTGAAAGTGGAGAGTGAAAAAGTTGGCCTAAAGCTCAACATTCAGAAAATGAAGATCATGGCGTCTGGTCCCATCACTTCATGGGAAATAGATGGGGAAACAGTGGAAACAGTGTCAGACTTTATTTTTGGGGGCTCCAAAATCACTGCAGATGGTGATTGCAGCCATGAAATTAAAAGACGCTTACTCCTTGGAAGAAAAGTTATGACCAACCTAGGTAGTATATTCAAAAGCAAAGACATTACTTTGCCAACTAAGGTCCATCTAGTCAAGGCTATGATTTTTCCTGTGGTCATGTATGGATGTGAGAGTAGGACTGTGAAGAAGGCTGAGCACTGAAGAATTGATGCTTTTGAACTGTGGTGTTGGAGAAGACTCTTGAGGGTCCCTTGGAGTGCAGGGAGATCCAACATGTCCATTCTGAAGGAGATCAGCCCTGGGATTTCTTTGGAAGGAATGATGCTAAAGCTGAAACTCCAGTACTTTGGCCACCTGATGAGAAGAGTTGACTCATTGGAAAAGACTCTGATGCTGGGAGGGATTGGGGGCAGGAGGAGAAGGGGACAACCCAGGATGAGATGGCTGGATGGCCTCACCGACTCGATGGACTGGAGTCTGGGTGAACTCCGGGACTTGGTGATGGACAGGGAGGCCTGGTGTGCTGCGATTCATGGGGTCGCAAAGAGTCAGACACGACTGAGTGACTGACCTGAACTGAACTGAACTGAGATGGAGGAGGAAGTAGGGGGAGGGGATGCATTCTGAAGAGTGAGAGGGTGGATTAAGAATTCAGATGTGTCTGGGGATGTGGGGAAGGAATGATAGAAAAGCTTAAATGAGCAAGCATTGCTTTTTGCTTCTCAGCACAATATGGTGCTCTTTAGATGGCAGCATGAAAGTAGTTGTGTGAAGGTCTAACTAAGTCAAGATGAGTTTGGGAAGCACCCCAGGATCCCATGGAGTAGGAAATGGCAACCCACTCCAGCATTCTTACCTGAAAATTCCATGGACAGAAGAGCCTGTCAGGCTGTAGGCCATGGGGCTGCAAAGAGTTAGAGATGACTGAGTGATTGAGCAGGCATGAAGCCCTCTGCTTATGTGTAGTATTTAGAGCAAGATTGATTCTTTGGTCTCATTATGACTTTATACTTTAAAAAACTATTAAGAACCCTCATAGTCATAGTATTTACTGTATTAGGAATCCGAAATCTTATGCTTACTATATCCAAACAAAAAGTTTTAATGTTAACATGGGGGGAAAAAAAATTTATATATGTATATAGTGATGAGAGAGGCTTTGATTTACATTTTTCTAAATTTTTTAAATTCCTGACAGTTGATGTCCCGTATTTGCTTCTTTGATCAGCAGAATATCTTTTGTGATATGTTGCTGTCATTTAAGAGTATTCCAACATTTAGATAAGAATGACAGGGGACTAGTGAAATGACATTTTTAAAAAAAGATAATTGTGACTATCTTCCAATGGTATTATGCCAAAACTCAAAAAGTGGTTTCTTTTGCATTGTCAAAATCTACCGGCCTACCTCGTACTTAAATTTATGATTTTACCCATTCACTTTGTAGCTGTCATTTGCAAGCTATCAGTTTGCTGCGGTGAAGACTTAAGATAACTACTGTTACAGATGATACCATCCACTGCTTTGAATTTTGCAGAGAAATTTTACTCCCAATTGTTTCTACACCATCAAAATCATTGATCTATGTGACCCAAGGAGTTCCAGGTACCCTGGGAAAGTTACAGAAACAGTGAAAATAAACCTGAATTTTAGAAGGGAAGGTGAGGAAAAAGAGGTCTTGTGACCTGGGACGGTAGACTTCAGCAATGTGCACCAGCCTAGGGTCCAAAGCATAAGGTGACTCCAGTCATATTTTAATGGATACCAGTGAAGATCTTTTAGAAATCAGACTAGTTACGATTAAGATCAAAATAAGCCAGCATAAGAACCAGACAACTCTTTCTGTTGCCAGAATGGTATTCAAACTCTCTAAATTTCAATAGCTGCAGACAGATGGGAAGAAGAAGACTGAAGATAAAAGTCAATGAATTCCTGAGCAGAAATTCATAATTGACTGAGATAATGGCACTTGAAAAAGGCAGCTTTAAGTCTAGAAGACATACTTTATTATTTTTTCTCTTTTTTAAAAAGGGAAATATGTTTCATTGGCATACAATTGCTTTATAATATTTTGTTCATTTCTGCTATGCAGCAAAGTGAATCCACAATATATAGTATACACGTATCCCCGCGCTCTTCGACCTCCCTCCCACCTACCCCCAGCACACTCATCTAGGTCACCACAGAGCACCAAGCTGAGTTCCCTGTGCTATACAGCAGGTTCCCACTAGCTATCTATTTTATACATGGTAACGAACATGCAGCAATCCCTATGTCCCAATTCATCCTACCCTCCTTCCCCACCTCCATGTCTACATGTCTATTCTCTACATCTGTGTCTCTATTCCTGCTCTGCAAATAAGTTCATCTATACCATTTTTATAGATTTCATACATATGCATTGATAAACACCATTTGTTTTCCTCTTTCTGACTTACTTCACACGGTATGACAGACTCTAGGTCTATCCAGATGGCTATAGATCATCCAGTACCTTTCTTTTTCATTGCTGAGTAATATTCCACTGTATATATGTACCGCATTTTCTTTATCTATTCATCTGTTGATGGACATTTAGGTTGTGTCCCTGTCCTGTCTATTGCAAATAGTACTGTGATGAGCACTGGGGTAAGTGTTTTTTTTTGAATTATGGTTTTCTCAGGGCTTATGCCTAGAAGTGGGATTCATAATGCACATCTTGGGCTTTACTGTTTTTTGCTTTGCATGTTTGTTGTTTGTGTTGTCCTCATGGCGTGCTGTGATTCATGGGGTTGCAAAGAGTCGGACACGACTGAGCGACTGAACTGAACCGAACTGAACTGAACATGGTGCAGGTGGAGAAAAATGTGTTTCTTAAACAAATAAATAAAGATTTATGATAAATGTTGTCAATCCTTCTTACAAATATAATGTAATAAAAATGAGAGATAAAGTGTATTATATATCCATGGACTAGCTTTAAAAGAAAAAAATTTAGGTGAATAAATATGTATAAACATATCATGTATTCTATATAGCTTTCTCAAAAGAAGCCAGTTTGCAAAGTGAAGTTCTGGTATAAACTATCTATATTTTCAGGATACAAATACTTCATTTTTCTACAAAAAAAACTTTTCCTAAAATCTGTGTTTCCACTTCAATAAGTTAGCAACTTCGGGGCTAGGAAACAAAAGTATGTCAACAAAGAGACTTGTTATTAATAATATGATGCCATTTTGTCTAATACAACTTTAAAATATATATAAAGAACCAAGTATTTTATCTTAAAATTCTCTGTAATTTGTTTCCCAACTGTCTACAACAAAAATAATTTTTATATGAAAAATACATATTTCATAAGAAAATCTGTTCCTTACAAACTAGTACAGCCACTATGGAGAACAGTGTCAAGATTCCTTAAAAAACTGGAAATAGAACTGCCATATGACCCACCAATTCTGCTGCTTGGCATACACACTGAGGAAACCAGAATTGAAAGAGACATGTGTACCCCAATGTTGATCACAGCACTGTTTACAATAGTTATCCAGATGTCCATCAGCAGATGAATGGATAAGAAAGCTGTGGTACATATACACAATGGAGTGTTACTCAGCCATTAAAAAGAATGCATTTGAATCAGTTCTGAGGTGAATGAACTGGAGCCTATTATACAGAGTGAAGTAAGTCAGAAAGAAAAACACCAATACAGTATACTAACACATATATATATATCGAATTTAGAAAGATGATAATGATGAACCTATATGCGAGACAGCCAAAGAGACACAGATGTAAGCGACAGTCTTTGGGACTCTGCGGGAGAGGGCGAGGGTGGGATGATTTGAGAAGGTAGATTGAAGCGTGCATATTATCATATGTGAAGAGGGTCACCAGTCCAGGTTCAATGCATGAGACAGGGTGCTCAGTGCTACTGCATCCGCCTGGGGGATGGGATGGGAAAGGGAGAAGAAGAGGGGTTCTGTATGGGGAGCACATGTGTACTGGTGGCTGATTAATGTCGATGTTGGGCAAAAATCACTACAATATTGTAAAGTACTTAGCCTCCAATTAAATTAATTAATTTTTTAAAAAAGAAGATCTATTCCTTCCATGACAGATTCCTTTTAACTGAAAAATTTGTGTAAAATGAATGTTTTGTGTATATACCAACCTTTAAACACACATACTTATATTTATATCTATATCCATATCAATTTCTGTTAATCAACTACAAGAAAATCTCAAAATATAATATTATTTTATTTTAGTTCATTAAAACTCCTTAAAATGCTCCTCATTTATATCCTAGATATGCAAAGTAGAATGAGGAGACTCAACTCAACGTGCTACTTTATTTTAAAGTTATTTTCAGAATCTATGTATATGATTATTAACTTTGAGCATGAATGCAAAATTAAGCCTCAACAGGTAAATACACTGGAATTTGATAAATTTTTTATCCAAAGAGTAACACATATCAGAAATCCTTAATTCTATGAGAAAGCAATTTGCCTTTTTAAATACAAAAAAAAAAATAGATATACAAAAAGGTGTGCAATCTGCTGTTTATTTGAAACAATGATAAACTTGTAGAACTTGAAGTATCTCTCAGTTCAGTTCAGTTCGGTCACTCAGTCGTGTCCAACTCTTTGCGACCCCATGAATCGCAGCACTCCAGGCCTCCCTGTCCATCACCAACTCCTGGAGTTCACTCAGACTCACGTCCATCGAGTCAGTGATGCCATCCAGCCATCTCATCCTCCGTCGTCCCCTTCTTCTTCTGCCCCTAATCCTTCCCAGCATCAGAGTCTTTTCCAATGAGTCAACTCTTCGCATGAGGTGGCCAAAGTACTGGAGTTTCAGCTTTAGCATCATTCCTTCCAAAGAAATCCCAGGGCTGATTTCTTTCAGAATGGACTGATTGGATCTCCTTGCAGTCCAAGGGACTCTCAAGAGTCTTCTCCAACACCACAGTTCAAAACCATCAATTCTTCAGCGCTCAGCCTTCTTCACAGTCCAACTCTCACATCCATACATGATTACTGGAAAAATCATAGCCTTGACTAGACAGACCATAGTCGGCAAAGTAATGTCTCTGCTTTTGAATATGCTATCGAGGTTGGTCATAACTTTTCTTCCAAGGAGTAAGCATCTTTTAATTTCATGGCTGCAATCACCATCTGCAGTGATTTTGGAACCAAAAATAATAAAGTCTGACACTGTTTCCACTGTTTTCCCATCTATTTCCCATGGAGTGATGGGACTGGATGTCATGGTCTTCGTTTTCTGAATGTTGAGCTTTAAGCCAACTTTTTCACTCTCCTCTTTGACTTTCATCAAGAGGCTTTTCAGTTCCTCTTCACTTTCTGCCATAAGGGTGGTGTCATCTGCATATCTAACCAGAAAGTAATACTCTAAGTGAAAGGTCTCTAAGAAGGTCCGATAACTTGAGACAAATTAAGGAACAAATGACATTGGAAGTGATATATGCAAGATTTAAATTGTGAAGATCCAAATATTCAATATAAAGAAGTAGAATCACTGCAGGATTTGAAACAATCACAACATAAACAGTTGAGTTTAGAATTATTACCCAGGCAGTATTGCAATGGGTCGACTAGAGACAGTGGAATCTCAAAGAAAGATAGGTTAGGAAGTTACACAGATAAAAAAGAAACTCAAATGAAGGTAATGGGAACTAAACGAGGAAGATATATTCAAGAGTTTTTTGAAGAAAATATAATACAATTTAGGAATTACCATATTTCACCAATTTTAATGTGGACAATTTCATATTTCATTTTAAATATTTCAATAATTGTTATAATCACTGAGGCACAGGTGACTATTATGTCTTAATTGTATGAAAGTATAATTTTCAAAAAGATAATATTGTGCCTCTCATACAAGTTTAAAATGAACTTGTCTAAGATTAATTAAGTGCATTAATTAAAGAAACCAGTAAGATGCTAAAACCAGTTCAAAGTACAATTTGAAGAAAAACATATATATGTAAACAATTTAGAAAGTTGAAATAAGTTTGCTAAGATGAAAAATTGGTTCATATGTATAAAGCAATGAAGTATAATTAGTGGACTCATATTTTTAACTAGGAAGAAATTTTCTCTGTCATAAAAAAATGCTCTTTTATTTCTATGAATAAGAATCCCTTGCTTTTAATTCTTTTTAAATTACTAAACATCTACCTCAGTAGAACCGTATAATAGACTAAGTAACAGAAAGACAAACATGTGCACATCTCCACACAATCAGAAAATACAAAGAGAGTTTACTAGGTAACGTCCAGCACTGCACTAAAAAGAATACCCATTCATCTCCTCTGGTATTTCCTAGTGAGGACAATGTTTTCTGACTGTTTTTCATTGCCTTATCATGCTCACCTATAAAAATCAGAAATACCAAAACTTGGCAGTGAATGGGTTTCAGAGGCTTGGCATGGAAGCTCAGAAACCAAAGTAGAGTACTCATATGATCACAAGGAATCAAACAGCTGGTGGATCAGGTGCATTCAGCAACATTCCTGAACTTCAGCTGATGAAAGAAGTCAATAGCACCATCAACTAACTGGATGCAATTGACAACATTAGACTACTTCCTCCAATAACAGCAGATGACATCTTTTTCTCAATCTAATTTGGAATATTTACCCAGATGGACCACATTTTGTGTCATAAAATGCCCATTAACAAGTTTAAAATAATAGAAATCATGCAATGTCTGTTTCCAGAACACAAAGGAATATGAGAAATCAATAAAAGAAAGATAGCTGGAAAATTCCTCACATAGTTGAAGATGAAACAATGCCCCTCTAGATACCACTCAAGTCAAAGAAGAAATCTTAAGATTATTTAATAAACATTTTAATGAGATGGTTGGATGGCATCACCAACTCGATGGACATGAGTTTGAGTAAGCTTTGGGAGTTGGTGTGGGACAGGGAAGCCTGGAATGCTGCAGTCCATGGGGTCGCAGAGTTGGATACTACTAAGCGACTGAACTGAACTGACAACTTATCAAAATTTGTGGGGTACAGTATAGTAATGATTAAAGAAAAATATATAATATTGAATGTATGCATTAGAAAATAGGAAAGATCTAAAATTAAAAATCTGTTTCCATATTAAGACAGTAGAAAAGTGGACAAATTAAATGCAAACTAAGAAGAAAGAAATAATAAGGCTAGAGCAGAAATCAATACCAAAAATAAGAAATCAGAAGCTAGTTCTTTGAAAAGATTGCTAAAATAAATAATTCTCTAGCCAGATTAGGAAAAAATGAGACAAGACACAAATCACCAATGTCAGGAATAAGAGGAGGTGTTACTAGAGATCTTAAGGACATTAAAAGAAATTATGAACAATTCTAAGCCCACAGATTCATAACCTAGATAAAATGAAACAATTCCTTGGAAAATGCAGTGCATCAAAACTCACACAAGAAGACCATCTCGATGGGCTTATACACTTATAGTTAAAAAAAAAAAGAAGAAGCAAGTATACAACATCTATCTACTTAACCTTGAATGCAGTGGTGGCATTTTAGATACTGCACCAAAGGCATGATTGATGAAAGATAGGATTGATAACCTTGGCTTCATTAAAATTTAAAATGTCAGCTCTGTTGGGGGGAAAAAAAGTGTCAATAGAATAAAAAGAGCCACAGTCTGGGAGAAAATATTTGTAAAAGATACAACTGATAAAGAACTATTTTCCAAAATACACAAAAAAATCTTAAAACTAACAATAAGTAAAGAAATAGACTTGAATTAAAAAATGGGCATAAGTTCTGAACAGACATCTCACCAAAAAAGATATCAGGGTGACTAAAGAACACGTGCAGAGATGTTCAGCATTAAATGTGGAGTTGCAAATTAAAACAATGATGACTGAACTTATATACAAAAAAGACATAGAGTCATAGATGTAGGAAACAATCTTATGATTACCAGAACTAGAAATAATCAGTGAATAAGTTCAGAGCAAACCCCAGCTGATTCTTTACCAGCTGAGCCACAAGGGAAGCCCAAGAATACTGGAGTGGGTAGCGTATTCCTTTTCCAGGGGATCTTCCTAATCCAGGAATCAAACCAAGGTCTCCTGCATTTCAGGTGGATCCTTCACCAACTGAGCTATCAGGGAAACAAAAAAATCTCCTGCATTGGCAGTAAGTTCTTTACCACTAGCGCCACTTGGAAGCCTATGAAAAACCGGTAATATTTCTGGAAAATAATGCATGATCAGTTTAAGTAAATTTAGGTAATATAAACTATTTTTACTATTTTTTAAAGTTCACCAATATTCAGTCACAATAAAAGAAATAACATTTATTTCCTTTAAAGGTGTTGTTAGTTAATTCTGTATAAAAATTATTGAAGGGCCTTAACCAGAAAACAATTAAAATATACATGATCATTCTTAAATAAGAATATTACTAAAGCACTTAGACTTACCAATTTTTAATAAAAAGTTTGTCTAGAATAATCTTCCTATAGGCTTGGTATTTATTCATAGCCATTAGTACTGGATACTGATACTAAACAGAGTTTTGATCAGAACTTTGATTCTACAAAAAAGGACTCCTTTCAAGTTTTTACATCTTTTGACAGAGTTAAAAGTGTCGCTCTATACCAGCAACACTGTAAAGTATTACAAGCCTGTTCTTGACATAATCTTTGCTCTGCAACTGGCATTTCTTTCTTTCACTCATTCATTCAATGACTTCTTGGAGGAAGAGTCTCATCTTCTTAGCTTTATCTATGAAAATCTAAAATATATAAGAGCAAAGATCAGGAAAAAGAACACAAATCAAAAATTCAACATAAGGCCAAAATTTACAAAACCAAAAAAATGAAGGAGCTAAACTAAACTGAAGATCAAAGGTCAGGTGAAAAGCTAAACACAAATAAAAACAAAAAAAGGCACACAGTGAGCTATAACCCACCAATTCACTCAATTCCCATCCGAACAGCAAATGAAGTTATTTGTGCCCATTCCTTAAAGTTAAGGCAGAAAGATGTCTAAGAAAAATGCCCTCATTTAATAAAGCAAAATTACTGAAACATCCTTTGGTGTCTTTAGCTTGTTGTTAATTCAGACTAGCAAGAATGAGTGGCTAATGAATCCATGGATGTTGTTTCAGTTTTTTAGGCTAACACTAACTTAGCTCCCAGGTGGCTCAGTGGTAAAGAATCTGCCTGCCAATGCAAGAAAAGCAGGAGACGTGGGTTCAATCCCTGGGTCAGGAAGATCACCTGGAGGAGAAAATGGTAGCCCACTCCACTGTTCTTGCCTGGAAAATCCCATGGACAGAGGAGTCTGGCAGGCTACAGTCCATGGGATCTCAAAGAGTCAGACAAGACTAGCAAATAAGCCCACATGCAAACTTAGCTCCAAGAAGTTTAAAAGTTACTGTTGACCTATGCCTTTTCTGTTCATGGCCTTCTCAAGGCAAGAATACTGAAGTGGTTTGCCATTCCCTTCTCCAGTGGACCACATTCTGTCAGACCTTTCACCATGACCCGCCCATCTTGGGTTGCCCCGCAGGCATGGCTTGGTTTCATTGAGTTAGACAAGGCTGTGGTCCTAGTGTGATTAGAATGACTAGTTTTCTGTGAGTATGGTTTCAGTGTGTCTGCCCTCTGATGCCCTCTTGTAACACCTTCCATCTTACTTGGGTTTCTCTTACCTTGGGCATGGGATATCTCTTCAAGGCTGCTCCAGCAAAGCACAGCCGCTGCTCCTTACCTTGGATGAGGGGTATCTCCTCCCACCTCCCTTCCTGACCTTCAACATGGGATGGCTCCTCTAGGCCCTCCTGCGCTTGCACAGGCACCACTCCTTGGGCGTGGGGTTGCTCCTCCTGGCCGCAGCCCCAGGCCTCGGGCACCGCCCCTGGCCTCAGACGCGGGGTAGCTCCTCTGGGCCGTCGCCTTTGACCTCGGAATCGGGGTAGCTCCTCTCAGCCGTTGCCCCTGGCCTCCCACGTGGGGTAGCTCTCGGCCACGCTTAGTGTGCTGGCCCGCCGCCTCCGCCTGCACTTAGTGCTTCAGCCCACCACCACCACTGGGTTTTTCCAGTAGTCATGATTGGATGTGAGAGTTGGACTGTGAAGAAGGCTGAGTGCCGAAAAATTGATGCTTTTGGACTGTGGTGTTGGAGAAGACTCTTGAGAGTCCCTTGGACTGCAAGGAGATCCAACCAGTCCATTCTGAAGGAGATCAACCCTGGGATTTCTTTGGAAAGAAAGATGCTAAAGCTGAAACTCCAGTACTTTGGCCACCTCATGAGAAGAATTGACTCATTGGAAAAGACTGTGATGCTGGGAGGGATTGGGGGCAGGAGGAGAAGGGGACAACCAAGGATGAGATGGCTGGATGGCATCACCGACTCGATGGACGTGAGTCTGAGTGAACTCCAGGAGTTGGTGATGGACAGGGAGGCCTGGCGTGCTGCGATTCGTGGGGTCACAAAGAGTCAGACACGACTCAGTGACTGAACTGAAGTGAGCTGATGCCTTTTTTGTCTCCAAGGCATTCTTAGTAGAAAATTCTTGGGTATGATACACATTTCTCTCTCCCAAGATATAGAACAAACTCTTTTGCTGGCACAGCAGCCTCCTTTTTGGCTCTTCATCTATATACTGGGAATAGTAATGCTTGGCATATAAGATTGATTGGTAGAAAATATTTATATTTTATGACTATAAAATATTTTGAGCTTCTCTATAGAGTACTCTATATATATGACAAATCTGCATTACTGTGATAGTAAATAAAGGCACAGTTCCTATGCATGCATGCTAAGTCACTTCAGTTGTGTCCAACTCTGCAAACCTATGGGCTGGAGCCGCCCAGGCTCCTCGCTCCGTGGGATTTTCCAGGCGCGAATACTGAAGCAGATTGATATGCCCTCCTTCATGAGACCTTCTCAAACAGGGAAGCAAATCGGCATCCCTTAAGTCGCCTGAAAGTGAAAATAAAAGATAGCTCAGTCCTGTGTTACTCTTATTCTTCAGGCCAGAATACTGGAGTGGGTCGCCTTTCCCTTCTCCAGGGAATCTTCTCAATCCAGGGATCAAACCCAGGTCTCCTGCATTGCAGGCAGATTCTTTACCAGCTGAGCCACAAGGGAAGCCCAAGAACACTGGAGTGGGTAGCCTATCCCTTCTCCAGGGGATCTTCCCAACCCAGGAATCAAACCAAGGTCTTCTGCATTGCAGGTCAATTCTTTACCAACTGAGCTATTAGGGAAGCAAAAAAATCTCCTGTGTTGGCAGTAAGTTCTTTACCACTAGCACCACCTGGAAGCCTGTGAAAAACTGGTGATATTTTTTGCTAATCCATGGAAGAAAAGTTATGACCAACCTAGATAGTATATTCAAAAGCAGAGACATTACTTTGCCTACTAAGGTCCGTCTAGTCAAGGCTATGGTTTTTCCTGCGGTCATGTATAGATATGAGAGTCAGACTGTGAAGAAGGCTGAGTGTTGAAGAATTGATGCTTTTGAACTGTGGTGTTGGAGAAGACTCTTGAAAGTCCCTTGGACTGCAAGAAGATCCAACCAGTCCATTCTGAAGGAGATCAACCCTGGGATTTCTTTGGAAGGAATGATGCTAAAGCTGAAACTCCAGTACTTTGGCCACCTCATGAGAAGAGTTGACTCATTGGAAAAGACTGTGATGCTGGGAGGGACTGGGGGCAGGAGGAGAAGGGGACGACCCAGGATGAGATGGCTGGATGGCATCACTGACTCAATGGACATGAGTCTGAGTGAACTCCGGGAGATGGTGATGAAAAGGGAGGCCTGGCATGCTGCGATTCATAGGGTCGTGAAAAGTCAGACACGACTGAGCGACTGAACTGAACTGAACTGATGGAAGATGGCTATGTTTCATTATTGTAAAGTGCATGTAATATATTATTGAAATAAGAGCTAAAAAGACATTTTTTGGTTTAGGTGCTAGTGAAAATTTTTTTTAACTCCAAGCGAAGTACACAGTGTCATAAAGAACACTGCTACTGCTGCTAAGTTGCTTCAATCGTGTCTGACTCTGTCTGTGCGACCCCACAGATGGCAGCCCGCCAGGCTCCTCCGTCCTTGGGATTCTCCAAGCAAGAACACTGGATTGGGTTGCCATTTCCTTCTCCAGTGCATGAAAGTGAAAAGTGAAAGTGAAGACGCTCAGTCGTGTCCAACTCTTAGTGACCGCATGAACTGCAGCCCACCAGGCTCCTCTGTCCATGGGATTTTCCAGGCAAGAGTACTGGATTGGGGTGCCATTGCCTTCTCCTATAAAGAACTTTAAAAATGGCTAATCTTTAGCAGTTACAGAACACATGTTAGGCATGTAACCTGGGGGATACAGTGGTAGAAAGCTAAAACCTCTTCTCTGTAAAAATTTCTACTACTTATTTATAAAACACAGGCTGGTGGTTCACCTTGACATTTTTTTTCTGTCAAGAACTCCTGCTTTTTGTCCATTATGTATGTAGCATATTTACTTTGAAATGTTTCATCTACCAAATGAAATTTTATTACAGAATACTGGAGTTGGGTAGTCATTTCCTTCCCTAGGAAATCTTCCCAATGGAGAGAGAAAATCCAGCCAGGTGTCCTGTAGACAAGCAGATTCTTTACAGTCTAAGCCAGCAGGGAAGCCTGTGCAAAGTAGATAAGATGCAGCTAACTATAAGTTTAATAAGTTGCAACTTCAGATATGCAAGAAATACTCTGAGATAGGTCAGAAACTTGGATTTACATGAAGAAAGGGAGTGCATCAAAGAAGGAATAATAAAGCATTCTCTGAATAATAATTTAAAAAATGGGTAAGAACTCCCACAGATATTTAATTAAAAACACTGAAGTTGAACGAGCTTCCATTTTCTTTCTATATATCTCCCAATAAGTTGGGTAATGCATAAATTCTTCTTGAGGAAGCTCAATCCCTTCCTTATCCCTCACTCCCAACTCTTTCTCCAGTCTACACCTAGTAATTATCACTGTTAACTCAACCACTCCTCTTCTTCACCTACAAAACTATACTGTCAGAATTAGCAACCTCACCTTGAGGGGAGCACAAGATCAGTCAAAAGGACTATTTATAATTCTGATCAGGTGAAGGCCATTCTTTTAGACACTTAAATGTGATGCTGTTAGAACACTGTACTCCTGATACATTCTTCCACTTGTAAATTACCACTATGTGACAGCCACAGTAGACAGCACTATGAGGGTGTTGGGTGATGGGAAAGAGATAAATAGAACACACTCCTGATTTTAAGTATCCATGTGTGTGTGTGTCTATATGTGGGTGTGTGTGTTTGTGTGTGTCCTCAGTCACTCAGTCATGTCCAACTCTTTGCAGCCCCATGAACTGTAGCCTGTCAGACTCCTCCGTCCATGGAATTTTCCAGGCAAGAATATTGGAGCTGGTAGCCATTTCTCACTCCAGGGTATCTTCCTGACCCAGGGATTGAACCCATGTCTCTCGAATCTCCTGCATTGGCAGGCAAGTTCTTTACCACTAGTGCCACCTGGGAAGCCCTACATATTCATGAGCTATAATGAAAAATGAAAGGAATGGAAATGCGTGTTTTTACTGCAACATTTTCTCGGGTCAGTTCAATGTCCCACCCATAATAGAAGCAAAGCAATCATCAATAAAGGCTGACTGCATCATTTACAACCAACAAATCATATTTAAAGCAGTTATTGAAATATATTTTAATAGAAAACAACTTTTCAACTTCAATATTAGAATGTTTGGGAAGAACATACGTGAACAACCTCATGAGATTACTTTCTTTCCTTTTCTTTCCCTCTTCTCTCTCCTTCTCTCTTTCCCTTCCTCCATCCCCTCCGTTCTTCTTTTGAATTTTATGTATTTCTAGAAAAGATCAGATCCATCACTGGAAATATCTGAATAGCTACTATTCTTTTAATATTAATAAAATATAATAATAATTGTATATATCACAAATGTCATATCTAAAGTGTTAAAGCAACAGAAGTCTCTATTTTTGCCTCAGTTTCATAATATGCCATAAGTACAGGCATAAAAAAATAAAGAAGTACTGGTTATTTTTAAAAATAAATAGAAAAAATAGATTAAATATGGAAATCTAGAAACATTTTCTTTTTCACTTTTGAACATCAGATGAAAATAATCAAGAGAAGCAATTCACAGTTTTGTACAGAAACACCAAAGCTCCTAATATTCTATTAAAAACATATGTTTACTAACTTTAATTAAATATATTTGAGCCCTGGTGTTTACTATCTAATAGTATATGTGTTGAAATTTTTTAGAAATAAAATGCTACAAGTTTAGTTAAGATGGAAGTATATATTAAATAGATTCAAATGTTAACTGAACATACAACATCAATATGAATAATAATAAACACGTTAGTATGAATTGTGTGTGACTCTATTTACAATAGTCGCTTGCTGAACTCATGATACTGTAAGGCAAGGTTTGTGACTATTTTTCAGATATGTGAAAAAGCAGTTTATTATTCTCTCCTACATTCTCTGGGTTTTTATAGGCCAGTTCATTTTGTCTCCACTGTGAAATACCTTAAAAGGTAACACGGTATTCTGACTCTAGTAGTAATTTATTATACCCGTTAATCTTGTAAAATTGCCCTCTGGATGTAATAATTTGTTATTCTTTTATTAGACCTTCTTCTGCATACTGTGTTTATCATAAAGATGTCACCATTGTGATGCCTAGCAACCATTACAATGTTCTGGAAGTGTTTGCATATATTTTCCTGGGGGAGAGAGCCGCGTGGTCCCTGCATGGGAGAGCTGTCAGTGTATTCTGATGTATGAGGATAAAAGGAGCCCCTGCTGCAGACTCCAATAAGCTCAAGTCACAGCCTGAAAGCAGTGACTTGGGCATCACCATACCGTGTTAGAAAATGTGTCAATTATCACATGGACCGCCTAAGGGTATTGCCTGGGTCCAGGTCATAAAACCATCAAGACTGAAGGGGGAGAAAATTGATGAAGAAGTAAGTTGAATTAATTGATAACAAGCAGGACTGTGTATGGAGGGTCGTTGTAACTCAAGACCCCCAAATTTCTGTCTGAAAAGCTTCCTATGGATGACCCCATGAGTAAAGCTAAAGCTGTCTATCTTCTCCAATATAAAATACCTATAACTGGCAATTTAGACATTTCTTAAAAATCAGTAGGTAGTTGTCAAACTAGTCAAGAAGCCATAAGAAAAACAAAATCATGCTAATAATGTTATAGTAGTTTTGCTATTATTGTGATTCTTAATATGCAACGCGGCTATATGATGTGAACACAATGGGGACCACTTAAATATGTAGTCTGGAGCCCAAACCATGAGAGCTGTGTGCACCGTTTAGGTAGCTTACTGTGCAATTTACCCAGAAAAAAGGGAAAATACAAATTTTTCATACATTTATAGTGGTTTCTGAGCTGCTTCAGTGATCTCCCTTTTCAACCTTCCTTGTGTCCGCCTTGAACGCTAAATCATACTTAAAGCATTTGTAGCAGAAGAGTTCCTTTAAGAAATCACTGTTCACTAAGCTTGAGAATAATCATTAAAGAAACCTGCTGTCTATACAAGATGCTGAAACGTCCAGTCAATCAAGCAGTTTTGTGGAAAAATTAAATTGTGTTAAACAACAACAAAGATATCACAATTTGTTTGATAAAACTGAGTAAATACTTTTCTCAAAACATTCAGGCAGTCAGCCACACATGGATGATGAGGCATCAGGATCACTGCCTCAGACTTTTTCAAAAGGAATCACATCATTCTCAAAATACAGTTAGGTTGTAGGCACACAGATCAGAAAGTTACCTGCTGCTTTACTGATGATAAAAAATTTCCCTATTCTCAAATTTTAGTTTTATAAAAACATACAAAAAGACAATGTCATTTTTGCTTAAAATATAATAGATGATTTATTTTTCATAATGATGGTAATGGTTTTAGAGATGATAATGATAAATATTTCCCAGTATAGCTTTGTCATCTGGCACAAGATGCTTTATTTGAACAAATTTTGCATTAGAAGGAGCCATATCAGGAAAAACTTGGTTCATTACAAAAAAAAAAAAGGTGTTCAGTTTTGTCCAAGTCTTTTCAACCCCATGGACTGTGTAGCCCACCAGGGTCCTCTGTCCATGGAATTCTCCAGGCAAGAATACTGGAGTGGATAGCCATTCCTTTCTCCAGGGGGGTCTTCCCAAGCCACGGATTGAACCCGCATCTCCTGCAGATTCTTTACCATCTGAGGCACCAAGGAAGCCTAACTTCATTAAAATATTGAATTAATTTAAAACCTCTCATCCCTTCAATTCAAAGCATGTTCTCATTACTGGTCTATATTCCAGAGAAGCAGGAAGAAGTTTTACTAAGCTTTGTCTCTCATTTATTCTATTATTGCATGAATTGGTAGTATTTATCTGTACATATAATGTGAGATAGCAATACAATTTTCCAAAGAGATTTTAAGCTTTAATTTATACACTATGTGATGAGTAAGAAATTATGGACTCTGGAATCTAGAAACTTACCTTTGTATGTGATAGATAGGTAAATAGAGACCTTCATATAAAGTCTAGGACATTTAGGTTATATATTTTTATTTTTTATTATTTTTGATACATAAATATTTAATTTTGGTTGAAGTAGAGTTGTTGTACAACATTATACAAATTACAGGTATACAGTATAGTGATTTACAATTTTTAAAGGTAATACTCCATTTACAGTTATCTCAAAATATTGGCTATATTCCCCTTGTTGTATACTATATCTGTGTATACATCCATGAAGCTTACTTTATACACAATATTTGTACCTCTTAGTCCCCATTTTCTTTTATTGGCCTTTCCCTTTCCTCCTCCCCACTGGTAACCTGAAGTTTGTTCTCTATATCTGTGAGTCTGCTTTCTTATGTTATATTCAATAGTTTGCTACATTTTTTTAGATTTCATATATAACTGACATCATAGAGTATTTGTCTTTCTCTGTCTGACTTAGTTTATTAGTATAATGTCCTCCAAATCCATCCATGTTGCTGCAAAAAGCAAAAATTTATTCTTTTTAATGGCTAAATAGAAGTTATATATTTTTTTAATGTATAATAACACCTGATCACTGTACTTCATAGAACTGCTTAAAAACCAAATGGAATAATTGCTGTTAAAATGTTTTAGAAACAATGGTGTACTACAGAATAATAGTTATCATTATCCACATTAGAGCTCCCAGGTGGCACTAGTGGTAAAGAACTTGCCTGCCAATGCAGGAGACATAAGAGGTGCTGGTTTGGTCCTTGGGTTGGGAAAATCTCCTGGAAGGGAAACAGCAAACCATTCCAATGATCTTGCCTGAAAAACCCCATGGACAGAGGAGCCTGGAGGGCTACCGTCCATGGAGTCACAAAGAGTGGGACACGACTGAAGCAACTTAGCACACACATCCACATTAGGCTTAAACTATTTTAGTCTATCACTATTGCCTATTATTATTATTTTCAAGATACACTCAATTATTAATTGCCTAAGACTTTAGAAACAGACTAAAATCTTACTTTTCATTGCTATATAAATAAGAGAAAAGCTTTTCCAGATAAATATCAGGTAATCGACTTACAAAGTTTTTTCTTCCTCTCTTGACTATGATACCAGGAGTTTGTTCTGAAATAGGAGAGATTGTAAAACTCTTTCCCAAACATATTTTAAAAAATCCAAATCTTGGCCTGGAGCTATAGAATGTGAGTTTGATGATGAGCTGGATTCCATGTCTTCAGAGGGATTTCACACAAAGGCTGTAAAGGCAGAGTAGGTTAGGAGGGCAATGACTCTGCAATCTGAAACTCTGTTTCAAAGATAATATTAGACCAAATTCTATTAAAAAATAACAGTAAGAATTGTATTTGGACACTAAAAGTTAATTGGGCCCACGTTAATATTGTGGAGTGTGGAGGAAAAAGAAAAGTATTAGTTGCTCAGTTGTCTCCAACCTCATAGACCCTCTGTCCATGGAACTCTCCAGGCAGAAGTCCTGGAGTGGGTTGCCATTCCCTTCTCCAGGGGATCTTCCTAACCCAAGGACTGAACCCAAGTTTCGCACATTGCAGGCAGATTCTTTACCATCTGAGCCACCAGGCAAGCCATGGAAAAAAATACTTTAAAACTGACCTGAGTTGTTTGCTATGGTTTTCCATGAAGAAGTTTGTTTATTTTATTGCAACAAATTTTTCTAGGTATATCAAAGGAAGGAAATAGACCACTCTTCGAGCAAGATAAATGGAAATTTTGTAATGAAAACTCTGGTATCTCAGGTTTACAATAATACCTACTCAGCTGTACTTGTGACATAATAGCTCATAAAGAAGTACTACCTGTAGAAGAACCATATTCTCTTGGATAATACATAAAGAACAAGCTGATATTCAGACTGGGGTAACCCTTCAAGCCATAACAGAATTGCTTCAGAATTAGCTCTCTAATAATTGTGTGTATTAGCTACTTAGTTGTGTCCAACTCTTTGCGACCCCATGCACTATAATCTACCAGGCTCCTCTATCATGGAATTCTCCAGGCAAGAATGCTGGAGTGGGTTGCCATTTCCTTCTCCGCTAATAACTGACAGAATGCAAATAATTAAATTAATAGAAAATAGAATGTGGTTTATTGGGTGGAATTAGATTCATCTCCAGTGACAGAAACCTGAAATAAAAGCTAAAATAAAGCTACCTTTTTTTCTTTCTTTTTTTTTTCCACATAAACAAAGTTGGGAATAAGCCCCTCAGGGCTCTCACATGTGCCAAGATTAAAAGTAATTGGAGTTTCTTACATCATCAACATGTAGGTTTTACCTCTTTGTCTAAAATGGCTCTTCAAGCTCCAACATCCCAAATTCACATTCTAACCAAAAGGAAGGCTGCAGGATAAGAAAATGTGCATTATTAGGAAAAAATACTAAGCTACTGATGTGATTAAAGGCCAGAGAATTTTGTTTACTTCAGTGTATTACTGGAGGTTGCTTAAACTGGCTGCTCTTCATTTGGGTGGGGCTTCCCAGGTGGCACTAGTGGCAAAGAACCCACCTACCAATGCAGGAGACGTAGACTCAGGTTCCATCTCTGGTTCTGGAAAATTCCCTGGAGAAGGCCATGGCAACCCATTCCAGTTTTCTTGCCTGGAGAATCCCACAGACAGGGAAGCCTGACAGGCTGCAGTCCATAGAGTCACAAAGAATTGGATATGACTGAAGCGACTTAGCACTTTGAGGGACACAAATTTCATCCATCTTTTCTCTTCATTCTTACTTAGTTTAAACAGCTGGACTTGGAACACAGACAGTTCCATCATTGGAAGGAGAAGATATAGAACTCATGGGCAATGTTTAAAGTCCTGAACCAAAAGGTGATACACATCCGTCACTTTGACTCATCTTTTATTGGCAAGGATGCCATTACATGGCTACATTTAGAAGTGACTGAGGCTAAGTAATCCAGTGTCTGCCTGGGCATCTACCTCCCAGCTACAAATTTATTCCACAAATGTTCTATATATTCCTTCTAAAGACATCTGTGACAGACACACACACAACATCTTCATTTACTGGAACAGCTAAACAGCTGTGCGCCCAGCTAAAGGAAAATAAAAATAAAACACATTCTAGTAATAATAAGAAAATTGAGTCTTGTCTAGAGCACACAATCACAGTAAATGTATTAAAGGATATTATAATTTTAATTTAAAATATTATGTATACAGAAAAGTATATTAGTGCTATCCGAAGTAAAATGACTAAGGAACAGTATAGCAAGAATATCTTCATGAACAGATAGAGATTAGCAAAGCTAAACAGTTTAGATCGATTTTAATAACCAATTCAAATTGCTTTTGTTTAACAGCTAAAGTAATTACACTTTAAATCATATTAATTGCTTCGCTAATACATTCTTAACATGTCAGTTCCTTTTCTTATCCAAATTAGTGGATTCCTCTAGAGAACTTATCATCCATACTGTACTTTGGTCCACCTCCAGAGAAATAAATAACTAGTGAGTTTGGAACAATTCACAAAACTATTGAAGATATTTGCTAATTTACTCACTTAAAATTAATTGATACTTAATTGTCCCAAACACAAATTTAGGCATTCAGGATACAATAATATAAAAAAGTAAAATGCCATAGTCTTATGGAACTTGTACAGTATTACAGTAAGGAGAAGGGACTATAAACACATACTATGGAGCACATTATTTAAGAATTAAGGCTACTTTTTAAAAAGGATGTGGGATAATGAGGTGAGGTACATTTACTTATAGTTAATGCAGTGAGGAAAAGCAACTTTGATAAGGATGACATTAGGAAAGAGATCAAAAGAAATGAGGTGGGAAATGGTGGGTTAAGTGAGTTATAGACAATCCAAAAATGGACTAGCACTAAGTCATGGGAATCTTTTAGGCCATACTAAGGATGTCACCTTTTATTCCAAATAAGCTGGAAAACCCTAAGGTGACATTGAACTTAGAATTACTAATTTCTCTTTTAATGCAATGGAATTACTCAAGCTCAGAGTGACCAGTGAGGAGGAAATTGCAATAGTTCTGAGAGAGATGATAACGTTGGCCTTGAGATGTGGTCCAATAATGGACAAAGTTTGCTGTTGGATTGAATGTGCTGTGAAAAGCAATAAAATAAATCTAGGTTAATCCAAGTACTCTAAAGCAATTGGAAAAATGAATGCATGTTCTATGTTTTGGAGTGCAAGTCACTCAGTTATGTCCAACTCTTTGCGACCTTGTGGACTACACAGTCCATGAAATTGGCAAAGAGTCAGTTGTGGAAGGGAAAGAGAGATTTGGGACACATTACTTTTGAGATATAGGTTTATCTAAGAGTATATTGGAAGTAACCATAATTTGAGAATAACAATATAATCAAATTCATGGAATTTTTATCAAGATGAAATTAGTAATGACATGTAAACCATTCTAGAACAGTGCCTTGCATGCTAAGTCGTTTCAGGCCTAACTCTTTACAACATCATGGACTATATTCTGCCAGGCTCCTGTGTCAGTGGGATTCACCAGACAAGAATGTTGGAATGGATTGCTGTGCCCTCCTTAGGGAAGGAACCCACATCTCTATCTCTTGGTCTCCTGCATTGGCAGGCAGACTCTTTACCACTAGCGCCACGTAGGAAGCCCAGATCAGTGCCTAAAACACAGTAACGGCTCAATAGGGTAAGAAGTTGGACAATGACTCAGAGAGGAGATCAGAAGCAAGGAGTAGAATTGGTGGAGTTTTAGCATCTGGTGATAGTTAAACCAGTTGTGAGTAGATGAGATAACCTAGGTATTGAGTTCTGTTCAGTCACTCAGTCGTGTCCAACTCCTTGTGACCCCCATGAATCACGGCACACCAGACCTCCCTGTCCATCACCAACTCCTGGAGTTCATTCAGACTCACGTCCATCAAGTCAGTGATGCTACCCAGCCATCTTATTCTCTGTTGTCCCCTTCTCCTCCTGTCCTCAGTCCCTCCCAGCATTAGGGTCTTTTCCAGTGAGTCAACTCTTCGCATGAGGTGGCCAAAGAATTGAAGTTTCAGTTTCAACATCAGTCTTTCCAATGAACACTCAGGACTGATCTCCTTTAGGATGGACTGGTTGGATCTCCTTGCAGTCCAAGGGACTCACAAGAGTCTTCTCCAACACCACAGTTTAAAAGCATCAATTCTTCAGCGCTCAGCTTTCTTCACAGTCCAACACTCACATCCATACATGTCTACCGGAAAAACCATAGCCTTGACTAGACGGACCTTTGTTGGCAAGGTAATGTCTCTGCTTTTGAATATGCTATCTAGGTTGGTCATAACTTTCCTTCCAAGGAGTAAGGGTCTTTTAATTTCATGGCTGCAGTCACCATCTGCAGTGATTTTGGAGCCCCCAAAAATAAAGTCTGACACTGTTTCCACTGTTTCCCCATCTATTTCCCATGAAGTGATGGGACCAGATGCCATGATCTTCGTTTTCTGAATGTTGAGCTTTAAGCCAACTTTTTCACTCGAGTATAGATAGACAAAGAAGGAGCCCAGATCCTCGTGTGTGAGCATGCTCAATCACTTCAATTGTGTCTGATTCTTTGAGGCCCTATGGACTGTAGCCCGCCAGGCTCCCGTCCATGGGATTCTGCCGTGCCCTCCTCCAAGGGATATTCCCGACCTAGGGATCAAACTCACATCTCCTGCGTCTCCTGCATTGCAGGCGAATTCTTTATTGCTGAGTCAGGAAGGAGAAGGGAAGCCCTTAGATACTTGATAGCTGTTTAAATCCACTGTTAGAACTGAGAAAAATGAAGACCTAGTAAAGGAAACTGAAAAGCACTAACCAGTGAGGAAAGAGAACTTAATGAACAGGGATAAAGACTTGATGTTTCCAACAAGACATATAGCAGGCCAGAAAGATCAAAATTAATAAATTGAGCAAAATGATATTTTCTTTTTTTGTATTAAAGTATATTTGATTCACAATATTCTGTTAGTTTCATTGTACAACATAGAAATTGAATACTTTTATAGATTATACAATATAATGAGTATATTTCCCTGTGCTGTACAATCCTTACTGTTTATTTTATGCTAGTAATTTGTATCTCTTAATTCCATATCTGGACCCTCTCACCACTCTTCCCCCTACTAGTAACCACTACTTTGTTCTCTGTATCTGCAACTCTGTTTCTTTTTGTATATACTATATGGCTTATATTTAGATTCCACATGTAAGTGATATCGTACAGTATTTTTTTTCTGACTTATTTCACTAAACATAAGAATCTCCACACTGTTGCAAATGGCATAATTTCATTTTTTATGGCTGAGTAATATTCTGTGGCACATTTTCTTTTACCTCATTTTTATTGAAGTAAAAACCACAAATATATGTGTGTATGTATATAAACACACACCCTTAAGATGTACAAAATGATAGTTTGATACACATATTAATCATTAACTGTGAGCCATCAGTGATTTGCTCTTTTATTCTGCATATTCCTAGTCCATGGTGCATATTTACCACATATTCTTCATCCTTTCTGGAGAAGGAAATGGCACCCCACTCCAGTACTCTTGCCTGGAAAATCCCATGGACAGAGGAGCCTGGTGGGCTACAGTCCACAGGGTCGCTAAGAGTCGGACACAACTGAATGACTTCACTTTCACTTTTCACTCTCAGGCATCAGAAAAGGAAATGGCAATCCACTCCAGTATTCTTGCCTGGAGAATCCCAAGGACAGAGGAGCCTGGTGGGCTGCCGTCTATGGGGTCGCACAGAGTTGGACGTGACTGAAGCAACTTAGCAGCAGCAGCTTCACCCTTTCTTCTGTTGATGGACACTTAGTTTCTCTCACATCTTTGCAATTTTAAGTGATGGTGCTGTGAACGCTAGGACACAGGTAGCTTTTTGAATTTGTGTTTTTATTTTCTTCAGATATATACTCAGCAGTAGAGTTGCTGTATCATATGGTAGCTCTATTTCCAGTTTTTTGAGGAACCTTCATACTGTTTTTCTAGTGTCTATACAAAGATACAAGTCCTACCAGCTGTGTACTAGTAGAGTTTTCTTTTCTCCACATCCCTGCCAACATGTTATTTGTAGACTTTTTGGTCATAGTCAGGTATGATGTGATATCTCACTGTGGTTTTGATTTGCACTTCTCCAATGACTAGTAGGAGAAGGCAATGGCAACCCACTCCAGTACTCTTGCCTGGAGAATCCCATGGATGGAGGAGCCTGGTGGGCTGCAGTCCATGGGGTCGCTAAGAGTTGGACAGGACTGAGTGACTTCACTTTGACTTTTCACTCTCATGCATTGGAGAAGGAAATGGCAATCTACTCCAGTATTCTTGCCTGGAGAATCCCAGGGATGGGGGAGCCTGGTGGGCTGCCATCTGTGGGGTCACAGAGCCGGACACAACTGAAGTGACTTAGCAGCAGATGACTAGTAATATTGAGGATCATATCATGTGCCTATTGGCCATCTGTATATCTTCTTTGGGATAATGTCCATTCAGGTCTTCTGCCCATATTTTAATTGGGACGTTTGTTTTTGATGTTGGTTTGTATGAGTTCTTTATACATTTTCATTTGCCTCAAGATATTTTCTGATTTCCTCTTCGGTTTTATCATTGACCTATTGGCTTTTTAATAACATGTTTTTAGTTTCCAAGTGTTTGTGCTTTTCCCATTTTTTCTTCCTGTAATTGTTTTTTAGTTTCATACCATTTTGGTGGGAACAAAAGTTTGAAGTAGTTTCTATGTCCTTAAAATTTGTTGAAACCTGTTTTTTGACCTAATATGTTATGTATCCTGAAGAATGTTCCATATGTACTTGAAAAGAAAGTGCATTCTGCTGTTTTTTTAAATGGAATGTTCCATAGATATCTTTTCACTCCAACTGGTCGGCCTACTGTGTCACTAAGACCACAATTGCATTATTGGTTTTCTGTCGGGATGATCTGTCCATTGATGTAATTGGGATGTTAAATTCCCTACTACTGTTGTATTGCAGTCAATTTCTTCCTTTATATCTGTTAATATTTGATTTACATATTTAGGTCTTCTCATATTGGGTGTGTATATGTTAATAAGTGTACTACCATCTTCCTGTATTGACCTTTATATCACTGTATGATACTCTTCTTTGCCTTTTGTTATACAATCTGTTTCAAAGACTTTTTTTCTAGTATAACTATGACTATCTCCACTTTCTTGTTTCCATTTGCATGAATTGTTTTTCAATCTGTCTTTAGTTCTGAAATGCTTCTCTTGTAAGTGGCATATAGATGGGTCTTTTGACTAGAGCGTGTGTTCCATTAACATTTAAAGTAATTATTGGTAGATATGCACTTTTTGAAATTTTATTATTTGCAACTTTTTTTTTAAGTTCTTCCCTGTTCTTTTTTCTTTTAGTTTCTTCTCTTGCAGTTTGATGATTTTATTTAGCTGTATGCTTATGCTAATTTATTTATTTTTTGTGTATATATTGCAGGTTTATGACTCTTGTATGTCAGCCTATACCTATATCTTTTTGTTTTAAACACATAGTCCTTTAAGCCAAGCATACTCTGACAGATTACATGTTTGTTACATCCTTCCCATTTTGTGTTTCTGATGCCATGTTTTACATTTTTATGCTTGAAAGTGAAAGTGAAGTGGCTCAGTCGTGTTCGACTGTTTGTGACCCCGTGGACTGTAGCCCACCGGGTTCCTCCATTTTTATGTTTATCCCTTAACTAATTACTATAGTTTTACTTGATTTTATAATTTTTTTGTCTTCTAATCTTTGGACTAGCTTGTTGACTCAGATAGTAAAGAATCTGCCTGCAATGCAGGAGACTTGGGTTCAATCCCTGGATTGCAAAGATCCCTGGAGAAGGGGATGGAAATCCACTCCAGTATTCTTGCCTGAAGAATATCATACATAGAGGAGACTGGCAGGTTACAGTCCATAGGGTCGCAAAGAGTTGGCCACAACTGAGTGACTAACATTTTCACTTTTCACTAGCTTATTTAAGTTATTGATTCTCAGCCTTTATTGTATATTGCTTTTAGTTTTTTCCTCTCCTATATAAAATTACTTGCTTTTCTTTTCCACTTAGAGAAGATCCTTTAACATTTCTTTCAGGATCAGTTTAGTATTAATAAACTCTTTCAATTTCTGCTTGTCTGAGAAGTTCTTTATTCTCAATTCTAAATTATAATCTTGCTGGGTAGAGTATCATAGGTTGCTTTACCTTTCAGCTTTTTAAATATATCTTGCCACTCCTTTATGGCCTGCAAGGATTTTGCTCAAAAATCAGCTGATAATCTTGTGGAGATTCCCTTGTAAATGATTCATTGTTTAACTCGATGACTTTAGAGTCGTCCCTTTAATTTTTGCCATTTTAATTTTGATATATCTTAGCGTGGGTCTCTTTGAGTTCATCTTGTTTGGGACTCTTTGTTTTCTATACCGGGATGTATTTCCATCTTCAGGCATAGGAAGTTTTCAAACACAATTTCATTAAACACATTTTTAACCCCCTTCTCTCTGTTCTTCTGCAATCACCATAACGTAAATGCTGGTACACTTGATGGTCTCAAAGATTACTTAAGCTGGTTACCTTTTTAAAAATTTTCTTTTACTTTTTGTTTTTTTTCTGATGGGGGAATCTCCATTATTATATCTCCCAGATTTCTTATGTGTTCTTCTATATCACCTGGTTTGCTATTCATTCCTTTCACAGTGTTTTTCTTTTCATTTATGGTATTCTTCAGTTCTGATTATCTTTATATATTTTTTTCTAGTTTCTTGTTAAATTTATCTCTGTTCATCTGTTTTGTTTTTTTTTTTTTCTCTAATTCAGTTGGCATTCTTATTACTAATTCTTCAAATTCTTTATCTGGTAAATTGTTTATTTCTGTTTCATTATTTGTGAGTTTTTTTTTTCAGGGTTCCCATCTTACCCTCTTAAGTGAGTTGAATTCCTCTGTTTTCTCATTTTGCTTATATTTCTCTCTGTCTATGAACTTAGGTGAAACAGTTAACTGTGGCAGTCTTTAAAATGTGTCCTCATGTAGGAGTGTCATTATACAATTGGCATGTGCCCAGTGGCTTTAATTGCAGAGCTGAATTTGATGTGAAACAAGTCAGGTTTCTCCCCAGGCTGTGTTGGCAGCAGTCACTTTGGTAGGAAATAGGGCTGGAGCTGGAGGTACTAGGGCTGGAGCCAGGTGTGAGGGAGGGCTTCTCCTCTGCTCAGTGGCCATCATAGCAACAGCACCCTTGGCCTTAGAGGTCAGCACTGATGGAACAAGAGGGGCTAGTGTGGGTGCTCAGCAAAGCTCAGGGCACAGGGTGTGGAGGTTCAGCTGTCATCAGAGACCTGGTCTGCCTCTGATGTGCCACCTATGAAATCACCAGGAATTGCTGCCTCCTCACTATTCAGACTCAGGGTTTCAGTCCCAACAGTATCTCACAGTTGAGCTTTTTCCTCAGTCATGCCAACCCTTCCTCCAGCATGGAGCAGCAACACAAGGCAAACTGTGCTGGAGTATTTGCTTGGCTCAGACTGAGCCGTGCACCAAGGTGGTCACAGAAAAAAAAAAAAAAAACACAACAATCAGCCAGTTTTGTGGTTTCAATGTAGCCCCTCCTCCTGCTTCAGGTGCAAGCAAACATTGGTATACTCTTCATGAGCAGAAATTGGGCTTCCCACAACCCTCCTGTTAATCTCACTGACTCTTCAATCAGCCAAGTGGGCTGAGCTTCCCTTTATCAGACCCCAGAGCTGGGGTGCCCAAAATGTGGTTTGAACAGTTCACTTTCCAGGGGAGGTCTCCACCTTTATAATCTCCCTTTTTCTCTGAGTCTCCTCCCAGGGGCACAGTCTTGACCTAATCACATCTCTTTCTTTCCCATCCAATTCCATATGGATTTTTCCTATAACCTTTGTTGTACAGAAGTGTTTCTGCTAGTCTCCAGTTAGTTTTTAGTGAGAATTGTTCCATATGCAGATGTATTTTTGATGTATTCGTGGGAGAGGTGAGTTCCATGTCCTCCTACACTGCCATCTTGATTCCCTCCTCCCCAAAATGGTACTTTCTTATTGAAGCACTCAAATTAAACGGACTGAGATTTCACAAATGTAACTTGTTCTAACTGAACCCATATTGGCAAAATATGACTCCTGATCCTTATTTTAATTCCATCTCAGAAATATTTGCATTAAAATGTACCTTAACATTTTATTAGAGATCTATATAAAGGCTGCATGTTTAGTCTCCAAAAGTCATCATAACATATGGCATGGGCTCATATTATGTGTTCTTTCCTGACTGCATTCTACAATATACCAAAGATCACCAAAGGTGTTTATCTGTCTATATTCAGTATTCAACTACATGCGGCCCCATGGACTATATAGTCCATGGAATTCTCCAGGCCAGAATACTGGAGTGGGTAGCCTTACCCTTCTCCAAGGGATCTTCCCAATCCAGGGATTGAACCCAGGCTTCCCACATCGCAGGTGGATTCTTTATCAACTGAGCCATCAGGGAAGCTCTCAACTACATTTAATAATTTTTATTTTGTTTTATTTTACCTTACTATTAGAGAATTATTTCCTGACAAAACTTCTATGTTGAGCGTGGTACCTTGGAGGCCTCAGAGTCCAAAACAGAATGGACCAGAATCAACTAGTGACTTAGGAATGAATGGAAAATACTATTTTCCTTCAGAGGGGCAAGAATTCAATTTAATTTACCAGGAAAGGTAGAAAGAATATTGCATTGTCTATTTTCATGTACACATAAGCAACAAAACACACACAAACACATACAGTCATGCATATTTAATATATTTCTAAAATGCGAACTAGGACAAGAACGGACACTCTCAAACAGAGCAAGATCGTATTAACAACTTATCATATCCAATAGAATATTGCCAAAGGTATAGCACAAAAGAAACACTGAAGTTAAACATAATGTTAGAGAACAAGAACTCCTTCTCTAGTCAACAAGTAGTCCAGAGATCTGCCAGTTGCTCAACCTCATGACCTGAGGTGACAGAAGACTCATAGCAGAGTAAAACCAGCTGTATGTACGTGTTGAGGACCCATTGACTGACTGAATCCTTGAATCCATGTACAAACACAAATATAAATGTGTGTACCCTGTGTGTCTGCTTCCTCTCAACTCCCCTCATTAGGTGGGATAAAGGCTCGGGCATAGGTTTAATGTAATTGCTAGTAAATATGGTAACTATTTTCTTTTACTAAAGTTACAAAAATTCTTTGGATTTTATATCAGGGACTAAATTTGTAATGGAAAATGATGTTTGATGGTGTTTAAATGCAGAGTATGTCACTTTATAAAGCATAGGACTCTTTTAAGTTATTTTTTTTTTTAACTTCTTGACATGTGTCACCATTTGGAATTCTGCTCTCATGGGATAAATGCCAGATTACATGGTGTAGTATTTTTATCCTCTGTACTTTCGCTGTAGAAGCATACAACATCAAAGGAAAGGCAGATCACTCACATCAGCAGAAAATGGAATAGGACTATAATATGCTGGCTTTGATCTTGCCTTCGAGTAATTATCTTGGTTACATGCATGCATTGAGAGTAAGATTTGAATTAATAAGGCCAAGAAATCCTAGAAAATGTAAGAGGTATCTTTGAATATAAACTTCACCCATCTTCAAAATGATAGATTGCAGTGGAGCCTACGGAGTTGTTAATTTAAAGCATTAATCCTGAAATGTTATTCTCTCTTACACTTGTCACTTCTATGTTAATACAGCAATCTTAGCAATTAAGACGTTATCACTTATAAGTCCAACTCACCTCTAGTAAATGCTATTTAGCTAACATTCTTCTGTTTCATACAAATTTTCACATAACAGGACCTAAGGTAAAATTTATTATATATTTTTTTAAAGTTATTCTCATAGCTCAGTCCACCATCATTAAAAACTGGTTTGATATTGACTTCAGAAAGATATTGCTTCTGATGCAGAAAGCAAATAATGTCATTAACATCTGCATAGGATTTATCCAACAGAATGAAAGAATATGATATTCTGAGTCAGTCTTTTCATTTCCCATGTAATTGCTTACCAGTATTTATTGCTACATTGGGTGGAGAGGATTCTATTTTTACTTCTATGTGAATAAAAATCACCATGTCTATTGGAAGCTATGTTTCAGAAATATCAAGGACTAATGCTCTCTGGACATTAGAACACTTTTAGCAGCAAATATTGAGTTCATATCATAAGGAGAAACCTGAATAAACTTTGTAGACAACTCAATATGTCTGTAATATTTGAGGATTCAATTCACTTTGTAACTAATTAGCTACGAAGTGTGAGAGGCATAGCATTCATTCGGCACCAAATAGTAGGTGTTTTGCTTGTATGAAACTGTCTCACCAGACACTATGTATTAATCTAATTGGAGATTACTTCACCTACAGAAATATCAAGACTGCTATTATAAACTCATTAACTAATTTGTACCTGAAATAAATGAGAACCAATGCGTTTCATTTGTATCTACCAAATGCAAGTTAAACACACATGAATAGAGCTATAAGCTAGGATAATACAGAAGCAAGCCTCTGCTCCCTTCCACATCATATAAAAAGATGTTTTAAATCTTACAAAGCAGGGTTAGAGGCCATTAGTGGAGCAAACTAACTAAAGAACAAACTTCTTTGAAGAAACCTTCCTTCTTGGGTTTAAAAATAGTTCCTGATTATCTCTAATGAATTAAACTCGTTTTGTAATAAATGAGGTTTGAGAAACCTAGGATTTCTTTTCAAGGAAGCAGCAACCATGCTTTTATGGTTTTTTAAAGTGTCGTGAATTCTGTTTTGTGGTACCCGCA
The DNA here is from genome assembly GCF_042477335.2 of Ovis canadensis. Taxonomy (NCBI): domain Eukaryota; kingdom Metazoa; phylum Chordata; class Mammalia; order Artiodactyla; family Bovidae; genus Ovis; species Ovis canadensis. The sequence goes on from NC_091253.1 coordinate 64,429,846, forward strand.
ATAATAAAATTATTTACTTCCTAAAAGTGGTGTTTTAATTGGGTCTAGTGACTTTTCAAAGGAGCTCAGTATAAGGTACACTTGAAAATAAGGAGAAGTCCAGAACTATGATAGGAAATAGTATGTATTCTTCCCTGTCACAGACTCATAGTTCTCATATGCTCTAGGACATGGTGTAAATTTGCCTCCGTTTGGTTATCTATGAATCGGGTTGTTGTTTAGTCATTCAGTTGTGTCCAACTCTTTGCGACACCATAGACTGTAGCCTGCCAGGCTCCTCTGTCCATGGGATTTCCCAGGCAAGAATACTGGAGTGTGTTGCCATTTCCTCCTCCAGGGCATTTTTCTGACCCAGGGATTGAACCGAAGGTTCCTTCATTGCGAGCAGATTCTTTACCACTGAGCCACCAGGGAAGCAGGTATGAATTGGGATAGGAGCCAAATCAGAACCAAAGTCCAAGGAAAAGTGAGGCTTTGTTTGCACCCACCTCCTAAGTGCTGACAACCAAGATAAGCATACTTATAAGCGTGTGCTAGCTTCCCAGGTGTTACGGGAAAAATGAGACATGTTGGAGGTTTACAGACCAAAGTTAGCTAACCAAAGGTAAGCGTCCAGTCTTTAGCATCTTAAAGGAGAGATGAATCTCATCACGACTGAAGCTGAAGTGCTTGAGGAATTTGTCAATTTACGGGAGAAAAAGGTACGTGAGCAGGTGTATACCAGCAGGATCAGAAATATTCATTAAAAATGGGCACATGTATCACTCAGCAGGCTATCTAGACAAAAATGAGTGAACCTCAGCAATCACAGTTGGCCTGTTATTGCAAAAATTCATCTGGTCTCAGTAGCTTGCATCCCTGCCAACCAAAATTCTGAAAACTGTGTTTTTTCCCTCTCTAACATCGCCAAGTTCCTTGCAGTTTTAAGTGTTGGAGAAAAGGTCAAAGGAGTTAAAGCAGTGGCTGGGAGGACTTCCCATATAAGCAAAGCCCATTCCCAGTGGGTGTTAGATGTTCGTTTTTCCAGCTGAATGAAATCCAGCAGGGTCAGGCTTGGACTGAGGCTCACACCTACCCAGTCCCTTCATCAGGGCTGGGATATTATTAAAGTCGGCTGATTAGGGAGCAATGTGTGTGTCGGCATCCATCAGCCGGGGAAGTGCAACATACCGCTCCAATCTGGCAAGGCATTAGCTTGGCTGTGTGTTCTCACCACCGCCCAATAGTCTCAGCACAAGGGTTCTCTCCCTGTGGACTAAATGACTGCGGTACACTCTTCCAAAAGAAGGAAATATAAGACATCCAGAGTGGTTTAGGAACACCAAATCTTCCTTCTCTGGTTTTTGCTTGAACATAAAAGATATTTAAAATGCCTAAAGTTATTTTGTACCAGAAATGTACTGATTTCAATATCAGCCCAGGATATAAAAGTAAATTATTTCAGTAATAGAAAATACGGTGGTGCAAAATCCCCTCAACAAACAACAGCTCCTTCGTGATCTCCAAGCCTATCAATTACATTTTATTATTTCTCTAAGTTGTGGCATTGAAAAAATTTTAGTGTGAGGTTGTTTATAGCACTGGCCTATTTCTTCAGAATGCCTAAAGCAAAGAGACTGCCCTACAAACGACAGACTGTAATTTCCATATTTCTACAAATCTCTTTCATTTCCTAAATAAACAATAGAACTTTCTATCTGAGGTCTCTGTGACCTGATGACTCAGCCAATAATTCAAACTCCTTGTGCTTCATGTAAGCAAGATTTTGGAGACCTGTGGATTTAAGGGCCGCGCTGGAAAGAACAGCCATTTTGGAAAGACAATGGGTGAGTTTTCCCACTAATTGTGCGCTATAAGGGCTGAGGGTTGACTTAGTTGCTTTAAGTGAATCATTTGGGGAGAAATAGAACTTAGTGGAAGCTTCCAGCCCAGCATTCATCCCTCTGATTTTGCCCATACATTTCACTTAAAATACAGGCTCCAGGGACATGCTATTCTGGGCTATCTAAGGATAAGGGTATATGATTGTTTTCTTGTGGCTGCCAACCACATGGCATCATTTCACAGATATAATTATGACCCTGACTTAGGACTTTACTACTGAATTAAATGCTGAAGATTCTTATTCCCCTGCCAACTGAGATGACTTTTTGTGGGGAGGTCATTTCAATCATAATAGTCATTTTAAAAATTAAGTAGATTAAACAAGATTATAGTTTAAAATTTTGTGAAGCTTGACTTAAAGTTTATAACAAATTAATAATTTTTTTTAAAAAATCTCACCTAAAAAGAAGTACTTCTCCAACCTTTGGGATGATGCTATTACTAAAAGGCGTATGACAGTAATATTAAAATCTCAAGAGATTTGTAACAGTATAAAAAAAATAGAACTAGAAAGTTTGAGATCAGGAGTGTATGTACATGAGAAATTACATACAAATATATTAATGTTCACTAAAATAAAACAGGAGAGAGGAAATTAAAAGAATAGCTATGAGGAGCTATACATTTTGAAATATTATAAGTAATTTTCATTTGCCAGACACAGGAAATTTTTCAGAATTTTTTTTCCTACAAAATTTGAATAAATTTGCTCCTTATAAATTGGTCCTTTCAGTACATTTTCTGGTAGATATTGTGCATAATGCCAAGATGCTTCATTTATTTATAAACTATAAATCTATAATCAAAATGTTTCATTTACTTTAATACCCAGGATATATATAGGCTTATAACCTGCCTTATTGATCTTACTATACACTTTGAGAAAACCAAGTAACCTGAATATTTGTTATGAAATAAAGACTTTAGGTGACCATTAATTTGCTTGTAACAATTGTATAGGTATTGTTCAAATAACCTCAAGGCAGCACTAGCCTTATCTGTGACAATTTTTGGCCAAAATAGTCATGACCTCTCTGACAAGTTGCTGCCCCACTCTCTCTGTGAAAGAATCACACCAAATGCAAGGTTCTATCTTTGTCCTTTCTGCCTCTGAACTTGGACCTGGTACGATTGACATTTAATAAATAAAATCTATAATAAAAATGAATACAGGGAGATCACTTCATGTAAACAATGTAAATGTATTAAACTCAAGCTGAAGAAATCTTTTTCAACCAGTGTGAGCACTCTGGTGTATTCAATAAAAACAGTCAAGCAGTCAAAATAGTAATATACAATTTACGTCTCCCTTGTATTTTTGGCTTTCAACTATTTTTCTAAATAGTTTCATTCTATGCATCCGAATTCTCACACAGCCCCTAGGTACTCCAGATCCTCTGATACATCTCAGAATCTAAAGCGACTACTGGTATTCTCTTTAGAAAACACTCTACTTGGTTTGGAATTTGAGGTCAGGCTGTGGTAAGGTTGTGGAGGCAAAGGCTGCTTTTAATCTGAGTATTCATTATTTTCTTTGGAGTAAACCATTAGGTAATTCCTAAGGAGTTAGGAATTTTTATAACATTTACCATTTATCTTGATTCTTTAATGTCCTTTGTTTTTTGATATATGACTTTAACTTTTGTTGTCTTTTGTTTTAGATCACACTACCATCATGTCTGGTTGTCTTTGCAAAATAGTTCGTATATTCTTGTGAATCCTTTCAGATTGGAACTGCTGATCCACCTATGCTCTTGGATCTAGGATCTTGGGCCAATTCTAGTGTGTAGAGTTCACAAAATATTTATGTGTCAGATCCTAACGCTGGTCTTCTAAGAAAAGTCAGTGAAAAAGATGAATGGCATACTTGACTTTATAGTGCTTAGTGTCTAGTGAGAAACAGACAAGTATGTAAAAAATTAAAGCACGTTATGATAAAGGCTCTGTTAGGGGTAACACAGGATTTCATGGGAACACATCACTCAGCACAAATCTGGAGGCTAGGAGATATTTTCTTTGAGAAAGTAAAAGTCTAATTTGAAATCTGAAGATTCAACTGAACCCTGAGGCAGAGGTGAAATTAGAGTGACTCACTGGAGGGTGGGTGGCTCAGACGGTAAAGCGTCTGTATGCAATGCAGAAGACCCAGTTTCAATCCCTGGGTTGGGATGACCCCCAGGAGAAGGAAATGGCAGCCCACTCCAGTATTCTTACCTGCAAAATCCCTTGGACGGTAGAGCCTGGTAGGCTACTGTCCATGGGTTCACAAAGAATTGAACATGACTGAGCAACTTCACTTCGCTTCACTGGAGGGTGGAGCAGCCTGGTGACAAGGTAAAAGGTTGAATGGGTGAAAAGGTGGTGTTCTAGGCAAAAGATACAGCAGGAAGTCCTAATGCAACAAGAATGGAGTGCAAGAGATGAGACATCTGGAATCAAGTAATTCAAGGTCTTGAAAGCAAAGTTGAAATATTTAGATTTTACTTGAGAGCAGTGGAGAACTACTGAGAAGGATTTTAGGAGAGTGGTGACACGATAAGATTTGTGTTTCAGAAAATCACTTTGACACTGATGAGTGCCTGTCAGGAGGAAGACAAGACAGAAACAAGGAAAGCAAGATAACCCTGGTCTTGCTGAAGATGGACAAACAGGGAAGGAAGCTTAACTTTACACAGAAGGAGGACAGCCTATCATCTGGCCAGAATGGCCAAAGATAAGCTTGTACCAAATATATCAAGAGTCTGAAGGCCTTTTTCATCTCAGCAAAGAGCTATTATAATACACTAAGAGGGTTAGGTGTTAAAATTGAAAGATCAAGTAGAAGATTAGAAAATGTGAGTTTGTGAGAATTCCTTGGCAGTCCAAGGGCTAGGATTCTGTGATTCCACTGTAGGGGGCTGGTGTTCAAACCCTGGTCAGAGAACTAAGATTCCACAAGCCCCGAGGCAAGAGCAAAAAAAAAAGTGGATTTTTAGCAGTGTGTACATGCTCAGTCAGGTATAACTCTCTGTAACTCCATGGACTGTACCCACCAGGCTCCTCTGTCAACAGGATTTCCCAGGCAAGAATACTGGAAGGGGTTGCCATTTCCTCCTCCAGGGAATCAAATCCACATCTCTTACATTGTTAGATGGATTGTTTACCACTACACCACCTGGGAAGCCCTCTATAGCAGCCTTCAAACCTATGGTATTTTTTCCATCAGTTTAGTTACAGAGGTGTATAAGATGAAAAAGATGCCTCTGTACTTGATTTCGAATTGTGTTCTACATGTGGAGCACAGAAGAGACTGATAGTTGTCTGGTTGTCTTGTCCAACTGTGCCAGGGAGAAACTCAAACTTGTTGAGGCTGGGGATAAAAGCAAGTGAATAGCATAATGTTACATTAAGCTTTTATGTTAAGGATGGCTCTGCCTAGTTATATTACTACCTGGCACTCTGCATACATAGAGAAATGGGTAGCTTGAAAGTAAAAGTGGAAGTCATTCAGTCATGTCTAATTCTTTGTGACCACATGGACTGTTGCCACCTGGCTCCTCTGTTCATGGAATTCTCTAGGCACACTGGAGTGGTTTGCCATTCCATTCTCTAGGGGATCTTCCCAACCCAGGGATCAAACACAGGTCTCCTGCATTGCAAGCAAATTCTTTACCATGTGAGCAACCAGGGAACCTGCAATGGTTGGATTATAGTCCCTGAACTCTTGAGCACTACAATCGAAGCTTGGTAGAGATGTGAGAGCAAGCGATTTCTAATGAGTGGGATGAGGAATGTGGAGAAAGTTGTGTGGAGTTAATTTAAAAAAGAGGTCACTTAGAAGCACCACTATGTGAAATCATGTGAGTCAAACTGAATATACAGCTTTGAATAAAGATGAAGGAATTAGAGTTGAACTTTTTAAATCTGATGACATTTCTTCATGACAAACCCGTAATATCATCTTGGGAATGGGCAACTGAACTGAGGGTGTAATCTGTGCATGAGTGGAAGGGTGGGTGGGGTTCTCAGATCAGTTCAGTTCAGTTCAGTTGCTCAGTCATGTTTGACCCTTTGCAACTGTAGCACACCAGGTTTCCTTGTCCATCACCAACTCAAACTCATGTCCATCAAGTCAGTGATGCCATACAGTCATCTCATCCTCTGTTGTCCCCTTCTCCTCCCACTTTCAATCTTTCCCAGCATCAGGGTCTTTTAAAATGAGTCAGTTCTTCACATCAGGTAGCCAAAGTATTGGAGCTTCAGCTTCAAGATCAGTCCAATGAACATTCAGGACTGATTTCCTCTGGGATGGACTGGTTGGATCTCCTTGCAGTCCAAGAGAGTCTCAAGAGTCTTCTCCAACACCTCAGTTCAAAACCATCAATTCTCTGGCACTCAGCCTTCTTTATTGTCCAACTCTCACATCCACACTTACATACTACTGTCAAAACCATAGGTTTGACTAGACGGACCTTTGTTGGCAAAGTACTGTCTCTGCTTTTTAATATGCTGTCTAGGTTGGTCATAACTTTTCTTCCGAGGAGCAGACATCTTTTAATTTCATGGCTGCAGTCACCATCTGCGGTGATTTTGGAGCCCCCCCCACCCCCAAAAAAAAGTCTTTCACTGTTTCCATTGTTGCCCCATTTATTTGCCATGAAGTGATGGTACTGGATGGCCATGATCTTAGTTTTATGAATGTTGAGCTTTAAGCCAACTCCTTCACTCTCCTCTTTCACTTTCATCAAGAGATTCTTTAGTTCCTCTTCACTTTCTGCCATAAGGGTGGTGTCATCTGCATATCTGAGGTTTGATATTTCTCCCGGCAATCTTGATTCCAGCTTGTGCTTCATCCAGCTCAGCGTTTCACATGACATGCTCTGCATATAAGTAAATAAGCAGGGTGAGGTTCTCAGAGAAGATCAAAAGTTAAGAATTATAAATGTGGACATTTGGGTAGACAGCCTGAATGACTACTGGTGTGACAGATCACGGTGTTCTGGTATCAGGAAATGCAACATAAATCCTTATCTAAACAGCAGTTACTAGGGAGATAAAAGGTGGTTTAGGCATTAAGGCGGGTGGTGTGGTGTGTGGGGAAGGTAGGCACTTGGACAACACATGTGGTCTGAATCCAGAGATTAGGAAATAGGAGAACACCTTCTGACCTTCAGATCCCTTGATAAAGAATTAGTTAAGAATGGGAGTAAGAGGGTTTAGTATTGCATCAAGATTCAGAATATTCCTTGAGAAGGACTGGGAGGGAGGGAAGCAAAAGTAGGAAGAGATGAAGCAAGGAAATATAAACAAGATAGGTAATAACTGATGAGCCTAGAAGTTTCAGTAGTGACCAGGGATTAAAGGAACAGGAGATGTGATGTAGTTAGATTAAATGCAATTGGAAAGTAATATTTGAAATCAGTCAAACAGAGGAATTCAGGGAGCTTTGCAAAGGAGAGTGTTCCACTTGGTAACTCGATGCTCTAGTAACATGTCAACATGCCAGAGAAACTTGAAGGATGGTTCTCAGAGCACAGAGCAGGGTTTAACTTCCTTTTCACATGACTTAGAAAGCATAAATTAAATTTAACTGGACTTGTTATGAAACCACACTGAATTCCATTATCAGTAAGGAAAGACCTCTTACTGGGATAGGGAAAGGGAAGTCACTCAGTCGTGTCCGACTCTTTGTGACCCCATGGACTGCAGCCTACCAGGCTCTGCCATCCATGGGATTTTCCAGGCAAGAGTACTGGAGTAGGGTGCCATTGCCTTACTGGGATAACCAAACAATAATTTTCCTGATTTCCTCATTTTTTCCTGCTTTATTTTTTGGCCATGGAGAAACCAGAGAAATGCTTAAGAAGGTTGGGATTTGAACAAACTGAGGGAACACTGCAATTCTGGTCTCAGGTTCCACTTTAGCTTCCTATTCTTGGCTCTTTTCTCTCTCTCTAAAGAAGGAGTGCAGAGAAGACAGAATAAAGTGTTATTAGGAAATGTATGTCTTCTTCTCCATTCCTAGTCTCCTTATTCAGTAACTCTGAAGTAGAAGGAACTAAAAATCAGCATATGACTTGTTCTTAAACACCTCTAGATTGTGAAAAACAGAGGTTGTCAGAAGGTAGAAACTTCTGGTTATACATATTAAGGATGTAACTTACAACATGATAAATATAATTAGTGATGCTACTCAGTATATATGAAAGCAGTTAAGAGTAAATCCTAAGAGTTCTCATCCCAAGAAATTTTTTTTCTGCTTTAATTTGATATCTATGAAATGATATCCATTCAGTAAACTTATTGTGATAATCACTCCCTGATGGATGCAAATCAAATAATAATGCTATACACCTTAAACTTATGGAGTGCTGCATGTCAACTATATTTCAATGAAACTGGAAGAAAAAATTTTTTAAAAGAACAACTATTTGAGTGAACTTTGATAAATTTTGGTAGTAAATATTTAACCATGTGGTGCAGAGATTAAAGCGTCTGCCTGCAACGTGGGAGACCTGGGTTCGATCCCTGGGTTGGGAAGATCCCCTGGAGAAGGAAATGGCAACCCACTCCAGTATTCTTGCCTGGAGAATCCCATGGATGGAGAAGCTTGGTGGGCTACAGTCCATGGGTCACAAAGAGTAGGACACGACTGAGTGACTTCACTTTCACTTTTGGGTATGTTTACAGAAAGATGCTAAGAAAAATTACTTATTACTTTTCTTACCTTGTACATTTCCCTGGCTCCCAGTTGTCTTGAGGGTGGTAAGGCTGGGAAGCAGACTGAAGCCAGGATAAACTCCATTAAAACAGTGTACTAAGCAGAATTTAGTTCTGAGCACACAGCATCACTGGGGCTTCTCAGGTGAATCAGTGGTGAAGAACCCATCTGCCAATACAGGAGACATAAGAGATGAAGGTTCAATCCCTGGGTCAGCAAGATCCCCTGGAAAAGGAAATGGCAACTGACTCCAGTACATTTGCCTGGGAAATCTTGTGCACAGAGGAGCCTGGCATGCTACAGTCCATGGGGTCACAAAGAGTCAGACTTGACTTAGTGACTAAAACAAAAACAAACACAGCACCTCTAGCCGGAAAGATGCTGTAGGGTAATGACAAATTCCATTTATCTTGATTACCTATGTTGAGAACCATAACTTTCACTAAAATTTGTTTTTTCCTGAAATTACTTTTCATAGCAAGTACCCATGTATATGGGAATCCTTGTGAGTATGAGGGAGTCAAAGGTAGCTTTGTCGAGTCAAATTTTTAAGACTTTGTCACAATCCAAGAATACCTTCCCCCATCTAATGTTGTCTACACTTTGCCATTAAGTTAAAACATTGAATTTGATGATATAAAAGAGTAATGTCTATCAGTGGCTATTGTTTTCTCGGTAATCACCTTGTATAAATTGATCCTTGTACAATAGGAATAGCAATGGCACACAGTTCTGGCTTTCAACACTAGAAGCTTTGGGCCATTGATGGACTGATTATATTGAGTATTTTAAGAGTTAAATGTAGTTTAAGCTATAATAGAGCATAATATTTACAAAGCTTTTAATGTGTGAGAGGGTGCTGAACTGTGTATTTGGGACACCTCTTTTTACCTAGTGACCTTTTGGCATACATAGTTTAATAAACATTTCTTAAGCTCTATAGACTAGAAGAGGTCTCCTTTATCTCTTCTTCTAGGATTCATGACAGACTAATTCTCCACAATTACATTCTCAGGCTCGGAAATTCAACAATCTCTCAGGATAGCCCATTTCAGTGTTTAATAGCATGTGTTTTGAGAGTTTCTGCGCTTTCTTTAGTTGGCATGTTTAATTAAATCTGTGTATCTTGTAGCGTATATTTTTCTATGGACATTGCGAATAACAAAGAGAGCCAAATAAAAACAACTCCATCCTTTCCTTTATTCTCTGAACTTCACACTTTGTCTCATTAAATTGGTTATAATGATTCTTTATTATTTGAGATTGCCTTCTCTGAAGAGGCCCAAAAATATATAAGAAAGGTTTAAGTAAAACAAATGGAATGGAATGGTACACATAGATAAGAAACTTGGATATAACTAAGTTTTCATATCTTCATCAAACACTAGTTCCTAAGTAAGACAGACTTTCAAGATGAAGAATGTTGCCATAATATTCATGTCCATTTTTGTTTTCTTATATAGACCCGATACATATCATTTTATGCCTTATCCTGTCATCACAATTTACATATTTTGTGTGAAATATCTTTCCTGGTTTCTCATGTGTAACATATTGGAATTTTGACAAAACTAAACGAAAAGTTAAGAGTTAGATTTTCCTTTTTTATGTTTTCAGGAGAAAATTTTAAAATATTGTATATCAGATTATAAAATATTTTTCTATACCGTCAGTCTATTACTTGGTACCAGTTTCAGTTTAAAAACTCTAAGGCAAAAAGCAGGCATTCATAAACTCTACTTCTTGTAAGAGTCAAGATTATACATATGTTGTAGGCAAATTTTCAATAATAATGAGATTAAACCAACTCAGATTTACTGGCCAAAAAACTAGGTGGTCATTGCAGTCAGTCATTTTTGCCATTTTCCTCATAATCAGGAACAGCACTGGGAGCAGAGAATTCCATGTACTTGAGTAAGGGTGGGGAGAAGGAAATGGCAACCCACTCCAGTATTCTTGCCTAGAGAATCCCGTGGACAGAGAAGGGCTGCCGTCTATGGGATCGCACAGAGCTGGACACGACTGAAGCGACTTAACAGAAGCAGCAGCAGCAGCAGCAGCAGCGTGAGAGTGAATAGGAGAAAGCCAAAAGGAGAAAAAAATAGTGAAGAATAATTAACGTCTATACTCCGTCATTGTTTGCACTACCTGGACAACACCTCATTTTACAAGTCAACAGACAGTTAAATGCAACCAGGAAAATGTTATTTTAATTATTTATCTGATAAGACTGAAAATTATTCTATCTTTGTATAAGTAAATGTATATATAAATAGACATATATATATATTTTCTTCCCTGGTGGATCAGATGGTAAAGAATCCACCTGTAATTTGGGAGACCTTGGTTCCATCCATGGCTTAGGAAGATCCCCTGGAGAAGGGAACAGCTACCCACTCTAGTAGTTTGGCCTGGAGAATTCCATGGACAAAGAAGTCTGGCAGGCCACAGTTCATGGGATCCCAAAGATCATGGCATCTGGTCCCATCACTTCATGGGAAATAGATGGGAAAATAATGGAAACAGTGTCAGACTTTATTTTGGGGGGCTCCAAAATCACTGCAGATGGTGACTGCAGCCATGAAATTAAAAGACGCTTACTCCTTGAAGGAAAGTTATGACCAACCTAGATAGCATATTTAAAAGCAGAGACATTACTTTGCCAACAAAGGTCCGTCTAGTCAAGGCTATGGTTTTTCCAGTGGTTATGTATGGATGTGAGAGTTGCATTGTGAAGAATGCTGAGCCCCAAATAATTGATGCTTTTGAACTGTGGTGTTGGAGAAGACTCTTGAGCGTCCCTTGGACTGCAAGGAGATCCAACCAGTCCATTCTGAAGGAGATCAACCCTGGGTGTTCTTTGGAAGGAATGATGCTAAAGCTGAAACTCCAGTACTTTGGCCACCTCATGCAAAGAGTTGACTTATTGGGAAAGACTCTGATGCTGGGAGGGATTGGGGGCAGGAGAAGGGGATGTCAGAAGATGAGATGGCTGGAACGCATCACCGACTTGATGGATGGCATCACCGACTCGATGGACATGAATTTGAGTGAACTCCGGAAGTTGGCGATGGACAGGGAGGCCTGGTGTGCTGCAATTCATGGGGTTGCAAAGAGTCAGACACGACTGAGTGACTGAACTGAACTGAACTGAAAGAGTCGGACATGACTGAGCAACTTTCATATATATGTGTGTGTATATATATGTACACACACATGGTTACATGGGGCTGCAAAGAGTCAAGCACAACTGAGTGACTTCAACACACATACACACACACACACACACACACACATACATACACACACATATATGCCTGTGTGCTTAGTCATGTCTGACTGTGACCCCCAAATTCCTCTGTCCATGGGATTTTTCCAGGCCAGAATACTGGAGTGGGTAACCATTGTGTCCTCCAGTATATATGTGTGTGTATATATAGTTTAAAATTCAGAAACTAGAAAAATTAATATACTGAAATTTTCATAGGAATTTTATTTTAAAATATTTTTCTCAGTGAAAGAGGTTATATGAATAGAAGCAACATATACATTCAGATGTTGAGTTCAATGGATTATAACCCACCTAATCAATTGAAAAGGGTTTTCAGTGATTGTGTGTCCTCAGGCACATTATAGAAAATTTCTGCAAGTAAATTTCCTCATCTATAAAATAAAGATATTAATATTTCATAGACATTTTTGAGAAATATTATGTAGTTTTTGTGATTCAATTTATAAATTTAAAATAATGCTTGTTCCACAGTAAGAATTCAATAAGCAGTAACTGTTACTATTATAATCTATTCCTTTCAGATTCACAACTCTTCAAGTCTCCTTAAATTGTCTATGATGTTGTGATGCAATTGTTTCAACAAGTTCAGACTTTGTCAATAAAATATTTCCACATATGAAAAGTCATCACAGTATTTTAATATCTATTTTAAGTTCTTTTTGTACATAAAAATTTGTTTTCTATTCCAAATCCATGGTATGCTTCTCCACACAACTGCCATCTTGGATTCACGATGGTCAGGTTGATAGCTAGTGCTATTTTTATGCTATTTGGAATCTTTATTTCTGTCCAATGTAAAGATTTTAAGTTGCTTATATTAATAAAACTACTTGTGTCAAGGTCCATACTTTGAACACAACCCCAAAATGAACAGAGTCGCAAGTGGTGCAGTGGTAAATAATCTCCCCGCCAATTCATGAGATGCAAGAGCCTCAGATTCAATTTCTGAGTCAGTAAGATCCCTTGGAAGAGGATAGGGCAACCCATTCCAGTATTCTTGCTTGGAAAATTCCATGGACAAAGGAGCCTGGCGGGCTAAAGCCCATGGGATGACAAAGAGCTGGACACATGACAAAGCAACTGAGCATCCATACACCAAAATAAACTGATCTGAACTAGAGACCAGTTAGTTCATTTGTTTGATGAACTAGATTTTCATTGAAGAAATTGTTACTGAACTCACATTTGGCTGCTCACTGCTCAAAAGCCAATATTTTAGAGACAATTGTTTATTGGAAAAGGGAAGTTCGCTTATTCAGGACGCCAGCAACCTGGAGAGAAGTCAGACTCATGTACAGGAACTCCAGGGTTCTACTTGACCGTAAAGGTTTTTTTTAAGAGAAAATAATATCAATCATTGAAATATGGGATCAGATTCTTTGCCATCTTTCATTGTGTGCAGGTTTGTTGGCATCTTGTGATCTACCTTTAGATGTTATCTTGTTCACACAGTATGTTTCCAGGATTACTGAAAGGGCAGATGGGGAAGAGATCTCGTCACCCATTAACTGCTAGTTCTCCATTCCTACTTCTTCAATCTAAGAAAAGAATCAACAGGTTAGACAAGGCATTGTGTGATCAAAAGATTTGAGAGGTATGTCTAGGCTAGAGATTGGTGAAGCATGGGGAATTTGGGGGTAAAAGGTAAGTTAAAATTTAGCTTTGCTAAAAGGACAAGGCAAAGGACCTCCTGCAAAGAGTTGCTGCCTGCAGAGCAGCTTACCAAACCTGATCTACCAAGCATGAGTCTTGTTTATTCCAATCAGCTTCATTCTCACTGTCACCTACTCCACCTCTAGTCTTTTCACTTCTGCCTCTTTCAAGTACATATCAACACCTCCACACATACAGTGTAGTGTGATCAATGGTTCCTGTTCACAATACCAGTCAGCGCATGTTTCGGGTTGGTTTATGTGAGAGGAGAAGTTGGCTATTCATTCATCTACATGTTGTCAACCATGTCTGACAAATTCCAAGTTCTTCTACCACCAATAGCAGTAAAGAAATAACACATGTATATACTCCTGGCAGAAAATATGATCGCAGCAATTTCTTAAGAATCATGGATGGAATGGAGTAAGGACAGCCCTCAATGTCTTTTATAGCCATTTAACAAACTCTGAATTTCACTGGACTCCTCCCATGTGCATGGGTGTTCTGCCCAAAGGTCTTCCTCTGTATTTATGAGTTAATTAACTTATTTGTTCTATTTTATTCTGGAGCTCCCTTTGAAAATGAAAATTTATAACAACATGATGCATTTGGCCTGCTCTGGTTAAAGTTAAATACTGCCTTTTTAATTTTCACTTCCAGCAGAAGATATGTGACAAATGACATAGTAATTTTCCCATTTCTTCATGTTCATAAAACATTGATAATATGATTTTTACCTTCCCTTTGTTCTCAATTAAATGAAATGCTTCAATACAATTAATGTGCTCTTGCAATTTAGGTTTTCTTTAGAGGTTTCTCTTGTCTCTGATTAACAGCATTTTCCATCCATTCTGAGAACCCCCGACTGCTATTCAGAATGTTCCATTATGCCTGCCAGCTATAAATACAATTGTGAACCAATATCATTTTAATTGTTTCACTAATAACTTGTTTTAAATGATTCAACAGTCATCAGGAAAGATAAGTGCTCTTGTACCCTGCAGGCTTATGGGCCTGATGGTATGAGGCAATGCTGAGCACTGTATCAGAATAATGAAACCATATGCAGAAGATAATGACAAAGCACTCACATTGCTGTAAAGATAAATGAAAACAGTAGATCTTCTTTCCTCAGTAATATAACCTCCATTTCTAGTTCCCATTTCAATCATTAGACCTTCCAAACAGATTAATGCACAAATACACATATGCAACATGGCCCATCGTAATAGCCATATGCTCCCATTTTTCCAGGCAGCCTCTGAATGATGGAGTTAACGAGCTTTACAAATGCTCTTGTTAATTAACAAAAATTGTTACTTTCTCATTTGAGGGGGGCTTTATAAATTAGACTTAATTACACCAGATAATTGCAACTGCCAGGCACAGAGCAACTCCTTCTCATTCTGTTCTTTCAGTGGCAAATCAACAATTGCAACCCTTGCCTATTTGTGTAGATGAATTTAATAAGCAAACAGCCCTTTTATGTTAATGGTTTACTGGCATTCATGGGCCTGGCAGGAGAAATGTGCTGGGGGAGGTTTTGCTAATGGCAGCACATAATCACATTAATTAAAATATAACTGCCATTTAAAGATTTGTAGTGTGGAATTAGAGCATGTTGGGAACTGAGAAAATCAAGCTAGAGTGCATATTAGAACCATTACTCTGTGCTCCCTGCGCAGCAGTCAGCAACCTCATGTGTCATAAATGTAATTTATGAGTGCTATTTGCTTTGAAATATATGTTTTTAGTTCACTCATTAGAATGTAAAAATTTGCAGTGTCTGCTTGAGGAGGTTCAAAATAAATTCACTAAAAGCTGAGACTCGTGATCTGCTTTTAACACATCCCTCAACTGTGATTTTTTTTTAATTATGACTTTTATAATTTGAGTAAAACTGTCTCCTATTCCAAAGACAAATTCAAACAGTCTTCATGTTACCGTGGACTGTGTGTTTTTCATTCTATTTCTATAATTCAGTGTAATTTTTGTTGGGTCTTTAATAAATATGGTCCTTAATTTTGTTGATTTTTTTCAAGGGAAGGTCAGTGAAAACTGCTCAGTACTTTAAAGTTGGGCACATGCAGAGAAGGTAGTTGAGAAAATTTCTTATAAAGCTTTTCATTAGTCTGTCCCTGAGATCCACTCATTAATTTTAAAACTATCCTTGATCTAAATCAGGCCCATTTATATTACACCTACAAAAAAATATGGTTGGACAAACTCTGGATAAATCGCCAAGGGGCCATGGCAATACCTAGGGGAGCAATGCTTAATTGATTCTTAATAACATAAAAAAGATTCTAGTTTCAGAAACCAGCCAACTGTGATCAGATCCCACTTCAGCAAAGCCTTAAACCTTCAATGACAATGAATTTTTATCCCCCTTTGTTCAACTGATCTATTAAGTCTCCAAATTCTAGAACTACAATTTGAGCCTTCTAAGTAGGGGAAATAGACTGAAATACAGTGTGTATGACTCTTGCAGGCTCTGCATTACTATTTTTGTAAACTGCTTGGACAGCTTTCCAACACCAGTAACTTGAATCTGTTATAGCTAAAGAGACGAATGTTGTGCCAGCCCCAGAAAACCAACCACCCAGCCACACTAATGAGGGATCTTTTCATGTAAAGTCCTTTGCCATAGCTGATGCTATTTCTCAAGATAAACCTTTGTTTCACTGAAGAAGTAAGGCTTCTTGGAACCAAGGATGGCTGCCCCTGGATCTTTAGTCCTGTTAGATTCCAATAGGTTCATTAGGTGGTAGAAAGCAGGCCCATTCTGTCAGCTTTTCAGGTAGATAAGACATTAAAAATGTATTAAGGCTATGATACCGTCCCAATAATTGGAGCTTGATTTATACTTGGGGGTGCTGGGTTGCAATTTTCTCTCTACGTTTTCTTACTTAGTTCCTTCAAACTCTTGGCAGGTCATTTTAGGGTGAATAATTGGGTTGGGGGAAGAGTTTCTGCCTACAAATGGAATCTGTATTATATTCGGCTTGTTCTTTGTGTATAGATTTTGTTTTGATTTGTATCTGTGACCTCTAGAGGACTTAAACCTTCTGAAATGTCATTTCTAGCATGCAGAGTAGTTAGAATGGCAACCATAGCCTTTACATTTGGAATGATGTCCAAGTCTGAGAGAATGAAACCATTTAACTAATAAGAAATTGAGATTCATTTCAAGTTACGAAGTGGTTGGTCTAAGATTGTGTGACGAATAAATGTGAAGATGTGGGAAACTTGGGAGAAATACCTGAAAGAAAGAAAGTGTTAGTCACTCAGTCGTGTCCAATTCTTTGTGACCCCATGGACTGTAACCTGCCAGGCTCCTCTATCCACAAAATTCTCCAGGCGAGAATCCTGGAGTTCATTTCCGTTCCCTTCTCCAGGGGATCTTCCCAACTCAGGGATTGAACCCAGGTCTTCCGCATTGCAGGCAGATTCTGCACCATCTGAGCCACCAGGGAAGCCCATTGATTTTTTGCCAAATTTATTTGCCAAAGCAGTTCCTATGTTCTACTAGAACAATGAGGAATATCTCTGATTTGGTGTTTTAAGGTTAGCTTGTTTTGCTGTTAGTCTGGCTTAATTCAATTTAAGAAATATCTACTGTTCAGCCTTTGGCTAAGAACTGAAAGTTCAAATATGAAAATCACATGGCCTGTGCACTGAAGTAATCTAGGTTTCCGGGAGATAAAGAACACAAAAATAGCTATATCCAGTCTCACATGAGAAATGCCAAGGTTATTAGAAATACAGAGAGGTACTTAAGCACCAAAGGAGAAAGGAAGCCCATGTTTGAAATTTTGAAAAGGAAGTGCGTTATTGTACATGAATGCTTATATGGAGAATCTAGAAAAATAGTACAGATGAACCTGTTTGCAAGGCAGAAGTGGATGTGGATGTAGAAAACAGGCATGTGGACATGGAGTGGGGATGGGATGAATTGGGAGGTTGAAATCGATGTATGTGCACCGGCATATGTAGAACAGTTAGCTAGTAGGATCCTGCTGTATGGCAAAATTGCTCAACTCAGTGCTCTCTGGGTGACCTATATGAATGGGATGGAATGAGGGGTGGGAAGGAGGTCCAAGAGGGAAAGGAAAAGTGTATACATGTAGCTGAGTCACTTTGTTTTATACTGGAAACTAATGCAACATTGTAAAGCAACTACAACATTGTAAAGCAACTATATTGGAAATTTTTTTTAAATGTACAAAACAAAATGATATGTGCAAAAATATATATGCTTTCCACCAGGGTATCTAGTGGGAAGTAAGCATGTGGCAGGAGATGACACAAAAGGGGCTAAATTCCATGCCTTTTATGGGACATTGGATGAGATGATGGAAGGCCTTCAACAAGTTCTCCACATGAGGGTGGCATGATCAGGTTTGTATATTAGATTGACCATTATGTGATAATTCAGGGAATAGATTAATATGACAAAACTTGAGACAGAGAAGCAAGTGTGTGAAGCTGGTCTAAGAGCCCAAACACTTGCAAAAGATTTACATGTAAGGAATGAGGAAAGAGAATGATATTTCTTAGGCTTCTGATGTAGAAGCTGGCTTTGCAGTGTTACTAATTGATCCTTTCCCTTACTTACTTTGACTTCTGCTGTACTTTGAAAATGCAAGAACTTCAGTTTTGACTGAGTACTTTGAAGGCAGTAGAAAAAGTTGGCGTAAAGCTCAACATTCAGAAAACGAAGATCATGGCATCCGGTCCCATCACTCCATGGGAAAATAATAGAGAAACAGTGGAAACAGTGTCAGACTTTATTTTGGGGGGCTCCAAAATCACTGCAGATGTTGATTGCAGCCATGAAATTAAAAGACGCTTACTCCTTGAAAGGAAAGTTATGACCAACCTAGATAGCATATTCAAAAGCAGCGACATTACTTTGCCGACTAAGGTCCATCTAGTCAAGGCTATGGTTTTTCCAGTAGTCATGTATGGATGTGAGAGTTGGACTGTGAAGAAGGCTGAGCGCTGAAGAAATGATGCTTTTGAACTGTGGTGTTGGAGAAGACTCTTGAGAGTCCCTTGGACTGCGAGGAGATCCAATCAGTCCACTCTGAAGGAGATCAGCCCTGGGATTTCTTTGGAAGGAATGATGCTAAAGCTGACACTCCAGTACTTTGACCACCTCATGCAAAGAATTGACTCACTGGAAAAGACTCTGATGCTGGGAGGGATTGGGGGCAGGAGGAGAAGGGGACGACCGAGGATGAGACGGCTGGATGGCGTCACTGACTCGATGGATGCGAATCTGAGTGAACTCCGGGAGTTGGTGATGGACAGGGAGGCCTGGCGTGCTGCGATTCATGGTGTCGCAAAGAGTTGGACACGACTAAGTGACTGAACTGAACTGAACTGAACTGATAGACTAAACAATCAAATAAATGACACTGGAGTGAAATGAATCTGAATTGAGATTCTGGCTCTACTATTGTACCTGCTAGCTGTGAGATTACTTTACTTGTTGGCTGTTACTTTGAGCAAGATATGAACCACTCTTTTGAGCAAGATATGAACCACACTTTTTCTGAATTTGTAAAATGGTGTTTTTCTGCAATAATAATAATACATTCAATAAGGTGATTTTAGAAAGTGCTTAGCACAGTGTCTGGAACATGATAAGTGATCAAGAAATGGTGTCTGCTATCACTGTTGCTTAATAATATATGGGGTTAAAGAAAATTTCAGATAAAATTGAAAGTTGCAATACAAGCACCTGCACTTTTAGGATCATGAATGATAACTTCTCTTGTCTCCCTCAGCCAAGGGTGTCGTGTTGGAGTACAACAGGTACTTAAGAAAATGTGTCCAACATATGCAAAAAATGAATGAATGTCCATGTCT
This sequence comes from Ovis canadensis, assembly GCF_042477335.2. Taxonomy (NCBI): domain Eukaryota; kingdom Metazoa; phylum Chordata; class Mammalia; order Artiodactyla; family Bovidae; genus Ovis; species Ovis canadensis. Next base: position 64,449,252 of record NC_091253.1, read on the forward strand.
ATCTTTCTGCAGATAAAGAGAACGCCAACTTGCTGTTGCAGGCATGTATTTAAACCAAAAGAAAATTCCACCTGCAACATTGCACGCTCCACTAAATGTTAAATGACAAGGCAGAGTTTCCAGTAATGAGATTGGGGAATGCCATCAGTCCACAGGCACCAAGTCCAGGTTCATTGCAATTCAGCACTAGAGCAAGGGGACTCGGGATGCTTAATTTAGTACTATCATTATTGTTTTTATATGAAAAGAGACTTAGAATTGGAAATAGCCACTCAACAGCTTTCCTGGAGTGCCCTTATTCCAGGAATGAGTAAGTGGTTTCTTTGGGCCCTCGCTGACATGTAGAGCTTCACATACCAACTTTCCATGGCATGGGTCCCTGGTAACTGATTCTAGCTCTCAGATAGGAAAGGTGAGGATTATTCCCCAATTCTAAGTATAAAGATGAAGCTGAGTCATAAAGGTTTGCTTTCCATTTAGAAAAGAAATTTTGGAACCAAAAATAGAGAGCTTCTGGGGAACCAGTTTCTGCCTTAGTCCTCATCTTCACACTATTTCCAAGAAATTATTTCAAATGGATGAGATTTTTTAAATGAATCACAATTTTTTTTTAAATGAATATTTTTAAATGAATCACAATGTTCTAAATAGGCAGCCTCTCTCTGAAAAACCTAATAATACAATAGGAAGCAGATATCATACCACCTGTGATATAATATTGAAACACCACCAGCAGAGCAAAGCATCAACTGAAACAGGGAAATAATACAGAAACTGTAGAGTATTCAGGGACAATTTAAGTATATGTGACTTATGGTTCTGAGATATCTGGTTCTTTAGAAAATAAACTAAACATCAAGGTCTTCTCTTCATGTCTTGAATGACCATATGAGAATGCTACATGGCAGCAGATTACACTGCTCTGGCTAGAGAAAATCTATGGCACTGACTCTGACAGCTTCAAACTATGGAACCTTTCCAAACTTGTCAGTGCTTACAGAACTCTGATTCAACTAGAAATAAAATGATCTGGATGAACACGTGACTCAAGACCAAGTGTTAATAAGTGAAGAATATTGCTGCTTAATATTTCCCTTCACATTGTTCACACACAAACACAAATATATACTTTTTGGTTTCCTTATTCTCTCGTTCCATATTATTTTGTTGTGTGCTATGTGTGCTCTCAGTCGCTCAGACATGTCCAACTCTTTGTGACCCATGGACTGTACCCGCCAGGCTCCTCTGCCCATGGGGTTTTCCAGGTAAGAATACTGCAGTGTGTAGCCATTTCCTAGTCCAGGGGATCTTCCCAACCCAGGGATTCAACCTGCATCTCTTGTGTTTCCTGCTTTGGGAGGCAGATTCTTTACCACTAGGGTTACCTGGGAAACCTATATTATTTTGTTAATCCTCTTTTATTGAAATATTTAATAATATACATGCATGTCCACATCTCCATCTATCTCTATCTATCTGAAAGTGAAAGTGAAAGTCGCTAAGTAGTGTCTGACTGTTTGAGACCCCATGGACTATAGAGTCCATGGAATTCTCCAGGTCAGCATACTGGAGTGGGTTTCCTTTTTCTTCTCCCGTGGATCTTCCCTATCTATGCTATTTTTCCATTTTCTTGATCATTAGAGAATTGGAAGAGTGCCTAGGGCATGACAGAAACACTATAAATAATATTGTACATTGAATGGAAGGGATTTATCTCTACAGCTGAATATTTTGAGATGTGGTTGGTCCAGGTAAAAAATTGTCGATATCTGGCAGGAAAAGTAACGTATTTTATGAGCAATGAAAGTACTCAGAAACTTCCATTTTCAGATTGTGAACTGAATCCATATTTCACTTGTGCTCCATATATTTAAAAATGATTGATACAGTACTAACTTTATAAACCATGACAGTGTGGTTGTGCTTAGTCATTCAGTCGTGTCCAACTCTTTATGACCATTTGGACTGTAGCCCGCCAGGCTCCTCTGTCCGTGGGATTCTCCAGGCAAGAATACTGGAGTGGGTTACCATGACTTCTCCAAGAGATCTTCCCAACCCAGGGACTGAACCCACATCTCCTCCATCTCTTGCATTGCAGGCAAGTTTTTACCGCTGAGCCACCAGGGAAGCACCATATTCCATTTATAGTTATTACAAAATATTAACCATATTACCTATGTTGTACAGTATATCCTACTAGCTTATTTTACACATAATAGTTTATACCTCTTAATCCCTTACCCCTCTATTGCCCTATCTATCATGGTTTTTAATGCTAGGTATCAATAGCATTTCAACAATCTTGACATCTTGACTTTTATCCTCTTAATAAAACAAATAAAATTGGCAAGTAGTTGAAAAGTTTGACCAGGAAAAAATAAATAAATAAATAAATATATATATATATATATATATATATATATATACACTTCTCAAATAATTTTAAAATGAAATACAGACATGGGGAACAATTTAAAAATTAATGGATTTAAAAAATTTAAATAAAACAAAACTTATTAATTAAAAAAAAATTAATGGAGAATACTACACAGAATTGAATTGTTTACAATTGTTTACCCACTTTTGGCAATTATTATTACTGGAAATTATTAATACCAAATATACATTTCAAAACCCACTGAAAAGAAAAGTGTAAAATCTCAGTACACTAAAATCAAAGAGGAAAAGGAAATATTCTCAGAAATCAGAGATCTACATGACCTTTTCCTTATTTCTCTATATTCTTAAACTGTTTATATATCATTGCATCATTTATAAAAATTTAAGAATTAAACAAAACTTTATAGCCATTATGGAACAGAAGTCTTTTAGTTTCACCTGAACATAATCTGTTCGGATATTTTAATGTATTCTTGAAGCAATAGTTTACTTTTTAATTTTTAAATTTTCTTGAATCTGTACCGCTTTACAATTTTTAAGTTTCATAAGATGATTTCATAAGTCCTAATAATCTTTTGTTTGTTTTTATATTCTCCAGACAATGTCACATTTAATTGAAACGTCTATATCAAATTGAATATATAGTATATTAAATGAAAAATATAATATACAGTCCTAAATATGTCCATCTTTTTAACATAGATATGTGCTAGGCATGTCTAGAAGAAACCTCAAAGTGAGACATATTTTGAAGCTTAATTTTTCCTAGGAGTCTTATTATTTGTTTATATTTGCATGTTAAACCTGAGTATGTGCTTTTATTTTAAATGATCTGTATCAGCTTGTAGGTGGAAATTTTTCAAATATTAGATGCTATAATTCAGTCTTACCATCTTTGTCTTTTAATGAATTTCCTAACTACAGTCTTAGGTCTATTATTTACTTTTCCAGATGAATTTTATAATTATCTTGATAATTCTCATAATAGCATAGAGTGATTTTAATTGTAATTTTATCTGATGTTTTTAGAGTACTTTATAGAAAGTGAAATTGTTATCAAATTTTATCTTCTCATCCAAAAAGTTAATAGAACTTTTTATTAAAGACTTTTAAAATATTTCACTAAAATTTTGTGTTTTTTATATTGGGTATGATTCTTCGGTTTATTTTGTTTGCTATTTCTATTTCAAACATGATGTTTTAACTATGCTTTTCAAAATTACAAATTATGTGTATAACTTGCTATATACATTTATGTATGGGTACATATTTTTTCTAGTGTTATCTCAGTAGCTTAGGACCTCTAGTGAGTGTGTGTGACTAGGCTGCTTCAGTTTGTGTCCCACTCTGTGCGACCCCATGGCCTGTAGCCTACCATGCTCTTCTGTCCATGGGATTCTCCAGGCAAGAATATTGAGGTGGGTTGCCATGCCCTCCTCCAGGGGGTCTTCCCAACTCAGGGTTCAAATCCATCTCTCTTATGACTCCTGTATTGGCAGACAGGTTCTTTTCCTCTAGCACCACCTGGGAAGCCCAGGACCTCTAGAGTAACACTTAATAATAGTAATGTAATGTAATGTATCACTTTTTTTTTTACTTTAATAAGAATGTTTTTTATGGTCATCCTTTTTTAAAATTTATTTATTTTAGTTGGAAGCTAATTACTTTACAATATTGTGGTTGTTTTTACCATACATTGACATGAATCAGTCATGGGTGTACATGTGTTCCCCATCCTGAACCCCCCTCACACCTCCCTCCCCATCCCATCCCTCTGGGTCATCTCAGTGCACCAGCCCTGAACACCCCATCTCATGCATCAAACCTGGACTGGAGATCTATTTCACATATGATAATATACATGTTTCAATGCTATTCTCTCAAATCATCCCACCCTCACCATCTCCCACAGAGTCCAAAAGTCTGTTCTTTACATCAGTGTCTCTTTCACTGTCTCACATATAGGGTCATCATTACCATCTTTCTAAACTCCATATATATGTGTTAATATACTGTTTTGAGTTTTTCTTTCTGACTTACTTCACTCTGTATAATAGGCTCCAGTTTCATCCACCTCATTAGAACTGATTCAAATGCATTCTTTTTAATAGCTGAGTAATATTCCATCGTGTAGATGTACCACAGCTTTCTAATCCATTTGTCTGCCAATGGACATCTAGTAGTTTCCATGTTCTGGAACCCTTTTACGCTGTTAGTGGGAATGCAAACTAGTACAGCCACTATGGAGAACAGGGTAGAGATTCCTTAAAAAACTGGAAATAGAATTGCCATATGACCCAGAAATCCCACTGAGGGGCATACACACCAAGGAAACCAAAATTGAGATGCGTGCACCCCAATGTTCATTGCAGCACTGTTTACAATATGTTCATCCTTTTATTATTATTCAACAAAAATCTTTTTAAGATTTTTTTAAATGTAGACAATTTTTTAAATATCTATTGAATTTGTTATGATACTGCTTCTGTCTTATGTTTTGGTGTCTTGGCCCTGAGGCAAGTGGGGTCTTTGCTGCCCAACAGGATGGAACCTGCTGCCCTGCAATGGAAGGCAGAGTCTTAACCGCTGGACTGACAGGGAAGTCCCTCAACAAAAGCTGTTGAATATTTACTGTATACTAGAAAATGTCCTAGAGTCTTGGGATGTATCAGAACAATACTGACAAGCAATTTCAAGCTTTTGAGACAATACTCTAGCAACGGAGACAGTCAACAACAAGTGTAATAAATAGGTAAGCAGTGTAGTATCTTGGATGTTGATAAACATAATGGAACAAAATTAAAAGTAGGGCAGTGTTTAGGGTTTGAGAATGCAAACCAATAAGAACTAAAATTTTAAATACAGTGGTCAGAGGAGATCTAGTGGAGGAGACATTTCCGTAGAGGCATAAAGTATGGTTTCTAACACATTTTCTGTAGCACTGGTTGATTCTGTCTTCTCAGTTTAACCTAATTTGATTTCAGAATTTGTGTGTGTCCAAAATGTTTTCTATAATATTGCATTCAAAATTTATTAACATCATTGGCTATAATTAGTAGCCATGTGATTTCTCAAACTCTTTCATATCTCAAACCTAATATCCTTTTTTAAAAATTGGTTCATATAGAATGTATCTTTGTTCCTTTAAAGTACTGGATTTAGTTTTATTTATTTTGTTTATATTTTGTTAATTGTTATCGTTATTATTAATTCTTTTGAACATTTTTCAGATTTATCATGTTTTTTTCCACTTACTTGAATATTTGCATAGCTATTGTTTTTCTAAAATATTCATTTGAATATAAAGTAGAAGCTCTTACTAACCAACACAAGAACAAAATTAATATAATAACCCTGGATTTTACCTTTTGAATAGAATACATATTCATGAGTCCATACTGATATAAATTATCAAATAAAAAATTCATTCATATTTTCCAAGAAATATCATTTGATATTAGATCTTAGATCTCTTACACTTCTTTAGTTTGTTGGTTTTCTTTCTTTTTGAAACTGAAACTCTGAAAGTATTTCTAGATTTATTGACTAAAATGTTATCCCATGGCTATTTTCTTTTTTAGTTTAACTGAAGGTTTGTCTCTCAGAGTTCTTTTACCTTATAACCAGACTTTATTTCAGTCTGTATAAGTCTTTGGGAAAATTCCAGATCTTTCTGACTCACTTTATGCAAGGCATATTCCCCAATTCGTAGTCACTTTTTAATGGCCCCAATCCTCTGTTGTTACATAAGTTTAAACTGGTATTTCTCTCACACTGTAGAAGAACAAAATTGGCCCTGAATACTTCTATATCCTGTACAAAAGAAAAAGAAAAAAGCAACAAGAATCCCAGGAGTAAGGGGAAAAAATTAAAGATCTACAGAGATCCACATAGTAAATTATTTTATTCACAACAGTTTACTTTGTTTCTTTCTATTTTTTGTTCACGTGAACTCCAGGAGATAGTGAGGGACAGGGAGGCCTGGCATGATACTGTCCATGGGAACATTTCAAAGAGTCAGACAGGACTTATTAATTGAACAATAACAGTAATTCTCTAGTGAATAAAGAAGAGGCCAGCCATTTCTGCTGCACCATATTTAATCACAGCTTAACTGAAGACAAGATTAATTCTGTAGCAAGGTGGTGATCTTACCACTAATAGAAGGTAAACATATACTTTAAGCACCATAGCAAAAATATCATAAATACTAGTGTCTAAGGCATGTTTGGAGAAGGCAATGGCACCCCACTCCAGTACTCTTGCCTGGAAAATCCCATGGATGGAGCAGCCTGGAAGGCTGCAGTCCATGGGGTTGCTGAGGGTCGGACATGACTGAGCGAGTTCACTTTCACTTTTCACTTTCATGCATTGGAGAAGGAAATGGCAACCCACTCCAGTGTTCTTGCCTGGAGAATCCCAGGGACAGGGGAGCCTGGTGGGCTGCCATCTATGGGGTCGCACAGAATCGGACATGACTGAAGTGACTTAGCAGCAGCAGCAGCAGCAAAGGCATGTTGGACTGAACATATTGGTCAAACAAACAGAAAAATGCTGTGCATAATTTTTCTTAATTTTTACAGGTGATTTTCATCATCTATGAGACCAACGTAGCCAGAAAATTCACGAAATGAAACTAAATATCAACTGGGATTCGAATATATTGTTAGGGAATGTGTAAACAATAGAGAAATTAGTTAAATGACTGTGCAACATTGTGCGAATGAATGAGAAAGTTTGTAAATTTAGTCTTAATATTCGTAGGGATCTTCAATAAACATTTGTTATTATTATTCAGTTTAGTTCACTTCAGTTCAGTCTCTCAGTCATGTCCAACTCTCTGCGACCCCATGAATTGCAGCACACTGGGCCTCCCTGTCCATCACCAACTACCAGAGTTCACTCAAATGTGTGCATCAAGTTGGTGATGTCATCCAGCCATCTCATCCTCTGTCGTCCCCTTCTCCTCCTGCCCCCAATCCCTCCCAGCATCAGAATCTTTTCCAATGAGTCATAACTTTTCTTCCAAGGATTAAGCGTCTTTTAATTTCATGGCTGCAGTCACCATCTGCAGTGATTTTGGAGCCCAAAAAAATAAAGTCTGACACTGTTTCCACAGTTTCCCCATCTACTTCCCATGAAGTGATGGGACCAGAGGCCATGATCTTCTATTTCTGAATGTTGAGCTTTAAGCCAACTTTTTCACTTTCCACTTTCACTTTCACTTTCCTCTGCCTTTGCTAAAACCAGCTTGAACATCTGGAAGTTCACGGTTCACTTATCGCTGAAGCCTGGCTTGGAGAATTTTGAGCATTACTTTACTAGCATGTGAGATGAGTGCAATTGTGTGGTAGTTTGAGCATTCTTTGGCATTGCCTTTCTTTGGGATTGGAATGAAAACTGACCTTTTCCAGGCCTGTGGCCACTGCTGAGTTTTCCAAATTTGTTGGCATATCGAGTGCAGCACTTTCACAGCATCATCTTTCAGGATTTGAAATAGCTCAACTGGAATTCCATCACCTCCTCTAGCTTTGTTCGTAGTGATGCTTTCTCAGGCCCACTTGATTTCACATTCCAGAACATCTGGCTCTATTGTTATTAAATTAAGGCAAATAACAGAGTCATTGAGAAAACAGAGTAGAATTTATGATAAGTAAAATAAATCAGAGAAAGTCAAACAGTGGGTGATCTCAAATGTGGAATCTGGAAAAATAAACACTCCTAAAGAGACATCAGATTAGTGTTTGCCAGAGGTAGGAGCTGCAGCATAGGTAAACTGTAAGTGAAGGAGGAAACCGACAGAGCGAGCTCCATCTTGAAAGCAAGACTCCATCATGGGCCAGACTGTGGACTTTGAGCTCTATGCCCAGTATCTATGGAAACGACATACCAACTGGAAAACCAGACCTCCCTGGATGGAAGAGCCCCCTGTGGACTGTAGCCTGCCAGGCTTATCTGTGTAACCTAATTGAATCATAAATTCTATTATGCTTATTGGGCTATGACCACAGGCTTATTGATAATTGTCCACTGTTAACTACCTAGGCTTAAGAGATACGAATCACTGGTAACTTTGCTTGTATCTTTCTTTTCCGTTGTTCAGACTAGTTTCAGGGAATTTGGGGAGGTGGGTTTGGGCACGTACACTTAGAATATATAAGGTTTTCACAAAAACTGCTCAGGGTCCTTGCCTAAGAGGAGACTCTGCCTTGGGCCCGCGGGTGTAATAAACTGCACTCCACTATCTGCATTGTCCTTCTGAGTGAGTTTGTTTCCCAGAACACTACAACACAAGAAGCTGTAAATGTCTAGTTATAAGTCTTAGGGATGTAAATGCACAACATAATGGTTAGAGTTAACAATAAATACTGTTTTGTATATTTGGAAACTAATAAGAGAGTACGTATTTTTTAATATGTATTCATTTGGCTGTGTCAGTTCTTAATTGCGGCATGTGGGATCTTTGATCTCCAATGCAGCATGTAGGAGTGTTAGTTGCAATGGGAACTTTAGTTTTAGCATGGGAACTCTTAGTTGCAACATGTGGGATCTAGTTCCCTGAGCAGGGGTCAAACTCAGGCCCATGCATTGGGAGCACTGAGTCTTAGCCACTGGACCACCAGGGAAGTCCCTAAGAGAGTAAATCTTAAAAGTTCTCATCACAAAGAAAAACAATTTTGTACTTATGCGAGATGACAGATGTTAACTATACTTACTGTGGTAATCATTTCACATTATATACATATATCATAGCATTATGGAACTTATACAATGTTATATGTCAATCACATCTCCATAAAACTGGAGGGGGCGGGGGAAGTAAAGAATATATAAAAGCCATCACACTGTGTTCCCCTCAAAATCAGTGATACAATTAAGGAACAGCTCAAATATTCAATCCATCTATTCTCTTTTGATGTCTTTTTTGTCTTTAAATTGTAAGCAGGAAATACAAGCAAACATGATGTCCTCTTAGAATTGTATATGAAATAGACAAAAAAAAAAAAAAAAAAAACTGACCCTTCTGCCTTGAATGGATGTTAAATGTGCCTGAGACAAATGCAGATTCTTAGGTCCAAAAAAGTCTTGTGGTCAATCTAACTTTAGGAATGAGTGCAGTCACTCTCCGTGTTCGACTCTTTGCGACCCCATGAATTGCAACATGCCAGGCCTCCCTGTCCATCACCAACTCCCAGAGCTCACTCAAACTCACATCCATTGAGTCGCTGATGCCATCCAGCCATCTCATCCTCTGTCGTCCCCTTCTCCTCCTCCAGCCAATCCCTCCCACCATCAGAGTCTTTTCCAATGAGTCAACTCTTCGCATAAGGTGGCCAAAGTACTAGAGTTTCAGCCTCAGCATCATTCCTTCCAAAGAACACCCAGGACTGATCTACTTTAGAATGGACTGGTTGGATCTCCTTGCATTCCAAGGGACTTTCAAGAGTCTTCTCCAGCAGCACAGTTCAAAAGCATCAATTCTTCAGTGCTCAGCATTCTTCACAGTCCAGCTCTGACATCCATACATGACCACTGGAAAAACTGTAGCCTTGACTAGACGGATCTTTGTTGGCGAGGTAATGTCTCTGCTTTTGAATATGCTGTCTAGGTTGGTCATAATTTTCCTTCCAAGGAGTAAGCGTCTTTTAATTTCATGGCTGCAATCACCATCTGCAGTGATTTTGGAGCCCACAAGAATAGTCTGACACTGTTTCCACTGTTTCCCCATCCATTTGACATGAAGTGATGGGACCGGATGCCATGATCTTCATTTTCTGAATGTTGAGCTTTAAGCCAACTTTTTCACTCTCCTCTTTCACTTTCATCAAGAGGCTTTTTAGTTCCTCTTCACTTTCTGCCATTAGCGTGGTGTCATCTGCATATCTGAGGTGATTGATATTTCTCCCAGCAGTCTTGATTCCAGCTTGTGTTTCCTCCAGTCCAGCGTTTCTCATGATGTACTCTGCATAGAAGTTAAATAAGCAGGGTGACAATATACAGCCTTGACATACTCATTTTCCTATTTGGAACCAGCCTGTTGTTCCATTGTCCAGTTCTAACTGTTGCTTCCTGACCTGCATATAGATTTCTCAAAAGGCAGGTCAGGTGGTCTGGGATTCCCATCTCTTTTAGAATTCTCCACAGTTTATTGTGATACACACAGTCAAAGGCTTTGGCATAGTCAATAAAGCAGAAATAGATGTTTTTCCGGAACTCTCTTGCTTTTATGATGATCCAGCAGATGTTGGCAATTTGATCTCTGGTTCCTCTGCCTTTTCTAAAGCCAGCTTGAACATCTGGAAGTTCATGGTTCACGTGTTGCTGAAGCCTGGCTTGGAGAATTTTGAGCATTACGTTGCTAGCATGTGAGATGAGTGCAATTGTGTGGTAGTTTGAGCATTCTTTGGCATTGCCTTTCTTTGGGATTGGAATGAAAACTGACGTTTTCCAGTCCTGTGGCCACTGCTGAGTTTTACAATTTGCTGGCATATTGAGTGCAGCACTTTCACAGCATCATCTTTCAGGATTTGAAAGGGCTCAACTGGAATTTCATCACCTCCTCTAGCTTTGTTCATAGTGATGCTTTCTAAGGCCCACTTGACTACACATTTCAGGATGTCTGGCTCTAGGTGAGTGATCACACCATCATGACTATCTGGGTCATGAAGATCTTTTTTGTACAGTCCTTCTGTGTATTCTTGCCACATCTTCTTAATATCTTCTGCTTCTGTTATGTCCATACCATTTCTGTCTTTTATTGAGCCCATCTTTGTGTGAAATATTCCCTTGGTATCTCTAATTTTCTTGAAGAGATCTCTAGTCTTTCCCATTCTGTTGTTTTCCTGTATTTCTTTGCGTTGATAGCCAAGGAAGGCTTGCTTATTTCTTCTCACTATTCTTTGGAACTCTGCATTCAGATGCTTATATCTTTCCTTTTCTCCTTTGCTTTTCACTTCTCTTCTTTTCACAGTTATATGGAAGACCTCCCCAGACAGCCATTTTGCTTTTTTGCATTTATTTTCCATGGGGATGGTCTTGATCCCTGTCTCCTCTACAATGTCACGGACCTCTGTCCATAGTTCATCAGGTACTCCTTTAGGATAGTGATATCTAATTTGTTAGAGTTTTACATTATTAGGGATATTAATGATTCTGCATTTGTACAAGCAGGAGATTGATTCATGTATTTTATTTGTCAGGACAAACAAAAATCATGTTTATGAAACTCTCTGGAATACTTTTTTTTAACTTTTAATTTTGTATTGGGGTATAGTACAGTAACAATGATGTGATAGTTTCTGATGAATAGCAAAGGAACTCAGCCATACACATACATGTATCCTTCTTCCCCAAACTCCCCTCCCATTCGAGCTTCCACATAACATTGAGCAGAGTTCCCTGTGCTCTACAGTAGGTCCTTATTGGTTATCCATTTTAAATATAGCCGTGTGTCCATCCCAAACTCCCTAACTATCCCGACTGCCCATCTGTCTACCATAAAAGTTCTTTCTCTAGACTGTGAGTCTGTTTCTGTTTTGTAAGTAAGTTCATTTGTATCATTTCTTTTTAGATTCCACATATAAGGGAAGTCATAGGATACAAATTAGCTACTGAAACGAAATACTTTAAGCAAATGATTTACTTAAATCAACTAGAGAAATACAGTTAAATTTAAACACTAATAGAAATAATATGAAAATAGGGCTAAAGAAGTCTCCTTGCAACTACTGTAGATAGATTTGACTGCAGTCACTGAGACAGCGAGAAGCCCATTTGTCTTTGAAGTCTTTCTAGAGTGTAGGCTTTCAGTAGCGTGGATTTGATCTCATTTGGACTAGTCCACACACTTGAGATCTTTCTGTGTATATGGAATAGATTCAAAAGAAGTCGGACCAAGAGGGAAACACACTAGAAAACTTCTACTTCCAATTTTTAAGGGACTATATAAAGTGATAGAAAGTACCGTTATGCCCAAATCACGAAATCTCCCAATGACCACAAGGGAGCCGATATCCGATGCAAAAGCAAGAGAGATTTTTATTACCAAGCTCGGGCTGGGGATCCCACTATAACAGACGCAGCGGCAATTGGGAGGTGCCCCAGGTATTGGATTACTTTGCTTACATAGGAAGTATACATGGAATAAAAAGGATTCTAGGTAGGGAAACGTCTGATTGGTTACTTTCTTTCAAAGGGTTGCGTGTTTGTTCTTGATTGGTCCTTATTGTCTAGGTAGACCACAAGTTCCTGAGCGTTAAGTCGGGAGATTTTGGTCTGGGGTCCAATTGGCTCATGGGCAGTGGGGTGAGGTCAGGGGATTTCCAAAGGCTCTTTTCCCAGAACCTTACAAAATGGAGTTTTTCTTTTAACAAAATGGAGTAGCTTAGGTCCTTCAGTACCAAAGAGCAACAGTTAATATATTAACACGTAATTCAGTGGGAATGAAGAACGTGGTGTGAAAAGAAGTAAACACGCAATATATGAAAACGGAGCACTGGAAAATGCAGAGTACAAGGGCACATTTTGAGATGAAAAACTGTCTCCGCATACAGCTCCATCTTTGATCCATCCCACTTCTTGGCTATGTGTTTCTAGATCCTCTGTTGGATGCCTTCTCCCCACCATCATGTCTCTTTTCTTAGGGGCTCATCCACTCTCCCGTGATTCTCCCAAGAGCACCCCGGCAGCCTGGAGCTGACAAGGGACAGTGGACTGAAGCCAGAGCAGTTCCATTCTTTGTGGCCAGTTGAAGAAGCTGACAGCAGTCCCCCGCTAACTCAGGGAAACAGAAAGCAAACAGCTAAACACTTTCTGGGTTTGCCTAAACCTGTGGACCACCTGTAGCAAGGATATAGTCTAATGAAGCAAAAACAAAAAAAAAAAAATCCAGGTTCATCACCAACCGTCCTAAAAAGGTACGTATTCATAATAAAATCAAGCAAAAACTCAATGTTACTTGCTAAAGCTTCATACACAATAAAAATAAACCACTTCTGGAAAATTTTACAAACACATTTACTTATTTTATGGGTCATCATTATTAACCTACTTAAAGGTATAGCTGAAGTTCAGCCCCAGACAGTAAATCACAAGGTACTAGAGAAGCAGGAAGGTAGCAACCTTGTACCCTCACTTCTGGTGAGATTTGTTACCTGTTGATCATGTGATAGGGCTTTTCTGGTAGCTCAGCTGGTAAAGAAACCACCTGCAATTTGGGAGATCTGGGTTCAATCCCTAGGTTGAAAAGATACCCTGGAGAAGGGAATAGCTACCCACTCCAGTATTCTGGCCTGGAGAATTCCAAGGACAGAGGAGCCTGGCAGGCTACAGTCCAGTCCTGTGCCACATTCAAGCAATCCAGGGTCAGATAGAGCACAGCCCTTTTTCCTTGAAGAGTTTTCAGTCCCCCAGGGAAAAGAAGAGACATTGACAGAACTTTAGAAGACTATGTAATATGAAGCTGGCCTGGACCAAAGGGAGGCTCAGACACTACCAGAGGTCATCTGTTACTCACAGTGGCATCTCCAGGGACAAGGTTTCCATGAGGAAGTGATGCTTGACCTGAATCTTAAAAGATGACTAAGAATTAATAGGTGAATGAGAAGGATATATAAAAAATGTACTGCTGTAAGACCCCCAATTCCTGACCACAAGAGGACAAAAGCAATGGACAAAGCTTTAGGATGAAGCTAGAGAGATGGAGCAGGTAAGATCGCAAAGCATGCTGTCACAGTCAGCAAGGATTTCAGGTTTGAATCAATGCAAACAGATTATTTATCATTTTAGAAAGATGGCTTATAATTTATTTATAGTTTTATAGTGCTCATACTTTATTTTTTTAATTGTTATTGAAGTGCAGTTGATTTACAAATGTTGTGTTAGTTTTGGGTATGCAGCAAAACGATTCTGTGATATATATGGCTTCCTTGGTGGCATGAGGTAAAGAATGCAGTGCAGAAGCCCCAGGAGATGTGGGTTCAATCCCTGGATCTGGAAGATTCCCTGGAGGAGGGATTGGCAACCCACTCCAGTATTCATGCCTGGAGAATCCCATGAACAGAGGTCCAGCCCACAGGTAACAGAAAGTCAAACATGACTGAAGCAACACACACACACAGACACACTCACGCATGCACCCACACATACACACATATATATAGTGAAGTGTAGTCACTTAGTCATGTCCAACTCTTTGTGACCCCATGGACTGTAGCCCACCAGCCTCCCCTGTCCATGGGATTCTCCAGGCAAGAACACTGGAGTGGGTTGCCATTCCCTTCACCAGGGGATCTTTTTGACCCAGGGATCAAACCCAGGTCTCCTGCATTGCAGGCAGATTATTTACCACCTGAGCTACCACTGAAGCCTATATATATAATTTTCATATATTTTACATAATATGATATCTGTTAACCCAAACTTCTAATTGATCCCCTCCTTTCCACTTTGATAACTATAAATTTGTTTTCAAGGTCTGTGAATCTATTTCTGTTTTGTAAATACAGGTACAAATGATTCATTTGTATCATTTTTTTTAGATTCCACAATAAACAATATCATATAATATTAGACTTTGTTTGATTTCAGTTAGTATAATAATCTCTAGATCTATCTGTGTCACTGCAAATATTATCTCATTTTTTATGGCTGAATAATATTCCATTGAATATGTGTACCACATCTCCTTATAATTTAAAAGGAGGATGGATTTTAGTGAGGTAAGACTCATTAGCATTAAAGAGACTACAGGAAACAAAAGAAGACACATCCTTGGGTCTCAAGCAGTTGATATTTGATTTTAAAAGTGACCCATGTCAATGTAAGGCAAAACCAATACAGTATTGCAAAGTAAAATAAAGTAAAAATTAAAATTAAAAAATAAAAAATCGTTTGATATTTTTGTGCATGCAAACACACAAACTGGTTACAAGAGCAAAAAAAGTCTAAATTATGGTGTGCTTTGATAAATGTTATATATTACTAATGCTTAATAGTGTAGTCTTTGGGGCCAGACAGCCTTGGATGATAATTAACCTTTTAAACTTATTAGCTATATGATTTTAGGCAAGTTAATAATGCTTCTATGTCTCATTTTCATTAACCATAAAATATTTATAAAAATAGTATCATCTTCAGACTTGCTTTGGGGTTGAATGATGAATACTTGTAAAGCAATTAAAGAAATGCTTGACATACAGAAATAACTCAATAAAAATTAACTCAATACCATTATATTTTTACAAAAAGAGAAAGTATGAAAATAGAATTTTGAACAACATGCTAAGCATAGAAACTTTCGTTGATTCCCAGCAGGTTCTGAATGGATCCTTATGTGAGGCTTTTTTCCAAGGCTACAGAACCAAGTTCAGTCTCTTAATTATAATATGAACTCAGTAAATATCAGTGTAAATATTTGTCCCTTTTGTAACCTATTGGTATGATTATAAGACTCAGTACTTGAAGGAAAAGAGTGAGAATTGCTACTAAAAAAATTGCTGTGACATGAATAGTTTTTTAAAATTTGGGGTTTTATTTTTTTAGTTTGAGTCGTGTTAAGTATTTCTTGCAATCCCCAAGACCCGCTGAACCTGAAGACTTTTCATCCCAGATTGCAAATGGGGGATGGATACAGCAAACACTATATACGTCTTCATATTTTTTATCAGTTCTGATACATTATACAAATGAATTATAAAACCAAAGTGATTAATTCAATACAAAGCTCAAACTGAGGAGAGGGATATATTATTTGATTGAACTATTTTTTTAGATTGCTGTACATTCATATGCAGCTCTAAGAAATAATACAGAGAGTCATCACCTACTCTTTGAGAAGTTTCCCTGGAATTCGCTGGTGGTCCAGTGGTTAAGAATCTGCCGCCAAGTACAGGGGACACGGGTTCAATCCCTGATCTGGGAAGATTTCACACGCTGTGGGACAGCTAAGCCTGTGCACCACAGCTACTGAGCCTGGGCTCTATAGCACATGCTCTGCAACAAGTCATGGCAACTAGAAGCCTGAACACTGCAGTGAAGGGTAGTGCCCACTTGCTATAACTGGAGAGAGCCCACACACAGCAAGAAAGACCCACCACAGCCATAAATAAATCAATACTTTTTTTTTTTAAGTAGATAGCTCTCCAGAAGGCAAAACACACACACACACACATTTAAAAAAAAAAAAGGTTTCCCCAAAAAAAAAAAAAAAAAAAAAGAGCAAAAGTAGTAATATACCTATTAAATGCTGATAAAATTGTCTGAAATGATTTTTAAAATCTTCAGAGAGGAGTTCAGCTATAAAAGATTGCTAGGAATGTCACTGAAGAGAAGAGGAGAAAGAATATTTCAGAGGGCAGAATGGAATACAAAAAAGCATGGACTGGAAAACAGAAAACACATTGCTGTGTTTGGAACAGTGAGAAAATCAGCCTAACTGGAAAGATAAGCAACAGACAGTTGCAAACACTGCTTAGTTTTTTAAAACAGACCCAAAATTTCTCACCAACAGGAACTGGGGTGTTAACTTGTCTATAAGAAAGATATGGATTTCCTCAATATCTCATGAAAACATGATCAATATTTTTAGCAATGATCATTACATTTCAAGTTAAACTTCAAGAGAGAGAAGGATAATGGTAAAAGTTAAACAGTGATGAATCATTTTTATTTTAGAATGGATGTGACATACAAAATGGGTACTACAGGAGTTAACTGATGCTTATAAACTCTGAGATCATTCAGGATGCATGCTCAATGATGGAAAATAGACACAGGAAAATGTTTGGCAAAGAAGTTTCTTCAAATTCTCTGTCTCCAAACTGGTGATTTCCCTCTTGTAAAGATATTGTTTATGTGCAAAGCCAGAGGTCATAACAAAGGTCTATTGTGTGCCTTGCAGTTATTCAAATTTTATATTCTTTCTCACACAGTAGCAATACCACTGGCTGGATGTAGGGATAGAAATGTGCCTGAGGTTTTGACTGACAGGTTTGGAGCTTGGTCTCCCTTGAGGAATTTTCTTCCTATAAGTCTTTGTTTTCCTGGCATTTTACACATTATACCATAATGCTTATCAGAGAATTATATCAGGTATAAGTGCTGGCATTTGACTATAAAGTTTTATATGTAAAAGATGCTATTTTGCTGCTTATAACATAAATGCAAGTTTATTTCTCTGGGAAGGGGCACAGAGAATAAACCAGTAATTTTCTTTCACTGACATCAGGGGAAACTGCTTCCTGCTAGATCAATGCATAAAAATTCAGTTTTAATAGCTTTGTAGTACCTTAGCACTGACATTTGTATGTTTAGAAATGAGTGTGGAAAACCTTCAGTATTATATGAATGAAAAGACAAAAATAATTTAATTATGAGTAGTTTATACAATATTATGATTATTATTGCTAGTGATAATAACACTGACAGATGAGCCAAGGGCAAATTAACACATATTTTTCCAATTTTTATGTTGATAAAGTCGCTTAAGTGAATTAAAACCTGGTATTCTCTGCAGAGCAGTACATTATTCTCTATCCTCACAAATAACTATGAAAGGATTAATCGATTGTAGGAATTCATCATGTATAGTATTCTACCTTGCATCTATCATGCAATGAAGCATTAAAAGGCAGCTTATGGAGAAAAGAATATCTTAAATTATGGAGTTGTAAATACTCTTCAAACCATTTCTTTTGATGAACTGATTTCCTGATCAGAGCAATCTTATATAAATTTTGATCATTTTATATTTTTTCCATCTGTACTTCTTTCAAGTTCAAGTCTGGATAGTTTGAGTTTGTTGCTTGTCCCCCATTAAATTGCCTGAACTCTATCTTGAAGACCGAATCATGCTTATGTTACATAACACCCAAGGGGAAACGTGTTTCCTGTGGGGACTCAGTTAAAAAGATGCCTTTTCCACATAAAGATCTTTAATATATCTGAAATCACATTTTCCCTGAATGTTAAAATCTGCTTTCCATTACACTCTAATGGTAAAGGTTTTTGCATGGGCATCTGTGATCGGAAGGTTGCCTCAGCAGGGTCACATAACAGTCTCTCAAAGTAAACCCGTGGGGCCTCTCAGGAGGCCGGCCCACAGAGCCCCCATCCTTGGAGGCAGTAGCAGGCTGGGTTGCTCAGAGTAGAATCAGATCAAACCACCAGCATAGGAATTCTCACTGGGCTGCAGCAGTTCTTAGTGAGTGGTTTGTAATGAAGTCCACATTCCAAAGACAACACATTTTAAACCGTATATGTTTAGGAGTGAAAGGTGAAGAAAAGGAAGTCAATATATGAGGTACCTGGAGTCCTCCAATTCATTGAGACAGCAAGGAGAGTGGTTTGCCAGAGTTGGAATCAGGAGGAAAGAAGGGAGAAATAGAGTTGACTGGGTACAGGACAGGATGCTAAAAGTAATTCTGGGAATGGGTAGTGGTGACTGTTGCACAACCATGTGAAGTTACTTAAAACCCTGCACTGTGTTCATAAAATGGTTACAGCAGAAAGATTTATGCTATGTATACCTTGCCATGAGGCTTCCCAGATGGCACAGTGGTAAAGAATCTGCTTGCCAATGCAGGAGACAGAGGAGACTTGGGTTTGATCCTCGGGATGGGAAGATCCCCTGGAGAAGGAAATGGCAACCCTCTTCATATTCTTGCCTGGAAAATCCCATGGACAGAGAAGCTTGGCTGGCTATGGTCCACAGGGTCACAAAAGAGTCAAACAAGACTGAACACGCATGTATCCATCCTAACACAATTTTTCCAAAAAGCCCCTTGTTAAAAAAAGAAGAAAGCAAATAAGAGGCAGTCATAACGATCGCACTCATCGTCGTGTGCCACTCTTTGTGACCTCGTGAACTGTAGCCCTCCAGGCTCCTCTGTCCATGGAAATTTCCAGGCAAGAATACTGGAGTGGGTTGCCATTTCCTAGTCTAGGGTATCTTCCTAACCCAGGGATCGAACCCGCGTCTCTCCATCTCCTGTATTGGCAAGCGGATTCTTTACCGCTGGTGCCATCTGGGAATCCCAAATTTTTATCTCATCCAAATCAAAAATGTTATTCTTTCACTTTTTCATAATCATTCAGGTTGTTTCCCCTTCTAAGGTGAGAATAATAATGAATTTGCTAACATTTTTTCTCTTGGACATCTATATTTTCTGCTTTTTCAAGTCCCTGAGTTGCCTGCACATCCCTCAGGCAATTGTGATGCTTCAGGACCTAGAGAAAGATGCTCAGTGTCTACCACCATTTGTGGTCTCAAGTTATCATTTATTATTAAAACTCAGGAAGTATCTAGGTGGCTTGCAGAACCAACTACCATGACTGGTTCTCTCTGGTTGAGGGATTGGTACCTTTATTTCCTATGGTGACAATTTTCCTTTGCTGAGAGCTGCAAGCTGTCAGGACTTAAAGTTTCTAAATTTGGGTGACTGGACTATGGCATATGAGGTGGAAATGCTGCTCCATGATCCAGAGAGGTAGACCCACTTCTTCCTGAGTGACTTTAGCTGTCTACACCACAGATGGAGCCACTGAGAAAGTTAGCTGCTATCTAAACTCATTAATATTCTGCTGTGAAATTTGTTACTAGGCAATTATGATTCAAATGGACAAATCTTTAATCTCTTATGTTTAATGACACTTGCAAGTGGAAATGGGCTTCTTCTATTTATGGTTAAATATTAAAACCAGACTTTCTTTTGAGACAATAACCTCAGTTCAAAGAAAATCAGCCATAATGCAATCACACATATGTAAATGTTAAACATGTACATAAACCAGAAAGACAATTCATGTTTGATCATGGCAAAAATGGATTATGATTCTTTTGTAATCTTTTCTTTGAAATTAAAAAAAATCTAAAGAATAAATACACAAGTTCTAGTTTTAGTTCCTCTTCATCATCAAGAGAAAAAGATGATTAAATATTTAGCACTCAGAGCTCCCTATGGAGTAGTTATTATAATGCCCATTACAAAATGAGGAAAACACACTCAGAAGAATTAAATAAAACTGCCTAAGGACAGCTAGATAGGGGCACAAACAGGGTTCAAGCTTGTATCTAACTTAAAACATATTCTCTTTTACTTCTTTATGTTTTCTTTCAATAAATGATTATTAAGATTGTATTATATGTAGGATGGGCTTCTCTGGTGGCTCAGACAGTAAAGAATCTTCCTGCAATGCAGGAGACCTGGGTTCAGTCCCTATGTGGGAAAGATCCCCTGGAAAAGGGAATGGCAATCCATTCCAGTATTCTTGCCTGAAGAATTCCATGGACAGAGGAGCCTGTTAGGCTATGGTCCATGGGGTCACAAAGAGTTGGACACAACTGAGCAACGAACACACACACACACAGGAGGATATTGCAAACAGCCTATATAAGCTAGAAATAAACACAAGACACAAGCTCCTGATCTTCTATAAATTAGCTAATATAGCAAATGTGTTGATAAAGTGATACAGCCTTTATATATGCAGAAGAGTCTCAATCCTTAAGACTAGAATGTTTCAGAAAAGTCTTCAAGTGAAACTAGGAAAAGAGCAATTGGCTGAAGGGAGAGCATGTTCACAACCAGGTGGGTTGGGGATCTGCTGCCTTGCAGCCTCAGAAGCATCACAGACACAAGATCCTTGATCTTACACATGGTGGATGATAAGTAGGTAGTTATTGAAATAATGCACAAGAGGACTAATTAATAAAATCATTTGACTGGAAAGTTTTTGAAGAAAAACAAAAGCAAAGATAAAATTGGGAAGATGAAAAGGAAGCCTGTGGAATGGTTTCATAGCAAGAATATGGGCTTTGAACTCTAGGCGATGGGAGAGGTCACAGGTGTATGTGCTCAGCCACTCAGTTGTGCATGATTCTTTGCAAACCCATGGACTGTAGCCAGCCAGGCTCCTCTGTATGAGAGTCTCCAGGCAAGAATACTGGAGTGGGTTGCTGTGCCCTCCTCCAATGGATCTTCCTGACCCAGGGATTAAACTCATGTCTACTACATTGCAGGCAAATTCTTTACTGCTGAGCCACTGGGGAAGCCCAAGGTTGCATAACATGGATGATAATAGATGGAGTGAACATGTTGTGGTGGAGGGTCTGGAAGGGGGGAGATTGGTGAAAAGGAGAAAATAGCCCAGACATAAGAACTTGTGCTGGCAGAAGGGAGAAGTGGGGAATGGAAGGATTACTCTTACTTTGAAATAAAGGAAAACTATTTCAAGAATAGGAATTCCCAGCTGGCACAGTGGTAGATAATCTGCCAGGCAGTGCAGGAGACACAGGAAACATGGTTTGATCTCTGCATTGGGAAGCTCTCCTGGAATAGGAAACGGCAACCCATTCCAGTATTCATGCCTGGGAAATTCCGTGGACAGAGGAGCTTGGTGTGGCTACAGTCCATAGGATTGCAAAGAGTTGGACATGACTGAGCACATAAGCACACATTTCAAGAAGTATGGCAAGTAGATTCCAACAAAATGGATAAATCACTGTTAATAAATTTCTCTTACAACTGAAGATTTTAAAAACCGGTGTGAATAAATTTATTCAAGTTTTAAGATATATGTTTTAAAGAAGTTTCATTATTTGTTATTTACCATTCAGTTAATTAGCTGTCTATATCCTTTTGCACAAAATAACTCATATTCAAATCTGATGGAGTCTATACAGAAAAAGGGCATCAGCCTTTTCACTTAATTTAATAAATTTGCTCTTAATTTTTAAGAACTCTTAAAAATTTGCTCTTTGTATCTTAAAGAAAACAATATGACAAAACCCTAGCCCAAGAAGATAATGTTTTACTTCAGCATTTATGAAATTTTTTAAAAATGAACATCTTTTGGCTTTCTCTAATTCCTTTTCACGAACACAACTGAGTGACTGAATTGAACTGAACTGAATTGAAGTCCTTTTCACTTTGAAAAAGAAATGGCAAAAAAGTTCAGAAGTGTAAGATCTTCCATTATTTGGACTGAATATAATTTCATACTTAAGTGAGTATTTCTTTTTTTAATCCTGGCCTCCTACTATAATCAAAATAAAGAGTATTGGTTACCTGCCAGGAGTCAAGTCTGACGCCACGGTACAAGTGCAATGGATTGCTCTTTGACTTCTCACAGGGCACTCAGGGTAAACTAACACCCTAAAGTCATCCTGAGTTGCCCTTCAAAATCACTTGCAGCTATTCGTTATTTAATCTCCACATCAGTGCTTCTATGACATAGGTCAGGATCTCTTTGTAGGCAACCAGGTGGCTGAGGCAAGTGACACAAATGTCAAGAGTTTCCCGGCTTCATCCAGCTGCTCAGTTTTCATCTCTCTATTTATTAGACCAAAGTAGTAAGGCTTAACCCAACCGTGCATTAAAAACGCATCATCATAAAAGATAGACGTCTTGGCTACAATAAAAATTTTTTAAACCCCCAAATAAATAAAACAATGTTTCATACAGCTGGGGGGTTGACTTTATAGAAAAGTATTTGTTAACACAAAAATGATCTTAGCATTAAGAGCTTATATTTCTTAAAAGCCCTTCAGAGCTTAGAGTACTCACCAATACATTGGGATAGATGGTGTATCAACGGACCTACTTCTTACATTGTTCATCTTTTGCTTTAAATGTTCATCCACAAAAGAAGCCAAGTGAAATGTTTTCTATGGAAAAAGTGTAAAAGCTGAGTGTATGAATATATATATATATATATATATATATGAAGACTAGTATAACAATCAGTCCTGAAAAATTGGAGATGAATTACTGTTAAAAATCAAGAAAAAAAATAGGAGAGAAGATTGGATTTTTCTGTTTTTGATGTGAAAAAGAACGGGTGGCTTATCTTCATCTGTTTACTCCCAGACTCACCTTTCCCCAGATACGTCAGTTCTGAGTTTGAATATTAAATGTCTATCGATGTAGTAGAAATAATGAGATCTATTTGTCTATGTATTTATCTGTCTACACATGCACATTTAAATTCAAAACATACTATCATTTGATGCATTCATTTTTTTGAAATGTCAGCGTTTCATTTAATATAAAAAGACACAAAAAATTAAGGGAATAAATTAAAAGAAGGGTCAGAGATATGTGATACAATAATAGTGACACAAAGGACCCCTGGGAGCCATAGAGAACCTTTGTTTGTCTCTAAGAAGCCTGCAGCTTGGTTATTTAAGATAAATACTTGTCTCAGGTCTCTTGATCTGTGCATTCACAAAGCAATAGACTGGGAAGCCACACACACACTATCAAGTTCTCTCTTCACTGTTTAATAACAGTATACTTTTTGCACAACCACTGAAAATTTCTGTGTCTCATGTTTAGTCCTAGGGAAAATCGTACTATAAACTTTTAGGTGTCCTCTATCTTTAGGAGTAAGGGAGAATAAAACAAAAATTAAAGAGATTTTTCTTTCCTTAAGTGAATTCAAGAATTTTTATCGTAGCTAATAAATATATTTTCAAGAACAAAGGCCAAGTTCTAACAGCAGATGCATTATCCAACCTTGTGTGCATTGCCAAATATTTCCAAGGAGAAATGCAAGCGTGTGTGTCCACTGCATGTGTATGTGTGCACCTGGTATTTGCCCACACCAACATACAGCTGTGGTTACAAAGTAATAGCACAGCATAATGAACTCTATGAAAGTGAAAGTGTGTTAGTCGTTCAGTCATGTCTGATTCTTTGTGACCCCATGGACTGTATAGCCCACCAGGCTCCTCTCTCCATGGAATTCTCCAGGCAAGATTACTAGAGTGGTAATCATTCCCTTCTCAAGGGGATCTTCCCAATCCAGGGATCATTGCAGTCAGTTTCTTTACCATCTGAGCCACAAGGGAAGCCCATTGAACACTATAGGTGTAAATTATTGTATAAATAATAAGTACCTTGATGCTATGGGATAGTCTTTTGGGTTTACAAAATTTATAAAATGTAAATCACAGAAGCTGTCAAAATGTAACAATTCTATTAATAATTTCAAGGTGGTTAAAGTCATACTTGCAAAAGTTGGCCAGCTCTTACTCTACAATGAATGGATTAAGTAAAGACATTTAGGCTTATAGTCTAAGTGTATAATCATCCTCATTGAGAATAATACCTTTTTAAAGTTGACTGTTCATGACTTAATCTACTCTGCATTGTGGGGACGAATAAATTAGAAGTTTGGGATAAACACTATTGTATGTAAAATAGGTAACCAATAAGGATTTACTGTATAGCACAGGGGACTCTATTCAATATGTCATAACAGCCTATAAGTTAAAAGAACATGAAATATATACATATGTGTATATATATATATATATATGTAATATTCCCTGGACAGAGGAGCCTGGTAGGCTACAATCCATGGGGTCACAAAGAGTCAGACATGACTGAGTGACTAACTTTCACTTTCATATCTATATATCTACAGATATATCCTTGGGCTTCCCTGGTGGTGGAGCAGTAAAGAATTCTCCTGCAATGCAAGAGAGATGGGTTTGATCCCTGGGTCAGGAAGATCCCCTGGAGGAGGGCAAGGAAACCCACTCCAATATTCTTGCCTGGAGAATCCCATGGACAGGTGAGACTGGTGGGCTCTAATCCGTAGGCTTGCAAAAAGTCAGACATGACTGACATGACTTAGCACGCATGTATAGATATATATGTATAACTGAACTACTTTGCTGTACACTTGAAACTAACACAACATTGTAAATGAACTATACTTCAGTTTAAAAAAGAGTAAGACAGAGATGCCTATCCCATCACGTATTGTGGTTTTGCAAGGTTTCAAAATCTCAGATGGTGCCAGGGCCTAGCTGGCAGGGTCATAATAATTTCAAAATTACTTAGATTTTAAATTCCAGAAATTCTATTAAGAAATGAAGTGAGAAGTGTATGAGTCCTCTTGACCACAAAAGTATTTAATGAAATATATTACAGTTTTTAAGAGAGAAGGTTCTAAGCCTTCTTGCCTTTGTTTCAATGCTGACTCTGACATTTTCTAACCTAGTGCTTTGGACAAGTTATTTAAAATCTCTGTACCTTGATGTCTTCCTCACTACTGAAAAGGAAATGACTCTAGTCTTTATCTCATAAAGTTAGAATCTTCTGTGTGTTCAGGAAAAAAGAATCACTAGCACAGAGGAAACGTGTGAAGGATGTCTGATGTCTGTTCCATTGAATGTCCTATGTCCTTCAACAGCCTTTAGACAGTTCTGAGAACAAACAGCTAAAGCTCTGGTTTTTGTTTTTTGTTTTTTTTTTGATGTTGCCTTTTGTGGACACTACTTTCTAGCTCTTTAGTCTATAGCTTTCTGGGACAAGTTGAGACGTGGTAAGATTTCCAAGCCTTTATTCTTCTTCACTTGTAATGAAGGCATTAACTAATTTGATAAAAGTTTACTGGCTAAATACTATGTGGCTGATACCATGGTAGATACAGTGGATATATAAAAACTGTATTAGTTGGAGATACATGCTGCGAAAAAAAATTGCAAGAGCTAGGGAGTGTTCATTTTCCAATGAGTTAACATTTGAGAACAAACCTACAGAAGAGAGTGAATAATCCAGGGGCATATTTGAGCCCTGAATGTTTGAAGGAAAAGTGATAGTAAGCACAAATACCCTGTAGCAGAATCATGCTTGGTGTATTAGGTATTGCAGAAGTCAGAGTGTCCGGAGCAAAATGAGGGAAGAAAAATGATTGTGATCCTCCAGGAGATGGGATCATGCAGTTTTTATTTTTTATTTTTTTTTAAAGAAACATAGCTTTTACTCTCAGTGCAATGTGAAAGCACTGAAGAACAGGAATAGAGAACCATCATTAACCATGGCTTGCAAAGTCTTTAACTGATGTGTTGCAAAAAAAGTCTTTAACTGATATGTTGCAAATAGACTGAAAGAGGGCAAGAACCAATGCAATTAGAAGGTTGATAGTACCAACAAGAAATGATAGTACCTAGGATGGGGGTAACAAGGATGAAGAAATTTGAAGGGAAAAGAATTTGTATTCAAAGTATACTGTCTTTGGGCAAACTCTGGGAAATAGTGGAGGGCAGAGACATCTGGCTTGCTGCAGTCCATGGCGTTGCAAAGAGTTTGACAAAACTGAGCTACTGAACATACAGCCTTTGGGAACAGAACCAATGATATTGGGTGGATTTGGTTGTGAGAGAAGCAGAGAGGTTATAGACCACTTCAGTGTTTTGGTATGAGTGTCTGGGAGGGTGGAATTGACTTTAATGAGCTGCCAAAATTGTGAGATATGTAGTGTTTGGGGAATCAGGGAGAATCAGAAACCTAGCTGTGAATTTATTTAAATGTGAAATAATTATTAGATACTTAAGTGAGAGGATCAAGGAGAGTGCAGTACACTGTCAAGATTTGGATGCTTTGGGTATAAGATCAAAGGGATGGACTTATTATTGTCATGATGTTTTGGGTTTGCCTGTGACTTTCATGCATTGACCACATATTGTTGGTCATTCCTCTCATGCAAGTTAGCATGACAATAAGTAACTGGAATACCTTTTAGAGATACCCAGCAAGGTATCAATAGTGCTGTTAAGAGATCATCTCTGAAAGCATGATGGGCAGCTGCATGGTCTGAGGCAAAGGGACAGCCTTACCAATTCTTGGTACCATTTTTCGACATTTCTCCACATATAGACATTACTTGCCTTACATTATATTTCTGAATCCACAGCTCATTAAATTCAATCTCAAACACAACAAGATGTATGGGTGAACACTGACTCCAAGCAGAAGGAAAAAAATGAAACAAAACAATTGACAAGCTTTGACTGTTCAGTTTAATTAGATAGTGATCCCCAAGATGAAGCATTTTAATCTACTTTCATTTCATCCATCTAACTGTGTTGCTCCCATTACCAATTCTTACTTTTTTACTCTGACTTGCCTTTACTTTTAATGTTTTCCTAGTCTGTTTTAAGTATGTTTAACTACATGGGAATGGAACTGTATTTCCTCCTGAGAATTAATGATTTCATACACTGCATTAATGTGCTTGTTATTACAAACTGTAAGATAAAAGCATGTTTTCTTTTATATTGTAAAGCTCTTTCTAAATATGCACACAAATTTGTATGCAATAGCTGCAAGCATTAGAATTGCTACACTTTGTATTTTAAATATTTTCCTTCTTCTAGTGTACCTGTTCTTTGTCTCATTTCATGCTATGCCATTTATTTTTAATTAAGTATAAACATTTTTCACCAGGATGGCTCTTTTTACTCTAGATGGATTCCTCTAAATTTTTTAGAGAAGTTCAAAACCCGTGAACATTTACTAGTTTAGTGGGATCCATTCCTTGGAATGTCTCTAAAACAATGCTTGTTCTATGCACCAAATCAAAATATGCATACCACTGTCCCTGTACTTCCAAAGCTGTTTCTGATTACTGATCAAAATTCCCCTGTTCTTCATTAAAGGCTGAGATTCTTTTAAAATGCTTATTTACGGCTGCCTGGTCCGCAGGGGCAGGCTGTGGATTTAATCGCCTACAGCACCAAATCTCTTTTAACATTTGGCCAACTGAACATTAGGCACCTTGTTGGCTGGGGGGCGCCATGTTCCTACTCAGTGTTTAGATAAGGTAGCCACAAACCAATATGCTTCATTTATTTCCAATAATTATTAGCACTAATGAGCATTATATCCACACATCAAGAAAAGATACAAAATAGAGTCACTGCTTCTCAGACTTCATTAAGCTCTGCATTGCTTTATTCAAGGGGCAGGTCTCTAATTTTAGAATGTTCTATAAAGATGGATATAAACAAATACACTGTAATTAATAAAAAGTATTGCCTCTCTGTTTAATTGGTAGCCATATTCAGATACAGCTGAGAGTTTAAAAAGATACTTCCTGAGGGTAAAAGGAGGAGATAATTAAGTGTACTATAATAGAAAGTATTTCATTGAATTAAGGTGAATTTTATTTTCTCCTCAAATAAGTAAAACAGTCAGGTGTCCACATTCATTTTGTATCTTCTTTTGTGACTGCAATATACCACAAAAGGTTTTCATTTAAATTTAATTTTTGTTATATGACTCATATTATATTACTTACTCTATGTGTTTAAGTGCTTTAAGCTCTGAATCTACAATATAAAATTAAAAAGAAGTCTTTCCTCTTGGAAATGTCAGGGTTTTTTTTTTTTTCCTTCTAAATCCAGAGTATGTTTTCAAGGTCTCTTCTAAAATGATAACCTTCATATGAGTCATAGGAATTTAAGAACATCTCTGGATTAGTCTGGCTTCAGTGAGGTTAAACGCAGCAACAGTATGCTTACAAAGAGATACGATAAGCAGTTATAATGGGTATCACTCAACACAGCACCAAATATAAATCAAAACTAACAAACGCCCTCCCCCACAAATCCTCTCAAGTTCAGTTCCTTGAATTTAATTATTATAGCAAATGGTAATATAACAAGAGTGTCTACTGTCAGAGAAAAAAAAATGTTTAAAACAGATGTGAACCATACAAAGCATATGTAAAACACATGTGATCCACAGCAAGGTCACAGGACCCATTGACAGAACACATGTGGAGTACGTGAACCACATGTGGACACATGTTGTGAAATCACGTGTTTCTGTTCAATGCCAAGACTCGTATCATATTCTAAAGAAATCAGTGGCTCTTAAATAAACTTTGTACTTCTTAAGGTAAATGGATACCTTTTTGTTTAAAATCCTGTAGTGTAGGCAGACAAGGGTCCTCAAATCTAATATTGGGCTTGAAAGTACTCAAATCCTTGTTTCACTCCTGTTTTCCTATCCCAGGGTGATTCACTTGATTATTCTCAGGGAATAAAGATTTCTTCCTTGCCCACAGCTAATTCTTTGAGAATGCCATAGCCTATAATGAAATTTAAGTAAACAGAGCTTAAGTGTGTGAATTAGGAGCATCCTTGGCTTGAATGGGTTTTTTTCTTTCCTAAAACACTTGAACTGGCAAAACATTTCTACCTTATCTTATATATCTGAAATAACATTAAAATCTTCTATACTTACAAAAAGTCATCAGCATAAAAACTCAAGGAGAACACTTATTTTATCTTATAAATTTGGGGAATAAAATATTAACCATATAATTTAAAGTGAATGTGAAAAGTCTCAGATATACATGGATATAAGCATAGATATATTACATTATTTGCTACAGCATGCAAACAGTAATAGGACCTTACAGATAGGCATTAATTTAATTAGAATCTGAATACATTATTTCATGTGGTCTCTTCCATAGCCCTGAAGAAATGCAGTGCAACTAGAATTCAGTAAGGCAACTGCATGGTGTTTTAAAAGAACCTACAATACGAAACCAAATGAGAAAAATAAGTTTGGCTTCCTGAATTATTAAACTGTGACTTCCAACAAGTGATACACTTTTCTGAGGCTCAGTTTTTGCACAAAGGAACAGAGGGATTATACAATTGCTTACTTAATATGTTAGTTATAAATTATGCAAGCTATTATGTGCAAAATTGTATTGTAAATGCAAAGATGTTTTATGTATTGGTGTTAGCTGTTTCCACTGACAGTTTACACATGAAAAACACTGAGATTCAGAAAGGTAAACGGATTGTCACATCACTGACAATTAATAGGGCTAAGATGAGAAGATAGATAGTTTTGCTTAAGATTCCCCCATTCTCTTCCAAAAGAAAAAACTGAGCAGAGTACATTTCTCATTAACAAAATAGTCATTCTGCCTCTGCCTAAAGAGACATGCATTGATATCACAGATAATTATTATAGTAATGTCACATTCACATTTACAACATTGTATATTTTCAATGTAAAGTCTGATCCAGTGAGCATTTGTCTTCCACTTCAGGGAAACTACCTCCTTTATAAAGATAAGTAAATTAAGTCCTAAGAACACAGTAAATACATTACCTGAATATGTATACTTATTAAGAAACAAAACTAAGAATGTAATTCAATAGATGAAATTCAAAGTCCAATAATTATTTCCCACTGAGCTAAAATATTTAAATATATAATTGCAACAATGACAGCAATATGGTGGTTTAATATATAATATATATATTATATCCAAAATAATGTTTCTAATAATGGTGCTATTAAAAAATGAGTTTGTAATGAAAGAAAACCATGGCATTAGGAGAAATTTTATCACAGAATAAAAAGAAAGATTTTCCTTTGTTACTGTTCTTGGCAAAATAAAAGTAGACTACCCGGCATATTCTGAAAAGACAGACTCCGACCTGCTTACTGACTTCAAATGTATCTGTTACCTATTGCTTACCATTGTTTTCGAGTCATTCTATTATATCGTAAGATTTTTAAATTTTTTTTCTTAGATACATTTTCCTTGCTACAATTTCCTTGTTGGTATGATGTTTTCTTTTAAACTTGGCTCATTGCCATTCACACTTCAAGACAAAAATTCTAATATCACTTCTGGGAACCCTTCTTGAATGATTCTAGAAAGAATTGTTTCCATCTTTCCATTGTACTTGCCACATCATGTTATTGAATACAATCAATCTCTTTGCATGCCTACTTTTTATCTCTACAGGCCTGAACATTCCTCAAGAATGGAGTCATTGTTTTTATTAACTTTGTATCCACAGTACACAAAGTTACTTAAAGCTACTTAAAATGGTGAATCTGAGGAAATAGAAAATGAATGATTGAATGATACATTGTTGCTTTTCCTTTCTGGAATTGGTTGACTTAGAAGCTTACGTGCTCAGTTCAGGCGAAATGTCATGACTGGCTATGTACAGTACTAAGCTGCTTCTATCCTAAAAGAAAATAATTCAAATAGCCACTGTATTTTTGTTCATTTCCTATTGTCTAATTATGAAACATCCCTTCAAATAATCAGCTAGAGAATTAGTCTGTCTCTTCTGTTAGATGCTTATACATTATATATATTATAATTTCTTGAGAGATATTACTCATGACACCAGAAAGAATCTTTATGTCAGACTAGCGCAAATAATCATAGACAATATCACTACACTGGTCTGGAATTTTTTTCTGGGTTTTGACAATGGATTATATACACAGATTTTTCATACCCTGCACCTCCATTGGAAATTTAAAAAAAGGGTAATCTTTTGTCATTCCAATTTGCCACCACCCATTGACATTTCTCTATTAAAGATGTGGAGCTGAAAATGTGAGTCTCACCCCTTTCATCTCGTATTAATGAGCCGTGAGGAATGAGCATCCCTCACTGTTTTGACTGTGCACTCTCTACCATGTGCAAAGCAGACGCAGTGTCAGCCCGCACTCTGAAGGGTCTGTAGATCTTGCATGCTTTCCCGTTTGATCAGTGCAAATCTGACAGTCTGCTACTTGCTTTCTTCCAAGGCTGGTTCCCACACTTAAAAACAGGAATAAGATTTTCAACTCAATCAAAACTGTCCTATTTCTCTTTTCCTATCTAATCCTCTCCCCATCATCATCTATGCACTCCATATAGCACAGATACCATGACAAATGGTTTTAAAGTCCCCTCTTATGTATCAGGTGAGATCCAAACTACTTTTGTATTCAGACTTGGTTTGTTCAATCTAGACCCTCACCTATCTGATCACGGTGACCCTTAATCACTTCTTCTGTCCCCTCTTATTCTCCTTTATTCTCCAGCCATGTGAGGTTCTTATGGCTTTTGAAATGTTAAGTCTACTTGATGTGACTGACTTGTCTTATTTCTGCCTCTTCCGTAACAATCCTTACTGATCCTTCAAAAATCAACTGAAATATCACAAAATCTCTTCCTGTTCATGCTTTCATAGCACCTTGTACTACTTCTCTGTAATAAAATTATTTGTTTGTGCATCATATTTTATATGAGATTGGAAAATTTATGAAGGTAATATCATATGTGTATTTCCTATACCTCTGCATTCACCCAGTGATTAAAATAGCAGATGGTAATAGTCTGAAAGATTAAAGGAAGCAATGGAGGGGAGAGAGTAGCTGATCTTATGTGAAAAAGAGCAGATACTGCACACATATCTCAAAATAGGCTTTGGATGCAAATTTAGAATTCTTATTCCTGCTTAATCTTTAGAAAATCATTTTTTGATAACAATGCACCTGAAGATAAGGTATATACATGAGTTCTGAATAAGTTTGTTTCCATCTTAGAGAGCATTATGTTCATTGGGGGAGAAGAATCTTAGGTACCCCAGTTACTATAAGTGTTAATGGAACTTAACTTCTGTTTTTATTACATGTCAACTCCCAATATTAGAGCAACTACTAAAGCCAGTAATTCTTGTATTTATCTTTTTTCTTTGTGCTCATTATTATCCAAGTTGATTTATCACTGGATTTTGGTTTCCTTATGCAATCAGGAGGGTGGCCCTCATGAACCCACCTCCAGATGGTATCAGCCAAACATAAGATGCAGTCACATCATATTTCTAATGAAACAAACCAATATGGAATGATTGCAATATACAAGGTACCCTGGAAAAGAGTAACTGTTGGAATAGCTGTGAGAACTTAATTAACAAAAGGAGATCACGAAGAACATTTAAAAGTCACTAAAGCTTTATTTGTGTTATTGTTTTCTAATAATGTAAATACTAACAGTAGTATAAATGTGAAGCAGTTTTGATCTCTGAGGACCTCCCAAACATAGGACTGTCCTCCTAAACAGACAGAATAGAGTGCAATCCCCATTCAGTGTGTTATACCTCAAGAGAACTTTTTACTGCCCAGAATAACATACACACACTTACACACTCACTTGGACATTCTCTTTATTTCTGAAGGTCACTCTAAGTTTTTAGTTTAAGCCAGATAGCTAAGTGGATTTCTTAAAATCCCAAAGGCCGGGAAGAGCAGTGATCTTTAGTCCCTGGAAGTATGAATTAATTTACATTTCAGAGACAGTTTTGCTTAAGGAGCAAGGCTGAGAAAGGGCTTAACAGGAGTGGGGGAAGGGCAGATAATGGCAACTCCGTGTGGCTCTATGTAGACCAAGTGACATGCCACCTTTCTCACAGCTTGTCCTTGACAGAAAGAGCACTCTTATGTTTAGAATTACGAACCCTGAGACTAATAGGAGGATGGACAATATCACAGTCAAAAAGCTTTCTCTCCAAATCTTCCCAGCAACGGGCTGGGGAATAATAATTTCATACAAGTCCCGCAGGTGGCAAGGCTTCCCTGGTGGCTCCGTGGTAAAGAATCAGCCTTCAACGCAGCAGACATGAGTTTGACCCCTGGGTGGGGAAGATTCCCTGGAGAAGGAAATGGCAATCCACTCCAAAATTTTTGCCTGGAGAATTCCATGGACTGAGGAACCTTGTGGGCTATAGTCCACGGGGTGCAAAGAGTTGGACATGACTAAGCAACTACACCACAACTACCATCTACAGATGGCACAGGGTTGAAGCTTCATTCAATGTGTCATCCTTTCTCCTAACTTCCCTCTTCCTTGACTAAAAACAAATATTATTTAGGACCCCTCCATTACTAACAAATTGAGATATTTTAGTTATATATAAACCTCCTACTTACATTTGTTGAAGCTCATACCACAAGCCAATAGAATAACATTTCCATTTTAAGTCAAATAAGACTTGTTAGCATATAAGAAAGTTGTGTTTCTCATGGTGGCATACAAAACAACTGATTATGAATCACCAGAATCTATAGGACAAAGATCACGGAAAAAAATAATTTATTGTAGGGTAATATATTTGGTTTTAATTTTTTATTCATGTTGGCTTTTTGATGGAGCACTTTACTAAGGACCATCTAAAATGTCTATTCACTGCTGAGAGTAGTATCATTCTTTTTTCCTTATTAACAATTTTACAAAGTTAAGTGAACATGGGAAAGTTTTGTTTGAAAACAATTTGTGACAGAATCCTTTGTGCTTACACTATTCAATGAGCTTAATCATTTTTGTTTATCTCTCTCAAAAGAAACTGCAGGTTTTTTGGTATTTGGAAGCCATGTCTAGAAATTCCCTTATGTTTAATTTTTTGCATTTTTTAAACTATTTATAAATATAGTTTAAAATATATTATATTTTAATATAATATAAATATTATATATTTTAAAAATTTCACTGGAATTTATAAAGAAATACCAAAGACTTCTTAAAACAAATCTGAACTCCCTTTTCTCCAACACACACACACACCCAGGAGCACACACGATTATATAAACCTATCAATTTTGAAATCTAGTCTGTTATAAATCAGAGTGCACAGTGAATTGTGCACAGAAAGCTACATGTGCACTTAATTGTGCCTCAAATATGAGACATTCCACCACCACCCCAACCCAAAGCCTGCTGCACTGTACTGCGAGGTACGTAAACAAAAGATTTATATCACTCAGACCATATCTGGCCTTGTGTCTATATTGTTGCAAATATCCTTTCAATACATGTTCCTAAAATCAGGAAGCACTAGCTTGTGAAAACACTGCTAGATGTAATACTTTTGCCTTTTAATAACCTCAGCAGTCTTCAAAGAATTTTAATTGGGTAAAAAATTAAACCTGACACACTTGGTTAAGTTCTGTTCTCTTGGAACATGCTGGAGTATTCCAGATGCCTGTGTGCACATCTAAAACTTTGCAAAGTAAGAGTATGTGCACATAAGCAACACAAAGAAGGTGTATCTTGATGTCATTTGATGCTACCGTGGCATGTTCAAAAGCTTTCTCATAAGAGAAATTGCAAGAATAATTTTTAGGACTGGGTATGGAAATGAGGCACATAATTCTGGCTACAATAGTGGGAGTGGTGAGTCTAATTCCACCCACACACCCTTATTAACTGAAAACATTATTTCCAGGCTGAAAGGCTTGAAAATCCTGGTTCCAGCAGCAATGCTGTCTGCCAGTATCCCATAAAGCTTTATTTCCCCAAGGTTTCCACAATATGACATATTTGGATCATGTTCAGTTCTTACCTTCCCCTGTGTACATTTGTTTCGTGTATTTTTATTGTTCTCTTAATTATCTGCACATAGATATTAATTCCAGAATGTACAAATGGTCTCCATTGTGACTTCCCCACCACACTTTATATGATAACATCACTTATGTATGCTATTTACAAGTTTCCAGGCAGACGTGTGGTTGATCTAAATTTGTGGGATAACTGTGTTCAGATATCTGCTTTCAATTTGTGTGCATGTTTTCCCCTGTTATTTTCCCTTTTTTATGACTGTATTAATTGTTACCAGAAGTCTCTATGAATGACTGAGCAACCCAACAATGGAATGTAGCAGATTAGAAATTATTGTTTTGCTCCATCTGAGAAACGTGTCATTGCAGCCTAATTCTCATGTCTTGGAGACAGTCATGGACTGATATGCCACTTGATTCTCCACATGTGAGCACTTGCTGACCACCGGGATATGAACTGTCCTAATACTGATGCTTTTATCGACCCATTTGACACTTATGATGCTTGCAGAAATGATGAAGCAAAAACTAACGCATCACTAAGAGAAGCGGGACATGTGGGAATTGGTATGTTGCAGCTCACTAAGTCTTAAGGCATTAAGCCTAAGGATTAACCCAAAGAGGCTGTGGCTGGCTTCAAAGCTATACCCTAACCTCATGCCTCAGTGAGTAAAGTAGAAGAATGGGAAGCAAAGAGCCCTGCGGT
Source organism: Ovis canadensis (assembly GCF_042477335.2). Classification (NCBI taxonomy): domain Eukaryota; kingdom Metazoa; phylum Chordata; class Mammalia; order Artiodactyla; family Bovidae; genus Ovis; species Ovis canadensis. The sequence continues at coordinate 64,485,309 of NC_091253.1, forward strand.
CTAATCTGGAGCATCGACTTACTATTTGGTCAGGTTTATTTTTGACACAATGTGATATCTTCTTTCTTTTAAAAAGAGAAGTTTAAAGCAGTATAAATTAAATTACTAATCACTTAAGAATTTGATGTGAACCAAAAACCTAATTTGTAAAGCATGGAACCTTCATTCATCTAGGCTGAAAGACTCTGCCAGAGTTACTGTGGTACTGACACTGAGGCGGTGTGGGTCTTTCAGTTCAGTTCAGTTTAGTTGCTCAGTCCTGTCCGACTCTTTGCAACCCCATGAATCACAGCATGTCAGGCCTCCCTGTCCACCACCAACTCCTGGAGTTCACTCAAACTCACGTCCATCGAGTCAGTGATGCCATCCAGCCATCTCATCCTCTGTCGTCCCTTTCTCCTCCTGCCCCGAATCCCTCCAAACATCAGAGTCTTTTCCAATGAGTCAACTCTTCACATAAGGTGGCCAAAGTACTGGAGTTTCAGCTTTAGCATCATTCCTTCCGAAGAACACCCAGGAATGATCTCCTTTAGGATGGACTGGTTGGACCTCCTTGCAGACCAAGGGACTCGCAAGAGTCTTCTCCAACACCACAGTTCAAAAGCATCAATTCTTCGGTGCTCAGCTTTCTTCACAGTCCAACTCTCACACCCATACATGACCACTGGAAAAACCATAGCCTTGACTAGACGGACTTTAGTTGGCAAAGTATTGTCTCTGCTTTTCAATATGTTATCTAGATTGGTCATAACTTTCCTTCCAAGGAGTAAGTGTCTTTTAATTTCATGGCTGCAATCACCATCTGCAGTGATTCGGGAGCCCCCCAAAATAAAGTCTGACATTTGTTTCCACTGTTTCCCCATCTATTTCCCATGAAGTCGTGGGACCGGATGCCAGGATCTTCATTTTCTAAAGGTTGAGCTTTAAGCCAACTTTTTCACTCTCCTCTTTCACTTTCATCAAGAGGCTTTTTAGTTCCTCTTCACTTTCTGCCATAAGGGTGGTGTCATCTGCATATCTGAGGTTATTGATATTTCTCCTGGCAATCTTGATTCCCATTTGTGCTTCTTCCAGCCCAGCGTTTCTCATGATGTACTCTGCATGTAAGTTAAATAACCAGGGTGACAATATACATCCTTGACGTACTCCCTTTCGTATTTGGAACCAGTCTGTTGTTCCATGTCCAGTTCTAACTGTTGCTTCCTGACCTGCATACAAGTTTATCAAGAGGCAGGTCAGGTGGTCTGGTATTCCCATCTCTTTCAGAATTTTCCACTGTTTCTTGTGATCCACACAGAGGCTTTGGCACAGTCAATAAAGCAGAAATAGATGTTTTTCTGGAACTGAGACAAAGTACAATGTGAGTTAGTCCATCAAGATATAACATGACAAGAAGATAAGTGCTTCTGACCCTTCCTTGTGCTTGTGCTTAGTCACTCAAGCATGTCCAACTCTTTGAGACCCCCTGGACTGTAGCCCACCAGGTTCCTCTGTCCCTGGGGATTCTCCACACAATAATTCTGGAGTGGGTTGCCAAGCCCTCCTCCAGCAGATCTTCCCAACACAGGAATCAAACCGAGGTTTCCTTCTGTCAAACAGTTCAGGTAGACACACAACTTTCCACTGACCTAAAATATGGATGGAATAATCAGTCTCTCCTTCTCTTTTGCATGTTACCAATTGCTTTTAATCCTGATTGCATTTTAGAACATCCAAGAAACTTTTCTAATGGTGGAAAGAGAAGAACTAATGAGTCTCTTGATGAGGGTGAAAGAGGAGAGTGAAAAAGCTGGCTTAAAACTCAGCATTCAAAAAACTAAGATCATGGCATCCAGTCCCATCACTTCATGGCAAACAGAAGGGGAGGATGTGGAAGCAGTGACAGATTTTATTTCCTTGGCATCCAAAATCAACGCAGATGGTGACTGTAACCATGAAATTAAAAGATTCTTGCTCCTTGGAAGGAAAGCTATGACAAACTTAGACAGCATATTAAAAAGCAGAGACATTACTTTGATGACTTGGACAGCAATGAGATCAAACCAGTCAATCCTAAAGGAAATCAACCCTGAATACCCATTGGAAGGACTGATGGTGACGCTGAAGCTTCAGTACTCTGGCCACCTGATGTGAAGAGCCAACTCATTGGAAAAGACCCTAATGATGAGAAAGATTGAAGGCAAAAGGAGGAGGGATCAAGAGAATGAGATGGTTAGATAGCATCACTGACTCAATGGATATTAGTTTGAGCAAACTCCAGGAGACAGTGAAGGACAAGAAGCTTGGTGTGCTGCAGTCCATGGGGTTACAAAGAGTCAGACAGTGACTGAACAAGAAACTTTTAAAAATACTAATGCCTATACCCATCCAGGACAATTGAATCAGAATCTCCAGATGTGTGACTAAGGCATCGGTATTTGTTAAAGCTCCCCAAGTGACACAGATGAGTGTCCAAACTTGAGAGCATTTTGGAGGTGCTAATCAATAACTTACTCAGTGTAAATAGCAGCATGAGATATATGTTATGTATCTATGAACAATTCCCAGAGTAGATTACAAAAATAATTTGTTCCATAGGAAGATTAAGCAGCCACAGCCAACTGCTTAGTAATAATGTTTTTTAACTGTTTTGGATTTTATTTTGCCTTCTTTCCTTCATATTCCTCTTCATCCTTAACCAAATAAGGGGGAGAATCCCTTATATTCTCTAAAAACCCCCAGCTTGATTGACAGTGCTAAACTTACTTGTACATTTATTTAAAGGGAAATGCCTCTGCATGATGCTAATAAGCGACAAATGGTTGTTGGCATGGGACAACATTTTTCCCTTCATAGAATACAACTCTCAACACCCATCTATAGTGTAAACTGTTATCTTCACTCACTGTTAAAATGAAGAGTCCTTTTTCTCTTCCCTCTGTCCACACAGGCTAATAGCTCTTTACACTCACTCAGCTCAAAAGATGAAAATAAAGTAACACAGCAAGGGCAATAAATGATGGCTGCTAATCTTTGTCCTCATGCACAGTCCCACAAATGTTCACTAAAAATATGTTTAAGAACTATTTCCTGAGTCCCATTAGGTGCATAAGAGAAAACCATATTGAATTCTCTTGGGTTACTCCATAAATTTATACCCTGACTCATTTTGCACTTGTGGAAAAGAAGATGGTAAGGTGGGATTAGTTTTGCAAGAGATTTATTAGTGGAAGGAACATGAGAAAGTAAAGAGAACTTTCAGAATATTGTAGATATTATACCCATTGAAAGACAGAGGAAAAGATGGGAGGTAACTTGGCTAGGCACGTACAAGGTATGGTCTTCTGGTCATAATACTATGCTATATACAGTTCTATGCTTACAGATCAGGTATTACATAATCCCCTGGATAGTTGTGCAGGACGTCTGAAGTGAAGAAAGGCAAACTCACATTCATAATAAGTATTTAACTCTATGGGGATGACAGCTAGTCCTTCCAAGGATATGAGACAAGTGTACACATTTTAAAATAGAAATAGAGACATATCAAAGGTTCAGCTTTGGCCATCATTTTTTCCATGTTTATAAAAGTTCTCTTGCAGTAAATGTTAGCCAGGTTTATAAAAGTTTCTGTAGCAGTAAAACCCAACATTCAGAAAACTAAGATCATGGCATCCGGTCACATCACTACATGGCAAATAGATGCGGAAACAGTGACAGATTTTCTTTTCTTGGGCACCAAAATCACCGCAGATGGTGACTGCAGCCATGAAATTAAAAGACGCTTGCTCCTTGGAAGAAAATCCGTGACAAACCTAGACTGCATATTAAAAAGCAGAGACATTACTTTACCGACGAGGTCCATATAGTCAAAGCTATGGTTTTTCCAATAGTCATGTATGGGTGTGAGAGTTGGACCATAAAGAAAAGCTGAATGCCAAAGATTTGATGCTTTTGGACTATGGTGTTGGAGAAGACTCTTGAGATTCCCTTGGACTGCAAGGAGATCCAACTAGTCAATCCTAAAGGAAATCAATCTTGAATATTCATTGGAAGGACTGATACTGAAGCTGAAGCTCTAATACTTTGACCACCTGAGGCAAAGAACTGACTTATTGGAAAAAACCCTGATGAAGGGAAAACTTGAAGGCAGGAGGAGAAGGGGCTGACAGAGGATGAGATAGTTGGATGGCATCACCACCTCAATGGACATGAGTCTGAGCAAGCTCTGAGAGTTGATGATGGACAGGGAAGTTTAGCATGCTTCAGTCTATAGTCGGACTTGACTGAGTGGCTGAACTGAACTGAGCAGTAAATGTGCTCCATTCCCTGAAATTCTTGCCAGAGTATTATATTCCATGCCCAGAAAATGTGTTTCTAAGCCAATGGGTCTTGAAACTTATCCAGTCTTAAACTCCAACCACCTTGAACAAATACCATCAATGGAGATGCAGATATAGAGAACAGACTTGTGAACACAGTGGGGGAAGGAGGAGGGGATGAATTGAGAGTGTAGCATTGAAACGTATACATTACCATATGGAAAGAGATAGACAGTGAGAATGCTGTATGGTGCAGAGTGCTCAAATCTATTATCCATTTCTCTGTGACAATGTAGCAGGATGGGATGGGGTTGGAGGTGGGAAGGAAGATCAAGAGGTGTGGGATATGTGTATATCTATGGCTGATTCATCTTGATGTATGATGGAAACTAATACATCAATGTAAAGCAATCATCCTCTAATTAAAAATAAATTAATTAAAAAATCCAGTTCCAGGGTTGCTTCCTTGACTCCAGCTAATTTTTGCAATGTCTCCATTATGTAATCTATCTCTTTTATCATACATTGTACATCCCTTACACAAATTATGCTGAGATTTAAACTATTTATTAGCTTGTGGGTGAGCAAAAGGAGTATTGGAAGCTACTGAAAGTTTACAAGTCCTTTATGGTGGACAAGCTTTTGCAACATCTTGCAAAAGGAGAAGCAATAGCTCTTGGACAAAATAAATAAGTAAATAAAGTGGAATATCTCTTTAAACTCATCTGCCCAGGAGTATGCAGAATCATACTTTCAGATATTCTTCTAGAAGTTGCAGCCCCATTTTCAGTTTCAAAGGGATTCAGATCTGCCTTGGCAAAGTATTCAAATATCTCCTGGTCTCTACTGGAACATGTCTTTGGTTTAGTGCTCAGCTTTTACTGCGGGAGTCAAGGGGTATTTTATAAATTACAAAAGAGGTCTCTAATTGCTTGTTAAATTCCCTTTGTTTCTACCATAACAGACAATTCTGCTCTATTTATAGACATGGTTCCCACCATGTCTGACGAATGTCTGAAATCACCTGCATCTTCAAGGATATTTTCCTCCACAAGTTTATTGCCCCAGGTCTTAAACAGGGAAATATTTAGTTAGTGAGTGATCATCTTGTATTTGACACTATCTATGCTCTGATACTACTCAGAATGATGTACTTTTCACCAGCGCAGTGGGGAATGAATCAGTCCCCAAAACCTCATTTTACCATCAGTTTTCTTAAATTATTCCAGCTATCATTTACATAAGCTTGGTTCTCCAGATGACCAAAAGGGATTAGAGATGAAAGTGAAATAGAGGGGCAGCAGAAAGTGTAAAGAATCTTTAATTTTTGATATAAATATGAATCTTGTGTAAGAAAAGAGTGATTGGAATGAAGGTTATTGTAGGACATGTTGCAGATTATAGCACAATTTGAAGAAAGCTGCAGTTGGACAGCTGACTGCTCTCAAGAAAAAGCTGTGCCTTTTCACTGAAATGGGTCCATGTTAATACTTCCTCTGTGTTTAGTTGTTGACTGGGAACAGGACATAGAAGATATAGTCTCAGTGCTAGTGCAATGGTGAATCCATAGGGCAGCAACTGGGATCACTGGACAGTATTGTCCCTCAGAGCATAAGATCTGACTGGTCTATTTTCATAACCACTTCTACCTGGTCTCTACATGAAAGTCTAAGTAAATTGTATTCAGGTAGGTCCCTGTTACCAAAACCAAGGAAAGAAATTCAAAAGCTGCCAAGTAAATAGACCATAATATTGATTTTTACAGAAGAGCTCCATGGAAAATCAAAATCTTGCACTAAGAAGAATCAATACCATTGTCATACACTTGGTGAGACTTCTAAGATCACACTTAAAAGAGAGGGAGAGAGAATAATTTCACTTGACACATATTGGGCTCAAGGCACTGGTGAATGTGAGTCACTCAGTCATGTTCAGTTCTTGGTGACTCCATGGAATTCTCTAGGCAAGAATACTGGAGTGGGTAGCCATTTCCTTCTCCAGGGTATCTTCCCAACCCAAGGAATGAACCCAGGTCTCCTGATTGCAGGCATATTCTTTACCATCTGAGCCATCAGGGAAGCCCAAGGAACTGATGAGAATATGAAAAATGTGGAAAATGTCCAAAAGAGTCAGAAAAGCAGAATGCAAGCTGGATAGACAATCTAGGGAAGGAAAGTCAATTTCTATCCTCTCATATAGGTGCTTTAGTGGAATGCATAATAGATGTAAGGACCCAGAAAACTGATATAAATATATATTAGTGTGTGCATATGTGCGTGGAGGAAACAGTTTAACATCACTAATTTAATCTCATGAATGTCCACAAATTAGAAGTTGAGATACAGAAAGTATCTTGAAAATTTAAAAATGACACTATAGTTTAAGATTATTTTTCAGCTCATGAATTGTTTATATGTGAAATCCTAAAATAAACTGTGTTTTCAAGATACCCTCAGTTACATCCCTCAATGAGCACAGTTTCAAAGAGAATAGATACAGAATAACCTTTAAAATTGTGATCTTGACAAGAACATTTTGAGTAAACATAGGCAGAACATACTCAGTATTTCTGTTTTAAGACAGAAAATTCCCTTTGTAAACTGTGTACACACATATATGTTTATCTAGATCTGTATATATATATATATATATGTATGAAATTATTAAATAAGACTTTACATTTGAAATAAGAGCATTAATTCATGAAAATCCTGCAAAACATATGAATACAAAGCTTTTCAAAACAGTTTCAGTCTTAGAGCAAATGCAAAAGTCAAGAATTTCAGGTATATAAATGAAAACAGCCAAGCTATAAAGAACAAAAAAAAAAGAAAGAAACTAGTTAAAAATATCTTCTCAAACATTCTAGGGTGCCCCAGGATGAACCGTTTAGAAAGCCAACATCAGAGCAGATCTCTGAATGTAGATCAAGTTTTATAAAAGCAGACTACTTGGTCTGCAAGTGGAACAAAAGACATAGTTTAACAAATGCAGAAATAATGAGGGTTTCAGATATCTAACCAAGGCTCCAAAAGATATACTCCAGTCTAAAGTATCAAAGCATGGGAGTTCACAACTGAAACTGTACTATTGCCACACAGAATGTCTGCATACCATAGGCCAGATCTATAAAAGCAAAAATTTCTGTCACTTCCTCTTTGCATTTTTATAATGAGAAGAAAATGTATGGTAGGTCTAACTTATGAGAAACTTGCAAATTTCAGTCTTTTTTTCTTTGGTTGACCAAAGAAATCTGTTGATTCTATGGAAAATTAAACTCATTACTCTTCTGGAGATTCTCAACATGCTAAATTTCAAAATACCAGTACCAATCACTGAAAGATCATATTTAAAGGTTACAAATTTGAAGTTGCGTCTTTGGTGATGGCAATACTTTACAATGAAACAGAAAAATGTAGATGAATAATAAAGATAACTAAATTAATTAATTAAAAGCACAGAACTTTTTTTGAAATCTGAAAAGTAACTTCAGTCACATTCTTGTTAACATTGGTCAGAGCACAGGAAATGGAATCAGATCTAGAGCTTCTTAAATTCATATGTTTGATCTTCTATTTGTTAGCTAGGTAACTTAATCTATATAAATCTCAGTTTCTAAATATTAAAGCTGAAAATACTATTATTATGCATCTTGTGTGCCTCCTTAAAATGTAATAATACAACAAAACTACAGTGACTTGCTGAATGCTTAAAAATGTAGTCATTATTATGTTGTTACTAATACCTTGACATTAAATATGTAGCAACTTAAATGTTCAAATAATTATATAATGACTTCTGCATTAAATAAATATGCATTTTCATAATGTATCCATTAAAATGTCTCTTGATTGCTGAAAAGTTTTCTTTTTTAACATTTACAGCAATAGTTGCATAGTATTAATAGGGATAAGAGCTTATAAGAACATGTATTTTGGATCTGTGAGCCTGAATTTAAAAGAAGCACCATAAATATTTTTATATATGTTGATTTGGAGAAGAGCTTATATAAAGAGTTATAGGAATAATTTACATGCAATAAGTGGCATTCAATTTTAAATGAAAATCTTTTTTTGGATTTTTGTAGTAAAATAAGTCTATTAAGGACAGAATGTTTGTTCCCCCACCCCCAGTATATTCACATGTTGAATTCCTAAGCTCCAATGTGATGGTATTAAAAAGTACCCTTATAGCTCAATTGGTTAAGACTCTGCCCACAATACAGGAGACTCCAGTTCAATTCCTGGGTTGGGCAGATCCCCTGAAAAAGGGATAGGCTACTCACTCCAGTATTCTTGGCCTTTTCTGGTGGCTCAGATGATAAAAAACTCGCCTACAATTTGGAAGACCTGGGTTCAGTCCCTGGGTTGGGAAGATCTCCTGGAGGAGAGCATGGCAACCCACTCCAGTATTCTTGCCTGGAGCATCCAGGCAAGAGTTGGACATGACTGAGTGACTAAGCACAGCCCACAGCATAGTTTTTGGAAAGTAATTACTTCTGTGTGCATGATCAGTCGTGACAGTCAGATCAGACTCTTTGCAACCCTATGGACTGTAGCCCTCCAGGCTCCTCTGTCCATGGGATTCTCCAGGCAAAAATACCAGAATGGGTTGTGATGCCCTCCTCCAGGGGATCTTTTCCACTCAGGAACTGAACCTACATCTTTTGTCTCCTGCATCTCAGGTGGATTCTTTACCCACTGAGTCACCAGGGAAGCCCTTAATTAGATTTATTTTTTTTAATTTATTTTTTTAATTTTAAAATCTTTAATTCTTACATGCGTTCCCAAACATGCCCCCCCCTCCCACCTCCCTCCCCACAACATCTCTCTGGGTCATCCCCATGCACCAGCCCCAAGCATGCTGCATCCTGCATCAGACATGGACTGGGGATTCAATTCTTACATGATAGTATACATGTTAGAATTCCCATTCTCCCAAATCATCCCACCCTCTCCCTCTCCCTCTGAGTCCAAAAGTCCATTATACACATCTGTGTCTTTTTTCCTGTCTTGCATACAGGGTCATCATTGCCATCTTCCTAAATTCCATATATATGTGTTAGTATACTGTATTGGTGTTTTTCTTTCTGGCTTACTTCACTCTGTATAATTGGCTCCAGTTTCATCCATCTCATTAGAACTGATTCAAATGAATTCTTTTTAACGGCTGAGTAATACTCCATTGTGTATATGTACCACAGCTTTCTTATCCATTCATCTGCTGATGGACATCTAGGTTGTTTCCATGTCCTGGCTATTATAAACAGTGCTGCGATGAACATTGGGGTACATGTGTCTCTTTCAATTCTGGTTTCCTCGGTGTGTATCCCCAGCCGTGGGATTGCTGGGTCATAAGGTAGTTCTATTTGCAATTTTTTAAGGAATCTCCACACTGTTCTCCATAGTGGCTGTACTAGTTTGCATTCCCACCAACAGTGTAGGAGGGTTCCCTTTTCTCCACACCCTCTCCAGCATTTATTGCTTGCAGATTTTTGGATCACAGCCATTCTGACTGGTGTGAAGTAGTACCTCATTGTGGTTTTGATTTGCATTTCTCTAATAATGAGTGATGTTGAGCATCTTTTCATGTGTTTGTTAGCCATCCGTATGTCTTCTTTGGAGAAATGTCTATTTAGTTCTTTGGCCCATTTTTTGATTGGGTCGTTTATTTTTCTGGAGTTGAGCTGCATAAGTTGCTTGTATATTTTTGAGATTAGTTGTTTGTCAGTTGCTTCATTTGCTATTATTTTCTCCCATTCAGAAGGCTGTCTTTTCACCTTGCTTATAGTTTCCTTTGTTGTGCAGAAGCTTTTAATTTTAATTAGATCCCATTTGTTTAAAAATATGGAACGCTTCACGAATTTGCGTGTCATCCTTGCCCAGGGGCCATGCTAATCTTCTCTGTATCGTTCCAATTTTAGTATATGTGCTGCCGAAGCGAGCACTTAATTAGATTTAGATGATGTCATAAGGATAGAGCCCCAAGATGGGATTGAAGGAAATGGCTATCCATTCCAGTATTCTTGCTTGGAGAGCCTCATGGACAGAGATGTCTAATGGACTACAGTCCATGGGGTTGCAAAGAGTTGAACACAACTGAGGAGCTAACACACACATAAAGAAGAAAAGACACCAGAGCTTCCTCTCCCCATGTGTGAGGACATACTGTGAGAGGTTGGTTATCTGAAAACCAAGAAGATAGTTATCACCAGAACCCAATCATGCTAGACACCCTGATCTCTGATTTCAGCCCGTAGAAAGGTGAGAAAATAAATTTATGCTTTTAAGTCCCCTAGGGAATTGCATTTTATTATAGCAACAAACTGAATAAGACAAAACTCAAATTATCCAAAGCATTTGTTTTCCTTAAAACACGGAATAACCCTGCAGTGACATACAACCTCACACCTATCACAATGGCTAATCATTAAAAGTCTACAAATAATAAATATTGATGAGGATGTAGAGAAATGGAATCTCATACACTGTTGGTAGGAATGCAAACTGGTGTAGCTACTAGAGCAAACAGTATGGAGGTCTGAAAACCTAAAAATAGACCTACCACAGGATCCAGCAATTCTGTTGCTGGATATATATCTGAAGAAACCAAAAACATTTATTCAAAAAGATATTTACACTCCAACATTCATGGCAGCGTTATTTGCAATAGCTTAGATATGGAAGCAAGCTACATGTCCATCACCAAATATATGGATAAAGAATATGTGGGGTGTGTGTGTGTGTGTGTGTGTATATATATATATATATATAAATTAAGATTAATATTTAATATTAATAGTTAAGATTAATGAAATAAAAAGTTATGTTAAAATATATTTGCATTCAAATGGCAAAATATGTTTTCATAGTAAATTTAATTTAATATAATGTAGTAAATATCCCTTATTTCCTACTTCATTTATACAGTAACATTCAATACTCAATATCTGTATTCTTGCTACTTGTCTTTATGTAAGTTTGCTTGCTGATAGTTGTTTAGGAAGAAATTGGTCAGAAAAAGTTATATATGTATATATAACTTTCCATCTGTATCTCTCAAGTTTTCATGTCTGTGTGTGTGTGTGTGTGTGTGTGTGTTCACATAATATCTAGGATTTTTAGCTGTATTTATTGGAAGGAACAGTGTTGGTCTAATACATATTGTCTTTGAGTGGGAAATTTTTTTTTTAATTTTTATTTTTACTTTATTTTACTTTATAACACTGTATTGGTTTTGCCATACATTGACATGAATCCACCATCGGTGTACATGTGAACCCCCCTCCCACCTCCATAACATCCCACCACCATAACATCTCTCTGGGTCATCCCCGTGCACCTACCCCAAGCATCCTGTATCCTGCATCGGACATAGACTGGCGATTCATTTCTTACATGATAGTATACATGTTTCAATGCCATTCTCCCAAATCATCCCACCCTCTCCCTCTCCCTCAGAGTCCAAAAGTCCAGTCTACACATCTATGTCTCTTTCGCTGTCTTGCATACAGGGTCATCATTGCCACCTTTCTAAATTACATATATATGTGTTAGTATACTGTATTGGTGTTTTTCTTTCTGGCTTACTTCACTCTGTATAATTGGCTCCAGTTTCATCCATCTCATTAGAACTGATTCAAATGTATTCTTTTTAATGGCTGAGTAATACTCCATTGTGTATATGTACCACAGATTTCTTATCCATTCATCTGCTGATGGACATCTAGGTTGTTTCCATGTCCTGGCTATTATAAACAGTGCTGTGATGAACATTGGGGTACATGTGTCTCTTTCAATTCTGGTTTCCTCGGTGTGTATGCCCAGAAGTGGGATTGCTGGGTCATAAGGCAGTTCTATTTGCAATTTTTTAAGGAATCTCCACACTGTTCTCCATAGTGGCTGTACTAGTTTGCATTCCCACCAACAGTGTAGGAGGGTTCCCTTTTCTCCACACCTCCTCCAGCATTTATTGCTTGCAGATTTTTGGATTGCAGACATTCTGAGTGGTGTGAAGTGGTACATCATTGTGGTTTTGATTTGCATTTCTCTAATAATGAGTGATGTTGAGCATCTTTTCATGTGTTTGTTAGGCATCAGTATGTCTTCTTTGGAGAAATGTCTATTTAGTTCTTTGGCCCATTCGTTGACTGGGTCGTTTATTTTTCTGGAATTGAGCTGCATAAGTTGCTTGTATATTTTTGAGATTAGTTGTTTGTCAGTTGCTTCATTTGCTATTATTTTCTCCCATTCAGAAAGCTGTCTTTTCACCTTGCTTATATTGTTGTGCAGAAGCTTTTAATTTTAATTAGATCCTTTGTTGTGCAGAAGCTTTTAATTTTAATTAGATCCCATTTGTTTATTTTTGCTTTTATTTCCAGAATTCTGGGGGGTGGATCATAGAGGATCCTGCTGTGATTTATGTTGGAGAGTGTTTTCCTATGTTCTCCTCTAGGAGTTTTATAGTTTCTGGTCTTACATTTAGATCTTTAATCTATTTTGAGTTTGTTTTTGTGTGTAGTGTTAGAAAGTGATCTAGTTTCATTCTTTTACAAGTGGTTGACCAGTTTTCCCAGCACCACTTGTTAAAGAGATTGTCTTTACTCCATTGTATATTCTTGCCTCCTTTGTCAAAGATAAGGTGTCCATATGTGTGTGGATTTATCTCTGGGCTTTCTATTTTATACCATTGATCTATATTTCTGTCTTTGTGCCAGTACCATACTGTCTTGATGACTGTGGCTTTGTAGTAGAGCCTGAAGTCAGGCAGGTTGATTCCTCCAGTTCCATTCTTCTTTCTCAAGATTACTTTGGCAATTCGAGGTTTTTTGCATTTCCATACAAATCTTGCAATTATTTGTTCTAGTTCTGTGAAAAATATGGCTGGTAGCTTGATAGGGATTGCATTGAATTTGTAAATTGCTTTGTGTAGTATGCTCATTTTCACTATATTGATTCTTCTGATTCATGTACGTGGTATATTTCTCCATCTATTAGTGTCCTCTTTGATTTCTTTCATCAGTGTTTTATAGTTTTCTATATATAGGTCTTTAGTTTCTTTAGGTAGATATATTCCTAAGTATTTTATTCTTTTCATTGCAATCATGAATGGAATTGTTTCCTTAATTTCTTTTTCTACTTTCTCATTATTAGTGTATAGGAATGCAAGGGATTTCTGTGTGTTGATTTTATATCCTGCAACTTTACTATATTCATTGATTAGCTCTAGTAATTTTCTGGTGGAGTCTTTAGGGTTTTCTATGTAGAGGATCATGTCATCTGCAAACAGTGAAAGTTTTACTTCTTCTTTTCCAATTTGGATTCCTTTTATTTCTTTTTCTGCTCTGATTGCTGTAGCCAAAACTTCCAGAACTATGAAAAATAAAAGCCATATGATTATCTCAATAGATGCAGAGAAGGCCTTGGACAAAATTCAACATCCTTTTATGATAAAAACTCTCCAGAATGCAGGAATAGAAGGAACATACCTCAAGATAATAAAAGCTATATATGACAAACCCACAGCAAACATTATCCTCAATGGTGAAAAATTGAAAGCATTTCCCCTACAGTCAGGAACAAGACAAGGGTGCCCACTTTCACCCATACTATTCAACATAGTTCTGGAAGTTTTGGCCACAGCAATCAGAGCAGAAAAAGAAATGAATGGGAAACTTTAAAAGAAGAAAATGTTCTGAATTACCAATAAAACTATCCAATAAGCTCTCAGCAACCATACATGTACGTCTATCCAGTGCTGTGAATGAAACACTGAAAAAACCAGCCCCCTGGGATAAAATTATTGAGTCTGGAGAACAGAAAGAGAAAAGATCGAAGACAAGTGAACAGAGTCTAAACGACTGGTGGGACATCATCAATGAACCAATATATACATTGTAGTAGTCATAGAAGGAGAAGAAAAAAAGAAAGAAGAGAATACAATATCTGAAAAAACAATATGGTTGAAAATTTCCAAAATTTGATGAAATATTTAATTGCAAATATCAAAGAAACTGTATGTATTCCAAGTATGGTGAACTCAGAGAACAACATTAAGACACATTATAATCAAACATTCAAAAAACAAAGAGAGAATCCTGGGAGCAGAAAGAGGAAAGTGAGTCATCACGTACAAAGAATCCTCAATAAAATTATTAACAGATTTCTTAATACAACCTTTGGAGGCCAGAAGTCAAGGGTCTGTATATTTAAACTGATAAAAGAGAAAATTATCTTAACCAAGAATCCTATATCCAATAAAAATGTCCTCCAGAAGTGAGGGGGAAATTAAGACATTCTCAAACAACACAAACTGAAAGAGTTATTACCACTAGACCTGCCCTCGAGCTGGACATACTCAAAAGAGTCCTGCAGGGGTGAAATGAAAAAACATAAGGCAACAACACCAAGTCACATGAGGAAATAAAAACAATTCACCAAATGTAAACATGTGGACAATTGTAGAGCCAGCATTTTTCTAACAGTGGTTTGTAAGTCCATTTATTGTTTTCTACAAGACCCAAGAAATGAAAATCTTATTTAAAATTATTACTCTAAAAGCTAATACTATTATAACTGTGGTTTATAATTCAATGTTTTGTTTAAAACACAACTTAAGAGAGTGTGTGCTTAGTCGCTCAGTTGTGCCTGACTCTGCAACACCATGGGCTGTAGGCTGCCAAGCTCCTCTGACCCTGGGGATTCTCCAGGAAAGAATACTGGAGTGGGTTGCTATGCCCTCTTCCAGGGGATCTTCCCAACCCAGGAATCAAACCCAGGTCTCCCGCATTGCAGGAGGATTCCTTCCTGTCTGAGCGACCAGGGAAGGAAGTCCTTAAGAAACTGTGTTTGAAAGTTACCTTTAGAGCACACCATGTATAAAGAGGGTGCCCCTGGTGGCTCACATGGTAAAGAATCTACCTACAGTGCAGGAGATCTGGCTTTAATCCTTGATTTAGGAAGACCCCCTGGAGAAAGAAATGGCTACTCACTCCAGTAT
This sequence comes from Ovis canadensis, assembly GCF_042477335.2. Classification (NCBI taxonomy): domain Eukaryota; kingdom Metazoa; phylum Chordata; class Mammalia; order Artiodactyla; family Bovidae; genus Ovis; species Ovis canadensis. Next base: position 64,500,608 of record NC_091253.1, read on the forward strand.
TCTTGCCTGGAGAATTCCATGGACAGAGGAGCCTGACGGGCTACAGTCCATGGGGGGTCACAAAGAACTGGACATGACTGTTAACACATACATACATACATACATACATACACACACACACATAGCCAGCTCTGACCAACATGAAACTGACATTCACTTAGGGGTAGAAAACAGCAACCCTCTCTAGTATTTTTGCCTGGAAAATTTCATGGACAGAGGAACCTGGTGGGCTACAGTTCATAGGGTTGCAAAAAAGTTGGACTCAACTGAACGTGCACAGATGAAGATGATGAATGTATAAAGATGAAACTTTGTAATATCAACAACAAGAAGGGGTGAGGATACATCTGTAAAAGGGCATGCTGTTGCTAAGTCGCTTTAGTCATGTCCAACTCTATGCGACCCCATGGACGGCAGCCAACCAGGCTCCGCCATCCCTGGGATTCTCCAGGCAAGAATACTGGAGTGGGCTGCCATTTCCTTCTCCAATGCATGAAAGTGAAAAGTGAAAGAGAAGTCACTCAGTCGTGTCTGACTCTTAGCAACCCCATGGACTGCAGCCTACCAGGCTCCTCTATCCATGGGATTTGCCAGGCAAGAGTACTGGAGTGGGTTGCCATTGCCTTCTCCAGTAAAAGAACACACTTACTGAAATTAAAAGTGATCATTTAAATCAGGACTGTGTGTTGGCACCATGCAGCTCTGATAAGGAGCTTCTCTTCCAAAGTTTGAGTGACTCAGTGGACCAGCTTGATTGGCAGTGAGAGTTTCTGCCTCTGTTAAGGGAAATAGCACATCATCATCTTTGCGGAACTCAGCAACTGCTCCTGTGAATCAGATACAAGAAGCAATTTCTGATAATTATGTGATCATTTTCTCAAAAACATTTTGTTCTTATAGTACAATGGTAAATATGCTTTTGCATGGCATGAATGTTAATTATAAAGTTGTGGAATTGGACATGCTTGAATATAGAAGCCAGATTCAAGATATTTTTTACAAAGTGACCAGTGAAAGAAGTGTGCTAAAAAATAGTTGTCAATGAAACTTTTATTGAAAGTGCAATAGATACTTATAGGCTTCACAGAGAAGAGAAATTGCTTCTACTATTTCATCAGTGTTATTTTTTTTTAAGTGTGAGGAAAGAATTTTAGTGATAGGTGCTTATAACTTTGCTAGTAAAATGTCTGCTATATAAAATTATAATACCTCATAATGTACTTTAAGAATTTGTGAGTATTTTACATTTTAAAATTATCTTTATGAAAAAGCTGTATAAACAATGGATAAATATCTATGGAAACTAAAAACCTTAAATTAGTGTTGTAACTTTCAGATAATAATCCTCATGGCAACTGTGAGATATAGAATATGCACAAAGGAAAAAGAGAATTAACATATTCTACTATGAATAATGAGCAAAACTCAAAAGAAAACAGCCATACAGGGAATGAGGGATTTAAAAGTAGCTGTAAAATATGTAGAAAGCAAATAGCAAAATAGCAGTTCTTGATTTTCAGCATACTTTAACTGTAAATGAAACAAATTCTTTAATCAATAGACAGAGGTTGGCAGAATAGAAAAACACACATGATCCAACTATATGCTGTCTATAAGAGAGTCACTTCAGATCCAAATACAAACTTACCAAAAGCAAAAGAATGGAAAAAGATATCCCATGCAAATAGAAACTTAAAGGGAGCATGGTGGCTATACTAGCATTAAATAAAATAGATTTTAAATCAGAAAAGTTTAAAAAGCCAAAAAAATGATATTATATATTATTAAAAATTTGAATACAGCAGAAACAAAAGACAATTATAAACATTTATTTACACACAACAAGAAACCATCAGAATATAGGAAATAAAATTTGACAGAATTGAAGAAGAAATAGCTCTACAGTAATAGTTGAAGATATTAATAACTCACTGGGTTTCCCTGATGGTTCAGATGGTAAAGAATCTGCCTGCAATGTAGGAGACTGGGTTTGATACCTGGGTTGGGAAGATTCCCTGGAAGAGGGCATGGCAACCCTCTCCAGTATTCTCACCTGGAGAATCCCCATGGACAGAGGAGCCGGGAAAGCTACACACTGTAGGGTCACAAAGAGTCAGACATGACTGAGTGACTAAGCACAGCACAGCAATAACTCACTATCGACAATAGATAGCAAAAACAGATAGAAAAGAAGTAAAAAATAGAAGACTTAAACAGCACAATAAATCAACCATATCTAACAGACACTTATAGAACACTTTACCTAATGACAAGAATATACGCCTTCTTCTCAGGTGCACATGGGATGTTTTGAGGGACAGAACACATATTAGGTCATAATGTGAGCCTTAAGAGATCTTAAAAGCTATCATACAAAGTAGTTCTCCAATCCAATGGGATTGAGTTATAAATCAGTAAGAGAAGGAAAAGTGCAAAGTTAACAAAATAGGCAAATTAAACAATATTTTTTAAACAAATGGACCAAAGAGAAATTCATAAGGGAAATTAAAAAGTGCAGATGAATAAAATTAAGCTAGACCATAATGAAACTTATAACATGAAGCTAAAATAATACTAAAGGGAAATGTATAGCTATACAGCTTACATTAGAAGTTCTCAAATCAGAAAGCTAACTTTAAAACTTAAGGAACTAGAAAAAAGAACTGAAATAGAATAGAATAAGTATAAAAAAATTGTCAATGAACCCAAAAGTCAGTTCTTAAAAAAAGTCAACAAAATTGACAAACCTTTAGCTCTTTAAGTAAGAAAAAGAGAAGACTCAAATTACTAAAATCAGAAATAAAAGTGGACATATTACTACCATTTTTACAGAAATGAAAAGAATTGTAAGAGTATTATGAACAATTGCATGCTGAAAAAATTGGATAAATTATATGAAATGGACAAATTTCTAGAAACAAAACCTACAAAGACCAAATTATGAAGACACAGGAAATCTGAATAGACCTAGGAAGGAGGCAGAAGCTAGGAAGGAGGCAGAATCAGTATTTGCATGTCACTCAACAAAGAAAATCTCTAGATCTTCCATGGTGACTTCTATCAAACATTTAAAGTGGGACTAATAACAATCCTTCTCAGTTTTTGCCAAAATATTACAGAGATCACTTTCTAACTCATTCTATGAAACCAGAATTACCCTGATATCAAAGACAAATTCAATACAAGGAAAAGAAAATTATATACTAATATCTTAAAGAACCCTTCTGCCAGTGCAGGAGACATAAGAGACTTGTGTTCAGTTCCTGGGTCAGGACGATCCCCTAGAGGAGACCATGGCAATCCACTCCAGTATTCCTGCCTGGAGAATCCATAGACAGAGGAGCCTGGTGGACTGTAGGCCACAGGGTCTCAAAGAGTTGGACACCACTGAGCAACTAAAACACACACACACGTCCTTTATGAATATTGATGCAAAAATCCTCAATCTAAAAAAAAAGTGAAAAGGCTTCTCTGGTGGCTCAGATGGTAAAAAATCTGCCTGCAATGTGGGAGACCAAGGTTCAATCCCTGGATCAGGAAGATTCCCTGGAGAAGGGAATAGCTACCCACTCCAGTATTCTTGCCTGGAGAATTCCATGGACAGAGGAGCCTGGCAGACTACAAGAAAAAAGAAAATTATATACCCATAATGCAAAAAGCCTCAATAAAATACTAACAAATTGAATTCAACACCACTCGTTTTAAAATGATTGTACACTATGACCAAGGGGAATTTATTCCTGGAATGCAAGGATGGGGTTCAACATATGAAAATTTATCAATGTAATATAGTACATTAAGAAAATAAAGGGGAAAACTCACATGATTATTTCCATTTGACAAAATTCAACACTTTTTCATGATAAAAGCATTCAGTGAACTAGAAAGAGAAGGGAGTTACCTTAACATAATAAAAGCAACCAATGAGAATGCACAGCAAACATTATACTCAACAGTAAAAAATGAAAAGTACTTCTTTTAAAATCAAGAAAACTGCAAGGATGCCCACCTTTGACACTGTACTCGACAAATTCTGGAAGTTCTAACCAGAGCAATTAAAAAAGGAATAGAAGACATACACATTGGAAAGGAAGAAGTAAAATTGTCTTTCTTTCCAGATGATATAATTTAATATGTAAAAAATGCTAAAGATTATTCATACACACAAACTATTAGAACTAATAAATGAATTCAGCAAAGTAGCAGGACGCAAAATCAGTTGCATTTGTTTACACTACAATGAATAACCTGGAAGGAAATTTTGAACATAATTTTATTAACAATAGCATTAAAAAGAGTAAAATATTTAGGAATTCCTTTAAACTAGAAGTGAAAGGGTTGCTTAATAAGAACAATAAAATGCTTTAAGAAATTTTAAAAGACATAAATAAGTGGAAATGTCTCTTTTTCATGGATGGGAAGATTTAATATTATCAAGATGTCAATACTACCTAAAATAACCTACAGATTCGATTCAGTTTCTATCAATAACCGAAGATGTTTTCTTCAGAAATAGGAAAACCCATTCTGAAATTCACATGGCTTACAATAACCATGACAGCCTCAAAAAAGAATAACATTGGAGGATTCCCTCCTAATTTCAAAACTTACTACAGAGCTACAGTAATCAAAATGTGTGGAACTGGCATAAAGACCAACATACAGGCCAATGGAATAGACTGGATAGTCTAGAAATAAATCCCCACATACATGTGCAAATGATTTTTGACAAGAGTTCTAAGATTACTCAAAGGGAAAAGGGTAATCTTTTCAACAAATAGTGCAGGGAAAACACATACCAGACCAGTATTTTATTTTTGAATTATTCTAACCAGATAATTACTCTGTAGGCAACAATTTGTTTTTGTCCTGGGTTCTAGAAACAATGTAATAAATTAGCAATTTCCAAAGGTTTCCTTCAGTCAGTCCACTTTAATGTCTGCTCTGGTACTGTTCACCACTTTGTTAACATGCCTTGCTGTCTCTGACAGCCAATGCTGTACAGTTTCAGAAGGACCACCACTAGGGAAATTTTCATGAATGCTGAGATCCTCTCATTATTGCATAGAGTATACCCTGAACCCCAGAGAGAGGAGACAGGTAGCTATGAATGGCTCTTTTGGTATTAATCCATTTAAACATTTCCTATATTCCTGAACCTTTGGATTCACTCCTCTACACTGTACCAGAGAATTCTGCATCCTCAGTTGCATTTAGTGTAGGTTATATTTTGTTCAAGTGCCATTCAAGCAACAGAGTAAGAATTACATCCACTTGCTTCTTATTCGAATCATGAATCAATCACTTATAATTGTATGCATATCAATATAGTCAACCTGATCAAATTATGTTATTTCCTTCTTTGTCTAACACTTACAGAATTGAGTCTCACATATATTTCTCAAGTTTCTGTTAGCAATCAAATGTTAAACAATTTTTCCTTGAATAAGCTACACTGCATTTGGGGGAACACTAGATGTGCCTCTAACTATGAAACTCAAGTTCATGACAAGGTAGAGGAGATGAGTCTTAAGGGGACTTGGAATAACTAAGACAAGGTTGGCAGATTTATTCAGGCAGGATAAGTAAAGAATAACTTTCCTGATAAGAAATATTAGTGAATGGGATATTGAGAAGGGGCACCAAGATATTCAGATTTTTTAAATCCACTAAGAAGCTCTACAGGGAAGGCAATGGCACCCCACCCCAGTACTCTTGCCTGAAAAATCCGATGGATGGAGGAGCCCGGTGGGCTGCAGTCCATGGGGTCGCTAAGAGTTGGACACGACTAAGCGAATTCCCTTTCACTTTTCACTTTCATGCATTGGAGAAGGAAATGGCAACCCACTCCAGTATTCTTGCCTGGAGAATCCCAGGGATGGGGGAGCCAGGTGGGCTGCCATCTATGGGGTCGCGCAGAGTCAGACACGATTGAAGAGACTTAGCGGCAGCAGCAGCAGTAAGAAGCTCTAATTAAAACACTGAAGATATGGATCTTTCCCAATCAATGCTCCAAACTGCACTGTAATTCAGGAGCATACAGGATCAGACTTTGAGTCTATATTTTGAATATTTCAGTCCTTTTGCTAGAAAAGTTTAAAAAAATTCTTTCAAGGTCAAACGTATATGCCCTCTACTTCCTTGCACATGCTTTAAGCAGAGATTATAGGCTTGTATTTTCCATCTCCACTCTATAAACTCTTCAGTGAAGCCAGAAGCAGTTAGATATAGTTCTCATTATGGCAATGCTCTATTGCTCCTGCCACTTAGACTATCAAACAGTGCGTACAACAAGCACTTCACTACACACCAACTGTAACAGATAAGTAACAGTATTGCCACTGCAACACATTATCAGTATCCTGTTTCCACTGGCAGTGGAAACTGCCCCATTTTTAAATATAAAAGCATCAAATAATAAATCCCAGAATCTTATCTTTATAATTGGTTTCATGAAACTACTTACGATAGTAAAATTCTCAGTTTGTGTTTGGTGAGGATGATGGTGACCATTCTAGATATTTCAAGTAGAAAAAGATTTAACACAGTAAAACAGATATTTTTTTAAAACTGATGAAAAGGCTAGATGTTTCAAGATTTAGGAAAATCTTATGTGGTTCTCTGATTTGCCACTAACAGTTAGGGCGTCATAATGATGCACAAACCAAAAACACTTTTGGCCACAAAATACATCTGGTTCCAGATACTACGCAGAAGGTTTTCAAAAAAACTTTCAGAAACTCCAGCAAAAATTTCATGTCTGATAGAGCTCATATTTGTGCTTGCTTCTACTAGAGAGATTATAATAAGATTTCCTTCTTCCAACTCTTCTTTCTCCAGTTTCTTTTATTTGTTGATGCTGCTGCTCAGTCACTCTGTCATGTCTGATTCTTTGTGACCCCTTAGATAGCAGTATGCCAGGTTCCTCTGCCTCCACTATCTCCCAGAGTTTGCTCAAATTCATGTTCATTGAACTGGTGATGCTATCAAACCATCTCATCCTTTGTCACCCCCTTCTCCTTTTGCCTTCAATCTTTCCCAGCATCAGGGTCTATTCCAATGGGTCACCTCTTCCTATCAGGTGACCAAAGTACTAGAGCTTCAACTTTAGCATCTGTCCTTCCAATGAATATTCAGAGTTGATTTCCTTTAGGATTGACTGGTATGATCTTCTTGCAGTCCAAGGAACTCTCAAGAGTCTTCTCCAAGACCACAGTTTGAAAGCATCAATTCTTTGGCACTCAGCCTTCTTTATAGTCCAACTCTCACATCCATACATGACTACTGGAAAAATAACAGCTTTGACTATATGGACCTTTATTGGCAAGGTAATGTCTCTGCTTTTTTTTTTAATATAAATTTATTTTAATTGAAGGTTAATTACTTTACAATTGGAGAAGGCAATGGCACCCCACTCCAGTACTCTTGCCTGGAAGATCCCATGGATGGAGGAGCCTGGTAGGCTGCAGTCCGTGGGGTTGCGAAGAGTCAGACATGACTGAGTGACTTCACTTTCACTTACTTTACAATATTGTATTGGTTTTGCCATACATCAACATGAATCCACCACAGGTGTACATATGTTCCCCATCCTGAACCCCCCCTCCATCCTCCCTCCCCGTACCATCCCTCTGGATTGTCCCAGTGTACCAGCCCCAGGCATCCAGTATCATGCATAGAACCTGGGCTGGTGAGTCGTTTCATATATGATATTATACATGTTTCAATGCCATTCTCCCAAATCATCCCACCCTCTCCCTCTCCCACAGAGTCCAAAAAACTGTTCTATATATCTGTGTCTCTTTTGCCGTCTTGCATACACTGTCTGTGTTTGTCATAGCTTTCCTTCCAAGGACAAACATCTTTTAGTGTCACAGCTGCACTCACCATTTGCAATGATTTTGGATTCCAAGGAAATAAAATCTGTCACTGCTTCCAATTTCCCCCTTCTATTTGTCATGAAGTGATGGGACCAGATGCCATGATCTTAGTTTCTTTCAAGTTGCGTTTCAAGCTAATTTTTTCACTCTCCTCTTTCACCCTCATCAAGAGGCTCTTTAGTTCTTCTTTCTGCCATTAGAGTATTATCATCTGTATACCTGAGGTTGTTAATATTTCTCCTGGCAATCTTGTTTCAGGCTTGTGATTCATCCAGCCCAGGATTTTGCATGATGTACTCTGCATAGAAATTAAAAAACAGGATGACAATATACAGCCTTTTGATACTAATTTCCCAATTTTGAACCAGTTAGCTGTTCCATACCCGGTTCTAACTGCTGCTTCTTGACCTGTATACAGCCATCTCTTTAAGAACTTTTCACAGTTTGTTGTGATCTGCACAGTCAAAGGCTTTGGAGTAGTCAATGAAGAAATATATATATATATATATAATATATATATATATATATATATATATATATTTGGAATCCCCTTGCTTTCTCCATGATCCAATGAATGTTGGCAATTGGATCTCTGGTTCCTCTGCATTTTCTATACCCAGCTTGTACATCTGGAAATTCTTGGTTCACATACTGCTGAAGCCTTGCTTGAGGATTTTGAGCATAGAATGTGAAATGAGTACAATTGATGGTATTTTGAACATTCTTCAGCATTATTGCCTCTTATTTTCAAATCCTAAACCTTGGTAGAGATTCAGACTCTTGGTAGTGATTATAGGGAAAAACAAATTATGGACTTCCAGCTGGAGAACACTGAAAGATGGAAAGCTGTGCTGAGAAGGTATATTGCTTTTAACTTCTGCTTGATTGTGTTAATAGTTATTCACAGGGCAGATTAAGACTTGCTTATAGAAGATTCTGCATGCCACCTTGAAAAATTAGGATCTTCTTCCAACCTTATTTTTCTAAGTAACACCTGATATTTCTAAAATAAGGAAAAGTGAGATCAGATTACTTTAGGAAGATATCCTGAATTACAGAATGAAAATAAACTAGAAAGATAAGATACTGGAAGCAAACAGATTGCTGAAAAAACTATTGTAATATTCCAGGGACAAGAGATGATGAAGGCTCAATTAAATAAAGTAACTACAGAGTTTAAAAGAAGGGATGATTATAAGGTATTTCAACATAAAATTAACTTAAATTAGCAATTGAATACATTTCCTCCCTTTTCCTATACCACCTTCTGCTTTTTCACACCTACATCCCATTCAATTGATTACTGTTACAATATATATTCTTCCCATTTGTTAAATACATTCCCTACATCTATATCTATAGCTACTGTCTGTATAGAATCTCTCATCATCTCCCACCAGGATGACTCAGGCACCTCCTACAAAAGAGACAAATAAATGAATCATTCCTCAGAGCAAAACCTTCAATGGTTTCATATAGTTTAAAGGGAAAAAAAAAAATCCAAACTCTTTGATAAAATCGGATGCATATATAATATCTTTATTAGAACAGCATTCTGTCCTCCTCTATTTGTGGGCATCATCTTTTCCATCCTCTAGAAGAGACTTATCTTCCTGATTTCCATATGATTTTGATCAATGTCGTCAATTACTTTATGATCAGAGAGGTTTCTGAGAGGAGAGCATGGCAACCCACTCCAGTATTCTTGCCTGGAGAATCCCCATGAACAGAAGAGCCTGGCAGGCTACAGTCCATAGGGTTGCAAAGAGTAGGCCATGACTGAAGCAACTTAGCACACATGTACACAGAGAGATTTGCTATATAAGAAAAACAGAGCCAGTCGTATTGTGCCCCTGCTTGACCTCAGAGATATATCCAGGTATTGGCATTTGCACTTCATGACAAATAGATGGGAAAACAGTGAAAACAGTGACAGACTTTATTTTCTTGGGCTCCAAAATGACTGCAGATGATGACTGCAACCATGAAATGAAAAGACTCTTGTTCCTTGGAAGAGAAATTATGGCAAACCTAGACAGCATATTAAGAAGCAAATACTTTACTTTGCCTACAAAGTTCCATATAGCCTTTGGATGTGAGAGTTGGATAATAAAAATGGCTTTAAAAGGGGAGGTGGTGCTGAGTACCCCTCACGAATGGATATGAGGATTGGATAATAAAAAAGGCTTAAAAAAAATAGTAGGGAGGGCTGAGTGTCTTCAAATTGTGGTGTTGGAGAAGACTCTTGAGAGTCCCTTGGACTGCAAGGAGATCAAACCAGTCAGTCCTAAAGGAAATCAACCCCAAATATTCATTGGAAGGACTGATGCTGAAGCTGAAGCTCCAATACTTAGCCCACCTGATGTGAAGAACTGACTCATTGGAAAAGACTCTGATGCTGGGAAAGATTGAAGGCAGGAGGAGACAGGGATGATGGTTGAATGGCATCACCGACTCAATGGACATGTGTTTGACCAAGCTCCGGGAGATGGTGAAGGACAGGGAAGCCTAGTGTCCTGCAGTCCATGGGGTCACAGAGTTGGACACGACTTAGCGACTGAACAACTGGCATATGGCTCAAATAGATCTAATCAATGTCTCTACCTAATATTTTACCTAACTTCTGTTCCAACTACTCTTGGAATATCTTGACTGTCTGATGTCATTCTGCGTTTTGAGAATATGAAACAAAAATACAAGAAACTGTAAATTTAAAGAAGGAACTTCTATCCTTGGTTTGAGCTATACTAGGAAGCTTGTGATTTTCAGTGTTTGAATAAGAGCAGAAAGTCTCTTTTTTATTTACAGCTGTTTGAATTAAAATTCTGCATCATATTATGGAAGAAAAAGGAGAGGAGAAAAAAACACTGATTAATACTATGCCAAAACACCTGCACTTCAGTGATCTGGATAGGCAGTTTCATGTTTTCTGACTTTATATATTTTGCCCTTTTCTCAAAAATTCTTTCCATTCCTTATCTAGATTCATTCTATATTTCTTTTACTAATCTACTCAAGTCTCATCTTCCATTAATCCTTCTCAAACTTTTCTTTCCAAGCACATTCCGTGTGTATTTCTATCACAATCTTTGCCATATTATAAATTACCCACATTTATATATGAATTTTCCATGCAACTAGGAGTCCTTTGAAAGGAAAGACCATCTCATATTTATCTATTTATTACTTTACAGGAAACCAAGTTTTGCTCAATACAAGCTTACTGAATAAATGTTACTGCTCAGTCACTAAGTCGTGTCCGATTCTTTGAGACTCCATGAGCTGCCTACTAGTCTCCTCTGTCCATGAGATTTCCCAGGCAAAAATAGTGGAGTGGGTTGCTATTTCCTTCTCCAGGGCATCTTCTCAAAACCGAGAGATCAAACATGTGTCTCTTACATTTGCAGGCGGATTCTTCACCGCTGAGCCAACAGGGAAGCCCTAAATAAAGTGGGATAATTCATGTCCATGAGAAAATATTTTTTTCCTTATTGCATCCAAGACAGAATTTTATTATTCTTAATCACAATAGATATTTGTTTCCAGAGAAGGCAATGGCAACCCACTCCAGCACTCTTGCCTGGAAAATCCCATGGGTGGAGGAGCCTGGTAGGCTGCAGTCCATGGGGTCACAAAGAGTCTGACACGACTGAGCGACTTCACTTTCAGTTTTCACTTTCATGCATTGGAGAAGGAAATGGCAACCCACTCCAGTACTCTTGCCTGGGGAATCCCAGAGACGGGGGAGGCTGGTGGGCTGCCGTCTACGGGGTCGCGCAGAGTCGGACACGTCTGGAGCAACTTAGCAGCAGCAGCAATAGATATTTGTTGCATAATACTTGCTGTCATTTATCTACACATTATATAAGAATCAAAAAATAGTTGAATTAACATGAATATCTGCATCAGCATATTAACCCAGGCATATGGCCAATACCTTTTTTCGATTTTTCCTCAGTTCTTTTCTTGTATATTGATATTTACAGAAAAAAAAAAACAACCCTATATGTGACTGACAATATGATATATTTGCCAATGTGAGGTCATGGCAAAATGAAAGACCAAAAGATAGCACATAGTAGCACTGAATATGATTTGATTCAACTTTATTCAGTTCAGTTAAACATTCAGTTTATATCACCTTAACAGCAGGCATTGAACATCTGCTACAAGAAATGAAGTTTGTTAGACACTATAGAAGATACAAATATAGGAAATTATCTACAAAAAAAATGTTAATTTTAGTAATGCATGGAGGAAAAGAGTGTACACTTTGGGAACTATAGCTTAAAGTTCAATTTTGAAACACTAGAATCTTTTAGATTAACATGATGTTACAATGGATCATTAATAAATTCAACCAACAGCTGGTCAGGTCTTTATGAACTTTGAAATCATGCCTTTGACAGTGCAAAAAAGTATATAACAATTAAGTCTACGCATATAAACATAGTGTTGCCATTAATCCAGCAATTCATTTTATATCAGATTTGTGACAAACAAATTTAGCAGGGACTTTTACACCAGTGTGTACTTATTTTGTGGCTGTCTCCCACTGTTTTGGCAAGATTTTCAAATGTTTTCTTGCTCCATCATCTTCCAGCAGGAAAGCCAACAGCTGTGGCCAAGGCAACAATTTTGGCAGTATTAATGCCCAGATGACAACCTCTGGAGTATCTCTCTCTCCAGCAGTAGCAGTGACATCTGGACCACTTTCCACACTTGAGAACATCTTGGCTCAACTCCACACATACAGCTGCTGTGGAGCCATCAGAAATAGGCTCCAAGTAGGGAAACGGCAATTTGAGAGACAATCGTTCTCTGATTAGGACACTATTCACGTTGTGTAAGTGTGGATGCTAACACACTTTGTGCTTTGTGAATAGATTTAAGGCTATAGTTTGTTTGTTTTAAAAAATAGAGAATTAAATATACTCATGTCTCCAATGCACTGTATTTAGTTATGTCTATATATTCCAGTTTTTCATATATCTGTGTACATATGCAAACATATCATCATCAGAGTCAACCTTTCAGAGAATTTAGCTTTTGAGAGCTTTTGACTGTTATGGGATGAAACAACTTCCTTTATGAATTCCTTTGGTACATGGTGGTAGTGGTTCCAACTGTTACAACCCTGCAGACTGTAGATTGCCAGATTCCTCTGTCCATGGAATTCTCTAGGCAAGAATACTGAAGTGGCCATTTCTTTTTCCAGAGGATCTTTCTGACCTAGGGATCAAACCCAGGTCTCCTGCATTGCAGGCAGATTCTTTACTGGCTGAGCCACCAGGGAAGCCCACTTTGGTGTATAAATACTGTATATTTACTGCTGAGCCAGACATGTTTTGAGAAAATAACATGCAAATTACTTAAACACAGCCCTACTACTGTTGAGGATATTATAATCCTACCGCTGGGGAAAAACATAAGAAATTCAAAAGAACTGATAAACTAAACAGCATCTCAACATATGCATGCCTTAAAAACCTTGAGGTGCATCATTTCTTTATTTTTAAATATTTATTTTTTAATATTCATTTATTTACTTGATGTTTTGATTGCAGCACACAGCATCTTTCCTTTGTGGCATGCAGGCTTACTTTCCCCAACACACATAGGATCTTAGTTCCTCCACCAACGATATCAAACCTATGTCCCCTGCATTGGCAGACAGATTCTTAACCAGTGGACAACCAAGGAAGTCCTCACATCATTAATTCTTAATTATAGCATCAATTACTACCTATCCATCAAGAATTGTGCGATTAACTACACGTTTTTATCTTCCTTAATTCTTATAAACCTGTGAAATAGATACTCCCATTTCATGGATAAGATAAATAAAGCCCAGAGAAATCAAAGGTAACATAACTCATAAGTGGTGGAGCTAGATTTCAAACCTCCATCTGCTTTCAAAGGTCACTATCTTTATCTCTGTTCCTCCCCTACAGCACCTAGAACAGTTGTTTGCCAATCATTACATTTTCTGAAATACATTTTATAAAGAGTCAGTTGTGTATAAATACAAAAGCAAGAGCTAGAGAAGAAGGATTTCCAATTTGAATAGGGTAAATTATTAAGAAATAATAGAAAAATGTAATTGATAATTTGTCATTAAGAGATAATTGGAAGTTGACAAGGCAGATTAGCAAGCTGATGGGCTTGTCTGCAATCACAGTTCCAAAGTGATATTTTGATATCGCTTTGTAGTGGTATCAAATGTAGTGCTGAATGAAGCCCTCTGAATTATCTTTATTTGGTAGCAATGTTTATTCTAAAGTTTGCAATTCCTGACAACTATTGTTTACAAATCATCTTTTTCTACTTCTCTAGTTCCAGCAAAATGTGAGTATTCTACTTAATAAGCTCCAATGCAGTCAGATGTGAAGTTGTTTCTCCCTCTACTTTTTCAAGTCACTTTTGGTTTATGAGAATATTTCTTAAAGAATTAAATTATTTTTTATTGAATTCAGTCACTTAAGAAATCTGAGGGGAAAATTAATGACATAGATTATTGTATAGTTTTTACAACTTCACCAATAGAAAATACTCCTTAATTTAAAAAAATATATTATTTTAAATAAAAGTACTAAATAACCTGGATTTTTAAGATGATATCAGATGATATAGTGTTGTCAAAAAAGAGAATAGTACATGAAAATAATAAAGATCACATGAGTAGATTTAAAAAAAAACAATCCTAATGTATTTAAAGTTCAGGCTCAGACGCTAAGTTGTGTCCAACTCTCTTGCAACCCCATGGAGTTTAGCCCACCAGGCTCCTCGATCCATGGGATTTCTCAGGCAAAAATATTGGATTAGGTTGTCATTTCCTTCTCCAGGGGATCTTCCCAACCCAGGGATCAAACTCACTTTTCCTGCATTGGCAGGAGGATTCTTTACCACTAAGCCACCTAAGACAATTTATAAGCATTTATTTTTTTTAAACTGTCTGTGTTTTCAAGGTCTCACATCCCAACAGGTACAATTAGCTCACTGAGGACAATTAGCACTTTGGGTGCATACAGACTTGACTATGCTAAAGCCTTCTAGCTCAAGGTTTTGATCAATACTTGCTTTGCCTGTCTTGGTCCCCAAATCTCTCTGCTAAATTTCTGATGGGTCTCCTGGTCTGCCACTCATCCCAACTAGTATCAAAAGTACAAGCTAGCTAGGCTGTTGTTTTCATTTAGTTGCCTAGTTGTGTCTGATTCTTTTGCAACCCCATGGACTGTAGCCCACCAGGCTCTTCTGTCCGTGGGATTCCCAGGTAAGAATACTGGAGAGGGTAGCCATTTCCTTCTCCTGGGGGTTCCTCCTTACCCAGGGATGGAACCTGCATCTCCTGCTTTGCAGGCAGATTCTTTACCACTGAGCCACCAAAGTTGGGCTGTTGTTCGTCTTCCATTTCTGCCACTGAAATCTCTACGTGTTTTAACATCTTTGCAGGTCCCAGCATTTCCAGCATTCCTCTCCAATAAAAGCAGTCCCCACTCATCATCTTTGCATCATTTTTGCGCCACGTGACTAAAGAGGTGACTAAAGAGTCATCCCACTGTTACTACTGAGATTCAGTAGATTTTCTTGAGTCAACACTTTCCATTTTGCTATATGACTTCCATTGATTTTCCTCTTTAAAAGGCTATTCTCTAATAATTTCATGTGACTTATTTCATTTTGGGAAAATGATTTGGAGAAAGTGCTGGGTTCCAGCCCCTGTGGATCCAGGGTGATTCGAAGGTGGGGACAGAGTCGGCGTCCTTGGAAATAACTTATTTAATTACAGATAGAGAGGGATTAGAAAATTAGCAGAGAAAAAGAGGCTGAATAACTTGGTTTACATGGAATACCAATCATCACCTACGTAGGTCACAGGCATCTTCCCGTTCTCCTGAAGGAGAGGAGGCACTGAGGCCCCCCTGGTCTGATCTTAGAAGCCCAGGCAAAATTAGCACGCTTGGTGGGTACCCATGCACCAGATGGGAATTCAGCCAGAAAATAGTAGGAGAGAAAAAGAGGCTGAATAATTTGGTTTACGTGGGATACCAATAAAATTCCAAGACAAGGAATTTGCACCATCTATGTTGGGCCACCGGCGCCACTTGAATATCAGAAGGTGCCCCTCCTTGGAATCCTTCTCGCATGGGCTTGAAAGCCAGGGCAAGTAAGTAGACATGGCGGGCACCCACGCTTCAGATGGGAATTCAGCCAGAAAAACAGGGAGAAAGAAAGAATGACATGGTGGAATCAGTCTTTCCAGAAACTGATCCGATTTATTTATTTTTAGGTTTGCTTATATACCTTTTGTTACACATAGGGATGAATACAGAGTCACACGGGGGTCAGCAGTCCTGACCTTTATCAAAATCAGGTGCTTCACATAAACGTATAAAAAAGGTCTTAGGGGTTTTACATCATCTTCTGGCCATGAGACCTGCTGACATTTTAAAATCCTTTCTTTCTGATAACCAAAAAACTTATTTCTTCCAAGGGTGTTTTTTTCTTAAACCAGGCACCACCCTCCAAATAAAGTTGCATTCCTATAGGGTGAGGGTGTAGTGAGTTACAATCAAGAAAGGAATTTATTTAACCCAAGGTTAACATGATTAATCTTAAAGGTTAATACTTATTTCTCCTATATGCTTAAAGGTTAATACTTATTTCTCCTATATGCTAGTTATATTCATTATAAGGGCAGGGAATATGGAGATTTAGCAGCAAACATCAGCCCAACAAATGAAACCAATGTTCCCCTTAAGATCTATTTAGTCTTAAGATAGTGATAAAGTGATAAAGTGTACTCATGCCTCTCAGGTTGGGAGGCTGTAAATGATTACATGTGGCCGGACGAACCTATACAGGTGGGCTAGATAACCTTCAGAGGAGTTCGTAAGTTGAAACACTCTTGTCACGCCCAGGAATTTTTATTGACTTGGAGCTGCACGTTTACTCCTTCTCCGAGAGAAATGGTGATGGGGGAGAACCCCCCATAAAGTCAGAGGTGTAGGTGAGAGCATAAAACAGACTCTGGTTTTGGGGGCAGATGCTCGGGAACAGGGGGTTTCCTGAGGCTTGATCAAGCCTTTGCGTATGCCAAGCCTCCTTCCTCATGACATTTGCCATGGGCGGAGTTCCTCACGCTGGCTCCCAGCATCAAAGGATTAATCTTATTCCTTCATTCTGAAAATTCTATCCTCTGTTTCATCTGTTTTCCATTCACTCATTCCTTTCTACCTTCTTTTGTGCTATATGAGCCTCTTCAGTGTGCTTATTGTGTTTTTTTTAATATAACTTTGCATATTTTTTTCAACAATTGTTCTTGAGATTGCAATAATTATTTAACTTTTCAGTCTACTTGGAATCAATGTTTTTAGTACCTCAAATGAAACATATAAGACTTACCACAATATAGATCTCTTTATTCTGCCCATTTTGTGTACTTATATAAAATATTGATATGCAAAGAACTTCATCAGAAAATTTTATGGTTTTTGTTCTCAATCATAACACACATAATAAAGAACTATGAAAGAAAAGACACTTTCATTTTATTTTCTGTACACTTATTATTTCAGTTGTTATTCTTTCATTTCTAATATTTTAAGTAGATTCTGGTAGGATTATCTTTCTGTCTGAAATAAATATTTAAGCAATTACTTGAGAGCATGTCTACTGAACATAACATTCTCTAAGATTTTCTACATTTGAGAATGATTTTATGTTGTTTCACTCCTGAAAGATATTTTCACAGGATATAGAATTCTGGGCAGTTACTTTCTTGAAAGAAAGTGCTGAAGTACTTTACAAATATTGGTCCACTTAATTCTGGCCTCTGTGGCATTCATGTCATTTCCTTCATGTGAATAATGTCCCATTTTCCTCTGACTGCTTTCAAGATACTTGTCTTGTCTTCAGTTTTCAGTAGTTTGACTATTATGTAACTGGGAGTGGATGTCTTCCTGATTCACTGAGCTTCTTGAATCTGTAGGTTTACACCATTCACCAAATTTTGGAAATGTTCAGCCTCTTCATTTCTTTTCCTTTTTGTCACTGAACACTTCTTTCTTTCTGAGATTGTGAAGACATGAATGTGAAAACTTTCAATATCACCCCAGAGGTCTCTGAAGTTCATTTCATTCTTTTCAATCTTTTTTTTTTCTGTTTTGTTCAAACTAGATAATTTCCGTTATATACATCTTCAAATCCACTCTTTTCTTAGTCATTTCCATTTGTCTGTTGAGTCCAACCAGAGACTTTATTCCAGTTACTATACAGTTAAATTGAAATATTTCTATTGGCTTCCAATACTTGGAATTTCTTCAATGATATTTCTACATTTCCATCCATTCCAAAGGGGTCACATTACCTACTGGAGTATTTTTGTAATAACCGCTTTTTAATGTCTGTGCCAGGTAATTTCAACATATTTGTCATCTCAGCTTTGACATCTGTTCAATGTCTTTTACTAGAGGAGTATGTCAAGGCTGTATATTGTCACCTTGCTTATTTAACTTATATGCAGAGTACATCATGAGAAACACTGAGATGGATGAAGCACAAGCTGGAATAAAGATGCTAGGAGAAATATCAATTAGTTAATATATGCAGATGGCACTACTCTTACAGCAGAAAGTGAAGAAGAAATAAAGAGCCTTTTGATGAAAGTGAAAGAGGAAAGTGAAAAGTTGGCTTAAAGCTCAACATTCAGAAAATGAAGATCATAACACCTGGTCCCATCACTTCATGGGAAATAGATGGGGAACAGTGGAAACAGTGGCTGACTTTATTTTGGGGGGCTCCAAAATAACTGCAGATGGTGACTGCAGCCATGAAATTAAAAGACACTTACTCCTTGGAAGGAAAGTTATGACCAACCTAGACAGCACATTAAAAAGCAGAGACATTGCTTTGCCAACAAAGGTCTGTATGGTCAAGGCTATGGTTTTTCCAGTGGTCATGTATGGATGTGAGAGTTGAACTATAAAGAAAACTGAGTGTCAAAGAATTGATGCTTTTGAACTGTGGTGTTGGAGAAGACTCTTGAGAGTCCTTTGGACTGCAAGGAGATCCAACCAGTCGATTCTAAAGGAGATCAGCCCTGAGTGTTCATTGGAAGGACTGATGTTGAAGCTGAAACTCCAATACTTTGGCCACCTGATGCGAAGAACTGACTCATTTGAAAAGACCCTGATGCTGGGAAAGATTGAAGGCAGGAGGAGAAGGGGACAACAGAGGATGAGATGGTTGGATGGCATGACCAACTCAATGGACATGAGTTTGGGTAAACTCTGGAAGTTGGTGATGGACAGGGAGGCCTGGCGTGCTGCACTCCATGGGGTCGCAAGGATTCGGACACGACTGAGCGACTGAACTGAACTGATACTCATTAAGTTCAATTTTTATCCCCAGTCATTTTTAATATTGTATTATGAGACACTGGATCTTATTTAAATCCCATAAATGATATTGATCATTTTCTTTTAGCAAGCAATTGGCCCAATTGTGTTCAGATCACTACTTCAATTCCTTTTTGTGGGGTGAAGTGTCAGTGTCCACAGTGCTTTTCAGATCAGTCACACATATGCATTACCCAGTGTATAGTCTTTGACCTAAGCAGCAGTCTTTCCTCAAGTTTAGTTCTCAACATCTGTGGTATGCTCCTTAGGGTTGGATTCATGAATATACAAAATAGGAGTAAGTACAGAAGCTCATAAGCAAAACAAATGGATCACTTTCCCAAACTACTCTCTCTCCGTAACTTCTCTGGTATTTTCCGGGACCCTGGGCTCCTATTTTTGGTCTTCTTGTCAGAAAGCAGTTTTTTGTGTTTTGTTTTGGTTTTTTTTTAACATTGTTCTGCTGTGTGTGTGGGCTCAGATGGTAAAGAATCAACCTGCAATGTGGGAGACCTGGGTTCAATCCCTGGGTCAAGAAGATCCCACAGAGAAGGAAATGGCAACCCATTCCAGTATTCTTGCCTGAGAAATCCCATGGACAGAGGAGCCTGGCAGGCTACAGCCCATGGGGTTGCAAAGGGTCAGACATGATGAGTACTTGTCAGCAGTAGCAGCAGCAGCAAGAAACTAGAAAGAGAAAGAAAAACACCAGAGGTATGCACTATACTCTTGGAGCCACAATTCCTTCAGTTGGAAGGAAGGTTTCTCTCTTTCACAGATATAGAATCTTAAAGATGCCCAGGACAAAAATGCCATGGGAAAGCCTGGTAGTTGAGACAAAAATTAATTTTAAAAGGAAAAAGAAAAATGACAATGAACCATTTTTACACTCTCTCCAAAAGTTAGAGGGAACACATTCCAACTACTCACAGAAGTGTAGGAGTTTTGTTGGAACTTTCCCTTGCTGGGCCAGTGCCTGTTTCTGGCTTTTCAGCCATGTTAAATCCAATCCGAAGAATACTGAAAGGAAAAAATAGCAAACCCACTGCCATTCTGATATGATTTTTGAATTCTATGCTGCTTCGACAGTCTGCTGGCTTCTATTTCCTTTTCAGAATTTTCAAATAGCTTCTCTAAGCATTCTTTCCAGGTTCTACAGCTGCACTGAGTGAGAAAGGAATGATATTCTTACTTTTTTCCATGCAATGTATTTTGCTATTGCATCCATGTAGAGAACCATATATGATGTTTTCACACACACACACACACACACACACACACACACACACCATCTCCAGAAATACACTGATATTTTTAAATAAAGCTTCACACATGTCTCCCTTACTCTTTCTGCTAGAGTTGAATCTGAGGTCAATTCTGTTAATCCATAAGTAAAAGAAATAAATCCAAGTAAATCTTTTGGTATATGAATACGGCAGAAGGAACTATTTTTCACTCCTTTTGTCACCATGCATGCCAATTTGTTTCTTGTATTTGGTACCAATTTACTCATGAAAGAATAACTGTAGGAATCCTTTCTCTTCATTCCCTGTAATGGAATGCATTGGTTCTAAGTTGAAACATTCCTGTCAGAAAATGTACTTTTCTGATCCCTGATTGTTTGCAAAATATGTGAATGTAACCTGCAACTTGAAGACCTCTGTCTTCCTCTGTCTAGTTATTTGGCAAATTAATCATTATGGGTAGTTTGAATGAACATCAGGAATGCTGAGTCTTCTGTTGGTGAAGGGCAATTCAGTAGACCTTGGACTCTTTTCAGCAATGAATAGTTTTGAAATAACTAATCTCATTATTTAGAAAGCTTTATAGGATGGTGACATTATCAGCAAGTAAATTCTAATTTCTGTTCTCTTCAGAAATTAGAAAAAAATAACAAAACCCAAAGTTAGTAAAAGGATAAATAAATGAAATAGATATTAAAATATAATAGATGAGATCAACGAGCTCAATATATGTGGGGCTTCCCTGGTAGCTCAGATGACAAACAATCTGCCTGCAATGCAGGAGACCTGGGTTCAATCCCTGGGTCGGGAAGGTCCCCTGGACAAGGGAATGGCTACCCACTCTGGTATTCTTGCCTGAAAATGAAAGAGGATATATTACAACCAAAACTTTAGAAATACAAAATATCATAAGAGACTACTATGAACAATTATACATGACCACACTAGACATCCTGGAACAAATGGAAAAATTCTTAGAACCATACAATCATCCAAGGCTGTATCTTTTCAAGAAGGTAATGAAGATCTGAGTAGATTAAGGAGACTGAATCAGTCATCAAAAACCTCCCAACAAATATCCAGGATCAAGTAATAATAAACCAGAAAAGTTTGATCACCTTTGTATCCAAAATATTTATTTTTAACCATTACTTTTAAAGACTATGGCGTGTGCAAAATTTCTTTCTTACTGGTAACTTCAAATTTCATCACCTAGTTACAGTACTTGCAAGACATTTGGAAATGTTTATAAATTCTTTGTATCTCTGAAAGAACACAAAGTAAAAGCCAAAAGAAAAACATACTTGTTGCCACAAAAACCAGTCATGTTTCATGTAGCTTTTCCTTCCTTTATTGAAAGAGAAAATATAGAAATTTCAGGGTAGTTTGCCTCCATCTTCATAAAAAGCATTGAATGAATAAAATTGGAAAATCAACTTTATCTTGATATTTAGCCTTTCTTGCACATATACACATGTTCATGATCATGGACCACTGATAGTTTGCCAATAGTAGGGGATGCTGATTTTATTCACTTATCCTAAGAACCAGGGCAAGTACCAGACACAGACTATGACATATTTTAGAATAACAAATAATAAAGACCTTGGATTTATAGTTTAATTTGTGGCTTATTTTCACATACACTTAAAATGTACCTCTAATCCATGTTTTACTTCTTGAGATAGTTATATGTTCTAAGGCCTCTGCTGAATCTTATCAGAGAACTAGAATCTCTGCGGCAGAGATTGCTAGTTGCTTATGTAATATCATATGTAGTTCTTTATGCCAAAGCCTTTGACTGTGTGGATCACAATAAACTGTGGAACATTCTGAAAGAGATGGGAATACCAGACCACCTGACCTGCCTCTTGAGAAACCTATATGCAGGTCAGGAAGCAACAGTTAGAACTGGACATGGAACAGACTGGTTCTAAATAGAAAAAGGAGTATGTCAAGGCTGTATATTGTCACCCTGCTTATTTAACTTACATGCAGAGTACATCATGAGAAACATGGGCTGGAAGAAGCACAAGCTGGAATCAAGATTGCCAGGAGAAATATCAATAACCAATAAGATATGCAGATGACACCACCCTTATGGCAGAAAGTGAAGAGGAACTAAAAAGCCTCTTGATGAAAGTGAAAGAGGAGAGTGAAAAAGTTGGCTTAAAGCTCAACATTCAGAAAACGAAGATCATGGCCTCTGGTCTCATCACTTCATGGGAAATAGATGGGGAAACAGTGGAAACAAGTGTCAGACTTTATTTGGGGGGGGCTCCAAAATCACTGCAGATGGTGACTGCAGCCATGAAATTAAAAGACACTTACTCCTTGGAAGAAAAGTTATGACCAACCTAGATAGCATATTCAAAAGCAGAAACATTACTTTACTGACTAAGGTCCGTCTAGTCAAGGCTATGGTTTTTCCTGTGGTCATGTATGGATGTGAGAGTTGGACTGTGATGAAAGCTGAGCGCCGAAGAATTGATGCTTTTGAACTGTGGTGTTGGAGAAGACTCTTGAGAGTCCCTTGGACTGCAAGGAGATCCAACCAGTCCATTCTGAAGGAGATCAGCCCTGGGTTTTCTTTGGAAGAACTGATGCTAAAGCTGAAACTCCAGTACTTTGGCCACCTCATGCGAAGAGTTGACTCATTGGAAAAGACTCTGATGCTGGGAGGGATTGGGGGCAGGAGAAGAAGGGGACGACAGAGGATGAGATGTCTGGATGGCATCACTGACTCGATGGACGTGAGTCTGAGTGAACTCCAGGAGTTGATGATGGACAGGGAGGCTTGGTGTGCTGTGATTCATGGGGTCGCAAAGAGTTGGACATGAGTGAGCAATTGAATTGAACTGAACTGAGTTCTTTTTATAATGGATTCCTGAAATTTTATTATTTTATTTTATTTTATTTTGCAACATGTCAGTTCTCCAACCAGGAATCGAACCTGGGCCTGGAAGTGAAAGTGTGAGTCCTAACCATTTGACCACAAGGGAATTCCCTCCTGAAAGTTTTAGAAGGTAGCCCAGCAAAAAATTACTAGCTTTGAGTATGACTTCTGTGAATGATCCTAAATGTGTCTCTAATGACACATCCCTTTTTTTAATCTTGCTAATGTCTCCCTTCATTATACATAAATCACATGTATGACTATTGGAGCTCCAGCAATCGTCTTGTGAGAACAAAGAGAGGTTGCAAATGGAAACCATAGGATAAGGATGCAAGAAGAGAAAGATGTGAGGAGCCTAGATCATCAAGGTCACTATGGAATGACAATATGATGCCAGCGCATAACTTTGTTATGAAGGAGAGGGAAAAAGTCTTATTTCTTTGAAATTATTGTTATTTTGTGTCGTTGTTATTAACAAAGAAATTTCATCATAAAGTATATAATGCAAATCAGTCTTTCTATAATAATTATCATTTTGTGAAAAGACTTTCTTCCTTATTTCAACTATATATAATAATTTCAATGAGAATTGCTATCTTTGTGTAAAAGACTAGCCTTCCTTCCCATTAATGATTGATTCAAAGTTGGCGCCTGCACTAAGCTGTGCGAAACATATTTCTCCCGCCTTAACTGTTGATTGCTTTGACATGACCACGTGTCCTTATTTGCACCTATTGATGTGTTTCAGGATGTTTGAATTTAGCACTGAAGCAGACAAACAACAACCACAAAACTTCTAACATCTTCTGGGTGGTGATATAATCAAAAAGAAAGCTGGGGTTCTCTTAGCGGCCCTACTTCCTACCTAACAGAGGAGTTGGCCAGATAAAATGGAGACAACCTGCAAAGGAACACATTTTAAGAGACAGAAAAAGAGAGTAGAGTTCTGGTCAATTTCAATCCCTTGGTTCCAAGTTGTCCTCGGAGCTGATCTACCCTTTTCTTTATCCCTGAGACATAGGGTACAATTCATTCTACCTTTTATCTAAACTTCTTAGAATGGAAGTGCTTGTTATCTGAAACTAAAAAAGTAACAATCAATTAGATTAATTTAGGTCATTCTTTTGTGTACCTAGAATACAAACATATACTTACATAGTTCTCTGTATAACTTGAGTTATGTCAGTAACTCAAGTTGAGCAAGAAGTAGTGCATTCACATTAGTTGTTGCCAGAGAGCCTCATTCTCCCAGAAGTTTAAAATTTTATTCATTCCTATTCACATTCTGAAGTCAATATTTCAGCCCAAGTCTTATAGTTTGCCTTGAACTTTTCATTCTTTTTTGAAGCCCTAATTTTTGTGGTTTACTTTTTCTCTCCTCCACTTTTGTTTGCTTCCTGATAACATATTTGCTTGAGTCAGCTTAAAGGAAGGAAATGGCTAGTCATCATCTGTGTCTATTTATCTAATTACCAATTTTTAGGCATTGACAAAGGAATCCATACTAGACAAGGCATTATAAATGTACCTAAGATATAATAGTATCAGACTTTATTTTGTTGGGCTCCAAAATCACTGCAGATGGTGATTGCAGCCATGAAATTAAAAGACGCTTACTCTTGGAAGGAAAGTTATGACCAACCTAGATAGCATATTCAAAAGCAGAGATATTACTTTGCCAACAAAGGTCCATCTAGTCAAGGCTATGGTTATTCCTGTGGTCATGTATGGATGTGAGAGTTGGACTGTGAAGAAAGCTGAGTGCCAAAGGATTGATGTTTTTGAACTGTGGTGTTAGAGAAGACTCTTGAGAGTCCCTTGGACTGCAAGGAGATCCAACCAGTTCATCTTAAAGGTGATCAGTCCTGGGTGTTCATTGGAGGGACTGATGCTGAAGCTGAAACTCCAGTACTTTGGCCACCTCATGCAAAGAGTTGACTCATTGGAAAAGATCCTGATGCTGGGAGTGATTGGGGGCATGAGAAGAAGGGGACGACAGAGGATGAGATGGCTGGATGGCATCACCGACTCGATGGACATGAGTTTGAACGAACTCCAGGAGTTGGTGATGGACAGAGAGTGCTGGTGTGCTGCAATTCATGGGGTCACAAAGAGTTGGACACAATTGAGTGACTGAACTAAACTGAATGGAAAATATAATAACATAGTACCTTCTTTCAATGAGATTAAAGACTAAAAAATACATAAAGATAAATGCAAATAAATCAAGATGATAGAAATATTTACAATAAACCCATGTGAGGGTAGTGACAAAAAAAAAAAAAAAAAACCCACCTGCCAATACAGGTGACATAAGAGTTCAGTCCCTAGATCAGGAAGGAGGGCATGCAGCCCACTCCAGTATTCTTGCCTGGAGAATCCCATGGCCAGAGGGGCCTGATGGGCTACAGTCCATGAGGTCACAAAGAATCAGAGATGACTGAACTGATTATGCCAGCAAGCACACACACACAGTGACTGCACTACAAACAAGAGTGTAGTCAAATTTTCTTTAGAATTGGAAGTTTTCAATAAAGGGTTCAAATGACTCATAATAGAACAAAGTTTTGAAAGGTAAGCATAGATAAGTTGGAATAAATTGTTGTCTTCTTTAAATTCTAAATAGATGTGGGTTTTTTTGTTTTTTAAATGGCAACCCACTCTAGTATTCTTGCCTGGAGAACCCCATGGATGGAGGAACCTGGTGGGCTACAGTCCACAGGGTCACAAAGAATTGGACGTAACTGAGCAACTTCACTTCACTTCACTTCAAGCTAGGAAAATGTTTGACAAGTTAAGAAATAGCATTGGAAAAAAATTAAAAAAAAATAAAATCTCAGTATTTTCTTTAATAATAAAAAAAAGAAATAGCACTGGGTAACTAGTGAGATCATAGAGGAAGTGATATGATTTGCTGAAAGTTTTGGTATTTCTCCACTGTTGTTCAGTTTCCCTGTTGTGTCCAACTCTTCACGACCCTGTGGACTGCAGCATGCCAGGCCTCCCTGCCCTTCATTTCTCCGTTAGTGATGAATAACTGTTGAATGGTTTCAGCAAGTTTACCTTGATTACAATTTAGTTTCATTAAATGTAGATTCTGAAAAGCTGGGTAAGAATGCAGCAGTGGGGATAAATGGAATAAATAAATTTGAGGAACCATAAGGATATAGACTTCCCAGACAGCTCTAGTGGTAATGAAACTGCCTGCCAGTGCAGGAGATGTAAGAGATATGGTTTGATCCCTGGGTCAGAAAGATCCCTGCAGGAGGGCACAGCAACCCACTCCAGAGCCCTGGAGAATCCGGTGGACAGAGGAGCCTGGCGGGTTACAGTCCATGGTGTCACAAAAGAGCTGGACACAACTGAAGCAACTTAGCAGCAACAGCAAGGATAAAGAATTTCTAACAGTAAATGAGTTGGAATGTATATAGTAGATTAGAATGGCCACAAGTTCCCCACTTTCACTGAGACATTTTCTTGAATCCTGGGCTGTTTCATGTTACTTGTGTGACCGGAAGAAGGCATTAGGAGTGACACTGTGTCTTTTTCAAATACAAGCTTCAAGATATGGGTAACTTCCATTGCCTCACCCCTGGAACACCCTCTATGGAAATGCTAAATCATCATCAGATGTAAATTTCTGATACATAATTCCACCTGAGCCTGGCTTTGAAATCATTCACTCTGGGGTACCAATCAGGTGAATGAAGCCATCCCACATCCCCTAGGCAGCCCATTTCACAGCTGAATAATAACTTAGTCTATGCTGCATGAACAGATGTCTTAGTCCATTGGGCTGCTATAACAATAATATCATAAACTAGGCGAGTGATAATCAGCAAACGTATTTCTCATGGCTCTGGAGGCTGAAAGTCCAAGATCAAAGCACTAGTATATCGGTGTCCAGCTGAGAGCTCACTTCCTAGCCAGTCATATTTCTGCTCTAACCTCACACGATCAAAGGGGTGAAGGGGCTTTCTAGGCTCTCTTTATCACATTTAAGAGTGCTCTGACTTCATGATTTAACCACCTCCAAAAGGCCCCACTTCCTAATGTCTTCCCATTGGCCATGAAGTTTTAACCTATGGACTTACAGGGACACAAATATTTATCCTACAGCAGCAAGAAAATGTTTCACATTCCTGAATTATTACATGTTCAGTTGAGATATACAATAGAATATTTACTGTTTTAAACTGATAACATTTTGGGGTGATTGTTATGCAATAATGGGTAACTAAAACACTATGTGAGATAAAATAGAGAGAGGGGTTAAGAATATTTTCAGATTTCTGACTCGGTCTGTTGTCTAATTTCGATACATTGTTTTTAGGCGTGAAATTGTTGGGGTTATCAAAAAAAGTATTGAAATTGTAGAAGGAACTAGGTGGTATGCCAGGGAATAACACATAAACATGATCAGATTTATAAGGTCAAGTAGAGAAGAATGATAAGGGTTGGTGAAAGAAGAGAATGTTTTTGTTTTTGTTTTCTTTTTTTTGTTCATTTTTTCAATACTTGTATTTATTTATTTACTAAATTTTATTTATTTATTTACTATTCTAGTTGCAGTGTACAGGCTTCTTGCTGTGCAGCACATGGGCTCAATAGCTGAGACTTCCAGGCTCTGGAGTGTAGGCTAAATAGTCATGACAGCATGTGGGATCTTCTCAGATCAGGGATAGAACCTATGTATCCTGCACTGGCAGGCAGATTCTTTACCACTATGTCACCAAGGAAGCTTGGAGAGAGTGTTTATTAAAAAGTTAATGGCAGGAATGGGAGGTTAGGAGGGTGGGATGGTGATGGAAGGTTTTCCCTGAAGTTGGGAGTAATCAACAGAGGGAATAAGTTAAGTCAGTTGTGATGTAGACTACAGTTGATTACATTTGACAGTTAGATGACCAAAGTAATTGCATGCGATGCACCTCTTCCTACAGCACCTTGTCTATGTTTTACTCCTTTGTATTGCTCATTCCTACTTAAATTCAAATTTTATTTCGTGTGTCCATGGTCTACTCTGCCAACTGTGAAAGAACTAGACCCCATGAAGGTCTTGGAGCTCCTGGGACCACAGAATTCAGCAACATTTCCTGGACTAAGTCTCAGAGCAGAACCACTGCGATACCAAAGTTGTATCACAGATACTCCTGATTTGGTTACAATCATATACATGACAAAGGAAAGCTCCACCATCACAGCTTCCCTCCAAGGGGTCTGAGTGTGTACAGTTTCCTTGGGGATCACCTCTCCCAGAATGCCAGGCGTGGGAGCCATTTCTCCTCATAGCATATTCTGCTAATTCTACTTCTCTTTCTCCTTCCTCCCCTCTAGTATGTAGGTACGTATTGGCCTCATGAATAAGGTTTATATCTTTAAAATATATGAGGCATAGCCTGCCCACAGTAACATATGCACATATATATCTATTAGGTATGTATATGTATATGTTTATAATAATATTGTTTTCATAATATTTGTCAGACTTGTCTAAGGGTAAGTTGCTTATATAATAAGTTGTTGCTTATTATATATTATTATATGAGAAATTGTATAATAATTCTTAGACAATTCTGAAAAATATAATGAAAATAATTATGTTATTATAAATATATAATATATACATACACAACCTAATAGATGTATACAAACATGTTATTGTGCAGGGGGTGCTATGCCTAATATATATAATGATACCTTATCCTGAAATACTTCAGTTTGTATTTCCTAGGATAAGCACTCTTCAAATAATTTCTGTAACAACTTTTGTAAGTCTCTAGACCATTATACCATAAAATACAATATATTTAACGAAGAAATAATACCACACACAAACTAAAATACCAGTTTTGTGAAAAATAGTTTCTACCAACTAAGATGAACACTTATTTCTATATCATACCAAAATATTTGATTTGTCATTTTAAAAAGGCTAAACAAAACTATTTGATCTGAAGAACTTCCTTCTTCAGTTTTAACACTGGCGGAAATGGAATAGCTAGATTAAGAAGCTACAAATTCAAAACTAAAGGTGTTTAATAGAATGAAACAATTTTGCACAGCATTGCTTATTAGCAACACATTAATTAGACATATTAGAATATTCACAGTGCAATTTATAAATGTAAATGTGCAGCATAGTACTCTAATCATAAATGTATAACAACTGTGGTTTTGTGAAGTGAGTTGGTGCTTTCCATAGTATAAAATATAGAACAATACAGATGACTAATTTGAACCAACATGGTTTCACATGGCATGTCACAGCGGGAATCTTAATGATCTTCTACCTGGATTGTTTGTCTGCCTCACATTTTCTGTTCTGTGATGTGTGGATGTGAACTATGCTGAACATAATTTGAGACTAATTACTAGCCAAGTCAATGGCAGGTCACCTTCAATGATCAACCATATTTTCCCTTTTAGAAAACCTTTCTCAGCTAATGACAATGAAAATAAGGAGATTTCAGACTGTTTTCTGATTTCTTTGTTCCCAAGAATGTTTTTCTTCCCTTTGAAAAACCAGGAATCACTTAATCATAAATAAAAATTTAGGTTTTATTTGCACTTAAAATGGATGCTGAGGATGAAAACAGAAGTCTAATGTGGCAAATGTGTACAAGGGAATAACTCAGTCCCAATTATTATTTACTTTATTAAATGAACTTCAAGCAGCCCAGAGGGAAGTATAGTGAATACTAAATGATTTAGCTAGATTAATATTTACTATTGTGTTACCTTGCTTTTTCTTATACTTTAACCTTCTGAAGAGTAACAGACATAATAACCTAATAAGTGCAAACTTTGTAACTATATGAGAGAGATTTCTGAAGTCATTACAGTGGAAATACTAAGAAAATAAAACTGGAATTGATTAACTTGTAACTGATACAGATTTCAGCATAATTTTGATAATTCTCTGGAAGATACTGAGGGACAGGGAAGCCTGGCTTTCTGAAGTCCATGGAGTCATAGAGTTGGACACAACTTAGCAATTGAACACCAACAACACATATAATTGATACCTATATGTATACACACTTTGTAGGTTTAAAAATTTTCCCAGTTAAAATGATCTCTTTAAATTTTAATATTTATTTAGTAATTTATCACCAAGACAAAATATTGTATTCAATGTGTATAATCATTAAAATTGGACCATATTTCCTTCAGACAGCAACTTTCTTTTGGTATATATGGAATATCTGATTAGATTACCTGGAAACAAGTGTGGTTAGGATAAATAAATTTACTTTAATAAACTAGAGATTTCATGTATACCACAAAGTATCATGTGGTAGAATTTTTTATGAAGTGGCATTAGGCTCATGAAAAGTCACTGATATCTAAAAAATAGGGCATGTTGTATTTATACTCAGTCATGTCCAGCACTTTAAGACCCCAGGGACTATAGCCTGACAGGCTCCTCTTTCCATGGAATTTTCCAGGGAAGAATACTGGAGCAAGTTGCCATTTCCTTCTCCAGGAGACCTTCCTGACCCAGGGATTGATCTTGCATCTCCTCCACTGGTAGGTGGATTCTTTACCACTAGCTCCACCTACAAAACTTGTAGTAATCAGTTTGTGTTGTATATAAATCAAATAACTATGCTGTTCAGCTTAAACTTATACAGAACTGTATTTCAATTATATATCAGTTAAGTTGAAAGTAAAAATAATAGCCAAAGATATGTAAAAACTCAAACTTTCAAATAAAAATTTTACAGAAAAAAAGAAAAATTAGCAGCTCATTGTGTATTTATAGACTGTTACCATAACTATTAACATTCATTGACTGTTACCATTAGTGAAGGAAAAAATACAGATAGAATAATTTATATATATATATATATATATATATATATATATATATATATCACAAAACTTGACATTTATGAAATACAAAGATTTGGTATATAGCTCATTAGTAAAACATGAGAATATTCATGGCTTGAAAAATTATAGGTTGGGAAAGCAAAGGCCAGGGTCCTATGTAAACAGATCAATTGGATTCTGCATAATTTTTTGTTTTTGTCTTTTGTTGACTATAATACTTAAATATGCTTTGTGTAAGAACAAAAAACAGATATTATTTTATATCCCCATTTTTTCATATACAAAGTTGAGATATTTAAAAATCTGTAAAAATAAATATGTTAAACATATCAACTATGTTTATTATTTATATTTTAAAAAAGCAACAAAAAAAACTGTTATTGATCACCTTTGTAAGAAAATAGATAACCAACTCATTAGTTTGAAAATTAGTACAAAATAATAAAAAGGAAGAGAAAGAGAAAGAAGGGAGAGCAGGCAAACATTTTCTGGATTTTTTATACAAGAATTGTCCCTCAAATTATCTTAAAAATTTATAATAAAAGTAATGAATATATCACCTGTGATTTAGTTTTTCTACAAATATCTCAAAACTGGATCTCATTAGGATTATAGACCTAATTATCAATTCACAAGAAGTATAGAAGCAGAACCATGTTAAATGTGGAGGCAATTGACCAAATCTAGAGTATGGGAAATAGGGCAAATATTCTGGGGTTTGTTCCAAGCACAATAATAATAGTGACTTTCATAAATAAGGGGCAAAGAGAGCTGAATAAGATTTTATAAGGAGATACCAACAAATAAACAAATGACAAAATGTAAAAGTTATTTGTGTCCTGAAAAAAATCCTACCTAAGTATTATGAGACAGTTGGTGCAACGTGAATACTACAAGAATATTTGAGGTTAATAAAGAATCATCTTAAATTTTAGGTGTAAAATAATCTTTGAATGTGTTTTTGAAAAATTTTTATAGTTCTTATCATTTAGTTATAACATGAAATACTTGCAGATAAAATTATTGGTTATCTCAGATTTAATTCAACATTGACTTGGAGAGGTCAGAGAGGCTAAAGAACAAAATGAGTTTGGTTGGGAAACTGATCATTATTGTACCTTGATGATGAGTACATGCATCATGTTATAATATTTTTTCTCTTTATTCATATAATGTCTCTAACAAAATTTTAAGAAATAAAGAGAACACTTGAAACTTTAGACGAACAGTTGTCTGAAGACAGTATGATCTGTAGAGAATGAAGCCACTCCTGCTGTGTGAACATTTGCAGACACAAGACTGGGACCAGGTCTCAAGTTAACATGCATGAAGAGCTGGAAATGAGAACCCTACAAAAACTGCAACCCTCAACGATAAGACAAACTGGGAAAAGTACATGTTTACTAGAAAAAAATGGCAACAAAGAAATGAAATTCCATCTATCTAAGGGAAGATAGATGGACAAGCTAAAAGGCACCAAAACTGGGTGAAGCTAAAGACTCTTGAGAGTCCCTTGGACTGCCAGGAGATACAACCAGTCCATTCTAAAGGAGATCTAAAGTATTTCATGGTAATTCAAGTCTATGCCCCAACCAGTAATGCTGAAGAAGCTGAAGTTGACCAGTTCTGTGAAGACCTACAAGACCTTTTAGAACTAACACCCAAAAAAGTTGTCCTTTTCATTATAGGAGATTGGAATGCAAAGTAGGAAGTCAAGAAACTCCTGGAGTAACAGGCAAATTTGGCCTTGGAATGCAGAATGAAGCAGGGCAAAGACTAATAGAGTTTTGCCAAGATAATGCACTGGTCATAGCAAACATCCTCTTCCAACAACACAAGAGAAGACTCTACACTTGGACATCACTGGATGGTCAACACCAAAATAAGATTTATTATATTCTTTGCAGCCAAAGATGGAGAAGCTCTATACAGTCAACAAAAACAAGCCCAGGAGCTGACTGTGGCTCAGATCATGAACTCCTTATTACCAAATTCAGACTTAAATTGAAGAAAGTAGGGAAAACTGCTAGACCATTCATGTATGACCTAAATCAAATCCCTTATGATTAGACAGTGGAAGTGAGAAATAGATTTAAAGGCCTAGATCTGATAGATAGAGTGCCTGATGAACTAGGGAATGAGGTTTGTGACATTGTACAGGAGACAGGGATCAAGACCATCCCCATGAAAAGAAATGCAAAAAGCAAAACAGCTGTCTGGGGAGGCCTTACAAATAGCTGTGAAGAGAAGAAAAGAGAAAAGCAAAGGAGAAAAGGAAAGATATAAGCATCTGAATGCAGAGTTCCAAAGAATAGCAAGAAGAGATAAGAAAGCCCTCTTCAGCGATCAATGCAAAGAAATAGAGGAAAAGAACAGAATGGGAAAGACTAGAGATCTCTTCAAGAAACTTCGAGATACCAAGGGAACATTTCATGCAAAGATGGGCTCGATAAAGGACAGAAATGGTCTGGACCTAACAGAAGCAGAAGAATACACAGAAGAACTGTACAAAAAAGATCTTCAAGACCCGGATAATCACAACGGTGTGATCACTCATCTAGAGCCAGATATCCTGGAATGTGAAGTCAACTGGGCCTGAGAAAGCATCACTACGAACAAAGCTAGTGGAGGTGATGGAATTCCAGTTGAGCTATTTCAAATCCTGAAAGATGATGCTGTGAAAATGCTGCATTCAATATGCCAGCATATTTGGAAAACTCAGCATTGGCCACAGGACTGGAAAAGGTCAGTTTTCATTCCAATCACAAAAAATGGCACTACCAAAGAATGCTCAAACTACTGCACAATTGCACTCATCTCACATGCTAGTAAAGTAAGGCTCAAAATTCTCCAAGCTAGGCTTCAGCAATATGTGAACCGTGAACTTCTGACGTTCAAGCTGGTTTTAGAAAGGGCAGAGGAACCAGAGATCAGATTGCCAACATCTGCTGGATCATGGAAAAAGCATGAGAGTTCCAGAAAAACATCTATTTCTACTTTATTGACTATGCCAAAGCCTTTGACTGTGTGGATCACAATAAACTGTGGAACATTCTGAGAGAGATGGGAATACCAGACTACCTAACCTGCCTCTTGAGAAATCTGTATGCAGGTCAGGAAGCAACAGTCAGAAGTGGACATGGAACAACAGACTGGTTCCAAATAGGAAAAGGAGTATGTCAAGGCTGTATATTGTCACCCTGCTTGTTTAACTTGTATGCAGAGTACATCATGAGAAACGCTGGACTGGAAGACACACAAGCTGGAATCAAGATTGCCAGGAGAAATATCAATAACCAATAAGATATGCAGATGACACCACCCTTATGGCAGAAAGTGAAGAGGAACTAAAAGCCTCTTGATGAAAGTGAAAGAGGAGAGTGAAAAAGTTGGCTTAAAGCTCAACATTCAGAAAATGAAGATCATGGCATCCAGTCCCATCACTTCATGGGAAATAGATGGGGAAACAGTGAAAACAGTGTCAGACTTTATTTTTGGGGGCTCCAGAATCACTGCAGATGGTGGTTGCAGCCATGAAATTAAAAGACACTTACTCCTTGGAAGAAAAGTTATGACCAACCTAGATAGCATATTCAAAAGCAGAGACATTACTTTGCTGACTAAGGTCCGTCTAGTCAAGGCTATGGTTTTTCCAGTGGTCATGTATGGATGTGCGAATTGGACTGTGAAGAAGGCTGAGCACTGAAGAATTGATGCTTTTGAACTGTGGTGTTGGAGAAGACTCTTGAGAGTCCCTTGGACTGCAAGGAGATCCAACTGGTCCGTTCTGAAGGAGATCAGCCCTGGGATTTCCTTGGAAGGAATGATACTAAAGCTGAAACTCCAGTACTTTGGCCACCTCATGCGAAGAATTGACTCATTGGAAAAGACTTTGATTCTGGGAGAGTTTGGGGCCAGGAGGATAAGGGGTCGACAGAGGATGAGATGGCTTGATGGCATCACTGACTTGATGGACGTGAGTCTGAGTGAACTCCGGGAGTTGGTGATGGACAGGGAGGCCTGATGTGCTGTGATTCATGGGGTCACAAAGAGTAGGAACGACTGAGTGACTGAACTGAACTGAAGGAATTATTTTTAATTTTTAAGTAGATTAATAAGCACGTGTCTTTGCAGAAAATGCCCGGCCTTTACAAATGTGTCCTTTAATTTTTAATTTCATGGCTGCAATCACCATCTGCAGTGATTCTGGAGCCCCCAAAAATAAAGTCTGACACTGTTTCCACTGTTTCCCCATCTACTTCCCTTGAAGTGATGGGACCGGATGCCATGATCTTTGTTTTCTGAATGTTGAGCTTTAGGCCAACTTTTTCACTCTCCTCTTTCACTTTCATCAAGAGGCTTTTTAGCTCCTCTTCACTTTCTGCCATAAGGGTGGTGTCATCTGCATACCTGAGGCTATTAATATTTCTCCTGGAAATCTTGATTCCAGCTTATGTTTCTTCCAATCCAACATTTCTCATGATGTACTCTGCATAGAAGTTAAAGAAGCAGGGTGACAATATACAGCCTTGACGTACTCCTTTTCCTATTTGGAACCAGTCTGTTGTTCCATGTCCAGTTCTAACTGCTGCTCCCTGACCTGCATACAGATTTCTCAAGAGGCAGGTTAGGTGGTCTGGTATTTCCATTTCTTTCAGAATTTTTCACAGTTTATTGTGATCCACACAGTCAAAGGCTTTGGCATAGTCAATAAAGCAGAAATAGATGTTTTTTCTGGAACTCTCTTGCTTTTTCCATGATACAGCAGATGTTGGCAATTTGATCTCTGGTTCCTCTGCCCTTTCTAAAACCACTTAAACGTCAGGAAGTTCACGGTTCACGTATTGCTGAAGCCTAGCTTGGAGAATTTTGAGCCTTACTTTACTAGCATGTGAGATGAGTGCAATTGTGCAGTAGTTTGAGCATTCTTTGGCAGTGCCATTTTTTGTGATTGGAATGAAAACTGACCTTTTCCAGTCCTGTGGCCACTGCTGAGTTTTCCAAATATGCTTGCATATTGAGTGCAGCACTTTCACAGCATCATCTTTCAGGATTTGAAACAGCTCAATTGGAATTCCATTAAAAGATGCTTACTCCTTGGAAGGAAACTTATGACCAACCTAGATAGCATATTCAAAACCAGAGATATTACTTTGCCGACTAAGGTCCGTCTAGTCAAGGCTATGGTTTTTCCTGTGGTCATGTATGGATGTGAGAGTTGGTCTGTGAAGAAGGCTGAGCGCCGAAGAATTAATGCTTTTGAACTGTGGTGTTGGAGAAGATTCTTGAGAGTCCCTTGGACTGCAAGAAGATCCAACCAGTCCATTCTGAAGGAGTCAGCCCTGGGTGTTCTTTGGAAGGAATGATGCTGAAGCTGAAACTCCAGTACTTTGTCCACCTCATGAGAAGAGTTGACTCATTGGAAAAAACTGATGCTGGGAGGGATTGGGAGCAGGAGGAGAAGGGGACAACCGGGGATGAGATGGCTGGATGGCATCACAGACTCGATGGACGTGAGTCTGAGTGAACTCCGGGAGATGGTGATAAACAGGGAGGCCTGGCGTGCTGCGATCCATGGGGTCGCAAAGAGTCGGACACGACTGAGGGACTGAACTGAACTGAACTTGCAAATGTGTACCAAAGTGGGTAGTGCCGAAACATTATTGCATTTGAAGTATGCTTTACAAATGTGTTAAAGTGTGCTCCCTAAACCAGCAGTGTTAGATTCACCTGGGCCTTATGAGAAATACAAGATCTCAGGACTTCCCAGGTGGCGCTAGTGGTAAAGACGTGAAATGAAACGAAATTTGCTCAGTCGTGTCCAGCTTTGCGACCCCTTGGACTATAACACAGGTCTCCCTGCCTGCTAATGCAGGAAACATAAGAGATGAGGGTTCAATTCCTGGGTGGGAAAGATCTGGAAGAGGGCTTGGCAATCCACTCTAGTATTCTTGCTTGGAGAATCCCATGGACATAGGAGCTTGGTGAGCTACAGTCCATAGGGTCGCAAAGAGTTGGACACGACTAAAGCGACTTGGCACTCAGCATGCACAACCACAGACCTATTGAATTAGAATTCACATTCTAAAAAGATTACCAAGTGATTTTTATAGACATTAAAATTATATAAACTTTGATGGCAAAATCTTCAACAAAGAAAAAAAGATGAAGGTAAATGAAAATAACCTGGCAGAATTTTTGTTAAGTGTTAAATTTGGAAGGACACAAGATTGATTGTACCATTATTTTTACTTTTGTATGCATTGGATATTTTATTATTAAATTTAAAAATGAAAAGAGAGCACAAAATTCAAAGTCCAATAGACAAATTTGCATAATTTCTTATCTATCTTTTCCTGTTCTGTCTCTAAAATATGTAATTTCAAAATTCAGTTCTACTATATTTATATTACTAGAGATATTGCTGTACTACTTAAACTAGAGGGTGTACTGGAAGGCAATAAATTCTGATAAATAAGGTTAACTTTCCCTAAAACTCATGATAAACTAGAAAATTATGTCATGAAATTACTAGAATGTTCAGCATTAAATTATGAACACAAGTTGTGGTTTATGATAATGTAATTATATTTAAAGCATAACTATAATAATGGAATATGTTTATAATGCATCTTGGCAAGAATCAATATTAAATTATACTGTATTTGACAATTATAGAATCAAAGTTGTAGAAATACGAAAAACGAAGACCAGAAACTATAAAACTCCTAGAGGAGAACATAGGCAAAACACTCTCCAACATAAATCACAGCAGGATCCTCTATGATCCACCTCCCAGAATACTGGAAATAAAAGCAAAAATAAACAAATGGGATCTAATTAAAATTAAAAGCTTCTGCACAACAAAGGAAAATATAAGCAAGGTGAAAAGACAGCCTTCTGAATGGGAGAAAATAATAGCAAATGAAGCAACTGACAAACAACTAATCTCAAAAATATACAAGCAACTCCTGCAGCTCAATTCCAGAAAAATAAACGACCCAATCAAAAAATGGGCCAAAGAACTAAATAGACATTTCTCCAAAGAAGACATACGGATGGCTAACAAACACATGAAAAGATGCTCAACATCACTCATTATTAGAGAAATGCAAATCAAAACCACAATGAGGTACCACTTCACACCAGTCAGAATGGCTGCGATCCAAAAATCTGCAAGCAATAAATGCTGGAGAGGGTTTGGAGAAAAGGGAACCCTCCTACACTGTTGGTGGGAATGCAAACTAGTACAGCCACTTTGGAGAACAGTGTGGAGATTCCTTAAAAAAATTGCAAATAGAACTACCTTATGACCCAGCAATCCCACTGCTAGGCATACACACTGAGGAAACCAGAATGGAAAGAGACACATGTACCCCAATGTTCATCGCAGCAGTGTTTATAATAGCCAGGACATGGAAACAACCTAGATGTCCATCAGCAGATGAATGGATAAGAAATCTGTGGTACATATACACAATGGAGTATTACTCAGCCGTTAAAAAGAATACATTTGAATCAGTTCTGATGAGATGGATGAAACTGGAGCCGATCATACAGAGTGAAGTAAGCCAGAAAGAAAAACACCAATACAGTATACTAACACATATATATGGAATTTAGGAAGATGGCAATGACGACCCTGTATGCAAGACAGGGAAAGAGACACAGATGTGTATAACGGGACTCAGAGGGAGAGGGAGAGGGTGGGATGATTTGGGAGAATGACATTCTAACATGTATACTATCATGTAAGAATTGAATCGCCAGTCTATGTCTGACGCAGGATGCAGCATGCTTGGGGCTGGTGCATGGGGATGACCCAGAGAGATGTTATGGGGAAGGAGGTGGGAGGGGGGTTCATGTTTGGGAACGCATGTAAGAATTAAAGATTTTAAAATTAAAAAAATTTAAAAAAAACTTAAATTCATCTTACATTCTGAAACTAAACTACATTAAAGAACTTGAAGATTTAAAAAAATAATAAAAAAAATAAAATGGATAACAAATTTTAAAAAAAATAAAATAAATTTAAAAAAATTTGATCTGTGGTAGCCTGTAGTCTGGGTAGGGATTGACTGGGAAGGTATAGGCAGAAACATTCTACTGAGTTTATTCATCATGATAGGGATACAGATTTCTTTGGTGTATATGTTCTTCAAATTGTGCAACTAATACTTGTGTATTTTTATATTTGTATTATCAAATAAAAACTTTTAAAATTATTGTATTATTGATTGAAGAATAAACAGAAAGTGGAAGTTTCAAAAAAAAAAAAACAAAAACAAAAACAAAAAGAGCTGACATTAAATTAGACGATTCTCAGTTCTGATGAGATGGATGAAACTGGAGCCGATTATACAGAGTGAAGTAAGCCAGAAAGAAAAACACCAATACAGTATACTAACACATATATATGGAATTTAGGAAGATGGCAATGACGACCCTGTATGCAAGACAGGGAAAGAGACACAGATGTGTATAACGGGACTCAGAGGGAGAGGGAGAGGGTGGGATGATTTGGGAGAATGACATTCTAACATGTATACTATCATGTAAGAATTGAATCGCCAGTCTATGTCTGACGCAGGATGCAGCATGCTTGGGGCTGGTGCATGGGGATGACCCAGAGAGATGTTATGGGGAAGGAGGTGGGAGGGGGGTTCATGTTTGGGAACGCATGTAAGAATTAAAGATTTTAAAATTTAAAAAATAAAAAAATAAAAAAAATTTTAAAAATTAAAAAAAAATAAATAAATAATAATAATAATAATAATAAAAAAGAATGAAACATATTTGAGAGCAGACCCAGCAGACATAGGATATTGAGCTGGGAGAACAATGTAGAGCACATTCAGGGCCAGCATTTAACAACAACAACAAAAAAGTATTTTAAAAAAGCACTCTGCCAATGGCTGTGATAAAATTTCAGTCACATTCTTTTTGATATTAAATTATTTTTTCTAGTTCCTGCTTGAAATATGAAAAATAAATAAATAAATAAATAAATTAGACGATTCTTAAAACGGTCAGAATATAATAATCAAATTGTATTTTTGTGTACATGATAACTGTGAGGGAAATTATTTTCCATATTATACCAAAGTAGAAAAAATGTTGTACATATAAGTTTGAGATGCTGTAGAGATATAACAAAAAGACAAATTGAAAGCAAAGAAAATGACAATTTCCATAAATGCAGTATATAAAAATTATATTACTAAGCAACTGGGCTGTAAAATGACTAGAATCTTCATTCAATTCATGTGCAAACTTGTATGACCATATCATTCTTATGCCTACTTGATATCTAACAAATATTAGAGAAAAGACAGAAGGCAAAGTCATTTTTGTATTATATATATGTAAATGCTCTTCCTGGGTAATATTCTAAACTTATTCCCATGTTTTTTTGTGCTTGAAAGTACAATTTTATTCAGTAATTTTCTTTTAATTATTAAAGTAAAGTCAATATTTCCTCAGGAAAATTGCTACCTTTCCTTCAAGGAACATAATGAACATACTTAAAGACATCTATCACTAAACTCTTTATTAATGGAATTAATAAATCAAACCAGATCTAACAGTATTAATCAAATATAGATTGATGTATGTTTTTATTTTTTACTGTAAGGACACCTCACACACTCAGGGAGCTTTTGTTTTGTCTTTGACTGTGTGGAGTGCAACAAACTGTAGAAAATTCTTACAGAAATGGGAATAGCAGACCACCTGATCTGCCTCCTGAGAAATCTGCATGCAGGTCAAGAAGCAGTAGTTAGAACTGAACATGGAACTGCAGACTGGTTCCAAATCGGGAAAGGATTACGTCAAGGCTGTATATTGTCACCCTGCTTATTTAACTTATATGCAGAGTACATCATAAGAAACACTGGGCTGGAAGAAGCACAAGCTGGAATCAAGATTGCCGGGAGAAATATCAATAACCTCAGATATACAGATGACACCACCCTTATGGCAGAAAGGGAAGAAGAACTAAAGAGCTTCTTGATGAAATTGAAAGAGGAGAGTGAAAAAGTTGGCTTAAAGCTCAACATTCAGAAAACTAAGATCATGGTATCTGGTCCCATCACTTCATGGCAAATAGATGGGGAAACAATGGAAACAGTGACAGACTTTCTTTTCTTTGGCTCCAAAATCACTGCAGATGGTGACTGCAGCCATGAAATTAAAAGATGCTTACTCCTTGGAAGAAAAGTTATGACCAAGCTAGACAGCATATGAAGAAGCAGAGACATTATCTTGCCAACAAAGGTCTGTCTCTTCAAAGCTATGGTTTTTCCAGTAGTCATGTATGGATGTGAGAGTTGGACTATAAAGAAAGCTGAGTGCCAAAGAACTGATGCTTTTGAATTGTAGTTTTGGAGAAGACTCTTGAGAGTCCCTTGTACTACAAGGAGATACAACCAGTCC
Source organism: Ovis canadensis (assembly GCF_042477335.2). NCBI lineage: Eukaryota > Metazoa > Chordata > Mammalia > Artiodactyla > Bovidae > Ovis > Ovis canadensis. The sequence continues at coordinate 64,542,297 of NC_091253.1, forward strand.
ATCCTAAAAGACTCCATTATATCAGTCTAAGTGTATTTTAAGAATAGTATCTGTGTTTTCAAGAAGAAAAATATCAAGTAGAAAAATGGCATTATTTTGCATATTAACAAATATCTTTAATGTCTGTCTCATATCTATTTCTGGCTCATATCTACATCCAATTCATTCTGATATCACAGGACATTCTCCAAAGTGGTGATACCAGAAGTCCTGCAATTTTTGCAGTACGCAATTATCACATTTTTCAGTTTAATGATTCTAGGTGATTTTCAGTGGTAATTCATTATCATTCAAATTAGTATTTCTATAATGATTAATTAATTGAGCATCCATTTTGTGTGTTTAAATAGGGATTTGTGTATCTGCTTTGGAAAGTGTCTGTTGAAGACTTTGCCAATTTTTTCTGTTGGGTTGTCTATCTTTTCATTACAAATTTGTAAGAGTTGCTTTGCATTCTTTTATCAGATATATGTTTTTGGGATAATTTCTACCACTGTTCATTCTCTTCTAATGGATGTTAGATGAATAAAAGCTATTAATTCTAATGTAGAATAATTTGTTATTTTTTGAAAATATTTAGCATATATGTCTATTTTTAGAAATCTTTGCTTCCTTGGAAATCATGGAGCTATGATTCTGGTGGTCAACTAAAAGCTGCATTGCTTAAATTCTTATTTAAATATGTTGTTTATATGGAATTCACTTTTGCGTATGATATGAGAAAGGGTTTGATACTTTATTTTTCCAAATGGAAAGCCATCAAGACAGCAGCATTTATTGAAATAACCATTCTTTTCCCACTATGAAGCCACTTTTTTCATCAAGTATCTTCATATATGTGTTAGGTCAATTTGATGGACTCTAATGTTCTCTTCCATTGGTCTCTGTGTTTCTTTGCATCAGTATCATGCTCCATTAGTCACTGCAGCTGTATAATAAAACTTGGTGTCAGATGATGTGTCTCTAACTTTCTTCTTTTTCCAGATTGTCTTAACTATTCTTGACCATTTGCATTTCTGGGTTTTTTTTTTTTTTTAGTTTAAATAAAATGTATTGTAAAATCTAAGCCATTTTAAATATATATAACAGTGGTATTAAGCACACTCATAATGTTATGCGATCATAACTGCCAAACATCTCCAGAACTCCTTTTGTTTAACAAAACCGAAACCCTATGAAGTGAAAGTGAAAGTGTTAAGTCACTCAGGCGTGTCTGACTCTTTGTCACCCCATGGACTGTAGCCCACCAGGCTCCTCTGTCCGTAGAATTCTCCAGGCAAGAATACTGGAGTGGGTTGATACTTCCTTCTCCAAGAGATCTTCCCCACCCACCGATTGAACCTGAGTCTTCCGCATTGCAGACAGACTCTTTATTGACTGAGCCACCAAGAAAACCCTATATCCAGTAATAATAACACTTTATTCTTTCTTATTCTAACCCTTGGCAACCACTATTCCACTTTCTGTGTTATGATTTTAACTACTCTAAGTAATTCATATAAGGGGAATCCTATGTACATGCCTTTTTGTGACAGGCTTATTTCACCTAATATGAAGTTCTCAAGATTTATCCATATTGTAGCACATGTCAGAATTTCCCTTCTTTTTAAAGCTGAATAATATTCCACTATGTGTGCTATGCTTTGTTGTTCCATCCCTTCTGATTTTTTGCAATCCCATGGACTGTAGCCTACCAGACTCCTCTGCCCATGGGATTTCCAGTCAAGAATACTGGAGTGGGTTGCCATTTCCTCTTCCAGGGAATCTTCTCGACCCAGGGATTCAACCCATGTCTCCTGCACTACAGCTGAATTCTTTACTGCTGAGCCATCAGGGAAGCCCCCATTGTATATATATATATATACACCACACTTTGCTTACCCACTTATCTGTCAACAGACACTTGTGTTACTTCAACATTTTAGCTATTATAAATAATGTTGCTACAAACATCGTTGTACAGTTATCTCTTTAACAACCTGATATCAATTCTTTATAGTCTACACCCAAGAGTGTAATTGCCAGATTATATGATTCTTCTGGATTTGATTCTTTTTCTTTTTTTGAGAACTCTCCATACTGTTTTCCACAATGATGTACACTTTACATTCCCACCAACGTTACAGAAATATTTCAATTCCCTCATATCCTCACCAGCCCTTGTTTTCTCTGCTTATTTTTGTTGTTTTTGTCCGTGGTAATCATCCTAATGAGTACAAGTTGGTGCCGGGTACATTTGCTTTGTATTCCCAAACCATTAGAGATGTTGAGCATCTTTTCATGTGCTTACTGACCATTCATATATCATCTCTGGAGCAATGTCTATTTAAGACAAGCTATCTGTCCTTTTTGAATTGGGTCTTTTGTTTTGTTGTTGGTTCCCATAAGGTGTATCCAAGTTGCTCCTGGGGCATGTACAAAAATGCCTGCCAGAGGGCTCAGAGGTGGGAGACAGGTACTCAATCCTGAGAAAAGATCTTAAGTTGACCAAAATGAACTACGATTTACCATCCAGGGTTAATTCCTTCTCCTAGAATTTGCCAGCCTTCAAAGGTTTCCAGAGTTCCAAAATAGTTACATCAGATGGATTCTGCCTCTTTGTCCCTGTGGGAAGATAGATTTCTGGCTCTTCCCCAAGTTTGTTTGTTTTCAAAGGCTGTTTCTACCTTATGTATCAGAGCTATTCTTTTAATATTTTGTGTTATTGATGAGTCTGTCATTTTCCTTTCTTTTTGTCTGGCTTTAGAATCAATAATTTTCTGGCTTCAAATAAAGACTTTGAACATGTTCCTAATTTTTCTACTATTTGGAACCATTTATAAGATAATTGCAAATATTTAGAATCATTCACAAGTAAAGTCACCTGGGCTTGTGATATTCAATGTGGGAAAAGTTTTGCTCATGAGTTCAATGACTTTAGTAAATATCTGTTTATCCAACTTTTTATTTTCATCATGAGTCAGGCTTCTTAAGGTGTGTCCTTTTTGATGATATTGTCCATTTCATTCAAAATGTCAAAATTAATGCCTCAAAAATTGTTTATAATAGTTTCTTGTTATGTTTTGATGTTCATAATATCTACACTGATGTTCTCTTTTTAGTCCCAATATCGGTAACAAACTTCTGTTCTCTCTCTCTCTCCTACTTCTCCTGTTATTCCAGACTGAAGCTAACCCACATCCAGTCTTCAGTAGTTTTTGCTTTTGTCTTACCCACTTCAGCTTCAACTGGAAGATCCTCTGCCCCTCAGGCTTTCTCAAAAGTAAACCAGCTCTGTGTCTCTTTTTGCAGGTGTTTGTCCCTCCTCGATACATATACATTCCTTGAAGTTTCAATTCTCTGATGGGTTCAGGAAGCGTTGCTCTTTTGTATTTTATCTTTTTCTCAGTGTTCTTCTGGGACAATATTTTTGACACTTTCTGTTTCCTGAGCAGAAAGACCACTCTAATAGCACATATCTTTAATTTCTATTTTTTAAGAATTATTTTGAGAAAAATTGAAGACCTTATTGGGAAAGATAAAACAGAATTTGAGACATGAATCTAGGAAACTGCAGCTGCAAAAATTTTCATGTACTCATATAGCTTTTCTCCCTTACTGCTAAATATTTTCAATCAGATGGCCACACTAAAAATATGCTTTTCTATATTTGTTGTTTAATTGACTTTCCTCATATTTCTAATTAAATAATATATATATGACAAAGAGTCAGATGATTACAAACCAACAGATTGATCCTGTTTCAGTAGTATGTAAATGTACTCAAAAACAAATCACTAGCCTGTGATTTTTATGTGTGGCAATGTTCTAGACCTTAGAGACAGAGGAGATGGTTATTTTTACAAAGTACATATTTTTGCTTTGGGAGTTAGAAAGCAAAGAAATATACAAATAAAAGATCAAGATAATTTCAAACAAAAATAAGCACTATCACACAGAAAAACAGAGCCCACCACAAAGTGATGCGATAAAGAGGAAAGGAGTGAGAATGTTCTAATTTGGACGTAGTAAGTGTTAACAAAGGGGTCCCAGGTGGCACAGTAGTTAAGAATCTGCCTGCCAATGCAGGAGACGCAAGAGATAAAGACTTGATCCCTTGGTTGGGAAGAGTCCCCTGAAGTAGGAAATGGAAACCCACTCCAGTGTTCTTGACTGGAAAATTCCATGGACAGTGGAGCCTGGCAGGCTACAGTTCGTGGGGCTGCAGAGTCAGACACGATTAGCACATGCACAAGCACAAGTGGTAGCATCCCTTATTAAAAGCTGGGTTTTTAGCCAAAACCTGAATGACCCGAAGGGAATCATCAGCGTAAGAAACTGTGAAGAGCAGGGAAAGCAGGGCGGGTGGAAAGTGGTGATTTTGATATTATCTTTGCTCCATATTAGAAACAATTGTTCAAGTAAGTGGGCCATTATAGCAGATTACTTTCCTATAGTAAAACTTACCAAGTGGCAGCCTTATATGAGTGGAGGGAGAAAAGGATTATATAGGAAGAGGAAACCTTGTTCTTAGTTAACGTTACAGCTGAGAGCAGTCACATTGGTTGAAGTATCTGGATCTCATCACTGTTTTTAAGATACAATTTCTTTGTAGTAAGACAGTGGTGACGATGAAATCAAAGGATGAACAATGTCTGGACTGTTGCATACCTGTCCAATGTGCCCAGCTGTCTTAATTTTTCAAGATTAATTTGATGTTGCTTGTCAGGTGATCACAATGTTAGAACATGCACAATTTACACCTCTCGAAGAGTTTAATGAAAACCAGTACAATTCTTTGCCTGAATCTTCTTTAAAAAACCCAAAGACATCTCATTTCACCAGTTCATTTAGAGAACTACACCAGATGGAGTCCACCTTAGTATTTTCTCTGCAAGAATATAGAAAGTGACAGTGGAAATGCCATTTGCTTGGATTGTGGGAAAAAATATCAATACTACTTACTAAATTTTATATTTTAAATTTTAAATATTTTATATTTCTGTGACATTTTAAATGATTAAGGGATGAATTACAAATTATCTCTATAGCATTTATTTCTAAAATCCTAAATAATAACATTTTATTTATATGTATTTGACTGTTCACAAGTAATATACTTCTCAGCATAAGGTGATAACCACAGATACTGTTTTCTGGGACAAAGCCTTTAAGCTATAACAGATTCAGTTTAATATTTCTCTCTAATAAATGAAGAATAAAATAATTTATAATAAATTAATTGTTTCATCTTATAAAATTACTAATACCACAAAATTCAGTCAGAGGTACATTTCTCTGATTTCACACTTTTAAAATATAAATGGGATGATAACTAACAATATTTGGCAAATGACTATCAGAGTAACTGTCTAGAAGGTATGACTTCATGGTATGTCAGATAGTATTTTCAGAAATATAAATGTGTATTTAGATGGAAATAAAGAAATGGTATGGACCTAACAGAAGCAGAAGATGTTAAGAAGAGGTGGCAAGAATTCACATAACAACTATACAAAAAAGATCTTCATGACCCAGATAATCATGTTGGTGTGATCACCAACCTAGAGCCAGGATGCGAATCCTGGAATTCAAAGAGTCGGAATCCTGAAATGTGAAGTCAAGTGGGCCTTAGGAAGCATCACTATGAACAAAGCTAGTGGAGGTGATGGAATTTCAGGTGAGCTATCTCAAATCCTAAAAGATGATGCTGTAAAAGTGCTGCACTCAATATGACAGCAAATTTGGAAAACTCAGCAGTGGCCACAGGACTGGAAAAGGTCAGTTTTCATTCCAATCCCAAAGAAAGACAATGCCAAAGAATTCTCAGACTACCACACAATTACACTCATCTCACACAGCAGTAAAGTAAAGCTCAAAATTCTCCAAGCCAGGCTTCAGCAGTATGTTAACCGTGAACTTCCAGATGTTCAAGCTAGATTTAGAAAAGACAGAGGAACCAGAGATCAAATTGCCAACATCTGTTGGATCATTGAAAAAGCAAGAAAGTTCCAGAAAAGCATCTAGTTCTGTTTTATTGACTATGCCAAAGCATTTGACTTATGTGGACCACAACAAACTCTGGAAAATTTCTTCAAGAGATGGGAATACCAGACCACCTGACCTATCTCTTGAGAAATCTGTATGCAGTTCAAGAAGCAACAGTTAGAACTGGATATGGAACAACAGACTGGTTCCAAATAGGAAAAGGAGTACATCAAGGCTGTATATTGTCACCCTGCTTATTTAACTTATATGCAGAGTACATTGTGAGAAATGCTGGGCTGGATGAACCACAAGCTGGAATCAAGATTGCTGGGAGAAATATCTATAACCTCAGATATACAGATGATGCCACCCTTATAGCAGAAAGGGAAGAAGAACTAAAGAACCTCTTGATGAAAGTGAAAAATGAGAGTGAAAAAGTTGGCTAAAAACTCAACATTCAGAAAGCTAAGATCATGGCATCTGGTCCCATCACTTCATGGGAAATAGATGGGAAAACAGTGGAAACAGTGAGAAACTTTTATTTTTCTGGGCTCCAAAATCACTGCAGATGGTGACTGCAACCATGAAATTAAAAGATGCTTGCTCCTTGGAAGAAAAGTTATGACCAACCTAGACAGCATAATAAAAGGCAGAGACATTATTTGCCAACAAAGGTCCGTCTCATCAAAGCTATGGTTTTTCCAGTAGTCATGTATGGATGTGAGAATTGGACTATAAAGAAAGCTGAGCACTAAAGAATTGATGCTTTTGAACTGAGGTGTTGGAGAAGACTTTTGAGAGTCCCTTGGACTGCAAGGAGATCCAACTAGTCCATTCTAAAGGAAATCAGTCCTGAATATTCATTGGCAGGACTGATGTTGAAGCTTAAACTCCAATACTTTGGCCACCTGATGCAAAGAACTGACTCATTTGAAAAGACCGTGATGCTGGGAAAGATTGAGGTGGGAGGACAAGGGGGCAACAGAGGATGAGATGGTTGGATAGCATCACCGACTCAATGGACATGAGTTTGAGTAAACTCTGGGAGTTGGTAATGGACAGGGAGGCCTGGCATGCTGCAGTTCATGGGGTCGCAAAGAATCAGACACAACTGAGCGACTGAACTGAACTGAACTGAACTGAAAGAAACATAGCCTATATACGCAATATGTATATAGCCCTATTGATACAAGATGTGGAAAAACTTCCAGAGTGTTACACCTTATGTTATTAGCTGCTCTGAAATTCAGTTATTTATTGCAAGTTCTCTCAGCACAAAGGGCATTATTTTCTGTACTAAGATTCAAAGAAAGGATTTGCTAATAATTGCTTCTATAGCAACTAAAAATCTTGGCATCTCACCCTTCAGCATTTCAAAATCTTATAGAGGATTTTGTTAGTTAAAAAATAAATAAATAAATAAAGGCTGATAATGTGTTTCAATTCATCATTCTTTAAATTCATTTTCCCTTTTGCTTTTAAGTTGATTCATGTTTCTCAGAAAAGAAAGTATGCTAATGGTTGTATCAGTTTTTCTACTGTGTAGACCGTCTATATTAAATAACTAAAATACTATGATATTACTTTAATGTATTCCTCCATAGCTTAAGTTGTACTTCATATTCTTTTCATTCTTCTATTTAGATATATATATACCTGTGTGTATACATAATATTCAAATTTTAGATGTTTGCATTATGCCAGACAATACCTTTCATAGGGAGAAAAGCCTGATGGGCTACAGTCCATGGGGATGCAGAGTTGGACACAACTTAGTGACTAACACACACACACACACAGACAATTCATAAAATGGATAGATGCTTAATTTTGATACCACTGAAGACAATTTTCATAATTTTATACATTATTTTAGAAACACAAATCAAAAAAGGTAAAATAAATTTGAAATGAAAAAAGATGACCAAGTTGGCATTTTTCATTTCAGATTTTATATTTGGGCTTTCCACTGGAAAAGATTATATTATAATAACAAAATTTTGCTTTTTCCAGAGAGTCTAATCTTGGCTTCTTTCTCCCTTATCTCCTTTAATTCCATCCAGTTTATTTTTCATCTCAGAAACTATATTTTTCATCTTGAAGAACTCAATTTGGGTTATTTTTGTAGTCTCTATGTCCTTCTTAAGATTTTGATGCTTTCCTTTACCTTTCTGAACCCATGGAAATTAGTTATAATAGCTGTTTGAAAGTCATTGTTTACTGATTTTACTGTCTGCACCATTTTTCAGTCTGTTTTCATTAATTAACTTTTCTCCTATTATGGGTTATATTTTCTTTCTTCTTTGCATCCCTGGTAACAATTGTAGGCTGCCTGTCAGATATTGTGAATTTTACTTTATTGGTTGCTGGATGTTTCTGTATTTTTTTTAATATTTATAATTTTGTTCTAAGAAATAGTTTCATTCTTTTGAGGCTTTCTTGTAAGCCTAATTAAGGTGCAGCTGAAGCAATACAGTCTAGGACTAATTCGACCCCATGGCTTGCCTGGTGGCTCAGACAGCAAAGAATCTGAATGCAAGTGAGGAGGCCTGGGTTCGATCTCTGGGTTGGGAAGATCCCTGGAGGAGACCATGGCAAGTCACTTCATTATTCTTGCCTGGAGAATCCCCATGGACAGAGGAGCTTGGCGGGCTGCAGTCCATGGGGTGGCAGAGTCGGACACAGAGACCAAGCGCAAGCACAGCACAGAACAGCATCCCTAGTAATTGAAGACTGCATGTCAGATATTGTGAATTTTACTTTATTGGCTGCTGGATGTTTTTGTGGGTTTCTTTTTTTTAATATTTGTAATTTTGTTCTATGAGACAGTTAAGAAATAGTTTGATCATTTTAAATCTTCCTTGTAAGCCTGATTAGGGTACAACTGATGCAATCCAGTCTAAGACTAATTCAGCCCCACTAGTAAGTCTATACCCACTGAATATTCTTTGTGTGTTGAATACTTAGCTTCATGCTGCATGTATTCAGTTCAGTTCAGTCACTCAGTTGTGTCCGTCTCTTTGCGATCCCCATGAATCACAGCACACCAGGCCTCCCTGTCCATCACCAACTCCCGGAGTTCACTCAGATTCATGGTCATCAAGTCAGTGATGCCATCCAGCCATCTCATCCTCTGTTGTCCCCTTCTCCTCCTGCCCCCTAGTCCCTCCCAGCATCAGAGTCTTTTCCAATGAGTCAACTCTTCTCATGAGGTGGCCAAAGTACTGGAGTTTCAGCTTTAGCATCATTCCTTCCAAAGAAATCCCACGGCCGATCTCCTTCAGAATGGACTGGTTGGATCTCCTTGAAGTCTAAGGGACTGTCAAGAGTCTTCTCCAACACCACAGTTCAAAAGCATCAATTCTTCGGCACTCAGCCTTCTTCACAGTCCAACTCTCAAATCCATACATGACCACAGGAAAAACCATAGCCTTGACTAGACAGACCTTAGTCGGCAAATTAATGTCTCTGCTTTTGAATATACTATCTAGGACAGTATGAAAAGGCTACATGTATTAAATTATATCAAATCATATTTGCATAATCTTAAAGCAATAATTGCAAGACATAAAATATAAATTTTAAATTAAATTTTCTTAATTAGAATAAAATGTTTTCTAGTAATTGAAAATTTTAACATTTAAATACTTCATCCCTATGAAATTCATTTTGTTAATAATTATGAAAAGAAGAATGTAGCTTTATTTTTTACAGGTGACAAATACTTCATTTAAACACTAACATTTAACTGTATTATGCAAAACATTATGCCACTGGTTTTTATAGATTATCATTATAATTAACAGCTTCATACGACTAATGTCCTATGCCGCTTGCTGTTAATATGTAAAAATTATTGTTTAATATATTTTGTTCATTTTTATCTGTTTAAGTCAGGAGAGTAAATTCAGTCCCTATTACTCCATCATGTCCAGAAGCACAAATCTTAAGTGAAATTTAATACCAAAGAGTTCCAAATTTTACAACAGATCCATCACTAGCTGTTAGCATATCTTCCTACATCTGAGACACCAAGATAACTCCTCGCTGTTAAGGCTTACAATAAGCAAAATGTCCACCACTGTGTTTCTCAAGCATTTGAGTATATTTTTAATTTACTGTTCATCTTTGCAACCCCATGGACTGTAGTCCACCAGGCTCCTCCATCCATGGGATTCTCCAGGCAAGAATACTAGAGTGGGTTGCCATTTCCTTCTCCAGAGGATCTTCCTGACCCAGGGATAGAACCCAGGTCTCCCACATTAGAGGCAGATGCTTTAGCCTCTGAGCCACCAGGGAACAGGTATATATATATATATTTATACATATACTCTAATTATCCATTATTCTGTCCTTGTTTTTGATTAGATATTGATCTCCATATTTTTTTCTAATAGTTCACAGGAATTTCTATCAGTAACAACACCAATAGCCATAATAATAAAAATCACCTTGAGGGACCAAGTTTATATCACAACTTTTTATTCTGCTTCCATAAAACTTTTGCAAAATACAACCACTATCTATCATCAGCATCATTAGAATGAAAACAAGGCATTTTAATCTCAAAAACAAAATATTTTAACTTAATAAACCATATTTTAAATAATTCTTCATAGCATCATCCCTAATTTTCTCAGTATAGCCTAATATAGGGGATTCTTTCTCTTTCCATTATTTGAGACTCTGGGTATGAAATTATTCATCCCTGCTGTCTGGTATATGTACAATGTTCAAAGGTGAATGTTCAAAAAATTCTTGACTAAATGATGGAAATTCATGTGATCAGTACCATGGTTGTTAAAATTTAAATTACTCTTTAATTATAAGAGAAAATCAGATAACATTTAGGAGAATTTCTAAATGATACTAAAGTGTCAGTCTTCACTTCCTTGTATGAGGAAAACTGCAGAAATAGTTTTAAAGCTCTCCAAGCTTCTGTGTTCTTTGCATGTCCAGGATTTTAATCCTTATAATTTTCAAGATTTGTTAAATTATTTGAGTTCATCAAAGGAAATCAACCTTGAATATTCATTGGAAAGACTGATGCTGAAGCTGAAGCTCCAATACTTTGGCCACCTGATGAGAAAAGCCAACTCATTAGAAAAGATGCTGATGCTGGGAAAGATTGAAGGCACGGGGAGAAGAGAATGACAGAGGATGAGATGGTTGGATGGCATCACAGACTCAATGAACATGAGTATAAGCAAGTTTCAGGAGATAGTGAAGGACAGGGAAGCCTGGGGTGCTGCAGTCCTTGGAGTCGCAAAGAGTCGGACACAACTGAGCAACTGAACAACAATGATTCTCTTATATAAATTATAGATTCTATGTTGCATACTGAGCATATTATTAGTAACAAATAGCTTAGAGATGACAATGGCCATAACATCAATTTAATTTGATTTCCATGAACTGAGCTATAAATTTAAGAATACTAATTCATCTAATAAGGGTGATGATATTTACATAATATTGCCTCAAAAGTATCCCTTGTTGCTTTAAGACAGTTTCCTAGGGGATAATAGCCAGGAAGACAATAGAAAAAAAAATAAAATAAAATCTTGATTAATTTAATTACAATCTAAAGGAAGACTCTATATTTAAGGTATTTGAGACAACCAATTCACCGTTACAGATTCAGATATATGTCTGTATATATAAGATATTTTTAACATAACCCAAATTATAAGAAATCCTTTTGTGGTAGAGAAGCAACTGCTCTATGTTTTACCTAAGGGAAAATATAAATCTGAGTTCACTAAATATTTGCCTAATTGCCCTCTGTTAGTTCATGCCCACCCAATCCATAGGGCCTCAGTTAAGAACTATTCTATCATCTATATATCTGAGGAGAATGCCTGTGTGCTATGTTGATAGTCACTCTAAACAAATATTTATACAGTTGAAATCAGAGATATAAAATGTCAGTTCCAAATCCACCCATGATGGCACATATACCAGACAGATGACAAAGGCTGGCTCAGGTTATAAAGGCCTGTGAAATACTTGAATCATATTTTGCAACCCTTGAAAGAATTCAAGTTGGAGATTAGCAGAAACCAGGCTCAGTTCTGTCCATAATCCCCTTTATCTGTCTTCTAGCCAACAAAATGAAAACCTGAAAGCCGAGCTGACAAGTAGAGTGTGAAGGGCCTTCTACTGCAGTTAAAAATAAACTGAGGCTGCTATTGGTAAAAATATATATATATATTTTTTTTCTATTACTATTATTGCTGTTATTGTTATTCATAGAAAGAGTGAAAAAAAAACTCGAAATGACATTGTTCTTCTGGATTCTTTATTATATATAACATGTAATAAATTAACTCCCTTCATGTTACACTGGGCATATAACATGAAAACATGTACAGACAATAGAAATCAGTATCTCCAAAGATAAATGCCCTGTGATACAGAAATATATTATTTTTAAATCTAGAGAATTGAGTTCATTAAGGTGTAAGAGTGTTTCAGTACAGTCCTTACAATTGTAAATGCAGAAGTAAATCAGAAAAGACAAATAATGCCAGCTACATACAAAACATAAGATTATTCTATGTATATGGGACAGGATGGAGCTCTGCATGAAGTCACATGTAGAAAAAGCAATATTGGCAATAAATAAAGTGATATCCTTATTGAACACAGACATTTCAAGAAGGGTGAACAGTACTGTATAAGATTCATAACATTCAAGTTATTTGTAAAAGAAAAAAAAAAGCAAGTGAGATGCATTCATTCAATAGGATAAGCTGAAATAATATGAAAATCCTTCTTTCCAGTCTTAACACATGGGCATACAAGTGTTTTCTTTTACACATTGCTTTTATATATGGCAATACAGGAAAAGCAAACAAATAACCAATAAATGAACAAACTTACAAAAAAGGGGGCAGGGATCCCCAGCCCCAAGATTTAAAAGGAAAAAGTACATAAATTCAACATTAGAATAGTGATTAGGAGCTGAAATTTAGAAATTCAAGAGGGTCCTAGAAAAAAGATGCCTTGTTTTTGAGGGCTGGCTTTATATATCTGTTATCGTTTCAGAAAACAAATAGATGCTGGAAGATGATACAATATCTACAGACATCTGAGGACATATGCCTATCCAAATTAAAATTCTATACCTTGTTTAAAAAACTACTCAAGAACAAGAAATAGAGACATTTCATTCATAGAGAGACAAAGAGGCATTACCACACACAAACTGTAACAACAAAACAGTCTAAAGCAGTAGTGGCAGCTATAGCCTGCTGTGCTGCAGTTCATGGGGTCACAAAGAGTCGGACATGACTGGGTGACTGAACAAGACAACAAGAGGAATATTAAAAAAAATTATTGATTATTGACTCCAATACCTCAGGATTTTCTTTGCCTAAATAATCTAGATGGCATTTGAATAATGGGAGCTTTAAAAACTTTGCACATAATTCTCATGTGTTTTTCCCAAGATTGAAGAGCACTGTAGAAAGAATGTTCTTCATTAAAAAACAAACAAGCATAAAAAAAGAAGTAAGGCTGCTTCCGTGTCTTGGCTATTGTAAACAGCGCTGACACCCCTTATAAGTGGAATCTAAAAAGAAGTGATACAAATGAACTTACTTACAAAAAAACAGTGGAGAAGAGAATGGCAACCCACTGCAGTATTCTTGCCTGGAGAATTCCATGCACAGAGGAGCTTGGAGGGCTACAGCCCATGGGGTCACTAAGAGTCAGACACAATTGAGCGACTAACACACTCTCATGCAGGAGATGAAATAAATTATATTTATTTAGCCTCTGTTTTGGAGAAGGCAATGGCATCCCACTCCAGTACTCTTGCCTGGAAAATCCCATGGACGGAGAAGCCTGGTGGGCTGCAGTCCATGGGGTCGCTAGGAGTCGAACAGGACTGAGCGACTTCACTTTCACTTTTCACTTTCATGCATTGGAGAAGGAAATGGCAACCCACTCCAGTATTCTTGCCTGGAGGATCCCAGGGACAGGGGAGCCTGGTGGGCTGCCATCTATGGGGTTGCACAGAGTTGGACACGACTGAAGCGACTGAGCAGCAGCAGCAGCAGCCTGGGAAGCAGCAGCTTCCCAGGTGATACGGGTGGTAAAGAATTTGCCTGCAGTGCGCAAGACCAGGGTTTGATTCCTGGGCTGGGAAAATCCCCTGGAGAAGGAAATGGCAACCCACTCCAGTATTCTTGCTTGGAGAATCCCAAGGACAGAGAAGCATCAAGGACATCAATCCCATGGACATCAAGTCGCAAAGAGTTGCACACAACTGACACACACACATACACACACAGAAAATAAAGACTTAGAAAATGAAATTATGGTTGTCAGGGGGAAGGGAGATTTAGGGAGTTTGGAAAGGCCATGTACATGCTGCGGTATTCAAACTGGATAATCAACAAGGTTCTACTGTATAGCACATGGAACCCTACTCAAAGCTATATGTGCCAGCCCAGATGGAAGTGGAGTTTGGAGGAGAATGGATACATGTATATATACGGCTGAGTCCCTTTGCTGTTCACCTGAAACTACCATAAGTTGTTAATCAGCTATACCCCAGTACAAAATAAAAACTTCAAAGTCTGAAAAGAGAAACAGAAGTAGGGTATACTGAACAGTGATGGGCAAAGAAATTTATGATGTTGGAATGAATTTGAATAATGGTTGAGTGTAAAAAATAATACTAAATAAAGGATAAATACAAAGTAAAACTAAAACATTAGATGCTATACTGAAATATTAGAGATCAGATTTTAAATTTGGGAAGTCCATGAACTTCTTAGCAAGAAAATAAGACAATTAGTTTTAGACTTTTTAAAGTTAGGGATATATGTTGAAATTTTCAGAAACAACTAAAGATGAATATTTCAGATATTAGTCACAAAATGGTAGCCCATAAAAAGATAATGAAAAATGTGATTAAACAAGGTTAGTTCAAGAAAGGATAAACCATGGAATAATGGGGAAATTGTTGTTGTTTAGTCACCAAGTTATGTTGATTCTTTGGAATCCTATGGATTGTAGCCTGCCAGACTCCTATGTCCCTGGGATCTCCCAGGCAAGAATACTATAGTGGGCTGCCATTTCCTTATCTAGGGGATCTCCCCAACCCAGGAATCAAACCTGAGTCTTCTGCCTTGGCAAAAGGATTATTTACCACTGAGCCAGTAATAACAATACATATGATTACAAAGACAATAAAAATAAATTTTAAAATTATTGTTTATGTTGCATACAGAAGACAAACACAAAGTATTTTTAAGATGTAGTGATGTGTGTCACTCGAAAGATTAATCATATATGTGATAAATGTTTTCCACTTTGTCACTTCATGGCAAATAGATGGGAAAACAATGGAAACAGTGACAGATTTTATTTTGGGGGCTCCAAAATCACTGCAGATGGTGACTACAGCCATGAAATTAAAAGACGCTTGCTCCTTGGAAGAAAAGCTATGATCAACCTAGACACAATATTAAAAAGCAGAGACATTACTTTGCCAACAAAGGTCTGTCTAGTTAAAGCTGTGGTTTTTCCAGTAGTCATGTATGTATGTATGTGAGAGTTGGACCATCAAGAAAGCTGAGCACTGAAGAATTGATGCTTTTGAAATGCGATGTTGGAGAAGACTCTTGAGAGTCCCTTGGACTGAAAGGAGCTCTCATCAGTCAATCCTAAAGGAAATCAGTCCTGAATATTCACTGGAAGAACTGATGCTGAAACTGAAACTCCAATACTTTGACCACCTGATGAGAAGAACTGACTCATTTGAAAAGACCCTGATGCTGGGAAAGATTGAAGGCAGGAGAAGGGGATGACAGAGGATGAGATGGTTGTGTTGCAGGAAGGGGGACCCCCTTCCAGGGCCTGAAACTGGGCTCTTGTCTAACACTCAGAAATAAATTGTTCCAAGAGACACATGTGCTGACAAAGCAAGAGATTTTATTGGGAAAGGGCACCTGGGTGGAGAGCAGTAGGGTAAGAGAACCCAGAACAGCTCTGTCACATGGCTTGCAGTCTCGGGGTTTATGGTGATGGGATTAGTTTCTGGGTTGTCTTTAGCCAATCATTCTGACTCAGAGTACTTCCTGCTGGTTCATGCCTTGTTCAGCCAAGATGGATGCCAGAGAGAAGGATTCTGGGGGGTGGTAGGACATATGGTGTCTCCTTTTGACCTTTCCCAAACTCTTCTAGTTGGTGGAGGCTTATTACTTCTGTGTTCCTTACCAGGACCTCCTGTTGTAAAATAACTCATGCAAATGGTTACTATGGTGCCCAGCCAAGGTGGACAGTTTCAATCAGTGTGCTTCCCCTAACAGTTGGATGGCATCAGCGATTCAATGGACATGAGTTTGAACAGGCTCTGGGAGTTGGTGATGGACAGGGAAGCCTGGGGCGCTGCAGTCCTTGGGGTCTCAAAGAGTCGGACGTGCCTGAGCGACTGAACTGAACTAAACTGAACAGAAATGTTTTTTCAGGATTACATATATGGCATGAGAGCATGTATACAAATTTTTTAAAACTCAGAGCAATCATGTATGCTTCATGGATTCATTTTAATATAGTAAAAAACTAAAGCTTGAGTTCAAAGTTTTTATGTTAAATTCATTCTACTGCTTATCTAAGAAAAGGAAAAATGGGACTCAAATGGGAGTGGAGAGAAGAAAAAAGAAGTGTGTGCATGTGTGTGTTTGTGAACAGAAGCACAACACAATTATGTGCTTCTTTTACAGCATGACTCACTGCACTCCACCACAATATTAATAAGATATCAAACAATATAAGCACCTGTGCAGAAATAGTTGTCTCATGCTTACATGTATTGGGCAATGAGCTCACCTTACTATTTCCATCTAGTCTTCAATTAAAAATCTAGAAATAAGAATGGGCTGTTAGAGTTTAGTTAATGAGCCAATTATCTTTACAGAACATGCTAGTTATGCACAGCTTTACCTTGGCTAAATTATGTTTTAAAATAGCAGGCATTCATTTTATGTCTCTAATTGATGGTTATCACACACACAGTTAGTTTGAAAATCCTTATCAATGTGCTTGAATATATTTGGTTGAATCTTTGGACTAATCTTTTTTTAACTTACCCCAAAATATATTTTATAACTGTCTACTAAAAATTGTGTTTGTGTTTAGCCTTCCTAAAGACAGTGGAATACTTCCAAATACAAAGTAGTCACATTAGAATTTTCCTAGTGTCAAGACACTCAGTATTTGTGGAATCAAATTTTCTCAGGAAAATTTAGCTTCCAGCACAGGAGAAAAATAAGGGGAGCTATGGCTTTAAAGGCAAATTTGAAGATGAGAAATTAAAATTCAAATTCCATAGTGAAAGAAAAAGAGTTAATTACTATAGAGAAAGGCAAATAAAATGCAAAAATTGTTAGAATATATTTTGCTCAGTTACAAACTTACCCATTATTGCATTATTTTTAATCTATTGTAATATTTTCATCTTGAAATGAAAATTTACACAAGTCATCTGCTATTGTTTAGAAAGAATCTAAAGTGGTTGAAATGAAATGATTTTCAAAGAATGTGCTTAAAGAGGGGTATAATACACTTAGGAGGACATAAATGTATCTCTTATTATTGACAATTTGCAGACAAGCCATGGGAATATACCTTAATTCCAATTAAAAATGAATGATGATTTTATATACATACATATGCATCTTATCATATTGACTCTAAACCAGGCAAAATCTAATGAAATCTAGATATGGTTGAAAAGCTTAAGTAAGTAATGTATTTTCATGATTTTCCAAACACTAGAAAATGAGAAAATGTTCTGTTTGTCATTTTCCTTTGGAACCTCTTGGATTCCTGAGCATGACTGTGTTAAGATATTGGAGAAATATTCATAGGAAGATAGAGACTATTTTCCAGGTGGCTCAGTGGTTATGAATCTGTCTGCTAATACAGACAGTGAAGGAGACATGAGCTCAATCCTTTGGTGGGGAACATCCCCTGGAGAAGGAAATGGCAGCTCACTCCAGTATTCTTACCTTGCCTGGAAAATCCCATAGGGATGCAAAAAGAGTCTGACATGACTTAACAAGTTTCCTTGTTAGAAAAAATAAAATAAAACTTTCTATATAATTCATAGTGCCCTCAAGGATGTTTATAATATAGAATTTGAAAATTAAATACATACTAGTTTTAACTAATCAACCCCTTTGTTTACGCATGCATTTCATCCTAAATATGTTGCTCTTAGAATTCAGAGGTATCCTTTAATCCTACCCATCTCTTGACCACTCAGAACTACAGATTTTTCTATTTCATGACATACCAGTATTTAGCTCATTAAACATTTGTTGAGCAATTACTATGTGTGCTACGCCAGGAGGATCAAAGATGAATGAATATTTATTTCTCTATTGGAGAGACAGTCTATTGAGAAAGACAGAACTGTGAACAAATGACTGCATAAAGAGGTAAAGTCAATTCTGTTTATTCAGAGGAAGAAGTCCCCGTGATCAAACAAGTAAAATGATTTCATTGTCCAAGACGTGAATTTGTGATTTAGAATGCACAAGCATATTTATCTTATTACCCACCATAGATGACCACCTATTATAATCAGAAAGACTTGTTAATGGCACAGCATCTAGAAGAACATCATGCATGAACCTATCATATTCAGAAAGTGAAGAAGTGGCACAGTGGGAACAATGCCCGAAACTAAATCTTGTAACAGCAGATTTAAAATGTACTTTAATTGTTCTTACTATTATTCACCTATTTGGACAAGTAGTAGTATTCCTCGACGTTAGCATTTTTGTTTCATCCAAGACTTGAAGCCAGACGTTCAATGCTAATATCATAAAAATATTAAGGATTTAATTCATTCACAAATTTATAAAAATATATTAGCACCAGAGACCTATTTATCGGGAACAGAAAAGGTAGAACAATTAGACTCACTAACAGTTCTTTGTCAACCAAAGTGGACAGAAGTTTTATATGTAGAGGTCAATCCTGGGCCAGAGGCTATTTAATATTTTCATCAAAACTAGAGTGATAGGGAAGTCTGTGGACTTAGTAATTTACTGTTCTCTTTTAGTTGATAATACTGATTAACACTTTGAATGTCAGGATCAAAATTCAACATGATCATAATATGATCTTGACAAAATGGAGAAGTAGTTTAAAACAATGCAATATAATAAGTCTAAGGATCAGATGTGGGCTCTAAAGGGGTGGGAAAGAAATGGAAATTATAATAAATGTAGACTATACCATGCTAGTGAGAGTGCATGTGTGTGTAATATGATATGTAATAAATAATATTAAGTATGACTTGAGTCAAGAATATAGCAATAACTATTATTATTTTACTCTCTCTCCCTGTGGCATAGTGCTTAAAAATAAAAGTAAAATTTGCTCAGTTGTGTCCGACTCTTTTTGACCCTACGGACTGTAGCCTGCCAGGCTCCTCTGTCCATGGACTTCTCCATGCCAGAATACTGGAGTGGGTAGCCATTCCCTTCTCCAGGGTATCTTCCCAACCCAAGGATCAAACCCAGGTCCTCCTGCATTGCAGGCAGATTCTTTATCCTCCGAGCCACCAGGGAAGCCCAAGAATACTGGAGTAGGTATCATTTCCCTTCTCCACGGGATCTTCCCATCCCAGAAATCAAACTGGGGTCTCCTGCATTGCAGGTGGATTCTTTACCAGCTGAGTTATCTCATTTACAAATGTTTTTTTTAATATATTTCATCAAAATTTACTCTTTTAATCCTATATCCCTGCTGATAAAATTAAATGTAATTCTAAGGTGGCTTCCCTAGTGGCTCAGAGGTTAAAAAGTCTGCCTCCTACGTTCGACCCCTGGGTCGAGAAGATCCCTTGGAGAAGGAAATGGCAACCCACTCCAGTATTCTTGCCTAGAGAATCCCATGGACAGAGAAGCCTGGTAGGTTACAGTCCACGGGGGTCACAAAGAGTTAGACACGGCTGAGCGACTTCACTTTCACTTTCTTTCACTAAGACGTATAAACAAAGAGAAGAGTAAAAAGTACAAATAAGTTGCTGAATATTAATGAAATTACTATCGTGCTTTACAAACACAATTTATGCAATTATCTTGTTACCAACACATTCATTCATTTATCCATCAATCATTAAATATTTATAGAACTTCTACTATGTCCCAGGCACTGCATTGCTGCTAAATCGCTTCAGTCGTGTCCGACTCTGTGCGACCCCAGAGACGGTAGCCCACCAGGCTCCTCTGTCCCTGGGGTTCTCCAGGCAAGAACACTGGAGTGAGTTGCCATTTCCTTCTCCAATGCGTGAAAGTGAAGTCGCTCAGTCATGTCCAACTCGTCGCGACCCCTTGGACTGCAGCCTACCAGGCTCCTCCGCCCATGGGATTTTCCAGGCAAGACTTACTGGAGTGGGTTGCCATTGCCTTCGCGGAAAAGCCCCGCCAGCCTCCCAAACTCACTGCATTAGGTACTGCTAATACAAGGTGGGGAAAAGCAAGCACTGTCCATGTTTCTTAGAGCCTGCAGTCTAATGAATAATTACTGAATTTTGTAATTACTAATTAATTAATTGTAATTAGTAATTACAAATTCAGTTCAGTTCAGTTCAGTTCAGTCTCTCAGTCGTGTCCGATTCTTTGTGACCCCATGAATCACAGCACGCCAGGCCTCCCTGTCCATCACCAACTCCCGGAGTTCACTCAAACTCACATCCATCAAGTCGGTAATGCCATCCAGCCATCTCATCCTCTGTTGTCCCCTTCTCCTCCTGCCCGCAATCCCCCCTGCTGCTGTTGTTAAGTCACTTCAGTCTTGTCCGACTCTGTGCGACCCCATAGACGGTAGCCCACCAGGCTCCCCTGTCCCTGGAATTCTCCAGGCAAGAACACTGGAGTGGGTTGCCATTTCCTTCTCCAGTGCATGAAAGTGAAAAGTGAAAGCGAAGTCGCTCAGTCGTGTCCGACCCTCAGCAACCCCATGGACTGCAGCCTTCCAGGCCCCTCCATCCATGGGATTTTGCAGGCAAGAGCACTGGAGTGGGGTGCCTCCTAGTAATTACTAATTACTAAATTACTAAATATAGACAAGGTACTATGAGCCATGAACAAGGAGTGTTTCTTAGATGGAAGGATGAGGAAGGGCATTTCTTTTGAAATGTCTTTTTAACTGATGTAGAAGGGAGATAACCTAAGGGCATGAGGGGGTAAAGGGACATTTCTTGCAAAGGGAAAAGCAAATATTAAGGTTTTGAGCTTCAAGATAGAATGCTTCTTGTTGATATTAATATTATAGTTTCAACAAGTAGAATTAAATTTGTTTGTTTAATACATTGCATAAATATAGAGGAATGGATTTCTGCCAAAATTAGAATATATAATTAGGTTTAGAAATGTATTCTGTAATGTTAACAACTTTAACATTGGCCTTGAGACTGGAAGATAAAGTGTACAGTCAAAGAGGTTATCCTCTGAACCCAAGGGCACTGCTTGGGTTTCTACTGAAATCCAAGGTTTTTGCTGAAGAAGATATTCTATTATTGATATTGAGATGCTCTCGAATGACTTCAAATAAAAGGTCCAAACTGAAACTCAGAAAGACAGCTGACCTCATGTGATTTAAATTTGAACTGCTTCTCAGATAGGCAATTTATATGTTGGGGTGAATGGAAGCTGGGCTTACTTTCTCTAATGAAATCAATGACTTTGTACTGTCAGATTTGGCTTAATGTTTTCATTTTTAAAATCCCTGACCTCACAAACTCTCTAAGCAAGAGTAAAGGGAAAGGACAGGACGATCTTATTTAGTTATATTACCTTGAATTGGAACAGGTTTCCCAGGTGACACAGAGGTAAAGAATCCAACTGCCAATGCAAGAGATGCAAGTTAGATCCATGGGTCCTGAAGATCCACTGGAAAAGGAAATGTCAACCCACTTCAGTATCCTAGCCTGAGAAATCCCATGGACAGAGGAGCCTGGTGGGCTACAGTCCATAGGGTCCCAAAGAGTCAGACACAACTTGACTGAACACACACATCTTGAATTTGAAATTTAAATTGAGCTGCCCTTTCTCCACCAATGCTTGAGTAGAAGCACATAGAGTGTAAGTAGCTGTAATGAAGGAAAGGAAAGGAAAGTCGCTCAGTCGTGTCCAATTCTTTGTGACCCCATGGACTGTAACCTACCAGGCTCCTCTGTCCATGGGATTTTCCAGGCAATAGTACTGGAGTGGATTGCCATTTCCTTCTACAAATTAACTCATTCCAATGGCCACATGTGATGGATCACAAAGAAATTCAGGTACAACAATTCTTTGCCTAGTTCACAGTCATTTATTTGTAATTATGAAAAAAACCTAGAAAACTTTAAATGGTGAATAATCAGCAACATTTACATTTTTCCTTGTGGTTTTCCAGGATCATACAAACGAGAAGCTAAACACATTTAGGCTTTGAAAGATATGTTTTGGAAGTCTATTGATGGTATCATAATACCTTCTTGTTAAAATAATCTCCAAATATTTTAGAAATAACTAGAATCTCTCCAGAAATAATTCATGCCTTAATTACTATAAATGATGGAAATTAATACTGAAGTATTTTAGGAAAAGATAACACATCTGAATGTGTTATCTTAATGTGACATATAAGAGCATGAGGATATCTTTATTATGAAATTTATTCTTTTTGCTACAACATTTTTGCCTGTCTTTTCTCCCAGATTACAAGTTTCTTGAAAAAGATCTAATTTGTTGCCTACAAAATACAAATATATAGTACATGTATCTTTAAATACTGTTGAATTTGATAAGTTGCAAAACCGAATTGGTTTAATAGTTTTCATCAAATTTGACATTTTTTTCTCACCAAAGATGGGTTTCCTAGGTGGCACTATTGGTAAAGAATTCACCTGCCAATTCAGGAGACACAAGAGATGCAGGTTTGATCCCTGGGTTGGGAAGATCCCCTAGAAAAAGAAATGGCAACCCACTCCAGTATTCTTGATTGGAAAATCCATGGACAGAGGAGCCTGGTGAGTCCAGGAGGTGGCAAAGAGTTGAACTCGACTGAGCACAAAGGATAGGATCTCACCAAAGAAGATGTATAGATGAGACATTAGCATATGAAAAGATGTTCAAAATTATATGTTATTACAGAAATGCAAATTAAAATAATAATGAAATACCACTACATATCTATTAGAATGATCAGAATTCAGAACATTGTCAGCACCAAATACTGATGAAGTATTTATTTATGAAGTAACAAGAACTCTCTTTTTTAATTGAAGGATAGTTAATGTCGGAGAAGGCGATGGCGTCCCACTTCAGTACTCTTGCCTGGAAAATCCCATGGACAGAGGAGCCTGGTAGGCTGCAGTCCATGGGGACACAAAGAGTTGGACAGGACTGAGCGACTTCACTTTGACTTTTCACTTTCATGCATTGGAGAAGGAAATGGCAACCCACTCCAGTGTTCTTGCCTGAAGAATCCCAGGGACGGGAAAGCCTGGTGGGCTGCCGTCTATGGGGTCACACAGAGTAGGACACGACTGAAGTGACTTAGCAACAGCATAGTTAATGTACAGTATAATGATTCACAATTTTAAAGGTTATACTCCATTTATGGTTATTATAAAACTGTATCTGTATTCCCCATGCTGTCAGTATATCCGTGTATCTTCTCTTATACAAAGTAGTTTGTACTCCTTTATTTCCTACCCCTGTATAGCCCCTACTCTTCCCTCTCCCCACTGGTAATCACTAGTTTACTCTATCTGTGAGTCTGCTTCTTTTTTGTTATGTTCTCTTGTCTGTTGTATTTTTTAGATTCAACATATAAGGGAACTCTTATTCATTGCTGGTGGCAATGCAGAATGGTACAGACACTTTGGAAGCCAGTTTGGCAGTTTCTTGCAAAACTAAACATGCTCTTTCCAAATGATACAGCAATCATGTCTTTGGTATTTACCCAAATGAATTAAGAACATATGTCTACAGAAAAACCTGCACACTGTTGTTTATAGCAGCTTTATTGATAATTACCAAAATTTGGAAACAATTAAGATGCCCTTTAGTAGGTGAGTAGATAAATAAACTGTGGTACATCCAGACTGTGGAATATTGTTCAGTGCTAATAAGAAATGTATTATCAAGCCATGAAAACACATGAAGGAACTTTAAGTGCATCTTACTAAGAGAAAGAAACTAACCTAAAAAAAAGCAACAAACCGTATGATTCCATCTAAATAGCGTTCTGAAAAAGGCAGAGCTATGGAGGCAGTAAAAAGATTATTGGTTGTCAGTAGGTAGTGGAAAGGAATGGATGAACAGGCAGAGCACAGATGATTTTAGGGCAATAAAATTATTCTACATGATACATATCATTATACATTTATGAAAATTCATAGGATGTACAACAACAAGCATGAGTGTAAGCTGTGAACTTTGGGTGATGATGATGTCAGTGTAGGTTCATCCATCATAACAAATGTAACAACTGGTGTGGGATGTTAATAGTGGAGGAGGAGGTTGTGGGTACAGGCAGAATACAGGAACTTTCCATATTTTCAATCATTTTTGCCAAGAACATAAAATGTATCTAAAAAAACTGTGTATAATTTTAAAAGTTTGACCTTTTTTTACCCATTGCCTCTTGAAATTCCTTTTCTTTCCTTCCATTTCTCCTTTCCATCTGAGACTCCACATATGTGCATGTTTTACCTCTAAGTAAGAGTATTTCAGTTTACTGTGGTTAGACTTCTTTTTCTCTTTACGTCAAAGGTTTGGTATGAAAAAGAAATGTAAAATATTTTATTAATAATTTTTAAGAATCAGAATAATTACAATGATTCTTATATTAGAGCAGCTTATACATCTTTGTACAGTTGCATATTGTATAGCATCCATAAAGAAGAAACTATTTTGTATACGTTTCTCACCCAGTGTAGCTTTTGAAAATAAGAATGTTGATTAGAGTTGTCACTGGAAATATTTATATTTGAAAGAAATTTTTTAATCACAGGACCTGGTGGAAAACATAAAAATATCTATGGATAATAAATTAATGAATATCACAAAGATTATACTATATTCTATAATATAACAGCTTTTTCTGTGTGACAGGCCATAAACAATATGTGGTATTTGATAATAAATATTAATAATTTACATATAGGAACTTGAGCTGTAGCTTTGCCAAATGCATCATCTTTCTACTAGTCAGCTCTTGAATTTTCTATTCATTTTCCTCTGCCCAGATTCTTTTCTAGGTTTATTGCTATTTGTTTCACTAAAAAGGAGAGATGTATATATACTCGAGGTTAAGATCATAAGTGAGAGTTCTTATAAACTGATCTCTAGAAAGTTGATATTTTCTCCAACAACTTCATGATGTCTACAAATATTTCCCCATTTACCTAGTGTTTTTTATGTTAACCATTTTCCTATCTCTCATTGAAATCTTGTTACCACTGTTTATTAACATTTTTTCCATGTGCTTATATTTTCACCATGGTCATCCCTGAGCTCTTTCGGGAAAATGGAATTTTGATGGACTACAATTTTTTTTTTTTTTAGAAAAAGCAACTTTTAGATTGTTTGTAAGCTGTAAATGGAAATATGAATACCATTTTTCTTACATAAGAGTTTTAATATTTAAACCATTGTGTATAATATTTATGGAGACTATTACAATGCAAGGTTATTCTTCCTCCAAGTGGTGCCTGATAGATTCTTTTAAATGCATGCTGTTAATAAATTACTTCTTATCTTGATATAACTTCAATATTTCTGTTCCTAAATATGGAAATGATATATAGAAATGCTTAAGTTACACCAAGGTAAGATGATAGATATATGTATGCCTTATATTCTCTTTCATTATTATATGGATCAATAGATATCTATATATTACTGCATTATCATGTATATACTTTATGTGATCACATATATTCCTTACAATGATGATTCAGTATCATTTAAATAAATTCTTGCCTGTTGAAAGAGTTAGTCCTATATCCTCTGTGTGTGTGTGTGTGTGTGTGTGTGTGTGTGTGTGTGTGAGATTGATCAAGAAGACTTCAATATTCCCCTCAGCTTGACTAAATTTAGACAGGCTTCTTCCTGACTATAGGGCTCCTAACTTCCCTTTTCTTAGAGCATTTACTTAAAAACTTGAAATTGTTCATTCTTTGTCCCTTTCAGCTGTAAATTTTTCTCCCAAGCTCTGGTCAGTTTTATAATCCTGGACTGTATTTCTCAAGGACCTGAGCATCAGGGAATCATCAGGAAAGATAGAGCCCCTGTCTCCTACTCTAGATGGGACGGTAGATGGGAGACATTAGTAATCCTAGATGCCTGATCACATTGACCAATCCCTCATCTGATGTTCTCTGTTGGTTTTCCACTAGCTCAACCCAGTGATTAAGAATATTCTCCCACCTTTTGCTTCAGAGGAGTTGAGTTCTGTCTTTCTCTTCTATTGCCATAGTCTTGATCTCTGTTTTAATAGTTTTGAATAAAGTCTTCCCATCTACTTAACTCCATCCAGTGCAATTTTTCTTTCACAGCATATGCTTGTATGTATTTATTGACATATTTATACATATATGTATATACACACATGCATGCATACATTCATATATACCTACCATGCATACCAGAGTCAACTTTGATTTTTTCATATTCTTTGGTTTTCTATAAATTGTTATCTTTATTTTTCCTGGAGAATATTAAAAATGTTGCATGGGGAATTTTTCAGTAACACAAAATTAGGAGGAAAATCTATTTTCACTAGCAATGACAATATGATGGGCTTCCCTTGTGGCTCAGCTGGTAAAGAATCCACCTGCAATGTGGGAGACCTGGGTTTGATCTCTGGGTTGGCAAGATCTCCTGGAGAAGGAAAAGGCTGCCCACTCCAGTATTCTGGCCTGGAGAATTCCATGGACTGTAGAGTCCATGGGGTCACAAAGAGTCGGACACGACTGAGTGACTTTTACTTTCACAACCAAATAATTTGGTAACTATATATAAATATAAATATAAATATAAATATATATATATATATATATATATATATATATATATGCCTAGAGCAAACATTAAAAGGTTGCTTTTCCCAAAGGCCTGATTTCAGAGTGATTCTCTGGGGCTTTTGCCAGTGAGGGTAGTTCTTTAAAAATCCTGCAGATCAGGTACAGAGTATAACCTTAAATTAAATGATATGTGCAGTATATCTTTTAATTTGCTAAAAACACTTAGAGTTGATTCTTACAAGCAAAGATTCATTTACAAAATGGCAGCTATTGAACTCAGAGGGAAACTATGTTGGCTTAAAAACAAAAACCACATATGCCTGAGGAATTTCCATTTTCACTAACTTCTCTCTTCATGTGTTAATTGTAGAGTAGGAATTGATTCATGTATCTCTTAAACTTTTTCTTGCCAAATTCCCTTAAGTTGGTTACAGAAACAGGAGAAATATTTATAAGGGAAGATATGGAAAGTGAAAGCAGAACAGGCTTTGCATAATATCATGCTAAACACAAAAAAGCAATGGTTAAAAAAATCTTTGTAAACTCAGAGTCATAGATAATGATAAAACAGTAATATCAATGAGACTGATATGAGGATCTTGATAGTAATTTTTTTTTTCAATAGTGAAACAAAGACAAAGGAGAAATCACACCTGGATCCAAATGGATAATTTGACATAACTATGTAAATCATTTGAATTTCAGGAAAAAAAAGTTAATATCGATTATTGATGTATTTGTATGCATTACAGATAAGGAAAATAATATCAAAAGGAAAAAAATCCATTGCATGGGCAAGAAAATCTTCCATAAAAAATTTTATCAAAAATATTATGGAAGATAATCTTTAAAGAAGGCCACTCTCTTTCATTAGCAACATGTTGATGCAGTCTTTAGGAAATTGTTAGTAGAGAGATTATTGTCCAATTATTTTGTTGACCCATTCCCTGCCTTTAATACAGATTTTTATTTTTCTTTCTCTCTTTAGGTAATTGAGATGGAAGGAGAGGTATATTCTCTCCAGTGACTCTCTGGTTATGAATAACGTTTGCAAAGAAAATTAAATTGAGCAAAAATGGAGAGTCTGCTTAGTTTCTTAAGTAGAGTTTCTGCTTAAAGCATGAAAGAATATAGCAGAAAAAGCAAGAATTGCAGCAAAAGAAAGCCGTGACTTCAAATTATACTGCTGCTGATTACTAAATGCTTGATCATAATCACTGTAACTTTTTCTGAGCCTGTTTAACCAGATGCAAGACCAAGATGAATAATACCTTCTTCAGTGGCTTCAGGTGAGGATTAAGGGAGTCTACATGAAAATACCTGGAATATATAATATTCTTAATAAATGTAGTTCCTTTCTGTATAAAGGAACTAATTTATTATTACTTAATTACCTTACTTTTCACACCTCCAGAATATGAAAGCCACTAGGACAGTAGGCCTGCTCAGACTTCTTTATAACTATTATTATTACTTAAATCTAACACAGGGATTTAGAGACATTACAAAACAAACAGCGGAAAAGGTCTGAAGCAATGTTATTGCTGAACAATTCCAAGCGAACAATTACGTTCACTGTGTGGGAAGAGAGAGAGAAGATAAATCAAGTTGCAGGTTTGAAAGAGAGAGACCAGAAACTGTATCTGTTCAGCAACTGCCCTATTTCAAGTCAATTGTCTGCATCTTCACCTGTTTCCTTGCGCAAAAGTGCCCCTAACCCTTGCTCATAGGGTCAGGGTGTGTACTCAGCACTTAATTTGTATACAAACAGTTCTCAGACTGATAAGCCTGGCCAAAGAAGACGATCAGGGCAATCCTAAATTTCTTAGCTCTCTGAATCCGGCCTCTGAGTCCTGAGAGATTATGGGTTATATGTAGATAACACAGATCCCACCACTAGTTGAGTGGCAGTCTCAGAGAAAGGAAGAATGCTAAAGTTGGGAGGCAAAATCAGTCTGCTCTTTGTACGTATTGGTTTAAGTTGCAACTTGAACACGAATTTGTTAAAAGAAGAAAGCAAAGCAAAAGAAGAAAGAAAAAAGGGGAAAAAATGTCCTCTTTAAATAAATAAATTAATAGTTCATGTGGGTAGCATACTATTTTTCTCAATGTGTGATTCATAAAGGAAAATATTCTGAATTATGCACACAGTAAAATGTGGTGAGGGTTTTAGAAAAGCCCATATTTTGTGTGGAAATTAAATATAGGCACTGGGAAAGCCCTGACTGTGTACACAAAGACGGCCTGCCTGCATGGGGAACATATGGAACTTATTCCATCTTCTGTAAACTACACAGGACTTTCGGCGACATCTCTTACGCAGCCAGTCAGCACAAGAGATGTGTGGCTGCTACTGTGCCTTTCAGCATCTCTTCCAGTGTTACACTGAAAACTGACAAAGACCTACAACACATCCAGGGGTGTGATGCAACTGAATGAACTCCAGGAAATTCAGAGAGCCGATTACCAGAAAAGGGCTGCATAGACAATGACTGCTAACTGAACCCACTTGGAGTTTTCCATTAGTTCCGTCACCAAGAGCCTTGGAGACTGAGAATGTCATATAGTCTTGACTTCCTTCTCATTTGTAGCCTGGTGAGGTTTTCTACGAAAGTCACTTAATTAGAAATGCTAGTAAAAATGTGAGGTTTCTACCTGAAATATTCTTGGCACCTTATACATTAAAAGTGAGTGCAAATAAAACTACATGATCTGGCTAAATCATTCTCTTTAGAATTCTTATTGAAAAGATAAATAATCCTGAAAAAAATAGCCATTATAAACAAAGTTAAGATAAATGTTGCCAGCAGAGTTAACTACTTCATGGATATTACCTTTTTCTTTTTAAAGAAAGGAGCATAAGTAACTTGGGAGGAATCAAAATACAAGATGCAACTTTGATTCCTCAAATTAACATGAAACCAGTAATTACTAAATGTGGTAATATCTTTACTGAGCTCAACCCCACTTCCCACCCACAAATCAGTTTCCTTTTTGATTGACTCAGTAGAAGGGCCAAGAATTGCATAGATAAAATCCCTCTGGGGCACTGCTAAGGTACATCATTTTAAAAGAACAGCATGTACTTATGCAACCTAAATTCATTCTTATAATAACATTCTGACCACAAAAACATTTTATCCCCAGATATGTCAATTCAGCATTTTTTACCAAATTCACACAAGCAGTAAAACTAGAAAGAAGGGTAGCTAACTCTGAGTTTATCAAACACTTAGCCAAATATTAATAATACTTAAGGAAAGTATAGAAGTAGGAACATAACATTAAGATCTAAATCTCTGCAGTTACAAGATTCAATTTTTGGCCTTCAGACAGATATGTGACTTTAAACACTTTAGTTAATTTCTCTGGGTTTCCTTTCCCTCATCTGTCAATGGAATAATCAGACCACTGTGAGAGTTGCATGAGGTAAGACATGGGGTACTCACTTGTGCTTGGAATTGTGTTGGGCTACAGAGTAAACATCGAAGGCAATGGCACCCCACTCCAGTACTCTTGCTTGGGAAATCCCATGGACGGAGGAGCCTGGTGGGCTGCAGTCCATGGAGTCGCAAAGAGTCTGACACAACTGAGTGACTTCACTTTCACGCATTGGAAAGGAAATGGCAACCCACTCCAGTGTTCTTGCCTGGAGAATCCCAGGGACGGAGGAGCCTGGTGGGCTGCCATCTATGGGGTCGCACAGGGTCGGACACGACTGAAGCGACTTAGTAGCAGCAGCAGCAACAGAGTAAACATCAGCTATTTTTAACTATAAAAACAGCTATTTCTAACTATAAAAGTGAACTGAGATATTCAGTGATAAATACACAAGAGATTTTCAATACATAATACAAAAAAAATATTGACATCAATGTCTCATCACTGTTGTTTAGTGATTACATGTTGAAATGATAAAATCTTGGATATATTGAATTAAAGTCTGTTATTAAAATTAATTTCATATTTTTTCCTTTTTTAATATACATACTACAAACTGAAAACTTGCATAGCTCTTCCTTATTAGAATTATATTTGACAGTGTCAACAGCGAACAAATTAAGTGCTTAATGAAGACTAAATAAATAAACATTATAATTTTTGCCTTGTATTATATTTGCAAAAGATAGGCAAAATTAAACTCTACGGAATAGGAAAGGAAGGCTCATTTGTACTTTTTGCCTTAAATATTTAACAAATAAACAGGCAAAAAAATAAGAAAATGTTAGTTTAAAAGCTGTCTCCAGCTTGTACAAATTCACATGAGAGAAAAGCCACAATGGATTTAGAGATTGAAATTTTTACCTTTTAGGCAAATGCTGAGAACAAAAATATTAAATGGATCACATGGTTCCGAAAAGCAAATTTTTCTGTGTAGAGTCTAGCCGAATAGATTTAAACAAAACAGTTTATTCACTTTGCAGAGCAACTTGCCAAGTCCAGTGCTTCTTCCCCGGGAGGGTCGGGAGAAGAGGACTAACAGAGGAGTAGGAGCTGAAGGAAAGGAATCTCTAAGGAAAAAAAGAGAGGAGAAGACTGCAGCAGCCAGTGCTTAAGAAGATACCAAGAGCAAAATAATCCATCAGGGTAACGAGGGTCAGTGACTTCTTTAATAACGATCAATATTCAATTTGAAATTTTCTACCTAATGTGTGTTTTAAAATTCTGCTCTAAATCGTCATCAGAAATCTGTTTAACAGAAGAGCCTGGTGCTTCTGTTGCTTTATGAGAGGAAGCAAAGTGGGAGGTCCTTGAGGGTGAAGATGTTTACTTGATACCTAAGAGACACAGAAAGCTAGTCTATATCAAAGATCATGAATTCGTCAGAAGCAGGAAATCAGAGTGAGACGTGCCAAGAACAAGTATAATCTTTTGGAGAATAAGTGGTGCTAAGTGGTCCCCATCATACTAGGACTTAATTTTCAACCTGTTTAATGAGATATTAAAAGAAAATTGACTTCAGATGAGTAAAAGAGACAGGGCTTCTGGAGAACTAGCAATTAAATTATATTTACTCATGCATTTAGACAAGGAATTTCAGAAGTACAATTAACGGACGTTTGTATATTGAATACTTTACAGATTGCAAAACTTTTTCAAAAAGAGTGTCTGGTTTGATCCTTGGAATAGAGGAGGAGATTATTATTTTCCCTATTTTAAAGATAATGAAATAAACTCAAAAAGACTAAATAACAGAGGCAAGATTGCTCATCCATAATGTAGCAGAAAGAGGTATCCTGATCTTTGGAAGGTAAATCTCATATTCTTTCACCTCTGTATATAATATATGCATGATTATCTTCTATTTGTCCTTGTAATTATGATAAAATCTTTTTTCCTGTTGCTATATATTTTTTACCCTTCAGTTGGAATCAGTAGTACTCACCTTATTAGATAGTGGTGGTGATGACGAAATTGTTGATAATGAACATCAGTTTCATCAACATCATCATGATCACCATCATCATCATAAAAATCATCAGAAAACTTATTTTAAATAATCAGCAATTTTGAGGTTCTAATACCCCTGTTAAAATAGGTATTGCTATTCTCAATAACAGAAATATTAAATGTAGTTAGATGATGAGGTTCAAATGCAGCTTCAAATATTATCATTACATTGTTGAATTTAAAGACATTCATTCAAGCAACAGTTTTGTACAAATTCTAAGCATTACAAATTCTCTGTGCTAGGAATAGTGTTACATACCTATCAGAGAGAACAGAAATAGGAATCTGAAAAAGCCTCAAAATACTCATAGTCTAGTTATAGGTAGACATATGAAAAGTAATTAATATATAAATATGAAAAAAATTACTAGGAAAGCATAGCAGATTGTGGTCATTACTGTCAGAAAAGATGAATAAAAGTTATTCGGAATCATTAGCCTTTATCAATATTTATTTGTGGCATAACATCTTCTTTCATAAGAGGGAAACTGTATCTCCTAATATATTTAATAGGCAAGTGAACATGAAAATTACTCAGTCATGTCCAACTCTTTGCGACACAGTCCATGGAATTCTCCAGGCCAGAATACTGGAGTGGGTAGCCTTTCTCTTCCTTCTCCAGGGCATCCTCCCAACCCAGGGATCAAACCCAGGTCTCCCACATTGCAGGCGGATTCTTTACCAGCTGAGCCACCAGGGAAGCCCTTTGATAGGCAAATGTAGTCTAAATGTGAGATGCATTTCTCTTCCTTTCTTTCTTCCTCCCCTTGAAAGAAATGTCACCAACTTCAATATCAAGCTGGTCAATTCTGTGTTTACATTTAACATTTTGGGTGGTGATTGCATGGCTAATTTTATTTTTTACACACTTGATTTATTATTTTATTTTTTGGAATTATCTAAGTGAAAAAGATCATTAAGCTACTTAAAAATGAGGAATAAGAAGACATTTCCAAATTGAAAACATAAATATGTTGGAGTAATTGCTGTTAGGAAGATTATAGAATTAAGTGATGAGAGCATTTGGAATCAGAGCTAAATTAAAATTCTGGCCCTGCTAGTAGGCACACAAATTTTGTCAAATTACTAAACTTCTAGAGGCTTAGTTTCCTTCTCAGTAAAAGAGAAGAAAATAATACTTTTTCAGCATGCTATATTGAGACCTAAATAAAACTGTGTTTATAAATATCATGTAATATACACTACAGATAATATTACATATAGTATATAATAACAATAAATTCTTATTTATTACAGAACATCCAGGTTGATATGCTTCCTGGAGTTACTAAGGGTATTAAAACTACATTAAATATCTTAAGCTCATTTAAAATATGAAAATATCCTAATACTTGGAATAAGCATGCTATAAAAGTATTTCTTTGTTCCTTCTTAACTCCATCATTTTTCTTTATTTTGACAGTGAGACATGATCCTATTTCATTGGGTTTTTTACTCAATCAAGTACTGTGTGTGTCTCTTCTCCATGTATGGATAAAAACAGCCCTTCTGCAACATGTGTAATTTGTAAGAATGCAATAAATGCCTCCAAAAAACACAATCTGGACCATCACCACAAAATAAAAGCATTGTAGCTAACTATGCACAGAACCCACTAAACTAAAAGCAGCCCTTACAAAACAAACCATTCTTTTCTTAAGCAATCAGTGCAAATTGCAAAAGCAACAAACATTTTAGCCACAGATGAAGGAGCCACAGACAGTCCGCAAAAGCCTCATGTGAAATTGCCACATATTATAGAACTGGAAGAAACCATTTGTTGGTGGTAAGTGGTGACTGCATCAGAATATTCTAAGAGACACTTAGAACTCTCAGATGCATGAAAACTTATCTGAGTTGACATTTTACTAGGACAATAAGGTATTCCCATAGGGTAGAGTGTAGAATTAAACCTATTTAATTTTGAAGTATACCATTGAGAAGTTGTGAATCTTAACAAAAGAAGGAAAGGCATATTATTAAAAAATGTAAGAATATTGCCAAGAAATCGACCGCAATTACGTATTTAAAAGATATTCAAAAATATTTGCTCCAGAATCTGATGTGACAATAAGCCCAGAAGACTCTAAGCAATGACGTTATGAATCTTTTACAATGATTCTAGGTGTTAGGGGAATCAAGTCCACATTTTCAGGGAATCATGTAAAAATTTGACATGAATGCTGAACAAACCTTGGAAGAAATGTGGATAAAGCTATGAAAAATTGCTATTTGAATTTAAAGCAATTTTCTTTTAAAGACAACAAAATATAAGATAGAAATCCATGAGAATGCTCAAATTAGTATAATTTGGTAAGTAATATCATGTTTGTGTATGTCACCATTGTGAAAAATAGCGCAATCCTTGTTATAAATGGAGTTTTATTTTAACATGAAACGCATGGCCTGCTTTTCATTGGCACTCATGCATTGTCTCCATAGGATTCAGAATTCCTCTTTCTGTCACCTTGTTGTTGCTGTTCAGTCGCCAGATGGTGCCTGACTCTTTGTGACCCCCATGGACTGCAGCACGCCAGGCTTCTCTGTCCTTCACTATATCCCCAGAGTTAGCTCAAACTCATGTCCATTAGGTCAGTGACGCTATTCAACCATCTCATCCTCTGTCGCCCCCTTCTCCTCCTGCCCTCAATCTTTCCCAGCATTAGGGTCTTTCACAGCATTAGAGTCTTTCCCGAAACTGGAGTGGATAGCTATTCCTTTCTCCAGGGGATCTTCCCAGCCTAGGGATCAAACCCAGGTTTCCTACATTGCAAGCATATCTTTACCATCTGAGTCATCAAGGAAAGCCTTACATTCACCTAGTCTCTGTCAAATTCTCACTCTGGCTTCCTGAGGATGTTAGATATACCAAGCTAAGTGTCTTTCTTTCCTTTTCAAAGATGAAAAGAGAGAGACTGAGAGACTCACCTAACGGTTGCCTAAAATTTAAGGGCAACAAAGTAAGGGGTTCAGAGAAAGACCTGGACCAAAAATACTACTGATAAACATATCCAGTGAGATGGATAAAACCAACCATGTTCTGTGCTTATGTGGAAAGCAGAAGTTTACTGACCAAGTCCCATATTCCAGGTTAAGAAGGGTAAGAGAGACACAGTATGTGCACACACATACACAATTTTCTTATGGCACACTGATCTTCAGGTGTTAAAATGATTAGTACTATCATGCATTGTTTTTCCTCTGATGCGCCCTTTAAAATGTATCTCAACTATAGTTGCTATAGTTTGTCATGAAATGTTTCTTTTCCAGGATAATGAACTATAAATATCTTATAATATCTTCATAACATTGAAGGACCCAGGCATCTTGCATCACAGGAAGATTCTTTACTATCTGAGCCACCAGGAAAGCCTGCATTAAAGAACATGGTGCATTCTACATGGTGACTATTTACTGTTAATGTATATCTTGTGTTTTATATAACATACAGTTGCTTAATAAAAGAATTTAAGCATCAAGATAATGATGATTTCCCCAAATGATATTTAGTTGAATTTTCAGAAAGATTTGATGAATTCCTATTTAAATATAATCTTTACCTGGACTAACCAAGATACACTGGGCATTAAGTATTGAGAGTTTAATTTTTACCCAACAGTAGTTTTATAAACTCCCCATAGTGTCTAGTACTAGGAAACTTAGAGATAAGTGGAGGTACTTTTTATGCACTTTTGTATTATGTGATAGGTAAAGATGAATAAGTAAAGACAGAAAGGAGACTCTGAACTCTAAACTGGTAACCAGAAGAATTTCAGGCTAACTTCTTGTATGCCCGCATGTCAATCAGTTAGTATGATGACCTTTTCTAA
This sequence comes from Ovis canadensis, assembly GCF_042477335.2. Lineage (NCBI taxonomy): Eukaryota > Metazoa > Chordata > Mammalia > Artiodactyla > Bovidae > Ovis > Ovis canadensis. The sequence continues at coordinate 64,578,594 of NC_091253.1, forward strand.
TAACTGCCTCATTTATAAATGCAGAACTTACTTCCCAGGAGAGAAGTATTTACTGTCATGAGCACATATGCGTACACACACCACTTTACTGTTGAGTACTCTGAATTATAGAGAAGCCTCAACTTTCCCGTTTTCTGAGTTTTTTAGAAAGACAAAGAAAAGGAAGATTTTGTTAGAGAGCCAAAATTCCATAGCCCTCTTGTAAGCTGCTTGTTGTGTTTGGATAAGGGGTAAAATAACCAGAAAAGAGCTGGGATTAGCAGAGTATTTTATTATACCTAAGAACACATGCCCAACTTCATCCCAGTTTCTCTAAAAGTTTCCAAATGGACAAAATAACAAGGCGTGACAAGGAACAATAAACATGCCAACGTTTTACTACAACCACACCTTCATAACCTGTGTATCACCCTGGCACGGCTGTCAGTACTGAAATAGCTCAAGAGTAAGGATGAGGAAGAGGAGGAGATGGAAAAGAAGGTACAACGCTGTTACGAAAGTCAGGATGTTCCAAATTGCACAAACTAGGAAAACTCGGAAAGATACACCTTGTCACTATAATTTTCAGAGCATACTTAACAAATTAAGGAACAAAGAACCCTAATCACAAACACCATTCTCAGATAGAGCACATTCTTGCTTGTAGAAGGCAGTCTGCTGTGTTTGATGGAGTAATTAGAATTAAATGAAAAATCCCCAATCTGAAAATGCCATTAGAAAATACCCATTGTCGGACCTGAGAGTTTTATGATAAATGCTGTTTTCTTTTGCATAATGCTTAGTGATTACCGACTTACTTTACTTTTAATAGATTTCCTTTGGTGTGTTGTGTGTTTATAAGTAAGCAGGCTGATGTTATTCATTTGGGCTGTTCCTTGCAGAGACTTCAAAGCTATTCTTAATCTCCGCAATGTGCAGCACACCATTCTAAAATAGTTGCATCAATTTAATAAATTTTGGTCAATGTTATGTTAGTGATCTTGCTTTGAAGTCTATCATGTATTAATTGTCTGTTTTGATATTTCTGATTCTCTGTCTCTTTCTTTCTCTCTTTCTCTCCCATGAAGCTGTGCTCTAAGTCAGGCATGTAAGTGTGAGGGACAAATTTCCTGAGTAACCCAACTGTTAGATTCAGAAATATCAGTTTGGAAGGGATTGTCAAACTTTCATTTATAAATGACAGTATTCTGCAAAAGGAATTCTAAAAAGACAAAAGGAACCTAAAAGTTCACATGCAATACAAACCAAATATAAACTTTAAATAATCATGCAATAGAACACAATAAGAAAGAACCAATAAAATCAACTGGACTTAGATATTTAGAGAAAATGCACAAAAATAATAATAAATGTGTGAAAATTGTTCAGGTTTGCTAGGGATCAAAAAATAAAATTAGAAACTACAGCCTAAAGATTTTTTTATTTAGATTGGCAAAATCAGAATGATGGTGATCTCACATGTTATATTGATAGAGATATAAATGAGTACAATATTTTGGAAGGGAAATCAGTATGTCTACTTGAAGCAACAATTTTATTTTAGGAATTCACATGTGGGAATACCTTCCTGATGGGAAAAGAGAGAGATTTTTAAGATATGTTGCTGCTACAGCATTGTTTGTGATAAAAATACACTGACTAATCTAAATGTCCATTAGCAGACGACTGATTAGATAAATTATGGCACATCTACTTAGTTCAGGATTAGAAAAAAATTGTATTTATACATAGTTTATAATAAGCATAGGCATAGAAATGTCTGTTTTCACTTAGGTGAATATAACATATTATACATTTTGTAGGGAACAGGACAATTTTTATTATAATAATGCACATATTAAAATTTATGCATATACAATTAGAAAGTAATAGCTTCATAAAAATATTTCAATGTTTTAAATATTTAAATTATGCAAACCAAGTTCTTAGTGGTATCACTTCTGGAGAGAAGAATATATATATATGTATTATACACTCACAAATATATGTACACATATTCACAATATATTCATAAATAATTAACTATTGCTTTTTTATTCTAGGCTTACAAAGCAACATTTAATTTAAAAACGTTTTGTATTTTATGTTTTGTATTTTGATGCTATGGAGAATATAAAAAGAATTTTTTAAAAATGAAAGAGAACCTTTTATCCAAGGTCCTCTTTTTAATCAACTTTTGTTTTAAATAAGAACAGGAGTGAAGTAACTCAAGAAAAGATTAAAACAAAACAAAAACTCATTGAAAGCAGAAATAGCTTCAAGACATCTAGCTACTTGTGGCCAGATATGGATGCAAATAAGAAAGGCGTCAAATGAGATAAACCAATAAAGGAGAAGGTGACAAGAACATAAAATAATGTTACATGGAAAAAATAAGACACAGAAGAAAGAAGATAAGTTCAGAAGAATGTTAAATGAAGACATATTTAAACTTGATATGCTGTATATTTTGTTAAAACTACAGATACAGATATCATAAACTCTAAGTGATGTGCCCAATTGAAGAGATGGAGAATCTTTGAAGAAAAAAACTGAGCAAAAGAAAATGTGTTAATATGCAGATCAGGAATGAAATCAAGTAAAAGAGAAGAAATTTGGGAAAAGATGTGGAAACAGTGCAAAAGGAGCTTAATTATGGAAAGGAAGAAAACACTGGAAATTTCTAATTGGCAAGCCACTTAAAATGTTCCCTTCTGGATTGTTTAAAATATTGGCAAAAGTTTCACACAGACGCATAAACACACATAAACATATTTGAAATGGCTCCATCAGTAGATAAGAATTAGGTTTACTAAGTTTTTTAAAATAATTTATGTCTCTGATTACCTGCCACTGCTTTGCTTTCCTTGAAATGTTCCCTAAAGGAAGTAAGGACAGGTCATTCTGGATCACAGATACTTGGAAAGCAGGAGAGGAGGAAGAACGTGTGCAAAGAGAGATGTACATGGCTTAATCTGCTGTTATAGGGCTGTTGAGACTTGAACCTATTTTCCTGTAAGTGTATACATCAACCTTGTCAATTTTCAAATTAAATTGTCCAAGCCAACTATAAAATTGCATATTTTTTCAAAACGCCATTTTATGATTTGCATAACTTACAATTGCAGCTTGAGAAAATTAAAAGGAACAGGGTGGTCACTAGGAAAACCTAATTATCATGAAGTGGTTATTCAAGTATTTCAATCTGTTTATGGAACTGTATCATTTAAAAATAGACAGTGGTTAAGGTTTTTGATCGTTCAGTATGAAAGAATAATGAAAGGGGGGTATTTAATAGAATTAGTAACACTTGTAGCCTATCAGGCTGGTCTCCTAAAGAAATGCAATTTAGCAAAATGAGTGTGGTTGGAAACTCAGGCCAGAATAACAACTTTCTTCAGATCCACCCAAGACTTATACAGTGGCCATTTCAATTAGCATAATGGTTCAATGTTCCTTGGGAAGTGAGGTCTTTTGTTTGGGATATTTCCTAATTAAAGAAGCCTGTTTGAAGTGGGATCTAATTTTAACTTTGCAATGCCAAAATATGACTGAAGAGTCTGTTTTTATTTCAAGATATATTGGCTTTGCATTTCCAAGTTGAGATAGCTGTCATTAAATGTCCACAAAGCTCATATTTAAGACAAGAAAAATGGAATGTAGGGTATGAAGTAACTGGCATCAAAATTAGTTCTCACTTTGAGTTAATATTATTGAGTTGATCATTTGTTCTATTATTATACTTCTTATTTATTAATGAAATACAGGTAATAACAGGAATCCCCAAAGTCATCTTAAAATTACAGGAAAGTCAAGTAAGGGGAATCAAGAACTTTTTGCTGGTAAATTTTTCTTACACATCTTAATATATATCTTGGAACTTCAAGTGCAAGAGTGGCTTTTGTTGTTTCTGTTGTTGTTGAAAATTGACTGGTATTAAGACCACTTAGATGATTTCAAAGCACTCTGTAAAGTGTCCTTTAAAAAATGTTATTCATAGTCCAACTATTTGTAAGCTAAAATTGTTGCCACCTTTTTTATAGATGAGAAAGAGACAGCTATGTAGCGACTTTCTAAGTGAGAGTCAACAGTAAGTACATGAGGTATCCGGGATAAAAATAAACAAGTCCTCTCATTTCCAGTCCACGTTATGAATCACAATGCTCCAGACAATCGTTAAAATGCTATAATTTTGACTAAATGTATACAAATAAGGGAGGTTCAGGAAATTATTATAACAGACATCAGATAAAATATTTCTTCAAAACTTGTATCATTTATAAAGAAGCAACGTTGTTTTTAGCACGTTTCTGTAGATGCAGCTGGTAAATCGTGTCTCAATCATGACTGATTTGTTAGGCAGTCTCTTGGATGATCTCTGTGAGCCCTGCTTCCTGGTATTCATGTCCTATAATCTCTGCACTTGAGTGAAAGCTGGACTTGATGACTTGCTTCTAGAGAACAGAAGTTTGCAGGGGTGATGAAATGTCACTTCTACCATCATGTTCCTTGCTCTATGGAGACACCCCTGTGACAAGAGGGAAGCCGTCAGACAACATTCTGAAAGCCTCTGAGACTCAGTGTAACAACCCCAGAGGAACTGAATTTGGACAACTGTGCTAAACAGTTCAGGAGTGGACTTCCTCAGGAAAGCCTTTAGATGAAACCTCAGCTTTGATTGACCATTTAACAACAACCTCCTAAGAGACTTTTAGCCAGAAGTACCCCCCTAAATCATGCCCAGATATCTGACCTGGAGAAACTGTGAGATAGTAAATATTTGCTGTTTCAAGTTGCTAAATTTGTGGTAGTTTGTAACACAGCAAAAGGCAACTAACACAATGGATCCCCTTCAGACCCTTCTCCAGCTTCACTTAGGAAAAATTAAAGACTGGAGGATGAAGAAAGGAGACATCTTGGTTCATAGTATAAGACACAATGAAGATGAAACTCAGGGTTTTCTGGGTGAGTTCATAGCAAATCATGGTACAGTGAAGTCAGATGGAAAAGGTCAGACGGTGAACACCTGGCATGAACAAATGGGAACAGAAACACATTCTTCTCCTCCCTTGGACAGAATGTCCTATATTTTGCCAGTCTAGAAGGAAGGTCCCCATGACCATGTTATGACACCGTTCTGTCCCTAAAAAATATTTCATTTTGTTTATAAACCCAGGTCATTTTAATTAGAAAAAAAATCAGAAAGACATTAAATTGTAAAGTGTTTGGTTTTTAATACTATTTACATACAGTACTACAGACTTCCCTGGTGGCTCAGTGGTAAAGAATCTCCTGCTAATGCAGGAAACGCAGGTTCCTTCCCTGGATCGGGAAAATCCCTCAGAGTAGGAAATGGTAACCCACTCCAGTATTCTTGCTGGAAAATCCCATGGACAGAGGAGCCTGGTGGGCTAGTACATGGGGTCACAAAGAATTGGACACAACTTAGCGCCTAAACAAGAACAACATATAATACTATAGTCTTTTCTTTGTAACAGTGAATCTGAACTTGTGTTGTAATAATATTTCAATATAATAATAATAAGCATTCATCAATCACTGCAGTACTTTTATTTATTAAGTGAGCCATTAATATGTCCAGTAATTCTGAGAGATAAGAACTCTTACTATGCAGTTTTTAAAGAAGAGTAAATTGAAGTTCAAGGGTATTAAATGATTTGCCAAAGTCAACAGCTAGAATCTTGTGGTCCTGGGATTTGAACTCAAATTTGCTGTTAGAGTGCCCCTCCCTAACCACAACCCTATAGTTCCTCTCTATAGAGTAGAAAGTTGTAATTAGCACCACTTAGATTTCAGGGTTGGTTTTTCACAGATGAACTGCATGTCACTATTACAACTGGCATAAGTTATAGCCACTATACTAAACACTCTAGTGAATATAAGAGTAACATAAAAATGTCTTTAAAAGTCTTTTAGTTGGCTTTGGGAAATATGGAATCAGTAAAGGAAATTAAGTCCATGTATTAGCATTTACTAAGTCATAATGATTTAATTTACTTCCAGAATTTCAAAATTGAAGGCAATCATGAAGAAAATGGTCCAGTGAGAAGAGGTCTCTGGTATATTGTGGAGTTTAAGCTATCATTTAATAATGGTTATGAGTCTGTCATTATTCAGAAAAAGAAATAAATATCATTTTCAATCCTATAGCAGTAGCCATAAGAATATAACTTTTATCTCTTTTGTAGTAAATCAGACAAATTTTCTGTAACTGACCTAATCAGATATTGACCTGAAATCTGTGGAAGATTTTAGAAACTCCAAGATCCACCTTGGGATTGGGATTGTTCTGGAACAAACAGAAAGCAAAATGCATGACAACACTTGAAGATGAATTTGTTATTAATTAGATCCTGCCTAGAAACTCTGAAAGAGCGATCTATCTGGAGAACAATGCTCTTTGGTACTGATTACTCTGAAGGTTTTCAGTAGTGTCATCTGAGCTTGAAGACTGTAGTCCAATATGGAAGAAATCCCTTGGAATGAATGAATAACTGTGGGCAGAAAATAAACAAAATTGATCCTGTATATCAGTACACTTGAGTTTGGAGGAAATTGAGCAAACTCTGGGAGTTAGTGAAAGACAGGGAGGCCTGGCATGCTGCAGTCCATGGGGTTGCAAAGAGTCAGACACAACTGAGTAACTGAACAACAACTTATTCATTCATGATTTGAGGAGCAGTTAATGTAAAACACAGCCACCTCTGCCATCACTGAAGATAACTAGCATGTCTTTCTTAGGCTGTGTTCTCAGAAACAGACTCAGACAGAGCTGTACTTGGAAGGTTTGTTGGGAAGAGGCACTGGTAGCTACTTCTGTTAGGAAATGAGGAAGGTAGGAATTGAGAGAGGGGAAGTCGACCCTCTGTGTGGTACGATGGAGTATTCTGCCAATTGTATGGAGAACTGGATGGCTCTTCAGAATTATCCCAGCTTAAGATAATGGGTCTCTGCACTGCATCAGAAGACAGACAAGGGGCCTCACCTTCAGCAATACAGTTCTCTGCTTCTGAGGGCAGCGGGCAGTAAAGAATGCAGCCATGATGTTAGCGATCAACTTAGCTAGCATCTTGTGGAAGGCTGTGAGCTCTTGAAGAGTATATCTGGGCAAAACCGTACTGGGCACTCTGTCTGAGGAGTGATGCTAAATTCCAATGAAGGATTTTTTAATAAGGATCAAAATGGAACAAAGCTAAGGTGAGAGAGAACTCTGTCTCAGTAGCGCAGCTCCTCAGTTCTGCAGCACCCCTCAGAGTTTTGTAAAGCCCGTGGCTACAGAAGCATTATCACCCACTGCACCTTCCATTCCTTTTTTTTTTTTTTAGTATTCATTTATTTATCTGGCTGCATTGGTCTTAATTGTGACCACAGAATATTTGTTGCAGTGCACCAGCTTAGTGTCCTGCAGCATATGGTATCTTAGTCCTAGACCAGGGATAGAACCTGTGTCTCCTGAACCGGAAGTTGGGTTCTTCACCACTGGACCACCAGGGAAGTCCCTCTATTGTTTTTAAATCTTGTTCTCTCCAGCAGTAGTAACAATAAAAATAAAAGCTTCTCATTCTTTTTCTCCTTCTCTGGCCCACTCTAAGGAATGTCTTTAAACTAACTCTGATTTCAGGAGACATGAGGACAGTTTCTCTTGTGCAGTGGGAAAGCCACCTCAGACAATGCATTAGAGTCACATTTAGAAGCTGCAATTCTGATCCTCAGTTTACTAAAATATGTCCTAGTCCACCTCAAGTCAGGCAAAACCTGAGTGTAGGCTACAGACACAGGAGTTGCTAAGAGTTCTACACTATGGATCTGACCTCTTCCTATAATGCACTATGTTACCTTAAGGTGAAGGTGAAGTCGCTCAGTTGTGTCCGACTCTTTGCGACCCTGTGGACTGTAGCCTACCAGGCTCCTCCCTCCATGGGATTCTCCAGGCAAGAATACTGGAGTGGGTGCCATTTCCTTAAAGATGAAGCAAATGGTGGGTGAGGAGGCTTCTCTGGTGGTCCACTGGCTAAGAGTCTGTGCTCCCAGTTCAGGGGGCCTGGGTTCAATCCCTGGTCAGGGAACAGGTTCCCACATGCTACAACGAAGGCCCAGCACAGCCAAATAAATGATAAAAATAAAACATGAGTGAATACTTTTTCAAAAGTTGAAGAAAATAGAAACAAGAAAATAAAGAGTTATATTCCTATCTGCCTTTGCATTTATCTAGGATATCATTTGTGGCATGTTTTCACATTTCTCTTATGCCAGTATGATGAAGTGGATAAGCACACACATCTTTGGTTAAGTGGCAAGAAGAAGCCTAAGAGTTCTGATGAAATAAATATACAAAATAATAGGATTTTTTTTCTTTATAGAAAAACTCCAAAGAAATTATTTCATAGACTGATTTTTCTAGTAACTGTAGTAACAACAAAAGTAAACTGCATTCATCTTAATGTATACTATGTAATTTGAGCTTCAAAACAGTCCTATGAAGCACTCTGAATTTCATTTTATTAAACAGAGTTGTAGGAAAATACATTATTTTTATAAGGTCATACAACTAGATAATGTAGACCATGGGTTTAATTCCAAGTCTTGCCTTTCATAGAAACCATACTATCTTACAAATTTCTTCCTTTGTTTATATTAAGAGTCACAGACACTTTATGAAAGTTGTGAAAGAAATTTAAAAAGTAAATATTAGGGAGTACAATAAGTACTAGATACAAATAAAATATGCTTTACTTAATTTTTGAATAGTATTGCATTTATAAAAAACTGTGGAATGTAGAAAAGGTCCACAGTGTAAATTTTACTCTCACCGTATCTTCCTTTTCTGTTCTTGCATCCTCCAAAATAATCTTTTTTATTAGACTTTTAGTATGTCTTTCCAAGGCAAATACAAATATTCTCCACATTTGACACCAAATCTCACTTTTCTATGGTTTCTCATTTTTACATAATACATAAACAGAGAATTTTTCATATCAGGACATAAGAAATTTTTCTATCCTTTATTTTTATAGTGTAGCTTATTAGTCTATTGAATAAGTAAATTATAATCTAGTCAATGGCCCCCACTGATGGACTTTGGGGGTTTTTTTCTCAAGCTTTTCCAATTACAAATCATGCTTATGTGTATATCATGCTACCTTGCATACAAGAAAATTGGATCATAAATCAACAAACTGATGCATTAATGTATAAATCAATATATATTGAATGGATATAAAAGTGAGTATGATCTATGAAGGAAATCTTTCAGTTTACATTTGTTCTAGACTTTTGACTTTCACTAGTATAGAAAAATAGGCGTGCTGCAATTCGTGGGGTCACAAAGAGTCGGACACGACTGAGCGACTGAACTGAACTGAACTGGTTTAATTTAATTTGTCCAAAGAATACTTTAAGACCTGATGTGCAATGGCTCAGGCGGTAATGAAGTGTCAATTTTACCTTGTTCAACTGCCTTTGCATTTAGTCTTAAGGGTGGAGATCCAGATTCAGGGCAGAATCTGGATGATTCTGTGCCCTGGGCCAAACACCAACACTAAAAACAACTTCAGCAAACTTTTTCATTGTTTGTTTTTTTTTTTTTTTTTTCTTAACAGGAAAGCAACTTCTGCTTGGAAATAGACCCAGTTGTTATTCATAGGTATCCTTTTTGACTGTCAACATATTCGTTGGCACTCATGAATTATTCCAGTTGCATAGATCTATAAGGAAGTGTGGTTGGAACCCAAGAAACTATCTTCTAATCCACTTCCAATTGGATCTTCTCCTTGAAATTCTCAGAATTCTTCTCCTCATAATTCAACCAAAACTAAAATTTCCGCTGTGGTCAGTTCTCCAGTGCCATCCTGCCTTAGGTAATTAGACCAGGGCAGAGTCAGAACTTGGTCATGCAGAACTTTGTCATTCCTCTTTCAGAGACATTCAGAGAGAAAATCAAGTTTAATATGCCATTTTTCAAGAAGTAAAATGTTGCTTAGTTTCCCTGAAATTAACATTGAAATGTATATACTTAGAAAGTTATTGCTCAATCCATCCAATTAATAAGGAATTTTAGTAGTCCAGATGAAAATAGATAATCAGAAAGTAATAACTTCCAAATACTGAATAGATATTTGTTTGCTTCATCCCAGCTATATTTTTCAAAGGAAAATATGACAGTTTAATATTTATGTTTACACAATTCATAAATGACAGAGTAAAGTCAAGCATAAAACCAAGGTTTTCCCCTCTGGGACTGGTGCTGTGAGTGAATTGCCAACTTTCAAAGTGATGGAAGAGTGTTGATCGACCTAGGGATAAGATCCAATCAAAAGGAATTCTGTCTTATCTGGATTCAATTTTAGAAAACTTTTGGCGATTTCACCAAAGTAAGTCAGCCAGCCAAATAAACAGATCCACTGAAAAGAACTTGTATAATATTTCTTGAAGTGGAGCAAATGACCCGCACATCATCTATGTGTATATAGCTGAGTGGAGTGTTATCTTCCATAGTTGTGTGTGTGTTAATGTATAAATCTCCACAGCACTTGGAACCAACCCTGAAGGCCCCTAATTATGCAAGGTCCATAATCTGTTGATGATACCCGGCTGAAGAAAACTGGAATTAAATAACAAACAAAAGCAACAAACATTGCTTAGGATTGAAATGCATTTTAGTAAATTTCCCATTGGAAGGCAGCAGCCACCCAGCCAAAAGGAGCAGGAACTTGACAAAGAGCCTGAGAGTGTCAGCGAGATAGACCATTTTTAACGTTAAGAAGTGCAATTTATGTGCTATGAAAGGACAAAAATCCTGACTGAAATTCATTCTAGATCTGATGACAGTTAAGATATTCCTAGAGCTGATCGTCAGCGACTTTCTTCCACTGCTCTTAGTTAAATTTAAAAAATAAGGTGATACAAGTTAGTCATGTTGTCCTTTGTGAGCAGGATTTTTTTTTTTTTTTTTTAGGAAAGGAGTTACAATTGCAGATTTTAAACATGATGGCAATTTACCAGAAGTCAGAGATTAACTAGGAGGGTTAAACTGAACCAAGAAAACTGAGAACAGCCTTTCACCAGTGAGGAAGGCCAAGGATTAGGGACTGGAAGTGGTTGGCTAAAGCTCCAGGATAATATCATTTAAATCCTCAACAGAAAGCAAATTAAACTGAGAGAAATCATGATTGCCAGATTTATATGGACTAAAGGATACAAAGTAAATTCAAAACTACCATGAATTCCTATGTGTTGAGAATCAAAAAATGTCATCAGAGTAAATATTGAAATCTCTTCGAATAAGCAATTTCAGAGACTTTAGGGTGACAGATCCAAAACTAATTGAAAGAATTCCAGAAAAGTGGATCAGGCCATCTTAAGAGCCAGGGAGACAAGCAAAGCTGCAAAGGACAGAACATTTAAAGGGACAACATCACATTTAGCTTAATAATATGTTTCTTCCTTTTAATTTATAGTAAATTTTGTATTCAGATGAAAACGATTCTCAGGCTACTCTATTGTTTTGAATCTGGAAGAAACAGCTTAATCTGCTCTTCCATATTTTCCAACTACACTTTTTAAGAGAAAACACAGTAGCTTTGCTTACTTTTCATTTGTTCTTATTCTTTCCATAGAGGATTTCTGGCATTGCATATCCCTATCATCCAACCTTTATTTTCATAGTTCATTCTGAGCTACCTAATAGTGATCATTATTTTAAAGGCATAAAATTGCTAGTGACAGAAAACTGCTTTTTTTTTTAAACAATGTCTAGTATATAAGATCTAATCATCTCCATCTGACATTTGTAGGTAGGATATATTTGGTGACCAAAATACTTGACAGATTTTCTTTTAAGTGTAAAATAAAAGCCTGGTGTTCAAAAGAGCCATGAGGACTAATGGAAATCTGACTGATTTTTTTTAGACTGGAACAAAAGAGATCTGCGAGGCTGTCACCTTTACCAGCACTTCAAGGGATACAGAAAAAGCCAGAACACTCTTAGGACAAGCTTCAGGACAAACTAAACATATCACCTCAGGTTATCTGAATTTCAGTCAGTGTGAAAAGTCAGTCCTTTAAGTTAGAACAGACGATGGTGTTGCCACCCCAAGCAGGACCCAGATTGCGATAGCGATCAGGGCAGTATATACTTGCTTTTAATTAATTAGGCCACTTGATTCATCAGAAAAGAAGGCATTCCCTCCAAAATGCATGGAAGGGAAGGCTATGGTATGTTCCAGAAGATGGCAAAACAACTTGCTAAACTTTTCTAACCTGAGACCTTCTCTGAAACTATGCAAGTTACCCAGGGCAAGCTAATGAACTGTGAGAGCACAAGTGAGCCTGTGTGAGGATTTTCACTAAGAAGAAATGTACTTTTTTGTGGCACTTAAATTTCAAGCGGAAGCTCCTCACCGGAGTCTGATTTATTGTATGTGGTCTGCAAAAATCGCAGGAATGGAGCTAAATGTCAGAACATGGGCACATGTTCCGCAGTCTCACACACACACTCATAATAATGCTCAGACATGTACATGGGAGCTGGGCAAAATAAAAAAAGATTATTTTAAAAACCACCACTTGCTTTCACCCTGTGGAAGAGAGCCAGAGGGACAAGTAAGAAAGTCTATCTGCAATGAGCACCCTGCCACTCAATGCCACTCATAACTCTAACATAGTAGCAGGGGAACCAGACGCAACTCTGCCCATGAAATCTCTTTCAATGCAGTTTAAACCCAAATCATAGAGTGAGTCAAAGCCCAACAGGGGTTAAATAGCAATCCCCAGCAACTTGCCAAAGGATCGCCAGAACCAGAGATCCAGGAGCGGGGACAGAAGGAAGGCGCGGGGGCGGCGCTGAGAAGAGGGGCAGTTTGTGTGCAAGTCCTAACAGTGTCTGTTCGAAAGCCATGCTCCCCCAAACTCATTAGACACTCTTGTCATAATGACAAGGACAAATCAGGTCAAATTAAAACCCCAATCAACTACAGCTTTTGTTGTTTCAGACAGAATTTACCACTGATAGCACTCTCCTTTTTACTTCCATTGTGTCCTTTAGGCTCTGTCTTTCCCTTATCAGCTCTCCTTGCCCCTGGGGTATTTCTGTTGCTTGTGGTGACATCTACTGGTAGAAAAAGAGACCTTCCGAGCAGGCTTCTCTGGCAAGACTCAAACCAAACGAATTTGTTGTGGACTAAAAGAAAGACTCCCCCGGCCCCCACCCCACCCTACCTCAACCCTTGCCCCCTACAGCTCACTTTTTTTTTTTTTTTTTTTTTTTGCTTTTCAGCTAATATAATACAAAGGCCCACATTAGAGAGACTCATAAGATTTCTTTATATAGATCCAAGAATTGGTTAATTTTGTACCATCTCTACTCGTCATTGTAATCTTTGCCACAAGAATGGCTACATTCTGAGAAATGTTCCGTCCTCACGCAGTCATTGTCATATGAATGAGCTATCATTCAATCCTAATGCCTGAGATGTTTTATTCTTGCTTCTATGACATTTGTATTATAGTGACAAAGGCTACAGCTAGAAAAGGAAATGATACAAATTCCATTCAGGCTTTATCACTTTAAATTCTCATTTTGTGCTTCTTTCATGCCTAGCTACTGGAAACTAGTTTTTCTCTTCAAGTAAAAGAATGCAAGAAGGAAGGAAAAGAAAAGGAAAAATAATGAGTTTATGGAACTAAACCTCTGGTGGGCACCTCTTTTAATGGTTTACTTTCACGTTTAACACACCAGGATAAATTGCTACTGCAGACATCAAAGCAAGGAAAGTGAGTCAGCGTCATTTGCCCTCACAAATCTGCGGAGGGAACAATGCTTAGTTAAAGTTACAGTGCGGTGGAGGACTTAAGTGGAAGCCCAGTGCAGAAGGTATTACTGAATACAGCACACCTTGTGTCAAACGCAACCTGAGAACCAGGAGCGACTCCTATCTTACCATCTTCGACCGATCCCATTTCTATTTCCTCAGTACTCTTCCACATATAAGACAATATTTCCAATCATTGAAAATTCCAGTTGTTCAAATATATTGACTTTTTCCCCTTCTCTTCTCAAAAGCATTTTTGTAGTTCTAGTAGGTTGAGAATGGGGAGAGGATAAAATAACAAAGCTTTAAAATATAGTCTTTTTTGAGATAAAACATCCTTTAAAAAACATATTTTATATTTAAAAAAAGCTAAGTGATAAAATATTTGGTGCTTCTGTATCACACCCATTTTCCAATATAGGTTTATTTTAGGTAGGTACTTTTCTTAAAAATAAAATATTTCATTAAAAAGTCATAAAATTTTATGTTTAGGAATATCTTCACATAAGCACTGCTATTATTATCATGTGGCTATGGTTTGCATTACAATTTTTCAGTTTCTGTAAATTTTTCTAATTTCTCCTTTGAATACAGAGAAGCACTAGTTGAATTAATGTCTAATACAAATGAAATCTTTCTTAAAAACAGAAAATCCAATCAGAAGACTGTTATTTAAGAAAATAAATATCTAAAGTAAGAGATAGGTGAGAATTAATTTACAAAGAAAAAATAGAAGCGCAAAGGATTTACTAATCATCAAATCTCATACTTAGTACTTCTCTTATTAGCAATTTGTCCATGTGCAGAAGTCCTATGTCCTAAAGTCATATTTAAGAATTAAAATTTCTGTTGAACAACATTTTAGAAAAAGGAAGTGCTACTTTTTTTAGTTATAAGAAATAGTACTTATAGCTGGAAGCTTTACTAGCTTGAAGAATAACATGACCAGTGAAAGAGTATTTAACTGTTAAAGTTAATGTGTTTCCTAAAACAATAATCTTAGAAACTGAACCATGATATTGAAATGTGAAACTAGATTGAATGCAATAATGTTAACTATGATGCCAACAAAGCAAGATAGAATATCTAAATCACAATTTTAAAAAATGAAATAAATATACCTTATTGCATCTTTAGTGTTAGCACACAGTGAGGGATTTGACCCTGTAATGAATTGCTGCCCATACATCTCTGTAACACTGTGTATCTCCATCTTAATTCAGTTTGAGCTTAACTTGCAGTTTCGTTTGGCTCTGGAAAACATAACAGTTAGTAGCAATTTTGTGGGTTTTTGCAGTACACACATGAAGGAGTAAATTATCATAGCATCCCAAATAAAACATTCCTATTTTCAATGTTGTATTTTGATGACTTTTCATTGCTTTTTCTTCCAAGACTATGGTTATAAAATAATCGCTCTTCAATAAGCAATTACCGTACTCAATAACTGTCAAAAGTTATTCATCTAGCCAAATGTTTCAAGTGTTTAAAAAATAATATTAGGAGATTTTGGAATATTTAGAGAGATGAGAAACTATAAGTAATTGTCCTATTCTATGTTTTTACAACAAGGAGACTTCTTTCATTTTGTTTTTGTATCATCTATGAAGAGAGCTGTGTTATTATCTTTTTTCTGGGTGAATGGAGAAGCACTTTGCGTAGAACTGCGGATTTCACTTCCAAAACTAAAAGTTCTCAATTTTTTAATTTCTTATTTTCAGGAGTTATAAAGCTTTAATATCAACATACAATTTCTGAAAGTATTATTCATTCATCTTGCCTATTTTCTTTGGGAAATAAGCAGTACTTTTAATTTTTAAAACTCCGTGTTATTCAAGATGCATGCTTTCTTTTAGGCATCCTTTATCCATGGTTTTCT
Organism: Ovis canadensis; assembly: GCF_042477335.2. NCBI lineage: Eukaryota > Metazoa > Chordata > Mammalia > Artiodactyla > Bovidae > Ovis > Ovis canadensis. The sequence continues at coordinate 64,594,281 of NC_091253.1, forward strand.
TGTGTGTTTGTGTGTATGGGCATATGTGTGCATTTTCTAATGTCAAAACATACTGCTCTCTGTTTCACAAAATTCACCGACAGGTGAATTGACACAGATAGATATAAACTTTTATAAACATCTGTATGTTTTCAATTCTAAACGTGCTAATAGTTGATTTCAATTTTTCACAATTAAAAACAAAAAAAGTTCTACAGAAAATGAAACTAATATGTATATTTTATTTGCCCCTTTTAACTTACATGTTTCCATTTTTTGAGGCAGGAAGATAATCCTTTCTATTTTTGTATGCCAGCATTTACGTATTCATTTACCTACGTATCTATTTTGATAACTTACTTTAACATAAAAGATCTGGGACCATTATGGCAATATTCAAGGATGGGCTCTGTGATGCAGACTAGCATAAGAAAATGGAAAAGCTGCCTCCCTCAAGCAGTGACAACCATCTGAAAGACCAGAAAGCAGTATTTCTGTCACAAGACTACAAAAGCAATGCCCACACTTCCCACACCATTGCATGGCACATCAGCCATATAGTGTTTCAATCTTGTTTGCCACAAATACATGATAGTTCATCAGTGAAGCTGTATTATACATACTGCTATGTATTTGGAACAAATACATAGCCAAATATCTGACTTGTTAATGAAGGCAGAATTAATGGAGTACTGTAATTTACAGGAGCACAAAGATAGATAATAGTGTTACTCCTTTTTCATAAGCAACACTTACCTAGGTAATATTTCTCTGACAGGCACAAAGTAGCATTACATAAGGGAATCAGCATCATCTTGCCCCCTCACCAGGTCTGAGAAATTCAAAGCACCCACCAACAAGGGGAGAGTGGCTTCTGGTATGCATGCACAAAACATGTGGTTCCGGTTAAGATTTCCCTGAAACATACAGACAAAACCAAAAAAAGAAAGAAAGAAAGGAGAAGGAAAAACTGTAAATCAGTTCCATCAAACAGCAGTCTGAATTCATTGTCTGAACTTTGTCATTAATATCATTTCTGTCTTCTAAGTAAAGAGCTAAGTGTCTCAAGGCATTTAGGCAAAGAGGCACAGAATATGCAGCATATATTACAGTTTTAAAACAATTGAATAATGTTCCAAAAATTCAAAAATAATGTCTAAAAAAATGTTCAAATGAATACTTCTAACGTATCCACTGAAGTTCATCAGATAAGAACAATACAATGACGAACACTCTCATGCTATTCTCAGTGAAATGATACTTAAAATTATTTTATTATTGCATTGTAGCTATGGCTTACTAACTGGATGATAAGATATAAAGAAGAAAAATGAGGAAAAGAATAAAGACTCAGAATGGCAAATGTGGAACACCTCAGTGGAATCAGGGAGGGAATTAAAAAGTCAAAATAGGTGGAGAACTGAGAAAGGACCAAATAGGAAGTCGGGGGAAAAAATATATCCATAAGAGAAAAAACAGATAGCAAAGGAAACAGAGAAGCAACAGAAGTATAAGCAGAGAAATAAAACCTGAAATTCAAGTAAGAAAGACCCAAGTGAAGAAAGATAAGAATTGAGAAGCAAATGCTAAAAACAAAAGAAAATAGGCATATTAACAGACTTCTAGGAGAACAGAGAGACAAGGAAGAGTCCATAGTGGCATGAGCCTGGAGGATGCCTTGAGAAAAAAAGAAACAAGTATAATAATAAGGAGAAAATGTGGAAGGAGCCATAAAGAAAAGACAGTCGAAGAACAGAAGACAGAAAGATGGTTAAGAATAAATAAGCAGCAAAAACAGAACAAAGGTTTAGGGGGAAAAAAATCCTCCAACTTTCTTATTATGAAAAAGAACTCTTTTGAATGTTCATGCTTTTTTTGTGCTTGTGCCATAGAAGCAAAAGTCTGATTTCTATAAAAAACTATTTGGAAGTCTGTACTGAGTTCAGATTTGGAATATAAAAGTATAAGCCTTCTAAGGTTTTACTACTTTGGCTTTATACAGCTCAATTGAAAAGGTTCATTCTTTTTGAAACAAAAGGCTTTGTAATACCATTTAAAATTGCCAAATGTCATTAAACAATTTTTGAGACATAATTTGGAGGTGAATGTAGGGGACACTTTGGTTATAGTTTTATTTGATACTCTTGTCTATAAGAAATTGGTTTTTTCTTTTGCTAAGATTAATTCAGAACTATGAATTTTAATGAAATATCAATAAGTGAGCAAGTCTCGTATTTTGGTTTTGACAAGACTCTCCAAGGTTAAACAAACCAAAGTACACTGCAGAAAATAGTATTCTTCTTCTTAACATTTAAGTAAAAGTTGAATCATTTTGATATGTATGGAAGATATATAATGCATATGTATATATAATGTATTTGTATGTGTATATATACACACATAAAATTAGAAACAATTTTTCACCTACAAACGTTTAAAAGTTACTTGTTTGTATAAAGATTCAAACCTCCTTTTTCCGATGGAAATTAAAGTTTCCTTTCATGAAATTACAAAGAAATAAATACTTGAACCAGGAACAATTGTACAATTCTATTGCCTCTTTATAGATAAAATGAAGAAATGGGGACAAAATGATAAATTGGGTGGATTTTTAGTTATATCAGGCAAAAAGTGTTGATAAATAGACAGCCTTGAAAGATGTTTCTCTTTCCAACAAGGAGGTGTTAGAAGGAGTAAATAAATGAAATTGCTTCATCCATTTGATAACATTCAATATGAAGAAAAGATGTAATTAAACACAACCAACATCTTTCTTCAGGCCTTCAAAATCTCTTATACAAATTACTGAAATTTCTTTAATTTATTTATTAATTTTTAGTTGAAGGATAATTGCTTTACAATATTGTGTTGGTTTCTGCCATACATTAATATGAATCAGCCATGAGTATACGTATGTCGCCTCCCTCTTAAAATTCCCTCCCACCTCCACCCATCTAGGTTGTCCCAGAGCACTTGTTTGAGCTCCCTGAGTCATACAGCAAATTCCCACTGACTATCTATTTCATACAGAGTACTGTATATGTTTCCATTCTACTCTCTCCATTCGGCCCACCCTCTCCCTTCCCCACCACACGAATCTGCATGTCTGTTTGCTATCTCTGCGTCTCCACTGTTGCCCTGCAAATAGGTTCATTGGTACCATCTTTCTAGATTTCATATATATATATATATATATATATATATATATATATATATATATGTTAATGTAAGATATTTGTTTTTCTCTTTCTGACTTACTTCACTCTGTGAAGAGTAATTACTTCACTTTCAAGGTTCATCCACCTCCTAGGAATTGACCCAAATATTTTCCTTTTATGGCTGAGTAATATTCCATTGTTTATAAGTACCACACTTTCTTTAGCCATTCGTCTGTCTATGGACATCTAGGTTGCTTCCATGACCTAGCAATTGTAAATAGGGCTGTGATAAACACTGGGGTACATGTGTATTTTTCATTTATGTTTTTCTCAGGGTATATGCCCAGTAGTGGGATTGTTGAGTCATGCAGTAGTTTTATTCCTAGTTTTTTAAGGAAACTCCATACTGTCTTCCACCGTGGCTACATCAATTTACCTTCCCACCAACAGTGCAAGAGGGTCCCCTTTTCTCCACATCCTCTCCAGCATTTATTGTTTGTAGCTTTTTTTTTTTTTTGTAATGGCCATTCTGACCAGTGAAGTGATATTTCATTGTAGTTTTGATTTCCATTTCTCTAGTAATAAGTGACATTGAGCACTTTTTCATGTGTTTATTAGCCATCTGTACATCATGGTGAAATATCTGTTTAGATCTTCTGCCCACTTTTTGATTGTGTTGTTTGTTTTTGTGGTATTGAGTTGTATGAGCTGCTGGTACATTTTGGAAGTTAATCCTTTGTCAGTTGTTTCATTTGCTATCATGTTCTCCCATTTGGAGGGTTGTCTTTTTCACCTTATTTATTGTTTCTTTTGCTGTGCAAAAAGCTTTGAAGTTTAATTAGGTCCCACTTGTCTATTTTTGTTTTTATTTCCATTACTCTAGACGGTGGATCATAGAGGATCTTGCTGTGATTTATGTCATAGAGTGTTCTGCCTATGTTTTCCTCCAAGAGTTTTTAGTTTCTGGTCTTACATTTAGGTCTTTAGTCCATTTTGAGTCTATCTTTGTGTATGGTATTAAGAAGTGTTCTAATTTCATTATTTTACATGTCGCTGTCCATTTTTCCCAGCATCACTTACTGAAGAGGCTGTCTTTTCTCCACTGTATATTCTTGCCTCCTTTACCAAAGATAAAGTGCCCAGAGGTACATGGGTTTATCTCTGGGATTTATGATAGCCTTTTTAAAATTTAATTATATATACATTGGCTGCATGTGGGCTTTTCCTGGTTTCTGTGAGTGAAATGGTCTTCCCGCTGCAGTGCACAAGCTCTAAAGTACAGGCTTGGTGGTTGTTGCACATGGGCCCAGTTGCCCTGAGGTATGTGGGATCTTCCCAGACCAGGAATTGAACCCATGACCACTGCATTGGCAGACAGATTCTTAACCGCTGGACCACCAGAGAAGTCTCTGTGATAGTTTTTAAAATGGTTTCTCAGTTACACACATTCATTCTGTACTCCAAGCTGTATAAAACAGCCTGAAAATCTAAATAATTTCTCCGTAACCTAACATTCTTTTTAGCTTACTATCTTCTACAGATTAATATAAATGATTTCTTTACTTATTTATTTAGTCATTGAAGACCCTTTCTCTCTGGACCCACCTGTCCTGCAACCTCATTCCCTCTAGAGGAAGAGTCATGGACCATAAGCCACACTTCTTTTAAGCTTCCCTTCCTACCTTTGTCCACACTCCATCCTCTGACTATCTGCTCCTTCACTCACCATGATTTTTGGCTGACCATCTTTTACATTTTACTCTGGGCTCAATCCAAACCTTCTCAAACTGTCAGTGGCAGATCAGGCTTTTTTGCAGCTTTTGAGATATAAAGTGAACATCTGAATTTAACCCTTTATATGCATATGCATGTGAGTTCCAGATGGGCATGACTCTAACTTAATTGTTGTTGTTTTTTTTTTTTTTTTTTTTTTTTTTTTTTGCTGCTTCTATATATAGAGGATTACCTGGAATGTATTAGCTGATATATAGTAGATAGTCTATTAATATATATATATGTATATACACACACATATATTGAAGGATTAACAAAAAACTGAAAGAGAGATGTGTAACATAGTCTTTATTTTACATGCAAATTGTACATATAAAGGATGGGAAAGAATAGTCTCCAGAGAAACTTACATAAAAGAGAACTTAAGATGATTAGTTGACCATAAGTTCAAAAGAGGTCAACAGAGTGACTTGCTTAGCTTATTTAAAAAATGACTCTATTTTAACGTGATGCTCACGGACATCCAAAGATCCAAGTATAAGTGATAATTTTGTTTCACCTTGCACAAGTCAGGCCACTTCTAGAATATTTTATTCAAGTGATTGACATCACATTGACATGGGCAACCCAAATTCCATCAGATTCATGTTATCTGGACTAGTGAGGAAATGCTTTATTACAGTGTTTAAGGAATGTTTAGATTTAGGGGAGTTTAACTGGAAGAAAAGATGCTTGAAATGTGTGAATAATTTATATATGAGTAAAATATTTTTGTAAGACTCTAGGGAGCAGAATTAGGACAAATGACTAGTTGCTAAGGGTAAAACCCACCAAGTAAATTAAAGAGAAAAAAAAAAAACTTTCATTCAGTGATATGCCATGAATTTTTACCTATTTGATGAGATTATCTTAAAACTGAGTATTCCTTTGATTGTTATCTGTTAGAGGAAATTTCACATTGAACCTATCATAGGAGACTGAAAGATGTTTCTATAGCAAATAGAAAATGAAAAACATCTGCTTCTTTTAGAAAACTGTTAATGTGAGAGTTCTGACAAAACGTCATATGTAGTAAATTTAAATTTTATTACAGACATTATTTAAAATTGAGCATTTCTGTAAAGAGCATTTCAAGCTTATTTTTTTATATATTAAGAAGTTATAATATCAATATTTTGATAACAAGTGATCATGGTTAATGATTGTGATTATGATCAATATTTCCTTGGAATAGCATTCACTCAAAGGGAAAATAAAAGCTTACAAGAAGTAACTTTGTGTATATATATATATATATATACATATTTCACTGAAGATGATTTCTTAAACATTTTGAGAGTGCAAACTGTTCAGCAATCTTCACAAATCTCAAAATGCTTACACTATCTTTTTTCTTCTTTTTATTCTTCATTTTGTGGACTATTGACAGTAAGATAGAAAATACTGATATGTGCTACAGTGGCTTTGATCAGGAATCAACTAGTTAAATTCACATATAATACCTGGAAATTGACACTTTGCTCCCCTCTACAGTGTGTTTATTAAATAGGCACAGAAAAAATGGTGCTCTCATTATTTCTTCTTCAGCTTTTTTTCATAGATTCTATTATAGCTATTTTGAAATATATATATATATTGAAATACATATATTTTGAAATATATATATATAATATGTATATATATACACATATACACATACACACACACACATATTATGTGTGTATATAAACTATAAAATAGCCATTCTTTGTTGGCCCTTGTGTAGCTGAACTGGAAAACCAGGACTCCAATGTGCCAAAAATCCCTGCTGACCTAAGAATCCAATTATTTCAATCAGTGTAATATTCTAAGCTATTTTTTTTAGGATATAAAACTGAGCCTTTCCTAAAATGACAACTGTTCAGGATATTTTAATATCTAAAATTTTTAATAATTGAACTCCTTGGAAACTCTAGCTCCTTATCCATGGACCTGAGCTTTGAAATGAAAAGCAAATGGAAATATTTTTGTTACCAGAGGGCAGAGGTACACTGTGAATTTACTTGTCATAGATCTTGAAAAAGGAGAATTGTTCAATAGAGGTATTCTATAATTAGTCTCAGAAATGATTCTTTATTTTCCGTTTGTACTAATGTTTGGCTTTACTTTTCAGAGCCCTTTGAAGAGAGTCCTGTAGTTTTCATCTTCTATGAGCATTTGAAAATTTTCTGATTTCATGGCCTTGTATAATGTTGGACTTCTATAGCAGACACATTCGTATTTGAATAAGACAGATAATTAATTAGGATATTTCAAAATAAGTGTATCTTATTAGTAAATGGGAGAAAAGGCTCATTTTCCAACTAGTCTCACTATTTTTAATAAATAAAAAAAATAAATGGATTCAGACAAAAAAGTATGAAAGCTAAAGGCATATTAGATTTTAATGTAATGCAGATATAGCCTGCAGGGCCTAACTATTTTAGAGGACACATGAAATTTCAATACTTATCTTTGAGGTGCCATTTTGAATTCCTTTCCACTTACTTTAAAGCATTTCAGGTCTGTTTCTGCTTTAAAAACTTTAGGTCAAAATAATTTCACATGAAATTAATTTTCTTTATCCACAGGAGACCCACAGTAGCTCAAACACAGTTAGAAATTAACAGTACCTGTTTTTCTAGTATTCTATTCATTACAGATACAGATAGTTTTGATAAACTTGATATGAAAGACTGCAGATTAAAGTTTTATGTTCTTTTCTTCAAGATTTTTCTTGTTAGTGTTCAAATGTAACTGCAGTGAAAGTTTTAGTACCCACTGACTATAGTTTGAGAAATCAAAGCCTGCCCAATTAGAATGCTCAGGTTCTATTGTTCCCTCCAATGGACCATATCTGTTCTTTTGTAAGAATGCGGTGATGATGTTAAAGATCAGTGTGCTTCAGTTCTTCTAATTTGACAGTAGAAATTACCCAGGCTATGATTCAAATTGTGGCAAACTCATTTAGTTCCAAAATGAATCCTGAATTCTGTTATCTGTGTAGAATATTTCTGTATCTTTGTTTACAGGAGGTATGTGCCACCCATGCATCACTAATAGGAGGCATTCTGTACCTGAATGCATTTGAAAGCTAATTTTAATTTACTTATATTGCAGAAATTGAGAAAGAATACATTTTTACATAGTACAAGGAATCAGAAGCTGATGACTGATGATGACTTTCTCCACTATAAACTTATGTAACCTCCGTCTGCATTCCTATATTGTTGTTCATCACTTAGTCATGGCCAGCTCTTCGTGACCCCATTGACTGCACCATTTCTATATATGAATCTTTAATCAGAAAGCCTTTATACCCTGTGCAGTTAAAATATGGCATATAAGCTATTGTTTAAATAGCCTAAAACATTACTAACTGACAATCAGTAGTGTTATGAGTTTCTTCAGATTCTTTTCTTTCCTCCTTTATCTTTCTTTAAGAAATTGGGCAGGGGAAGGAGAAGGAGAGTACTGGTCAATGTTGCGTCATCTCATCCTCTGTCGTCCCCTTCTCTTCCTGCCTTCAATCTTTACTTCAATAAGCATATGAATTGAATAAGCTTGTTTAACAAATATTTCCAACCTTTTCAAGAAAGGTAGAGAACATCAATTAAAAATTTTGATTGAAAACATGATGCCAAATTTTGGTTTAAATTTCAAAATTGTGCTAAGGGACGGGGGAGCCTGGTGGGCTGCCATCTATGGGGTAGCACAGAGTCGGACATGACTGAAGCGACTTAGCAGCAGCAGCAGCAGCAAAATCATAATATATCCACATTTATTATTATTTGGAAGATGGTAGCATTTGAATTTATAAACAATTAGCATGATTTTTAAAAATAATATTTAACACTTTGTGGGTGTTCAGTCACTCAGTCGTGTCCAGCTATTTGTGTCCCTGTGGACTGTAGCCTGCCAGGCTCCTCTGTTAGTGGAATTTCCCAGGCAAGAATACTGGAGCAGGTGGCCACTTCCTACTTGAGGGTATCTTTTCCATCCGGAGATCAAACCCGCATCTCCTGGGTCTCTTGCATTGGCAGGCAGATTCTTTACCACTAGCACCACCTGAGAAGCCCATTTAACCCTTTAGCCATGACTTATTTCCCTGTGATTATGACATATGACCAATACAGCATTCCATACTTGAAAATTCTATTTTTATTTTTGTTGCCATTACTAGTCTCTTGTTACTAATATTCATTATTTTCATAATTGTTATTTCCTTAATAAAAAAAAGACCATATTTAGTTGATGCCACAGCTCTCCCTGGTGGCTCAGCTGGTAAAGACTCTGCCTGCAATGCAGGAGACCCAGTTCAGTTCCTGGATTGGGAAGATCTGCTGGAGAAGAAATAGGCTACCCACTCCAGTATCACTGGGCTTTCCTGGTGACTCAGCTGGTAAAGAATCCATCCACAATGAGGGAGACCTGGGTTCAATCCCTGGGTTGGGAAGATCCCCTGGAGAAGAGAATGGCTACCCACTCCAGTATTCTGGCCTGGAAAATTCCATGACTGTATAGCCCATGGGATTGCAAAGAGTTGGACAGAACTGAGCAACTTTCACTTTCACAGCTCTCCATTCCTTTCCAGGAAACACAAAATGGAACGTTTATAATGATTTAATTTTCTTAGAATCCCAAGAAAGTTAACTTTATATGTTTTCATGTTTAGTAGCAGGGAAGTGTTACAGAGAAAAAGATGATTGAAATATTTTTTCCAGTAACTTTGTATGCATAATATGCATAGGACTTTATATATAAATTCTCAACCCCTGGAATTCTAATGAGAAACCTCAGTCACATCCTGTAGACATGTTAAAATAGATATGGTCCTGAAATGGGCGGGCCTAATAATGAGTATACAGTGGAGTCACAGGTTAAATGTGTTCTCCCATCTAACAAGGAAAGTGAGTGAAGAGAGTATGTGTAAAGAGAGAGAGAGAGAGAGGAAAAAAAGAGGGTCCCTGAGCTAATTTTCTAGCCATCAGTCAGACTATTGTTCCTACTAAAAGAGATTGAAAGAGAGAGTGAGAGTGAGAGTTATTATAATAAATATAAAGTAGCTTTAGCCACGGGAAATTACACTTGGAAGGTCAGGGGGGAGAATCAGAGAAGGATGATGAAGGGGGTAGGGTGTGAGCAGAAATATGCAGGGTCAGGATTTTGAAGGAAGATGGAACATCACCCATGTCAATAACTGTTATCAATGTGTTACATGGTATATTAAAATAGGAAGTTTTCTAAAGGAAAATTTTTAATTTCACATTCCAAGTAAATATGTGTTCCAAGCTTGTGTGTGTGTCTGTGTGTGTGTATGTCCAGATATAGTGTCAATAGATTATCAGTGGCTATGTGCTTTATGAGGAAATTTTTCCTTTTTAAAAAACATTTTCTTTGGATATATACTAAATTGATGTGGAATAGTAAAGAGCCACTATTACTAGACGAATTCACTGTGTATATTTATTGGCCACAAATCCGTGACTTATCTATTGGACAAGTACATACAAATGAATTGTATTTTCCAAACTAATTTTTTTTAATCTGTATTGTCTATAGAACATGTAACATCTTTGAACAGAAAAGCACAGGACTCTTCTTTTGGTGTACTTATCTTGTTCATCAAATGTTTACGGTCTCAATAGCAAGAATACCATGGCAGATTCTGCCATTAAGTTAGCAAGTTAAAAATCAAACAAAATGTTTGTTGAATAGGTGGGGGCTTAGTGCTGGCGACTGGGGAAGATGAAATATGCAGAAATGCAGAAAGAACAACTATCTCTACACAAAAATAAAATATGAAAAAAAAAAGACCTTACACAAATAAAATAAACCCCTACACAAAGAAAAAAAAAAACTGAAAAAAGTAATGACTTATGTAAACTTTAGTTCAACTTACCTGACCTCAATCTTTCTCCTTTGTCATCTTTTAAATCTAGAACTTTAAAACTTCCCTAAGGGTTAGGGAAGCATCAAGATTTAGCCAAACTTTCATATTTATTTAAAATCAATTTTTCTTTTTATGAGTTTTGCATTGTACTTTTGCAAAAGCAATCAACTCAATAACAATAGTGTAATGCACTGGGTGGAATCATTAAACAACTTTAGAAAGAGAATAATACAGTAAGAATTGTGCATTTCTCTAGATGATGTATCTTGGATTATGTCCATTCAGCTGCTACACCTACTGGACTGGTTGATTGCCTTCTCCCTTGAATGCAGCGTGGTTGTTACTGAGTTGTTTTCCCACTTTATATTGGAAAAAAACAGATACAACTTTCAGTTCAATTCAGCTCAATCACTCAGTCATGTCCAGTTCTCTGTGACCCCATGAGCTGCAGCACACCAGGCCTCTCTGTCCATCACCAACTCCCGGAGTCCACCCAAGCCCATGTCCATTTAGTCAGTGATGCCATCCAACCATCTCATCCTCTGTCATCTCCTTCTCCTCCTACCCTCAACCTTTCCCAGCATCGGGGTCTTATCAAATGAGTCAGCTCTTTGCAGCAGGTGGCCAAAGTATTGGAATTTCAGCTTCAACGTCAGTCCTCCCAATGAACACCCAGGACTGATTTCCTTTAGGATGGACAGGTTGGATTTCGTTGCAGTCCAAGGGACTCTCAAGAGTCTTCTCCAACACTACAGTTCAAAATCATTAATACTTCTGCGCTCAGCTTTCTTTATAGTCCAAATCTCACATCCATACACGACTACTGGAAAAACCATAGCCTTGACTAGACAGACCTTTGTTGGCAAAGTAATGTCTCTGCTTTGTAATATGCTGCCTAGGTTGATCATAACTTTCCTTCCAAGGAGTAAGTGTATTTTAATCTCATGGCTTCAATCACCATCCGCAGTGATTTTGGAGCCCAGAAAAATAAAGTCTGACACTGTCCACTGTTTCCCCATCCCTTTGATATGAAGTGATGGGACCGGATGCCATGATCTTCGTTTTCTGAATGTTGAGTTTTAAGCCAACTTTTTCACTCTCTTTTCTCACTTTCATCAAGAGGCTTTTTATTTCCTCTTCACTTTCTGCCATAAAGGTGGTATCATCTGCATATCTGAGGTTATTGATATTTCTCCCGGCAATCTTGTTTCCAGCTTGTGCTTCTTGCAGTCCAGCATTTCTCATGATGTACTCTGCATGTAAGTTAAGTAAGCAGGGTGACAATATATAGCCTTGACGTACTCCTTTTCCTATTTGGAACCAGTCTGTTGTTCCATGTCCAGTTCTAACTGTTGCTTCCTGACCTGCATACAGGTTTCTCAAGAGGCAGATCAGGTGAAATCTTCCAAAAAGAAAAAGACCAAATTTCAGAAATCTGTACTGACACTAACAGATTTATATTTTGTATTTGCCATATACTTACATGTGCATTTATGAATGTAATTGGCATTCCTGTCAAACATCATTTTATGAGACTGGTGCAGAATTCATACCCATATGTTCAGATGGTGCCTTCTTTCTATCTAAATGTCCAGATACAATATTTCTACCTTCTTTTATAAGCTAGTATTTATATTCATTGTGCAATTAATAGATGTTTAAATTTAGTCACCAATTAAGATTCCAGAAAAATTAGAGGTCCTTCTACTTAAAATAATCAAAATATTCGCAACTTCCCTGGAGGTCTAGTAGTTCAAGACTCTGTACTTCCACTGCAGGGGGCACAGGCTAGATCCCCAGTTGAGGAACTAGGATCCCATGCACTGTGTGGAACAGTCAAAGGAAAAAAATAATAAAATAAAATTCACAAATTTGTGCACACTAGTATCAGTTCTGGATATATACATCTATTTTGGCAAATATATGTTTTTAACAAAAATTTTACCCAATCAAGAGATCATAGATCAAATTAGAAACACAAAATAACCAATACTTGAGATATAAGGGGGAAATATACAATGATCAAAATATTTATTTCCTGTTGCTGAATTTGGATTCACTTGATGACTTTAAGGTATGGATAGATCTGTGAGAAATGCAAATTAATTTCAATCACACATGTTTGGTGAGCATAAACCAAATTCCAGGCACTGTGCTAGGTATTGAGCTTGGAATAGTGATGAGTAGCATTCTGTCTTACAAAAAGATGGCCCCATAAAATCAGATATGGTTCTGAAATGTATTAGTAATAAATTGTGACTACTCAGGAAGCATTCTGTGATTTTACAAAATTATAGAACTACAATAGTTCACCTTACTCCCCATGTCAAAACTAAGGAATACATCTTATACAACAGTGAATATTTCTAAAAGCACCCCTTAAATTTTCCTTCCTAAGTATTTTCCATATGACCTAATTAATGAGTGGATAAATTTCAACTTTCATCCTAGCATTCCATCAAAAGCCTCAACAGGGCAAACTTAACTAATTTTTTTCTAAATGTCTCAGGTTAGATCAACACTTCCTCAGAACCTGTGTCTTGGTTTAATGCTTGCCTCTTTTATTCTCTTTAGCCCAGATTCCTTCACGCTTTGTACCCAAACTTAAAGTTTTCTGCTTTAATATCCTACCAATACTTAGCAGATGGATTCTAGATACTTGATGAATGAATGGTTTGTATCCTGAAATTGTTGTTGATAAATTATTGTCCAACAGTGACTGTCTCTTCCCTGAATGTCACAGGATTTGAGCATCTACCATAGGATATGGTCCATGTGTGCATGCTCAGTCACTAAGTCGTGTCCATCTCTGTGACCTCATGGACTGTAGCTACCAGGCTACCAGGCTCCACTGCACATGGGATTTCCCAGGCAAGAATACTAGAGTGGGTTACTATTTCTTTCTGCAGGGGATGTTTCTGACCCAGGGCTCAAACCCGTAGTCTCCTACATCTCCTGCACTGGTGGGCAGATTCTTTCCCTTGAACTGCCTGGAAAGCTCCTATGTGATAAAGTACCTAATTTCTTATTGTTTTCAGATACTCTGTTTTGTCTTTCTCTCCAGCTCTATCAAATATGTCTCAAGGTTAGCAAAGTTGCGTTCTAGTTTGTGTAATCCCCTTAGAGCTGGGTATAAAGTTAGTGCTTGATAAATCATGTTTATTAGCTTATTAAGCTTGGACTCATAGAAAAGTTTAAAGGAAAATGTTGTTTTGCCAACACAGTAAAAGCAGACAAAATAAATTTTAGTTCAAATCCTAAATCTATTTTTCACTAACTTAGAAACTGTCTTAATCATTGTATGCCTCATTTATTTTGTATGTTACAATGGGAATAATATCCCTTCATTTCATTGATGATATGAATCATATGATACAACATATATAAAATCCTTATCAGAGTGACTAACATGTAGAAAGGGATCAATAAATAGTAGATACCTAGTAAATATGTGTATCTTTCCCTTAGATATTCATTGACTGCAAACCATATTTAAGGTTGTTGTTGTTGTTCACTTGATAAGTCATGTCCCACTCTTTGTGACCCCGTGAACTGCAGCACACCAGGCTCCCCTGTCCTTCACTATCTCCTGGAGTTTGCTCAAACTCATGTCTATTGAGTCTGTGAGGCCATCCAATCATCTCATCATCTGTCTCCCTCTTCTTTTCCTGTCCTTAATCTTTCCCAGCATCAGAGTATTTTCCAATGAATGGAGTTTTCACGTCAGGTGGCCAAAATTTTGGAGCTTCAGCATCAATCTTTTCAATGAATATTTAGGGTTGATTTCTTTTAGGATTGACTGATTTGACCTCCTTGCTCTCCAAGGTACTCAGGAGCCTTTTCCAGCACCACAGTTCAAAAGCATCTATTCTTTGGCTCTCAGCCTTCTTTATTGTCCAACTCTCACAGCCATATAAGACTACTGGAAAAACCATAGCTTTGACTGTACGGACCTTTGTCAGCAACCTACGTGATGTCTCTGGTGATATGTTGCTGGAATGGCAGTTGCATGATGCTGGAGCCACAGGTTTGTGGCACTGGAGCAACTTTGAGGAGATACCCCATGTTCAAGGGCAAAGGAGAAGTCCCAGCAAGAATCAAACCCCATACCCACCAGAGACACTCAAGGGGCTCAAATAAACCTTGTGCACACCAGGATGCAGAGACCCCACAGAGACTGAGACAGAACTGTGTTTGAGTGTCTCCTGCGGAGGTATGGGTCAGCAGTGGACTCTGCAGGGGCAGGGGCTCTGGGTGCAGTAGACCTAGGTATGGCATAAGCTGTCTTGGAGGAGGTCACCATTAACCCCACCATAGAGCCACCAGAGCTTATGCAGGACTGGGGAAACAGACTCTTGGAAGGTACAAACAGAACCTTGTATGCATCAGGACCCAGGAGAAAGGAGCAGTGACCCCACAAGAGACTGACCCAGACTTGCCCATGAGTGTCAGGAGTCTCCAGCAGAGGTGTGGGTCGGTGGTAGCCTGCTGCCGGGTTGGGGGCACTGCATGCAGCAGTACACGCATGGTGCATTTTGAAGGAGGTCACCACTATATTCATTACCTCCACCATAGTTTGACCTCAGGTCAAATAACAGGGAAGGAACAAAAAATCAACAGAAATTTGGATTAATGATTTATTGAGCATAGCCCCACCCATCAGAACAAAATTCAGTTTCACCCTCAGTCAGTCTCTTCCATTAGGAAGCTTCCATAGGCTTATCCTTTCCCATCAGAGGGAAGAGAGAATGAAAACCACAGTCACAGAAAACTAACCAATAAGATCACATGGACTATGAACTTGTCTAAAAGGAAACTATGAGCCATGCCATGTAAGGCCACCCAAGATGGATGGGATATGGTGGAGAGTTTCTGACAAAATGTGGTCCACTGGAGAAGGGAATGGTAGACCACTTCAGTATTCTTGCCTTGAGAACCCCCTGAACAGTATGAAAAAGCAAAAATATAGGACACTGAAAGATGAACTCCCCAGGTCAGTAGGTGCCCAATATTCTACTGGAGATCAGTGGACAAATAACTCCAGAAAGAATGAAACATGGAGCCAAAGTAAAAACAATACCCAGTTATGGAGTGACTGGTGAAAGAAGCAAGGTCCAATGCTGTAAAGAGCAATATTGCATAGGAACCTGGAATGTCAGGTCCATGAATCAAGGCAAATTGGAAGTGGTCAAACAGGAGATGGCAAGAGTGAACGTCAACATTCCAGGAATCAGCTAACTAAATGGACTGGAATGGGTGAATTTAACTCAGATGAACATTATATCGACTACTGCGGGCAGAAATCCCTTAGAAGAAATGGAGTAGCCATCATAGTCAACAAAAGAGTCTGAAATGCAGTACTTGGATGCAATTTCAAAAAAGACAGAATGATCTCTGTTCATTTCCAAGGCAAACCATTCAATATCACCGTAATCCAAGTCTATGCCCCAACCAGTAATCCTGAAAAAGTTGAAGTTGAATGGTTCTATGAAGACCAACAAGACCTTCTAGAATTAACATGCAAAAAAGTTGTCCTTTTCATTATAGGAGACTAGAATGCAAAACTAGGAAGTCAAGAAATACCTGGAGTAATAGGCAAATTTAGCCTTGGAGTACAGAATGAAGCAGGGCTAAGGCTAATTGAGTTTTGCCAAGAGAAAACACTGGTCATAGCAAACAGCCTATTCCAACAACACAAGAGACAACTCTACACATGGGCATCAGCAGATGGTCAATACCAAAATCAGACTGACTATACTCTTTGCAGCTAAAGATGGAGAAGCTCTATACCATCAGCAAAAACAAGACTTGGAGCTGACTGTGGCTCAGATCATGAACTCATTGCCAAATTCAGACTTAAGTGGAAGAAAGTAGGGAAAATCACTACATTATTCAGGTATGACCTAAGACAAACCCCTTACAATTATACAGTGGAAGTGAGAAATCAATTCAAGGAATTACATCTGATAGACAGAGTGCCTAAAGACTATGGACGGAGGTTTGTGACATTGTACAGGAGGCAAGGATCAAGACCATCCCCAAGAAAAAGAAGTGCAAAAAGGCAAAATGGTTGTCTGAGGAGGTCTTACAAATAGCTGTGAAAAGAAGATAAATGAAAGGCAAAGGAGAAAAGGAAAGATATATCCATTTGAATGCAGAGTTCCAAAGAATAGCAAGAAAAGATAAGAAAGGCTTCCTCAGTGATCAATGCAAAGAAATAGAGGAAAACAACAGAATGGGAAAGACTAGAGATCTCTTCAAGAAAATTTGAGATACCAAGGGAACATTTCATACTAAGATTAGCACAATAAGGGATAGAAATGGTAGTGACCTAGCAAAAGCAAAAGATATTAAGAACAGTTGGCAAGAATATACAGAAGTGATATACAAAAAAGATTTTCATGACCCAGATAATCATGACGGTGTGATCACTCACCTAGAGCCAGACATGCTGGAATATGAATTCAAGTGGGCCTTAGGAAGCATAACTAAGAACAAAGCTAGTGGAGATGATGGAATTCCAGTAGAGCTGTTTCAAATCCTAAAAGATGATGCTGTGAAAGTGCTGCACTCAATATGCCAGCAAATATGGAAAACTCAGCAGTGGACACAGGACTGGAAAAGTTCAGTTTTCAATCCAATCCCAAAGAAAGGCAATGCCAAAGAATGCTTAAACTACCACAAAATTGCATTCATCTTACATACTAGAGAAGTAATGCTCAAAATTCTCCAAGCCAGGCTTCAGCAATACGTGAACCATGAACTTCCTGATGTTCAAGCTGGACTTAAAAAGGCAGAGGAACCAGAGATCAAATTACCAACATCCCTTGGATCACTGAAAAAGCGAGAGAGTTCCAGAAACCCATCTATTTCTGCTTTACTGATTTGCCAAAGCCTTTGACTGTGTGGATCACCACAAACTGTGGAAAATTCTTCAAGAGATAGGAATACCAAACCCCCTGACCTGCCTCCTGAGAAATCTGTGTGCAGGTCAAGAAGCAACAGTTAGAACTGCACATGAAACAGCAGACTGGTTCCAAATCGAGAAAGGATTACAACAAAACTGTATATTTTCAACCTATTTATTCAATTTATATGTAGAGTACATTATGAGAAACGCTGGGCTGGATGAAGCACAAGCTGGAATCAAGATTGCCAGAAGAAAATATCGATAACCTCAGATAGGCAGATGACACCACCCTTTTGGCAGAAAATGAACTAAAAAGCCTCTTGATGAAAGTAATAGTGAAAGAGGAGAGTGAAACAGTTGGCTTAAAACATTCAGAAAATGAAGATCATGGAATCCAGTTCCATCATTTAATGGCAAATAGATGGGAAAACAGTGGAAACAGTGACAGACTTTATTTTGGGGGCTCCAACATCACTGAAGATGATAACCTCAGCCATGAAATTAAAAGGCACTTGTTCTTTGGAAGAAAAGTTATGACTAAGCTAGACAACATACTAAAAAGCAGAGACATTACTTTGCCAACAAAGGTCTGTCTAGTCAAAGCTATGGTTTTTCCAGTAGTCATGTATGGATGTGAGAATTGGACTATAAAGAAAGCTGAGTGCTAAAGAATTGAGTGTTTTGAACTGTGATGTTGGAGAAGACTCTTGAGACTCCCTTGGACTGCAAGAAGATCCAACCAGTCCATTCTAAAGGAAATCAGTCCTGAATAGTCATTGGCAGGATTGATGCTGAAGCTGAAACTCCAAAACTTTGACCACCTGATGTGAAGAATTGACTCATTTGAAAAGGCCCTGATGTTGGACAAGATTGAAGACAGGAGGAGAACGGGATGACAGAGGATGAGATGGTTGGATGGCATCACCAACTCAATGGACATGAGTTTGAGTAAGCTCCAGGAGTCAGTGATGGACAGGGAAGCCTGGTGTGCTGCAGTCCATGGGGTCGCAAATAGTCGGACATGACTGAGCAACTGGACCGAACTGAACTGAGTGATATCTTTGCTTTTTAATATGCTCTCTACAGTTGTAATAGCTTTCCTTCCAAGGAGCAAGCGTCTTTTAATTTCATGGCTGCAGTTACAATCTGCAGCGATTTTGGAGCCCAAGAAAACAAAATCTTTCACTGTTTCCACTTTTCCCCAATCATTTGCCATGAAGTGATGGGATCAGATGCAATAATCTTTGTTTTTTGAATGTTGATTGTTAAACCAGCTTTTTCACTCTCCTTTTCCACCCTCATCAGGAGGCTGTTTAGTTTCTCTTCCCTTCCTGCCGTTAGGGTGGTATCATCTGCATATCTGTGGTTGTTAATATTTCTCTAAGCAACCTTGGTTTCAGGTACTGCTGGTTTTTTTCAAATTTACTGTTTTGAACACCAGCACCTTCAAAGAGAGGTTAAAGAAATTATCACATTGAAAGGAAAAAAAATTTTTAATATAAAAAATTTTGAATACACAGAGAATATTAACTCCTATTTCTCTGAATCATAGTTTGAAAGGAAGAAGACCAACTGTAGTATGGAGACCATACTTTGGCTATTGAAAGGGCATGCTGACAGTGAATTAAAATTGTAAAGCTTTATTTCCTAGAAATTCTGTTTAATTCTGAACACAATCTATGTATATGCGAGAGATGGAGGTGAAGCCTTATCTAAAGGCAGTAGCCTAGGGAAGATAGCCACTTGGAGAATATTTTAAACATGCAAACTCCAAAAGGTCTTTATTCCAGCAAATGAGATGCATGATTTTTCATAAGCTTAATTCCTTCTGTAAAATGTTACCATCTATGAGTTAATAAACATGCAATATCTCCTCACATGGCTTATGAGATTTGTTTTTCTCCCCTTATGTATGGATCAAAAATTTATCAGATCCTTGTTGTCACATGCATAACACAGTACAAAATTAATTAGGTAGGCAAAAATTGTTAGTGAAATATTCAAAATCTTGAGGTAGGGCTATTACCAAATGTGAGACTCATATCAACCCAACTGAAATAACCAGTTCCAGATTCAGTTCTTTTTGATGACCTATTCCCCCTAAAAGTTTTGTGGTAGTAGTAGCCAATAGCTCTGTTCTTCATTATGATTGTCTCAACTTACTGCCCTGAAGAGATGAGGGATACAAGAGGTGTTAATCCATGAAACAAAAATTCCCAGTGATTTGCACCAGAACTAAAGAGTAGACCCCTCCCACTTGATTCTCTGTAAGTAATTTTCTTGATAAAGTACAGTCCTTATGGAGACAGAGAAATATGCTAGTACATCCAAGGACAAGCCTACAAATGTTCTCTTAGTATGATTTGGGTAATACCAACTAAAGTAAAGGAATTCTGCTTCCATTTGTGTGTCTGAGAGTTCATTAGATCAATATTTTCAATGGTGCCAAGGAGGAAAATGAGTAAGTGATACAACCGTAATTACTTATTCAAGCACAGTCACTAACCATCACACTACAACACTGATAGGAAAATCTATAGTTTACCTTCAGAATTTTACATTTCAACAAAGTCTGGTTGCAGAGAAAAAGTTATGAGAAATAGTTTTGCCACTTCTTAGAAGGGTCTAGAACTACTGAAATGTTTAATAGCTCTTTGTATCTTAATTTGAAAAGTGTTAGCCAACATTCTTTCTCAACCTCCCTAACTTCCACTCACCTTTCATTCCTTATCAAAAATTAAAATGTAGCTTCTTCTTCTTTTTTTTCTTTTTTTTTTTTTTTTTGTACCTTCAAGGAAACTCCACACAAAATCCAGGAAAATGGCCCTGGCTTTGAGGAAAAAGAGAATGTTTTCAAATACCAGTCTTCCTATGCTGATCTTCTCTCTTTCCATAGTTAGTGAAAACAGTAACAATATTTATGAGGTTCCTCATAGCAAGCTGCTATTCTTCTGCAGCTGAACACGCAAACACTTTGTTTTCCTGTGCAACAGTGCAACCTAGTGGATGAAAACAGTCCCATCCTTCAGAACCAAGGAAGGTGGGCAATGAAAGCTATTTAAGAGATTTTGTTGTTTGAAAATCACTTCTGAACTGCCGACACATGTCACTTTTTACAGTGGTGAAAAAGAGAAAAATTCCCACACTGCTTGTATATGATGGAGATACAGCTGATCTCATGAACTATTTAGAAAAAAAAATCTACTTATTAAAGTTAACAACCAAATGCTCAAATGAATGTTTTAGAGATGAGGTGTCCTTTCTAACATCTTCATTTTATAATACTGAATATACTATTCACAATAAAAATAACCACAATTCCTAAACCACTTACTTAATAATCTTTCTATTAACCCCTGCATGTTCTAGTCTAGCAGCAACTGTGTGAGTGTGTATTTGTGTACAATATAATCCATGTCTCAAAATACATTGTGTGACTCTGTATATATGTGTGTGTGTGTGTGTGTGTGTGCATGCATAGAGAGAGAAATAGATGATAGATTGCAAATATGTAAGCATATATACTGTACTTACCCTCAAACATAATAATTTTTTTTTTCATTAAGTGGCAATTTAGAACAGAAAGCTCATTTTAGTGTCTACATAAATTAAAATCAATGTCCCTGAATAAGAAGATGAGGTCTTCATATAGCTTCCTTATTTTTTTAAAACCATTCATTATTCCATTTCAGGATAACTCCTAAAAGCTAAATACTTAATAGTTCTTTCATGTTGATTTGCTTCCATTTATTGCTTCTGTTAAACCATCAAACAAGCTCATTTTGTCACTGTTTCTTTTTAATCTACTAAGCTTTAAGTGGGTTTTCAAATACATATTTAAAATTAAAACGTAAATATGGAGTACAGAGTTCTACAGAGAAAGGTAAAACGCCTTCTCAGAAGCCATGCATAAAAAGTCAACAATTTTGCTTTGGAAGAACATGATGGAGCAAACATCATTCACGCTTCTTGTTTATAGGATGTGCTAGGGTAAGAATTAAATGTAATTTAGTGAGACAATAAAATCCTCTCAACTTCTGTGCTGTTGTGTTAGGGATGGATTTGGGGATGATTAAATGAGTAAATCACACAGATCTGAAACATTTTTTCTCCTTTCTTTCTTTCCTTTTTTTTACACCTCCTTAGATGGCATCTTGATCGTGCTTGCACTATGAACACAAAAGGCCTATAGGTCAGACCTGAAATTATAGCTAAACCTCAACTCCTGAGGTACACAGGCTGTTTATATCGATGAAAATTTATGATCTCTATACCCTAAATCCCCGGCCTCTCTTTTACATTGACTTCTTTACTATTTGCTGCTTTATTTTATGGTGATCCCTTGCCCTCTATAAATATATCACGGTTACTTAACCCCAGATCCCACCCCCAGCCTTCAGGACTTCAGAAAGGATCTATTTGTTACTTATTCTGCTACCGGGTGTTTCATAATCCTCCACATTAGCAGCTATTATTTTATAGCAGTTAACATTTTCTAAATTTTCATCATCTCTTGACTGTTAGCCCTCTAACTGCTTAATAATTCCAGTCTTAGAACTGCTGTGTAGAGATTATGCTGAAGTAGAAATTTTTTCCTTAAGCTCATACAATGATTGAAGTATTTTCTATTAAATATTTATCTGTAGAAAACTGAATAAATTTAACTACAAAAATTACATTTAGGCAAGCTTAATTGCCTTGTGTTACTTTATATAAAATTTATAAAAACCTGACCTAATCTTAAAAACATGCCTCTGAGTAATTAAAGTTTTCTATGGGTTAGATTCTAATAATTATCTTGTTTTGACTGAACTCCTTATTAGAATCCAAAAAAATAAAGCTGGAAAATAATAAGAGATTATAGATTTGGAAAAGCTATTGTCTGATGTTAAAATTGTTAAGAAAATATGAGTCAGTATTATGCAAATTCTGACCTAATCCCAGCAGCATTCTGATAGGTAATTGTATTTTTTCTTTAAAGGAGGACAGACCCTACAATAATTATGCCTTGTTAGTGTCCACATTGCTACATTTTTGATTTATGTATTTTTCTGGGAGTTGACAGATAAGCAAGAAAAATTGACATATTATAAACTAATAAAAATAAATAATATCAGAATCTGCCTAGCAGCAGTCTACATTGGGAAGTTAAATCAACATATTAATCACACAATTTTTTTTGAGCAAAACATAGTGTGTACAAATTTTTTTAATGACATAGATCAAATAAAACTAAGTATTCAAATTGCTATCTGTGTGTATGTTTGTGCACGTGTGTGTGATTTCTAAGGTAAATCATTCACAGTATGCCAAAGCCATTTTTGTTTTATAGCCTTCTCTGGCATTTTTAGGAAGTCAAGACTTTAGTGATCTCTGTGTACATATTTCTATATGTAATATTCCTATTTGATATAGTATATCCAGGCTTTCTCCAAAGAACATTACTTAATGGCAATTTGATTAGTCCACTTTTTTTTGGTTTTTGCTAAAATTCTTATTATTTAGAATCCTGCTGTTTGAAAGCTTTACATTATTTTCTATTAAATACCAGAAAAAAGTATAAAATTTTCAGGCTATGGCAAAAGCTAGTGCTAAGAGTCATACTTTACCACCACAGGCTAGACAAATTGACAAAAGAAATATGACTTCCATGAGCCTAAGGTTTGGTGTGTGTGTTAGTCGCTCAGTCATGTCCAACCATTTGACACCCCATGAACTATATCCCACCAGGCTCCTCTGTCCGTGGAATTCTCCAAGCAAGAATACTCTAGTGGGTTGCCATTTCCTTCTCCAGGGGATCTTCTTGACCCAGGGATTGAACCCAGGTCTCCTGCATTGCAGGCAGATTCTTTACCATCTGAGCAATTAGAGAGGGTTTGGTAGAAACTGGCAATTGACAGTATATAGCACGGATGATGAAAACCAATGAGTTGTAAAGGTCATCCTTTTCTTCCAACTTTGTATACTTTACAAACAACACATTTTGTTGGTATATGCTTGCTTGTGTGCATGCGTACTAAGTCATTTCAGTCGTGTCAGCATCTTTGCAACTCTATGGACTGTAACCTGCCAGGCTCCTCATTCCATGGGATTCTCCAGGCAAGAATACTGGAGGGGGTTGCTATGCCCTCCTCGAGGATGGTATATGCTTAGTTTCCTTTAAATATAACCTGCATTTACAAACAAATGCTTCAGGAGCAATCAGTCAATATCATTGACCAATAGATTGATTGATTATCATAATTTCTCTGTTATTCAAACTAAAACTAAACAGTCTGATATCAGAATTTCAATAATTTTCTATTGCTGGACTCAGATCTTCAAAGCAAGCTGGATAATCAGTCTTTAGAAATGCAATGAAAGACAGACAATTTTTCCCACTATTTATAAGGATGTATGCATGCTCAGTTGCTGAGTCAGTTGTGTCTGACTCTCTGCGACCCCATGGGCTATAGCCAGGCTCCTCTGTCCATGGAATTTGTTTATATGGATATGACCAACATAATCCCAGAAAACACTACAGCCTTCAACAGGGCATGGAAAACATCCACATGATATCCCCCAGTTCCATGGTTATCAACCTGGAAAACTAATCTTCTCAAATATGTATAAATCCTAAAATTTAACAAGCTTAACCTGAGGTTAACAAATTCTCTAAGCAATGGAGCCTAGTTGATCATGGCCTACAGAGTCTTTTCCTCTTAACAAACAAGTTTACACAGTCTTGGTCAAGGAAACAGCTCAGTATCTAGCAACCTATAGAACTATAATAAAGGTTTTCTAAAATTACCTCTAATTACACAGGGTACATCCATATAATCAAGAGTCCTCAAATGATTTCCTCTTTACACACTGTTATTTTATAAGTATAAAATGTTCTATAAAACCTTTTCTGAAATATGTAGCTAAGAAACCTGTCTATAAATCATCCAAGAAAGGTAGACCAATAAAGCATTGATTTTTATGAAAATCATCATATAGTATCTAGCAATTGAGTGCAGATAATTTAAATGGAACCTCAGGAGAAACCTACTAATTATCCTCATCTCAAGAAAATAGCATCCAATGACTATACTAAACCAGATAAAAGATATAACCAATAAATCTACTAAGAACTTTTAGAGCCTACAACATGTGCCATTGTTTCAACAACCAACTCCAGGAAATTTTGAATTGAACAGAGCCGTAGAAAAATCACAGTTTGTTTTACACACAGATACATTAGGTTGTATATATATAAGTATGCATATATATGATGCATAGTAGATTTGTACATATGTTATACATATATGTGTGTGTAGTAGTTCTGAACATAAATATATAGCTGAGGACATGTGATAGGTATGAAAGTAAGAAAAACACTACTATATATATATATATATTAAGTTTCTAGTCAGTTTCATTTAAAATTTTTTATTTAATATAATAAATTATTTTAAATAAATATTTAATTAAATACTTCATTCACATTATATATTTAATCCTTAATTTTCAAATCTACCATAGAGCCTTAAATACTTGTTTTACTATCAATGATTAGCTCTGGCTGAATTATTTTTGTGTGCTCATATACAGATTTACCATTAGGTAACTTCTAAACACAAGTATATGATTCTCACATTGATAGAAGAGATAGGTTTTTTCCTAATCTTGGAGCACTCTTCCTTCAGTGCCCCACATCCAAAGAGCGGTAGCTGTATGGGCGCAGGAGGGCTGAGTGGAGCTACTCCATGTTCAAAGTCAGGAGGGGTGGCAGTGAGGAGATACCCCCTCATCAAAGGTAAGGAGCAGCAGCTGTGCTTTGCTGGAGCAGCCATGAAGAGATACCCCATGTCCAAGGCAAAAGAAACCCAAGTAAGATGGTAGGTGTTGCAAGAGGGCATCAGAGGGCAGACACACTGAAAGCATACTCACAGAAAACTAGTCAATCTAATCACACTAGGACCACAGCCTTGTCTAACTCAATGAAACTAAGCCATGCCCTGTGGGGCCACCCAAGAGGGCGGGTCATGGTGGAGAGGTCTGACAGAATGTGGTCCACTGGAAAAGGGAATGGCAAACCACTTCAGTATTCTTGCCTTGAGAACCCCATGAACAGTATGAAAAGGCAAAATGATAGGATACTGAAAGAGGAACTCCCCAGGTTGGTAGGTGCCCAATATGCTACTGGAGATCAGTGGAGAAATAACTCCAGAAAGAATGAAACATGGAGCCAAAGCAAAAACAATACCCAGTTGTAGATGTGACTGGTGAAAGAAGCAAGGTCCAATGCTGTAAGAGCAATATTGCATAGGAACCTGGAATGTTAGGTCCATGAATCAAGGCAAATAGGAAGTGGTCAAACAAGAGATGGCAAGAGTGAATGTCCACGTTCTAGGAATCAGCGAACTAAAATGGACTGGAATGGGTGAATTTAACTCAGATGACCATTATATCAACTACTGTAGGCAGCAATCCCTTAAAAGAAATGGAGTAGCCATCATGGTCAACAAGAGTCTGAAATGCAGTACTTGGATGCAATCCCAAAAACAACAGAATGACCTCTGTTCATTTCCAAGGCAAACGAATCAATATCACAGTAATCCAAGTCTATGCCCCAACCAGTAAAGCTGAAGAAGCTGAAGTTGAATGGTTCTATGAAGACCTATAAGACCTTTTAGAACTAACACCCAAAAAAGATGTCCTTCTCATTTAATGGGACTGGAATGCAAAAGTAGGAGTCAAGAAACACCTGGAGTACAGGCAAATTTGGCCTTGGAATGTGGAATGAAGCAGGGCAAAGACTAACAGAGTTTTGCCAAGAGAACACATTGGTCATAGCAAACACCCTCCTCCAACAACACAAGAGAAGACTATACACATGGACATCACCAGATGGTCAACACCAAAATCAGATTGATTATATTCTTTGCAGCCAAAGATGGAGAAGCTCTATATAGTCAACAAAAACAAGACCAATAGCTGACTATGGCTCAGACCATGAACTCCTTATTGCCAAATTCAGACTCAAATTGAAGAAACTAGGGGAAACCACTAGACCATTCAGGTAAGACCTAAATCAAATTCCTTATGATTATACGCTGGAAGTGAGAAATAGATTTAAGGGCCTAGATCTGATAGATAGAGTGCCTGATGAACTACGGAATGAGGTTCATTACATTGTACAAGAGACAGGGATCAAGATCATCCCCATGGAAAAGAAATGCAAAAAAGCAAAATGGCTCTCTGGGGAGGCCTTACAAGTAGCTGTGAAAAGAAGAGAAGCAAAAAGCAAAGGAGAAAAGGAAAGATATAAGCATCTGAATGCAGAGTTCCATAGAATAGCAAGAAGAGATAAGAAAGCCTTCCTCTGTGATCAATGCAAAGAAATAGAGGAAAACAACAGGATGGGAAAGACTAAAGATCTTTTCAAGAAAATTAGAGATATGAAGGGAATATTTCATGCAAAGATGGGTTCGATAAAGGACAGAAATGGTATGGACCTAACAAAAGCAGAAGATATTAAGAGGTGGCAAGAATACACAGAAGAACTGTACAAAAAAAGATCTTCAAGACCCAGATAATCACGATGGTGTGATCACTCACCTACAGCCAGACATCCTGGAATGTGAAAGCAAGTGGGCCTTAGAAAGCATCACTATGAACAAAGCTGGTGGAGGTGATGGAATTCCAGTTGAGTTATTTCAAATCCAGGAAGATGATGCTGTGAAAGTGCTGCGCTTAATATGCCAGCAAATTTGAAAAACTCAGCAGTGGCTACAGGACTGGAAAATGTCAGTTTTCATTCCAATCCTGAAGAAAGGCAATGCCAAAGAATGCTCAAACTACCGCACAATTGCACTCATCTCTCACGCTAGTAAAGTAATGCTCAAAATTCTCCAAGCTAGGCTTCAGCAATATGTGAACGGTGAACTTCCAGATGTTCAAGGTGGTTTTAGAAAAGGCAGAGGAACCAGAGATCAAATTGCCAACATCCCTTGGATCATGGACAAAGCCAGAGAGTTCCAGAAAAACATCTATTTCTGCTTTATTGACTATGCCAAAGCCTTTGACTGTGTGGATCACAATAAACTGTGGAAAATTCTGAAAGAGATGGGAATACCAGACCACCTGACCTGCCTCTTGAGAAACCTGTATTCAGGTCAGGAAGCAACAGTTAGAACTGGACGTGGAACAACAGACTGGTTCCAAACAGAAAAAGGACTACATCAAGGCTGTATATTGTCACCCTGCTTATTTACCTTATATGCAGAGTACATCATGAGAAATACTGGGCTGGAAGAAGCACAAGCTGGAATCAAGATTGCCAGGAGAAATATCAGTCACCTCAGATATGCAGATGGCATCACCTTTATGGCAGAAAGTGAAGAGGAACTAAAAAGCTTCTTGAAGAAAGTGGAAAAAGAGAGTGAAAATGTTGGCTTAAAGCTCAACATTCAGAAAACAAAGATCATGGCATCCAGTCCCATCGCTTCATGGGAAATAGATGGGGAAACAGTGGAAACAGTGTCAGACTTTATTTTTTTGGGCTCCCTAATCACTGCAGATGGTGATTGCAGCCATGAAATTAAAAGACGCTTGCTCCTTGCAGGAAAGTTATGACCAACTTAGATAACATATTCTAAAGCAGAGACATCACTTTGCCAACAAATGTCTGTCTAGTCAAGGCGATGGTTTTTCCAGTGGTCATGTATGGATGTGAGAGTTGGACTATAAAGAGAGCTGAGTGCCGAAGAATTGATGCTTTTGAACTGTGGTGTTGGAGAAGATTCTTGAGAGCCCCTTGGACTGCAAGGAGATCCAACCAGTCCATCCTAAAGGAGATCAGTCCTGGGTGTTCTTTGGAAGGACTGATGCTAAAGCTGAAACTCCAGTACTTTGGCCACTTCATGCGAAGAGTTGACTCATTGGAAAACATTCTGATGCTGGGAGGGATTGGGGGCAGGAGGAAAAGGGGATGACAGAGGATGAGATGGCTGGATGGCATCACCGACTCGATGGATGTGAGTCTGAGTGAACTCCAGGAGTTGGTGATGGATAGGGAGGCCTGGTGTGCTGCTATTCACGGGGTCACAAAGAGTTGGACACGACTGTGTGACTGAAATGAACTGAACTGATAGATAGAAAACTGACTAATAATTGTATATGTACACTTAGCAACATTTCTGAGCACCTGCTCCTAATCAAGCACTTTGTATCACTTTTCATTTGATAACCAAAAATAGTATTCAAGAAGGTGCCAATATCCCCATTTTATAGATGACAAAGATTATCAAGAATTAAAATATCTTCCCCAGTGAGAATTTCAAACCATTTCTGTTAAATAGTATTCCAGTTAGAGTCCTTTGTGGCTTCCATGGTGGCTCAGATGATAAAGAATCTACCTGCAATATAGGAGAGATGCAGGTTGGATCCCTGGGTTGGGAAGATCCCCTGGAGGACGGTTGGCAACCCACTCCAGTACACTTGCCTGGAGAATCACGGGGACAGAAGATTCTGATGGGCACAAAGAGTCAGACACAACTAAGCAACTAACACTAGAGTTCTTTGGATCGAACGCACTAGGTATTGTCTCTGCCTACATTAAGCAAATGGTAATTTTTAAAAGAAAATTAAGTTCTCAGATAATTCACCAAAACTTCGAGGGAAAAAGACTTGGAAGTAAGAAGTCAAAATGTTCTCATGAATGAAACAGAAATCATGTGCCCCTGCTTGGAAAGAGTCAGAACTCCAAATATTGAGATCAACCCTGGTATTTCTTTGGAAGGAATGATGCTAAAGCTGAACTCCAGCACTTTGGCCACCTCATGCGAAGAGTTGACTCATTGGAAAAGATTCTGATGCTGGGAGAGACTGGGGCGGGAGGAGAAGGGGACGACCCAGGATGACATGGCTGGATGGCATCACAGAATCGATGGACGTGAGTCTGAGTGAACTCCGGGAGATGGTGATGGACAGGGAGGCCTGGCATGCTGCGATTCATGGGGTCGCAAAGAGTCGGACATGACTGAGCGACTGAATTGAACTGAACTGAACTCATTGTCTCTGACCAAGTTTTAAGATCGAAGAAGGGAGCATCCAATTTACCTACACTGTCTTTCATGCCCTCTGCTTGTTGATGCCCTTAATTACAGACTGACTGTGAGATAATGAAATGAGAAAATGTAATTCTAGTGATAGGAAATTAGATTGAAAAGGAATGAAAATGAAGGATAGGCAGCCAAAAAGATAAAGAAAAACACTAACCAAAGCAACAAAAGACAAAGAAAATAAATCTCTATAGTCTTTGAGATTATACTCGTATGCAGGAAAATGGTCCTGCTTTGTGAAATCCAGTCATTGTGAGTGATGGTTGTAAGTGACTTTCTAACTGCAGAAAGAATCACATTCAAATAAAATAAATAGGGGCATCTCTGTTAGCTCAGTGGTTAAGATTCTGTGCTCCTGTTGCAGAGGGCACAAGTTCAATCCCTGATCAGGAAACTGAGACGCTGCAAAAAGACTAGTTGAATTAATAATTTTTTAAAAATTCATAATAAATAAACATATATTAGAATCTCCACAATTTTTGTTGTTTCAAATATTTGTTAAATGAGTTGTGCATAGAAACATGTATATCTGTGGCTGATTAATGTTGATGTATGGCAAAAGCCATCACATTGTAATTTTCCTCCAATTAACATAAAAAAGTAAAGAAAACAAAAAAGAAATGCAACAATAATAACCAAAAAGACGTTATGAAAAAGAATGTGTAATTGAGCTGAAATATAAGAAGACACACCTCTGGATTATAATCAACAAATAATAAAATATACATCTAAGAGTTTAAACATTTGACCTCCCCTACCTGGTGGTAGCTGAATTAGGGAGATTTGGTCATTTAAATATTTAGCAAATGTTCCACATTTAAATAAATGTGGATCACTTTGTTGCCTGTGCAGGATGTCTCCTATTTTCCCCTCCAGATTTACCATCCATCATCTCCAATGTGCTTCCTGGTTCCCAAATTCATTTCATATCAAAATTGCACCTTACTTGTATTCTAAGACTATTTAAATTTTACAACTTTTGTCTTCGATCTGGATATATTTTCCCTAATGAATTAGTTGTCTTTACCATCCATATTCTCTGTACTAATCTCTTAGGAAAAAAAAAATGTATTCTTTTCCTCTGAAGATATTCTTGTGTCTGGTATGAGTTTAGTAGAGGATAAGCCCTTAAGAAAGCTCAAACTTTTTGCTTATCTGGAATCTTATAGACGAGTCCACAACGTCACAAGATTTCTTGGAGTTAGACACTTTGTTGATAGAGAAATCCTCCTAATACACTTGCCCAAATCTTCCATGCTGAATGCAAGTGTTTTCTCTTACTACAATGTCAGTATAGAGTGAAAACAAATTTTCAGTGTATATCACAGCCAGCTTTTAAATCTCTTCACTTAAAGATGAGGCAAGTCACATTAAAAAAAAAAAATTCAACCACCAAAATATTGGAAACAGCTAAACATCAGTATGCCTGCAATGAATCTGCCTGCAAGGCAGGAGACCAGGGTTTGATTCCTGGGTCAGAAAGACCACCTGGAGAGGGGAATGGCAACCACTTCAGTATTCTTGCCTGGAGAATCCCATGGAGGGACAAGCCTGGTGGGCTAGAGTCCATGGGGTTGCAGAATCGGACACGACTGAGTGATTTTCACTACTATTAATCCATCAGTCACAGCCTTGGTGAACAAAGAAGTTTCATACTGTAGTTTGAAAAATTACAAATACCAGAAGAAAAGAATGTAACAGTAAATAGGTTTGTGTCTTTAATAAAGCCTGGGGTAAATTTGCAATACTTTGGCCACTTGATGTGAAGAACTGACTCATTTGAAAAGACCCTGATGCTGGGAAAGATTGAAGGTGGGAGGAGAAGGGGATGACAGAGGATGAGATGGTTAGATGGCATCACCGACTCAATGGACATGAGTTCAAGTAAACTCCGAAAGTTGGTGATGGACAGGGAGGCCTAGCATGCTGCAGTCCATGGGGTCGCAAAGAGTCGGACACAACTGAGCGACTGAACTGAACTGAAGGTTGCATAGTCAAAGGGGTAATTTCAACCATATGCTATTTGTGAAATGGAACAAATCAGAAATCAGTAAACAGTATGAAACAGGGAGATGTTTTCAGCTTTGTCTACTTTAGAAAGCAATAGCGAGTGAAGCTTTTAAAAGTATTTTATTTTTTAGAAAAATTCTAGGAAGAGCAGAGTTTAGTTGAAGAACTGTTTACTAGAAGTCCAAATTCCAAAATTCCTAACTTCACTTAAGAAATCTCTGTAATAAATCTATGGAAAGTAATGTAAAATCATGGGATTCAACGTTCATTTCCAGCATTTATTGGCTGTGTGAAGTCACATTTTTTGAATTTCATTCTGCTCATTCATAAGACGGGATTAAAAAGAGTGACCTCACAGGATGACTATGAAAGTTAACACGAGATGACTGAAAAGACTAGATCAGCATTGCTTGGCAGAGTAGCCAACCACTAGCCACATCAGGCTACTGAGCATTGGAAATGCATTAGCCAGAACTGAGTTGTGCTCTAAGTGTGAAATATATATCAGATTTCAAAGACCTAGTATGTAAAAAAGAATGTAAACTACACCATTAATAAATAAATGCTGAAATGATACTACATTGGAAAAATGTTAAAATAAATTTTGCCCTTTTTCATTTTGATGTTTTTTCCTTTATTTATTTTTAATTGAAGGATAATTACAATATTTTGTTGGTTTCTGCCATACAGTAACACATTTTCATGTTTTAAAATGGAGCTAATAGAATTTAAAAGTATCTACATGGATCACTTAATAATTCCAAAGGACAGCACTAATCTAAATGAATCCCTCGTGGCCTTCCTTGGTGGTTCAATGGTAAAGAATCCCCCAGCCAATGCAGGAGACCTGGGTTCAATCCCTGGTCTGGGAAGATCTCACATGCTGTGGAGCAACTAAGCTCCTGTGCCACAATTATTGAGCCTGGGAGCTACAACTATTGAGCCCATGTGCTGCGACTACTGATACCTGCTCTAGAGTTCACACACCATAACTAGAGAGTAGCCCCGGCTAGCTGCAACTAGAGGAAAGCCTGTGCAGCATCAAAGACCCAGCATTGCCAAAATAAATAAGCAAGTAAAAATAATTTTAAAATAAAATAAATTAATGTCTAGTATGTATATGTTTACAAATACTTTCATTAATAGCAATAATTTGGGAGCTGGAGCAGATTTCATTAATTTCATGTCCTTATTCTGAGGTCTGTGAATTTATCTGGTGACCAATAAAGATGTATTATGAAGCAAGCATCTTCTGTTGAAAAAGTTTAGAAACAAAGGAGATTCGATTGGCTGAGCCATATACATCACAGCAAAAGGAGTCTATTTTGATATTTTTTAGGGAATAAAAGGAGAAAGTTTTAAAAGGTAAAATTGAGACATAAGGTATCTACCAAAAATTAAAATCAATGACTTATTTGAAGTTTATATGTCATATTTATATGTATCATATTTATTTTGTAGATTTATTATACTAACCTGAATGAGAAGACTCTGATAATCAACAAAATATTTGAAGTATCCCAATACTTACGTGCATTTCTGCATGTACTGAAAAAAACAACATGCCCAAAACAAATCTTGAATATTAGAAAAGTGGATAATATTGGATAAGAATCTGTATAAAAGTGATCCTAAATTCAAGTCAAAATTATTGATGAAATGCACATCAAATCTAGATGTTCATCTATCTTTACTGTAGACACACCACATTGTCCTTTTATTTACTATTTTCTATAAGGCTGCTGAAGCACCCTATCCATATGCTTTTTACATCTTTTACTGTTTTTAGCCTGGTGTTTAGTAAGCTATATCCTATTATAGCTTCCCTCTTGGTTCTTAGGTCTTAGGTAAAGACTGGTATTCATTGCTTCTTGGAACTGCCGTTGAACTTAATATGGAGCTATAGGAATTAGAGAGTCGCAAAAAATCATATTCTATGAGTGCATGAACTATTTTATTCTAACCTAAGATAATATTTCCTTATTAAACCTTCTAATTTATTAGTAATCCTGAGTGTGATAACTGGGCCTGAAATCTTGCAAATACAACATAATTCTAAATCACTCATTATATATCAATATCAACCAAATATAAAATTTCAAAAAGCTCTATCTTGCTTGATATCAGAATCAAGAGCTGAAAGTATAGTTATCTTTCAAGGTTAAGCTATGCTTTGGTTTCGTGTTTTCCTCTTCTACTCACTCACCTCCCAACAAAGTTGACCTATGTGAGGTTTTTCCTATTTTAACTCAACTGGGCTTTTCCATTTCTAGGATATCCTTATATATTACCTAATCTTCAGAAGAGATTTCATTAGGTTATATTTTTGATGTGCATTGTGCAAGCGCACTATTTGTACTGTAGTATTCATTCTAAAATACATATTCACATGACAGCCCATAATATCCTTGAAACAGCCATTACATTCTGTCAAATAAATAATGCGCATTTTAAAGATGGTCTTTATGTGCGATGACTCTCTTGCATTTTCATGAGGCAGATTTTTCTTTTATTCTTTAAGAAAGAAAAGCACACAAAGGAAATGAACATGCAGGAAAATATGTTAAGGTAAAAGTGACACAAACCAGAAAATTCAAGCATCCTTTAGTTTCTTGCTCTTTCTACCGCTCCACCGTTTTCCCCATAACATTTTATGAGGAAAAAAAAAAAAAAAGAAAAAGACTTATGGAACTTGCATCACTTTCTGTAATCTTCTATGTGTGGATATTTGGAAATAAAAATAAGTCGTTTTGTGTATTTTTGTAACGTTAATAAAGTTTGCGTTTAAAAGGTGACTTTTTCTTTCAAAATTCGAGTTTCTTGGCAAATATGCCTATTTAACAAAATGGACGTTACAGCAGAGTTCATAACTCATATTCTTGTTATTATAAAATGGCAGATTCTTCTTTCACTTGTGAATGTCAAGTATATATCAATGCACACTGATTTTCCACAAAAGTTACCTCAACTCACAAGGGAAAATGTTTAACATTCTTTCATGTTTTGATCTCTTATTGGTGGCTTTAATGGCTTCTGGGAAAATAAGAAAAATGAAAAACATTTATTGCATGTATTCTATGCGCCAAGTACCATGCTATACTTGTTTTTATATTTTCAAATTTAACCCTCAAGACAGCTCTGCAAGGTGGTTATAATTATTATTAATATGAGTGTTGTTAATAATAAAATTACTATTAATATCTGTTAATAATTTATAAGAAGTACTGATGAACAATGTCCAACTTCATAACCTAAGCTCAAACGAATGAAAATAAGTATATAATGCTGACCTCAGCCCAGGTGACACTGTGTTATTACAATTTTTATGTATGAGATGGACATATTTGATAACATGGTCGAGTGACATTATTTTCTTATAAAATGTCTTCATTGTACTACAATTATCCTTTGCTAGTCAAAATTTTTTCAGAGACTCAGATAATAGTTCTTATGAAACAAAACCACTGATGAAACCAAGAAAGTTTTACTTAGACTTCTATGTGACAGTTGTAAGCCTTTTATTTTTGTGAACTAGCTTTTTTCCTACAATTCAATATATTCTCCCAAATCAACTCGAAATAGTAAGAATTACCCATTAAATGGCTGAGGTTTCACATTACTTTTTTAAAAGCATAGAATAATATCAGGAAGGAAATTTATTGGGTATCAAGTCTAACTTTTATGAGAAATGTGCAACACTGGAATGTTATGTAGAACATAAGTATACTGTGGACTTCAGCAGCATAAAAGCTAAAAGGTTAGACAAAAGTCAAGATTGTTCATACCCAAAACAATGTGACAACTAAGAGTTTTGTAAACAGACACTGTTCAATCTGTTAAAAATCATTATTCATCACAATAAGCATGGCGATATCAAAAATGGTGTCACTACTACCATTTATATTTAAATTAAAGTTAGTAAAAATTAAATAAAATTTTAAAATGAATTCCTCAGTCATGTTAGCCACATTTCAAGGACTTAAAAGTTACCTATAGCTAGTGGTTCCCATATTGGACACACAGATTATTCAGCATTTCCATCACCACAGAAATTTCTCTTGGACAGTGTCTTTAATTAATCAATAAGGCCGATAATAATTCCCTTGGACATCTATAAGTGAGTCCACAAGTTTTAAGACACAATTGTGTTTTTATCAAAAGAGAATACATTAAATTTTTACTGTCATAAGGACTGAACCACACACTCAAAATCTGACAACGTATTTTTTAAAATTTGGATATATAAAGCAATTGTATTAACAGAAACACTCTAATTCATTTATATGCTTTGATACTTGCAATCAATGATGTTAAAGAGAAATTTGTAAATTACTTTTTCAACTTCAAATTGGTTTCCTTCTTTGTCAATTGTTTACCTTCCCCCATGTAATCATGTGAAATATTGCATATTCATACACAAAAGGTGAAGAGAAATAAAAGAATCTGATTTTAAAATGTCAACAAATAAAAATTTAATAGCTCCCTTTCCTTCTAACATTTTTTTTTAAGTATGTTTTGGTGTTTGCAAAATGAAAACATCTGATGTTCATATAAGGCAGAAAATGTTTTTGCGTTATCCTGGTTTCAGTAGAACAACTGGAGCTAGTAATTATTACCAGGATAATGAGATGGTAGCTTTAATAAATAAATGTGGTATTCACAATATATTTAGATAATAGTAATGATAGGCTCATTAGCCAGTAAGCTACATGAGGCAAGATACCATGTATTAATTCATTGATTGTTTTATCCATCCATTTGCTTATTAAATAAAATATAGTTTGAATAACAAAAATGTATCAGCCACAGATATTCTAGATAATACAAACAGAGCAATAAACAAGATGCAACACCTTTTCCCCAAAGATCTTACATTCTAGTGAAAAAGAAGCATAATAAAAACTAATGTCAGATATTAAGAAGGATCACAAAGATAGTGTAGGTGGGAAAAAATACATTAGAAAGGATAAATAGAAAACACCTTGCTGAGGAGGAGAAATTATTTTTCTAAAAAATAGATGATGAGGAAGTGTCTTTGGAAAACAAGTGATTCTGTAAAGGAAACAAGCAAGAAAGACAGAAATTGGTTTGACAAATCAAGGGGGAAAACGAGGCCAGTTTAGTAAAGCATGGGAAACAGAGTGGGATGATAAGACATGTTTTCTCATCATTTTTATTTATAATGCCTGAAATAGTGCAAATCAAAGAACTGAACAACCAAAAAGTGCACGTATGATGTTAGCATATTAAAAATATCTGACTTCTCTTAAAATGTAAAATATTTTATTCTAAAAATAAGGTGTGTGTGTCGTAAAAAGTTATATTAAATGCAAAAGATCTTAAGACCTTTTGTCATATAGACACTATGACAAGTTGAAGAGAAGGAAATGAGCAATTCCAATAGATTTAAAATAACTTTTGAATTTGAAGGTCTACAACAATAATAAAATTAATAATATTATATAGGAAAATTTCCCAGATTCCAAGTATCTATTACTTCCTCCAATCAACTCCCATTCTTTCAGGTAGGAAGTACTAAGAAATCCCAAATGACATTAGTCTTATAAGCAATAGGTTCCAACAAGGCCAAACACAAGATAAAATGGCATTCTTTTCCTTTTCCTCCCTTGGAAACAGGATCCAAACATTAAACATGTGACACTGATGATGGAGGAAATGAACGTTCCCATAAAACCAAAGCATGCATCCTGTTTTATTATGTGTTTGAGCACATTATCTAGGATCATTGTTTTAATGACAGAAGTAGAATAAAATTAATACATAGTCTAAAAACATCTTTTGCAAAGATTGCCATTGATGGGTTTTCTATGTAAATGTTTCTTGTCCTCATGACAAAATAGAAACATTAGAATTGACTTGCTGGGACATGTAAAGATCCTAGCTAAGTCTATTTAAGACCTATCGTGATCTTGTACAAGCCATTGGTTCATAATCCACTTCTAATATCAAAGTCGTAAACAACATATACAATCACCTCATCTTTATTCTTGTTCAGCTGTAAAAGCATCAAGTATCAATACTAGTGCTATGTATAGACAGGCAGATATTATGTGTAATATTAAGATATACACAACTTTATTCTTATCCTTTTGCATTTTTTTAATTGTTATAAAGTTAATAAAAAATTCTGTGTGACAAAAGCTTACAATCAGAAAGGACATAAAGTTTGTTGATGTAAGTGTGAAACTGTGACTTTATAGTTAATCTAGATAGAAAGCTTTCAGGCACTGGGAAAATAATATACACTGATTTTTAGAAAATATAATCTCAAACTATTTCCTTATATAATTTTGAAATATGCAAAATCAAAATATGGTCAAATTAATAAAATTCTGAATAGTATTTATTTTCTTAAGATATCTCACCATTTAAACAGATATACCAAAATTCAGAATTCATAGCTTGAGAAGATATGATGTATGTACTTAAAGTATAAAATTCATAAAAGTATAATATTTATTATAATGCAATTATATTAAATTACTTTAGAAAAAGAAAGCATCACAACTTTACGTATATAAGAAACCAGAAGTTGAAATCCATGTTTGAGAGAATGCACCTTCCTACAACATTGAAATGATGGGTATCTGCTTGTGTCATGTAAATATATTTTGCAGTTCATTGTTTGGCTCCTGTTATGTTTACAACAGCCCAAGAGGAGTTAACCAATAAATTAATAAAATAGAATTATGTTCTGGTCAGAGGTTTGTTCTGCATGTGTGTGACTGGCATCATTTTTCTCATAATAGACTTTAATTCTAAAAAGTGATGCATTGTTTTGGTCCTAGGACTTTATTTTCTAGACAGGAAAAAAGGATAATGGTTCTTTATTCAACTACTATAATTGATTTTAAATTAATAGTGACTGTTCCTCAAGGATCTCCAAGAGCTAAACATGGTAAGCTATTAAGTACTAATCAATTTGGTAATAAATAAAAAGTCTTTGGTATTAAATTAACCTACAACAGCATTTGAATGATATAATAAAATAAGCCCTTCAAATTAGTTTATCTATCATACATGACTAATATGTTTCCAATTCTGTAACTAATTATTTACATGTATAATGTATAACATGAGCAAATATCATATTGTATTAAGATCAATAGTATTTACTGATGAGTAGACAAAGACTATTATATTTTAGTGGATTAAACATTTGCACTTCAACAAATAGAATCATTGGATTTGGATTTTAGAAGATATTTAGTTGTAGAATATACCTTTGAGAAATGTTTATCTTTGGAAAGAATACTGAACTAAGATCAGGATTCCTGGGT
This sequence comes from Ovis canadensis, assembly GCF_042477335.2. Classification (NCBI taxonomy): domain Eukaryota; kingdom Metazoa; phylum Chordata; class Mammalia; order Artiodactyla; family Bovidae; genus Ovis; species Ovis canadensis. Next base: position 64,633,373 of record NC_091253.1, read on the forward strand.
TTTAATTTTTTGGCTCTGTCACTAGTAACTCTGTGAGCTTGAGGAATTAAGTTCAATTCAATTCAATATCACTTCATTAAATATTTATGGAACTACCTCTTTTGTGCAAGGATGGGGAGACCAACACATATCTGAAGGCAGAGGGGAGGAATCCAGTAGAGAACAAAAGATTAAAGATGTTAGCAAGGAGAATAATTGATGTAATAAGAGTCTGAGACAGAGGATAAGATAAAGAGCACATATCTAAGGGTTAGTCTCTGTAAAGAAAAGGAGCAGGACTTCCTAAGAGATAAGAGCTCAAAGGAAATATAAACTCGAGATAAAGAGATGTTTTGAGGTAGAGAGAAGGCAGATCTGGGACTCTCACATTGGATTGATTTTTGTCTTAGTTCAGAAGGTGTTGAAGTCATCTGTTGAGGTCAAATGCCACTTGGAATGTTGAACTAGTGAAGAACTTTGCAGTAGAGAATGCAATAAAGAGGAAAATGAGGCACCAAAAATTGCCAACAAGCACTAAGGGTTGGGCATTGATTAAGTAACATGATTTGGTGTTAGCTGCAATCAGTTTCACAGCCTTCTCCGTTAAAGCTGAGTCAAAAGCAACCTATAAAGCATGAGACAGTCAGAAATTCCCAGTTCTACTGAAAGCACAAAATGAGGGAAGGCCAAAGAATGGATGGCAATTTGCAGTTAGTTTGTGAATTTAGTTTAGTAGTGAAGTCATTGAAATGACAGATTACAATGTCAAATCTAAGGAGGAAAATAAAATTTGAGCTGGAAAAAATGGCCTGAAAAAAATGAGAGAGTTTTGGAAACATGCTACAAGATTAAAAAAAAACAAACAACTGAGTGAGATTCAATTCATGTTTGCATGTATGCTCAGTCACTCAGTCATGTCCGACTATTTAGACCATAACCAGCCAGGCTCCATGTCTATGAGGCTTTTTATTTTATTTTTATTTATTTCAGGACTTTTTATTTGTTGTTGTAATTGACAAAAGTCATGCCTATCAACATTAAGCAAAACGGAATGTTTTAATAAGATTGCTTAACTGAAGTCTGGAGAAAAGGCAGTCTGGCCTTTCAAGTTGAGGGAATCAGGCAGAGCAATAGTATATTATACTATACTCTATCTAATTGTAGATACATTCCCAAGTTTAGCTCTTTGTGCTTTGTTGGGGTCACAGGAATGGTAAACATAAAAAATGATTGCTGGGGACTTCCTTGGTGGTCCAGTGGTTAGGACTCCATGCTCCCAATGCAGCAGGTTGAATCCCTGGTTGGGGAACTAAAATCCCACATGCTGTGCATGGTCTGGCCTAAGACATAAAATAAATAAATAAAGATTAAAGTTTATTTTTAAAAATGCTGGCTAGGTTTCCCATTCTGAATGAAGGGAACAGTTGTGGGGACTAACCTGCACCCAACAGCACCCTAGAAAGGGCCCCTGTCAAAAACTAACACACATAGACTTAGAATAGGATAAAAGAAGACTATAATTAGAGTTCAGTTGAATAGCTACTCCATGGTGTCTATGTTTTCCAGCATATTGTTTATTTTTGCACAATTATATGATGTTCTGTCAATTATGCAAAGGAGTTAACTTATATCTTTAAATTTATACTTTTATTTTACTTAGCATTCACTATTTTTTGTTGTTTTTCCTCTCTCTCTCTCTCTGTTGTTCTCTCCCCTATCTATAAACAAATAATTTTAAGAAGCAACGGTTTACTTCTGTCTAGTGAACACATCCCAGAGAAGGCAATGGCACCCCACTCCAGTACTCTTGCCTGGAAAATTCCACGGATAGAGGAGCCTGGTAGGCTGCAGTTCATGGGGTTGCTGAGTCGGACATGACTGAGTGATTACACTTTCACTTTTCACTTTCATGCTTTGGAGAAGGAAATGGCAACCCACTCCAGTGTTCTTGCCTGGAGAATCCCAGGGACGGGGGAGCCTGGTGGGCTGCCGTCTATGGGGTGGCACAGAGTTGGACACAACTGAAGCGACTTAGCATCAGCAGTGAACACATCCATTCAGAGGGAAAAAGTACATGAGGAAGCACAAAGCTTATACACTGCATTGTATATTAAAATAAAATGACTTCAAGACTTATTTACTTCTAATGTATCTCTCTTTTATACACAATTCTAATAGATCTTTCTAAAAATCTATTAGATCTCAGAATAGAATTGGTGGCTAGATTTGGTTATTGTTGCCACAGTCAGGACCATGGCAATAAAAAGATATTAGGTGAGTCTGGTTCTAGCTGGTTTTAGAACAGGGAGAGGAACCAGAGATCAAATTGCCAGCATCTGCTGGATCATTGAAAAAGCAAGAGAGTTCCAGAAAAGCATCTATTTCTGCTTTACTGACTATGCCAAAGCCTTTGACTGTGTGGATCACAATAAACTGTGGAAAATTCTGAAAGAGATGGGAATACAAGACCACCTGACCTGCCTCTTGAGAAACCTATATACAGGTCAGAAAGCAACAGGTAGAACTGGACATGGAACAACAGACTGGTTCCAAATAGGAAAAGGAGTACTTCAGGCTGTATATTGTCACCCTGCTTATTTAACTTATATGCAGAGTACATCATGAGAAACGCTGGGCTGGAAGAAGCACAAGATGGAATCAAGATTGCTGGGAGAAATATCAATAACCTCAGATATGCAGATGACACCACCCTTATGGCAGAAGTTGAAGAGGAACTAAGAAGCCTCTTGGTGAAAGTGAAAGAGGAGAATGAAACAGTTGGCTTAAAGCTCAACATTCAGAAAACGAAGATCATGGCATCCAGTCCCATCACTTCATGGGAAATAGATAGGGAAACAGTGGAAACAGTGTCAGTCTTGATTTTTTGGGGCTCCAAAATCACTGCAGATGGTGATTGCAGTCATGAAATTAAAAGACGCTTACTGCTTGGAAGGAAAGTTATGACCAACCTAGATAGCATATTCAAAAGCAGAGACATTACTTTGCCAACAAAGGTCCGTCTAGTCAAGGCTATGGTTTTTCCTGTGGTCATGTATGGATATGAGTGTTGGACTGTGAAGAAAGCTGAGCACCGAAGAAGTGATGCTTTTGCACTGTGGTGTTGGAGAAGACTCTTGAGAGTCCCTTGGACTGCAAGGAGATCCAACCAATCCATCCTAAAGGAAATCAGTCCTGGGTGTTCTTTGGAAGGAATGATGCTAAAGCTGAAACTCCAGTACTTTGGCCACCTCATGCGAAGAGTTGACTCATTGGAAAAGACTCTGATACTGGGAGGGATTGGGGGCAGGAGGAGAAGGGGATGTCAGAGGATGAGATGGCTGGATGGCATCACCAATTTGATGGATACAAGTCTGAGTGAACTCCCGGAGTTGGTGATGGACAGAGAGGCCTGGCATGCTGTGATTCATGGGGTCACAAAGAGTCGGACACGACTGAGTGACTGAACTAAACTGAACTGAACTGAGGAGAGTCTGACACAAAAGAGACAGAAGTGAATAGAATGTGGACAAAAAGTCTCCCAAATCTCAATAACGTCACAGTGCATCATTGTGCTAAGCACAACATAATTACTATTAATCATTATTGATTATGTCCCTTAAGTATTCTAACATACTTTAAATGTATTATCTCATACAATCTTACTTTATTGTAGGCACAATCTTTAGTTCTGTTTTCAGGTCAATGAAAACACAGAATTTAACCAACCTAAAAAGGTTACACAAAGTAAGTAGGTACCCACAGGATTTAAACATGGAAAGACTGATTCTAAATACCATTTTAACAACTACACCAGCGGTATTCACTCTGATTATCTAAATTAGTCAAAAAATAGAATATTAAAGCCATTAACCTAAATGTAAAACAAAAACTATAAAACTTCTAGAAAATATTGGGTTTGGCAATGACTTTTTAGATATAACACCAAAAGTACAATATAAGAAAGAAAGAATTGATAAAGTGAACTTCATTAAAGTTAAATATTTCTGCTCTACGAAAGATTCTCAGGAAAGAATGAAAATACAAACAATAGACAGGGATAAAATCTTAGCAAAACACATTTCTGATAAAGCATAATATGCTTTAAATAACTTTAAAATTCAACAACAAAAAAAACAAAGAACTCCATTAAAAAGTGGTCAAAAGATCCAAAAAGCACCTTGATATCTAAAACACTGACAACGCTGGGGACCTCTCTGGTCTCCAGTGGTTAAGACACTGTGCTGCCGCTGCAGGAAGCAGTTCTTCCCAGGCCAGGGAACAAGTGAGGTGCAGCGTAAATAAACAAACAAGAACATTGACAACTCCAAACGCTGACAAAGGTGTGGAGCAACAGGAACACTCATTCATTGCCAGTGAAATTGCACTATGGTACAGCCTTGTTGGAAACAGTCTGCCCATTTTTTAGAAAGCCATACATTCTTCCCATGTAATCTAGCAGTTGTACAGCTTGTTATTTATTCATATGAGTATGTCCACACAAAAATCTGCACGTGGATGTTGGTGGAAGCTTTATTTGTAATTACCAAAACATGGAAGTAACCATTCTATCTTTCAGTGTAGGTGAATGTATAAACCAACAGTGATGCATCCATATAATAAAATATTATACAGCACTGAAAAGACATAAGCTATCAAGCCATAAAGAACCTGTAATGCATATTGTTAAATGAAATAAGACAATTGGAAAAGCTACATACCATATGATTCCACCTCTACTGCATTCTGGAAAAGGCAACTATGAAGACAGTGGCAAGATCAGCAGTTGCTGGGGTTTGCGGAAAGGAGCTGGGAGAGATAACTAGGTAGAACATGGAAATTTCAGGAAAATGAAACTATTCTGTGTGAGACTGGAATGGTAGGTACATGACATTTACATTTGGCAAATCCTGTATGATTGTATGACACAGAGTGAAACAATGTAAACTATAGCCTTTAATAATAATATATCAATATTTGTTCATCTATTATACACACTAATGTAAGATGTTAATAAGAGAGGGAACTTGGGAGGAAAGGGAAAATATGGAAACCTCCTATACTCTCTGCTCACTTTTCTTGTCAACCTAAAACTGCTCTAAAAACTAAAGGCACTATTAAAAAAAATTCTTATGTAGCATGCTCATTTGTCAAACCAATTGCACTGTGAGCTTAGAAATAAATAGAGCACCGTATAGAGGAATTAAATTCTAAAGAGAAGTCCATAAGTTTACAATAGGTAAGCTTGATTCTCAAGCTTATATCTGTGAAATGAAAATAACATTGTATCTCATACCTAATTCAATGGTTTTATGTGAGAATCAAATATACATCTATGAGAATCAACTTGGAAAACTAAGCTGTAATAAATGCATGTCATTAAAATATAAATGTTTATATATATTATTTATGTTCACTTATATTTTTTATTATTTACATTATTTACCTACTGTTAAAACTACAAAATGGGGTAGGATCTTTGGCTTTAAATTGAATCTCAATTATATGATAGGAGTTGAGAAGTGGATTTTGTTAGAAATTTAGTAACTCAAGGAGAGGATATATATATATACATTTATGACTGATTCATATTGTTGTACAGCAGAAACCAACACAACATTGTAAAGCAATTTCCCTCCAATTAAAAATAAAGTAATAAATTAAAAAGAAGATAAAAAAGCTGAATAAAATCTTGCACAATAAAAAACAATTTAGTGACATTCCTTAGTTTAAAAGCTTGTCCAGAAAAAGCAGTTCAAAAACTGCCCATTTTTCAGTTAAAAATAAGCATTCTCACTTAAAATTCAAAGACCAAAAATAAAAAATATAAAATAAAAATCTTTTGCTTTTGCATCATATGACATATGAACCGTGTAGCTTTTGAGCAGATATCACTATCAGACTGAATGGTCTGGATGTCCTCACTACATATGATGAACTTTGTATTACATAGTCTTCTGCCAAAGCAGGTGGGATTGTTAACAGGAATTTGTATTAGTATTTAAGCCATCAAAATGGAGCAGAGGGCAGGGCATGAGGGATAGCTACCCTAATCAGAGCCAAGTACACAGTGTTGATCTTGAGTGTCTTTGAAGAACAAAGTAGGAAGATGGTCAGAAATGATAGATAAGGTGGGCTTGAAGAAAAGGGCACTGATACCCTGGAGGGAACTTGGTTGAGCATTTTCATCATTAACTTTTGGCCTCAGACTAGTCTTCCCCAGGAATGGTCTCAGATGCCCTCTAGCAACTTCATCCTCTGATAATAACATGCATTGTAAGAGAATGGGACCTGAGGGCAGTTTCTTTTTCCTCTTTTTCTTTCTTCCTTTCTCTCTATCCTTCCTTCCTTCCTTTCCATTTGTCTTTCTCCTTTTGTCTCTATCTTGTTCTTTCTTCCATTTTTCCTTTTCTTCTTTCAAAATCATTTGTTAATTGAGTGTCTACTTTGTGATAGCACTGCTACCTGCTGAGTTTTAAGCTGTTAGTGATATAAGGAAATCCTGAGTGGCAAGTGATAAAGCTCTACAGAGGCAGAGAGATTATAGGAGCACTTGAGAGGAATTAAATATAGGGTGTTCCCTGAGTCTTGAAGGACAGAATGAGCTATGGACTTTGGGGGATAAGGAGGAGGACGAAGAGGGGAAGAAAATAACTTCAAGTAGAAGAGTAAATGTCATGCATTTCCAGTATGGCTAGAGAATGTTTATTAAGCAGTGGAAAGTCAGAGAAACAGGTCAAGGTTAAACAACAAAGTGTCCTGTGACAAGAGAAAGAAGGTTGTCAAATCCAATTATAGTTCTCACAGCAGGACTATAGGAGAGCCAAAGTCCTGTGGGGTTCAGAAGGGACCATAAGGGCGACAAGTCAGTTCAGGACTTAACTCTGTAAAACACTATACCTAAAATGAAATCTATAATACCTAATTCAGTCCATTCAATAACACTAAAAACAATGATAATCTCATTATCATCCCTTTTAAAGAACTAAAGAAATTTAAAGATCAGCTTTCTTAATTTTCTCACAGTTACAATGTTAGAGGATTCAAACTCAGGCCTTGCTAACTTCTGAGACACAGTCACCAATCACTTAAAACAAGCTTGGAAAATTTATAGCTGTATTCATTTTCACTTGACGACAGATAAACATATTTATATTCATTTCTAAGTGATTGATACATGTGTAAATATTCAACAGTTGAAGATTTAAGAAAAGATTGGAGTGAAGACTAAAATATTAATAAAACAGGTATATTGGGATTATAAATCAGCGAAACTGACTTAAAAATGATTTAAATATAGATGCATGCTCAGTCAGTCAGTCATGTCTGACTTTTGGGACCCCGTGGACTGTAGTCCACCAGGCTCCTTTGCCATGGAGTTTTCCAGGCAAGAATACTGGAATGGATTGCCATTTTCTCTTCCTGACCCAGGGATTGAACCCATGTGTCCTGCATCTCCTGCATTGCAGGCAGATTCTTTATTGCTGAGCCACCTGAGAATTCCCTTAAACATAAAAATGAATTGCTTAATGACAACAGTTGTCAGTTTTCCACATTTCAGATCATAAGTATTTCTTGTGAGTTTTTACTATTTTGGCAGGGGGTAGGGGGGATCCTCCATCTGTATTTTCTGTAAATCCTTTCATATATTAGAAATAAATTTATCATTTCCTAAATCATTAATATCGCAATATTCCTAATCACGCAATATTTTGTCATATTTTCTAGACCTTTGGACCATACCCATTTGTACCTTCATCCCCACTGAGATTTTTCTGAAGTCCACCGAAGCTCCTTTTATGTTCGCTCACATCATCAGTCAGGGATCCATGAGTCAATAAGGTAGTAAAAATCACACATATGGTAAAAAAAAACAAAAACATTTTTTTTCTCCTTTGTGCCTTATTCTCTATTGTTTTGAGAACATCAATTTTGTGCTTGTTAATTCTCAAAACACAAGTTATTTTTAAAATTATAAAATTACCATGATATCATACAAAATGCATATTTTATCTTAAAATATAGAGAATATACCCATAGTCACTTCTAACTTGGAGAAGGAAATGGCAACCCACTCCAGTATTCTTGCCTGGGGAATCCCAGGGACAGAGGAGCCTGGTGGGCTGCTATCCAGGGGTCACACAGAGGCGGGCACAACTGAGGCGACTTAGCAGCAGCAGCAGCAGCACTTCTAACTCTCTTTACGCTATTAATAGACAGTGCAGTGCATATGCATACAAACACACACAAACACATCTTTAGAATATTTTATTATAACATTTGATTATAATGAGTGAACTCCAGGAGACGGTGATGGACAGGGAGGCCTGGCATGCTGCGATTCATGGGGTCGCAAAGAGTCGGACACAACTGAGCGACTGAACTGAACTGAACTGATGAATCAGAGTGTTTGTTTACAGGTCATCAAGTGACTATGGGATTATCCTGAAATACCTATCCTGAACGGGATACATTGCAGATCTTTACAAGCCCAAATCTCCAAGGGCTTACTGAGTGGCATATTTAACTGCTTGACATTCAGTGAAACATTGCATTAGGATATTGATACTCTTCATGGCAAATCAATGGGCATAGAAATGCAGTATTTGTTAAATCCACCCCTCTTAGCATATACAATCTCTCCTGAAAGTGGCCAGTCTACTATAATATGTGAATGGCTTTTTAAAGCCTCTACTTAGACACCAACTCAGGTACAATGCTCCATAGGGTTGAGGTGCTCTACTACAGGGTGGCATATAGACACTGACCTAATGGCTTCTATGATGGTGCTATGGGCTGAAATTTCCCCAAAATTCATGTGCTGACACCCTAACACCCACTGTGATCACATTTGGAGATATGGGTTTTTAGGATGTAATTAGGGCTTCCCAGATGGCACTAGTTGTAAAGAACCTGGCTGCCAATTAAGGAGACATAAGAGACACAAGTTCAGTCAGGAAGATCCCCTGGAGGAGGGCATGGCAGTTCACTCCAGTATTCTTGCCTGGAGAATCCCATGGACAGAGGAGCCTGACTGGCTATAGTCCATGGGGTCACAAAGAGTCAGACAGAACTGAAGTGGCAAGGTTAGATAAGGTCAGAAGAGTATTGTTCTAATTCCATAGGATTGATAGCCTTATAAGAAGGGTAAGGGAGATAGATCTCTCTCTTTTCACACACACACACACACACACACACACACACACACACACTGAGGAAAATTTTGTGAGGACACAGTGAGAAGGTGGCTATTTGTAAGCTAGGAAGAGAGTTTTAATCAGGAACGGAATTAGCCTACATCTTGATCTGGGACTCCAGCACTACAAGACAATAAATTTCTGTTGTTCAAGTCACCTAGTTCGTAGTATTCTGTTACGGCAATCAATCCACACTGACTATGATGAAAGAATTGAAGTTTCCAGGTGAGGTAATAATAGTGAATGGACCATTTCAGCAACCATGTCCCAAAAAGGGAAAAGCTATTAAGGGCTCACTGTTCTAGGAAAGCAGGTCTAATTCACTGCATAGGGAAGACTCTCTACATTAGAAGCAGCACAGCTGGAGGTGAGATTAAAGTGGAACGGGTAGGAGAGAAAGTTAATGATAATTATTACATATATTCATGGATCAGTTACAGCAGTAAAGAATACCACCTGTGAAATAATTCTCTAGTCTCAGGTCGGTTTTAGAGACTACCACTGGTTATCACTTTGAAGGATGAAACTAATAAGTGCAGGGCAAGTGAATCTGAGTGGCTGTTGAGGGAGTGGGGTATATGCTTCTGATGCTCCATACCACGCCACTTGGGCTCAGCTCCCATTTCACTGGCAGTTCCAGTGTATCTTGACAAAATGCCACGTTGAGTGTCTGTCACTTCTGCCTACTTTTTGCTCAAGTTTAACTTGAAGGCCACAGATGCTCACTGGGTGTGTTTGTTGCTCAGTTGTGTCCGGCTCTTTGCGACCCCATGGACTGTACCCTGCCAGGCTCTTCTGTCTGTGGTGTCAGCAGGCAAGAATGCTAGCATAGTTTGCCATTTCCTTCTCCAGGGGAACTTCCCAACCCAGGTTTTGAAGCTGAGTCTCACATTGCAGGCAGATTCTTTACTGTCTGAGCCGCCAGGGAGGCCCCTACAGATGCTCACTCTGCTTTAACTAGGATCAGGTCATTTGGACAAAAGAGTTAACACAATTGGAGGCAAATCTTGACCAAAGGATAAACACTCTAATCTCTTCCTCTTTTTGAAGCAGTAATTCTGAGGTATGTTCTATTGGTCCTCAATATCCCAATGAGATAGACACACAGTGGTCCACAGTGATAACTAGCATAATAAAGTTTGCCTTGATGGCTTTTCTCCTTCCTTGTTTTACACCTTTTTCTTCTTCACATCTTCTCAAATAAACTACCTGAATCTAAGACTTTGTCTCAAGCCTTGGTTTTAGAAGAACCTATACTAAGACCTCTGGAACATTAAAGCCTTCAAGCTTGTAAATAACAGTTTAAAGGGTTTCTTCCTTCTTTTGTAAAACAAAATAAAGGTAAGATGGTGTTTAGGCTTCAGAATTTCATCTTTAACCGTAAATCTCAGCTCTCCAAATATTGGGAACAATTTACATTACTTCATATTTTTCCAAACTAAAGACTTCTCTTAAAATGTTGGAGCATCCCCAAGAAGCTTATATCATCTGTAAATATTAGGCGTGTCTTGTTTCTCTATGTGTAGAGTTGTACCATTTCTTTATTCTTTAATGTAGTACATATATATGTTCTTGGCTTTTAAAAACGTTGGCATTATTGCATTTTATCTTTATACTAATTAAGCTACCTTAATTCAAATACCATCTCTAAAAACTATCACTGTCCAGTGCTCACTCTTGTAATAGCTATTCTCTGGTACACCTCATAGAGTTTTACCTTGCATATGTACAGTTCAGCCTTCTGCCAAAGACCCTTGAGAATCTTATATAAACTTCCGGGCTCTTTTCCTACATACGTCTCTCCTCCCTAGTTCCTGCTCTAAAAACTCACCATTTCTTCAGCTCCAAAATCTAATTTCTGCCTCTTCAGCTCATTTTGATTTGCTCAGACCCTTACTAATTGCATTATAATTAGGAAAATATCCCGGGAAGAAAGCTCAGGCAAATGTGGGGCTTACTCTGTTTCTTTCTCTTCTTTCAAGAATCAGCCCTTGTATGTCATATTTTCCAGTGCAGGTTGAAACAGTGGACTTGTGCATTTTGTCTGTTTTATGGCTGGTTGCAGCAGGACAAGTTCACATCAGTTATCCTGTCGTGGAGAATAGTAGAAATTACTGTTAAGGCATATTACAAAGTAAAATGTTATCAAAACCCTAGCTGCCTTTTTATATATTTGATTGCAGCACACTCTATGTGGTGACAGTCATCTCACAGTACTTTTTAAGAAACATATAGCTATCTAGACTTAATTTTTAGAATTCAGAATTTTTTATATTAATAATTCTGTTGGCAAGTCATTCCCAGATCTCTTTTTCCTGAGTTCAGTCAAAGATGGCTGATTTGGTTTTACTACAAGGTTCAGCCTTGCATATAATTTAATTATCTTATGTTGCTTTGGCTTAAACTTTTATCAATATTCACTTATTTTTTCCCATTGCATATGAGAAATGGTTGAATCTTTCAATCCTGAATGTTTCAGAATTTCTGAATGGTCTACTTTCTCTTTTATCTCCTTGCAACTTTCCCACTCACCCAATCCCAGTTCTTTTCTCAGATCATCTCTTTCTTTTACAATCAGTAGTAACTAAGTATGCTAATAGCATCTGTTCCCCAACCTCTTCACGTGGAAATATAAACTGACTTGGTATTTTTTGTTGGTCAGCACTTATACTAAATATCCTACTACCGCATACCATGTGCTGTCATTTTTCAACCTCCAGTTGTAGTTTTCTCACCATGTTCCATCTGCCCTTATAATCTAAGTCATATCACTTATTTTTTGTCAGTATTCTTACACTGGCATCCCACTTCTAGTGCAAATTTCTGTGTCAATTTTTCCATATGAAATGTTTCCTTAAACCCATAATCCTAAAATCTCAGTAGATTTTTTTTTACAATAGTGTATGTGTTCATGCTCAGTCAATCTGACTCTGTGATCCTATGGACTATAGCCCACCAGGCTCCTCTGTCTGTGGGATTCTCCAGACAAGAATGTTAGAGTAGGCTGCCATTTCCTCCCCCTGGAGATATTCCTGACCCAGGGATTGAACCCACATCTCTGATGTCTCCTGCATTGGCAGGTGGATTCTTTGCCACTGAGCCACCTGGAAAGCTCCCTTTTTACAATACAGTTTTCCCTTAGCCAATATATACAAGAGGCATGTCGGCTGTAGTTCTCAATGTTCTTCTCTTTAGGAACCAAGATGAAAAGCCAGAACTAATCTATGACAACACCATTGTATTAAGGCAATGAGAAGACAGATATGAAGAAATCATGCATTGGCTCTTTAAACTTCTGCTCAGAAGTAACAAAGTCACTTACACTTATGTTTCATTTTCTGATTAATTGCCATAATCAAGTCCAATGTAAACAGAATGAAAACTATAATCCTTACGTAGCAAAGACTCCATGGTAAAGGACTTTGAATGAAGGGGCCCAGACAAAAAGACAAGGTATATTTTGAAAAATAATTAAATGTATCATGCTGGATTTATGTTTAAAAAGAATCTCTTTGGTTGATGTATTGATAACAAAGTTTAAGAAGGTGAGGTAATCTGTTAGAAGAGTATTTAATAATCCAGGTAATATAATGAAGACCTTAAGAAAGCTGTGGCTAAAGTTGAAGATGAGGTTGGTTTCTGGATATGATTTTAAGACAGAGTCAGTGGGATTTATTGACTTATTACTTATAAAGCATCTGTAGAAAATAGGACGAAGGTAACTTCAATGTTTAGGCTTAATCTTAGTACCCAGACTTGATCAAACTTCAAGGTCTGAGAACTCAGTCCTCAAGACCCTCCTTGACTGCAATATTTACCAAGTTCCAAAAACCACCTTCAGATTTGATAATCTGCTAGGAGTCATAGAACTCACTGAAAAGCTATGATACTCACAATATCAGTTTACTATAGGAAAAAGGAACAGATAAAATTCAGCCAGATGAAGAACATAGGGCAGAGTCTGGCAGAGTTCCATATACAAAGCTTTCACTGTCCTGATGGGGTCAGAATTCATTACACTAGTGGCTTCAGTGTATGACACTGCTGAGTCTTGCCAATATGGAAGCTTACCTGGATTTTGGTGTTGAGTCTTTAATTGCAGGCTCCTTTATTTGCTCATGATAGATTGTCCATGTTGTTGTTTTCAGTCTCCAGGTCATCTGACAACAAATGAACTAAAAGCCTCTACTCCAAATTACATGGTTTATCTTAATGATAGGTCATCATCCACCCTGTCGGATGATATATTCAATCATTTGCCCAAAGATACTCCTATCATGAATAACATATGTTACCTATTAGAAGCTAAGGGCAAAGGGAAGACCTTACTTTTGGCAAATCCAAATTCTTATCTACATGTATTCCTATTTTCAAACTAATTATTCTGTATTCAATCATATACTTCTCACCACAGACCAATTAGAGGGCCATCAGCTTTATGCACTATAACTTCGTAACAAAACAGAGGAATAAATCTTGTTGTGATAGCCATAATATTGAGAACAAATGTTATAAAAGAAATCTAGGAGATAATTTGAGAGATAGCAACTGTTTTCTAGGTGATTCATACTTTAGCAGACTTATGCCAGATGGCTTTATGAGAAGGTGGCATTTAACCTGAGTCTTAAAGAACAAGAACTGAAAATCGAGGAGAAGAAACATTTTAAACATGAGTAAAGAAAAAAATTAGAATAAAAATGAAGCTAGTGTGGCTGGATCACAGTAAACTAAGATTGAGAAATATGAGATTAGAATGGAAAGCAAAACAGAAATCAAGTTACATAGGGCTGTAACAGACATTGTGAGTGCTCATATGTCGAACACCTACTGTGTCTGTGTTCAGGCTTTGAGAGCCTATATCTACATTTCTGTGCCTGGGAGATATTTGTAACAGCTACAGGTATGTAGAATAGCACCTATACTCCATCACTCTCTAGTCAATGACTGAGAAAATACGTATCCATTTTACCTCCCTTCTGAAGGTTGGGAGAGCTGGTAACACTGTAATGTGTTGTTTGTACTAGTTTCTGAAGTGAATCTGGGGCTTCCCTAGTAGTTCAGCTGGTAAAGAATCCAGCTGCAATGTGGGAGACCTGGGTTCGATCCCTAGGTTGGGAAGATCCTCTGGAGAAGGGAATGGCTATCCACCCCAGTATTCTGGCCTGCAGAATTCCGTAGACTGCATAGGCCATGGGGTCGCAAAGAGTCAGACATGACTGAGCGACTTTCACAAAGTTAACCTGTGGGGGAAGTTCCAGTCTTCCTTCTTTTCTCTGGATTTTCACACACACTTTGTTGGACACTTCCCTTTCTGGTGCTGTATCCCACTCATCTACAAGTAATTCTAGTACTTCAAAAAAATTACAAAACAAACAACTATTAATTGTTTGACTTCTTGTCCCTGAGTGGTGGGGACAGAAGGAATCCAAACTAACACAAAGACGGGAAAAAAAAGAAAACCATGGAAGGATTTTAAACAATGGAATAACAACATCTAATAATTTTTTTTTAATTGCTCTGACCTCTGTGTAAAAGGCATTACTAGAGACAAAGGTAGAAGCAGAGACACTTGAGAGCTGTTACAATACTTGAGTACATGATGATAGTGATTTAGAAGAGTATGAGGACAGAGGAGATAAACAGAATCAGGAAACTCAAAATATATTTTGAAAATTGAACTGATGGGACAGCTTGTTGGGTTGGATCTGTTGAGTTTAGAAAATGGAATAAATGAAAATTAGAAAATGGAAGTATTTATTCTTGCATTGTTTGGTGATATTACTTTATGAGTTGACAGTTAGAGGAAATTTTCTCAGTTTGGTGAGAGAAATCAAGGGCCCTGTTTGGGGCATATTTAGTTTGCCTAATAAGATGCTTGGCTGAAGATGTCAGGAAGACACCTGAACATGTATTTAGTGCTAGGAGGTAAAAACTGGGCCTAGAGATTGAAATTAAGGGTCCATCATCCTATGAAGGTGAGAATGTTAGTCACTTAGTTGTATTTAACTCTGCAAACCCATGGAGCCTAGTAGGCTCCTTGTCCATGGAATTCTCTGGACACTAGAATACTAGAGTGGGTAGCCACTCCCTTCTCCCAGAGATCCTTTCAACCCAGAGATCAAACCTGGGTCTCCCACATTGCAGGTAGATTCTTTACCATCTGAGTCACCAGGGAAGCCCTCCCATCATCTTATAGATGCTACGGAAAATCATGGAATATGATGTGGTCATCTATAAAATAATCTAGACAGGAGGAAAGGGAGTAAATTAATGGATTATTCTATAAACAGTTTTAGATAAGTATCTTTCTTGGCATTCTGCAAAGTAACAGTTTAAATATGAAAAAATATATAAGAGAATTAGATGAAAACATGAACAATATCAGGTACAATGGAAGTGGTATTTATAGACAATGCCATAATCAGAAAACATAGAGTTTTGACAAGAAAATATGAAAATGTGAAAAAGGCATGCATCATAAAAAAAATCTCAAAATATAATTAAAAGGAAAATAATAAGATGATTTTTATTTCTCAATGTGTATAGTTATCTATTTATATAAGTGATTCTTATGAATATACAAGAAGTCAAATATTTGATAGAAAATAAGGCATATACAATATGAACAAAAATTAATGAAAAGATTTAAATCTCTCATAACAATATTCAAACCATAAATAATTAAAAAGCTATACTATACTGGTAAAAGAAAGCATAGATATTAATCAGTTAGCCAATACTTTCCTTCACCTATCAAAATGTTAAAGTTTTAAAATGATAATATCATATGTGGGCAAGTATATGGAATAATACACTCTTTACTCATGAGCGCAATTGGTCCAGTTTTCTGGATGGCAGTTTTGGAATGGTCTTACTGAAAAGTCTCATTACTTTCATACTGCTGTAGGTCTCCTAGAAATTTAACCCCCAAGTAATGAACCATATATATATTTTAAAATTTTACCTAGGGAAGATAAAGCCAGATATGTACTCTAGTAAACTGAGATTTATATATATATTTTTTGGAGGATATGAAGATAAGACTCCTAGCTATCATTTTGGTATCTATAATGGTGATCAAATCCCTCACATTTCCAAGGTTAAACTTCATGGAGATCGTGACAGAGTTGTATTCAGAAAACTTTCAACTTAAAAGTACCTGGGAGAAGAAGTAACTTGAAGAAACAGGGATGCCGTGAAAAATCCTGAAAAGGGAAACCTCTCAGAATGAATGCTAATGATTTCCCTTTTGGATGCAATTTTAGGCCCTTCAATTTCTAATTATAGTAAAAGGTCAAGGAATTCAGAATTTAAACAATGCATGGCTAGTACAGATAGATTTAACTTTTGAGTGCTTTGCAAGATTTAATTAGTTCTTATGTATTTATGTAATAAATACCTCTTCTGGGAATTAATAGTCTGTTGGATGTGTGAGAAAGAATAAGCAAATTTGAGTTTTTCTAATTTATACTTAATTTCATGATAAAATCACCACATAGCTAACATCTAAAAACCCACAAACTCAGAACAGAGTTTGTACTAGGTTTTAATTATTTTATCTCAAATTAATTCCATGCCTAAGCAAATAATAAAAGCTTTTAATGCGCAAGTGTTTGCCAAACTGTTAAATTCTTTGATATTCTTTGTCTCATTCAACACATAATAAATATTTATTGTGTGTTGTGTACACTTCTCTGAACAACTTGCAATTAAATTATTATTGCTAGGCTAAACAAATTATTTTGACTCACAGCTAATCCTTAAATTATTAAACACTTTGTTTCTAAACTGTATATATAATTTATACTTATAATTAAATGTATTTGAACAAATCAAAAGCATGGCAAACAGAATACTGTTAATATTTCTAATAGGCATTTTTCTTTCTTACACATATTCTTTGAAGATAAATGTCATCAGAATCATTTGTATTCTGTTCTAACAACTGAGAATCTCATTTAAATAAACCAGTCTTATAGGTAAATGCTACTCAAATATTAATTAGTTATTAAGAGAAAAATTTAAGGTTATTTTTAGATATATTATTTTTAATTACTGTAGATCTCTGAATTTACATAAAATACTCCACATAAAACATCTTTTTTATGCAAGGCTAGCATGTATGATCTATGGCTTATGAACAAAGGGACAGAACAAAATAATGTTCATAGGGGCTGAAATCCATCAAAACCTCTACTAGGTTAGACCATGTGGGAGACAGCACTCTGGGGTGAAAGTTCATGAAATGAGCCATGTATGCCAGAGTTGGTCCTGCTTTAATGCATTTCTGTGATTTGCAGAATAATTACTAATATAGTGTATAGAATTTTTTTCTTTGAATCATTTGAGAACAAATTGCCAGCTGAATGCATAATAATTTCCTAATATTTTATTCTCTGCCTACAAAGAGGGACATTCTCCTGCATAACCACAGTACTAGCAGGAAATTAACATTGCTACCTCACTACCAAGTAATTCTCAGACCTCTCAAATTTCACTAAATGTCCCCAGAATGTTCAGAATTGCATTTTGTTATTATCAAGTTCTTCTTGTCACCTTCACTCTGAGACAGTTTTTCAGTCTTTCCTGGACTGCAGTAGCTTGATAGTTTGAAATATTCAGCAGTGAAATCGCATCAGGTGGCCCCCAATTTAGAATTGTCTGATGTTTGCCATGTTGAGAGTCATGTTATATATTCAGGAATACATGTATCCCACTGTATATTAGGAGCATCACAGAACTGAGATGTTTGTTCCTCTGTTGCATCCTCTTAGTTGACATACAGTTTAACCTTTCTCATTGATGGTGATTTCCCTTTGTTCATTCAATTAAGGTGTGTCCTGTAAGGCTTCTCAACTGTAAAGTTGCTTTTGTCTTTCATTTGTATTTAATACGCCTGTTCTTTTTCTCCATACCTTATCCAGCATTATTTTAACTCTCCTACATTATTGGTAGGAATGCAAATTGGTGTAGCCACTGTGGGAAACAGTATGGAGGTTCCTTCAAAAGCTAAAAATAGAGTTGCCATATGATTTAGCAATCCTACTTCTGGGCCTGTATCCAGGGAAAACTATAATTTAAAAAAGATACATGCACCCCAGCCTTCACAACAGCACTATTTACGATTATCAAGACATGGAAACAAACTAAGTGTCCATCAACAGATGAATGGATAAAGAATATATGGTACATATATACAATGGAATACTACTCAGCCATAAAAAGAATGACATAATGCCTTCTGCAGCAACATAGAGGGACCTAGAGATTTTCGTATTAAGAGACTAAATCAGACAAAGACAAACATCATAGGATATCACTTTACTGTGGAATCAAAAAGATGATACAAATGAACTTATTACAAAATAGAAATAGACTCACAGACATAGTAGCTTATGGTTACCAAAAAGGAAAGGGATGGAGGACAAATTAAGAGTTGGGGAATATAATATGCACACTACTATACATGAAATGGGGTCGTGGAGAGTCAGACACGACTGAGCAACTGAACTGAACTGAACTGAACTGATACATGAAATAGATAATCAAAGATCTCCTGTAGCACAGAGAACTATAATATCTATAATGGGACAGAATCTGAAAAGAATATATGTGTGTATATATATATATATGTATATATTTACATAAGCATATATACATACACACACATATATAACTGAATCACTTCTCTGTATACCTGAAACTGATAAAACCTTGTAAATCGACTATATTTCAATGTTTTTTTTTAGTTAAAAGTAATATGTATTCTGAGAAGGTGGAAGTTATGTAAATATGTTTCTCATCAAATTTGTGTTTTATTTACTTATTAATTTGTATTAATACAGATTCAAAGTCCATATCCAATTTGTTTAAGGGATTATAATCCACTGCTATTATTATTTATTTTGGTGTTCATATTGTCCCAGTTTTGACCAGATGGAACCTCTGCATGTGGGCTCTTGTGTACTCTATCATCTCTCCTTATTTTTTGAGCAGTTCTGTGCTTCCTGACAGTATAGAACAGTCCAGGTTAATCTTATGATTTTCTTGCCTCAACCCCTATTTAAAAGAGCTCAGTGTTTGATGTACTATTTGCTGTGGAAGTGTTATTGCTACCAGTCTCTCTCAATGGAGAAAGTTATGGGATAAATTTATATCTAGTTATAAATGTTGAAATATTTGTACCACTGCCTTCATATCCAATTCAAAGGTACAAGGCTAATTCAAGTGTTTTTTTGTTGTTGTTGTTGTTAACTACGATATGTGTTTAATTAACAGGCAGATGCTTTTGAACTGTGGTGTTGGAAAAGACTCCTGAGAGTCCCTTGGACTGCAAGGAGATCCAACCAGTCCATTCTGAAGAAGATCAGCCCTGGGATTTCTTTGGAAGGACTGATGCTAAAGCTGAAACTCCAGTACTGGGGCCACCTCATGGGAAGAGCTGACTCATTGGAAAAGACTCTGATGCTGGGAGGGATTGGGGGCAGGAGGAGAAGGGGACGACCAAGGATAAGATGGCTGGATGGCATCATGAACTCGATGGACGTGAGTCTGAGTGAAGTCCTGGAGTTGGTGATGGACAGGGAGGCCTGGCGTGCTGCGATTCATGGGGTCGCAAAGAGTCAGACACGACTGAGCGACTGAACTGAACTGAACTGAATTAATCAATCTCCCATGACTACCTCTATCTCCTCCCTAGGAATAGCCCCTTCACTACATTGGTGTTTTGATAGTCTAGGCCAGGTGACCACTCTCATGGGAAATAGCTGCTCATCTTGCTCTAGTGCTGACAACTCAATCTACATGAACACCTTGCTGACATAGCTCAGATGCTGAAAGCCTCGGCCAGGCCAGCTCTCTCATGTGACATCTGTCTCACCTCTCTCATCCCTGAGAGGCCACACTAGGGTGTTCCCTGTAAAGTTACTCTCCCCACCCTAATTGAGTCTGATGACCCAGACCAGTTTGGTCCTTTCCACGAAGGCCCTGCATGCGCTTCTCAAATGTTAAGACCCCACTCTCCTTCTGTATCACCTCCTACCCCACCCACCCAGACACCCACCTATGCCTCACTCCCACACTGCACAGCTACCTTCCTTTCTCTGCTCAGGCACTGATAGTGTTAGGTAGGCACCTCATGGACACCTTGACTCATGATAACTCCTTCCCACTGTTTCAGCCATGGATGCTCATCTTGTTTGTGCAGTTTTATGATTGAATTATTGAGAAGCAAAAGGGAAGAAAAAAGACAGATGGAAAACTTCTGTTTGTTGTAAGTTAGGTGCAGAATGTTGCATTAACTAAACTCTTTAATTTATGATACGTCAACATCCGTGGTCAAAGCTAAGCCCACATCTTGTTTTACTTATCTTTAATACATTTCATAATTTGCTTTGTGTGTTAATTTATTTATATTTTATTGTATTGAATGTGTTATTTAAATTTTACTCCAAATTACATATTTCTTCCATCTTTCATTCTGGTTTTTATTTGTCCCACTATTTCTTATGACTTTTTAAAATTCTGTACTCTATAGTTTGGGGCTTTGCTGGTGGTTCAGATAGTAAAGAATCTGCCTGAAATGCAGGAGACTTGGGTTCTATCCCAGGGTCAGAAGAGGAAATGGCAACCCCCTCCAGTATTCTTGCCGGGAGAATCCCACAGACAGAGGATCCTGGTGGGGTATAGTCTGTGGGATTGCAAAGAGTAGGACACGACTAAGAAACTAACACTTTCACTTTCATTCTATATTGCAATTAACAGATATTAATATTTAAATCTGTTTTTAATACTCAATTTTTTCTTCAGCTTGCTCAGAAGTTTACATTTATTCTTTTCTCATAGTGATTATTCTTAAAATTGCATTTGTGCAGCAAAGTCTAAAGCTACATCTTAACCTTCCTTCCAAACAATACCTTAAAATAGCTGGTTCCTCCTTGGAAATTCATTTGTTAATAGTTTTCTTTATGTCAATCCCATTCACGTGGCCTCTGATATTAGCATTTTTCATATACTAAGATAATATTTATTTAGAATGAGTTATTTTTAATAATTTTTGTGTTACCTTTCTTCTTGCCTCTCAGTTTGTTTTTTGGGATCATTTTCCTTTGTCTAATCTCTAGAAGTTTACCTATATGCCTAGATGTAGATTTAATTTTATTTTAGTTTTTCAGCTTGGTATAAAATGATCAGAAAATTATTTGTATATTTAATCCATTTGCATTTAAAAAAATTAAAACAAGGAATAAAATGCAATTTCTCCACTTGATAAACAATATCTACTTTACTACTACTACTACTAAGTCGCTTCAGTCGTGTCCGACTCTGTGCGACCCCATACACGGCAGCCCACCAGGCTCCCCCGTCCCTGGGATTCTCCAGGCAAAAACACTGGAGTGGGTTGCCATTTACTTATCCTACACAAAAACTTTTAAAACCATAATAAACATGTTAATGGGTTTCCCTTGTGGCTCAGCTGGTAAAGAATCTGCCTGCAATGTAGGAGACCTGGGTTCAATCCCTGGGCTGGGAAGATCCCCTGGAGAAGGGAAAGGCTATCCACACTGGTATTCTGGTCTAGAAAATACCGTGGACTGTATGAGCCATGGAGTCACAAAGAGTCGGACACAACTGAGAGACTTTCACTTAAACATGTTAATGATGGATATTAGAAACACTATTTTGGGTCTGCCAAAAAACAAGGACATTTGCTATCACCAAAATAATTCACATTATTTTGCAGTTCTTGCAACATGAAATAAATCAAGAAAAAAAAAGATATTAAAATCAGAAAGATAGAAAAATTGCCACGTTTTCCATCAACACAAATTGTTAATGCTGAAAACCAAAAGTCTGTTGGAATTAATAAGTAGTCAACAATTTCAGGCATTTATGACCAGTATACAAAATAATAGGTTTCTTACACGTGAGTAAAAGCCATTAGACAAAATATAATACAATTTACACAAGTCACAATCTCAACAAAAGCAAAAATAAGACAACTAATCAAATAATGTGAAGTACTCGGGGAAAATGTGAAATCTTATTTTAAAAATTTTTATATGAGGTTAAAATGCTAAAATGTTTTTTCTAAGACAATTCTTATGAAAAAAAGAGAGACAGAATTTGTCTTTTCAATTATTAGGAAAAATTTTAACCAATAATATTTAAAATGGTATAATCTCCTCACTGCTACTGCTGCTGCTGCTAAGTCGCTTCAGTCGTGTCCGACTCTGTGCGACTCTATAGTCGGCAGCCCACCAGGCTCCCGCATTCCTAGCAATGATATACAAATTTAGCATGGGACTAGATTATAGAACCCAGTAATAGCCTACTGGTCACTATTAAATTATCTATCTGCATGAAAAAGTAATTAGACCCCTGACTTCTGGCCACATAAAATAAATTATAGAAGGTATAAAAACTTGAAAAGCAAGACAAAAATTCTTGCTTTTCAAGAATTTGTAACAAAAATTCTTGCTTTTCAAGGAAATGTAACAGAATATTTTTATGTGCTTGCATAGGAAGGAATAAGGAAGGATTTTACTATTTGTATAGGAAGTATAGGGAAATATTTTCTGAACAAGACACCAAAAAAAGGCAATATGTGACAATTTTCATATAAAAAAGACAGTCTTCTGTATAATAAAAGTCATCAAAACAAATTTAGAAGATGATTTTCTTTGGGGAAGAATATATTTTAACGATTATAAATGACAAAGGATTAATCTCAATAGAGTCTCTTATAGGTAAGCTTCCCAGGTGGCTTAGTGGTAACAAATATGCCTGTCAATGCAGGAGACATGGGTTTGATCCCTGGGTCAGGAAGATACCCTTGAGAAGGGAATGACAACCCACTCCAGTATTCTCGCCTGGATAATCCCATGGACAAAGGAGCCTGGTGTCTGGGTTACAGTCCATAGGATCACAAAGAGTCGGACATGGCTGAGCAACTGAACACACACACACACACTTATCAGTAAATGAGAAGGTGACAAACACACCAATACAACAGGGGAGCAAAAGATGGAAATTGGTAGATCACGCAAGAGCAAACCAGAAGCTCAGTAAACAAAGTTGCTTTAACATCACTGGGAAGCAGGTGAGTGAGGATCCTGGGTTCGTCCCCTAGAAGTTCCAAAGCTGTTCAATCACTTCCTGGTTATGTAACTCTGGGCAAGTTATTTCTGTTTCTCAGGATCCTCTTCACCCAAAACGAGAATGATAACACCTCCTAACTTCACATCTTGTGAGACTAAATGATGATGGCATGTAAAAGATTACAACAGCACTTGGCACGAGGTGACAGCTCAATAAACGGTGTCCATTACTGCTCTGCCAGAGATGCCCTTAGGAAGAAGCCACAGGAAGGGACTCTTGTGGAGTATAAAATGTGCAGTGAACCCAAAGTGTCTTGAATAGAAAATACCACTTCGGGGAAAATTAAAGATACCATATTCCAGGGGAAAATGTCATCAAAATGATTGTCATTGTTGTTGTTCAGTCACTCAGTCATGTCTGACTCTGTGTGACCCCATGAACTGCAGCATGCCAAGCTTCCCTATCCTTCACCATTTCATGTAGTTTACTCAGACTCATGTCCATTGAGTCAGTGATGCCATTCAACCATCTAGTCCATTTTATGTACGTGTCAAAACAGTACATAAAATAAAGCATTCATTTTAAAATACACCTTGCATTGGATTATGAACATTTAATAAATATATTAAAACATGATGAGGGTGGATACATAACAAAGTCAGTATACCAGCTAGGCCTGAGCAGGACTGCAAGGGAATGGGTAAAGCAAAGAGCTTCAGTGGTTTATGTAGCACTGTATTCTTAAGTAAATAAATAAAAGGTTCTGTGGTAAATAAGTCAAAATGTCAACAATTGTTAAATCCAGATAGAAACACAAATTTTACTATTTATTGAAATTTTTCTGTATGTTTAAATATTTCATAATTTCAAGAATTTTAAATGGTTGAATGCAGAGCATTATTTTTACATGACTGCTAGAAACTGTCTTGCTTTACTTTATACTTATCCATATACATATTTTGACTCTGCTGCTAAATATAATTCCCTGACTACACAGCAAGTTTTGTTTTGTTTTGTTTTCTAAATTGTATCCCTTAACTCTGAACACAGTGTTTGATACAAAATGATAAAAATTTGATGAATAAATGAATGAATATCTTACTGGACTCTCTGGCATTTTGAATTTTCAGTACAGGCATCTGTAAATAATTCACAGAAATAACTACAATGGACGTTATTTATCCTAAACAAACTTATTTATAGAAAACAACCAAATAAATATCTTTAAAAGTTAAATTTTTGCTTATAATGTTGGAAGGGAAATAACTGTGTCTTCCAAGCAGAATTCTATGCTTTTCTTTCACTGCTTTTATATTTTTTAAAGAAGGCTTTTATTTCATTTATTTTTAAGCTCTATGTCATACTTTGTTGTATAAAATTACTTCTAGTATTATAGATAAATGCTCAGAAGTTCTCCAGCCTTAACTGAATATCCAGGAGTAATCAGAGGGAAATAAATTAGAGGCTGCCAATAATGAAAGGGTTTTTAATTATTTGGTGAATAATTTATGGTTTGCTCTCTACAATAGCAAAGAATGTAGCATTTTCCCCTCAGGATCAGGTAGTCAATTATTTTTGGCTCAAAAATACTTTTTCATTATTTTTATTATAAGTTTATTTGTGCATTTTATGTTATTTTATTTGTTCTCATATAGAATCATGGAAAACTAATTTAAAAAGAGAAAGGCTTTCCAAAATGGAAAAGAGAAGGAACAACAGTTACTTTTGGAAAATAAAAGAGAAGTTTCAGGTTGGCTACACACACACACACACACACACACACACAAGCTTAAGTTAATGAGAGACACAAAACAATCTGATGGAAACTGAAGATTGTTTCAGGAATAAGAGTCTAAGATAATTCCTTACTATTTTGCTTTGGAGTGTGTGTTCTTTTTCAAGTGAAAATGTGCAAAATAACCATTTGCACACTAAACTTTTTAAATACTATCTTATTTTGTCTTTTTAGTTCAGTTCAGTCGCTCAGTTGTGTCCAACTCTTTGTGACCCCATGGACTGCAGCACGCCAAAACTCCCTGTCCATTGCCACCTCTGAGTTGTCTCAAACTCATGTTCATGGTGTCGGTGTTGCCACCCAACCATCTCATCCTCTGTTGCCCCTTCTCCTCCCACCTTCAATCTTTCCTCACATCAGGGTCTTTTCGAATGAGTCAGTTCTTCGCGTCAGGTGGCCAAAGTATTGGAGTTTCAACTTCAGCATCAGTCCTGCCAATGAATATTCAGGGTTAGTTTCCTTTAGGATGGACTGGTTGGATCTCCATGCAGTCCAAGGGACTCCCAAGAGTCTTCTCCAAAACCATAATTCAAAACAATAAATTCTTCGGTGCTCAGCTTTTTTTTTATAGTATAACTTTCATATACATACATGTCTACTGGAAAAACCATAGGTTTTACTAGACAGATCTTTGTTGGCAAAGTAATGTCTCTGCTTTTTAATAAACTGTCTAGGTTGGTCATAACTTTTCTTCCAAGGATCAAGCTTCTTTCAATTTCATGGCTGTAGTCACCATCTGCAGGGATTTTGGAGCCCCAAAAATAAAGTCGGTCACTGTTTCCACTGTTTCCCCATCTATTTGCCATGAAGTGATGGGACCAGATGCCATGATCTTTGTTTTCTTAATGCTGAGTTTTAAGCCAACTTTTTCACTCTCCTCTTTAACTTTAATCAAGAGGTTCTTCAGTTCCTCTTCACTTTCTGCCGTAAGGGTGGTGTCATCTGCATATCTGAAGTTATTGATATTTCTCCTGGCAGTCTTGATTCCAGCTTGTGCTTCTTCCAGCCCAGTGTTTCTCATGATGTACTCTGTATATATAAGTTAAATAAGCAGGGTGACAATATACAGCCTTGACGTATTCCTTTCCTACTTGGAACCAGTCTGTTGTTCCATGTCCAGTTCTAACTGTTGCTTCCTAGCCTGCATACAAATTCCTCAGGAGGCAGGTCAGGTGGTCTGGCATTCCCATCTCTTTAAGAATTTTCCAGAGTTATTTGTGATCCACACAGTCAAAAGCTTTGGCAGTCAATAAAGCAGAAATCGATGTTTTTCTGGGACTACCTTGCTTTTTCAGTGATCCAGCGGATGTTGGTAATTTGATCACTGGTTCTTCTGCCTTTTCTAAAGCCAGCATTTTTTTGTTGTTATTGTCTTTTAGTTTTTTCTAAATGATTATACCTACTTAAGATGTATCTCAACTTGTTTATCATTTTCCTTTTTTCACTTGTTCTGCCATAACATAGAGGAATTCTACATATTTCTATACAATTTCTGCCAATACTCTCTTTCATTTACTTTCTTACCTATGCTATGATATTTCTTACACAAAAAACTAATGCTGTTAAAACTACTAGACTTAATTGACACTCTTCCCGATAATCCTATTACATTTTTTGTGTTGATGAAACAAATAATTTATGGGGTACTTTCAAAAAAGCAAAACTGGATCTGAATATTTCTAATAAATCTACAGGGTAAAATTCAAAGAAAGATTAGAAAATGTAATCTTGCAAAGATTAGATCTTAATCACAAGTTTTGTGTGTTCTTAATAATAAATTACAGTTGCCAAAGGCAAATATGAATTCAGGAAAGTTGAATGGGTAAAAAAAAATAATTCATTCTGTGTTTAATGTAATCATTTTAAATATGTTGAGCCAATTAAGATGAACTGTTGACTTATTTTACTGATATAATTTCGTTTGTACTTTTACTTATTGAATAAATAATATTATTTTTAAGAATCATTATCTGCCTAGAATATGTATAATAATCCTTGTCATTGGATAGTGAAATCATTTGTTTACTGAATTAACTTGAGGGGAACATGTTCTACTTACCTCTTAACACCTGGACACAATAAAATGACTAGCAAGTAGCACTTAATAGAAGTTTATTGATTATGGTTCATTCTCCATCATGATAAAAGTCAAGGAGATTAAGTGACTTGTTCTAGCCTTCATGAAAGAAGAGACTGATGTTTAAACACAAGCTTTATAGATCCTAGTTTACACTTCTTTGAGTTTATCACACTTTGCAAACACTATCAGACCAGAAGAAGGCCTCAGAAATTAATGCCAAGTGAACCAGTAGCAGCTTTCTAGTAGTTTCACAGACTCAAGCCATTTGTCACTGAGATTCAGGTAAAAGGGAGGGCTGAAGAAGGAAAATGATCAAAGTTACCCTTTTTGTACCTCTAGCTTCTGTCTAGCCCTTATATCAGTAAACACTGACACTAATTATGAACAAAGGAAGGTAAACTGAACTTTCTCTAATTAGCTTTTAGTGTTAATGAATACTAACCCCAAGAAGTGATATTAACCTTATCCCTGCCCAAGAAACCACCCTTCTTTCTTTATTACATCTTTTTTTTTTTTTTTTTATAAATAGGATTCTTCAGGGCTTAACAATTCACTTCTTATGTCCCCTGTGATGTCTGAATGCTTACCTATTTTCTCTAAGTTTCTTGTTTGCATTAATTGTCAGTTAAATGGCCTGGATTGAATTCACATTGAAAAGCATTCCAAGGAGACAGAAAAAGATGGCGGAGGAATAGGACGGGAAGATCACGTTCTCCCTCACAAATTCCTCAAAAGAACATTTCAACGCCGAGCAAACTCCACAAAACAACTTCTGTAGGCTGGCAGAGGACATCAGGCAACCAGAAAAGCAGACCATTGTCTTCAAAAACAGGTAGGAAAAAATATAAAAGACGAAAAAGGAGACAAAGGAGGTGGGGAGGGAGCTCCGTCCCGGGAAGGGAAGCCCGTCCCGGGAAGGGAATTTTAAGAAGAGAGGTTTCCAAACACCAGGAAACACTCTCCCTGCCGAGTCTGTGGCGAACCTTGGAAACACAGAGGGCAACATAACAGGAAGGAAAAATAGATAAATAATTAAAACCAAGAGATTACAAGCCCACCAGTAACTCCCCCAGCGGAAAAGCAGCACAGACGCCTGCATCCCCCATTGGGAAGTGGGGGCAGGGCAGGGACGCGCGGGAGGCGCGGGCTGCAGAGCTTTGTAAGAATCGGGCAGGAACGCCCCACGCGCAACCAGAACGATCTAACTTGGGCTAGCAAACCAGACTGTGGGATAGCTACCACGCGAAAAGCTCGAACATAAGACACCGCCAGGACTGAGCACAGAACAAAGGACGGAGCGGAAAAAGCCGGCTGCAGACCATTCCCCGCCGGGGACAGGCAGCCAGAGCCATAAGGACTGGAAAGGGGCAATTGCAGACCCGGAGAGACTTTACTTACCTAACTGCAAGCAGGCTCCTTTGCTAAGACTTCTGGGGGTGCTGGACAGTCACAGTCTGCCTCACGGGGTGCGCCAGCGGTCCACCCAGAGAGCTGAGCGGTAGCGGCGGAAAAGGTGACAAGCCCCGGCGATCGCGCTCGCCAAACTCCTGAGCTACTCGGACCTGGGAAGGGCACAAAGCGCAGTCCCAGCCGCATTTGTGCCTCTGAGGGCTGCCTGAGGGCCGAACCTGAGCGGCTTGGACCGGGGAAGTGCACGCAGCCTAGGGCCGGCCCCAGACGGTTCCTGGCTGAGCATCGTAGAGCCGGAGCGGTTTGTACGCCGCGAGAAAGGACAGGTCAAGCGGGGCAGAGATACTGTGTACACACGACAGTGCTATTTGTTTGCAGCATCCCCCCTCCCCACAGCGCGACTGAACTAGTGAGCCTAAAAACCAGCAAACAGAAGAAGTTAAACAGAGGGAACCACCTTGGAAGTGAGCCCACACGGCCCATAACATCAGAGAAGAGCCAGATATATTTTTAATTTTTTAATATTTTTAAAATCATTCTTTTTTTTTTTGCCTTTTGCTTTTTTTTTCTTTTTTTTCCGAGCTTTTTTTTAATTGTTAAGTCTTCTATTTCTCCTCTAATTTTTATTTCTATAACCTAGTATTACTATTTTTAAAAAAAAAAGACTTTTTTTTTTTAAGGCAAACACCATATATACTCTTTGGATGGTTGTTGGTGTTTTGTTTTTTTTTGTTTGTTTGTTTTTTAATAATTCTTTTTTTTCTTTCTTCCTTTTTCCTTCTGCTTTTCCTTAATATTGTATCTTTGAAAATCCAACCTCTACTCCAGATTTTTAATCTTTGTTGTCAATTTTGTACATTTAAAAACCCAAACTTCACTACCCAAGTTTACCTGAGAGCGAGATTACTGACTTGTCCACTCTCTCCTCCTCTGGCCTCTCCTCTTTCTCCACCAGGTGGCCTCTGTCTCTTTTCTCCCCCATCTCTTCTCTATCCAACTCTGTGAATCTCTGTGTGTTCCAGACGGTAGAGAACACCTAAGGAACTGGTTACTGGCAGGATTTGTCTCTCTCCTACTCATTCCTCTCTCTTATCCTCCTGGTCACCTCTGTCTACTTCCTCCCTCTCCTCTTCCCCGTATAACTCTGTAAATACCTCTGAGCGGTCCAGACTATAGAGCGCACATAAGGAAGTGACTACTGGCTAGCCTGCTCTCTCCTCTCTTGATCTCACCGCATCTCATTCCAGTTACCTCTAACTACCCCCTCCATCTTCTCTTCTCCTTGTAACTCAGTGAACCTCTCTGAGTGTCCCTCAAGGTGGAGAAACTTTTCATCTTTAACCTAGATGTTTTATCATCGGTGCTGTATAGATGGAGAAGTCTAGAGGCTACTGTGAAAATAAAACTGAAAACCAGAAGCAGGAAGCTTAAACCCAAAGCCTGAAAACATTAGAGAACTCTTGAATTCAGGGAACATTAAGCAATAGGAGCTCATCAAATGCCTTCATACCTACACTGAAACCAAGCTCCACCCAAGGGCCAACAAGTTCCAGAACAAGACATACCACGCAAATTCTCCAGCAACACAGGAACACTCCCCTGAGCCTCAATATACAGGCAGCTTAAAATTATCCCAAAACCTTTGATGTCTCATAACCCATTACGGGTCACTCCATTGCACTCCAGAGAGAAGAAACCCAGCTCCACCCACCAAAACTCCAACACAAGCCTCCCTAACCAGGAAACCTTGACAAGCCACTGATAGAACCCCACCCAAAGTGAGGAAGCTCCATAATAAAGAGAACTCCACAAATTATCAGAATATAAAAAGGCCACCCCAAACGCAGCAATATAACCAAGATGAAGAGACAGAGGAATACTCAGCAGGTAAAGGAACAGGAGAGTTGCCCACCAAACCAAACAAAAGAGGAAGAAGTAGGGAATCTACCGGAGAAGGAATTCCGAATATTGATAGTGAAAATGATCCAAAATCTTGAAATCAAAATGGAAACACAGATAAATAGCCTAGAGACAAGGATTGAGAAGATGCAAGAAAGGTTTAACAAGGACCTAGAAGAAATAAAAAAGAGTCAAAATATAATGAATAACACAATAAATGAGATCAGAAACACTCTGGAGGCAACAAATAGTAGAATAACGGAGGCAGAAGATAGGATTAGTGAAATAGAAGATAGAATGGTAGAAATAAATGAATCAGAGAGGAAACAAGAAAAACGAATTAAAAGAAACGAGGACAATCTCAGAGACCTCCAGGACAATATGAAACGCTCCAACATTCGAATTATAGGAGTCCCAGAAGAAGAAGACAGAAAGAAAGATCATGAGAAAATCCTTGAGGAGATAATAGTTGAAAACTTCCCTAAAATGGGGAAGGAAATAATCACCCAAGTCCAAGAAACACAGAGAGTCCCAAATAGGATAAACCCAAGGCGAAACACCCCAAGACACATATTAATCAAATTAACAAAGATCAAACACAAAGAACAAATATTAAAAGCAGCAAGGGAAAAACAACAAATAACACACAAGGGGATTCCCATTAGGATAACAGCTGATCTGTCAATAGAAACTCTTCAGGCCAGGAGGGAATGGCAAGACATACTTAAAGTGATGAAAGACAATAACCTACAGCCCAGATTACTGTACCCAGCAAGGATCTCATTCAAATACGAAGGAGAAATCAAAAGCTTTACAGACAAGCAAAAGCTGAGAGAATTCAGCACCACCAAACCAGCTCTCCAACAAATTCTAAAGGATATCCTCTAGACAGGAAACACGAAAAGGGTGTATAAACCCGAACCCAAAACAATAAAGTAAATGGCAACGGGATCATACTTATCAATAATTACCTTAAACGTAAATGGGTTGAACGCCCCAACCAAAAGGCAAAGACTGGCCGAATGGATACAAAAACAAGACCCCTCTATATGCTGCTTACAAGAGACCCACCTCAAAACAAGGGACACATACAGACTGAAAGTGAAGGGCTGGAAAAAGATATACCACGCAAATAGAGACCAAAAGAAAGCAGGAGTGGCAATACTCATATCCGATAAAATAGACTTTAAAACAAAGGCTGTGAAAAGAGACAAAGAAGGCCACTACATAATGATCAAAGGAACAATCCAAGAAGAAGATATAACAATTATAAATATATATGCACCCAATATAGGAGCACCGCAATATGTAAGACAAATGCTAACAAGTATGAAAGGGGAAATCAACAATAACACAATAATAGTGGGAGACTTTAATACCCCACTCACACCTATGGACAGATCAACTAAACAGAAAATTAACAAAGAAACGCAAACTTTAAATGATACATTAGATCAGTTAGACCTAATTGATATCTATAGGACATTTCACCCCAAAACAACGAATTTCACCTTTTTTTCAAGTGCTCATGGAACCTTCTCCAGGATAGATCACATCCTGGGCCATAAATCTAAACTTGATAAATTCAAAAAAATCGAAATCATTCCAAGCATCTTTTCTGACCATAATGCATTAAGATTAGATCTCAATTACAGGAGAAAAACTATTAAAAATTCTAACATATGGAGGTTGAACAACACACTTCTGAATAACCAACAAATCACAGAAGAAATCAAAAAAGAAATCAAAATATGCATAGAAACTAATGAAAATGAAAACACAACAACCCAAAACCTGTGGGACACTATAAAAGCAGTGCTAAGAGGAAAGTTCATAGCAATACAGGCATACCTCAAGAAACAAGAAAAGAGTCAAATAAATAACCTAACTCTACAACTAAAGCAACTAGAAAAGGAAGAGTTGGAGAACCCCAGAGTGAGTAGAAGGAAAGAAATCTTAAAAATTAGGGCAGAAATAAATGCAAAAGAAACAAAAGAGACCATAGCAAAAATCAACAAAGCCAAAAGCTGGTTCTTTGAAAGGATAAATAAAATTGACAAACCATTAGCCAGACTCATCAAGAAGCAAAGAGAGAAAAATCAAATCAATAAAATTAGAAATGAAAATGGAGAGATCACAACAGACAACACAGAAATACAAAGGATCATAAGAGACTACTATCAGCAGTTGTATGCCAATAAAATGGACAACGTGGAAGAAATGGACAAATTCTTAGAAAAGTACAATTTTCCAAAACTGAACCAGGAAGAAATAGAAAATCTTAACAGACCCATCACAAGCACGGAAATTGATACTGTAATCAGAAATCTTCCAGCAAACAAAAGCCCAGGTCCAGATGGCTTCACAGCTGAATTCTACCAAAAATTTCGAGAAGAGCTAACACCTATCCTCCTCAAACTCTTCCAGAAAATTGCAGAGGAAGGTAAACTTCCAAACTCATTCTATGAGGCCACCATCACCCTAATACCAAAACCTGACAAAGATGTCACAAAAAAAGAAAACTACAGGCCAATATCTCTGATGAACATAGATGCAAAAATCCTCAACAAAATTCTAGCAATCAGAATCCAACAACACATTAAAAAGCTCATACATCATGACCAAGTGGGCTTTATCCCAGGGATGCAAGGATTCTTCAATATCCGCAAATCAATCAATGTAATTCACCACATTAACAAATTGAAAAATAAAAACCATATGATTATCTCAATAGATGCAGAGAAGGCCTTTGACAAAATTCAACATCCATTTATGATAAAAACTCTCCAGAAAGCAGGAATAGAAGGAACATATCTCAACATAATAAAAGCTATCTATGACAAACCCACAGCAAACATTATCCTCAATGGTGAAAAATTGAAAGCATTTCCCCTAAAGTCAGGAACAAGACAAGGGTGTCCACTTTCACCGCTACTATTCAACATAGTTCTGGAAGTTTTGGCCATAGCAATCAGAGCAGAAAAAGAAATAAAAGGAATCCAAATTGGAAAAGAAGAAGTAAAACTCTCACTGTTTGCAGATGACATGATCCTCTACATGGAAAACCCTAAAGACTCCACCAGAAAATTACTAGAGCTCATCAATGAATATAGTAAAGTTGCAGGATATAAAATCAACACACAGAAATCCCTTGCATTCCTATACACGAATAATGAGAAAGTAGAAAAAGAAATTAAGGAAACAATTCCATTCACCATTGCAACGAAAAGAATAAAATACTTAGGAATATATCTACCTAAAGAAACTAAAGACCTATATATAGAAAACTATAAAACACTGATGAAAGAAATCAAAGAGGACACTAATAGATGGAGAAATATACCATGTTCATGGATCAGAAGAATCAATATAGTGAAAATGAGTATACTACTACCCAAAGCAATTTACAAATTCAATGCAATCCCTATCAAGCTACCAGCCACATTTTTCACAGAACTAGAACAAATAATTTCAAGATTTGTATGGAAATACAAAAAACCTCAAATAGCCAAAGCAATCTTGAGAAAGAAGAATGGAACTGGAGGAATCAACTTGCCTGACTTCAGGCTCTACTACAAAGCCACAGTCATCAAGACAGTATGGTACTGGCACAAAGACAGACATATAGATCAATGGAACAAAATAGAAAGCCCAGAGATAAATCCACACACATATGGACACCTTATCTTTGACAAAGGAGGCAAGAATATACAATGGAGTAAAGACAATCTCTTTAACAAGTGGTGCTGGGAAAACTGGTCAACCACTTGTAAAAGAATGAAACTAGATCACTTTCTAACACCGCACACAAAAATAAACTCAAAATGGATTAAAGATCTAAATGTAAGATCAGAAACTATAAAACTCCTAGAGGAGAACATAGGCAAAACACTCTCAGACATAAATCACAGCAGGATCCTCTATGATCCACCTCCCAGAATTCTGGAAATAAAAGCAAAAATAAACAAATGGGATCTAATTAAAATTAAAAGCTTCTGCACAACAAAGGAAAATATAAGCAAGGTGAAAAGACAGCCATCTGAATGGGAGAAAATAATAGCAAATGAAGCAACTGACAAACAACTAATCTCAAAAATATACAAGCAACTTCTGCAGCTCAACTCCAGAAAAATAAACGACCCAATCAAAAAATGGGCCAAAGAACTAAATAGACATTTCTCCAAAGAAGACATACGGATGGCTAACAAACACATGAAAAGATGCTCAACATCACTCATTATTAGAGAAATGCAAATCAAAACCACAATGAGGTACCACTTCACACCAGTCAGAATGGCTGCGATCCAAAAATCTGCAAGCAATAAATGCTGGAGAGGGTGTGGAGAAAAGGGAACCCTCCTACACTGTTGGTGGGAATGCAAACTAGTACAGCCACTATGGAGAACAGTGTGGAGATTCCTTAAAAAATTGCAAATAGAACTACCTTATGACCCAGCAATCCCACTTCTGGGCATACACACCGAGGAAACCAGAATTGAAAGAGACACATGTACCCCAATGTTCATCGCAGCACTGTTTATAATAGCCAGGACATGGAAACAACCTAGATGTCCATCAGCAGATGAATGGATAAGAAAGCTGTGGTACATATACACAATGGAGTATTACTCAGCCGTTAAAAAGAATTCATTTGAATCAGTTCTGATGAGATGGATGAAACTGGAGCCGATTATACAGAGTGAAGTAAGCCAGAAAGAAAAACACCAATACAGTATACTAACACATATATATGGAATTTAGGAAGATGGCAATGATGACCCTGTATGCAAGACAGGGAAAGAGACACAGATGTGTATAATGGACTTTTGGACTCAGAGGGAGAGGGAGAGGGTGGGATGATTTGGGAGAATGACATTCTAACATGTATACTATCATGTGAATTGAATCGCCAGTCTATGTCTGACGCAGGATGCAGCATGCTTGGGGCTGGTGCATGGGGATGACCCAGAAAGATGTTCTGGGGAGGGAGGTGGGAGGGGGGTTCATGTTTGGGAATGCATGTAAGAATTAAAGATTTTAAAATTTAAAAAATAAAAAACTAAAACTTAAAAAAAAAAAAAAGATCCAGCACAGCCAAAAATAAATAAATAAACATTTTAAAGACAAAAAAAAAAAAAAAAAAGAAAAGCATTCCAATTATCTTCAGATTCTTTGGATAGGAAGAACTTGGTCTTTTCAGTTTAGATTTATTTTTGTCCTCGGCAACTTTTTGTGAACTTTTGAGTCTGTACAATTTCTCTTGAATGCTGTTTATTCCATTAGCATTCTGTATTCAAATAAACGGCAAGAACCTTGAAAAACTAAATAAAAATTTCTTGATTTAAATTTTATAATAATGTCAGAACTATGAAAATGTAAATATATGTAATTTATTATTTGACAACAAAGTTACTGATAAAGACATTTCTATCACTAAACACAAGTTTTAAAATTTATGACTTTTCATATTTTATAAATACTGATGATGTGATTAGTAACAAAATCAATACATGCTATGACACAAAAGAGAAATGTACAGAAAATAAGGCTGCCTTGGGATGCTGTATTCTTGTTATTGTTGCTTTGATTTTTTTCAATAATATCTATTTAGGCAAGTGTGCAGTAATATCTCATTGAGGTTTTATTTGCATTTTTCTGATGATTAGTGAACCCATTAGCCATTTGTATATCTTATTTGGAGAAATACTGACTCAAGTTCTTACCCTACTTTTAGTCTGATTATTAGGTGTTTTGTCATTGAATTGTGTGAGTTACTTACATATTTTTTAAATTGACCCCACATCAGATGTACAGTTTGTGAGTATTTTCTTCCATTCTGTAAGCTGTCTATTCACCCTGTTCAGTTTCCTCTGCTTTACAGAAGATTTTTAGTTTGATACAGTCTTGGAAAGGAAGTGTATTTGTTTATTTGCCGATTTTGGTGAAGTTGGGAAGGTTAATTTTGTGATTCTGTCAATTCCACTTATTCCTTAAAACACTATTTCTGAGCTTCCCCTCAGTGTGTCACAGAAGGAAATGCAGCAGAAATGGAAGATGCCAAGACACAAACCCCCTCGCTCTTGTGATACCACATGGGGCCAGAACTCCTAGGCAATTTACACTTGTCTCAGGCATCTTCTTCTTTGACTCCACTGTGACATGCAAATGTCATCATTTTCTATGTATACCTTTATAGAAAGGATAAAGAAGGAGGCCTTTTGGAGAAAACAGCTTTTGGGAGAAGAAAGCTGGTGTTTTTGTCATGGTTTGCTTCTGTCAATAGTTTCACACTAAGGAGAAACTGTCTATATCTACTCTTATCAGATAATAGGTGACCCAGGTATTGATGAGGGCATACAGTGTTAAAACTGAAAGAGATAGTTATTGAAATCTTATCAGATATTTCAGGTACTTACTAAAGTTATCCCAAACTCAAGACAACTTTCTAGCTGTTGAGTTTTTATTTCAGGAACATTATAAAATTTATCCTTCTAGATTCAGGTTAACTGAAAAGATTGCCCAGTGGTTCTTAGTATCTTAAATGAAATGTACAATAGGCTAGACAGAAATTGTCAGTATATCATTATAATACTGGCTGTTAAAAACCACAATTAAGGCAGATTTCATATCAATTATTATTTGTCTGGAACATCAAATTCCTTAAGCATAAAAGGAAGTGAGGCAGCCTGCATTACTGTCTTCCCTCTTTAGCTAATTAGTGCTTTTTTAATGGCTTCATCTGCCCAGGATCAATTGTCTAATAGGAACAGTGCTCTGTCAGTTAACAAGGTGAGGAACTGTAGAATGTGATTATGTCTGGCTCCAAAAGAGTGCTTCAAACAATGCTAAAATAACCATGTGACAGAATAGATAGTCTAATAAACCCAGGCAGTATTTTTTGTCTAATTCTTGTATGAACTTAGTGTTCTAGTAACATCTAAGGCAAAATTAAAAAGGAAAACCTTTGAGAAAGATAAGGAAATGAAGGGAGATTTAAAGACAAACATAAGACCCTATACACATGAGTGTTCACACACACATATATACGCACACGCCTACAGAGTCTCTAAAAACCAGTTAGGAGAGGAAACGGCTGTATTAAAAACTCATATTTAATGAATATTACCATAAGGAATGTTAATGTGATGATGAACCCTATTTTTCAAAAATGCTTTTTGCAAAAATAGACTATACCATTGTTGCACTGATTGTAACATAAATTATGTTCATTTTCCAGTCAAAAAACACATTTCCAGTCAATTCAGTGAAGTAATGGGGACTGATGATATTCACTCATATGTAATTGGCTTTGAGCATGTCTTACCAGATTTATTTAACAATTTTTATTTGAGTGCTAAACAATAGGCTGTCTAATAAAGATATTTGAAAATATTAATTTATATTATTCTTCCTAAACTGGTGTAGGACTGAATTCATGGAATGAACCAATACAGACCGAGATGACCGGCAGAGAGCAGTCATTATCCTGAAATGTAGTAAGTGCAGAGGTTAAGGGCATGAGCATGGGACACATACTACCTGAACTTAAATCCCAACACCATTATTTCCTAACTTGTATAATTAGGACAAATTAGTTTACTTTTCTATGTCTCAGTTTCCTTATCTACAAAATGGGGATGATGAAAATAAGATTTTTATAAAAATGTAATGAGTGACGGGAACTTAGCGACCAATTTGGCACAAAGGAAGCATTGTAGAAAGTTTAGCTATTACGAGGATTATCAAAAATAGTTTATCTTGGGCTTCCCTGGTGGCTTGGTGGTAAAGAATTCGTCTGCCAATGCAGGAGA
The DNA here is from genome assembly GCF_042477335.2 of Ovis canadensis. Taxonomy (NCBI): domain Eukaryota; kingdom Metazoa; phylum Chordata; class Mammalia; order Artiodactyla; family Bovidae; genus Ovis; species Ovis canadensis. Next base: position 64,671,641 of record NC_091253.1, read on the forward strand.
CATGAGTTTGATCCGTGATCCAGGAAGATACCATGTGCCATGGAACAACCAAGCCCAAGTGCCACAACTATTGAGCCTGTTCTCTAAAGCCTGAAAGCCACAACTACTGAAGCCTGCGTGTCCTAGAGCCCAGGCTCTGCAACAAGAGAAGCCACTGCAATGCAAAGCCTGCTCACTGCAATGAAGAGTAGTCTCCACTTGCTGCAACTAGAGAAAGCCCACATAGCAAAGGAGACCCAACGCAACCACAAATAAATTATAAAATACATTCAAAAGTCATTCTTTAAAAGAATAGTTTATATTAACCAGTTAGTTGAATACAGACACTGACAAAGGTGTTTTCTGAGCAATAATTTTCATTATGCTCCCTTTCTTCAGCTTATCAACAATGCAAGAAGAATCTTATTGATTTTAAAAGTATTACACCTTGAAATATGCCAATTCCTTTAAACTGTGTTTTACAAAGTGCTAGCTACAGTCCACAATTATCTGTATTACCTGGAAACTTCTTAGATATTCACATTATTAAGCCCCACTTAGATCCTACTGGCTTCCCTACTGGCTCAGACAGTAAAGAATCTGCCTGCAATGAGAGAGACCTGGGTTTAATCCCTGGGTTGGGAAGATCCCATGGAGGAGGGCATGCAACCCACTCCAGTATTCTTGTTTGGAGAATCCCCGTGGACAGAGGAACTTGGTGGACTACAGTCCATGGGGTCACAAAGAGTGGGACACAACTGATTGACTAAGCACAGCACATATCCTACAGAGTCAGAAACTTTCAGGGTGGAGTCAGCCATCTGTTCTAAAAAGCCTGCCTGACGATTCTGATGTGTACTAACATCTAGAACTGCTGGGCTAATAAACCCCTAAACTTCAGGCATGTCCCTACTCACCCCAAGATAAATGAATCTGAACTACTAAAATAACAGATTCACTATCAGTGGAAAAATATAGGGTAGTTCAAAATAAATAAATCTATCCTTGAATCATATTAACATCGTGTTTTTAAAGCCCTAAAGAAAAAATACTAGAGCTATTAACCAAAATGCCTAGTTTTAGTTAGAAAATATCATCATGTAGAACAAAACTTTTACAGAAAAGAGAAGAAATAATTGAGTTATGAAGAAATAAGACATTAAAGTGACTCAAATACTTTCTGTTTGGAGAACTTGTGGGAGAAACGGCATGCTACAAAAATTGGTTAAATAATTCTTATAACCCAGCTTTTTCTTTTGTTAATTTTAGATAAATAACTAATGGGTTGCTTATTGAACTCAAAACTTTGGTTCTCTGCATTTTCATAAAACTTTAGTGTCACTCTTAGAATGATATGAAGCATGAACCGTTAGTCTCTCAGTCATGTGCAGCTCTTTGCGACCCCATGGACGGCACCCCACCAGTTTACTCTGTCCGTAGAATTCTCCAGGCAAGAGAACTAGAGTAGGTAGCCGTTTCCTTCTCCAGGGGATCTTCTTGACCCAGGTATTGAACCTGGGTCTCTTGCATTACAGACAGATGCTTTACCATCTGAACCACCAGAGAAGCCCATTAGAATGATATAAAATAACAATTTATATATATATATATGTGTGTGTGTGTGTGTGTGTATGTGTGTGTATGTGTGTGTCTATGACAACGTGGCATCCTTTGACCATATCTGGCTTGCAGAGTTGCTTTATTTAACTGAACAGTGCTTTGAAAATCAGGAAATTTCTCATAAAAATTAGAAATGCCAGCTTCTGTTGAAAAATTGTAAGAATTGCAATGTTTTGTTTGCATTACCACAAGTGTTCTGCTCTCTAGGACTAAGAAGGGATTGCTTTCTTGGATTTGCCTCTAGCTTAGCTGACTTCACTTCTCAGGCTTCTGACCTTGTACTCCATCCTCAGATAAGCTTGGGTCAAAAATCCTCAACAAATGGCAAATCTCTTCTCAGGCCGTCAACCCCTGGTGGCTCAGATGGTAAAGAATCTTCCTGCAACTTGGGAGACCCATGTTCAATCCCTGAGTCAGGAAGATCCCCTGGAGAAGGAAATAGTAACCCACTCCAGTATTCTTTCCTGGGAAATCCCATAGATGAAGGAGCATGGTGGGCTGCAGTCCATGGGGTTGCAAAGAGTGGAACATGACTGAACAACTAATACTTTTCACTTTCATTTCCCAGGCCATCTATGTTTCCCACTTTTCCACTGGTAAAATATTAAAATGCATCACAATAGAGCTATTCTAATGGTTTGGGAGATGAAGAAATAATGTTTAGAGAAATTTTTAAATCTATCACTCTCAGACCCATTGCATTTATAGTCAACCAATGAAGTTATTATAGCTCTATAGACTTCTTTGAGCCTAACACAGAAGAGAGAATTGGTGCACAACTGAAAATCTCTTCTGGAGTCAATATTAACTGTGGGAATTACATTTTGACAGTGAAAACCTAGATTTCCACTTCAAAGTTAGAATTTTAAAAACAAGATCATTGGAAGAAATAAGTTAAATCCATGTGTTAGGTATAAGGTAGTGTAGAATAGATTTTTATCAAGGTTCTTTTTTCTTCCCCCCAAAAGAGAATTATTTGCTAGAAAAGCAGTTTGGATATCTCTGGAAACTTTGGTTTTAATGCTCATCCAGCTGTGAGTGGCTTTGTGGATTTGAGCTAGTCATTTAACCTCTCAGGCCCTCAGAGTACTCTACTATAAAATGAGGAGGCTGGACTGAGGTACCTTCCAGCTCTCAAAGTCTATTCTGTGATTCTAGGATGCTGGGGGCAGACAATTCATTTCAGGTTTTTGTATAAATGACATCCAGTGTCATGAAATAATGTATCAAGAGCAGCAGCAGGGTCTTTCTATCCTGAATTTGGTTTGAAGCCAGCAGATAGGATGGCTTGAATTCATTTTCTTTCTTTGGTGAGGGGATAGGTTTGATGACCTAATGGGCCTTTTCCATCTCTTGTATCTTTGATGAGGCTACCAGGCCTCTATGTTGGGAACTGCAAAGAGTTACCGTGGTGAATTCTCCTTTGTAGTCATTTTCTCTTTTTCATCATGTTTGACATTTTTGCAATTGTGCTTTGATTCAGATTATATCCACTACATAGCTCAGTGTGCTAGAGAGCTGAGACTTTGCTAAGATATAGATGCCCAAGTATAGAAATTAAAAATGACAAGCTCAAGTTCTGCTGCATGCTGCTTATATATATTATTTGAAGTAGCTGGTTGTAGCTCAGGGAAGTTCTGTAATGGTTATATGAGCTTCAATGGAAAGTAACTGTTGTGTTGTTTTGTTGTGTTTTTTTTGTATACTTGTTTACTGATAAGTTACTTCAATATCGCTTTTCTTTTCTCCTTTTTCTTTGGAAAATTTCTAAGATGCATATTAGCTTACAGTCCATTTCAGAAAATAAAAATGGATATTACATAAAAATGAAGCTTAGTTACATGAATTTTTATTTACTTTAAGCAAAAGGGAAAAAAGCATTTTAAATTCAGTTCTTCCAGGAAATGAAAGTTTTGGAAAAAGCAATCAGATTAGCTTTATACATGTCATCATTTAAAATAATCTTTTACAGCTTTCTAAACAGTGGAGAATAGAAAAATACAACAAAGGTGGGGAATTATTCAGAAAGTAATGACATTAAACAGAATTTTCATAGACAAAGAGGCCCAGTGTGGGGACTTTCCTGGTGATCCAGTGGCTAAGACTCTATGTTACCAAACACAGGGAGCCAGGGTTCAAACCCTGGTTGAGGAACCAGATCCTACATGCTGCAACGAATTAATAAAAATAAACAGTTTTTTTAAAGGCCAGTTTAAATACTGTCTGCTGATTTTGAAAATTATAACCATATATATAAACACAGAGACATATACACATATATTAATGTTTGTTAATGAATAATTAACATATATTAGTCCATTTGGACCAAACCAATTATGCAGAGTTTGAATTTTATACACTGTTTTACATTTCTGTGCATAATTTAGAAAAACACTAAATTTCTTCAATATTTCAGAGTCATTTCCAAAAGCCAACTATAATGGTTAGGAGCTAAAGAGGAAAGAATAAGATGGGACATAAAGCTTCATAGAGAAGGAAGAGTGAAGTTTGCAATTATTCCCCAAAATGAATCACGGTTATAAAGTAATATAGGAATCAAAAAGATTAAATAGTGGAATTTTCCTTTAACCAAAATTCTTCCTTACTCTAAAAGTGGTTCAAAACACTAAACTTCCATTAATTGAGTTCATGTTGTTCAGAAAACATGATAAACAAGTTCATAGTAAATGAATTGAATGCAAGTCTCATAAAATTACAGTTGCCAATAGTTTTCAAATTCTTCTACATAAGATATCTAAGATTTAAATAGGAAAACAATTAAATATATAAATTCTCTCTAACACTAACATGCTTAAATAAAACAAAAGCAATTTTACTATTTAGTTTTAGTTAGAAGTAATTTTAGATTATTTTAGATAACTAAGATTATCAAGACACACACACCCTAGCATACTATGCCTGTTAACAAGCCACTGAAATTATGGCCCATTACTGGATGTTTTGAATTAGAATTTGTCTCTTATTCTCCTTGCTTTACAACAGAAGCCCTTCTATTAAAGAAAAAATATTTCTACTCTAGGATTAACAAGAACATTAGAATTCAATTCACTAGAAAATGAAAGTATTCTAGAGGATGCTAGCATTTAAATTGGACAAGGAATACATGCTTGACAAAGGAAGTTTCCACTGAGCACTTCTTTGTCCCCCCAGGTTTTTAATATCAAGTAATCATGATGGTGTGATCACTCACCTAGAGCCAAACATCCTAGAATGTGAAGTCAAGTGGGCCTTAGAAAGCATCACTATGAACAAAGCTAGTGGAGGTGATGGAATTCCAGTTGAGCTATTTCAAATCCTGGAAGATGATGCTGTGAAAGTGCTGCACTCAATATGCCAGCAAATTTGGAAAACTCAGCAGTGGCCAAAGGACTGGAAAAGGTCCGTTTTCATTCCAATCCCAAAGAAAGGCCATGCCAAAGAATGCTCAAACTACTGAGCATTCTCACACACTATTAAAGTAATGCTCAAAATTCTCCAAGCCAGGCTTCAGCAATACGTGAACCATGAACTTCCAGATGTTCAAGCTGGTTTTAGAAAAGGCAGAGGAACCAGAGATCAAATTGCCAACATCTGCTGGATCATGGAAAAAGCAAGAGAGTTCCATAAAAACATCTATTTCTGCTTTATTGACTATGCCAAAGCCTTTGACTGTGTGGATCACAATAAACTGTGGAAAATTCTGAAAGAGATTGGAATATCAGACCACCTGATCTGCCTCTTGAGAAACTTCTATGCAGGTCAGGAAGCAACAGTTAGAACTGGACATGGAACAACAGACTAGTTCCAAATAGGAAAAGGATTACATCAAGGCTGTATATTGTCACCCTGCTTATTTAACTTCTATGCAGAGTACATCATGAGAAACGCTGGACTGGAAGAAACACAAGCTGGAATCAAGATGCCGGGAGAAACATCGATAACCTCAGATATGCAGATGACACCACACTTATGGCAGAAAGTGAAGAGGAACTAAAAAGCCTCTTGATGAAAGTGAAAGAGGAGAGTGAAAATGTTGGCTTAAAGATCAAGATTCCGAAAACGAAGATCATGGCATCTGGTCCCATCACTTCATGGAAAATAGAGGGGGAAACAGTGGAAACAGTGTCAGACTTTATTTTTGGGGGGCTCCAAAATCACTGCAGATGGTGACTGCAGCCATGAAATTAAAAGACCCTTATTCCTTGGAAGGAAAGTTTTGACCACCCTAGATAGTATATTCAAAAGCAGAGACATAACTTTGCCAACAAAGGTCTGTCTAGTAAAGGCTATGGTTTTTCCAGTGGTCATGTATGGATGTGAGAGCTAGACTATAAAGAAAGCTGAGTACCGTAGAATTGATGCTTTTGAACTGTGGTGTTGGAGAAGACTCTTGAGAGTCCCTTGGACTGCAAGGAGATCCAACCAGTCCATTCTAAAAGAGATCAGTCCTGCGTGTTCATTGGAAGGACTGATGATAAAGCTAAAACTCCAATACTTTGGCCACCTCATGCGAAGAGTTGACTCATTGGAAAAGACTCTGATGCTCAGAGGGATTAGGGGCAGGAAGAGAAGGGGACGACAGAGGATGAGATGGCTGGATGGCATTACTGACTCGATGGACATGGGTTTGGGTGAACTCAGGGAGTTGATGGACAGGGAGGCCTGGCGTGCTGCCATTCATGGCGTAGCAAAGAGTCGGACACGACTGAGCGACTGAACTGAACTGAATGATCAATTAATGGAATTTTCTATTGAAGTGGATATTCTAGTCTTTATTGTTATTTTTTTATTCACTTGTTTCCTTGACACTCATTAACTTTTGCCAAGGGGTTTCATTCATTCATTCTTTCCTTTTTTTACACAAAGAAGAGGATGAGAACAAGCCTTTACATTGATAAGAATTTAGTCAGTTATTTTTTTTATACCAGACAAATCACAATGCTTGAGAAACAGTGCATGAGAATTTAGTCAGTTATTTTTTCATATTAAAAAAAATCACATTGCTCCAGTAGTGAGAAATTTCTTCAAAAGCAACAAGAAACCAAATTATACTAAGTGAATCTTTTCTTATTTTTTAAATCAAGTTCTTTTTAAATTTTATAGCATTAAATAATCTTAAAGTATGTTTAATTAAATTAATGGAGTCAACACACACTTCTAACAATCAGCTATATGAAAAATGAAAATCCAAACAATTCAACTAATAAAATCTCCCTTTCTCAAGTAAAAAACATGAATGATGATGTAGAAGAAACACAATCCTTCCACTTGGGTCATGTATCATCTAAAAAATCTTTTGGGAAAATATTAAAACATCTCAAATCAAAAATTCAAGAACTAATGCTACAAATAGATGAAAAGAAATAATTAAGTGAGAGAAAAATGACTTGGGAGGAAAAAAGAAAAGAATACAAAAATATATATCAAATTCTGAGACCCAAAAATGAATAAATTTTAAGCCAAACTTATTAGAAAGGATAGAATAAAAATGATAAGACAATAAGAATTTAAAAAATAAATTTAAATGGTCAAAAAGAAAATAGTCTAAAGATTAACCAAGGAAGATCTAACATACACACAACTGGAGATCTTGGTGGGGGTGGGGGACAGCAGAAGAGTAGTCGTATTTTTAAACTCTGATACAAGAAAAATTTCTGTAAATAAAATGATAAATGTTGAAATTATGAAAGGCCTATTCATTTCTATGCTACATAAAAATTAGCACAAATTTAGCAGCTTAAAGCACAGCTTTTGTCTCACAGTTTTCATGGACCAAGATTCCATGCATGGATTAGTGAGCCCACGGCTCCGAGTCTATCAAGGTCACAACCAAAGCTGCACTTGACTAGGAGCAAGTTTTGTTGGCAGAGTTGACTTCCTTGCAGCTGTATGACTTCTTTATTGCTTATCAGCCAGAGACCACTCTTAAATTCTAGAGACCACCCATATTACAAGCCATATGATATTTACATAAGCATTTCACAACATAGCAGTTTGCTTCTTCAAATATACAAGAGAAAAAGAAGAAATTTACTAGCAAAGTGAAGTCTTATAGCCTATAACAAAATCATGGGAGTTACAAAACCTCAAGTTTCCAATATTCACTTGCTTAGAAGTAAGTCACGGACACAATCCTCACTAGGGGATTTATGAATACCAGATGGCAGAGGTCATTGAAGAGGTGTCACCTTAGGTTCTGTCTGCCACAAAGGCCAACTGGATATGAGAGATTCAAGCAGTTACAATCTGAAACAAGCTGAAAATTCCTTTTGAAAATTTAAAAATCCCTTTTTAAAATTAAAAATTCCTTTTAAATTTGTTTTCATAATTCATAGTCTCTCCATAAGAGGAATACCATTCAAATAAGTAGAGCATAAAAATAAATCAAGAACTTAAAAAAATAGAGTAAGTAAATAATAAAGTAACATAAAACCAAAAAACATGAAAACATATTGGCATCAACAACCAAGTTTAGTGTCACATTATTAAAATGTAATACTTGATAATACTTTTTATTCTTTTCCTTGTCATAAACATAATTCCCATTTTCTTTGCACTGTATTTTCTATTCTCGATTATTTTTGTTAAATAATAGCTAATCAGCAAACTTATATTAACTGTTAATCATTATGCAACAGGCACTGTGGGCTTTCCAGGTGTTGCTAGTGGTAAAGAACCTGCCTGCCAATGTAGGAGACACTAGTATGATCCCTGCGTTGGGAAGATCCCCTGGAGGAGGGCATGGCAATCCACTCCAGTATTCTTGCCTGAAGAATCCCATGGACAGAAGAGCCTGGCAGGCTACAGGCCATAGCGTTGCAAAGAGCAGGATATGACTGAATGACCGAGCACACACAACAGGCATGGTGCTAGGCATGTCTTTGTGTTGAAGTCTTAAAAAGGCAGTATCTCTTTAACAAGCTGGACCTGTCAGTTTTTACCTGAAAATACATTCCATATTCACATTTAAGTAATAAAAGGAATTCTAAAAGCAATCTAACACTTAACCCTTTGCTTCCTTACACTCATATCCTTTTCTTAGATGGCTGACTTTGATACCTGTTTTTAAACAGTCTGTCCTACACTCTACCTCCTTACCAGCTGAAGTTTTTTGCACTCTAAAACTCTGACTTCTAATTCATCTTTATCTTTGCTCTCTGCTGCAGATTTGCCATATATTTAGAGCCACAGAGGAGAAACTTTTCCATCCCAATATACTTCACTAGATCAGCAAGCCTCTGGGTGCCTAATGCGGGAAAAGGAAAATGAAGCCAGTCTAGCTTATCAATATCTCCAGTATAATGCTTTCTGCTTCAATCAAAATCCCCTTCAGTAGCATCTTCCTCATTATTATGATCAACACCATTGAATGTTTGTCATGCAACCCCACAAATTCACATCCAATTGAATGTTAAGCACCTTAAGTACATTAAATTAAATTAGATAATTATCTTTTGAGACTTTATTGTCATTTTTTAGAACAGTTGAACAACCTTAGTTGTACAGAGGTTAAATGACTTGTCCAAAATGTAGTTAATGTCAGATGAGGGATTCAAATACTAGGTCAGTCTGATTCCAAGACAGATTGTTAACCACTGCACTAAACTGCCTTCCATTGTTAATGTTTATTGAGCATTTAGGATGACTTAAAGGGTAAAACACTATTCTTTCCATGGTATAATTATTGCAACCTACTGTAATTTAGACACAGCTAAGGGTTGCCGTATACACTACTCGTTTTATACCATCCTCCTCATTTCAGAACAGAGCTGATTTCTCAACACTTTATAGTTATCATTCCATTCACAAAAGTTAAAAAGTTATAAGCTTGTACATAACAGAGGAAAATAAAGTATAATTGCAACTTTATGGAAAAAAATTATATCTATATAAAAAAATCTAGAAATTCATGGTGATAGAAACTGAAACTATTACCTGAAATAACTGCTTTCCTGAGATGAAAAGAGGCTATGAAAGTGGGAAAAATAATATGAAAATGAATATAATTGATGTCATGTGCTATATGTGCTAAGGCACTTCAGTAGTGTCCCACTCTTTGCAACCTGATGAACTGTAGCCCACCAGGCTCCTCTGTCCATGGGATTCTCCAGGAAAGAATACTGGAATGGGTTACTATGCCCTCCTCCAGGGGCTCTTTCTGACCCAGGGATCAAACCAGCATCTCTCTGTCTCCAGCATTGATGGGTGGGTTCTTTACCACTAGCACCACCTGGGAAGTCCCATAATCTGATGTCATAAAACAAACCAAATCTCTCTGGTCTCTAAAATAATGAAGAAAATAAGTGAAAATTTGTAATGAAGATCATGAATGATTTAACCCAGTGAATAATCAAATTAGAATAGCCAAGTGTGATAAACATTCAAAATGAGTGACTCATACCTTAAGACAGTAGATCCCTGATCTGCTTGCAATCTCGTGACAAAATAACAGGGATCCCAGACTAGCTTGAAACAACCCAACACCTTGCTTTAGATTGCCAGTCCAGGTTTGATGCATGAGACAGGGTGCTCAGAGCTGGTGCACTGGGATGACCCAGAGGTATGGGATGGGGAGGCGGGTGGGAGGGGGGGTTCAGGATGGGGAACACATGTAAACCCATGGCTGATTCATGTCAATGTATGGCAAAAACCACTACAATACTGTAAAGTAATTAGCCTCCAATTAAAATAAATAAATTTTTAAAAAGAAGGCAATTTGCTTGTCCATCAGAAAGAAAAACAAAGAGGAAAGGCAGATATTTAGAGTAAATCATATATGATGGCTCAACCTAACAATTACCAATGTGATATTAATATGAAGGCTTCAGAAAATGCTAAAGCTACATATATTTGGCATGTACACGCACATACACATATGCATGCATGCACACATCCACAAAACACACTGGGTCCAAGCTTCTCAATTCTGTAGTAAAGGGAGATCCAATCCATGAATTAATTCAGGATAACATATATTTTATAGATTGCATAATATCTCTGTTAAGTCACTAACAACTATTATGGAGCTTTACAAAACTATGTTCTTAGTATTAATGCTAGTCTGAAAAGCAAGGACAGGACAAAGAGAAAAGGAGTTTGTATCAGAGAAGACATATCCAAGCAAGCACACAAATTGTGTACTCATCAGATGGTCCGAAGGCCTTTAAAAGTTAGTTATAAAGGTAAAAGCATTCTGGAGAATACTGAGTGCCAAGGAATGAGGTGGGATGGCTTTTACATGGTCTTCCAATAGTCAAATTGTATACTAAATATGCTATGTAATTGAAGACCTTGATTATGCTCTGTAAGGAAGTATAAACCAAAACAGAAACGATAACTGAAATATTTAGTGACAGATTATGACAAAAGTTTGAATATAAATAGATACATTAACAGTTTGTTCTGTGGCCTCTTTTCCAAGTCCTCCTTCAGAGGTGGCTGGCTGGGTTATCTACTGCTCTGCTTCTCTTACTAGAGAATAATTTGATTATAAGCTTATCCTTTTTTAACTTTAAATCCCCATTATATAAAACATGGCAAATAATAGTCATTCAATAAATGTTTGCTTATAAATAAGATTATAGCTTAATACCTGAGTATTAGGCAATAATAAGGTTTTAGTATATAGAACATTAGATCTTACCCATTCACACATTACTACACAATGGATGAGTCCCTTCAGTCATGTCCGACTCTTTGCTACCCCATGGACTATAGCCCACCAGGCTCCTCTGTCCGTGGGATTCTCCAGACAAGAATACTGAAGTGGGTTGCCATGCCCTCTTCAGGGGATCTTCCCAACTCAGGGATCGACTCCACAACTCATGTGTCCTGCATTGGCAGGTGGGTTCTTTACCATTAACGCCACCTGAGAAGCCCCAAAAAGACTACATCTGAACTTAAACGTTTACATGGCTGCCCACATGCACCAGTGCAGGACAGCAATCGCCCTCACTTGCTGGTTTAGAGTAGTGAGACTGAGAACACAGCTTTGCATATCTATTTCTTCTCCAAGACTCACCACTAAGCCAGGTCACCATTTCTTCCTTAGAGAGGAATGGAGATTGGTAGAAATTTAAGCCACATATATTACTCTAGTTGAAGTCCCTCGATCAAGGGAATCTAACGGAGGGAAATAAAGGCTTTTCTTTAAACTTCACTACCAGGGATTCAAGTGTCGTGTAGGGGATTCCCTGGTGGCTCAATGGTAAAGAATCTACCTGCCAATGCAGAAATTTCAAGAGACACAGGTTCAAACATTGAGTCAGGAAGATCTCCTGGAGTAGGAAATGGCAACCTGATTCAATATTCTTTCCTGAAAAACTCCATGGACAAGGAGGCTGGTGGGCTAAAGTCCATGAGATCACAAAAGAGTTGAACAACACTTAGTGACTGAGCACACACACCCACACACACACACGCATGGACTGAGGTGAGGCCAGACTATAAAGTGGAATCCAGGTCTGTGCTCTTCCTTCTGTCCACTTGACTTCCTTATACACTAAATGGAATGGATTGAAGAAAGCACAAGGTAGAGGATGAGGACTGAAAACAGACGTTAATGAAAGATATATAAACTCATTCTAATTTCAACTTAGTAAATTCCTGGAACTTGAAAAAAAATCACTGCTGAAGCAATTGTAAATTTTCACCAGAGTTATTCCAAAACCTGTCCAAGCAAGAAAAACTTGAGTTCCTTTTTGAACAGCAAAAAACAAACAGTCCAAAGTCTTAAATATGCTAGAGACACAAAAAATATTTACTGGTTATCTAACAAAATGATTCCATGATGACTTAAGAAATTATTTCTCTTACCAGTGCCTGTATGGAAAAGGCAATGGCAACCCACTCCAGTACTCTTGCCTGGAAAATCCCATGGGCGGAGGAGACTGGTAGGCTGCAGTCCATGGGGTCGCAAAGAGTCGGACATGACTGAGTGACTTCACTTTCACTTTTCACTTCCATGCATTGGAGAAGGAAATGGCAACCCACTCCAGGGTTCTTGCCTGGAGGATCCCAGGGACGGAGGAGCCTGGTGGGCTGCCGTCTATGGGGTCGCAAAGAGTTGGACACGACTGAAGTGACTTAGCAGCAGCAGCAGCAGTGGCTGTATAGGTAGGACTTAACCAGTTCAATTCAGTTCAGTGGCTCAGTTGTGTCTGACTCTTTGCGACCCCATGGACTGCAGCACACCAGGCTCCCCTCTCCATCACCAATTCCCAGACCTTGCTCAAACTCATGTCCTTTGAGACAGTGATGCCATCCAACCATCTCATCCTCTGTCATCCCCTTCTCCCTCCTTCAATCTTTCCCAGCCTCAGGGTCTTTTCCAACGAAACAGCTCTTCGCATCAGGTGACCAAAATATTGGAGCTTCATCTTCAGCATCTGTCCTTCCAATGAATATTCAGGACTGATTTCCTTTAGGTTGGACTTATAAGCTCAAGTGAGAAAAAAAAAAAAGTATTGGGTTGCCAAAAAGTTCTTTTGAGTTTTTCCACTGTATCTTATGGAAAATTCCAAACCAACTTTTTGGCCAGCTCAGTAGAACTACATCACAAAGTACTAACCACTATGATTAATACAAGATCCCTCAGTAGATCTAGACATGTAAAGAAACAATAGTACAGAATAAGGAGTAATAGACTGTAGCACGCTATGGAGGAATAATTCAGGGTTTGGGAGACAGAGTGTAGAATTACATTCCTATTTCTTGTTTGGTGACTATTGGATTGTGATTGTTATTAAACAAAAGAAATAAATGGAGAAGAAAACTATTGGGAAGGAGAATATATCACAGGTAGACAGTGTTGGAAGAAAGTCATAATAACCACTTTAAGTTTTGATTTGGAACTTGCATATATTTTTGTTTCTATTTCCATTACTCTAGATGGATTGAAAAAGATATTGCTGCAATTTATGTCAAAGGGTAACTGCCTATAAAAGCTTAAATTCCAGGAAATAATATATATTTTATTTGTAACCCTCTCTGTTTTTCTAAGCCAGGACTACAGCTGACAAACTGGCTTCTTCTATGTATCTTTTGAAATTATATTCTTGCTCTTGTTTGTTGCTTTCTTAACATGGAGTTATAATTCACATAGATCTGGCTTAAAATCCCAAATCTGCTCTTTTCTTGTCATGTGTCTTAGGGTATATCTGACTATAGGGAGAAATAAAACAGTCAAAATAACACAAGTCAAAAATAAAAGAAGAAAAAATTTAACAATGATGAAATATAAAGGATTCTAAAATAACATTTCTGAGACACAAAATGTTCCAAATTCAAAATCTGGAAGTTCATAAGTAATCAGGATGCTATTTCTCAAGCTTGGCTATTTTTTCTTCTGTTGTTCATTGTTCAGTTGCTAAGTCATGTCTGACTCTTTGTGACCCCCTGGACTGCAGCATGCCAGGCTTCTCTGTCCTTCATCATCTCCTGGAGTTTTCTAAAACGCATGTCCATGCCATCCAACCATCTCACCTTCTGTCACCCCCTTCTCCTTTTGCCTTCAATCTTTCCTAGCATCAGGGTATTTTCCAATGAGTCAACTCTGCATCAGGTGGCCCAAGTGTTGGAGCTTTAGCATCAGTCCTTCCAGTGAATATGGAGGGTAGCATACAGGATTCTACAGTGGGTGGTAGGCCGTTTTCACAAGGTAAGTGTCTTTACAGGACCCAGTGAAAGTTGTTTATCATGCTGTATGACTCTTGTCCAGTAAAAGGGAAGTATTCTCAGTGTAGCTTAAAAATGGCCATCCACTACCTGCAGATAAAGTTATCATTAGAAGTACAGCTCATGATATGCGATATAGTACCAAAAGTACTTGTTTCAGAGATACCAAGATTTAAGTGAACTAGGATTCCTATTTGGAAACAGTAATGACAATCATAAACAAAAACAACAAAAATGTCTGCTATTAATAATTTTAATATACTGACTACCATGCTGAGTATTCTAAGTACATAGACTTATCATCAAAACTACCTTCAGAGATAGGTACAGCTTTAACTTCCCATCTTATAGAAAATTCAAGTTTGCTTATCTAGGTTGAATACCTCATCTAAGGGCATTTAGAAAACACTTCACACAAGATTTGAAATTATTTCTTACTCCAAATCACTTCTTTTCAATAAAAACTATATAATTTACTTGTTAATCATTTTTATCTTTATAAAATGAGCATCTATTAACTGTTCTGTCATAAGAGTTGAGATTTTGCATGTAGCTAACCAGTGTAGCATATGGCACATATTTATACTCCCCTGATAGCTCAGTTGGTAAAGGATTCACCTTCAGTGCAGGAGACTCCAGTTTGATTCCTGTGTCAGAAAGATACGCTGGAGAAGGGATAGGCTATCCACTCCAGTATTCTTGGGCTTCCCTTGTGGTTCAGCTGGTAAAGAATCTACCTACAATGCAGGAGCCCAGGGTTTGATCCCTGGTTTGGGAAGATCCCCTGGAGAAAGGAAAGGCTACCCACTCCAGTATTCTGACCTAGAGAATCCTTGGGGTCGCAAAGAGTTGGACATGACTGAATGACTTTCACTTCATTTTGAGAACTATAACATTGGTTACAATTATCATTATAATCACTTGGCATAGACGCAGATCTTTACAAATTAACTGTCTGTGGATCAGAAAAGAAATTGATGCAGGTACATCTGGAGTCAATATAATCTGAATTATATGAGTAATTTTCCAAGGAAAGAAAAGAATGTTGCTTTGTATTTTTATACAACAATTAATTCGTTTGAGGTTTAATTAACATCAGTTTAGATATAAGTCATAAGATCAGGACTCAAAGTGGTAGCACTTGAGAAGAAAAACATAAGACATGGAGAGAAAATGGAACATTTTAAAATAACCTTAATTCCAATGCTGAATGTGTACTAAGCTCAGATGAAGTAGATATCATTTTTCAGAAACCACCTACCAAATAACCCTTAAGGAACTTACACTGTGAAAAACACTATGAGGAAAAAGATACAAAATAGGAAACATCCTACAGAACAAAGAGGGCCAAGAAATATAAAAAGAATATAGAAACATGTAATAATGTATTCAAAGAGAAAATATCATACCATACACATATTGTGTATAAGTGCTGAGACAGTACAAGGCAATCAATGATTGGAAATAAACAGTTACACCAGGCAAAAAGAATAGGCACTCCTATTGTTACTGACATGGATTTAGATAAAACAGCTTTGCAGCCATAAAGAGGAAACATGAAAAATACTTTTTGCATTCATATTTAAATAAAGCAATCACCAGGACCTTTTGTTTGAAAAGACAAAAAATGTAAATCAATCCTTTTGAAGTTAAAAAGGAAATTTGTTGGTAAAAGTAGCTGGAAAAAAAAATATCACAAAGGGTAACCTGTTTCTCTTTGCAAATGAGCCTCATTCTCCCTATCTGGAGACAAACACTTTACATGCTGGGAAATGAGGCCATTATAGATTCAGCTTGGCAACTTTAGTAGAATTTTTATTCTTTCATTGTCTATGCAATATTTCCAGGAAAGATTCTGAATTCATGATCATGTATACCACTATTTTATCAACAAAAAATTGGCTAAATCTGTTTGAGTTCCATAAATCTACCACTGTTTCTACAAAATATTAAAGATATCCTTAGTTTAGGGATAATACCCATTTGTAAACTGTTGTTTTCATCCAGATAAAACTGCTAGGCTTCATCATAAGGTTAAGCTACTTAGCTACTGCTAAAAATTTTATATTATGCTTCCTATGTCTCCAAGAGATAAATTGGTATGTGAGTTTATTAGCAGTAAATTGTTAAGAAATGCTTCTAAGGGCAGCCTTGATGGATATTTGAATTATCTAATCATCATCTACACCATGAACACTGTAATTTATAAATAAGTGAGCACAGCACAAACCATGTTAGCTTACCACAAACACCTAAGAAATTGTAATTTAGTTATCACATATATATGGCTATTAGATTAGTTCACTGGTCACCACATAAAAGGACACAAAGAAGTTAAGACTAGGAATAGTTTTAGAAAAAGTACCAATTTTTGAGTTGGAAAATCTATCTATAAGTAAAAATATTAATCTGTAAAAAAGTCAAAAAATTAATTTCAAGTAGATTAAAGGATTTAAATATTTTTTAAAATTGTAATGAGTGTCTCAATTGGCTTAGGCTGCTATAACAAAATACCATAGACTAGGTAAAGAATTCGCCTGCCAATGTGGGAAATGTGAGTTGCCATGCCCTCCTCCAGGGGATCTTTCTGACTCAGGGGTCAAACCCATGTCTCTTATGTCTCCTGCATTGACAGGAGGGTTGTTTACCACGAGTGCCACCTGGGAACCCCTATTTTTAGTATGAAAGTGAAAAGTGAAAGTGAAGTCACTCAATCGTGTCCAACTCTTTGTGACCCTATGGACTGTAGCCTACCAGGCTCCTCCCTCCATGGGATTCTCAAGGCACGAGTACTGGAGTGGGTTGCCATTTCCTTCTCCAGGGGATCTTCCCCAACCAGGGATCGAACCCGGTCTCCTGAATTCCAGGCAGATGCTTTAACCTCTGAGCCATCAGGGAATTGTATTGTTGATAACTTTATATGAGGGAACTACACATTCTATTGATTACTTTCTTTTTCCATCTCCACTCATTCATATAAATTACATTGCTAAAATATATTCAATTGTTTTAAAATTTTAACCTCTTCTAAACCAATTTTGTTCTTGAAGAGATCTCTAGTTTTGCCCATTCTATTGTTTTCTTCTATTTCTTTGCATTGATAGCTGAGGAAGGCTTTCTTATCTCTCCTTGCTCTTCTTTGGAACTCTGCATTCAAATGCTTATATCTTTCCTTTTCTCCTTTGCTTTTCGCCTCTCTTCTTTTCACAGATATTTGTAAGGCCTCCCCAGACAGCCATGTGGCTTTTTGCATTTCTTTTCCATGGGGATGGTCCTGATTCCTGTCTCCTGTACAATGTCATGAACCTCATTCCATAGCTCATCAGGCTCTCTATCTATCAGATCTAGTCCCTTAAATCCATTTCACACTTCCACTGTATAATCATAAGGAATTTGATTTAGGTCCTACCTGAATGGTCTAGTTTCTTCAATTTAAGTCTGAATTTGGCAATAAGTAGTATAACCTCAGATATGCAGATGACACCACCCTTATGGCATAAAGTGAAGAGGAGCTAAAAAGCCTCTTGATGAAAGTGAAAAAAGAGAGTGAAAAAGTTGGCTTAAAGTTCAACATTCAGAAAACAAAGATCATGGTATCCGGTCCCATCACTTCATGGGAAAAAGATGGGGAAACAGTGGAAACAGTGTCAGACTTTATTTTTGGGGCTCCAAAATCACTGCAGATGGTGACTGCAGCCATGAAATTAAAAGACGCTTACTCCTTGGAAGGAAAGCTATGACCAACCTGGATAGCATATTCAAAAGCAGAGACATTACTTTGCCAACAAAGGTCCGTGTAGTCAAGGCTATGGTTTTTCCTGTGGTCATGTATGGATGTGAGAGTTGGACTGTGAAGGAAGCTGAGTGCCGAAGAATTGATGCTTTTAAACTGTGGTGTTGGAGAAGACTCTTGAGAGTCCCTTGGACTGCAAGGAGATCCAACCAGTCCATTCTGAAGGAGACCAACCCTGGGATTTCTTTGGAGGAATGATGCTAAAGCTGAAGCTCCAGTACTTTGGCCACCTCATGCAAAGAGTTGATTCATTGGAAAAGACTCTGATGCTGGGAGGGATTGGGGTCAGGAGGAGAAGGGGACAACAGAGGATGAGATGGCTGGATGGCATCATGACTCGATGGACGTGAGTCTGAGTGAACTCCGGGAGATGGTGATGGACAGGGAGGCCTGGTGTGCTGCGATTCACGGGATCGCAAAGAGTCGGACACGACTGAGTGACTGAACTGAACTGAACTGATCTGAACTACGGTTAGCTTCCGGTCTTGTTTTTGCTGACTGTATAGAGCTTCTCCAGCTTTGGCTGCAAGGAATATAATCAATCTGATTTCAGTGTTGACTATCTGGTGATTTCCATGTGTAGAGTCTTCCCTTGTTTTGTTGGAAGAAGGTGTTTGCTATGACCATTGTGTTCTCTTGGCAAAACTCTATTAGTATATTGTCACCCTGCTTATTTAACTTATATGCAGAGTACATCATGAGTAACGTTGGGCTGGAAGAAGCACAAACTGGAATGAAGTTTGCCAGGAGAGATATCAATAACCTCAGATAGGCAGATGACACCATCTTTATAGCAGAAAGTGAAGAGGAACTAAAAAGCCTCTTGATGAAAGTGAAAGAGGAGAGTGAAAAAGTTGACTTAAAGCTCAACATTCAGAAAACGAAGATCATGGCATCCGGTCCCATCACTTCATGGGAAATAGATGGGGAAACAGTGAAAACAGTGTCAGACTTTATTTTGGCGGGAGCTCCAAAATCACTGCAGATGGTGACTGCAGCCATGAAATTAAAAGACACTTACTCCTTGGAAGGAAAGTTATGACCAACCTAGACAGCATATGCCAGCAAAGGTCTGTCTACTCAAGGCTATGGTTTTTCCAGTATTCATGTATGGATGTGAGAATTGGACTGTGAAGAAAGCTGAGTGCCAAAGAATTGATGCTTTTGAACTGTGGTGTTGGAGAAGACTCTTGAGAGTCCCTTGGACTGCAAGGAGGTCCAACCAGTCCATTCTAAAGGAGATCAGTCCTGGGTGTTCATTGGAAGGATTGATGCTAAAGCTGAAACTCCAATACTTTGGCCACCTCATGCAAAAAGTTGACTCATTGGAAAAGACTCTGCTGCTGGGAGGGATTAGGGGCAGAAGGAGAAGGGGATGACAGAGGATGAGATGGCTGGATGGCATCACCAACTCAATGGACGTGGATTTGGGTGAACTCTGGGAGCTGGTGATGGACAGGGAGGCCTGGTGTGCTCCAATTCATGGGGTCACAAAGAGTCAGACATGACTGAGCGACTGAACTGCACTGAAAACCAATTGTTTAAGCAACTTTTTAAAAATCTGATAAAAGGCATTGCTCAGTTCTCTTTGTAGCCAATAAAGCTAGTGAAACACCTGCTGGGCAATAAAAACCATATACAAAATAGGGGAAAAATACATTTTAAAAAGTTGTTGAATGGCAGAAACCAACACATTGTAAAGCAACTTTCTTCCAATTAATTTTTTTTTTTGCAAATTCTGAAATAAACTATTTCAAGAACAAAATGAAAATGCTAAAATCAATAATTCAGACAAGATTTATTGAACCTCTGATTCTTATGCTGATATAGTGTAAGCAAATAGACTCTATAAGGGATCTTGAATGATAATGAAAAGATGTTTTGATATCTTATATCTTGGGAAATGATATATTTTTAACTTAGAAAAATTCATACATTTCCTTTGAAAGCTTAGAAAAAGAGCTTCCTCTCTCCATGATCCCTTCTTAAAAGTTCCCACCAGAAATGAATTGTTTGGTAAAACGGATCTTTTAAGTTTGGAAACAGACAATTTATCCTTGCATGCTGACCCTTCTCTAATAGAATTTAGTATAATAAATTCGCAATGCATTCTCTCACAGCCACACCTCTCTCTGCAGTTCAAAAGCACACAGGTCCTCTTCGTTTCTAACAATCAAAAGCTAGATATGGATGAAAAGAAGGGAAAAAACAGACTTTACTATTCTGCTGGATTTTTTTTTCCTAATAAGCTTAACATCTCATAACACATTATTGATAAAGAAAGATTGCATTATTGTTGTTTAGAATTAAAAGGACCTCTTTCCCTGCTGACCATAGGAAAGAATCTCTCTGAAGGATCACACAGTCAGAAGGGGGCCATCCTAGCCACCTGAGTCAGCCACATGAGCACCATCACCATCTGATTCTTTCTCCTCCTTCCTCAAGGTTTTCAGACAAAGTCTGGGGATCAAAGAGAATCCAAATCCACACTGAAATTACCATATCGGGTTTTTTTGTTTCTTTTTGTTTTTTAAGTGAGAAATGTGCTTTTCCAAACTGCAGAGTCCCAAAAAGCAGGGTAAAACCAGGTTACCTTCCTTGTAAGAGCTCCCCACAGAGGGGTGCTTTGCTTTTTAGTCTTTACACAACAATAAAACAGGAAGAAACAGAGTAACAGAGGATATAATTTCTAGGCAGAAGATGTGAAGATACCCTATTATTTTCTCTCCTACTGAGCTGGGTAACAATCTGGATTGCTTTATTAGGTACTGTTACTCAAATAAAAATAATTAAGACAATCACCCTGGTGAAACTTTCCATACAAAAAAAAAAGTAAGCCTCTCAAAGATAACAGGAAGCAGACTAATCTTCAGCTTTTGAAGAGATGCGACTCATTCGGGTTCCTTAGATTTTGTTATTACGGGCTTAGTTAGAGAACAATAAACTTATATTCATAAATCCAGATTTATCTTGCCTAATGCATGTGAGTCATTAGAATGGTTTATATCTAGAAAGATTTTCATTGAGAATTTTAAAAGCCACATAAGTTATTTGCTGTTATAATTATAATTAAATCCTTTTTTAAATTGGGATATGTTATAAAATATAATAAAATCTTACCGTAGAATAGGTGCTATTTGCATTTCAAGCCTGCAGGATAAGCCATGGAGGTGTCATTTTGCTCATTTTGTGCAATTATGTGACAGCTATATATGAAATCATATGTACAGATATATGGAATTCTATGGACAGGTAACAAAGGTCAAAGTTGGTCTCAACCCCAAAAGAAAAGCTGTATCTTTTGCCAAAAACCAATCTTGAGACCACTTAGGTGCACTTATCAAGTACAGTAGGAAATTCCTCTTTTTTTTTATATATAAACTTATTTATTTTAATTGGAGGCTAATTACTTTACAATATTATATTGGTTTTGCCATACATCAACAGGAATCTGCCACAGGTGCACACATGTTCCCCATACTGAAGGAAATTCTTCTTTGATAGCTTCTAAAACTGGTGTTGTCTCATGTATTGTTGGGTTAAACCTAAATGAGGGGTGAGGAAGGTCGATGGGTAGAGAAGAAGAAAGATTAAAGATGCTTCCTTTTAATCCAAAAGAAGTGTATCATTTTGGCAGTTACCAAGTGGAGCTTAAATTTAGTAGAGTTGATAAAAGTCACCAGGGTCCAAAAACTAAGCAACAACAATAGTTCACTTCAGTTCAGTGGCTCAGTTGTGTCCCACACTTTGCCACCACACGAACTGAAGTGTGACAGGCCTCCCTGTCCATTACCAACTCCCAGAGCTTACTCAAACTCAAGTCCATCGAGGCGGTGATGCCATCCAACCATCTCATCCTCTGTTGTCCCCTTCTCCTCCCACCTTCAATCTTTCCTAAGCTCCGAGTCTTTTCTAGTGAGTCAGCTCTCCATATCGGGTGGCCAAAGTATTGGAGTTTCAGCTTTAGCATCAGTCCTTCCAATGAACATTCAGGACTGATTTCCTTTAAGATTAACTGATTTGGATCTTCTTGCAGTTCTAAGAGACTCTCAAGAGTTTTTTCCAACACCACAGTTCAAAAGCATCAATTCTTTGGCACTCAGCTTTCTTTATAGTCCAACTCTCATATCCATACACGACTACTGGAAAAACCACAGCTTTGACTAGGTGGACCTTTGTCGCCAAAGCAATGTCTTTGCTTTTTATTATGCTGTCCAGGTTGGTCATAGATTTTCTTCCAAGGACCAAGTGTCTTTTAATTTCATGGCTGCAGTCACCATCTGCAGTGATTTTTGAGCCCCCCCAAAAAACAAAGTCTCTTATTGTTTCCACTGCTTTCCCATCTATTTGCCAAGAAGTGATGGGACCAGATGCCATGATCTTCATTTTCTGAATGTTGAGTTTTAAGTCAACTTTTTCACTCTCCTCTTTCAATTTCATAAAGAGGCTCTTTAGTTCTTTGCTTTCTGCCACAAGGGTGTTGTCATCTGTATATCTGAGGTTATTGATATTTCTCCCGGCAATCTTGATTCCAGCTTGTGCTTCATTGAGCCCAGCATTTCTCATGGTGCATTCTACATATAAGTTAAATAAGTAGGGTGGCAATATACAGCCTTGACGTACTCCTTTTCCTATTTGGAACCAGTCTGTTGTTCCATGTCCTGTTCTAACTGTTGCTTTTTGACCTGCATACAGATTTCTCAGGAGGTGAGTGAGGTGCTCTGGTATTCACATCTCTTGAAGAATTTTCCACAGTTTGTTGTGATACACACATACAAAGGCTTTGGCATAGTCAATAATGCAGAAATAGATGTTTTTCTGGAACTATCTCATTCTTCAATGATACAACGGATGTTGGCAATTTGATCTCTGGTTCCTCTGTCTTTTCTAAATCTAGTTTGAACATCTGGAAATTCATGGTTCACTTACTGCTGAAGCCTGGCTTGGAAAATTTTGAGCATTACTTTGCTAGTGTGTGAGATGAGTGTGATTGTGTGGTAGTTTGAGCATTGTTTGGCATTTCCTTTCTTTGGGACTGGAATAAAAAATGACTATTTCCAGTCCTGTGGCCAATGCTTCATTTTCCAAATTTGCTGGCATATTGAGTGCAGAACTTTCACAGCATCATCTTTTAGGATTTGAAATAGCTCAATTGGAACTCTGTCACCTCCACTAGCTTTGTTCGTAGTGATGTTTCCTAAGGCCCACTTGACTTCCCATTCCAAGATGTCTGGCTCTAGGTGAGTGATCACACCATCATAATTATCTGGGTCATGAAGATCTTTTTTTGTACATTTCTTCTGTATATTCTTGCCACCTCTTCTTAATATCTTCTGTTTCTGTTAGGTCCATACCATTTATGTCCTTTATTGTGTTCATCTTTGCATGAAATGTTCCCTTGGTATCTCTAATTTTCTTGAATAGATCTTTGCACTAATCACTGAGGAAGGCTTTCTTATCTCTCCTTGCTATTCTTTGGAACTCTGCATTCAGATGGATATATCTTTCCTTTTCCCCTTTTCCTTTAGCTTCTCCACTTTTCTCAGCTATTTGTAAAGCTTCATTAGACAGCCATTTTGCCTTTTTGAATTTCTTTTTCTTGGGGATGGTTTTGATCACTGCCGCCTGTACAATGTCAGACACCTCCATCCATATTTCTTCAGGCACTCTATCTATGAGATCTAATCCCTTGAATCTATTTCTCACTTCCACTGTAAAATCATAAGGGAATTGATTTAGGTGATACCTGTATGGTCTAGTGGTTTTCCCTACTTTCTTCAATTTAAGTATGAATTTGGCAATAAGGAGTTCATGATCAGAGCCACAGTCAACTCCACATCTTATTTTTACTGACTATATAGACTTTTCCATCTTGGGCTGCAAAGAATATAATCAATATTATTTCAGGATTAACCATCTGGTGATGTCCGTGTGTAGAGTCTTCTCTTTTGTTGTTGGGAAAGGGTGTTTGCTATGACCTGTGTGTTGTCTTGGCCAATAGCAATAACCACGTGGGCAACAAATGGTATATAATCTTGAACAAAGTTTTATTAAAAACATAGACTAGAGAGTCCCTTGTTCTGAAATGCACTTAATCTTGAAATGGAGCAGGACCCTATGGTCCTCAGCGTGCCTTTTATCTGTAGAAAAGCTTTAGCCAAGAAAAGCTTAATCATATAAGTAAGAAAATGCAGAAACAAAGGAAAACAGTCAAACAAGAAAAAATAATAATAGTTAAGTCACTAAGCAAAATCAAGGACCTTTAGTTCCTGCTGAAGGGCTACACATAGTATTCTGATCTCTATCCCTTGAATTGTCTTATAAATACTGAAACCCCTACCAGGTGGAAGAAGGTAACTATGTGATGACCATGTTGTAGCCATGACATAAGCAGCCACAATTCTGAGAACTGACCTCAAAGAAATGGGAACAATTGACCCTGGAACTGAAGATTAACGGTACTTGAAACAATCAAGATGACACTGATCAGACTCCTGCAGGGCTAATTTCAAGAAGACTATCAGAGCTGACTCTGATAGTCAACTATTAGTGTTGTTTCTGCATCTAGCCCCCTTCCTCCATCTACAAAAGCTCTTGCCCACTGATATCCAGTGGCATGGAGTCAGCCTTTGGACAGGATTTCACCCTCCAAGCTCCTCCCCTTTGCCAGTCCCCAAAATAAAGCAAACTTTCTTTTCCACCACCTTACCTCTATATTGGCTTCTACACAGTGAACAGCCAGACCCTCACTTCCAACAATATGGCCAATCTTATTTTTAAAATTTTGTTTATTTCAATAAGATTGAGTATACTTTTCACAAACATGTGTATATTAGCTTACTTATTGAAACAAAGGAAATTTTGTCAGTACATCTTTTATTTTCTAACTGACCAGCTATTAACTTACTTTTTTTTTTAAATAGATAATATGTAAAATACTTTGCCCATAAGCAATTATTTTAATTTAGGGAACTGTGTGCTTTTATATATAGCTTAAGTTAAATAACACATTTGAATGATTTTGCAAGCTTCAGATGAGTTACTTAATTTTACAATGATAACATTGTCCAAAAGCTTTAGCAGAGAAATATCATTTCTTATATTTATTATTTATTGGAAAATGTTTCCAACTATTATCAATTTCATCAATATAATTACATTCAACAAAATTTATAGAATGTGGACTATTTGTCAAACATGACCCTAAGAACCAGTGACATAAAGAAGTATAATCAATAGTACAGCTTTCCAGGTGGCTCAGTGGTAAAGAATCATCCTGCCAATGCAGGAGACAAAGAGATGCAGGCTTAATCCCTGGGTTTGGAATATCTCCTGGAGGAGGAATTGGCAATCCACTCCAGAACTCTTGCCTGGGGAATTCCATGGACAACGGAGCCTGTATGCTGCAAGAGGGTCACAAACAGTTGGACATGCCTGAGTGACCAAGCACACATGCACACAATCACCAGTTTAAAATTAACACTGATGACTAATTAACAATTATTTGACACATTTAAGTCACTTGATAGTACATTTTATGATACTTTCTTTTTTCAACCAGCTTAGAACTACAGAGTGAAAATAAAGTGACTCTTCAAGCAAGATTCAGTTAACTACTTTTCAGTATAGTATTTAAATGAAATTAATTTATCTTCTTTTATGTCTAGTGCTGATTATTAATCATAAGCATGTTTTGGCTATACAATATACACAAAACAAGATTTCTTCAAATGAAAAAATATATACAGGAACATATATAGGCCCTCTTGCATTTCATGTTCTAGTTATCAAAAGCCATACAAATTAGATGATCTCCATCAGTTTATTCATTTGTAACACAGGTTTTGTGTCTTTGGGATGAGAAAAGCAATCAAGTTGAGTCCTATTTTTTCTGAAAAATCTTTCCACCTGATAGGAAATAAAGAAAATATTCAGATTTGAAAATAAAAAGGGATAAAATTTGTCAGGAATAGGAAATGGAAAAATTGTTATAATGAAAAAGAAAATTATGAACAAAAGGTCAGAGACAAACTAACAAGATAGCATGATGGATACTAGTGAGTGGTCAGGAGTCACTGGGCAATGACAGAAACACTCTGTAGCTGTGTTTCCAATATAGTAGCCACTAGTTGGCATCTTGCTATTCAGAAACTGAAATTTGGCTAGGACCATTGAATAGCTAATTTTTTGTTCATTTTTATTATTTCTTATCCATATGAAAGTGCTCTATTCAGTTATGGGGACACTTCTTTTAAGTGTTAAAAATGTTCTCTAGGGCTTCCCTGGTGGCTCAGTGGTAAAAGAATTATCTTGCCAATGCAGGAGACACAGGTTTGATCCCTGATCAAGGAGTATCCCCCATGCCACACAGCAGCTGAGCCTGTGTGCCACAACTGTTGAGCCTGTGCTCTGGAGCCTGGGAGGCCACAACAACGAAAGCCCATGTGCCCCAGAGCCCATGCTCGGCAACAGGAGAAGCCACCACAAGGAGAAGCCCCCATAACCACAAGTGGAGAGTAGCCCTTCCTCCCTGCCACTGGAGGAAAGCCCGCATAGCAACAAGGCCCGACACAGCCAAAAATGAACAAATAAAATAAAATTTTAAAAATGTTACCTTAATCATTTCAGTATTTCCTCCTCCCATCATTTTTGTTATATCTATTACATAGACATTATGGAGGAACAGACTATCAAAGTGCCATAGCGGAACTATGTTATCACTTACAAACACATATATATACCATTAAACCTTGCACAACGATTTGAACTTCAAGGATCTACTTATAGTCAGAGTCTTTTGAATAATACATACTACAATTGGCTGTCCCACTAATGAATAACTGTAGATAGAGAGGAACCCTGTAAGGAAGGGCCAAGTATAAATTACACATAGATTTTCAACTGTGAGGAGGATGGGCCCTCTGTTCCCCTGAATAATTTAGGGGGTTAGCTGTATCACCCTATGTATATCTCCATTGAGTGTCATCTAAGACATCTGTGTTTACATCTGTGCCTCAGGTATTGGCTCAATAATCAATGCTGTGTTGCCCCAAACTCCTTCCAGGCTGCCCTTGGAGGCTGTGTCCTTCCAGTGATTTCTGTGACATTGGTAGCAACACAGCACATTTTCTGAAGTTTTAGGGCCACCCTGGATTGTCAGAAATTCTGCAGAACTGTCTGTGGTCATTTGTTACTTAGACATATTACACAAATGTTTTTCTTTATTCCTGTAAATCTGGGTACCTCTGTCTGTCACGTAACTGGATTCAAATCTCAGCTTCACACTTACTAGCTATGCGACTTTGATAGATGATCTAACCTTTCTGTATCTGAGTTTATCCATCTTTATAAGAGCATAACAACACTACCTATATCATAGACTGGTTTTGAGAGTTTAAAATTACTTATAAAACTTTTAGAGTTGTCTTATACACTGAAACTCTCAAAATTGTCAAATCTCTCATCTTGTTCCCAGGATTCTAAGTTACATGGAGTAAAAAGTTATTTTTGACTGTTTGAGATTGTAGGTTACTTTTTGTTTCTTTGTATTCATCGCTTGTTTGTTTCATTCCACCATAGAAAGTATTGCTTTAAAGATTCATCTATGGGACATAGGATAAAAATTAATTCTGCCTGTGATTACTTCAAGTCAAAATGAATGTCATCAGCTACTCTCTGTCATACACATCAGCAACCATCCACCAAACAGACATAAAATTGAAGCTATATGGACAAGATATAATGTCCTTCAGCTTCCGGTGGAGAAAATCTCTGCTGCTCTATTATCTGCTTTATCTTGCATGGTAGTCACTGTAGGTTACCTGACTCAATCTCTATTTCTAACCCTTTCTCCCTTGTCTAACTTCATCATAGAGGATGTAAAAGCTAGCAATCTAAATCACCAGCTTTCTTTTCAGCCAAAGAATAAGCCATGTGACATAGCACAGGACAAAGAGATGTATAGGGAAGTCTCCTGGCTCAGTTTCTTTCCCTGTCTTCATTTTTCCTCCTTGGGAAGAAAACAAGTGGAAGGATTCAGGGTCAAGCAACCATTCTATGACCATAAAGAAAAAGCCTTTTGATTTCTCAGGCAATTTATTTATAATGAGAAGTGAGGAATAAATAGGAAGAAACTTTCAGAAGAAACAACATGTACAATAGAAACGGGGCAGAAGAAGTCATATGATAAAAATAAAAACTCCCTATCCTCCAAATTTTTAAAAAAAAAAAGAGAGATTGTTCTCAGGCCCTTGTTCCAAGCTGTGAATTATTAACCACAATTGTGAATGTATGTGTGTGTGGTAAATCACTTCAGTCACATCTGACTCTTTATGACCCTATGGACTGTAGCCAACCAGATTTCTCTGTCCCAAAATTCTCCAGGCAAGAATTCTGGAGTTGTCATTCACTCTTCCAGGGGATCTTCTCAACCCAAAGATCGAACCTGTGCCTCTTGCCTATCATGCATTGGCAGGTGGGTTTTTAATCACTAGCACCATCTGGGAAGCCCATTAACCACAAGAACTGACTTTAAATGCCTCCTAATCCAGCTGTGGTCATGCTTTTGCTTCAGAAACAATGCCTCTGAATGCCAATCAATTAGTAACAGGGACACTATTCTGAAAGCCAATCGATAACAGTCTTTTTCTTAAGCTTCAGTTCAGTTCAATTCAGTTCAGTCGCTCAGTCGTGTCCGACTCTTTGTGACCCCATGAATCACAGCACGCCAGGCCTCCCTGTCCATCACCAACTCCCGGAGTTCACTCAGACTCGCGTCCATTGAGTCAGTGATGCCATCCAGCCATCTCATCCTCGGTTGTCCCCTTCTCTTCCTGCCCCCAATCCCTCCCAGCATCAAAGTCTTTTCCAATGAGTCAACACTTCACATGAGGTGGCCAAAGTATTGGAGTTTCAGCTTTAGCATCACTCCTTCCAATGAACACCCAGGTCTGAGCTCCTTAGGAATGGACTGGTTGGATCTCCTTGTAGTCCAAGGGACTCTCAAAAATCTTCTCCAACACCACAGTTCAAAAGCACCAATTCTTCAGCATTCAGCCTTCTTCACAGTCCAACTCTCACATCCATATATGAATACTGGAAAAACCATTGCCTTGACTAGACGGACCTTTGTTGGCAAAGTAATGTCTCTGCTTTTGAATATGTTGTCTAGGTTGGTCATAATTTTTCTTCTAAGGAGTAAGCGTCTTTTAATTTCATGACTGCAATCACCATCTGCAGTGATTTTGGAGCCCCAAAACATAAAGTCTGACACTGTTTCCACTGTTTCCCCATCTATTTCCCATGAAGTCATAGGACCGGATGCCATGATCTTCATTTTCTGAATGTTGAGCTTTAAGCCAACATTTTCACTCTCCTCTTTCACTTTCATCAAGAGGCTCTTTAGTTCCTCTTCACTTTCTGCCATAAGGGTGGTGTCATCTGCATATCTGAGGTTATTGATATTTCTCCCGGCAATCTTGATTCTAGCTTGTGCTTCTTCCAGTCCAGCGTTTCTCATGATGTACTCTGCATAGAAGTTAAATAAGCAGGGTGACAATATACAGCCTTGACGTACTCCTTTTCCTATTTGGAACCAGTCTGTTGTTCCATGTCCAGTTCTAACTGTTGCTTCCTGGCCTGCATACAGATTTCTCAAAAGGCAGGTCAGGTGGTCTGGTATTCCAGTCTCTTTCAGAATTTTCCAGTTTATTGTGATCCACACAGTCAAAGGCTTTGGCATAGTCAATAAAGCAGAAATAGATGTTTTTCTGGAACTCTCTTGCTTTGTCCATGATCCAGCGGATGTTGGCAATTTGATCTCTGGTTCCTCTGCCTTTTCTAAAACCAGCTTGAACATCAGGAAGTTCACGGTTCATGTATTGCTGAAGCCTGGCTTGGAGAATTTTGAGCATTACTTTACTAGCATGTGAGATGAGTGCAATTGTGTGGTAGTCTGAGCATTCTTTTGCATTGCCTTTCTTTGGGATTGGAATGAAAACTGACCTTTTCCAGTCCTGTGGGCACTGCTGAGTTTTCTAAATTTGCTGGCATATTGAGTGCAGCACTTTCACAGTATCATCTTTCAGGATTTGAAATAGCTCAACTGGAATTCCATCACCTCCACTAGCTTTGTTCATAGTGATGCTTTCTAAGGCCCACTTGACTTCCATTCCAAGATGTCTGATTCTAGATGAGTGATCACACCATCATGATTATCCGGGTCATGAAGATCATTTTTGTACACTTCTTCTGTGTATTC
Source organism: Ovis canadensis (assembly GCF_042477335.2). Classification (NCBI taxonomy): domain Eukaryota; kingdom Metazoa; phylum Chordata; class Mammalia; order Artiodactyla; family Bovidae; genus Ovis; species Ovis canadensis. The sequence continues at coordinate 64,701,967 of NC_091253.1, forward strand.
TTCCACCTCTTCTTAATATCTTCTGCTTCTGTCAGGTCCATACCATTTCTGTCCTTTATCGAGCCCATCTTTGCATGAAATGTTCCCTTGGTATCTCTAATTTTCTTGAAGAGATCTCTAGCCTTTCTCATTCTGTTGTTTTCCTCTATTTCTTTGCATTGATCGCTGAAGAAGGCTTTTTTATCTCTTCTCACTATTCTTTGGAACTCTGCATTCAGATGCTTATATCTTTCCTTTTCTCCTTGGCTTTTCACTTCTCTTCTATTCACAGCTATTTGTAAGGCTTCCCCAGACAGCCATTTTGCTTTTTTGCATTTCTTTTCCATTGGGGATGGTCTTGATCCCTGTCTCCTGTACAATGTCACGAACCAGCTTACACTTTAAAAAGTCAGTCAGTGGCAACCACATTCAGAAAGCATGTGTCCACAAGTGACAGTCAGCCAATCCCGAAACAATTATGCTTCTGAAAGCTCAACACTTCCAGAACTCCTTCTTTCCTAAAAACTTATAAGATTAGCATTTTCTTAGAAGTATTGTGCTTTGAAATTGCAACTCTCCCTTGCTTGGCAAGGAATTAACTATGCTTTTTTTTGAGGAGGTTGTTTCACATATTAAGTGGTTTCTTGTTTTGATAGTAAGTATAAGGTAAGAGAGAGTTCCCAGAGGAACAAATGGGAGATAAAACTTGAAGAATCATTAAGAGACAGACAATAGAGATACTTCTTGGTCAACTTCTAAAACTTTTAGCTTTGTACCAAGATTAATGAAGAGCTGTTGAAGGATTGCCAGTCAGTATGGAGGGGACTATTATGATGAAACTTGCATTTATAAAATATTATCTCAGCATAAGAGTAAATATGGAATTGAATACACTAAGCAGAGACACTTCCACAGATACATTAGTAACCATTTAGGAGAGAAAAATTGCAGCTTGGGTTAGTGAGATATTAGAGATGATCAGAAAGTATTATCAGATTTGAGAGTTAGTAACAAAGTAAAATCAAAAGAACTTACAAATAGATTAAAGAAAAGATATAGGGAGATGGAGGTATTATGGCTGAATCATTGTTTTGGGACTTTTTGCTACTAAATGGAGTGTGGGGGCATTCACTAATGTTGGGATTGACAGAAAAGATTCAGACTGGAAGTAGGAAAATAATACAAATGAATATATTCTGGATATAATGAGCTTGAGAAATCTATGAGAAGATTCCAAGGAGCCATCAAAAATATGTGAGTCTGGAACTCAGAAAATAGATCTAAGCTGAGAAGACAAATATAGAGTCATCTACTCATGGAACTCTGTATATTTCTGGCTTAGAATAAGATGCATTTATAAAGAAGAGTCAGCAGAAATACAGAAGGGACAGCCAGCAGGAGGAGGAGAGCCTAGAAAGTTTGGTGTCACAGAAGTCAAAGAGTCTCTCAAGAAGAAGGGAACAGTCAACAGAGTTGAATGCAGCTGAGAGATCACATAAATGAAATTTGCAAAAAAGGTCCAAGGAATTAGTGGTCTGAAGGTCACTGGTGACCTTAACAAGAGCCATTTTACTAGAATGATATGAAAAGGAACAAGATTGGAATTAAAGTGAGAAGTTAGAGTTGAGGAATGGAAATGAAAAGCCACAGGATAGCCAATCACTTTAATACATTTTGGGGGGAAGAACAAGGATCTCACATACTAGTAAAGTAATGCTCAAAATTATCCAAGCCAGGCTTCAGCAATATGTGAATCGTGAACTTCCTGATGCTCAGCTGGTTTTAGAAAAGGCAGAGGAACCAGAGATCAAATTGCCAACATCTGCTGGATCATGGACAAAGCAAGAGAGTTCCAGAAAAACATCTATTTCTGCTCTATTGACTATGCCAAAGCCTTTGACTGTTTGGATCACAATAAACTGTTGAAAATTCTGAAAGAGATGGGAATACCAGACCACCTGACAAGCCTCTTGAGAAATCTGTATGCAGGCCAGGAAGCAACAGTTAGAACTGGACAATGGGACAACAGACTGGTCCCAAATAGGAAAAGGAGTACATCAAGGCTGTATATTGTCACCCTGCTTATTTAACTTATATGCAGAGTACATCATGAGAAATGCTGGGCTGGAAGAAGCACAAGCTGGAATCAAGATTGCCAGGAGAAATATCAGTCACCTCAGATATGCAGATGGCACAGCCTTTATGGCAGAAAGTGAAGAGGAACTAAAAAGCCTCTTGATGAAAGTGAAAGAGGAGAGTGAAAATGTTGGCTTAAAGCTCAACATTCAGAAAACGAAGATCATGGCATCCAGTCCCACAACTTCATGGGAAATAGATGGGGAAACAGTGGAAACAGTGTCAGACTTTATTTTGGGGGGGGGTCTCCAAAATCACTGCAGATGGTGACTGCAGCCATGAAATTAAAAGACGCTTACTCCTTGCAAGGAAAGTTATGACCAACCTAGATAGCATATTCAAAAGCAGAGACATTACTTTGCCAACAAAGGTCCATCTAGTCAAGGCTATGGTTTTTCCAGTGGTCATGTATGGATGTGAGAGTTGGACTATAAAGAAAGCTGAGTGCCGAAGAATTGATGCTTTTGAAGTGTGGTGTTGGAGAAGACTCTTGAGAGTCCCTTGGACTGCAAGGAGATCCAACCAGTCCATTCTGAAGGAGCTCAGTCCTGGGTGTTCATTGGAAGGACTGATGCTAAAGCTGAAACTCCAATACTTTGGCCACCTCATGCGAAGTGTTGACTCACTGGAAAAGACTTTGATGCTGGGAGGGATTGGAGGCAGAAGGAGAAGGGGACGACAGAGGATGAGATGGCTGGATGGCATCACAGACTCCACAGACATGAGTTTGGGTGAACTCCGGGAGCTGGTGATGGACAGGGAGGCCTGGTGTGCTGCAGTTCATTGGGTTGTAAAGAGTCAGACACGACTGAGCGACTGAACTGAACTGAACTGAAGGATTAGGTAGGGAGACACCTGGAAAGGGAAAAAGAAGAGATGTTTTTTGGGGAGGGAGAGGTTGGGATAAGTTTTGTTGTTTTTCTTATGAGAAATCCCCAGGATATAAGATCCATCACACTTCATTTTCAGTAAACTATACATTCTATTAACAGTTACATGGTAGCATATTCTCATAGGAATGATGTCATTTACAAATGTATATAGGTTCCAACTTAAACTGAGGCAGTTCACCTCCAATTAAAATTATTACCAAAAAAGAAGCCAATTTCATTTTTTGCATCTTGAAGTGAAAGTGAAAGTCACTCAGTTTTGTCCAACTCTTGGCAGCCCCATGGACTTTTCCAGGCCAGAATACTGGAGAGGGTAGCCTTTCCTTTCTCCAGGGGATCTTCCCAACCCAGAGATCGAATCCAGGTCTCCCACATTGCAGGCGGATTATTTACCAACTGAATTATCAGAGCATCTTAGTGTATTTTAAAGTTTTCTTATCCTAGGGTTGTTGACTTCTAGTTCATAGTGATTTTTCATATTTTAATAAAGTTTTGCTTTTACTTTCTGCTAACTCAGAGTTTCCATTAACAATTATATAGAAAAAAGGTATCTGGAGCAGGAGGCAGCTACATTTAATCACATAGATTAGCATGGGGTGACCAAAAAGAAATTGTAAAGTGAACTTAAAAGAGACAGACACTCTTTTTTGCTTTTTAAAAATTTCTTCTTGACAGCATTGTTCATTGGTCATACTGCTATTCTGTGGAAATGTAAGCTAGAGTAAATAATTGCTTTTGAGAAAGAATACAACTCTACCACAGCTCAAAGACTGGCTTATAATAATGCCAGAAATCTGCAAGCTAGTAGATACTGAAAGTAGAGTCAATAAATATATAAAATTAAAACCTTAAGAGAGAAGAAAGATCAGTGTTCACTTGCATAACTAATAGGGAAGAAAAGGCTACCAAAAGTTTAGGCCGAAAATAGTGTTCATCATCACATTCTGGTGACCACAGAAATGCTTCCCCAAGGTAATGAATGGCGGATTCAACAAATGCAGCCGACTGAACAAGGTCAGTTCTCCTTAGTTAGTTCTCTCGTTAGTTCAGTGAGAGGTCATCACAATATGTGCCTTTTGAATACTTTGCCAAGGAACATCTGAGGTTCTTCTTTGAGTCAACAAGTATTTCAACACAAGGAAAACTGCAAAAGCCCCTTATCCTACTGGCTTTGATGCAGAGAGGTAAACAAGATCAAGAGTGCCAGAAATACAGGGAACAAAGAACTTTATAACATTCTCCATCCTTTCAGTCCTGTCCGAATTTAAAGAAGAAACTGTGTCACACCGCTGAACCTTCCCAATCGCTCTGCCTGCCACTAGTGCCACATCTCAGGAACCCATGAGCAGGACCCTTTAAATGGGGAAATTAGTGCAGAAAGACAGTTGGCTGTCTGCTCCAGTTTCAGACCTAGTACAAGTGTGCCCAACCCCACACAGAAGCATAAATCCCTGAGCTCTGCTACCAAAATGTACTTTCTCATTTTCTAAGTTAATGATGAAACCAATATCTAACATTTACTATGTGCTGCCAATTGGGCTGTTTCCTTTGCAAATATTATCTCATTCATTCTGCTAAACAAATTATGAAGTTGATGATATTTTTCCTATTAAGAGACTGAACCACAAAGTAATTAGGTACTTTTTAAAGTTCACAACAGACAGAAATATGAATGTTCAGGAATCAAAATTAAATGAGTTTAAACTACGAATTTACAAGAATTTGTTTGATGTGTTCAGAGATGAAATTAATATCATAACTTTTATCTTATAGCAATGTTTCCTTTCCATATCAGAATTATATTGAACACTTTTTCCTTTAAGTTTTGATACTTAAAATTTAAGCCCATTAATGTTATGTTTTGATACTTAAAACTTAAGCCCATTAATGTCATTACATATTTGTTCTAATCTTTCTGCATTTTGTTTTGATGACTTTATATTTTGTTTCTTTATTTTATAAATAAAAGCATATATTTAATCTGCATTCTATTTCACAATTTGTACTTCTGGCATGCTTTTTCACTTTAATTTTTATTTAAAATGTTTGTTATATTTTATACTTCCCTTTAATATGCAAAATAACTTTTATGATTGTGTTTCTTCCAATATAACAGATTAAATGTCTTAAAACAACAAGAATAAAATGGAGCAAACATCTTTTAAAAGCATTGCTAAACTGATACAAAAATGAGGAAAATCCCTTGGGGATAAAAATTAAGAGGAAATGGAAACCAGATTATGAAACTGAAATTCTAACCATGTGTTTCCCAGGGGTGCTTGCTGATTCCCAACAGCAATGAGATTGAACATTAAAAAGTCCAAGATCCAAAAGACAAAGCCTTGGGCCTATTTAAAGTCTGTAACCAGAATGTAGATTCCCACACAAAGTCAGGACCATCAGATAAAGCAAAGGATAGGAAAACCACTTTCATTTTGTTTGTGAGGACTTCAGAATAAAGTTGAAGTCATCACAATGCCTATAAGGCCCTACATTTTCTTGTCACCCTTACCTCACCCACCAGTGCTCCCTCATGTATGTACACTGGCCAGACTGGCCTCCTCACTTGTGTTGATGCCGTTTTAGCAACTGCAGTGGCTAACATTTTTACTTGGAACTTTCTTCTCTTGAATATCCACACCTTTCACTTCTTCACATCTCAGAATCTTGCTCAAATGTCACCTTCTTAATGATACTTTCCATGACAACTCTTTTTAAAACAATAACCAACTTTCAACTGCAGCACTACCAATATCCTTCACCATACTCATGTTTTACTGTATATTTTCCATACAAAACACTTCTTGCCTCCAGCGGACTTATTTTTAACTGTTGTTTGTTGACTGCCTTGTCCCACTATGCTTCGCATGGGCAAATATTCAACCTCGTGGACTGTAGCCCGCCAGACTGTATCCATGGAATTTCCCAGGCACAAATGCTGAAGTGGGTTGCCATTTCCTTCTCCAGGAGATCTTCCTGACCCAGGGATAGAACACAGGTCTTAAGCATTGCAGGCAGATTCTTTACCCTCTGAGCTACCAGGGTACATGCACTAACATTTGTTCCACTGTGCTTCATGTGGACAAATATCCTGGGCTTTTTCTATTTTTTGTTTTCTTTTATTATTATTATTATTATTATTATTATTATTAAAATATCACAAGTGCCTAAAAGTACCTGGCATTGTAGGCAGATTTGTTGAATGAATACTCTCAAGTAAAGATCAGACAAATTTGAAAAAGAACCAACTTACCTTTCCAGGACCTGAAAATATAATAAGAAAATTATAATCTTGGCAAGTGAAATAGCAGATTTTATAAACCCACGTCTTTTAAGTCTCCTACATTGGCAGGTGGGTTCTTTATTGATAGCACCGCCTGGAAAGCAGTAAACTAATATGGTACTTAGAAGTAAACACATTGCCTTAAATGCTTATATTAGGGGGAAAAAAAAGAAACATGAATAATGTATCCAACTTAAATTCAAAAAATGCAACCACATTGAGCTACAGCAGAAGAAGGAAAGACATGATAAAGATATAAGTAGAAATTACAGAAACAAATTGAGGAAAAAATTTAATATAAGGCAATAATAAAATGAAAACTTTATTTACATAAATTAATAAGATACACAAAGTTTTGCCAGTTTGAGTAAAATTAATAAATTAAATAAATAAATAAATGAGATAATGGCCCTCCCCAAGCTGAAATATTACTTAAGACTAAACAGTTATTTTAAAATAGTTAAAATATTAATAGTTTTATGTCAAAACATTTAAAAACAGAGAACGTAATGTCTTAGATAATAACATTTAAAAATTCTCAACAGACATGCAAAAGATGATCAACTACCACTGGAGAAAATCATGCTCCCTCCCCTTTCCCAGAAGTCCCCTATTATAGGAAGGAAAAGATTTAAGTCATTGGAGGAGGGGCAATATTGTATCTTCTGTCAAAGCCTGTATCTGCATTTTGTGTGAACATAGGGGAATCTTCTTCCCACTCTCAAGCACCAAGCAAAGATCCAACATTCCTAAGAAAGGGAAAACTGAAACTGTGTGTCACCAGAGGAGGGGCAAGAAACCTCTTGGGCTTAGGATCCTGACATTCTAAATATATCACCAAGCAGAAATCTGACTCACCCAAGAGTCCCATATATCACGGACAATGCATGGTGTGGTCACCTGGAGGAATAAGAGAAATATAGAAATTCCAAAAAAGCCTAGGTACACAGGCACTGCCTCAGATAGAGACTGGACAAGATAAACTGAGAAGGTATCCTCCCCCAGCCAGGATTCTAGGAACCAGTTAAAAGGCTAATTGTTCACCTACCAGTGAGAAGGGAGATCCTTCAGCAAGGTGGTCAGTCTTGGGGGACTAGAAAAAACAGAGGATTGAGAAGGAACACTGAGAGAATCCTCTGGCACCTAAGGACCCTCACTAAGTGTAAGGTAGCAGAAATCCATAGTTTAACTAAACAAGGAAGCCACTAGGCTAAGTTAACTCTAATGCCAAAACGTCTTACCTGAGCAAACCAAATTCTAAATCCATAAATGTCTCAAAGTTATTAAACTAAAAACTTAAGGACAACTAACCCCAAATAGCCAACTTGGCTTTCATCTACAGTCAAGCAATAATATCACTGCTTTGCTTCAGCCTTTCCATATCAAAGTCTCTTTGGAGCTCCTGTAAGTGGTACACTCACTACCTCTGACTTGGCACTACCTGATTTTAACAGATTTTTCCTCAAAGAAACTCTTAAAATTTTTAAAGGGTTCAGTTCATCTTTTAACACTACCACTGAAGGAATTTGAAGCCTGTGGTGAACTCTGGGTAAAAACAGCAACAAACTCAAACAATCCCAACTACTGATTGAAATGAATTAAGTCACACAGAATCTAAAAAAAGCTTGTCCATATCAAATCACATTTAGTTACATCTCCACAGTAACTCTACATATAATGCAAACATAAAATTTTTAAAGTTAAAAAATAATGACCCATTTTCTAGTGACAAAAAAGTGTAGTTGCTCAGTCATGTCTGACTCTTTGCAACCCCACAGACTTTAGCCTAACAGGCTTCTCTGTCCATGGGATTTTCCAGGCAATAGTACTGGAGTGGATTGCCATTTCCTTCTCCAGGCAATCACCAAAAGTAGACTCAGCAATGACACAGATGTTGGAATTATTAGACAAGGACATTAAAATAACTATTACTACAAAATCGTATGTTATAAATATATGTTAACACAATAACTTTTTCCAAAACTGAAAAAAGAAGCAATCAAAATAGTAACAAGAATTAAAATTGAAAATACCTTTTAGTAGAAAAGATAAACAGCATGCATGAATGTATGATGAGCTTCAACACAGTTGAAAACTATAAAATAAAAGTTAAGTGGGGTAAAGATGGCGGAGGAATAGGACGGGAAGACCACTTTCTCCCTCACAAATTCCTCAAAAGAACATTTCAACGCCGAGCAAACTCCACAAAACAACTTCTGTAGGCTGGCAGAGGACATCAGGCAACCAGAAAAGCAGACCATTGTCTTCAAAAACAGGTAGGAAAAAATATAAAAGATGAAAAAGGAGACAAAGGAGGTGGGGAGGGAGCTCCGTCCTGGGAAGGGAAGCCCATCCCGGGAAGGGAATTTTAAGAAGAGAGGTTTCCAAACACCAGGAAACACTCTCCCTGCCGAGTCTGTGGTAAGCCTTGGAAACACAGAGGGCAACATAACAGGAAGGGAAAAATAAATAAATAATTAAAACCAAGAGATTACAAGCCCAACAGTAACTCCCCCAGTGGAAAAGCAGCACAGACGTCTGCATCCGCCATAAGCAAGTGGGGGCAGGGCAGGGACGCGCGGGAGGCGTGGGCTGCAGAGCTTTGGAAGAATCGGGCAGGAACGCCCCACGCGCAACCAGAACGATCTAACTTGGTCTAGCAAATCAGACTGTGGGATAGCTACCGCACGAAAAGCTCGAACATAAGACACCACCAGGACCAAGCACAGAACAAAGGACGGAACGGAAAAAGCCGGCTGCAGACCATCCCCTGCCGGGGACAGGCAGCCAGAGCCGTAAGGACTGGAAAGGGGCAATTGCAGACCCAGAGAGACTTTACTTACCAAACTGCAAGCAGGCTTCTTTGCTAAGACTTCTGGGGGTGCTGGACAGTCACCATCTGCCTCACAAGGGGCACCAGCAGTCCACCCAGAAAACTGAGCAGCAGAGGCAGAAAAGGTGACAAGTCGCAGCGATCATGCTCGCCAAACTCCTGAGCTACTCAGACCTGGGAAGGGCACAAAACGCAGTCCCAACCGAATCTGTGCCTCTGAGGGCTACCTGAGCGCCGAACCTGAGCGGCTTAGACCGGGGAAGTGCATGCAGCCTAGGGCTGGCCTCAGACAGTTCCCCAGCTGAGCATCGTAGAGCCAGAGCGGTTTGTGCGCCGCAAGAAGGGACAGGTCAAGCGGGGCTGAGACACTGTGTGCACACGACAGTGCTATTTGTTTGCAGCATCCCCCTCCCCACAGCACGACTGAACTAGTGAGCCTAAAAAATCAGCAAACAGAAGAAGTTAAACAGAGGGAACCGCCTTGGAAGTGACCCCACACTGCCCACAACATCAGAGAAGGGCCAGATGTATTTTTACTATTTTTAAAATTATCCCTTTTTTTTCTTTTTTTTCTAATTTTTTTTTAATTGTTAAGTCTTCTATTTCTCTTCTAATTTTTATTTCTATAACCTACTATTACTATTTTTTTTAAAAAGACTTTTTTTTTTAAGGCAAACACCATATATAGTTTTTGGGGGGTTGTTGGTGTGTTTTTTTTTTTTTAATAACTCTTGTTTTGTTTTGTTTTTTTTCTCTCTCTCTCTTTTTTTTTCTTTCTTCCTTTTTCTTTCTGCTTCTTTTCTTTAATATTGTATTTTTGAAAATCCAACCTCTACTCTAGATTTTTAATCTTTGCTCTTTGGTTTTTGTTGTCAATTTTGTACATTTAAAAACCCAAACTTCACTACCCAATTTTACCTGAGAGCGAGATTACTGGCTTGACCACTCTCTCCTCCTTTGGACTCTGCTTTTTCTCCACCAGGTGGCCTCTGTCCCTTTCCTCCCCCATCTATTCTCTATCCAACTCTGAGAATCTCTGTGTGTTCCAGACAGTGGAGAATACCTAAGGAACTGGTTACTGGCAGGATTTGTCTCTCTCCTTCTCATTCCTTTCTCTTATCCTCCTGGCCACCTCTGTCTACTTCCTCCCTCTCCTATTCCCTGTATAACTCCGTAAATACCTCTGAGCAGTCCAGACTATGGAGCGCAAATAAGGAAGTGACCACTGGCTAGCTTGCTCTCTCCTCTTTTGATCTCACCAAATCTCATTCCAGTCACCTCTAACTACCCCCTCCCTCTTCTCTTCTCCTTGTAACTCAGTGAACCTCTCTGAGTGTCCCTCAATGTGGAGAAACTTTTCATCTTTAACCTAGATGTTTTATCATCAGTGCTGTATAGATGGAGAAGTCTAGAGGCTACTGAAAAAATAAAACTGGAAACCAGAAGCAGGAGGCTTAAGTCCAAAGCCTGAAAACATTAGAGAACTCTTGAATTCAGGGAACATTAAGCAATAGGAGCTCATCAAATGCCTCCATACCTACACTGAAACCAAGCTTCACCCAAGGGCCAACAAGTTCCAGAACAAGACATACCACGCAAATTCTCCAGCAACACAGGAACACGCCTCTGAGCCTCAATACACAGGCAGCTCAAAGTTGTTCCAAAACCTTTGATGTCTCATAACCCATTACTGGTCACTCCACTGCACTCTAGAGAGAAGAAACCCAGCTCCACCCACCAGAACTCCAACACAAGCCTCCCTAACCAGGAAACCTTGACAAGCCACTGATAGAACCCCACCCACAGTGAGGAAGCTCCATAATAAAGAGAACTCCACAAATTACCAGAATATAAAAAGGCCACCCCAAACGCAGCAATATAACCAAGATGAAGAGACAGAGGAATACTCAGCAGGTAAAGGAACAGGAGAATTGCCCACCAAACCAAAGAGGAAGAGGTAGGGAATCTACCTGAGAAGGAATTCTGAATATTGATAGTGAAAATGATCCAAAATCTTGAAATCAAAACGGAATCACAGATAAATACCCTGGAGACAAGGATTGAGAAGATGCAAGAAAGGTTTAACAAGGACCTAGAAGAAATAAAAAAGAGTCAATATATAATGAATAACACAATAAATGAGATCAGAAACACTCTGGAGGCAACAAATAGTAGAATAACCGAGGCAGAAGATAGGATTAGTGAAATAGAAGATAGAATGGTAGAAATAAATGAATCAGAGAGGAAACAAGAAAAACGAATTAAAAGAAATGAGGACAATCTCAGAGACCTCCAGGACAATATGAAAAGCTCCAACATTCGAATTATAGGAGTCCCAGAAGAAGAAGACAAAAAGAAAGACCATGAGAAAATCCTTGAGGAGATAATAGTTGAAAACTTCCCTAAAATGGGGAAGGAAATAATCACCCAAGTCCAAGAAACACAGAGTTCCAAATAGGATAAACCCAAGGCGAAACACCCCAAGACACATATTCATCAAATTAACAAAGATCAAACACAAAGAACAAATATTAAAAGCAGCAAGGGAAAAACAACAAATAACACACAAGGGGATTCCCATAAGGATAACAGCTGATCTGTCAATAGAAACTCTTCAGGCCAGGAGGGAATGGCAAGACATACTTAAAGTGATGAAAGAAAATAACCTACAGCCCAGATTACTGTACCCAGCAAGGATCTCATTCAAATACGAAAGAGAAATGAAAAGCTTTACAGAGAAGCAAAAGCTGAGAGAATTCAGCACCACCAAACCAGCTCTCCAACAAATTCTAAAGGATATTCTCTAGACAGGAAACACAAAAGGGTGTATAAACCCGAATCCAAAACAATAAAGTAAATGGTAACAGGATCATACTTATCAATAATTACCTTAGACGTAAATGGGTTGAATGCCCCAACCAAAAGGCAAAGACTGGCCGAATGGATACAAAAACAAGACCCCTCTATATGCTGCTTACAAGAGACCCACCTCAAAACAAGGGACACATACAGACTGAAAGTGAAGGGCTGGAAAAAGATATACCACGCAAATAGAGACCAAAAGAAAGCAGGAGTGGCAATACTCATATCCGATAAAATAGACTTTAAAACAAAGGCTGTGAAAAGAGACAAAGAAGGCCACTACATAATGATCAAAGGAACAATCCAAGAAGAAGATATAACAATTATAAATATATATGCACCCAATATAGGAGCACCGCAATATGTAAGACAAATGCTAACAAGTATGAAAGGGGAAATCAACAATAACACAATAATAGTGGGAGACTTTAATACCCCACTCACACCTATGGACAGATCAACTAAACAGAAAATCAACAAAGAAATGCAAACTTTAAATGATACATTAGATCAGTTAGACCTAATTGATATCTATAGGACATTTCACCCCAAAACAATGAATTTCACCTTTTTTTCAAGTGCTCACGGAACCTTCTCCAGGATAGATCACATCCTGGGCCATAAATCTAAACTTGATAAATTCAAAAAAATCGAAATCATTCCAAGCATCTTTTCTGACCATAATGCATTAAGATTAGATCTCAATTACAGGAGAAAAACTATTAAAAATTCCAACATATGGAGGTTGAACAACACACTTCTGAATAACCAACAAATCACAGAAGAAATCAAAAAAGAAATCAAAATATGCATAGAAACTAATGAAAATGAAAACACAACAACACAAAACCTGTGGGACACTATAAAAGCAGTGCTAAGAGGTAAGTTCATAGCAATACAGGCATACCTCAAGAAACAAGAAAAGAGTCAAATAAATAACCTAACTCTACAACTAAAGCCACTAGAAAAAGAAGAATTGGAGAACCCCAGAGTGAGTAGAAGGAAAGAAATCTTAAAAATTAGGGCAGAAATAAATGCAAAAGAAACAAAAGAGACCATAGCAAAAATCAACAAAGCCAAAAGCTGGTTCTTTGAAAGGATAAATAAAATTGACAAACCATTAGCCAGACTCATCAAGAAGCAAAGAGAGAAAAATCAAATCAATAAAATTAGAAATGAAAATGGAGAGATCACAACAGACAACACAGAAATACAAAGGATCATAAGAGACTACTATCAGCAGTTATATGCCAATAAAATGGACAACTTGGAAGAAATGGACAAATTCTTAGAAAAGTACAATTTTCCAAAACTGAACCAGGAAGAAATAGAAAATCTTAACAGACCCATCACAAGCACGGAAATTGAAACTGTAATCAGAAATCTCCCAGCAAACAAAAGCCCAGGTCCAGATGGCTTCACAGCTGAATTCTACCAAAAATTTAGAGAAGAGCTAACACCTATCCTCCTCAAACTCTTCCAGAAAATTGCAGAGGAAGGTAAACTTCCAAACTCATTCTATGAGGCCACCATCACCCTAATACCAAAACCTGACAAAGATGCCACAAAAAAAGAAAATTACAGGCCAATATCACTGATGAACATAGACACAAAAATCCTCAACAAAATTCTAGCAATCAGAATCCAACAACACATTAACAAGATCATACACCATGACCAAGTGGGCTTTATCCCAGGGATGCAAGGATTCTTCATTATCCACAAATCAATCAATGTAATTCACCACATTAACAAATTGAAAAATAAAAGCCATATGATTATCTCAATAGATGCAGAGAAGGTCTTTGACAAAATTCAACATCCATTTATGATAAAAACTCTCTAGAAAGCAGGAATAGAAGGAACATACCTCAACATAATAAAAGCTATATATGACAAACCCACAGCAAACATTATCCTCAATGGTGAAAAATTGAAAGCATTTCCCCTAAAGTCAGGAACAAGATAAGGGTGCCCACTTTCACCGCTACTATTCAACATAGTTCTGGAAGTTTTGGCCATAGCAATCAGAGCAGAAAAAGAAATAAAAGGAATCCAAATTGGAAAAGAAGAAGTAAAACTTTCACTGTTTGCAGATGACATGATCCTCTACATAGAAAACCCTAAAGACTCCACCAGAAAATTACTAGAGCTAATCAATGACTATAGTAAAGTTGCAGGATATAAAATCAACACACAGAAATCCCTTGCATTCCTATACACTAATAATGAGAAAGTAGAAAAAGAAATCAAGGAAACAATTCCATTCACCATTGCAACGAAAAGAATAAAATACTTAGGAATATATCTACCTAAAGAAATTAAAGACCTATATATAGAAAACTATAAAACACTGATGAAAGAAATCAAAGAGGACACTAATAGATGGAGAAATATACCATGTTCATGGATCAGAAGAATCAATATAGTGAAAATGAGTATACTACTACCCAAAGCAATCTACAGATTCAATGCAATCCCTATCAAGCTACCAGCCATATTTTCACAGAACTAGAACAAATAATTTCAAGATTTGTATGGAAATACAAAAAACCTTGAATAGCCAATGCAATCTTGAGAAAGAAGAATGGAACTGGAGGAATCAACTTGCCTGACTTCAGGCTCTACTATAAAGCCACAGTCATCAAAACAGTATGGTACTGGCACAAAGACAGACATATAGATCAATGGAACAAAATAGAAAGCCCAGAGATAAATCCACACACAGATGGACACCTTATCTTTGACAAAGAAGGCAAGAATATACAATGGAGTAAAGACAATCTCTTTAACAAGTGGTGCTGGGAAAACTGGTCAACCACTTGTAAAAGAATGAAACTAGATCACTTTCTAACACCGCTCACAAAAATAAACTCAAAATGGATTAAAGATCTAAATGTAAGACCAGAAACTATAAAACTCCTAGAGGAGAACATAGGCAAAACACTCTCAGACATAAATCACAGCAGGATCCTCTATGATCCACCTCCCAGAATTCTGGAAATAAAAGCAAAAATAAATAAATGGGATCTAATTAAAATTAAAAGCTGCTGCACAACAAAGGAAAATATAAGCAAAGTGAAAAGACAGCCTTCTGAATGGGAGAAAATAATAGCAAATGAAGCAACTGACAAACAACTAATCTCAAATATATACAAGTAACTCATGCAGCTCAATTCCAGAAAAATAAACGACCCAATCAAAAAATGGGCCAAAGAACTAAATAGACATTTCTCCAAAGAAGACATACGGATGGCTAACAAACACATGAAAAGATGCTCAACATCACTCATTATTAGAGAAATGCAAATCAAAACCACAAGGAGGTACCACTTCACACCAGTCAGAATGGCTGCGATCCAAAAATCTGCAAGCAATAAATGCTGGAGAGGGTGTGGAGAAAAGGGAACCCTCCTACACTGTTGGTGGGAATGCAAACTAGTACAGCCACTATGGAGAACAGTGTGGAGATTCCTTTAAAATTTGCAAATAGAACTACCTTATGACCCAGCAATCCCACGGCTGGGCATACACACCGAGGAAACCAGAATTGAAAGAGACACATGTACCCCAATGTTCATCGCAGCACTTCTTATAATAGCCAGGACATGGAAACAACCTAGATGTCCACCAGCAGATGAATGGATAAGAAAGCTGTGGTACATATACACAATGGAGTATTACTCAGCCGTTAAAAAGAATACATTTGAATCAGTTCTAATGAGATGGATGAAACTGGAGCCAATTATACAGAGTGAAGTAAGCCAGAAAGAAAAACACCAATACAGTATACTGGCACATATATATGGAATTTAGAAAGATGGCAATGATGACCCTGTATGTGGGACAGTAGAAGGGACACAGATGTGTATAACGGACTTTAGGACTCAGAGGGAGAGGGAGAGGGTGCGATGATTTGGGGGAATGGCATTGTAACATGTATACTATCATGTGGGAATCGAATTGCCAGTCTATGTCCGACGCAGGATACAGCATGCTTGGGGCTGGTGCACGGTGATGACCCAGAGAGATTTTATGGGGAGGGAGATGGGAGGGGGGGTTCATGTTTGGGAGCGCATGTACACCCGTGGTGGATTCATGTCAAGGTATGGCAAAACCAATACAGTATTGTAAAATAAAATAAAGTAAAAATAAAAATTAAAAAAAAAAGTTAAGTGGAAATGCTAGAAATTTTAAAAATTCATCTAAATTTATCTAACTCAGAGATAATGAATACCTTTGGCAGATTTATGAGAACAGTGATCACAGTTAAGTGAATACACACTGTTGCATGAAGATGCAACAATGGAAATTAACCAAAATAAAAAACAGATGAAAGAGAGGGAAATAGACCTGAAGAACTCTAAGACAAAAACAAATGATCTGACGCATAAGAAAGTAGAGTTCCAGGAGAATAGAGAGAAAAATGAGCCAGAAGAGATATTTGAAAAAATAACAACTATGAATTTTCCAAAATTAATAGAAGACATCAATGATACAAAAACCTCAGAGAATCCAAAATGTAGAATAAACACACACACACCCCCATAATCAAATCAAAGATCATGAGGAAATATTAAAATAAGCCAGAAAAGAAAAAATGTTACACAAATATGAATAAATGTAAAAACTAAGAATCCTTGTCAGAAACCATGCAAGTCAGAAGACAATAGAGTGATATTTTAAAGTGTTTAAAGAAAACAAAAATAATGTATATATCCAATTAGGAAAAAATCTGTAAAAATTAGGGAAAGATAAAATACTTTTGACAAGTAAAATCTGAGATAATCCATTGCAAGTAGATTTGTAATACAAAAAATAAATGAAAGATTTCTAGGCAAAAGAATGATGATACCATTTGAAATAGTTGAATAAACGCAAATGAATAACGCTGTAAATTACTTAAAAGAATTAATTTCTGATCTTTTTCAGTTTTAAATACTTTGCTATGTGCAGATACACTGCTAACCATTCATTCAATTCAGTTCAGTCGCTCAGTCATGTTCGACTCTTTGCGACCCCATGAATCGCAGCACACCAGGCCTCCCTGTCCATCACCAACTCCCGGAGTTCACTGACTCACATCCATCGAGTCAGCGATGCCATCCAGCCATCTCATCCTCTGTCATCCCCTTCTCCTCCTGCCCCCAATCCCTCCCAGCATCAAAGTCTTTTCCAATGAGTCAACTCTTCGCATGAGGTGGCCAAAATACTGGAGTTTCGGCTTTAGCATCATTCCTTCCAAAGAAATCCCAGGGTTGATCTCCTTCAGAATGGACTGGTTGGATCTCCTTGCAGTCCAAGGGACTCTCAAGAGTCTTCTCCAACACCATACTTCAAAAGCATCAATTCTTCAGCACTCAGCCTTCTTCACAGTCCAACTCTCACATCCATATATGACTACTGGGAAAACCATAGCCTTGACTAGACGGACCTTTGTTGGCAAAGTAATGTCTCTGCTTTTGAATATGCTATCTAGGTTGGTCATAACTTTTCTTTCAAGGAGTAAGCATCTTTTAATTTCATGGCTGCAGTCACCATCTGCAGTAATTTTGGAGCCCCCAAAAATCAAGTCTGACACTGTTTCCACTGTTTCCCCATCTACTTCCTATGAAGTGATGGGACTGGATGCCATGATCTTCATTTTCTGAATGTTGAGCTTTAAGCCAACTTTTTCACTCTCCTCTTTCACTTTCATCAAGAGGCTTTTTAGTTTCTCTTCACTTTCTGCCATAAGGGTGGTATCATCTGCATGGGGTTTATAATATATTTAGAAGGAAAATGCATGGGAAATTGATCCAATGGATTGAATGAAGGAAACACAACTATATTCATACCATATATAACATACAGTAACATAGACAAAGTACAATAAAAAAAATAACAGTGCAATTAAAAAAAATAGTAGGCATAGAAACTTGAAAGGGGGAAATAGAACTATCTTTATTTAAAGATGATATACTACCTATATAAAAAAAGAACGGTAATAAGAAACAAGGTGAATACACAAAAAGTAAAAGCGTATCTATATACAAGTTATGATCAGTTTATAACGTAAATTTTAAAATGCCATTTACAGCAACGTCAAATATCTGAAATAGTTAAGGATAACAAAATACATGCAAAACTTTTACACCAAAAACTGAAAAATCTTGATGAGAGAAATTAAAGAAGATATAAGGAGATTAAGAGAGATACTATATTCCTGGGTTGGAAGATATGTTTACATGTGAATTCTTCCTAAGTATATCTATGGATTCAAAGGGGTATGAATCAAAATCCTGTGTAACTGTTTTTGAAGAAATACTTAAAAAAGGTAAAACAATTTTGAAAGGGGGCAAATTTTGAGCACACACACTAGTTGATCTCAAAACTAGACATGAAGTTATAACAATCAAGCAAATGCTATAGATTATATACATTCATCAATAGAAAAAGAAAGTTTCCAAATAGACCAACATGTGTATAGTCAATTGATTTTGACAAAGATATCAAAATAATTCAGTGGAGGAAGTGCAGTCTTTCCAAACAAGCTGTGCTGAACAATTAGACCACCATGCAAAAATAAAAATAAAATAAACATCAACTTTATCTTTACCATATAAAAAACTATTTGAAATGGATCATATACTTTACTCATGAATGATAAAAGAAATATTTCTGTAAGTTGAACTTAATAAAATTTGAAACTTCTAATCCTTGAAAGACCACTGTTAAGAAAATGCAAGCATAGGACACTTAATAGGAAAAAAAAAATAGTTTCAAAACATGTATCTACCTATTAAATAACTTTGATCTAAAATAAAAATATTTACCACAATAAGAAGTAAACAAACAATACAATTTTTAAAACAGGTAAAATATCTCAGCAGATATTTCACCAACGAAAAAACTGTTAATAGCTGATAACATACGAAAAGATAATTAAAACGATTTTACTCATTAAGAAAATGCCCATTGAAACCACAATGATACCACTACACAGCTTCTAAAATGGCTTAAAAAAACAAACAAACAAACAAACAAAAAACAGGTGATACAAAAAGTTTACGAAGATGCATTACAACCTGGAACATGCATACATTTTTGGCAGGAATGCAAAATGTAACACACTGGAGAAGAGTTTGGCAGTTCCTTCTAAAGTTAAATACAGGTTCTTCTTTCCAGCCCCCACACACCCCCCTCCCCCCACATCTGCCATGTTTTCAGGCCCGGTTAGCCTTGGTATATCCCCGTAAGGAAATGGCCGGGGAGTTTCAGGAAACCCAGGCGCCGTTGCCTCAAGGGAGCCCAGGCTGACGAGGCAGGGCAGCGGGTTAAACCGGAGCAGTTCCGCGCGGGGTGGGGAGGCCATGGCGTCCGGCAGTAACTAGCTGTCTGGCGTGAATGTCTAGCTCTGGATGCTCTCCGTGCCTCTGAGATCCCATTTCATGCCGGAAGTCCGGCATTTCCATTCCTTAATGGGCAAGAATTTCCGCTCCTACCTGCTAGATCTTCGAAACACTAGTACTCATTTCAAGGGTGTGCGCATGGGCCTCACTAATACCCTGCTGGATGGCTATGAGACAGCCCGCTATGGGACAGCAGTCTTTGGCCTGAGTGAGTACCTGCGCTATCAGGAGGCCCTGAGTGAGCTGGCCACAGTGGTCAAAGCACGAAGTGGGACCTCTCAGCGACAACACCAGTCAGCAGCAAAGACCTAACCCAGTCTCCTGAAGCCTCCCCAACAACCATCCAGGTGACATACCTCCCCTCCAGTCAGAAGAGTAAACGTGCCAAGCACTTCCTTGAATTGAAGAGCTTTAAGGACAACTATAACACACTGGAGAGTATGCTGTGATGGAGCTGAAGGCCTCTCACTGTTGATGGAGCCAGACAGACTGCAGTGTGCTTGCCGGGTGGCCTCACTCAGGTCATCTGGGTCAGCCCAGCTCTGGATCAGCTGAAGCCCTGGTTGTGTTCAGAGCTCTTAAGATTTCATGCCTAGAGGATCATTCTCCCACTCTCTCTTCTAGCCAGTTTCAGAACATCAGCTAAGACTTTATTTTCCCTTGGTATCATTTCTCTCTGGAGTTGAATTAGATGTTTTTCTTACTATTTCTGTCAAAGCTTCCTTAAAAATCCTCACTTGGTTTTTTGATCATGGTTCGTCTGTCCTTTTCAAGACTATAAATTATCCCAAGAGTGAAAAATATTAATAATAAAGTTAAATATAAGATCTCTCAATCTAAGTCCTAGATATTTACCAAGAAAGCTAAAAACACAGGTCCATGCAAAAACTTCTACACAAATGCTTATAGTAGATTTACTCATAATATTCAAAATCTATGGAGAAGCCAAACATCCATTAACAGGTAAATATATAGACAAAAAGCCCATGGCACATCCATGCTCTAAGATTCTCAGCAATGAGATAAATGAACAATACACAGAACCAAACTACTGATTATGCAACAATATGGGTCAATCTTAAAAACAGTTTTGTGATAGATGACAGATACAAAACATCTAAGTACTATGAGATTCTACTTGTGTGACATTTTATAAAAGCCAAACCTACTACATAGGTGTTGAAATCAGATAAGTGGTTTCCATGAGAAAAACAATAGAATGGGAAAGACTAGAGATCTCATCAAGAACATTAGAGATACCAAGGGAACATTTCATGCAAAGATGGGCACACTAAAGGACAGAAATAGTATGGACCTAACGGAAGCAGAAGATATTCAGAAGAGGTGGCAAGAATACACAGAAGAATTGTACAAAAAAGATCTTCACGACCCAGACAATCATGATCATGTGATCACTCACCTAGTGCCAGACATCCTGGAATGTGAAGTTAAGTGGGCCTTGGGAAGCATCACTATGAACAAAGCTAGTGGAGGTGATAGAGTTCCAGTTGAGCTATTTCAAATCCTAAAAGATGATGCTGTGAAAGTGCTGCATTCAATATCCCAGCAAATTTGGAAAACTCAGCAGTGCCCACAGGACTGGAAAAGGCCAATTTTCATTCTAATCCCAAAGAAAGGCAATGTCAAAGAATGTTCAAACTACTGCACAATTGCACTCATCTCACACACTAAAAAAGTAATGCTCAAAATTTTCCAAGTCAGGCTTCAACAGTACATGAACCATGAACTTCAAGATGTTAAGCTAGATTTAGAAAAGGCAGAGGAACCAGAGATCAAATTGCCAATATCCCTTGGATCATCGAAAAAGCAAGACAGTTCCAGAAAAACATCTATTTCTGCTTTATTGATTAAGCCAAAGCCTTTGACTGTGTGGATCACAATAAACTGTGGAAAATTATTAAAGAGATGGGCATACCAGACCACCTGAATTGCCTCCTGAGAAATTTGTATGCAGGTCAAGACAGTTAGAACTGGACATGGAACAACAGACTGGTTTCAAATCAGGAAAGGAGTACATCAAGGTTGTATATCATCACCCTACTTATTTAACTTATATACAGATTGTATCATGAGAAACTCTGGGCTGGATGAAGCACAAGTTGGAATCAAGACTGCCAGGAGAAATATCAATAACCTCAGATATGCAGATGACAATGCCCTCATGGCAGAAAGCAAAGAAGAAATAAAGAGCCTCTTGATGAGAGGGAAAGAGGAGAGTGAAAAATTTGTCTTAAAACTCAACATTCAGAAAACTAAGATCATGGCATCTGGGCCCATCACGTCATGGGAAATAGATGGAGAAACAATGGAAACAGTGACTGACTATTTTCTTGGGCTCCAAAATCACTGCAGATGGTGACTGCAGCCATGAAATTAAAAGACGCTTGCTCCTTGGAAGAAAAGCTATGACCAACCTAGACAGCAAGTTAAAAAGCAGAGACATTACTTGCCAACAAATGTCCATCTAGTTTGGTTTTTTGAGTAGTCATGTATGGATGTGAAAGTCGGACTATAAAGAAAGCTGAGTGCCAAAGAATTGATGCTTTTGAACTGTGGTGTTGGAGAAGACTCTTGAGAGTCCTTTGGACTGCAAGGAGATCCAATCTGTCCATCCTAAAGAAAATCAGTCCTGAATATTCATTGGAAGGACTGATGCTGAAGCTGAAACTCTAATACTTTGGCCACCTGATGTGAAAAACTGACTCACTAGAAAAGACCCTGATGCTGGGAAAGATTGAAGGTAGGAGGAGAAGGAGATGACAGAGCATGAGATGGTTGGATGGCATCACCAACTCCATGGGCATGAGTTTGAGTAGGCTCCGGGAGCTGGTGATGGACAGGGTGGCCTGGAATGCTGCAGTCCATGGGGTTGCAAAGAGTTGAACACAACTCAGGGACTGAACTGAACTGATGAGCTGGAGCTGAAGGAGTCATTCAACTTTGCCTGTTTTTGAACTTTATATGAATGCAGTCATATAGCACATCTCTTTTTAGGTCTGGCTTCTTTTTGTCAGTATTACACTTGTGATCTTCATCCATATTTCTGTATAGTGCTATCATTTGCTTATTCTTATTTTTGTAAAATTCTGTGCATAACTATGTCCTGATTTACTTCTCAAATTACTGCTAGTATCACATTTGTATTTCAGAATGACAACACATTGCCTAGTTGGCCATTTTTTTTTAATTGGATACTTAAAATTCTTATTTTTAAATTCTTATTTAAGTCTTAGTTAAGGCCTACAAAATCAAAATGGGATTTTCCTTACCAAGTCACCTCCTAAACAGACATTAAAACTAAGCATGCATCTATACCATGTATTGACTTTTTAACTGAAAAATCCTCTTTATCATGTGTTCAGTTTGGGTTTACCCCCCAAATATTATCACCTCTGATTCACCACTACCTATCCACTCCTAAGTTTCCCCCTACCAATGGAATTTCTTTTTTTCTTAATGGAGCTTCTAATTTAGAGCTGAAGATACCATCATCCTTTCCATTTATAACTCAATAATTTCCAAACACTTGTCTCTTAGATATGATAGTCTTGGCCCTTTCCTCAGACATCATCAAGATATACCCTGAAAGAAAATGAAAAGGGAGTGTTGGCCCTCCTTTCACACACAATTTAGCTGGTAAGTGATTCTGCCTCAAACAATGACCCCAGTAAACCAGAGTACCTGAGATATAAGGCAAAACCTGTGATTGCATTACCTTCAATTACTGAAGTAGATGAAGTCACAGGTATGTGAGTTAATTTTAAATGAAGAAGTTCTGGCAGGAATGTGTTTCTGAGTCTCAGAAACCTGCACGCATCAAGGTAATAAGGTTAGGTTTAAACTTGATTGAGTATTGAGTTTTTGCATTTTATTGTTGCAGTGAAAATCATGTCATGAATACTCCATTTATGCCTCCATATAAGGATCTTCCTAATTAATCTGTTATTCAAAAGCCACCAGTATTATATTAGTAACTGCATTATTTCATGACATTGACTAAAGCCCAGAAGCAGGTTCCTATGGCCTAATTAATTTTTTTTAAGCCTTTTACTCAGTGGGATGCTGCCTACCTGGATCTTTGAATGAAAGGATATTAATGAAGCTGCAATGCAGTTGATTATATTGAAAGTGATGAAGAATTTATTAGGAAGACAGCCATCACGGGCTGTGCAGTATATGAGGCATAAAACTGCTAAAAGTAATGACAGAGTGTAGTTTAGGCAAGTAATGGGCAGCAGAACTACAAAAGGAGAGCTTGGAGATATATTATTTAGCAATAAAGTTCCCATAAAAATTGAAATATGAGGTGGAAAGATTAACATGGTCATACAAGTCATCTTTAATGTTCATAGCCAGTTCTGGCTTTTAGAAAGAGTAAACTAAATTTATGCCTGTGACAACATGTAAGTCAAAACCCTTATTTATACATTTCATGCAAATGATTGCAGACCTTTGGTTTGCCATTACCAAAGTAATGTTTAGTAGCATTTAAATTTATTACATAGATGTCGGATCAGGAGCTGTATTTCTACCTGTCAAAAGATGAATGTTTGTAAGTCATATCATCAATAAATAGACTGCAATTCACAGATCCCTGCACTGCTAGCTCCAAATCCATGAACGAAACTTTTATATTTTGTTTTTCCACTTTAAACTGAATATAGATGTGTTCTCATTTATCCCATAATGATATTCTAGCATTATTGACACAAACCTTTGCTCTTCTGGTACAGTTGCTTCCACATAGGGGACACAGAGTACTTTAATTAAGAGCAAGGACTTGGACTTTTGATGGAAATAGACTTAAATGAAAACCTTGATAGCCAGTTACTAGATGGGTGACCTTAGTCAAATGATTTTATAACTCTGGTCTCATTTTTCTCATCTATAAGAGGGACATAATGATACCAATCTTGTGGAATTATTGTAATAATTCAATAAAGTATGTAAAGTGTATCTGGCCTATGGTAACTGACTCAATTATTATCATCATAATTATCATTATCAATACATTCTGGGTGCTTCCATAATAGACAGTGGCATCAAAAGTCTTGGAGGAGAGGCAAAACACACTGTATTCTTCAGATATTCTCATCTCAACTTTACTTCTCAAGTTAAAGGTCTGAAGGTTAATTTGTATCTAATGAAGTATGTAATTAAATTGACAGCCATTTGGATTTCACACAAATTTCTTATGAAAATTTTTGTCTTTTATGATTTCTTAGACGTAGGTATAAAATTGGGGCTCCAGAATAAAACCAAAGGGAATTTTAAGGGGAAAAAATCATAAATATTTACAAAATATTTTATTCTGAGTCTGAAGCCTTTTCTATTTAATGTCTATCATGTTAGAGAATGGCAATAAGATTTCCATTTGAAACACAGTAGTAATAGAGGCCTTAAAAAGAAAACACCATCTGAGTAAAGGCCTGATAAAAGTGAATATATAAGCCATATGAAATTCAGAGGAAAGATTTTAGGTAAAGGGAATAGCCAATGAAATTCCTATAAAATGGAAACAGGAGCAGAGTAAAGGAGGGCATGGTCAGTGGAAGTAAGTAGTTCATTATAGTTGTAGGCAATAAAGTGTGCACCATCAACAGAAAGTCTTAAACCAATAATGAAATTGATATTTTTTTATTATCACCATGTGCTGACAAGTGTAAACAATATCAGTGAAAAAAAAAAACTGCTCCCTAAAAAAAAAAAAAAACAAACAAACAAACACATATTTACTGCTCTAATATCTAAATAACTGCTGAGGTTTCTATTGAACTCAATGGATTGCTGCCACTAGCCCATGTTTGAAAACATACCAAGAAAGAACAGCACAAGAATGTCTGGATCAGACTGAATGGGAACAGGAGCTGTAGATGGCTGGGTCTAGCATGGTTGGAATATGTCAGGCTTTGCAAGCTCTGTTTGGACTTGAGCTTTGCTTCTACAAGATGGAAAGCCATTGTATGAGTTAGAGCAGAGGATTTTCAAGATTTCACTCAGGTTTTCAGCACACTGATTGCAGATTAAAAAGAGACTTCAGGCAGGCAACATGTTAATTATGGAAGAGAAAACTAAACTAGATGGTTATTGTTTTTACTACCTCCTATTTATCCCATTGGTGAAGGATGAATCCCATACTCTAAATAATACAAATGGTTGAAGACGCAACATTCAACCCTGGACCAATGAGATTGACAGCAGTTTATTAGTCAAACATATAATCTGGTAGAGCAGAACCCACACACCACACATGGCTGCATGAGAGTTACACTTGGAATCAGCAGGGGCTATAGGAGGCAGGCTTTACAGTACCGAGAATGACGTGTGCCACCTACCATTCACATCTTGAGGATGTGATTGGTTTGTCTGAATAATTTTGCAAGCTAGCAGAGGAGCAAAATATTATTAGGTTCAGATCCAGATGGGGTACCCCTGGTCTGGTTAATAGGGGAACTACCTGGGTGTGGTGTCTTTTCCACTGTCTTTGGGGCATACTAGCAAAAGCAGAGGAACTCACAGGTAAGCCTTTGGGGTCCCTGTGGGACTCAAAGATGTCAAGTAATACAGTGATAGCTTGAGAGAGAAGTATAAGTGGTGAGATTAGTGAGAAAAAAAATTGATACTGACTATATTTTGGAGGTAAAACCAATAAAAATTGTGGAGGAACTGAATGTGGAATGTGAAAGAGTCAAATATAACCCAAAGGTGTTTGACTCTAGCAAATGAAAATACAGTTTCAATTACTGAGAAGAAAAACTATAAGAGTAGCAGCTTATGGTATTATATTTCCATACAATTGGATACGATATAAATGTAAAAACACAAACTTTTTATGTGTGTGTGTGCATGCTAAGTCGCTTCATTTGTGTCCGACTCTTTGCAACCCTATGTACTGTAGTCCACCAGGCTCCTCTGTCCATGGACTTCTCTAGGCAAGAATACCAGAGTGGGTCGCCATGCCCTCTTTCAGGGGATCTTCCTGCCCAGGAATCAAACCTGAGTCTCCTACAGTTCCTGCATTGCAGGTAGATTCTTTAACACTAGGCCACCTGGGAAGCCCAAACTTTTTATGTACTTATAAGGAAATATCTCAAAATATAGCAAGTGAAAACACAAAGTATATAATACCCAATAAAATATTTAGGATTTGTGTTTAAAAGGGGAGATAAAAAATAGATACTTGCATTGGCATATATGCACATTTTAAAAATTTATATAAAGTCTGTAGGAAGTAAAAAAACAAGTAAAACAAGAGTTACCTGTTAGAGGGATAGGATAGAAATTAATTGGGCAGTGACAGGGAACAAAAGAGAAATATATTCACTATAGTTTTAAATGTCTGATGTGTGTACAATGTGAGTGCATTTTTTTTAGTTAAAAATAAGTGCTTAAAAAGAAATAGGCAGAAATTCTGTTTTGAAAATATGTATAGCTGACAGGTCCTGAAACAGTATCTCCATATATATACTCTGTCTCTTGAAGACATAATAATAAAATAAAAAGAAGAAAGTAAGAAGATAGCGGAGGAGAATAAGAAAAGCAATAATAATCATCATAATAGCAATAATTACAACAAAACAATAACATAGTAAAACAAGCTTAACCATAACCTCCAATCACCATTTATTGTCACAGATATTTATGAGTGATATCCTGTACTAGTGCCATGACACATATATTATTTTCCTGTGTGATCACTAAAGTCACTGCTCAATTAACTTAATGGTCAGTTAATTATTAAAGAGATTTCTTTAAATTTCCCAACTTTTGCCAAAGGTCTCTCTATGTGTATGGGCATACCTTTACCTCTTAGGCAGACACTTTCTAACTCCAACTTAGACTTCACTTTTGCTTTGGAAACATTCCCAGGTCAGTTAAAAGGAGAGCTTCTGGGGCTTTTCCCAGGCATGAACACAGCCTTTGAGCACACAGCCTGATGCATGATCTTCTAATATTCCAGAATAAGCTGAAGTTTTTCAAGGCCTCTAGCTGTTAGGTGACTGTTGACCAAAACCATGCACTTTGGCCAGATCCGCTTGCCTGTGTTGTCTCACAACAGGAGGTCCCCACAAGGAACATGGTGCTACCACTGAAAACTAACTTGGACAATTCAGCAGGGGCCAAAAGAGAGAGGAGATAACCAATCTTGATTCCAGATCAATTCATGCAGGAATCCATTCTGGTTGGGTGCCACCAGGAATGACCTTGAGTTAGACTCCGGGCCAAGCATGATAATTAGCCAGAGACAACCGAAAACTAACCCAATTAACAGAAAACCTGAGGTTGAGCCACATGGCAGAGCATTCTCCTGGATTCCCTTACCCTACTGCTGTCTACCAGGGTATCCGTTTCCAACAAAGTCTCTTATTTTGTCAACCTATGTGTTTCCTTGGACAAGCCATTTCCATAGATTAGGTAAGATCCCATTCAGGCTCTGGAAGGGATTCCCCCTTCCAATAACATACTGACATCTTTTTCTTGAGTTTTTCTTACAAGTTTTTTGGTAAACTTATTACCAGCCAATAATGTTACTTCAGATAGATTAAAATTAAACAATCATCACTCATTTTCCTTGAAAATTGCCTTGTGGATTGACTGCTCATATAAGGTAAAGACTCTGTCAGAGTAAATCAAGAAAGGAGAACAGCTTTTCAGAGACCCGCCAGATAAATCAGATATAATAATCCACATGTGGGGAGATTTGGGGATACTTCAACTGATTGTGCTCCCTCCAGTTGCTGTTAGATTGGTGGCTTTCACAGCTATATTGCTGTGAGGCTGTTCTGCTAAGACTACCATAGAGTTAAGGGAAGGCACATGGAGTTAAGACAAGTTGCTAAGCTAAGTTGCTTCAGTCGTGTCCGACTCTGTGCAACTCCATGGACTGCAGCCCACCAGGCTCCCCCATCCCTGGGATTCTCCAGGCAAGAACACTGGAGTGGGTCACCATTTCCTTCTCCAATGCGTGAAAGTGAAGGTGCTCAGTCGTATCCAAATCTTAGCAACCCCATGGACTGCAACCTACCACGATCCTCCGTCCATGGGATTTGCCAGGCAAGAGTACTGGAGTGGAGTGTCATTGCCTTCTCTGTAAGACAAGTTAAAACCCTAAAGTCTTGTTCGTATCAAGATTCAACCGTTTTTCTTGAATAATAACTTCCTAGATGGTTGCAAAACATTGGTTGATTTTCAGAATTCTGAAAATACTAATTTTGATAGTTTTTGCCAGTGTTCTCATTACTTCTGTGGAGGAATAGATATTTGGAGGCCCGTATTCTGTCATTCCAGAAGTCAAATGTTACCTGCTTTATTTTTTCAAAGCAGTTATCTGTTCAGTGGGCTTCCTAAATGGCTCAGTGGCAAATAAAACTCGCTTGAAATGCAGCAGATGCAAGAGACATAAATTGGATCTCTGGGTTGGGAAGATCCTCTAGAGGAGGAAATGTCAACCCACTCCAATACTCTTGCCTGGGATATACCATGGACAGAGTAGTTCGGCTGGCTACACTTCATAGTCTGACACTGTTTCTACTGTTTCCCCATCTATTTCCCATGAAGTGATGGGACCAGATGCCATGATCCTCATTTGCTGAATGTTGAGCTTTAAGCCAACTTTTTCACTCTCCTCTTTCACTTTCATCAACAGGCTTTTTAGTTCCTCTTCACTTTCTGCCATGAGGATGGCGTCATCTGCATATCTGAGGTTATTGAAATTTCTCCTAGCAATCTTGATTCCAGCTTGTGTTTCCTCCAACCCAGTGTTTCTCATGATGTACTCTGCATATAAGTTAAATAAGCAAGGTGACAATATACAGCCTTGACATACTCCTTTTCCTATTTGGAACCAGTCTGTTGTTCCATGTCCAGTACTAACTGTTGCTTCCTGACCTGCATACAGATTTCTCAAGAGGCAGGTTAAGGTGGTCTGGTATTTCCATCTCTCAGAATTTTCCACAGTTTATTGTGATCCACACAGTCAAAGGCTTTGGCATAGTCAATAAAGCAGAAATAGATGTTTTTCTGGAACTCTCTTGCTTTGTCCATGATCCAGCGGATGTTGGCAATTTGATCTCTGGTTCCTCTGCCTTTTCTAAAACCAGCTTGAACATCAGGGAGTTCGCGGTTCATGTATTGCTGAAGCCTGGCTTGCAGAATCTTGAACATTACTTTACTAGCATGTGAGATGAGCGCAATTGTGCGGTAGTTTGAGCATTCTTTTGCATTGCCTTTCTGTGGAATTGGAATGAAATCTGACCTTTTCCAGTCCTGTGGCCACTGCTGAGTTTTCCAAATTTGCTGGCATATTGAGTGCAGCACTTTCACAACATCATCTTTCAGGATTTGAAATAGCTCAACTGGAATTCCATCACCTCCACTAGCTTTGTTCGTAGCGATGCTTTCTAAAGCCCACTTGACTTCACATACCAAGATGTCTGGCTCTAGATTAGTGATCACATCATCATGATTATCTTGGTCGTGAAGATCTTTTTTGTACAGTTCTTCTGTGTATTTTTGCCACCTCTTCTTAATCTCTTCTGCTTCTGTTAGGTCCATACCATTTCTGTCCTTTAGTGCACCCATCTTTGCATGAAATGTTCCCTTGGTATATCTAATTTTCCTGAAGAGATCTCTAGTCTTTCCCATTCTGTTCTTTTCCTCTATTTTTTTGCATTGATCGCTGAAGAAGGCATTCTTATCTCTTCTTGCTATTCTTTGGAACTCTGCATTCAGATGCTTATATCTTTCCTTTTCTCCTTTGCTTTTCACCTCTCTTCTCTTCACAGCTATTTGTAAGGCCTCCCCAGACAGCCATTTTGCTTTCTTGCATTTCTTTTCCATGGGGATGGTCTTGATCCCTGTCTCCTGTACAATGTCACGAACCTCATTCCATAGTTCATCAGGCACTCTATCTATCAGATCTAGACCCTTAAATCTATTTCTCACTTCCACTGTCTAATCATAAGGGATTTGATTTAGGTCATACCTGAATGGTCTAGCGGTTTTCCCTACTTTCTTCAATTTAAGTCTGAATTTGGTAATAAGGAGTTCATGATCTGAGCCACAGTCAGCTCCTGGTCTTGTTTCTGTTGACTGTATAGAGCGCCTCCATCTTTGGCTGCAAAGAATATAATCAATCTGATTTCGGTCAGACTTTATTTTTGGGGGGCTCCAAAATCACTGCAGATGGCAATTGCAGCCATGAAATTAGAAGATGCTTACTCCTTGGAAGAAAAGTTATGACCAATCTAGATAGTATATTCAAAAGCAGAGACATTATTTTTCCGACTAAGGTCCGTCTAGTCAAGGCTATGGTTTTTCCTGTGGTCATGTATGGATGTGAGAGTTGGACTGTGAAGAAGGCTGAGTGCCAAAGAATTGATGCTTTTGAACTGTGGTGTTGGAGAAGACTCTTGAGAGTCCCTTGGACTGCAAGGAGATCCAACCAGTCCATTCTGAAGGAGATCAGCCCTGGGATTTCTTTGGAAGAAATGATGCTAAAGCTGAAACTCCAGTACTTTGGCCACCTGATGTGAAGAGTTGACTCATTGGAAAAGACTCTGATGCTGGGAGGGATTGGGGGCAGGAGGAGAAGGGGACGACAGAGGATGAGATGGTTGGATGGCATCACTGACTCAATGGCCGTGAGTCTGAGTGAACTCCGGGAGATGCTGATGGACAGGGAGGCCTGGCGTGCTACGATTCATGGGGTCGCAAAGAGTCGGACACGACTGAGCGATTGAACTGAACTGAACAGTTCATAGGGTTGCAGAGTCAGATACAATTAAGTGACAGCACATCAAGTGATTTTTCAAGTGAAGTGAAATTATTGTTTATTTGTTTTTGTCGATAATCAACTTCCAATTAGAATTCAAGCTATAGGAAAAGGGGCACTGTCTTGTTTATTCTCTTGTTACTAATTGTGAAATATCTGAGATTTTTTCCTTTCTGCTATTTAACAAGTTAACCTGTCACAGTTTTGTGGAGGGTTACAGAAGACACAGATTCCTGGTTCAAAGACACTGAACTCTGTTACTCACTGCACAGAAAGAAGCATAAGCTCATGTTCTTATCAATTCCACTTGCCTCTGAAATTCCACAGGAACAATGCAGTGTGGGCAGTGTAGATGATGTATATATGGTAAATTTGCATCTCAGATGAGGAACTTCAAGACTAATTTAAGTCTTCTACAATAGGATGCCAGCAAATCTGCCCTTTGCCCCAGAGAGAAACTTTACTTTGATTATACAACAAACCTTCCTTCTGTTCTAGAGGGAAGCACTATCTATCTTCCAAGGCTATTTGCTATACAAACATTCTTGAAGAGATAATCCAGAACAAAATCTCTCAGTGCCTCCACTGGTAAGACATGCGGAAACACAAGACTCATGGAGAATTATCTTCCAATATCATCCCAGGTCTAAATTAGTATCTAACATTATAGACATGTAATAAAGTGCTGAATAAAGCTTCCAGAAATTTCTACTTTGATCAATAGTATATTCTAATTCCACAGATACATATATATAAATCCATATATATTAATAATTGAAATCTTATATATAAGGCCAGTTTTGAATAAGAATTGCCTTAGTTTGGGCTACTATAACAAAGTACCATAGATTAAGTGCTTCATAAAAAACAGAAATTTATTTCTTACAGCTCTGGAGGCTGGAAGCCCAACACAAGTACCAGCATAATTGGATTCCTGATGAGAACCCTTACCAGTTTGCAGACAGCCTACTTCTCTCTGTGCCCTCACAAGGCAAAAAGATATTTAGCTAGCTCTCTGAACTTTTCTTAGTTCAGTTCATCACTCAGTCATGTCCAACGCTTTGTGACCCCATGGACTGCAGCATGCCAGGCCTCCCTGTCCATCAACAACTCCCGGAGTTTACTCAAACTCATGTCCATGGAGTCAATGATGTCATCCAGACATCTAATCCTCTGTAGTCCCCTTCTCCTCCCACCTTCAGTCTTTCCAGCATCAAGGTCTTTTCAAATGGGTCAGCTCTTCGCATCAGGTAGCCAAAGTATTGAAGGTTCAGCTTTGGCATCAGTCCTTCCAATGAATATTCAGGACTGACTTCCTTTAGGATGGACAGGTTGGATCTCCTTGCAGTCCAAGGGACTCTCAAGAGTCTTCTCCAATACCACAGTTCAAAAGCATCAATTCTTTGGCACTCAGCTTTCTTTATAGTCCAACTCTCACATCCATACATGACTACTGGAAAAACAGCTTTGACTAGATGGATCTTTGTTGGCAAAGTAATGTCTCTGCCTTTTAATTTGCTGTCTGGGTTAGTCATAGCTTTTCTTCCAAGGAGCAAGCGTCTTTTAATTTCATGGCTGCAGTCACCATCTGCAGTGATTTTGGAGCCCAAGAAAATAAAGTCTGACACTGTTTCTGCCGTTTCCCCGTCTGTTTGCCATGAAGTGATGGGCCCAGATGCCATGATCTTAGTTTTCTGAATGCTGAGTTTTAAGCCAACTTTTTTACTCTCCTCTTTCCCTTTCATCAAGAGGCTCTTTATTTCTTCTTTGCTTTCTGCCATAAGGGTGTTGTCATCTGCATATCTGAGGTTATTGATATTTCTCCCACAATCTTGATTACAGCTTGTGCTTCATCCAGTCCAGCATTTCTCAAGATGTACTCTGCATGTAAGTTAAATAAACAGGGTGACAACACTCAGCCTTGACGTACTCTTTTTCTATTTGGAACCAGTCTGTTGTTCCATGTCCAGTTCTAGCTTGATTCTTGACCTGCATACAGAGTTCTCAGAAGGCAGATCAGGTGGTCTGATAGTCCCATCTCTTGAAGAATTTTCCACAGTTTATTGTGATCCACACAGTCAAAGGTTTTGGCTTAATCAATAAAGCAGAAATAAATGTTTTTCTGCAACTCTCTTGCTTTTTCAATGATACAACGGATGTTGGCAATTTGATCTCTGGTTCCTCTGTCTTTTCTAAATCTAGCTTGAACATCTGGAAGTTCATGATTCATGTACTGTTGAAGAGTGACTTGGAAAATTTTGAGCATTACTTTTCTAGTGTGTGAGATGAGTGCAATTGTGCGGTAGTTTGAGCATTCTTTGGCATTGCCTTTCTTTGGGATTGGATTGAAAACTGACCTTTTCCAGTCCTGTGGGCACTGCTGAGTTTTTCAAATTTGTTGGCATATTGAGTGCAGCACTTTCACAGCATCATCTTTTAGGATTTGAAATAGCTCAACTGGAATTCCATCACCCTCTACTAGTTTTGTTCATAGTGATGCTTCCTAAGGCCCACTTAGGAAGTCTGGCTCTAGGTAAGTGATCACACCATCATGATTATCTGGGTCGTGAAGACCCTTTCTGTATAGTTCTTCTGTGTATTCTTTCCACCTCTTCTTAGTATCTTCTGCTTCTGTTAGGCCAGTACCATTTCTGTCCTTTATTGAGCCCATCTTTGCATGAGATGTTCCCTTGGTATCTCTAATTTTCTTGACGAGATCTCTAGTCTTTCCCATTCTATTGTTTTCCTTTATTTCTTTGCACTGATCACTGAGGAAGGCTTTCTTATCTCTCCTTGCTAGTCTTTGAAACTCTTCATTTAAATGGGTATATCTTTTCTTTTCTCCTTTTTCTTTAGCTTCTCTTCTTTTTACAGATGGTTGTAAGTCCTCCTCAGACAACCATTTTGTCTTTTTGCATTTCTTTTTCTTGGGATGGTATTGATCCTTGCCTCCTGTACAATGTCACAAATTTCCATCCATAGTTCTTCAGGCACTCTTTCTATCAGATGTAATCCCTAAAATTTATTTCTGACTTCCACTGTAAAATCATAAGGGTTTTGATTTAGGTCATACCTGAATGGCCTAGTGATTTTCACTACTTTCTTTAATTTAAGTCTGAATTTGGCAATAAGGGGTTTATGATCTGAGCCACAGTCAGCTCCCAGTCTTTTTTTGCTGACTGTGTAGAGCTTCTCCATTTTTGGTTGCAAAGATTTTAGTATTGACCATCTGGTGATGTCCATGTTTCTTATAAGGGCACTAATTCCGTTCATAAGGGTTCCATCCCTGTGATCTAATTACCCCTCCCCCAAACCCCACCTCCAAATATATTGAGGATTAGATTTCAGCATATGAATTTGGTTGGGTGGGGACATAAGCATTATAATAAATATTTGCAGTTTTTTACTATTCTGGCTGTAATAGAAAAGCAAATGTAAATTTGCAGATTTCTGTTGGCTTCTTCATTTGTAAACAGAATTGAGAAATCTACCTGTTGACCTCTTGTAGGAGTTCAGTCTTCTCTCCTATTCCTTTCTAGCCTTATTCTGTAAAGGAAGAACTACTATGTTTAATCACAAGAATATTTAGTTAAATCATACAGCTTAGGTCTTAGTATGCCTGTATTTTGCAGATCCCAACTTCTAGAAAAGTGGTGAAGGAAGGAAGCCTGGAATACACGTTTTTGTGGGCAAATGGGTAAATATAAAAAACTCACTTGCTGCCTCTTTCTCTCTCTCTGTTTCTGTTTGTCTTCATTAGATCTCTGTCTTTCCCTGTCTCATTTCCCCTACCCATATATACACATAAACATAAAAATGCACATACTACTTTTCCATTGTGCTTTTTTCATGTTTAGCCCATATATCAGTCCAGTCACGTTCACTGGCATTCTTTCCTGGGACTTTGAGCCAAGCTCCTACATTAAGTGTAAAATCTCCCTTGGCCTTGCTTTGTCCTTTGAAAGGAATAGCTAATTAAGAACAGAATCTGATTTTTAGAAACTTCAGTTCTGTGCAATACCAGCATGTACTAGATTTTTCAAGTATAACAACTACAGAAGAGACTGCATTTCATTCTGCAGCAGTAATTTTTTTCTTGTCCCTCATGATTTTTTAAACAAATAGAAAATGCTGTAAAAGTTATCTGCATAATTTAATCACATACCAAGCATAGCAGTGTCCTTTTTCTGTCTTCATAGTTTTATCTTTGCGAATATTGTGCCAGTCTCAGTTAAAAATTACTTTGTATATCTGTATTATACTGCCTTTCCTGGGTATGTGTAAAATTCACATAATTTCAGTTGATGTTTATTTTGTTCTATCATTGAAATGAATTCCTTTTGTGATATTCTGAGAAATATGCTTAATTTGTGAACCATTTATATGTCTCTAGTACAGTTAGCTGTTCTGATGCTTAAATAGTTTGTCTCACTTAGTACATTTTTATCATAAATGTTTAAATTACTTTAACTCTTATTGGGATTGCTTTTTTTTTGTTTTGAATGGGTTTTCCTGCTCAGTATTGCACTCCAGGCCAGTTCTAACCTCATTGCTATTACTTCTTCACAATTGCACATAGTTTCCATATTTAACATAAGCCAATTATCTGTCACATATATTCATATGTTTATAGTTAATTTTAAATTAGCTACTTCTTGTCTTAAAAGGGATAATTACTTTCAGTACTCAAGTTGTCAAAATAATCATTGCATTATATGACAATATTTCTAATATTTCATAGCTCTATTCTTCCTGCTTTTGACCTTTTGTCCAACCATAAATATACTTCAGACTCCTTAACCAAATTTTAAATTATAAGAAAGTGTTAATGATAAAATAAATAATTAAAAACAAAGGGGGAAGAAAAGAGATTTTGCACTGACTCTTCTCTTGTGGAATTTTTTTTCTGTTCTTCTGAAGAAAATTAGAATATTCTAACTAGTCATGCTTGCCTTTACTTATAAAAGCTTTTTTTGCACATAATAGAGGAATAGTATCTATTCTTTGCTTTTGCTAAGATCAAGAATATTATGGGGCCTTCCCAAGTAGCACAGTGGTAAAGAATCCACCTGCCAATGAAGAAGGCAACAAGTGATGCAGGTTCAATTCCTGGGTCAGGAAGATTCCCTGGAGTAGGCAATGGCCACCTTCTCCAGTATTCTTATCTGAAAAATTCCTGGGTCAGAGGGGCCTAGTCAGTAGGATCACAAAGAGTTGAATACAACTGAGCAGCTGAGCACACACACAGAGCTGCTGTTGCTATTCAGTTACTCAGTCGTGTCCAACTCTTTGTGACCCCATGGACTACAGCACAGCAGACTCCCCTGTCTTTCATTACCTCCCAGAGTTTGCTCAAACTCATATCCATTGAGTCAGTGATGCCATTCAACCATCTCATCCCCTGTTCACGAGAAGAATAATATTTGGTAATTCTGAATATAATTTCTGATTTCATTAATAATAACCCAATACTACCACAGTCAAAATATTGATAGTCCTCAAAAATTTTAACTATAATATTAAATAATTATAAATAATACAGTAATAATTAATAATAGGCCTTAAAAATATTAAAGAGAAAATTGCTTTATTAGCCAAACCAGGTGTTGTACTGCATTTACTTTATAACATTTTCAGTAACTTCCCATAAATTCTACACTTGATCTTAGCCAAAAGGCCAAGAAGTGATCCTATAAATTCTATATGATAACTCTTTCCATTTTTCAGGTGAAGAAATTGAGACTCAGACTATGACAGTTGTGGTAGCTAAACCAGAAATTAAACCCAAGCCTTTCAATTTCCAGAGCATATGCTCTTTCAATACACCATGCCACAAATTTCAGTCTCAATGTGGGCCAAAGTCAAAAGAACACTTGAACAATTGTTTTTTGATGTCAAAGTGTGTTTTGATCGTGTGTGTGTGTGTGTGTGTGTGTGTATTTAAAGTACATGTCAGTTTTCCTTTTCTGTTCAATTGCAGTTGTCTTTTTCACTTTTAAAAGTTGCCAAAGATAGCAGAGGTGGAAAACACTGGGAAGGGGACATTGTTCTAAAGTTTCCTCAAATAAAAGCATTATTTGTAGCTTGTGGATAGTGTTTTTGGTGACAGACACTGCGCCTTTTTATTATGCATGGAGTGCTGCTTTTTCTTTGTCTTACCTTCTTTTGCATTTCATCCATACCTAAAAGTAGGATAAAGTGGGCAGGGCCCACTCCCATGACTCTTTCCACCTTTACCCAAACCAGTAGATGCTGCAATTTCTTTTCAAAATATGTTATCAGGTGAGAGATACAGTTTAACTTTCCAGATCAAAAGCATGCTAAAAACAGGCAATCTTCGGGGTGTTTTTACTGAGCATTCAAACCCTTGGAGTTTTTCTGCCACATGCTTTGTGTCTTTCTCCACATTTCCTTGCATTTCAAATTTTCCTCCTAGATCTTTTATAGTTTGTAATCTGTCCCAGGAGCAGATTTAAATGACAGATCTTGTGGAATATTTTTTTCAAAGATCTAAAGAGGAAAAGAAGGAATACTTTCCAAAGGAAAAAGGTATTTACTTGGAAAGAGAAATTCTCCAATGGACGTATCCACCATGAGTCAGTCCACTTTTTACTATACCTTCAGCTCCACTGGGTAGGCTTACCAGCCACCTTAACTGGTGAAGGGAGATTTCGGGAAAAAGCAAAGGAGCAGAGGAGGATGATCTTAAGTTAGAGAAGAAAAAGAAGAAACTTCATGAAAGTAGTGTGGCCTTCCTGTTAAGTATGCAGAGACCCTAACCCAGTAGACATAATACAGATGTTAACAATGGGGACCTTAGGTGCAGCAGCCCTCAGGCACCAAAGTCTCTAGTAGGCAAAATACTCAAAAAGAGAACCTTCTCTTTTGAGAAAAAAAATCTTCTTTTAAAAATGCACTCTCCCCAGAATAAAATATGATTGAAAACATGATAATCTGATTAAGCCTCTAAGTATGGTAGAAGTACATGAAGTTTCCTAAAATGCTGAGTTTATTCTCATGCCCATCCAAGGTGAATCTGGCAGAGGAAAAGTGGTGCTGGTTATAGCCACTTCATTAATTATATTCAGAATGTAAAAACAACCCAAGTCCTTCCAGAATCCTGAGACTATCTGTAGATAAAATAATTTGAAGCAAAATGCCAACAGTTTTTAGAAAGTCCAGGGAAATAAAGTTTGACATCAGATTTTCCAACTATAATTAAAAGTATAATTTTAGAGTAAGTAAAATGAGTCAAAACTGTGGTCTCAAAATTTTAGAATGTTCCTAAATTCTTGAAGTGATTTGTCTTAGAATGCCAAGAAAAGTCCTTTCTCAGAATACAAATGCTAAAATGGAAATGTGGGATCTTTGTTAAAAACACACTATATTAATAAAGCACATGATAATATGAATTTTAAAGTGTTCAAATAAACCTTAAGATCTTTCACTATACATATGCATGCTGCTGCTACTGCTGCTAAATCGCTTCAGTCATGTCCAACTCTGTGAGACCCCATAGACGGCAGCCCACCAGACTCCCCCGTCCCAGGGATTCTCAGGCAACAACATTGGAGTGGGTTGCCATTTCCTTCTCCAATGCATGAAAGTGAAAAGTGAAAGTGAAGTCGCTCAGTTGTTTCTGACTCTTAGCGACCTCATGGACTGCAGCCTACCAGGCTCCTCCGTCCATGGGATTTTCCAGGCAAGAGTACTGGAGAGGGGTGCAATTGCCTCTCCAATAGATACGCATAGTCCCCTTTATAACAAGAGCATTTTGCAGATGATTACCTATGGTTGTGAAAACAGTGTATTTCAGAGATATGGCTTGAATTTGTTAGTTATGACATTACTTCCAAGAGAGGAAGATCATAGTACTTCTCCCAGAAACTGTCTTCAATTCCTCCAGGTCCGTTTTATAAGGAAAAAGCTTAAAGAAAATGTCCACTATCAGAACCATTGTTTGGCTGACTTTTTTCACACCTTCCTGACAAAATTCACGAGGTCATGAATATCACAAGCATCATTATGCTTCTGTTCAAGGTGTAATCTCTGACTCACAATCATTGTGTGTGCATGCTTGCTCGGTCACGTCCAACTCTGTGAAACCCCATGGACTATAGTTCTCCAGGCTTCTCTGTCCATGGGACTTTTCCAGGAAAGAATGCTGGAGTGGGTTGTCATTTCCTCCTCCAAGGTATCTTGCCAACTCAGTGGTAGAACCTACATCTCCTGCATCTCCTGCAATGGCAGGCAGATTCTTTACCGCTGAGCCACCTGCAAAGCCATCACTGTTTAGGTTCTATATACTCCAATGTACATAAAAGTCTGCCTGAGTCTGGTTGGGCTGTTATAGTGAAATACTATAGCCTGAATGTTTATTTTCTCACAGTGCTGGAGGATGGAAGTCCAAGGTCAAGGTATCGTCAGGATTGGTTTCTGGCGAGAACAGTCTTCCTGGCTTACTGATGGCAGTCTTCTTACCACGTCTTCACATGGTCTTTCCTCTGTGAGCAGAGGGAGAAAGATCTCTGGAATCCATTCCTCTCTTTATAAGGATACCATCAGTGCCTGTTGGAGTATTACCCCACCCTTGAGATTTCTTCTAACTTCAATTACCTCCCTAAAAGAATTACCTTCTGTCCCCGACAGTAAAATTAAGGGTTAGGGCTTCAACATACAATTTTGGAAGAGGGGGCACAAGTCAGTTTATAGCAACACCTTAAGATAGTTTTCTCTGACTTTCAGTCTCTCATTAATACTGTCCCCTTTGTCTAGGAATTATTCAAATGTCCTTAGTTAAGTTTTTTAATATCCTTCCATTATACTCTCCGTTTGCTCTCTTTACTTCCTACATGGCATTTCTTGTAAGTGAAGTCACCTTTCCTCGTGTTGTATTGATTACTCTCCCTCCTATAACACAGCATCTTCTCCCATGACTCTCCTGAAATGGTTCCATTTTTGTTGAAGAAAGTTTAGTCATCAAATCAGATGATTTCAGTTCCCATAGGCATTTCCTTTTTGGAAACAACTGACTCCATTAAATGGTTCTTCCTTTAAAACTACTTTCCTTAATATCTTAGAGCAAGTTTATGACTTCTATTGGCATACCGCCTAGCTTCTTTTTGATCATTCTTTTTTTCCACTTGTTTCTCTACTCATTCCTTGACTCTAGACAGTACATAAAGGTAGCCTTCTTCTCATCTCCTAAATACTCTCTCACTCCAGCAGCTTGTTTGCCATTTAATGTTATCTGTTTTTTCAACTGCCGGGCACCTTCCTCGTGTTCCCAGAATCTTTCGCTCTTTCTTTCATCATTTCAGCCTTCACTGTGCTCTTTCAGCTCTCACAAGAGATCTATTTCACACAGGATTCTCAGTGGAAAATACCAGTAAGTTATTTCTCTGCTCAGTAAGCGCTTAGAGATCACGTAGTCTTGAACCATCTTGCAGCCACGTCTTCTGGAATATTTGGCCTTCAATGTCACCGTAGCAGAGTACCAAACAAAAGAGACAATGGCTCCCAATGATCTAAGCTCAGAAGTGACACCCTTTATTCTGCTAATTTGCCACTGGCCACAACTATTCAAAGAACAACAGTCTAACGACAGAGAAGGATGAAAAAATTTCGCTAAGCACATAGGATAGTTGATAAACCCTATCTCGAGTTGACACCATCTCTCATCAAACTCTTATTTCACAGAGAAAACACAGACCATAAAGCAAAAACACCCCTAACTTTTTCTCTTTATGTACAAGGATAATTTATCTGCATAGTTTATAAATACCTATTTTCACTTCCTCAGTGTCTTCCACTTATTTTCCCATCTCATCAGTATCACTAAGATTTTCCTCTTTAACAACATTATTTTGACATAAAAATATGTGAAAACTGAGACCCCTCCCCATTAAAAAACTGCTCTTTCTTGATGCCTAATAAATCTCTAGCTGCCTTATCTCTCTCCCTAATTTCACCATCAGTTCAGTTCAGTTCAGTTCATTCGCTCAGTCATGTCTGACTCTTTGCAACCCCATGAAT
The DNA here is from genome assembly GCF_042477335.2 of Ovis canadensis. NCBI lineage: Eukaryota > Metazoa > Chordata > Mammalia > Artiodactyla > Bovidae > Ovis > Ovis canadensis. The sequence goes on from NC_091253.1 coordinate 64,743,170, forward strand.
CACAACACGCCAGGCCTCCCTGTCCATCACCAACTCCTGGAGTTCACTCAGACTCACCTCCATCGAGTCAGTGATGCCATCCAGCCATCTCATCCTCTGTCGTCCCCTTCTCCTCCTGACCCCAATCCCTCCCAGCATCACAGTCTTTTCCAATGAGTCAGCTCTTCGCATGAGGTGGCCAAAGTACTAGAGTTTCAGCTTTAGCATCATTCCCTCCAAAGAACTCCCAGGGCTGATCTCCTTCAGAATGGACTGGTTGGATCTCCTTGCAGTCCAAGGGACTCTCAAGAGGCTTCTCCAACACCACAATTCAAAGGCATCAATTCTTCGACGCTCAGCCTTCTTCACAGTCCAACTCTCACATCCATAAATGACCACAGGAAAAACCATAGCCTTGACTAGATGGACCTTAGTCAGCAAAGTAATGTCTCTGCTTTTGAATATACTATCTAGGTTGATCATAACTTTTCTTCCAAGGAGTAAGCGTCTTTTAATTTCATGGCTGCAGTCACCATCTGCAGTGATTTTGGAGCCCAAAAAAATCAAGCCTGACACTGTTTCCACTGTTTCCCCATCTATTTCCCATGAAGTGATGGGACCAGATGCCATGATCTTCGTTTTCTGAATGTTGAGTTTTAAGCCAACTTTTTCACTCTCCTCTTTCACTTTCATCAAGAGGCTTTTTAGTTCCTCTTCACTTTCTGTCATAAGGGTGGTGTCATCTGCATATCTGAGGTTATTGAGATTTCTCCCGGAAATCTTGATTCCAGCTTGTGTTTCCTCCAACCCAGTGTTTCTCATGATGTACTCTGCGTATAAGTTAAATAAGCAGGGTGACAATATACAGCCTTGATGTAATCCTTTTCCTATTTGGAACCAGTCTGTTGTTCCATGTCCAGTTCTAGCTGTTGCTTCCTGACCTGCATGCAGATTTCTCAAGAGGCAGGGCAGGTGGTCTGGTATTCCCATCCCTTGAAGAATGCTCCACAGTCTATCGTGATCCACAAGTCAAAGGCTTTGGCATAGGCAATAAAGCAGAAATAGATGTTTTCCTGGAACTCTCTTGCTTTTTCCATGATCCAGCAGATGTTGGCAATTTGATCTCTGGCTTCTCTGCCTTTTCTAAAACCACCTTGAACATCAGGAAGTTCACAGTTCACGTACTGCTGAAGCCTGGCTTGGAGAATTTTGAGCATTATTTTACTAGCATGTGAGATGAGTGCAATTGTGCAGTAGTTTGAGCATTCTTTTGCATTGCCTTTCTTTGGAATTGGAGTGAAAACTGACCTTTTCCAGTCCTGTGGCCACTGCTGAGTTTTCCAAATTTGCTGGCATATTGAGTGCAGCACTTTCACAGCATCATCTTTCAGGATTTGAAATAGCTCAACTGGAATTCCATCACCTCCACTAGCTTTGTTCGTAGTGATGCTTTCTAAGGCCCACTTGACTTCACATTCCAAGATGTCTGGCTCTAGATTAGTGATCACATCATCATGATTATCTTGGTAGTGAAGATCTTTTTTGTACAGTTCTGTGTATTCTTGCCACCTCTTCTTAATCTCTTCTGCTTCTGTTAGGTCCATACTATTTCTGTCCTTTAGTGTGCCCATCTTTGCATGAAATGTTCCCTTGGTATCTCTAATTTTCTTGGAGAGATCTCTAGTGTTCCCCATTCTGTTCTTTTCCTATATTTCTTTGCATTGATCGCTGAAGGCTTTCTTATCTCTTCTTGCTATTCTCTGGAACTCTGCATTCAGATGCTTATATCTTTCCTTTTCTCCTTTGCTTTTCACCTCTCTTCTTTTCACAGCTATTTGTAAGGCCTCCCCAGACAGCCATTTTGCTTTCTTGCATTTCTTTTCCATGGGGATGGTCTTGATCCCTGTCTCCTGTACAATGTCACGAACCTCATTCCATAGTTCACCAAGCACTCCATCTATCAGATCTAGACCCTTAAATCTATTTCTCACTTCCACTGTCTAATCATAAGGGATTTGATTTAGGTCACACCTGAATGGTCTAGCGGTTTTCCCTACTTTCTTCAATTTCAGTCTAAATTTGGTAATAAGGAGTTCATGATCTGAGCCACAGTCAGCTCCTGGGCTTGTTTTTGTTGACTGTATAGAGCTTCTCCATCTTTGGCTGCATAGAATATAATCAATCTGATTTCGGTGTTGACCATCTGGTGATGTTCATGTCTTCTCCTGTGTTGTTGGAAGAGGGCGTTTGCTATGACCAGTGCATTTTCTTGGCAAAACTCTGTTAGTCTTTGCCCTGCTTCATTCCGCATTCCAAGGCCAAATTTGCCTGTTACTCCAGGTGTTTCTTGACTTCCTACCTTTGCATTCCAGTCCCTATAATGAAAAGGACATCTTTTTTGGGTGTTAGTTCTAAAAGGTCTTGTAGGTCTTCTTTGAACCATTCAACTTCACCTTCTTCAGCGTTACTGGTTGGGGCATAGACTTGGATTACCGTGATATTGAATGGTTAGCCTTGGAGATGAACAGAGATCATTCTGTCGTTTTTGAGATTGCTTCCAAGTACTGCATTTTGGACTCTTTTGTTGACCATGATGGCTACTCCACTTCTTCTGAAGGATTCCTGCCCGCAGTAGTAGATATAATGGTCATCTGAGTTAAATTCACCCATTCCAGTCCACTTTATTTTTTTTTTTTTCAGGAAGATGGAAATGTTTATTATTCACTAATCTTTTGATTGCAACCACTACAAATTTTTTTGGTTTAACTTGGTAGCAAACTTGATTAATAACACTTCCAGGAGTTCACAATTTCAAGGCTAAGGCTCTGACTAAGGTAATATGGTTATCAATTTAATATAAATGAAGCTTTTAAAAAAGGGTGAAAGCAGTCTGCCTCTTACAGGAAAATATAAATGATCCAGACTTTAGTCCTAGTAACATAAGTACACTTTAGTCCTACAACAGTTAAAGAGAAAGATCTTAACTAAAGATCAGAAAGGAGCACCGCTACATTCTTTTACATTTATGTTTTGGCCACAGCATGCTAGCGTGAGTAAGGCAGTGTGCTCAGCAGTGGCGTGTAGAGTGTGGTGAGCTGCGCTGCAGGAAGGCAGTGGTGCTGGGCGGACACGGCGTGGGGCAGCTCCCCAGGCTCCCGTCAGTCATCTTCGCCTCCACAGAGCAGCAGGAGGGTTTTCTTATAGTCCCCAGACGTGTCCCCCTTAATCATGGAATAAAGAGAGGTGCCAAAATTCTTCCTAAACTCCTTCCTAATGTTATACAGATCAATCTCACTTCTGGAAACCACAACTCTGATGAGGGTATGATCATCTGTTCCAGCTCCCTTCATAGCATAGTAGAAGGTTTCTGCAAGGTAGGCAGGTATACTGTGAATGGATTTCGCAACAGCAAGGAGAAGCTGTTCCAAATTGCCAGAAGTCTCCCGGTCAATGGTTTCTTCTATTTGAAACCCAGATATAGTCATGTACTTGTCAAGCACTCTTCTCAAGTGAGATACACTTCGTGTTCCAAAGATGGTAATAAACTTTTCTTCATCTGTCCCCCATTTAAGTTCTCCAGCCTGAAACAAAGCCTGAGCATCTTGTTCAACCTGTGCTTCATCGATTCTAGCATCAGGATCTCTATTAGCCTGAAGGAGGACCACCAACATCCTCTGGTAGTACCCTGAAGTATCCCCCACCACATCATCTTGCAGGCTCGAGCCATACTCTTCTTCATAAACTTGTTTTATGGCTCTCAGTTCTTCAGGTGTCCTTGACGCAATGATTTCTGCCAGGACTTTTTCATCTGTGCCAGCTCCCTTAAGAATATGCTTCAGTTCATAGGCATCATAAAGCCGAGAGGGTTTCATCAGAGCCACGATTAATTTTTCAAAGTTTCCAGTCAGTTCTGATTTCAGGTCATCCAGAGGTCCCTGCCAAACAGAGTTTTAAAAGCCACAGCAATCTCCTGGCGCTGAGCATTCCTGCGGGATGTCAACAGAGTCAGGATGCTCTCCTCATCCGTGCCCAGGCCTTTCATGGCCTTCCGGAGAGTTTCTGCATCAGCCCGCTCATCGAATCCAGGGAAGTCAGTCACGGTGCCTCTGAGAACCTGTGCCATGGCGCCTGCCCAGGTCAGGAGAAGGTGAGCGACACAGGACCAGACCCAAACTGCGGGGAACGCGGCGGGGCGGCAGAGCTGGCAAGGGTGAGCAGAGGACGCAGTGGCAGCTGCTTACTGGCTGCTCCAGGCAACGGAAACACAGCGGCTCGGTCCGGCCTCGCCCGCCGGGCCCTGCCCGGCGCTCCCCGCACTGCCCCTGCGCGCCCCCGACCCTCCAGTCCACTTTAGTTCGCTGATTCCCAGAATGTTGACATTCACTCTTGCCATCTCTTGTTTGACCACTTCCAATTTGCCTTGATTCATGGACCTGACATTCCAGGTTCCTATGCAATATTGCTCTTCACAGCATCGGACCTTGCTTCTTTCACCAGTCACAACCACAGCTGGGTATTATTTTTGCTTTGGCTGCATCCCTTCATTCTTTCTGGAGTTATTTTTCCACTGATCTCCAGTAGCATATTGGGCACCTACTGACCTGGGGATTTCCTCTTTCAGTATCTTATCATTTTGCCTTTTCATACTGTTCATGGGGTTCTCAAGGCAAGAATCCTGAAGTAGTTTGCCAGTCCCTTCTCCAGTGGACCACATTCTGTCAGACCTCTCCACCTTGACCCGCCTATCTTGGGTTGCCCCGCAGGCATGGCTTAGTTTCATTGAGTTAGACAAGGCTGTGGTCCTAGTGTGATTAGATTGACTAGTTTTCTGTGAGTATGGTTTCAGTGTGTCTGCCCTCTGATGCTCTCTTGCAACACCTACCATCTTACTTGGATTTTTCTTACCTTGGGCGTGGGGTGCCTCTTCACGGCTGCTCCAGCATAGAGCAGCCACTGCTCCTTACCTTGGATAAGAGGTATCTCCTCACCGCCACCCTTCCTGACCTTCACCGTGGGATGGCTCCTCCAAGCCCTCCTGCACCGGCGCAGCCACCGCTCCTTGGACGTGGGGTTGCTCCCCCCAGTCGCCGCTCCTGGCCTCGAGTATGGGGTTACTCGTCTCAGTCCCCGCCCCTAGCCTCAGATGTGGGGTGGCTCCTTCTGGCCACTGGCCCTGGCCTCAGAAGTGGGGAAGCTCCTCTGGGCCATCACCCCTGACCTCGGACGCGGGGTAGCTCCTCTCAGTCGCCGCCCCTGACCTCGGATGTGGGGTAGCTCCTCTCCGCTGTTCCTGCGCCGTCGCAGCCTGACACTCTAGGCCGCTGCCCCTGACTTCAGATGTGGGGTAGCTCCTCTCAACAGCAGCCGCCTGCACTTAGTGCGCCAGCCACAGCCGGATTTATCAAAAGTTGTCTTTATTCTCATGGTATCTCTTTTCTTAACTTTATGTACTTGGTGACTCGTTCAATTTGGCCATTTTCTTCTTACTTATCTCAATGTGGGATGGCTCCTCTAGGCCTTCTTCCCAGCCACCCCTGACCTCGGACATAGGGTAGCTCCTCTTGGCCGCGCTTAGTGCGCTGGTCACAGCCGCCTGCGCTTAGTGCGCCGGTGGCAGCCATATCATTTATACCACTACCATTTGTACAGTTGTCCAAGTGGGAGACTGGGGAGACACTGAAGACTCTGAGCACTATATAATCATTGCTCGCCCTCACAATCAAATCAGTAACCAAGTTCTGTCTAACCTAAATTCCTAGTATCTCTCAATATTGTCCAATTTGACAAACTTTTTATGACTACTTGGTTCTGTACATTTCCTCTTATTTATGGAACATAAACAGTTCTGTCTAGTCAAAGGTATGGTTTTCTCAGTAGTCATGTATGGATGTGAAAGCTGGACCATAAAGAAGTCTGAATTGATGAACTGATGCTTTTGAACTGTGGTGTTAGAGAAGATTCTTGAGAGTCCCTTGGACTGCAAAGAGATCAAACCAATCAATCCTAAAGGAAATCAATCCTGAATATTCATTGGAAGAACTAATGCTGAAGTTGAAGCTCCGATACTTCGGCCACCTGATGTGAAGAACTGACGCCTTGGAAAAGACGTTGATGCTAGGAAAGATTGAGGGCAGGAGGAGAAGGGGACAACAGAGGATGAGATGGTGAGATGGCATCACTGACTCAGGGACATGAGTTTGAGCAAGCTCCGGGAGATGGTGAAGGACAGGGAAGCGTGGAGTGCTGTAGTCCATGGGGTCACAGAGTCAGACAAGACTGAGCTACTGAACATACACATAAACAGTTTCTTTACTGAAAGTTATGCCCAATCTTTTAACAGAATAAATATTCACTGAGTATTTTCAACACTGGTCGGTAAGGACATTGTTCACCTGGAGTTGACTATGTAGTAGGGAAAATAAACTGTAAAACATAACTATATTTATCATAGGTAACTGGACATTCAGGTTTTATAAGAACTTATAGAAAGGGAATTTAATCTCTAATGGAATTCATAAAAACCAGAGATTCAATTTTTATTTTGAACTTTAAATAATGAGAGTGCATTACCCAAGTATTGAATGGTTAAAGAATGATACAAATTGATGGTATAAACTGGAAAAAGTTTAGGCATAAGAGAAGACATTTTAAAACATGAAACTATTGAGTAGCTGAAAATTTATGGAAAGAGATGCTAAGTAAGGATAGAGGTACCAGATAAGGGTGGGATTAGTCAGGAGCACAGAGCTTGCTTTTTCCCAAAATTAAAGAGAAACTATCAAAGAGCTCTAAGCAGTGTAATGAAATTCAAGTTGCAATGTGGAGAATAAATAAAAGAGGAGAAAGTGAACTGGGATGTTATATCTGAGTAAGAAATGTAAAGGGTAAGACAATGGACATAGAGAAGAATGGGCTATATATACACAGCTTTCCTTCTCCTGTGCTTCACAGGTATGATAAAGAACATGTCTTCCAATGCAGAAAACGTAACAGATGTGAGTTGAATCCCTGGGTAGGGAAGATCCCCTGTAGGAGGGCATGACAAACCACTCCAGTATTCTTACCTGGAGAATCTCATGGACAGAGGAGACTGGCAACGGGCTATGGTCCTAGGGTCACAAAGAATCAAATATGACTGAAGCGACTTAGCACATAAATATTGTATAAATATGATAAGTCCTGTGACTGTTCCAATCAGAGTTCAGGGAGGGGAGAAGAGTAAAGAATAACTCTCAGCTTCTTGCTTGGTCAGTTGAGGTTAAAACTGTTTGCAATAAAAAAGGATCAGCTTTGTGTTGTTGTTCAGTTTCCCAGTTGTGTCTGACTTTTTGTGACTCCATGGACTGCAGCATGCCAGTCCGCCTGTCCTTCCACATCTCCAGAAGGTTTCCCAAGTTCATGTCCATTGCATCAGTGATGCCATCCAGCCATCCCATCCTCTAATGCCCTCTTCTCCTTCTGCCCTCTTCTCCTTCTGCCCTCAATCTTTCCCAGCATCAGGGACTTTTCCAATGAGTCAGCCATTTGCATCAGATGACCAGAATACTAGAGTTTCAGCTTCAGCATCACTCCTTCCAATGAGTATTCAAGGTTGATTTTCCATAAAATTGGCTGGTTTGATCTCCTTGCTGTCCAAGGGACTCTCAGAAGTCTTCTCCAGCACCATAGTTTGAAGGCATCAACTCTTCAGCACTCCACCTTCTTTATGGTCCAGTTCTCATAATCGTACTTGACCACTGGGAAAACCATAGCCTTGACTATACAGACCCTTGTCGGCAGGATTATGTCTCTACTTTTCAACACATTGTCTAGGTTTGTCATCGCTTTCCTGCCAAGAAGCAATTGTCTTCTAATTTCATGGCTTCAGTCACCATCCACAGTGATTTTAGAGCCCAAGAAGAGGAAACCTGTCACTACTCCCACATTTTCCCCTTTCTATTTGCCATGAAGTAATGGCGCCAGATGTCATGATCTTAGTTTTTTTAATATTTAGTTTTAAGCCAGCTCTTTCACTCTCCTCTTCCACTCTCATCAAGAGGCTCTTTAATTCTTCTTCACTTTCTGCTATTAGAGTGGCATCATTCTCATATCTGGGGTTGTTGTTTCTCCTGCCTATCTTGATTCCAGCTTGTAACTCATCCAGCCCTGTTTCTTATGATGTGCTGAGCATACAGATTAAACAAACAGGATGACAGCAGATAGCCCTGTCGTACTCCTTTCTCAACCTTGAACTAATCAGTTTTCCATACAGGGTTCTAACTGTTGCTTCTTGACCCGCACACAGGTTTCTCAGAAGACAGGTAAGATGGTCTGGTATTCCCATCTCTTTAAGAGCTTTCCACAGTTTATTATGATCCACACAGTCAAAGGCTTTGGTACAGCTGATGAAAGAGAGGTAGATGTTTTTCTGGAATCCCCTAGCTTTCTCTATGACCCAGCAATTGTTGGCAATTGGATATCAGTTCTACTTCCTTTTCTACACCCGGCTTGGACATCTGGAAGTTCTTGTTTCACATAATGCTGAAGCCTAGCATGCAAGATTTTAAGCATTGCCTTACTTGCATGGGAGATGAGTGCCATTGTCCAATGGTTAGGACATTCTTTGGTACTACCCTTATTGGGAATTGGGATGAGGACCTTTTCCGGTCCTGTGGCCACTGCTGGGTCTTCCAGATTTACTGACATATTGAATGCAACACCTTGATGGCATCCTCCTTTAGGGTTTTTAATAGTTCTACTGGAATTCTGTCCCACCCACTAGGTTTATTAACTGCAGTACTTCCTAAGGCCCACTTGACTTTGCTCTCCAAAATGTCTGGCTCTGGATGGCTGACCACACCATCGTAGTAATCTGGTTCATTAAAGTCTTTTTTGCACAGTTCTTCTGTGAAGTATTTCCATCTCTTCTTGATCTCTTCAGTGTCTACTAGGTTTCTACTGTTTCTTAGCACATATATGCATTTATAGTATAATTATGACAAGTCTTGGGGACTGTTCCAATCAGAGTTCAGGAAAGGGAGAAGAGTAAAGAATGACTCTCAGGTTCTTGCTTGGTTAACTGGGGTTAAAACTGCTCACAACAAAAAAGAACCAGCTTAAGTCATTTAATTATTTTAAGTGTATTCTGCATCCTATAAAAATAAGTTTGAAAGATTAAGAAAATTGTGTACCCTTAGGTTTTGCATATCTTTTGTTATATCATGTAAATTCCCTTCTTTTTTTGTATAAAAGTAGCATCAAATACACTATCTTGTGTAAAATGGATAGTTGGTGAGATGTGGCTGTATAACACAGGGAGCCCAGCCTGTTGTTCTGTGATGACCTAGAGAGGTGGAATGGGAGAAAAGGAGGGAGGCTCAAGATGGAGGTGATATATGTATAATTATGGCTGATTCATTTCATTGTATGGCAGAAACCAAAACAACATTGCAAAAATTAAAAAATAAAAAAAGTTTTTAAAGAAAGGTTATGAAAAAAAAAAACAAGAAAGAAGTGAGAGAAAATAAGATCTTATAAAAAATTGTGAATAATCTTTATCTGTTTTTGTGCTTAATACAAATTCCTGTTATTTATCTCTTTTTATGTTGATACATTTTCTGAAATATCTTGTCATTCCAGCTGAGTCAACCTGTGAGGATTAAGTTTAACTAATAACTCAGACAAGCCTAAAATTGGTTCATCTACAGGAATGACCACCATATTAGAGCATTCATTTTAGTCTCAAACTTAGAGAAAACTTCCTAGTCATTCCCATTATGTCAAAATATCAGTGACACTTTAAAATGCATCATATGGAGTTTGGATACTTGAAGTACCTGCTCCTATTTAAGGCACTTTAAATAGGAAAAATAAATAGAAGAAAAGTTAAGACAAAACTTCCCCAGGATAAAATGGATCACATATTTTTACCATATGCCTTTACTTAGGAAAAACACATGTTAAAGAATTTTAGCAGTATCCAACTTTGGAAACAAAAATGCAAAAATTTTTACCAGTAAATCCATGCTCAGTACAGCTCCCTTTTAGTATTTTTTTCAAGCCTTACACAACAATCTCTATTTTTAAAATATTTATAAATAACCCATTTTGTAAGAAAATAACTATCTTATGTCATAAGAAATATGACACTTTATATTTTTATTCCTACCTTTCATACGTTATTTTCTACCATTTTATAATTTGTATCCTATGTTCTATGGCAACCTACTCCAGTATTCTTGCCTGAAGAATCCCATGCATGGAAGAATTTGGCGGACCATGGTCCTTGGCATCACAAAGCAGACACACATCCTATGTTCTTGGACTTCCCAGGTGGAGCTAGTGATAAAGAGCCTGCCTGCCAATTGAGGAGACATAAATTACGCAGGTGCAATCCTTGGGTGAAGAAGATCCCCGGGAGAAGGAAATGGCAACTCACTTCACTGTTCTCGCCTGGGAAATCCCATGGTCAGAAGAGCCTGACTGGCATTCAGTTCATGGAATCGCAAAAGAGTCAGACACAACTTAGCAACTGAAGAACAAACCCCATGCTCTAGTCAAAGAAAACTCATCCGCAATCCTTTAAATATGCTGAGCTTGTTCATTTGTCCAGAATGTTCCCTCTGCCTGGTATGTCCCTGACCTTCTCTACCTGGATAATTCCTCCACACATTCAAAACCTAATTCCAAGACCTCCTCATTCCTGACATTCTTGTCAATATCTCCAAGCAGGGTTATTAACTCCAAATTTTGTTTTACTTTTTTTATGATATACTTATTTAATAGCCTTGTCTTATTCAATTTTAATGAGTTGTTTATGAATCTATCACACTCTTTTTTGAGTTCCTCTGGACTTTATTTTTTCCTTTATCTCTGGCCCATAAACACAGTGCCTGCTCCATTATAGGTGCTCAACAAGTGTTGGCTGAGTGACTAAAGACACCATTTAGCTCCAATATTTTATGAAATTTCATTTAAAATGACATCAGATTAACCTTTCTTTCCTAACTTAATTTCTAGTACTATACAGTACTAGAAAAATAAACTCCAAAACATCATCAGTGGCATACAGAATCCACGTTCTCACTAGACTTCATTCACATAGTCAACTCCCTTATAATTTTATCCAGCATACAACTGCCAGATGTGTTTTTTAAAAAAAGGAAAGAAAAATAAGATGTATCAACTCCTCACCTATTGAAAAACTTCCAGATTTCCATTCCTATTGTATCAGGTTTAATCTTTTCTACTTATTTTTCAAATACCCTCTTTCTTAATCTGTTCAGAATCACCTTTCCACCTTTAGCATTTATTTTCAATTGTATTCATAATTATCTGCATTTACCCATAGAACCTAGTCATCTTTCAGTTTCTTATGCTAGTTTTCCCCTCATAGAAGTCAAAGAGGCAAGGACTATTGTGATAAAAATATTTTTTTAAAAAAATAGAAAGGTGTTAGGACTTATTTCTGTTGGTCTGGGGAAATTACTACCTGAATTGAAATAATTCTGGCAACTGAAGGGCTCAGACCAGTCAGCTCTGTTTACTTCAGACTCAAATCAATGTATTGTCTTTACCTGAGTGCTGGTTACATTTAGAGAAAAGTCTTATAAATACAGTGAATGAGCAAGGCCACTATCTAAGATGTGTCTGAGTCTTTACTAAAGCACCTGGGGGAACGGTGAGCATTGGTCAATATTTCTTGATTGATGACTCAATAGCTCTGGTTAAGCCTCATCATTAGAAGTCAAGATTTTTTAACAAGCTTCTCAGAGTTTTCATCTCAAAGAAGAAAGTGAAGAAAACCAGATTGCAGGAATGTCAAATTGTAAAATGTTCTAGTTGTCAAATTTAAACAGGGAGATCCTGCGCAATGAGAGGCCGGCTGGTGCCAATTTCACATGTTGTTCTCTGGTTTCTGGGTGAAGCTGCTCTGCCAGGGAACTGACAGGTCCACACTCCAGCTTCCACAGACACACCAGAACATTCTATGTTCATACTGTTCCTGCCTTACCTAGGGGGAGGACTGTATTCACAATGAAAAGAGTTATGATTAATCACCAGTAGAGATTCTTTCACTTTCTGGATGCCCATGTTAGAACCTGGCTGAGTCAAAACTCCCCTAACATAGATCACGGAGCAAAATGAGAACGCTATCACCTAATATGACCAAAGAAGATTAAGGGTGTGGGGCCCAACTGACCCCAGGAGACACCTCTAATTCAGACTGTGATCAAGGAGCTTTACAGTGCATAAGGGATTCAAAAAGCATATTAATCCACCTCCAGCAATACTGCCAATTTACAAGAATGATTAACCTTCTCTCCCACTTGATTCAACCTGGCATACGTACTATACCACTCCAAATGCTAGCAGACTCTGTGCTTACGGCTCCCATTATGTAGCACAGCACTTAGCATCCATGAAAACTTTCTTTAAGAAGTAATTACTTTTGAGACCTTAAACGTTTCACCTGGGAAAGGAAAAAAAGAAAGAAGGTACAAGTAAAGGGAACTAGGAAAAAATAAAAAAATACTCCCAAGTAGAATCACGTTGATCCCAAAAGGAATTTAAAGGTGATTTAAATGATACTAAATGAGCATTTGCTCTGTTTCTGCTTTAAAGAGAGCATCCTGTTCTATTCGGTAGGTGTTGTACTAGTTTATTATCTAATGTCTGTTAAAAAAACCTCTTGAAGAGATATATTCATTCTGATATTCTAAGCACCTCACTGGATGCACAGCACAAGCTGGTCGGAGTCATGGGTGTGATGGACGCTGCAAAGGCTCTTGAATTCATCTCTTACTTCTGGTCTCTGAGACTCAGTCAGTCATCTCCTCCATGTAGTGTTCATAAAGCATAGTGGACATAGAGCACTAGGGACACAGAAGGTACTCAAGAGTGTAGATTCTTATCAAGTGGGTATTTACTTTGTGCTATTCAGTTGCTCAGTTGTGTCTGACTCTTTTGTGACCCCATGGACTGTAGCCAGCCAGGATCCTCTGTCCACAGGGGTTCCCCAGTAAGAATAGTGGAGTGGGTTGCCGTTTTCTTCTCCAGGGGATCTTTCCAACTCAGGGGTGGAACTCACATCTCTTTATGTCTCCTGCATTGGCAAGTGGATTCTTTACCATTGCACTACCCTGGAAGCCCAGACATTTACTGCTAGTATGCAAGTATCTTCTGTTAGGAAAATAAATATATTTTATTTGCAGTGACGCTTTCTTGTAAATTCTGTACTTCTAAAGAAGAATATTTGGTGAACAAGTTATGTTTGCCTCCCTGTGTTACTTTTATCGACAATACTCATGTAGGGGTGCTTCTATCTCAAGCAGTTACCTCCATGTGATTTGCATTTCAGACCTTCCTAAAAGTATGTTTTCATTCTCTTCCCTTCCACCCCATCCCTATTCTACTTACAATGCTGTGATCCTCTGTTAAAATGCAAAGAACCCTGGGAAAAGAAGAAGCAAGAAGTTTGTCATTGCCAGCTCTGGTATGAATGTATCAGAGGCTAAATTATAACTAATGAAGCCAGAACTGGAATCTATATCTGTCTGACTTCAGAAATCAGAAGTGTAGTGGCTACAATCTCATGAATTAGAACTCAGATCAAAGCCTAGAGTGGAAAAGAGTTTTCAAATCAAAAGGGGAAAGTAAACAAAAGGCACCATTTAATTGTGTAATAATTAGTAAGTGAATGATGATGGTGTCTTTACAGAAGATAAGATAGTGTTCAAATAAAAGAGTTCAAAAGTGAAAGTCGCTCAGTCATGTCTGACTCTTTGCAACCGCATGGACTGTAGCCCCCCAGGCTCCTCTGTCCATGGAATTCTCCAGGCCAGCATACTGGAGTGGGTAGCCGTTCCCTTCAGGTGTCCCAATTTGCAGGTGGATTCTCTACTAAAACTCTGAGCCACGAGTTCAAAGTGACACAGAAACATAATTCAATCCACTTGAGCTACAACCCATCCTAAACCACACTGTAACATACTGATTTGTGTTACACTGACATTAGAAGATCTGGTTTGAATGAAGTTTTATTTGAGGACTGAAATTTCCCCCAAAGAAGGGGTGAGCTCTTATCTCAAGAAATACCAAGTGATCAAGAAGGCAGGGATAGATTTGTTTGGCAAAAGAGAAGCACCAATCAGAAAGAGAAGTGACCAAAAATTACTTAACAAAACAGCTTCACAAGTAGATTTTTAAATCTGCTTTTAGATTAATTAATTGCTAGAAAAATCTTATTAAGTTTATTGAGAGGAAATCTGTGCAAGCCTCTGAAACCAAGAGGTTTTTTAATCACAAATGGTAAGGTCACTAGACACTTATTCAAGAGTTAGTACTTCCTCAAATGGTTACCATGTAGTCACTTCTGACTAATACATTACCAAGAAGTAACACTGTGTCTTTAGGAAACTAGTGTGAAGGAAAAAGATCTTACAATGAAAATTTTTGCAGGTAATTGTTTGATCTCATAGTGTGCTAATTTCTCAAATTTGGGACTGGATCCTACCTCTAGGAAATGCTCCTTGAAACATTACATTGAAAATCTCCTCTTTATTGCTTACTGTAAACTCTGCATATGTTATTAGAATGCCAATAAAAGGCATGGCCCATGAAATTATTTTTCTAGTCATGAAATTGTGGAGAATAAAACTGGCATTTGTATTGTATTTCTGCAAAGAGAGGAAGTTCTTTCCCACAAAGACTTCCCTTAATGTTAACTCTGGAAAGAAGTATTTGTAGTTGTCTCCCCACTCCAGTACTCTTGCCTGGAAAACCCCATGGATGGAGGCGCCTGGAAGGCTGCAGTCCATGGGGTCGCTGAGAGTCAGACACGACTGAGTGACTTCAGTTTCACTTTTCACTTTCATGCGCTGGAGAAGGAAATGGCAACCCACTCCAGTGTTCTTGCCTGGAGAATCCCAGGGACGGGGGAGCCTGGTGGGCTGCCGTCTATGGGGTCGCACAGAGTCGGACCCGACTGAAGTGACTTAGCAGCAGCAGCATGGCTAGTGGTAACAGACTTGCACTTTTCCTCCTGTTTCTATTGTGGCAAACAGGGCACACTTTGGACAGAGAATTTGTGCAGTGGTGGGGAAAAAAGGAAAGAAAGTAAAAGTACCCTCATTAACACTGTCCTTTAACAAGCTCAGCTAATGGGCTTCAGACATTCTAAACAGTAGCAATTTAAAAATAACTTTAAATTTCATACATTTCTTCCAGTCAGATGAAAAGCTAAGGTATGTGAACCTTAATTTTATGGTTTGGGCAGATATAGAGTTAGATTACTCCCTGTCAAAGCAGAAATCAACCTCTTACAGGGAATAAGTGCTAATTAAGAAAAACATAGTATTACATTAAACAGATCTGTTTCTTTCCTGTGTACTTTGGGTGCATAAGCTCTAACCACAGTCTCCAGAGTGACCCTCAGTGTTCCCTAATGATGCCAATGTGGGGTTCTGTCCAATTAGTGTGCTACTGAGAAGTCAGAATGGTGAAGATTCCACAAAGGAGATGGGCTGGGGAGGCAAATGCAATCAGAGAATATTCTCTCTCTCATGTGTCTATTACAAAACAGTATCCTCTGATGAGGCTTCTATCCCTTCTTGTTTTTTATGCCTATGTATATGTGTGTATGTGTAAGTTTTTCAGGGCTTCTCTAATGGCTCAGAGGTAAAGAGTCCACCTGCAATGCAAGAGATGACGGTTCAATCCCTGGACTGGGAAGAACTGCCAGAGAAGGAAATGGCTACCCACTTCAGTATTCTTTTCTGGAAAATCCCATGGGCAGAGAGGCCTGGCAGGCTACAGTCCATGGGGTCCCAAAAGAGTCAGACACAACTTAGAGACTAAACAACAACAACTACAAATTTAACAAGTGTCTAATAAGAGAAAACTGAAAATGCCCCAGAAACAATAAAACTGCTTCAACAGAGAAAGGTCTCTCTTTTCCAGATGAAGGGATATAGAGTTAATACCAGGGAATATCCATCCACTGAAATAACTGAAACATAGATGCTTCCAAAATTTACTTGTGGTCCCACTGATCAGGCAGTAAGTAATTTTAATTATTATTACTAAGATTATAGTAGACAAAAAGTTCTCAGGAGTATGCTAAACAGTTTTAACACTTGATTACATTTGGTGCACCGTTTTCCCCCTCCCAGGTGGTGCTGTTGCTAAAGAGCCCGTTTGCCAATGCAGGAGATGTAAGAGACACAGGTTCTATCCCTAGGTCAGGAAGATCCCCTGGAGGTGGGCATGGCAACCCACTCCAGCATTTTTACCTGGAGAATCCCACGGACTGAGGAGCCTGGTGGGCTACAGTTCATGGTATTGCAAAGACTGAAGTGATAGAAGTGACTTATCATGTGCTCACATTCTCCCAGGCTCCAACAAACAGTAGCAGTAACAGTTATCTAGATCTTAAGAGGATAGAACTATAATGTCACATTGAATATGGAAAAGAAGAACCAGCAATGGTTACTATATTATATATATATATATAGTGGCTAAGACAGTAAAGTGCCTGTCTACAATGTGGTAGACCCAGGTTTGATCCCTGGGTTGGGAAGATCCCCTAGAGAAGGAAATGGCAAGCCACTTTAGGACTATTGCCTGGAAAATCCCATGGACAGAGGAGCCTGGTAGGCTACAGTCCATGGGGTCACAAAGAGTCGGACACGACTGAGCGACTTCACTATTATATATATATATATATACATACTCATAAAGCAAATCAGCATCAAACTAAGGAATAGGCTTCCCCCAAAATAAGCGGACAGCAAATACTTGCTCCTCTTAGTGAACTCCAGAAACAGCTTTGAAGTTATCAGTTACCACTACTTCTGAAGCAAACAATAGTTTCATAATTATTAGTTTACTTATATTAGATTAATTTATATTAGACTTTATTTAATGCAGTTGCTCACAAATTTTATGCAACTTTGTAATGTACTGTGTCTGTTTAAATGACATGCTTTCCTAAGCTCAATATCAGTGTTTTTATATTGTGCAAACTAAGAAATTACTGGGGGATATTTGGTAAGCTTGATAGGAAACCTGAGATGTCAGTAATTTGCTGGTTAGGATTTCAAGTGGCTCACGCCATTAACCTTCACCAGGAACAATACTGGTGGACAGAGCCACAGGGAATGCCTGCCATCACATTCACCCAGGAAATGTGAGTGAGAATCAAAGGGCAGTGGGACAGGGACCTCTATGCTCAGATTCCACTACCAAGAAATGGCCTCACTCAGGCCTTGTCACAGAAGAAAATAACCCTTCAGGAATCATGAAATTCTATTTTCAGTTTTAGAGGAGGGAGGATACTATTAACATTTAAACATTGATGAAGTGTGATTCTTAACGCCTCTTTGTTACTGGGTTTATATATAGGATTTCACTTGGTAAGCGATTCAACAGATTTTACAGAGGAAATATTTTTCAATGGCATTTTTGTGGCACAGTAGATAGAAGTGAGGTCAATATTTCTTTTGAAAAAATAAACTAAAAAATTTCTAGAAAGCATTATTCATTTTAAAAATATGCTGAGTCAAAGGAACATGAAAATTGAAGGGCTAGAAAAAGAGGGCTAAACTTCCCTGGTGGTCAATTGGAAATTTCTTCTGGTGTCAGAACACGGCTATGTAACAACTTTAATCCCAGTGGATTTTCAAAAAATAAAAGGATGTTCAGATTTTAGTAGCCCCTGATTACTGCCTTTGCTCCCATGCTAAGGGAGCACACTCCTCCCCAAACTTTTTTTTTTTTTTAACAATTTGTCCTCAGGAGTATTTTCCTTTAAACAATTATTGCAGCAGTTTGTTAGTCTATTGGCCGCCAATGCAAATGCTCCTATTTCCTCACCCTGTGTAGGTCCCTTCCACACTGACCTGGGCTTGGTCATGTGGCTTGCCTTAACCCAGTGGCATTTCAAGTGCTGAAACTTTAATAGTACTTGTGCATTATGGCTTGTCCTCTCGGAACTCTGCCATGTTAGGAAGCCTGTCTACTCTAGTGAAGACACCTGGCCCAGCCCACAACCAGCACAAAAGGGCCAGACACATGGAGAAACAGCCTCGGTCCAGTAGCCAGATGACAACAGCCTCAGTAGTCACCTCAGGTAAAAGTAACACAGATCCACCCAGCAGGTCCCAACCCAAACTGTTGATCCCCAAATTTTGTGGAGATAAAACACCTACTGTTTGAAACCACCAAGTTTAGGAGTGGGTCATCACACAGGAATAGATACAGCTATCTTCACTGTTAGATTAGCTTCCCATTTTATATCATGTGCATGCATGATCAGTTCAGTTATATCCAACTCCATGGACTGTAGCCCTCCAGGCTCCTCTGTTCATGGGATTCTCCAGGCAGGAATACTGGAGTGGGTTGCCATGTCCTTCTCCAGGTGATCTTCCTGACTCAGGGATTGGCAGGTGGATTCTTTACCATTGAGCCACCTGGGAGTCCCCATTTTTATACCATATTCCCCTTCTAATAAATGTTCCTTTATCCAAGATTCTAGAAAAGAAATAACAACTGATAAGGCTGATATAGCCTTAACATTTTTTTAAGTTTTATAAACTTCTAAAATATATTAATAAAATCAATATTTTTATCATAAAATTATTTTCTTCAGTCAGCTTAAGAATTAATGCAGAATTGTAGTAAATTTATAAATTTGGAGGCTCTAAAAATATGTTACTCCTTAAAACACGAAAAGGGTGCATAAACCCGAACCCAAAACAATAAAGTAAATGGTAACAGGATCATACTTATCAATAATTACCTTAAACGTAAATGGGTTGAATGCCCCAACCAAAAGGCAAAGACTGGCCGAATGGATACAAAAACAAGACCCCTCTATATGCTGCTTACAAGAGACCCACCTCAAAACAAGGGACACATACAGACTGAAAGTGAAGGGCTGGAAAAAGATATACCACGCAAATAGAGACCAAAAGAAAGCAGGAGTGGCAATACTCATATCTGATAAAATAGACTTTAAAACAAAGGCTGTGAAAAGAGACAAAGAAGGCCACTACATAATGATCAAAGGAACAATCCAAGAAGAAGATATAACAATTATAAATATATATGCACCCAATATAGGAGCACCGCAATATGTAAGACAAATGCTAACAAGTATGAAAGGGGAAATCAACAATAACACAATAATAGTGGGAGACTTTAATACCCCACTCACACCTATGGACAGATCAACTAAACAGAAAATCAACAAAGAAATGCAAACTTTAAATGATACATTAGATCAGTTAGACCTAATTGATATCTATAGGACATTTCACCCCAAAACAATGAATTTCACCTTTTTTTCAAGTGCTCATGGAACCTTCTCCAGGATAGATCACATCCTGGGCCATAAATCTAAACTTGATAAATTCAAAAAAATCGAAATCATTCCAAGCATCTTTTCTGACCATAATGCATTAAGATTAGATCTCAATTACAGGAGAAAAACTATTAAAAATTCCAACATATGGAGGTTGAACAACACACTTCTGAATAACCAACAAATCACAGAAGAAATCAAAAAAGAAATCAAAATGTGCATAGAAACTAATGAAAATGAAAACACAACAACCCAAAACCTGTGGGACACTATAAAAGCAGTGCTAAGAGGAAAGTTCATAGCAATACAGGCATACCTCAAGAAACAAGAAAAAAGTCAAATAAATAACCTAACTCTACAACTAAAGCCACTAGAAAAGGAAGAGTTGGAGAACCCCAGAGTTAGTAGAAGGAAAGAAATCTTAAAAATTAGGGCAGAAATAAATGCAAAAGAAACAAAAGAGACCATAGCAAAAATCAACAAAGCCAAAAGCTGGTTCTTTGAAAGGATAAATAAAATTGACAAACCATTAGCCAGACTCATCAAGAAGCAAAGAGAGAAAAATCAAATCAATAAAATTAGAAATGAAAATGGAGAGATCACAACAGACAACACAGAAATACAAAGGATCATAAGAGACTACTATCAGCAGTTGTATGCCAATAAAATGGACAACGTGGAAGAAATGGACAAATTCTTAGAAAATACAATTTTCCAAAACTGAACCAGGAAGAAATAGAAAATCTTAACAGACCCATCACAAGCACGGAAATTGAAACTGTAATCAGAAATCTTCCAGCAAACAAAAGCCCAGGTCCAGACGGCTTCACAGCTGAATTCTACCAAAAATTTAGAGAAGAGCTAACACCTATCCTCCTCAAACTCTTCCAGAAAATTGCAGAGGAAGGTAAACTTCCAAACTCATTCTATGAGGCCACCATCACCCTAATACCAAAACCTGACAAAGATGCCACAAAAAAAGAAAATTACAGGCCAATATCACTGATGAACACAGACACAAAAATCCTCAACAAAATTCTAGCAATCAGAATCCAACAACACATTAACAAGATCATACACCATGACCAAGTGGGCTTTATCCCAGGGATGCAAGGATTCTTCAATATCCACAAATCAATCAATGTAATTCACCACATTAACAAATTGAAAAATAAAAACCATATGATTATCTCAATAGATGCAGAGAAGGCCTTTGACAAAATTCAACATCCATTTATGATAAAAACTCTCCAGAAAGCAGGAATAGAAGGAACATACCTCAACATAACAAAAGCTATCTATGACAAACCCACAGCAAACATTATCCTCAATGGTGAAAAATTGAAAGCATTTCCCCTAAAGTCAGGAACAAGACAAGGGTGCCCACTTTCACAGCTACTATTCAACATAGTTCTGGAAGTTTTGGCCATAGCAATCAGAGCAGAAAAAGAAATAAAAGGAATCCAAATTGGAAAAGAAGAAGTAAAACTCTCACTGTTTGCAGATGACATGATCCTCTACATAGAAAACCCTAAAGACTCCACCAGAAAATTACTAGAGCTAATCAATGAATATAGTAAAGTTGCAGGATATAAAGTCAACACACAGAAATCCCTTGCATTCCTATACACGAATAATGAGAAAGTAGAAAAAGAAATTAAGGAAACAATTCCATTCACCATTGCAATGAAAAGAATAAAATACTTAGGAATATATCTACCTAAAGAAACTAAAGACCTATATATAGAAAACTATAAAACACTAATGAAAGAAATCAAAGAGGACACTAATAGATGGAGAAATATACCATGTTCATGGATCAGAAGAATCAATATAGTGAAAATGAGTATATTACCCAAAGCAATTTACAAATTCAATACAATCCCTATCAAGCTACCAGCCATATTTTTCACAGAACTAGAACAAATAATTTCAAGATTTCTATGGAAATACAAAAAACCTCGAATTGCCAAAGGAATCTTGAGAAAGAAGAATGGAACTGGAGGAATCAACTTGCCTGACTTCAGGCTCTACTACAAAGCCACAGTCATCAAAACAGTATGGTACTGGCACAAAGACAGACATATAGATCAATGGAACAAAATAGAAAGCCCAGAGATAAATCCATACACAGATGGACACCTTATCTTTGACAAAGAAGGCAAGAATATACAGTGGAGTAAAGACAATCTCTTTAACAAGTGGTGCTGGGAAAACTGGTCAACCACTTGTAAAAGAATGAAACTAGATCACTTTCTAACACCGCACACAAAAATAAACTCAAAATGGATTAAAGATCTAAATGTAAGACCAGAAACTATAAAACTCCTAGAGGAGAACATAGGCAAAACACTCTCTGACATAAATCACAGCAGGATCCTCTATGATCCACCTCCCAGAATTCTGGAAATAAAAGCAAAAATAAACAAATGGGATCTAATTAAAATTAAAAGCTTCTGCACAACAAAGGAAAATATAAGCAAGGTGAAGAGACAGCCTTCTAAATGGGAGAAAATAATAGCAAATGAAGCAACTGACAAACAACTAATCTCAAAAATATACAAGCAACTTATGCAGCTCAATTCCAGAAAAATAAATGACCCAATCAAAAAATGGGCCAAAGAACTAAATAGATATATCTCCAAAGAAGACATACGATGGCTAACAAACACATGGAAAGATGCTCAACATCACTCATTATTAGAGAAATGCAAATCAAAACCACAAGGAGGTACCACTTCACACCAGTCAGAATGGCTGCGATCCAAAAGTCTGCAAGCAATAAATGCTGGAGAGGGTGTGGAGAAAAGGGAACCCTCCTACACTGTTGGTGGGAATGCAAACTAGTACAGCCACTATGGAGAACAGTGTGGAGATTCCTTAAAAAATTGCAAATAGAACTACCTTATGACCCAGCAATCCCACGGCTGGGCATACACACCAAGGAAACCAGAATGGAAAGAGACACATGTACCCCAATGTTCATCACAGCACTGTTTATAATAGCCAGGACATGGAAACAACCTAGATGTCCACCAGCAGATGAATGGATAAGAAAGCTGTGGTACATATACACAATGGAGTATTACTCAGCCGTTAAAAAGAATTCATTTGAATCAGTTCTGATGAGATGGATGAAACTGGAGCTGATTATACAGAGTGAAGTAAGCCAGAAAGAAAAACACCAATACAGTATACTAACACATATATATGGAATTTAGAAAGATGGCAATGACGACCCTGTATGCAAGACAGCAAAAAAGACACAGATGTGTATAACAGACTTTTGGACTCAGAGGGACAGGGAGAGGGTGGGATGATTTGGGAGAATGGCATTCTAACATGTATACTATCATGTAAGAATCGAATCGCCAGTCTATGTCTGACGCAGGATACAGCATGCTTGGGGCTGGTGCATGGGGAGGACCCAGAGAGATGTTATGGGGAGGGAGGTGGGAGGGGGGGTTCATGTTTGGGAACGCATGTGAGAATGAAAGATTTTAAAATTAAAAAAATAAAAAAAAAATTCAACAAGAAAGAAAAATAAATAAAATAAAAATATGTTACTCCTTAGATTCAGCCCTAGTGTACTTTACGTGGCATTTGCCTTTGCAAAATGATTCCAGGATATTTTTCCAATATTCATTTTAAAACTTTGGCCTAAAGACATTTTTACCTGAAAAAAATAATACATAATTCCACTTTCAGCTAATAAGCCACAGTTTCCTTATTTTCTAAATTCCCTATCTGTAATGAAGACTGTGTCTAGAGTACAAGACTGTCATAACTAGGAGGGAGCTAGTACAGAAAGGCATTGCCCAATCTTATCAATATGTTAAAGTGGGGAGTCATGGACACCTTGAAGGCTGAAAAAGGAGACTGAACCAATGTAAAGATTATTGTAAGGATGAGGATAATGGTTCCTATCATTTTATTTTAAATATGAATGGCAGAACATTCTGGGGAAATGATGCTGGCTACAGAGAAGATTTTTATCTCTGAATATCCTACCCCTCCCATAAATAGGCACAACCTCGCCAAAGAAAAGAAAGAAAAGCATCTATGATAGCAAGATCAAAAATCCACAGATAACATCTACAACAAGGTGTCCAGGTGAACTGCAACATACAACCAGCAAGGAACAAATCAACAGGAAAAAGACGTACATGTGTGTATCACAAAGTGCGGGAGAAAGTCGAGGGAAGAAAAGGTGATTTTATCTTTCTGGAGAGCCAGAGAGTCCTGTGATTCAAGAACTCAAAGATTTAAAAACACTGAGAACAGAAGCAGAAGCTGTGAAACGAAGTGAACATTGCAGGCGCCACTTTTCAAGTGAGAGCAAGCACTTCGAAATATTCTGAGAGGGCCTTGCACTCTGGGGTCAAAGAAACATTGACACCTATCAAACCAAAAGACCCTTCCAGAACAAATCCCCATACTCAACAAGGACAGGAAAGAGGAGGCCTGGATAAAAGGGAATAGGAGGGCAGAGGCGGAAGATTTTAGAAATTATTAGGGTCGCTTTTCAAAGTATGTCATGAAAACAATAGAAGATACTGAACCCTGGAGTTTTAAAGCTGAAAATTATAGTCTGATCTTGCCTCCTTCCTAAAGCGGAAACTTATTTCATTTAGAAATAAGCAACTGGGGTGGGGGGGGGGGGGGGAAATAAGCAACTGAAGAGTATTCCATTCATTTCCCATAGAAAATTAGTAAGAAAAAAAAAAAGAAAAATGAGAAGAAAGTTCCAGCAAATCCTGAAAGCATGACAAAGATATATGTCCAAAGAACAAATAAAATCTTCTGCCTGATATTATTTTTAAAAAAAGAAATTTTAAGAAGGATAGAGACTGTGTTTTTATTTTAAAAAATACAAAGAAGGCAGTTAGAAAAACTAAGAAATGAAGTGGTTGGAAAATAGGAAGATTTGAAAAGGTGAAAGAATTCAGTGAGTAAATTCTTAAAAAAAAAAAAAAAGTCCTGACTTGAAAGAAGGTTAAACTAGAAGGAACACAAGTTTGAATAAACACAGTGAATAATGTCTCCTTGGAGAAATGCTGATTTCAAGTCCAGCAGGAGGAATGAACAAGATGTTCCTGTTATATCTTGTCATACACGAGAGCTGGGAAGGTTATCAAAGACTACTGCGGATGTGTCGGAAGGACTCCAGAGCCAACTTGAACAGGACCCATGAACCTAAGAGGGGACAATCTGTGCACTGATATTTATAACAACCTCAGTGAAAACAACAAAGAAAAACAATGCCTAATTGGTCCTCCTTGGAAGCTTCTCTGGACAACATCTCTCTCTCTTTTTCCTTTTTTTTTTTTCATAAAACTTCTTCATGAAATAAAAGAATTTATTCTGTCTTTCCTAATTAAACTGTAACTCAGGGAAACCAAATAGTTGATAAAATAATGTTCTATCTAGTAAATGAATACTAATAATCTAATTAGTAGAATATCACCAATGGGTACTGTAATACATTAATGGATCTATGCATTGATCATTAATGGTTGCAACGTCACAGTAAGACAAACACTTTTTAATTCCTTTTGGAATTAATCAATATTATGTACAAAGTAAAATTCCCAAGAAATCATACCTGAATTTGGTCAGTGCTCTAAATCTGCCTACCAACTGTCAGTAAATAACATGGGCCAAAAGAGCATCATGAATACATAACCATGAAGGGGATGCAATCGGCATAAGCCACACAGTTGGAAATCTTACTGGATTAATTCCTTGAATTCAATGACAAGTGCTTGAAAGAAATATGAGCAAGCTGAGTTCTTTTAAACCTATAGCTGGCTTTCCTGGCGACTCAGTGGTAAAGAATCTGCCTGCTAATACAGGAGAGCAGGAGACACCTGTTTGCACCCTGGGTCAGAAAGATCCACTGGAGGAGGGAATGGCAACTCACTCCCGTATTCTTACCTGGAGAATCTCATGGTCAGAGGAGCCTGGCAAACTAAGAGTCAGACATGACCGAGCAACTAACACTTTCACTTTCAGGTTATATATGTAATTATATATGTAGAACACAAACTCCTCTAAGAGCAGTGACTAGTCTCATCAACAACAAATTGACCCCAATATCAGTGCTTCAAAATGTGTGGTGCCTAGAATAGGTTTGACAGTAAAAAGTTATACACAACTCTATTCTAACTAAATAATAGTTTGAAAGTGTTAGTCATTCAGTCGGGTCCAATTCTTTGCAACCCCCAGTCAGGCTTCTCTGCCCATGGGATTCTCTAGCAAGTGTACTGGAGTGGGTTGCCATTCCCTCCTTCAGGGGTCTTCCTGACCCAGGGATTGAACCTAGGTCTCACCAATTGTAGGCAAGTTTTTCACTGTCTGAGCCACCAGGGAAGCCCCTAGATAATAATGATATTACTACTAATAATAATAATAATATGAAATAGAGTATAAATGGGAGAATAAAGATAACACTGGAAATCCCAGACTATAAAATAAATGATCTCAAAGCCACTGGCCAATCCATTGACTGCATAGTTGCTTGTGAATTGTTCACCATTTAGATGCATAATTGAGAGAAGTGTTAAGTTGTATCAAAACATACAATTTTTATACCTATAATTTCTGAGATAAACTAACCAGTCCATTCTGAAGATCAGCCCTGGGATTTCTTTGGAAGGAATGATGCTAAAGCTGAAACTCTAGTACTTTGGCCACCTCATGCGAAGAGTTGACTCATTGGAAAAGACTCTGATGCTGGGAGGGATTGGGGGCAGGAGGAGAAGGGGACGACAGAGGATGAGATGGCTGGATGGCATCATGGACTCGATGAACATGAGTCTGAGGGAACTCCAGGAGTTGGTGATGGACAGGGAGGCCTGGCATGCTGCAATTCATGGGGTCGCAAAGAGTTGGACACGACTGAACGACTGAACTGAACCTGTAAAGTAGAAATAGATTTGATAGAAAGTATTCATTCAGGTTCCTAAAGGATCCTTTCTCTATATTTCCCTATGAAACAGTCAATTATAACTATAATAATCTGCAAGTATTCACCAATCTCTCCTTCCTTTATTTTCCAAGGTTTGGTATCACTACAAAGTCAAATCCTTTTGCAGAATATAGCAATTTCAAAACCCCTCATCAATGTTACTCACTAGGATAAAATAATAAAATTAGAAAACCACTGGTTATGTTCTAAGAAATAATCCTTTGGTGTCACTCAAGGTGGGCCAGAATTCAGACTATACCTGAGTTGAATTTGAATTCCAGAGTGGACGATTAAATCACAGCTCATCTTCTCTTTTTAAAACTATTAGAAATAAACCTGTTGCCTGACCTTTAAGATTCTGCAAAGAGATCGTATTTATTTATTTTTTTAAAGAGATCGTATTTAGATTTTTTGTCTCTTTCAACTTCCCTAGCCCCTTTCTCTACTTTCAGTATAGTGATTCCCAGATAAGTACAGTGAGCTCAGCAGATGTTAGTTAATGGGTACAAACTTTCTAGTTAAAACATGAATAAATCCTGGGAACCTAATGTACAGCATGATGACTATAGTTAACAGCATTCTATTGTGTACTTGAAAGTTTCTGAGAGAGTGGATCTTACATGTTCTCACCATGCACACACAAAAAAGGTAATTAATTGTGTGAGGTGATGGATGTGTTAACTAACCTTATTGTAGTAATCATTATGCAATATATACTTGTATCAAATTATAATGTTGTATCCCCTGGAGAAGGAATGGTTACTCACTCCAGTATTCTTGCCTGGAGAATTCTATGGACAGAGGAGCCTGGTGGGCTACCGTCCATAAGATCTCAAAGAGTCAGACATGACAAAGAGTTGGACACAACTGAGCAACTAATGCTACTGCTACTACTACACCTTAAACTTATACTGCATTACATGTCAATTACATCTCAATAAAGCTAAAAAGGGAAAAAAGGACTCAAATGGAGCAGGGTGAGGCTGGTGGAGAAAAGCCACTGCCTTGAGCAGCACTGAGGTGGGCTGAGAGTCATGGACCTATGTTAGCATTGCTGTGGAGGAGCTGTTCCCACATGAGAGGAGAGGGCGGGGACAGCGCAGCTGTGATTCTTGTTGCAAATCCGAGACAGCCTCAGGCAACGTTTCAAAGTTAGGTGATGAAAACCAATAAATGAAATTATATGAACGAATTACATAAATGCCTTTATTCCACTTACAGTGCTTTGGCAACTTCTGCCGTCTAAACCCTGTGGTTCTAGAATCAGGAACTTTAATATGCATCAAAAGTTTCCAAATTTTTCATCATCAACCCCGACACCAAAAGAAAAGTTGAAATTTTATGACCCCTAGTAAATGAAATATCTTTTGTATTTTTAGCATTTACCAAGAGAATATTTAATGATTACCTACCATGTGCCAGGAGAAAAGAAAAATAAGACACAGATTTTAAATATAGACTTTGTTCCAGTGTTATTCTTCCTTTTGACTTCAGTATAAGAGCTATCGGGCTATTTGGTGTCCCTGTGAGGGGATAAGCAAATGCTTACAGAGGGGATAAGCAATCCTAGAATTGCTCAATAACTTTGTATTTTAATTTAAGAGAAAACTAAAAGACCTTCCTGTCCCAAAGTATCTCTGCTCTGTGGAGACTGAAGGTGCCCTGCAATTGACTCAAGATAACATTTATTTGTTTAAACAGTTAAATGAGTAGTTTCTAATTAACAGGTGAGCACAAATCTTCACAACAGTACCTACTCCATGAGAGAGCTAAGAGAAAAACTCTTAGGGAAAGAAAAACAATGGGCAAAACATCAAGGTTCCATGGGATATTGATAGGATTGTAAAACTTACAGAGGTACCTAGAAACCCTGGGTATTTAGTAATAATATCAACAAAAGATGATGGAAAATAAGACAATACTCAGGTCAGAGGATGAATTAAGTAGCTGAAGTGGTCCTTTATATTCTTTTCCCTTCTCATATACCTCTGCTTTTTCCTGTCCAGAATCTGTTCTGTATCCTCAGTAAGCCTACACATATATACACACACACACACAAACATGTGTGTGCACCACACACACACAAATACATGAATTCATGCACACAAATATAAAGTCTGCTCAGTTAAAGTTAGCTTTTAATAATAAAGAAAATGTATAATGCCTTATATTTTATATATTTTTTAAATACCTGCACTTAAATAGAAAACATTTAATGCCTAAATATAAGAAGTCATTTCTGACACTGGAGGCTGACAGTTTCACAGAGAAAACTTGGGGAGCACAGAGACAAACCTGACCTCTCCCCACCCACCATCTCCCACAGCCTTGGGGAAAAGTCATCAACCCCTCTGCTAAGTCAAAATCAAGTTTATCAATGTCCCAGTTTCAAAGAGAATTCCCTGCCTCATGTTAGGCATTCACATGTATTTTATTTGTTGAAGAGAGACAATATAAAGGAGAAAATCATCTGAAATTATAAGGTATAGCATTTAATCAACAGATATTTAAATTTAAGGTAAAATTAAATTAGAATTTGATATTATATGTGGAGTTTTATTTTCGAAAGGATAATTTGAAAAGCTCAACTCCTATTTTAACATATTTTCAGAGAATATACTTGGTGTAAAAGAAGAATGTCTTCCATTATTGTGCTTTTGTTACAAGCAAACAAGGATATATATTCCTTTTCAAGAAATGACTGTTTGATAACAGAAGAATAAATACTTTATATTTTTAGAAACAACAGGCAGGCTACTGATATCCTTGATTAGCTTCAATAAATTTGAATGGTTCCTATCTGCTGCTGCTGCTAAGTCACTCCAGTCGTGTCCGACTCTGTGTGACCCCATAGACGGCAGCCCACCAGGCTCCCCCGTCCCTGGGATTCTCCAGGCAAGAACACTGGAGTGGGTTGCCATTTCCTTCTCCAATGCATGAAAGTGAAAAGTGAAGGGGAAGTCGCTCAGTCGTGTCCAACTCTTAGCAACCCCATGGACTGAAGCCCACCAGACTCCTCTGTCCATGGGATTTTCCAGGCAAGAGTACTGGAGTGGGGTGCCATTGCCTTCTCCATGGTTCCTATCATCCACTCTTTAATTTGTACCTGACCCGCTTAGTTCCTGGAAATCATTCAGTCGACTTCTAAATGTGCAGTTCACAGAACTCACCACCAGAGGGCAATAAAGAAGTTAAAAATCAAAACGCGAGCCATGCCGAAATCATTTCAATCTATCCGACTCCACTGGATTGAAGCCCACCAAGTTCTTCTGTCCATGGGGATTCTCCAGGCAAGAATACTGGAGTGGGTTTCTGTGGCCTCCTCCAGGGGATCTTCACAACTCAGGGATCAAAGCCACGTCTCTAACATCTAACCTGCTTTGGCAGGCTGGTTCTCTACCATTAGTGCCAACAAATAGGGCAACGGCACCCCACTCCAGTACTCTTGCCTGGAAAATGCCATGGATGGAGGAGCCTGGTAGGCTGCAGTCCGTGGAGTCGCTAAGAGTCGGACATGACTGAGCGACTTCCCTTTCACTTTTCACTTTCATGCATTGGAGAAGGAAATGGCAACCCACTCCAGTGTTCTTGCCTGGAGAATCCCAGGGATGCGGGAGCCTAGTGGGCTTCCGTCTATGAGGTCGCACAGAGTCAGACACGACTGAAGCGACTTAGCAGGAGCAGCAGTAGCAGTAGCAGTAAATAAAAGCAACATTTCACAATATGCGTTCCTGACCCATGTTATACATAATAACTTAATGGACTGTAAGTACATGGGTTCTGAAAAGTAAGCAGCACACGTCACTGGTCAGTTTCTATGACGAGGGGAACATAATTTGAGTGTAGTAAAACAGTGTACTTACATCTTAAAATTTCACTCCCCATAGAATATATGTACTTTTGAAAAATGGTAAGAATAATGGCTTTCTGTGACTCAGTAACCAGCTAACATAATCAAGTATAGAATTTATCTTCCTATGATGCTCAAATGCATAGAAAAAATGCATATCTAAGAGAATGGATAAACTCTAAGTGACATGTGGAAATGAGTAAATCTTCAAATGGGAAAAGTATAAGATCTATAAGGAACAATTTTCACTGTACTAGTATGGATGTATACATAAATAGTCTCTAAGAAACATAAAAACCACTTCCAGAAAGTAATTTGAGGTAGAAGGGAATTAACATGGGTGAGGAAGAAAGGAGAGTTAGTTTTTTAAAAAGTTTCATTTATTTGGGTTTTTTTAATTTGTTTTACTTGTTTGGTCTTTGCAATAAAAGGAAACAGTGGTCTTCAGACCAGTGTCCCAAAGGAATAAAGGGAATGAGGACCATACTGGAGCCCAGCTAATGTCTGCTTACCTTGTAATAATACTATAATAATAATAATGTTTGATTATCTTATAGTAGACTCATGTGTGTATACTCAGTCTCTCAGTCATGTCCAGCTCTTTGAGACCCCATGGGCTGTACACACCAGGCTCCTCTGCCCATGAAATTTTCCAGGCAAGAATACTAGAGTGGGTTGCCAGTTTCTTCTCCATATAATATATGAAGTGAAGTGAAGTGAAGTCGCTCAGTCGTGTCCGACTCTTTGTAACCCCATGGACTGTAGCCTACCAGGCTCCTCTGTCCATGGGATTTTCCAGGCAACAGTACTGGAGTGGATTGCCATTTTCTTCTCCAGGGGATCTTCCCGACCCAGGGATCGAACCCAGGTCTCCTGCATTGTAGGCAGACGCTTTACCGTCTAAGCCACCAAGGAATGGTAGCTAAATCATTTGAACTACAAGCATCCTCTCTGAAAATAATCTTAAACCATCAACCTTAATTTATATATTAAAGAAAGCAGAGCTAGAATAATGTTTTCTTTGGAGAGAAAAATAAGATTTTGGATCAAATCAATAATGTCAGCAAACTTCAGTGGTATAAAATACTTCTGATTCCTGTCATGCCTCTAGAAGAGTGAAAGCTGAGTGATAATTTCCCCAGATTTGACATTCAAGGCACAATTTTCACTGTGCCTTAGATAAGAGCCATCTCTAGTTGAAAACAGGGTTTCCCACGTGGCGCAGGTAGTAAAGAATCTTCCTACCAGTGCAGGAGACCTGGGTTTGATCCCTGGATTGGGAAGATCCCCTGGAGGAGGGCATGGCAACCCACTCCAGTACTCTTGCCTGGAGAATCCCCGTGGACAGAGGAGCCTGGAAGGCTACAGTCCATGGGGTCTCAAAGAGTTGGACACAACTGAGGGGCTTTCACATCACTAATAAACAGTGCTATGGATTTTTCCTGAGTAGTCTCCAATATGATAGCTGACAGGAGTTCCTCTTTCCTTCCCAAATACATATGGGGATATGGAGGTGGGTACAAGTCAGAAGAACTATCTAAATAAAGCATACTAATGGGGTCGCAAAGAGTCGGACACGACTGAGCAACTGAACTGAACTGAATCAATTCTTTGTTTTTTAAAAAATAGAGATTTCTATATAAATTGTTTTCATTGGATAATATTTAATATCAGCTCTTGAAAATAGGAATGACAAATATTTTAAAATTTGTACAATTCATCATGATTGGCTATAAATTATGTTCCTTTCTACAGAAATTGGATTGATATAATATTATATGAACATAATTTCAACTATGAATTGCAGTTCTGTGGGATCAAAAACTGTGTATTAGTTATCATTCTATTTCCTACAAAAATGCATAGAGTATACTTAATAGGAATTCAGTAACACTTGGCTGGATATATCATTGACTAAAAGAATATATACAAGAGATACAAGACAATTCTAAATTATACTAAATCAGAATAATTTTTACAAAGAATAATCATTTGAATTTACCAATATATTTTTGAGGACTTATATATTAATAATTATAAAAGTAAAAATCTTCAAAGAAATGTCAGGTTTTCAAGTTATTTTTGATAGTAATTATAGGAAAAAATGTATTCTAATTATGGGTATTTCCTTTATAGATTCCTTAATTTATATTGCAATTAAGTCATGATAATATTGTGGCTTAAATTTCAACTACATTTTTTAATGAGGAAACCTTTTAGGATTTTCCTACCTCTTGCTGCTGTTTTCTTCCCTTAACAAAAATTCCTGGAAGGGGGAAATTTTATGAGAGCAGAGTAAGTAGAATGAGGCAAGGGTCAGGGAACTCAGAATCACAGCGACACACAGAGAGTACAAAGCCAGGGCCAGTTAGGGGATGGTATCTTGGTATAATACAAAGCCTAATGTTTTAGACTATAAAGGTTGATTTTCCCACTAAATGGGGATTAATTTACTCCAAGTCCAAATTAAACAAAAGTAAGATTTAATGTCCCCTAGACGTGGTTAGATCTTATGGAAAGTAACAGCCAGTGCCAATAAACAAAGTGTTACACATGTTCATGATAGTGGAGCAAAACTTTCCCTTGCAGCCTAAGATTTGAGTAAATGGCCTTACTTCCTCCCTTATTGGGGGACGAGTAGAAATTCAGCTAGCCAAGTCCTACTCACGCAGTCACGATACAGATCAGATAGATCCTTGCAGCCCTCTCCTTAATGGGCATCACAGGGTATATATATATATCCAGACATGTATCTGGGGATGGATCTTCCTATAAAAATGTGACCCAGCAATCCTTTTAAACTATATTGCTAAAATCAGTCATACACACACAGAGAAACACAATTCAAATGTATCACTTGTAAAGATTCATTCAACTATTTTTTAATTAGGTGGTCTAATTCTGCTTAGGTTGCAAACAGCAGAGGCAAAAGGGACAAATTCTCATTGTCAAATGGCAGTTGTTTGGTGATCTTAGATGCCTAAGGGCTGCTGAATCTAAGGACTCAAACAAATGCCACGCTGCATTGCTATGAGTTGAATTGTATCCCCCTAAAATCTAACCCATCGTACCTTAGAATGTGAACAGATTTGGAAATAAGGGTCTTTGCAGATGTAATTAGTTGAGATAAATAGGATGGATCTTCAGTCCAATATGACTGGTATCCTCACGAGAAGAGGAAATGCAGAGACAGAGACCCACAGAGACAACTCCATTTGACAATAGAGGAAGAGACTGGAGTGACACAGCTGCACTGATTTGCTAATAATGCCAGCATCTTGCCATGTGCCTCTTGAAAGTGAACTGGAAGTCCCTCAGTTGTGTCTGACTCTTTGTGACCCCATGGACTATAGTCCATGGAATCCTCCAGGCCAGAATACTGGAGTGAGTAGCCTTTCCCTTCTCCAGGGGATCTTTCCAACCCAGGGATCAAACCCATGTCTCCCTCACTTCAGGCAGATTCTTTACCAGCTGAGCCACAAGGGAAGCCCATGGCCATCACCAATTAAAATTACAATGAGGTACCACATCACATTGTCAGAACGGCCATCATCGTCAAAAAATCTACAAATAAATGCTAAAGTGTGTGGAGAAAAGGGAACCCTCCTGCACTAATAGTGAGAATGTAAATTGGTGCAATCACTGTGGAGAATAGCATGGAGGTTCCTTAAAAAGCTGAAAATAGAACAACTACATGACCCAGCAATCCCACTCCTGAGCATTTACCTGGAGAAAACCGTCGTTCCAAAAGATACATGGACCCCAGTTTTCACTGCAGCACTATTAACGATAGCCAGGGCGTGGAATCACCCTCAGTATCCATTGGTAAAGGAGTGGATAAAGAAGATGCGGCACGTATATACCATAGAATACTACTCAGCCCTGTACCGTGGAGCTGAGAAATGGATTTAAGGGGCTAGGCCTGACAGACAGAGTGCCTGATGAACTACGGATGGAGGCTCCTGATATTGTGCAGGAAACAGGGAGCAAGACCATCCCCAAGAAAAAGAAACGCAAAACAGCAAAATGGCTGTCTGGGGAGGCCTTACAAATAGCTGTGAAAAGAAGAGAAGTGAAAAGCAAAGGAGAAAAGGAAAGATATACCCACTTGAATGCAAAGTTCCAAAAAATAGTAAGGAGAGATAAGAAAGCCTTCCTCAGTGATCAATGCAAAGAAATAGAAGAAAACAATAGAATGGGAAAGACTAGAGATCTCTTCAAGAAAATTAGAGATACCAAGGGAACATTTCATGCAAAGATGGGCTCAATAAAGGACAGAAATGGTATGGACCTAACAGAAGCAGAAGATATTAAGAGGAGGTGGAAAGAATACACAGAAGAACTGTACAAAAAAGATCTCCACGGCCCAGATAATCAGGAAGGTATGATCACTCACACTCACCTAGAGCTGGACATGCTGGAATGTGAAGTCAGGTGGGCCTTAGGAAGCATCACTACGAACAAAGCTAGTGGAGGCAATGGAATTCCAGTTGAGCTATTTCAAATTCTAAAAGATGATGCTGTGAAAGTGCTGCACTCAATATGTCAGCAAATTTGGAAACCTACTGATAGTACAGGGAATTCTATTTAATGCTCTGTGATGACCTAAATGGGAAGGAAATCCAAAAAAGAGAGGGCATGTGTGTATGTATAGCTGATTTGCTTTGCTGTACAGCAGAAATGAACACAAAATTGTAACGCAACTATGCAACTACACTCCAATAAAAATTTAAGATTAAATATTCCCCCAATTGTGCAGTAGTTTGAGCATTCTTTGGCATTACCTTTCTTTGGGATTGGAATGAAAACTGACCTTTTCCAGTCCTGTGGCCACTACTGAGTTTTCCACAATATTGTCTTACATTATTTCTTTGGTAATTTCTCCGTAGCCTTTCCCCCTGTTTTCCTTCTCTGGAATTGATGTCAGCTGAATGCTGTACCTCTGAGACTGGTGTTCTAATTTACCATTTTTCCTCCTATTTCCATCTCTCTTTTATAATAGTTGTTCTATTTTTCTGGGAGATTTTCTGTTATTGAAGTCTTCTAATTATGTTTTATTTAATCTATCACATCATGACTTTTTAAAGGGTAACTTTCTTGTTGCTTTGAAACACACCCATATTAGACTCACAGATATGTTAAAATTAATTTTAATTTAGTATTTTTCATTTGTGTCTGCACTATGCTTTACCCATTTTATTTTGTTTTCTCTTTCACTGTTTGTGGTTTGCTTTGGTTGGTCTGATTTCTGCAAATGTCTTAATCATCTATTAATTTTAAGAATAAAGTATTGAAACACTAACTGGCAAATCTGTGAACATGAAAGGCTTTTCTCTTGCTTATAAATAGCTCAGCTGCGGAGTTATGACCAGGCTGAACCTGAGGCATTTCACTGTGCTTATCCCAAATCAGTGAGTCCATTAAATATGGATATTGAATTTCCCCGTAGATGAACTGTCGATTTACCAACATAAAGATCATAAACTTGGCAATCTACATTTAGGAGAATAAACAGTGCGTTCACTATGCCAACACTTATTCAAACTCTCTGTTTTTAATAAATTGAATCACTCCTACTTTCAGCCCTGTATAGGATAGGATCCCAGAATCCAGAATCTCTGATTGAGCCTCTCCATAGAAACCTCCATACTTCTGCAAGAAGAACAGAGGAGCTCGAGTGTGGCACTTTGTTGTTTGTTTTGGATTGGAAAATTTGGTAGTGGGTATGCAGGACCAATACTGCTCTTCTATTAATAGCATTTACAAGAGTATGTGACACCAATCAAGTATCAACATTTCATTTTAATTCATCTCAAAGTATTTCTAATTCCCTTTATGAGTTCTTACTTGATCCATGAATTATTTAGAAACATATTGTTTAATTTCCATTTGTGATTTTCACAAATTTCTTCCTGTTAATGATTTCTTATTCTGCTATCAACTGAGAGCATTCTTTTTATTTTTATTCATTTTATTGTTTATATCCTTTAAAATGTACTGAAATTTGTTTTATGGTCTAGCATATAGTATACCCATGTGCATTTAAAAAGAATGTGCATTCTGATGCTCTTAGGGGGGATGCTTTAAGATGGCTGTTAGGTCTAGTTGATTGATAATGTTGTTCAAGTTTTTTTGTTTTTCTTGTTGATTTTATGTATGTTCTGTTATTGAAAGAAGGGTGTTCAACCATTATCACAGAACTGTGTGTTTTGTTTTTGATTATGTTCAATTTTGTTTCATTAGATTTTGAAGTTCTGCTGTTAGGTGCATATATTTATTATACGTTCTTGATGGAATAACCATTTTATCAATATGAAATGTCTTTATTTGTCTCTAGTAAAATTTTGGTCTTAAAATATATTTTTTCTGATGTTTACTTACGCACTCCAGGTTTCTTGTTATTGCTATTGTTTTGTTTTATTGTTACCATTATGGTATATCTATTTCAACTCTTTTACACTCCACCTGTATACCTTCTTGAGTTTAAAATGGGTCATGTGTATGACCCATTTTGTATATTTGAATCATGTTTTTTATTTTTTATCCATTCTGAAATTCCTGTCTTTAGATGAAATGTTTAACCTTTTTATACTAAATGTAATATTAATTTTACAATTTTTAGGTAGAACACAATTTGTATAGGATTTATGTCCAAAATTTGTGATTTACTTTCCAAATGTCACATTTTTGTTAATTTAATCCCTCTTCTTCAGTACTGGTAATTTTTTATTGTTGTTGCTGATGTTGTTAAAGAGATATTTTCTAGTGTGCAATTTCAATTCCCTTATATTTTACTATATTTTTGAGTTGTATTCTTAATGCTTGCTCTAAAGATCACAAATAACATATTAAGTTATAAGTATCTACTTTTGATTAATACCAACTTAATTTTGATAGTTTAAAAAACTTTGTTTCTGTTAGCTCCATTACATTGCTCTCCTTTGATCTGTTACTGATAGAAAAATTACATCTTTATATATTATATGCCTATACACAGTTATAATTAATACTTCATGTAGCTGTCTTTTAAATCAGATAGAAGAAAAAAGTATAATAAACTTATATAAAATTTACATAATAAAATATATTACAAAATTCTATAAAATATACTTATACTATTTTTTCTATTTACCTCTGCAGTTACTCTTCTTGATGCTCTTCATTTCTTCAGATGGATTCAAATTATGGGCTTGTCCTTTTCATCTGAAGGGCTCACTTTAATAGTTCTTGCAGCACAAGTCTGCTAGAAAAAAATTCTCAAGTGTTTTACAAAAGTATTGAAAGCTTCATGAATTTTCATGTCATTCTTCTGTAACAGCCATGGTAATCTCTGTATCATTCCAATTTTAGTACATGTGTGCTTAAGTGAGCATTTAGTATCTACTCTTATATGGTAAAAAATATTAAATGTTACAGGTTATGAAGTTATAGATACAGGACATATTTGGGTAATGCTAATATTGACATTGGAAATTCAATGTTACCATGTAGCAAGATAGATAAACCTCAAGTCATGATGTTTTTTCCTGGTAAATAATGTTAAGGTAAATTATCAACTGTCACATTTCTTCCAGCATTTTTTAGTTAGCTTTTAACTTAGTATAAGTGACATGAAAAGATGGTAAGATTTGCATTAATTCCTGACCAAAAACACAGAACTTTTGAAGATGAAAACTCATTAACAGAGCTCTATATTTCTGGTGAAAAATAAATGTTTCATCCCTGAAAAAATTATAAATATTTTACACATTATATGTTCATGAACCTATCCAGAATTTTTAATGGTTTCATTGCAAATATAATTTTCCCTCACATTCCCATTCTTCTCAATTAAATAGATTAGGTGGGTTTGTGTATTTTTTTGGTCCCTTATTATATTTAGTTATATTTAGGCCTTCTCTTCTAAACTCATTTCCTGGTAACAAAGAAGCAACACACAGATACTGATTCTGACTCCTGGGGAAGTTAAGGCCCTGGCATGCTGGTCTAGGAAGGCCTAGCATCACCTTGTTTATGTGGACTCCTATGTGGAACTGATGAGCTTCTAAGCATCTCAGAGACACTTAACAATATTGTCATCATCAAATAAATTATGGTCACCAGGGGGAAAGGACAGTTAGGGAATTTGAGAAGATTATGTACACACTGCTATATGTAAAATGGATAGCCAGCAATGTCCCACTCTATAGGCACAAAGAACTCTGCTCAGTGTTGCGTATCAGCAGGATGGTAGGAGGATTTGGGGGAGAATGGATACATGTGTATGTATGGCTGAGTCCCTTCGCTGTTCATCTGAAACTACCACATTGTTAATCAGTTCTTGTTGTTGTTTAGTTACCCAGTATGACTCTTTGTGACCCCATGGACTGCAGCAGGCCAAGCCTCCTTGTCCATCACCTCCCAAAGTTTGCCCAAGTTCATGTCTATTGCATCGGTGATGCCATGCAACCATCTCATTCTCTGACGCCCTCTTCTCCTGTCCTCAGTCTTTCCCAGCATCAGAGACTTTTCTAATGAGTCAGCTGTTCGCAAAGATGACCAAAATACTGGAGTTTCAGCTTAAGCATCAGCCCTTCCAATGAGTATTCAGGGTTGATTTCCCTTAAGACTGACTGGCTTAATCTTGCTGTTCAAAGGACAGCTTCCATAGTGGCTCAGCAGTAAAGAATCTGCC
This sequence comes from Ovis canadensis, assembly GCF_042477335.2. Taxonomy (NCBI): domain Eukaryota; kingdom Metazoa; phylum Chordata; class Mammalia; order Artiodactyla; family Bovidae; genus Ovis; species Ovis canadensis. Next base: position 64,781,985 of record NC_091253.1, read on the forward strand.
TGTAATTAAGGAGATATGGGTTCGATCCCTGGGTCAGGGCAATCCCTCAGAGGAGGACATGGCAACCCACTACAGTATTTTTGCCTGGAGGATCCCACAGACAGAGAAGCTTGGTGACAGTCGATAGAGTCACAAAGAGTTGGACATGACTGAAGCAACTGAGCATGCACGCAAAGCATGATTTAAGATGGGGGAAAATAAGCTTTTAGTGTTTTAAATCCACTAAAAATCTCCAAATTTATAATATTTTGCTAGATATCAACTACCTACTTTTAGTAGATAAACCAGAAAAAAAAAGCAGCAGTACTGCAACTGGTAAACTGAGTTTTTTGAATACATTTCAAAATAATTTCTATATCATGTGTTATGCAGAGATCCAGCCATCCACACTGGCTCATTAAAGTGTAAAATAGTTATATACAGTTCTATTCATTAAGCAGGGTTCACACAAAGAATTTTCCTGTGATGTGAAACAGTGCAAAAGATTTATGTTTCTCGATACTGATTAAAGGAAAGCCATCCAACTTTGTTTTACAGTAATTTCATATTTGCTTAAAGTTTAAAAGTGAGTCTTCCAAATTCTAGACATCTATACCTTTAAGTCAGTTGGGCAACAACCAGATTTTTAAAACCTTAGATTCCATTTGCCAATACACTTCTTTAAAAAGCATGCTTTTCTTTCCTTTTTTAAAAATAAAAGCAGCCGCATTGTCTGTACTGATTCAGTCATCACCATTGAAAATGTTGAAAGAAGAGTACAAATGAGAAATGCCGATACATCTTCTGACATTATTCATTTAGAAGCTAGTTCTCAAGTTGTCATTACATTTACCGCATAAAAATTAGAAATGATTTGTTTGGAGAACTACAGCTATTTCTAGATTAAAGTTTCATTATCAGACTGAACTAAATATGTTATAATTATATATAAAGCAGGATGAGTTTTGCCCCATGAACTTTCGCTATTAATGCACTCAGGCTAAGCATCCGAGATATCATCATTCTTTAAGATTATACAAGTGTATTTCTCAGTCACAAATGTAAAACTAAAGTTTGAAAATCAAGGTGAAGCATTGCCTTATGTTTCTATCATCTGATTGTTTCCATCTTTATTCTATTCTGTAAAATCCACACTAAAGCTTGTATTTCCACAAAGTCTGTGTTTCCTCATTTGTTAGCACTCATCACACTTGAAGTTGTTAGTTAAATATCCATTTCCTCCAATAAACAGGTTCAGTAGGCCAGGGGCCGCTGCTGTCTTATTTTCTTCTGCATGCTAAACTATCATGTGCTGTGCTGTGCTCAGCGGCTTCAGTCATGTTCGACTCTTTAAACCCTATTGACTGTAGCCCTCCAGGCTCCTCTGTCCATGGGATCCTCCAGGCAAGAATACTGGAGTGGGTCGCCATGCTCTCCACCAGGGTATCTTCCCGACCCAGGAATCGAACCCAATCTCTCGCATCTCCTGCATTACAGACAGGTTCTCTACCTACTGAGCCACCTGGGAAGGCCCTAAACTGTCATATGAGACACCAAAGAGGATTTGTTGAATGAATAAATTAATGATAAATGAATGAAGAAACCTAAATTATCAGGTTATAATTAAATTAGAGAATAGAATCTGGAACTTTCTAATTGAATTTTCATGACTCTTATATAGTGATAATTTGTTTAAAATTTGGCATGCAAACTATAATAAACAATAGAGTGAACAGATATTAAAGAAAAATTATGGCCAAGGAAGTGGAAGATTTAGATTTCAAATTACCTGAGTCCTAGGAAAAGTGAGAACCAAAAGAAATTTATATGCTCTATTTAAGTATTTCAGAAATAGAAATTAAGAAGTCATCAGTATACTAAATTATTATGATTTCTAGACTAATCATAATTCACTCAAATGACATATCAGATACAGGCCTCTCAGAATATTTACCATGTTAATCAAATGAATAATTACACTGAAACTTGAGTTTATTTCTCTGGTATATCAAAATGTTGTACTTATGTAGATGAGATTGAAACTTTGGAGAACTGTCTTCTTAGTACAGAATATTTTTGTTAATTCTACATTTTGTGTTCTTCTTGAAGTGATTTTCCAAAGTTTCCTTTTAATATTCTAAGATATCTTATTTATAAAAAATATGTAATATTTCCCTGTCGGCATGACAAACATAACTAGAATGCTTCATTGAAGTGCTTTAGATATAATCTAAAAATTGTTCTTACATGCAACAGCAGAGACCAGTGATTCACGAAATTGCTCAGCACTGGGCATAGTCCTTGTAGAGCTACTAGTTTATATGAGACATTTTTCTTCAAACCTAGAGATCAAAATGTAAACTCTACTCAGTATGTCAGCATTTACATTAAAATGAATTTTTCACTCATGGGAAAAGCTTTAATTAAGTGCATTTAAAAGTTTGGAAATCAACAGGACATGTTTATGAAAATTTTAAATGTTTCTTTCACTACTTGGTTTGGAATAAAATAGGAAACAGGGGGGAAAAGTATTCAACCCAGGAGAGAAGTCCTTCTTCTGCCTATCAAAAGAGCTATTAAATATGGGGACTTCCCAGGTAGCACTGGGATAATGAACCCACCTGCCAATGCAGGAGACATAAGTGATGCAGGTTGGATTCCTGGGTCAGAAAGATTCCCCTGGAAGAGGAAATGGCAAGCTGCTCCAGTATTCTTGCCTGGAGAATCCCCATGGACAGAGGAGACTGCCAGGTTACAGCCCATAGTGTTGCAAAGAGTTGGACATGACTGGAGCAACTTAGCCTGCATGCATATACCAATATAGTCAGTTTCCCTCCTCTGAAACAGAAGAAATGTCCATTTCCTACCAAATGTTGTTGCTCTCTTTGTACTCAAGATTCCATCTCATTTCAACATTCAAGATTCCACTTTTAAAACCAGTTCTTTGTATCCTGTATCATTAATTTCTCCCTTTATGCTTGGTTATTCTCCAAAATACATAAGTTTCTCCTAATAGCTCTCATTTTATTTATTTTTAAAGCATATATTAGAAACTTTCATTCTGCCAGGGAAGTTTCCTTCCTTTAAAATCTCTGTCCATAAAATCTGTCCATGTCTCTTCTAACAATCATATGTTAAAAGATATATGAAAGATATACAGAAAGATATATGAAAGCCATTTCATATCTCCTTAGATGAGGTTTTTCCTTGAATATCTAAGGTAAGAACCTTCCATTGCTTTCTATTGTGTCTCATGGTGAATGTTCTTTATGTTACCAACCAAAATCTGAACATACTGTAGTTATTTTTTAACTTGATATTAATAGTTTAAATTTTCTCTTTAAGAAAGTAGCATGTAGGCTCTTCGAGGCAGATCCTTTAATTCTCATTCATCCTTGTATTTTAAAGTCCTAACAGAACTCAGAACAACATACGTACTTACCATGTATTTATAGATTGAATGCAAGATCTATACCAGTTCCTATGGAAAAACTAATAGTCAACCCTAAGTAATGGTGCAAAGGAGCAAAATGTCTTGTTGCTACTTGCATTTTTCTATTCTTCATTCTTTCTTCTAAATGCCTTGTACCCTTTTGCTCTTTCACTGTAATATTCTAACCAGTATCTTTCCCTTTAGACAGACTTTATTCTCCAAATTAATCACTTACTTCAATAATTACTCAATTCAACTAGTCCATGCATGTTTTAGAGAATGTTGTTGAATTCATAATAAGGCAACAATTAACATTTGTATTTTCTTCCTTGACTCTTTTCCAAGTACACCTTAAGTTTTTCCAAGGAACAATCATATTATGGTTGTGGTAGCCAGGAAATCAGGCTCTGATTCTCCAAACATCTTCACTAATTTCCAGAGATCTGTGTCACTGTCCCCAAAACAACTTTTCCCACTTCTTTCACTACCACGTCACATCAGTTTTGAGTACTGATGCTAAATTTTCTACAACCTTTTCATCATCTTTACCTTTCAACTTCTTCTTCTTTTTCTGTTTTTCTCATCTGTTATTAATGGGGCCATCATCTATCTGTATCATAAAAGACCACCACCATCACATGACTTTATTTCTCATGGGATAAAAGGGTTATCCACTTCTGGTACCTCTGCATATTTAGTCACCAAATGTCAATCCTACCTGCAAAATAACATGAGGTCCATCCATATTTTAAAATTTACATTTTCATGTGTTTTATCTTGAGAACCTTCAACTTCTCTCCTCCATACAATTCCTTCTCCAAATAGCTAATACGATCCCCCTGCTAAAATGCCAATTTTCAATCTATCTCCACATATAATAAGAAAATAATCTGCTAAGGATCTAACTTTTGTCTTTCTTCTCAAAGTAAACTCTTTGCCAAATAGAGACTATGACCATTATAATTTAAAAATCAGTTTTATTGAGCATTTACTGCATTCCATGTGGCATTCTACCAAATAAGCTTATTTATTTCTTATAATAACACACTAAGGAAAAGGTACTATCATTAAAATAAATTTTAAAGTGAAGACTAGAGATGTTAAGTAATTTTCCCACACTTTATGTTAAAGAGAGCCAAGATTCAAATACAGGCTAGACTGCCTCCAGAGTTCATTTTCTGGTTAAAAAGGTTTTTTTAGTTGAAATATATTTGACATATAACATTGTGTAATTTCAAGGTGTACAACTTGTTGATTGGATACATGTATACACTGCAGTATGATTGCCATTGTAGCTTTAGCTATCACCGTTGTAATATCACCAAGGGCTTCCTTGGTGGCAGGAGATGCAGGAGATGTGTGTTCAATCCCTGGACTGGGAAGACCCCCTGGAGAAGAAACCAATGACCCACTCCAGTATTCTTGCCTGGAAAAATTCCATGGACAGAGGAGCCTGGTGGCCTCTGGTGGCCTCTGGTGGCCCTGGTGACAGTCCATGGGGTCACAAGAGTCACACAACTTAGCGACTAAACAAGCACCACTACCTATGACATCACATGGTTATCATTTCTTAGCGACCAAACTCAACAGTGTCTTGCTATTTCCATGTTAAACAAACAAAAAAAGACTGTGTTGGCTCTTGTCTATATCATCATTGAGGTGCAAAAAAATCTGAGGCTTAAGGAGGGTAGATAAATCTCTCAAATTCGCAAGTCTAGTTAAATTATAAGGTGACCCTGAACCCAGGCTACTCTGCATCCATCTTGCTGCCCCTCTTCTGCCCTTGGACTGTCTGGTTCCTAAGATGAGATGGACAACCCCACAAACACTCCATCTTCCAGCATTTTCTTGATCACAGACTGCAATTAGAGGACTTTGTTAAATGCCTTGGGCTATACTTGACAATGTTCAAGAAAGGAATGATGCTGAAGAAGAATGCTGGCTACTTCCTTCTCTCCAAATGCCATCATCCCTACCAGCAGTTTAAAGTCAATCGGGGAGAACATCAAATCTAGGCAATTTTCTTTTGAACTATGAAGAGAAAACATTAATTTGTATGAACTAAAGTATGTGATTAAAGCATGAAATTATTTCCAGTTGTGATTATGTAAAAGATTTGAAATGAATTAGTCTCCATACCACATAATGTAGTCATCCTAAGGCCCTATAACTGGGAACACTTCAATGGCTCAAGTGCACCCATGAGTAGTTACCCAGACTGCATGTAGATTCAGAGACAGCTTCTCTTTTGAGTGAAGATCAAGAGGTGCTGAAATTTGATAGGACATTGTCATTCTAAGTCGGATGGCAAATGCTTTAATACTTAACACAAACTACAACTCTAAAATTCATTTACTTTCTTCCTCGAAGGCATAGTGTCAGAAAATATTTTAGACATTCCTTACACTGAAAAAGAAGTAAATTCAGCTGAACATATCTTTGGGCTAAAAAATTAACACGCACATTTTTTTGCTGTTGTTGATCACATACCATATCATTTCAAATAAACAATATTAAAATAGTGTGCAAACGTTCTAACCCAGGGTTACATGAATAATCAGCTAATTCTGAAAATACACTTCTTACAAGTAGCTATGAATCTTGAAAATCCTTTGGAACAATGGATAAAAATACATACATTTATAGTACCTAAACATCCTCTATCTTGGTAGAAAAATGGTAGAAAAACAATCTGTCGTGCTGAGTCCTGGCCAACTCTGCGCCCCATGGACTGTAGCCCGCCAGTCTCCCCTGTCCATGGGATTTCCTGGGCAAGAATACTAGAATGGGTTGCCATTTCCTCCTCCAGGGGATCTCTCTGACCCAGGAATTGAACCTGGGTCTCCTATATCTCCTGGATTGGCAGGAAGATTCTTTACCACTGAACCACCGGGGGAAGCCCAGAAAGACAAGCTTAGCTATTATAATTGGCACAGACAGATATTCATTTTATAAATATTTAGACTCTGACAGTCAAAGTGTGTAACTGAGAAGAGAAAAGCCCGGTCCAGATAATGAACTGAATAAACTAGGAAGACATAAACATAAGCAAGGCAGTTTCTTTATTGCATTATGTTTTATTTACTTTTAGATACCATACATCAATAAAGCCACAGGTGTCCATCTCCCACTAGGCTGTCACTGGAGAGTTTATCTTTCTAGCTCTTCAATTTCTACAATAAAATTATTCAAATGATAAACTCATTTCACTTTTATTAACTAGAAAGTAATTTAATATGGACAATTTGAATACTTCTTTCTGAAAATATATCTTTTATGATAGATCTGTTGCTTGGAGTGTTAGGGTCCGATAAATGACAATCTAAACTGTTATTACTCATTTCAAAATGGTCAAGGCAAGCTTGAGCTCTATCAAACTGAAACCTTCCTTACTTTAATAATTCCCCCATTAAGAACCAAACATAATCATGCCAATTCCAGAGGCAGAATATATGAACAGACCAATCTGTTTAAAATAGTACTCCTGCTGGGAAAACACAAGAAGATTAGGGGGGAAAAAATCTCTACTGGAAGAAAAGGCAAATAGCAAAAATAATGAGCTTTAAAGTTAGAGACAGAGAAAAACTCTCTCCAAAGATAATATAGACAACTATGTATGTACAGCTTTGGTGGAAAAGAATTCAGAATAATCTCTCAAGAAAAATAATAATTACACAATTGTTGTTAATGGTAATAAAAAAAACTTTTAAAAATAAAAATCTTGAAACATATATTTACTGTTATGGATGGCATGTTGTATTTCAGTATTTTTTCTTTGTTATGAGTGCTATTAAAGTAATGTGATCAAAAATTGTTATTGTTGCTCAGATACTCAATCACATGACCAACAAGTCACTGACTCAACGTGACCCCATGGACTGCCGGATGACAGGCTTCCCTGTTCTTCACCATCTCCCACAGTTGGGTCAAACTCCTGTCCATTGAATTGGTGATACCATCCAAGCATCCAAATCTCTGTCAAGCCCCTGTCCTCTAGCCCTCAATATTTCCCAACATCAGGATCTTTACCAATGAGTTGGCTTTTCACATGAGGTGGCCCAAGTATTGCAGCTTCAGCTTCAGTATCAGTCCTTCCAATGAATATTCAGGGTTGATTTTCTTTAGGATTGACTGATTTGATCTTCTTACTGTCCAACGGACTCTCAAGAGTCTTCCCAGCTCCATAGTTTGAAAGCATCAGTTCTTTGGTCTTTAGCCTTCTTTATGGTCCAGCTCTCACATCCATACATGTGACTACCGGAAAGACCATAGATTTGAATATATGGACTTTGTCAGCAAAGTGATGTCTTTGCTTCTTAACTCACAGTCTAGATTTGTCATGGTTGTCCATCCAAGAAGCAATCGTCTTCTGATTTCAAGGCTGCAGTCACCATCTGCAGAAATTTTGGAGCCCAAGAGGATATCTGTCACTGCTTCCACCATTTCCCCTTCTATTTGCCATGAAGTGATGGGACAGGATGCCTTGATCTTAGTGTTTTTAATGTTGAGTTTTAAGCTGACTTTTTCACTCTCCTCCTTCACCTTGAAGAAGCTCTCTCTTTAGTTCCTCTTCACTTGCTGCCATTAGAGTGGTATTATCTGCATATCTGAGGTAGTTGCTGACATTCTCCTGGCCATCTTGATTCCAGCTTGTAGCTCATCCAGCCTGGCGTTTTGCATAATGTTCTCTGCATATAAGTTAAATAAACAGGGTGACAATAAACAACTTTGTCATACCCCTTTCTCCTTAATAAACTTTTATTCCAATTTTCTGCTCAAATGAAAATCTCTATAACAACGGTGACAGCACTGTTACTGCTACAAAATGTTTTAATATCATGAATTAACATGGTATGTTTTTGTGTTATTAAGTTCAGTTCAGTTCAGTCACTCGGTCATGTCCGACTCTTTGTGACCTCATGGACTGCAGCATGCCAGCCCTCCCTGTCCATCACCAACTCCCTGAGTTTATTCAAACTCATGTCCATTGAGTCACTGATGCCATCCAACCATCTCATCCTCTGTCGTCCCCTTCTCCTCCCTCTTTCAATCTTTCCCAGCATCAGGGTCTTTTCTAGTGAGTCAGTTCTTCACATCAGGTGGCCAAAGTATTGAAGTTTCAGCTTCAGCATCAGTCCTTCCAATGAATGTTCAGGACTGATTTCCTTTAGGATGGACTGGTTGGATCTCCTTGCAGTCCAAAGGACTCTCAAGAGTCTTCTCCAACACCGCAGTTCAAAAGCATCAATTCTTCAGTGCTCAGCTTTCTTCGCAGTCCAACTCTCACATCCATACATGACCACTGGAAAAACCATAGCTTTGACTAGACGGATCTTTGTTGGCAAAGTAATGTCTCTGCTTTTTAATAAACTATCTGGGTTTGTCATAGATTTTCTTCCAAGGAGTAAGTGTCTTTTAATTTCACATCTGCAGTCACCATCTGCAGTCACCATCTGCAGTGATTTTGAAACCCCAAAAAATAAAGTCTGTCACTGTTTCCACTGTTTCCCCATCTATTTGCCATGAAGTAATGGGACCAGATGCCATGATCTTAATTTTCTGAATGTTGAGTTTTAAGCCAATTTTTTCACTCTCCTCTTTCACTTTCATCAAGAGGCTCTTTAGTTCTTTGCTTTCTTCCATAAGGGTGGTATCATCTGCAGGTTTTGTGTTATTATCTTAACACAAAAGATATTTTGTATTACTATCATGCAAGTGCTATCTCCTGGAGGAGGAAATGGCAATCCACTTGCCTGGAGAATCTCATGGACAGAGATGCCTGGTGGGCCACAGTCCATGGGGTCACAAAGCGTTGTACTTGACCTAGTGCATACATACACACATGCATACAGTAGAAATTTTTAATACCAATATTGGAGATGTAGATGTAATTATTTTTCTTTTACAAACAGAGGAATGAGGCATATATATTTCAAGATACATGTGAATGGCCCACAGCTAGCAGGTGGTAAAATGAAAATTCTAACTGATGTTGGAAAAGTTCAAATATCAAGTCAAATGAAGTTCTGTAAATGAAGACTTGTAAAGCTGTGCTTTACAAAGATTTTAGGAACCAAGATTCTGCTTTAACATACCTGGGCAGTGTCTTTTATCCTCAGATTCTAAGACAATACCTCTATTCCAGGGAGCAAGATAGAGGAAAAATCAAAATGACACATTTTATCTCATTGATGAGAAAGTAATCACTATTACAGGTTGAATTGGGTTCCTCAAAATTCATATGTTGTCCTAATTCTTGGTACCTCAGAATATGACTTCATTTCAAAATAGAGCTATTCATCATTGCTTATCAGCCTTTTGTCTAAGATCAAGTATAGCATGGCTTCCCTCATAGCTCAGTTGGTAAAGAATCTGCCTGCAATGTAGGAGATCCCGATTGGATTCTTGGGCCAGTAAGATCCACCAGAGAAGGGAGAGGCTACTCACTCCAGTATTCTTGGGCTTCCCTTGTGGCCCAGCTGGTAAAGAATCTGCCTGCAATATGGGAGACCTGGGTTCAATCCCTGGGTTGAGATGAACCCCTGGAGAAGGGAAAGGCTATCCACTGCAGTATTCTGGCCTGGAGAATGCCATGGACTAGACAGTCCATGGGGTTGCAAAGAGTCAGACACGATTGAGTGAGTTTCACTTAACTATTCATCATCTACTCAATGGACATGAATTTGAGCAGACTCCAGGAAACCTGGTGTACTTCAGTCCATGGGGTGGCAAAAGAGTTGGACATGATTCAGCGAATGAACAACAAATGCTAATTTTAGAGTTTTGTAACAAGAATGAAACAACGTATAAGTATTAAATTGCAGTACGAATTCTGTTACTTATAGATCTGATTTCTATCCGAGCAGCTGTCTGTGTGCTTTAATAGCACTTTGGGATTTTTGGTTTTAGATGATAAAATGAAGCACATGTCTGTGTTTATGGGTAAAAAATAAAATAAAATAAAACTAGAGCTATTGAAGATATAATTAGTAAAGAGGAGGTCACATTGGAGTAGGGTAGACCCCTGATCCAATATGATTGGTGTCTCTCTTCTCTCTTTTTAAAATCTATTTATTTGTCAGCATTTGGTCTTGTGGCATGTGAGATCTTTGTTTTCATTCATGGGGCTTAATTGCCCCGTGGCATGTGGGATCTTAGTTTCGCAGCCAGGGATCAAACCCACATCCCCTGCATTCCAAGATGAATTCTTAGCCACTAGACCACCAGAGAAGTCCTGTGATTAATGTCTTTATAAAAACCATGCAATGTACAGAGCCAGGCTTGAATACAGGGAGGACACTGCATGAAGACTGGAGCTAAGCTGCATGATACAAGGAACTATCAGATGCTAAGAGAGATCCTGGGACAGACCTTTCCTAGCAACTTCAGTAGGGGGATGGCCCCCCGCTGACACCTTCCTCTTTGACCTCTAGCCTTTAGAACTCTGAGAAAATACATTTCTGTTGCTCAAGCAACAGAACTTTGTAGTATTTTGTTAAGGTAGCCTTAGCAAATCAAACAGTAACACTTGAGGTAGTCTAGTAAAGTTTAGGATTTTTGGCTTTATGTGTAGCTAAAATTTTGAAAAAGAAAAAAATGATTACTGTAGAACAGGTAGTCTCTGACAAACTATGGCATACTTTGAGAAGCAGTCTCAATACTCAGCATTTCATTGGATCTGTCACTATTAATTGTGAAAGGTATGTTGTTACATTATATATTGAAATACCTAGAAATAAATAATGCTAGCAATTTAATTATGATAGGTCATTCTTACTTCAGAGATATTAAATGTGAAAAAAAAAAGAAATGGGCATCTTAGAATCAATGAAATAGAGTAAATATTCTATAGACAATTTAGTTATAACAGTAAACACAGAAAAGAAATTGTTTACCTGTGTTATAATTCAACAATTTACACCATAGCATATAAACATGACTTGTCTTATTACAAGATTTTAAAAGTATATATGATAATCAGATAACAACAGATATAAAAATGTCAATACGGATATTTATATAGATATAAATATATACAAATAATACTGTTCTTTAGTTAACTTTGTTCAAAATGCTTTCACTAGATTAGTGAAATGCAGTATCAGTGGTATCATATATTCCCTTTATTTTTTTTTCTTTTTGCTCTCTACTCTTGTCTTTAATTTATTTATTTTTTATTTTTTTAAATTTATTTTATTGAAGGATAGTTGATTGACAATATTGTGTTAATTTCTACTGTACAGCAAAGTGACTCAGTTATACATATATATACATTGTTTTTCATATTCTTTTTCATTATGGTTTATCACAACATATATTCCCTTTAAATAAAAGTAATATTTGGTATCAGTTATGCTTATTCTTATAGAAGGCAGGAGAAGGGGACGACAGAGGACGAGATGGTTGGATGGCATCGTAGACTCAATAGACATGAGTCTGAGCAAGTTCCAGGAGATGGTGAAGGACAGGAAAGCCTGGTGTGGTGCAGTCTGTGGGGTCTCACAGAGTCAGAACAACTAAACTACTGAACCACCACCACAACAAACGCTTATTTTGCAAAAGAAAGATAATTTGGAGTGGTGGTTTCATAAAAGAAATTTAATGCCCCTTTCTCTAGCAAATAAAAAATAATGGCACAGCTTCAATTGGGAAAAATAATAAGAGGACCTAATAAATGAGATGAAAACTGTAAAATTACCAAATGTAGTAATAATTTACTTCTTTTAAAAAGTTTGCTTTTATTTTCCTTTTCTCTATGAAACTCAGTCCCATTTACTTGAATTATTCTTCTCATTATGTATTGGCTAAACTTCTTCAGAAGCAACTGGGATTTTTCATTTTAGTCCCAAAGGAAAGTTTTAATTGCATGTTGTCATGACAAGTTGAATTAGTAAGACATATATTACTAGATAATTCCACAACTCTCTAATTTTAGAGGGTCTTATCAAGAAAGCCACTTTCTTTAGAGGTAACTGAGAACTAAAAAATGCAAAGCATCTGTTTCACAATTAGCAAGGAACAATGTAAGGATGAGTTCACTCGCTCAACCAGGGGTAGAGTAAGGAAGCCAGAGTCTCCCACTGTGCAATCTTTGATGATTTTACATTTACGAACCCATAACTGAGCTTGATTCAGCAACTGACCTGTGAAACAGCACTGATTATTAATATTAATTACTATTACAGTATTTAGAATGTCCCCATAGTATTACAGAACACAATAAAAAAAATTTGAGATTCAATTACATCAATGAACAGCTAAAACATTAGTAAAGCTATTAGCTAACACAAAGAAAAAAAATGTTTAGATTCTAAAGAAGTCAATTGCAAGCCAAGGAGCTGGGCTTCTCATCAGTCTTGCTGGGGCAAACACGTTAAGGGGGAGGTTGCGTCAAGTTGAGACAATCATTTTAATAAAGGGAGGGGTGGGGAACAGCTAAATGCGTTTAGCAAAATGAGGTGCTAATTCATTTTAATAATTTAAATGAATTTAAATATTTATAAATCAGAAAGAAGATAGACAAAAACAGGGGCGCTGGAAGTGTAGAACAGCTTAACAGCTCTAGACAACATGAGATTCAGCAGCAGCAGAATTTCATTTCATGCAAGAGATTGAAATCATAAAGTTATTATCAAAGTTTTTGTCCTTGTGCCTTCAAGGAGTTAAGAAAAGTAAGAAAGAAACTATCTTCTCCAGTTTTTTAATAAGCAACTACAGTTTTAAAAATACCAACGAAGAACAAATGCAGCAAAAGTTCTTTTGGCACCTGGCCTATCAGAGACCCTCTTCTACTTTCTGAGTAGCTCAGTCTTAGCTCCCATTTTCTTTAAAGATAATCTAAAATGCTAACTGTTTTGTGTGTTCTTTGCTGATCTCCACGAGCAAATACACTCTACCTAAATTAGTGGCTCCCAACCTTTTTGGCACTAAGGACTGGTTTTGTGGAAGACAATTTTTCTGCAAACTGGGTGGGAGGCGTGGTTTGGGGGTGATTCAAGCACGTTACATTTGCTGTGCACTTTGTTTCTATTATTATTACATCGGCTCCATCTCAGATCATCAGGCATCAAATCCTGGCAGTTGAAGACCCTGCTAAATGGTACTTTTCCAATTGTACTTCGTCTCAGAGATCACTTAAATGCTTGACTTAACCTATATTCTGGGCTTCCCCAGTGACTCAGTGAAGAATCTGCCAGCAAAGCAGGAGACTCAGGTTCAATCCCTGCTTTGGGAAGATTCCCTGGAGAAGGGAATGACATCCCACTCCTGTGTTCTTGCCTTGAGAATTCCATGGAGAAAAGAGCCTGGTGGGATACAATCCATGGGATCCCAAGGAGGCAGACATGACTGAGCAACTAACACATTAAGGGGGTAGCATATTTTTCTATGAAGGGCCAGTGTTTTAGGCTTCACTGGCCATTTGGTCTCTTTCACAGATGCTCAACTCTGCCATTTTACCGTAAAAGCAACCACAGACAATACAGAAATGAAGGAACCTGGATGTGTTCCAATAAAACTTTTTATTTATGGACATTGAAATCTGAATTTCATATAATTTCACAAGTCACACAGTATTATCCTTCTTTTGATTTTATTCTCAACCATTTAAAAATGTAAAAATGCTTCTTCACTCACCATCCATGCAAAAACAAGTGGCAGGCCAGATTTGGTCCACAAACTATGTTTTTTTGGACATTGTGTTCTGGACTACGGGTTCTGTAAGATGAGGCATCTCCTAACCTTGCCGATATCATCCCTGTAGTACTTAATAAGTGCTTCTGTGAGTATTTGCCAAAGTGAACACTGGCATCATAGAGACAAGAAGCAGTGAATACAAACAAAACGTAAAGTTCACCCTTCTGCCTTCCTCCTGACTTCCTCATCGGAATATCTTTAAGGGAATCCTCTATTATTTTCTTTCATACTTTTCTGTTCTTTTCAACTAAGTAGTTACCAACATAGTTAATTATGGATTTATTTGTGAGTTTTCATGTTTATTGCTTCATTGATTTTGATCAATGACATGATAAAGTATCATAAATGTAATGACTGAAAGCAATACACATTTTCATCTGCTTCCACAAGTCATTAGTCAGATGGGCTTGGTTGGGTCTCTGCTTAGAGAATGTCACAAGGCTAAAATCAAGGTGTCTACAGGACTGTGTTCCTTTACAAAAACTCGAGAGAGTCTACACGGCAGAATCTGCTTAGAAGCAGACTTTCTTCTATGAAGGGCAAATGTTTTAGGCTTCCCTGGTCATTTAGTCTCATGTTGGCTGAGTCGAGTTCCATGCAGCTATAGGACTGAAGTCTCCATGTCTTTGATGACTGTTGGCTTATTCTCAGCACCTAAATTCTCCTGCATTCCTTGGCTCATATTCCCTATGCCTTTAAAGCCAGTAACTGTGGATCAAAGTCTTCTACATGCTTCATCTCGCCTTCCTTTTCTTCAGCTCCTCATCTCCCTCCAACTTCAACCAAGAAAGGGTCTCTGGCTTTTATTTATTTATTTTTTCCTTGATGACTGATCTGTTTTATTTATAACAATGTTAGATGCAGCTTGTTTGTACCTCGAATATTACACATTAAAGGGCAACAGGCTGTTGAGTCTTGCTTTTCTTATGAAGTGGAAGGTAGTTTCCACCCTCACGTAGGGCAGCAACACCACGATGTCCACCCTTGTGCTCCAGTGTGTGTAACAGGGTGACAAGAATAGGACAGCCAGATGCTCCAAGAGGATGGCCCAGGGCTGTGGCTCCTCCTTCAGTGTTGACCTTCTCTGGATTTAAACCAAGTTCTTTAGCTATTGCAACAGACAGGGCTGCAAAGTCTTCACTGATTTCAAATACATCAACATCCTCCAGTGACCACCCTGCTTTTGCAGCAGCTTGCTTTATTGCTGGAACTGGTCCTATTCCCATAATGCAAGGCTCCACATCTGCTTGTGCCCAGGAAACTATCTGTGCTAAGGGTGTGAGCCCACAGTTGCCAGTTTCAGACTTCATAAGAACCACTGCGGCAGCACCATCTTTCATTCCTGAAGCATTAGCCGGTGTGACTGTTCCCGTTCCATCCATAAGGAAGCAAGGCTTTAGCTTAGACGCAGCTTCCATATTGCTCCCATGGTGAGGAAACTCATCTGTTTTAATTTCAGTAAGACCTTTTTTCCCTGGTGGCTCGGTAAAGAGTCTGCCTGCAATGCGGGAGACCCGGGTTCGATCCCTGGGTCGGGAAGATCCCCTGGAGAAGGAAATGGCAACCCACTCCAGTCTTCTTGCCTGGAAAATCCCATGGATGGAGACTGGTAGGCTACAGTCCATGGGGTCGCAAACAGTCGGAGAAGACTGAGCGACTTCACCTCAAGAACATTTTTTAGAAGATACAAAAATGGGTACGATCTCTTTGTCAAAACGGCCGGCCTTCTGTGCATTCTCCGTCCTGTTTGGGGACAGCACTGCAACCCTGGCCTGGTCTTCTTTACTCACTTGCCATTGTTTGGCCTCATTTTCGGCTGTAATGCCCATATGATAGTTGTGGAATGCGTCAGTGAGCCCGCCACAGAGTATGCTGTCGGTCAGTGGGTTTTCCCCAATCTTGACTCCCGCCCTCAAGTGAGCCAAATGAGGAGCCTTGCTTATATTTTCCATGCCTCCTGCAACAATGCTGGAGTCTCCTATCCTTATCGACTGGGCTGTGAGACACATGGCTTTCAGACCTGACCTACAGATCATTTGGCAGCTGCACGCTGGAAGAGAGTAGGGGATTCCTGCACCCACACTGGCCTGTCGAACAGGGTTCTGCCCACAGCCTACTGCCATAATGTGTCCAAATAGGACTTCCCTGGTGGCTCAGACGGTAAAGCGTCTGTCTACAATGTGGGAGACCTGGTTCGACCCCCGGGTCGGGAAGATCCCCTGGAGACGGGAATGGCAATTCACTCCAATACTCTTGCCTGGAGAATCCCATGGACTCCTCTGTCCATGGGGTCGCAAAGAGTCGGACACGACTCAGCGACTTTACTTACTTACTTACTATGACCTCCGAGACCTCTTCGGGAGCCACAGCGCCCTTTTCAGGACCTCTCTGATGACAGTTGAGCCCAGGTCATGGACAGAAATGGTGGATAGGGCACCATCGAAAGAGCCTATGGTGCTCGCTGCGGAGACAAGGACCATTGGGTCCGAGTCTGCACTCATCCTGCCGCACTACCGCCTCTCTAGCAGCTACTGTAGGCCCCAGGGCAGCCGGCTTAGTGCTGACTTTTTTTTTTTTAATTTTATTTTTTTACTTTACAACACTGTATTGGTTTTGCCATACATTGACATGAATCCACCACAGGTGTATATAAGTTCCCAACCCTGAACCCGCCTCCCACCACCCTCCCCATATCATCTCTCTGGGTCATCCCAGTGCACCAGCCCCAAGCATCTTGTATCCTGTATCGAACCTAGACTAGCGATTCATTTCTTACATGATAGTATGTGCTGGCTTTTAAAGTTTCATGTAATTAAATGTTCTTACCCATATAGTCTAGGGTACTATCTCCATGTCAAGATCAGTAACTTTAACTACATCTGCAAAGTTCCTTGGCCATGTAATACAGCACGGTTATAGGTTTCAGGGGTGAGTACACAGACATCTTTGGAAGGAGGCATTATCCAGTATACCACAAAAAACCAACCATCCCTGTAAGTTTCATGAACAAAGGCCCCATCTTTTTTTTATCATTGTTGCATATCCAATATGTGACATGCTTGCCATACACATAATAATGGCTCAATAAATATGTCTTGAATCAAAGAAAGAATAAGTGAGCAAAGGAATGAGTGAATATGTGGATCTAGAGTTTAGTAGAATGTTCTAACATTGAATCAAACATGTAGGAACCTTGAGTGTATCTATGGGTCAGTGGTTAACAAAAGCACAGATTTTCACTTCAGGAAAACATGGATTCAAGTTGGTAGTTTAATTGTCGCTTATTAACTGAGTACCAAGGATCTCTGTGCCACAGTTTCTTCATATGAAAAATGGGAAATCAAAACTTCTGTCCAAACGTTTTGCTGAGGATCAGATATATGTGGCTGTCTATCTAGTTCCTGGATATTACAGTGCCTAGCTCATAGTAAGCAATTACTTTATTATAGCCATTATAAATGTTACAGGTATTTTGAGGTCTATGTAGTTGATGGAATTAACTTATTTGGGAAGAAATGGAATAAAGTAGAGGGGGAGGGAGGGGAGAAGGGTAGGGCCGGGTCCAGGAGATGGAAGGGAAGAGAGAGGTCTCAGCAGAACACTGTCACTTAGCAATATTTAAGAAGCAAGTAACTAAAGAGAAGTAAGAATCAATAGTTAAAGATGCAAGAAAGATAGAGAAGAGCACAGTCTTGGAACAAAAGTAGAGGAGGAACTTGAAGGACAGAGTCACTTAAAAGTTTCAAATACGAGGACAGTATTATGTAACGTAAAAATTGAAATGAGTCCATTATATTATTGGATAAAGATGTCAGTGGTGACCCAGCAAGGAAGGTTTGGTGAAATATTAAGGAAGACATTCAAATGTAGCAGTTTGCAGGAAAATGGAAAAAGAAGGAATGAGAAAGCAGAAATGGAATGAAAAAGCATGGTCTATTATTTCCAGAAGTTTGATGTTGAAGGAAAAAAGCAAGATGAGCCATAATTTGGAGAAAAGGCTTGATGTAAATGGGACTTTGGGTGCACATGTATTTATTTTACTGTCCTTCACGCCTTTCTTACCACAGCTTTTCAATCCTGTTCCTCTCTATCTTTTCCACCTTCTCCCATCAATGATAAAATTAATCAATTAATCAATAAAAAGGTTAATCAATAGTAAATCTAAGAGAACAATGGAAAAATTTATTTGAGCCAACTTGGGAGATAGTTTTTTCAGAAAACTCTGAGGCCTCTTCTGCAGAGCTAAAGGGGGATTCCCTGGTGACTCAGATAGTAAACAATCTGCCTGCCGATATGGGAGACCCAGGTTCAAGCCCTGGATCAGGAGGATCCCCTGGAGAAGGAAGTCATCATCAGTATTCTTGTCTGGAGAATTACATGGACAGAGGAGCCTGGTGGAACACAGTCCATGGGATTGCAAAGAGGAGAATGACTGTCACACACAAAGTAGGAAGCCAGTATATAATGTGATTTTAGAAAGAGAGTCCATGCAATCAAGCACACATAGAAGGCTATTGCTATTTGCAAGGAACAGATATGGTATCCTAGTGAATGGTTTTAGTGTTTTTCTAAGTGTAGGGAGGTGCAAGAAACCAAATTCATGAAATTTTCTCCTGAAAATATCTAACTATCTGAAGGCCAGTTCTGCCAGTGTTCTGAGTACAAAGTGCCTTATCCCGATCTTCACCCTGAGTTCCTTTCAGGTTGTACTGTAGGTCAGTGACAGCAGTGGGTAATGATTTGATTCTTGTAGAACTGAATGATGGGCAACATTCTTTATTTTACAATCCCTTCCCTTTTGGCTTTAATGTCAGCCAAGGGTTTGAGAGATATTCTGTGACCAAGTTGTCCCACAGTGCTAGAAATACTCATTCCCAGTTTGGGTGAGGATTTCATTGGTAGGTCACTTCATGCAGTATTACTGAAGTAGGCTTAGTAAACAGCAGCCAAAAGCCCCTGTCCCACCTGTCTTACTAGTTTGTTAAAATCCAGGAAATGATTTGCTCTTGTCGCTTCTTCCCAAATCTAGGCTTCCAGGGTTATAACCATTGATCTCATTGAACTGTATAAGTGATCAATGGTCTCAGTTCATTTAGGTCTTTTTGGTAGAGGCTTAGAAACACATTTGGTAATGCAAGAAATTGTAAAACAGGCCAAATACCAGTAATATACCTAGTAACATTAATAAGCTCATAAGAAAGTATTCAAGTTAAAACTTGTGTTAGATGCAGCTCAGTAACTCCCCAGGTTGTCTGACCCAGGCTGCTTTGCATCAGCCATCTCAAAATGAAATGACAAGTTGGAATCATATATAAAGTTCACCACAGACACTTGCATGTACCAGATGAGGGGTGGCTTATCGTGTCCTCTTACAGGATTGAGAAAGGAATGTTATCTTCTAAGGAGGGGCATGGCTGATGTCTGAAGAAGAAAAATCGATCTTTATGGTTGAGCAGGTATTTCTGGCCTTGGGGAGGTCTGGTTAATGCTCAGTGTAGATGCATAATGCGTGCTAGAGGCAAGGGAGGAGGCCTATGGGCAGAGAAAAGCTTTATGTTTAAATTTTTCTTATCTCACTTTAAAAATACCAGTTTTATTTCATCACTCCATCATGCTCAACAAAGAACCTCAACTACTTCCTGCAACATATAGGAACTATCAGGCAGGACCTTTCTCAACTTGTTAAGATAACCTGTTTCCCACATCTCAACTCCCCAAAGGTCTTACCTTCTGCCTTGCTATCAAGTGGAAGTGATAAACTGTCACATATCAGAATAATTCTGTCATTTATGCACTGAATCCCTGCCCTGCTTGCTTTTCTACCATCTAGTGTGTGTTAGTTGCTCAGTTAGGTCCAACTATTTGTGACCCCGTGGACTGTAGCCCGCCAGGCTCCTCTGTCCATGGAATTCTCCAGGCAAGAATATTGGAGTGGGTTTCCATTCCCTTCTCCAGGGATCTTCCCAACCCAATGATAGAACCCAGGTTTCCTGCCTTGCAGACAGATTCTTTACTGGCTGAGCCACCAGGGAAGCCCACCTTCTTACCATGATCTTGAATAATTATTAACTCCTCTGTATCCCAGTTCTTTCCATTATAAAGTGGAAGCAAAAACTCACTATGTTAATGTAGATTAAATAAGGGAAGCATGAATAAAATGTGAATATAATGGCTAGTGTTTAGTAGGCACTCAATATCTTCTCTCCCTTCCTTTTTTAAAAAAAATATTTGGGGGCACATTGCCCAGCATGCAGGATCTTAGTTCCCTGGCCAGGGATCAAACCCACACCCCGTGCAGTGGAAGCCTAGAATCAACCACTGGAGTACCAGCCAAGTCCCTCCCTTGCTTCTAATACTAAATATATAACCTTTTTGGTACCTTGTTCCATTATGGTTTTTCCCCTAAACCCTTGTCTTCCTCTGGCATAGTCAATTATTAGGCTTTTTCATTAGACACTTTCTGTTCTACCAGCATCTAGGATTTCCCATTGCTTTTCCATTCTTCATCTATTACATGCCAATTGTTCTTTACTCTTTTATAAGCTACCTCTGCAGTCCTACCTTCTGGTCTTGCTCCACATCTTTTCAATCTTTGTCTGTATTCATACGCTTATTACACCAGCTCTGCATCATTTCACTTGTGAACCCTACTCTTTAAGCCTTCCTCCCTCACATGGTCCCTTCTCTCACCACCTCTTTACTCTTTGACTTGATATCTAAAAGCAATAAATGGAATGTCATTTATTAGATATATATCCTATGAGGAAAAGAACATCTGTTTCATCCATTGCTGTATCCTTAGGACCTTGAACTTTGTTTCTTGGACATTGAGTTAATGAATTAACATGTCCCTGCTTCCAATTTCCATTCCTTGAAGTCACCAAACTGCTTTGCCTAACTATCAAATTTATATTTTCAACCAAATCTTTCCTTTTGTGTTTCAGGCTACCTGCTTGACAGTTCCCCTTAAACGTCTCATTTTGAATTAGACATGCTCCAAACTAAATCCAAGAACCTTACTTCCACCTCTCAGTTGTTTCTCCTTCACAGCCCTCTAGCTCAGTGAATCCACCTGTTGTTCCAACGAGACATTTGGAGTCATCATTTTCGAGCTCATCTTATTCATTCCCCCTAACCAATCCTCCATTAAATCCACAGACTTTGTTATGGCATATCTCTTGGCTCTGTATACTTCTTTTCATCTCCATTGCTAACATCTATAGCAATCACTCTGTATAGTGTGGACTACTGCAGTAGTCTATTATATGTCTCCTCATATTCATGCCTAAGCCCTGTGCAATCCATTTTCCATACAGTAGTAAGAATAGTATGTTTAAATGTATTGGTTTGGGCCAAAAAGTTCCTTCAGATTCTTCTGTAACATCTTATGAAAAACCCAAGCAAATTTTTGGCCACCACAATAGAATTAATCATTTCACTCCTTTATTCCAAACATTGGAAAGAAATAATAAGCATGGCCTATGAGGATATACATAATTGAACTCCTGCCTGTATTAGCAGCTAGATTTTTTCCACTCCGCTTGTTATTTGTATTTTCATCACTTTCTCTAGAGTTCAGCTTTTTCTTACTTTGGAATCTTCAAAGAGGTAGTTCTTTCATTTATGTTTCTGCAGTCAGCTGCACACTGACTAGCTGGCTCTGCTTCAGCAGGTCATTTGGTTGTCAGCTGGGTATCTCAGCTCTCCTTCATGTAGCCACTTGATCTCTTATAGGCTGTCCTTGTGCTGTGGGCTTACTCTACAGCAGAGGCAGAGTTGAAAACAAGTCATAAGATGAGCCCAAACTCAAAGAGTGGAGAAATAGACCTCTGCTAGATGGGAGAAACTGTCAAATCACCTTGCAAACAAAGAACATGGATATAGGTAAGCCATTATCTGAGGCTATCAATAAAATGAATCTACACAACAGCCAAGTCTCAGAAAGAGAGTCTGATTTTTTTTCTTGCCTTTAAAGTATAGGATATTGCTATATGTAAATATGTGTGTGTGCTTAGTCGTTCAGTCATGTCTGACTCTTTGCGACCCCATCAACTGTAGCCTGCCAGACTCCCCCATCCATGGGGATTCTCCAGGCAAGAGTACCAAGTGGGTTGCCATGCCTTCCTCCAGGGTTCTTCCCAACGCAGGAATCAAACCAGTGTCTCCTGCATTGCAACAGATTCTTAACCAGCTTAGCTACCAGGGAAGCCCAGATGCAAATGTAAATAGGTACAAATATCAATATATACTTAATTGAGTACTGGAAGATATTTATATTTCAAAACTCCTCCAAAGGAAGTAGAAAAGTTTCCCTAGTGATAAGGACAGAGGCTGTAATGAAGTTTGGAATTAGGATTTGGGAAGTGGAAACAGGCATTTATTCTATTTTAAGATTATAAAGTGATGGAATTTATCTGGGTCTCGAAGAAAGTGCTACAAAAATCAAGAAAGTTTGAGAAGCAGTGCAGGAAGAATGAAACAGTGAATAAAAGGGTAGATTTTAGAACAAGAGAAATTCTTCAAGGCTTCCATACTTAGGTAATTTCTTCTGTGTCACTTTAGGCTCCGAAAGTCACAGATCCCTATATGAAACAGTAACACTGTGTGCCTTTCTTTACAGTATTCATTAATGTGGAACCTTTACATTACTTTGTGTAAGCTTCTACACAGAAGTCAGACGTTGTCAGCGATTTTTCCAAATTTTTTGAGCATAAATATTTTATAATGTAAACCAGTCAGAATGTCCATGATCAACAGTTCTACAAATAACAAATGATGGAGAGGGTGTGGAGAAAAGGGAACTCTCTTACACTGTTGAAAGGAATGTAAGTTGGTTCAGCCACTATAGAAAATGTTATGGAGGTTCCTTAGAAAACCAAAAGTAGAATTACCATATGATCCAGCAATCACATTCCTGGGCATATACCTGGAGAAAACCATCATTCCAAAAGATACCCCAATGTTTATTCATTGTAGCACTATATACAATAGCCAGAACATGAAAGAAACTAAATGTCCATCAACAGAGGAATGGATAAAGATGTAGTACATATAAGAAAGTAAAGTCACTCAGTCGTGTCCGACTCTTTGTGATCCCATGGACTGTGGTTTACCAGGTTTCTCTGTCCATGGGATTTTCCAGGCAAGAGGACTGGAGTGGGTTGCCATTTCCTTCTCCATGGGCTCTTCCTGATATATACAATGAAATATTGCTCAACCATAAAAAAGGAATGAAACTGTGCCATTTGCAGAGATGAATGGCACATCGGTCACACTCTGTCACAGAGAGTGTGGCATCACTGACTCAATGGACATGAGTTTGAGAAAACTCAGGGAGATGGTAAACAACAGGGAAGCCTGGCATGCTGTAGTTCATGGGGTTGCAAGAGTCGGACATGACTAAGCAACTGAACAACGAAGCTGTCCTAGCAGAGTTTCCCAGGGGGCTCAGAAGGAAAGAATCCACCTGCAATGCAGGAGACATGGGTTTGATCCCTGGGTTAGGAAGATCCCCTGGATAAGGAAATGACAATCCACTCCAGTATTCTTGCCTGGGAAATCCTATGGGCGGAATAGCCTGGAGGGCCATAATCCATGGGGTTGCCAAAACAATTTAACAACTAAACAACTAACAAACAACTAAACAACAAAAGCTCTTCTAGCAATCTATTTATTTGCAAACATTTTTGATCTTCTTTTGGAAACATTCTTACCTGAGGTACATAATTCCTTGTTGATCTTGTGATGGTCAATTGTATGTGTCAGCTTCACTGGACTAAGTGATGCTTAGATAACTGGGAAATATGATTTCTGAGTGTGTCTGTGAGGGTTTTTTCAGAAGAGATTAGCATTTGAATCAGTAGATTGAGTAAAAATCACCCTCATGAATGTGAGCAGACATAATACAATCCTGCAGTGGTGGTTTAGTCTCTAAGTTGTGTCTGATTCTTGTGACCCCATGGACTGTAGACCCCTAGGCTCCTTTGTCCATGGGATTTCCCAGGCAAGAATACTGGGGTGGGTTGCCATTTCCTTCTCCAGGGGATCTTCCCCATCCAGGAATTGAACCCTGGTCTTCTACATTTCAGGCAGATCCTTTACCAACTGAGCTATCAGAGAAGCCTAGTCCAATCCTTCCAGGACTTAAATAGAAAAAAAGGTGAAGGAAGGGTGGATTTACTCTCTGCTTGATCTGGACATCCGTCGTCTCCTACCCTTAGAACTAGGTACTTCTGATTCCTGTATTTTCAGACTAGATTGGGGTCTTATATCATAGAACTTCCAATCCTCAGGTCTTTCGATTCAGACTAAATTCCACCACTGGTTTATTTGTTCTAGCTTGCAGACAGCAAGCAGATCATGGGACTTCTAAACGTCCATTACTCTGGGAGTCAATTCCTATGATATATCCTTTTATATACATCTTTAAACATCTTATTGATTCTGTTTCTCTAGAGAATCCTGACAAAAACACTTCCCCATGACATATAATTCCTATTGGTTTTTAATTTTCAATTTCAACTTAATTGTTACTCCTTTACAAATGACATTTATTTGTGGCAACTGTTAGAGAGTCCTTGTCTTTGCTGTTCTGTGCTTTCACTATGTTGTGACTAACAATAGATTTCTACATACTTAACCTGTTTAGCTCACGTGATGGCTTTTGAATTATAATTTGTACCTTTCATGAATTCTCAGAAAATGTTATCATTGTTTCTTCCCCATTTTCTCTAATCTCCTTTGAGAATTCCAATTACGCATGTGTTCATCCTTATTTTCTTTTTGTATGCCACTTGTTATTTTTCAAGGTTTCTATATCCTAGCATCTCTGTAAGCTGCATTTATCTATTTCATTATTAATTTATACATAATAATTTACTATCATTAATCTATAATCTCTCTTTTAGTTTATGACTTTTCTTTCTGCCCTTATATTTAACCCATCAATTGAAGTTTTGACTTAAATATTCAAGTTTAATCTCTCAGCTTCTTCTGGGTTTTCCTGACCAGTAGTATAAAACCGGTAGTATCCAATATAAAGTAGAATTTGAAGGACTTCGGTGGTAGTGCAGTGGCTAAGACGCCACGCTCCCAGTGCAGGGAGCTTGGGTTTGATTCCTGGTCAGGGAACTAGATCCCACATTCTGCGGCTAAGTATTCTCACTCCCCAGCAAAGATTGAAGATCCTGCTTGCTGTAATTATGATCCAACACAGCCAAAATAAATGAATAAGTAAAATAAATATTTTAAGAAATGGACTCTCCTTTAAAAAAAATAAAAAATAAAGTAGAACTCTAAACTAGTGTGAGATAAGCCAAAGACACACATTCTACAGAATCACTTTATCCCCCGTCTGCCGCTGTGGTCAAACCAGACAGATTTTCACATCCTTCTACACTTTTGGTCAATATTTCTTTTCCATCCTGCTCTTTAAGGATAGATTCCTTTGGAGAAACAACTATTATGAGAATTCTTCTGATTTTCTCTACTTCCATAGACCAGACATAATATCCTTGTTCCAATGTAGCTATTCCCTAAAATTCCAGGTTGCTGTATCATCCTATTTTCCCTTCCTATGTCCCAGGAAATGCCTCAGATTTCATATTGTCCTGTGATTTTGATTTCAGCTTTTAAATCCTTCTGTGTTATTGGAGAAAGAGGAAATACTTAAAGATTTCTTTTAGTTTCTTGAGAATTCAGCCATGAATTTTAAAATATATTTATTTTAGCTTAGTTCATGCCTACATGTTATTCAGAGGAAGAGCTTGAAAGAAAACTACATATATTTTTACGTATAGCTATATTCTGACCACTTTGTGCTGTGTGAACACAAAAATATTTATTTAATAGTGTTATAGAGTTTTGGATTGAAGGAAAAGAAAAACGTAAATAAGACACCGTGCATACTTTTTTAGTTTCTGAATGGTTTAAACATATAGAAAAATAAAGAGAATGATATTAAACAGCCAAGATTTGACAACCCAGATATTATGAATGTTGATATTCTTCTATACATGCTTCAATTTTTTTAGAGTAATACAATGTTGCCAAAACAAATAACTTCCAATTAGAGCTAACTGAAGAGTAGAGAATTTATTTATGCATTCTTTCAGTTAACATGCATTGACTCAAAAGTTAAATATCATATGCAATGCTTAGCAGTGTAGATTTAAATCACTCATGTTCAGGTCAATAATGGAACTATGCCTTTCCAAATAAAATTTTACTGTGACTGTGTTATTGATAACACAATCTTGTTTCATAAACATTTATTGAACACAGAGGGAAAATTTAGCAGTGAAAATAAAGAGGAGGAAGAAAATGCTCTAATTATGAGAAGCCTTCTTTATTCCTTACTGGCACTGTATATCTTTAAAAAATTGACTCATTTATGTATGTTATTCCTTGCCTTTCACCTCTATTTGGATTATTTATTAATCCTTGACCAAAAAAATCAATATATTGTGAATTCATTTATATACACTCAATATTAGTGAGATAAAATACAATAATGAAAGTACTATTACATAAAGAAATACCAGATAGAACTATTATAGATACTTAGAGATGAGCTATGCCTCTTTCATTTCCTGTATTTCACTGTACAAGTAGATATAGTACTATTTCTTCCATTATGAATTGAAATATTCTTAAATTTGTTGAAGAATTTCAATAAAGCCAATGAAAAGAATTATTAATCCCCTTGAATAGTAGTGGGAAATGCACTGTAATTGGTAGGCTTCATATCAGAATTCTTGGAATTTCTCCAACTGCATTAGCAATTGGTCATCTTAATTACATGGTCCATTAGCTGAAATCTGCATTACAAAACTCCCAAGCACAATTCTTGCCAACTCTGATCCATTCATTGTAAGGTCAAAGTTGCCTTGCTCATTGCAAAATGAAACTAGATATATTAAGTTAAAGTATTTTGAGCTCATTAAATATACAACCTCAAGTTAGTCACCATATCACATACAGAAAATAACTACAGTTCTCGAGACAATGCCTCCAATACTTCCAGCTTTTTATGATGTAAGGTAGTTCTGCAAAAGATATGGGCATATTCAAAAAAATTTAAAAGAGAATATCCATCTTTGAGCTTCTACTGCCTGTGACTTATAGATATAGTTACTTACAATATTGACACAAATGTCTCAGTCTAACTGATAATAACCATTAGCATATTTGCTAAAAAAAAAAAAAGGAGATTCACTTATCGCTGCCAGCAAGGATTGCTTCAGTCCAGAGGTATCCATGGAACTGTAACCAAAGCCACCTTGCAATGTTTGTTTTAGCACAGTCCCAATTAAAAAGTATTCAGACAACCAACTAAAATTGAATAAATCTATTCAGTATTCATTCCCTCACTTGCTAAGATATTAACTTCTATTTTTATCTGCAATGTACTCCATGCTGAAGTATTGTTATTAATAAAAGACACTCATTGTCTTCAAGATACTTATGACCTGGCCCATTTTATGCAAATGTTTCAAAAAGAGTATAGATTTATGAAAGAATGTCGTTTTCTATCATTTCTATCATTTCTCCATTTTTTTTCCAAAGGATGTAATGAAAAGCTCATTCCGATTCCTCACTAACATCCAAAAGCTATGTCTATACATTTCTTGGATCCCAACTATCTGATTTATCAAAATATTGAGGCTAACCTAGAATATAGCATATAATGAACTTAGGCTAGTATTGTTGTAACTTTAAATATTCTTTCAAATCATGTGTATGATAAGCCATTCTAGAATTTTGCCCAGTACTGAAGGCAGACTTATTGATTTACATTTCAGTCCCCAGTTTTGCTTCAATATAAGTGGAAACAAGAGATGCCTGTCTCTTGCCTTCTTGCATTATTTTGTTGTTTTTAGTTTCCCTGAATCTTTAGAAATTACATAAAATTTCAAGTGCACATACAAGTTCTTATAGTAGCTGAGCTCCAATTGTTCCAAGTTAGAAGAGCTGTTAAATTGTCTCTTACAGTCTTTTTCACTCAACCATGATTTCACACTATTGCTTATCCTAAACTCTCTCATTTAAAACCTATTCCTTTGGCATGAAAAAGAAATGGAGGTCTTTAACCACTTCTATTTTCCTATACATTACACCTGTGGACTTACTGTACAGTCATGCCTTAATCCTTTTCAAGTCTTGAACAACAAAAACAAACAAACAAAACCAGAAAAATGCCTTTCTATTGTCTATGTATTTTCTTATTGCAGATCTCAGCATTAATCTTACATCATATATTGTTCTGTTTCACTCTAATATATATCCTTATCTAAATATCATCCAGTCCATCTTTTCTACCAACTTATTTAAAATCATGTTTTATTAAATTACTATCTATGCCGCCAAACCTTATCTCTAACCCTATCTTCCTCTTCCTCATTTTCTTTTGCATTTGGATCAGCTGCAATTGTAGAGTCTGATATTCCTTTTTGGAGGCTCCCGGCCTTCTTAACTCATCCTTCCTTTTAGAGGGTCAAGAAGTGGGATCAAATCTGTTATGGTGGAAGCTTAGAGACGATATGACTTAAGTCCAATCATCTTATACAAACCCGGCTGTCTGGAAATGGAAATAAAACAGTTTCCTGGAAGGAACTGTGTAGATAGGATGAGCTCTATGGAGTTCAATCTAGTTTCTAATCCTATTAGTCCCCGGGGAGATAGATAAAAGGACCATTAAAGTGGTAGAGATGTGTTCTGTGATTGTGATTGCACCCCAGTCTCTGACAGTGCCTACCTCCTTGTGGCCAACGAAGAAACTGCTAGTGTCAGGAGTTTCAGCTAAGGGACGCTTTGGTGGTAGCAATGATGAAGGGAACAAACCTGCACTCTGTGTTATTCTTAAACTAGCTGGGCGTTACACAGAGTTATTGAAATAGGTCGGAGGGAACAGGAGCAACCTTCTTCCACCCTGGAAGCTAAAAGATAAGTCAGAGGTGGCAGAGGTAGTGATTTTAAAGATACTCCAGAGAGCAGTGGGATGACGATCATCATTAAATACCAGGACCATCATGTACCAATACCTCTTGCTTTGTATTCATGACCCTAAACCAAAGTTAATCTGCTATCACAGGGAGTTAATACACTCGTTAATGGTGACTAAACAAAGCCTAAATTATTCAGGATAAGTTTGTTGTTCAAACAACAACAGGGAGAATTTTGTAGTGGCCACAGAGCATCCTCCTGCTTGTGAGGAATAATACTGTCATCATTTATTTCTGAGAGCTTCTTCTCTGCTGTCTGAAGTGAGGTTCAAGCTCAAAGAGAAGAGAATCTCAGTTAATATGGAGCAGATCAATGCATTCATTTAGCTAGTGAGCATTTATTAAGCATTGATTTAGAGTCTAGACCCTCACCATACATTTTTCCATTCATATAGTTGTTGAGAATGTATGACTTATGAGTATTTTGGGGGGGAGTCATTTATACCCAATCTTATGTTGTCTAGGAATTACTTCCCATTAAAGGATTTCAAGTCATCTTTTACAGCATTTTGAGCACATGTCTTATTACGACCCGCATTTCCACTTACTAATGATTGCAAACTTTAAAGTGACACAGCCTTTCTGAAAAGGCCCCCATGACTCTCATATTAAAAACCACTTTTCTTTTGTTTTAAAAGTTAATTTAACAGTGGGTTCCATCATTCTACCTTCTCACTGTGTAAACATGAATAGAAATTTCAGAAGCTATCTGAAAATTTGAAGTTTTAGGAAAAGAAATGAACATTATTTGAGCATTTGCTATGTTCTAAGTACCTGTGTTTTGCATTTTCATGTTAACATATTTAATCTTTCAGGATTTCCTGGTGGCTCAGATGGTAAAGCGTGTGCCTGCAAGGCGGAAGACCTGGGTTCAATCTCCAGGTCAGGAAGATCCCCTGGAGAAGTAAATGGCAACCCACTCCAGTACTCTTGCCTGGAAAATCCTATAGACAGAGGAGCCTGGTAGGCTACAGCCCATAGGGTCGCTAGAAGTCGGACACGACTGAGTGACTTCATTTTCACATGGTAAAGAATCTGCCTGCAATGCAGCAGACTCGGGTTCGATCCCTGAGTCAGGTAGATTCACTGGAGATGGGCTTGGCAACCCACTCCAGTATTCTTATCTGGAGAATCCCATGCAAAGAGGAGCCTAGTGGGCTACAGTCCACAGGGTTGCAAAGAGTCGAACATGACTGAAGCAACTGAGCATGCTCACACATCTCAAATTTTACATTTTGAGCATACTGATTCGCACTGAGTTTAAAAGGCAGGACCAGAGCTCTGTGGCTGTCTCCACACACTGTTGAGCCTTGACCCTGCTCTGGCCTGCCTAGGTGATGGTTTGAGATTGGCATCCTCCCATACTCCTCTTCTTGTCTGGCTACACTGCTGTTTCACCACTGTGACAAAACACTCATTTTCTTCCCTTTTATTTTCATCCACAGTGGACTCTTTGTTTAAAAATAGAGAAGGATGGTACAGAGTTACTTGGTTTTCTTCACTACAGATCTGGTTCTATCTATCTACCTTCCCCCCTGCCTTTCTAACTAACATAGCTACACCCTATGGGAAGTTTCTGTTTTTGCCTTCTTGACCAAAACTTAGTTCTTCTCATCATTCACCACCATCTTGGCATTTTCACTTTTTTTTAATTCACCATCATCTTAACAAATCTCTATTATATTCTTCTTAGAAATACGTATTATATTAAAAATTGTTGAAGGAATTAGTTGAAAGGTTTTCAATCAGTCAGGGCATAAACCTTAACTTTCAACTACCTGTTTTTAAGTTAGGTCCACAGCATTCAACTCCTCTCTCTTTTAAAATCTCTCTTTGAGTCTTATCTTCCCCCATTTCCAAACATGCTTCACTTCCACCTTGACCCCTTCTTTTTTTATAAATGTGGGTAATTTATCTCCGCCAATCTATAGCATCCCACAGTCATCATTTATACTGTCTTCTAAGTTGACAAAAGGACAGCAAATAAGAGCCTCCCATCTGTTATCTTGATCCATCCTCCTTAAAAAGTGATGATAAAATTATTGCATCACATTTTTTCCTATTATATATTTAACACTTTTCAAATGCCTTTTATTTGTGAGACTTCACATAAAGTATTAGGAAGATATTATAGAAAGAACTAATAGGCAATCACTAAAAAATTACTCCACCTATGAAAGAATTTACAGATAAATGTAGAATCGGGAGAATGGGGTATAGAGGACATAAATTCTGATGATACAAATAGGTAACAAGGATTTGAAAGACTGGACATGAAAATTCAAATAAGACACCAAGGGCTCCAAATAAAATCTGGTCAGTAAACTTGCCCCCATTCTAGGCAGGTATAATTTTTGAGGTCTTAGGCTCAAAGAGGATGCCTAATACAAGGAGGGACTTCCCAGATGGCTCAGTGGTAAAAATTCCATATGCCAAGCAGGAGAGCAGTAGACATGGGTTTGATCCTTGGGCCAGGAAGATCCCCTGGAGAAGGAAATGACACCCCACTGCAGCATTCTTGCCTGAGAAATCCCATGGACAGACGAGCCTGGAGGACCTCAGTCTATGAGTCAGACAAGACATAGCGACTAAACGACAGTAATGAAGGAGACAGCCCTGAGTGTCACATTATCAGTCTTACCTATAAGGTGTTCCTTGCATCCCACCACAGTGCCCAGCACAGTCTTACTTGGCTTCACAATCATGCTTTACTCCCAACTGTGTCCAGCCCCACTATTCAATGCCCCTTTCACAATTATCCCATCCTTACTACTTCCTCCATTTTTTGTCCTCTTATCAGGTAATTCCCAATGTTTTCTATAAAAGTACTTTTTACAGATTTCTCCCATCCAGACATTGAATTTCCATTTTGAAAAGGTCTGGATAAAAATCTCTTGATATACATGTAAGTTGCAGTTCATTCTAGGTGGGAAAGGAAAACATCTTGCAATATTGTAAGCCATGATCCACAGGGGGAGAATTTATGTTTCAATAAAATATATACAGCCAGTCATCTTTTCCCACATTATCCTTTCTCTTCCTAAACCCCATGCTTAATGAGAAAGAATAACGAAAAAAGTGCCTCTTCTATTTCCAGTTCCTTTCCTTAATTCCAGAAGTAGCAGATATAACATAGACTTTAATCTCTAGTATCTTTTGAGCCCTTACTCTTCCCTACCACTTCTATATGTTATTGTACTCATTCAATAAGTATTTAAACAACTCTTTGATAGCTTCTGCAGATACAGAATATAAAAGATCATCTCAGTGACCCTGAGTCAAGTGGGAAAGGCCTTGAAGTATGATGACTGACATGGATAATGCTGTCCATAGGGTGCTATAAAAACCCAGAGAACAGGCATCTATTTCTCAACTCTGTGGTGGAAGATGTGAGTGGAGGAAGCAGATACAGAAAAGGCCTCTAAGAGTGCATAAGACTTGAGCTACCACTATTGCAATCAGTAGGGCTATCACCCATCAAAATGTTTAAACTGGAAGCCAAGGACTCAGCCACTCCGACTTATTCCTCAACTTTTCCCTCAATGAGTTCTATGGATGCTGCCTCTTGTCTCCATAAGATCATTCAAATTTTTCCAATTGTTTCCCTACCTTTCTCCAGAATCTTAAAATAGCCTGCTAGTTGCAGAATCATTTCCCTCCAATCTTTTACCCACTCTTTATTATTGGTTTTACTTTCCTAAAATTCAAGACCTAAAACTCCTCAGTTTTAGGGTTCAATCCTTGGGTTGGGAAGATCTGGAGAAGGAAATGGCAACCCACTCCCGTATTCTTGCCTGGAGAATCCCATGGACAGAGGAGCCTGATAGGCTACAGTCCATGGGGTTGCAAAGAGTCGAACATGACTGAGTGACTTCAAAACTCCTCAGTGGTTGCCAAAAGCTCTGTTGATAAAATAGAAACCCTTCAATATGCCTCAATTTGTTCCTTTGAAGGCACACAGTACGATGATTAAGAACATGGAGCCTAGAGCTTCAGTTCAAATTCTGTCATCTAACAGCTGAGGGTCTCAGGCAAGCACACAATCTCTTTAAGCCTCCAAATTCTCATGGGGATATCTAAAATGGGGATATCTCTTCATATGATTACAGAGAAGACTAAATAAGGTAAATGCTCCAATGTTCTTAGAATACTGTCTGGCACATAGTAATAGAAAACAACGTATGTGTGCTCAGCAGTGTCCAACTCTTTGCAGCTCCATGGACTGCTGCCCACAGGCTCGTCTGTCTATGGAATTTTCCAGGCAAGAATACTGGAGTGGGTTGCCATTCCCTTCTCCAATAGAAAACAATGCTAGCTGTACTTATTATCTCTCCAATACCAACTTCCCTGTTAATTCCCTTTCTATGCACAATTGAGCGACTTCCCTTTCACTTTTCACTTTCACACATTGGAGAAATGGGGTCACACAGAGTCGGACACGACTGAAGTGACTTAGCAGCAGCAGCAGCATGCTTGTATGTGACAAATCTCCTTTTCTGTTACTCTTAGTCACCATATTTCCTCATCTTTGTATTTTTCACATGCTTCTTTCTCTACCTGGACCTCCTTTCCAAGCCTTCTCAAAACTTATACCAGCTTCCTCAGCGTGGAGTTAAAATTCTTTTCCTGTTGGTTTCCACCACTCTCTCACACACTTTATCCTACTACTAACTACTCTGTTCTCTTTTGTTGTTTTATGAATTCCTTAAGGGCTTATTCCTCTAATAGCTGACACTTTCAGTGGCTTATTTAGGTATAGTAGTTTGGGGGAGCAATCAATCTAATTTTCAATTGCATATACAAATTGATCTGACCAGGAACTACATTATTATTATAATTTCTAGAATAGTCAAGCTTTATAAACTGTGCTTTTTAAAACATTTCTTTATGTCAGGGTCTGTGTCTCATTCACTTTTACTTCCACTGCTCCTTGCTAGCAACTAAAAGAGTATCTTCTATAGAGTAAATATTCAGATGTGTTAATTAAGTGTAAAGGAAGCAAAATAACTTTAAATTACACAACTCTAAGAGTCTATCTGTGTAAATGAAGCACGGAAAAATAAATTTGGGATCCACTTTACTTTGCTACAAATGAATGCCACTGGGTCTTATGTCTTTAATCTTGAAGATTTATATTATTTTAAAATGAACAACAGAAAAAAAGTAATGGATACAGCATTTAAAGAGAAATTTTGAAAGGAAGAAAATCTGAGGATTAATGTCCTTAATATTCATTCCTGACAGCCTATGTTCAAGCTTAGGTTGTCTGGTCAACATTTGGGGCTGACTCGTAGTTTCCAAATCATGGTGTGTCATGTTCTAAGTCAATTCCCTAGAAGAGATTTAGGGATAACTTTTCCACAGGTTTTCTCAATTAAAGATGCATCTAGCTCTTTGCCCACATCACCCACATCTGCTCATAAAAAATGAATAATGGAACACACATGTGCTGACTTGCGATTCATTTCAGTCTTTTGCAGGTGCAAATGCAAGTTTTAAGGTGCAAAGTGGAGCCACAAACGCTGTGGGTTTGTCCAGCTGAAATTCTAGGCTTTAATCACATCTAAATAACTCCTCAGGTGATGCAATCACAGGATTTTGCCCACAAAAGGGGTGTAATAAATATTGTAGATTGAACTGGTGTGTATTAACAGATGAGGCTACATTATTTACAGAAAATGAAACCCAGCTAATTTTCACCAATCTGGCTTTTGCTAAAGCATTCTTTTCATATATTAACCCCAAATTCACCTTGAGTTGGTTTCAAAGCAACTTTAACCAGATATAATAGAAAATAAAATACTTTGATTTGTATACATAACCTTTTCAGGGATGTACATTGACAGATAACTCCAATCTACTGTAATTACTACATATCCTTGCAGCTACAGTAGTTCTAGCAGACAAACTAAGTCAACACTATGTTACAAAAAGTAATAGAGAAGCTCACTGGGGCAGATAATCCTGAACAGCAGACAATCCCCAAATCATTTCTTTTCAGCTTGGATATGCCTTTAAGAATTTGTTTTTCAGCAGCCATCCATTCCTAATTTCATTTTCCTCAGGTTAAAGTTGTGTGATAATACACCTTACTGCTGATTAAGTTGTCACCTGCCTTTCATTAGTCAATACATACAAGAGAGTGTCCCTTGCCAGGGAAGATGATGTAGGTAACAGAATCATTTGAAGATGGAGAGTAGAGTTTTCTTTTCCGAGGGAAATATCTCCATAGCCACCCTCTGTGGCCAGATATCCATGAAGTTTATTAAACATGGTATGCTCTGCAGTTTCTTATGCCTAGCTGTACTTTAATTGCTATTTTGTTTGAGCAAGGAGGATACCATTTACTCTACAACTTCCTTGTTTCTTTATTAACTACAGAAACCTAGGTTATAAAGAACACACACTTTCGTTTCAATACTGTAAATGTAAGATTGCATCATAACAATGGGAATGTGTGCATGGCCAGTTGATCAGTCCAATCCTTTGTGACCCCATGGATTTAGCCCACCAGGCTCCTCTGTCCATGGAATTTTCCAGGCAAGAATACTGGAATAGGTTGCCATTTCTTCCTCCAGGGGATCCTCCCAACTCAGAGATTGAACCTGCCTTTCCTGCATTAGCAAGCAGATTCTTTACCACTGAGCCACCTGAGAAGCCCTAACAATAGGAATATATTATTTTTAAAACAGCAGATATGAACATAATCATTATCCAGGGGAATATAAGAAAGGAGAATTTTCCAAGGAGCTTTGTTTTGAAAAATACAGTGATACTGGGAAAGAGTTCAAAAGTCAGGGAAAGAGAGAAAGGAGATTTCCCTGTTGGTTTCATGCTTAAATATATTTATCTCCTCTCATAAACCCTGAGGCAGAGAAAAATGAAAATTAAGCTCTGCTTTACACTTTACTTCTGTTACAACACTTTTTGACCCAACCCTTCTTGCTCTGTTTGTCCAAATCCTGCCCATTTTTCAAAGTACAGCTCAAATCCTACTTCTCTTGTAAAGCATTCCCTGACCATTTCATCTGGAAGCAATCTTTCCTTCTTTTAAACTTCCACGTGACTTATTTTCCATACCACTCATTTAGTACCTATTATTTACTGACTAGTAGAGATGTAATGTTTTCAGAATTGTTGCAGCCATTGTAGAGACTTTTTTATCCTTTTGTATACAAAGTAAATTTGTATTTTTAAAAGCAAGATAAGACTATATGTCTTTATTGTTCTTCATAGATCTGAAATTTAGTTTGTTAAATTATAGACTACATCATGATAACAATACATATTCACATATGTATGTATGATTAGATGTGTATATATGTATATGTGTATATGGTGGTTTAGTCACTAAGTGGTGTCCAACTCTTTTGATCCCCATGAACTATATAGCCTGCCAGGCTCCTCTGTCCTTGGGACTTTCCAGGCAAGAATATTGGAGTGGGTTGCCATTTCCTTCTCCAAGGGTTCTTCCTGACTCAGGGATTAAAACCGGGTCTCCTGCATTGCAGGCAGATCCTTTACCAACCAAGCCATCAGGGAAGCCCATATCAGTTCAGTTCAGTTCAGTTGCTCAGTCATGTCCGACTCTGCAACCCCATGAATCACAGCACGCCAGGCCTCCCTGTCCATCACCAACTCCCAAAGTTCACTCAAACTCACTTCCATCGAGTAGGTGATGCCATCCAGCCATCTCATCCTCGGTCATCCCCTTCTCCTCCTGCCCCCAATCCCTCCCAGCATCAGAGTCTTTCCCAGTGAGTCAACTCTTCTCATGAGGTGGCCAAAGTACTGGAGTTTCAGCTTTAGCATCATTCCTTCCAAAGAAATCCCAGGGCTGATCTCCTTTAGAATGGACCAGTTGGATCTCCTTGCAGTCCAAGGGACTCTCAAGGATCTTCTCCGACACCACAATTCAAAAGCATCAATTCTTCGGTGCTCAGCTTTCTTCACAGTCCAACTCACATCCATACATGACCACAGGAAAAACCATAGCCTTGACTAGATGGACCTTTGTTATACATGTACATAAAAACTTGTTTTTCTTATATGAATATCCTGTTGTAAAACTGAAATAATACTTATTCAGGAGCTTATTAAAATACATCAATAACTTTTAACAATTACAAATTTATTGAATTTATGCTATTTTCCCACTTCGATGATAGATGAAGACTGATAAGCACAGTATGTCTTTGCATTTTCCATCTTTGATGAAATTTTTACAAAGGGGAAAAATACATATACTTAGGCTAATACAAAATTAGATTTTATTTCTGAAGTTAAGATCCTCTTCTTTTTGTTCAGTAGATAAAAGACATCAGTTTCACTTTTCTGAAGGAAAAAATATGTGTACACAAAAAATACTGGGTAACTAGCTAACAGTCTTAGATTCTAGTCTAGCATCACCATCAACTACCTGTAAGAATTAACCTCTCTGTCCCTTTGTTTCCTCAGTTGGTGATGAGATAGACACCAATTCAATTAATAGTATTATTCTCATTTCAAATTTCAAAATCCATGTATGATTTTGTTCATATAAAAATTCAATTCCAGTGAATTCTAAAAACATAAATATCATTAGTTTCTATAGTTATGTAATCTACTGTAATCCAGGCAAAATTTTCCATTTCCAGAAGCTGATAAAGTTGAAGTGATTAAAATAAAATTATAGGAATATTATCTATATCTACATTACCTTTTTATAAGTGTAACTATTTCCTGAATTGGCATCATGCTAAAGATGATGGAAATCATTTAAGGCAGACAAGCAGAAAAAGGTCTTTTAAAGTCCCTGTCTCTGTGCTGGGTATATCCTTAGAAAAATTCCATGTTTATTCTGGACTAGTGAATGTGTGCATGCATGCTAAGTTACTTCAGTCATGTTCGACTCTGTGACACTATGGACTATACCCCGCCAGTCTCCTCAGTCCATGGGATTTTCCAGGCAGGAATACTGGAGAGGGTTGCCATGCCCTTCTCTAGATGACTAATGAACACTCTACTGTTTTTAACGTGCCCTTTCAACATCCAACACTGAGTGTACTGCTCTCTGCGCAATCCTGCCAAACACAATCATGCTTATACCACTGCTGTTCTATGCTTCTGGATTGTGTCTCCAACATCTCCTAGAAAGGGCTTTGAATTCCAAAGATATTTGTGAAAACATGTTATGAAATAAGTGGATTTCCCTGGTAGCTGAGCTGGTAAAGAATCTGTCTGCAGTGTAGGAGACCCCAAGTTGATTCCTGGATCCAGAAGATCCCCTGGAGAAAGGATAGGCTACCCACACCAGTAGTCATGGGCTTCCTCGGTGGCTTAAACAGTAAAAGAATCCTCCTGCAATGCAGGAAACCTGAGTTCGATCCCCGGGTTGGGAAGATCACCTGAAGGATGGCATGGCAATCCACTTCAGAATTCTTGCCTGGAGAATCCCCATGAACAGAGGAGCCTGGTGGGCGACAGTCCATGGAGCAGCCTAGAATCTGACATGACTGAGCAACTGAACACAGCACACCGCATGAAACAAATAGATGGCAAGAAGAAAGCTCCATGCCTGTATCAAAAGTTCAGCTCACAACAAAGAAGTCTTCAAACTCTTTTTTTTTTTTTTACATTTCTTGTCAAAATAACAGTGACTTATGAAAAGTGAATTGATTGTTAAATTAGTAATATTGTTTTTTGTTTTATTGCCTACTAATCATCTGAAACTATAGATTATTTCCAGTGAAAAAAAAACCTAGAGTGAGGGTCTAATCTAGATGAACACTCCAAGAATATGCATATATTAAATATAATTCATATGTAAATATATACATGTATGCATATAGATATAAATATATGTATATTCTTGCAGTAATGTATAATAGAATTTACAACATCATATATTCTGTTCTTAGAATTTTAAGTATATATATGTACTTAAATACATATACACAAGTATATATAAAGTATACATATATATATATTATACAGTCTAGGAATTCTCCACCCAGAACACTGGAATGGGTAGCCATTCCCTTCTCCAGCGGATCTTCTTGACCCAGGAATCGAACCAGAGTCTCCTGCATTGCAGACAGATTCTTTATCAGCTGAGCTACCATGGAAGCCCATATATTATATATAATTCATACATAAACACATACATACATATGCACACAGATACACGTATATTCTTAGAGTAAAATATAATAGAATTTATTACATTATACATCCTGTTTTTAGAATTTTAAGTGTATATATATATATATATGCATGCTAAGTAGCTTGCTTTAGTCATGTCTGACTCTTTGCGACCCTCTAGACTGTAGCCCACCAGGCTCGTCTGTCCATGGGATTCTTCAGGCAAGAGTACTGGAATGTGTTGCCATTTCCTCCTCCAGGGGCTCTTCCCTACCCAGGGATCAAAACCTCATCTCCTTTATTGGCAGGTGGATTCTTTGTCACTGAACCACCAGGGAAGTCTATGTGTGTATATATATATATATATATACACACACACACACACACAGACAGTTTCAGGCTTAAGATGATTCAACTGACAATTTTTCAACTAGTATGGTACAAAAGCAACATACATTCATTAGAAACCATAATTCAAATTATGGTCTTTTCTCAGCTGGTATGTCATATGACACTCTCTTCTAGTGCTGCAACAGAGAACCTCAGTTCCCATCGAGCCAGGAGCTCAGAAAGGTAAAAAAGTAATACATTTAAAAACATTCTATACCCATACAACTGCACTATTTTTCACTTTCAGTACACCATTCAATAAATTACATGAGATATTCAACACTTTATTATAAAATAGGTATTATGTTAACATGATTTTGTTCAACCATAGGCTAATGTAAGTGTTCTGAGCACATTTAAGGTAGGTTTGGCTAAGCTATTAATTGTGATATGAGGTAGGTTGAAATAAAGTGAAAGTGAAAGTCACTCATTTGTGTCCAGCTCTTTGCAACCCCATGCACTATACAGTCTGTGGAATTCTCCAGATCAGAATGCTGGAGTGGGTAGTCTTTCCCTTCTCCAGGGGATCATGCCTAACCCAGGGGTCTATCCCAGATCTCCTGCATTGCTGGTGGATTCTTTACCAGCTGAACCACAAGGGAAGCCCAAGAATACTGGAATGGGTAGCCTATCCCTTCTCCAGGAGATCTTCCTGACCCAGGAATCGAACTGGGGTCTCCTGCATTTCAGGCAGATTCTTTACCAACTGAGCTATCAGGGAAACCCTGATAATTAATTATGTTGTTCAGTAGGTCAGATGTATTAAATCCATTTTCAACTTACAATATTTTCAAGTTAACAATCAGTCTATTAGGACATAACCCCATCCTAACTCAAGGAAAATCTCTCTCTTTGTGTGCCTGTGTGTGTGTGTGTGTGTGTGTGTGTGTGTGTGTGTGTGTGTAGAGAGAAAGAGAGAGAGCAGACAACCAGATATACATATACTTGGGCAAACTGATTGCAAAGAGTCGGTCACGACTTAAATTGATTTTAAACAGAATGCCAATAAGCCTCATGGATATGGTAATTTAGAGGCTAAGACCTAACTCACAAACCCTCCAAAATGAAGGTGTTCAGGCTATTGAGAAACCAAGCTCCTCTCTTAGCTACCCAGGCACTGCATTGAACAGAGAAGGAATGTAAAAGGAAAATCTAGTTCAGAGCCAGACTTGATCCAGAAAGTGACTTGATCCGAGATAAAGCTTCTCGGATGGTCCCCCAGCACAAACTCAAGAATCTTGGGAATTTTAGGAAGTGAGAGAATTTGAAAATTTACAAATGCAAGGTTTGATAAGAAACCAGGAGCAAATAATTATTCTGTTTTTCACAAATTTCATTAATGAATGTTTTATTTATTGCAAGGACTATACGAGTAAAACAAAGAAGTTCAATACTTAGTACATGAAAACAGAGGGTACTTCTGAGCAAGCTATCCCAGATGGCTTTGGGGCCAGAAAAGTAGCTCATTTTTTACTTAATGTTGGTTGTGAGCAGACAAGAGAGATGCTATAGATAGGAGGTGGGAAAAAAACACTGTGAGAGGGCCCCCAATCCCACAGAAACTAGAAAGAAGATGGGGTGCTGTGTTACAATCTATTTTTGTGATGCTTTGTACTAACCCAAGAGATTACGAAAACTGAGGAAATAGAGTTATCATGTAAAAGTCTTTGTATTCCATACCTCAACAGAGCCAATTGCAGGTTATAAAAAGGTTGTGTAACAAAACGTAAATTGCTCATCTTAAAATGTGTTTTTGTTTTACATTTTTTGGGGAAAATTCATTATATAGCATTTTAAGTGTTTGCTTAACCAAAAGCCAGTTTGTACTATTCTTGTATCCTAATATTCAAGACCTTCAAATTGTTGCCTACTGTTAATATTAGTTATTTTTAGATGTACTGATATTTTCACTGGAGCTGGATAACAAGTATCTTTGAAGGGAAAAGGAACACGTCTTGCATTTATTTTATTCCCTCTTGGTGTGTAACAGAACCTGGAGCACAGGTTTGATATATGGAGGTGCACACACAGCAGGGCATTCACTTGAACGCACGCATTAACTATGTCTCATCTACCAATGAGAAATATAAGACAACAGCTGAGATTGCTGCCATTAATCTTAAGTAAGATTTATTATGGTGTCAAATTAGATTCTAAATTTCGATTCTCTAAGAAATTGGAAAAATGAGTGAGAAATCACCTCAAAGGG
The DNA here is from genome assembly GCF_042477335.2 of Ovis canadensis. Taxonomy (NCBI): domain Eukaryota; kingdom Metazoa; phylum Chordata; class Mammalia; order Artiodactyla; family Bovidae; genus Ovis; species Ovis canadensis. The sequence continues at coordinate 64,823,815 of NC_091253.1, forward strand.
TATTTTTGTTCTATTTTATGATATATATTTCCTTCACAGTAGTCTTCTTGTTGACCTTTGCTAAGCCTGTATCGTCCAGAGTTAACAGACACTCATTTATTGTTATAGTAAGATCTAGAAAATTTGTTTTTTCATCAGCACTTTTCCTGGCTGTAACTGACATGAACTGGAAGAAGGGAAAGGGGGCAAAATAATTTAAGAAAAAGGAGAGAAAATGTCTTACACAGAGAAAAGTAGCAGGGTGGCTGTAAACGTCTATACACCAAAGGGGACATACCCAAAACTGGCACCAACTCCCAAACCTTCCTCACAGGCAAGGTTTAGCATATTCGATTGTTGTTTGTCAGTCTTATTCATTTTTTTAATTGCAATTCAGTAAGTAAATGGGAATTCAAAAAAGTAATTTCCTACCCTTTGGTGCCATCATGTGGCCAAATTGATTAAGTACCAAGAAAAGTAGATCTTCAGGGTAACCCAAGGTTTTGATATTTTCTTTTCATTCAAAATGTAATTACCCAGAGAATGAAAGTTTATTTCAGAAAGAAATACAATTACCTTTACTATAATTGAAATCTTCCAACCAACAAATCATAGCTCACATGTCTACCTAGGTAGTTCATTGAGCGGAATAAAAATGTACCTTAAATTTTTAAGCAACTGTGAAATTATAGCTGTGAATTTGGAATTAATATAATATTCATGTTTTGAAGTTACATAGCCATGACCTAAAGTTTTTAGAGTGTTTTAAACCAATCATAGTAATACCTTATATTCATTTATTTATTTGTACTCTATGGTATCATAGGTAGTGTGTGGGGTAGCATGATAAAGTACCTCAGAGGTCTCCAACAAGATATTATGATATTACAAGAAAAGAATATGCTATTTTAAGAATAAGACAAATGAAGGAATATGGCAAAGCAATGCTTTTGAAAGTATATCTAATGACTATCTGAAAATTTCATACCCAGATGAATCACTCACAGGTGATCCAGTATTTGAAATCATTACCACAAGTACATCTAAAATATTACAAAAGATGTTTTATTAAAAGTCTCATCCAATTATATCTTGTTCTACTATTTGTATATCTGTACTATTTGTTACATCCATGTTATTATCCCTGTTTCATATTATATCATGTCTTAGCTTTATTTTGGGCTTCCCAGGTGATGTTAGTGGTAAAGAACCTGCCTGCCAATGCAGGAGACACAAGAAACGTGGGTTCCATCTCTGGGTCAGGAAGATCCCCTGGAGAAGGAAACAGCAGCCCACTCCTGTACTCTTGCCTGAAGAATCTCATGGATAGAGGAGCCTGGCAGGCTACAGTCCACAGGGTCACAAAGAGTTGGACACGACTGAAGCGACTTAGCATGCACACAGCCTTATTTTACAAATACATCAATGGGGGTACAAAATGTTCATTATTCACCTGTTTTCTCAATCCAAATAATTTTGTGTGTGAATTGTTAAAGTTTTTTCATATAATGAAAATATGGTCCCTAAATGATGCCTGATAATGCCTAAATCTGATTTACTCCTATTGGTCCTCAAAATTTCATCCTCTTTACTCTCGTTTTGGATTCACAGATTTCAAGCATAAGGTATGGATTCTCTGTCTAAGGGATGGAAAATTTCACTATACATATGTCTTGCTTAGCTCAGCTTTTCTTTTTTACTAGAAAAGCCACAGACAGAGAAAAAATAAAACTGCTGAACTGGCTTTTACCCGCTGTTGTTCTTAGAGTGTCCTCTTCCCATCTTGTTCATACCTAGCACTTTATACAGTATTTCCATATTTTCAGAATTACCATCATATTTTCAGAAACACCGTCATCAACTTCAGTTGTAATAAAAAGCAGCCTGAATTGCTTGCTTTTCTCTCTCTTGTCTCAGAGACAGATATTATGTGTGGAAATGTAATAATCTGTTCTCATTCAAAGTCAGTGGTGATCTCCTTTTGTGACCCAGCCTCCAGCATTCTTTCAGTAAAATCACAGTGCTAATCCCATCTTGGCTTTGGGCATATGTTGCCCTCATTTGGCCCCTGTAACGTTGTTCAGGATGGATCATTATCTTTCACATTATCCAAAGGATGAAGAGAAGTTAAATCTCCCTCCACTGTAATAGTATCAAAGACCCCTTTCATTGGCAAGAGTTACCAAAAAAGACATAGTCTCTGCCCTGATAAAACTCTCCAAGGCCCCCAGTCTGAGGGAGGAAGCTTGGGAGCTGTTGTCATTGTATATGAAAAGGAGTGCTCTCATCACCTATAGCCTCCTTGGGGCAGGACAAGACTATTCCTATGTCAGACACTATACAATGTTCAAATATTTAAATGCCATCTCATCATAATTCTATTCCTCTCTCATGCTGAGATGGTTTCTTTCTGTTCCAAGGACATTATCTCTTGCTTTTCCTTTCTTATGTACTTTTGGGGAAGGGAAAGAAATTTGGGAGGAATGAGGATCTGATTTAGTTGGGGTCTAAGGAAAGAGTAATTATAACAAAAAGTATTTAATGCATAAAATTAATTATTCAGGTTTATAGAGGGAACAGTGAAGCAACTCCAGAGATTGTCAATAGCAAGAAGCCACTACTAATGTAAATGGAAGAGACAAACGGGTGAGACGGTGTAGGAGAAACCCAAGGGATGCTGCCACCTGGGAGAACGTAGAACCGTGTCACTCCTTTCCACAAGGATCTGGCGCCACTTATGCTCCAGACATGTATGTACACCTGGGACGTTTTATCCCTTTCTTCTCCCTTTCTGCTGCCTTCTGATTTCTGGCTAAAGTGCAAACTTACCATAACCCTTCTCAACAGGGAGCTTGAGATCCACACCTTATGTGAGTCAGCCTTCCTGACACAGAGAGCAGAACAGAACTGGGAAGAATGGGTCTGGATCAAACCCTAGGCAAGTAGGAGAAATCCTGTCATTGGGTATTTGTTGGAAGGCAAATGAAAACTGAAAAGCTATGATCCTAGCACATACCTCCCCTAGTTCACAATGCTCCCATATTGTGTTAGCCATTATTGTATTAGAACAATGCATGGCTGGTGTTTCTATCAAAAGAGTCTTTTATTACAAAAAATGAAACATATTTTTTTTATTTCTTTGACATGTTGCAATTAAGAATAATATATAATTTACTAATATTAATTTCCCTTTTTAAAAGATAAATTATTCTTTCTCTCCACTTAAATGGAGTTACTGTGAAAATAATTTTCAACTAAATTAGCTTTCCATTTTATTACCTACTACTTGTAATGAAAACACATCTTCCAGCAGTGATGAAAGCATAATTTCTAATGGTCAGCAAACAGAGTTTTCATTTTTTAATAAATTGGGGAGAGTCAAAAGCAACATCATAACTCTGAGGTAGTTTTATTTCAACTGAATGTATTTTTAGATGGCATTATTCAACAACTTTTGCCCCACTAACAATCACACTTTAATTTTATTATGTTTAATTAATAAATTTAGTAAATGTTTAGTCTAAGAAAAAAATCCATATTTGTGGTGCACTGTTTCTATGTTAACTAATTGTATAAAATGTTCTATTTCTACCATCAAAATAATCACCAATTTTTACTACTATCTTTTGATGGACTGATACCTCACATTAGGCATTGTAAAATACATACCTAACTTACAAACATGTATTCTAAATAGAACCAGCTTCAATTTCCTATTGCAATTTTTGTGGGATTTTTTGCATATCTATGAAGTTTAAACTTAATATAAAGATTCAATTATTTTGCTAGTAATCTCTTTAATTTTCCCTCTAGACTATAAATTCATTAAATAGAAACAACAATCAAATTGTTTGCTTCTACTTTCACAGAATAAATGAACCATTTTTCCTTTTAGCATGAAAAATCTGTAATATGAGTTCTCTATTATATTCATTCTCCAATATGTTACTCTGTATGTCATACTCCCATATTCTAAACCTAAATTGTTTTTAACCTAATTTGAGGATAGTTAAGGAAGTGTATTATGCTCTATTCTGACAATATCATGGCAGTTAACATTGAAAGTTATAATAGGCAAATATTCTCTGAATAGGCAAATTGTATTCTCTGACCTCAATATGGATCACAATAAACTGTGGAAAATTCTGAAAGAGATGGGAATACCAACCACCTGACCTGCCTCTGAGAAACCTGTAATACAGTTCAGGAAGCAACAGTTAGAACTGGACATGGAACAACAGACTGGTTCCAAATAGGAAAAGGAGTATGTCAAGGCTGTATATTGTCATCCTGCTTATTCAACTTATATGCAGAGTACATCATGAGAAATGCTGGGCTGGAGGAAGCACAAGCTGGAATCTAGATTGCAGGGAGAAATATCAATAACCTTAGATATGCAGATGACACGACCCTTATGGCAGAAAGTGAAGAAGAACTAAAGAGCCTCTTGATGAAAGTGAAAGAGGAGAGTGAAAAAGTTGGCTTGAAGCTCAACATTCAGAAAACTAAGATCATGGCATCTGGCCCCATCACTTCATGGCAAATAGATGGGGAAACAGTAGGAACAGTGGCTGACTTTTTTTTTTTCTGGGCTCCAAAATCACTACAGATGATGATTGCAGCCATGAAATTAAAAGACGTTTGCTCCTTGGAAGGAAAGTTATGACCAACCTAGACATCATATTAAAAAGCAGAGACATTACTTTGTCAACATAGGTCTGTCTAGTCAAGGCTATGGTTTTTCCAGTGGTCATTTATGGATGTGAAAGTTGGACTATAAAAAAAGCTGATTGCCAAAGAATTGATGCTTTTGAAGTGTGGTGTTGGAGAAGACTCTTGAGAGTCCCTTACTGATGTTGAAGCTGAAACTCCAATACTTTGGCCATCTGATGCAAAGAGCTGACTCATTAGAAAAGACCCTGATGCTGGGAAAGATTGAAGGCAGGAGGAGAAGGGGACGACAGAGGATGAGATGGTTGGATGGCATCACTGACTCAATGGACATGGGTTTGGGTGGACTCCGGGAGTTGATGATGGACAGGGAGGCCTGGCGTGCTTCAGTTCATGGGGTCCCAAAGAGTCAGACACGACTGAGCAACTGAACTGAACTGAACTGACCTCAATGTACGGTAGTTAGGAAGCTGTCTCCCTCCCTTCTTTAGGTCATCATCATTTTCTTATCCCCAATAGGGCCTGTGCTTTTTTACAGAGCTTGTTCATTGTTACCTAACATCCCAGACGCTTTATAATTTTATTGTTACATCTTTGGTAATAACATAAACTTCAGTAATTGATAGGCTTCTCATGGACTTTAAAGAAATGAAATTTAGTCTTATTAAAATAGCATACAAAGGTCTTCATGATTCGGCTCCTATCTGCCTCATCTCCACTGTTCTCCTTTCACATTTTTACTAAAACCTTATCAATTTGTATACTGCCTTCAAATATGTCACATTAACTGTATTGATCCTGTGTTCCTTTTACTTGGAATGACTGTGTCTCTACTAATTCTTGTGGGTAACTTCTCATTCTTCAATGCATGTAAATTACCATTTCCTCTGGGAAGTTTTCTCTTTACAGTTAATTCATCCCTCCTTGGACTGCCAGACAGCATATGAAGATTACTCATTCATATATAAAGTTTTCCAGTGAACTGCTTAAAGGTACAGACCATGTGTTTATCATTGTGCCTGCCCTTAATAGGTGCTCAACAAACATTCTTACGAATTAAGAATGAAATTTGCTTTGTAAGCTCCTAAAACATACTTCACTTTAACTTTTAAAAATATACCACAAGCTAGATTTATTTTATAATGGTTTTTCATAAGTCTGATCTTGAAATTTTATTAAATAAGAGGTTACTGTTTCAGTAGTCTAGAAAAAATAAGTGAAATTACAAAGTTTCAGCAATTCAACATTAATGCCTAAGCCAGACGTAAGTTGACAGCCTTGATCCTAAGGAATTATATGCTGTTTTCCTCAGTTCAGTTCAGTTCAGTCACTCAGTCGTATCCGACTCTTTGCAACTCCATGGACTGCAGCATACCAGGCTTTCCTGTCCTTCACCAATTCCCGGAGCTTACTCAAACTCATCTCCATCAAGTCAGTAATGCCATCCAACCATCTCACCCTCTGTTGTGCCCTTTTCCTCCTGCCTTCAATCTTTCCCAGCATCAGGGTCTTTTCCAATGAGTCAACTCTTCACATCAGGTGGCCAAAGTATTGGAGCTTCAGCCTCAGCATCAGTCCTTCCAATGAATATTCAGGACTGATTTCCTTTAGGATTGCCTGGTTGAATCTCCTTCCAGTCCAAGAGACTCTTAAGAGTCTTCTCAAGCATCACGGTTCAGAGGTATCAATTCTTTGGCATTCAGCTTTCTTTACAGTCCAGTTCTCACAGCCATACATGATTACTGGAAAAAATATAGCTTTGACTAGATGGACCTTTGTTGGCAAAGTAATGTCTTTGCTTTTTAATATGATGTCTAGGTTGGACATAGCTTTTCTTCCAAGGAGCAAGTGTCTTAATTTCATGACTACAGTCACCATCTGCAGTTATTTTGGAGCCCCCTAAAAATAAAGTCTCTCACTGTTTCCACTGTTTCCCCATCTATTTGCCATGAAGTGATGGGACCGGATGCCATGATCTTCGTTTTCTGAATGTTGAGTTTTAAGCCAACTTTTTCACTCTCCTCTTTCACTTTCAAGAGGCTCTTTCTTCACTCTCTGCCATAAGTGTGGTATCATCTGCATATCTGAGGTTATTGATATTTCTCCCGGCAATCTTGATTCCAGCTTGTGCTTCCTCCAGCCCAGCATTTCTCATGATGTACTCTGCATATGAGCTGAATAAGCAGGGTGACAATATATAGCCTGATGTACTCCTTTTCCTATTTGGAACCAGTCTGTTGTTCCATGTCCAGTTCTAACTGTTGCTTCCTGACCTGCATACAGATTTCTCAAGAAGCAGGTCAGATGATCTGGTATTCCTATCTCTTTAAGAATTTTCCACAGTTTGTTGTGATCCACACAGTCAAAGGCTTTGCCATAGTCAATAGAACAGAAGTAGATGTTTTTTCTGGAGGGGGGGACACACTGCCAACTTACAGGATATTAGTTCCCAGACTAGGGATGAACCCAATGCCCCCTGCAGGGGAAGCACTGAGTCCTAACCACTGGACTGCCAGGGATTTCCCAGCACCATTTTAAAAAGATCTGTAAATAGCCAGTGAAAGCGAAAGTTGCTCAGTCATGTCCAACTCTTTGCAGCGCCATAGACTGCAGCCTGTCATGTAGGCTACATATAGGCTCCTCTGTCCATGGAATTCTCCAGGCCAGAATACTAGAGTGGGTAGCTGTTCCTACTCCAGGGGATCTTCCCAACCAGGGATCAAACCCAGGTCTCCCACACTGCAAGCAGATTCTTTACTGTCTGAGTCACCAGGGAGTAAATAGGCAAGGAAACCCTAACCAACTGTCATCTGACATACTGGAATTGTTGAGTTGATGAGAATCCGAGAGACACATAATTCCCTACAAATAATGGAATTTTCATTACTGTGATCACCATCGGCCCTCACTAAATATTCCCTATAGCAGCTATCTCATTCCTTTGCTGGTCATTTTCAGTTGTTAAAGACATTTCTTCCTTATACATAACCTAATTCTACCTGCTATAAAATCCCACAGCTGTTTGCCCCTCAGCACAAGTACAGCACAGCTACACCGGGGTCAAAATTTTCACCTGAATCTTCACATCTTTGAAGTTAGCTGCCTGCATTCTTGTTTCCAGAGGAATCCTTGGTTTCCAGGATCATTTAGGGACCATCTGTCCCTTTTCTAGACAGATGTAGTTTACAGGTCATCACTATTTTTTGTAAATAATTAGATCATAACTTTTAAACATTTAATCATCAGAGCCTTGGCATCACTGTCCCCCACACCCCAAATCCCACTTAAATTAGCTGCAGAGAATACAGTAAGCAAATTATCATCATAATCACATGATGATAGAATACTATCAACATGCTAGAAAACTGGAGGAAATTCCTTTAGATAAAATGTCTATGAGACACAAAATGAACATCAGTTCTTAATTCTTTTTGCTTTCTACTTTTTTTGAGGGTTTTCAATACAAATCCACTCTCTTGACTTCATGTAAATCTCAAAGAATCACTCACAGGATCTCACTCTCCACTGAGAGAGCTACAGACATGGCCTAAGGTAGGTCCATGAGACTGACTTCCCCAAGAATATGTACTTTAGGCAGGTGTGTGGTTTTAAATGGAGGTGACTGATAACCTCCATCCTTCTAATGGCAGCCCTTTAAAAAGAAGACCATGGTAGCAACTTCAATGTCTTTCAAACAATGAATGAATAAATAAAATGTGGTATATCTATAAAGTAAAATATTATTCAGTCATGCAAAGGAACAAAATAGTGATGCATGCTAAAACACAGATTAAGCTTGAAAATATTATGCTAACTTAAAGCAGCCAAACACAGAAGACTACATATTGTCTGATTCCATTTATACAAAATGAGCAGAATATGCTGATCCATGAAGTAGAAAGCAGATTAGGGGTTGGCAGGAGTTGGTAGGGAGAAGAAGTAAGGGGAGTAACTGCTTGATGGGTAGGGGTTTCCTTTGGGATGATGTTCTGACGCTAGGTATCACTGATGGCTGTTAAATACCATGAATGCCACAGAGCTGTATATTTTAAAACTGCTAAGTGTGTGTTATATAAGCAAATAAATAAATTTGCCACCATAAAAGAATTATCAAGAAAAAACAACCATTAGTTCCTGGTTCTGACATTCCAAACCTCAGACTTGGTTTCTATCTTTATTCAGACTTGGTTGTGTTATTTGACTTTTCCTTCTATTTCATGATTTAGTCAGTAATCTCTTTTTGTCTATGTTTTCTATCATGAATTTTTGTTACTTTCCAACCAAAAACAAACTAATCCTCACATCTGTTGCTAAGAGTGTGAAGTAGCACAACTTTTGAAGATCAGATTGGCAATACTGTAAAATACATAGTATCCAGTATGCATGGGTACACAGTCACTCAGTCATGTCTTACTCTTTGCAATCCTCTGGGCTGTAGCCTCGAGACTCCTCTGTCTATGAGATTCTCCAAGCAAGCTACAGTTACATGTCTACCAGCGAAAGTGTGAACAAATAAGCTGTGAAAAAGTTACACAAAAGGATGTTATATTTAAGTTAAATGAAGAGCTACATATATCGATCTGTATCAATCTTAAAAACATTGGTGGGAAAACCCACCAATAATTGTATATATAGCATTCACATGAAGTTTGAAAGCACACAAAACTGTATTGTAGTTTCATTTCTTCATTCATATACAGAAAAATTTTAAGAACACACGGGAAAATGTATCAAATTCAAAGAAGTGATACTGCAGTAGATGGTATATTCCAGCAGTGACCCCAAGAATACCTCCCAGTCCACTTGTTCTCCTCACGTGGGACCTTGTCATTTTCCTCACTGAGTGGAGGGTCTGTGTCCCCTCACCACAATTACGGGTAAAACTTAACCAACGGAGTACTTAGTGACTCCACAGGACTTGTGAAATAAAATATTAGAAGTGTCACGTTTTTGCCTGTGCTTTGAGTATACGTGCTCTTACAACCCAGTCACCAGCTTGTAAAGAGGCTCATACTATTACTTGGAGGGACGTCAGGTCATATAGAGACCCAGCTAAGGTCTCAGCTGACAGCCAGCATCAACCACCAAACATGAGTGAAGAAACCTTCAAATGATTTCAGACTCTCATAGTCACCCTCAGGCCCCAAATCTTCCCAGCTGAGCTCCAAACATGATGGAACAGAGTTCAGACATCCCCACTGAGGCTTTTCCCAGTTTCTGATACACAGAATCCATAAATACAAAATAGTTGTTGTTCATACCACTAAGTTTAGGTTGGTTTGTTACTTTACAGTAGTAGCTGGAATAGGTCACCACCTTCAAAGAAAATGAGGAATAAGACCTGGAGGAGTCCTATACATTAAGACTTGGCAAAAGCGAGCACTAAACACTCAGATATTCTTTGCACTATTCCTTACAGTTTACTTTCTGCTCTTTAAGAATTTTATAAAAAAAATAATAGAAAATGGTATGGATATCAGAGAAACTGTTGTTAACATACTGTTGTTTTAGTCGATAAGTCGTGTCCAACTCTTTTGTGACCCCATGATCTGCAGCCTGCCAAGCCCTTCTGTCCATGGGATTTCCCAGACAAGAATACTAAAGTGGGTTGCCACTTCCTCCTCCAAGGGATCTTCCTGGCCCAGGGTTCAAAACTACATCTCCTGCATCTCCTGCATTGACAGGCAGATTCTTTACCACTGAGCCACCTGGGATGCCCCTGTTAACATATACAAATATGTAAATTTTGATAAAGTAGGTACTAGTATTTCACGAATAATAAAATAATCATAAGCAAAATGGCCGGAGAAAGAAAAGTTTATTTACATGGGAGAAAATCGTGTAATCCACTGTATTCAATCTGCTAAAATAAACTGGAGCTGGAACTATAGAGTGAAATGTGAAATCTTAATGAACAGTTTTATAATTAATGGGAAAGTAGGTAAAAATCATGTCTCAGGATAGAGGACTTTCTAATAATAAAATCAATAAAAATTACATGAAAGTGAAAATAAAAGTCGCTCAGTTGCGTCTGACTCTTTGCCACCCCATGGACTATACTGTCCATGGAATTCTCCAGGCCAGAATACTGGAGTGAGCAGCCTTTCCCTTTTCCAGGGGATCTTCCCAACCCAGGAATAGAACCCAGGTCTCCCACATTGCAGGCATATTCTTTACCAGTGGAGGCACAAAGGAAGCCCCATAATAGGAATGCATAAATAATTATTTTTTATTCAGGGTAGAAAATAGCAGTTAAGAAGTAAACAAGTTGTAGTTCTGCTTCAGGTTTTCCTGAGAAAACTATCAACAGTATTAACTTTAAAGATTCCTTTTACCTTCTGCAGGTTCCCCTCCACATGTCTATATCCATTCCACATTTGTGCATCTTGTAGGTGAAGTGAGACTTGTTGTGCTATATATTAGCATGGACAATATGAATATGCCTAAGACAGAAACAAACATGCATAGTAAGATTCAGGACTATTTCCAGGTTTGAGCCAAAATTTAGCTTTAGCAAAAGAAGTACATCTATTATATTAATGTTATATGTAATCCTTCATATGGGTGTAATTTATCTGAATTACCCATAAAACTTTATTTGTTTTATTAATTTGTAAAATTTTATAGGAATGTATAAGTGTACTATCTTATATTTACTCATATTTAGGAAACGTGGTAATAAAAATAGTTTGCCAACACCAAAGTAATCACAAGGTAAATTTTTTGACTCCCTTTAAGCATTTCATAAATCACCTAATGTTAGAACGTGAACGTCGCTCAGTCCTGTCCGACTCCTTTGTGACCCCATGGACATACAGTCCATGGAATTCTCCAGGCCACAGTACTGGATTGGGTAGCCTTTTCTTTCTCCAGATCTTCCCAACCCAGGAATTGAACCCAGTTCTTCCGCAATGCAGGCAGATTCTTTACCAGCTGAGCCACAGTGTTGAACTAAATTTCCCCAAAGCTTCTTTTCTGCTGTTAAGTGCTCGGGCATTCTTCTCTCTCTGTGCACTAGAGGGCAGTAGGACTGTGATTTTTCATCTCCCCTGTTGTTGAAATTTTAGGTTTGAAAGAAGTCTGTCTTTTTTTTTTTTTTCATATTAAGTCTTCCAAATCTAGTGTATATTTTACACTGACTATTCAAAGATTTCTTAGATATTACACAACAAATGCATTCCAATGTTTCTACCTTCTCTGTACCTTCTGTCCACTTCTATAATAATTTTCCAAGAAAATTCTAGCATCTCTATTAATATGTCATTAAACTCAATGTTCATCTCAGCAAACAATTAAAACAACTCGATATATTTTTGTTGTTGTTTATTCACTAAGTCGTGTCTGACTCTTTGTGACCCCACTGTAGCATGCCAAACTCCTCCATCCTTGGGATTTTTCGACCAAGAATACTGGAGTGGGTTGCCATTTCTTTCTCCAGGGGATCTTCCTGATCCAGGGATTGAAACTGCAACTCCTGTGTTGGCAGATGGATTCTCTACCACTGAGCCACCTGAGAAGCCCAGATATTCTTACCAAAATATTTAACCTTGAGTTAATGATGAGTAGCCCCATATCAATGAATTTTCCCTATCCAGTCTTATGTTGCACTTTCCCATCAATATCATGAGACTTTCAATATCCATTCTTCTATCTATTCCTCGTTCTCTGCTCACAGATCTTCCAATTTCATTTACTTTTCTTCACGGGTTAATGTTGACTCTATGGCCCATTATCTCTTTTATACGTCAGACCCCTTCGTGTGAAGTAAAACAGATTCCAAGCCCTATACGATGCTATTTCACCTTAGTGAAGAAGTGGTATGAGGGGCAAAAATGTATGTTCTGGAATTTTTAAGAGTATATCCAAATAGGTTTCTTCATTTGTGTATTTTATTTTAGAAAAATTTGAGAATTTTATAAAAAGAATTAGGAAGGTATTTGGGGATAAATCATGAATATGAATCTCATCTTGCTTGAAAGAAAGAATTCTAACTCTCTGCATCCACTTGAAATTTTTTTTTTATTTTCAACAGGAGGATAATTGCTTTACAATGTTGTATTGGTCTCTGCCATACAACATGAATCACCATAGGTACACATATGTCCACACCATCCTGAACCTCCCTCTCACTGCCTACCTCATTCCAACCTTCTAAGTGATCACAGAGCATCAGGTTGAGCTCCTTATGTTATACAACAACTTCCCACTTAAATATTTTTATTTGGGGTCAGAAGGAAAATGACTGCCTCTTTCACTGTTTCACGTTTCATTGTTAAGTTTTCAACACTTCCTTCAAAATGCCTGCAGGAACTTGTGGAAAGGGAGGTCCAAGTTTTGCGTATTTTTGCTGGGGGTGAAGAGCCCAGATGGCAGCCCTGCCCCCTCATCACCCATGTCATATCTGACATTCATTCTTTTATCAGAGGAGCTCTTATCCATCCCTTCTTTTGCTTTGTCACAGCCACATGCCAAACAGAAATCCTGATCACCCCATTTTCTCCACTCCTATTTCCAGCTCTTCTCTCACACTTTCCTGTTGAAAACTATTCTTGAAGACTTTCTATATGCTACACTGGAAAAAAAAATCTAGATTCTTTAGCTTAGTTTCAAAAACTTGTCATTAGTTGTCCTCATGTTACCTTCCACCATCCATTTTGTAAATCCTCCACTCTAGTCAATAAGCCAGTGACTCTTCACTGTGTTCTCTAAAAGACAGGTCACTAATACAGTCAGAGCATGGACTTGCTGAAGTATTTTAGTTATGAAACTAGACTTTTAAAATATATAAGAATAAAAGGTAAAATCTAAAGATGCCGCATGACTGAAAGAACAATTCAGTGTGTGAAAAGCTGGAGTAGAGTCATCAGTCAACTATGAGTCCTGTTGAAACCATCTAAGCAGACACAAATATTCAGTAATTGTTTGTAAACCTAGGGGAGAACAGTCATCATCTTGAATCTGTTCTTTCCTAGTGGGAAAAAAAAATGTTTTTCCTTTAAAAGTGACAAATAAAATACCAACTTGGGCCATCTGGTATCTGGACAGAATCAATTTCAAATACTAATCAAGCTCAATTCAGCCTGGACCATTAATACAGATGGGCTTATTGCCCAAGAGTTATAGTCTCAGGAATCAAATGAAAATGGGACTCATTCAGTATTACAAGTGGACCAAGTTTTGAAAATATGCTACTAAGAGTTATTCAAATAAAACGCTTTAATAGTAAGCATATGGTTTTATTTACTATTACTCTTTCATCCCTAAATAATTATATTCAATATTCATTTTGAAATTGGTATGAAGCCATGACAAAGAGGCCTAAGTATTTGGCAGCACAAAGCTGCACAATTTATCAATATTTGGTAAAGCAGGAACAGCATTTATAAAGACCAGATGGTCTTTGCTTATGAAATTTTAAGTAATGGATATCATTTACACATGAGCCATGGGGTAAAAAAGAGGGGTATAAAGGATTCTTTACAAGTATAACGGGAGAGTACGTTTCCAGTCCCTCCTCTGTGTCTTATTTACCAGGTCATAAATAATCTTCAGCTGCTTTTATGTGAGACTCAAACAAGACTAGATCATGAAAACTACTACGAAAGTAAAGATTATAAAACTGCAGCAGCTATTAGAGATTATCTGATCTTCTGGTTTTACAGTTTATAAAACTGAGGTTCAGAACATTTAAATGATTGAATTGCTCAATCCGGCAGGTAGGTGGAGCCAAACCAGGCTACATCATACTTCCTCTTTAAATAAACAATTACTGGTTAGCATATTATTAGTATTCACTGAGTAGCAAGTGATTAGGCATGGGACCATAGATACATGCACAAAAACATATACACAATAGACTTAGGACAAAGAGGAAACAAGAAGGGAAAAAAAAAGATAGAAAAGGGATCACTGGGACTTCCCTGGTGGCTCAGTGGTGAGGAATCCACCTACCAGTGCAGGGGATATGGGTTCGATCCCTGGTCCAGGAAGCTTCCACATGAGGTAGAGCAATTAAGCCTGTGAGCCACAAGTACTGAGCCCACGTGCCATAGAGCCCATGATCCTCAAGAAGAGAAGCCACCACACTGAGAAGCCCATGAACTAGAGAGTAGGCCCCGCTGACGGCAACTAGAGAAAGCCCACATGCAGCAACAAAGGCCCAGTGCAGCCAAAAATAAAGAAACAAATGTCTTTTTAAATTCATTTTAAAAAAAGAAAAGGGATCACCATTTTAGCAGGAGAGTAGCTAGAGTGATGGCGATAAGGAAATGTTGCTCCTGGTTGCTTAAATTGTCTACTTTTCCAGCCAAATGCTCAGAAAGTCAGGAAAAGCTATCAAAAGTAACTCTAATTGTCTGTTTATTACATTTAGGACTAAATTTAATATTGGCAATGATTTAAATTATTCATGCACAAATGTGAATATGTGTGTTTTATTTGTTAGAATACTGAAAATTATATAAATATTTATCTAAAATTACAATAAAATTCTATTTAGGATTTGGAATATCAGAGCCAACTCGCACAACTCTCTGAAGAATAAATTTGAAAATAATTCATCTAAATATTATTCACAATCTGATTCTTCATGCAATTAAAAATTCTAAGCTACTACAAATAAATTAATTTTGCTTTGAATTCCTAGAGGAAAAATCTAAACTTGACTGAACATGTTTAATACCATGTTTTAATAAAAAAAAAAACTCTCATTTAAGTCACTAATACAAATATGACATACAGATGTTTATTCACTTCCAAATCAAGACATAATAAGAATAAACCAAATTTAATTCTGAGACTGAAGTATTATATTAGATATCCGGTACATATATGCAATGTATCTACTACAATGAATGGAAAATTATAGGTTAGTAATGTAGAGCAAGTAATAAATCTAAATACAAAGCTAATATACTCCTCCCCTACTTTAAATAGATGCATAAAATTATATCATTTCTCTGTTTTAATTAGTAAAGTGATTATTGAAATATTGTTGATTTCTGCACAAAGATGCCTGAGGAAAGACATCTTTATTCTTTTAATTTATGCCAACTAAAAGCAATTAAAGAGGATAATAACAAGATACTTCTTTTTAAATCAAACTAAAAGACAGTCCTAACCCTACAGCATAATCTATGAATAATAGCTGCTAAATGAAATGCAACTAATTCCAAATTGAGAGAGGATGCCAAGAATATATGCAAATCTCAGCTGAATTCACTTGAAGGATAGACTTGTCTGAAATTGGAAGACACAGACCTAGACTTTTAATTACTGTAAACACTATTTGAGCAGGAGAGCATACTTAAGAGATGGGAAACAGATGCTATTTCAACTCAGTCAGTGTTTAAGCCTGCTATACCTAGTTGAAAACTACTGGAGAGTACATGGAATTATAACTTGGATTGATGTGGAATATTGAGCTTCTAGTGATAGGAGCAGGCCATGGGAGAATTTCTAAAACATTTTTTTTCCATAACAGAGTTGCTTGAAAAGAAAGGGACTTGCAGGTTTAAAAGGCAAGAAACTAGAAGACCTGTCAGCATTGCAAGCAGAAAAAAGAATAGAAATCCAGAAGGAAAAATGTTTCAGGAACTCAATTGGTAATTATTAATTAATGTCTATTTAATGAAAATAAACTCCAAATCAGCCCATAAAAATTATAAAGGGGACCTCTGGCCCATCTCAACTCAAGAGTGAAAGTGGGGAAAGACGTTCAAGATGGTGACATAGGAAGAACTTGAAATCATCCTTTCCCACAGACACTACAAATATACAACTGCTTATGGAATAATGTCTTCTGAAGAAACTTGAAAACTGAATGAACAGAGAAAGCTTCCACAGCAAAGGATAGAAAGGAGAAGCTGAGATACAGTCTCACCAGAAACCCCTTTCCCCCAAGCAAAAAACAAACATTTCAGCCCCAGAAACTTAATCAAGAGATCTCAAAATACAGAAATTTTCTCTGAGGAGCAAGAGGTTTGTGCTCCATATTAGGGTCCCCAACCCCTGGATCCTTCAAAGGAGAGATGAGAACCCTAAATTCTCATCTCTGAAAACCAGGGGGGACTGTGTTCAAGAAAAACATGAAACTCTAGGGACCAGAGAATTGAGGCTTAAAGGCTCACACACAGGCACACTTGCCCTGGGACCCAGCACAAAACCATCAGTTTGAAAAGCACTTATTCCATAGGTGAAGGAAACTAACTTATTATTCTTGAAGTACCTACCTGTGAGGCAGGAAACTGTTGGTACCCTCTCTAGGGATAGAGATACAGGCAGATACAATTTTTACAATCAGTCTATGCAGGTAAGACCAGTGCTGTTATTGTGATTAATCAGTCAGTCGTGTCTGACTCTTTGCAGCCCCATGGACTGTAGCCCACCGGGTTCTTCTGTCCATGGTATTTTCCAGGCAAGATTACTGGAGCAGGCTACCATTTCTTACTCCAGCAGATCTTCCTGACCCAGGAATCAAACTCGAATCTCTTGTGTCCCCTGCTTTGGTAGGTGGGTTCTTTAATATAAGCACCACCTGGGAAGCCCAAAGACCAGTGCTAACAGGTGTCATTTTTGAATTTTATCTCTAACCTGATAGAATCAATGGGTACATCTTGCTAGCCCACTCCTATGCTACAGGTATACACCCTAGCCAGGCCAAAGGCCTGCTCGCCACCATGACCACAGAGATGCATGCTCAGTTTGGTTGGACAAAGATTCTGTCTGCCCCTGCATTGTGGCCAATGTCCCACCATAGGAGATAAGTGTATGCATCCCATCATGGAATACCTCTTGAGTGCCTAGCTCTGGTGGCCATGTGGAATTGCACTTCTAAACCCACAGGACATCTATACAAGGCCACTCCTCCAAGACTAGAACAGGGGTTTGATTTGCCTAATACATAGAAACAGAGAGTAAGGCAAAATGGTGAGATTGAGGAGTATGTTCCAAATGAAAGCACTAGACAAAACCCCAGAAAAAGACCTTAATGAAATGGAGATAAGCAATCTACCTGATAGAGTTAAAGTAATGGTCATAAAGATGGTCACCAAACTTGGAACAAGAATGGATGGTCATAGTAAGGCCTTCAACAACAAAAGAGAAAAAATAAGAAAGCACCAAACAGAAGTTATAGAACAGATGAATACAATTACTGAACTGAAAAATATACCATAGGGTTCAACAGCAGAGAAGATGAAGCAGAAGAATTGGACCTACAAGCTAGAAGATAAAGCAACAGAATTCAATCAAATAAAGCAACAGAAAGAAAAAGTGAAATTAAAAAGGTAAAGATACTTAAGGGAAATTTGGGATAGTATCAAGCAGAATAACGTTTACATTAGGGAGT
Source organism: Ovis canadensis (assembly GCF_042477335.2). Taxonomy (NCBI): domain Eukaryota; kingdom Metazoa; phylum Chordata; class Mammalia; order Artiodactyla; family Bovidae; genus Ovis; species Ovis canadensis. Next base: position 64,841,813 of record NC_091253.1, read on the forward strand.
CTCCGGAGGAGAAGAAGAAAGAGAAATCACCAAAAATTATTTCAAAAAATAATGGCTGAAAATTTCCCTGATCTGGAGAGGAAAATGGGCATCTAGGTTCAGGAAAGCCAGAGAGTTTTAAATGAAATGAACCCAGAGAGATCCACACTAAGATATAGTTTACTCAAATTCATAAAAATTAAAGGTAAAAAGAGAATCTTAAAGACAGTAAAGGGAAAAAAACCTCATTACATACAAGGGAAACCTCATAGGGATTTTGGTAGATATTTCATCAGAAACTATACAGGCCGGAAGACAGTGGCATGATGTATTCAAAGTGATAAAAGGAAAAAGATACGAAAAGAATCCTCTACCCAGCCAAGTTATCATTCAGAATTGAAGGAGAAATTGAGTTTTCAGATAAGCCAAAGGAGCTCATCACCACTAAACAAGCCTTAGAAAAATATTTTTTAAAATTCTGTGATTTAAATTACTGCAATACTTATTGGACCTGTCTCCTTAAGCAAAGAAAATAAAAGCAAAAATAAACAAATGGGGTCTAATTAAACTTAAAAGCTTTTACACAACAAGGGAAACCATCAACAACAACCAAAAAAGACAACCTACTTAATGGGAGTAAAGATTTTCAAATGATATGATTGATAAGAGATTAATCTCTAAAATATATAAACAGCTCATACAGCTAAACATCAAAAAAACAAGCAACTCAATTAAAAAGTGACAGAAGACCTTAGTAGACATTTTCCAAAGAGAAAACGCAGATTGCCAACAGACACACGAAAAGACACTTAACTTCATTAATCATCAGCAAAAAGCAAATCAAAACCACAATGAGGTATCACCCCACCTGTCAGAATGGCTTTCATCAGAACACACACACACACACACACACACACACCACACACACATCACAAATGCTGCTGTCTTTGGGTAGAAAAGGGAACCCTGGTACACTGTTGGTAGAAATGTAAATTGGGGCAGCCACTAGGGGAAACAGTATGATGATTTCTCAAAAGACTAAAAATAGAATGACCATATGACCCAGCAATTTCACTTCAGGGTATATATCTGAAAAAAATGAAAACAGTAAGCCAGTGAGTCAAAAATATACATGCACCTCAAAAAATGGAATACAAACTTTAAAGTTGTGAATCACTATACTGTACACATGTAACCAACTTAGCAGCAGCAGCAGCAGCAGCAACATATAACACTGTACATCCGCTATACTTCAATTTTTTAAAGAAAGAAATGTTAAAAATAATTTATTCAAACAAAAAGAAATTGCACAAATTAATAACAAGAAAACAAAAGCAAAATTTCAGTGCAAAAATGTAAATATGTAGTAAAGATAGTGAAACTATCACTTATAAAGCAAGTATGAAGATTAAAAGGCAAAAGTAGTAAAATTAACTAAAGTTACAATAATTAGTTAAGGAATACATAATATAGAAATTTTCTTCCATGCTGTAATCACCTCTTTACATTCTTAACCGTATCTTTTCAAAGAACAAAATGTGATTTTTATAAAGTCTGATTTACATTTTCTTCTTTTATGGATTATGTTTTTGATGTCTTATCTAAGAAATCTTTGCCTAACCTAATTTCACTTTCCCCAGTGCTTAGTTCAGAAGTTTAACAAGTTCTGGTTTTACACTTAGGTCCATGATCAATCTGAAGTAAATTAGTTTTGGCACACAGTCTAAGGTATTAATCAAAGTTCACTGTATGTGGATTATATTTGCTAAAGCAACAAATTTTGGAAAAGACTATCCTTCCTCCATGGAATTGCCTTTGCAACTTTGTCACACATCATTTGGCCATATATATATAAGTCTATTTTTGAATTCTATTCTGTTTGACTAATGTAGTAGTTTGCTGCTGCTGCTGCTGCTAAGTCGCTTCAGTCGTGTCCGACTCTGTGCGACCCCATAGACGGCAGCCCATGAGGCTTCCCCATCCCTGGGATTCTCCAGGCAAGAACACTGGAGTGGGTTGCCATTTCCTTCTCCAATGCATGAAAGTGAAAAGTGAAAGTGAAGTCACTCAGTCGTGTGCGACTCTTAGCGACCCCATGGACTGTGGCCCACCAGGCTCCTCCGTCCATGGGATTTTCCAGGCTAACTTAATGCTACTCTGTTTGTTGAAACTTACTAAGTCTTGAAGTCAGGTGATATAAGCTCTCCAACTTTTATTACGAAGTTCGTTTTGTTTATCTAGATATTTTGCCTATTTATATGCATTTTTTATCTACTTGTCAATTTCTAGGGGGAAAAATGCTTGCTTGAAGTTTGATTGGAATTACAATGAATCTGTAGATCAAATTGTATAGAACCAACATATTAGCTATATTGTGTTATCTATCCATTAACATGGTACATCGCTTATTTAGGACATCTTTCATTTATCTAGCAATATTTTCAGTTCTCAGTATAAAATTATTACATATCTTTTGTCACATGTACCCTTAAGAATTTCCTATGTATCATGCTATTTCAATTATGCTGCATTTTTGAATATTTTTATATCCAATTACTCATTGCCTATGTAAATATTAATCTTTTATCCTGGAACTGTGCTAAAATCACCTTTCAAATTTCAATACAGGTTTTAGGTTGTCATGTTTTCATTTTCATTTGTTTCTATGCATATTTTGATTTTTTATTTCTTCTGTGATTTGTTGGTTATTCAGAAGCGTGTTGTTTAGCCTCCATATGTTTGCATTTTTAATAGTTTTTTTTCTTGTAGTTGACATCTAATCTTACCACATTGTGATCAGAAAAGATGCTTGAAATGATTTCAATTGTTTTGAATTTACCAAGGCTAGATTTATGGTCCAGGATGTGATCTATCCTGGAGAAGGTTCCATGTGCACTTGAGAAAAAGGTGAAATTCATTGTTTTGGGGTGAAATGTCCTATGGATATCAATTAGGTCTAAATGGCCCATTGTATCATTTAAAGTTTGTGTTTTCTTGCTAATTTTCTGTTTAGTTGATCTATCCATGGGTATGACTGGGGTATTAAAGTCTTCCACTATTATTGTGTTACTGTTAATGTTCCCTTTCATACCTGTTAGCATTTGCCTTACATATTGCTGTGCTCCTATGGCAGGTGCATATATATTTATAATTGTTATATCTTCTTGGATTGATCCTTTGATCATTATGTAGTGTCCTTCTTTTCATGGCCTTTATTTCAAAGCCAATTTTATCTGATATGAGTATTCCGACTCCTGCTTTCTTTTGGTCTCCATTTGCATGAAATATCTTTTTCCAGCCTTTCACTTTTAGTCTGTATGTGTTCCTTATTTTGAGGTGGGTCTCTGTAGACAGCATATACAGGGGTCTTGTTTCTGTATCCATTCAGCAACTCTTTGTCTTTTGGTTGGGGCATTCAACCCATTTACATTTAAGGTAATTATTGATAAGTATGATTCCTTTGCCATTTACTTTGTTGTTTTGGGTCTGAGTTTATAAACCTTTTCTGTGTTTCCTGTCTAGAGAAGATCCTTTAGCATTTGTTGAAGAGCTGGTTTGGTGGTGCTGAATTCTCTCAGCTTTTGCTTGTCTGTAAAGCTTTTGATTTCTCCTTCACTTTTGAATGAGATCCTTGCTGGGTATAGTAATCTGGCTTATAGGTTTTTCTCATTCATCACTTTAAGAATGTGCTGCCATTCCCTTCTGGCCTGAAGAGTTTCTATTGAAAGATCAGCTGTTATCCTTATGGGAATCCCCTTGTGTGTTATTTGTTGCTTTTCCCTTGCTGCTTTTAATATTTGCTTTTTGTGTTTGATCTTCATTAATTTGATTAATATGTGTCTTGTGGTGTTTTGCCTTGGTTTTATCCTGTTTGGGACTCTCTGGGTTTCTTGGACTTGGGTAGCTATTTCCTTCCCCATTTTAGGGAAATTTTCAACTATTATCTCCTCAAGTATTTTCCCATACCCTTTCTTTTTGTCTTCTTCTTCTGGGACTCCTATGATTTGAATGTTGGGGCATTTAACACTGTCCCAGAGGTCTCTGAGGTTGTCCTCATTTCTTTTAATTCTTTTTTTCTTTTCTCCTCTCTGCTCCATTTTTTCCACCATTCTGTCTTCCACCTCACTTATCCTGTCTTCTGCCTCAGTTATTCTACTGTTGGTTCCATCCAGAGTGCTTTTGATCTCCATTATTGCATTATTCATTACTGATTGACTCTTTTATTTCCCCAAACCTACGGGATTCAGTAAAAGCAATGTTAAGGGGAAGGTTCGTAGCAATACAAGCTTACCTCGAGAAACAAGAGAAAAATCAAATAAATAACCTAACTTTACATCTAAAGCAACTAGATAAAGAAGAAATGAAGAAACCCAGGGTTAGTAGAAGGAAATAAATCATAAAAATTAGGGCAGAAATAAATGAAAAAGAAACAAAGGAGCCTATAGCAAAAATCAATAAAACTAAAAGCTGGTTCTTTGAGAAGATAAATAAAACAAACAAACCACTAGCCAGGCTCATCAAGAAAACAAAGGAGAACCAAATCAACAAAATTAGAAATGAAAATGGAGAAATCACAGCAGACAACACAGAATACAAAAGATCATAAAAGACTATTATCAGCAAATATATGACAATAAAATGGACAGCTTGGAAGAAATGGAAAAATCCTTAGAAAAGTATAACCTTCCCAAATTGAAACAGGAAGAAATAGAAAATCTTAACAGACCCATCACAAGCACAGAAATCGAAACCATAATCACAAATCTTCCAACAAACAACAGCCCAGGACCAGATGGCTTCACAAGTGAATTCTACCAAAAATTTAGAGAAGAGCTAATATCTATCCTACTCAAACTTCCAGAAAATTGCAGAGAAAGGTAAACTGCCAAATTCATTCAATGAAGCCACCATCACACTAAGACCAAAACCAGACAAAGATGCCACACAAGAAAGAAAACTACAGACCAATATCACCAATGAACATAGACACGAAAATCCTTAAAAAAAAAAATTCTAACAAACAGAATCCAACAACATATTAAAATGATCATACATCATGACCAAGTGGGCTTTATCCCAGGGATGCAAGAATTCTACAATATTTGCAAATTAATCAATATGATACACCACATTAACAAACTGAATAATAAAAACCATATGATTATCTCAATAGATGCAAAGAAAGCCTTTGACAAAATTCAACATCCATTTATGATCAAAACCCTCCAGAAAGCAGGAATAGAAGGAACATACCTCGACATAATAAAAGCATATATGATAAACCCACAGTGAACATTATCCTCAATGATGAAAAATGGAAAGTATTTTCCTTAAAGTCAGGAACAAGACAAGGGTGCCCACTCTCATCACTACTATTCAACGTAGTTTTGGAAGCTTTAGCCACAGCAATCAGAGAAGAAAAAGAAATAAAAGGAATCCAAATTGGAAAAGAAGAAGTAAAACTCTCACAGTTTGCAGATGACATGTTCCTCTACATAAAAAACTCTAAAGACTCCAGCAGAGCTAATCAATGAATATAGAAAACTTGCAGGATATAAATTAACAGAGAAAAATCCCTTGCATTCCTATACACTAACAATGAGAAAACAGAAAGAGAAATTAAAGAAACAATTCCACTCACCATTGTGACAAAATGAATAGAATATTAGGAATAAATCTACCTAAGGAAACAAAGAGAAACTAAAGAGCCTCTGGATGAAAGTGAAAGAAGAGAGCAAAAAAGTTGGCCTAAAGCTCAACATTCAGAAAACTAAGATCATGGCATCTGGTCCCATCACTTCATGGGAAATAGATGGGGAAACAGTGGAAACAGTGTCAGACTTTATTTTCTGGGGCTCCCAAATCACTGCAGATGGTAACTGCAGCCATGAAATTAAAAGACGCTTACTCCTTGGAAGGAAAGTTATGACCAACCTAAGTAGCATATTCAAAAGCAGAGACATTACTTTGCCAACAAAGGTCCATCTAGTCAAGGCTATGGTTTTTCCTGTGGTCATGTATGGATGTGAGAGTTGGACTGTGAAGAAAGCTGAGTGCCAAAGAATTGATGCTTTTGAACTGTGTTGTTGGAGAAGACTCTTGAGCGTCCCTTGGACTGCAAGGAGATCCAACCAGTCCATTCTAAAGGAGATCAGTCCTGAGTATTCATTGGAGGGACTGATGCTAAAGCTGAAACTCCAGTACTTTGGCCACCTCATGTGAAGAGTTGACTCATTGGAAAAGACCCTGATGCTGGGAGGGATTGGGGGCAGGAGGAAAAAGGAATGACAGAGGATGAGATGGCTGGATGGCATCACTGACTCGATGGACATGAGTTTAAGTAAACTCCAGGAGTTGCTGATGGACAGGGAGACCTGGTGTGCTGCGATTCATGGGGTCACAAAGAGTCAGACACGACTGAGCAACTCAACTGAACTGAACTGAAAGAAACAAAAGACCTCTGCACAGAAAACTATAAAACACTGATGAAAGAAATCAAAGAGGACACTAATAGATGGAGAAATAGACCATGCTCATGAATTGGAAAACTCAATATAGTGAAAATGAGTATTCTACCCAAAGCAATCTATAGATTCAGTGCAATCAAGCTATCAATGGTATTTTTGAGAGAACTAGAACAAATAATTTCACAAATTGTATGGAAATACAAAAAACCACGAATAGCCAAAGCAATCTTGAGAAAGAAGAATGGAACTGGAGGAATCAACCTGCCTGACTTCAGACAATACTACAAAGCTACAGTCATCAAGACAGTGTGGTTCTGGCACGAAGACAGAAATATAGATCAATGGAACAAAATAGAAAGCCCAGAGATGAATCCACGCACCTATGGACACCTTATCTTTGACAAAGGAGGCAAGAAAATACAATGGAGAAAAGATAATCTCTTTAACAAGTGGTGCTGGGAAAACTGGTCAACCACTTGCAAAAGAATGAAACCAGAACACTTTCTAACACCATACACAAAAATAAACTCAAAATGGTTTAAAGATCTAAATGTAAGACCAGAAACTATAAAACTCCTAGAGGAAAACATAGGCAAAACACTCTCTGATATAAATCAGAGCAGATTCCTCTATGACCCACCTCCCAGAATAATGGAAATAAAAGCAAAAATGAACAAATGGGACCTAATTAAACTAAAAATCTTTTGCACAACGAAGGAAACTATAAGCAAGGTGAAAAGACAGCCTTCAGAATGGCAGAAAATAATAGCAAATGAAGCAACAGACAAACAACTAATCTCAAAAATATACAAGCAGCTCATGCAGCTCAATACCAGAAAAATAAATGACCCAATCAAAAAAATGGGCCAAAGGACTAAACAGGCATTTCTCCAAAGAAGACATACAGATGGCTAACAAACACATGAAAAGATGCTCAACATCACTCAGTATCAGAGAAATTGAAATCAAAACCAAAATGAGGTACCATCTTATACTATTCAGAATGGCTGCTATCAAAAAGTCTACAAACAATAAATTCTGGAGAGGGTTTGGAGTACAAGGAACCCTCCTACACTGTTGGTGGGAATGCAAACTAGTACAGCCACTGTGGAGAACAGTGTGGAGATTTCTTAAAAAACTGAAAATAGAACTGCCATATGACCCAGTAATCCCACTGCTGGGCATACACACACCAGGGAAATCAGAATTGAAAGAGACACATGTACCCCAATGTTCATCATAGCACTGTTTACAATAGCCAGGACATGGAAGCAACCTAGATGTCCATCAGCAGATGAATGGATAAGAAAGCTGTGGTACATATACACAATGGAATATCACTCAGCCATTAAAAAGAATGCATTTGAATCAGTTCTAATGAGGCGGGTGAAACTGGAGCCTATTATACAGAGTGAAGTAAGTCAGAAAGAAAAATACCAACAGAGTATTTTAATGCATATATATGAAATTTAGAAAGATGGTAACAATGACCCTATATATGAGACAGCAAAAGAGACACAGAAATAACAGATTTTGGACTCTGTGGGAGAAGGCAAGAGTGGGATGATTTGAAAGAATACCACTGAAAGATGTATATTACCATATGTGAAATAGATCACCAGTCCAGGTTTGATGCCTGAGACAGGGCAGCCAGGGCCGGTGCACTGGGATGACCCTGAGGGATGGGATGGGGAAGGAGGCAGGAGCGGGATTCTGGGTGGGGGAAACATGTACACCCATGGTTGATTCATGTCAGTGTATGGCAAAAACCACTGTAATATTGTGAAGTAATTAGCCTCCAATTAAAATAAATAAATCAATTTTTTAATTCAATATGAATTAGTATGCAAGGAGATATTATAAATGATAACAATGAGCAAAAATTCTGAGTGGTTACAATGTGCACATTGAAGTAGCACAAACACAAGCATTTTGACAATATACACATTGTCAGAGGATGACAGAAGGCAATGGGTTTACAAAAGAAACCATTTGTTGACAAAATTCACAAACATACTTTCATATGATTGTTGAATACATGATGAAGTGAGTCACTTGATAATTGAGTACAACAACTTTGTTTCCAAATTGTGATAGTTCATTAATAGTTACTAATGAAAAAATTTAACCCAGTCAATTGTATATGAGTGTATATTCAAGTTAAAATCAATGATAGCCACTCTCAGTAACTGATTTATTTACATGATAAGCTTTTTTGTCTATCAAAATATAGCTCTTGCAAACTTGGAAGGAGAGGAATCTTAGATGAAATAGTAAAATCTCAGAAGGTGCTACCTTAAATAGTGCTATCAAGAGACATAAAACCAGACAGAAAGGAGGAATTGGATAGGAACAGCTAGACATAGACACAGAGAGACAGAAAATACTCTACACTGACTAATCAATTTTGAGGGACAGGACAGGATCAAAGTTCCCAATATATTAAGCCTGAAGTAATGATGGTCTCTGAGTTTTATACATAATAGTTTCCCTGGTCACTTATTATCACATAGTTTCACAGGATCATCATCTATAAGAAGGGAGGAATCTATTTTCCAATCATCTCTATGAGAGGAAAATATACCATCCCTCTACTATCCAACACTTATTTGTGGTTTTACTATTAATAGCCATAATAGCATTTGACACAATTTCAGCTTGAGCACTTGACACTATAGACAACTGTAAAATACAGTTCTAGAATTTCCCTAGGCAACCAGGATACAACTCAACTAAATTATTTTTTAAGTGAATTAAAAACAAATAATGCTAAAAAAAAACACACAGATGATGAATATATCACTTGAAATTGGTTAGGGCTACAAAACAATAAAACAAGATGGAATGAATAATTTTCTATATTTAGGAACAAAATTATTTCTTTATAGACATTTCCTTCTCCTTTTAAAAAAATCAAGGTTTTGTGTTCTATTTGAACTTTAAAATTGTTTACATGCTTACTTATTTTTTTAATATAACTCTATGTATAAATAGTTATCCACTCCAATTTCTTTCCATGTGTGTCAACATGGCAAAGTACTTATTGGCTTATGCATATTCTTATAGCATGGCTTAAAGAGAACGTTGCCTCAGCAGGTGCCCTATAAAAAAAATATTAGAATACTGGTAGGAAAATAGTAGAACCCAGAGATCTGGCGTATGAAATTAGATTAATATGTATGAGAATCTTGAACCCAGGATTCTCTTTAACCTTCTGGAATATTTTTTTCACTTGCTAGAGCAGAGTAGCCTCGTTTTTCCTAGCCAATAAGTAAAGACCTTGAATACCTTACCAAAAGATGCTTGTTATTTTCTTAAACCATCCTAGTGCCCTTCAGAGTTTCCAGGCAATGCTTGGGTTACAGCAGAGTTTGAGGGTTAGCAGAGTCTTAGCAGGGAAATATTTTCCCTACCATGGGAAAAAAAAGTTTACTCAAGAAATTATTACATGTCTTGGTTAATACGTATGTTGTCAAAAACTAGGAGGAAATGAAAAGTTGAATCAGTGAGAGAAGATAATAAGATTGAATAGTGGAGAGTTTATATATGTCAAAACTTTTTCGAAGAAAAAGTTTGAAAATCATCAAAGTAAAAAGAAAAGGTAATTCTGTTTTTATTTTGTTTTAATTGTATCATGTTTATTTTTGTCCAAATTTATGGTGAGCATGAGCCTTTGTAAGTTTTTAAGTCTACTGTTTTAATTTTATTACAGAATAACCTTAACTCTATCACTTGTGAAAATTCTGTCACAACAAATATTTACTGAGCACCTACTTTGTTCTAGGCCTTACCTTTGGACCTAGGATTTTGTGATGAACCACAAAATCAAAAATGCCTCCATATTTTCATGGAACTCATATTCTAGAAGGTGGATTGCATACATACTGTAGCCTGACAGGCTCCTCTGTCCATGGGGATTCTCCAGGCAAGAATACTGGAGTGGGTTGCCATGCCCTCCTCCAGGGGATCTTCCCCCACCCAGGAACTGAACCCGCATTTCTTATGTCTCCTGCATTGGCAGAGAGGTTCTTCACTACTAGCGCCACCTGGGAAGCCCAGAAGAGAGTGTTTTTTTTTTTTAATTAGTAAATATATAATATCACTTCAACAGTACAGTAAGAGGATAAAAAGTGATGGAATATATGAAGAGTGTATGAATATATGAATACATCAGGCTACAACACATAAATTTGGACAAAAATAAACATGATCCAGTTAAAACATAATAAAAACAAATAAAAACACATTTTTTTTAATTTGATGATTTTTCAAACTTTCTTTTTGAGACAAATCATGCAAAATCTGGAGCAAAGTTTCCCAGGCAAGGAGAACAGTAAGCACAGTATCCCTAAGATTGGAACAAGTTTAGTTCAGTTTTGAAAGAAGTAAGAATGTGGCTAAAGAAGTCTAAACCAGGAGGGAGTAGTAGGGAATAGCAAGGAATAGATTCAGAGAAGCAGAAAATAGTAGAAGCTGGACATTAGGACCATGGTGAATTGTTTAAATTTTATTCTAAGGTGGGTAAAGAATGATCAAAGGTTTTGCATAGAGGAATGCTGTATTTTAATTTTCCTTTTGCCAAACAGCTTTATAGAATCCTTTCTCAAGAGACTCTAGACTCCTTTCAGTTAGTGAACACTGGATGTGAGAAATGACTCAGATCTGGAAGCTAGGTGAATGATTTTCATATTTTATTTAGATAGCTTCAACCTTTTGCTTGCCAACTCTTGATTTTCTTTGTCATATAAATCATGAAATATTGTATTCTACTTCCCATCTATCTCATATCTAGGAACATGATATTTTATTAGTAAACACCAAAGAAGTCTTCGGCCAAAGTACTTCGGCCGAAGTACTATTCTGGCTTTGTTTCCCATTATGGTAATTATGCTTCCCTTGTGGCTCAGAGGTTAAAGCATCTGCCTCTAATGTGGGAGACCTGGGTTTGATCCCTGGGTTAGAAAGATCCCCTGGAGAAGGAAATGGCTTTGTTTCCCAATATGGTAATTATAGCCACATTGTCTCCGATATTTACATATCACCACTGTTTCAAGAATCTTTTATAGGTTTAATATAATAGCAACATTTAAAATGTCCAAGTTTTTCCCCAGTTTTATTGAGATATTATTAACATGTATCTTAGGGCTTCCCTGGTGGCTCAGAGAGTAAAGAATCTGGCTGAAATGCAGGAGACCTGGGTTCAATCCATGAGCTGGGAAGATCCCCTGGAAAAGGATATATTGGAGTTACCCACTCCAGGATTCTTTCCTGGAGAAGTCCATGAACAGAGGAGCCTGGTGGGCTACACAGTCCATAGTGTTGCAAAGAGTCAGACATGACTGAAGCAACTTCTATGCATGCGTAGATATAGATACCATATTTTCTCTATCCTTTCATCCCACTGATAGACATGTAAGTAGTTTCCATATCTTATCTATTGTGAAAAATGTTGGAGTGAACATGAGGCTGCAGATGTAGCTTCGAGACAGTCTTCTCATTACTTTCAGCTATATATCTAGAAGGAGAACTGGTAGGTTATACGGCAGGAGTCAGCCTGGTCCTGGGCAACCAGTTCTGGGTCCAGAGTAATGTCTGGCACTTGCTTTACTCTCTGTGATTTACCCGGGTGCTGTAATCCCTTGCTTGGAGTCCTTGGCTCTTGTGAAGTTATTTCCTTGAGCAGATATTTATTCAAACTGATGTTACTGGCAGGGGAGTGGAGAACTTCAATGGGGTTGGAAACAGGCCCATGATTGATAACAGGTAAATGATACTGAAGCTCCAATACTTTGGCCACCTGATGGGAAGAGCCAGCTCATTGTGAAAGACTTTGATGCTGAGAAAGATTGAAGGCAAAAGAAGAATAGGGTGTCAGAGGATGAGATAGCTAGATAGCATAACCAATTCAACGGGCAAGAACTTGAGCAAACTCCAGGAGATTGTGAAGGACAGGGGAGCCAGAGATGCTGCAGTCCATGGGGTCCCAAAGAGTTAGACACAACTTAACAACTGAACAACAATAAATATGAGTGATAGAAATCCCTGCACCACCAGTTTTTAGCCCACACTGTTAAAAAGTGCTCGTTTGGAAAGCTGAGAACTAAGGCAATAGCTAGAACACAGAATCCTTCCCACTACCTAACCAAACTCTAGCACTTTATTCAATTCAATGTATATTCAATTTCAAAAACTTTTTTTTTAATGTGACAAGAATTTTGAAGTGAGGTTTTGCTTTTCATCAAGCCTGTCTCTTCTCCATGAAGAGGCTTATTCATTCTAACTCTGTATTCCTTTTAGTCTCTGTTTTCAACATGTGAGGTGTTCTTACTTTATGCAATGCTGAGTGGGCAATAACCTGGTTTATCAAGTTTACTGAATTGAAAAATCAATAAAATACACAGTAGTAAATCTTCCCAGACAGAATAAATTCATAAACCATCACAGCCCCTCTGCCCCATGGGACAGCCTCAGCATGGGTCAGTCATAAGAACCACTTATTCCTGGATGCAATAAAAACAATTTTACTGACCCTAGACAGCTCAAGGCCCCTCTACTTCTTCCACTAGAAGTGAAGGGTTCTACCCAAGAGTCAGATAGATTCATAGAAATTGAGAATGTCAACATATCTTAGAAATCATTAATTCCAGTCCTTTTATTTCATAGGTAAGTAAACAGTAACTAAGATATTAAGCCACTTGTTCAGTTCTACCAAATAATAAGTGATAGAAATGGAATCAAATTGAAAGTCCTTCCATTTCCAGGCAAGCATGTTTTACTTTTATGGACTTCCTCTGGGAAATAATACTCTTTCACAAGAAATAAATAATTTTTTATTTTTAGTTACATTTGCTTGTTTTTTCTTGACTTGTATACATGTGTGTGTGCATACATATATATATATATTTATATATATATATGTTTTCACATATTCACAATTTCCTCACCAATGATAAAAATCTTCCCTTGCCATGGAATTATCTTATTAATTGTCCTTCAAAAAACTCCTCTAAAATTGTTTAAAAGCCATTTTTGCTATTAGAAGGTGTAAATCTCTGACTATTAAATAGTTTATTTATCTACTTGATGTTACTGAGATGCTAGTCTATGCTACACACTACAATTGGTGCTTGGTGTTTATACAGAAACAGAGAAATTGTATTTATCCTTATAGTAATGTAGGTCAAGTGATGGAGACAGATACTAAAGTAATTAACATAAAAATAAATATGTGTAATAAAGATTTTGACTCTATTTTTGATATTTGACCACTGACAAGTTTCAAGACTGACCACTCTTCTCTTTATGCCCTGCATCTGAACAGGCAGAAATGAAAGTGCCAATATTTCCTCCTTTCTTTGGTGTCTGTGTGTATATGAACCAGTGAAAAATATATACATAAATATGACTCTATAAAGGTTTTTATATTGTTTATAAATATTTATGTATTATATAAATGAAAATTGTCAAAGGAGAAATAAATAGATTTTATTTTTAGCAACCATTCAATTATTCCAGAATATTTACTAAGTAACGTTTATGTGCTAGAGATAGTACTAGACATCTGTAATTAAACCATAAACAAGACAGATGTGGCCCTTACCCTTACACCCATTCACATATGTTCCTCAGATTTCTGCTTGTATAAATTAGAAAACACAAGTGGTCCTTTTGGAGGGTAGCTACCTCCTCATGGGTCTCACTCTGTACCTCACCATTAGGGGTCTGTTGGGACTCAAGTCTAGTTATAGGTCTAAAAGCAAAACAGAGGTGGTGGTGGGGTAGTTCTGATTAGAATCAGCATTGTTTTTGAATTGCAGAATTGATCCTCTCAGACAGAGAAAAATGCAAACCATGGGGGTGGAGATGCCCTTCCCCTGACACTGAGGATGGGGAGACCTCTTTCACTGGCACAGAAGACTGATCATAATTTAGGGCTCAATGTCCCCATCTTCATACAGACCCCCTGCACAACTTGAAGAATCCCGTTTATTCCCAATCAATCAATGCCCTCACATCATCAGTAGGTGGCCTAAGAGGCTGAGAGCTCAACTTGATTTTCAGCAATTTCAGCCCTGTGGTTGTGAGAGATAAGGGTCTCCCTCAGAGTGCTTATGGATGCTCTTAGGTCATTTCTGTGGCTTGAGCTGGGAAATGAAATACCTGAACTCGTTCTTTGATTTCACTATTTGTCCAATGGCATTCGAAGAAACCAACTAATGTCACCATATCACTTAGCTTTCCAAAATGCTCAAAAGTATCATATGTGGAGTTGCTTTGTTCCTTGCTTCTTATCAGTGGTGATTAGGAGTAATCAAAGTAGATATTTTGCTATCCCTAAATAGTTCACACCAGTAAGCTCAGGGCTCTCTGCTTCTGGAGACAGTCAATCGCACCTAATCAGATAAGTGAATCAGTCCCAGAAACTCCAATACCAGTTCAGAAAACTCATCATTAAAACTATGTCCTCTAAAACCACTCTTGGTACCAAAATCTGTATTAGTCAGGGTTCTCCAAAAGAGTAGAACAAATGTATACTGAGAGAGAGATTTATTATAACGGATACAATTCATTTCAGTTCAGTCACTCAGTCATGTCTGACTATTTGTGACACCATGAGTTACAGCATGCCAGGCTTCCCTGTCCATCACCAGTGCTCAGAGCCTACTCAGACTCATATCCATCGAGTCAACGATGTCATCCAACCATCTCACCCTCTGACGTCCCCTTCTCCTCCCACCTTCAATCTTTCCCAGCATCAGGGTCTTTTCCAATGAGTCGGTTCTTCACATCAGGTGGCCAAAGTATTGGAGTTTCGGCTTCACTGTCAGTCCTTCTGATGAATATTCAGGACTGATCTCCTTTAGGATGGACTGGTTGAATCTCCATGCAGTCCAAGGGACTCTCAAGAGTCTTCTCCAACACCGCAGTTCAAATGCGTCAATTCTTCGGTGCTCAGCTTTCTTCACAGTCCAACTCTCACATCCATACATGACTACTGGAAAAACCATAGTTTTGACTAGACGGACCTTTGTTGGTAAAGTAATGTCTCTCTGCTTTTTAATATGCCGCCTAGGTTGGTCATAACTTTTTTCCCAAGCAGCAGGCATCTTTTAATTTCATGGCTGCAGTCACCATCTGCAGTGATTTTGGAGCCCAAGAAGAGAAAGTCTGTCACTGTTTCCATTATTTCCCCATCTATTTGTCATGAAGTGATGGTACCAGCTGCCATGATATTAGTTTTTTGAATGTTGAGTTTTAAGCCAGCTTTTTCATTCTTTTCTTTCACTTTCATCAAGAAGATCTTCAGTTCCACAGTCCTCTGAGCTTTCTGCCATTAGAGTGGTGTCATCTGCATATCTGAGATTATTGATATTTCTCCCTGCAATCTTGATTCTAGCTTGGGCTTCATCCAGTCTGGCATTTCTCATGATGTACGCAGGCTTCCCTCATAGCTCAGTTTGTAAAGAATCCACCTGCACTACAGGAGACCCTGGTTCAATTCCTGGGTTGGGAAGATCCCCTGGAGAAGGGATTGGCTACCCATTTCACTATTCTTGGGCTTCCCTTGTGGCTCAGCTGGTAAACAATCTGCCTGCAATGCAGGAGACCTGGGTTCGATCCCTGGATTGGGAAAATCCCCTGGAGAAGAGAAAGGCTACCCACTCCAGTATTCTGGCCTGGAGAATTCCATGGACTATATAGCCCATGGGGTTGCAAAGCATCAGACAAGACTGAGCAACTTTCACTTTCACTTTGGATATAAGTTAAATACGCAGGGTGACAGTACAGAGTGTTGATGTACTCCTTTCCCAATTTGGAACCAGTTCGAACTGTGGCTTCTTGACCTGCATGCAGATTGCTCAGGAAGCAAGTAAGATGGTCTGGCATTCCCATCTCTTTAAGAATTTCCACAATTTGTTGTGAGCTATACAATCAAAGGCTTTGGCATGGTCAATAAAGCAGAAGTAGATGTTTTTCTGGAACTCTCTTGCTTTTTCTATGATCCAACAGATGTTGGCAATTTGATCTCTGGTCCCTCTGCATTTTCTCCAGATCGAACACCTGGAAGTTCTCAGTTCATGTACTATTGAAGCCTGGCTTGGAGAATTTTGATCATTACTTTGCTAGCGTGGGAGATGAGTGCAATTGTGTGGTAGTTTGAACAATCCTTGACATTGCCTTTCTTTGGGATTGGAATGAAAACAGATATTTTCCAGTCCTATGGCCACTGCTGAGTTTTCCAAATTTGCTGACATATTGAATGAAGCACTTTCACAGCATCATCTTTTAGGATTTGAAATAGTTCAGCTGGAATTCCATCACCTCCACTAGCTTTGTTCGTAGTGATGCTTTCTAAGGCCCACTTGACTTCACATTCCAGAATGTCTGCCTCTAGGTGAGTAATCACACCATCGTGGTTATCTGGGTCATGAAGATCTTTTTTGTACGGTTCTTCTGTGTATTCTTGCCACCTCTTCTTAATATCTTCTGTTTCTGTTAGGTCCATACCATTTCTGTCCTTTACTGTGCCCATCTTTGCATGAAATGTTCCCTTGATATCTCTAATTTTGTTGAACAGATCTCTACTCTTTCCCATTCTATTGCTTTCCTCTATTTCTTTGCAGTTATCACTTAGGAAGACTTCCTTTTGGAACTCTACGTTCAGATTGATATATCTTTCCTTTTCTCCTTTGCCTTTAGCTTCTCTTCTTTTCTCAGCTATTTGTAAGGTCTCCTCTGACAACCATTTTGCCTTTTTGCATTTCTTTTTCTTGGGGATGGTTTGATCACTGTCTCCTGTACAATGTCACGAACCTCCATTCATAGTTCTTCAGGCACTCTGTCTATTAAATCTAATTCCTTGAATCTATTTGTCACTTTCACTGTATAATTGTAAGGAATTTGATGTAGGTCGTACCTGAATTGTCTAGTGGTTTTCCCTACTTTTGCAATTTAAGTCTGAATTTTGCAATATGGAGTTCATGATCTGAACCACAGTCAGCTCCCAGTCTTGTTTTTGCTGACTGTATAGAGTTTGTCCATCTTTGGCTGCAAAGAATATAATCAGTCTGATTTCAGTGTTGACCATCTGGTGATGTCAATGTGTAGAGTCTTCTCTTGTGTTGTTGGAAGAGGGTGTTTGCTATGACCAGTGCATTCTCTTGACAAAACTCTGCTAGCCTTTGCCCTGCTTCATTTTGTACTCCAAGGCCAAACTTGCCTGCTACTCCAGGTATCTCCTGACTTCCTACTTTTGCATTCCAGCCCCCTGTGATGAAAGGATATCTTTTTTGGTATTAGTTCTAGAAGGTCTCGTAGGTCATCACAGAACTGTTCAACTTCAGCTTCTTTGGCTTTAGTGTTTGGGGCATAGACTTGGATTACTGTGATATTGAATGGTTTTCCTTGGAAACAAACAGAGATCATTCTGTCATTTTTGAGATTGCACCCATGTACTGTAATTCAGACTCTTTGGTTGACAATGAGGGCTACTCCATTTCTTCTAAGGGATTCTTGCCTGCAGTAGTAGATATAGTGGTCATCTGAATTAAATTCACCCATTCCAGTCCATTATAGTCACTGATATCTAAAATGTTGGTGTTAATTCTTGCCATCACCTGTTTGCCCACTTTCAATTTACTTTGATTCATGAACCTAACATTCCAGATTCCTATGCAATGTTGTTCTTTTCAGAATTGGACTTTATTTCCATCACCAGTCACAACCACAAGTTTTCACTTGGGCTCCGTTTCTTCACTCTTCCTGGAGATATGTCTCCACTCTTCTCCAGTAGCATATTGGGCACCTGCCAATCTGAGAAGTTCATCTTTCAGGGTCTTATTGTTTTTGCCTTTGCATGCTATTCATGGGATTTTCATGGCAAAAATACTGAAGTGGTTTGCCATTCCCTTCTCCTGTGGACCATGCTTTGTCAGAATATAAGGGATTAGCTTATGTAATTATTTAGGCTGAGTCGTCCCACAAACTGTAACCTGCAAGCTGGAGGCCAGGAAAGCCAACAGTGTAGCTCTAGCCCAGTGTGAAAGCCCAAGAAATAGGGGAGCTGATGGGTAAGTCCCGTTCCAAGTATGAATGCCCAAGTGAAAGTGAAAGTGTTACTCACTTCAGCCGTGTCTGACTCTGCGACCCCATGGACTGTGTAGCCTGCCAGACTCCTCTGTCCAACGGATCCTCCAGGCAAGAATGGTAGAGGCATTGCCATTCCCTTCTCCAGGGTATCTTCATGATCCAGGGACTGAGCTCAGGTCTCCTGCATTGCAGGCAGATTCTTTACCATCTGAACCACAAGGGAAGCACCCCCCAAACCAGGCTCGAATGTGTGAGTGCAGAAGATGGATACCCTAGTTCAAGCAGACAGCAAATTTTCAATTTCTCTGCCTTTTCATTCTATTCAAGCCCTCAGTGAATTGGACTTTGGCACCTACATTTACGAGGGAGATCTTGTTTACTCCATCTGCTAGTTTAAATTACAGTCCCTTCTGGAAATACCCTCACAGACATACTCAGAAATCATATTATATGAGCTACTAGGGCATTCTGCAGACCAATCAAAATAACTATCACATGTATATACTTGAAAAATTATAAAAAGCATGACAGAGCTACTTATCCAATAGAAATTGATAGCTGAATAAAACATGCTGGAAAGTATCTAGGTTTCTGAGAACATTGACAATGATAAAGTCTCAGAGTTGTCAAGACACAATGCAATATTCCTGGTTTCAATATTGTTGCTGCTTTTTAAAAAATGTATCAATATCTAAGTATTCATTTGAAATAATACAGTGAAAAACTATAATGAGATTAATCGTGTAAATGCTTCCAAAATTATTCTTGGCCAAATTTTTCCCACAAAATGGCACTTATAAGAAACTTGCATTTATAGTTATTTATTCCTCTGTTATACACCTTTGTTATATGCTATAATAAGTTATCTGCATACTAAAAACTTTGCATGTAATTTTTAAAAAGAATCTCTGATATTACATCTTAATTCTTTCCACTGTTTTTTCTCTTTTCAATCCTAGGAATACCTTTTAATATATTTGTGAAATATATATTTTAAAAATATTCCTTTTGAAAGAACTTGTAGCTGAACAAGTTCATATCTATAAACTTTAACATATTTGAGGAAAATCAAAGCAGCAAAATCATATTATTAGTGAATGACTTACTCTTTGTAGATGTATTACATTCCTCCATGTGTCTTCAGAGGACTTGTATTTATATCAGAGGCCAAAAAATTTTGCAAACCTATTTCACACAGTCATGAAGAAGTAATTAAATTACAGTAAAACTATTAGACAATCAAAGAGCATGATAAGATATTTGATAAAAATTTTAAACTGTTTTTCTTTGAATCAATCTTGATTTGTGTAATTGTTTGTTGTAGTTTTTTTACTTTGCTGGATAGTGAATTTGGAAAATAAACAATAAATAAGAGATTTTTATTCATCTATTTATCGACAGTAATGAGTTCCTTTATGGCTTCAGAATGTAAAGCAAATTTCCTGTGAAGGGTTCATTGACAAATGCCTGTACGCTTTTCTGCTCTATTGACAAGCTTCTAAATATAAGAACTGTTCTCTAAAATTTATATTTTGAATTGACAAAGAAAAACAAGCTATTTCAGATTAAAATTTAAACTTATTTTCAATGCTCTTAAGACCAGTGCAACTATTCATAGAAATAATATACTGTTTGCCCATAAGAATAGGTAGGAATAAAATATGTCTTATATTCACAAGTACATCATATACATTTTATATAGATAGCATTGTTTGAAACAGCACAATAAGAGAAAGATAGACAAAAGTTGGTAAAAATTGTCTACCATGTTATACTATGAGTTTTATCTCCCATTAATCATTTCATATTGACTAGGAAAGATTTTTAGTGCTTGTTAAGAAAGCAAGTAAACACAAGAAAGCAATATAGACATGAGTATGATAATATAAATGATGCAAATATAAATGACTCAAAATAAAGCATAAATAAACCTCATAAAAATTTAACATTGTACAAATCAATCATAAAGAGTATGTTATATACCATTTTATTTTAATGATTGGAAATTGAATATACATGAATCTGAATCCATCAGGGCATATTGTTAAGCATTCCTTGGGCAGAACAACAAACTCTTAACTTTATTTATCTTCATCATCCATACAGGGGCATTAATCACTCCAATCTTAAAAGACTGTCGGCTAAAATAAATAATGATAGTAAGCACCTGATTGATAGTAGTCAACTAGTGGGCATTTAGTTTCATTTCACTAATGAGAATAAACATGATCCAAATATTTTA
Source organism: Ovis canadensis (assembly GCF_042477335.2). NCBI lineage: Eukaryota > Metazoa > Chordata > Mammalia > Artiodactyla > Bovidae > Ovis > Ovis canadensis. Next base: position 64,862,591 of record NC_091253.1, read on the forward strand.
AAATTGAGACCCATTCTTTCTTTTAGTCATAGTTATTCTTTTTATCATCCATCCATATACTCATTCATTCATTCATAGATGTTTATAGAGTGTCTATTATGTATCAAGTCCTGTGAAAGACCCTGTGGAACACTGCAGTGTAGAAATGTACTCAATATAAAATTTGCTGACATATCCTAGCATGTCCTAAAACCACTTTGTGGTACCCCTCTAGAATCAAAAAGAGGAAACAGGTAATAAAATTTTTCAGGTAAAATATGCATGTTAATAAATGAGATTCATATAATGTGTTTTTAAAAAATATTTGTCTTCAAAATATATCAAACCTCTTTAAAATATAATAAAATGGTACAAATAATTTTTTTGTGGAAAATACATAATATCAGCTGAAAATATTATGGAAACTACAGAGGAAACATAATCTCATGTATTTTAATATATCTCTGTATAAAATTTATAATAGATTCAGCCAGAAACTCTAGAAACCTCAACTTCAGCTATCTTAAATTATAAGAAAATAAATTATTTTACCTAAGAGTAAGTCTAGCAATATGACAGGTTTCTAGTTTGATTGACATAGTGGATTAACTTTGACTACCTGATGTGAAGAGCCCACTCATTGAAAAAGACCCTGATGCTGGGAAATATTGAGGGCAGGAGGAGAAGGGGACAACGGAGGATGAGATGGTTGGATGGCATCATCAACTCAACGGACATGAGTCTGAGCAAACTCTGGGAGATAGTGAAGGACAGGGAAGCCTGTCATGCTGCACTCCATGGGGTTGCAAAAAGTCAGACATGATTTAGTGACCGAACAAGTGAAGTAACAATGTGATCGAAGAATGTAGTCCTTTCCATTCTTCCACTCTGCCATTCAGTCAGTTGTTACTTGTTGACTGCCAGTAGGCTTCTGTACTACCTCTGTACTCTACTCTCTTTGCAGGAGGCTGGAGGCCACAAACCACATTTCTAAGACTCCTATGTCAATGAAGACCCTGGTGTGAAACTGTGAAATTGCAAGAGAAAGAAACTTATGTGTCTTCTGATGATGCTTTCTGCTGTTGCAACATCTGTGAGTGTGATTTGAAAACAACCGACCGATGCAGAGAATTGGAGGCTCTACTGGCAATCACGGGGTTTTCAGCAGCAAGGTCAATGGCACAGTGCTCTTGTGGCAAGAGCCCTGCCTCCAGCTGGTGGGCGGCAAGTGTAAGGTCAAGGGCTTCGGCCGAAGGATGAGAGCGGCGCTGTGGTATGTGTTCACACTTTCTTCCCTTTGCCCCTCCATCCTTGCTCTGTCTTTCTTTGCTCTTCCAGCCCTTCCAAAGACTTGCTAATGAATTTCCTGCATTAAATCCTCTCCTGTTTGAACACCTTGAGGCACTTCTGTTTTCCTGACTGGACTCTAATTAATAGAGCCAGCTTCAGTGATGACTTGTCTTTAGGCTGGTAGGCTGGGGCAAGATGACAAGAGCAATCCCCAGCATCACTCCAGATATGACAATGCTCACAATAATAATAATAATAATAATAATAATAATAATTTATCTCTTCCTGTAGCTCTCTTAGGGGTGAAGACCTTTTCCCCTAGAAAACTCATACCAGATAGCCCTTCATAGACCCAAAATAATACTATCTCTAAAAACAGACTTTTTTTCTCTCTTTCACTTAAGCATTCAGATGTGGACAGTTCAGAAGTAGTACAGTGGCTCTGGTGCTGTACAAAACAAAGTCTAGTCCAGCTTTCTACTTCCCTATACCTGGAATGTGGCTCTAATCCTCATAATCTGAGACAACACTCCAGCTTTCATAACCATATAGTCAGAGGACTGTGAAAGTGGAGCAAGCATCAGCTCATTTTAAGGATGTGCATGCCTGTATACTAAGTCACTTCAGTTGTGTCCAACTCTCTGCCACCCTATGGACTGTAGCCCACCAGGTTCCTCTGTCCACGGGCATTCTCCAGGCAGGAATACTGGAGCCAGTTGCCATGCCCTTTTTCAGGGGACCTTCTCCACCCAGAGATGGAACCTGCAGCATGGCTCCTATATTACAAGCGGATTCTTTAATACCGAGCCACCAGGGAAGCCCCCACTTTAAGGACACATCCCAGCAGTTGTACAAATCATCTCTGCTTATGCACAGATGGTTAGAACATAGGCGCACAGTCACTTTAAGAAGAGTGACAATGGAAGATTTCCTTATTGTATTTTTGTGTCTGTGTAAAATTGGGAATTCTATTAAGGTATAAGAAAAGAATAGATATTATAGGAAAACTATTAGGTTTCAACCAGTCTTTAGCCTTTCAAATATCAATAAGCATCTTTCTTTCTACTGAAAAGAACATTTGCACTTTTCTTCTGAGAGATACAAGCACCAAGCCCTATTACAGCAGAGCAGTCACCAAGAAATCTAGGCTCCCTTAGTGATTCAGTCCTCTGTACCATGTGCAATGTAACTCCGCGTGGGCCAGTAATCTATAAACTAAAGCTGTCTGAAGCCAAAACAAATAATACACAGTAAGAGCTCACATTTGGAAAAGTTCCATGGCAATTTTAACATCCTACTGGGCACTGATAACAAACATGTTCTCTCTAAGTAGAATCAATTCTTCATTGATTCTCTTCTCGGCAAAGAACTTTTTTTTTTTTTTTGCAAAGAATTTTTGTTCATTATCTTCCATAGTCTTATTTGGCAAGAACTTCATTTTTTCTCTTTCATAAATTTTACTAGAATATAGCTGCTTTATAATGTTGAGTTAATTTCTGCTGTACAGCAAAGGGAATCAGCTATACATACATTCCCTCTTTTTTGGATTTCTTTCCCCTTTAGGTCACTACAAAGTACTGAGTAGAGCTCCCTGTGTTATACATTTGGTTCTCATTATTTGTCTATTTTATACACGAAAGTGAAAGTGTCAGTCACTCAGTTGTGTCCAACTCTTTGCGAGCCCATGGACTGTAGCCCACCAGGCTCCTCTGTCCATGGAATTCTCCAGGCAAGACTAGAGTGGATAGCCATTCCCTTCTCCAGGGGATCTTCCTGACCCACAGATCAAACCCAGGTCTCTTGCGTTACAGGCAAATTCTTTACTGTCTGAGCCACCAGGAAAGGCCATAGTAGTATGTATGTATATGTGTGTGTGTGGGGTGGGGGAGGATTATATATATATATATATATATATATATATATATATATATATATATATGTTCCAATTCATCCCTGTCCTCTTCCCCACCTTGGTGTCCATAGGTTTGTTCTCTACATCTATGTCTCTATTTTTGCTTTGCAAATAGGTTCATCTGTATGACAGGAACTTGAAAGAGAAGGGTATCCTAGAAACTTTTATAGGCCATTCCCCACTGATGCAAATTTATGGACCAGACATGATTTCAAGTCAGGCTTGGGGTTTTTTGTGAAACAAGCCAGTCAAAAACTTAGTAGAGTTGAGGTTTGCTTCCTGCTAACTCCATGTGTGAGTTATCACAGCCAAAGTTTTCACATCTGTGGTTTTGCACTTACTGATCTCTGTGTTATGTTCATTCCATCCTATCTCAGCTCTCAGGAAGCTCTCTCAGGGTATGCATTTGGGTGGTGTTTTAGCTGAGGTCTGGGGCTTCCCAGGTGGCACTAGTGGTAAAGAACCTGCCTACCAATCCAGGAGATATGAGACACAGGTTCGATCCCTGGGTCAGGAAGTTCCCCTGGAGGAAGCCATAGCAACCCACTCCAATATTCTTGCCCAAAGAATCCCTTGGATGAAGGAGGCTGATGAGCTGCAGTCCATATGGTCACACAGAGTCAGACATGACTGAAGCAACTTAGCATGCATACACGTTAGCTGAAGTCTCTCTCATACTTAACACAGAGCACAAGGTTCTTCTTGTACGCAGGTAGTTTATTTGGGAGTCTGTTGTCAGGGAGCAGACATGAGGATTGGACACTGAATAGGGAACAAAAGAAAGTGGCTTCAATAGAGACAAGACTGATGACTGGTTTTATGTGTGACTTTCTAAAGAACCTTAAGAGATGATTCTCAAAACTTTTCAGTCTAAGGAGAACTGGGAAGGCATTCACTAACTCTCTCACATCTCCTGTTAGTTTGTATGTGTGCTCAGGCACTTCAGTCATGTCCGACTCTTTGCAACCCCATGTACTAGCCCACAAGGCTCCTCTGTCCATGGGATTCTCCAGGCAAGAACCCTGGAGTGGGTTTTCATGTCACCCTCCATGGGATCTTCCCAACTGAGGGATGAAACTCACATCTCCTGCATTGCAGGCAGGTTCTTTGCCCACTGAGCCACCTTAGAAACACCCCTGTTAGTTTTAAGGTCACCCAAATTTCTCCAAGTTACAAGTCTGAGGGGGGCTGAGACTGAGGTTTCATGCCCAAGAGTTAGAAATGTCCAGGGGCAGGAAAAGAAAAATATCCAGAACATGCTTTGAGGTGGGGTACTCGTGGGCGAAGAAAGTTAAAGTTGTACAGCATTTTAAACTAATAGATTTGGCTTGAGTTAGAGGTGAAGTTGAGAGAAGGTGAAGCAAAGTATAGGGGATGACTATGCACTTGGGAATGTATTGCCCTTAACCTAGTCTTTGATGCTGGAATGGCTTCCGCTGCCTTTCTTTACATTTTAAAAGAAGATGTTGGGAAAAGATTTGCAGCCACAGTTATATATCCTGCAAAGGTTGCTGCTTTGCAGTCATATTTTATAACCATTTCTATTTTAAGCAGAGAAACATCTGGAGTTTTCTACTCTACATGGTCCTAATTCACCATAGTCTCAATCACTTTAGCTTACAGGCCATAAGGAAATAATACCTCCATCATTAAAGCAACATTCCATCCCATCTTTGTTTGCAGGTTATTGCTATTGTCGTCGCTATTGTTTTTGTTCACTCACTTAGTCATGTCCAACTCTTTGTGAACCCATGGACTCTAATAACCCAGGCTTCCTTGTCCTTCACCATTTCCTGGAGCTTGCTGAAACTCATGTCCATTGAGTCAGTGATGTCAACCAACCAACTCATCCTCTGTTGTCCCTTTCTCCTCCTGCCTTCAGTCTTTCTCAGCATCAGGGTCTTTTATAATGAGTCAGCTTTTCGCATCAGTAGGCCAAAAGTATTAGAACTTCAGCTTCAGCATCAGTCCCTCCAATGAATATTCAGGATGGATTTCCTTTAGGATTGACAGGTTTGATCTCTTTGCAGTCCAAGGGACTCTCAAGAATCTTCTCCAACACCACAGTTCAAAAGCAACAATTCTTTGGTGCTCAGCTTTCTTTATGGTGAAACTCTCACATCCATACATGACTACTGGGAAAACCATAGGCTTGACTATACAATCTTTGTTGGCAAAGTAATATCTCTGCTGTTTAAAATGCTGTCTAGGTTTGTCGTAGATTTTCTTCCAAGGAGCAAGCATCTTTCAATTTCATGGCTGCAATCACCATCTGCAGTGACTCTGGAGCCCAAGAAAATAAAATCTGTCCCTGTTTCTATTGTCTCCCCATCTATTTGCCATGAAGTGACGAGACCAGATTCCATGATCTTTGTTTCTTGAATGTTGAGTTTTAAGCCAGCTTTTTCCCTCTCCTCTTTCACTTTCATCAAGAGGCTCTTTAGTTCTTCTTCACTTTCTGCCATAACAGTGGTGTCATCTATATATCTGAGGTTATTGATGTTTCTCTCAGCAATTTTGTGCTTGTGTGTCCAGCTTGTGCATCATCCAGCCCAGCGTTTCTCATGATGTACTCTGCATAGAAGTTAAATAAGCAGGGTGACAATATACAGTGTTGACGTACTCCTTTTCCAACTTGGAACCAGTCTGTTGTTCCGTATCCAGTTCTAACTGTTGCTTCTTGACCTGCATACAGGTTTTGTAGGGGACAGGTAAGGTGGTCTGGTATTCGTATCTCTTGAAGAATTTTCCACAGTTTGTGGTGATCCACACAGTCAAAGGCTTTAGTCTAGTCATTGAAGCAGAGTAGATGTTTCTCTGGAATTCTCTTGTCTTTTCTATGATCCAACGGATGTTGGCAATTTGATCTCTGGTCACTGCCTTTTCCAAATCCAGCTTGAAGATCTGGAATTTCTTGGTTCACATACTGCTGGAGCCTACCTTGGAGAATTTTGATCATTACTTTGCTAGCATGTGAAATAAGTGCCATTGTGCAGTGGTTTGAGCATTCTTTGGCATTGCATTTCTTTGGGATTGGAGTGAAAACTAACCTTTTCCAGTCCTGTGGCCACTGCCGAGTTTTCCAAATTTGCTGACATTTTGAGTGCAGCACTTTCACAGCATCATCTTTTAGGATTTGAAATAGCTCTGGAATTCCATCACCTCCACTAGTTTTGTTCATAGTGATGCTTCCTAAGGCCCGCTTGACTTCTCACTCCAGGATGTCTGGCTCTGGGTGAAAGATCACACCATCATGGTTATCTGGTTTATTAAGATCTTTTTTGTATAGTTCTTCTGTGTATTCTTGCCACCTCTTCTTAATATCTTATGCTTCTGTTAGGTCCATACCATTTCTGTCCTTAATTTGCCCATCTTTGCATGAAGTGCTCCCTTGGTATCTCTAATTTTCTTGGAGAGATCTCTAGTCTTTCCCATTCCATTGTTTTCCTCTGTTTCTTTGCACTGATCACTGTGCCGAAGAATTGATGCTTTTAAACTGTGGTGTTGGAGAAGACTCTTGAGAGTCCTTGGACTGCAAGGAGTTCCAACCAGTCCATTCTGAAGGAGATCAGTCCTGGGTGTTCTTTGGAAGGAATGATGCTAAAGCTGAAACTCCAGTATTTTGGCCACCCCATGCGAAGAGCTGACTCATTGGAAAAGACACTAATGTTGGGAGGGATTGGGGGCAGGAGGAGAAGGGGAAGACAGAGGATGAGATGGCTGGATGGCATCACTGACTCGATGGACGTGAGTTTGAGTGAACTTTGGGAGTTGGTGATGGACAGGGAGGCCTGGCGTGCTGCGATTCATGGGGTCGCAAGGAGTCGGACACGACTGAGCAACTGAACTGAACTGAACATATTGTTGTTCAGTCGTTCAGTCCTGTCTGACTCTTTGCAACCCCATGGACTGACTGTAGCATGCCAGGCTTCCCTGTCCACATTTCACAGAACTTGCTCAGAATCATGTCTACTGAGTCAGTGATGCCATCCAACCATCTCATCCTCTGTTGTCCCCTTCTCTTGCCTTCAATCTTTCCCAGCATCAGGGTCTATTCCAATGAGTCAGTATAGGCCAAAATATTGGAGCCTCAGCTTCATCATCAGTCCTTCCAATGAATATTTAGGGTTGATTTCCTTTAGGATTGACTGGTTACATACATATGAAACTGTATATTATATTTAAATAATTATATATATAAAATAAAAATTATAGTAGACTTTGAACTAAATCTTAAGTGAGTATGATTTAGACACTAGAATTTCCCTACCAAGTAGAAATAACTCACTTGGATTCTCTGTTCTTTCCTGCAGAGAACAAACCAATTTTTCCAAGGGGAATTCTTGAACTCATTCGATATGTAATATTCATTATAATTAGCTTTATTTAACACCACAAAAAAGGACTTATTCACAGGCTATTTTATTCTCTTATTCCTCACCAGACGATTAGAGAGGTTCATTTTTAAGTGGAAGATATACTCTAGATATTTAAATGTGGTGCATCTCTTTCTTTCAAATCCCAGAAAGAAAGGTGCACTTCAGTTTCCTTATAGAAAGGTCTAGTATCTTGTCTCTCTTTGGAAAGAGGAACAAATCTTGCTTTCCTTATTCTTTTCTGACTTCCTCCCTTCATCAGCATTGAGCCTCTTTATCATTTTCTCAGTCCAAAGGATTATCTGTCTTATTCCAGGCCATTCAAAAATTGCACACTACAGAGTGAATGAAAATAGTTAGCTTTATTTAAAATAAAACTGCCATCGCATTAATCCATAAAGAGTATAAAATTTCAATCTTTCATTCCATCAAAAAAACTACTTATGACTTAGGAGTCAATGAAAGGCAATAAACAATAATGTTTTTGGTAACTCATTTGACATCTTTACTGATAGGTTTTCATCCATAATGGTAAATATCAGGCATATATTTGTGCTAGGCAGTTAAATCATATCTGGGCATATTTTAAATTGCCTTGTTAATATTATCAATTAATCTTAGAATTCATCTTTAAGGTAAAATTTACTTTTATATTTTATAATGAAAAAGTCAGCAAAATGGGCCGTTATAGAGATAAAAATGTAAAATTAATTATAATACCAATTAATGTTAACTGAGTCACTATTTTACTGAAGTATAGCTGACATAAAATATTATGATAGTTTCAAGTGTTTAACATAATAATTCAACATTTAAATACATTTTAATTAATCACCATCATTCTAGTTACCATATATCACCATACAAAATTATCACAGTATTATTGATCATATTCCTTAAGGTGTATATTGCATCTCCATGGCATTTATTTTATAATTGGAAATTTTTACCTCTTAATTCCCTTCATTTATTTTTCCCAATCCTCTATCTCCCTCACCTCAAGTAATCATCATTTTGTTCTCTGGATCTGCAAGTTTGTTTCTGCTTTGTTTTATTTTAGATGTCACTAAAGTGAAACCATACAGTATTTGTTCTCTTTCAGGCTTATTTCACTTAGCACAGTATCTTCTAAGTAAGTCCATATTGCTGCAAGTGAAAAGGTTTCATTCTTTTTTATAACAGAGTAGTAGTTCATTATATATGTATATATATGTATGTATATATTTACATGTATGCACATACCCTATCCTCTTTATCGATTCATCTATTTAGGGACACTAGCTTCTTCCATATCTTGGCTATTATAAATATTGCTGTAATGAACAGATATATCTTTTCTAATTAGAGTTTTTCTTTTCTTTGGAAAGACACTCAGAAGTTAAATTGTCGAATCATATGTTAATTCTATTTTTAACTTTTGGGGAACCTCCATACTGTTTTCCATTGTGGTTGCAGCAGCTTACATTCCTACTAACAGTAACAGCAAGGGTTCTTTTTTCTCCACATCCTTGTCAACACTTGTTATTTATTTCCTTTTGATGATAGCCCTTCTGATAGGTATGAGGTGATATCTCACTGTGATTTTTATTTGCATTTCCCAGGTAATTAGTGATACTGAGCATCTTTTCATGTCTCTTTTGGCTATTGTTTGTATTCCTAAAACAATGCAACCCCTATCAAAATACCAATGGTATTTTTCATATAATTAGAACAAATAATCCTAAAAAATTTATAGAATGACCAAAATAAAACAATCCTCAGATAGCCAAAACAATATTGAGGAAGAAAAACAAAGCTGGCAGTATCACCGCATGGATTTCACACTATACTATAAAGCTACAGTATATTCAAAAGAGTACAGTATACTAAAACAACAGACACAGAACAGAGAACCCAGAAATAAACCCATGGTTCTATGACCAATAGTCTACAACAAGGGAGACAAGAATGTACCACGGAAAAAAAATGACAGTCTCTTCAATACATAGTGTTGGGAAAACTGGACAACTACTTGCAAAGAATGAAACTGAATTAGTTTCTTATACCATACATAAAAATAATTCAAAATAGATTAATAGCTTAAATTTAAGACCTGAAACCAAAAAAAAAAAAACCCTAGAAATAAACATTGACATCAGTCTTAGCAATATCTTTTTGGATGTATGTACCTAGGCAAGACCAACAAAAATAAAATGAAATGAATGTGACTATATCAAATAGAAAATCTTTGGTAGAATGGAGAATACCATCACAAAATGAAAACATAGCTTACTGAATAGGAGATTTTTACAAATGATATATCTGATAAGGGATTAATATACAAATATTGTAAAGAAATCATATAATTTAATATCAAAAATGTCCAAACATTCTGATTTTAAAATGGGCAGAGAATCTGGCTCTTGGCAGCTCCATGGGCTATAGCCTGCCAGGCTCCTCTGTCCATGGGATTTCTCAGGCAAGAATACTGGAGTGGGTGGCCATTTCCTTCTCCAGGGCATCTTCCCAACCCAGGAATTGAACCAGAGTCTCTTTTGTTTTTTTCCTGCATTGGCAGGTGGATTTTTTACCACTAGCACCACTTGGGGCGACAGAGGATGAGATGTTTGGATGGCATGACTAACTCAATGAACATGAGTTTGAGCAAACTCAGGAAGATAGTGGAAGACTGGTATGCTGCAGTTCATGGTGTTGCAAAGAGGTGGACATGACTTAGTGATTGAACAACAGAGAACTTGAACTAGTCAGTTTTTAAAGTGTTTGATACTGTTCTTACATGCATTCTTCTTTCACTAACCTTGAGTATCAATATTCTTAATATCTCCATTTATAGCTGAACAAATTAAGACAGAGAGATAAATGACCTGTCTAAGTTACAAAGCTTATATGAAGCAAGATTAGACTCAACCCAGACCTGTGATTCAGATTCCTATACTTTAATCATTACGGCATACTGCAGAAGAGGAGAGAGAGATTTAGCTTTGAAAGTTTAGATTTCAGCGTCTAATGAGACTTCTTCACCATGCCTTGATGTCTAAGAGGGAAAAAGAAATAGGATCTATACTGCCACTAATGAGAATACTACTTGGGCTTCCCAGGTGGCACTACTGGTAAATAATTCACTTGCCAATACAGGAGGCAAAAGAGACTTGGATTCGATCCCTGGGTCAGGAAGAGGAGAAAATGACAACCCACTCCATTATTCTTGCCTTGTTGCAGAGAGTAGGACATGACTGAGCACATGAGCACTTTAGATAAATGTTCTGGAAGGAAAAAAGAAATTGTTTGAATTTATTTTTAAAGTTGTTTTTTTTTTCTTTAGTTTGACTTTGATTCTTAATTTTCTCATGCTAGGATGAGAGGGAAAACAAAGCCTTAACTAAAAATACCAACTATACATGTATGTGTGTGCACATGTGTATGAGTGTGTATGTGCTTATAAGTTAAAGTGCAGCTTACACGTAAAAGCAAGGCCAAAATCTGTAAGGCTAAGGATTTTGACTTTATCATAGATGAAAGAGAAAGAAATTAAGTGAAAAGAAATTTGAAATAATCAAAATTTGTAGATACTAGTCTGCACAAGTAGAACAGAGGAGAAATGGCAATGGCTAAGATGGTGGCAATGAAGATGAAGAGTAACATTATACCTGTATTGAGAGAGAGAAATGAGATGGGAAGAGATGGGATAAGATGAGGTGAGATTCCAGAGGACCTAATGATACAATCTATGCAGAAAATGAAGAAAAGTAAGAAACTGAGGATCAGTTTCAAAAATCCTACGCTTTTACATTGAGTTAGCCATTATGTGAATCATGGCACCATTCATTGAAGAAGAAAACATTTGTAGGGTGGGACAGTTTGGAGGAAGAAATAACTGAAATTTAATTTTAGGTGTCTTAATTGTAGAGATGTCGAGCAGGGTTCCTCGGATTTCTCCACTGAAAAGAATCACTTGGTGATCTTATTGACTATATGAATTATCAGCTTTTCTGCCAGAAATTCTGGTTCAGTAGTCTGAGTTGAGCATAAAGTACTGGAATTTTCACACTAACCCCATCAACTGATACAGAGTGACTTCCTACACATATTAAAGACAAAGTTCAAAAGAGTATCTATAGTATGCTATTTGTAATGTAAGAAAGAAGGGACTATAAAAAATTGCCATGTATCTGCTCATTTGTTCAAAAGGAATTGCCGAAAGTATAAAACAGAAGCTAGTGTAACTATCTGATTGGGTTCAGGAAGTAGATGGAAACTGGACAACATGAAAGGAAGACTGTGAATGGGATATTTAATAGAAAGGATGAGGAGGAGATGTATACCTTTTTGTATGCCCGTGCCCATGCTAAGTAGCTTCAGTCATGTTGGACTATTTGAGACTCCATGGACTGTAGCCCGCCAGGCTTCTCTGTCCATGGATTTCTCTAGGCAAGAAAACTGAAGAGGTTAGCCATTCCCTTCTCCAGGGAATGTCCTGGACCCAGGGATCAAACCCAAGTCTCTTATGTCTCCTGCATTGGCAGGTGGGTTCTCTACTGCTAGCACCACCTTGGAAGTCCCACGTTTTTATATAATTATGATTAAAACAATGAACATTTTTTTAAAATATCCAAGTAAATAAATAATGAAAATCATCCAAAATTTTGAAATAGCCTAAAAAGGAACACAAACAGTATCAAATGAAATTAATTTTACTACAAACAACCAAATCACACTAAAGGGGGTGGGAAAGAACTAACCTAATTAACTTTGGAAAATAATATTTTAATATACTGTAATTAGACATACATTTAATGCATACTAGAAAACAAAAGGCAAAAAGAATTGTACAGCAATATTGGAATTTTTTGCAAATTTATTTTTCAGAGGTGTACAGGTTGATCATTTTCAAGGCTGTATAATGTCACCCTGCTTATTTAACTTATATGCAGATTGCATCATGAAAAATGCTGGGCTGGATGAAGCACAAGCTGGAATCAAGATTGCAGGGAGAAATATCAATAATGTCAGATATGCAAATAACACCACCCTTATGGCAGAAAGTGAAAAGGAAATAAGAAGCCTCTTGATGAAGGTGAAAGAGAAGAATGAAAAAGCTCAACATTCAAGAAACAAAGATCATGGTATCTGGTCCCATCACTTTTTGACAAATAGATGGGGAAACAATGGAAACAGTAACAGACTTTATTTTCTTGGGCTCCAAAATCACTGCAAATGATGACCGCAGCCATGAAACTAAAAGACACTTGCTCCTTGGAAGAAAATCTATGACAAACCTAGATTTAGAGAAGAAAGAGGAGATATGACAAGCAAATGCAATATGGGATCCTGGATTTTAATCAGGACTATAAGGCAATAGGCAATCTCTGAATGTGATACCATAAATTTGTTAGTAACGTTGTGACAATGTAAAGTTTCTGGTTTGAACAATCATACTATAGTAATATAAAAGTGTTAACATTTGGGGAAGTTGAATAAAGGGTACATGGGAACTTATACTGTAATGTTTGAAGTTTTTTGGTAAACTATTTGCAAACACATAAAAACTTAGTTTGAACGTTTCTGAACCTTTTTTCTGTTTCCTTGTGGAATAAATCTTCTTGTTTGGAATAATATTAATTCAATGGGGATAAGATTCATACCAGACCAATCCTAACAGTAGGGCTTCTCGGGTGGCTCAGTGGTGAAGAATCCACCTGCCAATGCAGGAGACATGGGTTCGATCCCTGGGTTAGAAGATCCCCTGGAGAAGGGAATGGCAACCCTCTAATATTCTTGCCTGGGAAATTCCATGGAAAGAAGTCTGGAGGGCTACAGTCCAAGGGGTTGCAAAAGGGTCAGACACAATTTAGCAACAAAAAACAACAACAACAAGTCTTAACATTCACAGAAAAAAAAAAATCCATGGAGTATGGCACAGCAGATATCTTTGAATGGCCATTTCAAGGCATCATATACTTAAGTGTCACAATGAATGAAATGCATGAGCTACACACATTTATGAGGCTTTGAAAATTCATAGAATCATAGAATTTTCTCACTGTAAAGTTTCTTTCTGACATTTCCAACTTCTTAACGTCAAGTTCTGTTACAACACTTCAGTGACAGGGAGTTCATGTTCTTCAAATACAATTTACTTTATTGTTGAAGGGTTCTAGTTATCAAACTGTTCATGCTTTTATCAGCTTAAGTCTGTCTAATTGGTCTAAAGTCTTCAGTGTAGGACAGTCTAACTTCTTTTTCGCAGGACAACTCCTATAAGGGTCTACAGCCATGGTCACGTTCACTTCTTCATCTCTTCTATTCCCAGTTCCTTCAGTTATTTCTTATATATTTTAGATTCCAGACAGCTTACTGAATTGATCACTTTATTTAGCATAATATTATTCATTTGCTGAATGTGGTATTTCAAGCCTAAAATAAGTTGTTTACTATTCTCTCTAGAGAATTCAAATGTAAAGGGTCCAATCAACCAAAAATTCTTCACCTAACATGATTCATATGTACTAATTGATAAGGGAAATTAAAAACTAGAGTTATCTCATTCTTTTTTTCTTTCTTTTGGCTGTGCCATGCAGCATGCGGGATCCAAGTTCCCCAGTCAGGGATCAAACCCATGCCCTTTGCAGTGGAAGTATGGAGTCCTAACCACTGGACCCATAGAGAAGTCCCCAAATTACTCATTCTTAAACAGTGATTAGAGTACGCACTTATCTATACTGTACAGAAAATGTGAGTTTTCTTTCTGGGCATCTATAATAGTGCCCTGTTGCAGGGTGCAGGCGAAGCTTCATTGATGCTGCCTAATGATGTGTGTGAGATATCCTGATATTTGCTAAGAAATTAGACATTCAAAAGAATTCTTTGTTCTCAAAAGACATATATATATATATATATATATATACAAATTTTCACTTTCTATTTTTGTGTTTCTCAGTCTTATTATGCATCTATTGGCACTTAAGTACATTCACCAAACTGCGTCATAAACTCAAAGTAGATTATTTCACTTTACCCTATACGAGATTATTATGCTTATCAACCAATATTTGAGCCCTTAACACGAGCAAATCATCTAACCTGTTAAGCACAGAGGGACAGACTATGGAGTTGAAAGTGCACACACCTAGATTTGAACAAATTACTTAATCCTTCTAAGTCTTCATTTTTGTACATGTAAAAACATTAAACTCATAAGGCAGACGATAGAAAACATCTAGGTGCTACATACAAAAAGTTTATTTGACTACCTGGAAAAATATCCATTCATTATTAACATGATGTGCTAATGATGATGATGTTGATGAAGCTACCAGCAGGTGTTCTTATTAGGCCTGTAAGAATAGTGAGTAAGGCACAAGATCATGGCTTGGGTACACTTGCTTTCTAAAGCTTCACGGCCTTTGCCTGCCCTCTGGCTCCATTCCTAATCTATTTAAAGATCTCCCAGGATAGCTCAGGTCTTCCCTTCTATGAAGTTATTCTGAAGTACTCCTCTAGAATGAACTTAAAATATGTTGCTTCCACTTACATCAGCTTACATCAAGTGCTAACTTCTGCAATGGGATTTAATTTCAGCCTTTGTCTCTCAACCAGCTTGCAGCTCTTTTGAGGAAAGAAACTGGTCTTATTCCTTGAAACTAAAACAGTGCCAATCATGTAAGTCATAAATGTCAAGTTCAGCACATTGAAGTTATTTTTTCCTAGTATGTTAAAGAAAACACTTTAGGGAAAATCAGACTCCATGTTCACACAGTCCTAAAAATGGACTTTTTTTTATAAATTGTATAATTCTGTACGTAGAAAGTGAAGATTAATCAATGGCAGACTTTCCTTTATTTACATGTACATAATCTTAAACTAATTTAAGAAAAGGCATCTCATCTTACTGAGTTAAGTTAAAAACATTAAGCTTCTTCAATATTTAACTAAGAATGGCACTAGCTTTCTTCACAATTCTGCTGCTGCTGCTGCTAAGTTGCTTCAGTAGTGTCCGACTCTGTGCGACCCCATAGCCGGCAGCCCACCAGGCTCCCCCGTCCCTGGGATTCTCCAGGCAAGAATACTGGACTGGGTTGCCATTTCCTTCTCCAATGCAGGAAAGTGAAAAGCGAAAGTGAAGTCGCCCAGTCGTGTCCGACTCTTCGCGACCCCATGGACTGCAGCCTACCAGGCTCCTCTGCCCATGGGGTTTTCCAGGCAAGAGTACTGGAGTGGGTTGCCACTGCTGTGTTCTCAAATTTTAAACATTTTTTACTATCATCTTCCAGATTCAGTTACAGTGCGGTTCTTAACATAACCCCAAGTTTTCAAACTAATGAAATAAGGTTAAACATCTAGTGATTTCAACCTCTTTTGGTCAACCTCGACATTTCTTCAAAAATAATTCCCATTGACCACAATATTTACTCTTTCAGTCTTTATTCTCGAATAAAAACAAGAAAAAATTCACAATGACAGTTCCAGAATCATCCACCAGGGGGCAAACATGCCTCATATACACACAATGAAGAGAAAACGAATAATAAACTGGCTTCTTTGGTGGCTAAGAAAGTAAAGAATCTGCCTGCAATGCTGGAGACCGGAGAGAATAATAAACTTGCTATATTGAGAAAAAATGAAAATGGTATCAATAGAGAGATTTGACCCATATTAGAAAGAAAACATGTTATATTATCTCTTTGAAGATAATATATTTGTTAAGCTTTTACATTTTACTCTTATTTTCAGTGCCAGAGGAAGAACACCTGGAGATTAGAGCCAGGTGTAACAGTGGACAAATGTCTCTTTAGAGATAAGCAGAGTACTTGAAAACATTGAAAGCTCTATTATACTTATTTCTATTCTAACACCTTTTAAGATTAAAAGTAGTCTTGCAAAATGCATTTCTAACAGACTTTATCAAAAATGCATACCTCACCTCAGATAATGTCATTGACATAAAGGTCAAGAAATTGCAGTCAGGAATTTAGCAGAAAGAAACACGGAGAATTCCTGTGTAACAGAGCGAACTGTGGAGGTTCTAACTATGTTTGTTCTTACAATTCCACTATCAGTCCACATTTTCCGGTCTTGCGATCCAACATACAGTTAAAATCAAGTACAGAAAAATAAACAAATAAAACAAGTGTAGCACTCAAGACCTAATTCCTAAGTTCTCTGCTCTCCATGGTTAGAACACATGGTCCGCCATTAGAATCACACTTCCATGTAGACTCTCTGAAGTCCCTTGGCCCTCACTCTCAGTTGGTATTGGCTGTGCAAAACGCCAGCCCCAGTGAAACGCAACTTGATGCCAATCCAGCATCTGTGCCAAACAGGTAAACATGACTAGAGAGGAAAAAAAAAAAAACAGCAACCTTGCTAATTGGTCTCATTTAAATTCACATTCATTTATCCCATGTGAACTCTTAGTACTTATTAGAAAACTGACTGCTTACTCAATTCTCTTTTCTTCTGTGCTAGACAACAATTTTGTAACTCCTCTGTCTTTAGGTCTATAACATGTCTTCCTCTCTCTAAATTCTCAGCTGCTTCTTGTTTCACTGAGACCACAGGAGGGATCAGAATAGAACATCTATGAACGCAAAACATCCAATCTGCCTCCCTACCTGGGTCTACCTGAAACTTCATGTTTTGCCTTCCCTCCTACTTTAGCATAAGACATGTATGTCTTCTGTTCTAAGGCAAAACCATCTCTTTTGCACTGGATCTCTCATCGCTTGCTTAATCAGGGATTTTTCTTCTATTGTATCTCCTCTTCCCTGAATCTTCCATTAGTTGTTCTCTACCAGATGTTCTTATTAGCATACAAAGATCTAATAGCTTCTGTCTGAAAGGGAAAAGGATTCTTTCTTTGTTCCCATATCAGTTCTAATCATTGCCCCATCGCTCTGCTCCTCTTTATAGCAAACTATTCAAAAAAAGGTAGCTCTTTTTCCCACTTACCTGTTTCTCCCACTTAACTGTTTTTGTCCTCTCCACTATATAGAAACTATTTTCTTCTCAAGGTTATTAGTGATATCTATGTTTCCAAGCCCTGTATTAAATTATTAGTTCTCATCTCAATCCACTAGTAGGGGTAATAGTCACTTCTCTCCCTTCTGGGGCTTCCCTGGTGGCTCAGAGGATAAAGCATCTGCCTGAAATGAAGGAGCCCCAGGTTCAATCCCTGGGTTGGGAAGATCCCCTGGAGAAGGAAATGGCAACCCACTCCAGTATTCTTGCCTGGAGAATCCCATGCACAGAGGAGCCTTGAGGGCTACAGTCCACAAGGTCTCAAAGAGTCAGACATGACTGAGCGACTTCACTTTCACTTTCTTTCACTTTCTCTTCCTTCTAACACCTACCACTTGGCTCCTGTTAATTCTTACTTCTCTTCTCTCTTCTTATGTCCTCTGGTGAATCCTCTAGATATTGGAATGTCTCGTGGTTCAGTCCTTCAACATCATCTATTCTCTGCCTACATCTACTTATAAAGTGATTTTATCTTTAACTCTAAAGACTTTATATACCATGTGCTTAATCACTCAGTCATGTCCAACTGTTTGTGACCCCATGAACAGTAGCCCACCAGGCTCCTCTGTTCATGGGATTCTCCAGGCAGGAATACTGGAGTGGGTTGCCATTTCCTTCTCTATTTACATACCATGATGATTTACAAATTTTCATCTGTAGCCATGTTGTCTCTTGCTACTAAATTTCAGATGAGTATATCCAGTTGTCTACTTCACATATTCACTAAGATCTGAAAGGTATCACAAATTTAGTTTGCTCAAAAGTAGACCCTTAATCCTCTAAAGTTCTCTTGTGACCACTGCCTTAAAGGCCCTAAATTATTTTTTTATTCACTTAACTTTCTAATCCCATCTTCTTAGCAATTTCCCTTTTGATTTTGTTGTTGTTCAGTCCCTCAGTCATGCCCAACTCTTTGCTACCCCATGGGCTGCAGCACACCAGGCTTCCCTGTCCTCTGCCATCTCCCAGAGCTTGCTTAAATTTATGTCTGTTGAGTCAGTGATGCCATAACCAGCTCATTTCACTCAGACAAACTATCCTCCCAGTCTCTGAAACACAGGTAGTATAAGCCCAACCACCTACATATGCCAAGCCTCTTTTTCCAATGTATTCATATGGCTTGTTCTCACACTTCTTTCAAATCTCTACTCAAATGTTCCCTAAACACCCTGTATAGTTGATCCAACCCTTGCATCACTATGCTGCTCCTTCATGGTCCTTTCTACCAAATAGCAGGCTATATTTATGCATTTATGGTCATTTCCTTCTACTGAAAAGTAAGCTTCATGAAAAAGAGACCTATTTGTTCACTCCTGTATCTCTTGTGTCTAAAACAGTGGCACAAATTAGACACTCCTTCAATATCTGCTGAATAAATGGATATCAACTTGCCTGATGACCAAGTGCATTTCACTGAAATTTGCTTTTTAATTAAATTTCCACTTTTTATTAGCTTAAATTTGATTTGAAAAATAGAGACAATTATTTATAAAAACTATTCAATAATCTATTTATTGAGGCTTCCCAGTGGCTCAGTAGTAAAGAATCTGCCTGCAGTGCAAAAGATCTGCAAGAGATGTGGGTTAAATCCGTAGGGACGGAAGATCCCCTGGAGGAGAGCATGGCAACCCACTCCAGGATTCTTGCCTGGAGAATCCCATGGACAGAAGAGCCTAATGGGTTTCAGTCTATAGGGTCACAAAGAGTTGGACACAACTGAAGGGACTGAGCACACACACAGAATCCATTTATTACAATAGAAAATTTTTTTTCAAAGAGTACTTTTCTCCAGGAGAGATTTTGGTTTTAGTTTTGTCAGATTCTTTAAAAACTTGAGGTTAAGAAATTTAAATATCATTGGCCTGATTGTTTTATTTCATGACTTCACAAGATAATTTTAAAAAAAGAGTTTATTTGAGAATTAGTTACACCAAGTGTAACTAATATATAATATGCCATTTGAATATATCAAATCCCATTTGAATATATCATATGCCATTTACCAAGCATCTCACTTAAGTAAATATATACATTTTACGATTAAATCTTGAGTTCCAGTTACAGAATACTACATGTATTATATAGATATGGTATTATCTGGCAACTCCTTACCAGTAAAAACAAGGTGAATTTTTAGCAATGTCTTAAGAAATAGTTTCTGTTCTGTTTATAACCATTTCCCTTCTCTCATTTCCCTATTTCTGCTATAGATATTCAATATCAAATACCAATCTTCAGACAACGATCATTTTCTAATACTCCTATATCAGTGCTTTCATATTAATGCAGAAAATTAAGCCTACCTATAATTACCCGAAAACAGTTCTATTTCTGTTACTATAGATTTGCTATCCCTGAACTACATTTGTGTATAATTTACATGATATACTTTCTGACCTCATTGAAAAGGCAGATGTTTATCATTAAAATTTTAGAATTCTGTAGAACATATTTAATCACCTCAAGCTGGTCAGCTATTCCCCTCAACACACATAAAATTACTGTTATTATAGAAATCCTCCTCCTATCCTTTCTCATAAATCAATCATATAAAACAAAATTGATTGTCTTGGACTGAGCGCTCAATTCTTTCCTAGTTAACTAGGTTTCTAGCTTAGTTAGGGCAGACCCCTATGCAGTGATGAGGTCAGGAGAGCTGGCAGTCAGTGGGTGACAGATGCGGGGGCCAAATCACCCTGGCAACTCCTCTCCATAATAAATCTGAGAAGCTAATCTCTACTAAATTGTTAATGCCTGCTAATGAGATACTGGATACAGGGTTACTCCTTCAGATAGTGCGTTTGCATGTTAATGAGTCTTCTCTGGAAGGACTCCTTAACCCAAAGCAGTGGTTCTAATGCTGACAGCTTCAGGCATGGAGGGCCTCTGGCTCAGGTTTCAAATTGTCTGTCCATTGTGGAAACTCACAGTATCATTCGCTATTCCACCTCTAATTCCAGGATATCAAAAAGGAAGCATTGCAGTCCCCAAAGTCACAATCTGAAACCTGTTTTTTCTTTTTTTTTTCAAAAACAAAAGCAAAAAGGATTGTGCAACGAAAAGTTGTAGATTAAAAAATTGATCTAAAAAAAATAAAAAATAAAAAAAATAAAAAATTGATCTATTTCACCTCACCTTAGCCATTACTCATTAACTTATCTGGCATATTGCTGCATGTCAAGCTCCAAGCACACAGATGCAAACCCTACAGGTTGATGTAAGACATTTCTCAGTTCACTCTGTAATTTTGTTTACCCCTATGTCTCTTGCCATGGTACAGTATCTTAAGCAGTTAGTTCCTGCCATTTGATAGCTTTAATTTTTGCTTTTCCTCTAGCACCCTCAACACTTACTGACTTCTATGAATAAAAAGAACCTGGCATACATATGTCTCTTTATGGTTTTCTCAGGGTATATGCCCAGTAGTGGGGTTGTTGGGTCATCAGTTCAGTTCAATTCAGTCACTCAGTCATGTCCGACTCTTTGCGACCCCATGAATTGCAGCATGCCAGGCCTCCCTGTCCATCACCAACTCCCGGAGTTCACTCAAACTCACGTCCATCAAGTCAGTGATGCCATCCAGCCATCTCATCCTCTGTCATCCCCTTCTCCTCCTGCCCCCAATCCCTCCCAGCATCAGAGTCTTTTCCAATGAGTCAACTCTTCGCATGAGGTGGCCAAAGTACTGGAGTTTCAGCTTTAGTATCATTCCTTCCAAAGAAATCCCAGGGCTGATCTCCTTTAGGATGGACTGGTTGGATCTCCTTGCAGTCCAAGGGATTCTCAAGAGTCTTCTCCAACACCACAGTTCAAAAGCATCAATTCTTCGGCGCTCAGCCTTCTTTATGGTCCAACTCTCACATCCATACATGACCGCAGGAAAAACCAGAGCCTTGACTAGACAGGCCTTTGTTGGCAAAGTAATGTCTCTGCTTTTCAATATGCTATCTAGGTTGGTGATATGATAGTTCTATTTCCAGTTTTTTAAGGAATCTCCATACTGTTCTCCAGAGTGACTGTATCAATTTACATTCTCACCAAAAGTGCAAGAGAGTTCCCCTTTCTTCACATCGTCTCCAGCACTTATTGTTTGTAGGTTTTCTAATGACAGCCATTCTGACTGGTGTAAGGTGACACCTTACTGTACTTTCGATTTGCATTTCTCTAATAATGAGCGATACTGAGCATCTTTCCACGTGTTTGTTGGCCATCTGTATATCTTCTTTGGAGAAATGTCAATTTATGTCTTCCACCCACGTTTTGATTTTGGGTTGTTTGTTTTCCTGGTATTGAGCTTTATGAGTTGATTGTATATTTTGGAAATTAATCCTTTGTCATTTGTTTCATTTGCAATTATTTTCTTCCATCCTAAGGGTTGTCTTTTAATCTTGTCTATTGTTTCATTTGCTGTGCAAAGCTTTTAAGTTTAATTAAGCCCCATTTGCTTACCTTTGTTTTTATTTCTGTTATGGTAGAAAGTGGGTCAAAGAGGATCTTGCTGTGACGTATGTCAAAAAGTGTACCCCAGTGTTCATTATAGCACTTTCTACAACAGCTAGGACATAGAAGCAACCTAGATGTACATCAACAGATGAATGGATACAGAAATTGTGGTACATATATACAATGCGATATTACTCAGCTATAAAAAATTATGCATTCAAGTCAGTCCTAATGAGGTGGATGAAACTAGAGCCTATCATACAGAGTAAAGTAAGTTGGAAACAGAAAGACAAATATTGTATATTAACATATGTGTATAGAATCTAGAAAGATGGTACTGATGAACCCATTTTCAGGGCAGCAGTGGAGACACAGACATAGAGAACAGATTTGTGGGCATGGTGGGGTGGGGGAAGAATTGAAAGAATAGTATGGAAACATATATGTGACCATTTGCCAAATGGAGAGCAAGTGGGAATTTGCTGTGTAACACAAAGAGCTCAACTCAGTGCTCTGTGGCAACACTGAGGGGTGAGAGGGGGGTGGGTGATGGGAGGGGGGTTCTAGAGGGAGGGGACATACTTGCGGCTGATTCATGTGGATGTATGGCAGAAACCAACACAATGATACAAAGCAATTGTCCTCCAATTAAAAAACAAACAAACAAAAAAGCACCTGGTAAGAGTACTTTGACGGATGAAGGAAACTAAACTATTATAAGAAACTCCAGTAAGTCCAATGTCATAGAATTAAAACTACAGTAGGAAGGACAATATGGTATGATATGGGATTGTCCCAAATTACCACACTCAATCCCCCTGCCACACACAAATTAAAAGACATAATTAAACATCTACTTTGGCTCTTAAGGACAGGCCTATGGAATAGCCACTGTTCTCCTTATTTCAAAAAGAGAAAAAAATCAGGCTATGAATGGCAGGATCCAAGGCCTAGTCTCTTCAACTACAAAACCCCTTACCTTTACAGTCATCCTGGTCTTCTGGCTTCCCTCATCTTCTCATCCTCCTCTTAACATTACATGAACTTTTACCTCCAATACCTGATACCTAGCAAGTCCTTCAACTAAATTGTAAATTATTAAGGCTTAGCATGTTCTCTCTTTCAAAGCATTTATTATTTGTTATTTCTTAACGTCTGTACCAGATAACTTCACATCATCTCATTATAACCTCACAATAATCTTCCTGCAGTTGAGATTCTAACCTTCTTTTTACTGTGAATCCCTTTGACAATCTAGAGAAGCCCATCTAAATCTTCTTAAAATAACACTTTTTAATTTATAAAATGTAATATACAAATTTCAAATGAAACGAATTGCTACTGTTTTAGATATTAAAAATTTTTTTATTTACTTTTGGCTGTGCCAGGTCTCTGTTGCTGGCTCTAGCTGCAGTGAGCTGGGGGCTACTCTAGGTGAAGTGCACAGGCTTCTCCTTGTGGTGACTTCTCTCATTGCAGAGAAGGGCTCTAGGGCATGTGGGCTTCAGCTGTTGTGGTCCTTGGGCTCAACTGCTCAGCTGCATGTGGAATCTTCCCAGATCAGGGATCAAACTCTTGTCCTCTTCATTGACAGGCAGATTCTTAACCACTGGGCTACCAGGGAAGTCCCTAATTACTAATTTTAAATGCAGTTATTAGAATAACTTACAAACCAAATTTGTGATTTGGAAATGTATGGGCATTTAAACTCATTAAATAACAAGATATAACAGAGATTCTATTAACCACTATACTTAAAAATAGTTGTTGTTGTGGGCATAGGTTAACAATTCTGATACACGTGCATGGGAATTGAATAATTAAATAAATAGATGGTGGATGGTGGAAGCCACATTTCTCAATATTGAAATAAGAATTTATGGATAAATAAAAAGAGAAAGCTAAAATAATCTGTTAATGGATTATAGTGCAGATATCAGTATATACTCAGCTCAATATAGGTATATCAATTTATTATTTAGTCACTAAGTCGTGTCTGACTCTTTGTGACCCCACGGACTATACCCACTAGGCTCCACTGTGCATGAGATTTTCCAGGCAAGGTTACTGGAGTGGATTGCCATTTCCTTCTCCAGGGGCTCTTCCCAGCCCAGAGACTGAGCCTGCATCACCTGCGTTAGAAGTCAAATTCTTTATCACTGAGCCACCAGGGAAGCAGTTATATTAATAGCTTTATACAGAAATATTTATTGATATGTGTATATCCATGGGTTAGTATAGACATATATTTCTTTGCTCTCTCAGTTAAGAGAACCTAGAGAAATAATATGCCATTAACAATCAGCACATCTAGAACCCAGATTTTGGTTTCTATTACCACTCCCCAATGAAAGGAATCAGTGATCTTTAGAGAACTGGGGCAGGAAATACACAAATGAGCCTGGAGCATCTTGTGGTACCAGAAAGTCAGGAAGTGTTAAACACACCCATACACACACACGATAAACACAAGTACACACATACACAGACACACACACACACATCCAAAAGGTGTATGTTAAAAAAAGATAGGCACCAATAGAGAAAGCTCCCAATGGTGAGAAATGGAACAATTTAAACAACAAAATAAAATACTATTGGATTATAACCCAAATTAGAAAATAAATATTCATGTATGGAAAATTCTGAAAGAGATGGGAATATCAGACCACCTAACCTGCCTCTTGAGAAATCTGTATGCAGGTCAGGAAGCAACAGTTGAAACTGGACATGGAACAACAGACTGGTTCCAAATAGGAAAAGGAGTATGTCGAGGCTGTATATTGTCACCCTGCTTATTTAACTTCTATGCAGAGTACATCCTGAGAAATGCTGGGCTGGAAGAAACACAAGCTGGAATCAAGATTGCTGGGAGAAATATCAATCACCTCAGATATGCAGATGACACCACCCTTATGGCAGAAAGTGAAGAGGAGCTAAAAAGCCTCTTGATGAAAGTGAAAGAGGAGAGCGAAAAAGTTGGCTTAAAGCTCAACATTCAGAAAACGAAGATCATGGCATCTGGTCCCATCAATTCATGGGAAATAGATGGGGAAACAGTAGAAACAGTGTCAGACTTTATTTTGGGGGGCTCGAAAATCACTGCAGATGATGATTGCAGCCATGAAATTAAAAGACGCTTACTCCTTGGAAGAAAAGTTATGACCAACCTAGATAGTATATTCAAAGGCAGAGACATTACTTTGCTGACTAAGGTCCATCTACTCAAGGCTATGGTTTTTCCTTTGGTCATTTATGGATGTGAGAGTTGGACTGTGAAGAAGGCTGAGTGCCGAAGAATTGATGCTTTTGAACTGTGGTGTTGGAGAAGACTCTTGAGAGTCCCTTGGACTGCAAGGAGATCCAACCAGTCCATTCTGAAGGAGATCAGCCCTGGGATTTCTTTGGAAGGAATGATGCTAAAGCTGAAGCTTCAGTACTTTGGCCATCTCATGCGAAGAGTTGACTCATTGGAAAAGACTCTGATGCTGGGAGGGATTGGGGGCAGGAGGAGAAAGGGACGACTGAGGATGAGATGGCTGGATGGCATCACTGACTCGATGGACGTGAGTCTGAGTGAACTCCGGGAGATGGTGATGGACAGGGAGGCCTGGCATGCTGCAATACATGGGGTCACAAAGAGTCGGACACGACTGAGTGACTGAATTGAACTGATACTGATATAAATAAACAATTGAATTAATTAATATTTAGCGGAAAATAGAACTTCCTAGGTACTCCAAGTGGTAAAGAACCCACCTGTTAATGCAGGAGACATAAGAAATGTGGGTTCGAACTCTGGGTTGGAAAGATACGCTTGAAGAGAAAATGACAACCCACTCCAGTATTCTTGCCTAGAGAATCTCATGGATAGAGGAGACTGATGGGCTACAGTGCATAAGTAGTACATTGCAAAGGGTCATGCGCAACTGAAGTGCCTTAGCACACAGACAAATCTCCTATGCAGAAGAATTCCAAATAGCTTATGTACATATTCTGTCCTCAAGGAGGTGAAGCAAAACTCTCTACTCCTTGGGTGTGGGCTTCAAATAGTGACTTCCTTCCAACAAGTGTAGTATGGAGGGGTGAAGTAGTAACTTTACCGAGGAGAAATCTGAGTCACTACCTCAGCCAGGTTATCAAGGTCAACATCAGCAGTCAGATCACATTGATAGTATGTACCCTTGATCTGACGTTATAAAAATGGCACTTTATCTGAGTGTTCTCGAAATAAACCATAATCCCAGTCTTATCATGGAAAAGCATTAGACAGATTACATTAGTGAGGTATGCTACAAAATACTTGATCACTACTTCTGAAACCTGTCAAGGTTATCAAAGACAAGAAAAGCCCGAGAAACTATCACAGCCTGGAGACGCCTAAGGGACTTGATAACTAAACTTACTGTGGTGTCCTGGATGGACGCCTGAAACAGAATGAAGGGTGTCAGGCAAAAGCCGAAGAAATCCAAATAAAGTACAAACTCAGGTTAATATTATTGTATTAACATTGGCTAGTTACTTGTAACAAAACTACTGTTATAGCGGAAAGTGTTAATAATAGAGGAAATTGGGAATGGACTACAGGAGAATTCCAAACTATTGTTATAGGGAAGAATCTGTTTCTTTTACTTTACCCTCTGTTTCCTTTACTTTACCCTCTGTTTCCCATCACTTTTATTTACTAAAAGGGTACTATTTATACATAATAGCCTCAGGGAATCCTGCCCTTCTGCCTGAGTGCTAAACCAAAGTGTCTTTGTTCAGGGAAACACTTTGTGTCCACAGGAGAATGGTGGCTTGGTTGCTAAGTCATGTCCAACTCTTGGGACCCGATGGACTGTAGCCCACCAGACTGCTCTGTCCATGGGATTCTCCAGGCAAGAATACTGGGATGGGTTGCCATTTTCGCTTCAGGTAATCTCCCAGACCCGAGAATCGAACCCAGGACTCCTGCATTGCAGGAAGATTCTTTTACCAAAAGAGCTACAAGGGAAGCCCAAATGAGAACAGCTGCAAGAAATAAGGAATTAACACATCCCTACCCCGAGGCTGGTCATTCCAGAAGACATTCCTGAGATAAATGGCCTTTTTACTTTACTTCCTCGCTTTCTTCCCCTCTGTGTTCTATAAAAGAACCTGGAATCCAGACCCTGATAAGATAGGTATTTTGAGATGTTAGCCTGCCATCTTCTTGGTCTGCCAGCTTTCTGAATAAAGTTGTTACTCCTTTCCTCAACATTTCGTCTCCCAACTTACTGATCCGCTGTGTAGTGAACAGACTGAGCTTGGACTCAGTAGCACTATCTTAATTTTTTCTGTATATCTAAAACCATTCTAAAAATATACAGTCTATTTAGTAAATTAAAAAAAAATGATGATTTGACTATAACATCAGGAGTGATGTTGTAGCCATGCGTTCCTGGAAACAAACTCATTCAGAAGGACAATGCAGATAGTGGAGGCAGTTTATTACATTGGTGGGCCCAAGGCAGAGTCTCCTCTTAGCCAAGGGCCCGGACCAGTTTTTGTGAAAGCCTTATATACCCTAAGCATACGTGCACAAACCTGCCTCCCCAAATTCCCTGAAACTAGCCTGAACAAAGGAAAAAGAAAGATACAAATCAAAGTTAACCTGTGATTCATATGGCTTAAGCCTAGGTAGTTAACAGTGGACAATTATTAATAGGCCTGTGGTCATACTCCAATAAGCATAATAGAATGTATGATTCTATTCAGTTACACAGATAATTCAGTTCAGTCACTCAATCGTATCTGACTTTTTGCGACCCCATGAATCGCAGCACGCCAGGACTCCCTGTCCATCACCAACTCCCAGAGTTCACTCAGACTCATGTGCATCGAGTCGGTGATGCCATCCAGCCATCTCATTCTCTGTCATCCCCTTTTCCTCCTGCCCCCAATCCCTCCCAGCATCAGAGTCTTTTCCAATGAGTCAACTCTTCACATGAGGTGGCCAAAGTATTGAAGTTTCAGCTTCAACATCAGTTCTTCCAGTGAACACCCAGTACTGGTCTCCTTTACGATGGACTGGTTGGATCTTCTTGCAGTTGAAGGGACTCTCAAGAGTCCTCCAACACCACAGTTCAAAAGCATCGATTCTTCAGCATTCAGCTTTCTTCACAGTCCAACTCTTACATCCATACCTGACCACTGAAAAAACCATAGCCTTGACTAGACAGACCTTTGTTGACAAAGTAATATCTCTGCTTTTTAATATGCTATCTAGGTTGGTCATAACTTTCATTTCAAAGAGTAAGCATCTTTTAAATTCATGGCTACAATCACCATCTGCAGTGATTTTGGAGCCCAAAAAAATAAAGATAATTAGGGTATTATTTTAGGCAATTGACAGCCCTGGGGCTCTTCCTTCCAGGGCCCTGGTTTTCCAGTTAGTATGTCATTTTCATAGGTACTGAGCATAGAGCTCAAAGTCCACAGTTCGGCCCAAGATGGAGTCCTGTTTTCAAGATAGAGCCTCTTCTGTTTCCTCCTTCAGTGTTACTTTGAGATAGTTATAAAAACTGCAATAGGAAATTATCTGTGACATATACTAGTGACAAAGTCACAGGCATCCCAATACTATTGTGGTTTGATGTCTGCATTTATACTTAAAGGAAATGCTAAACACTGTTTCAGCTATAGATTCATGAAATCAAAGATGTAATATTCCCATCCAGACATCTTTTGATACATATCCCCTGCTCTTTGGTGGTAGTCATGATGTAATTTTATGTAAGTGAAGCTCAGATAAATGAATTTGATTGTTTTAGCTTGCATTCTAGGGTCAAGAATTCTGAGTCTCGCTGGATTCTGTTTGCTACACTACCTCCTAATTTTGGAGCCCCTAAACAGAGGTTTGGGGACTCTCCCTAGATCAAGCGTACTGCCTTGGCCTTGTGCAATTACATTCTTTAGGTTTCTGGACAAATCCAAGCATAAAACTGGCCTAGACCTGTTATTGCTGTTGTTCATTCACTGAGTTGAGTCTGACTCTTTATGGACCAACTGTAGCATGCCAGACTCCTCTATTCCCCATTATCTCCCGGAGTTTGCTCAAATTCATGTCCACTGATCTTGGTGCTATTTAACCATCTCATTCTCTGCTGACCTCTTTTGCTTTCAATCTTTCCCAACAATAGGGTCTTTTCTAATGAGTCCGCGCGCTCTTTGCATCAAGAGGTCAAAGTATTGGAGCTTCAGCATCAGTCCTTCCAATGAATATTCAGGGTTGGTTTCCTTTAGGGTTGATTTACTTGATCTCCTTGCAGTGATGGGCAATTCCAAAAGGAAATTGAGTATAAGAACTTCACTCACAGAACCCCAGTGTCCAAGAGCCTCTCTCATTGGGACTAGCTCAACATTGGGAAAAGAAACCCTGGTTTAGCTGTAAAGAGGGCATCTCTTTGGCACTTTTTTTTTCCTTCTAAATCCCCAAATTGTTGATCTAAACAGCTTAGGAGAGGGAGAGAGACCGGAAGACTAAGAAAGGGACAGACAGAGAAACCTGCCAATTTAAAGAGAGAAGGGCTTATATGCATATATGCTTATATTATTCCCAAAGCAATCCCGATAAAAATCCTTTAGGAAAGAAAGAGATACAGCCATCTGTTAATGGGGATTCGGCTTCTTTGTTTCCAAATGTTATAGCTCTCACCAGAGCAGCCATCCCACGTGAGGCAGGGCTGGTATGGGTGGTATTAAGAGGGGAAACATCTGTTCACTAAGTACTCTACTGAACAGCAACAAAATCCTGGGCCACCCCTGTCTTTGCTTGAGTGCTTTCTCTAGCCGGTCCTACTTCTCCACTCCTTTGGGAGTTTCCTGTTCCATTACGTAGGTAAGAGAGCGAGAAGTCCTGGCTTTCATAATTGTGAGTGTTTGACTGTGTGTGTACGTGCGCGAGTAGGTGTGTGGGTGTGTGTGTGTTGGAGGAAAGTGGAGCCTGCTACAAGGGGCTTAGAAATCTAGTTGCCAATTTAAAATATTTTCCGAGTGCTTGAATGCTAGCTCCAAAGAGAATCCCACTCTCAAATTCAGCAAAATGAACAATACTGATAAGGAAGATGAGGAGGGTGGGAAACCCACACGCCGGAATGGAGCTGTCCATGAGGCGGCAGTGACAGGGGAGCGCTCGGGGGAGAGGCGCTCTGCAGAGAGAGTCTCTCGGCCGCTTCTCTCTTGGTCCACCTTCCGGCGACGCTTCTTCGGTAAAAAGCATTCATAGAAAATGATCCCAAAGCAGGGAACCCGGGCAATTATCGGGTGCAGTTTCCGGGCGCGGTTGCCCGCAGCCAGGAAAGGTCCCTTTCCCCCCGCGGCTGGCGCGGAGTGTGGCGATCCGGCCCGGGGCGGGGGATGACTTCATGCGGCCGGAGCTCGGCGGCGGGAGCGGCTGCAGCAGCTGGCAGGTGAGGTGGGGGCCAGCCGAGTTGACCACGCAGCGCCCGGCGCGGCGGCACTGCAGCCCGGGGCAGCGGACGCCTGGGACGTGCGCTGCCTCGATCGCGCCCGAGAAGGTAAGCTGCAGGGCTATCATTAGCCTCGGCCACGCTGCGCGGTGCTTTGCGCTCGGTTCATAATGGGGTTTGTGATACCCTGGGAAGAAGGCGACTGTCCCTGCTGCATTCTGTATTGGGGTGAAGGAGCAACAACTGGAAATGTTAATCAAGTGCTTGAGATCGGAAGAGCGGTGTTTTTGGGCAGACAAAGAAGGCGGTCAGCCTCTATATTCTTGTTAAAGATAATCGACCGTTGCGATGCCAGACTCACTTAGATATTGAAAGAGTATTCAAAATGTAAAATAATTTTGAGTTGCACTTTTAACGTTGCTGCCTTCAACCTTCGCTTGGGTGTTTTCTGGTTTGTGAGCAGCAGGTCCTTGGCAGGAGCCTGGAGAAGTCATCGAAAATCTTCCCTCTTCTTTTGCCTTCCTCCGTCTTCTCCCTTTCCAGTGCTCAGAATGGGTTCCATGCACATTTCGACGTCAAACGCCCGCTTCAACACCCAACCCTTACAAAGAGTCTCAGATTAGAGGTGAAACTTGCCTTCTGGAGTTCAGCTTGGGTTGTGCAGCACTTGTCTCCACTTTTCCCTTCATTTCTCTTGTCAATCATTTAGTTGAATTCCCCCCCCCCACCCCCCCCCCCCACCCCCGTGGATGCTGTGGCTATCCACCAGCCAGTTCTTGTCAGCCCCTATCCACCACCTCTTTTCCATGACTGATTTTGTCAAGGACTCAGAAAGGGCATTGCCCTCTACCACGTTTGGATTGTTGCTTGTGTCCTTCCCCCAAATACAGGGCATGAAAACAATCCTTTCAGTCCAGTACCAATATGGTTTCCGATAACTGGCTTCATTGGAGTCACTGCAGCTACCCCAGACGGGTTTCGAGGACAACAGAATCCGTCGGGCTGTGAGAAAGAGAGCTATACCTAACGTATTTTTGCTCCTGTGCCTAAGAAAAGGTGGAAGTAGGGACGTGAATGCCAGCCTATCCCGTTTTTCTTGAAGCCTTTTTTAGAAGGTTGTGAGACACCTAGCTGGGTAGGGTCTGAAGCAAGTCCTCCGGCCAAAGCAAGCAATGCGTTTGTCCTAGGATTCCCCCAATACCTCAAAAGAGTTTCCGGAGGCTTTCCCCACAGGCAGTGAGAAAGCCAGGGGAGCTGGCCAGTCTAAGCCTCGGGTTATTGGGGCGTCCTCAAGTTTTTAGGGGTTCCGACCTCGAATTTCCCCACAGACGCCTTGCTACTGAGCTCAAGTGCCCATTCCTGTGGCCCACCTAAGGACGTGCATTTGAATGATATTCTGTGAAATGGTTAAGATGGCTGTGATGGGAATTGCAAATATGCCACTTCCCCAACAGTTGCAATAAGCCGAACTGTGGTGTCTCTGTTAATAATATTCTATTTAGAAAGACATTTATTCTCTTTACATTTGAAATTATAGAGACAGTTTGACTCCAAAGCCCTGCAATTTTAACACATTGAGAGAGGAGATAAATGAAAAAGAGGACCAGGGTTTTATAGCTAAAAAATTGACCTCTGCTTACCTTTTTTTTTTAAATTATTAATATGGCTTTTAGACATAGATACTGGTTCTGCAAAATCATGTTACCTCTATTATCTATCATTATTGTTTTTCTGATTACAGATTTTCTATTTATAAATACACTGTGGAAAGATTTGAGTTGGTTTCTTTGTTTCTACCTTCAATATATGAGGCAGAAGGAGTAGGGGTGGGGGGTGGAATTTCACTCCAAGTGGTCCACTCCAGGAACTCTTCCTCTGAATCATGAAAACCTTTGGACCAAAAAATTTTTTGGCTTGTTGTTGTTATTATTATTATGCGTTGAATGTGATTTGGGTTTGAGATATTAAATTTTCAAGATTCTGAAATTTTGACACAGGCACAACTAGACAAGGAAACAAAGAACAAAAACAGCAAAACCCTTTCTTTTACGACTTTCTTGCTTAATCGTAAAATATTTAACGGTAGGAATAATTATTCTGAGTAATAAGTGAAAAGCATAGTAAATGATATTTCATTTTTAAAATAATAGCCCACGGTCTATGAAACACAGGTTAGTACAACTGATCTTAAGTACAATAAAAATCTGTAATTTTAAAAGGCATATTTATGTTGAAGATAGCACACGAAAATATGCTAATGATGGTTAGAAATTGAAAGCGTCTGTTACTTGGTTTCTGAAGAATCTAAATTGTTTGGCAAGAAGTGGGTCATGACTAGGGGACTGGTGCTGCTTAAAATCATCTTACCTGCCAGTGAATTTACAGGTGAGATGAAGGCACTAAGTTATAGATTACAGTTGGAGAAGCCTTTAGGGAAGAAAGAAAACCAGATAGAAAATATAATTTCCAATTGTAGTACAACTAAGTAAGATAAATAAATTTAAGGGATTTCTGAACTTAGACCTTGTTGCATTTAAACAATTTCTGAGGAAAGTTTCTAAATTCAAAGCCTTGGGAAGAAACAGTTGTGTGATATCCTGACTGAGACTGATTTATGACTTTATTTCTTTTTTTAAAAAAATGTTTCCCAGAGAAAGGAAAAATTTATCACCTGATATTAAGGAGGAGGAACACCAAATAGAACGGTGTGCACTGTTAGATGTTAAATGAACTGTAGGAATGTTTTGTAGTTTTGACAAGATAGATTTGAAATCAGTCTGTTGCTTTCCAGTACCGTAAAAATGTATTTGGTCTGGTGGGTGGTCAGTGTTATCAGTAACTTTGTTGTCATTATGCATGCATGCTGTCCTGTCTGACTCTATGTGACACCTTGGACTGGAGCCCGCCAGGCTCCTCTGACCATGGGATTTTTTTTAGTTTCTTACAAATCCCCTTAAATTACCCCATGACCAGCCTAGACCAAGTAGTCTTTATTCCAGTTTGTGCCCCAGGACATCACACCCTGATGTCTTCTTTGTTCCATTCACTCACATGTTGAAAACTTACTCACATCTTATACTGCTTCTTCCATGGAGCCTTCTCCAAAAGCCTACCCACCTCCCATCGTGTCTGAGATGTGTTTCTCCCTTGTCTGAATTCCTATGGCATTTTCCATTTTGGTCTGCCCTTTAGTTTGAACATGATCTGCTCTTGTAAAACAGCCCTAGAGAGCAGAGTCTGTGACTAACAACTTTTTATTATCTGCAACTCATAATACAGTGCTTAGCTATGTATATGCAAACTAGGTGTTAAGCAATTTGATTTTAGTGAAGAAATTAATTATTATTTTCCAGGGTATATATCCACCTACTCTAATAGCCAAGTTGGGTGTATGTGTTTGTTTAGTCATTCAGCTGTGCTGACTCTTTGCAACACTGTGGACTATAGCCCACCAGGCTCCTCTGTCCATGAAATTTTTTTCAGGCAAGAATACTGGAGTAGGTTACCATTTCCTTCTCCAGGGGATCTTCCCAACCCAGGGATCAAACCTGCATCTCTGGCATCTCCTGCACTGGCAAGCAGATTCTTCGCTACTGTGCTACCTTGGAAGTCAAAAGCCAAGTTAGGCTCTAAATAATGTCTGCAAGTACCACTTTAGTTGTTTAAAATCCTTATATAATAAATAAATAGTGAAAGTACATTCAAATAGTCATATTCAGCAAAAGTTATTGTGAACTTATATGCCCTTAAATGGATATTGGCTCATCCATATTAAAAAACATAGTAAGCATCATAAAACAAAACTTCCACTTATCCAAAAAGTCATTACCAAGACCCCTGTAATGTATAATAAGCCTTATGCTTATGTTTACTTCTAGCAGTTTCATGGTTTCTGATCTTACACCCGAGTCTTTAATCCAATTCAAGTTAATTTTGTGAGTGTTATAAGATTTATTGGTCCAGTTTCTTTCTTTTACATGTGAATATCCAGTTATCCCAGAGTTCCCTTATATGTACCTTTTCTCTTTTCTCTTGCTGCTCTTAAAATTCTTTTTTTGTCTTTGACTTTTGACAATTTAATTACAATGTGTCTCAATGTAAACATATTTGAGTCCAACCTATTTGGGGTCATTTGGGCCTCATGGATCTGGTATCCATTCGTCATCCCAGGTTTGGGAAGTTGTCAACCATTATTGCTTTAAATATACTTTCTGTCCCTTCCTCTCTTTTCTCCTGGAATTCCCATAACATATATATCGTTCATTCTTTTTCTTTTGTCCTTTCATTGGGTAATTTCTAGTGTCTTATCCTCTAGTCTGCTGATCCTTTCTTCTGTATGGTTGAATCTACCTTTGATACTCTATTGAATTCTTCAGTTCAGTTATTGTTATTGTACTTTTTAATTCTAGTATTCCTGTTTTTTTTTAAATATATATATTTCTATTTCCTTGTCAAACATCTTGTCTTGTTCACTGTTATTTTTCCTAATTTCGGTTAGCTGTCTGTGTTTTTTGGTAGTTCAGTAACTCTTGAGAGTCCCTTGGACTGCAAGGAGATCCATTCTATTGGAGATCAGCCAACCAGTCCATTCTAAAGGAGATCAGCCTTGGGTGTTCTTTGGAAGAAATGATGCTAAAGCTGAAACTCCAGTACTTTGGCTACCTCATGCGAAGAGTTGACTCATTGGAAAATATGCTGATCCGGGGAGGGATTAGGGGTAGGAGGAAAAGGGGACAACAGAGGATGAGATGGCTGGATGGCATCACTGACTCGATGGATGTGAGTTTGAGTGAACTCCGGGAGTTGGTGATGGACAGGGAGGCCTGGCGTGATGCAGTTCATGGGGTCGCAAAGAGTCGGACACGACTGAGCGACTGATCTAAACTGAACTGAAACTTCCTTAAGAGGATTATTCTGAATTCTTTGACAGTTCCTAGATCTTTACTTTTTTAAGGTCATTTATTGGAGCTTTATTAGTTTCCTTTGGTGGTGTCATATTTGCCTAATTTTTTGTGATCCTTTATTCCTTACATTCGTATCTGGATACTTGATTAATTTGGTTCCTCCTCTAGACTTCACTGGTAATTATATTCAGTAGTATATTGGGCTATGAATTAGTTTCTTGGCAGAACACCAGGACAGCACACACAACCTGTATATATAGCTCACTGTTTGGGGACCGAAGTCAGGCCAGAGTGTGCACTGAATTCCCTGGTCAGGTGAAGACACTGGTTTTGCTCTGCAGATGTGGGTCAAGTGCCATTGTATCTTGGGCTGTTGAATGGGCTAAACAACTTCCCGTGTGTTCTGGTTAGACTCCTAGTTGGTCAGACTGAAGTTTTTTTCCCAGTGATGAGTAGCGCTATGAATTAAATTCCCTACCCAGGCACAGCAGCAGGAGAAGCAACTTTAAAGCCAGTAAAGTTCTTTTGTTGTCTTAATTCAACCTGACCCACGCTCCAGGTTCTCTGACTGAACAAGGCCACTGGCTTTTCTTTGCAGACTATCAGCTGTGCCTTCTCTAGGCTTGCTCACTGCTGAGCCACACAATTTCTAGGAGTTGTCACCAACCCTTCTAGTCATTTGGGGCAGGAAGACTGTCTTCATAGAGTGGGGATAGGGGGATGGGTGAACTGGGGAAGGGCCACTCCAGCTACCCTTAATTTCTCAAACAGGCTCCCCAGTTGAGAGGAGCTGGGAGCTACTCTCAGCCTTGGCTAAGAATTAATCTTCCTGCCTAAGCTTAGTATAGGAACCCTCCACACCTGCTACTCTTTGCTTTGGGGGTGTCTGCCTGCCTCTTGGTTAGAGTGCCATTGGGCCACACAGCTGCAAGGATTTATTGCCAGCCCTTTTGTTCAGATGGCCGGAAGATACTCTCCACATTGGTAGGCTGTGACTGTGCTCTTTCCCTGGGGCTAGGCAATCTCTGATTTCCCTGGTTATAGTGCACCCTAACCTGGCTCTATAGATGAACAAAGACACTAGTTGTGATCATTACTTGGGCACTGCAGGTATGAATTCTGTCTGTCACAATCCATGTGCTGGCTGTTGCCTGCCCCTTACACCTTCATCACAGTCCAGCTTTCAGTGGTCAAGCCCTGCAGATTCCCCTGCAAACCCAGTGGAGCAGATCAAAGTAGTGGCTCCCACAAAGCTACTCTACTGCTAGGGGCAGTGCTGGCAGTCCCCCAGTTCTCTTCTCCTCCTGGAAGAACCAGACCTTCAGTGGTTCTCCACTGGCCTGGGGGAGGAACAGTGTAGTCTAATACAGTCTGTCTTTCACTCTGTGGTGCAAAGGTGCTTCAGCCTTACCTCTGTGTTCTAGGATTCTCTCAAATAGTGTCCTGTTTCCAAATAATTATTGGTTGTTCCTCCTGTGAGGGTGAGTAGAGCCAGGAATGACCTTGGTGATGTCACCACACTCTGGGCTTACTTTCACAACATGATATATCTGGTACTTGAGATAAGGTTCTCCTTTTATTGTTATCCCAGCTTTAGGACTTAAAATCGGAACTCTTCACTAGCATTGGCACAAAGGCAGCTGAGAAGACTAGGAAGCAAGTGCCAAGGAGGATAGTGAGTCAAAGAACTTTGATTCATAGAAAAGGAATCCCAGAAGGAGCTCTAAATATTATACATTCCAAATGATTTATTTAGGATTTTCCAATCAAAATCATTTTTATGAAAAAGAAACAGCTCTCAGACTTGGAGTACTATACTGCCAAATATGTGGAAGAGCATTGCCAGCAATTGAGTGGTGCAGTCTACTCTGAAATATATCCAGTTTCCTTAGGATGGATGGATGTCTTCCTGAAAGTTAGTATTTCTTTCTAATAATGCTATCTACAGTGATATATTTGCTTTTGCCAAGAAATTACATCCCCCTCAGTTTCTAAAACAATTACCAGTATAAAAGTACATTAAGATTTTTAGCTGATACTTAAGGAAACCAGTATGAGCTAACTGCTTCCTACTGATGCTAATATTCAAAGACAGGTGTGAGAAGACCATTAACCTAGAAAAAACAGAGACGGAAAGATGGAGAGAAAAAACTCAAAAGAAGACTACTTAAACTGTTGCTTTCTTTGTTGTTGTTCAGTCACTTAGTCGTGTCCAACTGACTCTTCACGACCCATGGACTGCAGCACGCCAGGCTTCCCTGTCCTCCACCATCTCCCAGAGCTTGCTCAAACTCACGTCTATTGAGTTGGTGATGTCATCCAACCATCTTGTCCTTTGTCATCCCCTTCTTCTCCTGCGTTCAATCTCTCCCAGCATCAGTGTCTTTTCAAATAAGTCGGCTCTTTGCATCAGATGGCCAAATTATTGAAACTTTGCTGTCTTTATATGTCCCCAAATATGATAATAGCTGTATAAGTTCCTAAAATCAAGTTTATGGAAACTTCATAATATACCTAATATGAGGTAAATTTTTACTTTATTTTATAGTTTATTTTTATTTTGGTAAAATGTCCCATAACATAAAGTTTACCATTTTAGCCAATTTTAAGTGAAATCTAAGATTTTAATTAGATTAATTTTAAAAATAAAAAGATGAATTTTTAATCTAAAACTACCTTATTTCATATTTAAGTACCTGCATTATGGTGTATCTTTTGTTGTTTTTTCTTAGTTTCTTTTTAGAGTATCTTTTAAATTTTATTTTGAAACAAAATAATAAAATCCCAAAGATGCAGGTGTCTTATTTAAGCTAAACTACATAATGTTGGAATATCTGAAGCGTGAACACAATTGGCAAAAGTTTTAACTACCTTCCTTAGAAGAAGGCTGTCTTGATTTCCATTGTCCCAGAAAGGAGAAACTGAGAGCTTGCTGGGGATTGCATCATGCTTTACTTAATTAGACATTAACATGCTAAAAGGACAAGGATGAAGCAACATGTTATAACATATTTTTGAAAAGCTACGTAAAGGT
The DNA here is from genome assembly GCF_042477335.2 of Ovis canadensis. Lineage (NCBI taxonomy): Eukaryota > Metazoa > Chordata > Mammalia > Artiodactyla > Bovidae > Ovis > Ovis canadensis. Next base: position 64,900,978 of record NC_091253.1, read on the forward strand.
GAAGGGTTGCAAGAATACAGGCAGACACACCCTAGACATTTCACAGCAATATTTAAAGTATACTGTTTCTTTACTTGATTGGGATGGAGGAACCTATTAACAAACATTTCCCCTATGTACTTTTGTCCTTAGTGCTGTCTAATCAAGCACTCATTAAAAAACAGACATAAAACAAGCATTCTAACGGTGGCCTAGGTAATCAACAAGCCCATATCTTTTTTTTTTTTAACAAGCCCATATTTTAATGGACTGCGATGAGTGTGAGACTGAGGATTCTTGGTCATTGCAATAGTAACAGCAGCACAGCCTGCTTTGTTCCTTTTGTTGTATACTGCGAATGTGAATAAATAGAAGTCAGTGATGTCTTTAGGCCAGTTTTTACAGTTCTCTCCATGAGATTTCACACTTGGGTTCTGTGATAATCAAAGTGTAGTGAAAAACAACCAGGGTGCTAATGCTCTCACTCCATTCACAAAATTTAATGCTTCTGGGAGTTGCAGAAATAATGTTGAATTTGAATTGGTTGTGTCCAGTAGTCACTGAGAATAATCCATCAGACTCACCAAATCCAAATTCAGATTTAAAGCCAGTCAAATTTTAAAGATTATAAAGATTTCCGTATTTGTGAAGTCACTATTTCACTACAGAAATTAAAATCTAACACTAAAATAAGCTGATATTTAAAAAGTCCATTTAATAAGGGGAGGAAGATTGGCATCTTGGTCATAGTAAAAAAAAAAAAAATCAATAAACTATTCAGGTAAAATACTTGTGTTTGAATTACCTCTTAATAAATGAAATGGAAAATGAAATAAAATGGCAGTGTAGCATTAATGGAAGGAAAGCAATCTGGTTGATTTCAAAGTGTGTGAGTGTAAATAAAAGAGTTTTTTTGTTTGGCTAATTTAATAACAATTTTATTCTTGAAACTCTCAGGCAGCTAGCTTTTGGTCACTTTTAAGGTCAATCAAAAAGTTCTAAACATTATCTTCAAGGTTTGCTACTAGGCCCTCCTCTTCCCTTTCTCTCTTTAATTTTTTATTTATTTTGGGGAGTTTGGGCTACCGTTTATATCCCAATCATGTCTTTCAGGAAGTGAATTTGGACCTTGAACCCCACCTAGTTTGAATCATATCCCTACTGTTTTCTATCTTTATGACTTAGGGTAAGTTACTTAACCACTGTGAGTTATTTCTTGACATTTAAACAGGAAAATCATAAGGTTGTCATGAAGATTAAAGAAGGTACATAGTAAGGATTAATAAATGTTTCTACCTTTTATCTTTTTAATTTTTCTGAGCAATTTACAATGAGATCTCATTACCACAATTGTTCCCCAACTTTGTGAACCTCTTCCTACTTCTCTGTGTTTTAAACCAAGCCTTGAAATGACTGAACTTCATGGGAAGGTGTCTCAGTAAAGGTAATGCGAGTGGCAGGAGAGGTTGGAGCTACTGCAATGCAAAGTTGTCAGGCTCTGATCTGGCAGAAGCTGTGGGAATTAGACTTAGCTTCTATTTTTAATTCTGCAAGTAGTTGATTGGATGAGTTGGGAAAACTCAGTTGGCATCTTACTCGCTTTCTGAATTGTACCATATGTCTAGTCACTCTTTTCACTGACTCATGATCAGACATGATATCAAGGTTGTTGAATATGGGTGTTGATTTCAGAAGCTAATGTTATAGAAAGTGGGAATTATTCTCTGTTTTAAAAGCAATAGTTGACAATTTAATTTTTTTGTAATACAGTGTTGAAACTCTGGAGAGAGGGCAAGTAACATTTTTTTGACATTCATTTCCTCTAACAAAAGCCTTTGAAGATAATCCCACTATCTGCCTTGTACCCCAACCTTTTTTTAAAAAATGTGTAACTATTCAAGTTTTTTTAAAATGTTAATCAATATCATTAAGTTGTCCAAAAAGGAAAATTAATCTGTAACTCTACTGTACATCATATACAAAGAAATCTTGGTATATGGTATCTTTCTATTTTACTGAATCTCAAAGAATTTAGAGTGTACATGTAAGAATTTTAATGGAGTACTGTTCATTACTATGTGCTCCTGAGTAGATTCAATCACTAGCAACACCTTTAAACAGAAATAAAAAAATAAAGCCTCAATTAATATGAAAACTAGTACCAGAAACACCTGCCTATAACAACTGTACTTTGAGTACACAGACATGTTTAGTGTGATAACAATTTTGTTCAGCTTAAAAAGCACATAATTTTATATTTTTATATGACTTTTATATGAACCACTTTGGTTTAAGCAAACAAGTACAAAAAGTGCCTAAAACCTTCCATTTAATATATGAGCTGTAGTTGTTCAACAAGTGAGGATTTTGTGGTGATAAACAGCTCTTGCCAAATTGGCAGTAATTTATTTCTATTGGTAGAGTCTAATCCTGTGTGTGTGCATGTGAGCATGTGCATGCGTGCATGCTCAGTGTGTCCAGCTCTTTGCGACCCCATGGACTGCAGCCTACCAGGCTCCTCCGTCCATGGAAATTCTCCAGGCAAGAATACTGGAGTGGGTGGGTTGCCATTTCTTACTCCAGGAGTTCTTCCTGACCCAGGGATTGAACCCGTGTCTCCTGATTTGGCAGGTGGATTCTTTACCACTGTGCCACTTGGGAAGCCACAAATCATGTGTACCTAACCTTATTCTTGTAAGTAAAAAGTATAAGACATTTTTAAAAGTTTGTCCTTACTTCCTAAACCAATATTTTTAATCCCCGTTTGAATGCTGAATTCATTAGCTAGTCACCAAAGGCTTGATGCATAGATTTTGTGTATAATCTGATCTTCAGATGATATGTTGCACACAGTGAAAATTCCTGTTTTAAATATACATGTGCATACATATATATACAAATATTATACAAAAATTATACATATAGACATTCCCCAATTTATAATGGTTCAATTTAATGATTCTTCAGATTTACGATGGTGCAAAAGTGATACTCACTTAGTGGAAAAAATATTTTTTGAATTTTGATCTTTTCCCAGGCTTGCAATATGCAGCTTGATGCTCTCTGGTGATGCTCAGCAGCAGCAGCTAGCTTCTGCTCCCAGTCAGCCATGCATCACAACTGACACACTTTACAACCACTCTGTTTTTCACATTCAGTAGTGTTCAATAAAACAAATGAGGTGTTCAATAGGTTATAAAATAGGCTTGTATTAGTTGATGCGGCCCAACTGTAGGCTAATGTGACTGTTCTGAGTATGCTGAAGGTATGCTATGCTAAACTATGATGGTTGGTAGATTGTGGGTATCCTAGCATTGGTGTCAGTGGCTCAGTCATGTCTGACTCTTTGTGAACCCATGGACTGTAGCCCACCAGGCTCTTCTGTCCATGAAATTCTCCAGGCAAGAATACTGGAGTGGGTAGCCATTCTCATCTCCAGGAGATCTTCCGGACCAAGGAGTTGAACCTCAGTCTCCCGCAATGCAGGCAGATTCGTTACCATCTGAGCAACCAGGGAAGCCCTGGGTGTAGTATAAGTGTTTGCAATTTATAATATTTTCAGTTAGCAGTGGGTTTATCAGGATGTAATGCTATATAGTAAGTTAAGTATTTTATGTGTATTAAATATTAATTATATTTATCACTTATGTGTCTATTAATATATATACATATGTTTGGATTATACATGTCTGTTTCCATGAACATCTGTCTTCTGTTTCAAATATTTAAGATAAACAAATTATTGGAGAAGCATTTGAATAGTCTTTGTTTCCAGAGTCAAGTTTTGCAAAGAAAACTTATGTTTTCACTGTGTATTTTTCAAAACTTAAAGAATATTTTTGAAATTTTAAAGTGGTTCTTTACTATTTGAATACAATGTATTTCAGGTACTACATATGTTATTTCTACATATATATGTATATGTAGATTTATACATATTTAAGTGTTTTTAAACCTGTTTTACTGGGTTATAACTACTGTATAATTATGTGAGAATAGTAGTATTGCTGCTTTTCAGCTTGGAACATGTTTCTGTTTCATTTGATTATATTTTATCCATTAAATGCTCTGGGCTTCCGTTATCTGTTTTGTTTTGAGGAATACATTTTATGGTGCATTAGAAATTTATTCTTCTATATTTCACACCATAATTTTCAGTGTCTCACAGAATCTTAATTTGGAATGTTCTCATTGAATTGTGTTTCAAAATAGAGACTTGCCCCTTTTGGAACCATCAGATCTGTTGGTTAGGTATTTCTCTTTTTTTTTTTTTTTTTGTTGGGGAAAGGAAGGAAGGAAACTGCACTTTGGAACTTTCTAGTTTCTTTCTACACTTGTACCTAAAAAAATTCACTCTCATAGTAAGCTAGAAACATGAGATTGGCAGTTACATAGTCCCAGATTCAGTTCAGTTCAGTTCAGTCGCTCAGTCGTGTCCGACTCTTTGCGACCCCATGAATTGCAGCATGCCAGGCCTCCCTGTCCATCACCAACTCCCTTAGGACAACCCAATATACTGCAGTTTTTTCAAGTAAAAGAAGCAAACTTGGTCTGACATTAATTTTGATCTCCCTCACTACCCTATCCCAGGTAGTTTACTATTAACTAGATTTTTTCAAATAGCCACTTGTTGATTAATAATTCTGCTTTTTCCATTCTTAGATTCATAACAGTTTTATACAAAGTTTTAACAAATCTGTGAGATGGATTATTGGTTTCCTGTTGATTTCTATCTGATTAGTTCTGTGATTTAAAGATGCTTAAAGGGCAGACTTCTCAATTAGAAAACATAAGCACAGTGAAAGCAAACTTTAAAATTAATTCTGGAATATATTCTCTTTATGGTAAAGAAATATCTTATAGATGTTTAATGTTTGGATGCTTCATAAATAAAAGTAGTATGATTAATCATGTATTAACCTATACTATCAGAAATGCCTTCTACATCCTTTCTAGGATACAAATATGACATTTCTATATTGTTTTCATTTTATCATTTTAATGAATATTATACATATAAATACTTCATAAAAACACACTGCATCAATTGTAATACTATATAGTTTAGGAATTTTGATTCCATATGTGAATATATTAACTTCCGTTGAAATTGCTATGACGTAGAGTCAAAATTAACTTGAAGGTTATTAGTGTTATTATTCTGGTTTCTAATAGCTGCTGTTGCATATAAATTATAGAGACAAAAATATCCCTGATTTAGAGCTTCCACACTATTAATGACATACTGAGATGTCTCTTGGCTATCAGTAAATGATATATTTTAGACCGTAGCCTATGAAATGAATTGCCAGTTGGCAGGCAGCCTTTGACAATAAAAACGCACAGATGTTTGCTACTCTACCTTTGCAAAATCATTGTATCACATAAATATGATCTTAGTAATTGACATATGATTATTAATGTTCAATCATTCTCTATAATATTCCTGTTACCAATTGTTAATAGTATAATGGGTAGACAACAGTTCTGTGGTACATATTCATATTTTTATTTAAACTCAATTTTAATCTATATTTCGGTGGTGTTTTGGTAATATATCTACCACCTCACTTAAGTAGAAAGAAGTTTTCTAGAGGTTTCATGTCAGCTTTTAAATAAAGCAGTCTTTATTTGGGGCTTCCCTGGTGGCTCAGATGGTAAAGAATCTGCCTGCAGTGTAGCAGACACGCGTTTGATCCCTGGGTCAGGAAGATCCCCTCCATTTAACTATTTTTATTTAAAAATACTAATATTTTTTCATGGTCTTTAACTATAAATATTGGAATTGTCTATGGAACTTATAAACATAGGGATAAAGCATATGAATTCTAAAATATTTATAGTATATGCTGAACTTTATATAATAGCTCACAGGTAACCTTCACTATTAAGTATTTTTAAATGCTTAGAATAAGAAGCAATACAGAAACTAATAAATTAAAATTGTTTTTTGTAGTATGTTAAGTGAGAAGATAATATTAAATAATATACGCATATTTACAGCTTGGTTTTCAGTGTCATATACATAGAGAAAAAAGACCTAAAGAAAATTTAAAAATCATTTATCAATGGTTAACTCAAGAAACAGAGTCAGGGTGACTCTTACTGCCTTTTAATCTCTTTCTGAATTTCCAAATTCATTGCAATATATATGTATTACTTTTGGAACTGTTTAAGAAGAAATGTGCCAGCTTGGATAATTTTTTTTAAATATTTAAACATTGTCGGGTATTGTTAAAATGTTCAAGTTTTACATAGCTCTCTGGAAGACCTAGGTTGGTCATAAAAACACTGAATGTATTAGAAGAGGGGGAGATTTCCCTCATCCTGAAATAATAATGATAAATAATACTTTTAAAGCATTAAATAATGTTCAAAGCATTTTTTACATACACATTCTCTTAAGACCACCCTAATTCTCTAGAGTTGGTAGAAAAAGGAGTTTACTCATTTAGCACAGGGTGTGGGAGGGAATTAAAGTTCATAAAATTTAGCAAATTGTCCGTTTAAGAAGGGCACAGTTATTAAGTATCGGCCAGATTTCAAACCTGTTTCATGCCATGGCCAATCTAGTGCTTTCCTCTGTGCAATAGGAACTGGACTCGTTTAAGAGAAAGTGGAAATAGACCTGAATCTTGTTCTAGTTACCAATTTGCCCAGAGACCTCACTGGAGCCTGAACCAGGAAAACTTACATGAATTTCTTTGTTCAGTCCAAAGAAATGGCCATATTAGATAAGTTCCTAGGTTTAATTTTTTTTTTTAAATCTATGTTGTTTTTCACCCTAATCCCATTTGTGTAAGTTTCTACAGAGAACCATGCCTCTTACCTAAAGGACTGCATTGCTTAATGAACAAACATTGACAGTGCTGATGCTGAGTTAAGTAACATGCCAGTCTAGTTTCCATGGACATAACGTTGACATTGGTATCTTTCCTAATGGCTCGGATGGTAAATAATCTGCCTGCAACTCAGGAGACCCAGGTTCAATCCCTGAGTTTGGAAGATTTCCTAGAGAAGGAAATGGAAACCTGCTCTAGTATTCTTTCCTGGGAAACCCATAGATGGAGGAGCCTGGTAGGCTATAGCCCATGAAGTCCCAAAAAGAGTTGGACACGAGTGAGCAACTAAACAACAACAACAAAAGGTAAAATTCACAGGAAATTCTCTCCTATAACTACTTTGGTCAATTGAAATGTAATTCACTAAGTTTCTGTGTGTGTGTTAGTCATTCAGTCACTAAGTTTCTATTAAGCATAGTTTAAACAGATCTTTATGAGATCTGCCTTAGCATTTTTATGCTCCTGAAATATCATCACTATAACCTGCTTTTTAAAATAGTCTTGACACCTACTGAATACTTTCACCTCCTACAGAAAGCAAGAAAAAGAAAGCATTTATGTTTTTAATTTCAGTGAAAGGTTCTTGATTTAAGAATTAGTCATTTACTGTCATTTGAATTTCAAGTGTGCTGTAAGTAGTTGGAGTTCTTTCTGTATGTCTTCTGCAGTGTTTTCCATATATCATCATTAACTTCATCTTTCACTTGGGATTGGTAAAATAAAAAGTTTATTTACTACTGTTTCTCAGTTTTCTTCATCTCAAATATTCAGTGCCTTTTCAAAAATAATATTATGGTCTTATACTGTTCATTGACAACAGATAATGTCAAGAAATTATGATTCTTGTATTCGGTTAAAAAAACAAAATGAGGAAGTAAGGAAATAATTACTGTAACAATTGTCTTTTCCCCATTTAGCTAAACATATTTTTTAGATTCTGAGACTATGAATCCCAGTACTAAGTGTTATATATACAAAGAAGTGAAAAATAATACTTATTATGATTTCTCTATACTAAACAACTGTTTTACAACCAATTAGAAGGACTTCCGTGGCAGTCCAGTAAGACTTCGCCTTCCAACATAGGTTCAGTTGCTGGTAGATGAGCTAGGATCCCATCTGCCTCACAGCCAAAAAACCCAAACATAAAACAGAAGCAGTATTACACCAAATTCAAAAAAGACTGGTCCGTGTTAAAAAAAAAAAATGTAATTTCCTCTCAAAATAATCCTAAGTGGCAGGCACTATTATTATGTATTTTACATATGGACAAAGTGAGGCACAGAAAGATTAAATTAGTCATAGTCGTGCAGCTAGTATGGTGCAGATAAGTGTTTAAAATCAAGTCTCTGTTTTTGTGAAACTCCACATTCCCAACCCTTATAATGAATATAAGAGTTTGATACCTACTATTTGTCATATGCCCATTAACTAGCTTTGTGGAAAGAGATGGGGGGCGGGGAGGGAAGGGGGAGAGAAAGAAGAAAAAGAGAAAGAATAAAAGCTGGCAGAATTGTCAGAATTTTGCCAGCTTGTAGATACTGTGCGTTATCTCTTATAATAAGGTTCAAATTAAGGACTTGAAGAGATTTACATAGAATAAATAATTTTAAATTTCCTCAAGGGAAGTTTCTGGTAATATTATCAAAATGGAGACAGCAAGTCAATTTCTATCTAATTCTAATTCTAATTAAAATGCTATGGCAGGTGCAGTTTTGGAACAAAAACAGTTCTGGTAATTCTCATGGTAATAATTCTACCTTAAGTTTATTATCTTTTTTTCCACACTTAACACTCTCAGCTTACTTAATTTTAATACCTACCCTTTTTCAAAAGTACATAAATTCTAATAGGCTTAAATCATAGGAAAATTGAAGAAGTTTAGAGCCTGTGAAAGAGGGAAAGCACCCATTTCGCACTCCCAAGTCCAGCTCTGTCCACTTCTATCAGAGCTATTCCACCAAGAAAGGAGGAATTATTCTGATCGGTCAGATGTATTTGAGCATCCACTGGACCATGTTCTATTATATAGGGTCACTGTGTTTATTTAAAGGCACACAACAGCAGTTCCCACATTGTTTTCTTGTCTGTTGCCTGGTTCTATTACAGCAGGTAAGTGGAGTGAAGATCCTCAGAACCGAGGCTTCAGCCTCTTGTTTCTGTTTTGCTTCATGCACTAGGGTAGGCTTAATCTAGCAGAACAGTGAGCTCCTCTTATGTTTCACTGGCCATTTGCATGCAGATGAGTCAAGCTCCATTTGGAGCCTGGAAAATCTTGCATGCTCTCTCATCAACTTCTTCTTTCAGTATATACTCAGAAAATGGTAACATGCCCTGCGTAAGCTTTTACCTCAGCTCTGACTCAAGGTTATCAGGAAATCCAAATCTCTGACATGTTCTGTATCTTAATCAACAGATAATTTGTACATACTCCCATGCAGTTGTGGCTCAGTGGGTAAAGAATCCACCTACATTGCAGGAGATGCAGGAGACTCAGGTTCGATACCTGGATGGGTAAGATTCCCTGGAGGAGGGCATGGCAACCCATTCCAGTATTCTTGCGCAGAAAATCCCATGGACAAGGGAGCCTCGTGGGCTACCATTCGTGGGGTTGCAAAGAGTCAGACATGACTCTTTTGCACTGCTCATGCAACTGGAACCTATATCTGTGTTTATGTGCTTCAAGCTAGGATGATTGTAGATTTTAAACAAGATAATTTAGAAATTTTATTAAACATTTCTTATGTGGCAATCAGCAGTCTCAGAAATGGTACTTAACATTAAAATTGAAACAAGAAAGATGTACACAAATCATACACAAAACCAACAAAAAGAAGTCAGTTTAATATGCATGGTTGGCATTTTGGGGGTAAAAGACATCTAACACAAGGAGTTTTATAAGATTAATAATAAATAGTAGTGTCATTAATCTTGTAAATAGTTAATGGGCTACAGTCCATGGGGTCTCAAAGAGTTGGACATGACTTAGCAACTAAACACCAAGGCTGTCAGTGTAGTGACCCTTTGCTCTTTATTCTTCAGGAGGCATTGATCCTGTGCAATCAGAAGTAAGAGGGAATTACAGAGCATTCATATCATAATTTAATGTAGATTGAGCCTGGTGATTATCAAAATCGGGTTGAATCAGAGGTAGTGCAAGAATGATGTTCTTTGGAATTTTTCCTTGATGAACATCATTATCTATCCTTGAGTTACAATGATAGAAGCCAGTGAGTAATTTATCAGTTTGGTTCCCTGTGGGAACTAAGTTGAATGATGTTTTCTCCTTTAGTCATTGACTTTCTACAGAGATAGCGGAGGCACTTCAAGTTCCCAGACAAGAAATCTACCCGTAAATAGCCGTGATGGTAGATGTGTGTTATTTATGGCCATGGGCTTCAGAATATTGGTGAGCTGCATTTTGACTACTTGTCAAGCATTCTGACATATTGGAACAGAAAGTGCTATTTAAATATAAACAGCAGTTTTTATTGAATTGCTATTAGTCATCCCTATGAGGAAGTGACCTATTAAGTAATAGATCCGACTATAGGAGACCTGCCATGAAATAAGATTGATTTCTGCTAAAGAGACCTTAAAGTAACTAATGTTTCAATTTGTGGTTTTTCTTCAATCATTTGTAAATTATCATAGAAAAATGCCATATAAAAAGCTATCAGAATTTACTTTCCAGTGTACTTTCCTGGGCATTCTCTGTCTCTCCCTCTCTTCCTCTCTTCGACCCAGACGAAGAGCAATGTGGGTCTCAAGCTTTAGTGAGAGTCAGAAGGCTTGTCAAAACAATGATTTCCAAAGGCTCAGCTGGGAATTTGCATTTCTAACAAGTTTCTAGGAGAAACTTCTGCTGCTGTTACGTATTTGATGAACCGTTGCTCAAGTAAAAGGAATGGGAATTTAGGAAGCAGAAAGACTGAGAGCTGTGAAAAGCTGCCTGCAGCCTGTGATCTGGGCCACCAAGCTGTCCTAACTCTGGGGAAGATCACCATGACTGCTGCAGGGAGATCATTGAAGGTAAATGGCCTTCCTCTGAGTGGAGGCTGAGGGCAGCAGGATAGAACACTCCTGACCTTCCTTCCCCCTCTTAAACCCAGGTTACCAGTTAATGGACCGTTTAACCTCTCTTTGCTCCATTCTTTCTCAGATTCAAAGTGGTAATGGTAATTTCTTTTCCCTGTGATTAAAAAACAAGATAAAACAAAAATCTCCATGGTGCTTTCCCTATGTGAAAAATTTCTTTGGATTAATCCATCTATCACCCATTCTGATGTAGGAAGGAAGAAATTTAGCAAAATTTCTCTCACTCTGTAAAGTTTTAGGCTTTTAAGTTTAACTCTTTAGCAAAAGTTACCAAATACACATTCTCCACTGCATGGGGCTAGCTATTTCCTTGACTCTGTCTAAGACTTGGGGAGCCACACGGGAACAAGTACTGAAAGAGACTCTAAAAACCCTGTTGAATCCACAACACTTTCATCACCACCAGCTCTCCACTTAATCCACTGCTCTTCTCACTCTTTCCATACCAGGAACACCAGCCTCTTTGTGCTTTCAACACTCTCAACATCCTCTCATCCCAAGGCATTTATAATTTCATCTTCTGGAAATGTTTAAGAAAAGTAATCCATACACACATACATAGATTATGATACTAGAGGGTATGATAATAGATAGGTTATGACTACCTTGACGTCTCTGCTCAGATGTCACCACATCAGTGAGGCCTTGATCATCCTATAAAAATAATAACTTGTGCGTCTCCATGCAGGTGCACATGTTAACCGACACATGCTCCATTCCATCCCTGATTTGTTTTTCTCCGTATGTTTGGTCCTATCTGCCACACAGTGTATTTTGGTGTTGGTTTATTTTTTGTCTCTTCCCTAGGTGGAATGCAGATTTCAGGAGGGTGGAGTCTTGAATTTTTTCATTGCAGAACCTACAATAATCATTGATACATAAGAGTCACTCAGTAAATATTTCTAGGATGAAAAAGAAAGGTGGTATATCCTTCCCATAGATTATCCATGAACATTTTGGCATTGTTTGCATTACTTACTCAAAGGATCTTATACTTCAGTCATACTTAACTATTGGCAGTTCTTTAGCACTATTGCTATTTATGCTCTTTAGATCATGCTGTAGCCTCTGCCTATAATACTCATTTCTAAACCCTTTTTTGTCTTCACATTTATGCATTTCCTCCAAAACACATATCAGGTGTCCTATTCTTCAAAAGTATTTCATGATAAACTCATTTTTTCTCTGTGTCCTCCTTCCCACCCTGGTTCCCTCTCCTGGCACTTATCTAGTGGTTATGTTATACTATTTGGTTCAGTTGAAACTTTCCAGTTTACCACAAACCACTTGAAAGCAGAAATGGTTTCTGACGTCAAAAGCACAATGTTTGAATGCCTAGCATATGACAACTCCTCGTAAATGTTCAGTAAATAGACAGTAATCCACCTTAATCTTTTTCTTATCATAAGAAGCTACTCTTCATTTCTCTAAACTTCTAAAATTTCCCTGAGGGATATGAGAGTAATGGTAATAAAAATATTTAACAATATGAAATAAAAGGCAATAAAATAATAAAAAAATATTAAATAAAAATAATAAAAATCAAGAGAATGGGCACTTATGATAACTAACTTGAAGATTAGCCTAGTAAAACCTGGAATAGTTCTCCTGACTATCCCTGGGTGGGGAAGTTCCCCTGGAGGAGGGAATGGCAACCCACTCCAGTGTTCTTGCCTAGAGAATCCCATGGACAGAGGAGTCTGGTGGGCTACAGTCCATGGAATCACAAAGAGTCAGACATGACTGAGCGATTAACACATACATTCACAGGCATTACACACTCACAGGCTTCCCTTATAGCTCAGTTGGTAAAGACTTTGCCTGCAGTACAAGAGACCCAGGTTCGATTCCTGGGTTGGGAAGATCCCCTGGAGAAGGAAATGGCAACCCACTCCAGTAATCTTGCCTGGAGAATTCCATGGACAGTGGAGCATGGCAGGCTACAGTCTATGGGGTCGCAAGAATCGGAAACAACTTAGCGACTAACCCCCCACAGGCATTACAGTTTCAACAGAGGAATTTCAACATAGGGATTCAACATATGAAACATTCAGAACACAGCAGATCTTTAGGAATCAAAGCTTATTCTAAACTTTATAGCCGTGGAGACTGGTAGAATTTGGAGATGTTAAGGTAGTGTATGCGACTGAGATTTGCATGTTTAAAGATGGTAAAGACCCATCCCAGCAGAAAGATCTTACACACAACAGAAAAAAAAACACTGGGCATTGTGAATGAGTGTATGCCTTGGCAGAAAGATATTACATCTGTTCTTCCTACATCTGTGAGTGAATTATGCATGATATTACAAGAGGACTTTAAATTATGAGCAATTGGAAGCAAAAATAATAAGGAAGTGCATAGAAATGCAGTGAGTGAGTATTGAAAGGCAGAAGTGGTGTACTGGTAGGTCTGGAAATCAACTGTGAGAACTTCAAGTTGATTAAATGTAACATAGAAAATGTACAAGAAAAAGTTGGTGAGATCAAATTAATAGGTAAAATAAACAGTTTCCTCAATAGTAACATTTTTGCTGTATCAAAGTATGAATAAACAGCACATAAAAGACTGAGAAAATGAGTGTAATAATTGCTTTGTCACATGACTAGATCTAAGGTGAAAATTAGGACTCTATCTCAATGCATGGAGGGAATCATTGTTAGGAAATAGCATTTAAATTAAACAAAAAGGATATTCAGGCATGATCCAGAGATAAGAACTTGCATCGCATATTCATAAACTATGGTGCACAACTGTCAAACAATAATCAGTATGGAGGCTGCAGAGAACAAGCTTTTATTTGGGAGCTAGTCTTCCCTGGTGGCTCTGTGGTAAAGAGCAGTGCAGGAGACGTGTGTTCAATCCCTGGGCTGGGAAGATCCTCTGGATAAGGAAGTGGCAACCCATTCCAGTATTCTTGCCTGGGAAATCGCCATGGACAGAGGAGCCTGGTGGGCCAGAGTCCCTGGGGTCACAAAGAGTCAGACATAACTTAGCGATTGAACAACAGCAAGAATTGTACTTCTGGAGACACAAATTCAGGTAAAATCTGAAGAGTGCTCTGTAGAAAAGAAAGTCATTGCTTATAAAGATAAAAGATACAAGGTTGTTAAAGCTATCTGGCAGGAATTATGATTGACGCAGGAAAGGAAATATTTGTCCTTAAGGGATTCTCTGTCACAAGTTTTTAGGGTAAGGGTTTGATAAGTATCTTGAGTTTCTAGAACCTGCTCTGGATGCTTACGTCACAACAATAAGTGATCAAAGTTCAGAGTCCATCTCAGCACAGCTGAGATGTGCTAAGTCACACTTGCTCAGTGGCCTCCACAGAAGCTCCATTTGAAAGAACTCTCCTAGCAATACCGACTCAATTTTGATTTTCATTTTACACAACTTACTTTCATTCCTCAAATCTGTTCGGAACTGATAAGCATATTCTTGTCATAGTACTTACTGTCTTTCACTGCATTAAAATGTATAATCACTATTAGTCACTTGGTTGTGTCTAACTTTCTGTGACTCTGTGGACTGTAGCCAGTCAGGCTCCTCTGTCTGTGAAATTCTCCAGGCAAGAATACTGGAGTGGGTTGCCATTCCTTTCTCCAGGGGAATCTTGCTGACCCAGGGACTGAACCTGGATCTCCTGCATTGCAGGCAGATTCTTTACTGTCTGAGCCATCAGGGAAGCCCTATCTATATACTATACTGTATATAGAAGTGTATATATATATATATTTAAATGTGTACTTTGGTAAAAGCTTTGTGAAATAACAGCTAAACTGTACTCAAATATAATTTTCCTTAACATTGACTTAAATGTTCACTATAGTTTATATTTTTTTCCAATTAGTCCAGAATTATCAAATTAGAGAATTATCATTTCGAGACTAGTTTTTACTGACTTTAACTCCCATGTTCCTAATGAACAAACTAAGATTTTTTATTATTAATATCTTTTGACCATTCAAAATTTGGATTGTTTCAAATGATTCTTCTTCCATCTCCACCAGAAATGTAGCTTTCTCTTTCTCTAGTGTAAGAAGAGCCTGTCTGCGTCATACATTTATGTCACTTTCTGATTATTATTTTATAATCTCTGTATTCCCCCAGTTTTTAATTTAATGTTAGAAACTAATGTTGGCCCTTTCCATAGTCAAGTCAGTCCTGTAGCTTCCAGAACCAGTGCCTAAGCATACATTTCTAAACCACGTCAACTATAGTTCACCAAGCTCTCTAGTTTTAATAGTTTTCACCTATCTTCACCTATACTATGACTTTATTTCTCATTCACATTTCAAAACTAAACTTTCAGAACTCCATTGCAACAATGATCTGTGGTGGTCAAATGAACTTGTAAAAGATAACCAAAAGTTAAATTATTGTAACCATTAACAATATAAAAGTCCAATTACTGTCTGTTCTACAAATTAATAGATAGTTAATACTAAAATTTGTAGTTTCACAATGGTAGTGTGCTTCTTTCGAACATTTAATACATTCTTATTATACGCCAAGCACTGACTGACTCTTGATTTCATTTTTGTCCCAATTGGTGACAAGTTTCAAAAATTTTGTTTTCCAAACACAAAATGATAAGTTGGTTTAAAAGCATGCTGTGGTATACACCAAATACTAAGATGTGCATTCTTTCCATCCTCACTTTTCTGTTTCCATTTATCCCATCATAGTTTAAATATTTATTTAATTTATTTGTTTGGCTGTGTCAGGTCTTTAGCTGGAGCACACTGGATATATCTTCGTTGTGGCATGTGGGATCTAGTTCCCTGACCAGGGATGGCTCCTGGACCTGCTGCACTGGGAGCATGGAATCTTAGCCACTGGACCACCAGGAAAGTCCCCTATCATAGTTTAGATTCTGTCACTTTTCACTTCAGCCCTTATAATAGTCTCCTGTTATGGGAAGTCTCCACTTCCCATCTCTTCTCCATTTGTTAATTTCCTCAAACATAGTTCATACACACAGAACATCGTCTGACTGATGTTCACTACTGATGGCTGCTTGCTTTCTTAGAAACATTTAAAAGGTGCAGAGTCTTAGAGGGGGAATGCTATCACCACCTGCTGACTTGAGCCCAGTGTCTCAGAGGATGGAACTTCTTTCAGTAACGGGGAGGCCCAGCACGGAAGTGAAATGAGGAAGTGCCACAGAAGAGCTTATGGGCCTTTTAATGACTTCTCAGAAAATATGCGTACACACATACCCCTGCACAAGATGCCCAGTGTGATTTCAAAGAGATTCTCAGAGACCCCGTATGTCTTGAACACTGGGTAAGAACTCCATTTCCAGACATTAAAAAATTTATAATAATGCAAAATTTGCAATAATGCATTCCAGAGAGCTGTGCACTCAGACAAAATGACTTATATCCCTTACAGTATTATTTCTGCCAAGTTGCCCCATCTTTTGGCTTGCATAACAAACAGTTACAAGAATTTTTCCATCTTCCATTGCATCCTTTATACAAAGACTATATAAATGCATGTAATGTCTTGCGTATTATTTCTTAGGGTTAACAGATACCTGGTGTCCAGTATAGAGTTTCATGGACTACAGGCTAACTGTTCTATAACAGATAAACTAGTTCCTTGTAAACTAGACTGTTTATGTATTTCTCAATGCTCTCTGTTTCAGTTATTCTCTCTTACCATTTCATAAATTCTTTTGATGTCTCTTCTGTACCATTTGTACTGAAGTGAAACAAAGCAGGATGTTTTTGTTTTCTCCATACTTGCACAGAATTGTCAGAATGGAGGCCAAGAGGCTGCCATGGTGGCAGAAGTGACAATCAAAGCGAGAGAACCCCTAACTGGGCGTGGTTTTCCGACTTCAATTATCTGGGGGTTGTTTTCCCGTGCTAAAACTAGGATGTTCTGAATTTTGCTGTCCTGAGAGGAGTTAGTGTTTCCTTCAATTCCTATTGTGTTTCCTCTAAAATTCCTATTTTAATTCCATTGACCACTGAATAAATCCAAAGTAAATTCCTTTGCCTGGCTCTCTAGACACTTCAGCTATTTAACCTATCTCTAGAGCTTCATCATCTCCCCTTCTCCTACATATAAGCCTATGCTGTCTTCAACCTGCACAAACCTCTCTTTGCTCCAGTGCTGGGGAGTTTTTTCTAATCTCTGAGGCAGTTTTTGTTCTATTGATTATGCCAAAATTATGCAAGGATTTTGATTTCTTCAGATGTGATGCCTATTAAATCTACTTTACATGTGTAACATGATTTTATAATTAATAAGTTAGACCAAGAGTAGTATTAAATGACACCTAATAGTGGCTATGATGTTATAAAACCAACATCTAAGTGTATATATATATATATGTGTTTTTTCATATATATTAATGTCTTTCAACACTAACCTCACCCTCTACGTTCTCATGACCTAAAATGTGCTTTACTTTTTATTTTCCAGACCATTGGATGTGGTACTCTCTTTGCCTAGAATTCTCTTTTCTCGATACTTCTACTTTCCACAACTTCCCCATGTAATAACCCTATTTAGAGAAAACTTTTTTCCGCCCTTCTTATGGGTTCCCCAGCTCCCTGTTCTAAGCTCTGTTTATTCACAATGCATTGTAACTCCTTGCTTATTGTCTTAGTTCATCTTTGTGTCACCAGTGCCTGTACAGCACCTAGCATATGGAAAGCACTTGAATGAATGAAAGTTGGTGACATTGAAATATACATGTAACTGGTTTAGAGGAGTTAAATGATAATTGTCATTGAAATTCATAAAGATATTTATGCTTTTGATCCAGTAATCCAGGAGTCAAAAACTCAAATGATTTAAGGGTCAGACAGGTAATCTAAATGTGCATTGTTGGCCTGGGGGAAGGCAATAGAGAATATAGGTTACTGTACTTGCCTCACTTAAACACATTCAGATCTACAAGCCAAAAAAAAATCATGACCTCTGACTCATTCTAGAGAAATAATTCTGTAGGGAAAAAAAATTTAAAAATAATTTGTAGTAATGTTATTTGTGAATCTAACTGTAATAAGGAAAAAAAGAACACAAATCTAATAACTAAAATAGGGAACTGACTAAATTACATATAGATCATATCCACTAAATGTCATATATTCTTTAATATGAAATAATCCCCCAAAGTGTAATATATGTAAACTGCATTTGTTGTTAGAAGTGGTGAAGGAATAATGCCAAACCCTATGTTTGCTGTAATTGCAGCCATGCAAAAATGTGCATTCTTGTTTTAAAAAAAAAGGATTATGCAAAATGAAGACAGCTATGTTAGGGTGCTCAAAATAGAAATGATTTTTTTTTTTAATGTCAGCATTTAATAATGCCATCATTTTCCAATCCCAATCTCTGGAGAAAACTTTGGCAATATCTTTTTCAGTCTTAGAAGACGGCACCTAGCAAGCAGAACCAGGTTACTTTGGGTAAGAGCTGAAGAATATGAATTGTGGGCTGAGCTAGAAATAACATTGTCATAGCAACCTCCAAAGATTTCATAGGAAACGCATGGCTTGGATTTCTTTTTTTTAAGGAGTGTGACTAACAAGATCTCTTTTGAAATAGTTCTGATGTAGTGAGGGATAAGATACAATAAGTTTGATAAAAAGTTTTGTTGAGATTGGTATATAGTGGCCTAACCTTGAGGTCAGAAGTGAGACTCCCTTTAGTGTAGGCTTAGCACATTTTATTTATTGATTAATGTTCAGTGATTTAACACTTAATGTGGTGCCAATCTGCCTTCCCTGCACATAACAGTATTTATCTAATAATAAACTTTTAATAATATAATAATTCTGTAACGATAATAATGGTTTTGGTAAGTTAAAGAGTTCAATTGTCCTTATCCAGAGACATTTAATGTATTTTTCTGATTCTTTGTTGTTGTTTAGTCACTGACCTGTGTCCAACTTTCTGTGACCCCATGGATTGTAGCCCGCCAGGCTCCTCTGTCCATGGGATTCTCCAGGCAAGAATACTGGAGCTGGTTGCCATTCCCTTCTCCAGGAGATTTCCCCAACCCAGGAATCGAACCTCTGTCTCCTGTGTTGGCAGGCAGATTCTTTACTGCTAAGCCTCCAGGAAAGCCCTTCTGATTCTTTATAAAGACTCAGTTTTCTGTTCTAAGCATTTTTCTGGGATAATATGTATAACCTCCTGGAAACAGATGCCTGTAGAAGTTGTGGTAGCATCAATGGGGAAATCTTGTAACGTCTTCCTTGGAAAGGGCATATTCCATTAGTCTCATTGCCTCGTTTGTTAAGCTGAATTGCCATCCTAAGTGACAAATCTTTTCAGTGTTCAAAATTCCTGCAAGAATTTATGTGTTAACCCTATTCTCTCTGAGTTTAGATCAGAAGTGTCTCTTAGATTATTTTATAAATCCCATGTTTCCTATAGTTTTCAAAAGCTGGTCCAGCCCACTGGCCGTGCAATTGCTCTCTTTATACAATGAAAAGTTTCCTGAAGCAAATAAAATATGTGGCTTTGTACAATATAGCAACTAATGTTTTATTGATCATGCTAAAACTTTGAGTGGTTTCTTGACTGCATTCAGAAAATCTATTTCTGATAACATAATCCTGTGGTATCAACTTTGTTATCTTGCACAAACAAGCAGTCCTGATATAGGGCCCATGGTTAAGGAGGAAGACACTGTCAATAATTACATTTAAGAGGAAACTTCCAGTTAGTCATTTTTTTTCCAGTTCAAGGTAGATTTTGATAAATACAGGTTTATTATAAAGAGCAATATGTCCAAAATATAGTATTTCTCATAACACATACAAATTTTTGGCTCTAACTATCCATGTAACATTAAAAACAAAACCAACAAAGCACAGTCAAATGACCTATTACCTCAAAATGAGGAGCTGTGCAGCAGCATCAGTGTAATGAGTTAAGCCATATGAACCAGGAGCAGGGCCAAATGTGAAACCCCTACAGTTCAGGATTCATCATGGAAACTGGCACCTGATCACCCTTACAGGTAACCCACTTAGTATATTTTTCTGAAGCTAATGGTAAAACTAACTTTTTTTAACCATCTGCTAAGGACAGAGATCATGTTATAAATCAAATGGAACTTTGATTTCTATTTCCATTTCTAAGCATTTGACTGCAAATTAAACCTCAGATTCTTAAAGAATTTTATCTTCTATGTGAATGGGATCTGTCCACTCATTCATTCAACATTTACTGAGCTGATACTTCTTATAAAAGACTGAATGAGTGGGTTAAAAAATATTTGAGGAGATTACTGTCTGGTTAGTCATACAGCTGATCTTCACTCATACTGAAGTTTTGAATCAGAAAAAAAGAGTTGAACCAATATTTGTTAAGTTTTGCACATAAATAGTTCTAGAGAGCATAGAAGAAAAGAAGACTTTTTCCATTGGAAAAAATATGACTTTTCTGAATAAATTAATATATATCTTAATCATTTATATTTCAAATGAGGGGAAAGTTTAACAGATTTTTTTCTGTGAACCCCTACTGCTTTGAGGCATACAAAAATTTGTTGCTAATTTGAGACTTTCCCTTTTTAACGTCATATGCTAAGTTGAGCAATTAATAACTTGAAATTTAGGAAACTGACTGACATGGACTACCTAGGAAGTTGTTTGCACTAATCTGATATATAACTCTGCCCTAATCACTTGTAAAACTCAGCTAGACAGTAAAAAGTCCTCTACTTTCAAACTTCATGATGAAGTTTTCCAAGTTAATCCAGATTGGTTTCAAACATGATGAACGGATGGAGATCACCTAAATTTAGTTTCTCTGTACAGCCACATACAAAAGAATGATATTAGACCACTGTCGTATACCATACCATACATAGATATCAACTCAAAATGGATTAAAGACTCCAGGGTAGACCTGAAACTGTAAAACTCTTAGAAGAAAATATAGGCAGTACTTACTTTGACTTTGGTTTCAGCAATATCTTTTTGGATATTGCTCCTTAAGCCAGGGAATGAAAGCAAAACTAAACATGGGACTATTATCAAACTATAAAGCTTCTACACAACAAAGGAGACATCAACAAAATGAAAACTTATCAAATGGGAAGAGATATTTACAAATCATTTTTTCTAAATATCCAAAATATATAAAGAAATTCATACAGCTCAAAAACAAAAAAGCAAATAGATTAAAAAATGATTAGAGAAGCTGAATAGATGTTTTTCCAAAGAAGGCATAAATATGGCCAACAAGCATGTGAAAAATGTTCAACATCACTAATTATCAGGAAAATGTAGATCAGGACCACAGAGAGGTATCACTTCAAACTCATTAGAATGGCTGTTATCAAAAAGACAAAAATAGCAGGTGTTGGAGAGAAAATGAAGAAAAGGGAACTCTTGTGTCCTTTTGATGAGAATGTAAATTAGTGTAGCTACTATCGTAAATGATAATGGAGATTCCTCAAAAAATTAAAACTATCATGATTCAGCTATCCACTTGTAGACAGCATGGATGGACCATATATGTTAACTAGAATGAATCTCAGATGAAAAAATACCAATATCTTATTATTTCACTTATATGTAGCATATAAAAAAATGAAACAAACAAAACAAATGAACAAGCCAAATTGAGACAAACAAATAGATACAGATAACAGAGTAGAGATTATCAGAGGGAAGAGAGTGGAATGAGGGCCAGATGGGCAACGGGGGTAAAAATATGACAGACAAAAAGTAGACTTTAATAGTGAGCACAGTTTAGTGTATATGAATGTCAAAATTTAATATTGTACACATGAAATATGTGTCATAAACCAATAAAATATAATCGTTAAATAAATTTCTTTAACTTATGAAATAGCAACATACTTTGTCTAATTTACTTAGCTTCAGAATTTTCATTTGTACAGATTGAACCAGAAGTACCTTCATTGGTCTATTTGTTTTCTAAAATTCTAAGACTAAATTGTTTTACAGTGACTTCATAAAATATTGATAAAATGTCTTCATAATCATGAAAATATTATGATAAATAACTAAGTAAATATTTAGATAAATGTGTAATAGCTGCATTTTCTCAAACTGATAAAGTATTTTTTCTAAATGTATATCTCAAGAAGAATTAAGTTGCACAGATACAATATTTACTAATCTTTCTCAAATGATATGAACTTAATATCAGGAACCTGAAATATATTAATACCTTCATAATGGAATTCGAAGTTTCTCAGCAGAAAATGATCAGGGCATATGTGAATGATTTTTTTCTCTATATTCCTGTTGGATTTGTTATGATCTCATTGTATATCATTTAAAGTGTGCTCTTAAGCATTTGCCAATTAAAGAAACTCAATATTAAGACACAAAGACCCAATCTGGGTTTGCTGAGTTTGCACAGTGTTAATAGAACCGTGTCTCATTGGAATCTATTGTGTTATAGGAATTTCTTTCACAGTGCTAAGTCACTTCAGTTGTGGCCAACTCTTTGTGCCCTATGGACTGTAGCGCACCAGGCTCCTCTGTCCATGGGATTCTCCTGGCAAAAATACTGGAGTTGGTTTCCATGCCCTCCTCCAGGCGATCTTCCCTACCAAGGAACAAACCTGTGTCTCTTATGTCTCCTGCGTTGGCAGGTAGGTTAGTAGCACCACTTGGGAATCCCTTTTTTGCACACTTAGCTCTTAAACTAAGAGCTTCCAGGTGGCTCAGATGGTAAAGAATCTGCTTGCAATGCAGGAGACCCGGGTTTGATCCCTGGGTTGGGAAAATTCCCTTGGAGAAGGGAATGGCTGCCCACTCCAGTATTCTTGCCTGGAGAATTCCATGGACAGAGGAGCCTGGAAGCTCTTAAACTAATTTGTTTTGGATTCTGGGCAAATTACTTGGTACCTTAGTTAAGTGAGCTTTTGAAAAATATTTCATGTGTAGAGTCGCTTCACATTGAGCTAATAGCTATGTGTTTGCTAAGTATTTTGTGAGGAGAAAAGAGCAAAGAAATGTAGATTTTCTTAAAAACACCAAACCGTAATCTGTATGTAAAGACTGGGTAATTACTGGGCAGAAACAGGGCTGCCAATAAAGGTCAAATATATGCAACTACCTTCGTTTGCTGAAAATCTGTCCCAGTTTCATGTTAAATTTTATATTAAAATGATGCTGCACTTTCCTATAATGATATTATTATAACACAGAGGATATATTTCTGACCAAAGACTCTACATCCACAATATATGATAAAAGCAGAGGTGTGATTATTATCTACTATTATTATTTACTCATTTAAGTAGTTAAATATATTCTAAACCTCATAATGGACAAATATATGAAGTACGAGGTGGTTATATGTGTCTGTAGTTTATTTTTAAAAGGCATATATCATTATGTTCAAACCATATTTCTAGTATATCATAAACTATAGCTACATAAAATGAACACATTAACTTTAATTACCACTTATTTACACTAATAGAAGTCTGTTCCCCAACAGGAAAGATCCACATATGTATATGAGTGTTTGCATTAGTTAAATGACTGACATCTTTTTAAAAACTGTCCAAGAAAGTTTAAAGTGATGAATTTTCGTGTACCATGAGGAGGTAATCAAAATCATTCTCCCATATTTCCTTAATTCTGAGGTGCCATATGTTGTATATGTCCTTAAGTTAGTAAAACTGTTTTTGGAAAGAGAAAAAGCGAGTACAGCAACTGTGCACATTAGAAGGAAGATTCTGGTCTTTTAAACTTTATAATGAAAAAGAGGTATGAAGATGGAATACATTTTTTATTTACCTTAGAATTAAATTTGAATTTAAGATTAATTTCTACAATGTGTGTGTTAGTCGCTCAGTTGTATCCAACTATTTGCAATCCTATGGACTGTAGCCTGCCACGCTCCCTTGTCCATGAAGTGTTCTCCAGACAAGAATAATGGAGTGGGTAGCCATTTCCTTCTCCAGGAGATCTTCCCAACACAGCAGTTGAACTGGGGTCTCCTGCATTGCAGGCAGATTCTTTACCATCTGAACCACCAGGGAACCTTGTTATGTAATCTTTCTTGAAGAAATTTGTAATTTGCTATAAGTGATTTCGAAACTTCCAGATTTCCATTCATTTTTGAAATTCTATATTTTGGCTAAATCCAATTATTTGTGGCCTCCCTGGTGGCTCAGTGGTAAAGAATCTGCCTGTCAATTCAGGAGATGTGGTTTGACCCTGGGTCAGGAAGATCCCCTGGAGAAGGAAATGACAACCCACTTCAGTATTCTTGCCTGGGAAATCCCATGGACAGAGGAGTCTGGTAGGTTATAGTCCATGGGGTCACAAAAGAATCAGACACAACTTAGCAACTAAATACAAAAATAGGCAATTATTTGAAATCCTCTCTCAATCTAGACTGCCCATGAGGCCAGTGCCTGAGTTGATCCTCTAGAAAGCTTCATGGAGAGTATAGTAAGGAGAGCTCTTGTTGAGTAATTTATAGATGGTTAACATCATTAGGAGTTGCTCCCAATTTTATTCATGATTCTGAACCCTTGAAATCATTGAAATACCAAAAGAATGAGTATGAAACTATTAGCAAGAGTCAATACTTGAGCCTACTCTCACAGTCTCTTTGAGGCAAAGGCACATTCTGTGCAGAAGTGTAAAGAAATATATTTTTTGAAACATAATTCTAGTTACAGTTAGAAGCTGGTGAACTCTGAAGTTTCTTTTATTACTGGTGAAAGAGTTTAGAGCCATTAGAAACATTTCCCTCTAGACATTGATTTGAGGAACTTATTTTAATCAGCAGTTACAAAAGTTGACCCAAGTGCTAGGCAGTAGTGAGTAGGTTACTGGGCAAACATTGTTTCTTTCTCCTTGTACAAAACCTGGATGAATCTTATCAAAGGACAGAAGTAACCAGGCAAAAGGGACATTTATTCAAAACTATTGCAATTGGAGAGAGATTGAACTCAACTCTGCTGAAACAAAAGCCTTGGAGGAGTACCTGGAGAACCGTCTAAAACTTTTGAAGGTGCTGTCAACACAAGGAGACTCTGTCTTTTGTAGCACCATCAGCTCTGCACATCACAGTTGGATGGATACTGAGATAACATCAGAAGGGCTCTTCTCTTATACTTAGGACGTTCTCTGAAATATCTTTGTTTCTTTGCTTTATCACCAAAATGATTGTTTAGAGGAACATCCTTTTTTTTTTTCAGATACACCCAGGGAATGCTGTTTATTAACTCTCACTATGTGCTAGGGTTATGCTGACAGTCCTCTTATATTATATATCCCTATGTATCAGACAGGAAATGTTAAGACTTCTGATATTGGTCCCATCTGGTTAAATAAACTGTTTAAAAGAGGATATTCCTGAACTGGGAAGGGATGTCTGGGACAAGAGCAAGCCAGATGGAGACAATTTAATCAACCATTTAGTCTTATCTGGAAGTCTGATAAATTCAAATACCCATGTCTGGCTTATATGGAACTTATTTTTCAACATAATATGGCTTGTCTATTTTTCATAAGAATTTAGGATGAAAAGGAAAAAATAATTTAATCTACTCAACAAAAGAAATACTGATGATCCTCATATTTCTTTGAAATGCTTTGGTAAATTTCCTGACTTGTCATCTGACTGATTTTTACCCTTTTCCAGAAAAAAAGCTTACTGTGAGGAAGTAAGACTTGGTGCTTTTCCAGTGCATTCTTGGTATTCTTCCAACTCTTCTGGAAAACATCATTCTATCACATATTCCTACAGAACTGTCAGCTGAAATGAAAAACCCTTTTACACAGCTTCTGAGACAAACATATGAGGGTATTCTTAAAGAGACCATATCCAAAAGGCATATTTAAAATAATTAGTTCATCATCATGCCCCGACAAGACTGCAGCGTTGCTTAGCAACAGAATCAGGCACGCTTAATAGGACCGTGGATGGAAACAATGGAGAAAAGTGATCGAGATCTCATAAAGGCAAATTTTTTGAATTAAATCCTCATGAAAAGATATCATGGAGAGAATGAGTTTTTTAACCTAAGAATTGTTTCCTGAGATTGGTACAACATTATTCCATAGCTAAACATCAACCACTTTCCATAGAGTAGTTAGAACAATGGTATTTATCAGTGTTAGCTTAAAAATGCAAAATATTTCTATGCTGCCCCATTTTCTTTAAAGCTGTAGAGATATAAAGAAACAAAGATACTTACAAAATATATACTTCAAATATATTTGATTAATGGTATATTTTATCTTATGTCATCATACATAGTTCAACTATAAAAAGCAAAGCTATATTCTTTTAAATTTGAACAACATATAAATATATATGTGTGTATATATGTATACATGCATACACACAAACATACATCGTCTATCTATCTAGTTCCCATTTCTAGTGAAAAAAAAAAAAGAATGAATGAAAGAAAAATCCTACAAAGCATTATCTCTTTGGGATTCCAAGACTGACTAATTTTTGACTAGTTTGACTGAATCAGCTGATTTTATACTACAGTACCTGAAAAAGCACTGACTTGCTTCTGCTAGTAAATGGAAACAAATACAACACATACAACACATACAGGTTCTCTTGATGTAATATGTAAACACCTAAGAAGCTCAGTCAAAGAATAAGCTCAACATTTTGGCAGAAAACCTCTTTTCTGACCCTAGTCTCATCTCTGGCTTGGACAATTCACTTAACTACCATAGACCTCATATTCCTCGTGTATAAAAGGAGACCTCCAGATTATTTCCACATTAAAACTCCTAAAGCTCATGGCCATCAACTCTAAGTAGCATCATTCATTTTACTCATGGCGAAATTGGTTGTTTTACTGAATCAGTTATTGGAGTACTGTCTTTATGTAAGTATTAGAAGTAGCAGGCTTGTTCACCAATACATTCAAGTATCAGAAGATTTTCAATACTGGCTTGCTTTTGTTGTTTTTCTCTTTGTGCCTGATTACATGTTGCTGAACTGCTTTTTAGTTTCTGGAAGCTAAAAACAGGCAGGTGCATATATCATATGGGCAGCCCTTTGTTTCACCAGTCATTCTGTTTTTAAAACAACTGGCTTTTTTGCATAGCTTTCAGAAGAGGGTTAGATGAGCAGATCTGTTTTCCTTTTCTTGAGAAGTTTTGTAACAGCACCAAAAGGTCATCCTTAAAATGTCAGATAAGATCAACAACAAAATCTTGGAAAACAGCCAGCCCATCAAGGAAACAAACCCAAAGTACTATTTACAGATCCTAACTATAAATAAGCAATAGAACGCTAGAGTGGAGGGAGAGCAGGGGAGAAAAATACTTTGTAGGCATAGCAAAGAAATACTTTCAAGAGATGCCTCATGTCATTGAACCACTGGGAACCAGTAGCAGCAAACAGACCTGGCCCCTAGCAATTGGTAAAGGGCTCATTCATCAGGAAGTTGAAAGCAAAAAGTCTAAGACCATGAGTCAGAGAAGCAGAATCATGAGCCACAACCCACACTGGGTGCTGTATGCTATTGTTAAAACAAAGAAAAGTTAATGTAAATATTTTAATTGTAAGGAAGTGAAAAGGTGGCTTTTTAATCCCACTAGTTGATGCCAGGCCAGGTTTTTGATTATGCAATGAAGGATGTAGCCCTATAGCCCTGACAGACGAGTATTAGAGAAGATGCTGTTTTCTTCCCACAAAAATACCACTTCTCCTACTAACAATTCCAAAGGGGAGAAAAAGCCTTTAACAGAGAACACATTAAAGGAGCGTCGCAGATAGTTAAATCCAGAAACTTAATATTGATGAAAGAAGCAAGTAGGTTTAGGAAGAGGAAAAGCTACAGAAAATGATAAAAGTTTTGCACTTTTAGTTGATGTTTTTAAAATTATGAACAGAAATGGAGAATTCTCTGCCATTTGTATTTTATCCATGATTCATTAGAAGTTTACTAGAATGAAAAGTAACTTGCTGACAAATGTGGAAACTAACAGTGAAGCCATAGTATAAGCCAGAGACATATTTGTAGCAAGGGATTTCACAGCTTTGACATGGTTGACACCAGAATAATATTATAGTTATACTTAATATTAGATTTTTAAATATTAAATGTATATTCAGGAGAAATAGTCAATAAATTATACATAATATATTACAGTAGTAAATGTTAGGTTCTTTTCAATGAATACTGTATGGTCTTTTAGCAGTCTTTTTAAAGAGACTTGTTTTAAATAAACATTGTTTCAAATTTGGGGAAGGAGAAGTTTAAAATAAGATGAACCAGATTCCTACAGTCCATTTTCAGATGCTCAAAGTGAGCAGGCTACTAAATGGAGAGTGGCGGAGGCCATGTGCTAATCTGTGCATTCCTTGCACTGTTTTAATTTTATATCATACATTTATAATAGGCAGGGGTGCAAATTACTCATTTTTACGCTTTTCAAGCAAACTTATACACAGGAATAACAGTCACCTTCAGAACTTTCTTTTCCACCTGATTAGAATAGACCTTAGGCAAAACTGTGATGTTTGCTTGCTTCATCATGCTCCACTTTCTGAGTTTCCCCTGTGAGTCTATTTGTTACTCTGTCCTCTTTGTTTCCTAATACCCTCTGTGGAACTCTTATGCCCTCAGGTCCTCATTCCTCCTCCACAGCATCAAAATTTGCTTTTGAATCATTCAGGTTGAGGTAAAAGTGACTAAGGCCTTAAAGCACCACCAGTATTTTAATTTCAATGGGAAAGAAAGATTGAGGGTAAAGGGATGAGATTCAGAGATAAAGGTATGAGAGTTGACTGCCAACCGTCAGTTAGTAGATGGGAAGACATTTTTAGGCATCAGAACTTTTCTGCTTCTCCAATCATAATACTAATTCTGCAAGCTATATAGTTGGAGAGATGCAATCATAGGAAAGGCTCAAGATACCAGAAAAGAGAAATAAAATGTTTCTTCTTAGTTCATAAATAGGCTACAGGTCTACTGAAGAAAACATTTAAAATTGCCCTGTTTCCTGAGCCCTGAAACCAGCCAGCAGGGCAAAGGAATTGAACAATGTGGCATTCATGTTGGTTAATGGCATAGAAAATTCAGTGTGGAATTGCAGATGCTAAAGCAGATATCGGGATGTTATTTGTGTGTATGCGTCCATTGTGTATATATGGAAGCCACCTCTGTCATCTAGGAAAAGCCATTTAAACCTTTCAAAGTTATTAATTCATTGAGGAGAAACAATTAGCTTCAACATCATTTTATTGCTAAATTGGGTCATGTTTGAAGTATGAATCAATAACAATGATTTCCTTGAAAGGTCTCTTAAGGCTATTGATTTTTTTATGGCACTACTGTGAAAGAGAGTTGCTCTGAAAGAATACAAACAGGTAATACTATCTTTCAACAATTTTGGCAGTAGTAATTGAGCAAAAACTACAGTATCATAGAAAGCACAGTTAATTTTCTTTGTCTTGTATACAAAGTTAAAAGGTAGAAAAACCTTACATTTTATTACTTTATATTTAGTAGTTATGTAAATTGAAACAAACTGATCATATTACCCATTATGGTTATTGTTACCCCCAAAAAAATTTACTTTGAAAATGATTCCTGAATATGGATGCATTTTGTATTCAGAAACATGGGGGAAAAGAAGCCTCCGTTTAACTTATGTGGGTGAATCCCATAGTTATTGATCATTAATGAGGGAAAGCCAACTAATTTTCTAACATTTCATTATTTTCCACTTTTTAAAGAAAGAGGGATGTTATTGCTCAGTGCAAGGAACTATAGCCAGTATTTTATAATAATTAAACATAGTATGGCAGAAAGTGAAGAGGAACTAAAAAGCGTCTTGATGAAAGTGAAAGAGGAGAGTGAAAAAGTAGGCTTAAGGCTTAACTTTCAGAAGACTAAGATCATGGCATTTTGTCCTATCACTTCATGGGAAACAGTGGAAACAGTGTCAGACTTTATTTTGGGGGGCTCCAAAATCACTGCAGATGGTGATTGCAGTCATGAAATTAAAAAACGCTTACTCCTTGGAAGGAAAGTTACAACCACCCTAGATAGCATGTTGAAAAGCAGAGACATTACTTTGCCAACAAAGGTCCGTCTCGTCGAGGCTATGGTTTTTCCAGTAGTCATGTATGGATGTGAGAGTTGGACTGTGAAGAAAGCTGAGTGCCCAAGAATTGATGCTTTCGAACTGTGGTTTTGGAGAAGACTCTTGAGAGTCCCTTGAACTGCAAGGAGACCCAACCAGTCCATTCTAAAGGATATCAGTCCTGGGTGTTCTTTGGAAGAACTGATGTTAAAGCTGAAACTCCAATACTTTGGCCACCTCATGTGTAGAGCTGACTCATTGGGAAAGACCCTGATGCTGGGAGGGACTGGGGGCAGGGGGAGAAGGGGACGACAGAGGATGAGGTGGCTGGATGGCATCACGGACTCGATGGACGTGAGTTTGAATGAACTCTGGGAGTTGGTGATGGACAGGGAGGCCTGGCATGCTGCGATTCATGGGTTCGTAGAGTTGTACACGACTGAGTGATTGAACTGAACTGAAACATAGTATAATCTATAAAAATATCAAATCACTAAGTTGTACTCTTGAATCTTTTGTAAATTGTCTATACTTCAGTAGAAAAGGGGGATTTTGTTTTTCTTATCAGATGTTCTTTTCTTTGTTAGAAGTGAGGAAAACAGCACTGATCTAAAGAAGTCAGTTTCTTGATTTGCCTGATGACTGTGAATATGAATAGGCGTGTTCTCTATAGAACAGTAGCTCTTAACCAAAGAGAAGTCTGGCTCTGACATATTTTACAAAGAAAAGTGTGACAAGATATAGCAATCCTTGTAGATATTTTTGAAGTTTAAACAGTTAGTGTACTCTGCATGAATTTTATCTTTCAACTAAATCGTTCTACTCTGGAATTTATGATGTGTGATCTAGGTGAATTTATAATACTGAATTTATAAAGAAAATGTAGTAGAACTCACATATCTCCATATCTTATGTTGATGGCATTTTTAAATTAAATTTACTTTTAATGCAGGATAATTGCTTTACAATGTTGTGTTGGTTTCTGCTGTACAGCAACGCTAATCAGGCATATATCACCTCCCTCTTGAGCCTCCCTCCCACCCACCCCCTTTCTACCCCTTTAGGTTGTCACATAGCACCAGCACCAGACTGGGCTCCCTGTGTTATGTAACAGCTTCCCACTGGCTGTTTTACACATGGTAGTGTATATATGTCAATGCTACTTTTTCAGTTCTTCTCACCCTCTCCTTCCCCTTCTGTGTCCACAAGACCATCATCTACATCTGTGTCTCTATTCCTGGCCTGTAAATGGTTCATCGTACCATTTATCTAGATTCCACATATATGCATTAATATATGATATTTGATTTTGCCTTTCTGACTTACTTCGCTCTATATAACAGGCTCTAGGTTAAATTCTAATACTAAACTATTATTGTTTCATAAACTAGGAGAAAATTGTTCTGATAACAAGCAGGAGAGGCTAGCAAGGATGATAGATTTTCTACTGTTTCTATTTTTTGTGAGCCTGATTACTCTCGTTGACCAATTAATGGCAACAAACTGACAAAATTTTCCTAACTACTAATTAGCTCTAATTTCACTAGTTCTGTTACTGCTAAGGCTTCTACTATTTCTTCTACTATTTCTTCTACTATTTCTTCTACTATTTCTGTAAGTGAGTATCTTCTTACCCTACTCATCCTATTTTCCTCTTCAAACTTCCTCACATGTAGAGAACCCAGTTCATTGACTTGAGTCAGATGATACTTATAATAAGAGAAAAAACAAAGAAGAATTAATACAATGCCAACTAGTATAACTATTAATTAGAAGTTATGTTTTGAGGGTTTTAAACAAAAGAGGGGTAGAAATGATAATAGTTTAATTTTAGGAAAACTGCAGTATACAAATAGAACACAAAATGACACCACAGATCATTTTCCAGGAATTTAATGTATTTGATATCTATCCAATGTGTGCCTATGGATGGTGAGCAACTAGTGGTAAAAAAGAATCACGTAGTTACATTCCTAGACAAATCAGGTTATCTAAAAGATGTAATGATGGCACTGTTTACCTCAATAATTTCTTAGGCATTCTTTGTTGATTCTGCTGGAGGTTACACGAGATTATCTGAGTGAAAGCTTTACAATGACTTCAGCATTGTGAGACAGGAACACAGTAAGACCTGAAGGCAGGGAAGGAAATGCATAAGAAAGAAAAATAAAGAGCTCAAAGATGTATTACTTGGCTATCAGGTGCTAGGAGAGTTCATTTTGCTTTCTCTTAGTCTTCATAATACTCTTGTCAGAATGCTATTAACATACCCATTTTTTAGACTAGTGACCTTTAACCGTAGATTGCACTTGATTGTCTGCCAGCTTCTCAAGTCTGTGATGGGGACAGTAAAGCCAGAAATTTCAATCCCAGTCAAATCAAGACCTAGTAGAGACACCATTATGGAATCACATAGCTTAGACTCACATCTGACCACATTAAAATGTTGTTTGTTCTTCTACAGGATGATAGCCTATGTTTCAAGAGGAATGATCATTCTTGCCCCTGTAACAATTTCTCTGAGTTGTTTGTGCCAACTAAAGACTTTGATTGATTTTCATATTAGCAAAGCCCTGGAATTACATGAATATGAGTAGTTATCTACCTATCTAATTATTTTTAGAGAAAGGATGCAGAGCTGTTATCAGATTCTCAGAACTTGAACTATCTAATAGTTTACATTAAATGAGGTAATTAATTTTCCTTCTGGATTCAAGCATTATAATTATTTTTAATCCTTACCATAGTGCCTGAAATAGCTATTATCTCTAACTGTCATTAAGGGAACTCAGAAGTAGAGAAGTCTAAGCAAGTGAGAGGGCTGGAATTCAAATCCAGGTCATTTTCACTCTTGAACATGATAAATTTTATACCCTACGCTGCATTCTATACTCTCACCGTAGATAATCAGTAAATGTTAATTTATTTCCTTTACCACAGTTGGGGACAAAGAACACAGGTGTGTAAAAATAATGTAGAATTAATTGTAAAGCAGTTCCTAAACCAGCACAGATTAGTTTTAATGTAAATGATATAACAATAATGCTAGTCAGCAGTTACTGAATATATTGTGCTGAGCTGAACATGGAAAAAGGAAGAGAGTTCCAGAAAAACATCTATTTCTGCTTTATTGACTATGCCAAAGCCTTTGACTGTGTGGATCACAATTAACTGTGGAAAATTCTGAAAGAGATGGGAATACCAGACCACCTGACCTACCTCTTGAGAAATCTGTATGCAGGTCAGGAAGCAACAGTTAGAACTGGACATGGAACAACAGACTGGTTCCAAATAGGAAAAGGAGTATGTCAAGGCTGTATATTGTCACCCTGCTTATTTAACTTCTATACAGAGTACATCATGAGAAACGCTGGACTGGAAAAAACACAAGCTGGAATCAAGATTGCTGGGAGAAATATCAATCATCTCAGATACGCAGATGACACCACCCTCATGGCAGAAAGTGAAGAGGAACTAAAAAGCCTCTTGATGAAAGTGAAAGAGGAGAGTGAAAAAGTAGGCTTAAAGCTCAACATTCAGAAAACGAAGATCATGGCATCCGGTCCCATCACTTCATGAGAAATAGATGGGGAAACAGTGGAAACAGTGTCAGACTTTATTTTTGGGGGCTCCAAAATCACTGCAGATGGTGACTGCAGCCATGAAAGTAAAAGACGCTTACTCCTTGGAAGAAAAGTTATGACCAACCTAGATAGCATATTCAAAAGCAGAGACATGACTTTGTCAACAAAGGTCCATCTACTCAAGGCTATGGTTTTTCTAGTGGTCATGTATGGAGGTGACCATGAAGCTCATGTCATGAGCTTCCCTGGTGGCTCAGAGGTTAAAGCGTCTGCCTGGAATGCCGGAGACTCGGGTTTGATTCCTGGGTCGGGAAGATCCCCTGGAGAAGGAAATGGCACCCTACTCCAGTACTCTTGCCTGGAGAATCCCATGGAGGGAGGAGCATTATAGGCTACAGTCCATGGGGTTGTGAAGAGTCGGACACGACTGAGTGACTTCACTTATGTATGGATGTGAGAGTTGGACTGTGAAGAAAGCTGAGCACCGAAGAATTGATGCTTTTGAACTGTGGTATTGGAGAAGACTCTTGAGAGTCCCATGGACTGCTAGGAGATCTAACCAGTCCATTCTAAAGGAAATGAGTCCTGGGTGTTCTTTGGAAGGACTGATGCTAAAACTGAAATTCCAATACTTTGGCCACCTCATGCAAATAGTTGCTTCATTGGAAAAGACTCTGATGCTGGGAGGGATTAGGGGCAGGAGGAGAAGGGGACAACAGAGAATGAGATGGCTGGATGGCATCACTGACTCGATGGACATGAGTTTGAGTGAACTCTGGGAGTTGGTGATGGACAGGGGGCCTGGTGTGCTGCAATTCATGGGTTCACAAAGAGTTGAACAGGACTGAGCGAATGAACTGAACTGAATTGAGCTGAGCTGAGCATTAAGTACTTTACAAGCATTCTTTAATCTAAAGGGCTTCCCTGGTAGCTCAGTTGGTAAAGAACCCACCTACAAATGCAGGAAACCCTGGTTAGATTCCTGGGTCAGGAAGATCCCCTAGAGAAGGGACAGGCTGCTACTGCTGCTGCTGCTAAGTTGCTTCAGTCGTGTCCAGCTCTCTGTGACCCCATAGATGGCAGCCCACCAGGCTCCCCCATCCCTGGGATTCTCAAGGCAAGAACACTGGAGTGGGTTACCATTTCCTTCTCCAATGCATGAGAGTGAAAAGTGAAAGTGAAGTCGCTCAGTTGTGTCCAACTCTTAGCAACCCCATGGACTGTAGCCCACCAGGCTCCTCCATCCATGGGATTTTCCAGGCAAGAGTACTGGAGTGGGGTGCCATTGCCTTCTCCAAGGGACAGGCTACTCACTCCAATTTTCTTGGGCTTTCTTGGTGACTCAGATGGTAAAGAATCTGCCTGCAATGCGGGAGATCTAGGTTTGAGCCCTATAGATAGTGTAAATGTGCCCAGGTGATTAAGATAGCATGATCATGTACAGGCAATGAAACTGAGAAAGAGTTTTCTGGCCTGATAGTTAAATTTTGGCCAAGACATTAAGGAGAGAAGGGATGAGCATTAGTGGGAAGACTGGAAAGTTATTCATTGTAGGGAGAAAGCACTTGGTGGAAGCCTTGTACTGCTTGTTTAAGAACTGTGACCTGATAACTTGAAAACTGAGGTTCTGGTGAAAACTGAAGGCATGTTTTTTGTAGTGTGAAAAAAATTAATAACCAGTGTCTATTCATTTGTTCATGTTTGAACATGACTGTTTCATAAATGTGTTGAAATGACTTAGGTCTCTTTCAGGTCTGGAATAAATGTTTATATCACAGCATCAGGGCCCATGGGGCAGCATTTGCAAGTCCAAACTTAACTCCCTCTTTCTTAGTGTGGGAGGTGAGTATCTATGGACTTGCAAAGCAAACAACAGCAACAACAAACTTGTAGTATTTTCTTTTATCTATAATTATTAATAATGTTGTGAAGAAACCCAATTTGATATATCTATGCCAAAGTATGGCAGAAAGTGAAGAGGAGCTAAAAAGCCTCTTGATGAAAGTGAAAGAGGAGAGTGAAAAAGTTGGCTTAAAGCTCAACATTCAGAAAACAAAGATCATGGCATCTGGTCCCATCACTTCATGGAAAATAGATGGGGAAACAGTGGAAACAGTGTCAGACTTTATTTTTGGGGGCTCCAAAATCACTGCAGATGGTGACTGCAGCCATGAATTAAAAAGATGCTTACTCCTTGGAAGAAAAGTTATGACCAACCTAGAGAGCATATTCAAAAGCAGAAACATTACTTTGACAACTAAGGTCCGTCTAGTCAAGGCTATGGTTTTTCCTGTGGTCATGTATGGATGTGAGAGTTGGACTGTGAAGAAGGCTGAACACCGAAGAATTGATGCTTTTGAACTGTGGTGTTGGAGAAGACTCTTGAGGGTCCCTTGGACTGCAAGGAGATCCAACCAGTCCATTCTGAAGGAGATCAGCCCTGGGATTTCTTTGGAAGGAATGATGCTAAAGCTGAAGCTCCAGTACTTTGGCCACCTCATGCGAAGAGTTGACTCATTGGAAAAGACTCTGGTGCTGGGAGGGATGGGGACGACAGAGGATGAGATGGCTGGATGGCATCATGGACTCGATGGACGTGAGTCTGAGTGAACTCCGGGAGTTGGTGATGGACAGGGAGGCCTGGCGTGCTGCGATTCATGGGGTCGCAAAGAGTCGGACACGACTGAGCGACTGAACTGAACTGAACTGATGCCAAAGTATAAACGAAATCTTTTTTCCCAGTTTTCTTGGGATTTAATTGATTTATAATATTGTATTTGTCCAAGAAATAGAATGTGATAATTTGGTATATGTATATATTGTGAAATGATTACCACAATAAATTTAGTTAACCCCAGTTAACATAATTATAAATTCTGTTTTTGTAACAAGAACTTTTAAGATCCTTAGCAGCTTTCAAACATACAATATGGTGTTGTTAATATGGTTATTGTGACCAAGCTGCACATTACATCCCCATTGCTCATTTATCTTATAAGTGGAAGTTGTTATCTTGTGACCATCTTTACTCATTTTCCCTATCTCCAGCTTCCTGCTCTAGCAACCATCAATCCATTCTTTCTATCATACGTTCAGTTTTTTAGATTTAACATATAAATGAGATAATAAAGTATTTATCTTTGTCTGATTTATTTCATTTAGCATAATGCCCTGAGTCCACCCACGTGGCTACAAATAGCCATATTTCCTTCTTTCTAATGGCTGAATAATAGTAGGTTGTTTTACACCCCATGTTATTTATCCATTTTCCATCAAAAAACAGTAAGATTGTTTCCATATCTTGA
Source organism: Ovis canadensis (assembly GCF_042477335.2). Classification (NCBI taxonomy): domain Eukaryota; kingdom Metazoa; phylum Chordata; class Mammalia; order Artiodactyla; family Bovidae; genus Ovis; species Ovis canadensis. The sequence continues at coordinate 64,937,835 of NC_091253.1, forward strand.
CTGTTATAAATCCTACATTGAATACGGAGGTACAGATCTTTTGGGGATAGTTATTTCATTTCCTCCGGATATGTAGCTAGAAGGAAACTTGCTGGATCATATGTTAGTTGTATTTAAATTTTTTTTGAAGAACCTCCACACTATTTTCTATAGTGGCTGCACCAATTTACATTTTCACCAACAATGCATGTCTTTCTCTTTTCTCAACATGCTCACCAACACGTTATCACTTGTGTTTTTGATACTAGCCATTCTAACAGGTGTGGGGTGGCATTTAGTTAATTTAATTAGTTCTTCCTATAGAATTCTACTCATTTCTACCACATATATTATCACATAAAGATTTTTGGTCATATCATAGTATCAACATGATAACCTAGATCAGCTAATTCTGTGTTCTCCATTTAAATAACAGTAACTCACACAAATCTTTCTGAAAGAATATTGTAATTAATCTCAAAAGATAGTTTATAATTCTGTATGCTCTGCTTTCATACACATGTGGCATTCTTTTGACTTTCAGTATTTATTTATTATATTTTCAAGCCTTTTGTTAAAATAACTGGTACACAAATCATTTCCTGATTGCCACATGATTCTATTTGTATTTTTGAGTTATTAACCTTCACAATACAACAGTGGCTGGAAATTTGACAGCAAAACAGTGCTTTCTTTTGGCACTTTTCAGAAATAATTATTTGTAAATCTGAATTACTGATTAAAGAAAACTGATTTATTTTGCATTCTAAATTTATATGGCACTTTCTTTTAAGCTAATGTAAATTAGACTAATTATAAGCTATCTTTTTTCCCCCAACAGAGCAAATAAAAATAGAATTTGTAGAAAAGTTTTTTCCTTTACACATATTAAATCATTGCTCTCCTCTTCTTTGAAAGTTAGTTCTGATTAAGATGTATTTATATCTCATTGAAATCTTTGACAAAACCTTGGCATCCCTTTGAGTAATGACATATCACACTGTACATGTGCGCTTAGTCATGTCCAGCTCTTTGTGAACCCATGGGCTGTAGCCCACCAGGCTCCTCTGTCCATGGCATTCTCCAGGAAAGACTACTAGAGTGAATTGCCATTTCCTCCTCCACGGAATCTTCCTGACCCAGGAATTGAACTCTCATCTCATCTCCTGTATCTCCATTGAAATACCTTTAAACAAATGAACAGTAACAGCTTAAATGACAAATATTACTATTATTGATACAACTTACTAAGGAGAATATGTTAGAATATATTAAAATGCAGATAAACAGTGAAAGAACAAATTTAATTTTCAACTAAATATTGCATTGATAGTTAGACCATTGGTTAAAACATGAGAGCAGGTTTCTTCCATTTCAGGGAAGCAAAATACTTGTAGATCACTTAACATTTATGAAGCATGTTCTCAGTCTGTAGGTATATATTCCCTTTATATATGTTATTTAATTTAACTACATCCCTCTGTAATTGATAGTGTTATCCTGTTTGCAGATGGGAAACAGGTTCAGAAAGATTGAGAATGATAACTAATCCTAGTAAGTAGCAAAACCTAAACTGATCTAATTCCAGGGCAAAGCTCTTTCTGACACGTCAGTATGGGTCTTTATCTCTTTGAAAACTGATGAACATTAAGAGCTTTCTTCCAGAGATATGCATGGAGAAACAACATGAGCAATGATAAAACAGTAATCTCACTGAACCGTTGGTGTGTGCTTGGTCTTGCTTTCACTGATAGATCTTTTTACAAAATTGCTTTCCTCTGAGATAGTGGACTTCAAATATTTTCTCTTGAGGCTTTTCTAAATTATAACTATCAGAAAATGTTTTGCTTGAAGGCTAAAGAAAAATGAAAGGTTACTTAACTACACCTCATAATTCCTGTCAAGGTAGGTATTATGAACTCTACATCTGCCAGGATTCAAACTTAAATAAGGTGCCTCCACAAACTGTTCATTTCTCTATGATTTCTTCCTGATATTTTGAAGTTGAAATAATCTGAGAACTATTCACAAAGGAGAGAAACACTTTTTCTTGATCCTCAACATCATGATGCTGTAGGCTAATTCTTACTCTTCTTCCTTTGCCTCTTAATACAGAGAATGTGTTTTCAGGCCTCTCCCTCAGTCTGCTCCACTCTGAGTGCATCTTACATAAAACTCAATCAGCCAGTTTTTGCCAAATGGTCTTAGGGTTGGTTGTCCCCTTTTATGTATAATTCTGAACTTGTCTACAACTTAAAGTCAATAGAGCGTAATGGTTAAGAGAATTGGCACTGATTTGCAAAAAAGTCGCACATGACTGAACAACAATAACAACAACCAGACCAGAGTCCAAATACTGCCTATGCCCCTAATTAGCTGTGTAAACTTGGAGAAGTCATAAGAGATCAGAGTCCTCATGCAGAAGATGGTGTAATAAATGTATCTACCCCATATGGCTAATGTGAAAATTAATGGAATGTGAGATAGTACATGTTAAGCATTAGCACCGTGCCTGGTTCTTGTTAGTCATACCTGCTCTTATTGTCAGTTATTCACTTTATATTCCTGGCTTCAACTCAGTGCCTAATATTTAATAGTTGTTCAACACATATTTACTAGATAAAACTAGTTCTGATATTTAAGCACTGGGCCAACAGCAGAGTAGACACCCCTACTCATCACTTTGTCCTCAGAAAGGAGAATAGATGCAAACCAGTCATCATAATCTCTTTTCTCACTCTAAATTTCCCATCCAGCCCCAGTAATAAAATAATATTCCTGAACCCCAACAAATTAGAGAATTTTTCAAATCACACTATTTGAAAATGGTTGGGCTTCCCTAATCTTATAATGGACTTCTCAGGTGGTGCTAGTGGTAAAGAATCCAACTACCAATGCCCACAAGAGATGCAGGTTCGATTCCTGAGTTGGGAAGATTCCCTGGAGTAGGAAATGGCAACCCACTTTATGTCCCAGGACCCCAAGGTCACCAGGTGTATATTAATGCAGTCTAGTTAAGATAAATGATTATAGTTCATAAACTGCTTACGAACTCATGTGTGCCTTTTAAAATTTACTGCCTGCAAACTGCTTTGTTCACCTCTGAGTCTTCCAAGGGTTACAACAGACACTGGCACATGGAAGGTATTTAGGAAATGTTTGTTGAATAAATGAGTAAAAATGTGAGTGAATAGAAACTGAAACACTAACACAAGAATATTTTTCTTTCGAAAAAATAATGAAAAAATTTCATTCAATAAGAATCGTTCTTAGTACTGATACATGACTTAGTAGTTCCTATTCAATACAAAATGTTCCACTCCATTTTTTTCTGGTATTTTACAAGTTATTAATTAATGATTTTCCTGGCAGCTCAGATGGTAAAGCATGTGCCTGCAATGGAGACCCAAGTCTGGCCCTGAACTAGATTTTCCTTTTACATTCCTTCTCTGTTCAGTGCAGTGCCTGGGTAGCTAAGAGAGCAGCTTGGTTTCTCAATAGCCTGAACACCTTCATTTTGAAGGGTTTGTGGGTTAGGTCTTAGCCTCTAAATTACCATATCCAGGAGGCTTATTGGCATCCTCTTTAAAATCAATTTAAGTCGTGTCCAACTCTTTGTGATCATTTTGCCCAAGTATATGTATATCTGGTTGTCTGCTCTTTCTCTTTCTCTCTCCACACACACACACACTCACACACACACACACACACACACTCTCACACACACACACACACTCACACACACACACACACACAAGCACACAAAGAGAGAGATTTTCCTTGAGTTAGGATGGGGTTATGTCCTGATAGACCAATTGTTAAGTTGAAAATGCATTTAATACACCTGACCTACTGAACAACACAGTTAATTATCAGGGCTTCCCTGATATCTCAGTTGGTAAAGAATCTGCCTAAAATGCAGGAGACCCTGGTTTGATTCCTGGGTCAGGAAGATCTGCAGAAGGGATAGGCTACCCACTCCAGTGTTCTTGGGCTTCCCTTGTGGCTTCGCTGGTAAAGAATCCGCCTGTGATGTGGGAGACATGGGCTAGATCCCTGGTTTGGTAAGATCCCCTGGAGAAGGCAAAGGCTACCCACTCCAGTATTCTGGCCTAGAGAATTCCATGGACTGTTTAGTCCATAGGGTCACAAAGAGTATAACAGCGACTTTCATGTTCACTTTTCTTTCACTTTCAAAGGCAGAACAAAGATCACTGCTAATGAATTAATGGGTTTGGCATTTACTGACCTCTATTTTCTTAATGAGATATGAATCAACTCACCAGCTGAGTCAGAGGGAAGCAGAGAGGATGGAGGAAAATTTGAAGAGAGTGGGTAAAGCTTCTAAGAAAATGGTCCTTAAGAAGAATTAGGAAGAACTTACTGGTAAGTCTGAGCAGTATTTCCAGTCTTGAAAAACCATTTGAAGGTGGTTTGGTCGTTAATTTATTGGAATACCAATCTGCCCTGCCAAAAGATTTTTTTCACCTGCCTGGCTATGTTATAAAGAAGTAGAAAAGAATAAGAGATAACAAGTGACAGAAAATTCAGTTAGTGTTTTTAAAAACTTTTTCTGCTTACCTCACACCCATTCTGGGGAGCCTTCACAGACAGCTGCCCTCCCAGTCACATGTACCCCAACAAGGCAGCACTCCATTATCAAAAAATTCAAAGAAATGGAACATAAATTTCCACATTGTTAATTTAGCAAACTCAAACATTATACAAAATATCTTCGGTTGGCAAAAAATTTTGCAGTATAATTTAGTTTGATCTTTTAACAAGTAATTTGTCAATGTCTAGGAAGATAAAAATGTTAATAGTGTATTATACATTAATTCTAATTCTGGACCCTTATGCCAATAAATAATTTACATCCAGAAAACTATATAAATAAAAGTGCTCATTATCACATCATTTGTAATAACAAAAATTGGAAACACTTTTAATTGTTAATAGGAAAATAATTTAGTAAATTATACCCACTTCTTAGAAAATTACACAGTTGCTATAATTACAAGACTATGAAGCAAAATAGAATAATGCTTAATGAGGGAAGAATGAAGAAAGCTGACTTAAAATTTTGTCTACCTTGTGACAGTAATTATATAAACATAATATTTATTAAAAATTAAAACAAAATAAGGTTTTGAAAGCTCTGTAACAGTAATAAGGATTTTATGTTTGTTTCAAAATGTTTTTAACATGGCTCTTCTTTATAATTTTTTTTTAGAGGCATAATAGGTTTTTTCTACTCCCTTTCTTAAGAGTTTCTGATTATTACTTCATTTTTTCATTTCATAGTTTCAAATAAAATCAGTGATTTTATCATCAGAGAAGATTAGACTTAATTTGACATTTTATAATTCCAAGTTATTTGGTATAAAAAGACCACATACACTTGTAAGTTCTTTAAAAATATAATTTCAAGACATTTTTTGTGCTTAATCTTCCCTAGTCTGGAGATTAAGCAAACTACCTAAAACTGCTAGGCACTTTTTTTTCATTCTTCTCCTTTTTATTCATTTATCTCGCCCTTCACAGAAATGATAACAAATGAGTCTGCAGGTACATCTGCCAATTTCTTAAATCCCTTATTATCCACATTACAAAATCATACTAGTAAGAATGCTTCCATTATTTTCAGAGCTCTTTAGTTTTTATGCTTCAGCATTCTGCAGGAAGTATCTTATATAAGTGCAAAACTTGGATCCAACTTCTAGAAGCTTTTGATTTCTTAGTTCAAAAGTAAGAGATCCTTAATTCAGCCACATGATTCACAATTGTTTGTACAGTAAGAAGCTCCTAAATCATGCTTTGATGAATACCTGTCAGTTCTCTTGCCATTTTCCAAAGTTCTATATTAAACATTCTCTCTCTCTCTCTCTCTCTCTCTCTCTCTCTCTCTCTCTCTCTCTCTCTGTCACACACACACACACACACACACACACACACATTTTGATTAAAAACACAGACTTTGGCATTATAAAGTTTAAGATTCTATTTCCAGTTCTACAGTATCTGGGCCCCTTCTCTTTAGGCAAGTAACCTAGTGTCTCTGACTCTTGTTATTTTCATCTCTAAAATGGAGATTACAATTACATCAGACAGTCCTCAAAACATCCGTAGTGATTTCAGAGTTTCTTTTTCAGAGTCAGGTACAAAGCAGGCACTCAGTAAATGACTAGTGCTTTTATTACTTGATTATTATTTCTGTGTTTAATTTTAACTGAGTCAGTGAGTTCCTATAATGAAATGCAATTTCCAGTAAATCAGGTAACACCTGTTATCAGCAAAAATTTTAACTGAGTTCATTATTTTCTATGTAACTCAGATTAGCGTTCTGCCTTTTTTCTGTGCCGTATGTAGGTGTTCAACAGATTAAGTTAATAAATGTATGAATGCATGAATGTGTAGATGAATGATTAAATGCTTATTTTTGAGAAGGTAGAAAAAATATAACAGTGGAACAAATAAAATAGTCTATGGAAGAAAATGGCAAACTCACATATGTGCCCAGGGCCAAACTAGGAAAAATTGCCCTTTTTTTTTTTTTTTTAAGGAAAAAATGTGTCAAATAACTTATTTAGCACTAATAAAAAATAATGTCATATCAACCATACTAAAATAGAACATTGAGCTACAGTTCCGTTAAGTGGCATTGTGCCAGCACTCATTCAATAAGTTGTGTGACTCTGCGGCCCACACTCCTCTGTTCATGGGATATTCCTGGCAAGAATACTGGAGTGGGTTGCCATTTCCTCCTCTAAGCATTTTCCCTGGAATTGAACCTGCGTTTCCTGTGTCTCCTACCTTGGCAGCTGGATTCTTTTATGGGTCCTTTTATCACTGAGCCACTTGGGAAGCCCCTGAGTGATATTATACAGTCTAAATTTATGGAGAACTTTTGAGATGGCTGATAAAAAGATGGTGAGTGACCTTTGAGCAGAAAAGATAGAAAGAAATGGCTTTTTCTACATGCTACTGTGCCTTTAAGTAAAATGCTTCATAATCTTGCTGCATAGCTATATGTCATTTGGCTTTAGGCACCTATTGTGGTTTACCCTGTGAAGATAAGGTTTTGCCATGGAGAGGATTTGTAGAAGTAACACACGTTCCAGTACCATTGGCAACCACAAGTATCAAAACCCCAGTTTAGGTGAAACTGCTGTCAAATGATAATATCATTTCCTTGTGAATGTTTTGGGAAAAGATGTATAAAAGTCAATCATTTATTGACTGAAATACCGTTTCATCATTTTGAAAACATAAACTACATTAAAGTTGGTAGAGCATCGTATGTTAATATTTCACTGTACTTTAGACATTGCCTACAATCAATTGCCTACCTATGAATTGTAATAATTTCTGCCCTTTGAAACACTATCATTTACTAAAGTCCATACATTAGTCAAATTCCTTAGTTTTTACCTAATTCCCTTCTTCTGTTTCAGGATTTCATTCAAGACATCACACTACATTTAGTTGTCATTTTTCCTTAGGCTCCTCTTGGGATTGATGGTTTCTCAGACTCCTTGGTTTGGATGACGTGGACAATTTTGAGTTAGTCAGAATTTTGTAGAATGCCCATTCTTGGGGTTTGTTTGATTCATTTTTCCTGATAAGATTAGAATTCTGTGTTTGGGGGAGGAAGACCACAGCGTAGAAGGGTTATTTTCTCAGATCACATCAATGTGCATAGTATCAATGTGCATTATGAATGCTGAGGTGGATCTTGATCACCTGGCTCAGGTAGTGCTTTCCAGGTTTCTTCACTGTAGAGTTACTCTTTTCTCTTGTACTTTTTGGAAGGAAGTTAGTATCCTCGGCCCACAACTGAGGAAGATGGAGTATCTACATAAACTATTTGGAATTCTTTTTCACTGGGATTTTGTCTATTCTCATTTATTTATTTATGTATCCAATTATTTACATATGAAGAACTCATGGATTTTTATTTTATATTTAGGGTAATCCTCTAATTTTACTTTATTTGTTGCTCAAATTGCTTTAGTCCTGAACCTTATGAATTCTTTCAGTTGGCTTTTGTGCCACTTTGATGTATCCCTATTTGGAGGGTTTGTTTGTTTTTACACTTCCATACCCTATATGATGGTCTAAGCTCATCTTGTAAATTTACTGCCCCAGTCCTAAAATCAGCTATTTCTTCAAGGATAACTAGATCTTCTTATTGGAGAATGGTATTAGACATGAGGATCTGGGTTTGGAGTATGCTAATTGTGACTCAAATGTCATTGCCTCCAGGTCTTCCCAGCTGACAGAGCAAAGAGATAATATGTATGTATATTAACCATATATATACACATATCTATAAATATCTCTCTACATAACTGTGTATTAAGCTAATATGAATGTTAAACTAAATATGAATGTATATTGAGGTTTCCAACTCTAATCTGTTAATCACATAGATCATTTTAGCTCCATTTCTTGCTTATCTTTAAATTGCAACTCCAGCAAAACACTTGACTTTTAGAAGTGAGAAAATCAAATTGTAGCAAATTTGGAAAGCCACATTATCTAGCAGAATAATTCTTAAAGGGCAAGGTGTGCGTCATCAAATTTTAATTTACAGTCAGCAGTGCTTTTTTAACATCAATAGGTCTCTAGACTTCTGCTTCCAAGAAATGAAGCAGCTCATTTCTCCCAGGTTCTCTCACTTGAAACTAAAACCCTGAACATAACAACAAACAAGCAAAGAAAGACACTGAAAGGTGGAAATGAGAACGCAGAGTTAGTAGGGACTTTGGGACTTGGGGAATGACATGGTGTTTCTTATCGCTTCCTATACATTCCTGTGGAGGGTACTACAGGAGCCTCCAATCCAAAACCACCAACAGATCACACAAAAAGCTTCCAAAAAAAAAAACAACCAAAAACAACCAACCCTGTTCTCCTAAGCCTAAGTATGAAGAAAGGGGTTGCTAAAAACAGAAAACTGAGCAATAAACACACCATTCAGTGGAGGGTACCTGGTGGTTCAGATAAAGAATCTACCTGTAATGCGGGACACCTGGGTTTGATCCCTGAGTGGGGAAGATCCCCAGAAGAAGGAAATGGCAACCCACTCCAGCCATTTCTTGCTTGAGAAATCCCATGGACAGAGGAGCCTGGCGGGCTCTAGTCCATGGGGTCACAAAGCAGATGTGACTGAGCAACTAACTTTCACTTTTCATACTATTCAAGCCAAATGCCAATGGAAATATTGCACCCATTCCCTACGTTCTGTGATTTTGGTTGGGCCAAGTGAGGCTATGATCTTCCATGCCACCCAACTCCTGCCCTCCAGAAAAGGCAGCACTCTGATTCCCCACCAGGTTTGCAACCTACTCTAGTATTCTTGCTGGGAAAATCCCATGGACAGAGGAGCTAGTCAGACATAGCTCAGTGACAAAGCATGCACACACACATCCATAGTGTATATATCAACCCCAATCACCCTCCCTCTTCTGCTTGGTATCCATAAGTTTTTCTCTATGTCTGTGTCTGTATTTCTCCTTTGCAAATGGATCATCTATACCATTTTCCTAGATTCCATATATAGGCATTAACATATGATATTTGTTTTTCTTTTTCTGACTTACTTTACTCTGTAGACAGTCTCTAGGTCCATCCACATCTCTGCAAATACCCAATTTTATTCTTTTGTATGGCTGAGTAATAGTCCATGAGGGGTTCCCAGGTGGCGCTACTGGCAAAGAACTTCTCTGCCAATGCAGGAGACATAAGAGACATGGATTTTGATCCCTGGGTCAGGAAGATCACCTGGAGGAAAGCATGGCAACCCACTCCAGTATTCTTGCCTAGAGAATCCCATGGAGAGAGGAGCCTAGAGAGCTACCATCCATAAGGTCACAAGAAGTTGGACATGATAGAAGCAACTTAGCATCAGTTCAGTTCAGTTCAGTTGCTCAGTTGTGTCTGACTCTTTGTGACCCCATGAAGTACACCAGGCTTCCCTGTCCATCACCAACTCCTCGAGATTGCTGAAACTCATGTCATTAATTCGGTGATGCCATCCAACCATCTCATCCTCTGCCATCCCCTTCTCCACCCGCCCTCAATCTTTCCCAGCATCCAAGTCTTTTCCAGTGAGTCAGTTCTTTGCATCAGGTGGCCAGAGTATTGGAGTTTCAGCTTCAGCATCAGTCCTTCCAATGGATATTCAAGACTGATTTCCTTTAAGATTGACTGGTTTGATCTCCTTGCAGTCCAAGGGAATCTCAAGAGTCTTCACCACCACAGTTCAAAAGCATCAATTCTTTGACACTCAGCTTTCTTTATAGTCCAACTTTCACATCCTTACATTACTGGAAAATAGTGTGTGTGCAACTTAGCATGCACACACACTATTCCATTGTGTGTATGCGTGTATGTTCATACACACATCTTCTTTATCCATTCCTCTTTTGATGGATATTTAGCTTACTTCCATGTCCTGGCTATTGTAAATAGTGCTGCAATGAACACTGTGGTATATGTGTCTTTTAGAATTTTGGTTTTCTCAAGGTTTATTCCCAGTTTTCTGGATCATATGGTAGTTTTATTTTTAATTTTTTAAGGAACCTCCATACTGTTCTCCATAGTGGTTGTATCAATTTATATTTCTACCAACAGTATAAGTGTACTCATCTTTCTATAGCCAGGATTATTATCACCCTTCTCTAGCAATCCAGCCACAGTAGTTCCAGAATGATCTTTCTAAAACTAAAATAAGCAAATTTATCTTATGAAAATACCTGATTGTGTTGTGGAACTTTTCTCTCTTCTCTTCTAAATTTTCAATTACAATCTTTCAATGAATTCCAATATCCTTGGAGTAAAAATCTCACATCCTAACTCTTTTTGTCCATTGGGATGCTGCAAGAATACACTACAGGTTGGGTGGCTCATGAACAACAGACATTTATTTCTAGCAGTTCTGGAGACTGGAAGTGCAAGAACAGGGTGCCAGTATGGTCAGATGAGGCTTCCCTGGTGGCTCAGTGGTAAAAAAAATTGCCTGCAATGCAGGAACAGTAGGAGACATGGCTTAGATCTCTGGGTTGGGAAGATCCCCTGGAGGAGGGTATGGCAGCCCACTCTAGTATTCTTGCCTGGAGAATCCCATGGACAGAGGAGCCTAGTGGGCTGCAGTCCATAGGGTCACAAAGAGTTGGACACGACTGAAATGACTCCACATTCATGCATTGCATGTCAGATGAGGGCCTTCTGAGTCAGACTTCTTGTACTTTCGCATGGCAGAAGAGGCTAGGGAGCTCTATGGGGTCTTTTTGTTTGTAGGACCACTAATAACATTCCTGAGGGCTGTGCCCTCATGATCTAATCTTTCTCAAAGATCCCACCTACAATGGGAAATTAATTTGGAGGGGCACATAGAAATTCAGCCATAGCACTTACTATACATACATGGACCATTCATGAGATTGCTTCTGACACCCTCTCCATTGTCTTCGTTTCTTATACTCCAATGAGCATTTCTTATATTGATTATAAATGGATCTCCTTTCTGCTCTGATTCTTAACCATTCATTTTCTTGCAACCGTGAATTTATCTTCTCTTTTCCTTAAAAATACACCCCTCCTTCCTGTTACATATCCATTTCCATTGACTTCTACAGGAAGCCCTGCTGATATCTCCCATATACTGTCCATAGCAAAAATTAAGATCTTACTGCATCTTCCTATAGCATTCTGTAATAATTTTTACTGTAATTATGAGTTTTATTTGGATGTCACATTACATTTATTTCTAGATGGCAAGATAATAATTTTAGTAACAGTAACACTAGTGTTAGCTTAACCCATGATATACTCTAGCTGTTCAATAAATGTTTGTTGAATGAGTGAATGAATGAATGCATAAATTGTCAGCTTGAAATCTTAAGCATTTTATCTTTTAATAATCTGTTCAAACACATAGTTTTTCAAAAACATAAGGACTTAGGATCCTAAACTTCATTTGATAGAGGAAGTTTTTGCTGTCACATCATGTTTAAATACCTCCAGGTAAAACCATTAACCCAGGAATTTAAGGTTATCCATTTAGACTTGCAAGCCAGTAACTAATACCTCCTGCCCCCACTATATCAGACAGTATCAGTGCTCGACTCATATCTCCCCAGCCTCATCATTCCAGTATATACTGACATAATCATCTAATATCAGCAATTAGCCACTCTAGGACAGGTCAGAAGTATACAGGAGTTAATATATCTGGGTGTAGCTCTCAACCAAGGACAGAGGGAGACTGGAAGATAAGTACTTCAAGTTTCTCGCTCAGTCTTGGAATAACTCTGAGACATGTTCCATAGAATTTTAGAGAACTCCCCTGGAGGACTGGCAGCAGTTTCCTGCAGGAGAAATCTGTTTAGTAATGTACCTCTATTGATTTCTTTCCATATCTCTGCTCTCAAATCCCACTCCACTCCTGAGTTTTCTGGAAGAACCTCCCAGATGAACAGCTTGCATTCAAATTCTTGCCTCAGGTTCTGCTTCTAGGGGAATTCAAATTATAGCATCCTACCAATCCAGTGCTCCTTACAGAGCCATCACTGCTACAAGTATGAAGGCATGGCTCATTTTGTGTCACTCGGCCTGTATCCTAATACTTTTAAACAGATTGGAAAGAGCATGACCTTGAAGAGAAAAATAGCTTATGTGAGAGTGGCCAATGGATAAAGGAAAGGAGAGACAGTGCCATTTGTTTTCCATTGATGATAGTATGAAATTTACACGCAGATGGTTTAACAGGTGTGACTATAATTTGAGGAGACTGCCCCCTTGGTTACTAAGGAAACTGCTATTATTATTGTGGAAACACAATCTCACAACTTGATTGCTTCACTTGTAGCCTTTTTCTTAACTCTGGTATCTTTCTAAATCACTGAATAGCAGCCAACAGATTCATTCTCTTCCCACGACTTCATCACAAAGAGACACACATGTGCACACACACACACACACACACACACACACTTTTGTGTATGCCAGTGCTAAAAAAGACAAGCTCATAGTGCATGTATGCAATGGATACTATAAATTACAGGTCTCCGTGAAATACCCTTCTGCAGGTTTCATGAATAATTAAGTTTAGCAAAATTAATAATTTGCTAAAGATCTTGATGAAAACTGAAGAAAGAAAATTCTAAAGAAAACAACTTAGAAACCTGCCTTTTTGCCCTCACTTTGTGCTTTAATGAACAAAGGGTAACAGGGACTTTTTTTTTGAAGTCTTTGCTTGGGTTGAAGACACATGAAACAACCTGTACTATTATCATAATATGTTAAGTTTATGAGTATATAAACTTTTTCATCTCCTGCACTGGCAGGTTCTTTACCACTAGTGCCACTTTAGAAGCCCATGCAAACTTAGAAAGCATGAATTTTCTGAAAGCTATTATACTGTTTAGAAGATGTATGCTTGGATGTTTACTTAAAACTAAAAATTGAGGTCTATATGTACAAATAATTTCTCTTTCTGTATCCATTTCAGTTTTCTGAGTTTCTGGGAAGGCCTGGTATCTCCAAAGGAACAGTTTCTGGTAGAAGTCTGGAGGTCTGATTCAAGAAAAAAGTAATCCAGGATAGCCAATGAATTGAGGACAAGAAGGTTTCCAATCAGGTAGGAACACTTAATCTCATACAATCACCTTAAATAAAGCATGCTGTTAGCTGGATATGATACAGCTGCTTGGAAAAGATGGATTTATAACCTACCCTACAAAGAAACTATCCCCAGTTCCCTTGGAGGTTGTAGTGTTTATCAGAGAGTACCTTGGGGAAAAATGAGTACAATAACAGCATGATGCTTTTTTCCATTTTTAGCTCATTGTTGCCACATACCCTTGGTGATCTTGGTGCCTGTGATTTAGTCCCATGAGCTTAGGTATATGGAACAGCAGTTAACCCTTTTTAGTATTTTCTCCCAAGACAAATAGTTTTTATAGGTTTTTTTCATGATCTTCTAGTTGCTTATCACAATTAAGCATCAAGTCTCCTAAATGAGGTATAGTTCCAGTCATTCTAAGGAAATCAGCTTGGTTCTTATTGGGGCACATCTTCTTGGTCTTGGCACAAAGTGAGTTCACATAAGGAGTTACAAGGAGGAGAAAGGGACCTGGGAAAGAGGAGTTCATTGTTCCCTGTGCACATCAGAACTCCTCTGACAATTGTATTTTCATTAGCAATGTCAACTTTAAAAATATTCACAACCTAAAGGTTGAGAGTTATGTTTTATTTGGTGGGAATTTTTAGGACTTCAAGATCAGGAGGCAGCATCTCAAATAACCCTGAGAGAACTGCTCCAAGGCAGTGAGACGGGGAGCTAGGTTTTATAGAAGTTTTGCAACAAAGGGCAGGTAGACTGAACATCAGAAGATCATTGTTAGTTAAAGAAAAATCAGATATTTCAAGTTAAGTAGTTTAGCACTTTTCTATGTGTGGGAGGATGTAAGAATCTGGGCTTATTGAAATCATTCCTTTGATATGCACCTCAGCTATATGGAACCAGTATCCTGTGTTTTCATATCTTGAGCTGCCTCAGGGCTGACCATAGAGAATGGCTGCAGTCTGATCTCTGCTAGATGGTAGATAGTCTTTCTTTCCTGAGTTCCCTCAGGGCTCACCAGTTTACCATCAGTGATGCCTGCAATCACTGATGACTGTCACATCCTTTGTTTACTGATATGCAAGACATTTTCCATTTTTCAGAGTTTGTGATAAAACCTTACAATAAAAGGAATAACGAAGATGTCCCATTATATGGCAGGACAAAAGATAGTAGTGACATCAAAATCAGGGCCTATCCGTCTCATCTGCTGTTACAGACTCAGTGTTCAGCTGAGTTTATTTGACTCCTTATCAATATTCAATAAGAAAACCATGTTGAATGACTTAAGGATGAATTAATGAATGAAAAAAAATATATATAGTAGAAACTGTGTTTTATACTTGTATTTTCTTGAGTGTTGACTTCTGTATTTCAGGACCTAGCACTATTACTGACACATAGAACAATTTGTTGAAAGAATGAAACCCCACAAGTCTAAGAATAATTTTAAGACCAATACAGACCTCATATTTGTTATGGTCTATTACAGAAGTATCCAGAGATGAAAGCCTGGATCTCAGCTACTGATAGAGTTAACAGAATCTATCAAGTTTTAATAATTTACAATTCATCCTATTACATTTAGGCATTTACCTACATGAACCATACAATTAAATATTGACTGGAAAAAAATGCGCAACCTAAAAGTTGAGAATTCTGTTTTATTCAGCAGACATACTGAAGACTTAAGTCAGGAGACAGCTTCTCAGATAGCTCTGAGGGACTGTTACAAAGAGGTAAGGGAGGAGCCAGGATATTTAGGACATTTTGCAAGAAAAACAGGTAGTCGGAACACCAAAAGATCACTGTTAATTAAAGAAACTAGACATCTCAAGTTAATGAATTTAGCACCTCTCAATATCTGGTAAGATGCAAGAATCTGAGCTCATTGGAATCATTCCATTGATATGCACTTTAAATACCTAGGGCCAGTATTTTGCTTTTTCCATCTTGAGTCCCCCCAGGGTGCAGCTTTGAGGGTGGCTGTAGTGGCTGGTGGCTTGATGACTATAACATCCTTTGTTACTGATATGACAGGCGACATCTTTGTCTACATAAATGACTTGAATATGGATGCAAAACATGATTCTTGGAGCATTTTTACAAAGTTAAGGGCAATTTCAGAATCACTAGCAGCTAAAATTGCTGTTTGAACCTCTCCACAGGTAGGTAGTAAACTGCAGTTGCTAGATTCTTTATTCTCAAGGGATAACAAAAAGCCATGTAATTCAAGAAAGAAATGTAAAATTTAGCATAATGCCATTTCCACAAAACCAAACACACAGATAATACAGATATACATACACACATACACAAACTCTCTCAGATATGAAGTAATAATCTAAAATAGGACCCTGGAACTCATTGCAAAATAGCTGATGTACTAATTTTATTTTATTCATGTTTGATATTTATATTAATAACATTCAGACTTGCTATATGGAAAAATACCTTTGCACCAATATTGTCTTTGTCTGTGTTATCGATAATGTATGAGATTGCCTCTCTGCTCCATCCTTTCCCTGTAATATCTTAGGGGCAGGAGATGTAGTTATCAGTTGTTTTTAAAATTTCTAGATAGCCAGAAGACTAATATCACTTAAGTAAAGAAGGCAGAATATCACAAAGTAGGTGGCTTCGTTATGGAACATAAAGTCCTCATAGTAAAGGGGAAGAATTTCATAGCTAAAAGGCTTCAGTTGCAGAAGATTTGTGAGTAAACATGTATGTTGTTTCAAAGTGGACTCTCTTTTCTATAATTAATGTCTGGGACTTATCTTTGGTACCTAATGGATTTTGATTTTAAAGTATTATTGTTAATATACCAAAGAATATATTAAATTGGATGTAAATTATGAGAAACTATAAAATAAACTCCTTCAAACACACCACCAAAATTAAGAACTAGAATCAAAATTGTTGAACATTCACTCTGTTCTCTACTCTGTTTTCACCTTCCTTTCACCAAAGAAACCACTCTCATCTTGGCTTTCTATTCAGCATTCATTTAATCTTTATGTGATTTTGCTTGTTACTGAGATTTATAAAACTGATATCATACTTTAGTCTTCTGTGCTTCCCTTTTTACTCAACGTCATGTTTCTAAGGTTGGTACATTTTGTTTTAACTCATGTTCATTCATTTGACTGGAGAAGGGAATGGCAACCCACTCTAGTATTCTTGCCTAGAGAATCACATGGGCAGAGGAGAAAATTCCATATTGTATAAATATAAGAAAATATATTTATTAGTCTATTAATGATATTGGGGCCTATTATGAACAGTACTTCCATGAATGTTTATTTTAATGTTTCCTAGTACACATGTGCAAGATTTTATTTAACATAAGTAAAAGAGCACACCACTAAGAAAAGAATTGCTGAAAATTCAAATATTCAACTTTAAAATATTATGCCAAGTGTTTTCCAAAGCTATAGAGTCTGTTTTTAGTCCTTCTGTTCTATAGCCTCACCAGTAAGAATGGGCAATCAAGTCAGTATAAATTCTCTTCCGGTTTTTGTATTAGTTTGCTCAGTTTCCCCTAAAAAAATATACCACAGACAATGGCTTAAAAAAAATCGAGATTTATCTTCCATCAGTTCTGGAGGCTGGAATGCCAGGATCAAGGTGTTGGCAGTTTGGGGTCTTTCTGAGGTCTCTTTCCTTGAGTTGCAGATGGCCACTGCCTCCTGGCTGTGTCTTCACATGTCCTCTGCCCTGTGTGTGTACATCTTTGTGTCTCTTCCTCTTCTTATGACACTGGTCATAATTAGATTGAGAATCCTTCATTTGTTTAAATAGTTGCCTGTGTTTCCTATTCTGTGAAATTCCAGAAAATATCTTTTCTCCATCATTCTATTGTTTATCTTTTTCTTACTTATTTCTTATTGTTCTTTGTGGTTAGTCATTCAGTTGTGTCCGACTCCGAGACCCTATAAACTGTAGCCTGCCAGGCTTCTCTGTCCATGGGGATTCTCCAGGCAAGAATCCTGGAGTGGGTTGCCATGCCCTCCTCCAGGGGATCTTCCCAAACCAAGGATTGGAACCTGGGTCTCCCGCACTGCAGGCAGATTCCTTACCGGATGAGCCACCAGGGAAGCTCTGGTATTGTTCTTTAAATACAAGCAAATAATCCTTTGTCAGCTATATCTGACACAAAAAAGTTATGTCTTGCCTTCTTTTTTAATGTTATCTGGTGATAAAAGCAGCTCTCAATTTTAATGAAATCAAATTTATCTTTTAGCCTAGTGCCTTTCTTGTCTTACTTTTATAGTAGATTTTCTTCTGAAAGTTCTAGTGTATCGGTGTTCTATATTCAAGCCATTAATGTATCTAGAATTGACCTGTATATATACTTCCCAATTTCTTTCTTTTCTTATAGATAATTAAGTTTTCCAGGATCACTTTGGAATGATTTTTTTTAAGTGTGTCTGAGCTATTCTTGGACATTTGCCCATTCATATGAATATCAGAATTAGCTGGTATGCAAAACCTCTGTTAAATATTTTTATTGTAAATATATTGAATGTATAAATGAAGTTGGGGAAATTTTACATCATTATGATGGTCTCTTATTCATAAATAAAATGTATTTCTCCACTTATTTATGTTTCAATAAGGGTTTGTCATTTTATCCATAAATGTCTTGCACATCTTTATTTGTATTTATTCCTAGGCAACTTTTTTTCTATTTTATTTTATTATTTAAATTTAAATTTATTTATTTTAATTGGAGGCTAATTACTTTACAATATTGTATTGGTTTGGCCATACATCAACATGAATCCGCCATGGGTGTACATGTGTTCCCTATCCTGACCCCCCTTCCCACCTCCCTCCCCATCCCCATCCCAGTATACCAGCCCCAAGCATCCTGTATCCTGCATCAAACCTGGACTGGCGATTCATTTCTTATATGATATTATACATGTTTCAATGCCATTCTCCCAGATCATCCCACCCTCTCCTTCTCCCACAGAGTCCAAAAGACTGTTCTATACA
Source organism: Ovis canadensis (assembly GCF_042477335.2). Lineage (NCBI taxonomy): Eukaryota > Metazoa > Chordata > Mammalia > Artiodactyla > Bovidae > Ovis > Ovis canadensis. Next base: position 64,956,448 of record NC_091253.1, read on the forward strand.
TCTGTGTCTCTTTTGCTGTCTTGCATACAGGGTTATCGTTACCATCTTTCTAAATTCCATACATATGCGTTAGTATACTGTATTGGTGTTTTTCTTTCTGGCTTACTTCACTCTGTATAATAGGCTCCAGTTTCATCCACCTCATTAGAGCTGATTCAAATGTATTCTTTTTAATGACTGAGTAATACTCCATTGTGTATATGTACCACAGCTTTCTTATCCATTCATCTGCTGATGGACATCTAGGTTGTTTCCATGTCCTGGCTATTATAAACAGTGCTGCAGTGAACATTGGGGTACATGTATCTCTTTCAATTCTGGTTTCCTTGGTGTGTATGCCCATCAGTGGGATTGCTGAGTCATAAGGCAGTTCTATTTCCAGTTTTTTAAGGAATCTCCACACTGTTCTCCATAATGGCTGTACTAGTTTGCATTCCCATCAAGAGTGTAAGAGGGTTCCCTTTTCTCCACACCCTCTCCAGCATTTATTGCTTGTAGACTTTTGGATCTCAGCCATTCTGACTGGCGTGAAATGGTACCTCATTGTGGTTTTGATTTGCATTTCTCTTATGATGACTGATGTTGAGCATCTTTTCATGTGTTTGTTAGCCATCTGTATGTCTTCTTTGGAGAAATGTCTATTTAGTCCTTTGGTCCATTTTTTGATTGGGTTGTGTGTTTTTCTGGAATTGAGCTGCAGGAGTTGCTTGTATATTTTTGAGATTAATTCTTTGTCCATTGCTTCATTTGCTATTATTTTCTCCCATTCTGAAGGCTGTCTTTTCACCTTGCTTATAGTTTCCTTTGTTGTGCAGAAGCTTTTAATTTTAATTAGGTCCCATTTGTTTATTTTTGCTTTTATTTCCAATATTCTGGGAGGTGGATCATAGAGGATCCTGCTGTGATTTATGTTGGAGAGTGTTTTGCCTACGTTCTCCTCTAGGAGTTTTAGTTTCTGGTCTTACGTTTAGATCTTTAATCTATTTTGAGTTTATTTTTGTGTATGATGCTAGAAAGTGATCTAGTTTCATTCTTTTACAAGTGGTTGACCAGTTTTCCCAGCACCACTTGTTAAAGAGATTGTCTTTAATTCATTGTATATTTTTGCCTCCTTTGTAAAAGATAAGGTGTCCATAGGTGTGTGGATTCGTCTCTGGGCTTTCTATTTTGTTCCATTGATCTATATTTCTCTTTGTGCCAGTACCATACTGTCTTGATGACTGTGGCTTTGTAGTAGAGCCTGAAGTCAGGCAGGTTGATTCCTCCAGTTCCATTCTTCTTTCTCAAGATTGCTTTGGCTATTCAAGGTTTTTTGTATTTTCATACAAATTGTGAAATTATTTGTTCCAGCTCTGTGAAAAATACCGTTGGTAGCTTGATAGGGATTGCATTGAATCTATAGATTGCTTTGTGTAGTATATTCATTTTCACTATATTGATTCTTCTGATCCATGAACATGGTATATTTCTCCATCTATTAGTGTCTTCTTTGATTTCTTTCACCAGTGTTTTATAATTTTCTATATTTATGTCTTTAGTTTCTTTAGGTAGATATATTACTAAGTATTTTATTCTTTTCGTTGCAATGGTGAATGGAATTGTTTCCTTAATTTCTCTTTCTATTTTCTCATTATTATGTATAGGAAAGAAAAGCCCAGGTCCAGACAGCTTCACAGCTGAATTCTACCAAAAATTTAGAGAAGAGCTAATACCTATCCTACTCGAACTCTTCCAGAAAATTGCAGAGGAAGGTAAACTTCCAAACTCATTCTATGAGGCCACCATCACCCTAATACCAAAACCTGACAAAGATACCACAAAAAAAGAAAACTACAGGCCAATATCACTGATGAACATAGATGCAAAAATCCTTAACAAAATTTTAGCAATCAGAATCCAACAACACATTAAAAAGGTCATACACCATGACCAAGTGGGCTTTATCCCAGGGATGCAAGGATTCTTCAATATCTGCAAATCAATCAATGTAATACACCACATTAATAAATTGAAAAATAAAAGGCATATGATTATTTAAATAGATGCAGAGAAAGCCTGTGACAAAATTCAACATCCATTTATGATAAAAACCCTCCAGAAAGCAGGAATAGAAGGAACATACCTCAACATAATAAAAGCTATATATGACAAATCCACAGCAAACATTATCCTCAATGGTGAAAAATTGAAAGCATTTCCCCTAAAGTCAGGAACAAGACAAGGGTGCCCACTTTCACCACTACTATTCAACATAGTTTTGGAATTTTTGGCCATAGCAATCAGAGCATAAAAGGAAATAAAAGGAATCCAAATTGGAAAAGAAGTAAAACTGTCACTGTTTGCAGATGATATGATCCTCTACATAGAAAACTCAAAAGACTCCACCAGAAAATTTCTAGAGCTAATCAATGAATATAGTAAAGTTGCAGGATATAAAATCAACACACAGAAATCCCTTTTTTATATTTTAAATAATTTTTAAGCTCTTTCTTTTTGCTGGATTAGAGAATCCAATAGGTTTTTGTATCTTGAGCTTACATCTATCCATCTTGCTAATATTGCTTCTTAGTAAGAGAGAGAAGTTTCTTAGCAAAAAGGAATAAATGTAAAATTAAATAAAAATGTTATAGGTCAGCTCTGGTCAATAATAGAACTATCTGTGATAATGGAAATGTTCTTATATTGTGCTTGTGCTTAGTCACTGAGTCATGTCTGACTCTTCGATCTCATGGACTGTAGCCCACCCTCCTCTGTCCATGGGCTCCTCTAGACAAGAATACTGGAGTGGGTTGCCAGGCCCTGCTCCAGAAGATCTTCCCAACCCAGGGATTGAACCAATGTCTCCTGCATTGCAAGTTCTTAGTGCTATCAAATCTATAACCATTAGTCACATATGTTTTAAAAAAAATTTTAATGTAAATTAAGTAAAATTCAATAAAATTTAAAAATCAGTTCTTGAATCACATTTGCCCACATTTCAGGTATTTAATAGCCACTTGTTAATAAGGGATGCAATGTTGGACATTTGGCTCCAGACTATTAGACTGTGGAGCCATGCAGTCCTGGGACTTTATCTTTGTCAGTGGCATAATGAGATCTTTTCATGAGCCTATTATTCTGTTATTTTAAAAAGAAGTTACTTAACAGTTATCTCTAACTTTTTGAAATAATCCAACATACAGCTTTCACCACTCATGAATTTCTTGAACCATATTTATGTTTCTAAACTACTTCTTGAATCAAGTGTTCACTTGATTCATGACCCTATAAATGCAATTTTGATCATTTCCCCCTGAAATCTCATATTTGTATAACCATGTGGAAATGCATTTCCTACCTTTTTGCCCTCTTGTAAGCTCTTCCTGTATTTTAATCCTCATGAGCTTATATCTCCTAATGTTAAATACTTAATATCATTAGCTTGTAAAAAAATGTAAGAGATCATTGTTAAGCTCTTTTTGTCAATCATCCATACATTTAAACAGTGTGTTGCAATAAGAAATAATACTTAGTAATAAGAAGACACAAGTTGTAGTTTTACCCATAAAAATGAACTTTATATGCATTCAAGTAAGGTTTATTTAAGGTATGTAAGATTTATTCTCATTCTAAAATTGTTATGATTATTTGGGCTTCTTTGGTAGCTCAGCTGGTAAAGAATCTGCCTGCAATGCAGGAAAACCCCATTCGATTCCTGGGTTGGGAAGATCCTCTGGAGAAGGGATAGGCTACCGATTCCAATATTCTTAGGCTTCCCTGTGGCTCAGATGGTAAAGAATCCACCTGCAATGTGGGAAGCCTGGGTTGGATCCCTGGGTTGGGAAGATCCCCTGGAGAAAGGAAGAGCTACCCACTCCGGTATTCTGGCCTGGAGAATTCCATGGACAGAGGAGCCTAACAGGCTACTGTCCTAATTTTCCCCAAACTGAATACTTACTATAAATAGTTTGTTTTAAAAAAAAAATTAAGAGATCACTGGTAAGCTCTTTTATTTTCAATCATCTATATATTTAAATAATGTGTTGCAATAAGAAATAATCCTTGGTAATCAAAAAGGTCAAGTCATAATTTCACCCATAAAAATGAACTCTGTATGTATTCAAGTAAGGTTTATATAAGATTTATTCTGATTCTAAAATTGTTATGATTATTTAGAAAATTATGTTTGAAATATGATAAGATTCAAAGCCAATAAAGGTTTGAAATCTATTTAAAGAATCTATAAAGAACTCAAGTATTTTACCTTTTTCCCTTATTTGACATTAACCTGTACTCCTTCATCTTTCACTTACAGCATGCTGTAGCTGCAGTTAACACAAAAACAAAATATAATGTCTAAATTTAAATAAATACTTTTGTTTAAAATTGTTATAACCTAAATTATTGATTCCCCTTTCACAACTTTTTCTATTCTCCATGCTACTGCAATCGATCACTTGTGATAGAAAATTATTCCTTTTTTTTGTTTGGTAATTCTTTTTTAAAAATATCATGTTTCAAACTATCATCAATTCAAGAAACATTGGAAAATGAGCCTCAGAATTCCCAGCATTAATGTTTTGTTTCATTGGCTATCAGGACACCATACTTTCCTAGATTTCTCCCCTCCTCACTTGCCATTTGCAGTCTCCTTTGTGATGCCTCCTACCCCTCACAAAATTCAAAAACATTTGCTCCTTGGAAGAAAAGCTATGACAAACCTAGTGAAAGTGAAGTGAAAGTGAAGTCGCTCAGTCATATCCGACTCTTTGCGATCCATGGATTGTAGCCCACCAGGCTCCTCTGTCCATGGGATTCTCCAGACAAGAATACTGGAGTGGGTTGCCATTTCCTTCTCCAGGGGATCTTCCTGACTCAGGGATCAAACCCGGGTCTCCCGCGTTGCAGGCAGACACTTTAACCTCTGAGCCACCAGGGAAGCCCTAGACAACATGTTAAGAAGCAGAGTCATACATCACTTTGCCAACAAAGGTTGATATAGTCAAAGCTAAGGTTTTTCCAGTAGTCATGTGCGGATGTGAGAGTTGGTCCATAAATAAGGCTGAGCCCAAATAATTGATGCTTTTGCACTGTGGTGCTGGAAAGACTCTTGAAGGTCCCTTGGACAGCAAGCAGATCAAACCAGCCAGTCCTAAAAGAAATCAAACCAGTCAATCGTAAAGAAAATCGACCCTGAATATTCACTGGAAGGACTAATGCTAAAGTTGAAGCTCCAATACTTTGACCACCTGATGCAAAGAGCTGACTCATTGGAAAAAACCCTGATGCTGGGAAAGATTGAGGGCAAAAGGAGAAAGGGGTGACAGAGGATGAGATGGTTAGATAATCACCAACTCAACAGATGTGAGTTTGAGCATATTCCAGGAGATAGTGAAGGACTGGGAAGCCTGGCAAGCTGCAGTTCACGGGGTCATAAAGAGTTGTATATGACTTACTGACTGAACATCCTACCCCTCAGTGTCTCTTAGAATGCCCTAATGATCATTCCCAGCCCTTATCACTGTCACTATTTATGTTTTACTCTAGTTCCATTACATTAATGAGTCCCAAATTCATAGTTCTAGGCCTAACCATTCACCCAGTCTCCAGACTCCTAATTCCAATTTCCCACTAAGTATCTACAATCTATGCACAACAGACCTTTCAAATTTAGCAAATAAAGCAAAATATTTTGCTTTGATCCACCCATTGCACTCTAGTTTCCCCCCATAACTCATCCAGTTGTTCAGGCCAAAAATGTTAGATCCATCCTTAAACTCTCATTTTCCCACAATTCCTACATCCAGTCTATTAAGAATCCTCGTCAGCTCTGACTTGAAAATACATTCTGAATCTATCTACTTCTCATCTTACTATTGCCATCTTCACCTTACTCCAAGCCATCGCTACTAGCCTCATCTAATCCAGTAGGCAGCCTCTTCAACAATCTTCCTGCTTCCCCCTTTCGCCAATCCTTATAGTCTTTAACCAGTACAATAGCCAGAATAATCTTTAAAAAGCATAAATCATATCACATTATTTCTCAAAACCTGTTACCATGACTCTTAGAATAGAAACTTAACTATTTTTACCTGTTTACATGCTTTATTCAGTATTTCTCTTGCCCTCTCTTGTCTCACATAACCACACCCAGAATTTCTTTCTGCAATGGCCTTTCCAGTATCAGGGCTTTTGCACTTGCTATTCCCTAAAACCTGGAAGATTTTGAAAATTAGTAAGAATCCTCCTAACAGAGATCTTAGGTGGTGTTTACATTTCATTTTGTAGAGTTGTTTGGTAGAAGATACTTTTGGAAAAGATAGATACATTTTACTTTGGAGACTGTTCACACATGTAGCAGTTTACAGGTTGGTTAAGTAGCAAATGTGAATTGATAAAGCTAAAACAAAAAAGAACTGTAATTGATGAGACCTATGTGTTTCAAACCATGAACTTTGAGTGACTATACATAGTTTCAGTATCAATATTTAATTCATGAGAATTAACTAAAGTCTTTTCCAAATACCCATTACCCCCTACAGAACTTCTGAACAGATATCATGACAGGGTCCATGGATGTGAATTTTAGCGAGTACCTCAGTTGATTCTGTTGCAGATGGTATTCAGTCCTTTAAGAGAAACCAAGCTGGGGGCACAGCAGTAAAGAATAACCTGCCAATGCTGGAGACGCAGGTGTGAATATCCCCTTGAGGAGGAAATGGCAACCCGCTCCAATATTCTTGCCTGGGAAATCCCAAAGACAGAGAAGTCCGGCAGGCTTCAGTTCATGGGGTTGCAAAGAGTCGGGCACGACTTAGTGACTGTACAGCAGGCTGGTGTTTTTGCTGAGATATAAGGAGATCAGATATAAGATTCAGTACTAAGTATCATGCACCTCACCAGTGAGATGCAACTGAGCATCAAGTGGAGAAAGAGGATCAAATTATGTTTGATGAGGAACAGGATATTTAGATAATTACAAAGTAGTTTACCACAAAATTATTAATATTAAAGGAGAAAAAATAACTTTACAATGGAGAAGACTGTCTGATACCCCTTACTCAAATGAGTAAACTAATATTCCAGTAAGGTTACAAGTTAAAATTTGTCAAAATTGTTTGATAGGATGCAGTAAGAAGAACAAGAGCTTCACCACTGTGTTATTCCTGCTAATTACAGGAATGCTAATTACACATATCCTGAATCTAATGAGACAAATACAAACTGAATCCTACAAAATAACTGATTTATAGTTATTAAAATTTTCTAGTTAATGAATTTAGTGGAAGCCTGAGAAAATTTTCTAGATTAATACTAAAGAGACAGGTCAACTAAATGCAATATATGATTCTGGCCTGATCATTTTATTATGAATGGCTTGACTGGGACAACTGACAAAATGGAAAGGGGACTCAATATTAGCTAGCCATGTAGTAATGAGTCAGTGTTAATTTCCTAATTTTTATGACTATATTTGAATATATTGAATATATGTTTGTAGGAAATACTAGAGGATTGGGGGAGATTGTGTTGGCAGATATTCTCAAATGGTTTGGGAAATAAATTGTTTTTATTGTCATTTTAACTTCTATAATTTTTGAGATTGTTATAAAAATACAAAATAAGAGGAAAAGATCCCTAAGTTAGGTAATCTTCTTTTTCTTGGAGAATCGCAAAGTTAAAAACTCATTTATACCATTGTAAAAAATTGTGGTCAACTTTGCAGTCTATTTGTGTTGATTTATGTTATTAACAGCATAATGTCTTATTTTCTATTCAAGATTTTTAAGTTTTTCCCCCTAATTATGCATTTTGTTTTTCACTCTACCAGTGTCTATGAATTTGGTAAAGTTTTCAGTATCAAAATAAAATAAAGATTCATAGAAATGAAAATAAGTTCTTAGAGAAATTTATGAATGTCCACTTGCCTTTAGCAGTGGAGTAAATTGGCATGACATTTATAAGGGAAAGAAACTATACAGAGCACTCCTGTGCAGAAATTCAAAATGGTTGCATATGTTTATCCATTAAGAGGTCTATGATGAAACAGTAGCTATACGTTCAAACTTACATGAAACCTTTTAAATCACATTTCATATCAGTCCATGTAACTGGACAATTCAGGAAGTAAATTAAAACAATTCTTGCTTTCAATACTTTCTAAGGTCAACACTTAGAATAATGAAAAACTTATCTTTCACTCTAAGAAACCTGGGTGGTTATTAGTTAAAGCAGATGTGTTGTCCTATTGGCCTACACCTGGTTATAAATAGCAGTATGACTTGAGAACACCCTGGACACAGAGTTGACTCTCTAAATATAGCTTTGCTTTTCCACAAAGGCGTTTTACAAGAATGCTACCTTTGTGAAGGATACAGACACTAAAGTCAGTGACTTTTAGTCATAAAAAAGATTTGAAATATTTTCTTAGCCTGGGAACTCACATTTTAGAGGCATAGAAACTGAAGTCCAATGAAATTAAATATTTCGTCCGGCATCAAACAGCAGACAAGAAATAATGACAGCACTCAAGCCTCTATCTTCTGAATCCATCGAATGCAGCATATATGGTTTGCAATAACTGCTTATTTTCATTGCCCTCAACACCACATTCCTTCTGTGCCTTATCCCTCTTGCTTCTTTAAGAGGGATGATAATATTATCAGCAAGCTTTAGTTACAATTTTCTTTTAATTTTGTTATTTTGTAATTCATTTTTGAAAAATTGTATTTCTGTGTTAAAAATGTGTGAGGACAGTTTCCTTCATTCTTCAAACACCTCTCTCTGCATTTACCATCTTTTATTGTTAAATTATTGTGTAGCAGTAAGTAAAAAAACACATATAGTAGAGGAGATAAGTATCAGGCAATAAAGTGTGTGTGGAGAGGATGGGAGGCAGGGGGAGGTTAGAGCTGTCTTATTTTAAAGGGAGATGGAAAGAGGGGGAAGAGAAGAAAAATTAATTTGTTTGAAAAAAATATAATGGCAAGTTAGACAGTATCTAAACTTAATACAATATATTTTCCTTAATTTAAATCCCAGGTTAACTTCCATTGTTTGCATTGCCACCACAAGAAAATAAAGCAAAGAGATTTTTGTGTACCATAATTTTACATTAATTTCATAAAGATTTCTATAAGACTGTAAAAATTAATTAAAAAAACAGAAGTCTTATCTTTAACTTATTTTACCTGCTTCCTTGCACTTTAATAAGTTGGTAAATGACATTTAAATTCAATAGATATGATTAATTCTGTCCCACAGTTTTTAAATGTACTGGTGATTGTGTGAGTGTGTGTGTGTGTGTGTGTGTGTGCATGCATACCTTTACAGCCAGTAAAATTAAGTTCTTGATCAAATAATTACTATCATCTAGACTAAAATCAGATATGATAGAAGGGCCAGCCACTGGTAAGTTTAAAAGTCACCCTGGGTGATTAATACATGTGACAGGACTGGAGGTCTCTCTTTGGATGAAGCATTTAAATGCAAGTATAACTAAGCATAGCTCTAATTTCATTTCTGAAATCTGCTTTATTTAGAGTTCTTTGGCTTGTTCTGTTTCTATAGTCTTTGTTGTGCTATAAAAATATCAGAATTGTGAATTAATGAACTGATATGTAAAAGTGAAATACTGGAAGATAAGATAAACATGAAGTCCTCTAATTGTCATGCAAATCAGTTTGGTTGACACAAAATTGGAAATTAGATAAAGACATTACATGCATGCTAAGTCACTTCAGTCATGTCCAGCTCTTTGTGATCCTATGCACTGTAGCCTGCCAGGCTCCTCTGTGCATGGGATTTCCCAGGCAAGAATACTGGAATGGATTGCCATACCCTCCTTCAGGGGATCTTTCCAATCCAGGAATCGAACCCATATCTCCTGCGGCTCCCACATTGAAAGCAGAATCTTTACCCCTGAGCCACCAGGGAAGCCAAGAAAAAGACATTAATAAATCATAATGCTGAAATTAAAATCTTCTACTTATGTCAGTACAAAAGAAATCCTAATTTGTACCACAAGGTAATGAATTCAGTGCTTTTCATTTGTTAAATATGTGCCTAGTACCCTGCACTGTGCATATAAAATTTCGGAAATTTGGAGGACAAACAATAAAAACAGAAGCTCTCTACCCTCAAGTTATTTATACTGTAGTCAATTAAAGATCTCTACTTTGAGATTTTTTAAATTCTTCAGTTCATTGTAATATCTTCATCGGTTTTCTTTGTTAAAACCAATCTTTAGCACTTTAAATAGTTTCTTCAATATTCCTATTAATGAAATACAGTCATAATAGTAACTTCCAATGCTAATAATATAGTTGATAGGAGAAATACTCAAAATTGATTGGTAAGTGATTTTGATAATCTACAAAATGTCAAGAGGTTTCCCAGGTAATGACTTCTCTCCTATGCAAAAGTGCACGTATTTATCATCTAAGCTTATAAAAACTGTCTTTATTCATATACAAGTTTTACAACATTCTTTAATTCATATTTTAAGGTATTTTGTTCAGTTATCTCTCTGGAAACTTTATTTAGATACATTATATAACTATCAATATGTATTTTTCAATGGCTAGATAGAAAATGGCTTTTTTAACTGCTTAAATTTGTTTAATTTATATTGTCCTCCAGCATTTCATTTTCTCACTGAAGCCTATCCTACTGATTTCAAAATGCCTGAAAAATCTGAAAATCCCATTTAAAGTAAGTGTATGGAAAATTTTCAAGATAACATGTAATGATGATAGATAAGAAGAGTATTAAACATTGTGCTGAAGATCATTCCATTAATAAAGAGATTAATCAATAACCCTAACATTCAGACATATAATAAAAAGGAAAAACATTAATCATAATACTGAACAGTGACATTTTCAATAAAGGGAGCTATTGAATATTGTATAGGAAACTAGTATCTGCAAAGCAGATAAATTGGCAGTGATTATGCATATATTTAAAATATGTTGAAACACAGTCATAAAAACAGTTTTCTTTTTGGCAGAAAAGAGGCATATTGAAGTATTTAAGCACTACTTCAACTGGAATAGACAGACACTATGCAGAAAGTACATAATTGTTAAAGAGCAGATATTAGCATTTGTGTGAGTATGTGTGCTTTTAATTAATGCATTTTCATTCATTCAGAAAAGAAAAGAATGATACATTTATTTTAAATATGGCATTGTGATAAGCTGAAGTTCCATTCTTAGACTTTTACTGCTGTTCCTTTGTGTGTGTTCAACCACTCAGTCTTGTCTGACTCTTTGCAATCCTATGGACTGTAACTTACCAGGTCCTCAGTCTGTGGAATTTTCCAAGCAAGAATACTGGAGCAGGTTGCCATTTCCTACTCCAGGGGATCTTCTCCACCCAGGGATTGAACCCCTGTCCCTTGAGCCTCCTGCATTGACAGGCAGACTTAAGTATTCACCAAAGAATACTATACTGTCATTTATCAAATTAGAAATTTGGAAGCAATCCTAGGATTCTCATTATAGAGTCCCCTGCCTTCATGATCCCCACTCAGTAAGAATCCCTCACTTTCCTATATGGGAAAGCTCTCTCCAATGCACACCTGCTCTGTCACTTTCCAGGGCCAGCATCTCTGCCTCAGCATCCTAGTGAAGTCACTTCTATTTCAGTGTGTGTACGGCCATTTTTAAACCTTTCTCAGTCCAAGGTAATCGCACTGTTAGAAGCTTCACCCTAAATGTTATCAAATGAATTAAAATATGCTGGATAAAAACATGGTCCCAAAGGACAGATGCACCCCAGTATTCACTGTCACACTGTTTACAATAGCCAAGGCATGGAATCAACCTAAATGCCCATCGACAGAGGAATGGATAAGATATGATACACACACACACACATATATACACACAGTGGAATATTAGCCATTAAAAAGAATGAAATAATGCCATTAGCAGCAACATGGATAGATCTAGAGACTGTCATACTGAGTGAAGTAAGACAGAGAAGGAGCAATATGATACTCCTTAAAAGTGGAATCTAAAAAGAAATGATACAAATGAACTTTAAAAACATTAAGAGACTCACAGACTTAAGAGAATGAAATTATGGTTGCTGGGGGTGGGGTACTATATGGGGAAGGATAGTTAGGGAGTCTCCGATGGACATGTACACACTGCTGTATTTTAAATGGATAACCAGTGAGTACATACTGTATAGCCCATGGAACTCTGCTCAGGGTTATGAAGCGACCTGGGTGGGAGGAGAGTTTGCAGTAGAATGGATATATGTGTATGTATGGCTGAGTTCTTTCAGTGTTCACCCAAAACTATCACAACGTTGTTAATCTGCTATACTCCAATACAAACTAAAAATCATTCTTATTTATTCACTTCAGTTCAGTTCAGTTCAGTCGCTCAGTCACGTCCGACTCTTTGCGACCCCATGAATTGCAGCACACCAGGCCTCCCTGTCCATCACCAACTCCCGGAGTTCACACAGACTCACATCCATCGAGTCAGTGATGCCATCCAGCCATCTCATTCTCTGTCATCCCCTTCTCCTCCTGCCCCCAATCCCTCCCAGCATCAGAGTCTTTTCCAATGAGTCAACTCTTCACATGAGATGGCCAAAGTACTAGAGTTTCAGCTTTAGCATCATTCATTCCAAAGAACACCCAGGGCTGATCTCCTTTAGAACCGACTGGCTGGATCTCCTTGCAGTCCAAGGGACTCTCAGGAGTCTTCTTCAACACCACAGTTCAAAAGCATCAATTCTTCGGTGCTCAGCTTTCTTCACAGTCCAACTCTCACATCCATACATGACTACTGGAAAAACCATAGCCTTGACTAGACGGACCTTTGTTGGCAAAGTAATGTCTCTGCTTTTCAATATGCTATTTTTATTAAAGTTGACCAAATCCCACATTCAATATGATTATAGATAACTATATGAAAGTAACATTACCATTGATGAGTTGTAGTAATATTAGTTGGAAATATCAATTTAAAAAGTTTTTATCACAGTTTTGTAGATCTTTATTCATATTTCAGAGCCATTTTTCAGGTGTCAAGCAATTTTCTAAGTCCTTCTCAAACTCTTATTCCCTAGTGAATGTGCTTTTACTGTCACAACGCTGAATAGCTACAATGGCAAGATGTCTGAAGATAAAGACCATTACATGGATAGGTAGACCAGATATGTGGAAGTGGGAATGCAAAATGTTTGCAGAAAAAGTGTAGAAATCAAAAAATGAATCGCAGTGTCAATGAATATGAGTATCTGATGACAATATTAAAAAGTCGGGTTCTCTAGGGATGTCAATAAAATATCACCCTACATAGTAAGTCTCAACACAGTATGTGAACTGCTTACATATTTAAAATAAATGCTGATGGCAAGCTGTCAATAAAAAATTATGTTCCAAAATGAATGTTGGAAAATGTTGATTGGTTTTCTAACTGGTTACATCACCTATCAGTTTCCTAACAGTGTTTCTAAACCTTTATTATTATTCTATCTTTAAAACTGAGATAATGAGCATTCCTATTTGATATACTTGTTGATAAATGTATGTAATTCACATAAATGTCTTAGTGATCTTTCTGGCAAATACTTAATATTTTTGTTATTATTATTGATAAATAACTAGGAAACAATATCTGTTTTGTTATGGTCATAGTTACAGCTTGGAACAGAACAGACAATATTATTGAGATTGATTTGATCAGATGGAAAAGTTAATAATGAGTTATTTTGAGAAGAAATGTATTGATGTTCAAACATCCTTTCAAAAGCTAAATATTTATTTAATGTAGAAAAATAGTTTAATGAGAAGGTACAGATTTTAAAAGTATTTTTTCTCTTTGGATTCATAAAGAACCAGAAGAGGAGACTAAACAAAGGCTTTAGAGAGTATTATATAATAAAAAACAGCACCAGCACCAGGCTGTTGATGCTTTTTTGGTTTTGATGTTAATAACTCCAGGGCCCCATTCTGACATCAGTACTACCACTCACTGTGTAAGATACAGGCAAGCTGATTAACCTCTCTCTGCTTTAGTTTCTTCATCTGTAATGTACAAGTAATATTACTTATCACTTGCCAACCATCAGTACTTCTTCAGCTAATTGACTGTCTCATCAGGGATGTCTCAAAGATCAGCTAATAAATGATTTATAAACCTATTGAAATATTAAATGATGTCAAAAACCTTAACAAAAGGACAGAACAAATCATTCCATGCATTAATTTACTTAGTCACATATATTTTATATAAAATAATGTAAAAAGAAGTAGCCTTCCATAAATTGAAAATAGAATAGATTAGTTGGAATTCTGGAGTGCTTTTTTGCTGCTCTTATTTTTAAGAATCTTGTCATAATTAAGGATACACAGAAGAAAACGTGAATTAGAGGAAATAACAGTTCATCTCTCTACACTGAAGAAAGTATTGTGAGACAAGAAAATGAAATAAATATGAATAAAGAAATGTGCTTTCTGAGCTGCCTTTACCATTGTCAATGGTATAACCTTGACAAATTTACTTTAACAATTAAGATCTAGAGTAAGATAATTAAAAATAAATCTACAATATACTTTTGGCAGATATAAGAACAATATACTGAATCTTGTGCCAAGCATTCTGAGGGACTCAAAGGACTCAGAGTTCACAGAATATATAAGAAGAAGAGCACCATGAAGATAATTAATGCTTCCTTGTGTGTGTTATTACTTCAGTCCATAGTGCCAAATAGATATTATAATAAAATTATTCATTATATAATACCTGGAGATGGGGAGGTGGTATGGCTTATAAACTAGGTTTGAAAGATGAGGAGGATTTTGTCATTGGGAGAGAAGGTCACTCCAGCTTGAGAAGACCAATAAGAGAACACCAGAGATATTACACATGTTTACTGTGATCTAACTTTGTATGCTTGGGAGAGGTGGTATAGGAGAAAAAAGCAAGTAAATTAGGCTGGCTTCAAATTTAGAAGGCCATGCGAAAAACCTAAAATTATATTTTGTGGGTTCCTAGGAACCACTGAAGATTTTTGAGTATTTTATGTTTTAGAAAGTTAATTCTGGTGATAGTGTAAAGGGTAAGTTGGAGAAGAATAAGTTTAGATAACTAAGTAGTTAGCCTGTAATTGTAGTAGTTGAGAGAGAAGATAAAGGGAGTGACCAGAGAAAGAATGGAAATGAAGAATATTTAAGAAACATTGAATGGATAGAATTAAGGAGGTTTGAGAATTGATTGAGTGGGAAGAACTAGTGAGATGGAAGTTCAGTTCAATTCAGTCGCTCAGTCGTGTCCAACTCTTTGCAACCCCATGGACTGTAACCCACCAGGCTCCTCTCTGTGTGGAATTTTCTAAGCTAGAATACTGGAGTGGGTTGACATTCTCTTCTTCAGGGAATCTTCCCAACCCAGGGACTGAACCTGGATTTTCTGCATTGCAAGCAGATTCTTTACTGTCTGAGCCAAAATGATAAAGATAATAAATAGCTTTGGGAGTAGAGGTAGAGATGTAGCAAAGCAAGTCCATTTGAACTTAATGAATTTGGGTTTTTAAGGACATCCATAGGGAAATATCCAATAGGCAGTAAAAATTCCCAAGCTACGCTTCAAAAAAAAGTCTTGCCCCCAAATTATAGATTTCATAGCTATCTATACACAGTTGAAAATTAAGACAATTGGGACAAATGGAATTACCAAACACAATATAAAGAACACAAAAGAAAATAACTTCCCTGGTGGCTCAGACAGTAAAGCGTCTGCCTACAATGTGGGAGACCCAGGTTCAATCCCTGGGTTGGGAAGATCCCCTGGAGAAGGAAATGGCAACCCACTCCAGTACTCTTGCCTGGAAAAGCCCATGGACTGAGGAGCCTGGTAGGCTACAGTCCATGGGGTCGCAAAGAGTCAGACACAACTGGGTGACTTCACTTTCACTTAATAGATAAGGGAGGGAAAGAGCAAGAAGAAATATAAGGAGACTATGAGGGAATCAAGAGTACAATCAACCTAGATGTCCATCAGCAGATGAATGGATAAGAAAGCTGTGGTACACATACACAATGGAGTATTACTCAGCCGTTAAAAAGAATTCATTTGAATCAGTTCTGATGAGATGGATGAAACTGGAGCCGATTATACAGAGTGAAGTAAGCCAGAAAGAAAAACACCAATACAGTATACTAACACATATATATGGAATTTAGGAAGATGGCAATGACGACCCTGTATGCAAGACAAGGAAAGAGACACAGATGTGTATAACGGACTTTTGGACTCAGAGGGAGAGGGAGAGGGTGGGATGATTTGGGAGAATGACATTCTAACATGTATACTATCATGTGAATTGAATCGCCAGTCTATGTCTGACGCAGGATGCAGCATGCTTGGGGCTGGTGCATGGGGATGACCCAGAAAGATGTTATGGGGAGGGAGGTGGGAGGGGGGTTCATGTTTGGGAATGCATGTAAGAATTAAAGATTTTAAAATTTAAAAAAAAAAAAACTAAAAAAAAAAAAAAAAAAAAAATTAAAAAAAAAAAAAAAAAAAAAAAAGAGTACAATCACAATCAAAGCCAAGGGAGAAAGAGGTTTCAAGGAGAGAGGAATAACAACGTAAAATGTTATATGTAATTTAATATAGATGATTATTATGAAAAGCCCATTGAATTTTGTGGTTAATCTGTAATTTTGTGATTAGTTCTGGTAAATTGATAGATATGTAAGTTAAGCTTGAGAGGAATTAAAACAAAGCATTGTAAAGAAGAGATTCTCAACCCCTGGGCCACAGACTAGTAACAGTCTGTGACCTGGCTGGAACCAGGCTACACAGCCCCTCCCCAAGGCTCGTGTTACCAAAGTGACTGTAACCAAAACGAGATTATGGAGTAGACTGCACATAAGCAATATGCTTTAGGTATCACTGTCTGCTATCACCCCCAGATGGGACAGTCTACCTGTAGAAAAACAAGCTCAGGGCTACCACTGATTCTGCATTATGATGAGTTTTATAATTCCTGCATTCTGTATTACAATGTAATAATAATAGAAATAAAGTGCATAATAATTGTTATGCGCTTGAATCATCCGAAACCATCTCTCCCCCTAACCCCCACACTGGTCTGTGGAATAATTGTCTTCCACAAAAACAAAAAGGTGGTTGACTCATTGGAAAACTCTGATGCTGGGAGGGATTGGGGGCAGGAGGAGAAAGGGATGACAGAGGATGAGATGGCTGGATGGCATCACTGACTCGATGGACGCGAGTCTGAGTGAAGTCCGGGAGATGGTGATGGACAGGGAGGCCTGGTGTGCTGCGATTCATGGGGTCGCAAAGAGTCGGACACGACTGAGCGACTGAACTGAACTGAACTGAATGTAAAGGATGCGGGAAAATTAGTATATACCTCCTGTAAGTTTATGAATAAATGAAAGTAAAAGATGAGTGTTGTAAGAACATGAAGAGTTAAAAGATGAAATATATTGTATAACAGGTAAAATGTAAGCAATTTTATAGGCATTGGAGAAGGAGAGAAAAGGCAGGAGGGCACAGGAGGATTGAAGGAACAATAATAGGGGCACTCGTCGAGTATTCATGTTGGCAAATGGAGAAGGCAATGGCACCCCACTCCAGTACTCCTGTCTGGAAAATCCCATGGACGGAGGAGCCTGGTGGGCTGCAGTCCATGGGGTCGCTAGGAGTCGGACACGACTGAGCGACTTCGCTTTCACTTTTCACTTTCATGCATTAGAGAAGGAAATGGCAACCCACTCCAGTGTTCTTGCCTGGAGAATCCCAGGGACAGGGGAGCCTCGTGGGCTGCCGTCTCTGGGGTCGCACAGAGTTGGACACGACTGAAGTGACTTAGCAGCAGCAGCAGCAGCAGTCGAGTATTCGTGCTGGCAAAAGGACTCAGATAAAGAGATGGTAGTTGTGATGTGACGATATAGAAAGAGAAACTGAAGGAATTTATGGAGGATGACCTTGGCATTCTCCATAAAGTCAATAGGCAGGATTTTCTATGGAGGGTAGGAAGACAAAATTAGACTTAAGAAATGCAAAACAATAAATTGTTGTTTTTAGGGATGGTAAACAGGTCAGCTAGAAAGGAGCAAAGAAATTCATGAGTAGCTTTGAGGTCACTTGTTGCCTAATTAGATACTGTAAATGTTTCCTCAAGTAAGGCAGCCTGTGTTTCTGGCTTTGTAACATTTTTAGGCTCAGATTTCCCATTACAAAGTTTTGTTAGGTACTGTGGAAAGAAAACAAAAAGGATTTGAATCTGGCTAAAGGAAGAGAGAAGTTAAGTAATAATACAATGAACTAGGTCATGAATTTACAAAAACAATATGAAGATATGCCCACGTCATTTAAGGAAGTATATATATAATCTTAAATGAAGGCATAAGGATCACAATTATCACATGACTGGGAGATCAGAGATGATGAATAGAGAAAAACAGAATTATCGTTAGTATCAAATGTTGGAAATTCTTGAACTTGAGAATTTTTATTATACACTGAAGATCAGGGAAGATATAAAGAACTCCCCCTGACAAATGTAGATGGGTTATTTCTAGTAGTGTTATGAAAAAAGTTACTGTGAAAAACCGTCAAAGACTAGCTGTTTTTTCCTCATGTTAGGCAAAATTCATTCTGCCAATACTTTGTCATTAAAAAAAAAGTCAGTGCCTTGGATTTAGAACAAAAGAGGGTTTGATTTGACAGCATTAATATGTGTCGACATCATTGTGTGTTACAACTCAGTATACGAGATTGCTTTTTTAAAGTGTACTTTTGATAGGACACTATCCAAACTCTTATAACAATAAGGGTCCCATTATAGTAAATGGTTTTCCAGAGCATGCAGTATCATAATCTAGTGCAGGAATTATAATTGTGCTTTAGCAGAGGAAGACTTTTGTGGAAATTTTCAAATTGTTGCTATTAATAGAGTGCTGTTCTTGATTTCTTTACTGTCACTCACTCCAAAGTGTCACTGGGAAATAAACCAGTTCAAGAAAAAGGGGGAATTAAAGTAGGCTTAAGTTCTGGCACCCTGTTCTGAGCTCCTGAGACTTAGTTTGAAACCCTCTGATATGTGAGACTGGGGGGTTGTTTTTAGAAAAAGTTACTAGATTCTTTGTAAGCCTGAATTAGATAAATAAGTAATAACTTATACAGGAAAAGAAAAAAAGATAGTGCTTAGCATGGAAATAGCTGATATTTCCCAAATATTTTAGGAATCAAAAAACTTGCTTAATGAAGCTCTTTACTAAAGGATTCCCTTCTTCTGCAGTGTTGGTTGGACAGCTTTCTGTTACTGTGTAGATCAGCAGTACTCAAAATTTGGTCCCCCAACTCCTGCATGTCCCACAAACCCTTTCAGTCATTCCCTGAGATACTTCCACTGGATTCACAAGTTCAAAATAATTTTCATACTAATACTGATGATATTTGCCTCTTTCACTTAACTAACTGATGTTCGTTCGCAGTAATGGTGCAGAACCATAGTAGGGAAAACTGCTGATACCTTAGCATGAATCAAGTCAGCAGCGGCAAACTCTGCTAGTAAGCCTGGTATTCTTCACCACCACACACTCAAGAGTTAGTATTTTTAAAATGCAAGATTTACCTAAGAATGTACATGATCAAACAGTAAAGATATTTAATATATTAAAAATATATACAATCTTCACCCTTGAGTAGTCTATGTGATGAGCTGGTACATCACTAAAGAGGGTACCAACCGCATGGTTGTTTTACATATTTGTATGGCTGCTTGGGTCAAGAGCTGAATTTGCAACTTTTCTCATGAATCACCATTTTTACTTGAAAGACCTGACAAGCAACCTGTGGATTTTCAAACTTGGGTATTTGGCAGAGACTTTCTTGAAAATGAACAGAGTGAACTTGTCACTTCAAAAGAGGAAAAATCCAACTGTATCTGTTGCCAATGATAAAGGCTGAGCTTTCAAACAAAAATTACAATTTTAGAAAATGTGTTAGCTGCTTCTGTGAACTTGTCAGTTTCCCAATTCTTAAAAACTTATCTGATGAGATAGATGGCATTACTAACAAATGAAATATTGTATAATGATCTATGGTACCATTTGGAAATTTTGTGTAACCCAGTGAACCAATATTTTTCCAAATGATATTTTTTAAAACATATGTGGGATGATTTGGGAGAATGGCACTCTAACATGTATACTATCATGTACGAATTGAATTGCCAGTCTATGTCTGACACAGGATACAGCATGTTTGGGGCTGGTGCATGGGGATGACCCACAGAGATGTTATGGGGAGGGAGGTGGGAGGGGGGTTCATGTTTGGGAACACATGTAAGAATTAAAGATTTTAAAATTAAAAATTAAAATAAAACATATGTGGTCAAAAGATCCATTTAAAATGCAAAGTAGACAATAGATTTTAATAAAGCAGTATGAGAAGCATATTGATACGGTTTTTAGATTCCCCATTTCAAAATTTAAATATCGACAGTTATCTGAAAAAGCTATTAAAGTTCTCCTCACTTTTCCAACTAAGAAATCTGTGTGATGCCAGATTTTCTTAATATACTTCAACTAAAACAACATATTGAGACAGATTGAATGCAAAACCAGATATGAGAAACCAGATGTCTTTTATTAAGCCAGACATTTGCGAAACTAAGCCAGAGAATTTAAAAATGTAAAATAATGGCATTCTTTTCACTTTTTTCTGGCTTTGGAAAATGTATTTTATTCCACAAATAACATATTATTTGTGGAAACATGTAATGGGCTTGTTATTTATCTAAGTCAATTAATAAATATTTAAAATTTTCAGTCTTAATTTATCATATAGTAAATATTGACAGATATAACCATATATACAAAATCTCATTGGCAGTCTCAGTAATTTTTGAGAATATAATGGATATCTGAAACCAAAATGTTTCAGAAACACTAATGTATAGAGCAAGCCCTAAGCACACAGTAAACTACTCAAGGACTTTTAACAAATTTAACATTATTTTATAAAGTAACAATTGGGAAGTCATGGAATTGCATTTATAAATGATAAATAGGAAGTATTTTCCTTCTGTTTTAAAAGCAATCATACCATTTATATTAGAAGACTTCAGTGCCTGTGATGACATTCTCTCCATTCTTTCTTCCAAGTCTGTGAGTCTCATTTCATATGTCCCCATTTACAGGAGTAAAATTAGCATGTTATCCAGTCACCATTTGGCTCATGACTCAATGTCACTATAAAAATCATTTAAGCAGCTTCATAGACCCAACTTCTCTTAGGATACATCTGTGTGGACGCTATAATTTGTTTAATATAGGAGACGTAAGTACAATCTATTTAAATCTATGAATTCTACTAGGGTGAAATCTCCTGGTTTATTCTCTCAATTTGTGTAAATGATATTTAAAAGGATTAAGGGCATAAATAAGGGAAAGTCCAACATGAATAATCTCACTCTAGAAATCCATTAGACAAACAAAATAAAATTCAGAAGACCAATATACTGTTTGCTTTGTTAAAAAGGGAGAGTGAAACTTTTTTAAGAGGGGTGAAAAGAAAACAAGATTATTTTTTAGTCATGAGTTTTGATTGGATTTTTAGATATCAGTATTTAGAGACATGCTTTAAAATTTAATCTAGTTTTAAACAGTACAATAGTTAAATAATAAAATGTCTTTTCCTTTCTCTAATCAGACTTTGGATGTTAGTATAAATAGCTCTTATGTATAACTAGAAAAAAGCATATATTATTCTAGATATTAAATAAAAGAATATTATCTTTTCTAGACATGACAAAATACTACAATTTTGTCATGTCTAGAAAATTGTAATTATAGCAACATAAACAAGAAAGTCTAATGAAGAATCAAGGCCCACCTCTGGTAAATTTTCCAGATTTTCTTCCAAGTTTATTTTATATAAGGCCAGAATATGTGCTCATTGCTACTCTGTTAAACTTCTACCAGCTGCCGACACTTATTAGATATTTTTTGTTGTCATTTTTGGGTGAATATCTGTCAGACAAAACATTTGGCAACAGTTTCCCAAGAATGTCTAAGCAAACAAGAACTCATTATACAGTGACTATAATGCTGTAAAAGTTATTTCCAGTCTCTGGTAGTCATTTCAATAAATTTAAGACCTGTGTCTAAATGTTTAGTTGGACATGGAAAGATAGCTGCTGTGCATGTAAAAAATACTGTTTTGAGCACCTAATGGGAACTCACTAAGGAAGTGTAATCATGGAGAGAGGAAAAAAAAGATCCAGTTTCTAGCATCTGTATATCTTATTTCAAAATGTAATTATATTCTTCCTTCATGTATTTACATATGCATTATTTGTCAGCTGTTGTAAGAAAATGTAAGAAGAGTGGTATACTACTTTACAAAAATAACTATTGTATCAATGATTATAATGGGTGCCATAACTGAATGCCCAGTACTTAGTTTCTGAGGTTTATAATTGGATGCACATCAGTCTAGCAAATATATTTCATAAGTGCTTAAGGAGAAGAGAAGTTTACAGAAGTACTCTCTTACAATTCTCATTATTGTCTTTACTTAATCCAATTGAAAACTAGGCATACACATTTCAAAGGTGAACACAATATACGTGTATCAATAAATCACTCATAAACCTGTTTCTTTTTCCATGAGCTCATTTTTTTAGGAGTACCCTAATGAAAATTCAAATTTAGTCATTGGCTCCCCTCTTACAAGTAGAGTTACCACCATCCCTAGGAATTAACATCCCCAGATTTATAAGTCATAGCAGAGTACTCCTTTAAATTCATATCTTCGCATGGAAAATGTCACCACTTTTTTGTGTCTCACTCTGATATTTCAAATCTTGTTAAATCTGTTATCAGCAATGTGAATTAGAAGTAAACTCCTACATACATGAGTATTATTATCACAGTCTGTATTTGAAAAAATGATAATGACAAGAAACAAGGAACTTTTTTGCAGAATACAATACTCTATGCAAAACTCACAGACCTAGGTTTAAGCCATAGTCTGTGCTCCATTTAGCAGTAACTTAACGTCCCTGAAACTTACTTTCATCAATTAAAAAAGGATTTTTTTGCCTGCTTCATAGCATTGTTATTAGATGAGAAATAATAGCAGTTGTGCTATTTTTAAAGCCTATGTTTTAAAAAGTCATAAAGAGACTAAGAATGAAAGACAATAACAGTGGATGTGAGATTAATTTATTCCTGTAACTCTTTTTATCAGATATATTTGCTGGATATAAGAAGATCAATGAATGACTTAATTTCCACAGCATGTGTCCTTATTTCAAAACATGACCATAGAAAGATATCTGTAAAGATATCCAATTATAAATCTTTAAAGTAAAGTAGAAACTAAGTACTATGTTTGTTAATGGTAGTGAAGTAAGTAATGAAAATATTGTTATATTTAATGGTACTGAATTACTTAAAGGTCAAAAACTATCCAAATTCGTAGCTTACCCATAGACAAGCAACCTGGTAGAACAGAAAGAGTGGACTGGGAATTTGCAGACCTTCATTCCAAACAATTAATTATGTGAAAATTGGCAGATTACCTGAACTCTCTGGTCCTCAAATTCTTAATCTATAAAACTTACCAGAGTTTTAGAATTTGGTAATTTAGTGTAGGGCTTCCCTGGTAGCTCAGACAGTAAATAATCTGCCTGCAGTGCAGAAGACCTAGTTTCCATTAGGAGTAGGGATGTGCTCTGTGGCTACTGATGAAAGGTTATCAATATATTTCTTCCTCATTGTTCAGTTCTTTTCAACATTCTTTTATTCAGCGCTTATAATGTGCTAATGGCTCTACTAGGAATACTTGGCAGTTAAAATACTAACAAAATGCAGTTCCTGTCTTGTCAGAACTTGTGATATGTCTAGAAGGTGAGTCAACCATAATGCTAGTTAGAATTTCAGTGCTCTTAAACAGGCACAAATCAGGGCCGATGGGAATACTAACTGATGAGATAGGGGAAAGACGACAAAGAGAAGATGGGATTTGGCTGAATTTTGATGGCTAAATCCATTTCAGTAGGCAAGTTTGGGGATTTCCCTGGGTGATCCAGTAGTTAAGATTATCCCCCCAGTGCAGGGGGCATGGGTTCAATTCCTGGTCAGGATGATTAAGACCATGCATGCTGCCCTCTCCCCCACCCCAAAAAACAAGCAGACTAACAGCCTTGAACAAATGTATCATCAGAGAAGATCTGGGAATATAAATGTATTATTCTGTAACATACAAAGTGTGAGAGTGAGGGGTTAAAGTTAATGCACCAGAAGTGGGTTCTTCCCAGGTTATGGGAAAACTCAGCACTAATCCTGGTGAGAGTTTTTCTTATGTTTTATAGAGAATAATTATGAGTGACATCAAATAAAAACCAACATGACTTGGCAAATGATTAGACATGGATATTAAGTAAAGAAATAACTAAAAAATTGGGGTAGCAAAAAGTCAGACATGACTGAGCAACTAAGCAAAGCATAGCACATGGTATATTAATGAAGCAGATTTTCTCTATTTGTGTGTTTTATTGTTGTCTAACTTTTCTTTATTGAATGTGAAATGTTTGCAAAACCAAGTGGAAGTCCCTATTCAGCAGCCAGTTTCTCTTGTGTGTGAGGAGCTTGGGAGAACATTCTATATAGGAGATGCATACTTTTGTATTATTCATAGTGAGAAATTAGAAGCATTGAAATTAGATGAGTTATTCAAGTCAGTAAGTAAACAAGGTCGATGACTGATTCTAAATCTCCACAAAATGTGCCCTTATTTCTAAAGATGACCCTAGAAAGGGAAATCTGTAAAGAATACAAAGGTCAAATGGGATGGAACCAGGACAGTATGGTATGAAAGCTAAGTGACAGCTGTTGTTTTTTCTTTTCTAATCAGCACTTTTCCACCATGTGCCAAACACTGTGTTAGGCTCTTGAGATACATAATCCAAGTAAATTTTCATGATCATCTTGGGAACTAAGTATATTATCATATCTATAAATAAAGAACTGAGTACAGAGGGATTAGACATGACATAACAAGTAAATGGAAACCCTAGATTCCATGATTCCTGGTTTGCCCCTATACATTTTAATTTGTGCTAGGGGAGAGTTTCGAGGAGAATGCAACTAGCAGTATCATGTCACAGAGAGCTCAAACAGGATGGACCCTCACAATAACCTTGAAGCAGTTATTTCATGTTAATACAGATCATTGAGTGATCTATAAGAAAGCAGTCTCTGTTAAAAAAAAAAATCCCACACAAAGGCCAATGGAATAGAAAAATTCTAAAGGTTGGGTCAAGAAAAATGAGAAAATAAAAGTAGCTGAACCCTTCTGATAAGTTTGGTGAAGGAAAGAGAAGTTAGTGCAAAGATGTATGAAGGTTGAGGAAAGGGTATTGAGTTGAATCATTGCTTCAGTTTTTTAAGTAAAGTAACACTTGAACATGCTTATAAACTTAAAGAAGAAATCCAGAGGAGAAACAAGACACAAATTACTGAGGGGGGAAAAAAAAGGATTCAGCAAGGTCCTATTGGAGGTAAAAAGAAACAATCAATTTGTCGTTGTTGTTCAGTCGCTAAGTCGTGTCTGCCTCTGTGACTCCATGGACTGTAGCACTCCAGGTTCCTCTGTCCTCCACTGTCTCCTGGAGTTTACTCAGACTCATGACCCTCAAGTCAGTGATGCCATCCAACCATGTCATGTTCTGTTGCCCTCTTCTCCTGCCTTTAATCTTTCCCAGCATCAGGGTCTTTTCCAGTGAGTCAGTTTTTCACATCATGTGGCCAAAGTATTATAGCTTTAGCTTCAGAATCAGTCCTTCCAATGACTATTCAGCTTTGATTTCCTTTAGGATTGACTTGTTTTGTCTCCTTGAAGATCAAGGGACTCTCGAGAGTCTTCTCAACCATCACCATTCAAAAGCATCCATTCTTTAGTGCTCAACCTTGTGTATGTTGCAACTCACATCTGTACATGACTACCAGAAAAACCATAGTTTTGACTATACAGATCTTTGTCAGCAAAGTGATATCTCTCCTTTTTAATATGCTGTCTAGGTTTGTTATAGCTTTCCTTCCAAGGAGCAAACATCTTTAATTTCATAGAATCAGTAGCATGCCTTAAAAAAGAAAGCAGCTAGTTTATCTAGAAAAAAAAAGTCACTTGCAGAGAAATATATTTGAGATAGGAAAAAAATTAAGAGAACTTGTAACAGATATCCTAATCTTTTCCAAGAAGAAAGATTCAGAGTCAGCTCTTAAGGCAGGTAGTATCTGGTTGTGTGGAGTAGAGAGGGTTTGAAATGCTTCCCACAGAGAACAGCATAGTGAAGAGTCAACCACAGTGAAACAAAAGAATTTCTGCCCAACTCATAATATATGCAAATAATTGAGTAAAAAATGTTTAGTTGAGCCAATTGGCACAATTTTGTGGCCTTTTCTGGTAACACTCAGCTACCAAGTAATGAGATCAAAGAAAGTGCACCATGCTGTTTTCCGGGTGATGTTTAAGAAAGTCAGGGTGACAGTAGAGCAAAGGCACTTCTTGATGCTAATAAGATACTACATGAAGTGGTGGGCAATTGATCCATCCTGGGCTAAGAGGGAACTAAAAGGAAAGAAGGTTAAAGAAATTAAAGATATGACCAGTGTGAAGAATAGATTCATTGAGAGTAAGGGGGAAAAAAAAAACAAAAACGTGGTAATGGTCACAGAAGGGAGTTCCAAATTCAAGATTCTAGAAATGATAGAGTTTTAAATGATCATTTTTTAAAAACTTTCACTTAAAGTGTCACTAATGATTATGTCATCCAGCTGTCCTGCTTTACTGATTAGAAAATGGAAGGCCAGAAGTTCAAGTGATTTTTTTGACTATGACTCCATGACCCAGTGGCAAAGTCAGGACTAAACCTAGGATCTTCTGAGAGGCATTTGGAGATTTTACTAAATCTCCATTAAATCACATTGCCATAAAGAAGAATGGTAAATATAGTCAAGTGATTGGAAACCAATGTTATCCTTAATATAGTCACAGTAAAGCGTGCAGTATTCATATATTGCCTATTTCAAAGCTTGTATTATGCTCTTCCCTTTTTCCTCTTTCAGCTTGCTCTTACAGGAGAGTATAAAAGATTTCCCCAGATTAAATTAATAGCTCTCTAGTTACACACTAGAAGAAGAACTAAGTCTTAAGGAAGGTGCCTGACTACCATCCTGAATTACACTGTAAATGGCATCAATTTATTTCAGACTGACAGTGTGCATGTCCATGATGGGTTCCACAATTTTAGCTTCTTCTACATTTCATATATATTGAAAAGTTTCCTTCCTCTTGATTATTGGTTATGTGTTTTTAATTTTAAACTGTCATCAAATGTACTTTGAATCTCTAGGAGTAGGAGAGAAATTGTGTTATTTTAAATTTCTGTTTAAACAAAATTAACATTCATCTGCCATTGACCTTCAGGAAAAGACATGGGTTTTTAACATAGAAAATGAACTTAAAGACTTACATTTGGTGATCTTTTGTAATTACATGTATCTCATATTCTACTTTGAAAATATTTCTTCATTAAATATTTAAGTATGTGTGTTACCATATCTGTTTAGGAAAACTCACTTTCATTGACTCCTTTTTAAATTTGAAGGTTTTGTTTCAAAGATTCAATCAAGAAAGATTATTATTCTCCTCAAGGAACAACTTACCAAAGGGGCAACGAGGGAGCTATCCTCCTGCACTGGGTGGGAGAAGTATTTGATCATTGGTATAGCTTAGAATTGCTGGTGCATGGTGATAATAAAAAACAAACTGGATTTTGGCCAGTCTCATTACAGTTCTTAGATTCTCTGCAAACAACACCCTTGCTTACTACTTACCTCCAGGAGGGAACCCTTCCACTCCACTCCCACTGCCTTGGTATGCTACTGATCTCAAGTTCTCCTCTCTGGGGTGAAGACTGACTGAAATGATATTAGAGATGGAGAATTTTAGGATCTAAACCAGTTGTCCACAAACTGTGTGCTCAGTTGCTCAGTGTGTCCAGCTGTTTGTGACCCCATGGACTGTAGCACACCAGGCTCCACTTTCCATGGGATTTTCCAGGCAAGAATATTGGAATGGGTTGCCATTTGCTACTCCAGTGGCCACAAACTATGGCATGCAGGCCAAATATGGCCATATGCCTATTTTTATAAATAGAGTTTGTTTATTACTTTTATTTAATGTATTCTTTCTGAATGCTTTTGCATTACAATCACAAAGTTGAGTAGTTGGATAAAGACTATATACTCTCCACACCTAGAATAGTTACTATCAAGCTCTTCACAGAAAACATTCCCTGACTGTCAGTAATCAAAGTATTACTTGCTTTGTAGACATGTAAGCAAGACAGTTATTTCACATTCATATTATAGGCCAGTAATTTAACAAGTATTTTTATTAAGTGTTTACCATTGTCCACCATTATATTTACCTATCATTTTTTCTCTTTTTTGTAGCCCCTGCTATGTGGATATTTGTTAGCAATGACTGATGTGGAAACTACATATGCAGATTTTATTGCTTCAGGAAGAACGGGTAGAAGAAATGCAATACATGATATCCTGGTTTCCTCTGCAAGTGGCAACAGCAATGAATTAGCCTTGAAATTAGCAGGTCTTGATATCAACAAGACAGGTGAGTTGTTTGACATCTCTCTGTGAAAATGGAGTGATTTGCAGCATTTCACTAAGTAGGGTTAAGGCATGAAAAAAAAAAAACACCTTTGGAAGTAACCTAATAGAGAGAGTCATAAACAGTTTTATATAGAAGGTAAGGTAAAAGGCAGGTACTAAATCTCTTAATCATGCTCACTCTGCTTTACAGAGTTTCCTACTCAGATGCAGAGACCTTAATCTGATTTTACTAATGCAGTCAATGAAACACATGACTTTTTTTTTTTAATCCTCATCTCTATAAAAGCTCTTAAATATGAAGAACATTTAACAAAGCTGGAGCTAGGACAATACTGGCCACCTCTAACATTTAACAACATTAGATGTTTAACAAGATCCACAGGTGAGTCTGACAGACCTCAATTTCAAGAACCATTTCAAAATAAAAGGGTCTCTAGGACCATTTTTGTTGAGAATGGAAGTAAAATAGTTGGTTACATAAACAAATTTTAGGTAAGAAGTTCTTTTAGTTTTCCTTCAATCATAGACTGAGTTTGAAAAGCTGTCTTATTTTTGGGCCCCAAAGTCCTACCCACCAAATCTAGCTTTACCAATGAAAAAGTAAAACAAGTTTGACATGTCAAAATACTTCTTAATCCCCTGATAGTTCTTCCATCCATAGTTTTTGCAAGTATCAAAGCTGAATGCATTTCTCTGAAAAAAAAAATTTGTGCAAAAAATCTTTTAAAGTAAAAAGCAGTTCATGATTAAGGAACCATAGTGTTATACATATGAAAAACACTGATCAATTTCTGACTTGTGATAACAACTTGATATTGTTGTAACTTCTATGCTGTTAGAATTTTTATGCAAAGCCTTCCAGTTATAGTATTGGAAAACTGAGTCAGAACATACATATATGAATGAAATAGTTCACCAACGCTATCTTAAAATCCTTAGGGACAGAACTTTATTCAGTGATTACAGGTCAGCAAGTTATACCTTGGTCTTTTCAAATTCAGGTTGAAAATAAAACCGTAACAATCACTTCTATGGAGCACACAGACTGAAGTATATTTTAGTTTTCATTGTTTCTCTATCTTTACTACTGGGAGTTAATATTTAAAATTAACTGCTAACTCTGAGAAAGCCTATAGGGAATCATTCCAATTTGGTGGCATAAAGAAGTAGATGTATTTTTTTCCATCAATCTTTGAGAATTTGTTAAAATTTTTCATTAAATTTGTATTCTATATAAATATTCTATTTTAAATAATCTACATTAATTTAGCCACTCAGGCTTAAAGCTCAACATTCGGGAAACTAAGATCATGGCATCTGGTCCCATCACTTCATGGGAAATAGAAGGGGAAACAGTGGAAACAGTGTCAGACTTTATTTTTGGGGGCTCCAAAATCACAGCAGATGGTGATTGCAGCCATGAAATTAAAAGACGCTTACTCCTTGGAAGCAAAGTTATGACCAACCTAGATAGCATATTCAAAAGCAGAGACATTACTTTGCCAACAAAGGTCCGTCCAGTCAAGGCTATGGGTTTTCCAGTGGTCATGTATGGATGTGAGAGTTGGACTGTGAAGAAAGCTGAGCACCGAAGAATTGATGCTCTTGAACTGTGGTGTTGGAGAAGACTCTTGAGAGTCCCTTGGACTGCAAGGAGATCCAACCAGTCCATTCTAAAGAAGATCAGTCCTGGGTGTTCTTTGGAATGAATGATGCTAAAGCTGAAACTCCAGAACTTTGGCCATCTCATGAGAAGAGTTGACTCATTGGAAAAGACTCTGATGCTGGGAGGGATTGGGGGCAGGAGGAAAAGGGGATGACAGAGGATGAGATGGCTGGATGGCATCACCAATTTGATGGACATGGGTTTGGGTGAACTCTGGGAGTTGGTGATGGACAAGGAGGCCTGGTGTGCTGCAATTCATGGGGTCGCAAGGAGTCGGACACGACTAAGTGACTGAATTTAACTGAACTGAACATGAGGATATTTTTATTCATAGTGTAGTTTAATTTATTTTTGTTGTTGTTGTTTTCACTGAAATTAAGACCCATTAGCCACAAGACCTTTCTTATAACAGCAATTATAGTCTCAATATAATCTATATAAATTATGTTAAAATTTAAATAAACTGAAATTTTATATTAATACATAAATACATTTGTATTTGATGTTAATATACTGTAATTGAATATTAGTAATTTAAAATAACTCAGAAAACTTTATGTTTCCAGATGTTAAAATATTTCTACATGTTAATTGCAAAAATTCAGTGGACTCTGAAAGAATTTTGTTTCTCTTAAAAATCACAAAGTCCAGACTAAGGCAAAGTATAAATAGCACTGACTTTATTATTCTAAATACAAAGACCTAAAAATAATAACTATGACCAAAAGTCTAAAATATTCAAAAAATGACAACTATACAGTGGCAAATTAAATAACACTAGCTGAGAATAGTATGGGACTTCCTTTGTAGTTCCTGAATATTTCAGCTTCTTTTTAAGTTTTCGTTCAACAATATTATTGTCTCATGTTTATCTTGATTTGTTAACAAGCATCTATTTAGCCACAGCTCTGTGTCTGCAGCATTATGCTGAGCCCTGAGAAGTGTCCCTGGATACCCAGAAAGTCCCAAGCCCCATGGAGTCAAGATCCTCATCTTGTATTTATGCAGTCACTTTCATCTTTAATATTCTACTGTCTTGCATCCGCCCTAATGTGACTTCTTTATTTTGGCTGCCAAGAGCTTCTCCTGTTTATCAAGTTCTTATTTCATATGCTAATCTACACATCTCAGATTCGCTATCTGCACACCTTGGGGGCGTCCAATGAAAATAGTACATGAACATTCTATGTAATGTGTCATATTTTTGAAACTCCTTTAGAACAGAATATGATTTTTATGTGGAAAAACTGCTTTAAATTTCCCTAAAGTATGATGTGGGCTACCCTGGTGCCTCAGACAGTAGAGAGAAGCCGCCTGCAATTCAGAAGACTGAGTTCCATCCCTGGGTCGGGAAGATCTCCTGGAGAAGGGAATGGCTACCCACTCCAGTATTCTTGTCTGGAGAATGCCATGAATAGAGGAGCCTGGTGGGCTACAGTTCATGAGGTTGCAAAGAGTCATACACGACTGAGTGACTAAGCACAGCACAAAGTATGGTGTATGGTGAGGTGTCTTATATGTACTTGTTAAGCGTAAAGGAGAAATTGCCCTCAACGTTTCCAGCTAAATAATGAACAGCCTACTTACCTCTATGAATTTGAGTAATGGTAATAAATTCTTAGTAAAAATTTGCAAGACCTCCAAATATTTTGTCTACTAAGCCATGGTTGCTTAGTAAACACGTGTAAATATTTAAATCTTTGAATCAAGAATTGCCTGCAGCTTGCACCCATTAAAGTAACCCAATATGGAGAGAAAGCATTTTTTCATTTTGGTGTTTAGATTGCTGCTAAGGGTGCAATTATGAAGGTGGTTTTATTGGATTTGTACATAAGTTCCATCAGGGCAGGCTAGAGGCCATCATAACTATCCAACTAGGGGGTAACCACCTGATATGATATCCTTCCACTGTTGTTTTTAATTTAAATTAATTAAACCTCTGAGAAGTCAGCTAGGTTATCATCATGTGTTCAAAATAATGTAAACCATAATTTTAAAATATTTCTTAAAATAAGATAGTCAAACATCAAAAGGTAAGCTTGTTCCCCACTTCTGATTTCTGCCTAAAGACACATTTGATTTCTGTAACTGGTGAAATTACAAGTGGCATGCCATGACCTGGTCATGAGATTTCCCAGCTATTTATCAAAAGCATAGAGCATCACTAATCACTTAAAAAACTCAGTTATTTTTTGCCTTTTTGAGCCATGCTCTCCCAGAACCAGAATTAATCTTCCTTTGAAACATTTAGGGGTTCCGAAGTGGCGTTAGTGGTAAAGAACTTGCCTGCTCATCCAGGAGACATAAGAGACATGGGTTCAATCCCTGGGTTGGGAAGATCCCCTGGAGGAGGGTATGGCAACCCACTCCAGTATTCTTGCCTGGAGAATCCCATGGACAGAGGAGCATGGTGGGCTACAGTCCATGGGATTGCAGTCGGACACGATTGAAGCAGCTTAGCACTGGCACAGAAACATTTAAGCTGTTTTCTTTCTTTTTAATATTTATTTATTTATTTGTATATTTTGGCTGTGCCAGGTCTTAATTGAGGCATGTGAGATCTTTAGTTGCCACATGCCCAGGGATTGGACCAGGAATTGAACCCAAGCCCCCTGCACTGGGAGCATGGAGTCTTAGCCACTGAGCCACCAGTGGCTAAAAATCCTAAGGGAAGTCATAAGATGTTTTCTTGATGGGGCGTTGATTACCAAGAAAATGTACTTGTCTGTATGAGGATTTCTGAATAGAGGATTTCTAACATTTCCAAAAAGATATGTTGAGAGTCAGTAAATAAAAGCAGTTATTTTTATTTTGCCTTTATCCTTGTTTTTGTCTCTAACAGAAGGGGAAGAAGATGCACAGCGAAATTCAACAGAACAAAGTGGGGAAGCCCAGGGAGAAGCAGCAAAATCTGAAAGTTAACACTCCACTTTGACCTTCTTCAACACCTGACGATGTCTCCAATCTCCAGACCTGGCTGGAATGCATTTATTTCCAAGAGTGAAAAGGGGAAGAAGAAAATGGCTGTACTGCTTTGCAGGAACCTGCTTGTTATGTTAAAAGTGGGGGCAGAGGCTGTGGCTGCAGACAGACTTTTCTCTACCTCTGGCATTAGCAATGGTTGAAATCATGTGGCTTGTGTTTGGATGTCATTTTTGTACGGATCCTTTCACTTGACCATATGATGAAATGCTTGTAGAGAGTAGCAGTGATCTAGATGATGATTCTTCCTGTAGCATCTGGCCCCTCACAATGTCAGAGGATTTAATTGTGTCTAATAGCAAAGGGTTGGTTGAACCCCAGAGTTTAAATATCTCTGGCCCGAGTATTCACCCAGTAAAAGAACCATCCAGAAAGTACTGTTTTTAGCATCATGTATCTGTGTGTTCCTGCTTTGTTATTTACACTGTTTTGTATTGTACAATATAGATGCTCAGCACTGCCCCCCTTCTTCAATTGCTTATGAAAAACAAAAATGATGCACATTACTGTGAATTTTTATACCACTCATTTTTTAAAGGGCTGCCTAAAAATTCTGCTCCATAGCGTGGTGGTGTACACAAGATAGGACACACATTTTTTTAAAACAATCTGTCCCCTTAATTCACTGCTGATGAATTAAGTCTAACAGATTCATCAGGACTCCTTTGCTTATTATACAGACATTTGAAAATATCCATTAATGTGAATATTACCTGAATTCAGTCTGTTTGGTGTCTGCACAGACCAGAGTTCAGTCTGCAAATTTTGTCTTATTCCCAAATGGAGAACTTTTTCCGACTAACATTTTCATTTCCAATTGTGAGAATTTTTGAGAACTGGGGATATGGGAAAGAGAATAGAAAATAATCCTAAGCACTGGAAATATTTTCTTCTCTGGAATCAAATTTCTTACAGTGCTGTATGATACTACTAACATTTGGAGGACAGCTTATCTCCATGGAGCTGAAAAAGATGGAGAAAATGACCTTGCAATCATGTGGACACCAATCACAAAAGTAAAGCCCTTGTGTTGTATTTTTCATGTCTTTTTTCAGCCCTATCAGATCCAAATGTTATTATGCACTTTTTAATGTTTGTAAACTTTTACTAATAATTAGTGTGAATTGCAATCTGATACAATAATAATCATCATTAGAAGCTGACAAAATCCTTATTAATACTGTTGATGGCCTCTGCTGTGTTTTGACATTGTGGTTCTTAAATGGAAAGTTTCTATGAGCTGTGTAATCACTCTGGTCAGTATTATGAAATCATTTCTCAGTGGTAATAAATAAGGCACCAGTGATATGCCAATGGCTCATGAATTACTGGACACATAGAAGGCAAAAGGAAGACCCTTTACAATAAAGACCCCAGTTAACTGTCCTCAAGGTCTTAGATACCATTCCATATGAAATAGTTTAAGCAGCGTTTCAACGGGTAATCTACCTGGATACACCAGGAACTCCGCCCTCCTTTGTATTTACATGAAGGATGAAAGGTAAGTTTGCCCTCATCTCTCTCTCTACAGTACTTTCTGAATGAGTGGGATAGGGGCATGGATATCACTTGGTCCTCAAGCATATAGTAAAAAAAAAAAAAAATTAACAGTGTAAGTCTTTGAGAAAATAGGAAAGATTAAATTTTACAGAACTTCCTTCTGCTTAACCCAGTGGGATCCAAAATATCCAGTTAATATTCAAACAAATCGACCTGTTATTAGACTCACAAGTGGGAAAAGAAACTCCTGAGGCTATTGTAGACAATTTCTGGTAGTCCATTTAACACATTCAACCCATACAATCACTTTTACAGTATCCTTATTTATTATACTCTATTATACTCGTAGCTTTTTTGTGAATGTAGGTAAAGTTCTCTTCATCCTTAAAATTGTGGAATTCCAAATTGATTTCATGTGATTTTGTAAAGTTTAGGATTAGTGCTGAGTATATGTGGAGGATTTCTATTCCTGTGTGATATATTATTAATGCATGTGGTATCATGCTCGTCTTTGAATATCTATAGTTGCTAAATTGTGAAGTCATATGGAGCCTTTGAATTATTTTTGACCTCTTACTGCTACTTTGTATGCTATATTCAAACCCAGAGATATTCCCAGGGCAAAAAATTACCAAAAGATTCACATCCTAAAATGTTGCTCAGTAAAAGTTCATAGTATCTTCCAAGTTTTACCATAATATCTCTTACTTGAAAGTCAATAATATACATGGAATTGATTTTTTAAGGAGAGAAGGAAAGAGTAGAAAACTAAGACATTGATCTGATAATACACATTGAATGCCTGTTAACCAACTGACTTTATGCTATTCACTTCACAGCACATATTCTCCCATTTAATCCTCAAACAATTCTCTTAAAGAGGTACTATTATTCCATTTCACAAATCAGGAAATTAAGATTGAATAAGGTATAAGTTTTACAAGCTTAAAAAGCTAATAAATGATGAAATAAAAATTGAACCTGTGTTTATCTAACTCCTGGGAGTTTTCTGCTACACATGCCATAAATTTGAAGCCAGTTACAGAGCATGTTTATCTGGAAGGGAACTTTTAGGGATGGACTAGATCAGTCTTCATATTTTAGAGGAGGAAACAGTCCTGAAAAGGGCATTTGTTTTTCTCAAGGTTATCTAGATGAGCAATAACAGATGTGAGTAGCAATTGTATTTTAAAATAATAATAATAGATTTAACTAAAACTTTTTTTGAGTTATACTTCCCCAAAGACATTTTTCTGAAATGAAGTCTGCTAATGTAGCATGGTTTAGATTTTTTATGTTCCATGCTACTCATTTTGTTTAACTAGAAATGTGAAAATTTCAGGTTTTCAACTGATGTGCAACAGGTGTAAACTTTTCAAATTTACCCTTTGTCAGTTTTAAGCATCCTGTGCTGACATATTGATATCATAAATTCATAGAAATGTTTTTCAGCAGATAAGAGGCAGGAAGCCTCTAATTTTTAGATAGCACCCCTAGAGCTGTGCACAGTAAATGCTCAACACCTGTGTCTTACTCAGACACAGTGGAAATGCACTGGTTTAGAACATAAGGATATTGTTCTCTTTGGAGAAGCAATAAGAGGTAAAGAAATGTAACTACAGGCAGTGGTTTCTGACTGAAGTCACTAGTAATAAGGTGGAAATGTCTAATCATCAAGTGAAAACAGGAAAGGAACTATGTTTATGATGTCTTAATAGGCCCTAAATTGTTCTTTAATTATGAGTGGCAGTCTCTGAAGTCATTTGTGAGCTTGTATGACTTTTGTATTTAGCGATGTTGCATGCTCACATACTTGATATTAAAAATAATACATTTTAATGAAATGTATGCAGTCTATTAAGAGTATTTATTGAACACACATTATGTACATGATGCTCCGGAAAGTGCTGCGGGTGACAGAGGAGAAGGCCAAAGCTCAGTCACCCTACGGTGGACGTACCCAGCATTCCAGCCTCACTTTTCCTGGCCTCTACGCCAATAATTTTCACCTCCATCCCATGCTGGTAGCCCACTTCCTGAACTTTATCACCTATCAGAGACATCCCACCTCTCCAAATATTAAACTCCAGTATCACTGCTGTCTTCTTACTTGCTCACCTGCAGGACAGTGATTTTCAATCAAAAGAAACACAGGTGTTTATCAGAATCTCCTGAAAGTGTTTACAGGGCTCCCTCCTCTCTGCGCACATGCAGATACATTCATGCACAAATACCCTCTTCTCCTTGGAAACATTCCCTGTGAGAGTTTCATATCTTTTTGCTTCCCTCCCACCCCCACCTCCACACCTTAAGAACCACTTATCTAGAAGAAGTTCAAGGTTTTCTGATGAACCCACCCTGTTCACTGAAAAACTAAAATGAATCAACAAGAAGGAAGAAGGAATGCTCACAGAAACAGGGTTTTACTATATTATGGATAACAGGATAGAAGAGTATAACTCTTATCTTAGTGTTGCTTTCTTTTCAAAGTATTTTTCCCACATACAGAGACCAGGGCAGGGCTTAGGAGAAAACAAGCACCAAATAGCACTCAGCCTGAATTCAGGCAAAGATACAAGCTAAAGGCAATAAAGGGTGTATACCTTTAAGTTCTTCTCACTCAGGTCACCAGGATAAAATAACTACCTAGGAATTTGGGACAAAATGCTAGCAAACAATGCAACCAGTTTGCGTTAGTCTCTCGTGTCTCTTGTAAATGTTTTGCATCTGTCTAGTCCAGGATATGGAGAAGGCAATGGCACCCCACTCCAGTACTCTTGCCTGGCAAATCCCATGGATGGAGGAGCCTGGTGGGCTGCAGTCCATGGAGGTCTCTAAGAGTCGGACACAACTGAGTGGCTTCACTTTCACTTTTTACTTTCATGCATTGGAGAAGGAAATGGCAACCCACTCCAGTGTTCTTGCTTGGAGAATCCCAGGGACGGGGGAGCCTGGTGGGTTGCCGTTTATGGGGTTGCACAGAGTCGGACACGACTGAAGCGACTTAGCAGCAGCAGCAGCAGCAGCAGTCCAGGATATGGGGATTTGGGGTCCCAGCCATCTCTCATTGTAAAGTTGTAATTAACAATGATCTGAGTATCACTCATTATCTTTCTAATTTGTACCACATCTAATTTCTGATCATATCAAGATAGATATTTTCTCAGCAACTCTTATCTTAGCCTGGAATCCCTGGCAATCTTTCTCTTCAATGTTTTCAGTTTTCCTTGCTTTCTTGTCTTAGTTTCTCTCCTGTCCAAACCAACACAACCAAACCATCTCCCTTCTCCCTGGTTGTCTTCTGGATGACTGAAAAGTTTATAACAATGTTTATTCATTGTTTGCAACCTCAGTTTAGACAGAGTGCTGCACAGCTCTTTTTTCCTGTCCCTGGGAACAGAGGAAGTTAACCGTTTCCTAAGATTATTCCTTCACCTGAGGTTTAAAACCATTTTCTTTCTGACCTTAACAGGAGGTCTGTTAGTTATCCTTTTCACCGACTTTACCCTTTTCCACAAATGTGCTCAGGTTCTCAAGTTCTATTTCCTTCACTGCTTGCTTCCTAAAATAACAATCTACACTCCCTGTTTTGATGCTTCTCCTCATTTTTTATTCTCTTGCAGTTTGACTTCCAGCTCATTTTTTTTCCCATTACTAATGACATCTGACCTCTCAGTAATGGTCAAAGAAGCCCTGGAGAATGTGAAAATTAAAAAGTGATGATGTTACAGACGTCTCAAGCGTCACCTAAAACCAAAATTAATGATTTTATAATTGTGATTGCTATTATCATGGCACAGTATATAACTATATAATACAAGTCTTCTTGAGGATGGAATCTACATATCCCAAGAAAAAGTCTGTTTTCTCCACCAGGCTCATATCTTTGTATGTGCGTGTCTTTTCTCTCTGACCATATTCTTTCCATGTTTCTCAACTACATCCTCTGATCCTACAGTGTCCATTTCTTCATAGGAGTGGTTGTTAGTAGGTACTAACCTGGGGCCCATGCATCCAGAGATGGGCAATATCATCCTGCGATGTTTTGGAGTTCTCTGTTTAATTATACCCTGGGATAACTGTCAGTGATATTACCAGTTCCTCCAACAGCAGTCACATACATGTAAAAACACTTAACATCTTTGTACCCAGTCCCATCCTAGTCCTCTGAATTAGACCTCCTAAACAAATATATCAATCCTAATGGTTAAATATAATGGATAGTTTATGTACATTTTATTAGCCAACCCTATGGAAATTAATCTTATTCACCACGGTTTTTTTGGTTTTTTGAGACGTCTCATTTGCCTTCCTTTTTTCCCCAGAACTATTTAATTTAGTTTGTTATCTTTTGTCCTTTTCTCTCTGGCAACTCCTCACTCTCCTTGATGAGTTCTTTTCTTTTCTACGTCTCCACTGCTTCCCTAGAATTCCATCTTTATTCCTCTTACCTAACCCCACTCTATACTCTTCCCCTCCAACATCATTAGTCACCGTATTAGCCATTATGATTCCCATGTCCTCATCCCTGGCCCAGAGGTCACTCATAATTACCTAACTTATTGGATAGCTTAACATGGGTTTCCCAAAAGCATCTTAAAATTCAACATTACAACATTAACTCCAGGATATGTCACCATTCCCTTACCTGACTTCCTTCCTGTATTACAGATCCCATATAATAGTGCTACTGGTTTCCCAGCAACCTTACATCAAAATTCTCAAACGTCTCTTAACTCTTCTTCCTCTAATTTTTTTTTCAGTCCATCTAATTTTAACTACCTCTTGAAACTGCCCACTTCCTTTTGTCTACACTTTAATGCTTTAAATCATTTCCTATCAAATATGTCTAAGCAATGGCCTGCCTTGTCTGACACTCTTCTAACCATCTTACAACCATAAGTATCTTTCTAATAAAAAAGTCACATGGTTTCACTCCTCTAATTTGACAAATCTTTCAATTTAGCCAACGCAACACTTTTTTTTTTTGTATAAGTACCATATTTTATCTTTATATAACTCTTTGGTCTATATTAGCTGTTTTTCCTATCCTTAAGATGTTCTTCATGCTTTTAGCAAATTTTCATTGATCTTTCAGACTAGCCTAACTTCACCCTTTTTAAAGAGACTTTTGGCCTTGCTTCCCATTCCTAAGCCCTAGGAAACTTACTATTCTATGTATAAGTTTCCCTAGGAAACTTACTATTCTATGGATTTTGCTCCCCTAACACTTGGTCTGCAAACATATCTCACTAAACCACAGCTATTTGTTTTCATATGTATCTCTCAAACTAGAATATGAACTCCTTGAGGGCAGCAGCCCTCTTTTATTAATGTTTGTATCTTCACTATTAGATTCTCAACAAATATTTGGAATAAATGTCTGCCCTCCTGAAGCTCACAATATAGTTGAGACACATTTCCACACAGATCTATTAGAGAAAAATGCAATTCAGAAATAAAGTTAATGTTTGAAAATAGTAAAAGTTGCAGAAAATTTCACTGCAGAAAATAAATATTTGATTTCTGTCACCTAATCAGTGCAATAAAGTTTTAAAATTTCATTCCCAAATTATGCTGCACACACACATACACATGAAGATCTGATATAACTTACAGAGATGAGCTGTTTAATACAGTACAATGTACGAATAAATGAGCAAGTCAGAGTGTGTCATTTAGCTAAGCAATTATCTTGGTAAAGGTATTTATTGGCATTCTGTTGTATGAATTTCCTTCAGTTTGTGGAATTGAGATTACCCAAAAAAGGAGGTTGTATCTTAGTCTCCAGACCTAGGCAACACATTAGCCAGAGAGGAAGATCTCTGGGGATATGTTTGTGGGCTTTGAACAAGAGTACATTGGAATTTCTAAGAATATGCTTTACAGAAGTGTACTCTAATATAGACTAATAGCCTAACAAAGGAGTTCTGATAGGAATATGATGAATTTCAATGGCAGAACTCCATAGAAAAAAGTGGGAAATAATGTAAGAAACATGTTTTTGTATACTCAAGAAAAAAGCACATTGATACATACATATATATACACATATGGGTACATGCTCAGTCACTTAGTTGTGTATGACTCTGCAATTCCAGGGACTGTAGCCCACCAGGCTCCTCTGTCCATGGGATTTCCCAGCAAGAATACTCAAGTGTGTTGCCATTTCCTACTTCAAGGTATCTTCCCCATCCAGGGACTGAACCCACATATCTTGTAATGGCAGGTGGCTTCATTACAACTGAGCCACCTGGGAAGCCCATATATACACATATATATAACCTTAAATTATTTTCCCTGAATACTGTATCATTTGAAAAAAAAAATAGGAAAATAGTAGTAATTAAATTATCACTGGAAACCTAACAGGACTAAAGAAGTATCCTGTACTTTTTTGACTGTGAAGCAAAGAAATAAAAATGGCCAAGGTGATGATGTAGATAATTTTTAACAAAACACATGTTTGCACTTTGGCTGCCATGATTCATTTTACACATTTCACTTGAGTAGGATGGTGTGACTATTATGACTGTCCCATTAAATTTCTAAGTTTTCTTTTACTCTGCATGCTCCTTGAAATCCATAAAACAATATATAACTGTGAATTTTAAGAGCACAAAAGCTACGTATAAATAGCTATAGCTAGGGAGTGACAACTTAAACAGAACCTGCCTTCCCAGATGGCCCTAAATAAAACTCAGTAAGTCGTCAAATTTATTTAGGAAATATTTATTGAGCTTTTAGTAAGTTTAAGTCTCTGCATTCGATGCTGTAAGGAGTGAAATTTTTTAAAGACTTTTAAGAAACTTTTAAAATCTTTGACCAATAAAACAAATACACGATGGTGACCATGTTTTTTTCTATCAGCATTCCCAGACTTCCCCATCATGACTCCATTCCTCATTGGAAGAACTTTCCTTCTGTTTCCACTGTCTAATGAGAAGCTGCTTTTTGCTCAGCTAACTCCCAGGCCGTTGTAACAAAAGTGGGAGAATAGATCTAAACACAGGTTAGAGTGATGATAAGAGGAAAAAGAAAATTTATGAAGAATCCATACCATAATTGTTCTTTATTGAGTTAATGACTGAAGCAGACCAAAGAAAAGAACAATTAAGTTATCCAGCTAACATGTTTAAGTCAATTTGTATAATAAAAAGCTAAGAAATAGAGGATTAGAAAAAGCTGTGAAACTAGGTTTCTAGAAGTTCGGGGGGTTTGACAAGAGACTTCAATGAAGAGAAAAAGAATTGTATCAGTGTAATGTGGACAAAGAACAGAAAAAAAGCATTTTTATAGGCTGTTAGCTATAATAGCAATTAATTAGCTATCCTTTACTATTTTCAAAGAGATAAATGTAAATATTGGGAATACCTTTCAATCATTTCTGTGTTTCAGATGAGACTTCTTTTGAACGTGGCTCCACACAAAGAGAGGGCCACATGATACCCTAAGTTTTATTGATATGTACTCATTTAATTGTAATGGTAAGACAAGTACATATATATTTGTAATAAATATCTAAGTATAATGAGCAATAGTAGGTGAACATGGAACATCCCATATAGATTCTTAGGGAGAAATGTCACTGAACAAGAAAGATCAAGTGAAGCAGTGGAATGATTTTTTTAAATATATTTATGTATTGAAGAAAGAAAGATTATACATTTTACATAGGAAACAAAATGACAGAAACCGAGGTCTACAGGTAAAACATGCCATCATATATTTTTTTAAAAACTATCCAAATTAGCTAGAGCATACTCTGAGGAGACATATTGAGACAGATGCAGGAGTAGAAATCTGAGACCCCCAGAAAGGAAACCTGGGAGACCCAGGAGCTGATGAAAGTCACTGAAAACTCAGACCAGCTCCAAGAAATCGCTCATAGGGAAGAGAGTGGGCATCAGCACGTGTCCCAGGCACAAAGACCCCAAGATACAGCTGGGGTCCAAGCCAAAGTGCCTACCATAGAAACAGAAGAATTCTGAATGAGTTAAGTTTTTACAGGCAGGCTTAGAGTTTCAAGATAAAAACAGACACAAGGACTTACATCAAGGTTAAGAATCCAACAGCTGAAAGAAACAGACGTCAGAGGGAAAATGAGAAGCAGGAGAGATGCATGCAACCAGGCGTAGATAGGATCCCGCCCAGGAAAGCAGCTGCCGCTGTCCTTTATCCATGTTTCTGCTCGTGCCCTGAAGTACCCCTCAGTTTTATAGACTCCATACCTCTCAGCTGACAACATGTGGTGCAAGTACAAGGGAGAAATGTCTCTTAGCACCATATTTGGGGGAAGAAGACTCGTTGATCTTCTCTCAGGGCAATAATAACTATCATGTTCTGAACATGTACTGCATGTTTGATTACATGAACCCCATTTCTCATGACCTCTTTGAAATGAGTATTCTCTCTCCTTATGAATGACCAGCATAAGGCTCAGAGAAGTCAGGTGGCTTGTCCAAGATCACATAGCTTTTGTGTTGTAAAGCCAAGACCGAAATCTATGTCCATCTTCTCTGACATTTCCCATTGCTTTTCTAACTCTACAAGTACTATCTAGTAGAAAAATAATACAAGCCAAATTGCAATTTTTTTTTACGTTTTCTAGTAGCCAAATTAAAATGAAAAGAAAGCAGCAAAATGACCCAATATGTCAATATTTTTAAAATGTCCATTAATATCTAATCAATACAAAAATCAGTGATACATTCTTGTTTTGCTTTGTTTTGGTGCCAATTCTTCAAAATCCAGTGTCTGCTTTACACACATATCTCAAATCAGGTTAGCTACAGGGCTTCCCTGGTGGCTCAGAGGTTAAAGCATCTGCCCGCAATGCAGGAGACCCTGGTTCGATCCCTGGGTTGGGAAGATCCCCTGGAGAAGGAAATGGCAACCCATTCCAGTATTCTTGCCTGGAGAATTCCATGGAGGAA
This sequence comes from Ovis canadensis, assembly GCF_042477335.2. Lineage (NCBI taxonomy): Eukaryota > Metazoa > Chordata > Mammalia > Artiodactyla > Bovidae > Ovis > Ovis canadensis. The sequence continues at coordinate 65,000,222 of NC_091253.1, forward strand.
GGAGCCTGGTAGGCTACAGTCCACGGGGTCGCAAAGAGTCGGACACGACTGAGCGACTTCACTTTCACAGTTCAAGTGGACTGACTTCCATATTGTAACATCACAAATTATATATTCTCCTTTTCAAGGATTTAAAAGAGAAAGGGTTCACTTTGGGGACACAGGAGTATATAGCTATATGTATATATAGGTGTATGCTAAGTTGCTTCAATCGTGTCTGACTCTTTGCCACCCTGTGGACTTTAGCCAGCCAGGTTTCTCTGTCTATGGGATTCTCCAGGCAAGAATACTGGAATGGGTTGCCATTTACTTCTCCAATATAGGTGTATATACATATAAAAGGCTTCCCTGATGGCTCAGCTAGTAAAGAATCTGCCTGCAACATGGGAGACGGTGATTCAGTCCCTGGGTTGGGAAGATCCCCTGGAGAAGGGAACAGCTACCCACTCCAGTATTCTGGCATGGAGAACTCCATGGACAGAGGAGCCTGGCAGACTCCAGTTCACAGGGTTGCAAGAGTTAGATATGACTTAGCTACTAAACCAATAGCATATATATATATATATACATATATATATATATACATATATATATATACATATATATATACATATATATATATATGAAGATGATCCACCTATTTTCTCACCTGAGCTTCACCTTTCACCACCTTAATCATCAACAGATCAAATGGCAATTCTGTGAAGCCTGTAACACTAATTTCAATTTCCTTCTGAACAGGTTTTAATAAAAGTCCCAGGCTTAGAAGGCTTCCCTCGTAGCTCAGTTGGTAAAAAATCTGCCTGCAGTGCAGGAGATATGGGTTCATTCCACGGAAGATCCCCTGGAGAAGGAATTGGCAATCCACTCCAGTATTCTTGCCTGGAGAATCCCATGGACAGAGGAGTCTGGAGGGCTACAGTCTACTGGTAGCCCTCGAGTCAGACACGATTTAATGACAAAACCGCCACCACCCAGGCTTACACCCTTTTCCTCGGTACTTAATTCCCCAAACTTTTGCTCCAGCACTTCTCATTACAAAACACAATCTCTGGCCCAATACATTCAATTCCTTGGAAACTGTATTTGTTTTTCCTCGTCATTGCTCTTCTTGCAGATTCAAGAGATTTAAAATACATTTCTGAGAAAATTCAACATTTGTGTCTTCCTCAGGTGTTCCTTCATTGGCTTAATCAAGGAAAACACATCAATTAAGATATTTCCTGCCTCCAACCAACCTGAGCAAAGAAAGCAAACTGCATCCCTGAGGCCCATGCTACAGTGAATTCTGAGTAAACAACTTCTCATTGTGTTAAACACCCAACAGTATTCTGCCTGCCACTTGTTGGAATCACAATTGCTTCACAGTGTCGGGTTTTGTTTCTCCCTGTTCTCAGAACAGTGCCTTGTTGTACTTCCAGCCCATACAAGAATATTTTGAATGAGTCTGACTTTGCAAAGACAGCACTTGCAGCTGAAAATAGGAAAACATGGCCATCTGTTCCTCCCTTCATGTTCAATCTGACAATATCCTAATACAACTGTCTTCCTCTTTGACTCCATCCTACTCGGCAACCTGCCTCATTCCACCAGTTTCTCACTTAAGCTTCTTCACTTACATTGTGTCTCTCCACATTCCTCTCCTCCCACTCACCTATCACTACTTTCCTCTGTTTTATCACTTCATGATTCTTATAATCCTCAAGGATACCAAGTTAATTGCTTGCCATTTTCCATTCTTCCAACTCCAGATTTTTCTTTCCCTCAATCCCTCTGCCTGGCACTTTCTGCACTCCTCAGCTACTACCTAACTTTTTGTTGGAGAAAGAAAAAAAAAGGAAAAGAGCTCCAAACCTAAGCTTCTAGGATCAACCTGAAGTTTGCCAGAAGTATGGAAATAAGCGCTACGTTTTGGGGAGGGACAGGGTCTTTCCAGGTGGCTCTAGTGGTAAAAGAACCTGCCTGCTGATGCAGGAGGCATAAGATACGCGGGTTCGATCCCTGGGTGGGGAAGATCCCCTGGAGGAGGGCATGGCAACCCACTCCAGTATTCTTGCCTGGAGAATCCCATGGACAAGGAGCCTGGCAGTCCATAGGGTCTCAAAGAGTCAGACAGGACTGAAGAGACTTAGCACACATGCACCAACGCAAGCACTGGGGAGGAACAGGGGTATAAAGGAAAGTGGAGGGGAGGAATGCATAAATGACACTGGTGGCAAGAGTAATTTTCACCTCTGTGCTTAGTTGCTCAGTTGTATCTGACTCTTTGTGACCCCATAGACTTCTTTGTACATGGGAATTCTCCAGGCAAGAATACTGGAGTGGGTTGCCATGCCCTCCTTCAGGGGATCTTCCCAACCCAGGGATCAAACCTTGTCTCCTGCATTACAGGCAGATTCTTCACTGTCTGAGCCACCTGGGAAGCCCCAGTTTTCACCTCTATCACTACAGATTTCCAGTGAGTCATTTACCAACTATGGGAGATATGATAGTAGAAGATACCAACTGCTATCACCACCAGAAATCAGAAATTTCACAAGTTGCCCAACTATCAGAGAGATCTTTGATTTTTTTCATCTATCCATGCAGCCGAACTCCAGATGACTGATAATTCTAGGAAACAGTTGGCAAATATACTTAGGAGAGACCGATTTTCATATCATGGACCCAGAACTTAGACTTCTTCTTACTGACAAAATGTATAATTTTGCCCAATTTAATTATCTATTCTGAGTACCAGTTTTTTATCAGGAAAAGGAAGTGATATAGCATCTCTTAAGGATGTTGAATAATAACAGATAAGGGGAAAGTTGAAAGATTAGTTAATACACATAAAGCTCTGAAAACAGTGCCTTCAATTCAATATAAATATTAGCTATTAACATTGTTGTGTTCTTTTATGAAATACGTATTTATAGTCTAAGATAACTCAGAGAGAATAGTCAAACAGCTTATACTTCTTTACAGGCAGCGCTACTCAATGGCACAGAGGTTTTCACTTATTTACTATTTGAACAAGTATGAATAAGTTCCTTCTACACATCAGATTCTTTCAGAATGCTAACTATACAATGGTTCAACCATAGGGATAATCTCCAACTGTGTGAAGCTTACTGACTAATAAAACCTGGTTTAATTGGATCCTAGCAAATGAAATACTTAGAATATGTACTCTAATCTAATGTAGGAAAGTCAAATTTTGAGAAGCAAAATTTGAATTGGGAGGAAAGAGAAAAAGAGGGAGGAAAATCACTTCAGGACTGCCTTAGGGTCAGTTTAAGTTCAGCTCTAACTTTTCCTTATAACTGATACATTTGAAGTTTCACAGTGTCATAGATAGTAGAAGGGGACATACATACTCATAATGCAATAAAGCACAAAGCCCTCAGGGAATGGCCTTGGGAGGACAGTGGGAATCACTGGACAGGCTCAGTCATTTAATGGATGTTGATTTCTTATTGGCACCTGTGAGAGATGTTTTCTTTTTTGCCTTCTAATTTAAGTGCAAACAAAATTCCTTTCTCTTTGTTTCCTTTTAGTAAAGCTGAGGCCAGGCAAAGAGTCTGATAAACACCAAGGAAATCAAAAAGAGGAAAAACAGAGACAGTATAGATTAATTGGCTCATTAAAGGAACATTTCTTCTTTTCAATCTGGTTAACTGCAGTCCTAGATCTCCAGGCCTACCCATTACTCATGAGACCCTCTAAAGCAGAGGTGACCAACCTCCGGCACTGGTGTGTGAGCTGTTATGAACTTGACTACACAGCAGAAGGTAAGTGACAGGCAAGTGAGGGAAGCGTCATTGCTATCTACAGTTGTTCCCCATCACTCTCCCATCACCCCCAGATGGGACCATCTAGTTGCAGGAAAGCAAGCTTAGGGCTCCTACTGATTCTGTATTATGTCAGTTGTATAATTATTTCATTATATTTTACAATATAATAGTGATAGGAATAAAATGATCAATAAACATAACTCACTTGAGTCACCCCAAAACCATTCCCCTCACCCTGGTCTGTGGAAAAACTATCTTCTGTGAGACCAGTCCTGGTGCCAAAAAGATCGGGGACTACTGATCTAAAGATAGGTGAGACACTACCCCCAAAATTCTCCCTTTTCATCTACAGACCTTTCCTCCTATCCCAGTTTCTAGTAAAAGACTCTTCTTCTCTAGTCAGATATGTCATGAAAGCTATATTTAATACATACCTATTTCCAGCATACAGTATTTTCTGCATGATTAATACTCACATTTTATTCATACATACCAAAGAAGTATTTTCCATTGATTTAAAAACAAAATAGGCCTGAAGCCCTCAAAATCACAGCTAGCATATATAGGCATTATGAAGCTATTTACTAAACCAGAAGAGCTGACTTTTAAAATGTTATCACTGTTAACAATTTTTAAATAAAAAGAATTCTCCTCTTCATCCTAAGTAAACTCTATATAATAGACATTTTGATTAGTCAAATATTTTCCATAATTGTCCTTGAATAAATATTTGTGTTAAATAAAGCATGTTCCTCAGATAGGAAAATCAAGTTATTTAACAATAATTAAATCATCACTCATAAATCTCAAGTGTAAAATAAAACATAACTATATTTTTATTTCTGTCGAATCATATTTCTATAAATATCGATAAATGATAAGTAATAGATTTCTGCCTCCTGGTGGCCATTTGCGGTTCTAAAAGAAAAAACAGCCTGTGTCTCTTAAAACACAACAAAGAGATTTTGTTTTAGAATTTTGTTTAAAAGGCTACTCATTCTGGAAAGCAATGGTAGGCCAGCTTGGTACCAAGAAGGGAAAAAGTCAGCAGTGGCAGCCAAGGACGTGAGTGCCTTCCAAGGGCACCGTGAAACACAGTTCTCCCCTTTTCACGCCATTGGCTTGTAGGTTATAAACATATGCACATAAACTCAAGTCCTCAGGAAACCAGTTTTGATCAAACTGAAATGTTTACCTGGTAGTTCTAATACATTTATCACAAATATCTTCCCTTAAGCCTCACAGTCCTGTTACAGTATGGTTTGCCTTTAGCCAAATGGAATAATCTTTATGGAGTATTCTTTATATGCATTTTCCTGCAGTAAGGTCTCTTGTGTCAATCAGATATGACCACAGAAAGGTATGCTTCTTTGTTTGGTTAAGTTGCTTCACTTGGCAATAAAATAAAACCTTTGGGAAATATCAAGCATGCCTTGACAGGAACATAGCATTGCTTACTAAAACTATACATTAGAAATGCAGGAGGTTGGTCAAAATAAAAATTTACTGAGGTGATTTTTAAAACCAGGATTTATCAAAAGCTGAGTCAAATTTTGAAGTGTTTCCTCAGTAGAAATAATAGTAAAATATGCTGCATGTCATGTCACTAACATTTAACTAATAAATAATTAACTTAAATATTTATAAGCTTATGATACAAAATGGTTTTTGAATAGAAGGAACATGTTTCAATTGACAATCTTAGCAGCTAAAATTAATCTGTAAAGTTCTGTAACTTTGAAATTGTTATAAAAATTAATTCAAGACTAATTAGACTCCTAAATCATGTTTTTCTGCAATATGAGGGTTTAGTTGGGAAATAAAATATTTATAATTTGTTCTATATATCTCACAGTATTCCTTTGATTAGTGCTGGTCTGCAAAAGGGAAAGAATAGAATGGATATCATTTTCAGCATAAGTAATAAACACAATAAATTAACTGAATCCAAATGACTAAACTTAGTTGTATGTAAAATATTTTGTTAAACACTAGTGAAATTTGTCTTTTAAACTATTGTTTTGAAATATAAAAGGATTGCATTTCCATTGAAGAATGTCCTCTCATACAGTTAAAGAAACGATGAGTTCATGAGAAGAAATAATAAACCTGACATATAAGGACAACTTTCATTTATCATGACAGCTGTTTAGTATACTTTAATATACATTTTAATTTTAGAGTCTGGGAGTGTAGATGAGGGAGTTGGTGATGGACAGGCAGGCTTGGCATGCTGCAGTCCATGGGGTTGCAAAGAGTTGGACATGACTGAGAGACTGAACTGAACTGACATTTTAATTTTTAAAAAGTTAATAGAATTATTTAAATATATATCAAGTAAGAAGTTGTATGATGAACTCCCATCTAGTCATTATCCAACTTCAACATTATCAATCCTTGGGGAATTTGGTCTCATCTACATTCCCAGACTCTAAAACCCAATGGAACTACTTTGAGGAAGATTCAGAAATAATATTGTCTTCACTTTAAATACTTCAGTTTGCATTTCTAACAAAAAAATTGTTTTATATATTATTACTGTAGCATTATCACAACTAAAGAAAAAGAATAATGTCTTATTATCAAATTGTCACTATTCCACTCTACAATGATCTCATAAAATGACTCTATCGTTAGTTTGAATCTGAATTCATAAAAGGTCCGTATATTAGAATTTTGAGAAGTCTCATAAAGTTCCTTTTTAATTATTTAGAATAGCTTTAAATTTGCAGATTGAGCTGACAGTACAGAGAGTCCCTGTCCAAAACCAGCACAGTTTCTAACCTAACATCTTACATTATTACAATTGTTGTTGCTTAGTCGCTCAGGCATGACTGACTCTTTGAGACCCCATGGGTTGCAGCATGCCAGGGTTCCCTGTCCTTCACCATCTCCCAGAGCTTGTTCAAACTCATGTCCATTGAGTCAGTGATGCCATTCAACAATCTCGTCTTCTGTTGGATCTTACACTATTATGGCACATTTGTTCAAATTTACAAATATTGATACATTATTAAGGACTAAAATTTATATATTATTCAGATTTCCTGGTTTTTACCTAATGTCATTTCTCTATTCTGGGATTTTATTCAGGATATCACATTATGTATCAGTTCAGTTCAGTTTAGTTCAGTCACTCAGTCATGTCCGACTCTTTGCAACCCCATGAATCGTAGCACGCCAGGCCTCCCTGTCCATCACCAACTCCCAGAGTTCACTCAGACTCACATCCATCGAGTCCGTGATGCCATCCAGCCATCTCATCCTCTGTCGTCCCTTTCTCCTCCTGCCCCCAATCCCTCCCAGCATCAGCGTCTTTTCCAATGAGTCAACTCTTTGCATGAGGTGGCCAAAGTACTGGAGTTTCAGCTTTAGCATCATTCCTTAAGAAATACCAAGGCTGATCTTCAGAATGGACCGGTTGGATCTCCTTGCAGTCCAAGGGACTCTCAAGAGTCTTCTCCAACACCACAGTTCAAAAGCTTCAATTCTTCGGCGCTCAGCATTATGCATACATATTGTCGGATCTCCTGAGGCACTTCTAGCTTTTGGCAGTTTTTTTAGACTTATCCTTCTTTTAAATGACTTAATTTTAATGAGTACTGGTCAGGTATTTTGTAAAATATCCCTTAGTTGAAATTTGTCTCTGACGTTTTTCTCGGGGTTAGACTCAGGTTCTGGGTTTTGAGAGAGAAGATCATAAAGGTGAAGTGCCATTTTCATCACATCGTATCAACATATGCCACATATTTGATGTGATGTTGATGTCGACTTTGATTTCCAGGCAGAAGTTCTTCCTGTCAGGTTTCTCGTTTGAAAAGTTATTCTTATTCTTTCCCATCTCTATGCTGTACCCTTTAGAAAGTAGATGTGTGATATTTAGAAAGATGTGTGATCATCATGTACACGCCCACGCGAAGGAGTGGAGGGTGATATATCCACTCCTTTAGGGATTCTGCATGGAGATTTGTCTCTTTTCCCCCATGCATTTATTTATTTCATACTCATGGGTCATATATATTTATATTTTGGGTTATATTCTAAATAATTTAATATGTAATGCAGCATGTGTGGGTGCTCAGATGTGTCCAATGCTTTGCAACTATGGACCGTATAACATAGATTGTAGTCTGCCAGGTTCCTCTGTCCATGGGTTTCTCCAGGCAAGAATACTGAAGTGAGTTGCCATTTCCTCCTCCTGAGGGTCTTCCTGACCCAGGGATCAAACCAAGGTCTCCTGCATTGGCATGCAGGTTCTTTACCTTTGAGCCACCTGGGAAGCCCTATATATAATAAATAATGCAAAACAAAACTGTTTTGTTTATTACTCAAGTAGTTTCCAGCTTTCTGGTCACCGGGGATTCTCTCTATTGCCTCCTGTGCCTCTTTGACCTATTTTCCCAATGTGGAGGTTTTTTTGAGGGCTTTCTTCCTTTCTGAAATTTCAAGATGATTTAGGGATAGTTTTGTATTTCTTGCCCTGTCTCAAAAATCTTTCATTTCTCCAAGAATCCCTGGCTGTTTTATGGGAGAAGAGGATTAGAAACTAAGATCTGGGTGCTAAATGTGCACACTGCCACAGTAGTCTCCTAAATTTCAATGATTTTAAAATTTGCATACATTAAACCTCAGTCTTTGGGCTGTAAAGTTCTACCTGTTTTTACAAATGCATAACATTATATATTTAGTATTGCAATATTATATACAGTAGTTTTGCCACTCTAAGAATCACCTGTGCTCCACCTACTCAAGTCCCCAGCCCCTGAACTCCAAACAGCCACTGAAGTTTTTACTGTATCTATAATTTTGCTTTTTCCAGAATGACATATAACTGAAATTGCGTATTATAGTACAAAGCCTTTTCAGACTGGCTTTATTCATTTAGCAATATGCATTTAAGCACTCTGCAGTTATCCATGTCTCTTCATGACTTGATAGCTCATTTCTTTTTATAGCTGGCATTGTAGCCAGAGTTTGTTCATCCACTCACTTATTAGAGGTCATCTTGGTGGCTTCCAGCTTAGGCAATCATGAATGAAACTCTTGTAAATATTTTATGAAGGTCTTTGTGTGGACAAAAATTTTCACCTTAAGTCGGTAGACACCTAAAAGCATAATCACTAGATTATATAAATACTACATTTAGCTTTGTAAGAAATTACCAAACTATCTTTCAAAGTGGTTGTAACATTTTGTATTCCCATCAGAAATGGATGAGAGTTCCTGGTGTTTGGGGTCCTCATCAGCATTTTGTATTATAAGTTTTTTGAAATGCTGTCATTCTAATAGGTGTGTAGTACTTTCTCAGCTTCCTTATATGTTGCAATTTCCTAATGACAAACAATTTTGAGTACCTTTTATGTGCTAATTTAACATCTATATGTCTTCCTTAGTGAAGTATCTATTCAGATTTATTGCCCACCTTCTAGTTGGGTTGTTTGTTTTCTATTTTTTGTTTTCAGAGTCCTTTCTATATTTGGGACAGAAGTCCTTTGTAAGATAGGTGTTTTGCAAATATTTTCCCCAACATGTGGCTTCTTTTCCTTTTTTAAATAGTGTCTTTCATAGAGCAGAAATTTTTATTTTTAATAAAATCTAAATTATGTATAACTGAGTATTTATAATTCTTCTCTCCATTATAATATTGTTGTCACTCATTTCTTTTATTCATATTCTAAATTTATTCATATCCAAAACTGTTGCTATTATCACTTTCTTAAAAATAAGAAAAATAAAATAATTCTTAATAAGAATATAAGTAAAAGATAATATAAATACATTTACTTATTAAATAAATAAAATAAGTAAAAGGAAATAAATCTTATTAAGAATAAGAAAGGTAAAAGCTTTTGTTTTACCATCATTTATTCCTTCTCTTCCTCATGTTCTTCCTTTATGTAGATCCAAGTTTTTGTTCTTTATCATTTTCCTTCCCTCTGAATTCCTTCAGCTATTGTTTTTTCTGAGAAAGTCTTTACTTACCATTGATTTTTTTGAAGGATAATTTCATTAGATATATAATTCTACATTAGTATTTATTTTTCTAACACTTAAAATATCTTTCGGGGTGTTTATTCTGAAAAACTAAAAATCCCATTTCAAGCTCTAAAGAATATTGGTGTTTCAATTTCACAAGATATAAATAATAATGAATTACAATTTTACATTTGATAAAGTCCTCCTTAAAAATAAGCCATAGAGGAGAGGCTGTTTCATGGCTTTCCTGAAACAGTCCCTCACTGTGACCTAAAAAGCTTGGACTGGGTATGAAATTAAATACTCAATATGCAACAGACTCAAACCAAGTTACTCAATTTCCTATTAAAAAAAAAATACCTTCTCAGAGTTATGATTTGTCTTTAAATTCTCAGCACTGAGAGAACAATATAAGAAATCACCCACAAGAAAAAATATTTTTAAGCTTTTACACAAAATCACAGATGAATACATTGGGCAATGTTCCTTGTACACAGGCCCTCTGAATAAGTTCCTGTGAAAGTTAATATGAGGTCAGAAAGAATGCATTTTCTCAACATATTAAATACAGTATTTCCTTCCTGGAAAGCTAGCCTGAGACATAAGTGAAACAGAAAATCTGAATAAAACAAAACAAAAACAACAAACTAGAGATTCAGGTAAAACCAAATAGAATGGTGAAATTGAAAGGACTGCTCTGACCACTGATACCCGTGACTCCAACATTCAAACTTCTTTCCCTAATAGGATTCTCAAGTACACAATTCCACTTAGTAAGTATCATTGACTTTAACCCTAACCTACTGAATATAAACTGTTTGACACCTCCTGTGTGCTGTGAACAAAGAATGTCACCGGCCATTTCAGTAAACTGAGGATGATCGAGCCATCAACCCAGTTGCCCCCCGTGGCACACCCTGGGGGGAATTCAGAATAGAGAAAAACAGACTGCCTGCAACCAAGCCATCAGCCTCTGAAGCCACCCCCAGAGGTGCACCCTGAGGGGATTCAGGATGGAGAAAAACAGGAACCTGGCCCTAGAAAGTTAAGGTGCATACCAGAAGATTAATTTCAATAAACTCGAGACTCTTGTATCCCACCATACACAGAAAAGCACTAAATTCATTAACTTGATATATATGGTTTTCTTTAAATAGTGGTAATCTTTTCTTTAATTGGTGGAAAATTGCTTTACAATGTTGTGTTGGTTTTCTGCTGTACAACAATGCAAATCAGTCATAGTTATATATATAGCCCCTCCTTCTGCAGCCTCCCTCCACCCCCCCATCCCACTCCTCTGGGTCGTCACCAGGTTGGGCTCCCAGTGTTATACAGCAACTTCCACCAGCTATCTATTTTACACGTGACGGTGTACATATGTCATCACTACTTTCTCAATTCATTCCACCCTCTCCTTCCCTTGCTGTGTCCACAAGTTTGTTCTCTGCTAGGTTCACCAGTGCCATTTTTCTAGATTCCATATGTATATGCATTAATATAGGATACTTGTTTTTCTCTTTCTGACATACTTCACTCTATATAAGAGGCTCCAGGTTCATCTAACTCACTACAACTGACTCAAACCCCTTCCTTTTTATGGCTGAGTAATATTCTATTGTATATGTGTGCCATGTCTTCTTTATCCATTCATGTGTTAATAGACATCTAGGTTGCTTCTATGTCCTATCTATTGTAAGTGTTGCAGCAATGAACACTGGGGAACATGTGTCTTAGAATTTTGGTTTTCCCATAATGGGATTGCTGGGTCATATGGTCCGTCTAGTCAAGGCTATGGTTTTTCTAGTAGTCATGTCCTGATGTGAGAGTTGGACTGTGAAGAAGGCTGAGTGCTGAAGAATTGAAGCTTTTGAACTGTGGTGTTGGAGAAGACTCTTGAGAGTCCCATGGACTGCAAGGAGATCCAACCAGTCCATTCTGAAGGAGATCAGCCCTGGGATTTCTTTGGAAGGAATGATGCTAAAGCTGAAACTCCAGTACTTTGGCCACCTCAAGTGAAGAGTTGACTCATTGGAAAAGACTCTGATGCTGGGAGGGATTGGGGGCAGAAGGAGAAAGGGACGACAGAGGATGAGATGGCTGGGTGGCATCACGGACTCGATGGACGTGAGTCTGAGTGAACTCCGGGAGTTGGTGATGGACAGGGAGGCCTGGCATGCTGCAGTTCATGGGGTCGCAAAGAGTTGGACACGACTGAGCAACTGAACTGAACTGAACTGAATGGTGTGTGTGTGTACGTGTGTGCTAAATTGCTTCAGTCATGTCCAACTCCTTGGGACCCCGTGGACTGTAACCTGCCAGGTTCCACTGTTCGTGAGATTCTCCAAGCAAGAACGCTGGAGAGGGTTGCAATTTCCTTCTCCAGGGAATCTTCCCAACCCAGAGATGAAACTGGCATATCTTCTGTCTCCTGCTTTGGCAGGTAGGTTCTTTATCACCAGCACCACCTGGGTCATATGGTAGATTTATTCTTATTTTCTTATGGAATCTTCATACTCTTTTCTTTTCTTTTCTTTAATTTATTTTAGTTGGAGGCTAATTACAATATTGTAGTGGTTTTTGCCATACATTGATATGAATCAGCCATGGGTTTACATGTGTTCCCCATCCTGGACCCCCCTCCCACTCATACTGTTTTCTACAAAGGCTCTATCAGTTTACATTCCCACCAACAGTGCAGGAGGTTTCTCTTATCTTCACACACTCTCCAGCATTTATTGTTTGCAGATTTTTTTGATGATGGCCATTATGATTGGTGTGAGGTGATAAACCTCACTGTAGTTTTGATTTGAACAGGTGTATTTGGCCATCTGTCTGTCTTTGGAGAAACATTTGTTCAGGTCTTCTCCCATTTTTTTGACTGGATTGTTTGTTTTCCTGATATTGAGCTGTATGAGGTGCTTATATATTTTGGAGATTAATCCTTTGTTAGTTGCTTCCTTTGCAATTATTTTCTCCCATTCAGAGGACTATCTTTTCATCTTGTTTATAGTTTCCTTTGCTGTGCAAAAGCTTTTAAGTTTTATTATGTCCCATTTGTTTACTTTGCTTTATTTCCATTAATCTAGGAGGGTGGGTCAGAGAGAATCTTGCTGTGATTTATGTCAAACAGTGTACTAATTAGCAGTAATCTGTTTTCTTTCTTTCAAAAACTCTTATGTATCCTGGCCCCTCACTTACCTCTTCAGAACAGTCCTTCAAAACTATCTGAGAGGCTTAAGTCCTCAGTAAGTCCACTGAACAAAACATTAATTCTCAACTTTTAGGTTGTGCCTTTTTTTCAGTCAACAGTGCTCAATAAATTTTTATTCTTAACTGCCAATTATACCTTCATTTTTCACTTCATTTTTCACTGTGCCCATGACAGCCAATATAAACAGAATTAAAAGTACCTGAAAGACCCAAATCCACAGTCATAGACTCTGAAAGGTTCAAATTTGTGGAGTACTAGTGAAATACATGCAGAATTTTGATCTAAGATTCCTAAATCCTCTACATTCTAGAATTTTAATACAGGATACCATGTCCTAATTATTCTGTCTACCACTTCTGTCAGGTTTGAGAAATATAATCACTAACCATGCTTTTTTTCTCTTTATCTATCACACTGTACTTATGTCACCATAAAAGCAACATAACCAGAAAATCTCACATTTCTGAATGTTATTATATGCCTTCTGTTAAAATGAAAATGGACACTCCTGTACTATTGAATAGCTTCTTTTCAAGTGCCAGGGTAAACTCTGACTGATTCCAATGAAATGATCTGAATTGTCAAGCACTGCACATGTCAGCATTCCAGTGAAGAACTAGGACAGACAGGAGTTGTTTCCATTCACACAAAAAAGCCACACACTTGATCTGACTTGTCTTGTGTACTTAACAAAACCACAAGTGGTGCCATCCTGCTTAGAACCAAAATACTTCCTGCTATTCTTAACAGAATTTAAATTTGTCTCCTGGCTGTCTTGCAATTGTCTTTCTCACAAGACACCAAATGGCCCCTTTAGTCCCAATTTGCCTATTAGAATAGGCTATTTCCTTTGGGGATAGAAAGCAACTTAAAGAATAACAGAATTATTATTCTTTCCTAATTTTGGTTGAGAATTACCACATTTATTTCATAAAAAAATAACAAAAAGCTTACGATTGAGAGTAATATAGGGTTTAGTTACAAAGCTTCAGTTACATGTCCATGGAGAACAATCTCCCTAGGAAATAAACTCTTATCTACAGTTGCCTCAAAAGATTTATTATTCTGAGGATATGGGATAAAATAATATTGAAGGCTTGAGGCAATTATTTTGATTTCAATTGTGGTTGAAGGTACCCTGTCACACTGCTCTGAAACTATCACGGATTAAATATTTCACAAGCTATGTAGACTATAAATTTTGGTAGACTATAAAAAGATCCATACAGCAAGTATTGCCAGACAATTATGGGGAGAGTTCTCCTTCTTAGTCTCCACAAGTATGCAGATAAAATTAGGCTTAAATGAAATATCAAGGACAACTTTAAAAAAATAAGTGTGTTACAAGTGGATAACTTTAACAGTAAGGAAGCAGGAGAGGCCAATATGCGTTAAATGTCTCTGTACTTGGTCCTCATGGCAGCCTTGAATATTGAATCTAAGAGGAAAATAAATGTACAGAGATTAGTTCTTTCTTCCCAACTTGGGAAGAATGGCCCCCTGCACATTGAAACTCAGTTCATTTTGTTAGAAATATTCTTGTACATGCTCCACAAAAGGGAATTAAACAGTTACTTCCACCCTTGGCATAATGGTTGCTTAAGCTTCAGGTTTATATTTAGCAGCATCTGTTGCTATCGTTTCTTCAACTCAATGTCCTACTGTGTTTCCACAATAGACTCAGGCCCTATTAGAAGGAATCCAGGAAGGACACTTAAACATGCCATATTAGTGCAATAGTTTTGGCAATAGGAAACCAATATGATATCCATTGATGATATATTCCTTATTTGTGAACAATTCATATTTTTGTAGTAGATATATCTTTCTTTGATGGCTTAAAGCAAATTAGGAAAAAACATCCCCACTGAAACTCTTCTCTCTTCCCTCATCTTCCCACTGTTAGCATATTTTTTGCTTAGCATAAGCATCTTCCCACTGTTAGCATAAACAAAGTTTGCTTATTACTTTGTGTATTTGTGTATACATCCATCTTCCAAATTGTAAGTTCCTTTGAAGGCAGCAACGATAAAATCTGATTTTGTATTATTTCTGCTGGAAAGAAAAATCTATACTGCGCTTTCTCTCTCTCTATATATATATATATGTACACACACATATATATATCTGTCCTGTGCATGCATGCTCAGTTGCTCAGTTGTGTCTGGTTCTTTGCAATCTCAGGGACTATAGCCCACCAGGCTCCTCTGTCTATGGAATTTTTCAGGCAAGAACACTGGAGTCGGTTGCCATTTCATTCTCCAGGGGATGTTCCCAACCTGCGTCTCCTAAGTCTCCTGCATTGGTAGGCAGGTTCTTTATCACTGCACCACCTGGGAAGCCCTATGTGTATGGTGGTGGTGGTTGTTCAGTCGCTCAGTCGTGTCTGACTGTTTGCCACTCCATGGACTGCAGCACACTAGGCTTCCCTGTCCATCACCAACTCCCAGAGCTTGCTCAAACTCCTGTCCATCGAGTTGGTGATGCCATTCAACCATCTCATTCTCTGTCATCCCCTTCTTCTTCTGCCTTCACTCTTTCTTAGCTTCAAGAACTTTTCCAATGAGTCAGTTCTTCGCATCAGGTGACCAAAGTATTGGAGCTTCATCATCAGTCTTTCCAATGAATATTCAGGACTGATTTCCTTTAGGATTGACTGGTTTGATCTCCTTCAGTCCAAGGGACTCTCAAGGGTCTTCTCTACCACCACAGTTCAAAAGCATCAATGCAGTATCCAACCCACATCTCCTGCATTGCCAAACTGATTCTTTACCACTGAGCCACGAGGGAAGCATATATATATATATATAAATTATATATATATAATTTCTTTTTGTGTAGTTCCCATATTGGTGAAAGTAGTGACAGATTTTATTTTCTTGGGCTTCAAAACTGTTGTGGACGGTGACCACAGCCACAAAATTAAAAAATAAAAAGCTATATTAGCCTCCAATTAAAATAAATAAATTTAAATAAAAAAGACTTAAAAAATAAAAAGCTATGAAACACCTATACAGCATATTAAAAAGAAGAGATATTATTTTTCTGATAAAAATCCATTTGGCCAAAGCTATGATTTTTCCAATAGTCATGTATGGATATGAGAGCTGGACTATAAAGAAGGCTGAGTGCCAAAGAGCTGATGCTTTTGAACTGTGGTAGTGGAGAAGACTCTTAAGAATCCCTTGGACTGCAAGGAGATCAAATCAGTCAACGCTAAAGGAAATCAACCCTGAATATTCATTGGAAAGATTGATGCTGAAGCTGAAACTCCAGTCCTTTGGCCACCTGATGCAAAGAGCCAATTCACTGGAAAACACCCTGATGCTGGGAAATATTGAAAGCAAAAGGAGAAGGGAACAGCAGAGGATGACATGACTAGATAGCATCACTGACTTAATGGACATGAATTTGAGCAAACTCTGGGAGATAGCAAAGGACAGTGGAGCCTAATGTGCTGCAGTCTCAGGGTCTCAAAGAGTCAGATAGGACTTAGCCACTAACAACAATATGCTAGTGCATTTTCTGCTAGCTAAACTCTGATGCAAAACCACTAGAGGGAGATCAAACATCATTTCCTTTTCTTTGCTTGTTCTGGTTGCTAACATTATTTATATAACTTTAATGTTGTATAAGTGTTTCGCTATGAATTAATTTATTGGTGTTCCTGAAGATTTTCCTTCCAAGCTACTAGAAATGTTTGAACAAAGCTGAATCCAATAAAATTAGTCACAAGAAGTTTAAATACTTTCCAAACCCCCATTTTGTTTAGTCTTAAAGTATTTGATTAAACAGTTGCAATCATCTTAAAATCTGCATCAGGTCAAATGTGACCTATGAATTGTTTATTCCACCAGAAGTGGATTTTTCATTAACTCTAGGTTTATGCATTACATAAATTAACCACAAGTTTGAAAATAAAATATGTTAACATGAAAACAATGAGGCTTAGGAACATTTCCTAGCATTTCAAAAATTATGTGCTAACATGAAGATTTTTGTTGTTATTGTTTAGTCGCTAAGTCATGTTCAAGTCTTTTGCAACCCCATGGACTGTGGCCTACCACGCTCCTCTGTTCATGGAATTATCCAGGCAAGAATATTGGAGGGGGTTGGCATTTCCTTCTCCAGGGGAATCTTCCTGAGCCAAGACTTGAACCCACATCTCCAGCTTGATAGGTGTACTCATTACCACTGAGCCACCTAGAAAGCCCAATGTAAGTATAATAAACTATAATAAACAGTCTGTTTTAAGGAAATCTATTGGTCAGTGCACAAATCAATTTTTGTTTTAATCTAATTTTGACTGAATTTCATCTTGAGAAACTTTAATTATATATTAACATTCACATATTGAGGGCTTCTCACATGCTGTTGCTGCTGCTGCTAAGTCGCTTCAATCGTGTCCGACTCTGTGTGACCCCACAGACAGCAGCCCATGAGGCTCCCCCATCCCTGGGATTCTCCAGGCAAGAATACTGGAGTGGGTTGCCATTTCCTTCTCCAGTGCATGAAAGTGAATAGTGAAAGTGAAGTCGCTCAGTCGTGCCCAACTCTTAGCAACCCCATGGACTGCCGCCTACCAGGCTCCTCCATCCATGGGATTTTCCAGGCAAGAGTACCGGAGTGGGGTGCCATTGCCTTCTCCATGACTCAGTGGTAAAGAATTAGCCTGCCAATGCAGGAGACCCAGGAGACATGGACTCAATCCCTATGTTGGGAAGATCCCCTGGAGAAGGAAATGGCAAACCATTCCAATATTCTTGCCTGGAAAAACCCATAGAGAGGGGAGGCTGGCAGGCAAGGTCCATGGGGTTGCAAAGCATCAGACATGACTTAGTGACTGAGCACACATCAATCACATATAGATAAATTATGCTTTTATTTACAAAGAAGCAGTTGTAGTAGTTTTGAATCTCAAAGGTCTAAAGTTATTAAAAAGAAATTTAGGAAAATATAGATTAAATTATCTATTGACATTTCTGAAATGAGCAACTATACAATAAAAAAGCCTTTTATTTACAGAAATAGAATGAATATTTAAATCAAGGACAACAGAAAGAGAAGTGTTTAAAAAAATAAAAGTACTGATCAGTCAATTCTCCCAGTCTTTGAATCATGGAAACAGGCTGTTATAAATAAGCAAGCCAATGCTATCCTCTGATTTTCCAGACAGAATATCCTTCTGGAGTCAAACCACTGGGCTTTGAAATCAAGCTCTGCCATTTGCTAATTGTGTGACCTGGAAGAACTAGTTAACTTCTTTAAACCACAGTTGGGAGAATAAAGAGTTTCTCTCTCATGGGACTGTTCAGTGGATTAGCTGAGACATGCTGTATGACACATTAAGCACCATGCCTGCCACAGAGCTCTGACTCAATAAATGTAGAATTACTATTATGTGAGAAGCTCTGCATCTTGACGAACAAGTTGGACAAAATGCATCATTTTCTCAGTGTTCCTACCGTTGTCTCACAGACTGATTAATTACTGTTATAGATCATCCCTCCTCTCCTATATACCATATAGATCAGGGGTCCCCACCTCCAGGATCTATGCCTGATGATCTGAGATGGAGCGAATGTAATAGTAATAGAAATAAAGTGCACAATAAAGGTAACACGTTTGAAAAATCGCAAAACCATCCTCTACTGCCTGGTCCATGGAAGAACTGTTTCCCACAAAACAGGTCCCTGGTGCCAAAAAAGGTTGGGGACCGCTGATATAGATCATTTCTTTCTCCCTTAGCTTTCAAATTCTCCCTTTCATGTTCTTCAAAATACACCATTTCAAGGACTTTGGACAACTGAATTCAACAAAATTTTTGAAATCATAAAATAGAATTGTAATGATTATAAACCTACACTTAAGTTCTGGCTCTATGCTGCAGTCAATGAGAGATTAAAATAAAATATAAAACCATGGTCTCTATCCTGGAAGATGAGAATGAACTAGAATAGCTGATGGGGGGAGACAGGACAAGAGGAGAGGGGACAAGTGGGGAGGAAATTAAATTTCTGGTTTTTAAGCCAACTAGTTTGTAATATACTTACAGCAGCCATAGGAAATTGATATGGAAGGGCTTCCTTTCAAATCACCATAGTCACCAAGAAAGAATATATACATGATTACAGCAGAAAACTGAATGATGTAGGTAAGAAGTGTGTATACCCTTTGTAGCAGAGAAGACCAAATCTGATCCCGTATTGGATGGAATCCTTTAGCTCTAATCTCTGTGCTCTATTGCCTGTCGTTAGTCATGCTGGTTCTACACCTTTGTAAAAGAATGTTGCCTATAGCTTGAAAAATACAGCCCTATCTCAAGGCTCTGCCTCCCAGTTTGACCTTTGAAGTATAACACTTCATTCTTACAGAGATAAAAAGCTGCAGAAGAGAGAATAACATTTTTCTCTGTTAACAGGAATATTGTCATGACCAGGCCTATGCAGACAGCTGCTCTTGCTAAGTATTACCATATCTCCTCCAGGGTTTGACCAGCACCAAAAAGTTGCAACAACTAGTCACAGCCTCTCCCCTTTCAGTATAAAAGATTTCTAACCCTGATAAGGTGGTTCTTCTGGATCCTAACCCCACCATCTCCTCTGCTGGGTTTTGGAATAGTCACTCATCCTTTTTCTAGCGACTTGGCTCAATTTACTGGCCTGTTTTGTGGTAAGCAATACAAACTTGGACTCAGTGACATGAGGGATGATAATCTTTGCAACTGAAAGATGATCTAACTGAAGCGTCAGTGACAGTTGAGTTTTCCAAGGTGCTCCTAGATTTTCTTTGGTTATATTTTTATGTTTGCTGTTGGTTACACACAACAGGTGAAATTGTGATTTAACTTTCACAGTTTAAGGTATTGATTTCTTCAACTGTATTTTTTCCTCTCAGTTCTATCACATTTCTAACAGATATGTTTGTCCTGTGCCCTCCTCTCACAAGTGTAGAAATGGTGGTAAATGTGTTTCATAATGAACCTACGACGTTATGCTTTTCAGTCCTGTATGCTGAAAACACAGACAACTACTCTGAGTTCTCATTAACTTCAAGAAAAAATAGAAATTGATGTTTACATGAATCTAATAATTATAAATTAGTATGCGCCAGGCATTCTGTTAGATATGTTCATGTATTAGGTGATTTACTCTTCACCATACTTGGGAGAGATGGGAATGGCTGCCCACTCTAGTACTCTTGCCTGGAGAATTCCACAGACAGAGGAGCCTGGCGGGTTACAGTCCATGGATTGCAAAGAATCAGACAAGACTGAGAAACTTTCACTTTTCACTTCCTTGAACCCAACCTTAGGAATTTGGCTCAGCCTTAAGGTATTACTAATAATACTTGAGTTTAGCATTATACTGCCCAGTGTAGCAATAAATCAAACTATGGCTAGGTAAGCCTTCGACAAGATGTTTTTCGATGGACCAAAAGACTACCCAGAGTTATTCTTTTCATAAATGGCTACAGAATTCTACTAGGATCACAAAATGTGATGTCTTTGTATGTTGTGGGTCCTATAGTTAACATAAAATTATTGTTTTATGAAAGAAGAAACAGGGCAGAATTTATTCAATGATTTACTGAAGATTTACATAGTTAATTAGTAATTCAACTTGGATTAGATTTACTGGAATTCAAAAGGAACAGGATCACTGATGTTGAACATCTTGGCAAACACTTCTTAAAAGTCAAGTCTGAATTACTCCAGAAGAATCTTGCTTTTATAAAGAAATTTTCACTAAAAATTTTTATAAAATACTTGAGTTATAATAGAAAAGCTTCTATAACAAGAGACCCCAAATGTAACCACTAGAAAGAAAAATGTTATCAAGTTATTATTAAGAAGTTATTAACATAATTTTGTTCCTTCAAACATTTAAAAATGAATTCTTAATTCCAACATTTTGTCAAATGGTCAACAAACTAGGTCTGTTACACTGCCAGAAGAAGCAAAAAGTTCATCTTTGACCTAACCTCTGCCTGCTTCCTAGTTATTAATTGTTATTCTCTAATTAATGAAGTAAATAAAGAAATTGAAACTGTCACAATTTTTAAAAATATGCATGCAGTCAAATATTTTTTTCTGTTTAGTGTACAGTTCTTTGCTTTTTAACACACATAAAGATTCATGGAAAAGGCAAGAGACTTCCAGAAAAACATCTATTTCTGCTTTATTGACTATGCCAAAGCCTCTGACTGTGTGGATCACAATAAACTGTGGAAAATTCTGAGAGAGATGGGAATCCCAGATCACCTGACCTGCCTCTAGAGAAACCTACATGCAGGTCAGGAAGCAACACTTAGAACTGGACATGGAACAACAGACTGGTTCCAAATAGGAAAAGGAGTACGTCAAGGCTGTATATTGTCACCCTGCTTATTTAACTTCTATGCAGAGTACATTATGAGAAACGCTGGGCTGAAAGAAGCACAAGCTGGAATCAAGATTGCCGGGAGAAATATCAATCACCTCAGACATGCAGATGACACCACCCTTATGGCAGAAAGTGAAGAGGAACTAAAAAGCCTCTTGATGAAAGTGAAAGAGGAGAGTGAAAAAGTTGGCTTAAGCTCAACATTCAAAAAATGAAGATCATGGTGTCTGGTCCCATCACTTCATGGGAAATAGATGGGGAAACAGGGGAAACAGTGTCAGACTTTATTTTCTGGGGCTCCAAATCACGGCAGATGGTGTCTATAGCCATGAAATTAATAGACGCTTACTCCTTGGAAGGAAAATTATGACCAACCTAGATAGCATATTCAAAAGCAGAGACATTACTTTGCCAACAAAGGTCCATCTAGTCAAGGCTATGGTTTTTCCAGTGGTCATGTATGGATGTGAGAGTTGGACTGTGAAGAAAGCTGAGCACTGAAGAATTGATGCTTTTGAACTGTGGTGTTGGAGAAGACTCTTGAGGGTCCCTTGGACTGCAAGGAAATCCAACCAGTCCATCCTAAAGGAGATCAGTCCTGGGTGTTCACTGGAAGGACTGATGCTGAAGCTGAAACTCCAATACTTTGGCCACCTCATGTGAAGAGTTGACTCATTGGAAAAGACCCTGATGCTGGGAGGGACTGGGGGCAGGAGGAAAAGGGGATGACAGAGGATGAGATGGCTGGATGGCATCACTGACTCGATGGACGTGAGTCTGAGTGAACTCCGGGAGTTGGTGATGGACAGGGAGGCCTGGCATGCTGTGATTCAGTGGCTTGCAAAGAATCGGACACGACTGAGGGACTGAACTGAACTGAATTGAACTGAAAGATTTCATGTAACCACCATACAGAACAGCTCCATCACCACAAAATACTCCCTTTTGCCACTCCTTTATAGTTATACACTCTTCCCCCACTCACACTTACTACAGAGCAACCACTAATACATTTTATGTTTCTGTAGAATTAGCTCATCTATGTAATATCAGTTCATTTCAGTCGCTCAGTCATGTCTAACTCTTTGTGACCCCATGAATCGCAGCACACCAGGCCTCCCTGTCCATCACCAACTCCTGGAGTTCACCCAGACTCACGTCCATGAATAAGTGATGCCATCCAGCCATCTCATCCTCTGTCGTCCCCTTCTCCTCCTGCCCCCAATCCCTTCCAGCATCAGAGTCTTTTCCAATGAGTCAACTCTTTGCATGAGGTGGCCAAGGTACTGGAGTTTCAGCTTTAGCATCATTCATTCCAAAGAAATCCCAGGGCTGATCTCCTTCAGAATGGACTGGTTGGATCTCCTTGCAGTCCAAGGGACTCTCAAGAGTCTTCTCCAACACCATACTTCAAAAGCATCAATTCTTCAGTGCTCAGCCTTCTTCATAGTCCAACTCTCACATCCATACATGACCACAGGAAAAACCATAGCCTTGACTAGATGGACCTTAGTCGGCAAAGTAATGTTTCTGCTTTTGAATATGCTATCTAGGTTGGTCATAACTTTTCTTCCAAGCAGTAAGCGTCTTTTAATTTCATGGCTGCAATCACCATCTGCAGTGATTTTGGAGCCCAAAAAAATAGTCCGACACTGTTTCCACTGTTTCCCCATCTATTTCCCATGAAGTGATGGGACTAGATGCCGTGCTCTTCGTTTTCTGAATGTTGAGCTTTAAGCCAACTTTTTCACTCTCCTCTTTCACTTTCATCAAGAGGCTTCTTAGTTCCTCTTCACTTTCTGCCATAAGGGTGGTGTCATCTGCATATCTGAGGTGATTGATATTTCTCCCGGCAATCTTGATTCCAGCTTGTGTGTCTTCTAGTTCAGTGTTTCTCAGGATGTACTCTGCATAGAAGTTAAATAATCAGGGTGACAATATACAGCCTTGACGTACTCCTTTTCCTATTTGGAACCAGTCTGTTGTTCCATGTCCAGTTCTAACTGTTGCTTCCTGACCTGCATACAGATTTCTCAAGAGGCAGGTCAGGTGGTCTGGTATTCCCATCTCTCTCAGAATTTTCCACAGTTTATTGTGATCCAGAGTCAAAGGATTTGGCATAGTCAATAAAGCAGAAATAGATGTTTTTCTGGAACTCTCTTGCTTTTTCCATGATCCAGCAGATGTTGGCAATTTGATCTCTGGTTCCTCTGCCTTTTCTAAAACCAGCTTGAACATCAGGAAGTTTACGGTTCACGTATTGCTGAAGCCTTGCTTGGAGAATATAAATGAACTAAATAGAATAAAACATTTTGAAACTGACTTCTTTCACTCAGCATAATGCCTTTGAGTGCGCTCATGTTATTGAGTTGTTAATGTTGAGCTATTCATGTTGTAACAATAGTCATTCTTTTATATTGCTGAATAATATTCCATTTTATTGTTGTATGAGCTGTTTGTTTATATATTTAGTCAAAAACTTCCTTCTAGCATTTAGAAATTATGAATAAAACTGCTAGAAAATTCATGTGTAGGATTTTATATGAACAAAGTTTTTTATTTATTTAGAACAAATACTTAGAAGTGTGATTGCTAGGGTCAAATGGTTAAATTCATATTCGATATTATAAGTGACTGCCTAACTTTTTTCAGAGAGACTAGAGCACTTTACATTTATATCAACAAAATAGGAGACTTTCCAGTTGCTCTGTTTCCATTCCTGTCCTTAGTACTGTCTCTCTGTTAGTTTTCGTTTTAGCCATTCCAAGGAATGTGTAAGATTGTGTAGTGGTATTTCATCATGGTTTGATATTGCATTTGCTCCATGGGCTATTCAGAAATATATTATTTAATTTCCAGGTTCTGGGGATTTTTCCATATAATTAAAAAAACTAATTTCCACTTTAATCTCTTTAAGGCAAAAATATGCTTTGATTTCTTTAATTTTTTCAAGATTGTTAATGTTATCATGTTATAGTAAATACTCCATTTACCCCGAAAAGAATTATTATATCTGCTATTCTTGATGGAGAAGGCAATGGCACCCCCTCCAGGACTTTTGCCTGGAAAATCTCATGGATGGAGAAGCCTGGAAGGCTGCAGTCCATGGGGTCACTGAGGGTTGGGCACGACTGAGCAACTTCACTTTCACTTTTCAGTTTCATGCATTGAAAAAGGAAATGGCACCCACCCTGGTGTTCCTGCCTGGAGAATCCCAGGATGCGGGAGCCTGGTGGGCTGCCATCTATGGGGTCGCACAGAGTCGGACACGACTGAAGTGACTTAGCAGCAGTAGCAGGAGCTATTCTTTAATGGAGCATCTACAAATATCAATTAGTTCCAGCTGATTGCTCTTTAACATTCTTGATGACTGTTTTGTCTACCTGTTCTATGAAATTAACAGAAGCTGAAATCTCCAACCCTAATTTTTAATATATCTATTTTGCTTTCAGTTAATTAATATTTGTTTCATGCATTTTGAAGCACTTCTATTAGTTACATAATCTAATTATCATGTGTTCTTGATGAACTGACCCTTTAAATAATTATGTAATGACACTCAATTTCTTGTAGTTTTCCTTGCTGTAAAGTCTACTTTGTTTGTTGTCAATATAATACTCAAGTTTTCTTGTGATTAGTGTTTGCTGGTTTACCTTTTCCTATCCTTTTACTTTTAAACTAACAAACATTTTATTTAAAGTGGATTTCCTGTAAGATTTTCAGTGGTTTCATTATGATTTTTGCTTTTGTCTTCTAAAATGTCCATTGACTCTTTTTTAATAGCTTCTATTTCTCTCCTGTGATTTTCTATTGTTTCTTTTTCAGTACTTTTCCTTATTTCCTCAGACATGGTTAGTTGCTTTAAAGTCTTCAAATATTTTCAGCATCTAGTTCCTCTCAGAGTTGGTATCAGTTGAGTGACATTTTCCTTATAATTTCTCAAAATATCCTGTGTTTTTTATGTTGAGTAATTTTGACTTTAGTCTCTCCATTCTACCATCCACTTCTAGTGGCTAAACTGGTGGCAAGTGGATAGAGAGAAAAAACAGAAAAGCAATAAAGATTCTTTTCACACTCTTTCAACCACAATCCCTCTAGTCAGAGAGAAGGATTCTCCTCCTTGAGAGGTATAAGTGCTTTCCAGGCCCCTGCTACTGCCCTGCCCCCACAGGCTGTAGTTTTAGGACTGGGGCTCCCCTGAAGGCAAGATTAAGACAGAAGAAGTGTCCCTACACTCTCTATTCTATTTCATGATAGTTTCCCCTTCTCACCCCCAAACTTGAAAGATAATACTTCTCTTTGCTATTTTTTTGGACCATGCTGGTATGCTCTGCTGATATTTGGGCTCCTTCAGCTTCAGGTCAGAAAGTGAAAAAACAAAAATGAACCCAGGAAACCCACCACCAAGTTGTTCATACTTCAAGCATACTCCAAGTAGTACCTTTCTTTTCTACTCTCTCTGGCAGCCATAAATTTTTCTTAGTCGTCAGATAGATGTTCCATGCCTTCAGTCCAGAGCTTTTAGTTGCATTCAGTGGCAGAGACAGGGTGGACTATCCTTACTCTATCTTAATCAGTACTAGAGGCTCTTCAAAATGTTTTAAATCAGAATAAAGCTACATGGTAAGAAAGATGACCATGTATGATATATTAAAATTTATGAATGAATATGAATTTTTTTGTTTTAAGACATTCCATATAGGTTAACACCTTATTATTTAAAACATTAGTGAAGATTATGAACCGTATTGGCTAACAATTGAAGTATCTATAAACAAATCTATGAGATAATACAGAACAAAGTGTGCCTTGATTCAAGTTCATAATTTCAGCTAACACTTATTAACACTAGGGACTCCCCTGGTAGCTCAGACAGTAAAGCGTCTGCCTACAACACAGGAGACTGGGGTTCGATCCCTGGGTGGGGAAGATCCCCTGGAGAAGGAAATGGCAACCCACTCTACTACCCTTCCCTGGAAAATCCCATTAACAGAGGAGCCTGGTAGGCTACAGTCCATGGGGTCACAAAGATTTGCACACAACAAGCGACTTTGTGACTTCACTTTCACTTTATTGTGTACTAAGTGCTTTACCTAAACTTCCACATTCAATCTGCATGATAATTCATGAGTTAGCTACTATTGTCCATATCTTATAAATGTGAAATGAGTGGCTTAGAGGAACTTAATCTATTTTTTCAAGGAAACAAAGGTACAAATTCAGGTTTGTGGTGCAGGAGTAGATAGGCAAACTTTTTCTTCAAGTGCGAGGTAGTAAATATTTTAGGCTGGTCAGGCCATGTAATCTCTATTGTAAATAATCAACTCTGACACTGTTGAGTGTCAGCCAGAAAATATTATCCAGAAACAGTCACTGATTTTATTACCTTCTGAACTTTTAAATAATGCTCTTTAATATCAGTACAAAGTTTCATTGAAAGTTGATGTCTAGTGAGCAGCCAAATTAAATTTCTGCCTTAAGAAACTGAGAAATAGTAAAGACAATGTAAAGAAGAGAAAAAAGTGAATTCAACCTGTTTTCCCCTAGAGAAAACACTTAACCAAATTCTCTTATAAGTTTTCCTAAGTCCTATTATTTTCAGTAGTATTCATATCTAATCCTATCAATTTATAGATTTTGTGTCCCGCAACTCACAAAATATATTAAACTTTGCCATATTACTGTGTCTTCTCCTGTGTTTACCCTTTTACTTGGAAAAACAATGTATTATATTTCATTCAATTTTATATTGCATATTCCTATAAGTTAATGTAAAATTTTCTAGGTAGGTGATGGCACAGCTGTTTAAGAGTGAACAATTATACTGAAAGGTAAAAAGTCTTATAAATCACTTTGATATTTTGAAGGTTCAACCCAGATGTACATCTAAAACAAAAAAGAGTAGATACTTATCTTTTTGTTTTTAAAATTTGAAGAAGTTAATTATTTGATTTAAAATGGAAATTTCCAATGATAAAAATAGTATTAATTTACAGTGTGGCTCAGATATCTGTTTTAATTTCACTTGCTGGTCATTCAGTTTAGTCGCTCAATTATATCTGACTCTTGCAGCCCCATGGATTGCAGCACACCAGGCTTTTCTGTCCATCAGCAACTCCTGGAGCTTGCTCAACTCATGTCCATCATATCAGTGATGCCATCCAACCATCTCATCCTCTGTTGTCCCTTTCTTGCCCCGCCTTCAATCTTTTTCAGCATCAGGGTCTTTTCTAATGAATCAGTTCTTTGCATCAGGTGGCCAAAGTATTGTTGTTTCAGCATCAGTCGTTCCAATGAATATTCAGAAGTGATTTCCTTTAGACTTGACTGGTTTGAACTCCTTGCAGTTCAAGTAATTCTCAAGAGTCTTCTCTAACATCACAGTTCAAAAGCATCAATTCTTCGGCACTTAGCTTTCTTCATAGTCCAACTCTCACATCCATACATGACTACTGGAAAAACCATAGCTTTGACTAGACAGACCTTTGTTGGCAAAGCAACGTCTCTGCTTTTTTAATATGATGTCTAGGTTGATCATAGCTTTTCTTCCAAACAGCGAGTGTCTTTTAATTTCATGGCTGTAGTCACCATCTGCAGTGATTTTGGAGCACCCCTTCCCCCCCAACCCCCACAAAATAAAGCCTGTCTCTGTTTCCATTGTTTCCCCATCTATTTGCCATGAAGTAATCACTGCAGATGGTGATTGCAGCCATGAAGGAAAAGTTATGAGCAACCTAGATAGCATATTCAAAAGCAGAGACATTACTTTGACAACTAAGGTCCGTCTAGTCAAGGCTATGGTTTTTCCTGTGGTCATGTATGGATGTGAGAGTTGGACTGTGAAGAAGGCTGAGCACTGAAGAATTGACGCTTTTGAACTGTGGTGTTGGAGAAGACTCTTGAGAATCCCTTGGACTGCAAAGAGATCAAACCAGTCCATTCTGAAGGAGATCAGCCCTGGGATCTCTTTGGAAGGAATGATGCTAAAGCTGAAACTCCAGTACTTTGGCCACCTCATGCGAAGAGTTGACTCATTGGAAAAGACTCTGATGCTAGGAGGGATTGGGGGCATGAGGAGAAGGGGACGACCGAGGATGAGATGGCTGGATGGCATCACTGACTTGATGGACATGAGTCTGAGTGAACTACAGGAGTTGGTGATGGACAGGGAGGCCTGGCGTGCTGCAGTTCATGGGGTTGCAAAGAGTCGGATACAACTGAGCAAATGAATTGAACTGAACTGATGGGACCAGATACCATGATCTTAGTTTTCTGAATGTTGAGTTTTAAGCCAGCTTTTTCACTCTCCTTTCACTTTCATCAAGGGACTCTTCAGTTCCTCTTCGCTTTCTGCCCTAAGGGTGGTGTCATCTGCATATCTGAGATTATTGATGTTTCTCCCAGAAATCTTGATTCCAGCTTGTTTAGTAAGTTTGCTAAAAATTTTTATTTAAAAACCAAACTTTAATAGCTACTTTATATCTAAATTGGAGAGATTTGGAGAAGAGTCTTCAACTATACTGTTAATATTTTAGTTTCTAAATATTCTAACAAAACTTTGTGATTTGTCTTATTTTCTTTTTTAGTGCTTATGGAAATTAAAAAGAATTTATTGTAGTATACTCGATTTAAAATGTAAAAAAGTACAGGTATGCAGTAAAGTAATTCAGTTATTCACATATATGAATGTTTATTTTTTTAACATTCTCTTCTATTATAGGTTATTATTACAAGATGTTGAGTATATCTCCCATGCGATACAGCAGGTCCTTTAGTAATGTGTGTATTTTAATGCCAAACTCAGATTATCATACTAAGAAAGCCAGAGAAAGACAACTCTGTGGCATCTAAAAAAAAAAAAAAAGGATACAAAAAAACTTATTTACAAAACAGAAACAGACTCATAGATGTAGAAAATGAACAAGATTACCAAGTGGGGGAAGAGGGATAAATTAGAGATAAATTCAGTATATTATTTTTAAGACTATGTATATGTGCTCAGTCATGTCTGATTCTGTGACTGCATGGGCTGTAGCCTGACAGACTCCTTTGTCCATGGAATTTTCCAAGCAAGAATACTGGAGTGGGTGGCCATTTCCTGTTCCAGGCAATCTTCCCGACCCAGGGATTGAACCCACATATCCTGCATTGGCAGGCAGATTCTTTATGACTATGCCAAATCTACCATATTATACATGCAGATATTTAGAATGGGAATGGAATACAGGGATTCAAAGGAAAGAGTCTGACTTCCACAAAGTACCAAGGATAAAGTTAATTTCAGCAGAACTAGGTCCATAAAGTCAATATGACCAAGAAAATATACAATCTATAAATTAGCAATAGTCTTGGCCTTCCCACAAAAAAAGACAAAAAATTCAATTTAAGTAAACTTCCAGAGTGACCTCGAATAAATCAATTCTTTTCTAAAGCTGTGTAAACACTGTGATGCTGCTGCAGTTTTTAGCCAGATTTCACGGAATTCCTGAGCAAAGTGCTCATTTTTCAGTTGGGACACAAGAAGTAATTTTGAAATTTCTTCCTGTTTTGGTCTCTAAGGAAACACTATAAAGTATTTGCTGTAAAGATGCTAAATCTTGTGTAAAGGAAACAAATTTTAAAAATTATTAAAAAAAATGTCTCTTTTCATTTTTGCATTTCTAAGGTTCATCTGTAAGTATTTAAACTTCATTTAAAATTTTTAAATACATTTTCAGTTCAGTTCAGTTCACTCATGTTCAGCTCCTTGCGACCCCATGAATTGCAGCACGCCAGGCCTCCCTGTCCATCACCAACTCCCGGAGTTCACTCAAACTCATGTCCACTGAGTCGGTGATGCCACCCAGCCATCTCATCCTCTGTCGTCCCCTTCTCCTCCTGCCCCCAATCCCTCCTAGTATCAGAGTCTTTTCCAATGAGTCAACTCTTCGCATGAGGTAGCCAAAGTATTGGAATTTCAGCTTTAGCAACAGTCCTTCCAAAGAACACCCAGGACGGATCTCCTTCAGAATGGACTGGTTGGATCTTCTTGCAGTCCAAGGGAC
The DNA here is from genome assembly GCF_042477335.2 of Ovis canadensis. Lineage (NCBI taxonomy): Eukaryota > Metazoa > Chordata > Mammalia > Artiodactyla > Bovidae > Ovis > Ovis canadensis. Next base: position 65,030,613 of record NC_091253.1, read on the forward strand.
TCTCAGGAGTCTTCTCCAACACCACAGTTCAAAAGCATCAATTCTTCGGCGCTCAGCTTTCTTCACAGTCCAACTCTCACATCCATACGTGACCACTGGAAAAACCATAGCCTTGACTAGACGGACCTTTGTTGGCAAAGTAATGTCTCTGCTTTTGAATATACTATCTAGGTTGGTCATAACTTTTCTTCCAAAGAGTAAGTGTCTTTTAATTTCATGGCTGCAATCACCATCTGCAGTGATTTTGGAGCCCCAAAAAATAAAGTCTGATACTGTTTCCACTGTTTCCCCATCTATTTCCCATGAAGTGATAGGACTAGATGCCATGATCTTAGTTTTCTGAATATTGAGCTTTAAGCCAACTTTTTCGCTCTCCTCTTTCACTTTTAAATGTCTTAGCTACATTGTTACTACTAGAGTATTTTTGGAACTGTCTGTTTTAATGTGGGTTAAGGTTGAATCTTGTGTTATAAAAAAGTGATGAAATTTATCCACCAATCTTGTGATAATTAACTCAGTAAGACCTCATTATCTTTATTCTATAATCTCCCAAATACACATGGTTTGAGTTGTTAGTTAATAAGCACCAACACTTTTACTATTTCATATCTTGCCACAGAAACATCTGCAAAAAGTTCAGTGACTTTAACAATTCATTTCTAAACAGCAATACAAACTGAAGTGTTACTTTGACAAATACATCTTGTATATTATAGAAAATGTCATATTTAGTTTTATTTTTCATTTTGTAAAACTTTCTCATCATTATAAATTACCAAATGTATATTTTTGTTTCCAATTAACATCTTTGCCAATTTCCCTTTTCTTTCATTAGAATTTTTATTCTTCTAATCCTCCAAACTAGTCATCTTTATTTTCTGATTTGACTTTTATTCTCATGTCCTACCATAAATTGCTTTTATAATTCAATTTTAGGAGAAAGTTTCCTGAAGGATCAAAATATATCTTAGTATCTGATAAGGAGATTATGTGATTCAGTTTATTTCTTCTCAGTTGGCATTAACCTTTAGTATCAGAAAGCCACGGAGTTTACAGTGCCATACATACTGTATGTCACATTTTATCTTTTAATATTAAATAGCATGTTAGAAAATACGTTGCTATAGACTGAACTGTGTCTCTCTCTCATCCCCAAATTCACATGTTGAAGCCCAAACCCCACACTGTAACTATATTTTGGATGTAGGAGGTAATTAAGGTTAAATGAAGTCCTAAGAGTGGGGCCCTACCCCAATATTATTGGTGGCCTTTTAAGAAGAGGAATAGAGCGGTCTTTTTCTTTCTGCCATGTAAGAACACAGCAAGAAGCTGGCATCTGTCAGCCATGAAAAATGTCTTCATCTGAATTCTGCAGCTATCCTGATCTCAAACTCCAGCCTCCAGAACTGTGAGAAAATTATGGTATTTGGCTAAAACAGCCTGAAATGACTAATATAATACTTATACTATCAAGTTCCACCAAGCTTTATTATAGCTCTACAATGAAGTTATTGGACATTAGCCCAGCTAATAATAAAGTGATACTTTGTTTTATATTTTGCTACTATCTTTCATGTATAATCTACTTAAGTTAGCCCAGTGGTGGCTGGAGTAGTGGACAAGGGAAGATTCATAAAGATATCATTCCTGTAGAAAGATAATATCAAATGTCATAAAACCACATCCTTGAATTTACCAACTCTGTTACCAGCAATATGCGGAACCATTATCATATTATGCTTAGGTCATTTCATTGTCCTTCTAAGAGATCACCTTGCTCATTGTCTTTACCGGATATAGTCATCTTAATTACATTTAAAAAATGTTTAATCCTGTTCAAAAATCATCAAGGCTGAAGACTCTTCACTGTCTATGAAATAAATTTTAATCTGAGACCCTAGCACTCATGATCCTCTGTAATCTGGGCCCAATTTAAGTTCCCTACATATAATATTAATAAATGCTCAGCAAATACTTGTCTAATTAATTTTCCATTCTCAACAGGTTCTCACTCTCCCCTGAACTTACATTGTCATTCCTGCTTTTATGACCTTGGCTCATCCTGTAATCAACTGCCTACCTAAAATACTTGTCATGATCCTACCCATCTTAAAAGAACAATTACAAAATCCCCTTACTACAATCCATTTTCCAATTCCAAACCATAGGAATATTCTCTTCCTATAACTCCTCTGCCTTTTTGACCGAAATTTTTAATTTTAGCATTGTACATATTCTGTATGTAAGCATATATTCCTAGCATTTTAAAAAATATCTTATTGCCCCATCTAGATTGTAAACTTCTGTAGGAATTTCATTCTTAGAACCTCAGTTCAGTTCAGTTCAGCTGCTCAGATGTGTCTGACTCTTGGCAACCCCATGGACCACAGCATGCCAGGCCTCCCTGTCCATCACCAACTCCCGGAGTTTACTCAAACTCATGCTCATTGAGTTGGTGATGCCATCCAACCATCTTATCCTCTATCATCCCCTTCTCCTCCTGCCCTCAATCTTTCCCAGCATCAGGGTCTTTTCAAATGAGTCAGTTCTTTGCATCAGGTGGCCAAAGTATTGGAGTTTCAGCTTTAGTATCAGTCCTTCCAATGAATATTCAGAAGTGATTTCCTTTAGGATGGACTGATTGGATCTCTTTGCAGTCCAAGGGACTCTCAAGAGTCTTCTCCAACACCACAGTTCAAAAACATCAATTCTTTGGTGCTCAGCTTTCTTTATAGTCCAACTCTCACATCCATACATGACTACTGGAAAACCATAGCTTTGACTAGACAGAACTTTGTTGGAAAAGTAATGTCTCCACTTTTTAATATGCTATCTAGGTTGGTCATAACTTTTCTTCCAAGGAGCAAGCCTTTTTTAATTTCATGGCAATAGTCACCATCTGCAGTGATTTTGGAGCCCAAGAAAATAGTCTGTCACTGTTTCCACTGTTTCCCCATATATTTGCCGTGAAGTGATGGGACTAGATGCCATGATTTTAGTTTTCTGAATGTTGAGTTTTAAGTCAGCTTTTTCACTCTCTTCTTTCACTTTCATCAAGAGGCTTTTTAGTTCTTCTTCACTTTCTGATATAAGGGTAGTGTCATCTGCATATCTGAGGTTATTAATATTTCTCCCAGCAATCTTGATTCCAGCTTGTGCTTCCTCCAGCCCAGCGTTTCTCATGATGTACTCTGCATATAAGTTAAACAAGCAGGGTGACAATATACAGCCTTGACATACTCCTTTCCCTATTTGGAACCAGTATGTTGTTCAATGTCCAGTTCTAACTGTTGCTTTCTGACATGCATATAGGTTTCTCAAGAGTTAGGTCAGGTGCTCTGGTATTCCCATCTCTTTCAGAATTTTCCAGAGTTCGTTGTGATCCACACAGTCAAAGGCTTTGGCATAGTCAATATAGCAGAAATAGATGTTTTTCTGGAACTCTCTGGCTTTTTCCATGATCCAGCAGATGTTGACAATTTGATCTCTGGTTTCTCTGCCTTTTCTAAATCCAGCTTGAGCATCTGGAAGTTCATGGTTCACACACTGTTGAAGCCTGGCTTGGAGAATTTTGAGCATTACTTTACTGGCATGTGAGATGAGAGGCATTGTGCAGTAGTTTGAGCATTCTTTGGCATCGCCTTTCTTTGGGATTGGAATGAAAACTGACCTTTTCCAGTCCTGTGGCCATTGATAAGTTTTCCAAAGTTGCTGGCATATTGAGTACAGCACTTTCACAGCATCATCTTAGTACCTAGAATTCTTCATTAATCTTTCCCTGGAAACTCAGCCTGAAATAATCTGTCTACTTTGACTATTTAGTTCTTATTTTCTATAGAGTTCATTTATCCCTTGATTATATCCAATATGTTATTTGCTATTTGTCATATATTATCGTTATTATTATAGCCTTCATAGGTTTTTGCTCAGTGAAACAGAATTTAAGTTCCGTGAAGTCACAGGCTTTTATTCTTACAATGTCTAGAACTGCAGTATGAAAAATTTGTATATAAAGAGATACAAAGGGCAAAGGACCAGAAGTCAGAAGACCTGGGTTCTAGTCCATGGTTTAGTTAGCCAACCATCCATGTTGGGCAGTCTTTTAATAAACCTTTCTGGGTTTTTTTAGAGTAAGGTTGTTGTGGGAGATTGTTAAGATATTTTATAGATTTATTTTCTGACATTTGGGCCATAGTTTGCATCTCTCTGTGTGTCCAAACTGAGACACAAAAAGAAGTATCTACCTCTGAAAAGAGGATAGGAACAAAGGAGAACAGTGACATTTGGAAGCTGTCAGTGGGATATCTGAATTGAGTCAGGGTTATATAAAGGTTTGAATTCTTCCAGAGAATATTTTTGGTTTTACTTTGCTGCTTTCCAGGTGTTGGTTCCTCAACTACCTGGGCAAACCTAATATATTAATTAGGGTTCTCCAGAGAACAGAACCAATAGTATTATATCTATATCTACAGAAACGGAGAAAGAGATTGATTTATTTGATTGATCGATTGATTAATTGACTGATTTTAAGTAACTGGCTCCTGTGATTGTATAAGCTTGGCAAGTTTAAAATCTGTAGGTCTTATTAGGCTGGAGGCCCAGGGTAGAATTGCAGTTTGGGTCCAAATGCACTCTGCTGCCAGATTCCTCCTAAGGGGAGGTAAACTTTCAACTGATGGTATTGAAGCCCACCCACATTATGGAGCTGTTGTTGCTAAGTCCTGTCCAACTCTTCGCAACCCCATGAACTGCAGCACTCCAGGCTACCCTGTCCTTCTCTGTCTCCCAGAGTCTGCTCAAATTCACGTTCTTTGAGTCAGAGGGCAATTATGGAGGGCAATTTGCTTTACTAAAAAAATCACCAATTTAAATGTGAATTTCATCCAGAAAACACCTTCGTAGTATATCTATAATAACATTTGACCTCGCCAAATTGACACGTTAAACTAACCATCGCACATGGATTCTGTCATTGGAGAAAATAAAGAATAATTCAGATGACTTCCACTTACTTCATTCCATGGACAGTTTATCAGTCCTCTCTTTCGTGATCTGAGAGAGAACATAAATCTAGTGCCTTCCCTTTTGTCATTCTCATCAGACTTAGTGTCCTTACTTAGAAAAAGCAGTTATGCTACAGTCATGTATCTCAAGTTAGAGAATCTATTTACATATTCTAATCCTGCCACTTCCCAGGTGGCTCAGTGGTAAAGAATCTGCCTGCAATGCAGGAGATGCAGGTTCAGTCCATGGGTCAAGGAGATCCCCTGGAGAAGGAAATAGCAACCTACTCCAGTATTCTTGCCTGGAAAATCCTGTGGATAGAGGAGCCTGGTAGGCTGCAGTCCATGGGATCTCAAACAGTTGGACATGACAACGACGAAATAGCAACAAACACCACGACCTGCCACTTACTCACTATAAATTTTTAAAAGTCACTTACTCTAATTGACTCTCCATTTCTTTGAAATGAAAATCAAAAGGATAGGGCACGTTATGAGGATCACATGAAACTATACGGGAAATGGTTTTCATATTATAAATGGTATTCATATTATATATTAAATGGTCTTCATATTAACTATAACCATTGTGTATTAAATAAATACTCTCTGTCTACCTAAAAGAGCTATTTTGAAAACTATATCATTCATTCACATCTATTTACTCATTTAGCAAATATTTATTAAATATTTTAAAATAAATATTTATTAAATATAAAAAACCGTCTATTGAAATATTAAACCAAGATTCTCTAAAACAACAATGTCCTACAAAAATGTAGAGAATTATCAAAACCACTGAACGAATAGCTGGTATTCTGTATAGTTATTATCAACTCAGGTACTACTGGACATGGGCTGAAATAACTTTTAATAACGGCACTTGTTCATTAAATTGGCACTACTGTCTATCTATAAAGGAGTCTTTGGTCAGGTTCCCTATAAGCAAGGACTAACAGGGAGAGTCTTGCAGCAGTGATTTGTTAGGAGACTCTTCTTGAGTGAAGGAAGCAGGTAGGGCAATAGGGTAGAAGAAAGGTAAGCAGGGATACAGTCTTACCTGAAGACTGGCTTCAGCCCACCTTGAGTCAAAGGTTAACTTGTGGTACCCCAGAGTCAGTCACTCACTGGCTGTGGGCTGCCTCCCTGATGGTAAGACCATAACCTCTCAGGGGAAAGAAAGTAGCCATGGGTTATCAGCCAACATAATTAACAAGTGGGGCTGGGTATACCTTCCAGTACAAAGGGAATCTGAGAACAGGGCAACAATAACCTTTAGTACAAAGGGCCAGTGATGTTCATAAAAAGAACAGAAGCAGTGCAAAGGTGTTCAGGGCTTTCTGACTCCTCAAGTCAGACTTACTAACAACCATATAGTCTTTTACAGAATTCAAACGCTCTGAAAACTGCTTCTCCTTAATATATACAAATTAAATTCCTATGAATACTAATATCTTGTTATATGGAATTTCTCTTCCTTATATAAGATTTATTATGTTTTGGAAACAGAACCAGAAGAGATTCTTATTTCTGTTTTGTTGATTATCTGTCAGCTGCTAAGAAACATAAATGTGACTAGGCTTAAGCAATTCTGTTTCTTGGCAATAGCAAGCAAACAATTGTTGGATTTATATGATAAAATTAGGTCAACAATATAGTCTACCTATACTTTTGAAATACATTCTAAGGAAAAAGTAAGTAAAGAGAATAATGTACTTTCACAGTAAAACTGTAAAAAGCAACTTTTCTAGAAAGATAGGTTTGCACATGTAGGCATTTCGTAGAAATAGTTAAAGGCAGATAATTCTAATAACGTGTATCCACAATGAAAATTAGAGCTTTAGTTTTTTACTTTTACCTGTTAATTCTTAAGGCAAAGCCAAGTGATCAATTATATTAATAATTAGCATATTTTTATAGGGTGAATTCATAAATAGTTGTTTCCATTAAAAGGTAGCTGCGGAAACTGGAGGATCTAATAATTGTTTTAAGAAACAGAGCCATAAAGCTTTTAAAATCATAAAGGAGTGCCAAGGTATTCATTTAGGTGATTTAAAAATTTTCCTTCTTTGTTCTTAGTATAAATACCCTGACATCATCATCATTATATAATATTTATTTGTAATACTTTACAACACTTAAAGGAAACTGTTTTAAAGGTTGTGAGAAGCTGCTATGATTAACAATAAAGCAAGGGGGAAAGGACTCAATATTTTTCTTTTTCTTCTGTTTTTTTTCCTCCAGGTCGGAAAAGGAGCATCTAAAAATACTTTGCTTTCCTGGCAACAAAGGGCAAAACTGGATAAAGCTGAAATTTACAAAGTCTCAAAATGTTCTGGGTATTGGTTCCTATTTGAATTTTTAGAGTTACCTCATAACTTAAAAGACACTAGAAAAAAATGTTGTTGTCCTCTCTACTCTGAATTCAAATTGTCTCCATTTTCTTAGGATTAGGTTTGGCTACACTCAGAAAAACATGTAAACAAATACCCTCATAATCTAGAGGTGAAGAGAACTTTCATAAAACCTCAAGTGCACATTTCCTAAATAAAATATATTGATGGACTTGACAAAATTAAAGTTGAGGATTTCTATTCAATTATAGACATCATAGACAAAGATATCCAATATTTGACAGCCTAGAAAAATATTTTTGAACTAATCAAAATCAGCAAGAGCTTAAAATCTAAAATATACAAAGAAACTTACAAATCCATATCAAAAAGATGAGAATCACAACATAAAACAGGGATGCATGTGTGCATGCTCAGTGAATAAGTCATGTCCAACTCTTTGTGAGCCCATGTACTGTAACCCGCCAGGCTCCTCTGTCTATGGGATTTCCCAGGCAAGAATCCTGGAGTGGGTTGCCATTTCCCATTCCAGAGGATCTTCCTGACCAGGATTTGAACACTTGTCTCTGCATTGCCATGTGGATTCTTTATCACTGAGCTACCAGGGAAACCCCATAAAACAGTGATTAAATTAGACAATTCCTTGAAAGTCAAATATGAATTACAAATATATGAAGAGATTCCTAACTGTTGATTCTCAGTAGACTGGCAAAAATTAGACCTAAGCCAGTATTAAATAGATACAGGAAGATGGGTATTCTTTAAACAGTGCTGGTGGCAGGATACACTGGTACAGACATTGCAGAGAACAATCTGGGCATACTTACTGGAAATGAAGGTGATCCAGCAATCCATTATTCCAGGGATGCATCCCAGAGGAACTTGAGCCCAGGTTCATAAGGGGACAGTCACAAAGATGTTCATTGTCGCTGCAAGTTAGAGGAAGCTGGGTGCCTATCACTGCAGGAAGGAGTAAATAAAATGTAGTATATGTATTCGGTAAAATACATTTCAGCACTTGGAAACAATAAACTAGTGTTTTATACAGTAGCATAGGTGAATCTCTAAATGAATGTTTATTTAGAACCAATTACTTTTATAAGCTGGACCTCAACTTAATAGTCTATTGAATTGTCCTCTATTGCTCTGTATTATGTCTTGCTCAGGCTTCCTCTACTAGATGTTATCTTCCTGGAAACCAAAGAGACTTCTTCGGAGCTCCCTGTTGTGCCTAGAACAGTGTTACATATGTAGGAGTATCTCAATAAGTATTTGAATTAATAGATTTTAATTTCAGATTTAGAATGGTGGTGGCCGGAGATGCAGAGCTGGGATCATAATTGAAGGTTTAAAAAAATTCATCGTTTTGCAGCTAGGAATTAGTTTTGAAAGTGGAGGAGAGCAGAGAATCCTGAAAGAAATGGAGTTCTTTATGGAACTAGAGGAGAAAGAAGTAAAACAATCACTTTCACACTGTGAATATAGTAACCCTCCAATCAATGAAGGCAATTAAGTCTGCCTTAGGATCTTCTTTTCTCCTTTTCTTAATGTTTTCTTGTTCAGTACTATAACTATGTCCCTGAACACATAAAACTTTTCGTTTTACTTCAGTCTAAAAATAAAACTAATAAGAGCTAACTCAGAATATGGTTCTTTAACCTAGAATACTGTTCAGTCATTTCTTCCCTTTAAGAAAAAATACATCCCTTTTGTTTTTGATGAAAATTATCATTTTCGTTATGGTTGCTAAATGTATAAATAATTTTTTATGAGGGTATAGATAGTGGGTATATAAATTGAGATTCAGAATCTCATTCAGCTGTATTCTGAAAAGGATTTGAATGAGGGCCAAGGGATATCTCTGAGAGGGAAATTGATCTTTGTGTAAGATCCATCAGGAAATTGGAGCTTTGAAACAAGAAGATATATGTAGCTTGCTCAGCTCTTTGGAAGGTGCAAATGAGATGTGGATGGACTCCAGGGAATGGTGGTTGAAGGGAAAGTAATGTGAAGGGGAAAGAATCAGGGATATGATGTAATCAGACAAGGGTGCAGTATCTATTTCAGCTACTTAGTAATTTTGTAAACTGGATAGAGTCAGTAAACATCTCTGAACCTTTGTTTTCTTTTTTTTTTATGACAGGGATATGGTAAGACCTTTAATTCACACTCCTCTATGAATGTTATCATTAGCTAAAAAGACCACTGGCAAGATAAAAAAAATATGAATGATAAAAGCTTTGAAACATAAAGGAGAAACTGAGCATTGTTCATTTTAATGGCTGGGTTGAAATGAAATGGGCCTGAAACATAGTAGGTACTCAACAAATATTTGTTAAATGAATATGTCACAGAAAAATGGAGTAGATCACGAAAAAGAAAAGCCAGAAGAGTACATTAAGACCAAAGACATTTTTGGGCCAGGCACGTAGGAGGCAGAGGAAGGAAAGGCAGATAAGAAATTGTCTTTTTCACCCAGGGGTCAGGACCAGGGAAAGCTGAAGAAGCCAGGGTAGATAACAGTGTTGAGAGAACATTACTCCTAAAGATTGGCAGGCACGTTTTAGAGAGTTAAGATTCACAGTAGCTATGCCTACACAAATACACTTTGAATAACCAATCTGAATTATCTGAATTTACATTTAAGGTAATTAGAAAGCAAGATGAGGAAGAAGTGAGGAGTCATATGAAATCATCCATTATAGGTGGAATCAGACAGACTAGAGTTTAAATCCAAGTTAATGTAGCTCAGCTGGTAAAGAATCTGCCTGCAATACAGGAGAACCTGGTTCGATTTCTGGGTTGGGAGGATCTGGTGGAGAAAGCAATGGCTACCCATTCTAGTATTCTGGTCTGGAGAATTCCATGGAGTCACAAAGAGTTGGACATGACTGAGCAGTTTTCACTTTCATCGTTCACTAAGAGTATAAATATTAGCAAAAATTTAATCTCTGAGACTTCTAGAAATTCAAAATTTAATTCTAAAAGATGAAAATTATATCTACTTTGTACAGTTGTTTTGAAGATTTGATAAGCGCCTATATGAAAAGGACCTAAAATATGCCTGACATAATTTTTCAAAATCATTACTTTTATCATTATTATTGTTTTTACTGTAGCAGTTGTTGTTACTGTATTGTTGTTACTGTAGCAGTTATACCCAATAGGGTGTGTATCAGCCAATTCCATTTGTGACTTGACTTCAGTTCAAGATTTGTGATTTGTAAAGTAAGTTAGTAAGTTTTTTCTCTATTTTGGGTTTTTTTCCAATGGCGGTTTTTCCTTTTTAGTGCTCGTTTAAAGTACTCCCATCCCCCACCCCTCCCTGATTCTAACTTTAGTCTTAGCAGCACCAAAGGACCTTTCCCCACTCATTTCCAAGGTGACTAAGTGGCAGGCAAGGCTGTGGGCTGGCCAGTTAGGCCTAGGATCTCAAATCTCAAAGGAATAAAAAAAACCAGAGCAGAACTATGGGGAGAGGAGGAGTTGAGACAGGCATGTCTCAAGAGTCCATATCAGAGATAGACTGCACCACATTCAAACATACTAAAATCACCTTCCCAGTAAGAGATGGTGTAGTCCTCAGGTATTTGCTCTTGTCTGTGTGCTAAGTTGCCTCAGCTGTGTCCAACTCTTTGCCACCTGTATTGCTGATCCTGTTCCTGACACTGGTTGTCTCTCTCTTCACACTGTTTGCACTGTTTGCTAAACCCAGAGTAGGCAAGGTGCCAGCTGAGGCTGGAGGGAGACTCGAGGAGCCATAGGACCTGCAGACAGGTTTATTCTCGCCTGTCTGGCATGGTAGCCATATCACAGTCTCTCTCCTGGCTGACGCAGCACCATAGCAACAGTCACAACATAACCATAATGAAGCCATAACAGTCATAACATAACCTCATGTAACATAACTATGATGTTTCTCCAATGTAGCCCCAGTGCAGCAGCAACCAGAGCTTTCATGGTGAAGGTCGCACAGGCCCACCACACAAAGTAGCCCATGACCAAGTGAGTACCTCCTGAAGCAAATGTGCAGTGCTATATGTGATTTTGGCTGTAACATAATCATGCAAAACCATTGTTTATAGAACATGGGTGAGAAGGCCCTGAGAACACGGGGAGAGAGAGCCTAACTGGCACCATCTTGTTAATTTCCCCACACCACTCTATGGACTGTAGCCTGCCAGGCTCCTCTGTCCATTGGATTCTCCAGGCATGAATACTGGAGTGGGTTGCTGTGCCCTCCTCCAAGAGATCTTCCAGACCCAGGGACTGAATCAGAGTTTCTTATGTCTCCTGGTTGGCAGTTGGGTTCTTTACCACTAGCACCACCTGGAAAGCCCCAAGTGCTCAGATTACTCATTTATAAGGCATTCTTGGGTGGAGAATAGAACTCTTGCTTCATAAAGGCTTCTGGTTTGTAAGTTAGGTACTTTTATAAGCAGACAAACTTAGATATGATGTCAACATTTTGCAACTGAACAGAGTAATAGGAGAATTCATGTAAGATTTGTTACGTAAATTACACTAACACTGACAAATTGCCAAGACGGATACTAGAGTTAGCCAATGAGACGGCTTATCTAAATCAAAATTTCAAAGACATTTAGTTCTGGGGAAATGTGTTAGATTGTTAAGCAGAGGTTTTAGCTAGTATTGCAGTTACCTTCATCCCAAGATGTTTTCACAGAAACAGGCTTCCATCTGTCATATATAGTTTCCCCCCTAAACTCCCTGATCAAACGTAGTTTTATGTCACCTCAGTTGGGGCGCCGACCGACTACTTTAGTTCCAAGTCTGGGGCCCGGGAAGGCCAAAAGTAGCCGAAGAGGAAGGTAGCTCTGGGTTTCACTTTAATTTTCGGCCCAAGCTTTTCTGCTGAGGAAATTGTTTCTGAAGGCCGAGAGAAATCTCAGTTCCACAATTCCAGATAGAAAGTACGATTTCTGTAGGAAAACGGTCCTAAGACTCACATATCCGTGTGTGAAGAGAAAGTTTAGGAAATACACTCCGGTGAAATGTGATTACACAGCGGGGAATGGAGAGGGTGCTGCTCAAGACTGTGTAGGACGCAGGGTTTGTTTGCGTGTTTGCTTCACGTCCTCAGAGAGGGACAGATGGCAATTCAGAACTGCACTTGATTGAGGGACTGCTGACGGGAACCCTGAGGTGCTGAGATATTCTAAACAAAAGGCTAAAGCGTGAGAAAAACAAGGCGAGAGTCGAACAAAGCCCGCCTTCGGGCGGCAAAATGCAATCCAGCGCGGTGCAGGCTCACCCGCGCTGTTGAAGCGCGGAGCTGGGCGGCCTCCGCGCAGCGGCGGCAGGGGGCGGGCCACCTCGCGGCCCCGTCCCTTCGTAACCCCCGCCCCTCCCGCGCCGGACCAATGGGAGCTCGGAATATTAGCAGGTGGGAGGTGCGGCCGGGTTGCTACAGCGGGAGCTGGGCGGCGGCGGCGGCGGCGGGTGCAGCTCAAGGAGTCCGGTGGATCCTGAAGCGTTGGCGCAATGGAGGGACTGGAAGGTGAGGAGAAGAAAGGATGTGGGCGGGGCGCCTGAGGGTGGGGTGGCGGGGGAAAGGGTCTGCCCTGGACCTAGGTACCGGGGAGGCAAGGGCAGATTCCATAGCGGTGGACCCCGCCGCTCCTTCGGAGGCCGGGATGATCGGGCTCTCTGCAGCCCCAGACACGGTCGAGCTAATGATCCTTAGGCTACCCCTCCTCAAACGGTTTTTACCTGATGCGCTCCCCTGCCCTACCCCACGAGTCTGATCTGCCTCTGGTAAACGCCTGCAAATCCCTTCTTACCATTTTCTGGTCTGCCTCACTACCTGAGTGTCCTATTGGTAATAACATATTTTCCTTGCAAAGCGGACTCTCCATTCATGTCTGCCGCCTCCCCACCGCCAGCTTTTGCTGGAGCCCCGGGGTGTGTCTCCAACCTTGAGCTGCTGATACTTTCCTTGGCCACTTTCCTTGGTTTCCCTAGGTAACCGTTTTTCCATTTCTGCAGCATCTTTTGTGGGAAGAGCGCCGAGAGCATCTCCCGAGGTAGTGTCACTGGCCAGTTTTAGAGCCGGGACAATAGGTTAACAGAAGGATTTAAGGGTTTATTCACGAGGACTCTGTAAGGAAAAGCCAGCATTGATTCTTTATCTTTGGGTTTATCTTTGTGCTGTACCAGGACTCCAGATCTTGCTTTGTTCCAATTCTTTCACTTCTCTGTTCTCTTTACCTATGTCATCCTGTGTAATACAGCATTCTCTTAAAGACAACAAAGGAAAAAAAGAAAACAGCATCAGCAACAGCAGTTTCAAGATTCCTTTTCAAATTGTGCTTAATCCTTCTAATGAAGAATAACCCTAATAGAACGGAGGGATACTGTTGCAATGATTTAGCTTTTTTCCTCCTCTTAATTTACATAGATTCAGGTGGAATTAATAAACAGAGGCATTGAGCCCTGTGTATTGTTGTATGCTGGAGAGTAAATTATTAAGTTGTGTTATGAAAAGAAAAGTAATAACTGATAACTTTCTGCAGTGACCTAGTCTCACCAAAAAGCAAATGCAGTAATGAATATGATATTATTTCATGCTTTTGCTCCCAGGTGATGCTCTCATACTAACCACCTTGAGGATGATAGATAGTCGAGACCTGTGATGATTTTCTGTTTGTGTGCAGCTGCAGTGTACTATAACAAATGAAGTTCTTGTTCTTTGCTTATTTAGTTTATTTTAGGCAGATCACTCAAAAGTTTGCATGAAGTAGGAATTGTAATGATATTCCTTACTCAAGGTGTTTTTGTTTAGAGAACTCCTGGAGACAGCTTATTTTTTTTAATGAATTTTCAAACATATGATGGTATTTTAGCATAGGATCATGGGTCCTGCATTTCTCATGAAGTTATTTTAATACACATACAGTGCTTTAGAATGGTTTTTCTGAAGCTTTGTTTTTCTATTATTTAGCATTTGTAATTGAGGCAAAGATCTTCATCTGACTTTTCATTTATTTATGCTAAGCATCTAAAACAATGTCTGACACAAAGTAGGTGTTCAATAAATATTTGTTAGATAAATGACTTTGTCCATGAGAGGCCCTGGGGATACAGGAAAAAATAAAAAGTCAAAGCGCTCTTCTCATTGAACCTACATTTTAGTGAATCTTATGTTTTAGCAATGCTGACATTACTTTTGAAATCTTACCAAGAATGCTTTTAAAATACAATGAAAATCTATTATGATACCCAATTACATGGGTGAAGAAAAACATGAATTCTGCTGTAATATGTTATCATGGGTATGTTTTAGGGGCCCAACTTGTGATGTTTCATGTTAAACAGTACTTCTTTACTCATTTAATTTTTTTTAAACAAAATTGCTATCATTAACAATGTTATGGTGTGTTAATTGTAATGAATTAGGTTACAATATATGAAGTTATCCTTTTTCTAGGGCAAAACAGTTGAATATTGGTAATTTCAAATGGTAATAAAAATTTTTAATAAAATAAAAGCTCTCAGAGACTTTTGTTGAAGTTAGTGCCTTTCTTTTTCTCCTCCTCCTTTTAAAAATTTAGCCCTTGTTAGGTCACACTTTATAAAGAAGAAATTTGAGTCTTAATGAGGAATTCATTAATTCATTCCTCTGTGACTTTGTTTAATAAACAGTGATACATTGGTACAGTAAAAGATAGAGTTTTTCCCTATTGGAAATTAAAATCCAGCATATCAAAGTTGTCTAATGAACCTCATATTGCAGTATTCAGTAGAAAATCTTTGAGAATTTGCTTAATACATACCATGTGTGTTTGTGTGGTTAGTTGCTCAGACATGTCTGACTCTTTGTGACCCCATGGACCGTAACCTGCCAGGCTCCTCTGTCTGAGAAATTCTCCAGGCAAGAATACTGGAGTGGATTGCCATTCCCTTCTCCAGGGGATCTTCCCGACCCAGGGATCAAACCCGTCTCCTGCATTGCAGAAGGATTCTTTACCATAGTAATTAAGCAAATATAGTACAGCTTGGCATGAAATTAAAAGGAATTAAACTCATGTTTTTAATTGAAGCCAGTTAGCAGACTAAACTTGATTTTAAAATCAGAAAATATATGGACTCCTGAAAAATTTTATTGAAGATTGTCATACTCTTGGGGCTTCCCTGGTAACTCAGCTAGTAAAGAATCTGCCTGCAAGGCAGAAGACCCCAGTGCGATCCCTGAGTTGGGAAGATCCCCTGGAGAAGGTATAGGCTACCCACTCCAGTATTCTTGGGCTTCCAGGGTGGTTCAGATGGTAAAGAATCCAAGTGCAATGAAGGAGACCTGGGTTTGATCCCTGGGTTGGGAAGATCCCATGGGGAAGGGGACAGCTACTCACTCCAGTATTCATGCTTGGAGAATTCCATGGACAGAGGAGCGTGGCAGGCTGCCGTCCATGGGATCGCAAGAGCCGGACACAAGTTAGCAACTAAACCACCACCATGCAGTATAGGTATGTCTAAAGGCAATAAAAGTAGTCCTAGACCTGGGAAAGTTCAATCTCTTTTAAGCTTTTCATCTGTAAAATGGAGAGAGGACAAACCCTAAGCAGGTTTTATCCATATGTATTGTCATTCCTTTCCTAATATGTTGATAAGTCATTATCAACAATTGTGACAGATCTTCCTGTCTAGTCCTCTTTTGGACTGCTAAAATTGGTAGGGCTTAGGGTATTGCCCTCTAAAACTTGATTAAAGTTTGATTGCTCTTTTCTAATGTAGCTCTTGATATAGTTGAAGAAAGCCACGCTGTCCCTTTAGGGGTTTTTGTTTGTTTTTCCCTAATCTAAGCACTGGTTTAACTGATAATTAATTCATCATCTTTACTAATTTATCTTGATTCATTCTTTTTTTGGTACTGACTTTGATGCCATATTATTTTAATAGCCAGTGTATTGGACAGATCTGTGCTTGGATCCTTGCTTTGCTTCTTTTTAGCTTTGGAGCTAATACACTCCAATCTACCTGAACTATATTAAGTATTATATGATGTAACATATATTAAGCATTTGGCAAACTGCCTAGTACATAGGAGGCCCCCTTTAGTGCTTGTTTATTGGATGGATAACAATCCCAGGAAGTGTGTTAGAACCTTAAGAGTAAGTAGTTCAGTGTAGGTAAAACGTAGCCGACTTGGAAGGGGTTGTGGGCAATCTCACTAGATAATTGTGGCAGCAGAATAGATTGGAGAAGGGAGAGGCTGGAAACGTGTATATGTGATAAAGATTTGAACTAAGGCAAAAGCAGCAGAAATTAAAGAGGGGAGATAGGTATGAAGACATTTCTGTGATGGAGAGATGAAATAGAACTGCTGGATGTGGGAGGGAAGAGGAATCAAGGATAAAGCAGTTTTGTAGCTTGGATTAAGACTTAATACTATCTTTAACCAAGAGAAGGACAAGTTTGGAAGATGAGGTAATGATTTTGGCTTTAGAAATGTTGTATTTGTATGGTACTCAGGGCATATCTGGTGGAAAAGTTTTATAGCTGCCTGTAAATGTCTGTTGGGAGTTTTTAGTAGTCATCAGCTTATTAGTGACAGAAAATAGGTATGTTTGCTAAGCGAAGCTATATTTAACAAAATGAAGAAAAAAAACTTGGGGGGAACTGATGCTTTAAGGTTGAGCAGGAAAGGAAACTAGAGGAGGGGGCAGTCTTTAAAAAGGCTTCAAAATTGTCAAGAAAGGGAAGAGGGGCAGAATGAATATTTACTGAGTATGCTAGAAAAAGCCTGTAGCACTTGGTGTTCTTAGAGACCTAAGTACTAACCAGGTGCAACCCTGCTGGCTTGTGAAATCCGAAACACTTGGGCTTAGGAGAAAGAAAGATCACTGAAGCCAAGAGAGAAAGGGCTTTAAAGGTAACAGGGATTGGTCAGCAGTGTCTCATGATATAGGAAGGTCCAGTAAGGTGAGGATTCAAGAGGCATTTCAATTTGACAATTAATAGATTAACGGTAATCAGTTGCTTCTGTTTCTTAAGGTCTTTGTCTCCTAATTGAATAAACTTTACCTGATGGTATCTACTTCCCAGACACACACATAGTATTATGACCATCTTCTCTCTCCTTACTCTGTTCTGTTTTTCTGTCTTTGCACTGTCCTTTTCACTAAAAAACATTTTATGAACAGTGTTATTAGCTCAGTCGTGTCTGACTCTTTGCGACCTCAGGGACTGTAGCCTGCCAGGCTTCTCTGTTATTGGGATTCTCCAGGCAAGAATACTGGAGTGGGTTGCCATTCCCTTCTCCAGGGGATCTTCCTAACCCAGGAATGGAACCTGAGTCTCCCACATTGCAGGCGATTCTTTACCATCTGAACCACTAAAGAAGCCCATATAAGCAGGTAAATATATAAAATGTCAGGTAGTGAAAAAAAGTGATTTTTTTTTCCTCCAAAGAGTAGAAGCTTGGTGAGATCAGGATCTTTGATTCATCTTGTTTGCCTAATTTCATCCCTGTTTTCATCCTATTTTCATCCATTTCATACCTAATTTCATTCCTGTTTGCCTAATTCCTAGAACAGTTCCTGTCTCATGGTAGGTGCTCAGTAAGTACTTGTTGAATCAACATATGTGTCTATTTTAATACAGTGTTTAGTCCTGATAAAGCTTGCCTGTATTTCAGATTGGGAGTGAATGAAAGGTAGAGAAGAGTTAGTCGGTAAATGTAAGCCGGTGTTTCAAAAAATATGCTACTCAGGATATTGGTCCTAAATAACTTTTAGGCACAGAAAGGATTTCTGTTGGGGAAGTAATGCATACTAAATCTCTCTCTCTTAAAACTGAGGAAGTTCTACTCTAAGAAAACCTGTTTGTTTAATCTAGCATTTTCCAGACATTTAACCATAAGCAAAGGATTTGAGGGTGATTGGTAGAAGTAGTGGAAATGACTAGTCAAGTTCAGAATGGATAGGAATGGAAGTACAACCAGGAATGGGTTATCAGGAAAATGCAAGTCACTCTGAGATCAAGAAAGTGACCGAAAGGTTGATTGTAGAAGTCTGTAGTTAGCGTGCTTGTGTATTTTAAGAGTCCAGAGATGGAGCTTTCTAAGTTGTCTTAGCAGTGGTTGTTTTTACTGGAGAGCAGGTCACTAAAGTGAATGAAGGGTGAAGACTGTGTGCTGAGTAGGTTAAGGGTGACTGTGAAATACTGAAATCTAGGATGAGCTGATAAATATGCTATATTTATTATGGTGTATTAGAGTTAGGGGTGCTCCTAGGTCATTTAATCTAATATCCTTATTTTATATAAGAAGAATGTGAACCTTAGAGAGGTTTCATATCTTGCCCAGCAAGTCATAGTTCTAAGTGACAGAGCTGAGACTTGTCTTAGACAGTATGAGACAAATTCCAGTGCCTTTTCTATTGTAAAGAATATTAGAACATTTCCATTAGGACAAACTGTGGCTTCGTGACTAAAAGCCTAAGCTGCTTATCATGACCTGTTGGTAGACATTCTTTCCAGGGGATGTTGATGCCAACACACGTGACATATTTTGTGGATTATAGGGCTATGCTGTATAAGAGAAAACTAAATTTATATATATACATATATTTATTTTAAATAACATAATGACTTAATTTTTTCTTGTTTTTGGAAATAATTTAAAATGTTTTCTCTGTAATGCTATTTTCTCTTTTTTATGCCTTTGGTGATAATAATTTTCTTTTTCTTTGAATACAATTTGAACATGTTTGATGACTTATAGGAATTAATCCCAGGAGTTGATTTTATGGTGGTAGTCTTGTTGCTGTTATATTAAGTTTTAAGCTTTTGTATTAAAAAAAAAAAAAAAAGGAAGAGGATTTGGTTCTTAGATATAGAACCAAAGAAGTAAATCATGTAGACTGTTGGCTTTATCAAGCAGTGACTGCTTGTGTCACTGTCGCTTGGTACATGCTTGGCAATTGGTAGGGACTCAAGTAGGCACTCACATTATTTCCATGTGTTAACTGATTTTTTTCAACAGTTAATTTTCAAAAGATTTTTCTTTGTTATCTATTTAACAAGGAAATACTAAAATATACTTTGAAGCAAGTAACACTTGGTACTATTCAGCATTTTATATTGATATGTTTTTAAATCATTGTTTGGAATTTGAAGGAAGACATGAAAACTATAAATAGGTAAGTAGTATGTGGTATCACTTTGACAGTCATTATGAAGACATTCTAATCTTCATGTATCTAATGGATTCAGCTGCCAGCAACTGCCTCAGCTTTCTGGATAATTAATGGAATTAAGTGATCCAGATAAATGAAATTGCTTTGATCTCCCTAAATAACCTAGTCTTTGTTATTGGAAAGGACAAATCAGGCAAAGCTTAGCTATGCTTTTGTACTGTTCACAGCTTAACTGCCACCGTCCAGGCATTGACTTCCATCTGACATGACAAATAGTCACTCTCTGCCACTGAAATAGGGCAGAGGAACACCTGAAGTATGCAAGAATAAACATTCTTCTGTTACTGTTTGATTGTGTTCCCACCAATGTCTGTTTTGATTTTCCTAATAAGTTTTCTGTGGACTCAATAAATGCCTTGCAACAACACATATATGAAGTCAATAACTGTACTTTTATCATGAGTTTGTCACTTCTAGAAGATAATGGTTTTCTGATAAAACAGTTCTAACCATCAGTAAAATCAGTGCAGTTCAGTCTCTCAGTCATGTCTGACTCTTTGTGACCCCATGGCCTGCAGCACACCAGGCTTCCCTGTCCATCACCAGCTCTTGGAGCTTGCTCAAACTCACGTCCATCAACTTGGTGATGCCATCCAACTGTCTTATCCTCTATCATCCCCTTCTTCTCCCGCCTTCAGTCTTTCCCAGCATCAGGGTTTTTTTTTTCCAGTGAGTCAATTCTTTGCATCACGTGGCCAGAGTATTGGAGTTTCAGCTTCAGCATCAGTCCTTCCAGTGAATATTCAGGACTGATTTCCTTTATGATTGACTGGTTTGATTTCCTTGCTGTCCAAGGGAATCTCAAGAGTCTTCTGCAACACCACAGTTCAAAAGCATTAGTTCTTCAGCACTCAGCTTTGTTTATGGTCCAACTCTCACATACATACCTGACTACTGGAAAAACCATAGTTTTGACTAGATGGACCTTTGTTGGCAAAGTAATGTCTCTGCTTTTTAATAAGCTGTCTAGGTTGGTCATAGCTTTTCTTCCAAGGAGCAAGCATCTTTTAATTTCATGGCTGTAGTCACCATCTACAGTATTTTGGAGCACCCCAAAATAAAGTCTGTCACTGTTTCCATTGTTTGCCCATCTGCCATGAAGTGATGGGACCAGATGCCATGATCTTAGTTTTTTGAATGTTGAGTTTTAACCCAGCTTTTGCACTCTCCTCTTTCACTTTCATCAAGAGGCTCTTTAGTTCTTCTTTGCTTTCTACCATAAGGGTGGTGTCATTTGTGTATTTGAGGTTATCGATATTTCTTCCAGCAATCTTGATTCCAGCTTGTGCTTCTTCCAGCCGGTGTTTCTCATGATGTACTCTGCATATAAGTTAAATAAACATGGTGATAGTATACAGCCTTGATGTATTCCTTTGCCAATGTATTCAGTAGAGAATATGATAAGGATACTCCGTTTGTCATTTTAATGAAAATTGCACGTATAGAAGTAAATTTAGGTGTGGTATTTGGCTAGAAAATAAAATGACAAATTGACTTAGTTATGTAGATCCCAAGGCATGCAGTGAGTGTGTATGTGTATGTATGATGAAATTTGTTATGCGAAAGTAAATGAAAGATGCATTATAATAACTTGATTTTGTGAAAATTGCAGAAACTTCTTTATGAATTGTGTCAGATTCATTAATGTCAGATTATCTCAATCTGCTGGTCCAGTGAATCTTAATATTATGTGTATGAAAAAATCAATTTACATAATGCATAGTAACTAGGTGATCTTTTCCTTAAAGCATAATACTTCTGAGGTTGGTGGGGACAACATTCTTTCTATTTGAGACTCCCTAATCATATTAGGAAGCCACCTCTTTAATCTCCAGTATTATTTCTTCCTTTTTTTTTTAAGTTTAAAACCATTATATTGTGAAAAAATAGACATAACATAAAATTTACAGTTTTAACCATTTTTAAGTGTACAATTCAGTTGTATTAAGTACATTCACATTGCTGTGCAGCCGTCGTCACTATCCATCCCCAGAATGGCTTCATCATCCAAATTGTATCATCTGTTTTTATCTTATTTTCCTTCCAGTTTTGTATATGTAATTGACATAGAGCACTGTGTAAGGGATACAGGGTAATGATTTGACTTATATACATCATAAAATGATTACCACAGTAAATTTAGTGAACATCTCTCATCTTACACAGATACAAAATAAAAGGAAAAGAACAAATTTTTTTTTTCTTCTGATGAGAAACTCCCAGGATCCAATCTCTTAACTTTCGTATACAATATAGAATGGTTAATTATCTTTATCATATTGTCCGTTACATCCCTGGTACTTTCTTATAACTGGAAATTTGTACTTTCCCATCTTCCTTCGTCCTCAATTCTGGTAACCACGGATCTGATCTCTTTTTCTGTGAGTTTGTTTGGGAAGTATAAAGTACTGGGAAGTATAAAGACCATAAACTATTTCTGTTCCTGGTGCAGAGTATAGTGATTTGATGCTTCTCTACATTTCAATATGATCACCATGGTAAGTTTAGTTACTGTCTGTCATGCAAGACATTAGTTAATATCTGTCATGCAAGATATTACAGTATTACTGACCATATTTCCCATGCTGTACATTTCATACCTGTGACTGATTTATTTTGTAACTTAGAGTTTGTATGCTTTAATATCTCTCACCTATTTCCTGCCCCCCCCCACACCGCCCTCCACCCCCGAAACCATCTGTTTGTTCCTGTGTCTATGACGATGCTTGTTTTGTAAGTTTGTTCATTTGTTTTTTAGATTCCACATGTAAGTGAAAGTATACAGAATTTGTCTTTGTCTTGTTTTACTTAGCATAGTACCCTCTAGGCTCATCCATTTTGTCACAGGTGACAAGATTTCAGTATCAACACTGATTCAGTCTTGGGATATTATATTGTCCGTATACTCTAAGTTATCCATTTTATTGGCATTTAAATTGTTCATGGTAATCTCTTATCATTTGTTTTTCCATGGTGTTAAGTGTAACGTTTCCACTTCCATTTCTAATCTTTTTTTTAATTTGAGCCCTCTTTTTTTCTTGATGAGACTTGCTGAAGTTTTATCAATATTTTTTATCTTTTAAAAGAACCAGCTTGTATTTTAATTGATTTTTTAAATCATTTTTAGTCTCTATTTTATTTAGTTCTATTTTCTTTATGATTTCTTTTCAGCTAATTTTTGAGTTTTGTTTTTCTTTCTCTAGTTCCTTTAGGTGTAAGATTAGGTTGTTTATTTGAGATTTTTCCTGAGATAGGTTTGTATTGCTATAAACTTCCGTCTTAGAACTGCTTTTCCTGCAACTATAAATTATCCATCATTGTGTTCTTTGATTTCATTTGTCTCCAGATATTTTTTACTGTGGGGTTTTTTCAGTGACCCATTAGTTGTTTAGTTCTATATATTTGTGCAGTTTTTTCTATATATTTGTGGGTTTTTTGGACAGTTTTTTCCCTTATAGTTGATTCCTGATCTCAGCATGAAGTTTCTTGATCTGATTTCAGTCTTCTTAAATTCATGGAGTCTTGTCTACCACAAAACAACCACTTGTTATATGGTTTGTGAATGTTCCATGTGCACTTGAAAAGAAGTGTATTCTGATGCTTTTGGATGTAATATTCTATATATGTTAAGACCATTTGGTTTAAGGCCAGTGTTTCCTTATAAATTTTCTCTCTGAATGATATGGTCATTGATGTAGGTGGAGTGTTTAAGTCCCCTACTGTTATTGTCCATTTCTTTTTTGTTTGTTTGTTTGTTAATATTTACTTTATGCATTTAGATGTATCTGTTGAGTGCATTTATATTTGCAGTTGTTATAGCTTCTTGGATTGATCTCTTTATTAGGTAATGTCCTACTTTGTCTTTTGTTAAAGACAGTGGTTTAAAGTCTGTTTTGTCTGATATGAGTCTACTACTTAGGTTTTTTTTTATAAATTTCTCTGTGTGGAATACCTTGGTCCATCCCTTCACTTTCAGTCATGTTTTCCTTTAGATCTTGATTGAGTCTCTTGAGCAGCATATACAAGGTCTTGTTTTTGTTTCCATTGAGCTACTCTGTGTCTTTTGATTATAGCACTCTATGTCTATATACCTTTAAAGTAATTGTTGATAGGTATGTATTCATTGACATTTTTGAAATTGTTTTCAGGTTTATTTTGTAGTCTTGTTTTTTGTTATTCTTGTTTTCTTCTTTGGCTCTCTTTCCTTGTGATTTGATAACTTTAGTATTATGTTTAGATTCCTTTCAGTTTTTTTGTGTTTGTGTCTGTTATAGATTTTTTAGTTTGTGCTTTCGATAGCAATCTGTCTATGGCTGTTTTAAGTTGATGTGATGTCCTCTTTAGTTTGAATGTATTTTAACAGTCCTGCATTTTTATTCCCCTTCTATGTTAAATGTTTTTGATATCATATTCTAGATCATTTGATTTTTATATTTCTCAGCTGCTTATTCTGTCTATGGGTGATATTACTAATTCTATCTTTTAATCTTTCTACTGGCTTTATTAGTGGTTGGTCTGCCACCTTTACAGTGTATTTGCTTTTACCAGTGAGATTTTTCCTTCCCTAACTTTCATATTTTTAGGTGAGGCTTTCTGTTTTTTGGTTAGAGAAATCCATTTTCGTTTCTTGTGGAGCTAGTTTCATGGTATTGAACCTTTTAGCTTTTGCTTGTCTGGAAAACTTTTTATCTTTCTGCAAACCTGAAAGATAGCTTTGCTGAGTAGAGTATTTTTGGTTGTAGATTTTTTTTTCCTTTCCTCATTTTAAATGTATCATGACGTTCCCTTCTGTTTTGCAAGATTTCTACTGAAAACTCAACTTATGATCTTATGTACAGTCCCATGTATGTAACTATTTACTTTTCTCTTGCTGCTCTTGGTTCTCTGTCTTTAATTTTAGCGTTATAATTACACTGTTCTTTGGTGTGGTCCACTTGGGTAGATTCTGTTTGGGGCTCCTCTCTGTGCCTCCTGAACCTGGATGATTGTTTCCCTTCCCAAGTTAGGAAAGTTTTCAGCCATTTTGTCTTCTAATATGTTCTCTGCAGCTCACGTCTTCTTTTTGAACTCCCATAATGCAAATGTTAGTGTGCCTGATGTTGTCTCAAAAGTATCTTAAACTGTCCTCATTTTTTAAATTCTTTCTGTTCAGCTTGAGTGATTTCTACTACTGTCTCTCATCTTGCTGTTCCAGTCCTCTGTATCACCTTAATTTACTGCTGATTCCTTCCAGTATGTTTTTTATTTCACTTAATTGCAGTCTTCAGCTCTGTTTCATTCTGCTTTGTATTTTCTAACTCTTTTTGAAACTTCTCACTGTGTTTTGCCATTCTTCTCCCAAGTTCTTTGAGCATTTTTGTGATTGTTATGTTAAACTCTTCACTGGGTGGATTCCTTAGCTCCGCTTCCCTTAGTTCTTCTGGTGTTTTATCTTCCTCCTTTGTTTGAAACATATTCCTCTGTCTCCTCATTTTGCCTAACTCACTGTTTTTATTTCTACTTATTTGGTAGGTTGGTTACATTTCTTGATCTTGTTGGAGTGGTCTTTTGTAGGAAAGGTTCTGTGCCTCCCAGCAGCTCACTACTCTGGTCACCAGAGCCTTATGTTTCAGGAGTGCCCCCTATGTGGCCTCATTGGCCCTTCTGATATGGTGGGCTGATTGCTATGAGTGGTCTAGTTGGTACTGATGGTCCCTGTTCCAGTTGATTGCTAGGCTTGGCCTTTGTGGATGCTGACTGCCGCTGGTGGAGGCCCAGGTAATGAGGTGGCTGTACCCTGGGCTTACAAGGCTAGTGCTGGTCCACTGGTGGGCAGAGCTGGGTAGATCCTGATGTGGCTGGCTGAAGGGTTTTCACAGATGGTGTCAGCCCACAGATCTGCAGCTTTGGGGCCAAGGGCATCCAGTGGCTGATGCCTGCCCATTGGTGGGTCATGCCAGGTCCTGGAGTAAGTGCCTGCCCTCTGGTGGGTGCAGCTGGGTCTTGGGTTCTCTGGTGATAGGGCTAGGTCCGTGGTAGGCTGGGGGAATCAAGGCGCCTGGTGGTCTCTGTCAGCCTGCTGTTGGGTGAAGCTGTGTCCCTGCAGTTAGCTGCTTGGCCTGTGGGTCCCTGGGACTGTAACACACTGTAACAGGTGGGCAGGGCTGGGTCCTGGCACTAATAAGCTAGAGGTAGGACCCTGTAATGTTTCTTGCTGGCATTAGCATTCCTCCTGGTAGAGGGAGCTCTAGAATATGGTTGCTACTGAGTCCCGATTGCCTGGTTCTCTCTGGAAGGCTCTCCAAGATGAGCATGTGTGCCTGCC
Source organism: Ovis canadensis (assembly GCF_042477335.2). Lineage (NCBI taxonomy): Eukaryota > Metazoa > Chordata > Mammalia > Artiodactyla > Bovidae > Ovis > Ovis canadensis. Next base: position 65,056,492 of record NC_091253.1, read on the forward strand.
CAAGACAGTTTAAAATGACTCCTTGTGCCCTGTGTTTTGGAGCATGCAAATTTTGTGTGAGTCCTTTAACAATGGAGTCTCTGTTTCCTACAGCCCTCAGGTCCCTTGAAAGTTACCCCTAAGCCTTCAAAGCTAAACATTCTTGGCTCTCATCTTCCCATTGCAGGGCTCTCTGGATTGAGGAGTCCAGTGTGGGGCTTGGACCCCTTGCTTCCTGGGGAGAACCTCTGCAGTTGTGATTATTCTTGTGTTGGTGGGTAGCCTACCTGAGGGTGTGGGTCTGGACTGCACCATGTCCCCACCTCTCCTGCTCGTCTCATTATAGTTCCTTCTTTTATCTTTAGTTGTGGAAGATTGTTTCTACTAGTCTTCGGGTTCTCATGGTAGCTGCTTTGTAAATAGTTGAAATTTTGTTGTGCTCACAGAAAAAGGTAAACTCAGGATTTTCCTACTTATCTTCTCTGTGCCACTGTAGCCACCAATGTTATTTTTTTAATGCTTTGAAGATAAGTAATACATATTAATCTTCAGATAAATTTTGTTTTTAAACTTTGGTAATTTACAGTAGAGACAGCCTGTAATTAATTAAGAGACTATGACAAATTGATTTGGTTAAAGTAGAACAAAACCAGTTTCAGCAGGATCGGGTTTGTTTCTTTTTAAATTATAAATTCTGTGTTCGCCATTTGCCTTTTGACCACCGAAAACTTTAAGTCTTGTGCATTTTAACTGGTAAATTTGCTTATTTCAAAGTAACAAAAGACATTTTCACAAGAACTGACCACTTATATTGGAGAAGGAATTGGTAACCCACTCCAGTATTCTTGCCTAGAGAATCCTGTGGACAGAGGAGCCTGGTGGGCTGCTGTTCATAGGGTCGCACAGAGTCAGACATGACTGAAGCGACTTTGCATGCGTGCATTGGAGAAGGAAATGGCAGCCCACTCCAGTATTCTTGCCTGGAGAATCCCTGGGACAAGGAGCCTGGTGGGCTGCTGTCTGTGGGGTCGTACAGAATCGGACACAACTGTTTTTCGGAAGTGACTTAGCAGCATCAGCAACAGACCACTTGTATATGAAATTAAGTAAAGTCTAAAATTTAGATGTTTAACAATAAGAGCCATTGAATATTTTGACTATATTGTCTTCTGTTCTAGAAAATGGAAGTGTCCAAGTTGGAGAATTGTTACCTTGCAAGATTTGTGGAAGAACGTTCTTTCCAGTGGCATTGGTGAGTTTTCCTTTGGCATTTGATAGAGCTTTAGTGGTTTAATACTTCAGAAGAGTGGCAAGATATATAAAGAGATACTGGCTAATGTTCTTTGCTCAAGAGTACCAGTTCCATCTGTTCGTTCTTGCAGAATACTTTCTTTGCTTCAGAGATTGATTGGTTTTTTAAATTCCTTTGTTAGGGTATTAAAGTATTCCTTCCCTTGTGTGGCTGTTGATGAAACCAAAACAAAATACTCTTAGAAATACTCTTAAAAATAATGTATTTAAAGGAGGAGAAGGATATGATGTTTTGGATTTGCTTTAAACCTCAGGAAAAAAAGCTGGGTCTTGAGATCAATGAAATAAGATTGTTTAAATGTTGGTAGTTTTTGAGGCAGGGGATCAGTAAATGGAGCTAATTATACTATTTTATCAGTTCTTACATATGTTTGAAATATTCCAAAGAAAAAGTATTTTAATTAAAACTTCCTAAAATACATTATGCATTCATTAGAATGCAAATACATTTGTATGCAAATACAAATAGAAGCACATCTTACGTTAATATAAAATATCTAGCTAAATAGAGAATAAGAAAAAATCAGTATATCATATATTCTGTTTAACTTTGAGTATAAATAGGTATTTATGAATATTTTCATTTAGAATAAAGATTTTTCTTTGAGTATGGCTCTGCTGTTTAGAGTTCTGTCACATTTTATTTTATATCCTTACTGTTTCCAGTTTTTCTTTAAAGCAGTGAGAAGGAAGTAATCATCCAAAATGGCCATCTGACTACAGACTTCTCTTAAATATTAACAGCTCTTTAATCCTTTCTTGCCCATACTTAGTTAAGTCGCTTTTTGTTGTCATTGATTCACTGTTTTTCAAACCATTTTCAAAACTTTAAGCTGAGTTTTCACAGGGGGGTATATCTTTTTTGGCTCTCATTTATTTAATATTTAAATAATCACTGTCAGTTTGTATAATATATCACTTTTTGGAGTAGGTGCTACAGTCTTTTGTTATATGCTACTCAGTATGAGGACAGCCATTTCTAGAAAGTTGCCTGATAACATGCTTTTTTTTTAATATATAAGAAATTTTGTTCTAATAGTTATAATTATTGCATTTGTCAGAATGAAATCTGAAAACAAGTATGTTTTACAAATATGTAAAACAACTGAGTATTGATTTTGTTTGAAAATATTAGAAGCTTTATAACATGGAATCAAATAGTTCTGTTTCCTGTTTTCCTAGATAAAGCTTAATATTTCCAACTTGTTCATTGTTTATCAAAACAGAAAAGAAAAAAGTGCATTTAGAATACTCTGTGTTGTTAGCCAACATGTTTTATTTAGGGGAAGGAGAACTATTATTTATCCAGTTAATTTGAGATCAATTAAGAGAGCTTCCATTGTAATGGCTTTAAATGAGTTGGAAACCATATTTTTAAAAAATTACACATACAGAAGAGCTATAGGAATGGAACACTAGATAGCACAAGAAAAATCCTTGGTGAGTTCCAGAAAGGGGGTGGAGATGATTGTGGAGGAGAGACAGAACATGACCGCCTTGTCCTGTGCTGTCGTAACAAACTCCTGTTATGTGAGCTTGAGGAGAGCAATCCAAACTACTATGGTTATGTTAGCTTTCTTAATCCTATTGCTAAAACATTTTCCATTTACATTCCTTTTTCTAGTATCTATTTTCAGGTATTTAGTAATAAAGATAACTTTTTTGCCCCCACTTAAATAGCTGTGTCTTACGTGCATTAGCTTCCATGTTCTTAGCAGTGTGAAAACCAGGAGAATATTAAATAACTGGCAATAAAATTTTGGGAAAATATTTATATTTTTCTTGTTGTGAGAAAGATAACTTATAGCATGTTTATATATATATATATATAGTTAGCTATTTAGTTAAAGGAAGCAATGTCTTATTTAGGCCTTATTATTATTTATCTTCAGGTTTTAAACTGGTCTCCAATGACAATTAAAATTTTATAGTCTTTTTGTAGAAAAGAAAATGATATGTTGTATTTCTTTATTTGAACAGAAAAAACATGGACCTATTTGCCAGAAAACTGCCACTAAAAAACGGAAGACTTTTGATTCAAGCAGACAAAGAGCTGAAGGAACTGATATTCCAACAGTGAAACCTCTTAAACCTAGGGTAATTCTATGACCTTTTGAATAGTATAAACCTTGCTGCCATGTGTAATGAAAAAAATAATCTGTTATGCTAAGATTGAAGAGTAAGCAGAATTCTGTGTCATGTTCTCAGTTTAGACGTTATCATAAACTTGTTTATTTTGAATTTCAGCAAAAGGGAGACCAAAGTACTGTCCAACTACAGTGAGGTTTTCGTAGCCTTGGAGAGTCAGTTCCTGAGCTATAGGCTGAAAATAATTGAAAAGTCTTCACATGTTCATTGTAACTCATTGTTCATTACTTTGGTGATAGTTTATGTCTCTGTTACTAAGTAGTGTAATCCACGTAGTATACAAAAGGAAAGCTGTTAGTTACAAATGCTTTAGCCTAATAAGTATTATCTTGATTGATTTTTCAGCATTTGTGATCTTAGTATGCCTTCTGGGGAGAAGTTTTATCCATTGCTCAATTGTCCACAAATTGACCACTGTTAGCTTACTTTCTTCTTTGAAACCAAGCAAGAAATCTCCTGTGCTAGCTAATCTCACCTTAATACCACCTGTCGTGATATTTTATTTGCTAAGAATAAATCACATAAATACTTTAACATATTTTTAGAGAGTCATTTTAGTGCAGTAGTCAAAATTTGAGTGCCTGATTTATATGTTTTTGAAATAAACTGTTTTCAGTCGTAATAGCTTTTCCCAGTGATACCGGAAAGCATTTCCCTCTGGGGCAGTTAATCGTACTAGTAAAGTCCTTTGATTGGAGAAGGCAATGGCACCCCACTCCAGTTCTCTTGCCTGGAAAGTCCCATGGATGGAGGAGCTTGGTAGGCTGCAGTCCATGGGGTCGCTCAGAGTCAGACACGACTGAGCGACTTCACTTTCACTTTCACTTTGTACTTGCATGCATTGGAGAAGGAAATGGCAATCCACTCCAGTGTTCTTGCCTGGAGAATCCCAGGGACAGGGGAGCTTGGTGGGCTGCCGTCTATGGGGTCACACAGAGTTGGACACGACTGAAGCGACTTAGCAGTAGCAGCAGCAGTAAAGTCCTTTGATAATAAAAAAGAGGTCAGTTCATCTTTGTTTTTCAGTCTATGAATATTTAAGGGGAGGCTGGAGAAGCTTGGACAAGGTGCATACATTATTTAGTTTTCTGTGGTAACCTGCCAGATATGTGATTATGTCAACTTTAATTAGCCTACGTAAACTAATCAAATCTTTGGAGGCAGTATGAAGTAGTGAGTTTGAAAGCTGGCTGAATAGTCAGACTGCCTGGATTTACCCCTGGCTCCCCTTCTCTGTTGTAATGGGCGAGTTTCTTAATCTATACATCTGTTCTCTGAAAAATGGTGATAGTAGTTATCTATCTTGTGGAATGATTAAGGGAATTACATTAAGTTTATCCATGGTGATCTCTCAGTAATTTTGTGTTTTTAATTGGAGGACAGTTGCTTTACAGTGTTGTGTTGGTTTCTGCCATACAACAGCATGAATCAGGCATAGTGTGTATGTGTGTGTATCTCCCCTCACTCTAGAGCCTCACCTGCCCACAGGGCTGGGCGCCCTGTGTCGTACACGGCTTCCCGCTAGCTCTCTGTTCACACGTGTTAGATAGTTACACACGGCTTCCCGCTAGTTCTCTGTTCACACATGGTAGATGGTTATACACGGCTTCCCTCCAGCTCTCTGTTCACACGTGGTAGATAGTTACACACGGCTTCCCGCTAGCTCTCTGTGTCACACGTGGTAGATATGTCAGTGCTGCTCTCTCAGTTCATCCCACCCTTTTCTTCCCCTACTGTGTCCACAAGTCTGTTATCTACTCCTGCCCTGCAGGTAGGTTCATCAGTAACCATTTTTCTAGATTCCATATGTGTGTTAATATGTGATGTTTGTTTTTCTCTTTCTGACTTCACTCCATGTATAACAGACTTTAGGTTCATCCACCTCAATTCAGGTGACTCACATTCATTATTTTTGGGGGGGGGGGCTGAGTAATATTCCATTGTGTCTGTGTATATATATATATATATATATATATATATATATATATACACATCACAGCTTCTTTATCCATTCATCTGTGGATGGACATCCAAGTTATTTCTTTAAAAAGGAGGTTTGTAACTTTAAAAAAAATTAATCTTTAAGAAAAAGCCAAGTAAAAACTTACTTTACAATAAGTAGTTTTATTTTCTTGCTTCTTAAAGTGTGGTCCATAGAGCAGTAATAGTAGCACTGTTTTGGAAACTTGATGGAAATGCAGAATCTCAGGTTCCTCCCAGACATACTAAATTAGAATCTGCATTTTAACAAAATCTTGGAATGAGTCATATGCATATTAATTGGAGAAACAGTGTATAGAAGATTTTAAACATCATAGTATGGGCTTCCCAGGCACAGTGGTAAAGAATCCGCCTGTCAGTGCAATAGATACAGGAGATGCAGGTTCGATCCCTGGTCGGGAAGATTTCCTGGAGGGGTAAGTGGCAACCCACTCCAGTATTTTTGCCTAGAGAATCCCATGAGCACAGCAGCTTGGCATGCAGCAGTCCATGAGGTCAAGAGTCAGTTGGAACTGAGCGCACACAGCTGTCACAATGAGGTTTGCAATACAGAAATCATAAGCAGAGTGGAGCAAAGTAAATACAGACTCCTATTTTTGGAGAAATTCAGGCGTATTCCAGGGACTACAAACAAAATATGTCTCTCTCTCCTCTCAGAGTTGCTTTGTCATGTCTGTAGCCATTCCTTCTCCAGGGGATCTTTGCAGCCCAGGGATCAAACCTGGGTCTCCCACATTGTAGGCAGTTTCTTGACTGTCTGAGCCACAAGGATATGTCAGAGTTGCCCAAAGAAACTGAGATCCGGGTAGAAGAGCAGGAAGTTGCTGGGGCGCCCATGGCCTAGAATCGGAGAACCTGCCACCTTACAGTTGAGGGGGTCTCCTCACGCTGAACGGTGACTCCTTAAAGATGAGGGTATATCTGAAAGTACATATCCCTTGTTTATCACAGCAGAGGCAGGAACTGGGGTGAGCTGCAGGAACTTGGAATGAGCTGAAAGTGGAATGAGCCTGTATGAAATTGGACAAAAGCCAGGAGGGAGGAAGTGGGAAGAGGCACTGAAATTTGAAGAGGTCCAGAGCAGAGGCTCTCAGAAAGCACTAATGGAAAAGATAATACCCTTTCTGAAGGTGAGGGGGCCACTTTAAAGTGTCCTGTGTTTGAAGTGATTAGTGTAAGAATTGAGGGAAGTATAGAGAGCAGCAGGCCTGCTGGACACGTGTTGTTTTAGAGAAGCAGAAGAGGAATGTCTGTGTGATCAGTTGTGTTGCGTTCATAATGACTAGTTCGAAAGTTGTTTTCTTGTTTTCTATTTTTTGAAAGAGTTTTTAAAAGATTGGTGCTTTTTCTTCCTTAAATGCCCACATGTATTTAACAGTAAAGACAGGCATCTAGGCCAGGAGTTTCCTTTGTGGTTCTTTTAATAATAGATTCATTAAAAAGAAATAAAAGACTATCATTGTTGTAATGGGATGTAATGTTAATATGCACAAAAGTTTCATATTTCAACAAACAACTCATTGAAATATAAAAATGATTAAAAGATTCTTATGAAAGAATAGCACAGAATATAAAATATTTAGAAATTAGTCACTCAGCTGTGTCTGGCTCTTTGTGACCCCAAAGACTGGGGCTCGCCAGGCTCCTCTGTCCACGGAATCCTCCAGGCAAGAATACTAGAGTGGATTGCCATTTCCTTCTCCAGTTTAGGAATAAACCTTATAGTAATAAAAGTGGAAAACTTTCACAAAGAATACTTTAAAAAACTACTGAAAGACCCAAACATGTCTTCTAATGGAAATATATCGCATTCTTAGATAAGTAAATCTCAGCTAAATAGAGATTTTAAGTTAAGTTGTATATGAATGTAATGTTTAATTTTTCCAGTTAAAATATAGTTTTAAAAAAAACAAGTTGAATCTAAAGCTCAAATGGAAAAATACACGTGTAAGAATAACCAGAAAAATTGAAAGAGAAGCAGAATAAAGTAGAGTTAACATTTGTTGTTTAGTCGCTCAGTTGTGTCCAACTCTTTTGCAACCTCATGAACTGTAGCCTGCCAGGTTTCTCTGTCCATGGGATTTCCAGGCAAGAATACTGGAGTGGGTTGCTGTTCCTTCTCCAGGAGATCTTCCTGATCCAGGGATTGAACCCGCATCTCCTATGTCTCCTGCATTGGCAAGCGGGTTCTTTACCACTGAGCCACCAAGGAAGCCCTTGCTGCTAAGTCGCTTCAGTCGTGTCCAACTCTGTGCGACCCCATAGACGGCAGCCCACCAGGCTCCCCTGTCCCTGGGATTCTCCAGGCAAGAACACTGGAGTGGGTTGCCATTTCCTTCTCCAATGCGTGAAAGTGAAGTTGCCCAGTCGTGTCTGACCCTCAGTGACCCCATGGACTACAGCCTTCCAGGCTCCTCCATCCATGGGATTTTCCAGGCAAGAGTACTGGAGTAGGGTGCCATTGCCTTCTCCGAAGGAAGTCCTTACTGAATATTAAAATATAAAATCCCAATATTTAAAACACGAGTCTTGACACATGCAGTTGAAACAGTGGAACACAGAGTTCAGAAATAGGCCCAAATGCCAAACAGAATATGATAAAAGTGTTGTCTCAGTTCATTAGGGAGAAAAGTCAGTAACGGATGGTGAGACAGCTGCATAGCTATGTTAGAAAACAAAAAATAAAGTTGAGTCCATATATCACTCCATACATCAGGATAAGTTCCAAATGAATAAAGGTTTAAAAATCTTAAAAATGAAACCATGAAAGGGCTAGGTAGAAACATGGAAAATTTTTATTTTACCTTGGTGTGAGGTTGGACCTTGCTAAGTGACTACAGATATGAAGACAGTAAAAGAAAAAGTGAGTTAAACTGCATTTAAATAATAATTCTGCATATCAGAGGACACTTAGACAAGGTTAAAAGAGATATATTATGGGGGAGGGGTGAGGCTAGTCTATAAAAAAAAAAAATTACTTGAAGTTGTTAAAAACAGAAAAAAGGCCAATAACCCAATAGATATGTTGACCAGGCTTTATAAACACACCACAGAAAAGGCAATACAAATGATTCTTAATGATATAAAAACATGTTCGTTTTTACTCATTATAGGGAAAAAGCCAGTTAAAAACCACAGAACTGTTTTTTCACCTCTCTCATCAGTTTAAAAAAAAAAAAAACACAAAATGTCAGTATCATACATTGTTGGAGAAGCTATGGGAAAATAGGGAAATAACATCCTTAGTGGTGGGTTAAATGTTTGTAACACTGACAGAAGGCAGTTTAGCAGTGTCTGACACAATTTATTTAAAAATTGCATATAAATACAACTGCCTAAAGTTTCTTTTTAAAGTTATAACTTTGGGAAGAAGATCATTTAAGGACTCCTGATAAGAGAACATTTAAAATATTTTCTTGAGTTTTGTTTCACTATATTAAAAACTGTTTTTGAAAACTAGGGGTTTTTTTGTTTTGTTTTTTAAATTTGTTTACAGCCTGAACCACCAAAGAAGCCATCTAATTGGAGAAGAAAGCATGAAGAATTCATTGCCACAATAAGAGCAGCTAAAGGCCTTGGTCAAGTGCTGAAAGAGGGTGGCAAACTTCCCCCACCTCCTCCACCATCTTATGATCCTGGTATATGGCATATTTTGACAGAAAGTGTTCATATGGGGACAAAATATTGATAGTATTGGTAGAATTCTTATAAATTTTAAGATATTACTAAACTTAATTTATAATAGTTGAACTTGATGAAGCATAATCTTGGTAAGTTTCCTATAAAATAATGGTGACAGTCCAGGCATTTAGGCTTAAAAAGACACAGCAGTATTGAACATAGAAATTCATTATATTTTTATGTCAGTACTTCTATTTAAACTTTTTCTCTCAGTACTTTTGTAAGGCATTTAATATAATTTAAGAATTATTGTAGTTGTGTAGTGTTAGTTGCTTAGTCATGTCCGACTCTTTCCAGTCACATGAACTGGAGCCCACCAGGCTCCTCTGTCCTTTGGATTCTTCAGGCAAGAATACTGGAGTGGGTGGTCATTTAGTATTTAATATAATTTAAAAATTATTGTAGTAACTATTAAATGTTCCAGGAAAACATTTTAATCATGCATACTGTCAGTTGAAATGTAGACATTCAGTAAGATTCAGATAGTTAAGTTGCTTAGTTCTTTGGTATCGTCTCATCTAGAAAGGGGAATTAAATAATAATCTTGCTTCTAAAAATATATTATTCTAGTGGGATAACCACCATATAAACAGATATTACTAAATTTGCCCTATATTCATGTATTTTTATATTTTCTTCATTTGGTGGGTAAAAGTTGCTTTTCTATCCTTACCAAAAGCAAGGCAAAATGCTGGCAACCATATATGAGATAATCAAGATACTGAAAGATTTAAAATAGCACCATTGACATATTGCCATTGGGTACAGAGTAGCCTTAAGTAGTAGTTATTTTAATATAGCAAGTTACCTGCTTTAAAATTGTGTCGTCATTCTAGATTGGGATTAATTTGTTAGTAAAGGGAAAGTTAGATATGATCCTTTATAACATTTTATTGTAGAAGAGAGGTTGATAAACAATTTCTATAAAGGGCCAATAGTTAATATCTTAGGTTATTGCAAGCCATAAGGTCTCTGTTGCAGCTGCTCCTTTCTGCCACTGTTTCTAGAAATCAGCCACAGAAAATATGTAAATGGATGTGTTCCAATAAAATCTTATGAAAACATGTTGCAGGCAAGGTGGATTTGGCCCATGGGCCCTCGTTTGCCAATCCTGTTTGAGTCTTAGTAATTAACATTAATGCTTTGAGTAACTCTGGAATGTTCTATTTGGGTGTGAGTCTCTTCTATTTCTGTCTTGATTTTCCCCATGAAACTGAATTCTCTCTTTGTTTTAGAGGTGTTTGTATATTTTATCTGATTCAACCAACATAGGTATATTTCTCATGTTTGCATAAGTCAGTGAGAGAGAGAGAGAGTGGCAGTTCTTCAGGATAATTTGAACTTTAGAGATTTTTTTATCTCTTGGCCCTAGCAAAACAACTTCTTTGTCATTAGAGGTTTTAGATGTATTTCAATAGTTAGCAGGACAATTTCTGAGCTTGAGATGAGTGTAAATTCTAAAAGGCAAACTCCATCTGAAAAAGTAAGCCTTTTGAAATAAATTGATTTTTTTGTGACCTTGCTAAGTTGTTATATATTTATTTATTCTTGATATCTCATAGATTTGAAATCTTTTACACTGCTACAAAATTTGATTCTTTTCTGGGATAACTTTAAGATTTAATTTTATGAGAAATTTTGTTTATCATGTACATTACATTTGGGAAGCATATTTAATCTTTGAAGCATTTGCTGTTTCTTAAACTTGAATTAATTATGTTAATGAGATATATTTTTATCACTTCTTCCATCTGTTGGGACCTCTAAAGAAAATAAAACTGTATAAAGTCTTTTACATTATTTCTTGACAGCTTTCATCTAACCAAAATTAAAGATTTTAACAGATGAGCCCAATTTTTAAAGTATATTTTTAATGTAATGTGTGGGCTGCTGTCTATGGGGTTGCACAGAGTCGGACACGACTGAAGTGACTTAGCAGCAGCAGCAGTTATTACTACTTAACCTAGTCTACCATATAAAAGATATATATATATGATGAAAACATATAGTATTATAGAGGCAAAAATGAATTAACATTTTTCCTTATTTTTTTGTAGTGAGGATTTATTGTTTTTCACCCCTTAAATTTGATTCTAAGCTAGAAGAAAATTGTGAGTGCATATGTTAGCAGACTTGTTTTCTTAAATGTCTTTACTAAGTTCCGATAAGTCAGGTTGGGTAGTTATAAAGAAACAAGTTTTTGCTTCACAAACACTGTGTATACATCTTAAGTTACTGTTTATAAAACTTACAATTCTTTATGTCTCATTTCAAGTATTTTGTTACTAATCTGTTTCTTTTTCTATTTTAGACTATATTCAGTGTCCATATTGCCAGAGAAGATTTAATGAAAATGCAGCTGATAGACATATAAATTTCTGTAAAGAACAGGCAGCACGTATTAGTAATAAAGGCAAATTTTCTACTGATACCAAGGGAAAATCAACTTCTCGGACACAGGTAATCCTTGTAATCATTCCTGCAAATAAATAATGAGGTGATTTAAGTTCACGGTTTTGTGTTTGTTCTTTTTTTTGTGTGTGTGTGTTTGTTCTTTACAGAACATTTAACTACAGTTTTCTCACCTGCTAAAATTTATATATTAACGTTCAAGGATTTAATAAGAAATTTAAATGGCTATTTGAGAGCAAAATTTGAAGTAGACTTGATTTAAAGAGGTATTAGGGAGAAAATGTTAAAATCACTACAGCAGATTCGGAGGAAACTAGAGGGGTTAGATGAGTGAGAAATTGGCAGTAAAAATTCACGTTCGAAAATCATGTGAATAATGAATATTTTCGTGTGATAATGTGAGTAACACATTTCAGGAAATGAAAACATAGGTTCAGATCCAGACTTCTACTTTTGAACTTTCAGGCAAAAGTGACATTAATCATATGTAAGCCTTTATTTCTTCACCTGTGAAGTAATCTGCATAACTCTTGTGAGAAACAAATGAAATGATGTATGTGAAAGTGGTTAGAGAACCACAAATCATAAGAAAATTTTGTAATGTGTACTTTAGTTTTGCACTACTGTTGTTTTTCTTTAAGTATATTGTTACATAAAAACTTAGACAGCATTATGTAGTGGTTTACTGGTGGGTTAGTCGCTAAGTCGTGTCTGACTCTCGCAACCCCATGGGCTGTAGCCTGCCAGGCTCCTCTGTAAGCAGATTTTATTTTTCGCAAAGCTTTCATTTGTTAACTTTTCTTTTGGACTGTAAATTTAGCAAATGGGAATAACCAAATTCACTTATCTTGTTACGTATGAATAAAATATTGGATTAAAAGATCCCATTGCAATTGAGACCTCCTTGAGAGAATCCTGCTATTGAATTTCTGTAAATATTTTTGGAAATAGAGCATATGATTGTTACCATCATTGTGGGGAAAGAACACCAAAGAAAACTAATTTTGAAGAATTTCCAAAACAGATGGCAAACAAAGCATATCTTTTAAACAGTTTAAGAACACCCAACAAGATCTTTAAGAATAAAATAGTAGAGTAAAGGAAATATAATAGGATGTGTATATTTCAACAGTGTGGTGCCAAATGACTCATAAATGTAAAATCCAGGTAGTTTTTAGTTCCCACCTTAAATTTTCAGTTCTGATTCCATGCCCAGTCATATATATTTCTTTCAGTCTAATTCTGTATTTTTTCATCTGTGTTCACTCATTTTTGAGTAACACTGTACCAAGTACTGGATCCATATGAGTAAACTAAGTAGAATACTTTTCCTAAAGTTGCTTAAATGCTTCCTTATCATATTTAGCAACTATAATCTGGCCTTACTACATACAGCCCACTACAAATACAGTAAGATCAGGTTCTTGTAGTTAAAGAAAAAGTTCTACCATTCAGTTAAGCTTTCATAATTCTTCTTCGTTAGGAATTTTATCAAGTTCAAGCATGGCTGTATTAAAGTAGACCCATGAAGACAGCAGACCAAATAATGTCATCTAGTGTATGCTAAATTACATATTGTTCTTTTAAAAGAACAAATTAAATAACCCATGCATAATTTAGATCTGCATCAGATTAGGTTAGGTTGAATAACATGAGTTTCAAGCAACACAGTAAATATTTTGTGTTTAGGAATTTTCAGTATTCTGATTGATTCTTACTTACTCTACATTTAAAGTAGTGAAGTTTTAAGTCTGAAAATGTGCTATTCAATTGTTAATAATGTTTTCTGATTATTAAAGGGCTTTCTATTCTCTGGGAAATTAAGTATACATGTATATATATTAAAAGTTATCACCATAGTTAATATTTTAAATATTTATCTCTAAGAACTTATTTTTTACAACACTTTTATTCTGTCTTTTTTCTTATAGTTTTCCCCAGTTATTTTATTTTATTTTTTCTGGTAAATTATATGCAGGAAAAAATGCACAACACATAAATTCATGTGTAACCACAAGAACATTGAGAAATAGACTGTTCTTAGTCTTACAAAAGCCTTACTGAACTATTTCAGTCCCAGAATGTAATGTTCTCTCACTCTCAGCCCCAAGCATCCATGAAGTAGTCACTATTTTGATTTTATATGAAATCAATTTTGGCCTTTATTTATAGTCTCCAGACCATGATGTTTTTTTATCTATGATAGCTAGCTTTATAAATATTTTTCTTAAAGTATAGTTGGTTTCCAGCTTGTAGCTCATCCAGCCTGAGATTTCTCATGACATGCTCGTTTTTCATGATGTAGGTTAAACAAACAGGTCCACAGCAGAGAGCCCTGTTGTACTTTCTTGATCTTGAACCAATCCATACAGGGTACTAACTGTTGCTTCTTGACCTGCATACAAGTTTCTCAGGAGACAGATAAAATGGTTTGGTATTCCCATCTGTAAGAGCTTTCCGCAATTTGTCGTGATTCACACAATCAAAGGCTTTAGCCTAGTCAATGCAACAGAGATGTTTTTCTGAAATTCCCTTGCTTTCTTGATAATCCAGTGAATGTTGGCAGTTTGGTCTCTAATTCCTCTTCCTTTCCTAAACCCAGCCTGGACATCTGGAAGTTCTTGGTTTGTATAATGCTGAAGCTTCGCGTGCAAGATTTTAAGCATGACCTTGCTAGCATGGGAGATGAGTGCGATTGTCCAGTGGCTAGCACATTCTTTGGTACTACACGTGGAAACTGGGATGAGTATTAACCTTTTCCAGTTTTGTGGCCACTGCTGGGTCTTCTGAATTTGCTGACATAATGAATGCAACACCTTGATGGCATCATCCTTTACGGTTTTGAAAAGTTCTGCTGGAATTTCATCATATCTACTAGCTTTATTAACAGCAGTTCTTAAGGCCCACCGCACTCCAGAACGTCTGGCTCTGTGTGACTAACCGCACCATCATAGTAATCTGGTTCATTAAGATCTTTTTTATACAGTTCTTCCGTGTATTCTTTCCATCTCTTCTTGATCTCTTCAGCGTCTACTAGGTCTCTACTACCATTTTTATCCTTTATTGTCCCCATCTTTGGGCTAAATGCTGCCCTGGTCCAAATAAATAAATACCTTCTCCCATTTTATCAGAAATAAAAAGTATTTGTGAACATAAATATTTTACCAAGGAAATGTAATTAGGTTTGTGATCTGTATAAAAACACATGAAATAATCACCTCCTTAATACATGGTAAATGAAACATGTATTGAGTATAACTGTAAAAATAGATTTTGTTCTTCTGATCATTAAAATGAATTTATGCAAAATCATTGTTAGCTAGAGTCATCCTGAATGCCTAACAGTAGAATTTCAGCTTGATGTGTAGAACAGATAAAATACAGCTCAGTAAGGAAGGAGTCATATTATCTAGGTCAGGGGAACAGCCAGTTACTGAGAGATATATGAGGATGTTTTAAACAAGAGGCATTCAGAGTAGTATGAGGAGTCAGTAACAAAACTAACCTGACTTGTTCTGGTGGAAAGTAATAGAAAATACTGTAGGAGATAGATACAGTTGGGCTAGGTTCTCATCATCTCAGAAAACCTGACCAAAAAGCAGTAACAGGCGGTCTAATACAGAGCAGAAAAACAAAGCACTTTTTGAAAGAGATATTCTGCCTTTTTCTCTTTATAAGCCATTAAGTTAATATAGAGATACCTAATATATACATTAAAATCTTTATTCCCAGTGTATAATGCTGCTGGGGCTCTTCCTGCCTAAAACTTGACCTCTCACTGTAGATTGTTCTCTGTTTTGATAATTAGCAAAATGTGAATGAGTCACCAGTCCTGTTTCTTAATCCAATTTTATTGACCATATTTTTAGTAGGCATGCCTCTAATATTTTGACAAGTCTTTGTTAGGTCTTGTTTTCCATAGTGTTAGTTTAAAAATCTTTCCTAATGATATTTTCATGGGAAAGACTGATACTACAGGAAATACCTCTTAGGTTTTCCAAGAAACAGTATATTTGTATGGCTCCATATTCATTTCCAAAGTCTCCTAGTCATTTTGTTCATTTGACGGACGGTTATTGACGGTTTTCTAGTTGCCAAGTGGTTAAGAAATAGAAGTTTCTGGCATTATAGTGTCAAATGTGCTTGTTATTTGTGTGTGTGTGTGTGTGTGACCCTTTTACAAGATTGATAAAAGGTCAGATACTGAATTTTGAAGAGTTACAATGTGTGACTTTAATGTTTATGCTTAGCCAGCAGTTTTTAATAGCAGAGCATCTTAAATTTTATACTGATAATAGGTTATAAATATGATTCGATTTTTAAAAGTTGGGCTTAAAGCCAGTTTTTCTCATAAAGTCCTGAGCATAGGGCTCAAGTACACAGGCAAGCACAATAAACACCTTATAGTTGGCGTACACAGCTAGTGCTAAGACAGTATGAGTCTTAATTCCTGTTCTGTTAAGTTGGGGTGTAACCCTGGGCAAGTTTACTTCTTTATATTGGAGTGGGTGATCAATAAGATGCTTTTATATTCAGTAACAGAAAATTTCTGTTTAAATAAGAGGCAGTAAAACAAACTTGATGGTGATATTTCTCTATAGAGAAAAAATGAGAATAAATGAGATAAGCTGAAATACTGTATCTTTTCTCAGCCCATATCCCATTCATGTAACATGTTCTGGTGAGGTTAATGAAGAACTAGCTCTTTATTTTCACATTGGAGCAATAATGCATTAGACATCTATTTAAAACTTGTTTGTGCTTATATTTGCTCTTAGGAATTTCCATCAGTAAGATATGTGCCTGGATTATATATATGAAATACAAAACCGTACCAAGGAACATACAAAAGTCTTGACCTTTAAAGCCGTACTGCCAAGTGAACATCTTTGGGCGGTTTTAACTTTTTTCTTATGATATGGTTGGCATTTAAAATCTTAACATTGAGGAATTTTTTTCCATTTGATCCATTTTGTTTTCTTTGACCTGGGAAAAGTTACTCTATTTTAGCAGTAGGACATCTGAGCCAAAATTTTAGTATGCCAATTAGGAGAAGGAACATTTCTTGGGAAACTTCTCTCTAAAGGTGATATATTTTAACCTGCTCTTTAAATTTGGATAATTTGAGTAGGTGGTAAAACATCTGGCTCATTGAAGGGCATGTGTGCTTTTGAAATACTGGTTTGTAATCCATAATCAAAATGTGATGTTGATAAAACATTGTGTTTTCATTATTTTAGTTTAAGCCTCCTGCACTTAAAAAGTTTAATTCTCCTGGGACCACCTCATCAGGATCATCACGATTACCACAACCAAGTGGCACTAGCAAAACTGTTGTAGGTAATGAGATCTGTAAAATAACTTGATTTTTTTTTTTTTTAAATATCAGAATCAGTAGAGAAGGAAATGAAGACAGTATTCTGTTTCGGATTATGTAAAACTAGGTTTATTAGGAGTTGATGTGGAAGATAAGTAATTACTTTGGGTAAAAATAAAGTAACTTTCAGTAGCTTCTACTTTAGATGTTTTGTAGTTCTTTTTTAGCCTAAATGTAGATAGTTACTGATACATCATCTCTTCAGAATAGTCAACCAAGGTCCTTTTCTTGATTCTTTGACCACAGTGTTTTTTTCCCTTGTTTTTGTCTATACATGTCTGAACTGGATAATTATCCTTAATAGGCAGATATTTAATGGTTTAAAAAAGATTGTGATTGCTGAAGTGTACCTTCATTTGTATGTAAATTGTAAGAAAGAAGTACAGAAATTAGAAATGAATGATGCTGTGTGTTGTCCCATAAAAATTTTATTTAATTTTTGATTTAATAATTCATTTTTTGACTTTTTGCCGTGAAGATTTATTGCCATGAAAGCATTGTTTTGTCGTGCTGTGGTTAATGTGATTTTTCTTTTTCAGAGTGTTGTTAAAACTAATATCTTTTTTATTAAAAGGTGCTCCTTCAGGTAAAGTGTCTTCAGTTGGCAGCTCTTTGGGAAACAAACTTCAGACCTTATCTCCCTCCCATAAAGCGATAGCAGCCCCTCATGTAGGGTAAGTCTACATAGAATTTATTTTTTTAGTGATATGTATATTCATGTATGCTTGATACTAAGACTTTATTTTGTTTAGGTAACATGGGGTCGCACAGAGTCAGACACAACTGAAGTGACTTAGCACACACAAGCACACACACAGTTGGCTTTTTCATTAATCTCAATTTTCTAAGTTTGTCTTTTACTATGTTGTTGATCAAGAGCTCGCATACTACTCTTGAGAGTCTAAATTAGTATAACCAGTTTGGAAGAGGTTCTGGTGGCTTTTATCAAGAGCCTTAAACATTCATATTTTCCATTTCATAATTTTACTTTCGAGAATCTAGTGTAAGGAAATTACTTAAAATACAGTAGACCTGTTATACTAACAGTTTTTTTTAAGCATGTATCAGGCACTGTGCTAGACATTTAACATTATTTTTATTAAAACCACCCTGCTGCTGTAGGAGCAGAGGATCAGAGAAGCAAAGTAATTTGCTCAAAGCCACACAGCTGTCAAAGAGTTGGTAGCATGATACAAATTGACTTCTCTTTGGTGATAAGTATCAGTCTCTTTACATATGGTTTTATTATAATGTTACAAAAAATGTGTAGCTATGTTTGAATATCAAACTGTGAAAATATACAAAGCAATAATATACAATCATGATATATGTATAAACTTTAAAAAGATGAGTCTACTGTTATTGGAGAAGTAGGTTCTCCAATATAAACTCCATGTATACTTTGATAGAAACTATAAAAATTTAATACTGTTTATGTTTCTATAGTTTTATGTATATGCTTTTTAATAAAGTAGCATAATTAAGCCTTCGGCAATTATTTTAATGTGGGAAAATTCATTGATAATACTAGAGTTTTAATAGAAGTCTTCCAATAGAATACTAGTAGAAACTCACTTTTCATTTTGATAAATAAGAAAACTAAGGGATGGCCGTATGATTATTAGAATGTAGCCTTATTCTTTATATTTACAGATACTGTTTATAAAGTTGATTTAGGAAGCATGACACATGTTATTTTCAGATCTAGAGTCTCAGTTTTGGCTTTTATATAGGAAATATTTAAGATCAATAGAGAGTAATTGCCTTTTGTTTCCTAATTTGGACTACATATAAAGTGTTTAAGATCTAAAGATAGTTTATTGTATTATCATTGTAGAAAAAGAACAAGATCAGCTAACAAGATCTGATTAGTTAAATGCTTTTTCTTTTTGTCATGCTTCCAAAAAGAAGAGACAGGCTATTCTTAAGAAAGAGACAGGTTATCAGTAGAACAGGTGGTTGAAAGGAAAAGGTTCTCATCTTCTAGTGCTAAACGAAAACCTGATCTGATTTTCTTTTTATAGCTTCCCTACTGAGTTGACTCATTAGATATGTAAATATAGAAATATCAATATGTTTGAAGTTTATAAATGGAGGTTTCATTTATGGTTGACTGAATTATAGGCTGGTAATTTTTTTAGTACCTTTCCTATCATACTGGTAATCTTAACCAGTTGGCAGTATTAAGTTATCCTGACACTCTTTTTAAGAGGGCATGTGAAGCTGGCTGGTAAAATGAAAAGGGTTACTGGGTTTTGGATTAAAATACTAGATTTCTAGATCCTACTTTGCCCCTAACTAGCAGCTACCTGACTTTGTTCTTATCTGTTTTTTCTTGCTCTGACAACTTTAACTCTGCTTACACCTTGACAGCTGATGAACATTTGTTAATCTTTAGGAGAAAATGTTTTTACTAATGAGCAAAAACTTTGGGCACAAGAATTATACAAGTTGTGCACTGCTATAATGCTATACAAATTTAAAAATTTTTGTTTGTCCCATATTAAACTGTCAGGCATGACTGTTTAAATCTCATTTGTCCATACTATATATGATGCTTATGTATTAAAGGACTGTTTCTAACTGCTGGAAAGAGAGTGGTGATGTATGCTTCTGACCAATATATTACTATATTACTACAAGTTAATATAATTACTGTATTAACTGATAGTAATATTATTATACTGAATAGAATCATTCATAGCTGTCCAGTTAATGACAGAGCTCATTCCTTTTTAGAATTACTGAGGTAATGGTTTGTTTCTTTCTCTTACTAGATTATAAAATCTGTGATGGCAAAGCTCTGTCTGCTTTGCTTACAGATGTAACTACAAAATGTAGTATATGCTTGGCATACAGACACACAAATTTTTGGTGAATATATGAAATAATAGTGAATCAATAAATTCAGTTCCTGATTTGTCAGCTTTTTGCAACATCACAGAATCATGGTTCTGGTACTTGTAATTACTTGAGGTTTGTATGACTATTCTTTTGTCTTTTCATACTGAAAAATTGAAGGCAAAAAGAGAAGGGGGTGGCAGAGGATGAGATGGCTAGATGGCATCACCGACTCAGTGGGTCTGAATTTGAGTCAACTCCAGAAGATAGTGAAGGACAGGGAAGCCTGGTGTGCTGCAGTCCATGGGGTCACATAGAGTCAGACATAACTTAGTGACTGAACAACAACAAAAATGATTATCATGATTTTTATTGACACAGATAATTCAGAACTGAGTAAAGGCAGAATTAAGACATCTGGTTAGCTATAATGTTCAAGAAGTTGAGCATCTTTTGAGATTAGTAAAATGAGTCATTTTAGTGGTTTGGAATTACTTAAAGCCTGGTGTGTATAATCTCTGTTGTGTTTGCCTGCAATCATACATATCAATGATCTATAATATTTAGCATATATTGAAATCACACTTTTTTACTTGGAAAAATTCTCATATGTTTGATAATTCTAGACAACCTATGAGTCAGCTGATTTTAACAGAATTTTTTAAAGCAAAATGCACCCTAATAGAAATTTTTTTCTTGTGCCAAAAATAGTTTTCTTTATTCCTAGAGATATTAGAAGTATGATGAAACCCAGAGTTTTAAATAAATATTGCTGTACTTAAATTATGTCAGAGAGTTTACACAGTGGTACCTTTAGAATTATGTTTTCTTAATGGTTAATTACTAACTTAAATGGGTATTTCAGCTGATAATTTTCAGTAGTTAAAGTATCAAATTGCAGAGATTTACTTCTGTTCAATTACTCTGAGAACTAGAAGTTTACTTTGGAGATAGGATATAGTAGGAGAAGGCAATGGCAACCCACTCCAGTACTCTTGCCTGGAAAATCCCATGGACGGAGGAGCCTGGTGGGCTACAGTTGATGGGGTAGCGACGAGTCGGACACGACTGAGCGACTTCACTTTCACTTTTCACTTTCATGCGTTGGAGAAGGAAATGGCAACCCACTCCAGTGTTCTTGCCTGGAGAATCCCAGGGACGGGGGAGCCTGGTGGGCTGCCGTCTCTGGGGTCGCACAGAGTCGGACACGACTGAAGTGACTTAGCAGCAGCAGCAGTAGCAGGTGTGGTAAAACTAGAGAAACAATGCAAGTAAGGAGCTTTTTTTTTTTTTTAATGAAAAAAGAAATTGGTTTCTCATGCTTTATATTAACAGGAGTGAGAAATGAATGTCTAGGTTTTGAGTATATGTCTGTGGCTTTTCTTATAAGCCAATCTTTTGATGTGTGTGGTTTGTGTGTACCATTATTTAGATTTTTATGAACTTCTCTGACTTTCATTATTGGTCTAGAAATGCCTCAACCTAGAATTGCACAGTTTGGCTTCCTATGTGGATAACAATTATTTCAACTATTAGACTAAGGGGCTCACTTTGCCATGGAATTGAGTTACTATGTTATCTGTATAGAATTTAATCAATGAGTTTAACCAAAAGTAGAAGTATGGAAGGCTTCGAAACTTTGAGTGCCTTGAAACATCATAGCTATAGATGTCCACAAAGATACAAAATACCTCTTGGTAAAATTTATTCAAAATTATTTCAGAAGTCATCTTTTTATCTCTTCTGCTCTGTTGCAGTGTACAGGACTGAGTGGCTTATTTTCTAAGAATTCACTCTCATGGTGTCAACAATAAACAGGGACATTCCCTAGGTTAAAGTTTATCTCAACTGAGAAATAGATGGATATGTTGCCAAATATTTGCAGCATTGCCAAAAACGCTCATTCGGCGATGAATATTTGGAAAGCCTGCCAAAGCATTTTTCCTTTCTAGATATACTATTCATATCATTGCGGTTACATACAGCTAGAGATAGTCCTTTTAAAAACCCTGGGTCTATCATTTATATAAATGTATCAGCTAGACAAAAAGTTACGTATTTCTGTCTTGGACTATAAGATAGTGATTTTGATCATAACTATGGTAAAATTTTAGATCATCATTGAAATCTGCCTTTCATTTAGATTTTCAAAAACTTAGAATAATTGGCATCCTCTCATGTATGGAATTTTGATGTTTTAGAGCAGATGATCTTTTTGAACTGTGGTCTGAGGGCCAAATCCTGCCCAACAATTGTTTTTATTGGAACATGGCTGCACATGGCTAATGGTGAATTGTCTGTGGCTGCATTCATGCTATAGTGGCAGAGTCAAGTGTGGCAGAGACAGTATAGCCTACAAAGCCGGAAATATTTACTTTTTGGCTTTTTATTGGAAAAGTTTGCCACTCCCTGTTTTAGAATGGGTTAGTTATCATAGGAATTTTATTTATAATTTGAAGGTAGGGATTTTAAGGAGTCTTCATTTATTCCCAAAGATGGAGCTGTTTTTTTTTTAAAGTCATGTGGACTATCTAAGAATTTAGACCATATATTAGTGTTCCAGTGAACCAAAGGGTTTTTATTTTTTTGAACTTTCATTAATCCATTCAAACATGTTTGTGTGGTTGAATTAAAAGAATAGTAACAGATTAAAAGTATACTTTCATGTTGACTCTGACCAAATCTAAGTACCAATGTAAAGATATATCGTTGAACTTCATATGGGAATTCTATATCAGACCGGAATTCTCTTTTGTATATCAGATTGCTTAGTCTACACCAAATTTATGCTGTGTAGATGTGCTTGGTTGGCAATGTTCCTTCTATAACAGCAGCAACACTGCTTTTACTGCTAAATGGATTTCTTTATTCCTGCCTTAATATCTTTCAGACCTTTCATGTAGCATTATCATTACTGAATTGGACCCTTGAAAAGAAAAATAGCATAGAGGCACTCTGAAAACATTGATGTTGATAGTTCTGTAATGATTACTATCACATTGAAATTACAATTGTCAAAACTGTGAAATAAGGTAAAAATACATAATACAGTAGATTTCTCATTGTACTTTTCCAAAATTTATTATCAGAGTAACCCCAGATGTAGATAGATGTATAAACTAAGTATTAAAATCACCAGTGGTGCTGTTTTTCATAACTTGAAACATTGAAGACCCCTGAGGGCAGGGCAAAACTTATAATAGAGAATTCTTGCTTCCTTTACTTGTTCTATTCACTTCTTTAAGTCAGTTATCGATGGTTTGCAAGACCAAACAACACATTGAGAAGAAATTCGACCAAAGAGCAATCAGTTGGGTTTAAAACTTTAAATTCCTTTTGAAAATGTGTCACCACTTTTGCAAAGAATGCAATTTCTTTCCAAATATCCCTTTATCTTGTTGCTGCTTTGACTTAGTTTTAATGCTACTGAAGGAAGAGGGACAGAAAAGAAATGGTTTAATAAAAAAGGAAACATGCATAAAGATGCATTCTTGTTCACTGAAATAAATGTGAAAATGGTACGTGAGAGCTGGTCTGGATCCAAGTCAGTTTAGGAAGATATTTAAGTATTTGAAAGATCTTTTGTTGTAAACTGATAATTTTAGCTTTTTAAATTTTTTACTGATGTATAGTTGATGTACAGTAGTCACAATTTTTAAAGATGATAATACATTTATAATTCTTAGAATATTTAGGTATATTCCTTGTGTTATACAATATATCCTATGGCCTAATTATTTTATACATAGTAGTTTAAACCTCTGTGTGCCCCACCCCAAGTTGCCTCTCCCTCCTTCCCTCTTCACCCTGATAACCACTGTCTTTCAGTCAGTTTCTTTTTTGTTACATTTGCTAGTTTATTTGTTAGATTCCACATATGTGATGTAATAGTATTAATATTTATAATTTATATACTTGATATATTTGTAATTTATATACAAATACTATTAGTATTTGTCTTTCTCTAAGTGACATACTTCACTTAGCATGTTACCCTCCATGTCTATCCATGTTGTTGCAAATGGCAAAATTTCATCCCTTTTTATGGCTGTGTAGTATTCTGTATTCCATTTTCCATTTGTTTGTGTGTGTGTACATATATATGTATATACCTCATCTCCTTTATCCATTCATCTGTTGATGGACACTTAGATTGCTTCCATTATCATGGCAATTGTAAATAATGCTGCTATAAATGTTGGGATGTGTCTATCTTTTTGAGTTAGTGTTTTTTCAGATGTGTGCCTAGGAATGGAATTACTGGGCAATGTGGTAATTTTATTTTTAGTTTTTTGAGAATCTCCATATAGTTTTCCACAGTGATTGCACCAATTCATATTTTCGCCAATAGTATAAGAGGGTTCCTTTTTCTCCAAATCCTCACCAACACTTGTTATTTGGGTCTTTTTGACGATAGTCTTCTGACAGTTGTGAGTTGGTAGCTCATTGTGGTTTTGATTTGCATTTCTCTGATGATTAACTACAATGAGCATCTTTTCCTGTGCCTTTTGGCTTTGGAAAATATCATCTTTGGAAAAACGTCTAGCCAGGTCTTTTGCTCTTTTGATGTTGAGTTGTATGATCTGTTTGTATTTGGCTATTAACCCCTCAGTGGTCATACCGTTTGCAAATGTTTTCTCCCGTTCATTTGGTTGTCTTGTCCATGGTTTACTTTGATGTCCAAATGGTTTACTTTCATTTTAATTAGGTCCCAGGATTATTTTCAAATTTATTTAAAACTTTAACATTGACTATCATTTTAAGGTTTCTCAAATATGTATGTTAGCAAAATTTTATATGTAAAAGCACTTAAATAGATAATTTATATAAAGATGATATTTATTAAAATCATATAAAATACATTTATGTGTAAACTTATATAACCTTGATTACACTGAGAATTTAAAATTTATTTAGTTAGACCTTGAAAATAACATAGCATAACAATAGTAATCTACAGTGGAATGAAGTGATTTGAGCTTAATAACAACATTTACCCTAAGTAACACTTGAATTGTGATACACATACATATACATAGGCAGACCTAGACCTGGGTCTCCTGCATCGCAGGCAGGTGTTCTACCATCTGAGCCACCAGGGAAGACCAGCCTAAGTAACATTTGAATTGTGTGTGTATATACACACATTCATATACATGGGTAGACAAACCAACTGAGTTGAATTTCATAACACAGGTATGTGGTAGTAGAATCATCATTGAAATCTGCCTTTTAAAAATTGACATTTTTAAAATCTGAAAATAGTAGCAATCCTTTCATATATAGAAGATATGTAATATTCCCAATAGAGAATTGCCTTTACATTTTTATTAGATTCTGCTCACCTCCTTTGTTTTATCACTTGTTAGATTTAAGTAGTTCTTATCATATGAGAGGAATCCATGTTTTAAATGTTTCTAAATTTTAATTCTGAATTTTAATTTCAGTAACTTTTTTTCTGAGGAAGAAAATAAAATCTTTTCTTTTTCCAAATCCACAGGTAACCTTTTGTAAGAAAAATACTATTTGAAACAATAGTGCTTTGATTGTTATTATATAATTTAAACAAAAATCTGATTTATTACTTAAAATTCTAAATAGGTTAATTTTCTGCTAATTGCTCACAAATAAAATGCTTAAAATGTTAATCTCAAAAATTTTAGAAGTTTTGTTATTTAATATATAATAAATATATAATATATTTATTGGAGGCATTTAAAAAATTCTTTAAAATGTTTTTATGAGTGTGATGTAAACACCTAATGTTAAAGCAGCACCACCCGCAGAGTATTGATATCAACTTTTAGAACAAAATGCCTGCTGTGTATAGGATATTGAAGGAAGAGAAACTGGATAAAATGTGTCCCGTCTGTAGAGATCCTTATTATCTAGAGGGATGACCAGATTCTTCTGAGACACTAAACTCTGTAATAAGAACAAAGCATCAGGTCTGTCTTATTTACCACAGTATTCCCAGAATTTAGCACAGTGCCGGATACATAGTGGGTGCTCAGGATTTAAATGAATAAACAAAAATCCCTTGAAAAAACTCTTTGTTATCAAGCAGTGATGTGTCACTCAGTAGTCATTGAAGGTAGTACTCCTAGTTTCCTTATATAATTTTCCCTGCTCCCTACTTTGAATGGATATTGATCGGTGATAATATCGTTTGTTTGATATAAAGTACTGAAATCTCTGCAAACCTGCAGTTTTCTATTATTCATTAGCTGAAAATCCTTTATAATTTTGGTTAAAAATATTAGCTTCCCCAGAGGGATGGGATGGGGAGGGAGGTAGGAGGGGGATTCAGGATGGGGAACACGTATATACCTGTGGCGGATTCATGTTGATGTATGGCAAAACCAATACAATATTGTAATTAGCCTACAATTAAATAAATTTTAAAAAGATATTAGCTTCAGACTGCATGGCCACTTTTAATTTTTCCATGTAGTTTTTAGAATTGCCATCAGTGTTTTCAGAGGATCATGCTTAATGTTTCTCTGGATAAATTTCAGAAATAGGAAAGTTCTGTGAATTCAGGGAAGGATACAATTAGATTATTTGTGAGCTCCATAAGAACAAGCATCCTATCTGCATTTATTTACCAGAATAATAACTTCCAGTTCATTGCTAGCTTCACAAATTTTAAACAGTTGTCCTTCTTAAGTTTTTTTTTTTTAATTGATTCCATTGCCCTGCTGTGTGTAAGTGTGGATTATGTTAGTATGTTTGTCAAAACTGACAGGGTGGCCTATGTAGTCAGAATTTTCATATTTAATAATGGATATTGTATGAACTATCCAAGGATTCTTTTTGACATTAGTCCTTACCCTGGCAGTCAGATAATTATGAAAGAGCTTGAGGGGTGGATTTCTGATGTATCAGAATAATGTCTTAATTTTTTTTTTAATGTAAAGAAACAGTAGCATTCTCCTTATGGGTACACCTTTATATATTTTAATAGTAAGATGGACAAGTTAGGCCCTCCACTTCGAACTGGAAGACATGTGCAAAGGTTGTATGAGAGTGATACAAAATCAGACAGTGCCATCAAAAGACATGAGTTATTACCCATTTACAAGTAAGTATTTGTAACTCAGTTTGGTTAATGTTTTTCAGCTATTTCCTTAAAGGCTTTATATATTGAAATACTATAAATTTGTACATTCCTGTACTTAAAATTTTTTATTTTAATAATTTTTAAGCCAAGAAGTGCTGAATAATCTTCTAAGATTTATAACGCTTTGATTTTGATGAGCATTTCTATTCTATGTCTATTTTTAGAGCATACATTGAATAAAATTTACATTTATAAATTAAATTTTAATTTTCAGAGGGTTGAAATGAGTCACCTTAATAATTGTTATTTTTATGAAACTATTTTTTAGGAGTAATATTTTTTTAAAGTGTATAGGGAATATTACATCATATATAAATATAACATTGCTAGAATATCTTTTAGTTACATAGATGATAAATTATTATAAAAAAGCAGGAAAAAGATCTTAGAAAACATTCAATCCAGGGATCCTCAGTCTTTGTGTTAGATGGTTACAAATTCCACATAACACAGGGAAGTAAACACATTCCCTTCCCTGCACTGGCCTTGCAGACTGAGAGGAGAAGCAAGAGTGGCAGTGGCAGTCTTGGAACTCTCCGCCCAAGTCTTCAAAGCTTACAAGTTTGTGCCCCCAAAGCAGGTCTTGCCCTCTCGTCTTTAAATGATGAACTGAGGGTCTCATAAGTTAAATTACTTAATAGAGCTCACCTAATTAACTTTTAAACCAAAGTCTACCACAACAGTCTCTTATCCATAAATAATAATACATTTAGCTAGGTATATAATAAAACAAAAATGGGAAAAGTCTCGGTCATTAACAGCCATCATGTGTTGTTTTTAAGTAGACAGTGATAAATTCTAGAAGGAAGAATTTTTGGACTGAGCTTTTTTTCTTTGCACTATTCCTGCTGTCTGTACCCTCCAAAGCAGATCTCAGAGAAACAGTGACTAGCAGTGGGGCAGAGGAAGTACAGTTGCAAAGTTAGACCTTCTTTTATTATTGGCTTGAACTTTAACAGGCAGATTGTATCAATGGACACATAATAAGGTAGCACTTTCAGACTCTGACCAGGAAGAAAAATGTGTTGACGGTGTGAGACTGAAGTAACATGTTTTAAGTACTGATCAAAATGGTTCTTGACATTCCAGTTCTACCTTATGAAGTGAAGTCGCTCAGTCGTGTCCGACTCTTTGTGACCCCATGGACTGTAGCTGACCAGGCTCCTCCGTCCATGGGATTCTCTAGGCAAGAATACTGGAGCGGGTTGCCATTTCCTTCTTCAGGGGATCTTCCCAATCCAGGGATTGAACCCTGATCTCCTGCATTGCAGGCAGACACTTTAACCTCTGAGCCACCAGGGAAGCCCATAGATGTTACTAAAAATACACAATAGGCATTGAATAATGACAGCTGTTGTTGATAACTTACATTTTATTATTTTTTAATGCTTTTCTAATTATTTATTGATGTGAAGTTGTATGTGTATATGCATGGGTATGTTTGTACTGTCTAATGTACATATCTCATATGTACATTATATGAAGGTGATAGTATTTCTAACAAGTTTTTGTTCATGAGCCAAAAAAACCAAACACCCTGTCCATCCTGTTCCTCTATGATTCTCACTTGGAGGAATTGCCGCGATTTGGCAGGGAGTTTTCAGAGACTGAATTCCTAAAAAGGAATGTGATAGTTCTGCAACATCCCTGGAGGGGCCGTGTGAAAGGAGAGGAGCATACACCTCATGGGTGGACTTGCAGTGGGCGTTTGAAGGCCCTTTGAAGAGGTTTAGGGTAACCCATCCATGTACCAGGGTGATTCTTGTCAAAGTTTAGAAATAATTTAAGTATTCAAAGTTGCCTCCCTTTGAATGACATCATTGCATATTGAATATAAGATTTGGAATGAGACCCACATAAATTCAAATGCAAACACTCTGGCCATGTAATATGAGTGAAAGTTGCTCAGTCATGTCCAATTGTTTGCGACCCCACGGACTGTAGTCCATGGAATTCTCCAGGCCAGAATACTGAAGTGGGTTGCCTTTCCCTTCTCCAGAGGATCTTTCCAATGCAGGGATCGAACCCAGGTTTCCCGCATTGCAGGAGGATTCTTTACCAACTGAGCCACAAGGGAAGCCCCCAAGAATGCTGGAGTGGGTAGCCTGTCCCTTCTTAAGCGGATGTTCCTGACCCAGGAATCGAACTGGGGTCTCCTGCATTGCAGGCAGATTTTTTTACCAACAGAGCTATCAGGGAAGCCTGGCTATGTAATAGCTTTGCACTTAATCTCTGTGACTATGAGTTTTTTCAACTTTAAAATGGGAATAATATCTTCAGAGATTTTTGTGAAGATTAAAGAAAGTGAAGTATGTATAGCACCTGGTATCATATCTGGCATGGAATGAGCATTTGGAAAATAATAGATGTTACTCCCTGCATGCATTTTGGAGACAACTGTTTAAAATTTTGGGAGACTCTCCAGCTTTGCTATATAAGTAGAGAAGGAAGAATTTCTGCTAGAGTTTGAGGACTTAAAATATACAAAGGCATTTTTTTAAAGAGGATTCTGCTTGATCATGTAACACAATATTGCTTATCTCTGAAATGAAAAGATTTGACTAAATTTCTAAAGAGAGGGAGGAAACTAACAGTAATGAACATCTTACACCTAGTTCTGCAATGACTTATCTGCCACCTGGGTGAAATTACAACCCTCTCCAGTATTCTTGCCTGGAAAATCCTATAGATGGAGGAGCCTGGTAGGCTATAGTCCATGGGGTGGGAAAGAGTTGGACACAACTGAGTGACTTCACTTTCACTTTCACTCTTTGCTTCAGTTGCCTCCTTTGCAAGATGGAATTAGTAATCCTTACTACTTCATAGGATTATTATGAGGATTAAATAAATTTCATATGAAGGTGATTAGAAATGTAGCTGCAGGAATTCCCTCGCGTCCAGTGGTTAGAACTCTGCACTTCCATGGCAGGGGGCATGGATTCGATACATGCTGTGAGGTGTGGCCAGGAAAAAAAAAATGCAGCTACGTCAAATGCAGTAAGCACTGTTAATGTGTTAACTGGTAGTAGCAATACTAACAGAAGTAATACCATCAGCACCCTCCACTATGCTAAATGTGGTATCAATTACATTTTGTGTATCTGACTTCCTATAAGTGATGATGGTCACATGTTATACATAAGGGAGCATGGACTCAGATTGCCAGACCCAGAGTTGTTCAGTGGCAGTTGGGATTTGAATCCAGATTCATCTGAATTCCAAAGCCTATACATTTTACCATTTTTACCTCATATATAAGTGTTCTTTGATTCTGGAATTTTGAGAAAGGTATGATCAGCTGCTTTACTGGTAACAGACAGCCCAGGTTGTATAGTTGGTGAAAGTAAAATCTTTAGAGGCAAGAGTATATTAACCGATTCATTCTAGTTGCTTTTTCTAAGAACAGGCTTTCATAAATGGAATATTATTCTTTAAAAATGGTTAGCAAAAATTTTAACCACATCTTATACATCTAACATTATTATTTAACTCTGGGCACTCAACAAGACTTATCTCTAGTTTGAGGGGACTGTAGATTTAAACTTTAAAAAATTTGAAGTGTTAACATAAATTTCATGACAAGAATATATAGACGTATTTGTAAATTATTTTATGTACCATCAAGATAATCTTAGTCAATGCAAAATGCTTTGGCTTATACTCTGTATTAAGGATTTCAGATGTGAAATAATTATTTGGATTTTAATCTTTTGAGTTTACCTCTCTATAGCTTCTAATTATTTTTCTAATCATTCTAATAAACAATTTGTGAAAGAAATGCTTACTGTTCAGTAGTTTTTTTTTCATCATGCCATCTCTTTCTGTCTTCTAGGACTAACATCAAACCTCGAAATTCCACGCCACCTAGTTTGGCCCGAAATCCTGCCTCAGGTGTGCTTACAAGCAAAAGAAAAACATACAGTGATAGCTACATGGCCAGGTATGTTTAGCTCTGATATTGTAATAACTAAAATAAAAATAGGTATTCATTGTTTTCCAAAGACCACATAAAAACTTTCTATCAGGTTATTAATAGAAAATCTAATTTTTCCTGTGTGATTTAATTTGACTTTAATATTATACAATAAAGACCTAGTTTTGAGTGTAAATAGTATTTTCTTATATCTTGTAGATGTAATTTTTATGGTGAATACTCAAATACAGTTTATTTAGTACCACTGGATGCATTTGTGTTTTTTATGTCTTAATTTTACCTGCAGCATGGTTATTTTTACCTCTTCAAATTGAATAATAGACTTTTTACACTATTGCTATTATAGTTTTCAGCAGCATTTTAGTACATTTAAATTCCTCTGATGAGATTGTGATTATCCAAGTACGTCCTTTTCTAATATGTCACAATGTTTGCACAGCTTTGACATTAGCTGTTTTTCAACATATAATGAAATCATTCCAGTTATAAATACTTTGTTTTTCATATATATGCCAACTTATTCTGTAAAGTTATAAGGAAAGGTACAGAAATGTATAGTGAAATACAACATTGTTTTTTAAATTAAGGAGAAAAATAGGAAAAGGAAAGATGAGAATTGAAAGATAAAATGGAAAAAGAGTGGGGTTAGTTTACAAAGTTTGTGTCATGAGACCTGTAGATAGGCCCGCCCTGGGCTACAAAGTGGCATATAAGCTTTGTTGTAGTAGTCAAAGTACAGGAGAATAGAAGAGTAGTTACATGATTCTTGTTGTCTGAAACAGAAAAATAAATCTCTTTTTCTGAGAAAGTACAACTAGTCCTGAGATCTTAAAAGTTCTGCTCTGATTTCTCATATAGAAAAGCTGTGTAATTTAGTGATTAACTTATTAATTAACATCCTACTGAATGTGATTGGTTATGTTATATGAAACTATATATATTATCTGCTTTTGTTATAAGTATATAATATGTATAGACATTCATTATTCATATTTAATCCAGGAATAGATTAAGTATCTAAGATGCTAGCTCTCCCTCCTGGTTTTGCCCATTAGAAGAAGCATCTGTGGAGCTTTCCAAAACCAAACTTGTGGAGGTCTCTCCCAGGTGGAGAGTGGGGTCTGGGTGTCTGCCGTTTAGAAAGTTTTAAGGGTGATGCTTGTGCTTAAGATGAGAACCATAGAGGAACTGATAAGTTGCTGTCTTTTCAGCTAGATTCTTTAATAAGTATTGTTTGTCTCACCTGAGGCTTTGATACGTATTTTTGATTCATATACAGAAGTGAACTTCTGTTTCTTAGAGTCCTGGATTATGGCTGTACTGTGTTCTATATGTGTGGAACCATGTGCTTTGAATCAGTGCTGAGTATAAGATTAATATCCTGTTACAAAATGGAAACCTTAATAAATACATATGCTTGAATAAATGAATAATTTTATCTTTCCAAAGAAGTAGACAAACTGTTAACAGGCAGGAGCAAAAATCACATTAAAAAGCGTTTGGGATATTCTTTTTTTTTTTTTTTTTTAAGAGCTTTTTATCTGATAGGAAGTCCTGAGCCTTGCTCACCTGACTACTCAACCTCCATCCTAGACAAAAATACTTATAACCAAAACAGATGGAGAATTCTCAGAGATTTATTTTTCTGAAAGTCTGATAGACTACATTTCCTGGACAACCCTTCCAAATAGAACACCTGGAAATACTGGATAAAAGAGAAAATATATATATTTCTGAATGTATAGCTTAGCTCTCAACAAAGAAAGGAAATTTCTAAAGAAAATATGAAGAAGGTTAGAGGTCAATTTGCTAAATTAACTGTGACACTGCAGCTACTTTTGAGGTTTTCAGTGGTCTTCACTATATAGAGACTTGGGTTTTAAGGTAATTTGGGGAGAGAGGAATTGACTTCTGGTACTTGTACAAAATAGTGTTAAAAACAACTTTTCCTCACCCTTCCCGCCATGCCTCTTGCTCTAAGCCAGGATTCTTGAGAGGTTCAGCAAAGATTCTTCTTAGACTCAGCCAGAGGCACTTACATGACTGTAAATTACATTTGCCACTGGGATTGTTTTCAGAAATATGAGAGGATAGCAGGGCAGCGTCGGGTGTTTTCTCTTCCATGGGAGGCTTTGCAGCATTCCTGAAGCTTGTCTTCCTCAGCTATCCAACTGACAGCTCAGGTATAAGAGAATAAGATCTCATAGGTGGGTATAGGGTCAGTTTAAGTAGAAGTCCTTTTTCCCAAAGGGAATCGGCGTCTCATGATAACAGTTTCATAGACATAGCTTCCAGGTTATCCTGAGGGATGTGTCTGGTTTCATTGAACTGCTTGCAAACACTGTTGCTTAGAAACATAGCTGGCATTTCACCTCTGTTGGGTTTTTATTAAACAGAGCTGAGAAGTTATCCCAAGGTCAACTGTGTCCACAGAAGAGGAGAAAGGTTGTGTTAACCCTTCTCTCACAGTATTCAGAGGGTTATCTCTTGAGTGAAAGCTAGACTGGGGGGGAAAAAAAACAACAATCAGGAATAAGAGAGTCCAAGGATACTTGTCTTGTCTTAGCCATGGCTCAGAGAGATGTGAATTCCCACTGATAATTCATAACTATAGGTGGGCCTTCATATGAGTTTAAGGTTTGAAAGTAAAGCGTCTGCATATTCTAATAAATTCTTAACTTGGATACTCTTGGTTTAAGGGCTTCCTTGGAGCTTAGAAAAGCAAAAGCAGAAAGAACCATCTTGTGAAATGCTGTTAACCCAGGCCTCCTGATTCTCACGGGTGAACACACATGAGCTTGCAGTTCTGAACTACAAAACAAACAAATTTCAGGCCACACAGGGAAACGGAATCAGTCGTGAGTGACAGCAGGAAACAAACACATGTGCCCAAGACTTAAGATACTGAAATTCTCCAGACATTACTTTTAAAAGAAGTCAGGTTGAAGTATATAAAGGAATAAGACAGGGAATTGAAGTCATTAACAGTGACAGTATATTATCACAGAACGATTAGAGATCTTTACAGAAGAACAAAACAACTCAATACAAGAGGGAAAAGTTCAACTGCTCAGTCGTGTCCGACTCTTTGTGACCCCATTCACTGCAGCTCACCAGACTTCCCTGTCCTTTAGTTTCTCCTGGAGTTTGCTCAAACTCATGTCCATTGAGCTGATGATGCCATCCAAACATCTCATCCTCTTTTGCCCCTTTCTCCTTCTGCCCTCAGTCTTTCCCAGCATCAGGGTCTTTTCCAGTGAGTCAACTCTTCTCAGCAGGTGGCCAAAGTATTGGAGCTTCAACATCAATCCTTCAAATGAATATTCAGGGTTGATTTCCTTTAGGATTGACTGGTTTGATTTCCTTGCTGCCCAAGGGACTCTCAATAGGCATCTCTAGCATCACAGTTCGAAAACATCAGTTCTTCAAGAGCGTTCATGATGAGATTAAGAAGCTTTTAGTTATACTTAATAGTATTGTTTTCTGTTTCCCAAGGCTTACAGATTGAAAATTACTGTCATGAACTTTGTGTTTCTACTTTCTCTCTGTACCTCTCCAGGCCAGATGGAGACTACATCTCTTCATTTAATGGTGGAAACACTAAAGGCATTGAAGGAAATTCAGCGGGACACTTACCAAAATTCTGCCATGAATGTGGGACTAAATACCCTGTAGAATGGGCAAAGTTCTGCTGTGAATGTGGCGTTCGAAGAATGGTTCTGTGAACAGAATCCAAAAAAAAGAAAAAGCTAAGTCCTGAATTTTATGATTATTGCTGCTTGGACATGTAGAGCACTTCCTCGAGTGATTTCGTGCTAAAATTACTCAAAATACTTTCAACATTTTGGAGCATAATTCTTTGGCCGTGTAATGTGTGTGTATATATGTGAGTGTACATATACTGTATATAATAAATACCTGGTAACCTAAGCTGTGCCATTCAAGGACATACCTACTTATCAGTCAGAAAATAACTTTAGGTGGAATCATTTAACTTAGGTATTCCTTTTCTGTTGATATACTTCCACAAACAATCTAGCATTAGTGCTTAGCACTGTAAGTTTTCAGATGATCATTACTTTGAGCAGAACATCAGAATAAACATTTTTATTATTGACCTATTTTCAGATAGTATCATTGTAGGATGGAATGCTTGAACTTTTGAAACTGAGAGAATATTTTAGTTACAATTAGTTGTGTCATTTTCCTGTAGAGCTCTTTAATAATTAATTTTATAAATATTTTTTAAAAAGAGAGGGAAAAACCCCTATTGTGTATGTTGCTCTTTACTCTGTATTATTGATTCTATAGAGGTTTTTACTCAGTTCTTTAAAACATAATTATGCAGTTCCCTTTTCAGAGACACAAAGCTGAAAATACAGCTGTTTCTTTTTCTGTTATAACTGAATAATTTCTTTTTTTTTGCTCAGTGTATATTAGTTTACCATACATTCTTTCGGCTTCTGATTGTCTTTAGATTTCACTTTTGTCCTTTTTCCCCCCATTATCTCATGTCTGAAGGGTAGTTTGCTACTTCATTTTTGCAGTTTGCAAGATAATTATTTAATAGAAGGTGCACAAAGTTCCTTGCAAAATCTTGGATTTATATCTATGTATTTGAATTTAGAAGAAATTAATAGATTTTAAAACAGATCATCTCACCTAATAAACAATTAACTTCGATAATTAATTGTTAGTGCAGGGCATGAAGGTAAAAAGAACTGAATTTTAGTCACTCGAAGTATAGTTATATGTATTTATGGGTAGGTTAAGAGGATGTTAATATTTAATTTTTCCTACTCATGTTTTTCTTCCAGTGTTTCGTGCTGAAGCACCATTTACTTCACAATAATAAGCCTCTGAAAATGCATTGCTTTAATGGATAGCTGCTTTATTATGTAATTAAACATTCACAAAAATGTGATTATACTCTCACCTTTGCGTTGACTAAAATACAGCTTTTAATCATTGTCACTTTCAGTGTAATATTGTATTTACTAGTAAATACCTTTTGTTTCTTGTTCAGCCAAATTCAGTAATTCAGTAGTTATTTCTGTTGAATCAAGCCTAACAAACCTTGATCTTATTATAAAGATACAAGCAAATCATTTATAGGCAATTTCTAACTTCTTGTTTATGATTCTGATCAATTGTGAAGATCAGGGTAGAAATTTGTGGCCTATAGCTTTCTCTGAAATTCATTTATGCTTAACTTTATAATTTTATTCATTAGTTTTTTTGTTTTGTTTTGTTTGTGTTTTTCATTTGGCCAGAGGATAACTTAGTGGTAATGGAAATTTATGATTTACATTATAGTTCCTTTCCTGACTTTCAGTAATTCTTTTTCTGGTTGCCTTTATTTAGTCATATTGGCCAGAAGGTCAAAAAAACTATATTACAGCTTATTCCATCAACTAGAATAAGCTTTAATAAATTTAGGAGAATAATGTACATATTAGAGTTCCATTTCAATTGTTTATGTTCTTCTGTTCTAATTATTAGAAACCATACAAAGAAAGAACTTTAAACTCTTGCTTTATCTAGAATTGAGCACTGTTTTCTTCCAAGTATATTTTTAAAGATCACATAATTTTTGTCCGCCCAAGGAAGGGATAGGTAAATGATCTTAAACAAAGTGGCACATGTTTGCTTCTCACTGAATTTTATTGTAGCAAGTAAATGTTATAATGTACTATATGGAAATGAGTTGGTAAGAAATCATCTAATTCCAAAACCCAGAAATTGTTATAAACAGTAAGTAGGTGAAATACATCAATGAATTATGAAACATATTGATGCAGTGTATTTAAATGCATTTTTATATTACTTACATATATTATTTTCATGTTGATTTGTTGTGCAATAGTTCAGTTTTTAAGAAATTTTCCTAGATTGATGCATCATTTACTTTATTTCTATTTATTTTCACAAGTATTTCCCTGTGTGGTAGAATGAAAAGATGATTTAAACTTAAATTAAAACTGTAAAAATTGCTTATATAATATTCTGAAAGTTATTAGCTTGGAAAGTAAGAGTAGTATGGCTGCTGTTGTCTCTTGTTCACTCTGTTTTTTTAAATTACAAATAGTGTCTTCATTTTTGAACCTATTCAATAAAGACATGAAGCAAAAAATTGCCAGTTGGTTTTCATTGATGTCGTATCTTTTTTCCAGACACAGGTAGAAAGATAGCAATGTACTGAAATAATAATATATTCAAAGTAAATTACAGACTTTTTTAATGAGAATGAGTTTTCACTGGCAGTTTTTTTATGTGCTGTCAGCTTTTAAAAGGAGTTACTACTGTTTTATTTTGAAGTGTTTTATAAATCCAAAGCATTATAAATCTGTTACTTCATAATATTTTTAAGGCATAGAAATTCTCTTTTTTAGGCAATAAAATTTGACAGTTGAAAACATTAGAGAAATGAGGTTAATAAGGAAACATTATGAGCATTTCTAATTAGGTAATAATTAGAATAATTTTCAGTGGCAAAAAGTATTTTTGATGAATACTTAATTAGATCATCATATTTAAAGCTTTAAACTATAGCTGTCTGTAGTGAAAGTATTAGACATGTTTATTGGAACTCAGTTTTCCTTAAGCTTGAGGTAGATACTTTCTACCATGAGTAGAAGCTCAGGGAATGAAAAATAATAAAATAAGTACATAGCTACAGAAAGTCAGCAGGGCTCTTATGTCTTTATTAGCATTGCACATATATGTATTTTATATGTTAAGTGTATTTTTAATTTTAAAATGGTTGTGTATTTTTAGTACTAAAAATAGATTGATTTGTCCAACGATTGTTCTGTTGAATATAGTAGTGGAGAATCATTGAAACAAAGTTTACAATAGCCATATTCATTTTTATTATCATTTAGAAAAAATTTAGTTAAATACTGTCACAATAGTCGTTTATTTCTATACTTTTCTTGGATGTGTGAATTACGTTTTTGCCACTAGAGGGTGCTTTTGGATAATATAAGATTGCTATCCTCTGGTAATGGCCTCTCGGAAATAAGATCTGAGGAAGATTGAAGGCAGGAGAAGGGGATGACAGAGAATGAGATGGTTGGATGGCATCACCAACTCAGCGTACATGAGTTTGAGCAAGCTCTGGGATTTGGTGAAGGACAAGGAAGCCTGGTGTGCTGCCGTCCATGGGGTCACAGGGAGTCGGACAGACTTAGCGACTGAACGACAAGAACAACTGTAATAAGTATTTTTTTTTGATGACATTAAATGACAGAGATTTATAAGATGTAGTTTTTTGTTATATATTTTGCTCTGATTTTAATAGCCCATGTGTTTTTTGTTTGTTTTTAAGAAACATAGTTTAGCTACCAGCCAGGCAGTATTTGATTAAAAAAATCTTTCATATTAACACCTCACATAATTTTGTTAGAAAATTATGCTTCTCAAATATATTACTCATGCACATTAGCATATAATTCTTATACTATTACTTTAGCATTTCATCTTAGGACTGGGAAGCTTAAAGTTATAATCTTTAAGGTGGGTTTCTTTTCCTTCAATCAGCTAACCTTATCTAATGAATTTAAGTGAGATCAATTTATATAGGAGCTAAATAAGTGCTTCAGTTCAGTCGCTCAGTCGTGTCCGACTCTTTGCGATGCCATGAATCGCAGCAGGCCAGGCCTCCCTGTCCGTCACCAACTCCCGGAACTCTCAGATTCACGTCCATCGAGTCAGTGATGCCATCCAACCATCTCATCCTCTGTCGTCCCCTTCTCCTCCTGCCCCCAGTCCCTCAAAGTCTTTTCCAATGAGTCAACTCTTCGCATGAGGTGGCCAAAGTACTGCAGTTTCAGCTTTAGCATCATTCCTTCCAAAGAAATCCCAGGGCTGATCTCCTTCAGAATGGACTGGTTGGATCTCCTTGCAGTCCAAGGAACTCTCAAGAGTCTTCTCCAACACCACAGTTCAAAAGCATCAATTCTTTGTCCTGCATCCTTCTTCACAGTCCAACTCTCACATCCATACATGACTACTGGAAAAACCGTAGCCTTGATTAGACGGACCTTGGTCGCAAAGTAATGTCTCTGCTTTTGAATATGCTATCTAGGTTGGTCATAACTTTGCTTCCAAGCAGTAAGCGTCTTTTAATTTCATGGCTGCAATCACCATCTGCAGTGATTTTGGAGCCCCAGAAAATAAAGTCTGACACTTGTTTCCACTGTTTCCCCATCTATTTCCCATGAAGTGATGGGACCAGATGCCATGATCTTCGTTTTCTGAATGTTGAGCTTTAAGCCAACTTTTTCACTCTCCTCTTTCACTTTCATCAAGAGGCTTTTGAGTTCCTCCTCACTTTCTCCCATAAGGGTCGTGTCATCTGCATATCTGAGGTTATTGATATTTCTCCTGGCAATCTTGATTCCAGCTTGTGTGTCTTCCAGTCCAGCGTTTCTCATGATGTACTCTGCATACAAGTTAAATAAGCAGGGTGACAATAAACAGCCTTAATGTACTCCTTTTCCTATTTGGAACCAGTCTGTTGTTCCATGTCCAGTTCTAACTGTTGCTTCCTGACCTGCATACAGATTTCTCAAGAGGCAGGTCAGGTGGTCTGGTATTCCCATCTCTCTCAGAATTTTCCACACTTTATTGTGATCCACACAGTCAAAGACTTTGGCATAGTCAATAAAGCAGAAATAGATGTTTTTCTGGAACTCTGTTGCTTTGTCCATGATCCAGTGGATGTTGGCAATTTGATCTCTGGTTCCTCTGCCTTTTCTAAAACCACCTTGAACATCTGGAAGTTCACGGTTCACATATTGCTGAAGCCTGGCTTGGAGAATTTTGAGCATTACTTTACTAGCATGTGAGATGAGTGCAATTGTGTGGTAGTTTGAGTGTTCTTTGGCATTGCCTTTCTTTGGAATTGGAATGAAAACTGACCTTTTCCAGTCCTGTGGCCACTGCTGAGTTTTTTAAATTTGCTGGCATATTGAGTGCAGCACTTTCACAGCATCATCTTTCAGGATTTGAAATAGCTCCACTGGAATGCCATCACGTCCATTAGCTTTGTTCATAGTGATGCTTTCTAAGGCCCACTTGACTTCACATTCCAAGATGTCTGGCTCTAGATGAGTGATCACACCATCCTGATTATCTGGGTCATGAAGATCTTTTTTGTACAGTTCTTCTGTGTATTCTTGCCACCTCTTCTTAATATCTTCTGCTTCTGTTAGGTCCATACCATTTCTGTCCTTTATCGAGCCCATCTTTGCATGAAATGTTCCCTTGGTATCTCTAATTTTCTTGAAGAGATCTCTAGTCTTTCTCATTCTGTTCTTTTCCTCTATTTTCTTATCTCTTCTTGCTATTCTCTGGAACTCTGCTCTCAGATGCTTATATCTTTCCTTTTCTCCTTTGCTTTTCGCTTCTCTTCTTTTCTCAGCTATTAGTATGGCCTCCCTAGACAGCCATTTTGCTTTTTTGCATTTCTTTTCCATGGGGATGATCTTGATCCCTGTCTCTAGTACGATGTCACGAACCTCATTCCATAGTTCATCAGGCACTCTATCTATCAGATCTAGGCCCTTTAATCTATTTCTCACTTCCACTGTTTAATCATAAGGATCATCTTAGTTCCCCAGCCAGCGATCAAACCCAAGCCCTCTGCATTGGGAGCACAAAGTCTTAACCACTGGACCACCTGAGAAGTCCTAAATAAGTGCTTAGACCAAATCATATTAGATGCACAAAGCTAAAACTTTATAAACCTTTTAATGAATGCTTTTTGTGTTCTTCATTCTATGAAATGCTGGGAATCAAGAGTTATACGTAAGGTGTGATTTAGTCCCTGTCCTACAGTCGATAATTTATTTGGAGAAGTCATTATATAAACAGATACTTGCAGTTTAGGAGAAAACAAAGGATTTTTAATTGAAGTATAGTTGATTTACAATGTTGTGAAAGAATTTAACTACTTAATTATAAAAATACCAACAAAATGCTTTGTAAGTGTTGAAGCTTCTTATCACAAGTCGTACAGTTCCCCATTTCCTATTTTTCTTCCCCTTACCTTGTCCCAGTGCTTAGGAGAAAACTTGCTGAAATATAAAGAGCTGCACCACCTTTTAGTGGGGAGAAGTGGTGGAGAGGGTATGTGAATGATGAGTGAGCACGCTAAGTCATTTCAGTCGTGTCTGACTCTGTGACCCCATTGTAGCCTGCCAGGCTTCTCTGTCCCTGGGATTATCCCAACAAGAATCCTGGAGTGGGTTGCCGTTTCCTCCTCCAGCGGATCTTCTTGATCCAGGGATCGAACCTGAGTCTCTTACGTCTCCTGCACTGTCAGGCAGCTTCTTTACCACTAGTGCCTCCTGGGAAGCCCTGTGTGTATGGTTGTTGTTCAGTTGCTCAGTGGTGTCTGACTCTTTGTGACCCCATGGACTGCAGCATGCCAGGCTTCCCTGTCCTTCACCATCTCCCGGAGCTTGCTCAAACTTACATCCATTGAGTCAGTGATGCCATCTAGCCATCTCGTCCTCTGTCATCCCCTTCTCCTGCCTTCAATCTTTCCCAGCATCAGGATCTTTTCTAATGAGTCAGCTCTTCGCATTAGGTGGCCAGAGGATTGGAGCTTCAGCATCAGTCCTAATGAATATGTGTATGGTGGGATCTATAAAATGGGAGCTGTCAGAGCTGTGAAAAGTGAACTACTTGGATTGTCCTGAGGACTGAGGGCAAATCATCATTGAGTAAAAGTTACTGATAATTGCAACTGTTCAATCTTATCTCACAGAACTCTTCACTTTCACGGTCCTGTTTTCTTTTTTTTTTCACGTCTCTCTGCTCAAAGCCTCTGTTTCTATGCCTGTTTTGAATTTGCAACTATGGATAGGAGGTTGCCAGTAGTGGTGAGTATACTTGACAATGAAATACTGATTTTCATTCATTGAATCACCAGTCTTAAAATCTTAAATTATAATACACTTGAAGACTGCCTGGGGCATTAAGATGAATGCCCTTATCCACTGATGGTGGAGATAAAAATTTATGATAACTTTTTGAAGAAGTTGACTAAATTTACTTTAAAAGCCTTTAAAATACACATGTCTCATAATCCAGTAATTTTATTCCTAAAATGTATTTCTTCTTGAAGAAATAATCTGAAGAAAAATATTTATGCAGAACACATTTAATAATACTATTATTTGTAGTGATAAAAATTAATATAGTAAGTTAATAAAGCATTTTTCAAATAATTTTTATAGGCATGGTGAGGTTACGTTTTGTTATTAGAACAAAAAGCTAGCCTAAAATAGTGAATGTATGTAAAATACAATTGCAGTTATATAGAAGATGAGACAGATAAAAAGGCTTTTAAAGCATTTATATTCCTCTTTATGTTTATTTCTACTCTTAAGTAGTTATGATGTTACATATTCTTTATATTTTTTGTATTACCAGTTTTTAAATGAATATATAATACTTTAATACTTTTTAATCTTTAAAAAATGAAGAGATTTATGTTTTTTAGAATCACTCACATTTGATAATTTATTGAAAATCACTACCTCTCTTCATTTGTTTTCTGACATTCACAAATGTAGGCTGCAGTCCATGGATCGCAAAGAGTCAGACACGACCGAGCGACTTCACTTTCACTTTTCACTTCCATGCATTGGAGAAGGAAATGTCAAGCCACTCCAGTATTCTTGCTTAGAGAATCCCAGGGACGGGAGAGCCTGGTGGGCTG
This sequence comes from Ovis canadensis, assembly GCF_042477335.2. Taxonomy (NCBI): domain Eukaryota; kingdom Metazoa; phylum Chordata; class Mammalia; order Artiodactyla; family Bovidae; genus Ovis; species Ovis canadensis. The sequence goes on from NC_091253.1 coordinate 65,099,033, forward strand.
CCGTCTCTGGGGTCGCACAGAGTTGGACATGACTGAAGCGACTTAGCAGCTGAAGCAGCAGCAGCCCTATATTAATAGTAATTTATTAATAATATATTTAAGCTAGTTTCTGTGATACTTTTGTTAAAAGTGGTTTCTGTCAACTCTATGTAATTTTAATAAGATAATTTTTCCTGAATTTTCTTGAATACTCATATTCTGATATAGCCCTCCCTTCAGAACTGAACTCAACTGTTTTACCTATGACTTGAAGAATTTTGACAAGTCTGAGAAATGCAAATGAATTTTTGATTTATAGAGCTAAAACAAGAATTAAACTTGGTCTAAATGTTTTAGAAGTTTTTTTTTTTTCTTTCTGCTTTTGGTCTTTGAGGGGCAAATATATATATGTTTACTTACTTATACTGTAAAACTTTAAAGATTTTTCAAAGTTATCTTATTTCTCCCTTTTGTTATTTTAGTCAAGAGGAATACTTTTAAGAACCAGGAAGTTTTATAATATATTTCCATTTTTACTAATCTTCCCAAACTTAGGAGTTCTAATAAGGAAAAAAACTCATGTGGACCACACAGGAAACATCAGAAATTCTTCATTTTGAACACTAATTCTTCAAGGGTGATTTCCCTCTAACAACTTGCTATTCAATTAACTATTATAGTTTGAAAATTTAAACCTAAAAGTTTGTTTTCCAGGCTCTTACTATAGACAAAAGCGAAGCACCATTTGAATGAGCAACATGTGTTCTAGATCAGCTCTGTATTCTTGGTGAGGCACTGTGTTCTCATGGTCTTTGTTTTTGATAAACAGTGTTATGGTTCTCCCTCTGGTATTACTAGAAAAATTATCACTGATGTAGTTACCAGAAAGCTGTTATGTGAGGAGGGGCTTATCACTTACTGCCTTAGATACATTATTTAACTAAACTTGGAACAATACTAGAAGTTAAACACTGCTTAAAACACATCTAGTAGTGAAAAATTGTCTCGATCTATTTTAAATCTGAGTTTTCTTACTATCTCTAAGGGTCATTTGTCATGTTTGTGGCTAGCATCTTTTGAAAACCCTGTTTGGTAAGTTTTCTTTACTGAATTCTACTACCTCCAAATCTTAGGCAGAATTTAGTTTCCCACCCTTTCTTGCAGCTACGGAGTAGATATGTAACCTTGGAACTATGGAACAGACTGAGATTCTGAAACAAATAATGTGAGGAAGCAGACACTGTAGTATGCATCTGTTTTGAGGATGGTGGTGATACACTGGGCTTTGAAGGGAACTGTGACAGCATCAAGAAGTGACACCCATTTTGCAAGATACGACCTGTTACTCTTTAACTCTGAACCAGTGACTATGCCAAGGGAAGAAGCAGGAAGAACACACTGATTCATGTGAAGAAGTCAAATGACATCAAATGGATTAAAGGTAATGGGTTACTAAAATATGAGTGTTGAATGATGCTTTTTCAAAGGTAAATGGGATTCCTTCTTACTTTTTATGTTTGTATACACAGTATCTGTGACAGCAGCCCTAGAGCCCAGAGCTTCTGATCTAAGTCCAAATGCTAAATGATTTAAAGTTGTTTTAATTTTAAAGTCACATGTCCCCATGGTGGCTCTTTAGCTGACTGTCCTCCACTGAAGTAGTCTTTCATTATGATTTGGGCATTGTTTCTGGCTGAACAACTGCCTAACTTGATTAGGTGGCTCTTCCAGAAATTTCTGTGAATTATCCAGTAACTTTTAATAAATTCCTTTTTCTTTAAACTAAGCAGGCTGGGATCTGTTATTTGAACTCAAACCGTTTTCAATGGTAAAATTTAATATGACTTTATGCTTCGCCTTTACAACGCCAATACTAATGAGAAAAGTGCTTAAAACCATGTTCTACAGCAGGAAATCTTCAATACATTGAGTTAAGACATCTTTCTTCATCCCAGTATGGTGTGAGATAATCACAAACTGAATTTTAAGAAATATACTTTAAGTTAATATAATTATATTCATCAGCCAGGCCCAATTTGAGGATTACCAGTAATGTATGTAAAATCTTTGCCACAAATGTCTGACACTGAACTTTTTATATAATTTTAGATATATGTACATGTTATATATTCCTCAAATATTTAGCTTCTATTTATGTACCAGGCACTGATCTAGGGGCAGTGAACCAACCAGTCAAAAGCCCCTGCCCTTTTGAAGTTCACAGTCTAGTGGATGAAGATTGACAATAAAGAAGATAAATCAATATATTTTACATTAGAATGTGATGAGTGTTATGGAGAAAAAGTGGGGAAGAAGTGGTTAGAATGAGACTTGTTGGAGAGTGGAAGTGGGTCACAGTTTTAAGTAGGGTTTGAGGGATAATGGCATGAGAAAGTGACATTTGAGCATACAGAGGGCTGAGCCCTTATTGGTTATTCTTTTTGTTTACTCTGTTGAAATTGTTTACTGGGTTTAAGTGCTCTGTGTTATGAGTATTTAATATACTGAATCATGTACGTGGACAGCAGAGAAAAGAGATTTCATGCAGAAGATAAAAAAGGACAAAGGCTGTAAGGTAGGACCCTGTAACTGTGGAATGGTGTGAGCAAAGAACAGAAGATTAGAAACCTAAAGCTCCAGATTGTTCATGCTGTGGAGGCCACTAAAATGGTTTTGGCTTACTTACAGGAATAGGGAGTGATGTGATCTGGCTTAAACGTATAATCTGAATGTGTTCTTTGGCTCTGAGTATGTGTTCTGTGGGTTTTCCCGGTGGCTTAGTGGGTAAAGAATCCACCTGCAGTGCAGGAGACACAGGCAGATGTGAGTTCGATCCCTGGGTCGGGAACATCCCCTGAAGAAGGGCATGGCAGTCCACTCCAGTAGTCTTGCCTGGAGAATCCCAAGGACATAAGAGCCTGGTGGGCTACAGTCCTTAGAGTTGCAAAGAGTCAGACACGACTGAAGCAACAGCAGGCACACACAGCCCTTAATTAGAAATAAAAGGTAGAGTTGTTACACATTCTACCTTAAAATGTCACATAAACTTTTTTTAAATTCCCTTAACATTTGACTTTCAGGAAAAGAATTAACTGATACAAGTTGCAGTTGAAACAAACAGAAACTTTCCAGCCCCACCTGAGTATAACACAGAAGGAATAGTTTCCTCATTTTGCAAGACTTCCTTATAAAGTTGAAGCCTGATTTCCTTATTGACTCAACTGTTTTCTCCTACTTGGGGAAGCAAAGTTTAATCATTAAGTTTCAGTGCAGTTCAGTCACTCAGTCATGTTAGACTCTTTGTGACCCCATGGACTGCAGCACGCCAGGCTTCCTGGTCCATCACCAACTCGCCGAGCTCACTCAAACTCATGTCCGTTGAGTCGGTGATGCCATCCAACCATCTTATCCTCTGTCGTCCCCATCTTGCTCCACCTTCAATCTTTCCCAGCATCAGGGTCTTTTCTAGTGAGTCAGTTCTTTGCATCAGGTGGCCAAAGTCTTGGAGTTTCAGCTTCAGCATCAGTCCCTCCAATGAATATTCAGGACTGATTTCCTTTAGGATAAACTGGTTGGATCTCCTTGTGGTCCAAGGGACTCTCAAGATTCTTCTCCAACACCACAGTTCAAAAGTATCAATTCTTTGGCGCTCAGCTTTCTTTATAGTCCGACTATCATATCCATACATGACTACTGGAAAAACCATAGCTTTGACTAGATGAATCTTTGTTGTCAAAGTAGTATTTCTGCTTTTTCATATGCTGTCTAGATTGATCATAGCTTTTCTTCCAAGGAACAACTGTCTTTTAATTTCATGTCTGCAGTCACCATCTGCAGTGATTTTGGAGCCCAAAAAAATAGTCTGTCACTGTGTCCATTTTTTTCCTCATTTATTTGCCATGAAGTGATGGGACTGGATGCTATGATCTTAGTTTTCTGAATGTTGAGTTTTAAACCAACTTTTTCACTCTCCTCTTTCACTTTCATCAAGAGGCTCTTTAGTTCTTCTTCACTTTCTGCCATAAGGGTGGTGTCATCTGCATATTTCTCCTGGCAGTCTTGATTCCAGCTTGTACTTCATCTGGCCTGGCATTTCTCATGATGTACTCTGCATATAAGTTAAATAAGCAGGGTGACAATATGCAGCCTTGATGTACTCCTTTCATGATTTGGAACCAGTCTGTTGTTCCATGTCCAGTTCTAACTGTTGCTTCTTGACCTACAAACAGATTTCTCAGGAGGCAGGTCAGGTGGTCTGGTATTCCCATCCCCTTAAGAATTTTCCACAGTTTCTTGTGATCCACACAGTCAAAGGCTTTTGTGTAGTCAATAGAGCAGAAGTAGATGGTTTTCTGGAACTCTCTTGCTTTTTTAATGATCCAACAGATGTTGGCAATTTGATCTCTGGTTCCTCTGCTTTTTCTAAAACCACCTTGAACATCTGGAAGTTCACGGTTCACGTACTGTTGAAGCCTGGCTTGGAGAATTTTGAGCATTACTTTGCTAGTTGTGAGATGAGTGCAATTGTGCAGCAGTTTGAGCATTCTTTGGCATTGCCTTTCTTTGGGATTGAAATGAAAACTGACCTTTTCCAGTCCTGCGGCCACTGCTGAGTTTTCCAAAATTGCTGGCATATTGAGTGCAGCACTTTCACAGCATCATCTTCCAGGATTTAAAATAGCTCAACTGGAATTCCATCACCTCCACTAGCTCTATTCATAGTGATGCTTCCTAAGGCCCACTTGACTTCACATTCCAGGATATCTGGCTCTAGGTGAGTGATCACACCATCGTGATTATCTGGGTCATGAAGATCTTTTTTGTATAGTTCTTCTGTGTATTCTTGCCCCCTCTTCTTAATATCTTCTGCTTCTGTTAAGTCCATACCATTTCTGTCCATAATTGTGCCCATCTTTGCACGAAATATTCCCTTGGTATCTCTGATTTTCTTGAAGAAATCTCTAGCCTTTCCCATTCTATTGTTTTCCTCTATATTTTTGCACTAATCACTGCGGAAAGCTTTCTTATCTCTCCTTGCTATTCTTTGGAACTCTGCATTCAGATGGGTATATCTTTCCTTTTCTCCTTTGCCTTTCGCTTCTGTTCTTTTCTCAGCTATTTGTGAGGCCTCCTCTAATGACCATTTTGCCTTTTTGCATTTCTTTTCCTTGGGGCTGGTCTTGATCACTGCCTCCTGTATAATGTCACAACCCTCTGTCCATAGATCTCCAGGCACTCTGTCATATCTAATCCCTTGTATCTGTTTGTTACTTCCACTGTATAATCATAAGGGATTTGATTTAGGTCCTACCTGGATGGTCTAGTCATTAAGTTTCCCTTCCTAATATAGTACCTGATATTCATAAACTTACCTTTCATTCTTATTTTCTCATTCATCCATGTAAAGTCATCTCAATATAACCTTCAAGTATAATGGACAAGATATCCTTCTAAGACACCATGAAAAGAAGGATGGAAGATTAATAAAAGAAGCATGTGGATTAGAACTGGAATGTCTTTAGGTCCTGAGGAAGCTGTAAGGGTTGGTTCCTCTACCAGGCTCTATGCTTCTCTTACTCATCTGTCCATTCTCTAATTGTGTATCTCCTTCACTCACTACTATGTACTTCTTTGTTCCCCCATTCCTTCAATTTGCCAGTTCTCAACTTAATAAAACCTTAAAACATTCTATTTCAGTCTTACTTTGGGTAAATTTATTTGAGATTGTGGCTCAAACTTCTGGAACAGGGCACCTAAACTAGTTCATTTTCTCAAGCTGTGTGACATTTATCACAGATCGTTAGTTTCTCAGTTAACTGTACTTCGGGCAGATGCCCTAAAGGGCCCTGTTGGTCAGGTTGAGAAGCATGACTTCACACGGCTAAGAACACTTAGCAGAAGTCATGGCTGGTACAGACTCCCTTACAGCAGGTGTGCATATGTCAGGGAATGGCTGACATATTTAGAAAACGTATTTGGTTATATTTGTAATAGCCTTCATTTAAAACATTTTTTTTAATTGGAGGATAATTGCTTTGTGTAGGTTTCTGCTGTACAACAATGTGAATCAGCCATAAGTATACATATATCCCCTCCTTTTAAGCCTCCCTCCCAACCCACCCCCAGCACATCCTCTCTAAATCCTCACAGAGCACCAGGCTGGGCTCCCTGGGTTACACAGTAACCTACCACTAGCTAGCTATTTTACATATGAAGGTGAAAGTGAAAGTTGCTCAGTTGCTTCCAATCTTTGTGACCCCATAAACTATACAGTCCATGGAATTCTCCAGGCCAGAATACTGGAGTGGGTAGCCTTTCCCTTCTCCAGGGGATCGTCCCTACCTAGGGACTGAACCCAGGTCTCCCGTATTTGCAGGCAGATTCTTTACCAGCTGAGCCACAAGGGAAGCCCAGCCACAAGGAAAGCCCTCTTTACATATGGTAATGTATAAATTTCAATGTTGTTTTCTCAATCCTTCCTACCCTCTCCTTTCCCCTCTGTTTCCTCAAGTCCTATCTCTATGTCTGTGACACTATTCCTGCCCTGCAAATGGGTTGATCAGTAGCATTTTTCTAGATTCCATATATATGCATTAATACACAATACTTATTTTTCTCTTTTGGACTTACTTCACTCTGTGTAACAGGGTCTAGGTTTGTCCACCTCAGTTCAACTGACTCAAATTTGTTCCATTTTATGACTGAGAAATATTCCATTGTATAGCCTTCAAAGTAGCAAATTTGAAAACTGAAGTGAAATGTTCTATGTAGAAATTTGTTGATAACTGTTAGTATTAATCTAGTGCAAAGATTTTAAGTGACAGTAGAATGAAAAACCTCTTGGAAATATGTGCCCAAATTTTGTGATGATGGAAGTGGAGCAATAGATAGTTTACAAAAGCAAATACATTATACTTGTTTTTTCATAATACCTCAAAAAGTAAAGCCTGGTGGAATTTTAGTTACTGGGACTGTGCTGAAGATAAATGAAGAATTTTAAAAAGTGAGATTTTAGAAATTTTTACCTTCATGGAAAACATGATTTTTATTTACAGCTGATAGAATTTGGAAGAACTTCCTAAGGAGTAAGACCATAATGACTAAAAGCATGAAGATTTCATGGATAGAGTACCATAAAGACCATCTGAATTAGCATAGAGGATGTGTGTTTCCACAGAAAAATTTACATTAGGTTTGATGAAATGTCCTTCTTAAACTGACTAAATGAAAGGATGGCCTAAAGAGAACACGTCCAGTTGTGATCAGTTCAGTTCAGTTCAGTTGCTCAGTCGTGTCCGACTCTTTGCGACCCCATGAATCGAAGCATGCCAGGCCTCCCTGTCCATCACTAACTCCCGGAGTTCACTCAGACTCACGTCCATTGAGTCAGTGATGCCATCCAGTCATCTCATCCTCTGTCGTCCCCTTCTCCTCCTGCTCCCAATCCCTCCCAGCATCTTTCTTTTCATGGGGTTCTCAAGGCAAGAATACTGAAATGGTTTGCCATTCCCTTCTCCAGTGGACCATGTTCTGTCAGACCTCTCCACCATGACCCGCCCGTCTTGGGTTGCCCTGCGGGCATGCTTAGTTTCATTGAGTTAGACAAGGCTGTGGTCCTAGTGTGATTAAATTGACTAGTTTTCTGTGAGTATGGTTTCAGTGTGTCTGCCCTCTGATGCCCTCTTGTAACACCTACCATCTTACTTGGGTTTCTCTTACCTTGGGCGTGGCGTATCTCTTCACGGCTGCTCCAGCAAAACACAGCCGCTGCTCCTTAGCTTGGATGAGGGGTATCTCCTCACCGCCGCCCTTCCTGACCTTCAACATGAGATAGCTCCTCTAGGCCCTCCTGCACCTGTGCAGCCACCGCTCCTTGGATACTGGGTTGTTCCTCCCAGCCGCTGCCCCTGGCCTCAGGCACGGGGTGGCTCCTCCTTAATCCTGAAAGGAAAATCTCTTACTTCACCAAATTCCTTTAGAGCTTGTTTTAAAAGACTCTTAACCGAGTCTCTTTGTACAAAGCAATATTCCTCCAAGTGTGCTAGGTTAGTGGTTTTTACATAAAAGTGTTCTGTAATCAATTTTGGAAATGCTATCTTGATGTTAAACTTTTAAAAACACTTTATGAGTTTACAGAGCTTTTAATATGTGAATTTTGAATCTCCAAGAGAAAATTATCTGATCTCAGAACTCAGGGTTTTGTTTTTTTTTTTAAATCTATAGAGGGTTTCTTGTGACAGTCTTTAAAAAGTGCTGATTTAAGGCATCCACATACATATCTGAAAGACAGTGTCCATTGAAATAAAACAAGTCTAATTAGGTGATAGAAATAATAAAAAATGTAGTATCCAAGATCATTACTAACCAATCTGCCATGTCTTTACTTACCTTGCTAGTAGCTAGGAAATAGAAATACAGTCATAAAAGCCTGGTGGTTTTTTCCATGAATTTCACACTATGCTGAATAAGAATTTTGGGATGTGAGTTTTCTGTACAATTCAATTCTATCATAAACAAATGATAAAAATGAAAGTCAGTAGTTAAAAAGGAAAATTTTAATAATTTTTAATGAAGTATTTTTAAATAATCGCTCCTTATTTTGTCACAATCTCAACCCTGTTAGGAACATTATAGACAGCCTTCATGGAAACACTTTCAAGAACACTTTTTAAGAGTTTCCCTTTAGAAACTTAAAATGTCCTCTCTTCATAGCTGATGGTTTACCAACAGCACCAGTTCTTCAGGGTGGAGGTGTGGCACATAGTTGGCCTATTTTGTGGTGGGAGGAAACATAGCCTTCTTTGAAAAGTCTGTCTGAAGGAAAAGCTTGGTGAAGAATCAGTTGCTCCCAAAAAGTGTTAGTAAACTCCCTTTTCTGGAATTAATAAAAAACCAAAGAGAAAACCTAGTTGGCTCACTGCCTCATTACTGAGATAATCAGTGACTCTGTACAACTCTGTGTACAACTCAATACAACCGTCTGCACCAGTGAGGAGGAAACTCTGTGTGAATTGGGGGCACAACAGAAAGAGAAGAGAAAGAGAAGCTGAGAGACAGACGTGAACTGAGAGGAAGGTCTTACCTCCACACATTGAGGATGGCACCTGAGCACTGTCTGTAGGTTAAATAAGTCAGTCAGCTCTGACGCAGGTGATGATGAGACCACAGTGGCTATTTTAGAAGACTTGATCTGCCTAGAATAGTGTTTTCAATTCCATTTGTAAGTGAAGACTATTGGCAAATCTAAGCTTAGAAGGATTTGCCAATAGTCTTCACTTTTAAGAATGGAAGATGCCTGCCTCATAAGCTAGTTTTCAGGCCGTGACAAAAACAGGGAGTAAAGTAGTGTTCCTATTCTTACTTAGTTTGGGGGTCCTAGTCTCATGTACATTCTTGATAGTTAAGAGATTAAAGATTATATTTCAATGGATGTGAAAAGTCAAATAATGGTGCAGTATTAAAAATCTTGGGCTTAAAAAATTCTTTTGAAGGACTTTCCTGGTGACCCAGTGGTTTGGACTCTGCAGTTCCACTGCAGGGAGCCCAGGTTCAGTCCCTCATGGGGGAACTAAGATCCCATAAGCCACATGGCTTGACCAAAAAAAAAATCTTGTTGGGATTAATTAAATGAATCTGACAGTGTTAATACATAGGTCATTTATTATCAAAGGAGAAATGTTATCCAAAGTAAGCAATTGTAATACTGTATGAAAATATTTTTATATACAGATACTGTGTCAAAATTAAATATACACATTCCATTAATTAAAAGGCCAACATATATTATTCTCTTAAAAATATACTTCCCAAATTGCAAACTCATGTAGACAAATTTTATTACACATAAATGACAAAAGTAACCCAGTGCTATGGTTTAGCATCCTTAGAGCAGGTGACTTTCTGTTTTGTGAAACTGTTCTTTATTTTAATTTTAAAACATCTATAGTATCATTTATCAAAGGCACTGTATTATACATTCATGTCTAACTACATCTCTTAATATCTTTCAATCATCTTGGATTCCTTTATGCTACGGCTTCTTTACATGACTCATTCTCATGGGCCTTATCCATATCTCACTGTTAACTCTGAAACATTTCCAGCACAGACGACAGCAGTTTCCACTCTCATTGCAGTATACTGATGCATAATGGGCATAAAACTATATATTTTGGTAATAATGAAATGTTAATTTTTAACCCTCATAACCTTTATATACTTCACAGAATTTATAAATCTTTTATATATCTTCTGAAGATTTTAAACACATTTAAAAAATATTATTGCAACTAATACCTTACATGGATTGTCTTAAACTGTTCAGAATTAATACGAATTAATATATGTCCTCATATGTGTGAAATAGTTTTGTTGATTGCAGCATTTGGTTTCCATTGTTTAGGTCCATCATCTGGTACTACAGTAAGGATTTCTCAGTTGCTGTAATCTGTTTTAACCAGGATGCATTCAGTAACTTCCAGGAGGCATTCTGCCCTCAAAAATTGCATGAGCAGATAGATTCTTGGAGGATACAAATAAAGCTCAAGGTTTTATATTGCTACTCCATATTTTCAATGTTCTGTAATGCCCCTCAAAATTTTATTCCAACAAGTTTTTATCTTTTGTAGTAGTATCTTTAGGAAACACAGGTCATTCTGTTTTCTCTGTTCCTTTAAAGATTTATTCTCTTCCTAGAGAAATATATAAAAAAAAAAAAGGTTTTAAGTTCACATTTTAGTAAAAAGACACATTGCAAAACATTCAATCTGTTTCCACTATACTAGGTTATACTAACAATTTCGTAATTAAAAGGAAGAATCTTGGGACTTCCCTGGTAGTCCCAGTGGTTAAGACTTTGCCTTCTAGTATAGGGTGTACTGGTTCAATCCCTGGTTAGGGAGCTAAGATCCTACAAGCCTTGTAGGATCCTTAGCTTGTGGCCAAAAAACCAAAACATAAAAGCATTATTGTAGCAAATTTTAAAAATGGTCCACATCAAAAGAATCTTTAAAAAAGGAGAACATTGAATGACATTTTTAAAAATTATGGTTCCTAGCTGCAGTCATTGATGTGTAGGATATACAAGGTTGTTATGATTTAAAATTTAGGATTAAAGAGCTATGTCAGGTGGCCACCATTTTTACCAGTGCAACATAAGTGGACATAAGAGCACTGTTTAAACTTTTGTGAGACAAATCTGTACATTATTCAGCTGAGTTTTTTTTTTTCCCAATGGAAAAATATTTTTATGGAAGAAATAATACTGAAAATATTCAGTTTATTTTGGCAAAGATGATTAGTAAGGATATATCCTTATTAATATATATATATATCCCAATTAAGTTTGTTCCCTAGTCTTCACTAGAGAATGGAAGATGCCTGCCTCATAAGCTAGCTTTCCTACTCTGTCAGAAATCTTCAAATGGGCTACCTGTACAACCTACAGAAAGTGGAGAAAGAGACACCTGATATGTAACATACGTAGAAGAGAGTGGCTGTGCGTACCCTCAGTTATATTTTCATGAGTCCCAGAGATGTGGACTCTGGATGCCTGAGAAGTGAATTAATGTCTCAGAATTAACTAATGTCTCAGGGTTTGGATGCAAGATTCCTGTACAGAACAGAGCGAGGGGTGTGAGGAAGTAAAGTAAAAAAGTCATATACCAAAATATCTTTAAAAAGTATAAACTGAAGTTTATGTGACTAGCAGACTTGAAATACATAGACATGAACATTTCATGACTTTTCTACGTAGACCAAGACTAAACATTCATTAAAAAGACAAATATGATTTTATGTCTGTAATTTCAGGCACACAGGTGTTATCTCCTTTTTCTAAACTTTCTTTCCAAATTCCCTTAGCCAGAAGCACTCCGTATATTGACACTACTCATTTCAACTATTCCACTTTAAGTTGGAATACCTAGGGCTTCCTGAGTGTCAGGGTGTACAGACTCACTCTGCTTCTCTAAGAGGAGTAAGGGATTTCCATACTCCTATCCTGGGCTGAGAAGATCTCCTGGAGAAGGGAATGGCAACCCACTCCAGTAACCTTGCCTGTAAAATTCTATGTACATAGGAGCCTAGTGGGGCTACAGTCCATCGAGACACAGAGTCAGACACGACTGATGACTAACACGCACAGAGTGGTCAAATAACATAATAATGGAAATGTGAAAAAAGAATCTATTGCTGTCATGAACCAGGTGTGTGTATTTTTCCATGCCTCATTCTAGTTAATATATTATTGTCACATTTAGTGAAATATTCTTTTTCATTCATAAATATTTTGCACATTGCTATATAATTTTGTGTAACAATCTAATAGAATGTGTGTACATATGATATAGAGTATTCATGCACTATTACACATATACAGTATATAGTGTATGGGCTTCCCTGGTGGCTCAGTAGTAAAGAATCTGCCTGCCAATGAAGGAGACATGAATTCAGTTCCTGGGTCAAGAAGATCCCCTGCAGAAAGAAATGACAACCCACTCCAGTATTCTTGCCTGGGAGATCCCATGGACAGAGGAGACTAAGCAACAAAACAACACTAATATATTGTATAATCTGTACGAGTAAAATAGATTTAAAAAGGGTCCTCATTTTTAATATGCATTTCTTTACTAAGGTCACTTTTTTTATTTGTATCTTGTTTTCTATTTTATTTTTTTCTATATAGTTTGGTCATGTCCTTTGCCTATTACCTATTGAGGTTTTAATTTTCTTTTTTAAAAAATCAATGCTCTGACATTTTCCCTAGCTTCTTTAATTTTAAAATAGTGGTTTTTAAAAATGCAGTTTAAAGAGGTCCAATTTCTAAGTGGTATCTCACTTTACCAATATTATAATGACTATTTTCAAAACCAACAATTTATAAAAGGAAACAATTCAAAGAGAAACATTCAGAAATTGTTGAGCGAAAAGCTGATAGAAAAGATGTTTGCCTTCACATTGGCCTCTGCCAGTTTGCATGGTCTCCAGCCCATGTGTGCGCACAAGCTGTTAGTCGTGTCCAACTCTTGCGACCTCAGGGACTGTGGCCTGCCAGGCTCCTCTGTCCATGGGATTCTTCAGGCAAGAACCTAAAGTGGGCTGCCATGCCCTCTTCCAGGGGGTCTTCCTGACCCAGGGATTGAACCCACGTCTCGTCTCCTGCATTGGCAGGCAGGTTCTTTACCACTAATGTCACCTAAGAAGCCCCCTCATGCCTGTAGACAATACCAAACTACTAAAACGACAACATAGAACATGGAGTTGGGAAGAGAGGTGCACACTGGCTCCAGCCCACCACCCAAAGGTTACAGAGCGCTGCTCTGAGGCCTGGCCTTACGGCCCTCCTGATTCATTTATTTTGAAAGCTTGTCATGTATGAGGACTTCTGCTTTGTTGTTTCCTTAACAGGGCTGAGCTGTATCAGGATGCTGGAGTTATTTCAAGCTGTTGAAGGCAAACATCTGGAGGGTGTGGTAACTCTTACCAAATTCTTAGTGGGTTGAGCTTCACCCAGGGAAGGTGGTTTTCTTCCTTTACCCTTAAAAACAAAGTCATATTTATAATATTGATTATTAGTCCTTAATTACTCCTTCCATTATTATAACTGCTAAATTTCATATTACCTTCAGCTCTGTAATCTACTTGAGAATCTAAATTGTTAGTATGGCAGAATACTAATTTCATTTAGAAATATTATGAAATATCAGAGAAAAGGGAGAAACAAGAAAGGTTAGTCCTCCAAATAACCTAGACTCATAATTTTGCACATGTGTCCAGCACTGTGTTAATTGCTGTGAGATCTGAAAAACAAACATGGAAGGGTATACTAACAGAGACAAAACTAGAATTTCAGTCAACATGAAAATGATATTGCACTAAGTTGTTAAATCCTAACCATAAATTTTATTAAACTTTACCCATCAGAAGCAAGATGAAATACACAACAATAAAAAGCTTGTAGCATGCCTGACTCATGAAGAAAATTCAGTGTAGTTAACCATCTTTAATATCTTGTCTTCTCATTACAAGAAAAAAGTGGATTGTATCAGTTAATTTTGTAACCATTTTAATATCAAGATTTAAATTTTCGTGTTATTTCTCTCTCTAAAATTAGTTGATTTTGGAACATGGTGATCCATGCAAAGTTCCTCACACAAGAGAAAGAATTGCAAACATATAGCATACCTATGACCTTTAACCCTTCCTATTCCAAGAGGTGAGATTGCTAGTTTGCTCTGCAGTCTTTTCAGTTAAGCCCTGACTTGAAACTTATACTCAACATAAGGCATTACTAAGCAATTGCATTTGTAAGCAACATGAAATGAACTTCTCATTCCTGCATAAGATAGTACAGTAACCCTTCTGTATTTGTAGGGGGATTGGTTCTGGGACCGTGGTGGATACCAAAATCCAAGGACAGATGCTCAAGTTCCGTATATAAAATAGCATTGAATTTGCTTATAACCAGGCACATCCTCCTGTAGACTTTAAATCATCTCTAGATTACTTATAATACCTAGTACAATGTAAATGCTATGTAAGTAGTTGTAAACACAATGTAGGTGTTGCATAAATAGTTGTAAATGTGTCTTGACAGATTTTAAGTTTTGCTTTTTGGAAGTTTTTGGAATTTTTTTTTTTGTTGAATATTTTTGATCTACAGTTGGTTGAATAAGAGAATGCAGAACCAATGGCTATGACAGGCTGACTGTACTTTTTTTTATGTCATCCTCCTTATTTTTTTGTTTTTTAAGTGTAGAATAATTGCTTTACAATGTTGTATCAGTTTCTGCCAAACAACGTGAATCAGTCATATATATATATATATATATATAAATAAATATAAGTATTTATATATATCCCCTCTCTCAGAAGCCTCCCTACCCCTTCCCATCCCACCCTTCTAGGTCATCACGGAGTGCCAGACTTGGGCTCCCTGTGTTGTATCGAAGCTTTCCACTAATTACCAGTTTTACACATGATAGTGTATATGTATGTCAATATTACTTTCTCAATTAGTCCTTCCCTCTCTTCCTGCTGACTGTACTTTAAATCATTTGTTATAAGTAAGGATTAAGAGCTGAAATATAAGCTCTTCATGAATTTTAAACTTTGCCTTGAAGGATGTATAGATAGAACAGGAGAGATCAAGTATATAGAAAACAGAACAGAAGAAATTCTATATAAGAAATTAACATGAGTAAGGGGACAAGATTGGCAATAAGCTTGGCAAAAACACTACCAGGAGGAGGCTGGCTTGCATGAAGTAAATAACCATGATGATAAATGAAATAGTCCAACTTATTAAGGTCCAACATGTATTTTCATCACTGTCTGTAGGGCTCAAGGACAATCATGACATTTTACCTTCTGTGGGCAACTACTGGTACTAAATTTTTTAAAAAAACAATCCTTTTTCTATCATAAAACTGTTAAATATAAGATTAATTTTTTAAATATATATTTTGGCTTTATATGGCAGCTGGTAAAATTCCTAAAGAAAGAGTAAAGTAATAATAAAAATTTATTGAAGCTTTTTAGTATAAAGCAGGCATCCCAGATGGCTCAGTGGTTAAGAATCCACCTGCAATGCAGGGGATACGGGTTTGATCCCTGGGTCAGGAAGACCCCTTAGAGGAGGAAATGGCAACCCACTCCAGTGTTCTTGATGGGATAATCCCATGGATAGAGGAGCCTGGCAAGCAACAGTGCATGGGGTTGCAAAGAGTTGAACATGACTGAGCTCTCATGCATGCATGCTATATGCATTATATCATTTAACACTTAACCTTTTCAGCATCCTATAATGCAGATACTATATTTTTCTCCACTTTGCAGGTGAAGAAATTGTCTAGTCCCAAGATAATGTCTTCCAAATTTTGTTTTATTGCTTATATTTCATAACTGCTAATAGAGAAGTAGAAAAAATTAGCCCTGTACTTATCAAAATTATTGAGGCAAAAAAACTGAAAATTGTTGGACATAAGTACACTCAAATTTTATATAAAAAGATATTTGTTAAATGTTTGATGAATTTTTATAGGTTCTGAGTTCTTACAAATATGTACATAAATGGATTAAAATTAAGATATTCTAGAAATAAAAATTTACCATCCTCGTCCAACTTATTACTAGCCTCCTTGAAAGTTACTATGGCAATGTGAAGTGAAAGCTGCTCAGTTGTGTCCGATCTTTGTGACCCCATGAATTAGGCAGTCCATGGAATTCTCCAGGCCAGAATACTGGAGTGGGTAGCCTATCCCTTCTCCAGTGGATCTTCCCAGCCCAGGAATCAAACCAGGGTCTCCTGAATTGAAGGCAGATTCTTTACCAACTGAACTATGAGGGAAGCCCATGGCAGTACTATTTATTATTTTCTTTCATTGATTTGTTTTCCTTTTTTAATTGAAGTATAGTTGATTTACAGTGTTACCCTTTTTTATTTTTAGTCCCCTTTTATAAATGATTTCTTTGCCCTAGTCAAAAGAGGAATAGGTACTTTACAAGTTGAAATTTTCCTCTTCTAGAATTGAGTAAATGCATTTTAGTTTTCTTATAAGCACTTGGATTTCCCTCTTAATGCTTATGATCATCAGAGAATAATAGTATCCTATCACGGGAGGAGTTTATATTTTGGCTCAAAGTAAATAGTCCTCAGCTTACCTTGCTGGTGCAGTTCAGCAGGGTCAGTGTGCCCTGTGAAACTGTTGATAGGTGAAGCTTGAAATCGTCACTGATATTCATTTTAAGGAATTGCTTCAACTTTCGAGCAGCACGATTTAAAAATGAAGCTTCCTATTATAGAAAAAACATCAGAAGGGCTGTGGTTCAAATAAAATATTAAGAAATGATAAGCTTTTCTAAAGAGCCTAAAGCCAGAACTGTATTGCCAAATAATGCCCCACCTCCACCCCACTTTTCTTCTATTCCAGTTAATCACATGACTGATGAGCAATTAAACTGAAACTGGTTAGCTCCCAGGTGACAGCCTAAAGTGCCTAGAACTCAGTTTAATGATTATGTGACTTTTTAAACTCTCTTTTCTTTGTTATGTATGATCTTATCGCTTATGAGTGAGCACATAAGTTTATTCAGTTTTAAACAAGATAACTAAAGGAGAGCGCTTCTGAAAGCAGCAGTAATAAAAGGTATGTGTGATTTTTATTATTATTGTATTTGCCCCTTTGGAGATATGGATGAATAACTGGCAATAATAAAGGGCCTATTTTCCTAAAACAAGTGTTTCAAATACTTTAAGGAATTTTTTTTAGGAATTTATGGATACACTCAAATGCCATGAGGTTAACTCAGTTATTGTGAGTTTCGAAAAGACTTGAATAGCACACTAGTTTCTGAAGAAAGAGATGACACAAACTTTTATTCAAAATTCTGTAAATTGTAACATTACACCAAATAGAGGAGGTAATGATTTGAAGATAAGAAAATATTGAAAGAAAAAATTTTAAAATGTGTACAACTAAATTATGCCCATCAATTATGTGTGTATATGCAAGCAGTCATTCTGACAAGCATTTTCCTGAATAAATGTTTCAGAACTGAGATGTGTATCTTTGAATTCAGCAGTTCTACTGTTTTCAAGGTGAAAAACACAATGCTAAAATTGAAAGGAATATTTGTCAAATAAGTATAGGGCAATTTGTAAAATAAAAGTATGAAAGACCACAATATAACAATATATCAATGGGAATTGTCAGGTTAGAACCAAAAGACTATGTCATTAATAATCAATATAATAAACAGATACAGGAAATATAAACTTCTATGATATCAAGCTCAAATGACATATAAACTCCAAATAATTGTCATTACCTTATTATCATCACATGAATGTTTTTTAAAAAAGTTAGGTTCGTTATTCAGGCAATTGCTATCAAAGTTTATCATGTTGTCCTGTAATAAATAATATAAAATAATATGGTTAAACTGGGGACCTTTCTAGTATGTTGTAATTATAAAAATAACAATGTTATGATATTTGGTATTTATATGTGCATTTTTAGGAAAACAACCTGGCTCAGCTGACTAGGCAGGAAGAATAATTTTCTATATCTGAAGAATAAGCAAGTATATACACAAACCCTTAAAAAGAGCTTCCCTAGACTCCATAGCTTAATTCAAGAAATGAGAGAAACTGGTTCTTGGAAGGGGGTAATGAAAGTATCTATTATAGTAGTTCTACTATATAGGAGTTGTACTATATGGGAGAAGGGAATGGCAACCCACTCCAGTATTCTTGCCTGGATGATTCCATGGACAAGGGAGCCTGGCAGACTGCAGTCCATGGGGTCAAAAGGAGTCTTTCACTATATAGGAAACACTATAAATTTTGAAATCATGAAGTTGAGATTAATTTAAGCAGTTATTTGATCCAGTTTCCTGACACAATCAAACAGCGACAAAGGGAATTAAGAATAATTTACTTGACAGAGTGAAGTTGAAATTCATTCTACAACATTTTAATCTGGTTGGCAATGTTTGAGGTAGAATTTTGCTGTGAAAAAGTGAGATTGAATGTGTGTATTGTCATGTAGGAGTGGGAAGGCAGACTGGCACATTCTCATTTTTCTTATCTAAGGAATTTCTTATCTTTCGAAGGTGGGGATTACCTGAATCCAGAATACAGTTGACATATTAGAATTTCCTAAGGATTCAGATTCTTTATGCACAGGATTGGACTAGCTCTGTCCAGCAAACTAGCAATTCCATGATAATCAAAGCTGCTATCAAGCAATCTTAACCTATGTGTTGTCATCAAAGAAACAGACAAAACTTGGAGTAATGGCAGGATTTAATCATGGGCTTCTAATCTTCATCTGCCTCTCAGAAAAATATGGATTAGTCTTCTTACCTGTGAAAAGCATAAATAGTCTCTGCGTTTATCCTGACTTTAAATATATATATATATATATAATCTATTTTGCCTGTAAGAATTATACAGCCTGAACATGTAATCACTCGTTTAACCATTCAGCACTTCCTACAGATCAGTGTACAAGTTTCTCTGCCAAGCTTAATGGGAAAACAAAGATTAAAAAAAAAAAGTTGCATTTTTTTTGTGCCATTTGATATAAAGGGCAGATGCTGTATTGCTTGACACTTGTACATCATTTCTTATGTTTGTAAAAATGTGCTTATATAAACAAGATTTGTTAGCACCAACCATCCTAGTCATTCTGAAAATACCTCAAGTGCAAATAGATATATTTTCTATAACTATCCTCATGTTGCCATTATATTAATACACATTCCTGAAAAGATAGTGGAGAATTAATGTTCTCCAACGTTCTCTCATTTTCCTAATGACTTATATTTAACCTCAAGAAGGACAATAAATCATTCATACATTTCTCTCTGATAAGACATGCATTTTGTTTTTGCCATGTTATTGTTGTTTAGTTGCTAAGTTATGTCCAACTCTTTCATGACCCCATGGACTGTAGTCTGCCAGGGGCTTTTATCCATAGGATTTCCCAGGCAAGAATACTGGAGTGGGTTGCTGTCTCCTTCTCCAGGGGATCTTCTGACCTAGGGATTGAACCTACGTCTCCTGCATTGGCAGGTGGATTCTTTACCACTGAACCACCTGGGAAAACCTTGTTTTTGCCATGCAATGCCTCAAAAAAAAAAAAAAAGATTAAAAAATATGCAGCCAATCTGTATGCCATTTTTCAATTTACCAAAAATTATAATATGAAATAGTATCTATTTCTTTGAGCATTTTAATAAATTGTGAGACATGAATATTTGAAAAGCCATATTGGTTAAGCCACTGCTCCATGTATTAAACAAGACTCATTTTGGGCAGATACAGAAAGGTAATGTTGTACCAGGTGATTTGTTTGTCAAATGTTTGCAGCAGTAGATAAAACTGTTACTTAAAAGGTTGACATAAAAGGCTGACTCCTATAGAAGTCACAATTATAACTGAATAGTTAACTTTAGTTTGCATTTTATGAATAAATTTAACATAAACATAAATAACAACTACAGTTGCTTTCTGCAATTGTTTTCATTTAAGCCCTATGAAAAAGATGGTTCAGACTAAGATTTATAGAATCATAGAGTTGGAAAGAAGCTTACACATCCATCTTTCAATTTAGAAAATAGAAGAATTACTTTATCAGTAATAGTTTATTAAAGGGATCTTGACATATTTGAATATTCATATTTATTATGAAATGAAAAATAAGAGACAATCCAAGATCACCTTGACTATGAACTCAATATTCTCCAGTAAAAACATTATCTATGTTGTTCCTGAAACACCTAATGTCCTTTCCATTTGTAGAATTACATCTTTCATTGCAGCATAGTTTTCTTCTATCTTGGAAAGTTTTCTGTTGCATTCATATCAGTCTCTTCCTCAAAAACACTAACTATTTACAAAATTGATTTCTATTTCACTTTTTCTTTGTATATTTTCTTTGATTTTTTTTTTTCCCTAAGATTCACTTTTGTCTGGTTTTTGCCAACATGCCTTCGATATGCCTATTCTAATTGGACACTCATGGTCACATGTGCTCTAAGTGAACCACTGTCTATTTACAGCCCACTGGAGAAGGGAATGGCAAGCCAACTCAGTATTCTTGCCTTGAGAACACCATGAACAGTATGAAAAGGCAATATGATAGGATACCAAAAGAGGCACTCCCCAGGTCATAAGGTACCCAATATGCTACTGGAGATCAGAGGAGAAATAACTACAGAGAGAACGAAGGGATGGAGCCAAAGCAAAAACAATACCCAGTTGTGGATGTGACTGGTGATAGAAGCAAGATCCGATGCTGTAAAGAGCAATATTGCATAGGAACCTGGAATGTCAGGTCCATGAATCAAGGCAAATTGGAAGTGGTCAAACAGGAGATAGCAAGGGTGAACGTCGACATTCTAGGAATCAGCGAACTAAAATGGACTGGAATGGGTGAATTTAACTCAGATGACCATTACATCTACTACTATGGGCAGGAATCCCTCAGAAGAAATGGAGTAGCCATCAAGGTCAACAAAAGAGTCCAAAATGCAGTACTTGGATGCAATCTCAAAAACAACAGAATGATCTCTGTTCATCTCCAAGGCAAACCATTCAGTATCACAGTTGTCCAAGTCTATGCCCCAACCAGAAATGCTGAAGAAGTTGAAGTTGAATGGTTTTATGAAGACCTACAAGACCTTTTAGAACTAACACCCAAAAAAGATGTCCTTTTCATTATAGGGACTGGAATGCAAAAGTAGGAAGTCAAGAAACACCTGGAGTAACAGGCAAATTTGTCCTTGGAATGCGGAATGAAGCAGGTCAAAGACTAATAGAGTTTTGCCAAGAAAATGCACTGGTCATAGCAAACACCCTCTTCCAACAACACAAGAGAAGATTACACAGGGACATCACTAGATGGTCAACACTGAAATCAGATTGATTATATTCTCTACAGCCAAAGATGGAGAAGCTCTATACAGTCAACAAAAACAAGCCCAGGAGCTGACTATGGCTCAGATCATGAACTTCTTATTGCTAAATTCAGACTTAAATTGAAGAAAGTAGGGAAAACCGCTAGACCATTCAGGTATGACCTAAATCAAATCCCTTATGATTATACAGTGGAAGTGAGAAATAGATTTAAGGGTCTAGATCTGATAGATAGAGTGCCTATGAACTATGGAATGAGGTTTGTGACATTGTGCAGGAGACAGGGATCAACGATCCGCATGGAAAAGAAATGCAAGAAAGCAAAATGGCTGTCTGGGGAGGCCTTACAAATAGCTGTGAAGAGAAGAGAGGCGAAAAGCAAAGGAGAAAAGGAAAGATATAAGCATCTGAATGCAGAGTTCCAAAGAATAGCAAGAAGAGATAAGAAAGCCTTCTTCAGTGATCAATGCAAAGAAGTAGAGGAAAAGAACAGAATGGGAAAGACTAGAGATCTCTTCAAGAAAATTAGAGATACCAAGGGAATATTTCATGCAAAGATGGGCTCGATAAAGGACAGAAATGGTATGGACCTAACAGAAGCAGAAGATATTAAGAAGAGGTGGCAAGAAGACACAGAAAAACTGTACAAAAAAGAGTTTTACAACTCGGATAATCACGATGGTATGATCACTCACCTAGAGCCACACATTCTGCAATATGAAGTCAAGTGGGCCTTAGAAAGCATCACTATGAATAAAGCTAGTGGTGGTAATGGAATTCCAGTTGAGCTATTTCAAATCCTGAAAGATGATGCTGTGAAAGTGCTGCACTCAATATGCCAGCAAATTGGAAAACTCAGCAGTGGCCACAGGACTAGAAAAGGTCAGTTTTCATTCCAATTCCAAAGAAAGGCAATGCCAAAGAATGCTCAAACTACCGCACAACTGCACTCATCTCACACACTAGTAAAGTAATGCTCAAAATTCTCCAAGCCAGGCTTCAGCAATACATGAACTGTGAACTTCCAGATGTTCAAGCTGGTTTTAGAAAAGGCACAAGAACCAGAGATCAAATTGCCAACATCCGCTGGATCATGGACAAAGCAAGAGAGTTCCAGAAACACATCTATTTCTGCTTTATTGACTATGCCAAAGTCTTTGACTGTGTGGATCACAATAAACTGTGGAAAATTCTGAAAGAGATGGGAATACCAGATCACCTGACCTGCCTCTTGAGAAGTCTGTATGCAGGTCAGGAAGCAACAGTTAGAACTGGACATGGAACAACAGACTGGTTCCAAATAGGAAAAGGAGTATGTCAAGGCTGTATATTGTCAACCCTGCTTATTTAACTTCTATGCAGAGTACATCATGAGAAATGCTGGACTGGAAGACACACAAGCTGGAATCAAGATTGCCGGGAGAAATATCAATCACCTCAGATATGCAGATGACACGACCCTTATGGCAGAAAGTGAAGAGGAACTAAAAAGCCTCTTGATGAAAGTGAAGGAGGAGAGCGAAAAAGTTGGCCTAAAGCTCAACATCCAGAAAACGAAAATCATGGCATCCGATACCATCACTTCATGGGAAATAGATGGGGAAACAGTGGAAACGGTGTCAGACTTTATTTTTTGGGGGCTCCAGAATCACTGCAGATGGTGACTGCAGCCATGAAATTAAGACTCTTACTCCTTGGAAGAAAAGTTATGACCAACCTAGATAGCATATTCAAAAGCAGAGACATTACTTTGCCGACTAAGGTCCGTCTAGTCAAGGCTATGATTTTTCTTGTGGTCATGTATGGATGTGAGAGTTGGACTGTGAAGAAGGCTGAGCGCCGAAGAAGTGATGCTTTTGAAATGTGGTGTTGGAGAAGACTCTTGAGAGTCCCTTGGACTGCAAGAAGATCCAACCAGTCCATTCTGAAGGAGATCAACCCTGGGATTTCTTTGGAAGGAATGATGCTAAAGCTGAAACTGCAGTACTTTGGCCACCTCATGAGAAGAGTTGACTCATTGGAAAAGACTGTGATGCTGGGAGGGATTGGGGGCAGGAGGAGAAGTGGACGACCGGGGATGAGATGGCTGGATGGCATCACGGACTTGATGGACGTTAGTCTGAGTGAACTCCGGGAGATGGTGATGAACAGGGAGGCCCGGTGTGTTGTGATTCATGGTGTCACAAAGAGTCGGACACGACTGAGCAACTGAACTGAACTGAAATGATTCTCATTGGCAGCTACATAACTGATGCCTCCCTCCTTTCTATTCTTCTTCTATTTTGTAGATATGGGATTAAGGATTGGGGTTTTGACATAGAAAAGAAAGAGTTAGTCTCATGGCTTACTACTCTGAACATGAACTTGGTCCCTACAGAAATATTCTTCCATTTCTGATTATCACTATTACAACCCACTCATGCCCCCAAATCTTATGACATAAAAAGATTCATTTGGCGGACACTTTGAAAAGTGAAACTTCTTTTTAATGAAATTCGTAATCTGTATGAAATTTGAAAAGTTTGTTTTGTAATCTGTATTGTTCTTGTAATCCTATTTCAAATGTTACCAATTTTACCATTAGTCAGGTAGCTTGTCAGATTATATTAAGAATTGGTAGTTAATTCCTAGCTTAAATGAAACATCATCCATTTATTCTTCAATCAACACTTGTTGAACATCTACCATGTGCCTTATAGTAACTGGGGATAGAACTGTGATCAAGATTACAGATGGTTCCTTCCTTTAAGAAATTTACCTTCTGGTATTAAAGACAGGCATCAATCCAATAAATGCAATAAAATCTCAAGTTGATAACTGTCATAAAAAGTATATGCTACCATGAAAGCCTATAGAGAATTTTATTTAGGAACTTTAGTGAAGACTTCCCTCAGAAAGGAACACATCACCTGAGGTCTGAAGCATGAGTAAACTAGAGAAAAAGAAAATAGAGGAGGTGAAAAGATATAGAAAACAGCATTTATGGCTTCAGGTAAGTGAGATGGAACAATGGCAAATATGCTGCTGGATGAAAGAGTAAGAAAGCTAGTATATAGCTGAGAAAGCAAGAGAAATCACTGGTTCCATATGAAACAGAAAATTTAGAGGATACCAGATTATGCAGGGGCTTAAGAACATGTTAAGGAGCCTTGCCTTGATCCTCAAATTAATAACTAATGGATAAATACTTTTTCAAAGGGTCATGTTAATACCCGCATGATAAATGGTTTGGAAGGATTCAAGAAAGTAATGGGAGGCTATTATAGTCAGTGCTTGAAATAATAGTTTATTGGACTCAGTGGTAGGAAAGAATGTAGCGATAGTTAAGTTGACTTGAGAAATATATATAAAGCAAACTAAAACATGATTTGAGAATTAAAGTTAATGAATACTGACAGACCAGGGATGATTCCTTGGTCTCTGGTGTGTGCAACAGAATATACTGTGTTGCCATTCACTGAGATAAGGCATAGTAGAAGAGATGGTGTGAATAAAATGTTTGCTTTTAAATACATTAAGTTGACTTTCAGAGATCCAAGGGCATACACAGAGAAGCCAAAAAGTTGGGAAAATAGGGGAATAGATAGTTTTAAGAAGGTGGTGATCCATAATGTACAATGCCAACCAAGGCGTCAAGTAAGTTGTCTTGTACAAAATCTATGCCCATAAAAAAAGCAAAATGAAATTAGAAAAACAAAACCTAAACTGCTGTGATTTTTATCAGAGTCTAACCTATCTGGGGTAAGAGAAATACTCAATATCAATCCTTGCT
The DNA here is from genome assembly GCF_042477335.2 of Ovis canadensis. Taxonomy (NCBI): domain Eukaryota; kingdom Metazoa; phylum Chordata; class Mammalia; order Artiodactyla; family Bovidae; genus Ovis; species Ovis canadensis. The sequence goes on from NC_091253.1 coordinate 65,124,208, forward strand.
GATCAGTCCATCCTTTCTCACATAAGTTGGTAGGCACTAAGAAGCACTAGTAAAGTTTACAGTCCAGGAGCACAGACACATCAAAAGACTGAGACTTAATTGACGGACTAAAAAATGCTTCCCTCCCCATCTCCCCACTTTAAAGCTGGCTTGAAACTAAATATTAAAAAAATGCAGATCCTTGCATCTGGTCCCATCCTTCATGGCAAATAGATGGGAAAAATTTGGAAACTCACTATTTTCTTGGGCTCCAAAACCACTAGAGATGGTGACTGCAGCCATGAAATTAAAAGATACTTGCTTCTTGAAGAAAAGCTATTGACAAACCTAGACAATGTATTAAAAAGCAGATATCACCTTGCTGACAAAGGTCCATATATGGTTTTTCCAGTAGTCCTGTATGGATGTGAGAATTGGACCATAAAGAAGGCTGAGCACTGAAGAATTGATGTTTTTGAACTGTGGTTCTAGAGAAGACTTGAGAGTCCCTTGAACTGGAAGGAGATCAAATCCTAAAGGAAATCAACCCTGAATATTAATTGGAAAGACTGATGCTGAGGCTGAAACTCCAATAGTTAGGCCACCTGATACAAAGAGCCGACTCATTGGAAAAGACTCTGATGTTGGGAAAGATTGAGGGCAATAGGAGAAGCAGAGGATGAGGTGGTTGGATGGCAGAGTTGACTGAATGGACATGAGTTTGAGCAAACTCTGGGAGAAAGTGAAGAACAAGGGAGCCCGGTGTGCTGCAGTCCATGAGGTCACAAAGAGGTGGACACAGCTGAGTGACAGAACAGCAATAACAAAGCAGTTCAACCATCAATAACCTTACAAAACTAAAGCACCAGGCCCAGATGGGTTTGCTGATTATTTCTATCAAACATTTAAGGAGGAAATCATAGCTATTCTCTATAATGTCTTCCAGAAGACAGAAGCAGAGTGAATACTTCTTATTTTGTTCTATGAGACCAGGCTTGCCCTAATACCAAACTGAAATGAAGATAAGACAAAAATAGTAAATCACATATCAATATATCTTATGAAAATATATGCAAAAATCCTCAACAAAATATAGGAAATTAAATCTGACAATGTATAAAATAATTATACACCATAACCAAGTGATATTTACCCATACATGCACGACTCGTTCAACAGTCAAAAAAAAAAAAAATCAATGAATGTAATCCATCCCTTTAACAGGGTAAAAAAAAAAAAATCAAATTATAAATAGCAGGAAAAAATAATTGAAAAACTCAACACCCATTCATTTATAAAAACCTCAGTAAGGACTATAGGGGGAAGCTTCCTTAACTTGATATAAAAGCATCTACAAAATCCTATTGCTAATATATACTTAATGGTGAGAAACTCCAAACTTTCCTACAATTAGGAACAAGGAAAAGATGTCCCTCTCATCATTGCTTATCAACACTATATCAAAAATCTTAGATGATTTGATAAGAAACAAAAAGGAAATAAAAGATTTACAAAGTAGGAAGGATGAAATATAACCATCCTTTTTACTATATGACATCATAATTTACTTAGACAATCCTAAGGAATCAACAGAAAAAACCAAAAACAACAACCCTCCTGGAACTAATAAATGATTATGTGAGGTTGCAGTGTACGAAGGAAGACGAAAGTTAATAGTTTTCCTCCATACCAGCAATGAACAAATGTAATTTGAAGTTAAAAACACAACAGTGTTTATAGTACTTAGGTATAAATCTAACAAAATATATACAAAATCTTTATGAAGAAAACCACAACTCTGGTGAAAGATCAAAGGAGACTTAAACGGAAAGATCATCCGTGTTCATGGATTGGAAGACAACCTTGTCAAGATGTTTGTTATTCCAACTTGTCCTATGGATTTATCATAAACTCAATCTCAGCAAGTTATTATGTGAATATCAACAAACTAATTCTAAAACTTATATGGAGAGGCAAAAGATCTAGAATAGCCAACTCAATTTATAAAGAGAAGATTAAGTTACAGAACTGACTCAAAAACTATAGCAATCAAGATTGTGTGACAGTGGCAAAAGAATAGACAGATCTATTTGCAACACAACAGAGAGCCCAAAATAAACCCACAAACTCAGTCAACTGATCTTTGATAAAGGAGTAGAGAAAATACAATGGAACAAAGTCCCTTCAACAGTGCTGGAACTGGATATCCACATGCAAAACAATTTAAACAGACCTTATACTCTTCACAGAATAACTCAAAGTGGATCACAGTCCTAAATCCAAAATACATAACAATAAAGCCTAGAAGATAACATAGGGGAAAATCTAGGTGATCTTGGGTAAAGCTTTGACTTTTTATATAAAATTCCAAACGCATGATTCTTGAAGGATATAACTGATAATCTACTTCACTAAAATTAAAACTTCAAAACACACATACATATTATATATATATACACATATGTATACTTCCCCTGATTATAATAATTATAGTAGCACTATTCATATCCACATATATGGATAGGTGTCTGATAAAGTATATATTATATATATGTAGTATATAATATAAAATATTACATATATAAAATATATACATGATAGCAGCACTATCCATATCCATACCATAATATATTTTTTATATAGTACAAACACATGCGCACACAAACACTTCTCTTTGAAAACAAAATTGGCAAAATAAACTTTTTATAGGGACTTGTTTACATAGACAAGTGGGGCACCAACAAAATTAACATGCTGTCATTTAATGGCTGCATCTGTGATTAGTCTTGCATGCACAGTATCTGATTTCTTAAGAATTTAAATGTTTTAAAGTGTCATTTAATATCAGCATTCCAGCCAGAGGTTATTTTAGCCAGACAAGGTGAATACCAAGACAGGAGTGTAACATTCTCTTGCCACCTAGGATCCCATTAAGTGGCCCAGGATACACTGAAACCATAGATTCTTGCCTTAGCTCTATTAAACCACAGACATTTGAAAAACTGAGTCATAACTGACATATAACGTTAGGTTTAAGCATTCAATAATTAGATATTTGTGTATACTGCAAAACGATCACCACTATAAGTCTAGTTCAGTAAGCTTAACATCTATCACTGCTGCTGCTGCTGCTGCTGCTAAGTCGCTTCAGTCTTGTCGGACTCTGTGCGACCCCATAGACGGCCGCCCACCAGGCTCCTCCGTCCCTGGGATTCTCCAGGCAAGAACACTGGAATGGGTTGCCATTTCCTTCTCCAATGCATAAAAGTGAAAAGTGAAAGTGAAGTCGCTCGGTCGTGTCCGGTCGTGTCCGACTCTTCGCGACCCCATGGACTGCAGCCTACCAGGCTCCTCCATCCATGGGATTTTCCAGGCAAGAGTACCGGAGTGGGTTGCCATTGCTTCTCTGAACATCCATCACTACATATAATTAAAATGTTTTCTCCTATGATGAGAACTCTTGAGATTTACTCTCTTAGCAATTTTCAAAATATATATACAGTATTAATAACTATAGTCACTATGCTGTAGACTACATTCCCAAGATTGAATTCCAGTTTTATGGGATCATTCTGCTTTATACCAGAATGACAGCTTGTTTGGTTAGCTCCCCCTTGCATTCTTAAAAGTCTTCCAGTTTGGGCAATAAAGTATTTTCTCACCCTACTTGTATTATGGTATTTTGATTTTGGTTGGCATGATATAGCTTTTCCGTCTGTTGACTTTTTAAATTGTTTTGAACATAAAAATATTTTTGTGTCATCTATATTGCTTACATGTCATTATTCAAACAATACTAAAGTGTATAATGAAAAACTTTCCAATTTTTCTCCACTGCCCCCACTAGAATCACCGCCTCAAGATGATTCAAATTAGCAGTTTGATAAGAATATTTTTTAAATTACTTTTAATTGGAAGATAACTTTTTTATAATATTATGCTATTTTCTGCCATATATCAACATGAATAGGCAACATGAATAGGTTTATGTATGTCCCCTCACTCCTGAACCTCTCTCCCACCTCCTACCCGCTCCCACTCATCTAAGTTATCACAGGGCATTGGATTTGAGCCCCCTGTATCATACGGCCAGTTTCCACTGGCTATCTAATTTTACATATGATAATATACATGTTTCAATGCTTCTTGCTTAAAAAAAAAACTATGCATGTGTGTAATGTGCATTCAAAATTCACACATATAAATGATACACAGGGTTTATGAAAGCATGTTCCTCTACCAGTTAAAATATAGGATCATAAAATATATATTACTCTTCAATCTGTTATGTATTATTTTCACTTTATATTATGATCTTTATGATTATCATTCTAAGTTAAATATATCTTTTTTGAATAACTGCATAATCTACATTAAGTGTATTCTGAGGTTTATTCAACACTTCTCTCATTGATGAAAAAAGTCAATATTTGTTCCAACAAACAGTGCTACAACTGACATCTTTGTATGTGTATTTGTATGTGTATATTGTTGTTATTTAGTTGCTAAGTTGTGTCCAACTCTTTTGCCACCCCATGCACTGCAGCCTGCCAGGCTCCTCTGTCCATGGGATTTTCCAGACAAGAATACTGGAGTGGGTTGCCATTTCCTTCTCCAGGGGATCTTCCCAACCCAGGGATTGAACCTGCATCTCCTGCGATGGCAGGAAGATTCTTTACTGCTAAGCCACTAAGGAAGCCCATATATATATATTATCTCCTTTTATATTAATTTTTGCATTTTTATAAAATTAATTTCTATAATTGAGACTTGGTGAAGGGAATAGTATATCCATTTAAAAATCATTATGTTCAGTACAAATGATTCACACTTCCACCAGCAAATGTGTCCATTTTGTCACATCTTTGCCAGCACCAGATGTCATAAGCCTTTAACAGTTTTACCAATCCTGATATGTGAAAATTTGTGCCTCATTATAGCTAAAATTTGCATCTCTATGACTACTAGAGGATAAGCATCATTTTATCTTAATTGGCAATTTGCATCTCCTTTTCTATGAACAGCCTCTTCTTAGCCATTTTCTTAAGTTGTTTTTCTTTTAATGATCAGTTTCTACATTTTATATTAGGAATTTTTAATAACTTTCTGTTTTGTTTCTGGTGTGTCCTTTATATAACATACTTTTTATATAATTAGTTTAAAGTTCAGAGATTAGAATAATACAGATATTTATTACTATTTTGTGCTCCTTTTCATCTGTTTTGCAATTTTGGTATGTTGTTGGCTTTAGTGTTTATTCTTTGTTATAACTAATTAAGCTCTGATATTCAAGAAAAGGAAGATACTTAATACAGTAATTTAACAGATAAAGTGTTTTCTACTAAATTTTATGCTAAAATTCTAAGGTGAATATATAGTACTACTAATTAACAACCAAAAGTTAATTAATCAAAGCTCTGAGGTTACCAAAATATAATTATGTTCATTCCAGTCCTTCCTAAGACCAAGAGTAGCCAAAGCAAAGCAATTCTAATGAAATTTATTGTCACTTTGCTTCTTATTTAACTTACATTCATGAAATAATGTTTCATATTGTATGTCTCCAGGAGCTTCCCTGGTGGCTCGGACAGTAGAGAATCTGCCTGCAATGCAGGACACTCAGGTTCAGTCCCTGGGTCTGGAAGATCTCCTGAAGAAGGAAGTGGCAACCCACTCCAGTATTCTTTCCTGGGAAACCCCATAGACAGAGGAGCCTCGTGGGCTATAAGCCACAGGGTTGCAAATATTTGGACACGACTGAGTGACTAGCATAGTACATAAAAGCAGAATACAGAGTTAAATGCTTTAACAATATTGACAGTCATTCTGTAGAGAACAATCCAGGAATAAAAGCAAAAATCACCAGTCCAAAAACAATATTGAAAGTGACTATATTATCAAATATGGAGTGTCAAAATAATATAAAACTACCCTCAATATACTTTTCATGCAGAAAAGTTAGAAAAGAGTCAAACATGACTGAGCATGCACACACACATGCATGTACACACACACATATATATATAACGAAATCACTTTGCTATACGCCAGAAACTAATGCAACACTGTAAATCAACTGTACCTCAATAAAAAAACATTAAAAGTCAATCAGCCAGCAGAATTCATTAGAAACACTTAAACTGTTATGTATACAGAACAAAGGAGGATACCACAAAAGGGTAATGAATAAATCTTAGTTTCAAACCCATTCTTGTGTAAAATTGTCTATGCATTGTATGCCTTTTCTAGAAGTGAATATATATGTTCTATTTATGGGATGCCTTTCCAGTGTTAAAACACACCTTAGATATATAACGATGTTTTATTCAGTTATGTTATCAAGTTATGGCTTTGTAAGCTTGGAGATAAGAAACAGTGTTCCAGGAATGGTATGATTCAGCAGTTGGCAGATTTCAGTAAATATCAATGTTCATGTCAAATAGAAATACATAATAGTTACTGAAACCTGGTGACATATTTGTCTATAGTTGGTGCAGTGCCATGAATCCAGAAGTTGTGCATATCCACTCTGGATATGTAGGAACTCTTGTTATGAGATATATATAAAAGTTTCATACAGGGCATCCATTCTCTGTGTCTTCTAAATAGACTGCAGTCCTACTTGAGTACCATGGAAAGAACACTGAAACTGAGATGTGGATAACTACATCTTAGTATTTCCATTATTGGCCTTAAATAATTTTCCAGCAGTAATAAACTTACAGAGATTATGTAAGCCAAATTTCTAATCTTATGAATTATAGTAGAAAAGTGAGGCAAAACAGCAGTCAACTGACTTGTCCAAGTCTCAAAGCCAAAGTGGCAAAGCTGGGACTCCGACCCTAACATTTTCATTTCAGACCAGTGGGCCTATTAATACAGCACTGTGCTGACATAAAGTAGCTTCTCCTTGAATTTCCTCATCTGTAATATGAGTTGTTGAACTTGAGCAGTGGTTTTCACACACCGTATTCCATGTGATCCTAGGGTTTCACAGGATGACTTGAGGACCACTTGGAAATAAGCATGAGATGATGCATAATAGTCACGACTCAGGGCCTCATTGGAGTTTTATGTAGGATTCATTTGAAAAAAAAAATTAATGCTACTGGAGATCAGTGGAGAAATAACTCTAGAAAGAATGAAGGGATGGAGCCAAAGCAAAAACAATACCCAGTTGTGGATGTGACTGGTGATAGAAGCAAGGATATGATGCTGTAAAGAGCAATATTGCATAGGAACCTGGAATGTCAAGTCCATGAATCAAGGCAAATTGGAAGTGGTCAAACAAGAGATGGCAAGAGTGAACATCGACATTCTAGGAATCAGCAAACTAAAATGGACTGGAATGGGTGAATTTAACTCAGATGACCATTATGTCTACAACTGCAGGCAGGAATCCCTCAGAACAAATGGAGTAGCCATCATCGTCCACAAAAGAGTCCAAAATGCAGTACTTGGATGCAATCTCAAAAATGACAGAATGATCTCTGTTCATCTCCAAGGCAAACCATTCAATATCAGTTATCGAAGTCTATACCCCAACCAGTAATGCTGAAGAAGCTGAAGTTGAACGGTTCAATGAAGACCTACAAGACCTTTTAGAACTAACACCCAAAAAAGATGTCCTTTTCATTATAGGGGACTGGAATGCAAAAGTAGGAAGTCAAGAAACACCTGGAGTAACAGGCCAATTTGGCCTTGGAATGCGGAATGAAGCAGGGCAAAGACTAATAGAGTTTTGCCAAGAAAATGCACTGGTCATAGCAAACACCCTCTTCCAACAACACAAGAGAACACTCTACACATGGACATCACCAGATGGTCAACACTGAAATCAGATTGATTATATTCTCTACAGCCAAAGATGGAGAAGCTCTATACAGTCAACAAAAACAAGCTCAGGAGCTGACTGTGGCGCAGATCATGAACTCCTTATTACCAAATTCAGACTCAAATTGAAGAAAGTAGGGAAAACCGCTAGACCATTCAGGTATGACCTAAATCAAATCCCTTATGATTATACAGTGGAAGTGAGAAATAGATTTAAGGGCCTAGATCTGATAGACAGAGTGCCTGATGAACTATGGACGGAGGTTCGTGACATTGTACAGGAGACAGGGATCAAGACCATCCCCATGGAAAAGAAATGCAAGAAAGCAAAATGGCTGTCTGGGGAGGCCTTACAAATAGCTGTGAAGAGAAGAGAGGCGAAAAGCAAAGGAGAAAAGGAAAGATATAAGCATCTGAATGCAGAGTTCCAAAGAATAGCAAGAAGAGATAAGAAAGCCATCTTCAGCGATCAATGCAAAGAAATAGAGGAAAAGAACAGAATGGGAAAGACTAGAGATCTCTTCAAGAAAATTAGAGATACCAAGGGAACATTTCATGCAAAGATGGGCTCGATAAAGGACAGAAATGGTATGGACCTAACAGAAGCAGAAGATATTAAGAAGAGGTGGCAAGAATACACGGAAGAACTGTACAAAAATGATCTTCATGACCCAGATAATCATGATCATGTGATCACTAATCTAGAATCAGACATCTTGGAAAGTGAAGTCAAGTGGGCCTTAGAAAGCATCACTATGAACAAAGCTAGTGGAGGTGATGGAATTCCAGTTGAGCTGTTTCAAATCCTGAAAGATGATGCTGTGAAAGTGCTGCACTCAATATGTCAGCAAATTGGAAAACTCAGCAGTGGTCACAGGACTGGAAAAGGTCAGTTTTCATTCCAATTCGAAAGAAAGGCAATGCCAAAGAATGCTCAAACTACCGCACAACTGCACTCATCTCACATGCTAGTAAAGTAATGCTCAAAATTCTCCAAGCCAGGCTTCAGCAATACGTGAACCACGAACTTCCAGATGTTCAAGCTGGTTTTAGAAAAGGCAGAGGAACCAGAGATCAAATTGCCAACATCCACTGGATCATGGACAAAGCAAGAGAGTTCCAGAAACACATCTATTTCTGCTTTATTGACTATGCCAAAGTCTTTGACTGTGTGGATCACAATAAACTGTGGAAAATTCTGAAAGAGATGGGAATACCAGACCACCTGACCTGCCTCTTGAGAAGTCTGTATGCAGGTCAGGAAGCAACAGTTAGAACTGGACATGGAACAACAGACTGGTTCCAAATAGGAAAAGGAGTATGTCAAGGCTGTATATTGTCACCCTGCTTATTTAGCTTCTATGCAGAGTACATCATGAGAAACGCTGGACTGGAAGACACACAAGCTGGAATCAAGATTGCCGGGAGAAATATCAATCACCTCAGATATGCAGATGACACCACCCTTATGGCAGAAAGTGAAGAGGAACTAAAAGGCCTCTTGATGAAAGTGAAAGAGGAGAGTGAAAAAATTGGCTTAAGGCTCAACATTCAGAAAACGAAGATCATGGCATCCGGTCCCACGACTTCATGGGAAATAGATGGGGAAACAGTGGAAACAGTGTCAGACGTTATTTTTGGGGGCTCCAGAATCACTGCAGATGGTGATTGCAGCCATGAAATTAAAAGATGCTTACTCCTTGGAAGAAAAGTTATGACCAACCTAGATGACATATTCAAAAGCAGAGACATTACTTTGCCGACTAAGGTCCATCTAGTCAAGGCTATGGTTTTTCCTGTGGTCATGTATGGATGTGACAGTTGGACTGTGAAGAAGGCTGAGTGCCGAAGAATTGATGCTTTTGAACTGTGGTGTTGGAGAAGACTCTTGAGAGTCCCTTGGATTGCAAGGAGATCCAACCTGTCCATTCTGAAGGAGATCAGCCCTGGGATTTCTTTGGAAGGAATGATGCTAAAGCTGAAACTCCAATACTTTGTCCACCTCATGAGAAGAGTTGACTCATTGGAAGAGACTCTGATGCTGGGAGGAATTGGGGGCAGGAGGAGAAGGGGACGACAGAGGATGAGATGGCTGGATGGCATCACAGACTCGATGGACTGAGGCTGAGTGAACTACGGGAGTGGTGATGGACAGGGAGGCCTGGCGTGCTTCGATTCATGGGGTCACAAAGAGTCGGACACGACTGAGCGACTGAACTGAACTGATCTAATAGATTAACAACAGATTAATTTCCAAAATATACAAACAGCTCATACAACTTAATATAAAAAAAAATGAGAAATGAGTAGCATACCGAAATAAACATTTTCTCTAAAGAAGGCATACAAATGGCCAAGAGGCACATGAAAAGATGGTCAATATCACTAATTAACATGCAAATCAAAACCTTAAGGAGGCATCACCTCGCACCAGTCAGAATGGCCATCTTTAAAAAGTCTAAAAATAATAAATGCTGAAGAGATTGTGGAGAAAAAGGAACACTTTTACACTGCGATGGAAAGGTAAACTGGTATAGTCACTATGGAGAGCAATATGAAAGCTTCTAGAGTTGCAGCAGGATCCAGCAATCCCACTCTTGGGCATGTATCTGGAGAAAACTCTAATTCAAAAAGATATATGCAGCCTAGTGTTCATAGCAACATTATTCCAGGACATGGAAGCAACCCAAATGTCCATCAACAGATGAGTGGATTAAAAAGATGTGGTACATATATACAATGGAATATCACTGAGTCATAAAAAATGAATGAAATAATGTCACTTGCAGGAACATGGATGGACCTAGAGATCATTTTAAGAAGCAAAATAAGTCAAAGACAAATAATTGAAATTACTTACATGTAGAATCTAAAAAATGATACAAATCAACTTATTTAAAAATATGAATATATTCACAGACATAGAAAACAAACTTACAGTTACCAAAGGGTAAGGAGGGAGATGAGGAGTGATAAGTTAGGAGTTTGGGATTAATATATACACACTACTATATGCAAAATAGATAACCAATAAGGACTGACTGTATAGCACAGCGACCTATACTCAGTATCTTGTACTAACCTATAATGGAAAAGAATTTGAAAAAGAATGTGTATATATATATATATATATATATATATATAACTGAAAAAAATAACAGGTTGCATCTAATCACCAGCAGACATTTTATAGATTATATCAAATTGTATTAAAACCCTGGACTCCAATCTTACTTCCTTAAGACCTATCCATTTTTCAAAGTACTATTAAAACTGTAATTCTCCCTTTACTAGTCACTAGAATTCTCGGAGTGTATATTATACATCTTTGAATTGGCAGAATATAATAAGCAGATGCTTAATAAATATTTAACTGAACTATTAAGAAACAGAAGTTAAGATTTTTCCAGAGATCTAGAAAACCTCATTGCAAATCTGCCAGTGTATGCACAATGATCATCTTAGAAGGTTTTAATTATCAGTGTTAAGGTTAATATGCAGTAACGGTTACACAGGATCTCCTAAGCATGGCAATCAGCAATTAACAAATGTGCCAAATATAAAATTCTAATTACCAGTGCTTATATAGTCCATTCTCTAACTGCCGTACCACGTGCCTGAACTTTATGTATAGTTGTCCAACTATAGGGCTGATTGGGTTTTATGAATAAGAGAATATGTGTCAAGTATCAGACTGAATATATTTAAAGATTCTGGTGAGCTGAAGTGAGATGGTCACAGATAGAACAAGATAGACATTTACTGAAGAAAAGTGTCCAGCAAAGCAATACAACCAAGCATGGTGGACCAAATTATTATGCAAAATCACAAGGGGAGTACTTTATTCTGAGAGTATCACTGTAAACACTGTCTAGTCAAGCAACAATAAGCAAGACATTAGGTAAGTTATGTGTGCTTGTATTCATAGCACATGAACCAAAAATGGTAGTCATGAGTATAGCTAATATGGTAAAAAACTATAAGTCATATAATAAATTTTGCAATGTCACTCATATATATTTATATCTTTATATTAAAGTTTAAAAATGACATTTCAGGTTTTTAATATAAATATAGTAAAGTATATAAATTCATTTATTCAGTGATTTTGAGGGACCTACTCTATGCTAGGTAATATTCTATACATGCTGAGAATACAGTCATTAATAAAAGTGGCATGAAGATAATGAAAGTATATAATGCATTGCAGGAATAGGAGTGAATTTTATGCTCATCAATTCACCTTTCTGTTGTTTTTGGTTGGGTGGATTTTGTGGCTAGTAATCATTTTCTTCTTTTTTAAGAAAAGGCTCATGAGTGCTCTGCCCTGTTCATTTTGACAAGGATGCATAATTTTCTACCTGTGCACTTTATACTTAAAGAATATCTTTGTTGTCATTGTTGTTCAATCACTAAGTCATGTCTGACTCTTTGCAACCCCATGCACTACAGCACTCCAGGCTTCCTTGTCCTTCACTATCTCCCAGAATTTGCTCAAATTCATGTCCATTGAGTCAGTGATGCTATCTGTAGCTCAGATGGTAAAGAATCCATTTGCAATGCAGAAGACATGGGTTTGATTCCTGGGTTGAGAAAATCCCCTGGAGAAGGAAATGGCGACCCACTCCAGTATTCTTGCCTGGGAAATCACATGGACAGAGGCTCCTGGCTGGCTAAAGTCCATAGATTGCAGAGTTGGATGTGACTGAGTGACTAAGCACATATGTGGGTGTATCAAATTGAGTAAAAAAAATCTTGGCTAGGTATAAGATTCTTCAAGTCACATTTTATTTCCTTCAGAATTTTGTAGCTATTATTCCAGTAGCTTTTGCCTTTAGATGAGTAAAATTTGAAGCCACTCTGATTCCCATCCTTCCCTTGGATGAGGTACCATTTATACCTGAACTCTTTATTTATTTTTTAATTTAGCATAATTGCTTTACAGAATTTTGTTGGTTTCTGCCAAATATCAACATGAATCAGCCATAGTGTACCTGAACTCTTGAATTCTTCTTTTGTCTTAAAGTTCAATCCCATTACCAAGATATAATGTACTGAAAATCATTTTAAATCAGTTTCTTGTAGTATATGAAATTCTATTTTTTTCAGTCACTTGGAGGAAAACTTTCCCCTATCATAGGTTAATTTACTTTTCCATTTGCAGTTTATTTTTTATAGGAACATTTATCCATACATTGCTTTATTACTGTCTATGGTATTTCTATATGGTTGCCATGTTGTTTTTATCTGAAATTTACAGTAGCCAACTCTGTGCAGATATTTATTCAACTCCATATCTCATGATGCCCTTCTCACCTACCAGAGAATACTGTCTTTTCTTAGCACTTCTAATTGGGAGAAGACATGATATTGTCCATTTTATCTGTTCTCATGAAGCCTGAGAACCCAGGGTGGATTTATAAGGGCGTGTGGAGATGGTAGTGTGCCAGGGAAATGGAAGACAGCAAAATTATGGTCAGTTGTATTGGTGAGCAAGGACTATGCTCCCTATTAACTATTTTTTGAGTCCACTGTAAGGTTTGATGATTTGCTTTTTTTTAGTGAGAGAGTGGTCACTTGGTCTTCAAGATTTCTTTCCAAGTAAAAGTGAAGTGTTTTGCTTTCGACGGAGACCATAATATTCGGGGGTTATTTGCCTCTCTGCAATATGGAGTACTGAGATCTTTTTCAAAATTCTGTCCATTTTTGTGATCATCTGTAGAAGTTTTCTATGGCTGCCATAACAAATGACCACAAACTGGATGGCTTAAGATGAGAAATGTATTCTTTCACAGTTCTGGAAGCCAAAGTTTGAAATCAAAGTGTTGACAGAGTTCCATGCCTCTCCCCAAGCTTTTGGGGGCTGCTGGTGTTCCTTAGCTTGTAACTGTCTAACTTTGATTTCTGCCTCTTTTTTACATGGCATTTTCCTGTTTGTCTCTTACCCTCTTTCTTCCCTTCCAAGGATGCTTTGGATTTAGGACCCACCTAGTCCATAGCTATCTCATTTAGAGAGTCTTAAATTAATTACATACATCTGCACAGGCCTTTTTTCTACATCAGATCACATTCACAGGTCCTAGCTGTGCATATCACTTGTGCCACCATTCAATTCACAATACCACCAATATTATTATTTGGGGGAGGGGCTGTTGTTTTAGATGTTATTCATCATGTAGGTCCTTGAAAGTTTTCTCTCACTTGCAGGCTGCCAGCTTTTAATGACTTTTTTTGCATAAAGAAGTCCCTTTTACTTAGTTTGATTCTCCATTTTATACTTTTGTAAGGTTTTAGGCACCCAGTTTTAGCTCATTTTAATGTGCTTCCACCTGTCATCTTACCCCACTAGTATGTTTTAATTTATGGATAACAGCAATACAGATACCTTTAAACTGTATTGTGGGGCTTCCCATGTGGCGCTAGTGGTAAAGAACTCACCCGCCAATGCAGGAGATGTAAGAGACATGGGTTCAATCCCTAAATCAGGAAGATCCCCTGAAGGAAGGCACAGCAATCCACTCCAGTATTCTTGCCTGGGAAATCGCATGGACAGAGGAGCCTGGCGGGCTGCAGTCCATAGAGTCATACACAGCTGAAGCGACTTAGCATGTGTAATTATTAAAATTATGGTAAAGTCCATTATGAAGTTCAGAATCTATGTTATATCATTTCTTTGCTGTCATGAGATCATTGTTCAGTCGCTTGGTTGTGTACTACTCTTTGCATAATGAGATCACAGTAGTTTTTAAGAGTATGATATGCCATCAAAATAGGTATGACATACTTCAGCAGATAGAGAGCACTCCTGATCTCCTATCTTTTCAGTTTTTCCAGTTAATGTAGTTTTATCTCTACCTGCTAAATTTCTAGAAATCTCTTTTCAGTCTACTGAATTATCTGAAGAGGAGAGTGAAAAAGTTGGCTTAAAGCTCAACATTCAGAAAACGAAGATCATGGCATCTGGTCCCATCACTTCATGGGAAATAGATGCAGAAACAGTGGAAACAGTGTCAGACGTTATTTTTGGGGGCTCCAAAATCACTGCAGAGGGTGACTGCAGCCATGAAATTAAAAGACGCTTACTCCTTGGAAGAAAAGTTATGACCAACCTAGATAGTATATTCAAAAGCAGAGAAATTACTTTGACAACTAAGGTCTGTCTAGTCAAGGCTATGGTTTTTCCTGTGGTCATGTATGGATGTGAGGGTTGGACTGTGAAGAAGGCTGAGCACTGAAGAATTGATGCATTTGAACTGTGGTGTTGGAGAAGACTCTTGAGAGTCCCTTGGACTGCAAGGAGATCCAACCAGTCCATTCTGAAGGAGATCAACCCTGGGATTTCTTTGGAAGGAATGATGCTAAAGCTGAAGCTCCAGTACTTTGGACACCTCATGCGAACAGTTGACTCATTGGAAAAGACTCTGATGCTTGGAGGGATTGGGGGCAGGAGGAGAAGGGGACGACCAAGGATGAGATGGCTGGATGGCATCACGGACTTGATGGACGTGAGTCTGAGTGAACTCCGGGAGATGGTGATGGACAGGGAGGCCTGGCGTGCTGCGATTCATGGTGTCGCAAAGAGTCGGACACAAATGAGCGACTGAACTGAACTGAACTGAACTGAATTGTCTGAGAATACAGTTTATTCAGGCTTCCTTGGTGGCTCAGCCAGTAAAGAATCTGCCTGCAATGTAGGAAACCCAGGTTTGATCCCTGGATTGGAAAGATCCCCTGGAGAAGGGAATGGCTACACACTCCAGTTTTCTTGCCTGGAGAATTCCATAGAGGGCCTTGGTGGGCTACAGTCCTTGGGATTGCAGAGAGTCAGATATGACTGAGTGAGTAACACACAGACACACACAGACATACACAGACACACACACACACACACGAGTTTATTCAGTGTGGACAAACTAGGTTTCTTTTCAAATGCCATACAGAGAAAACAGGGTTATCTGAACCATCCACAGATTTTGGTTTGTGCATTTTTCTCTGTTTGTTTTTATTTCTGTTGCAGCTCAAAGGTATCAACAGAGAAAACCAGTGCAGCATAGTCTGATGTTCTTGCTGGTCTGGATATTTGTATAAGCTCTAGTTGTCAAGCCTGGGTCCCAAGTTTATAAATATCTAATGCAAATTTATATGCCCAGCATTATCTCCAAAGAGATCTGCAATGTCAGGGTACTTGCATCTGCAAGTGTAAACTTTCCCCAACAAATATCTTGAACCTGATGTTGAGCCCGGGTGACCAGTCAGTATTCCTGACCAGTCAGTATTCCTTTTTCTCATGATGACTTCAACCTATCAGTGGATATCAGTCAAGGGAAACCTCACTCTTTAATAAAGAATATCATGAAACTTAAAAAAAAAAAAGAGGTTGGGTTTAATCTCATTCTTCCCAGGAAACTATCTATGGAAATGTAATTGTTTCCTCTTTAGCAACCAGTCATATATAAAAATATACATTGGATTTCTAGAATTTATGTCACCATAAAATAAGTGTTACTAGTCTTATTTTTAGTTATTTTATTTTGCATCTTTTGTAAAAATAAACTTCACTGTTTTAAAAAATTGTTGTTGGCTTATAATGTTGTGTCAGTTTCTGGTATACAGCAAAGTGACTCATATGTACATGTTTTTCATATTCTTTTCCATTATGGTTTATTACAAGATATTCAATATAGTTCTGTGTGCTATAGGACCTTGTTGTTTATCTAAAAATAAGCTTTCCTTTTAAAAACAGTTTCAGGTTTTCAAGAAAACTAGAAAAAAAGGACAAAGTTCACATATATCCCTCCCTCTTGATCCAGTTTCCTAATGATGTCTTGCATTAGTGGCAGCTTTGTTACAACCCATGAATCAATACTGTTACATTATTATTGACTTAAGTTCATCATTTCCATTTGGGTTCACTCTTGTATGGTAAAGTTTTATGGGCCAAAACACAAAACACAAAAATGTATGTGATATATCTACCACTGAAATATCATATTGAATTTTCTCTGTTCTAAAACTATCCTGCTGCTGCTGCCAGCTGTTGCTGCTATGTCGCTTCATTCTTGTCCGACTCTGTTCGACCCCATAGACGGCAGCCCACTAGGCTCCCCCGTCCCTGGGATTCTCCAGGCAAGAACACTGGAGTGGGTTGCCATTTCCTTCTCCAATGCATGAAAGTGACAAGTGAAAGTGAAGTAGCTCAGTCGTGGCCAACTCTTAGCGACCCCATGGACTGCAGCGTGCACCGTCTATTCCTTTTTCTCTCCCTCCCTCCCCGATCCCTGTCTTTTTATTATCTCCATAGTTTTGTCATTTCTAGAATGTCATATAGTTGGAATCACCAGTATGTAGTCCTTTAACACTGGATATATATATATATATATATATATATATATATATATATATATATATATTTTGCACAATATTCATTTGAAATTCCTCCCTATCCTTTTGTGGCTTCATAGTTCATTTCTTTTTATCACTGATTATATTCCACTGAATGAATATACCACATTTGTTTGTCCATTTACCTGCTGAAGGACACTTTGGTCGGTTCACTTTTGGCACTACGAATAAACAAAACCTCTTAAACTTTAGCATGGCAGTTGGGAAGGATTAATATCTTAACAATAGTAAGTCTTCCTATTGATAAATATGGAATATATCTCTATCTAATTCTTTTTTATTTCTTTCATCAGAGTTTTATTGTTATTCTTATATATATATATATATATATATATACAGAAGAATATATATATGTGTGTGTATATATATATATATATACACACAGTACCTATTTCATTATTGTACTTATTTTTTACTTGATTACTTCATTTTCATGCTAATGTAGGTGATGTTGTGTTTTTAATTTCAAATGCCAGTTGTTCATTACTGGTATATAAAAAACAATAGACTTCTGTAATTAACCTTGTACCTTGTAATCTTACCTTTCATATAATTGCTTAATAGTTTCATGAATTCTTTTGTTGATTCAATTGAATTTTTTATTAATACAGTCATGTCATCTAGAAACAAAACTCCTTTTTTCCTTCTGTATCTGTGTTACTTTTTTTCTCTTTTTATTGGATTAGGTAGATTTCTCAATTGATGTTGAATAAGAGAGGTAAACATTAACTGGTTCTTAGACTTAAAAGAAAGCATCTAGTTTCTTACAAATAAGTGTGGTGTTAGCTGTAGGATTTTTGTAAATAAACTTTATTGGTTGTATAAATTCCTCTCTATTCCTAGTTTGCTGAAAGTGTTTATAATGAATCCCAGTTAGATTTTGTGAAATCCTTTTTCTGCATTTATTGATTTGATTGTTTTTAGCCTGTTGATGTTATTGATGAAAATTAATTGATTTTCAAATATTAAACCAATCTTACATACATAGTTGAAATGAATTCCAATTAATCATGTTGCATAATTAATGCATTGTTGAAATTAATTTACTAAAATTTTGTTGAGGTTTTTTCCCCACCTATGTTCATAGAAATATTCATCTGGAGCTTTCCTATCATGTTAGGCCATCATCAGGTTTTGGTTTTAGGGTGATGATGGCCACATAAAATGAGTTAGTAAACAGTCTCTCTATTTCTACTTTTGCAAGACTTTGTATAGAACTCGTATACTTTCTTTCTTAAGTATGTGGTAGAATTCACCAGTGAAACCATCTGGGCCTGGAATTTTGTTTTGGAAAGTTGTTAACTGTTGATTCAATTACTTTCATAGAGAAAATAGACCTATCCATATCATCTATTTCTTCATGTGTGAGTTTTGGTTACTTATGTCTTTTAAGGTTCATTCATTTAAATTATCAAATTTATGGACATAAAGTTGTTCATATTTGTATTAGGCAAGATTCTCCAGAAAAAGAGAACCAATAGGGGATGTATATATATATATGTATATATATGTATACATATACACATACACACATGTATATCTATACACATATATGTTATTGTATGTATTATACATATATTACACATATATGTATATATACTTATATATGATATTTAAATATATATTTATATATGCATATATGTTGTATGTATATATACATTTATATGTGTGTATGTGTGTATATATATATATATATTAAGTAATGGGCTCATGTGATTTTGGGAACTGGGAAATTCAAAATCTGCAGGATAGGTCAGTAGGCTGGTGGTCCAAGGAAACTAATGTTTCAGTCTTGAATCTGAAGGCGTCTGAAAGCAGAATTCCTTCTTACATGGAGAACACGGTTTTTACCTTACAGCTTTCAAGAGACTGACGGATGTCTTACTCTGCTCAGGTTGCAATATTAAAATACCACAGAATAGGTGGCTTAAACAACAGATATTTATTTCTCACAGTTCTGGAGGCTTTTGGTTCCCAGTGAGAACCTTTCTGGCTTTCAGAGGATAATCTTCTCACTGTGTCCTCACATGTTGGAGAGAGAAAGCTCTGGTGTTTCTTTCCTTGTGTGTGTGTGCTCAATAGCTCAGTCTTGCCTGACTCTTTTGCAACCCCATGGACAGTAGCCCCTGAGGCTCCTTTGTCCATGGGAGTCTCCCAGGAAAGAATACTGCAGTGGGTTGCCATTTCCCTCTCCGGGGGGATCTTCCTGACTCATGGATTGAACCCACGTCTCTTGCATCTCGTGCATTGGCAGGCAGATTCTTACCACTGCGCCACCTGAGAAGCCCTCTTCTTCTTCTTCTAAGGGAACTAATCCCATCATGAGTAGTCTACTCTCATAATCTCATGTAAAATTACCTCCTGATGTCCCCACCTAGTACCATCACAGTTTAGTTTAGGGCTTCACTACATTAATTTTGGGAATAATATAGGCATTCGGTCCATAACAAATGAGATCATCTGCACCATGAAGGTAACTTAACCTGTTTTCTTCACAGCCTATTGATTTAAATGTTAACATCATCTAAACTATACTTTCACAGCAACATCTGGACTGCTGCTTGACCAAGCAGATGGGGGTGCCAGAGACTAGCCAATTTGACCCATAAAATTAATCAGCACAGTAATGTTCCTTTATTATTCTTTTAATAGCTATGGAATTAGTAGTAATGATCCCTCTTATTACTAACATTAGTAATTTGCATCTTCTTTCTTATTTTTTTAGTTAGCCTGACTAGAGAGTGGTTTACTAATTTTATTCATTTCAAACAGCCAGATATCAGTTTCATTGTTTTTTTTCTCCATTAATTTTTTGTTTTTACTTTTTTCTCTAAATTTTAATTCTTCTGATTATATTTTTTAATAAAAATAAATTTTTGGAGTATAGTTGATTTACAATGTTGTGTTTCAGGTATACAGCAAAGTGAATCAATTATACATATATATATATATATATATACATCGCTCTTTTTTAAATATTCTTTTCTCATATAGGCCATTACAGAGTATTGAGTAGAGCTCCCTGGGCTATACTGGAGAAGGCACTGGCAACCCACTCCAGTACTCTTGCCTGGAAAATCCCATGGGTGGAGGAGCCTGGTAGGCTGCAGTCCATGGGGTCACTAAGAGTCAGACACGACTGAGCAACTTCACTTTCATGCATTGG
The DNA here is from genome assembly GCF_042477335.2 of Ovis canadensis. Taxonomy (NCBI): domain Eukaryota; kingdom Metazoa; phylum Chordata; class Mammalia; order Artiodactyla; family Bovidae; genus Ovis; species Ovis canadensis. Next base: position 65,144,588 of record NC_091253.1, read on the forward strand.
AGAAGGAAATGGCAACCCACTCCAGTTGTTCTTGCTTGGAGAATCCTAGGGATGGGGGAGCCTGGTGGGCTGCCGTCTGTGGGGTTGCACAGAGTCGGACATGACTGAAGTGACTTAGCAGCAGCAGCAGCCCTGTGCTATACAACAGGTTCTTATTAGTTATTTATTTTATATGTAGAAGTGAGCATATTTCAGTCCCAGTCTCTCAGTTTATCCCCCCACCCCATCTCCTGATAGCCAGAGTTTGTTTTCTGCATCCATGATTCTATTTCTGTTTTGTAAATAAGTTCATTTGTACCCTTTTTTAAAATTCCATGTATGTGATATCATATGCTATTTGTGTTTGTTCTCTCTTTTCTATTTTCCTAATATGAAAGCTTAGAGGATTATATCTTTCTTCTTTCTATATTAGCATTCAGTGCTCTAGGCATTGTTTTTTCTGTGCCCCACACATTTCGTTAATCTGTATTTTCTTTTCATTAAGATTAAAATATTTTAAAATTTCTCTTGTGATCTCTTCTTTGATTCATGTGCTATCTAAAAGTATATTTCTTAATCTCTGAATACTTGGGTACTTTCCATCTCTGTTTCTGTTATTATTTTCAGTTTAATTACATTTTGGTTTGACGGCATAATTTTCATCATTTTTATTTTTAAAAAACTTGTTAAGGTGTATTTTTTGACTCAAAATGTCTTCAACCCTATTGAAAATCCCATGTTAGCTTCCATTTAATGTGTATTGTGTTGTTGTTGAATGAATTATTAATATTTTACAAATATCAATTAGGTTTGGTTAGTTTTCTATGCTTTTAGTTCAATTATATTCTTACTGATTTTCTGCTTGCTGAATCTATTTCTTCTTGCATTTTATCAGTTTTTGCTCCCAAGATTTCAATGCAGCTGTTAGGCACAATCACATTAAGAATCAATATGTTATCTTGGAGAACTGACCCCTTTATTATTATGTAATGCCCTGTTTATTCCTGAGAATATTCCTTGCTCTGAAATCTGCTTTGTCTGAAATGAATATAGCTGCTTCAGCTTTCTTTTGATTAGTGTTGACATATCATCCTCCATCTTTTCACTTTTAATCTGTGTCTTTACCCATTTAAAGTGGGTTTCTTGTAGACAATATATAGTTGGGTTTCATTTTTTTTTCTATCTACTCAGAGAGTCTTTTAATTGATGTATTTTATTTTACTTTTATTTCATATTGGAGTACAGTTGATTAACAATGTGTTAGTTTCTGATGTACAGCAAAGTGATTCAGTTATACATATACATGTATCTATACTTCCCCTATTGCTCAGCTGGTAAAGAATCTACCTGCAATGCAGGAAACCTGGGTTCGATTCTTGGGTCAGGAAGATCTCCTGGAGAAAGAAATGGCAACCCACTCTGGTATTCTTGCCTGGAGAATTCCATGGACAGAGGAGCCTGGTGGGCTACAGTCCATGGGTTCACAGAGTTAGACACAACTAAGTGACTAACACACACACACACACACACATATCTATGGTTTTTCAAATTCTCTTCCCATTTAGGTTGTTACATAATATTGAGCAGAGTTCTCTGTGCTATGCTGTAGGTCCTTGCTGGTTTTGCATTTTAAATATAGCAGTATATATATGTCAACCCCAAACTTCTAACTGTCCCTCTCTAATTGGTGTATTTTTATATCATCTTTACAACTTTAAAAAGTCATTAATAAAACAAAAAATAACTTACTTCTTAAAAGTTTACTTTTCCTGTTAAATTGTAACAGATTCAGTCCTGCTGCTAAACTATATACACAGGAATTTTTTTTTTAATCTTCTAGAATAACTCAATTAATAAAGACCTACTTTAATTTTTACTTTAGTCAATTTAAATAGCTTCTCTGTTAATTATAGTTATTTAAACATAATGTGGGCTTCTCAGGTGGTGTTAGTGGTAAAGAACCCAACTGACAATGCAGGAGACACCAGAGATGCAAGTTGGACCCCTGGGTTGGAAGATCCCCTGGAGAAGGGAATGGCAACCCACTCCAGTATTCTTGCCAGGGGAATCCCATGAACAGAGGAGCCTAGTGGGCTACAGTCCATGGGGCTGCAGAGAGTCACACACAACTGAAACCACTTAGCATGCAAGCAAACATAATCTATTTGGACTATTTCTAAAGTAATATTTGACTAGAATTTGATCATTTATTTTCTTAGCTACTTCTGTTAGCAAACCAATCAATTGTAGGATTGGTATTAGGGGAGTGAGACTTTAAAAAATTAAGGTTTTTGAAAAGGAGAGAGATTTGAATTTTGGAAAGACAACTCAAATGGCAGTGAAGATGATGGAGGCACGCAAAGGGTGGTGAGATGAGCCAGGGGCCTACCTGAATGCTATAGAAGTAGTGCAAGGACTGTGCTGTGCTTAGTCATTCAGTCCTGTCTGACTCTTTGCGACCCCATGGACTGTAGCTCCTGTCTCCTTGGGGATTCTCGAGGCCAGAATACTAGAGTGGGTTGCCATGCCCTCCTCCAGAGGATCTTCCCAACCCAGGGATTTAAGCCAGGTCTCCTATATTACAGGTGGATTCTTTCCTATCTGAGCCACCAGGGAAGCCCTGAACTAAGACTAAGGTAGTGGAAATCATAGAGTGACTGACTTGACTTTTACAGGTGTTAAGGAGATATACTACTCTCTAGGATTTAATGATGGATGAGATGAAGGAGCAAAGGTCTTAAAAGTGATTCCAGGCTTTGATGACTAAATAATTGAGCAAATGCTGTTCCCTAAGACAGAGAATGTAGAAGGGGGAGCAGGCTAAAAGTAATGATAATTAGTCTTCCACTGTGTCACAGTATATCCCAGTGGAGATTTCTATGGTGTTTGAATTGAACGATTCTAAAGTTCATGAGATAGGTGCAGATTTGAGGGTAGATTTGAGAGTTATCTATGAAATTTAAATCTGTGAGGGCCTCTGGAATAGAGACAGAGACAGTGTTAACGATATTAGAAATGATAAAAGCCAATTATTAGTCATTAGATTATATAATTTAATAATTTAAAGGACAGTCCTTTATATGGCTGCAGTTAGACTGAATCATTCCTAGAAAGTATTTGGCCATATTTAGCAGCCTTTATATTTTTAACCAGATGCTGTTCTGGTGACTAAGAGTCACATCATTCAATCATATGAGTCATGTTTAGGCAAAACAATTTTTTAATGGATAAAATAATGCTGTATAATGTAAAAAACTAGCTTATACTGGATATCAGAAAAATACATGACATTTGATTCATAAGAAATTTTTAAACAAACAGGTGGTCAAAAAAAAAAAAGACTTCTTAGCATATTTGAAGCAAGTTCTGAGTTTCCATTAACTTATGGTGTTGATTTACAGTTCATAAGTTATGCATTATATAAGGTTGGCCAAAAAGTTCATTTGGGTTTTTCTGTAACATCTTATGAAAAATCTGAACTTTTTGGTCAACCCAATATATTATTACAATTCATATTATTATTTATATGAAAAACTACAATGTGAAAGATACTTTTGCTGGCATTCTGTGCAATGCAAAGATGAATCAAACTGTCCTTAAAATATCGATACCTATAGTGTTGTATGAGGAACTAAGACAAAAACTTAGTTATAAGAAGCACAGTTAAGACTCACAGACAATTTTTAAATAAAATTAAGAGAACAATCTCACTTACAATAGCATCAAAGATACATAAAGTACTGAGAAATAATTTTTAACAAAATAGGTTTAAAACTTACAGCCTCAAAACTGCAAAACATTGTTAAAAGAAATTAAAGATCTAAATAAATGGGGAACATCCCATATTCTTGGGCCAGAGGCATCATTATGTATTAAATTGATTTATAGGTGCAGCAAAGTCCCTAGCAGAATCCCAACTGACTACTTCTCAGAAATTAATGAGCTGATTCTAAAATTCATATGAAATTGCAAGGGACTGAACAGTCAAAACTGTCTAAAAGAAAGACAAACCAGAAGGAGTCACACTTTCTGCTTTCAAAACTTACTCCAAAGCAACGGTAATAAAAGTGTGGTACTGGCCCAGCATAAATACGTATCTGTGAATGAAATGTAAGCCACACATGTGATCAACTGATTGGCTTTTTACAAGAGTACTAGGACTAGTCAATGGGGAAAGGATCATCTTTTCTTCTCCAATATGGTTTATTTATTGCTTTATAAATTGCTGAATACATTTCACTCCAGTCCTTGATTATATGTAGATTAGAGACAGATAGCTTATTAATTATTACTAATATTATTAATTTAGAGGTATAATGTTTGACACAGAACATTCCATATAGTAGAAGATTGATACATGTTTATGAAAGGAGGAAAACAATCAATTGTTCAGGCCAGTAATAAAGGAAGGGAAGAAAAGAAAGAAGAAACTAAAATGTGATTTTTGTTCCCTGTTTCAAAAAGTTCGGGCACTATGATGGACCCCAGAGATAATTCAGTGTTCATAGTTTGTGGGGGATTGAAAAGTACCCAAGTGGTTAAATGAGGTGTCCAAGATTGAACTGGGGTCTCCTGAATTGCAGGTGGATTCGGTACATACTGAGCTATCAGGGAAGCCCTCCAAGATCACAATGCTTGCTAATAATAAAGCCAGTAACACATTTAGGTCTTCTGATCCTTCACTCAATGTCCCTTGAACTGCACTGCAATGCAAATTCACTGAAAAGCAATCTACTCAAGGCTATCAATGAAAGGATATTTTTTCTTGCTGCAGAAGATTGCTTGATTTATCCATAAAATAGATGCTTAATCATGGATGCTAAAATAAAATGAGGAAGGAAGTGTTAGTTACTTAGTCATGTCTGATTCTTTGCGACCCCATGGACTGTCGCCCAAAAGGCTCCTCTGTCCATGGGATTCTCCAGGCAAGAATACTGGAGTGGGTTGCCATTTCCTTCTGACCCCAGGAATCAAATGTATTTCTCCTGTATTGCAGGCAGATTCTTTACCATCTGAGCCACCAGGGAAGCTTAAAATAATAGCTAATTGAATTTATGACGTGGTGTTGTTTATTTACTTATTTTTGTTACTGTGGTTGAATTAAACACTGAAAAAGAAACAAACTTCATAGGAGCTGATACCCACAGAGTGAAATATGCCTTTCAAGATCTGAGGCGATAGAATCTAAGTACCAGACTAATATCAGGGTACTATTCTAATTTTTCCTTTAAGTTTATAAATTTTTCCATACAAGGCAAGGACATAATGAAGTTATCCAGTGGAATTTGCAGATCAAAATTCCTTAAAAAGTCTCTGGGAGTAGGTCCAGCACTCTATGTTTTAACAATCCTTTCAGTTCATCTCAAGTACCTTAAAGTTATAAATCACTGTGTTGCTCCACAATCATCAACAATTTTATCTAAAGTTCTCTGAAGTTGTTCCACACTCTCTCCTTGCTTTCCATGCTAACCTGCAAATTATCTACATTGCCAGAAAAAAATTATAAGATATATATCTGATGATGTTATTTCATTCTCCATTCATTCATCAAGTATTTACTGAGAGTTTTAGGCCTTCAGGGAATAGCCATGAGTACAAAAGACAAAGATCTCTATTCTTGTGGTGCTTATATTCAGTGTCTTTTATTTCCCTCCAAATTCCCCCAAGGACTTCAGAATGCTTAGAAAAGAGGTCCAAACTCCTTTGTATAATGAACCCAGCACTCAGTGGTCCAGGCTTTCTCTGAGGATTTGGTTCTTGTCTTACATCCTACAATCCAACAACACCATGCAATTGATTTCTTAATTATATTCATTTGCAAGGTAATCCATCCCCTCCGTAGAGGAGCCCCCCACCCATGTTCTATTCCTTTTGGTAAAACCTACATGTGTTTTAACATTCAAGAATTATTTGTGACCCTGATATTTTTAAAATGGATAACCAAAAAGGACCTATTGCATAGCACATGACACTCTGCTCAATGTTATGTGCCAGCGGGGATGGGAGAGGAGGGATTTGGGGATACATGTATATGTGTGGCTGAGTCCCTTTGCTCTTCACCTGAAACTAGCACAACATGATTGATTGGCTATACCCCAGTGCAAAATAAGAAGTTCTAAAAAATAATATAAAACAGAAAAAAAATTAGGTGTGACCAAAACTCACAAGAAGAAATAGATGATCTGAATATGCCTATGTCTATTGAAGAAACTGAATCAGTAATTAATAACATTCCAAGCCAGGAAACACCAAGTCCAGATGGGTGTACTGATAAATTCTAGCAAACACTTAAGAAAGAAATTAGACCAATTCTCTACAATCTCTTTTAGAGGACAGAGGAGAGGGAACACATCCTAAGTCAGTCTATGAGACTACCATTACTTTAACACCAAAACCAGAAAAAGACAAGAAAAAGGGGGGAAAAAAAAACTACAAGCCAGATTCTTCCATCAACACAGATGCAAAAATCCTCTACAAAATATTGGTATATCAAATCTAGTAAAATACAAAAAGAATGATATACCACAACCAAGAGGGGTCTATTCCAAGCAGACAAGGCTGATTCAACAGTGGAAAATCAATTAATTTAATCTACCACATCAGTACAGTTTCTTCTTTTTTTTATCACATGATCATATCACTTGATGCAAAAAAAAGCATTTGACAAAATCTAATACCCATTCATGAGAAAAAAATCTCTCAATATACTAGGAAAAGAGGGAACTTCCTCACCTTGATAAAGACAACACAAAAATACTACAGCTGATGGCTTGCTTGCTTCCCTGGTGGCTCAGCAGATTAAAGAATCCACCTGCAATGCAGGATATGCAGGTTTGGTCCCTTGGTGGTGAAGATCCCCTGGAAAAGGAAATGGCAACCAGCTCCAGTATCCTTGCCTGAAAAACCCCATGGCCAGAGGAATCTGGTTAGCTATAGTCCATGGGGTTGCGAGAGTCAGACATGACTTAGCAACTAAACAACAACAATGATAATGTCTTACTTAGCAGTGAGGCATTCGAAGTTTTCCCACAAAGATCAGGTAAAAAGCAAGGATGGCCCGTCATACTACTTCTTTTCAAAATTGTATTGAAAGTCCTTGCTTATTCAGTAAGTCCTTGTTAATGCAATAAGGCAAGGAAATAAAAGGTATACAGATTGGGAAAGATGGCATAAAGCTCAAAATGGCAAAGCAAAGGAAACAATATAAAGATGAGCGGTTGAAAGAGGTTGGTGGGGGAGGAAGGATAAATAGGCAGTGCATAAAGGAGTTTTAGAAAAGTGAAAGTACTCTATGATATTACAGTGATGGATATATGCCATTATGCTTTCTCCACATCCATAGAATGTACCACACAAGTGTGAACCCTGGGGGAAATTGTGGACTTTGGGCAATTATGATGAGTCAATATGTAGGTGCATCCTTCATAAAAGTTGTGTTTCATAAAAAGTGAATGGTGTTGATAATAAGGGAGGCTATATATATAGGTGGGAGGATTGGGTACATAAGAAAAATGTACCTCCTTCTCAGTTTTGTTGTAAACCTAAAGCTGCTCTAAAAAGTTGTCTTAAAAAAAAAAAATCAGGAGAAAAAAAGTCAAGTGTTCCATGAAGACTTGATTGTCTTCTCTCCTTAAAATGTGAAATGGCAGCTTCCACTTTGGTGCCCATATTATATCCTAATTTACAGGTAATCCTATTTTTATAGATGTGGCTACATAAAATAAAATCTGTATATTAAAAAAAAACAAGATAAAAAGTAAATTAAACTGGGAAATGTTTTCAACAAATAATGCTAGTCATAAAGTTGTCATACTTATATAATGATCTCTTACCGAATGATAGCCAGTAGGAGAATGGCAAAGGATCTTGAGGGCTATAAGGAAGAAGATATTTTTAAACCAGTCTCCATCCTGTCCATTGTCATCTCCTCTGTCCATACCACTGACATGACCATGATTACAGGTGTGTGGAGTTATGCTGTATAATTATTGCACAGAGGGATGGCATCACTAGAGTTTTGTATTACATTTAAATTCTAAAGCTTTTAAACAACAGAATCCCTAGAAAAGTAGAATAAATATCAACAACAGACTTAAATAAGTGATGAGGATCCATAAGAGCCAAAACAGTCTCAAAAAAGAACATAGTTGGAGACTCACACTTCCAATTTTAAAACTAACTACTGTGCTCCAGTCATCAAGACTGTGTGGTATTGACGTAAAGATGGGCATATAAGCAATGGGGTGGAATTAGAAATTTAAAGTATACCTATACATTTTAATACAACTGATTTTCAATAAAGGTGCTAAGACAATTCAATGGGAGAAAATAGTCTTTTCAACAAAAGGTGCAGAACAACTGGAAAAAAATAAAATTGGACTCCCTAGCTCATATCATATACAAAAATTAACTAAAAACAGATAAAGACCTAAATATGAACTAAAACTATAAAATTCTTAGAAAAAACATAAATGTGAATCTTTGTGATGTTGGATTAGGTAATAGTTTAACTATGCTACCAAAGGCATTACCAAAAAAGAAAGAATAAATAAGTTGAACTTCATCAAGATAAACTTTTGTGCTATAAAAGATACCATAAAGAAAGGAAAATAAATGCAAAGAATGGGAGAAAATATTTGCAAATTGCACATCTGATAACATCTAATATCCAGAATATATTTTAAAAACTCTCACAGCCAAACAAAACACAACATAATTAAAAGTGAGCAAAACATTTGAAAAAAATTTCTTCAAAGAAGATACACAAATGGCCAAGAAGCATGGTCAATACTGAAAAGATGCTTGACCTCATTAGTCATCAGTGAAATATAGATCAAAGGAACAACGACATACCACTTCACAACCACTAGGATGACTATAATAAAAAAGTCAGACAGCAAGGAGAATTGGAATCCTCAAATACTGCCGATGTGAGTGTAAAATGGTGCAGTCACTTGAGAAATAGTTTGGCATTTCTTCAAAAAGTTAAGCACAGAGTTACCATATGACCCAGAAATTCCATTTGTAGGTGTATATCAAAGAGTATTCCACAAAAACTTGTATAACCAAGATTTGAAGAAACATTACTCATAATAACCAAACAGTGGAAAAAATTATCCATTCAACTGATGAATGGATAAACAGAAATACAGTATATCCATTCAACAGTTTATTAATCTATAAGAAGAAATGAAGTACTGATTCATACTATACTATGGGTTAAGCTTGAAAACATTATGGTAAGTGAAGTCAAATACAAAAGGCTCCAAATTGTATGTTTCCATTTGTATGACTCATGGAGAAAATGCAGATCCATAGAAACAGAAGGTAAATTAGTAGCTACCAGAGTCTAGTGATGAGTAATGGAAAGCTATTGCTAATGGTTTTATCATTCTTTGAGGTGATGAAATGTTCTGGAAGTAGATAATGGTGAGGACTGCACAACTTGTGACTATACTTAAATTGTACAGTTTAACAGTGCTTTGTATTTTATCTCAATGCAAAATAAAAACATAAAGGATGAATACAGGTTAAAAAAAAACAGTCAATGTCACAAGCAATCAAAGAAATGTAAATCAAAACAAATTGTTTCTCTATTGCCCTGCTAGATATTATCAAAAATAAAAATACTCAATGCTGACAAAAATGATGACCTCATATATTGCTGTAAGAACTGTAAATTTGTGGGCCCTTTTTGGAAAAGAATTAGGTAATATGTATTAAGGAGCTTAAAGTGCTGATTCTATTTAACTTAGACATCCTAGTTTTAGGAATCTAAATTCCTTACTTAGTAGACCATATAGAAAAAGGACCTTTATTATTTATTATGAACTTCCATTCCTTCTGAGCCAAGTAGAAAAATGAGTCTCTCACCCTTACCCTGAACCTTATATGGATTCTATGTCATGGCTTCCATCATTTCTATTTACATCCAAATGTATTCAAAATGTCTGTCCAGCTCCCCTTCACCTTTCCCTACAATACAACTAGATCAGTTATCATCTTAGTGTTCCTGACACCCTTCTTTCGTTATGTTATTACCATAACTCTCTATCATGTGTTCCCCACCCCCACCAAAACAACAACAACAACAACAACAAGAACAACAACAACAACAGGCTATTGCCTGCTTTGCCTCATCAAAATGAGGACTTTTTCTGGAACTAGACTGTTTGGATTTAAATTCCAGCTTTGCCACTTGCCAGCTATGTGGTTCAGGTCTCACTTTCCTCATTACATGGAATTATCTAATTATTATATTAGAATTATATAATTATTACATGGAAAGTGGTCAGAGCAGTGCTGGCACATAGTAAACCCTGAATTTGTGTTACTATTATTATTATAACTAACAGAGGATAAGACAATTGGGTGGCATCACCAACTCGATGGACATGAGTTTGAGCAGGGTCCGGGAGTTGGTGATGGACAGGGAAGCCTGGCATGCTGCAGTCCATGGAGTCACAAAGAGTTGGACATGACTGAGCAACTGAACTGAACTGATTATTATTATTATCATCTCATAGAGATATTATGAAGCTCAAATAATGTGTATGAAACCACTTTGTAATGCACTACTCATTACTTTCTATTACAGTAACATGTGTTTACCTTATCCTCATAAATTATAGAACAAGGACTATCTTATTTTCTAATGACTTATGTTGTACACAGTAAATTCTCAAAATTTGCATTGAAATTAAATGTTACTTTATGACCAAATCACTGTTGACTTTTGGTTATGTCTAAATAACATCACATCAAGATAACTCACAATCTTGTTACATACACACTTGTGTCTTCCACTGTGTTAGAGGTCTTTTCAAAGTAGAGTCTACAATGGAGAATCCACTGCAAGCATGGAAGGAAAAGTTTTAGGAATTCTATCTACATTTTTTCTTCATCTTTTGTAAATTTTTATTGTTTGGAATATATCATTACTAACATGTATACAATTACTATGCAAATACTATAACATGTAAGTAAATGTATACTGGGAGTGCAGGCTTAAGACAGTTTTACTAAATGGTGTACTGTCTAAAAGGTCTGGAGATCAGCATATTAACCCACAGTATGGTTTCTTTCCTGGTGTCAAGCTGATCTATTGAGGTCCTCCTAGCACACAGTTTATATTTCTTTGTTTCCAAATCTGACTCACAAGCAGTTTGTTTAAAATGAGAGTATGGCAGCCACTCCTTTTCAAGCTGCAACTTGCATTCTTCACACCAAGACTTAACCATCACCAAATGTAAACTCCTTAAAATACAGGTCTGTATCTGGTCTATTTTTGCATCTACCCCCACACCCCCATCTCCCCACCACACAACAGGGTTTTCTATAGTAACTGGCATATAACAGGCTCCACATAAGTGTTGGCTGAATGCATATAATGACACAGTGATTGCTACTGGAAGGCAGGAGAGTGTGCTGGTGAACAGCAGAAGCTCAGATCCTGGCTCTGCCACATAACAGGGTGACCCTGAGCCTCAGAATTTTCCTTTGGGAAATGAAAGTGATTAAGTAAAGGGATTCTCCTCTGCCAATGCAGGGGACATGGGTTCGATCTCTCTGATCCAGGAAGATTCCACTAAGTGCCTGCACCACAGTTATTGAAACCCCCATGCCCTAGAACCTGTGCTCAGCCACGAGAGAAGCCACTGTAATGAGAAGCCCTTGTACTGCAACTAGAGAGCAGCCCTTGCTCATTGCAACTAGAGAAAGCCTACAGGCAGCAATGAAGACCCAGTACGACCAAAAATTAAAATGAATAAATATATAATCTTTTTGAAAGTTAGTAAAGAGTAAAATCCATTTCTTAACTCAAAATATTAATTTAGTAGCATAATTTAATGCAGAAAATGCCCTCCATTCATGAAATGAAAAACTGGGCAGTTACTATTTAGTATGCATTTTTCGTCAGCCGTTCTATATATTGAAGTGGTACAGCATACAGTTATATAGCATCTTGAGTTTCCTGTATCCCCCCAAGAGGTGAGACACTGATTTCCCAAGGAGTTGTGCCCCTTCAGTATGAGTATGCAGAGAAAGATTGAGTCGAAGGAAGGGAAAGATTAGACAATTATTTCCATCTTATGAACATGTAAGAGAGTTTGCTTTGTCATTTGGGGTTTCAAGTACTGATTACTGTTAAATCAACACATCCTATTACATTATTATACCGCTTAAACTGTAAAAAATATAATTTTGGTCAATGAATTATTTGTCTCTGTTGAAAATCCCAAAGAATAGCAACGATACCAATACCACCTCCTGGAACTAAAAGCAGTTCTAGCAAGATTTGAGGATACAAGGTTATATACAAAAGTCAATTGCTCTCCTATATACCTGCAGTGAATAATTGGAACTTGAAATTCAAAACACAACACCATTTACAAAACTACCCAAAATACAATATCCTGTGCTTAAGTATAGTTCTAACAAAATATGAACAAGACTGGTATGAGGAAAAGCACAAAACTCTGATAAAAGAAATAATAAATAGAAGGATATTCCATCATCATGGATAGTAAGATTCAATATAGTTAGGATGTCAGGTAGGATGTGAGTTCTGATACCTCACCAATGAAGATATACAGATGGCAGTAGTATGTGAAGGATATTCAACATCATATGACATTAGGGAACTGCTAATTAAAAATACAGTGAGGTACAATGAAACATCTATTAGAATGGCTATAACTTAAAACACTGACCACAGCAAATGCTGGCAAGGATGTAAGGCAACAGGAGCTCTCATTCATTGCTGTTAAGAATGCAAAATGGTACAGTCACTTTGGAAGACAGCATGGCAGTTTAATACAAAGCTAAACATAGTCTTACCATGTGATCCAGCAATCATTCTCCTAGGAATTTATCCAAATGAGCTGAAAATGAATGTCCACACAAAACCCTGCACACGAATGTTTGTAGAAGCTTTATTCATAATTGTCAAATATTAGAAGCAACCAAGACATATCCTTCAATCAGTGAATGGAGAAACAAACTGTAGTACATCCATTCGATGGAATTTTATTCAACAATAAAATGAAATGAGCTATCAAGCCACAAAAAGGCGGGGAAGAACCTTAAATACACATTGCTAAATCAAAGAATCCAGTCTAGAAAAGCGACAAACTGCATGATTCTAACTATATGACATTTTTAAGAGGCTAACCGCAGAGACCGTAAACAGATCTGTGGTTGCCATGGGTTAACAGGAGGGAGGGAAGTATGAATCAGTGGAGCACAGGGAATTTTTAAGGATAGTGAAACTATTTGCATGATTCTGTCAGGGTGGATACAGGATAGTATCCATTTGTCAGAACCCATAAAACTGTGCAACACAAGAAGCGAACACTAATGTCAACTATGGGATTTAGTTAATAACAATGTATCAATATTGGTTCATCGATTGTAACTAATGTTCCACAGAAATGCAAGATGTTAATTGCAGGGGAAATTGTACAGAGGGAGAGTGGGTATGTGGGAATTCTCTACATTCTCCTCAACTTTTCTGTAAACCTAAAACTACCCTAAAGAATAATAGCTGTTATTCAAAAATGTCCAAAGTAAGTAAAAAATGCCACAGCAAATTTTATATATATATATGTATAAAATGCTTAAGTACATGCCAATACACACATTCAGATAAAATAAAATAACTATCCATCTCTTTCTCTTCATGATAATTTTTCAATTTTAGTTCCCTGACCAGGGATCAAACACATTCCCTTATAGTGGAAGCATGGAGTCTTACCACTAGACTGCCAGGGAAATCCCTTCATGATACATTTTAAACATTACATTCTGTTATTTTCCTTCTTCTAACATAATGCTTTTATATGTACTGTCAATCGTGTCTGACTCTTGGCAACCCCATGGACTGTAGCCTACCAGGTTCCTCTGTCCATGGGATTTTCCAGGCAAGAGTACTGGAGTGGGTTACCATTTCCTTCTCCAGGGGATCTTCCCGACCCAGGGATCAAACCTGGGTCTCCAGCATTGCAGACAGATTTTTACCGTCTGAACCACCAGGGAAGCCCCACAATATAATGCTTTTATTTGGACTGTCAATGGAAGGTGAAGAGATGCAGAGAGTTATGCCAAATTATGTTCAGGAAAATTTTGGTAGTGAAGGGAACTCGGATTGACGGGTCTGAGATCTAGGAAAGAAATCTTTTTAAAGGATATAATTATGCCAACTCTAAAAAAAATACTGTTAGCCCCTATTCATTTTATTCTTTAGTTATTTCACTGAATAGAAGTAATACTAAAGTATAAAGCTGCATACCAACAGTACATATAAAATTTTGCCAATGAGTTAAAATGTGAGGAAAACAAACACATACCAAGTCATCGATGCTGACCATTAGAACATTCTGATATGCTCCACCGTCTTTACCGCTAAAATCACAATCAGATGATGCTACTGGCAACAGAACAAGGATCAGGGGAGGAATTCCAAAGATATACCTAAAAGAAACTGAATTCAACAGTGAGTAAGAATCAGCAAATGTTTTAAGTCATATTATATCATATGATGGCAGTGTTTCAATTGGCCTGACCACTAATTTCTAAGAATTTTTAAAATGTATCTTGCTTCTGCAGAGTGTAGGAAAAAACTGCAAAGTTCAGTATTATGTAATAGCCAAAGTAAGACAATATTTCAGAGTCTAGGTCTCTTTCATTTTAATTCAGATATAACTCTTTGGGATAGTGCAGAACAGGTGTGATGACAGCAAAGTCTCTTTGCTCCATTGACAGAAAAACAGGTAAACTATAGGTTAAAAATTAGAAATTCTTGAAAGTTTATGATCGATGGCACGTGACTGTATATTTATGTAAAACTTGGTGGCTGATCAAGTGTCCAGCTGTTTCCTGGAGGCAACATTGCAGGAAGTTTATCTCCATGGTACGGCACTATGATTATATTCTTTCTTTTTAATAATGGACCTTAGAAGCCTTACCTTTCCTAGAACTGGCACAAAGTTGACATTTATATTATAATACTCCTTATCTTTTCAGTATCTTCTATTTCTAAATGCCCAGAGACCCACATTCTCTTCAAACACAGCCCTGTTTAGCTTCTTGACATGTTAGGAAAACAATGAATAAATTCATACCCTGTTAACTAATTATCTATATCTGTTTTTAAATAAGTCTTCTTAATTAGGGGCATTTTTTAATCAAAAGGGATGAAATTATAAATGACATCACTTTTGGGAATAGTAATACACTGATAGAAAGCCAGGGATTCCTTGAGGCATTAAAATCTGGTTTTATGGGGACTTATTTTATTTCTTCACAAGCTTGCCAGAGTGTCTTGTTTGAATCTTTCTGTAAACTATTGAGTGTTGATGACAATATATTTCCTGTGACTTTCACCAGTGAACTTTAACTATTCTCGTTGAGTGCAAGACATTTCACATGTATGCCTACTCCTGATTAAGATTACAAACAATGCTGCTTGGAACCCAAGGAACTAAAGACTGTCAAATATATCATAAACTTCCTGATAATGTTACAATCTATTACATATTATCTGTCATACAAAAGTGGGTAGCTCTCCTCATTAAATTATGTGCTGTTAGTGAACCATATAACAGAGAATGTCGACTGGATAGCAGATAGAGGAACAAACATGACTCTCACATCGAATCTTCATATGTCACTGACATTTAACAAGATAAGAAAAACAAAATGAGAGGCAGGATCTACTCAAAGCTCTGACACTAAGTTTCTGTAGGCATGATGAGCAAGAATTCACTTAGGAGATTAATGATGCGGCTGCTGCTGCTGCTGCTGCTGCTAAGTCGCTTCAGTCATGTCCGACTCTGTGCGACCCCATAAATGGCAGCCCATCAGGCTCCCCTGTCCCTGGGATTTTCCAGGTAAGAACGCTGGAGTGGGTTGCCATTGCCTTCTCCGGATGATGATGCTAGTTACCTTTAACTGAGTACCTGTCATCTACCAAGCACTGTTCAGTGCCTTATACTTACTGTCTCTAAAGATCCAAAGGGTCCTACCAGGTAGTTAATCTTTTTGTTAAACATAAATAATAGGTGCCAGGTCTGGATTCTAATCCTGATGAGCTGATTGCTTCATCAGGATTTGATCATAAACACCCATAATCTTTCTAGAAAATAATCTATTTATTTTTGGTTGTGTTGGGTTTTCCTTGTTGCGTGGGCTTTTCTCTAGTTGCGGAGCATGGGTTTCTCATTGCCATGACTTCTCTTGTTGAAGAGCACCAAATCTAGGGCATACAGGCTTTAGTAGTTGTGGTCCCCAGGCTCTGGAGCCCAGGTTCAATAGCTGTGGTGTATGGGCTTAGTTGCTCTGAGGCATGTAGGATCTTCCCAGATCAGGGATTGAACTCATGTCTCCTGCATCAGTGGGGCAGATTCTTTACCACTGAGCCACCAGGGAAGCCCACCCATAATCTTTTGATAACATGTCATAATTTTGGTCTAACTACCTCCAGGTTCTATTATCTATCTCCACCTCTCTTTCTTCTACTATTGTCTCTCCCACCTGAAGATTCTCAAACAATGATCAATTGCTAATTATTTAGCATCCTAACTTTGTAATTAGGTTTGTATAGATAGTGCAGAGCCAAACTTTTTCTTTTCTCTGTTATCTTAAAGGTGTCTGTTAGGGATACTTCAGGAGGAATAGAGGATAAGGAAAGTTTATACACCATATAACTTGACATGAGCTTTAAAGGAATAATAACAAAACAATTAAATATTAGAATGAAAAGGAGACATTTTTACTATTGTACATAAATGTTATTTCAAAGGTCCACATTTTACACTTCGATTTAGGAGGCAGTTTTAGTTTTTCTGAGCACTACTTACTGTGCCCTCTTCATTCCAAATTTCAGTAATGAGTGCTCTCAAAATTCACATTGATCCATTTGGTCATTGGATGGTATTTTATCAGTGCTTTCAAATGATGACTTAGTGGGAAATTAAGTCTTTTGTGCAATTCTAATACAATATTTGCCTTATCTGTAGAGTGTCTTTGGTTGCCACTATTGTTGTTAAATGGGCTTCCCTGGTGGCTCAGAGGTTAAAGCGTCTGCTCGCAATGCGGGAGACCTGGGTTCGATCCCTGGGTTGGGAAGATCCCCTGGAGAAGGAAATGGCAACCCACTCCAATATTCTTGCCTGGAGAATCCCATGGATGGAGGAGCCTGGTGGGCTATACCCCATGGGGTCACAGAGAGTTGGACATGACTGAGTGACTTAAATTGTTAAACAGGTCAGCCCTGGGTTTCCCTGGTGGCTTGGCTGTAAAGAATCTGCAATGCAAGAGACATGGGTTCAATCCCTGGGTTGGGAAGATCCCCTGGAGAAGAAAATGTCAACTAATTCCGTTATGCTTGCTTGGGAAATCCCATGGACAGAGGAGCCTGGCAGACTACAGTTCACCGGCAGCAAAAGAATCAGACACGACTTCTCAGGAATTTAATCACTTCCAGCAGCTCAGCTCTAGATAGCCTCGGGCAGCACAAAGTACAGAGGGAGACTTGGAAGCTTTGTCTTGGTGTGGAAATGGCTTAAAGGTAAGGGTGAAGGCGCTCAGTTGTGTCCGACTCTGCGACCCCAAGGGCTGTAGCCTACCAGGCTCCTCTGTCCATGGGATTTTCCAAGCAATAGTACTGGAGTGGATTGCCATTTCCTTCTCCAGGGGATCTTCCCAACCCAGGGATTGAACCTGGGTCTCCCACATTGGAGGCAGACACTTTAACCTCTGAGCCACCAGGGAAGTCCCTGGAAATGGGTTGAGAGACCACTTAAAGGACAGAGCATCTCAAAATCTTCATTTCCCTAATTTGTAAAATGAAAACCTCAGATTAACTGATCCCTTGATGTCCCTTTCAACTTGTGAAAGTGAAGGTGAAGTTGCTCAGTCGTGTCCGACTCTTTGGGACCCCATGGACTGTAGCCTACCAGGCTCCTCCATCCAGGGGATTCTCCAGGCAAGAATACTGGAGTGGGTTGCCATTTCCTTCTCCAGGGTATCTTCCCAACCCAGGGATCAAACCCAGGTCTCCCGCATTGGAGGCAGACGCTTTAACCTCTGAGCCACCAGCCTGAATTCTAAGAATCTACTTAGCCATCCAAATACATTAGCTCTTTAAACTTGAAATCCCCTGATGGACAGTGTTGCCAATACATTCCAGTGCTTCAAACCCAGGTCTCAGAGGTTCCTAGATTTCTCATTAATGACTTGCCTTCAACTGAAGTCTTTTCTCCATACCACATAGAGAGTAAAGGTAAAGGTAAAGGCGCTTAGTCGTGTCTGACTCTTTGCGACCCCATGGGCTGTAGCCTACCAGGCTCCTCTGTCCATGGGATTGTCCAAGCAATAGTACTGGAGTGGATTGCCATTTCCTTCTCCAGGGGATCTTCCCAACCCAGGGATCGAACCCGGGTCTCCCACATTGTAGACAGACGCTTAACCATCTGAGCCACCAGGGAAGAGTAACATATTAATATTGCCTAGTTTGAGCCTGCTTTTGACATTGTTGTCACAATAGGAAAGGACTCTGCTTTTATTTTTAGATTATGCATAGAATACCAACCTTATCCCCCCCACCCCCACCTCACCTTGACCTTTCCCTTAGGTTACAAAAAAAGATAAACCATAAAGAATAATGCAAAGCAAGCATGGGCTTGTGGAATTTTCTTTAGATTTCCTGAAGGGATTGAAACTGGAGAATTTGTTTTCAGTAGGGAATTTGGTTAAACCAGAATGATAGCTGTCTAAAAAAGTCTTGTTGGTTTTTATATTAAGCCAAATAATACACTGAATCCTCAGATGCTTAAGTTATGGGGTCAAAGTGAATGTAAACAAATTAGTTTCTACAATCCTTCAAATCTAATCTTTATTACTGTTAAAGACCAATCAGTGTGTATTGACTGTCTACTGTACACATTACATAGACCTATTTTCACTGGGATTTTTAAGACATGGTCAACAGATATTCAGGATGGAATGAAAGGCAGTATCTGAATATATAAGATTTGTCTTTAGTATGAGCAATTGGCATAAACAAGTAAGTGAATAAATAAAAATTTAATAAACAGTAGGAAATAACCATATCTGAAAACCAGCTTTTTAAGGTTCTAAAATGAATTTTATGTCCACACAAACAATTCTAATATTTGCCACAAACATATTGATTGGATTATAAATTCTATCCATAAGTCCTATGATAAACAGCAGATAAAGACATTTCTGAAGCCATCCTATAATACTATATACAGTATTTCATTTAGTCCCATAACCATTTCTTGAAGTAAGTACTATCAATTACTAAACATTTTGGCAGATGGAGAATCTGGGGCCCAAATTTTTCACCAGATAAAGCGAGTTTTGTAAGAGGCAGGATTCAAATCCAAGATTGTCAGGTTGAAAAGTCTAGAAACGAAGCTTTTAGTCACTGAGCTACATTGCTTCCTATAAAAATAACTGCATGTGTGTCCTCAAGGGAAATGTGCAAAACCCCCATCTTTCTCCACATGAAACTCACTGGTGCTTCCTTGGCCAAGCTCGGAAACATTGCACCATGTACTCCTATTTCAGGGAAAAAAAGACATTGACTGTTTGGTTTTATTACATTAGATTATGTGTCACAGGTCCAGCCAGGAAAAAAAAAAAAATCTCACATCACAGAGAAATCAACATGTAAGGTGGTCCTACAAAGTAACCTCTTCCATTTTTGTCTAAGGTATTTCAGCATTGTTTTGATGCCCTGTGTAATTCTCTTTAAACTTCTTCAGGCTTTCTAATCTTCCTCAGTTCTCCATTTGTACCACTATTCCATTTTTGGGTCCTCACATAATTAAATTATCAAAACTAGAGAGCACAATCATCAAGGACCACATAGGAGGTCCTCAACTACTTCAACTTCCAAAAGAAGTGTCAAAGTGAAAGGATAAAAAGTAATGAAACTCTAATTAAATCTATTGGAACAAACTGCAGATAGCCACTCAGAGTAATTATTATTAGGAGTTTAGAATTCTAATATTTTGGTTGCTGATAACTTATGCTACATGATTAGTGTAGATATTCAGGAAACAGAGGTTCCTTGTCAGTAATGGACACCTTAGCTTCCTCCTCTTGCTTTACCTCTCTGCTCTAGACCAGAGGTGATGGGAGGATCAGAACTGGGAGCCATCCAGAAAGAAGCAATTGCAGGAGCTCTGTGGGCATTGTAAGGAAAACAGGAATATACCTAATTTCTAATTCTATATTAAACTTCTAGAGGAGGCCCATGAAGAATTCTCTACACCCTAAACCCTACTCCTTTATTTTGTTACTGATCAGGTACTTCTGGGCTATGTCAATTTTTGATGCTTGAATACCTGTGAGTGGGCAAAAGGCTCTTCTAATCTAAACGTGCAGCTTCCCTGGTGGCTCAGAGGTTAAAGCGTCTGCCTCCAATGAGGGAGACCCGGGTTCGATCCCTGGGTTGGGAATTTCCCCTGGAGAAGGAAATGGCAGTCCACTCCAGTATTCTTGCCTGGAGAATCCCATGGACGGAGAAGCCTAGTAGGTTACAGTCCACGGGGTCGCAAAGAGTCGGACACGACTGAGCGACTTCACCGCACCTTCACCTCACCTCAATCTAAAGGTACAGCCAGGAAAGGCATCAAACAGGAAAACAACCTCCTGTCTATTCTGGCCCCCTCCCCATTCATCTCCTTTTGATAGAGGAAGTATTTACTGTAAAACTGCAGAATTTTCCTCAGGCGATCTCTCCCTAAGCACATTTCCCTTTCCCCCAAGCCCCCCAACACACCTCCCCCGCCCCCAGTCAACTTTTGGACTCTATACTAGCCATATGGCTGCTAACGCCGTCGCTTCAACTCTGTCCTTGCCCATTTTAAATTCGTATTCCACACAAGTAAATTCTACTCGGTCTCAGCAAGGGTCTAAAATGTAGAATTATGCCTGTTAATTCTGCCTCCGTCAAGGAGCACCCATTTAGAAAAGACAAAACAAAACCCAAAGTGGCCCTTCTCAGTGCCAGCCCGGAGCACTTGGTTTCCCAGCAAAAGACACCGGTACAGCCCCAGTGGGAAACTCCCGGCCTCAGTAAGTGGGTGAAAACGGGGTTTTCCGGAGACCTGTCCCTTTGGGGTTTAAAAGCGTGTCCCGTGGGAGCTTCGCTTTCACTTCTCTAAGGACTTGGAGCTGCAAGAGCCCACATCCTCGCAGATCCCGGGGCGCCGGTGAGTATCTCGGCGCGGCCAGGAGCCCGGGGTGGGTGGGTTGGGCGTTCGGTTGACAGCCGGCGGCGTTGGCTCGGGGAGAAGGACGGAGCTCATTGCTACCCCAGGACCTGGGCGCGGGCTGCCACCTCTGAACCGCGCGGAGGCTGCAGCGCCGGGTCTCGGGGACAGAGGGCCGGCGTCGGGGACCGAGGCTCCCACGCAGCCTGCCAGGTGCAAGTGGCAATGGGCCAGGGTACTCGGGCGCGGTCGCTGGCTGCCCCGAGGCAGAGCCCGGGCTCTCCGCAGGTCCAAAGTGCAAGGCCAGGCTGTTCCCGGACGCGCCTGGGCGCGGGGCGCCGCAGCGCGTCCCAGAGTCCCCGGGAGTGCCGGGCGCGCGAATTTCTGCGCCCGAGAGAGGAGCGCTTACCATGGAACATGGTCTGCGGGAGGCGGGCGTGGTAATGATGACCGCAACTGCAGCAGGAGCACGCTCTCACCGCCCATAGTCACTCCCAGGACCCTGGTCTTCCGCGGAGTTACCGGGAGTCCGTGCCGGGTAGGGCCGTCTCTGTCGCTGGTTCCTCCTACCCACGCCGAGCCTGCTGTTTCATCCATCCCAAGGGGGGCGGCACACACCAGGGCCCGGCTCTGCGCTTTGCCTTTCCCATAACTTCCGTAGGATCAGCCGGCAGTGTACTTTCAGTTTCTACTTTGCGCTTGGTCTGCAGGTTCGATCTCCAAGTTAATCACTGGGGCGCCTTCACAGCACACCCCCCCGCCCCCACCCCGCCTCTCTTCTCCTGGTCACCCGCGTCCTCCCCGAGCGCTTCCTGTGCGCCTGGACCAAGACCAGAGGAGCGCGCGGATTCCCAAAGCACCGCAGGAGGAATGAGTTGGTCTTCTGATTCCGGGCGATTTGAGGCAGAGACTTCCCAGATGACCTCTAGCCGCCTTGGCAAAATTAGGCGACTAGAACCTAAAAGCATCGGTTGCTAATGAGTCCACAGAAGCCGCAAATGTGTGCGGCGGGAGCTGGGCTATTGCAAGCGGGAGCCAGGGAGGAGGCGTAGCAGCTCTTGCCGCGGATGTGGTGGTGGACGATGCCAAGTCCTTTTTTTTTTTTTTTTTTAAAAAAAAGGAAGTAAAGAATGATGAATGGTTAAGAGTGCCATGGGCCACTCCCTCGGCCTCTCTAACCTCTCTTGGTCTCTTTCCTCTCTGTCTTTTGTACATGCACCTGCCCAGGTGAGATCTCAAAGGAAAATAAAACGGTGGGTCAGTCTCCTCTGGTAAGAAATTAAAGCCCAAATTAGGTGGAGAAAGTGGAGACCAATAATAGCTCCTAACAATGTCTCCCACTTGTGCGTTTTTCTTTATTGGCTAATAAATCAAATTATCCATCGTGACTGTGTGTTTACAGAAGAGATCTTTTTTTTTTCTAGATCGGAATTATTTAGATATTTTCTGTCTTGGTTCAGTTTCTGATATTCTGCAGAAACCCTGCTGAAATGAAGGTGGGTGATGTAAAGAAATAAGTGATAATAATATTATGGCTATCATTTACCTAGCATTTGTTCTGTGCTAGTACTGTGCTAATCCTTTTATATATGTCATCTCAGGCAAAATTTTCTCTGTTGTAGATAATTTTGTGGGAACTAAGACTTCCTTAAGAATCTGCCCAAGTTCACTCCCCTGGTTAGAAACAAATGTGGAACATAAACCTACTGTAAATCAGCTCTAGAGTCTTCACTTGGAATCCTTGGGTTAGAAATCCTGTGAACAATGTAGAAATTGATGCCAGGACAGAAACAGAGTCACATGTAGTGTGAGTATCGCTTTGCCCCAGTGTGGGGACCTCAGGACAAGTTTCTGGAATTTGTGAGTTCTCAGTTGAGACTCCAGCAGGTCAATTAACTTGAGGATGTGAGCATTTCAGATTCTTTGATAGCATGAACAAAGAAAAGAGGAAAAGAAAGCAGAGAGAAAAAGGAAAAAAAAAAAATGAAATACAGGGTGAAGCAGTGTTGCTTAAGGCTGAAACTTGGATTTCTATTCCTCTTTTAGCCTCACTTCTCACATCCAGTCCATATGGAAGTCTTGTCAGCAATACCTCTAAAATAAATCCCGAATCTATTCTGCGAATTGCCTAAGGTTAAAGCATTAAAACCCTGCTATCTAGGGACCTTTCAGGTTCCACTCTTGCCCACAGCCTCTTCATTCTCTTCAGAGCAGCAGGATATTGATTTACATTTGCCATTTTCTGTCACCACCCCCTGACCACTTCCCGCTGTACACGGGGCTTTCACGGCCCTGAGTGATCTGGGCTCCTGCTGCCCTCCCTCGCTCTCTGGTACCCATGAGTTTTTTTCTCCCTGTGTCCAGCCAAGCTGACTTCCACGTAGATGAGCATCTAGGACTTCCCTGGTGGTCCGCTGGTTAAGACTGCTCCCTTCCAGTACAGGGGTCATGGTTTCGATCCCTGGTCCGGGAACTGAGATTCCAGATGCCATGTGAAAAGAAAAAAAAGTATCTAGCACACAGCCATGCAGAAAGTAAGAGAATGAGAGAAGACAGTTGAGTGAGATGTGGGAATGAGAACACGTGTGGAAGAGACAGTATGTGAAGGCAGGAGGAAAATAGGAGGAAAGGAGAAGAGAACAAGGGAAACGAATAAGAACAGGAGGCAGAATGTGGCAGGGGTGGGGCAGGGATGTCAAGTATTTCCATCTGACTGGAACTTAGGGTGGAGGTGGGGAGTGGAGAAACAGGAGGCTGGAGTGACAGGTAAAAGTGAATTTTGTAATTAAAACACGACTATATTGGTTATTGATTTATTTAAAATCCCTGACAGCAGAATTGAGGTATGTAACTGCATATAGCCTGAAGTTATTATTTTTTTAACTTTTCTGCTGCTGCTGCTAAGTCACTTCAGTCGTGTCTGACTCTGTGCGACCCCATAGATGGCAGCCCACCAGGCTCCCCTGTCCCTGGGATTCTCCAGGCAAGAACACTGGAGTGGGTTGCCATTTGCTTCTCCAGTGCATGAAAGGGAAAGTGAAGTCTCTCATCATGTCCGACCCTCAGCGACTCCATGGACTGCAGCCTTCCAGGCTCCTCTGTCGATGGGATTTAACTTTTCAGGGACAGATAAAAGAGCATCCATCTGTAACTTGCTCAGCAGGAAATCTATCTTCCTTTTTCATGCAATCACTGTAAAACCTGGTTGAATAAGAGCTTGTGCATAAATGAACTTTTGGGAAGCATGAAGGAAAATTATTCAGAGGAGAGGAGATGTAAATTCCTCACCAGACTCTGACCCTAAATGTGAAGAATCTCTGAAGAAAATATTCATAAAGCATTGGGCATTTTTATCATTATATGCAAATGGGAACTTTCTAACTTCAAGTTATTATTTTTCTGTCTATGGAAGAATTAATACCATTTGGAAAAAAAATTCCAAAATGTAGTCTTAAATTTGTAGTTGATATTTTGATAAAATGAACATTATTTTTCATCAGACAGATAGATAAGGATAAAAGAAATATCATGAATTTGTATATGCTAATGTTTTGTGATTAGAAAAGCTGGGTGGTTACCATCAAGTTCACTTATAGATCCAACTGGTGCAGAAAAGCCAATATGGAAACAAAATAGTATATAAAGTTTATGAATTAAAACCAATAAATATTAAGAAAGGAGACATTCTCAGAATGATTAATACAATGTACTTGAAAAAATGGAAATAAAACAATATGAATGTCAGCTTAAAGAGAGAATCATTTGAGGTTAATGAATGTCTTTTTAAATGTTCCACAATCTGCAATCTAAATAGTTCATTATTGGTAATCTGAAAATCTTTTCTTGATAATTATCTGAACTATTTTTATGCAACATAATATGACCATTTTTTGTAGTCTGAGGTCTGAATGCTAGCTTTCATTCTATCAGTATTTTCTGAAGTTCCTGTAGCTTAATTTTTCAGGCATAATATTCAACATATTTCAAACACACACACACACACGCACAAAACAGATTTATGGGCATGTGTTCGTGTGTGTTCGTGTAGAACACATGGGACCTGTGCTTAGAAGGGCTATAGATTTGGTTTAATGCTCTGCAGTCACTGTCTTGAAATTCTTAATTATTTTTGGACAAAGGAACTCTCATTTTCACTTTGCATTGGGCCCCACAAATTCTGTGACTGGTCATGCATACTCAAACATATTAAGCTATACATTGTGGACAGCAACACATGTCATCAAGGTGATTTCAGCTTAGTGGAGAAAACAGATGTTAAATGTAGAATTTCAAGGATAGTAAATATTATGAAAAGGAAAATTTGAGATGTATTTCAAACTAGAGTTTTAAGGAAGTCTAGGCCTGTTTTAAAAATTGGCGAAAATAGAATCCAAAATAGGTTAATTTACCTGGTGGCTCATATGGTAAAGAATCTGCTTGCAGTCCAGGAGACCTGAGTTCAATCCCTGAGTCAGGAAGATCCCCTGGAGAAGGGAACGGCTACCCACTCCAGTATTCTTGCCTGGAGAATTCCATAGCCAGAGGGAGGAGCCTGGTGGGCTATAGTCCATGGGCTCTCAAAGAGTTGGACACGACTGAATGACAAATAACAACATACTCATTCAATGGGAAAACAGCTATAAGTGAATAAACTTTAATTCTAAAGCAGATCTGTTTGATTTTCAAGCCTGAGCTTGACAATGTATTTTCAATTTTATCAAATGACTACTTAGAATTTATTTACATGATCATGTTTTTTCTTGTGCTCCTACTGCTACTGCTAAGTCACTTCAGTCGTGTCCAACTCTGTGCAACCCCATAGATGGCAGCCCACCGGGCTTCTCTGTCCCTGGGATTCTCCAGGCAAGAATACTGGAGTGGGCTGCCATTTCCTTCTCCAGTTGCTCCTGAATAAACCACAAATTTACCATAATGCTAAATTCAATTTGCTAACATTTTGCTTTTAATTTTTCAATTATATTCATAATTTATGTGTGTTTGTTCTTCATATCATATTCAGCTGAGCCGGGGCTATTTTTGTCCAATTTTCTTAGCTTCATAAAGGGATTTGGGAATTCTGTTGTTTTCTAGAAACTGTAATGTTTAAGCACTATATGACTGCTTTGAGCTCAATGATGAAACCTATTTTATTTTGTGGGATGCAACCTAGGATAAAATGAGACCACCAGTTTCAAGCATGGCAAGAATGAAAATGAAAAGGATTCGTCTGAAGGCTTAATCAAAATGGCTACTTCAAAATATCAGGAACTGCTGGAAATATGCATATCAGCATGTAAATGATTGCTTGAACCATGAAAATGAATGAAATCATCCAACCTGCAATTTCAAAGAAAGGAAAGAGTCAGTCATTGCCAGGAGGAAACTTGAGACGTGGGCATTAAGGAGAGGTGGAGAATGATGCCAGACGACAAACTGACGAACGATAGAGCATGAAATAAGAGAGATGTTAGCTTAGCATCCCAGAAGTCAAAGAGAGAGGCTTTTGAAACAGATTAATTAGTCAGTATTTCCAAATATCACAAAGAGATTGAATAAGATGAGGACTGAAAAGCATGTCCACTGAATTGGACAGAGTAGAAGAGATTTCTGTGGTCCTCATGACAACAGTTTGAGAAAAGCAGTGTAGGGAGACATAATACTCTGGTTTGTGGGACGTAAGGGAAGATGCAAATAAAGTGAGAGGGGACAATTTCTTAGGATGTCTGGTGAAGATAAAAGAAATCTGACAATGACTTGAAAGGCATGTAAAGCATAATGGACGTGCTAGTTTTCATATATGAGAGGTACTACAACATATTTATATATTAATGGTTCAAATTAGGTTTTTCTGAAGAAGTAGAAAAGAAACCCAAGATATCAGAGTAATTTTTTTCTTACACTCCCTCCTGTTTCATCTCATTCCTTAAATTCTGTAATTCTAAACAATTAGAATCTACTGTAATCCACTATGTCTAATTTTATGTTCCTTATTGAACTATTGCCTATGATACTCACTTGTCTTCTTCTAGACTGAGTACTGGCTAGTCTGTGGAATCTAGAAAAATGGTACAGATGAACCTGTTTCCAAGGCAGTAACAGAGATGCAGATGTACAGAACAGATATGTGGACGCGGTGGGTAGAGGAGGAGGGGAGGGTAAAATGAATTGTGAGGTTAGGATTGATGTATATACACTACCATGTGTAAGACAGATAGCTCCTAGGACCTTCTGTAAAGGACAGGAAGCTCAGTTCAGTGCTCCGTGGTAACCTAGATGGGTGAGATGGGGGTGGGGTGGGAGAAAGGTTCGAAAGAGAGAGGATATATGTATACTACAGCTGGTTCACTTCATTGTACAGCAGAAACTAACACAAGATTGTAAAGCAATTATATTCCAATAAAAAAATGCTGCCAAATTACCTTTCAGAAGGAGCAGCTGTAGCATATGTAGTTTGCATTAACCTATCCGTTTGTACACTAATGGATGTGTTGTTAGCAATCAGAGGTCCAAGCAATTCTGTTTACTGATATGGTATATTGTACCTATACAATGGGAAAAGCACTGAAAGAGAACTGCCAAGGAAATCTACTTGATAGAACAGATTTGCCGTTATTGATTTCCTTTGACAGTTTGCCTGTGTGCGCTAAGTCATGTGTCTGACTCTTTGCGACCCTATGGACTCTATCCTGCCAGGTTGCTCTCTTCATGGGATTCTCCAGGCAACAGTACTGGAGTGTGTTGTTATGCCCTCCTCCAGGGCATCTTCCCAACCCAGGGATTCAACCCTAGTCTCTTACATCTTCTGCATTAGCAGGCAGGTGTTTGACCACTAGGGACACCTGGGAAGCCCCTTTAACAGTTTAATATTTGATAAATAGTTAGCAAGAGAAAGAAAAGAAGGAATTGTATAAAGTCAAATATAGGACAAATTTGAAACAAGTATTTCTTAAGGCCCTCAAAAGACCTGGAGAAAACTAAAATCATAAGATGGTGGATCAAGATTAATACAAAGCAACTATAGCAATAACAACACCAGCAAAGTATGAATTTGACCTACTTGCTATCTCCTAGCACTTTTCCAGATTCAACTTCCCCAAATTTCTTTGAAAATCTACTCTTTTTTTCCCTTCTGATGGTGATCTTTGTGGCTATTGAAAATCTTCAGTTTTGTTTTGTTTTGATTGTTTTTGGATTTTGCTTTAAAGTCACTGATTTAAATCTGGGTGTTACTGGAGAATGCCTGCAAACACTGCTAGTTTCGGAGGTTGATTCTTAAATGAACAATGTATTAGTACAAGTAAACACAATGTACATTTTTTTGTCCTATTTTTTAATTAGGTCTCATTGTAGGCCAACCACATAAAGCACGTCCTACAAAGTGAAAATATATCTACTGAAAACTTAAAAAATAAATTGAAATAACTTAATACATTAAGAATGTGTTTGTATTTGGTAAACAGTCCTAATTTCATAAAGCTTACTTTAGAATAAAAAAGTTATAAAATGGGTTAGTTTGGAATTAGAATATAAGGAGCCTTAGTTTTCTAATCTGAATAAAAGTTTAGAAAGCTCAGAGAATGAAAATGACAGAATATCATTTTGAAAGGAGGGAAATAGCAAGAAATAGAATGTATCACAGTTCACTGGTAATAAAAATAATGTATTACTTAAGACAAATCAAATGAAAAGTGAAGTTGGTCAAAAAAAATCTGAGGAAGACATGGTTAGAAAACCTGTTAAACATTAGAGAGAATTAGTAACATAGTAAAACAAACAAAGAAATCAAAGCCTATAGCTGCAATTTCATAGGCTATATATCTCAAGAAATGCATAACACTTCACTGCATTGTTCGAAGGTATCATTATATCTTCCTAGAAATAGTGAAGGTCAGCACATAAATGTGTAGAAATCTCTCTCAACCCTAAATAACCCCATTTAAAAAAATTCAACACAATTATCAAGTAATATGCCATACACTATTCTTGATGCTTGGAGTATATCAGTGCACAAAACAGACAGAAATAATTTCTGTTGAGCTTACATTCTAGTGGAGGAGATAAACAATAAAAAGTAAAAATTATATTAAATGTTAGAAATTTATTAAGGTCTATGGAAAAAGGGTAGGATCAAGATAGAGACTTTGTGTATGTGGAGGGGAGTGTGAGTCGGGAAGGGTGCTATGATTTTAAATGGGCTTCAGTGGGAACCTGACAGAACAAAACCTGAAAGGTGATTGAGTGCTGTATGAAGAATCTTCTGGAGAGAGGAAAGCCAGCACAAAGTCCTGTGGCAGAGAGAATACCTGGGGATTTCAAGCTGAATGCTTCTAATTGTTCTCCTTTCTTCTTCCATTTTTATGTACCTGACTCATTGTGAAGAGCTTGCACTCCTGGTCATTTTCTAGTACTGCAACCTGACTTCTGGCTACCACATCCCAGTCATCAGTGAACTAGTTGGCTAGTCCTTATTGATGGTGTTACTTCTTAAATTGCCTTTTAAAAAAATTATAAAAACAGAGCATGCAAAGTATAAATATTTTTAAATTTTTTATTTTTAATTTAAGGATAAATGCTTTACAATGTTGCCTAGGTTTCTTATGTACAACAGTGCCAATCAGTCATAACTATATATATATACATGTATATATATATATATATATATATATATATATATATATATATATACATACACAGGTCCATCTTCTATGTCTGCATATTTAGTCCTTCCCTAAAAACATTTTTCTAAATTACATATTTATGTGTTAATAAATGATATTTTTCTCTTTCTTACTTCACTGTATATAACTGGTTCTAGGTTCATCCACCTCAGTTCAAACTGATCCATACTTGTTCCTTTTTATGGCTGAGTAATATTTCATTGTATGTATGTATGCACCACACTTTTTTTATCTATTCATTTGTCAGTGGTCATCTAGACTGCTTCCGTGTCCTGGCTATTGTGACTAGTGCTGCAGTGAACACTGGGGTGCATGTTACATGTGTCTTTTTAAATTGTGGTTTTCTCAGGATATATGCCTAGTAGTGGGATTGCTGGTTCATATGATAGATTTATTCCCAACTTTTTAAGGAATCTTCATACTGCTCTCTATAGTGAAAGAAAGTGAAAGTGAAAGTTGCTCAGTCATGTCTGACTCTTTGCGACCCCACGGACTATACAGTCCATGAAATTCTCCAGGCCAGAATACTGGAGTGGGTAGGCTTTCCCTTCTCCAGGGGATCTTCCCAACCCAGGGATTGAACCCTGGTCTCCCTCATTGCTGGTGGATTCTTTACCAGCTGATTCTTTACCATTCTTCCCACAAGGGAAGCTCAAGAATACTGGAGTGGGTAGTCTATCCCTTCTCTAGCGAATCTTCCTGACCCAGGAATCAAACTGGGGTTCTCTTGCATTGCAGGCAGATACTTTACTAAGTGAGCTATCAGGGAAGTCTGTTCTCTACAGTGGGTGTATCAGTTTACATTCCCACCAACAGGGCAAGAGGATTCCCTTTCCTCCACATCCTAAATGGTGATAAGAAACATTTTAGAAAATCATAACTCCATCTACCATCACATTTGTGTCAATCCTGCTGTTTATATATATTTTTAACCAGAATGAGGTCATACATATTGTTCTACAACGTGCTTTGTCTTCAGCCATCTGTTTCTCCTTTTATATTTCAGTAATTTTAATCTAATACCTAGCTATTCGAATTTCTAAAACTGACCCCAAACATTCATTACATTGGAGTTCTTGTTTCTTTCAGTAGGTTATATTAGGAACCACAATCTGAGCACTAGACGTGCTTGTTATTTCTAGGCCTCTTTGGTGGTCATAGCTGGAAAATTATAAACTGGTGTTCTCTTTCTAATGAAATTTTAATAGTTCAGTTTTTTAAACTTAATTTTTAAATTTATAATGTTATCACTTTTCCCTTCCACTGAAGAAATTGACTCTTAATATCATTAACTTAATGGCTAATTTTTAAACAATATACACAAAATATATAGTTGCAAAATATTGAGTCTAATATTACATTAAGTAACATAAATTCAGAGTCCAGAGTGCTCACCATTACACCATGGAACCAAAGTAACATAAATTCTAAGGGAATTTTAGACCACATTCAAGCTCTTTCTGTTCCTTGAATGCATCTCTCTAAGAACATATGTAACATCAAAATGCTGTATTCCAAAGTCATTTAAATCAGTCTATTTTATGCTTATTTTAATCAGTTTAGCTTACGATAGTTTCAATTGTTTTCAAGGGTATTCTAAAATTTAGTGGTTTAGAAAGAGTAGTACAGAGTGACAAGTTCTCTTTTCCCTCTTATACCCCTTGTCTTCTTCACCCAGTGGGTAATATTTTCCCCATGTCAGAAATAAAGGGTTTTTTTTTTTGTTTGTTTTCAATAGATGCATTATATGTAAATGATTCATAATTCTGTCAACCAAACCTCTGCTGCTGGCTACTTCATTTGGACAGAGTCATAAAAAAGCACTTCTGGTACTTTTCACCTCTTAGTTTACTTGACAACTCAGCAGCACTGGGCCCTTAATTACTCTTTCTTAGGTTTTTATCCCCTCCAATATATCCACTAACATCATTCTCCTAATTCTCATCTTATAGACCTACAATCTTCCCTTCTCATTCTTTGTATTCACTTCCTCTTGTTTGTTGACAGATTTCTCTTCTTCAGGGCTTTGTTCTTGGCCCCTCTCCTCTCATTTCCTGAGTCACCTCATCCTCTTGGATGGTGTTAACCACTGTTTTATGCTCATTGCTCACCTTTTACATCTCCAGCCTAGTCCTGCATGCCTGTGTGCTAAGTTGCTTCAGTCATGTCCAATTCCTTGTGCCCCTATGGACTACAGCGTGCAGGCTCCATCTGTCCATGGGATTCTCTAGGCAAGAATACTGGAGTGGGTTGCCATGTGCTCCTCCAGGGGATCTTCACAACCCAGAGACTGAATCTGTGTCTCTTACATCTCCTGCACTGGCAGGTGGATTCTATATGGCTTTAAAATCCAACCCTGTTATCCAATAGGCTCTGGTGCATCTCTGAGTTTCTAAAAGATAGCTCAAACTCAACATATACAAACACATACTGATTTTCTACTTCATTCCTCCCACCCTATATCCTTTTAGAAGATAGACTTTAATTTTTATCCTCCATGTTGGAGGAAAAGTAGGATTGATAAAAATTAGTTGTTAAATCCTATTTGATGCTATGTGCTTGCTTGTAACTGTCCTCTTTCATCCTTTCCTGCTGCTTTTATTTAGGCTCTTTTTCCATCTCCCCTCAATTATAAAACTCCTTGAAAGATGTTTTTGACAAAATTGCTTCAGTCAATCCATGCTTGAAGGTTTTCAGTGGCTTCCTGTTTCCTTAGAGAAGTGTTCACGGGCACTGTACACAGAACTCCAGGTCCTGCATGATTTAGTGCCACCCTCTTGCCATCCAATCACTTTGATGCCCCACCTGGCATCTTGAACCCTCAAATCATTTAGACTTACAGGCTTTCCAACCTCTGCACAAACTGTCCTTCAGCCTAAAGTGCTTCCCTACTCCACTCTTCAAGTTAAGCTCAGGTTTTATTTCCAGTGGGATGTTCTACTTAATGTCACTTGTGTGGTCTAGGCCTTATTTTATCAGATGTTCATCAGCTATACTGTACTTGTTTTAATAATTTTATCCCTACCATGTGAGATCCTTGAAGGCAAAGCCTTTTCTTTTCTTATAGTGTCTTTTGCGTCCAGCACAGTGACTGCTTTGCATTAGGTGTTTGATTTAAGCTTGTTGAATGAATGCATGACTAATTCTACTGGTGCTTGTGTTACACTCTAGACTTACAATTTCCTGAAGACAGATGTCTATCTTGTTTGTGATTCTATTCTTAATGTTAGCACAGTCCCTGACCATCACACTCAGTAAACATATAGTCAATATCATCTTAGACCTAGATGCATATATCATTGTTGTTCAGTCACTAAGTCGTGTCTGACTCTTAGTGACCCCATGAACTGCAGCACGCCAGGTTCCCCTCTCCTTCACTATCTGTTAGAGTTTGCTCAGACTCATGTCCATTGAGTCATGATGCCATCCAACCATCATGCTAGATATTTACTCAACGGGGCTTCCTTGGTGGCTCAGTGATAAAGAATCCACCTGCCAGTGCAAGAAATGCAGATTCAACCCCTGGATCAGGAAGATCCCCTGGAGAAGGAAATGGCAGCCCACTCCAGAGGAGCCTGGCAGGCTACAGTCCGTGGGATCTCAAAAGAGTTGGACATGATTTAGTGACTAAACAACAATTTAATTATCTGCTGATAATTAGGGTTTAGATTAATTAGAATATCTTGCGACTCAGAATTCTAGATACAGACTTCACCTTTTAGACACATTCAACTTAGTCATATATTCGAACAACAAATTCACTGTTATGATTTCATCATACATATCTGATATCATCCATGTTATCTAGCATATTTGGCATATTAAAAATGCAGTGCAAGGAAGAATTCTTACCCTAAGGAGTTTAATGTACTCAAACTTCGAATAATCTTGATAGAACAGCATTATAAATATAAAATATTTCTTGTTAAAAAATGGCCTCCAGATGGGTTTAATGCCTTGTGTATTGTGTGTTATTGTGTGTGTTCTATAACTGAGAAAAAGATATAAGGATATAGCAAAATGGAAGGAAGGAGAATTGAGATAAATGTTAAAATAGTTTCTTACATCAAATATTTATTTAAAGCATTCCATTTACATATATTATTAAATTGAAAATAAAATTATTCCTGAGTCACTTGTTTTTATTTGTGACGTTTGGTTTATGGGAATTATTTGATTATAGCAATGATTATGATGACTAAGAGTGGTTTCTAGGCAGCATTGTAAATAGAATTTAGTTTGCATGTGTCTTGGCAGATGACAGGTGATATTAGAAAAACTAAGTCCATGAAATATGATTTATAAACTAGTGCAGATATTGGTTTTCATGTTGATTTTAAAATGTATTTGCATTTTGAAATTGTGAATTGGAAAAAGATATCCTATCTGAATGGGATTGGGATGGGCAATAATTTGATAACATTTAATAGTAAATTCATTGATGAAAACATACTTTTAATTAATTTGGTGTAACCTCCTGCATTTTCCAATATATATTAAATACTTTCAAAGTATGAAATGCCGCTTAAATTTCATTATGTTTCAGTAATGATATGATATTATTCAGGTATGATAAAGTGATCATAAGAAGAAACTGTTCTAAAATCAAGTTATGTTGAAATACTAACATATTGAACAATGAGGGTGTCTGTATAATATTATGTGCCTTCATTACTAATATAAGATATTATGAACATTTAACACTGGAATTTTTACTTCCTTATTTTTTTCCCCTTCAAAGTGGCAACCTTATTAATTTATTCACCTATTTTATTTTATTCATGCAGTCATTCTTCAAGATGTCTTTGGGAAAGCCTCTTAGTGTCTATTGCAGAGTCTCTAGTATATTCTTTAAAAAATATTTCTGTTGTGATTATGGGTTTTGTTTTCAAAAACAGTGAAAAGATAAATCATATAAGGAATTAATGAATTATGGAATTCTTAAAAACACAGTTATTAATTTTGGCCAGATCACAAGTTTACATGGCTACAGAGGCCAGGTAGGTTATGTGCAGACAGCCTGCTTGGAAGGGTGATGATTAATTGCAGAGCTCAGGCCTTGTCCAGATGGGGCCAGAATGCAGGATCAGCATTGCCTGGTTTTCTAGTCTTGTGGCCAAGGCTGGAAATTTGCATATTTGCTGGACCCTCCCAGTTTTTAAGTGTTGGCTCAGTTCTTCTTGAGCTTCCCTGTAGCTCAGATGGTAAAGAATCTGCCTGCGATGCAAAAGACCCAGCTTTGATCCCTGGGTCGGGAAGGTCCCCTACATAAGGGAATGGCAGCCCACTCCAGAATTCTTGCCTGGAGAATCCCATGGACAGAGGAGCCTGGTGGGCTACAGTCCACAAGGTCACAAAGAGTCGGACACGACTGAGCGACTGACACTACTACTACTACTACTACTACTACAACTCAGTTCTTTTGAAAACTTGACTTGCAATTTTGGTATATCCTATGTAAGCTCATCTTACAGTTTTCATAGATTCCGCCTTCTTCAGGCCCACTATTTACCTCTCTTATTAATCAATAATACTATGGTAAAGAGTGAGAGCAGAGAAGAAATATGCAAAGGCCTTTTATCAATGAAGCTTTCCCCCTTATAAAATGGCAATTTCGCCTACCTTATTCCCATATATTTTTCTCCTATGTCATTTATCAACATTTGACAGATCGCGTATTTACTTGTTTGTTCATTGTCTTTTTCTCTCCACTGTAACATAAGCTTCATAAAGATTGTACTCACTTATTTATTGGTTCACTGACATAAACTTAGTTCCTAGAACATTTCTGGAAAATAGTAGGTTCTTAATATATATTCATTGAATATTCCACAGATAATTGTAAATAACTAAAGAATTAGGGATATTTAACCTTGACAAGAAAAGACATAATCAGGAGTACAATCAAGAATGTGCTGGCATTGGCTCTGCTGGCCTGGGAAAGTTGATGACATTCAGTGAAATTCAGGGATGTCCCATTAGTTGCCTGAAATCAGCTATGGTGAGAATATTTCTGCTACAGAAGACAGCATGATAAAAATGTTAAATGTATCATTTATCAGTACACCATTTGGCATGAGTTGTGAGATAATGGTTTAGTAAAATAAAGCACTTTTTAACATTTAGAGCTATCTAACAGTGGAATGGTCTAACTCACAGGTGGCATTAAGGTCTGTTCTAGAGATCTGCTTACTGAAGATATAATTGTAAAACTTATTCAGCACATAGAATTGCTAGGTATTAGAATATGTTGCCATTCTGAAATTCATATATCCCTTTCTTTCTGGCTCTTTAAACATTTTTCTTATTGATATTAATTTTTATAAAGTTTTACTATGGTGCGTCTAGATATGGATTCCTTTTTATTTATCCTGTTTAAGATTTTTGGAGCTTCTTGAATGTAGTTTGCTTTTATCCGTTCTAAAAATTCTCACCTATTACTTCTTCAGATATTTTCTCTGCCACATTCTTTATGTTCTATTTCTGAGGTGTAATACTTTATCACTGCACTTACAAAATCTCTTACCATTTCCTCCATATTTTTCATTCCTTTGTCCTTCAGTGCTTCAAATGTTTAGTTTCCTCAAATCTTTCTTCTAGGTTACTAGTTCTTTAATGATATCTAAACAAATGAAAAATCCCATAGAAACTTTTTTCATTATATTCTTCTGCTCTTGACTTTATATTTGGCTCTTTTTAAATGCGCTGTGTCACTTTTGATAGTTTATAGTGCCTGCTGAAATAATCAAGCTTGATCTTTTATTTTTTATTGAATAACATAAGCATATATGCCTTGTAGTCTTCTTATACCTCCAGCTACTGACCATAAGGGTAGTATGTCAAGTATTTGTGGCTATGTTTCTATCTCCTATTTTTCTGTTTGTTTTCACTCATGGGGTCTTGTTTCTTTGTGTGTCTGGTGATGGCACATTACTTTGTGTGCTAGACATTGTTTTAAAAACTTCATTTGTAAGAATAATTTGAAGTCTAGAATGATGGATGTCATCCTCTAGAAAGGATTTTTGTTTCTTTTGTCAGGTAACTGAAGGCACTTCCAGTCTGCAATCATCTTAATCTGAGTTCAAAGTGTGA
This sequence comes from Ovis canadensis, assembly GCF_042477335.2. NCBI lineage: Eukaryota > Metazoa > Chordata > Mammalia > Artiodactyla > Bovidae > Ovis > Ovis canadensis. The sequence goes on from NC_091253.1 coordinate 65,181,585, forward strand.
GATTTCTCAGACCATCCAAATGATGAAAAGCTTGTCTATCTAAGTCTATCAAATGTTGTGTTGCTTACAGTACCTGTTAAGGGTACGCCTATTTGGTGTCATATTTTAAAGCAGTGAGTGGTTAATTAGAGCACCCAGTTTTGAGTTCTTATTCTCTGATTCTTCCCTTTTTTGTATAGAAGCCAATTTTTGATTTGTGGTTACAATATTTTCTTTTATGTTGCAAGACAGAGAGAGATTTCAATGTCCATTTCTTACTTGCTTTATTTCCACTTGAGTTTTTTTTTTTTTTTTTTTTTTTTTTTCCTATTCACTGTGTATCTTCCTAAAGCTGAGAAGTCTTCATTATCTCTTAGAAGAGGGTAATTGGCAAAAAGCTATCTACCAATGTCAGGGCAGAAAGGAGGGGTCTGGATATCTTAAGCATGCAGATTTCACCTTAACCTCCTTATCTCTTCTCTTTACCATAGTTCCTCCTTCTCCTTGCTTACTCTTCCACAGTTTAGTCCCTCTGGTCCTGTTTTCCAAGAAAATTATCTTCAGACTCCTATGAAGGGGCTGTGGGGGTGGGTGGAAGAAGTAGTAGTCTGTCTTTGTTTGGTACAGCTGTGGGACTGAATCAGGCTAAGCTGCTTCAGTTCAGTTCAGTTCAGTTCAGTCGCTCAGTCAAGTCTGACTCTTTGAGACCCCATGAATTGCAGCACGCCAGGCCTCCTTGTCCATCACCAACTCCCGGAGTTCACTCAAACTCACGTCCATCGAGTCAGTCATGCCATCCAGCCATCTTATCCTCTGTCGTCCCCTTCTCCTCCTGCCCCCAATCCCTCCCAGCATCAGAGTCTTTTCCAATGAGTCAGCTCTTTGCATGAGGTGGCCAAAGTACTGGAGTTTCAGCTTTAGCATCATTCCTTCCAAAGAACACCCAGGACTGATCTTTAGAATGGACTGGTTGGATCTCCTTGCAGTCCAAGGGACTCTCAAGAGTGTTCTCCAATACCACAGTTCAAAACCATCAATTCTTCGGCACTCAGCTTTCTTCACAGTCCAACTCACATCCATACATGACCACAGGAAAAACCATAGCCTTGACTACATGGACCTTTGTTGACAAAGTAATGTCTCTGCTTTTGAATATGCTATCTAGGTTGGTATTAACTTTTCTTCCAAGGAGTAAGCGTCTTTTAATTTCATGGCTGCAGTCACCATTTCCAGTGATTTTGGAGCCACAAAAATAAAGTCTGACACTGTTTCCACTGTTTCCCCATCTATTTCCCATGAAGTGATGGGACTGGATGCCATGATCTTCGTTTTCTGAATGCTGAGCTTTAAGCCAACTTTTTCACTCTTCTCTTTCACTTTCATCAAGAGGCTTTTTAGTTCCTCTTCACTTTCTGTCATAGGGTGGTGTCATCTGCATATCTGAGGTGATTGATATTTCTCCTGGCAGTCTTGATTCCAGCTTGTGCTTCATCCAGCCCAGCGTTTCTCATGATGTACTCTGCATATAAGTTAAATAAGCAGAGTGACAATATACAGCCTTGACAGACTCCTTTCCCTATTTGGAACCAGTCTGTTGTTCCATGTCCAGTTCTAACTGTTGCATTCTGACCTGCATATAGGTTTCTCAGGAGGCAGGTCAGGTGGTCTGGGATTCCCATCTCTCTCAGAATTTTCCACAGTTTATTGTGATCCACACAGTCAAAGGCTTTGGCATAGTCAATAAAGCAGAAATAGATGTCTTTCTGGAACTCTCTTGCTTTTTACATGATCCAGTGGATGTTGGCAATTTGGTCTCTGGTTCCTCTACTTTTTCTAAAACCACCTTGAACATCTGGAAGTTCTTGGTTCACGTATTGCTGAAGCCTGGCTTGGATAATTTTGAGCATTACTTTACTAGCGTGTGAGATGAGTGCAATTGTTCAGTAGTTTGAGCTTTCCTTAGCATTGCCTTTCCTTGGGATTGGAATGAAAACTGACTTTTCCAGTCCTGTGGCCACTGCTGAGTTTTCCAAATTTGCTGGCATATTGAGTGCAGCACTTTCACAGCATCATCTTCCAGGATTTGAAATAGCTCCACTGGAATTCCATCACCTCCACTAGCTTTGTTCATAGTGATGCTTTCTAAGGCCCACTTGACCTCACATTCCAGGATGTCTGGCTCTGGGTGAAAGATCACACCATCATGATTATCTTGGTCATGAAAATCTTTTTTGTACAGTTCTTCTGTGTGTTCTTGCCACCTCTTCTTAATATTTTCTGCTTCTTTTAGGTCCTTACCATTTCTGTCCTTTATTGAGCCCATCTTTGCATGAAATGTTCCCTTGGTATCTCTAATTTTCTTGAAGAGATCTCTGGTCTTTCCCATTCTGTTGTTTTCCTTTATTTCTTTGCATTGATCGCTGAGGAAGGCTTTCTTATCTCTCCTTGCCAGTCTTTGGAACTCTGCATTCAGATGCTTTTATCTTTCCTTTTCTCCTTTGCTTTTCACTTTTCTTCTTTTCACAGCTATTTGTAAGGCCTCTCCAGACAGCCATTTTGCTTTTTTGCATTTCTTTTCCATGGGGATGGTTTTGTTCCCTGTCTCCTGTACAATGTCATGAACCTCTGTCCATAGTTCATCAGGCATTCTATCTATCAGATCTAGTCCCTTAAATCTATTTCTCACTTCCACTGTATAATCATAAGGGATTTGATTTAGGTCATACCTGAATGGTCTCGTGGTTTCCCCACTTTGTTCAATTTAAGTCTTAATTTGGTAATAAGGAGTTCATGATCTGAGCCACAGTCAGGTCTCAGTCTTGGTTTTGCTGACTGTATAGAGCTTCTCACAATGCCTTATTGTCAGTCACACTTCGTACTACTGCCTTCCATGCATAGTATCTGATGAATGGATTTTTGCTAAGGAGAACCTCTTCTCTTCTCATTGATGTAATTTTTTTCAACAGCTAACCTTTTGTTCTCATTGTCTTTATGTAATTTTATAGTTTTTTAATTGTTGGAATGCTTCTAGACATAGCAAAATAAATGTACTTTTCAATCTGCCAAGTTTTAAAATGCAAATTAAATTAGGTTTTTAAATGCTTTCTGTGAGCCTCATCTGTTGTCATGTTATCTGTAGCCACTTTCATTATTGTTTTTAGTTCTGTATTTCCAATCCAAATCCTGATTCTCTACTACTACTATCATTAAAGAAAGAAAGAAAGAAAGTGAAGTAGCTCAGTCATGTTCAATTCTTTGCGAACCCATGGACTGTAGCCTACCAGCGTCCTCTGTCCATGGGATTTTCCAGCAAGAATACTGGAGTGGGTTGCCATTCCCTTCTCCAGGGTATCTTCCCAACCCAAGGATAGAACCTGGGTCCCTTGCATTACAGACAGATGCTTTACCATCTGAGCTACAGGGAAGCCCAAACTACTACAAATAATAATAAAATCAAAATTTATAAAACACTTACTAAATGTTAATCATTGTTTTAGGTACTTGACATGTTTTAACTCATTTAAACCTCAATGCTATGATAACTATCAGTTATCTATTGCAACAATAATGCTATATGACAAAATGACAAATGACTCAAAACGGCTTAAAAAATGTAAAACAATTTACAACAATAGCCATGTGTAATTTTTCATAAGTCTCTGTTTCTGCTGATCTTCAGTCAGTTCAGTTCAGTCTCTCAGTCATGTCCAGCTGTTTGCGACCCCATGGACTGCGCACACCAGGCCTCCCTGTCCATCACCAACTCCCAGAGTTCACTCAAATTCATGTCCATTGAGTTGGTGATGCCATCCAACCATCTCATCCTCTGTCATCCCCTTCTCCTCTTAACTTCAATCTTTCCCAGCATCAGGGTCTTTTCAAATGTCAGTTCTTTGCATCAGGTGGCCAAAGTATTGGAGTTTCAGCTTCAGCATCAGTCCTTCCAATGAATATTCAGGACTGACTTTCTTTAGGATGGACTGGTTGGATCTCCTTGCAGTCCAAGGGACTCTCAAGAGTCTTCTCCAACACCACAGTTCAAAAGCATCAATTCTTCAGCACTCAGCTTTCTTTATAGTCCAACTCTCACATCCATACATGACTACTGGAAAAACCATAGCTTTGACTAGACAGACCTTTGTTGGCAAAGTATTGTCTGCTTTTTAATATGCTGTCTCGGTTGGTCATGACTTTTCTTCCAAGGAGCAAGCATCTTTTAATTTCATGGCTGCAGTCACCATCTGCAGTAATTTTGGAGCCCCCAAAATAAAGTCTGACACTGTTTCCACTGATTCCCCATCTATTTGCCATGAGTGATCATGGCTTTGGTCGCTCATTGGTTTGCAGTCAACTGTCAGGTTGAATGGAATTGTGGGTCTAAGATGGCCTTGAATAAGACAACCTGATTCTTTCTATGTGGTTGCTGACTTTTCTAGAAGCTGTTATTGTTCAGTCACTGGGTCATGTCTGACTTTTGTGACGCCATGGACTGTGGCATGCCAGGCTTACCTGTCCTCCACTATGTAGCAGAGTTTGCTCAAATTCATGTCCATTGAGTCAGTGATGTTATCTAACCATCACAGCATCTGCCCTCCCTGTCTCCTTTTGCCTTCAATGTTTCCCAGGATCAAGGTCTTTTCCAATAAGCTGGCTCTTTGCATCAGGGAGCCAATGTACTGGAGCTTTGGCTTCAGCAACAGTCCTTCCAGTGGATATTCAGGGTTGATTTCCTTTAGAATTGACGATTTGATCCCCTTGCTGTTCAAGGGACTCTCAAGAGTCTTCTCCAACACCACAGTTCAAAAGCATCAATTCTTTGGTGCTCAGCCTTGTCGTGGTCCATCTCTCACATCTGTACATGACTACTGGAAAAACCATAGCTTTGACTATAGGAATCAAAAGGCTACCTTGCGAGTATTCCCATGGTCACACCAAGATTTCAAGGGAAAGAGTGAAAGCACCTAATCTTTCCTGAAATCTAAGCTTATACTTCATGCAATTGCTTTCTATCATTCTATTGATAAAGAAAATCAAAACACTGGTCCAGGCTCAAAAGGTGGGGACAAACTCTGCCTCTTCATGGGAAGAACTACAAAGTCAAAGTGTTAAGTGTATGAATCTGGTGAAGAACTGGAGCCATTCATGCAACTTTTTCCCACAAATAGACATTATTATTATTGTCTTCATTTTAAAAGAAACTGAGCTACCAAGTAACCAGCTCAAGGTCATAGATTAATTAGATGGTGGCACTACTATTTGAATTCCAGCCGTCTGGCTTCAGTCTGTGCTCTTCACTCCTATGATTTACTCTCGAGTGACAATATTGAATCAGTTGAAGAGATGATAGAGAAAGAAAGGCAAAAGATATCAAAGGGGCTTTGAAGTAACTCTATAAAGAGAAAGAATGAACAAGCTACACAGAAGGGGAAAAAAGGTTACTGCAAGAAGAAGACACTAAAAATCTTCATTCCTTTGTGAAATTAAAAGAGAGAGAGAGAGAGAAAAAAAAAAAGGTTTGCTTGTAGCCTCTGGGTTTTGGAAAGAGAAAAAACATACTGTCGAAGGTAGCTGGCTTACTGGAGTCTGCAGCTTGTTAGAACCCATCGCATTTCCACAACTGGAAAGAGAGCACAGGATTCAAAAATGTCACAAGGATAAGATCTTGGTGGTATGAATAGTTGGGGAAAGGGTTTTGCAACTTCTTGTACCAGCTGCAGTAAGAACTTTAAATCCTGTAGTTTGGTTATTTAAGTTGGTTTATAATGCTTAGGTTCTGTATGAAATTGACACGGGAATATGAGTTAAGCTGATAGACACCCTCAAATGTGTTAGAGTGGCTGTTCTTAATTTATACTTTTATTAGTCCTGCTAGCGTGTCTTCCTTGATCTCAATCTCCAGTTTTTCCACCTCCATTTTTTTTGCAGCAACCAGAGAAAATTTTCAAAATGTGTATTTGATCATAGCACTTTCTGCTTAAAAATCTTCAGTACTCCTAATTATCTTCAGAGTGAAGTTGAAATTCTGTAAGGTCCTTCATTAGGCAGCCTCTCTTTACCTCCCAATCTGTTCCTTACTGTCTTTTTTCTCTCAGCTAAAGACCTTGCAGAATTCCAAGTATGCCATACACTTTCATGTCTAGTTCCCCTTTCTCACACTGCTCTTTGACAAGAAATATCTTGATCAACACAGATCGTTTCTTTCTTTTTTGTTCCTTCCTCCCTCCTTCCCTCCCTTCCTACCTCCTTTCATCCTTCCTTCCTCCTTCCCTCCCTCCCTACCTCCTTTCTTCCTTCCTTCCTTCTGTTTCTTTTAAAAATTTCTGCCAAATTGAGAGAAATTGGAAAGGTATGTGACTTGTACCAGGTCAGGAAGTTGGGAACAGAAGTGACCTGTTTTACTTCTGGGTCAAAGCAGAGAAGAGGTTACATGTGATTCTCTTCCCTCTTCTCACACTTCTTCATTAGCTAAGAAAGGAATGGTTCCAAATGAAACAGCTGTAAATTGGTGGACATTCCTCAGGCTAGATTCCTAAATGATGGTGTGAAACAGAGTTCCCCTCCAATCTGTGATAAACTTGTCCCAAGAATGAGAAATCAGCTTTCTTGTGCTAAGTGTCAGAGATTTGGGGCTTAGTAAAGTACCATATCATAACCTAGTATTTATTAGTTCTTCTTTGGTGAAATTCCTCTCCATGTCCATTGCCTGTTTAGGCTATTCACACAGATTGGCTACTCTGTGGCTCAGACGGTAAAGCGTTTGCCGGCAATGCAGGAGACCCGGGTTCGATTCCTGGGTTGGGAAGATCCCCTGGGGAAGGAAATGGCAATCCACCCCGGCACTCTTGCCTAGAAAATCCCATGGACGGAGGAGCCTGATAGGCTACATTCCATGGGGTGGCAAAGAGTTGGACATTACTGAGCGACTTCACTTCACTTTCACTTATATTTAACATAGACATCGACCTTTTTATGTCATGTGTGCTGAAATAATTTTCCAGGTTATTACTTGCCTTTTGACTTTATGATGTATTTTCATGTTCCAAAGTTTTAAAATAATATGTAATCTACAAATCTTTGAAAAAAATGTCCCCATTTTAGGATAAGAAAGGCTATCTGAAATTTGATGGGTTGATTTTCTCCAGTTTTGTTTATTTTTAATGGAGATATAATTGGCATATAATAGTTTATTAGTCTTAGGTGAACTGATTTGTAAAGTAATTATCACAATAAATTTAGCTAATGTTCATCATCACATGTAGTTTCAAATTGTTTTCTTGTGGTGAGAACATTTTTTTTTATTGAAGGATGGTTGATTTGTAATATTGTGTTAGTTTCAGGTGTACAGCAAAGTGATTCTGTTTATATATATATGTATATACATACTATTTATATTATTTTTCAGATTCCTTTCTATCATAGGTTATTACAAGATGTCAGATATAGTTTCCTATGCTATGCAGTGCATATTTGTTATTTATTTATTTTATATATAGTAGTTCATATCTGTTAAGTTTCAGACTCCTAATTTACTCCTCTCATACGTTTCCCCTTTGGTAGTCATAAGTTTGTTTTCTATGTCTATGAGTCTCTTTTTGCATTGTACATAAGTCCCTTTGTATCACTTTTTTAGATTCCACATGTAAGTGATACCACGTGATATATTTGTCTTCCTCTGTCTGACTTTCTTCACTTAGTGTGATAATCTCTAGGCCCAGTCATGTGCTGCAAGCGGCATCATTTCACTTTCTTTTGTGGCTGAGTAATATTCCATTGTGTATGACATCTTCTTTATTCATCTGCTGATGGACACCTAGGTTGCTTCCATGTCTTGCCTAATGTAAATAGAACTGAAATAAACATTGGAATGTGTGTATTTTTCAAATTTTAGTTTTCATCTCTTAATGAGAACTTTTAAGGTCTACTCTCTTGGAAACCTTTGAATATACAAAACAGTACTGTTAGTCTGTTTTTCTATAGTCACCAAGCTGTACGTTACATCCCCAGGAATTACTTATTTTATAAATGAAAGTTTGTACCTTCTGACCACCTTTACCCATTTCTCTAGTTTACTTCTTCCCTATTTTTAAAACATGAATTTTATCATTTACTGTGATTTATGTTGATGCACAGCATTGGGTAGGGATATAGCTTTGAATAAATACAACCATCTTGAAACTTACTTCGCTCTTTTTTTCTGAATCAAAAAGATAATTTGAGGGTGTGCTTTTGAATTATTTCATAAACAACATCCTCATGACATCGAATGCCCATTCAGCAAATTCAGGATGAGTTGGCCCTTTAGCACTTTGCTGAAGGCCTGTCCACTGCAGGGGTGCAGAGCACATCAGAGGACGGGCAGGAAGCAGAGATGTTTCCAGTCATGAGGGGAAATGCCTGATCCAGTGATGCAAGCACTCTGGAACTAGAACAGGAAGCAGCTCTCTCCCTCGGTGCTTCTATAGTGAGCATTTGATTTTTTCATGTATTGATTCAGCCTTTTACGTCATAGTAAAATATAAATTGAGCACTGTGAAGCATTTTACCAGACTAACGGGAAACACCCTTTTTTTTTTTTCTCTCAGTTGTATAAGTGAAGCAGTCTGGTAATTTACAATCATGGGGACTTTCACTATGCTTAAAGATAAGCACGGTATAGATAGTGAAAAATTATCTACTTTTTTTTTCAGCTACATGTCACATGTTCTAAGATTTAGACTAGGACGGACTAATACCCAGTTCTCTAACCAAGTACATGTAGATGTTCCTCCCTTAACACAAAGATCTGATAGGGACCATGAGATCTAGAAGAGCTTACAAGACTGAGACTCTACAAACTGTAATCAGAAATGTGTCTTAGTGATGGTGGTAGGATAAAGGTGGTGTGTGTGTGTGTGTGTGTGTGTGTGTGAGAGAGAGAGAAAGAGAGAGAGAACCTAATCAGATGTAGCCAAGCCAGAGGCAAGTTATTTCCTGGTTGGTCTCAAGTCTTTTGCTTTAGTAGTTGGCCTTCACATTTCATAAGATGGATTCCCTACCATGTCTTAGCCTGACTCATTGCAAAGACTTTTTGGTGGCTCTAGTCTATAATGGCTCTAGGAAGAGGAAGGCAAAGCTTTTTAGTACCACCAACACAGAGAGCTCGTGATAGCAGCCACATTACCAGTTTTCTGCATTTGTAGAACCATCAGGTCCCACAATGCCACATTAACATACTCCTGTCCATTATAATTCCCCAGGAAACTGCAATTGAAAGTCTCCATAGAGCTGGTATTTTGGTAGCTTTTCCCTTCTCCAGGGAATCTTCCCAACCCAGGGATCAAATTCAGGTCTCCCACATTGTGGGCAGATGCTCAACCAGCTGAGCCACAAGGGAAGCCCAGGACTATTGGAGTGGGTAGCCATCCCTTCTCCAGTGGATCTTCCCAACTCATGAATCAAACCAGGGTCTCCTGCATTGCAGGCAAATTCTTTATCAACTGAGGTATCAGGAAAGCCCGGGTTTAATATTAGAAAGAACTAAAAAAATATTGGCATTTGTTTTATGTTGCTTGATTATTTAGTTGCTCATTCATGTGCAACTCTTTTGTGTCTCCATGAACTGCCAGACTCCTCTGTCCACGGGGTTTCCCAGGCAAGGATACTGGAGTGGATTGCCATTTCCTTCCTCATGGGATCTTCCCAACCGAGGGACTGAACTCACTTCTCCTGCTTGGCAGGTTGATTTTTTACTTCTGAGCCACCTGGGAAGTTCCCTTTTGTTTTAATAGTTATTTTTTTTAATCTCTTGCATTTTAACTGGTCGAAAAGGTGAAAACAAAGCTAAACATATGCATCAGTGATGTTCTTGTGCAGTTAACATAGGTCTTCCATATCTTGGCAGATCACATTTCTAAGCTTCTCAAGATACAGATCAATTCTTTCAATAACGTGGTCTAACTCCTCCAGTTTGATGTCTCTGAAGGCAGGTTTGTGTATTCCACAAATCAGAAAGGATTATCATCCTTTCTCACAAACTGATACTTGTTTTAACATAAAAATTTAGTTGCAACATGTCTCTCCAGGTCAGCAGATGGTCTAAATACTTGCAGTGTTGTGTGGTAAGTCATCTTGGGACAATTTATACTTGCCATCTCCAAGTGCATCACCAGGCAAGTTATCTATACCAGGGGTCACAGAGCAGATGGGCTGACAGACTGAATTATAATACCTTGAACTACATGTTTTATTAAATAAATTTAATTTAATTTAAATTTAAATAAATATACCATGAGAATCAAAAGGAAGGAATGGAGTCAGTTAACAATCTGAGAATATGGGGCAATCAGGATGGAACTGTCACAACTCCTGAATCATGAGATATTACAAGCCAAACTTGGGTTTCAGCTATTTGGAAATATCAAATTGATTATATCAGCCTTAAATTAGGTATCAACTCTTTTTGGAAAAAAATTTTGCCAACTGTATGAGTAGAAAGACCTATGGAATAAAGCTTTATGTAAACAGTAAATGAAATGCCAAGCAAATGTAAAATGTTATTTTTTAATATATTAGTAACAGAGTATTCTGACAGCACAAATCCTTCTTGTAAATTCCATCCTGGTAATGAGCTACTCAATTAGATTCATTCACTCATTTAATTGTTTATTGATTTGTTGTTAGTCATGCAGTCATGTCCAACTCTTTGGGACCCCATGGAATGTAGCCCACCAGGCTCTTCAGTCCATGGGATTTTCTAGGCAAGAATACTGGAGTGAGTTGCCATTTCCTTCTCTAGGGGATCTTCCCAACCCAGGGATTGAACCAGGTCTCCCACAGTGAAGCAGACTGTTTACCACCTGATCCACCAGGGAACATCAGGGAAGTTTATTGGTTTACTAAGTGTCAGATGTAGTACTGATTCTGTGTCTGAGGTAGTTCTGAACAGTAAGGAAAAAGTAATAGGGATAAAGCAATAAGCAAAACTATATATCCTGCCCTTACTGAACTTCCATTCTGGAAAGGGGGAATAGACAATAAAATATAATAAATAGTTAATTGCACAGGCATGGTAAGAACACTCTAAGCACAATGAAAATGATAAAGAAAATAGAGTTAGGGAATATCTAAAGGACTAGGGGTTGCAATGAAGGTAGATCTGATTCTGAGCAGACTGCGTCCTACTGGGGGGCAATGTGAGAACATTCTTGTGTTAAGATCAGATTCTAGAGTTAATCTGAAGGGAGAGTTATCAGGATTTGTTAACAGGTTGTATATGTCTGTTGTGAGAACAGCAAGTGCCAAGGCCCTGAAGTGAAAGTGTTCCTCATTTCTTCCAGGAACACCATGAACCCATTTTAGCTAAAGCAGAAGGAGCAAGGTGAAGCAATGAGGAGGTCAGAGAGGCAATGATGGAACCAGAGGTGTAGGGCTTTGTAGGCAATATTAAGAACCTAGCTTTTGCTGATATGACTGACATTTTAAAACAGTACTCTGCTGTCTTATCGCAAAACAGACTGAAATGGGTTAAGACGAAAGCAGGAGAACGAGTTTGGAAGATGTTGTAACAATCCAGGTGGGAGAAGTTAGTGATAGTCCAGGATGACAATAGTGAGAGTATTAGGGAGAGGTTACGTCCTGTATATAACCTGAAGGTTGAGTCATCAATTTGTTAACAAATTGGATATAGGGTGTGAAGCAAAGAGAAGAAAGATAAACCTAAGGATTTTGATATGAGTACCTGAATAAGTGGTAATTCCATTCTAAGATGGGAAGAAGGAGCAGCATTTAGAAAAGAAGAAAGGCTCTGTTTTGGATATGCTAATCTAAATTGTAAAGGTCAGACTTATGAACACATAGTTCAGGGGGAAATTGTGAGCTTCAGATACAAATTTGTGTGGCATCCATGACAGAATAATATTGAAGTCTGTGAATGAAGATAAAGTCCCCAAGGCAATGAGGTTAAAGGACTGAGTGTGAGACTCTTACAACTTAAAAGGGCTAGCAGATGAGGAAAGGCTGTGAAGGAAACAGAGCAGGAGTAACCGTTGAGGGGGAAGAAAATCAGAGCAGATTTTTTTTTACGTTTAGGTGATTCGAAATGTTGTGTTTAGTCTCTGATGAACAGCAAAACGATTCAATTACATATATATATATGTATATACATATGAATGTATATTCTTTCCATGATGGCTTATTATAGGGTATTAAATATAGCTCCCTGCGCTACACAGTAGGACTTTGTTTATCCACTCTCTATATAACAGTTTGCATCTGTTAGTCCCAGATTCCCAATCTTACATTGCCCCAAACCCCTCTTTTGGTTACAAGTTTGTCCTCTATGTCTGTCTGTTTCTGTTTGGTACACAACTTCATTTGTGTCGTATTTTAGATTTCACACATGAGTGACATACTATGGTGTTGTCTTTCTCTTTCTTACTTGGCTTAGTATGGTAATCTCTAGGTCATCCATGTAGCTGCAAAATGGCATTATTTCTTTCTTTTTTATCACTGAGTAGTGTATCACATCTTCTTTATCCATTAACCTATTGATAGACAGTTTGCTTCCATATCTTGACTATTGTAAGTAGTGATGCTATGAACATAGGAGTGCATGAATGTTTTCAAATTACAATGTTGCCTGGAGATATGCCCAGGAGTGAGAGGTGCCTGCTTTATATGGCAACTCTATGTGTAATTTTTTGAGGAACCTCCATGCTGTGGAGTTGCAGTGGGTGCAACAATTTACAGTCCCACCAACAGTGTACAAGAGTATCTTTTTCAAGAACGTCTTGAAAGTAAAGAACTATTTTAAATGTTTCTAGTTAATCAAATAAGGTGAAATTTGAGACTTGATCGAGGATTGAGTAACATGAAGGTCAGTGAAGACCCTGCTTTGAATATGATTCAGTGGAGTGGGAAAGGTTGGAGAAAGGAAAGGAACAGAGACTGGATAGCAATACACAGGGAGCAGAGCAGTGTTGTGGCATCTGAACAGAGAGATGAGGTCAAGAGAGACGTGTGTGTGTGTGTGTGTGTGTGTTTCAACTTGGTACAGAAGAAATAACAAAGTGCTTAAACACTAATGGAAATGGCGTTGAGTAGGAAATTGATGATGCAGACCTGCATCATCAATTTCCTACTCAACGCCATTTCCACGGAGACAGAGAAGCCTAGTGGGCTGCTGTCTATGGGGTCGCACAGAGTCAGACACGACTGAAGCGACTTAGCAGCAGCAGCAGCCTTGAATAGCTAGGTTGAATGTGAGCTAGCGCCTAACTAAGAGGGCTTCCCTGATAGCTCAGTTGGTAAAGAATCCACCTGCAATGCGGGATACCTCAGTTCAATTCCTGGGTTGGAAAGATCCACTGGAGAAGGGCTAGGCTACCCACTCCAGTATTCTTGGGCTTCCCCTGTGACTCAGCTGGTAAAGAATCCACCCACAATGCAGGAGACCTGGGTTCAATCCCTGGGTAGGGGAGATTCCCTGGAGAAGGGAAAGGCTGCCCACTCTAGTATTCTGGCCTGGAGAATTTCATGGGCTGTATAGTCCATGGGGTTGCAGAGTCACATGACTGAGCAACTTTCACTTTTACTATGGGCAGATATAGCTGGAGGCTGTGAGGGTGCATTCAGATGGCTTCAGTCTTTACAGCAAAGAAGGAAGCACAGCTGTAAGTTGAGAGTGATGACAGAAGAGGTGTCTGGGGTGTATGCGAAGGGAGACATTTATGAAAGAAGTCATGTAGAAGAGTGGATTAGATAATCAGAGTGTACAAGTACAGGTGGGTGGGAGATGTCCTTGCCATTACTGCAAAGGGTGATTCAGGACTGTAAAGTTAGTCAAAGCTTGCTTGACCCCTAGCGTCTCTCCGCTTCTGCCTCTGCTTCCTGATGAGTTGTCATTATTCAGACACTCAGTCGTGTCTGACTTTGCGATCCAATGGACCACAGCATACAGGCTTCCCTATCCTTCACCATCTCCCAGAGGTTCCTCAAACTCTTGTCCGTTGAGTCAGTGATGCCATCCAACCATCTCCTCCTGCCTTTAATCTTTCCCAGCATCGGGGTCTTTTTCGATGAGCTGGCTCTTTGAATCAATAGTGAAAGAAAGTGGAAGTGCTACTTGTTCATTCATGTCTGACTCTTTGCAACTCCATGGACTGCAGCAGCCCACTAGGCTCCTCTCTCCATGGCAAGAATACTGGAGTGGGTAGCCATTTCCTTCTCCAGGAGATCTTCTCCACCCAGAATTGAACCCGGGTCCCCTGAATTACAGGCAGATTTTTTTTTTTTACCATCTGCACCACCAGGGAAGCCTCACCTCAGTAGAGATATAATTAATCTTCCTTTCCTAGTCTAAACCATACTGTTCACACTTTTGTGACTGACTTATGGTCCTAGGGGCAAATTGTTTGCAACTTGTAACTTTTTCCACTGTTTTATGAATAATTAATATTGACCGTGTTTGGTTAAGCTAGAATTTAAGACTAGATTTCCAAGGAGGATCTGTTTCTGAATCAAGTTTGTAGATCAGTATAAACATGTTGTTACTAAGAGAATATCTGACCACAAATCCTTTCATTCTGTTTAAAGAGTTTCACAAGTGGTCAAAGAGGACATGCATTTTTGTGAATGGATATGTTACCTTTATCTGTTTCTGTTCTTAGATGAGTGTAAAGAAGAACAAGGGGCAGAGAAGCCGCTGGAAGAGGGAACAATTTTCCCATCTTTAGATTTTATAAACAGCAAAAATAAATATCTCATGGCTGTTGCAGAATGGTCAGTGTCAAATGGGAAAACGTACCTGCAAGGATTTTTTATATCAAGCTAGACTGAATCCTAAATCGCCATTGATAAATTTTGGCTCCAAGCTTAAAGTATCAGTGTGAATTGATAGAAGTGTTTTATTAATATTTGAAAGTATAATCAAATTCAACAAAGACCATTAATACCTAAGACTTTATTCTTAATATAATGTGAGTGAAATGAATACTAGAAATTAGGCAAAAGAAAAGGAAATATGGACTTGAAACCAGAAGTCTTGGATTTTAATCCTATCTTTGTCATTGACTAGCAACCTGAAACAAACCTTGTAAACTATGAGGCCCTAAGTTTCCTATTTGAAAATGAGAACTTGAGTTGGATACTTTCTAAAAACTCTTCTAGTACTAAAAAACAATTCTACACAGTGAGTGTTTAATAAAGACTCCCTTTAAATATATCACCTATTAAAATACAGTTGCAGAATTTGTTAATGTATTCTATTTTTCCACTTTAAAAAAATTTATTTTTATTTTCTTTAACATCAAAAACATTTTGTACTGGGGTATAGCCAATTCAGGTGAATGGTGAAGTTTCATGTGAATGGTGAAGAGACTCAGCCATACATATACATGTATCCATTCTCGCCCAAACCCCCCTATTTATTTTTAAAGAAAATGGATCTTTATTTTTTCAGTAGTAAAACTAATACATGTCATTTTAAAAAGCAGTACAAAAAACTAACAAAGTTGTAAAATAAAAGCACAGGCAATCCCATCTCTCACTATTAACATTTGATGTCTGTAAGGCTTTCAAAATCAGTCCTGAATATTCATTGGAAGGACTGATGCTGAAGCTGAAACTCCAATACTTTGGCCACCTGATGCAAAGAGCTGACTCATTTGAAAGACCCTGATGTTGGGAAAGATTGAAGGCGGGAGGAGAAGGGACCGACAGAGGATGAGGTGGTTGGATGGCATCGCAAACTCAATCTATGTGAGTTTGAATAAGCTCTGGGAATTGGTGATGGACAGGGAAGCCTGGCGTGCTGCAGTCCATGGTGTCACAAAGAGTTGGACATGACTGAGTGACTGAACTGAATTAAACTGAAGGCTTTCAAATAACAATAGCTATTGTGATTGGAATATACTTATTCTCTTTAAAGTAGTTACTAATATAGGAAAGATACTTTTAAAAAATATTAATTTTGTAACTGGATACCTTTGTGAAACTTTCTTATTGTAAGTTATTTTTAGTTAATATTTTCTTTCCTTCATGTAGAATTATTTTTATCTGAACACAAAACTATTTAACAAATTTTGAGCCCTTACTATGTAAGGTCTTCTTTCAGTTGTTTATATTTCATATTCTTAGAAGGCACTTTTAACAATTCCTTTGTTATTTTTTAAAACAATATTAGGGTAATGTTGAGAGTAAAAACTTGTGTTAGGTCTTTTTGCTGTTGTTGTTGTTCACTCAGTCATGTCCGACTCTTTGCAACCCATGGACTGCAGAACACTGGGCCTCCCTGTCCGTCACCATCTCCAGGAGCTTGCGCAAACTCATTTCCACTGAGTCAGTGATGCCATCCAGCCATCTTGTCCTCTGTCATCCCCTTCTCCTCTTGCCTTCTATCTTTTAAAAATCATGTTAAAGATCTTTATGTAGAAGTTTAAAAATGTAAAACATTTGTTTAATGACTTGGGTACCTATTATGATTACAGAGCATTTTTTCCTTCATTTATTTTTTTTGAGAGAAATTGTATTAATAAACCTTCTAGTATTAAACCATTTTTTTTTAAATTCTGGGAATGAGTATCAGTTGGTCATATAATAGTAGAATTACAATCAGTAATGTTACAAATATTAACATTTTATTAACAATTTTTGCTGTTAAATTTTTATTGACATGTGTCTATATTTTTATTGGGCTTCCCTGATGGTGCAGTGGGCAAAGAATCTGCCTGCTAAAGCAGAGACAAGGGTTCAATCCCTGGCTCAGGAAGATCCACTGGAGGAGGAAATGGCAACCCATTCCAGTATTCTTGCCTGGGAAATCCCATGGACAGAAGAGCCTGATGGACTACAGTCTAGAGGGTTGCAAAGAGTCTGACACCACTGAGCATGTGTGTTGTTTGTAATTATGATTTTATCATCGCTGTTTTTAATAGATTTTGTTTCAGAGTGAAATTAACTTTACATAAAATAATGTGAAACTTTCTTTCTTTGTGCTCCTAGAAGTAAACTCTTCCTTGAACTCTGAAAGAATTTTATTGTAACACATTCTTTGTTGTTGTTTAACAGCTTCGTCAGTGCCTTATTTAGCTGTTGACTTGTTTTCAGACAATTTACTTATTTTCCAGGAAAAATTTCTTTCACATAGATTTTCAAACTTATAATCATAGTGTTGAATACTTTATATAAATTTAATACCATCTCTGGGAACTTGAAAAGGAGAGGAATTACTGTAAATAATAGTTTATATTATTTCCTATGTTTAAAATTCTCTTAATGCCATAGTTCCTCTTTAAAAATTCTTCTCCTTTCTGCAGTAATTCTGTTGGCAAAGAACATACTACATTTATGTTTTGCATGCAGTGCTTTCTGCTACATTTTAAAAATATTTTCTTGTAAAATAAACCACAAAGAAAGCAAAAAAAGGAATTTAGAGATTAATGAATTATTAAAAGCTGAATAATTTAAAAAACCACTTTATTAAGGTATTGTTGACATATAAAAATCTGTACATAATTAGTGTGTACAATTTACTGAGTTTGGGGATAGGTAGGCATCCATGAAACTATCATCGCCTTCAAGGCCATAAACATATGCACGACCTCTCAAAGCTTCTTCCTACTTCCTTTTTAATTATGTTTATTTATTTATCTGTGATAAGAGTACTTTTATAAGATCTACTCTCTTAGCAAGGTTTAAGTAAAACAATAGGATAGTGGCTATTGGCATTGTGCAATATAGATCTCAATAACTTATCTTACATATCTGAAAAAATTAATAGTCTTATAACCATTATTTAGATCAAAAAATAGAATTTTAGTATCCATTCCAGAAACCCCTTCATTTTCTTATCTTTTTTTGTTGTTTTTGAATTTTATTTTTTGTTGAGATATAACTGATGTATCATATTAGTTTTAGGTAAAAAAAATTTATTTGATATAGTGCATTGATGTACATACTGCAAAATAACTACCATGAATTTAGCTAACATCCATCGCTTCACAAAGTTGCATATTTTAAATTCTTGTGATAACTTTTAAGATCTACTGTTAGTAATTTTTAAATATATTGTACAGTATTATTACCTATAATCACCATCCTGTACATTATATTCCAGGACTTATTTTATTTTCCCATCTTACTCATGGCTCTTCTCCTTTCAAATTACCCACTATTCAGACTTTTATAGTTAGTACTTCTTTGCTTTTCTTTATGATTTTATCACCCAATAATGCATCCCTACTTTTTAAAACTTTATTTTACTTTCAAGTATTTTCTTTTTTAATCTACACATTATTTCTCCTTCCCATTCATTCCATCATAATAAATACCTTGAATATCCCAGGGAATTGGACTTGAATGGTTTTTTACAAATCATCATATTTTTTAATTTATCTTGTGCATTTTCTGTAAGTTGGCAACTGGATTCAGATGCTTGATAAGACTGTTCTGATTTCGGTGGCAAGACTGTGCTCTTTTGTTAGAAAACTTTATTTCTGAATGTTTTGCTCTCTATATGTGACAGGGTAAAAAAGCAGAAGACTTCATTTCTAGTGTGTTGTGTGTGTTCCAGTGTGTGTAGATAGGTGGCGGTGGGTTTGGATGGATTTTGTGTATGTTTTGCAGTAAGGGTATGAAGAAGTACTTTTTTGACATTTGACTGATCGCCTGTGTTTACTAGGCAAGTGTTATGAACTGAATGATTGTATTACCTCAAAATTCATATGTTGAACTCTCAATGTGGAGGTATTTGGAGGTGGATTTGGGGAAGGTGATTAGGTTTCCATGTGGTCCTGAGGGGAGGACCCTCGAGAAGAAATTAATGCCCTTAGGAAGAGAAAAGAAGGAGAAAGCATACACACCAGGAAAAGGTCATATGCGCACACAGTGAGAAGGTGACCATCCGTGACCAGGAACATTTGTGACACCCACTCTGCCAGCACCCCAATCTTGGATTTCCAGCCTTCAGACTCTGAGAAAATAAATGTGTGTTATTGAAGCTACTCAGTCTATAGTATTTTGTTCCAGCAGCCCAAGAAAACTAAGCCAGAGAACTAAATCAGCTGGGAGAAAAGTTGCATGGCCTAAGGGCTTTTAGTTACAAGGCCAAACTAAATCAGCTTGGAGAAAAGCTACATGGCCTGAGGGCTTTTAGTTTGGTAAGGTCACATTTTTTTTAGTATTCTTTTGCATAACCACATTTCCATCTGTAAAAATCATTCACCCTTGCTTCTAGAGTCTCTGGACGATGAGAATTCTTTCCCCACTGCCTTGCTGGAGAAATATGTTACTTTTAAGAAAAGCTTCTCTTCAGAGAGACGACTCATTGGAAAAGTCCCTGATGCTGGGAAAGATCGAGGGCAGAAAGAGAAGAGGGAATCAGAGGATGAGATGGGGCTAGAGAGCATCACCGATGCAGTGATCATGAACTCGGGCAAACTCCGGGAGATGGTGAAGGACAGGGAAGCCTCTCCTGCTGCAGTTCATGGGATCGCCGAGTCGGCCACGACTGGGCGGCTGAACAACAAAAGAATATCATCGTTCCATCAATCATGCAACATGCTATGCTAAAGAGTGGCTGTTCGTTTTTCTGAATTTGCTTAGCCTCGGGGCAGGGGCATTCTAGGGCAGAAGGCTGCTTCTTTCAAGGTCTCCTCTGGTTCCAGCCCTGTTCTCCATTTACTTTCTATTAGTGAGAACTGGCAGAATATATAGTGATTTCTCTGGAAACCGCATTTTCAGGAAGGGAAGTTGCTCATCAACCTTTGATGCTTTTCTTCACACTGATTAAAATTTACTGTATTTGCTGGTAATTCCTGCCAAAAATTTGTGAAACTCTATCATTGGCAGTATTTACTAGTTTCAGAACTGATAAGCATTTTCTTTCTCATGTTTTATTTCTTTTTAGTTATCTTTGTCAGTTTCCAAGTAGAGGCCTTTATAAGGGGGCTCCATCAGACACTGTCATTTCTTTCAAATAATAGTGAGTAAAGCATCTCTAAGGCACTTAATTATTTGAACTATGAGACAGTTAACTCCTTATTGCAGCAGTTCCAAAAGTATGTTCCTCAAAACCCAGTTCTACACATGTTAATAGGAGTTACAGGAGAATAGGTTTTCATGATCAAATAAATGTTAATAACACAAGTGAAACAAAATTAAACAGGATTCTTTACTAAGGAAATTTTAGTCCCTCTAACATGTGAAAAGAAAATTGTGATCATATAAGACAGACATAATATACGATGTTTTCCTAGAACTTATTTAAATTCAGTTCTTTTTTTCCATAAATCATCACAAAGGAAAAACAAATTTGTAGAACAGAATGTGTAAAATATTGGTATAGCAACATCATTTCCTAATTGTAAGTGAAGAAGTTAAGAATGGAGGAAGTGTCCTTTGCATCTGAGCCTTGCAAATTGAATCATAAAATATTCTTCATTCTCCCTCCCTCACTGCTCCCTCCTTCCCTCTGTTCATGCAGTAAATACTTAAATGCCCCTGATAGGCAACACAGAACTGCTTACTTGGCTCAGGCTCTCATATGTGTGTGTGTATATATATATATATATATATATATATATGTATATATTTATATACCACAATCTTGCTTGAGTGAAGTAGCAATATTTTAGGAGAATTTTTATATGTCATATATATATGGAGGTTTTAATATAAAGGAAATATATGTTCATCTCCCACTTTACAGAAATATTGTGAAAACTGAGTGAAGCAATGCATGTAAAGTGCTATAAAAATCTGATTGTCCAACAAGGAAGCCTATGGACCAGTTCTTTTCAAACATGCTGTTGTAATGTGCTGTAAAGTTGTAATGTGCTGTAAAGTTGTAATGTGTTGAGCTTCACTGTGAAATATGTTGCTAGTTCTTAATATTTCCAAATTTGTAATATTATGCAGTTTCCTTTTTGAAGACAAAATATACTGTGTTCCAGGTTATACTTAAAATAACATCAGTGTCATTCATTTGATTTATGACATAATTTATTAAGTGGGAGAAAAAGGGAAAGGATCTAGCTCATCTTTGGGAAATTGCTTTGGGGATGGATTGTCTCTGTTCTTGCTATGTGGCACATGGGGATAGGACATAAAGACTGTTAACTGAAGCAGAAGAACCCCGTCCTGGGAATAGTGGACATTCATCATTTTGGTAAATTAAGAACATTCCCAAAATGCATGATGCAGTGGCTTGAAATGTTGCTGAGACATAATCACATGAGGCTGGGTGGTAGAGGATGAATCACATGGTAGTGACTGAGTTTAAGAGCTCTTGAAAGAAGCATGTTTCAAGAGAAAGTTCAAAGATTATGCAAATATTCTTATGAACAACCTGGGATGTAGGCACTTGCTTGGCTACCACAGTTTTGCTGTGAGTGAAGTAGGAATATTTTAAGGAGAATTTTTATGTGCCTAAAATGATCTTAACAGAAACCACCTCACTTTGCCATCCTAAATTTTTCTTCTGGGGCTAAAGAGTTTCCTAGAGGGGAGACATTATAAGATGACTAGAACTAATGGTTAGAGCAGATGAAATCAAAACTTACTGGAAAATAGATACTGAACACACATGTTCACTGAAGATAAGTCAGCCTTAGCATTTAAAGGGAAAGGGCACAGTGACTTTCCTACTTGGTTGCAATGCAGCAGATTTTATGATTAAGGGCAGACTGGTTCTGCCCTTCTGCTAACTTAAGGGCATCCAACATCAAGAAAAATCCATTGTACCTGCATATTGGTGCTGCAGTATATAAAACTGTGACATAGCACAGCCCCTTTTGGGCAGATTTCACGAGGGCACACCCTCTTGTAGACAGAGCCAGAAACACAGAGCCATATAGACCTTTACCTGCCAGGTCTCCACACTGAATTGCCCATTATTATCTTGATCGGCACATATTCGTTTAGATACAGTAAAAAAAAAAAAAAAATAAAGAGATCTTATTATTCAAGATTCCTTTTGGTAACCACGTTGCCAACAAAGCACATTTTACCTGTATCTACCAAGAGATACTGATTTTGTAGTTTAACTAGATATCTGGGGAACCAAATATGCCAATGGGTGCTTTAGAACTCAATGCATGTTGTTCATAGAAACAACTCTCTTCATGATATTCATGAGGAAGACTCACAGATCCTAATTAATACACAATGTATCTGATGTTGTTGTTCAGTTGCTAAGTTGTCTGACTCTTTGTGACCCCTTGGACTGTATATAGCCCCCAGGCTTCTCTGTCCATGGGATTTCCCAGGCAAGAATACTGGAATGGGGTGCCATTTCCTTCTCCAGGGGATCTTCCCAGATCAGGGATTGAACTGGCATCTCCTGCATGGGCAAGTGGATTCTTTACCACTGAGCCACCAGGAAGGCCTTGCTCTATTAATGGAAATGTAAGCTAATTGATGTTAAGGCATAATGTGTGTGGGGTTTTGTATTGCAGAATGTTTTGTTACACACGTTATCGAAGCTTTTGTGGTAGAGAAATTAAAGTTATAAGCTTGGATACAAGTATATCCTAAAAGGCATTTGGCCTCCTGAGGTTTAGCTGGAAGCTGCAAAGTGAGTCAGAACCAGGTTTGGGGACACTCACCTTGCTATTGGGGCTGATTCTTGGAAGGCAGTCAGATAGTGATGAATCTCTCCCAGTTTTAAGTCTGCAGGTGTGCATACCAAGCTCTGCAGTCCTAAGGGTGGGGCATGGCAACTGTGATTCACATTGTGGATGGAAAGTTGGAGCCCAGGTGGCATGTGCCTCTCCTCGAGAGTCAAGCCTTGGTTCAGGCACAAAAAAAGAAGGGCTTGAAAAGAACTGCACAAGGTCGCATGACTCAGAGGAATGGCCAGAGGTCTAGGAAAGACTTCATGTCCTAGAGGGAAAGCAAGAGAATTAGGTAGAAGAGCAAGCCACACTAGAGAAGGAATCAGCATTTCAGCAGACAGTTGGGTGCTGTGATTGGGGAGATCAAACACCAAGGCTATGCCCTGGAAAATGCTTCTTGGCATCACTGTTTACAATCCACAACCCAGAAGTCATGATGGGGCTCCTATAGGAAAGTATATTGAAGAACAAGACCTAGTCACATTGAAGGGCAGAGTATGTACCTGTGTACATTAGGCTCTTTCCAGGATATATCAGGGTGAAGAAACAGATCACTGGTATACCTGATTCTGCTTACTTTCAAGACTGATCAAGAAACTGAGGTTCCATTTAAGAATTATAGGAGGACTACCCTGTAGGCTTAGAACCTTGACAGTTGTGTGGAGGAGGTTATTCCAGAAGGGCACTGGGTTCCTCCTTTTTCTCCTTGTTTTTATTTCTCTTGTCACCACTACTCTTAACCTTTGGAATCAGCTCTTAGTGAAGGAGAGAAATGGTGATGCTTCCTCAATAACAAAGTTGGAAAAGAAAAGGAAAGATGGGAAGAAAAACAAGGAGCTGTAACCAAGAGGAAACGAGGTGTCCTTTGACTGGTAACACTGGGTTTACAACTTGACTATCTGCGTACTTCTGTATGTGTTAGTCACCTTAGAACATATTAGTTGGATCACCCAGTATTCTAGGGGTAAGACCAGACTGTTTTTAAAGCTCCTTGAGTGATTATAAGATGTAGCCAGGGTTAAGATCTAGTGACTCTTCTATCAAGAGGGCATTTTGAAGGCATGTAAGAATTATAAATTGGGCACAAGAACCTGAATCATAAAACTTTGGGGGAAATCTTTATACATACAAATCAATCCTCTTATTAGTTTTTCACTTAGCTATGACATTTTGGGGGCTTCCTATGTGGCATTAGTGGTAAAGAACCAGCCTGCCAGTGAAGGAGACATAAGAGCCATGGGTTTGGTCCCTGGGTTAGGAAGATACCCTGGAGAAGGGAATGGCAACCCAATCCATTATTCTTGCTTGGAGAATACCAAGGACAGACAAGCCTGGTGGTCTACAGTCCATAGGGTTGCACAGAGTCAGACATGATTAAAGTGACTTAGCACACACGCATGACATTTTTATGAATTCTGCTGTAAAGCTTCCCCCAAAGTACGGTCTGTAGGATGCTAGTTCATGCGATGTTTATAGGTTGGTGTTAACAGTGGGGAACACCATGCTTTCATACTCTGGTCATGATACTTCCTGTGTCTACTCACTTCAACCACAGTCATATATAGGCAAATACGTTGTATTTCTCCTAGACTTTTTTCCTCCCTTTTGTTCTCTCTCTCACTCTTTTTTTTCAGATTCATTAAAAAATGATTTATATTATATAAATTTTACTTACTGGACATTTCTTCCTCCCCTTTCCTTCCTTCCTCATCTTCATTCCAATCATACGCTATGGAACGTTTTCTAACTCAGTTGATTTTGAATGTATTTTTCCTCCCTTAGAACATTGCTCTACCAGCATCCTGGGGCATCATACTTGGGAATGTAACACTATAGTTAGAGGCTGAGAGAAGGGATGAAATGTCCATTTGGAGGGTAGTCCTTGCTACCTGTGGCTGCCTCCTTATAAATTTGCAACTTTCCATCTTAGGAGTGGTTCTCAGCCTCTCTTTAGCTCAAATTTATGAATATCTCTTAAGATTCTTCTCAAATTGCTCATTTATATTAGATAGCTTAGTAGATTTCTCCAGGGGAGGAGGAATCTGAGGTAATATGACCTGGTGAGACAGATTTTCCTTATTTTCCTTTCGCTATTTTGCCCTAGAAATGACCTGGGCCACATAAAGTTGGATGTGTAAATAGATATTCTTCAGTTCAGTTCAGTCACTCAGTCATGTCCAACTCTTTGCGACCCTATGGACTGCAGTATTCCAGGCTCCCCTGTCCATAACCAACTCCCGGAGCTTGCTCAAACTCATATCCATCAAGTTGGTGATGCCATCCAACCGTATCATCCTCTGTCATCCCCTTCTCCTCCTGCCTTCAATCTTTCCCAGCATCAGGGTCTTTTCCAAGGAGTTAGTTCTTTGCATCAGGTGGCCAAAGTATTGGAGCTTCAGCTTCAGCATCAGTCCTTCCAATGAGTATTAAGGACTGATTTCCTTTAGGATGGACTGGTTTCATCTCCTTGAAGTCCAAGGGACTCTCAAGAGTCTTCTCCAACACCACAGTTCAAAACCATTAATTCTTCAGCACTAGCTTTCTTTATGGTCCAACTCTCACATCCATACATGACTAGTGGAAAAACCATAGCTTTGAATATACTTATATGACTATATATGAATTCAGGATGAGGGGCAAATAAGCTTTACTCAGATAAGAGTGTTTGCTTGATGGTTTCTAAAAAAGCTCAACTTTTTAAAGCTGATCTTATAAACTGGAAGAAAATCAGTTTATTTGTCTATATTTGAGATAATTTCTTTCTGAAAAAAATTTTAGTTCCTAAAGTACAATAATAAAAATTCATTTCAGTCAGGTACAGAAGAGGAGGAGATTGATCTAATTTGTTCTCTTTATGGTGTCCCTTAAGATGCCACTGGAAAAAAATAAGCATGAAGAATTTGGTGAAGACTGAGATGATTGGGAAGAGGTAGGTTCTTCACATTCCTGGAAGATCTTCCAGAAGTAAGACCCACTGTCTCACTTTCATTTTTTACTTCTAGAACACCCACATGCAACCATATTAAGTGCTATTTATGTCATTATCCAAAAAAATGTATTTGATAAAGAACCTTGACAATGGCAGAAATTTGGTGCTCCCTGTAACTTCAGCCAGAGAAGGCAATGGTACCCCACTCCAGTACTCTTGCCTGGAAAATCCCGTGGACGGAGGAGACTGGTGGGCTGCAGTCCATGGGGTCACCAAAGAGTCAGACACAACTGAGTGACTTCACTTTCACTTTTCACTTTCATGCATTGGAGAAGGAAATGGCAACCCACTCCAGCGTTCTTGCCTGGAGAATCCCAGGGATGGGGGAGCCTGGTGGGCTGCCGTCTATGGGGTAGCACAGAGTCGGACACGACTGAAGCGACTTAGCAGCAGCAGCAGCATAACTTCAGCAGAAGGGAATTTTTAGCTGAGCTACCACATTTCAGTTCAGTTCAGTTGCTCAGTTGTGTCCAACTCTTTGCAACCCCATGAATTGCAGCACGCCAGGCCTCCCTGTCCATCACCAACTCCTGGAGTTCACTCAGACTCGCGTCCATTGAGTCTGTGATGCCATCCAGCCATCTCATCCTCTGTCGTCCCCTTCTCCTCCTGCCCTCAATCCCTCCCAGCATCAGGGTCTTTTCTAATGAGTCAACTCTTCGCATGAGGTGGCCAAAGTACTGGAGTTTCAGCTTTAGCATCATTCCTTCCAAAGAAATCCCAGGGTTGATCTTCAGAATGGACTGGTTGGATCTCCTTGGAGTCCAAGGGACTCTCAAGAGTCTTCTCCAACACCACAGTTCAAAAGCATCAATTCTTTGGCCACATTATACTACAAGAAGTTAGGTCACTCTTTCACATTCACTAAAGGAGATTGATAACAGTAATAGTCCTCTGTCCCAAATCAGTGGAAAGGAGAAAGGAGCCAAGGAAAAGCAGATAAACAAATCCTGTTCTTTTATGAGAACTGGTAAAGAAGGAGGGAGAAATAAATCCATCTATCAAATAGACTTTCAAATGATGACTTCATTAGTAAAGCAATTATAATTTTGCTCTGGGTGAATAAACAGAAAAAAAATTGGACAGAATAATAAAGTCATAGTGACAATATTTTGGCTATAGCAGTGAAAGTGTTATTTGTTTTTGTATGGTTGTTGATCTGCATTAGTGATATTGAAGCACTTTGGAATTTGGGGTGTTTGTGAACCTCAAGATGTTTTATTGTTTTTTTCAGTTTCTGGATTGTTTTCAAGAATTTTGGTCATTTGTGGATTACATGTATTTAAAAAATTTTATAATTTGCTTTGCCTTTTCTGCTTGTTTTTGCCAGTTTGTTTTTATCTATGATTGTGGCAATCAACCCAAGTCAGAATTGAGTAAAATCATTCATTGTCATCATCACCATCATCGTCACCATAGCTTGATGGGTGTCATACCTTAAAAAAATCAAAAAATTTTCATATTCTTCAGAAAGTTATTTTACATAGATGTTACCTTTTTTCTTTTTGTTTGTTTAACTTTATTGATATAAAAATAATATTTTATTTAACCACCAGAGGGAGTCCCCAAATCTATGGATTCTAAAAGGCAATGAGATTAAAATAAATGAGCAGCAAATTTTATGGATTTTATGGTTGAAAATAAACAATTCAAACAGCTATTTTTTATGGCATGTGGGCTCACTTATTCAGTCTTTGGTTCATTAAAAGCCTAAAACCTCATTCTGCTAGAGAGTCCACATTAGTTTAATTAATAGTTTTTCAATAAGAGGCTATGGATAATTTCCCTAGAAGAATCAAGTTTTATAAGTATTTTTTCCCCCCCACAAATACTATGCGAGTGTGGAATGGGAGAGGGAATTATCCAAAAGTTTCCTGCAGGCAGACCAAACCTACCACACTGGCTCTTCAGAGATGAAGGGTCTTGGATCTCCCAGAAAAACCTCCCTTTCAAATATCAAGCCTCTGAGTCACATTTCCCTGCTGCTTTCCAAGTGTCTTAGAGTAGGACGATTCTTAGGAGGGACACTTCCTGGGAGCACCCTGGCATTTATCTGTTGCCTCTGTTCAGTTCAGTCACTCAGTCGTGTCCGACTCTTTGCGACCCCATGAATCGCAGCACGCCAGGCCTCCCTGTCCATCACCATCTCCCAGAGTTCACTCAGACTCACGTCCATCGAGTCCGTGATGCCATCCAGCCATCTCATCCTCTGTCTTCCCCTTCTTCTTCTACCCCTAATCCTTCCCAGCATCAGAGTCTTTTCCAATGAGTCAACTCTTCACATGAGGTGGCCAAAGTACTGGAGTTTCAGCTTTAGCATCATTCCTTCCAAAGAAATCCCAGGGTTGATCTCTTTCAGAATGGACTGGTTGGATCTTGCAGTCTAAGCGACTCTCAAGAGTCTTCTCCAACACCACAGTTCAAAAGCATCAATTCTTCGGCGCTCAGCCTTCTTCACAGACTTTAAAACTTCTCCAAGTTTTCACACACAGTGACTCCATCAGCCCTATTACATGGCCGCTGCAATTGCACAGAAATCAAGCAACTTACCTCAAGCCATGCAGCAGATGAGTGAGAGACCTGGGGTTGCATCCAAGACTCTTAGCTGCATTGGTTGGTATATTGCCTTTCACTTCTTCACAAGGCTGCAAGCTGGCCTGCTTCTGCCAATGATGCTTAATTAGAATCAAATATTTTTTTTATTTTTAATTTATTATTTTTTATTGAAGGATAATTGCTTTACAGAATTCTGCTGTTTTCTGTCAAACCTCAACATGAGTCAGCCATAGGTATACATATATCCCCTCTCCTTTGAACCTCCCTCCCATCTCCCTCCCCATCCCAACCCTCTAGGTTGATGCAGAGCCCTTGTTTGAGTTTCCTAAGCCATACAGCAAATTCCCATGGGCTATCTCTTTTACACATGGTAATGTAAGTTTCCATGTTACTCTTTTCCCATACATCTTACCCTCTCCTCCACTCTCCCCATATACGTGTCTATTCTCTATGTCTGTTTCTCCCTTGCTGCCCTGTAAATAAGTTCTTCAGTATCATTCTTCTAGATTCCATACATATGTGTTAGAATATGATATTTTTCTTTCTCTTTCTGACTTACTTCACTCTGTATAATAGGTTCCAGGTTCATCCACCTCATCAGAACTGACTCAAATGTGTTCCTTTTTATGGCTGAGTAATATTCCATTGGGTGTATGTACCACAACTTCTTTATCTATCCATTTGTTGATGGACATACAGATTGCTTCCATATTCTAGCTATTGTAAATAGTGCTGCAGTGAACAATGGGATACATGTGCTTTTTCAATTTTGGTTTCCTCAGGGTAAACCAATTTTTTTCAAAATCGGTTTCCTGTTTTGGTGCCTAGGAGTGGGATTTCTGGGTCATATGGTGGTTTTAAGGAATCTCCATACCATCTTCCATAGTGGCTGTATCAATTTACATTCCCACCAACAGTGCAAGAGTGTTCCTTTTTCTCCACACCCTCTCCAGCATTCATTGTTTGTAGATTTTTTGATGACGGCCATTCTGACAGGTGTGAGGTAATATCTCATTGTAGTTTTGATTTGCATTGTCTAATAAAGAGCGATGTTGAGCATCTTTTCATGTGTTTGTTAGCCATATGTATGTCTTCTTTGGAGAAATGTCTGTTTAGGTCTTTTCCCCACTTTTTGATTGAGTTGCTTATTTTTCTAGCATTGAGTGGTATGCTGAGGCTGCTAAGTCTCTTCAGTCGTGTCTGACTCCACGTGATCCCATAGACAGCAGCCCACGAGTCTCCCCTGTCCCTGGGATTCTCCAGGCAAGAACACTGGAGTGGGTTGCCCTTTCACTGCCTGTATATTTTGGAAATTAATCCTTTGTCAGTTGTTTCATTTGCTATTGTTTTCTCCCATTCTGAGGGTTGTCTTTTCACCTTGCTTATGGTTTCCTTTGCTGTGCCAAAGCTTGTAAGTTTAATCAGATTCCACTTGTTTACTTTTGTTATTATTTCTGTTACTCCAAGAGGTGAGTCATAAAGGATCTTGTCATTGAGTGTTTTGCCTATGTTTTCCTTTAAAAGTTTGATAGTTTCTCGTCTTACATTTAGGTCTTTAATCCATTTTGAGTTTATCTTTGTGTATAGTGTTAGGAAGTACTCTAATTTCATTCTTTCACATGTAGCTGTCCAGTTCTGCCAGCACCATTCATTGAAGAGGCTGTCTTTGCCCCATTGTATATTCTTGCCTCCTTTGTCAAAAATAAGGTACCCATAGGTGCATGGATTTATTTCTTGGCTTTCTATCTTGGTCCTTTGGTCTATATTTCTGTTTTTGTGCCAGTACCATACTGTCTTGATGACTGTAGCTCTGTAGTATAATCTGAAGTCAGGAGGGGTGATTCTTCCAACTCCATTCTCAAGACTGCTTTGGATATTTGTTTTTTTGTGTGTTTCCATATGAATTGTGAAATGTTTTGTTCTAGTCCTGTGAAAAATGCCATTGATAATTTGATAGGGATCGCATTGAATCTGTAGACTCCATTTGGTAGTAGTCATTTTCACAATATTGATTCTTCCTACACAGGAACATGAAATAGCTCTCCATCTGTTTATGTCATCTTTGATTTCTTTCATTAGTGTCTTATAATTATCTGTGTACAGTTCTTTTGTACACAAATATCTATTCCTAGATATTTAATTCTTTTTGTTGCAATGGTGAGTGGGATTGATTTCTTAATTTCTCTTTCTGATTTTTCATTGTTAGTATATAGAAATGCAAGTGACTTCTATGCATTGATTTTATATTCTTCAACTTTGCTAAATTCACTGATTAGCTCTAGTAATTTTCTGATATTATCTTTAGGGTTTTCTATGTACAGTATCACATCATCTGCAAACAGTGAGAGCTTTACTCCTTCTTTCCCTATCTGGATTCTTTTTACTTCTTTTTCTTCTCTGATTGCTGTAGCTAGGACTTCCAGAACTATGTTGAATAATAGTGGTGAAAGGGGACACCCTGGTCTTGTTCCTGATCTTATGGGGAATACTTTCAGTTTTTCACCATTGTGAATAATGCTTGCTGTAGGCTTATCATATATGGCCTTTACTATGTTGAGGTAGGTTCCTTCTATGCCCATTTTTTGAAGAGTTTTACTCATAAATGGGTGCTGAATTTTGTCAAAGGTTTTTCTGTATCTATTGAGATGATCATATGGTTTTTATCTTTCAATTTGTTAATATGGTGTATCACATTGATTGATCTGCGTATATTAAAGAATCCTTGCATCCCTTGAATAGACCCAACATGATCATGGTGTATGAGCTTTTTGATGTGTTGCTGAATTCTGTTTGCTAAAATTTTATTGAGGATTTTTGCATCTATGTTCATCAGTGAGATTGGCCTGTAGTTTTCTTTTCTTGTGTGTTGTCTTTGTCTGGTTTGGTATCAGGGTGATAGGGGCCTTATAGAATGAGTTTGGAAGTGTTCCTTTCTCTGCAGTGTTTTGAAAGAGCTTTAGAAGGATAGGCATTAGCTTTTCTCTAAACGTTTGACAGAATTCTCCTGTGGAGCCACCTGGTCCTGGGTTTTTGTTTTTTGGGAGATTTTTGATCACAGCTTCAATTTCACTGCTTGTAATTGGATTGTTCATAATTTCTATTTCTTCCTGGCTCAGTCTTGAAAGATTGAACTTTTCTAGGAATCTGTCCATTTCTTTCAGGTTATCAATCTTATTGCCATATAGTTGTTCATCAGTTCAGTCCCGTTCAGTCACTCAGTCGTGTCTGACTCTGCGACTCCATTAACTGCAGCATGCTAGGCCTCCTTGTCCATCACCAACTCCCGGAGTCCACTCAAACCCATGTCCATCAAGTCGATGATGCCATCCAGCCATCTCATCCCCTGTTATCCCCTTCTCCTCCTGCCCCCAATCTGTCCCAGCATCAGGGTCTTTTCAAATGAGTCAGCTCTTCGCATCAGGTGGCCAAAGTATTGGAGTTTCAGCTTCAACATCAGTCCTTCCAATGAATACCCAGGACTGATCTCCTTTAGGATGGACTGGTTGGATCTCCTTGCAGTCCAACAGACTCGCAAGAGTCTTCTCCAACACCACAGTTCAAAAGCATCAATTCTTCGGTGCTCAGCTTTCTTCACAGTCCAACCACTAGAAAAACCATAGCCTTGACTAGACGGACCTTAGTCAGCAAAGTAATGTCTCTGCTTTTGAAGATGCTATCTAGGTTGGTCATAACTTTCTTTCCAAGGAGTAAGCATCTTTTAATTTCATGGCTGCAGTCACCATCTGCAGTGATTCTGGAGCCCAAAAAATAAAGTCTGACTGTTTCCCCATCTATTTGCCATGAAGTGATGGGACTGGATGCCATGATCTTAGTTTTCATAGTTGTTCATAACAGTCTCTTATAATCCTTTGTATTTCTGCATTGTCTGTTGTAACCTTTCCTTTTTCATTTCTAATTTTGTTGGTTTGATTCTTCTCTTTTTTTTTTCTTTGATGAGTCTGGATAAAGGTTTGTCAATTTTGTTTATCTTCTCAAAGAACTAGTTTTTAGTTTTATTAATCTTTACCATTGTTTCTTTCATTTCTTTTTCATTTATTTCTGCTCAGATGTTTATGATTTCTTTCCTATTATTTTTTTTCCTTTGTTCATAATTTTCCAGTTATTTTAGGTGTAAAGTTGTTTTGTCTATTCAATGTTTTTCTTGTTTCTTGAGGTAGGATTGTAAACTTCCCTTTTAGAACTGCTTTTGCTGCATCCCATAGGTTTTGATTTGTTGTGTTTTCATTTGTTTCTAGAAAGTTTTTGATTTCTTCAGTAACCTGTTGGTTATGTAGAAATGTGTTGTTTAATCTCCATGTGTTTGTATTTCTTACAGTTTTTTTCATCTAATTGGTATCTAGTCTCATAGTGTTGTTGTTGGAGGAGATGCTTGATAAGATTTCAATTTTCTTAAATTTACTGAGGCTTGATTTGTGACCCAAGATGTGCTTCTATCCTGGAGAATGTTCCATGCGCACTTGAGAAAAAGGTGTACTCTTCTGCATTTGGATCGAATGTCCTGAAGATATCAGTGAGATCCATCTCATCTCATCCATCATTTAAGACTTGTATTTCCTTAATTTTCTCTTTTGATGATCTGTCTATTGGTGTGAGTGGGGTGTTAAAGTCTCCTACTATGATTGCGTTATTGTCAATTTCTCCTTTTATGTCTGCTAGTGTTTGTCTTATGTATTGAGGTGCTCCTTTGTTGGGTGCATAGATATTTACAATTGTGATGTCTTCCTCTTGGATTGATCCCTTGATCGATGTAGTTATGTAGTGTCCTTCCTTATCTCTTGTAACCTTCTTTATATTAAAGTCAACTTTATCTGATATGAGGATTGCTACTCAAGCTTTCTTTTGCTTCCCATTTGCATGGAATATATTTTTCCATCCTCTCACTTTCATTCTATATGTGTCTTTAGGTCTGAAGTGGGTTTCTTGTAGACAGCATATATATCAGTCTTGCTTTTGAATCCATTCAGCCAGTCTGTATCTTTTGGTTGAAGCATTTAATCCATTTACACTTAAAGTAAGTATTGATATATATGTTCCTATTGCCATTTTCTTGATTGTTTGGGGTTGATTTTGTAGATCTTCTCTTGCCTTTCTTGTCTATATACGTCCCTTTAACATTTGTTGTAAGGCTGGTTTGGTGGTACTGAATTCTCTTAACGTTTGCTTGTCTGAAAAGCTTTTTATTTCTCCATCAATTTTGAGTGATTTCCTTGCCACATACAGCAATCTTAGCTGTAGATTTTTCCCTTTCAGTACTTTAAATATATCCTGCCATTCCCTTCTGGCCTGTGGAGTTTCTGCTGAAGGATCAACTGGTTAACATATGTGATTTCCCTTGTATGCTGCTTGTTGCTTCTCCCTTGCTGCTTTTAATATTCTTACTTTGTGTTTAGTCTTTGTTAGTTTGATTAGTATGTGTCTTGGTGTGTTTCTCCTTGGGTTTATCCTGTATGGGACTCTTTGTGCCTCTTGCACTTGATTGATTGTTTCCTTTTCCATGTTGGGGACATTTTCAACTATAATCTCTTCAAAAATTTTCTCATACCATTTGTTTTTCTCTTCTTCTTCTGGGACCCCTATAATTCGAATGTTGGTGTGTTTGATAATGTTCCAGAGGTCTATGAAACTATCCTCAGTTCTTTTCATTCTTTTTACTTTATTTTGATCTTCAGAAGTTATTTCCACCATTTTATCTTCCAGCTCACTGATTTATTCTTCTGCTTCAGATATTCTGCTATTGATTCCTTCTAGAGTCCTTTTAATTTCAGTAATTGTGTTGTTTGTCTCTGTAAGTTTATTCTTTAATTCTTCTTCTGCTGCTAAGTCGCTTCAGTCGTGTCCAACTCTGTGTGACCCCACAGACGGCAGCCCATCAGGCTCCCCCATCCCTGGGATTCTCCAGGCAAGAACACTGGAGTGGGTTGCCATTTCCTTCTCCAATGCACGAAAGTGAAAAGTGAAAGTGAAGTTGCTCGGTCGTGTCTGACTTTTAGCGACTCCATGGACTGCAGTCTACCAGGGTCCTCCGCCCATGGGATTTTCTAGGCAAGAGTACTGGAGTGGGTTGCCATTGCCTTCTCTGAGGTCTTTGTTAATTGATTCTTGCATTTTCTCCATTTTGTTTTTAAGGTTTTTGATCATTACTATCATTATTCTGAATTCTTTTTTAGGTAGTTTGCCTATTTCCTCTTCATTTATTTGGATTTCTGTGTTTCTAGTTTGTTCCTTCATTTGTGTAGCATTTCTCTGCCTTTTCATTTTTTTTTTTTTTTTGTTTAAACTTATTGTGTTTGAGGTCTCCTTTTTTCAGGCTTCAAGGTTGAATTCTTTTTTTCCTTTTGATTTCTGCCCTCCTAAGGTTGGTCCAGTGGTTTGTGTAAGCTATCATATAAGGTGATATTTGTGCTGAGTTTTTCTTTGTTTATTTTTCCTCTGATTGGCAAGGCTGAGATGGTAATCCTGTCTGCTGATGATTGGGTTTGTATGTTTATTTTCCTTGTTGTTTAGATGGGTTGTCCTGCACAGGGTGCTACTGGTGGTTGGGTGATGCTGGGTCTTGTATTCAAGTGGTTTCCTTTGTGTGAGTTCTCACTATTTGATACTCCCTAGCTCTCTGGTAGTCTAGGGTCTTGGAGTCAGTGCTCCCACTCCAAAGGCTCAGGGCTTGATCTCTGGTCAGGAATGAAGATTCCACAAGTGGTTTGTTATGGCATTAAGTGAGATTGAAACAAACACCCAAAAACTGGGAAACCAAACATGAACCCCAGACAAATGACAGTTACAAAATCAGGCAATTAATAATTAAAATAATGGACTACACACATATACATATACAACCATGAGCAAAGTCAAAACAGCCCAACAAAAATACAGTATATTGATGCGGCAAACAAAGGAAATAAAAAATTATATTTATCAGTTAAGAACAAAACTAACTAAAGCACAAACTGGAAAACAAAACTAAAGCAAGGAGCTAAGTGGGGAATAAAGCAATGAAAACGAATCTAACATATATGTTAAGAGGGAAAGAAAGAAAGCATAGCTATGCAAAGTTAAATAGAGGTAGATGTAGAAGATTTAGATACATTAAAGATTAACTGCAAGAGGAAAAGAACAGTAGGAAAGGCAAACAAAGAATAAATGTAGAAAAATATAATATGCCTAAAAAGTTAAAAATTAAAATTATAAAAAAGAGAAAAGAAGAAAAAAATGGAAAAGGAAAGAAAAATTGGAAAAAAAGGAAAACTCCACAGAACTGCAAAACCCCAACATAGTAGCAGTTTTATAACAACAATAAAAAAGTGTGACTGAATACACACATACATATACACCCATAAGCAAAATCAAAACAGTCTAACAAAAATAAGGTGCAAGAGATTGACATGGCAAACAAAGGAAACCAAAAGCTGTATCTCCCAGAACAAAACTAACTAAAGCACAAACAGGAAAACAAAACTAAAGCAAGGTGCCAATTGGGAAATAAAACAATGAAAATAGAACTGACAAATATGTTAAGAGGAAAGGAAAGAAAGAAAAGAAATAAAGAATAGATATGGAAAGTTAAATAGAGGTAGGTAAAGAAGATGTATATACATTAAAGATTAACTGCAAGGGGAAAAGAACAGTAGGACAAGCAAACAAAGGAATAAATGTAGAAAAAGTAATAATAGGTTAAAAAAATTAAAATTAAAAAAAGAGGAAAGAAAAAAAGGAAAACTCCATAGAACTGCAAAGCCCCAATGTAAAGGCAGAGATTTTTAACAACAATAAAAAATGTGATTGGGGGGGAAAAATGCTCAAAAGCTTAATTATATTTCATAGTGCCAATAAAATTGACAACTACAGCAGAGAGGGGGGAAAAGTAAAGAAAAAGAAAAAATCTATAGAACAAGTCAAAACATAAGAATAATAAACGTTTTTCTAGAGTCACAGCTGTCAGAGTCCTTTCTCACTGGAGTCACAGTCCACCTCACCTCCCTCGGATGTCCTCCAACACTGTGCTGATCTCTGGACCCGCTGTGGGTGCAGCTCAGAGTCTAATCTGGACCTACTCCTGTGTGTTCTTGCTTCCAATGTCCACAGCTATCAGAACTAGTGCTTTTTCTTTTGTGGAAGCTCTCAGCGACCTTTTATATATTCCATAGGCAGAGAGTCTGCCTAGTTGATTGTGTGTATTTAATCTGCAGCTTGTACAGCCTGTGGGAAAGTTTTGGGTCTTCTTCTTTAGCCACAGTGACCCTGGGTTTCACGTGTGGTTTTACTTCCACATCTGCACGTGGGTCGTCCACTGGGGTTTGCTCCTGAGGCTGCCCTGGAGGACTTGGGTTTGCCCCTGTGAGAGCCAGGTGTGGAGGTGGTGCAGCTGCTTGGGTTGCAGGGATTCTGTTAGCACCAGGTACTCAGGGGAGTTGGCGGCTAGGGCAGCAGAAAATATAGTGCTCCAGAAGGGTATGGCAACCAGTATTGGCCAATATGCTCCAGTATTCATGCTTGGAGATTCCCTGTCCCTGACAGAGAAGTCTGGCAGGCAGCAGTCTACGGGGCCGCAAAGAGTCGGACAAGACCAAAGCGACCCTGTGCGCTTAGGCGCAAGACTTTTTTTGCCTGTGGCAGCTCTTCCCCAGTGAGAGTTTTGAGTGTGAAGGTGGCACAGCTGCTTGGCTTGTGGAGATCCTGAAGGTGCCAAATGTGCAGGGACATGGACTGTCTCTGCTGTAGGATTTATGGCCCTATCAGAGTCTTTTTTTCGAACCTCTTGTTGCTGGCATTCAGAAGGCCTCTTTGGTTAGTCTTTCTCTGTAGCTCTGCCTGTTTAGGCACTTAGGGGACTCCCTTGCCTGGGGTCCTTCTCTGTTCCACATGTTAGGCACATAGAGGGTACCCCTGGTTGGGGTCCTGCTCTGTAGATCAGAGCATCAGGCACTTAAAGGGGCACCCTGGGTGGGGCCATACCCTGTAGTTCAGTGCGTCAGAGGTTTGGTGGGCCAGCCTCTCTATTGTTTAGCTCCCAATGCTGGCCTGTGGAAAGAAAGGCTTTGGGGATGGCTCCACCCACTCTGCGTGACTCAGCAGTATTGCCTTGCTTCCATAGCTGCTTGGCTTTCCTCCACAGGCATTTCCCACCACAATCTCCTCCCTCACATCACCTCAGTCTGTCTCTCCCCAGTCAACAGCAGCCCTCGCTCTGGGATTGCTCCACATTCCCTAAACTCCAGCTCCCAGCCGCTGTGCCTTCCAGAGGACCTGCGTCCCTGCCCAGGGTATGTATGGGCTGTGGCAAGGACTGTCTGATTCTCATTCCATTTAGCTGTCACAGATCAGTTGTTTCACTCTCAGCCTTAAATGTTCTTCCTCTGACTCAGACCATTGCCCTGATGTGGCGATTGGACCCCTGCTTCAGTTCCCCCACTCGCTGAGGGCAGGTCCAGTCCTACCAACACTTCCGTTTTTCCCTCTAGTTCCTTCCTCCTACTGAGTTGTGCGTGGTTCTATATATTCTTTTCCACTGGTCAGTTACTCCTGTCCGCTCTCAGATGGTGTTCTGCATGCACTTCTGCATCTGAAGATGTGTTCCTGATGTATCCGTGGAGAGAAATGTACTCCATGTCCACCTACTCCTCTGCCATCTTGTTCTCGCCGAGAATCAAATATTTTAATTCACATTTCTGAGTGGAAGTCAATGGTGTTTCACCACCATAACTAGCATATTGTCTCTATAAAAAAAATCAATTCCTGCTGTATTTAAAATGGATAACCAACAAGGACCTGCTGTATAGCATAGGGAACTCTGTTCCATATTACCTAATTAATTACCTAATATTACCTAACAACATAAATGGGAAAAGAATTTGAAAAATAATAGATAGATATACATGTATAGCTGAATCACTTTGCTGTACAACTGAAACTAACACAACATTACTAATCAAATATACTTCAATATAAAATAAAAAGTTAAAAAAATAAATTACAAACCCAGAATAGTGGTGAAATATATTCATTCAGATTCAGCATTGATATAGTCTTCCTTACTCACCTCCTTTAACCTCTTACTCTCTCCAGTGAAGTGACAGTCACTCAGTCGTGTCCGACTCTTTGTGACCCCATGGACATACAGTCCATAGAATTCTCCAGGCCAGAATACTGGAGTAGGTAGCCTTTCCCTTCTCCAGGGGATCTTCCCAACCCAGGGATCTAAGCCAGGTCTCCCGCATTGCAGGTGGTTTCTTTACCAGCTGAGCCACAAGGAAAGTCCAAGAAGACTGGAGTGGGTAGCCTACCCCTTCTCCAGTGGATCTTCCTGACCAAGGAATTGAACCAGGGTCTCCTGTATTGCAGGCAGATTCTTCAAGGATGCTTGCAAATACATTCACTATATCAATAACAAGATTTAACAATGGCACTGCCTCAATGTTAGCATTTTGGACAAAAAAATATATATTGTGTTTGATTTCAGGGTAGCTCTGCAACTGAACTATATAGTTGGAAAGGTGTTTGTGAAAATCAAGTGAAATATTAAATACATAAGTTCTCCCAGGTGCCCAAGAAAGTACTAAGCTCTGAGGCCCATGATGATTATCCCATAATTCTGGACCAGCATTTACACAGCCAGAGTCACTGATGCCTAGGAAATCTGTCACCATCAGACCCTACAATATTCTAGCTCCTTCAGAAGCTTGGGGCATCCTGAGTGCTATGTTCCCCTCCCCTCATCCTCCACTGGCATTGCCCCACCTTACAAAGCCCAAAGTGTCAGGATTGATTTTATGCTGAAATACTGGGGTCCCCAATGATACATACTCTGTAACCTGAACTGAAATACACATAACCCATGTATTATGGCTGCTGCCTCCTTAGCTTACCACAGGGGGCAGACACCAACCAATAAAGCATTTAAAGAAACAAATTCCCAAGGAGAAGCAAGGAGTTACAAAAATGTAGAAAGATGAAAATGATAAATTTCAAAATGTGTATTCTGGTGCCATCTTACTAGTGCATCACATGAAATGGAGTTTATTTTACTTCTTTAAAAATGAAGAGCTCTTCACTAATGCTAAATATGCATGAGCTGAAGGTTTGAAGCTAGGGTGATAAAATTTTTCTGCAGAAAAATACTTCTGGATAGTATTCTCTTTTTTACACCTCATATTTCAAATTTAATAATTCTATGAATATGTTTTGCTCAGATGTTATAATCCCCCACAATGAATAATACATTTTTAGAAAATATCTTTCCCAAGGGAGAAATCCCATGAACATTCATTTTAACTCCCATTGCCAGTCATTGGTTTTCATCCTTTTCTTTCTAAAAACCTGAGCAAAGACACATAAAGCATTGTTATTTTCAATGAAATAAGCTATATGCCAAAGTAAAAAATCTCAGATGTATGGAAAGCATTATGAAGTATTACATTACTGGTTATTGCTCTATACAGACTTGCCTATGCTGTCTTGTCTTTAATTTTAGCAGAATGGTGATGTACAGGAACAGCGAAGCCTGACTGCTAGGATCTGAAATTTTGCTTCACCACTTACTGAGTTATCTCGAACATGCTATAATTTCTTTTTGTCTCAGTTTTTCCATCTGTAAAATGGAGATAATAATAGTATTTAGCATATTGTTCTGAGGGTTGAGTTGATATTTGTTAATTATGGGTATTTATTTAATAATAGAAAAGTGTCTGGCAGTTGCATTTGTTTAAATAAAACACATATGTATTTTTTCATAGCATCACTATGCACTAGGTCAACATTATTATACTAATGATTTGGTCTCCTTTTCCTTTTCCATCCAGAATGTTTGTATTAAAAGTTCATTTGACATAAGATGCCTTTGGGAGCTGTGTGTTTTAATTTTCTCATCTATGAAATGGTGATGATGATCTTGTCTCAGAGATCTGATAAGAGATGGAGTGAGGCAGTACATGTGAAATGCTTGGGAAAAGTTATGGCTATAATAGGCATGCAATAAATTCTCATGATAAATAGAAATAACTATGTGCAAAGTCATCAGCAAAACTCAAAAACTTGTATAAAGATTCAAGGAGATAAAATGAGTATCACAGAAATGATATACTCATTTATTAAAATATTTAGATTGTTTTGTTCTTTGATTTATCAGATTCATATTAGAACTATTCACTCTATTTTCAAAAGAGAGTGGGTGATTCATGTTAGTTCAATTCAGTTCAGTCACTCAGTCGTGTCCAACTCTTTGCAACCCGATGGACTGCAGCACTGCCAGGCTTCCCTTTCCATCACCAACTCCTGGAGCTTGCTCAAACTCATGTCCACCGAGTCAGTGATGCCATCCAACTATCTCATCCTCTGTTGCCCACTTTTCTTCCTGCCTTCAGTCTTTCCCAGCATCAGGGTCTTTTCCAAGGAGTCAGTTCTTCGCATCAGGTGGCCAAATGATTGGAGCTTCAGCTTCAGCATCAGCCCTTCCAATGAATATTCAGGACTGATTTCATTTAGGATTGACTGCTTTGATCTCCTTGCAGTCCAAGGGACTCTCAGAGTCTTCTCCAGCACTGCAGTTCAAAAGCATCAGTTCTTTAGCACTCAGATTTCTTTATAGTCCAACTCTCACATCCATACATGACTACTGGAAAAACCACAGCTTTGATTAGACGGACCTTTGTCAGTAAA
This sequence comes from Ovis canadensis, assembly GCF_042477335.2. Classification (NCBI taxonomy): domain Eukaryota; kingdom Metazoa; phylum Chordata; class Mammalia; order Artiodactyla; family Bovidae; genus Ovis; species Ovis canadensis. The sequence goes on from NC_091253.1 coordinate 65,222,367, forward strand.
GTAATGTCTCTGCTTTTTAATAGGCTGTCTAGGTTTTTCACAGCTTTTCTTCCAAGGAGCAAATGTCTTTTAATTTCATGGCTGCAGTCACCATCTACAGTGATCTTGGAGCCTAGGAAAATAAAGTTTGTCACTGTTTCCATTGTTTCCCCATCTATTTTCCATGAAGTGATGGGACTGAATGTCACAATCTTGGTTTTTTGAATGTTGAGTTTTAAGCTAGCTTTTCCACTCTCCTCTTTCCCATGTCATCAAGAGACTCCTTGGTTCCTCTTCACTTTCTGCCATAAGGGTGGTGTTATCTGCATATCTGAGTTTATTGATATTTCTCCTGGCAATCTTGATTCTAGCTTGTGCTTCATCCAGCCTGGCATTTTGCATGATGTACTCTGCATAGAAGTTAAATAAGCAAGGTGACAATATACAACTTTGATATACTCCTTTCCCAATTTGGAACCAATCCATTGTTCCATGTTGGGTTCTAACTGTTGCTTCTTGACCTGCATACAAATTTCTCAGAAGGCAGGTAAGGTGGATGTACAGCAAAAACCACCACAATATTGTAAAGAAACTACCCTCCAATTAAAATAAATAAATAAACTTAAAAAAAAAAGAAAAAAATCAGAACAAACTATGTTCCTAACAAATGGTAGCTTCTGCTCTTTGGGGTTAAAAGAAAAAGATATTTGGATAGAATTTTTGAAAAAATTTCTCCCTGTGCATATTTTCTTCTTTTCCTTTAGTTTTCATATTTCAGCACCAAAACATTTTCCAGGAAAAAGAAGTATTGTGCTAGAACTGTGGGCTTGTGGAATGGTAGGACAGATTGAATTTAGGAACGTAGGTTCTTAGGGTCACATCGGCCCACTGATGTGTGGAGATTTTTTGGGAAAGCCTCTAAAGTATGTGATTGGAAGGAAATTAGAAGGCTCTCAAGAAGGTGTGGCAATGGCCAAGAAATGCAAAGAGAATACTAGACTGAGAATTCTTGTGTAGGAAGAGTCTATCTCAGAGCAGTTTAGCTAATGCCAGATAGACCTTGTTCAATCACAAGGACTAGAGCTTGGGGCAGCACTCTAATAACTAGGCAAGGCAGCACAAAGACTTATTAGAAAAGATACAGCTTTACTAGCGCAGAACGCAGTTACTGAAACTGAGCTACAAGACAATAGCCTTAGTTTAGAGATGAAGATATACCTTGAGAACAAAATGAGAAATGTTCCATCTTAGGGAAAACTTAGGTTAAGGCTAAACTTATAGATGACAGCCTTACTGTACCATGTAATGTACACTTTTTTACCAAAAGCACTTATGAGTGTCAAGATGATTTCCTTTAATAACCTTCACAAAAGCAGAAGGCATAGGTAATCAAGTTCAGCTCAGCAAAAGTCAAAGCAGGGCCATTTAGTATGTATTTCATGGATATGCACAATCTACTTTTATGCCAAGGAGTTTTTGTTTTGTGTTGATATTGAGAATTAAGAGGCTGTGGGCCATATACATCTTCTTATGAAAAGCAATGATTGGATTGGGAAATATACATGAATATGGAAAAATGAGGCTAGGAAATAAAATAATTTTTACTACCTAAATCAGCAGGTGAATGATGGAGGTGAAGTAGACTTGTAGCAATTATACTTGAATTGCTTTTCTCCTTTTCAAACATGTGGTTTTGGGCTCCATCAGTAGAATTAGAGATTTGTAGAATTTGTTCCTGGAATGAATATTTTCAACCAAGCAGAGAGTTTACAACATGGAGGTTGGCTCCTGACATCGATGGACCTCAATGTGGCCGAGCCATCTGTCTGGTGTGAGAAGCTGGGCAAATGATAAGTCGTATCCTGTCAGGGCTTGTTTCTACTCCAGACAAAGACAACGGGAAAACTGTTGAAGAGAAGCAGAGGCTCTGTTTGATTTATGCAGGGAGTTGATAACCTCACTTTTTCTCCAAGGACAACTGGATCTCTGACCTAATATATATTTTTAAAAGATCAATAAAAACCAAAACACCCACATCAGGATATAAGAATTAATCCTCCATTGCTAAATGCCTAGGGAAAAAATGGAGTAATAGTGTTTTTTGAGGGGTAGTGTTTGCAATGAAAAATCCTATACTCAGCCAGATTATTGGTCATGTGCTTTGTCAACAGAAAGTTCCTTTCTCATATGCAAACTCTCAGAAAATAGGCTGCCAACATTCACTTCAAGAAAAAAAGAAAGAAATTCACCAGTCAAACAAGAGATTAATTCAAACAGAGATCACAAAAATGAGGAAGTTGCGGTATAAAATGTCAACCAGTAAGCACTGAAACTATTTGAACATTGCTTCTTTTTATCGACAGCTGTAAAATTTCAAGTAAATATAAAAAAATTAAGGGAAGATACATAGCAAAACTAATAACAAATCAAACCGCTGAATCCAGATTATCTTTTATTAAAACTAGGTAATGGAATGAGGTTGATGGCAAGAGGCATGGAAGTGAAGCCTCCTAGTTTGTTATCTTTCCTAGAGGAAGTCAGTGAATGACACTTCTGCGCTGATGTAGAAAATTTAACTATATATATTACAGTACACTTTTCAAATGTTAAATTTTGAGTAATCAGTAGAAAAATAAAAACAGAGTGGCTTCTAAATTATTATAGAAACTAAGCGAAGAAAATATCTGTATGGAGAAAGACCAGTGAAAAGGAAACAGAAAGAAAGCACAAAATAAACAGAGCATGAAACACAGTGAGACTCATGTGACTAAATATTTCATACACAATCGTAAATGAAAAAAAGGCTAAGGTCACCATTAAAACACACTCCAAAATATCTAAACATGTACACACAAGAGAGAACCCAAAACAAAATATGAAGAAAAATAAACAATACAAAGATAGGCAAAGGCATATTCAGCAAACAAATTCTATTATATATTAGGCGTGAGATTATGAATATCCACTGAGGCATAATTACAAAACAAAACCAGTAAATGGAAGAAAGATAAAAGCTACTATTCACACTGAAGATACAAAGAATCAAAATCTATGCAGAAAATAACAGTATATTAACATATACAGAGTAGAAACTGCTAGAGGAAATGGGAAGGAAATAAGACAGTGCAATGGTTTTGAACATGACTACTTTCAATTTTTGACAAGTGATATGACATAAAGTAAAGACATTAAACAGTCTATTTAGTGGATTTAATTATTAAATTGATAATTGACATTTCTTCCTTTAAAAATATTTCAACATTTTCATTTTCCTTACATTTATCAAATCAATGATATACTAGGCCACACAGGAAACATCAGTAAATTCCTCAGTTGGGTCATATTTTCTAATAACCCTTCAACCCTTCAACCATAAATCTCAAAATTAAGCAAAAATATTCACAAGTGCTAGAAATTAAAAATTATTTTTAAGGAGGCTTCAGATCAAAGATGAAGTTTTAAAATGAAAATTTCAGGATTTGTAATTTTGGCAATAATGCATAATACATACCCTGAAAAGTCTCACTAGAAACATGCATTTCTATGTGGATAAAATATAGCAAATCAGTTTTTAATGTATTCACTGTAATGGAAGTGAATCCCTTGAGGTTAAAAAAAGAAGAGAGAGAAAACTGATTAGAAAATAAAACTGACATCCACAACTTTCCTGCAGAAGAGTTCCAGAAAAGCTAGAAGCTCCCCTAGGAGACCAGGCCTTGGACCTATATATGGAGAAGGAGCTTGGAAGTGAAGCTCCTGAAGAAAGCTGAGAATCAAAAGGCCTAAAGTAATTATTAGTAAAAGATTAGATGGAAAAAATAAAAACAACAATCTAGAAACATTTCTTGTGAACAAAGAAAGAAGACAAACCATGAACAAAAGGTCTCCATTGCAAATGTGCAGCCACATTGGAGTTTAATTTTACGCTTCTCATCTGTCTAAGAGAACCACAAGCTGAAAACTGAATTTAAGTTGATTCAAAAGCAGCAAAACATAATGTGCATAGCAAAAGACAAATAATAAACATGTATACATGCTCAGTCATGTCCAGCTTTTTGCAACCTCATAGAATGTAACTCACCAGGCTCCTCTGCCCATGGAATTTTCCAGGCGAGAATGCTGGAGTGGGTTGTTATTTCCTTCTCCAGGGCATCTTCCTGATCCAGGGATTGAACTCATATTTTTTGTGTCTCCTGCTTTCATTGGCAGGTGGGTTCTTTACCAGCTGAGTCACTTGGGAAACCCAAATAAAACATAAAAAGGGACAAAATAAACAGCATGAAATAAGATGGCTTACATATGCTGTAAGAAAAGATATGTGTCTTCCAAAGAGGGATGACTTATCCCAGGCAAGATGAAAATTTCACAGAAAAAGTCCACTGAATATAAATTTGCAATTAAAAGTAATACACAAGGAAATTAGGCAGAGTGAATGAGAACAACTGCAACGTAGAAAATATGAGAAAGAAGTACAAATAATAAAAAGAATAAACATTTTAGAAGGAAACAAAATTTGCAATGAAAAATATAATCAAACATACTTGTCATGAAATGTTTATTCACACTATTAAGAATTTTAGAAGAGAATTGAACCAATGAAGGAAAAAAATCTATTTAAAGAGATAAAGCTTAAGATTTTCTGTAATTGACTACGTGAATCTCTGTATTCAAGAAGCAAACCTGAATCTTAGGCAGGTAAAAGGAAGATGATATCATACCTAAATGCATCAGTTTCATAAGAGATCACCAAAGGTAAAGGGATCTTTACAAATAAATAGAGAACTTACTGAATGGGAGAAAACATTTGCAAATGATGTGACCAATAAAGGGTTAATAGCCAACTTATATAAATAGCTGATAGAAATCAACATAAAAAAATAAACAACCCAATTAAAAAACAGGCAGAACAAAATAGACATTTTTCCAAGAGTGGAAATGCAGATGGCTACCAGGCACTTGAAAAGATGTTCAATATTGTCAATCATTAGCAAAATTCAAATAAAAACCATAATGAGATATCACCTTACACCTGTCAGAATGCCTATCATCATAAAGAACACAGATAATAAGTGTTGGTGAGGAAGTGGAGAAAAGGGAAAATAAATGCATCCCAATGTTCTTAGCAGAATTGTTTATAATCGTCAAGATATGGAAGCAATCTAAGTGTACATCAACAAATGAATAGATGGAGATGTGGCGTGCGCGTGCACACACACACACACACACACTCACACACACTGGAATACTACTCAGCTACAAATGAGAATGAAATTTTGCCCTTCACAACATGGATGGACTTGGAGGATATTATTATGGTAAGTGAAATAAGTCAAACAAAGAAAGACAAATAGTGTATGATATAACTTATATGTGGAATCTTAAAAATTACCTACTGAATATATGATTCACTAGCTTGTTGTATTTTTTAGATTCCCTGGTGGCTCAGTGGTAAAGAATCTGCCTGCCAATACAGGAGACATGGGTTTGATCGCTGGATTGGGAAGATTCCCCTGGAGAAGGAAATTGGCAATCCACTCCAGTATTCTTACCTAGAAAATTCCATGGACAGAGGAGTCTGGCAGGCTACAGTCCACGAGATGCAAAAGAGTCAGACATGACTTAGTGACTAAACAACAACAATAGCAAAAAGAGAATAAAACAGAAATGAAGCAAATTAACAGACATAGAGAAAAAACTAGTGATACCATCGTGGACAGGGAAGGAAGGAGGTACAATACTGGGGTAGGGGATTGCAAAGTACAAACCATCACCTATAAAGTAAGCTGTAAGGATATATTGTAGAACATGGGAATATAGTCAATATTTGATAGGACCTATAAATAGAGTACAATCTTTAAAAACTGTGAATCATTATATTATATACCTGTAACATATAATAATGTACATCAACTATACTTCAGGAAAAAAGAAAGTACACGTTTGGAAAATGGAAGTAGCCATATCTAACTGTTATGACTCTGATGATGACCAAATACATGTGGAGTGAGATGACTGCTCCTCAGGGCAATGAGACTTTCAGAATGAAAATTATATCTCAGATCCTTAAACTCTCTTGAATTATGTGACTCTCAGCCAACTCACATTCAGAGAGTCACAGAACTTCTATGATGATTCTAAACAACATCTCTCATTCCTAAAGTTCTACGATAATCTCTCTGGAAAATCGAAAACAAAACTTAATTGTATGGGTTACAGAAAATAAATTTAGAGCCTCATCAAATCTCTCATATGAAGTCAGGGCATCACTTGGGGAGGAAAATTTGCTGAGATTTGGAATAGAGCATTTGGGAAGACTTGGATAATATTAAGAATGTTGAATATCTGAACACTCAGAAGTTTCTTTTCTAGTGGAAGAAGCCTTCCCTTCTGTGTTTTTGATTAGTCTTCTTTTATTAAGGTTCTTTAATTACTTTTCCTGGTACAGTTATCTTATAAGAAATACATCTTTTCTCTTCAAGATTCGCCTCAAATGTATTATAACTAGGGTCAGTTCTTAACATGCTCCAAGCAGTTATGCTCACAGTAACCTGGGAGAAAATATCCCGTACTTCAAAATGAATTGCAAAATGTTTGTGCATGGAAAAAAGTCAAATTTATTGATATGGCTGCACCTACCAGTGAATCTGAATGTAATGTGTTGGCTGCAGCAGGTGGAAAGGTCTCTAGCATTTTACCCTGGTTGGTTGAGTAAAAATTTTTGACTCAGTGGTCACTCAGTGGTTACTCAATGAGGTTGAGATATCAGAACTTCGTTGGTATAATATAGAGGAAAGAATCCAAGGGCTTAAGGAAATAGGCAAGTTGGAATGGATTTATCATGTGCAACGGGTCCTTCCCATATTGCTTTTTCTAAAAGGGCACTCCCTTCACTAGATTACTGAGAAATTACAGAGGTGAGAGGAACAGTTATATCTTTAAAATACAGGAATATCTTTGATGGACCAGGTATAATGTTGGAAGATGCTGTCATTGAGCTGAGCTCCTCATGAGAATAATGCAATATTTAACTGCCAGAGACTAAGTGTATATTTAAACTGAAGTTTTAATCCACAGAAATATTTTGCAGGTGATAATAAATCTCATCTTCCTAAAAATAAGGTAAATGTGCAGACTAGCAAAACATTACTTGATGTAGAACAATAAAAATTCCGAAGTGAAAGTGTTAGTTGCTCTGTCATATCCGACTCTGCGACTCCATGGACTGTAGTGCACCAGCTCCATGGAATTCTCTAGGCAAGAACATCGGAGCGGTTTGCCATTCCATTAATCAGGGGATTTTTCAGGGAAACATGTCAAGCAGTGTGCCAAATTCATGATTTGAGTAACTGCAAAGGAAAATCATGTCTTCTTTCTTAATTCCTGACTAAAGACAGTTCACAGACCAAGACTGAAAAAGTCTTTGGGGTCCACTGAAACCCCGCCACTGGGATCTACCATTTATCTTTCCTTCAGTCTTGTCAAAAGAGATCTGAGGCCAATTACTAGAGTAATTGTGCACTGGAAATAATGAAATATCTAAACTCTGAATCCCCAAGGCTTAGTCAATCCCCAAGAGTTTAGATATTTCGTATGGAACTTATGATAATCAGGTAATAATTGAAGTTATGCTCCAAGTTTGAATCACCAAGTACCCAAAAGGTCCATGGCCTCATCCTGCAGTTATTTCTCCAGTTCCTAAATGTGTAATTGACCTCTGGCAGACACACTTGGCACTTGACAGGATCTCTGCAGTGGTCCAGGAAGTGAGGGCTGTTATGGCAGGAAGGGCAAGTGGAAGCCTCTGAACTTTCCCTCCCCACCAGGATATTTAACTGAAAGCAACACTGCATCTCTGCAGAGAATTGCAGACATGAGTGCCACCATGAAATGTTTGAAAGATGCACGGTGGTGATATGTTCATACTCCCATTTATCTCTTCCTGTTGGCTTGTACAGAAGGTGATGAGTCTTTGGAAATGACTGCATTATTTTAACTTAATCAGGCATAACTGGGATTATAGCTACTGTTCCAGATATGGATTTTTCCCCTACGTTCTTTTTCCTCAGAAATTCCAGCCATCATTTTGAAGAATCTATTATAGGATAGACTGCACTGAATGGTGTGGTGGGAGTAGATCAGAGAAGTGCAATGCTGGGACCAAAGTGAACCATTTGGTGCTTTGCCAAGATCTTTCCAGATCACTTTTCACTGTTTTATGTGCCATAGTCTTACACTTTTTTGTTTCAAAAAACCAGCAATTATGGTCCTTATTTTTTTATAGCTGCCTTAAGGCTAATTGTGCCTTACATTGCTTGAGCGAACATCAAGGAATGTCAGGGAATTTATACTTCCTTGCATGTACTCAGTAACCGTACTCTGACATGTTCGGGCATATGAAAGCCATTAGCTTCTGTGCCTTGGGTTTTAGTTTACACATCACTGCTCCCTGTGGGATCAACTTGAAGTTACTTTATGCAGAATTTGATCTGAGACTGTATCCTTGCTGGGCTTTTACCCTTTCCCTTTCCCTATCCTCCTTCTTTTCACTATCTTGCTAGCTTTCCATGGAAACACTCAAAAGTTAATTGCATGTGAATCCTTGACTTAGCATCTGCTTTTGGGGAAATGAACCTAAGATACCAGCAATTACCTATTGGAAAATATAATGGAAAAATATAATTCCATTCATAATAAATCAGAACAAAAATATAAAATGCCTATAAGTAACAATATGAATTAAACTGCAAAATACTAGTGAGTATCATTTAAAGGAAGGCTTGAAAATGGAGATACAGGCTATGAACTGGTATAGAAAGATTAAATATCATATAAATATTTTCTCCTAAATTTATATAAAGATTAAAGCTGTTTCAAAATTATTCTAAAAGTTTTGGAAAAATTAACTCATAATAATACTATTCATCATACTGAGATTACTATGTCAAAATTGTTATTGTAATGGTTATATCAAGTTTATTTCTAATAAATCTTACAGTATTTTGAAAATATACTTGGCATGGTTAAAGGCATTATTTACAAAGTGAAAGATAAATAACTTCAAAGAAAACTTCTTACCAAAAAAATAAAAAGAAGGATATTCTCTAATTATATAATAATAATAATAGCAACTACTTACTTAGTCTGTCATATATACATACCTATGATATATACATATATCCAGACATATATGTTCAATCAATTCATAAACTCTCAATAAATTATGTGTAGAGTTAGAGAAAAGGAAATCTATGTATAGATGGGTTAAGTAACTTGTTCAAGATCTTACAGGTAGAAATTGGTTGGACTGGGATTTAACTCCAAGCATTTTTAATTCAGATTCCATGCTCTTAACCATTTTGCTATGTATTTATATATGCTAATAATCCATTTACCAAAGACAATGAGAAAATTAGGACCCATCACAAGCAAGTCATTCTGTCATATGGAAAATACATATCTCTACCAAAAGAGATATTTCAAAACAGTTTTAAAAGAGAGCAATGAACGAGAATATTATAAACATGTTCAAAGTGATTATCCTGAGGACCAGCAGTAAATGGATGTGGGAACAGGGCTCAATTACATTACGTTTCTAAAGTTTATTAAAGCCATTTGTCTCATGTGCCAGTTATCTCTGTATCTTCAACAACCATTCTTGTATGATCAGTCCTCAAAATGCATTTAAAAATTGAAATGGCAGTTATTCTTTGCTGTTCTTCATCTTCTACTTTATCATCTATATTATTTACTAGCACTGAACAGAGATTTATTGATTTATTCAGACTTAGGGTAATGATTACAGATGTCTGGCTGGAAAATCTCTCTGATAGTTTTATCTGGCTACAGAAGCAGCATCACCATTAAATATCTCCATCTGTTCTGTCAAGCTATATGACTCACTGTGACTGTAGGTAGTTGAATGACCTACAGAAAGATCATGGACATTTGACCTGTACCTAACATTCAGACCATCAGTTGACAAAATGAAGCAGATCTTGGTCCCAATCCAGGATTAGATTTAGTAATAAAAATTTAACTCATTTTTGATAGCTCTTTCAATCACATATTCTAAAAGGCAGTACTGAAAAAAGCATACTCTTATTGAAGAGACATGCACTATGGTTGTAGTCTTAAGTTATTTTTCTTTTAAAATTATTTTCATATCAGATATTATATTTTTGTCATTATTATTTCTTTTAGTATTCACTTTTTCTTAAGTATTTAAAAATTTATCTTTAAGTGCATATTTAAAAAATATAAACAATAACAGTTTTATTTCTATCAATTTTCTATAAATATTATACTCATTAACACATTGTTTCTTAGGCATAGTGTTCAAATCATTTAAGTTTATTGAGATCAAATGTATTTCAATATCAATACATTTTTTCCGTATAATTAGTGAAAAATGAATTGGCAGTTAACAGCTAATTATTCTACCCTTTCTGAAGATGATGCTGTTATAATCAGTGAATAATAATAAGACCAGAGAATAAGCATTCTATACCTATTCTCTTAGTCTTGTCATCATAATCTTAAAGCCAGTTAACTGAAAAGTGAAAAGAGATGGGGTTAAATACAGGAACAAAAATAAATACGTTTTTCATTTGGTACAGTGAGAGGATTACCAATGAGGGCGATGATTTTGTACTTCTACTGATGAAAAACGGCTAACTGGTGAGGAGTGAACACTCTGGCAGGAAACAGAAAGCAGACACATAATTCACGAACCAGACAGTGGAGAGAAGCCTCAGAATAAAGATAAGGGTAGATAGACGCGTGTGTGGATGGCAGAGTGCACCGACAGAGGCTGTCGCCCTCATGGGAAGGCGGAGGTATCAAGGCTAAGAGCACATTTCATCTGCAGATGGTAAAAAGCAACCTAAAATGTGAAAGAATGTTTGGTTATAGAAAAGTGACGGAATTGTTTTCAGGAAGAAATAATTAAGAGGCATTTAAAAATAGAGAAACAGTAGCTTCTGTTTCTCCTCATGCAGTCTTAATAAAACTTGGACTTAGTTTGGTATTCAGTAGGGATGAATTTTGAAAACATGTTACCTATGGGCCCATTCACAGCATTATACACAGAAGGAAACTGAGGTACAGGGAAGTGATGTAGCTTTCCAAGGTCCTGAAGCTAGATGGTGGCAAAGCTGAAACGAAGGGCAACACTTTTCAGATGTGAGATTATATTCAAGGGTTTATATTTTGGATACTAATAGCCCACCTTCACTTTTTTAAAAAATACAAATTGTAAGGGTTTCAGTTTGGAGAAACATTTATAATAATTACTCTATTTTGATGATTCTTAATTCAGTTCAACTCAGAACATTTTCCCCATACCCAATATACATAAGCACTATGTTAAGGAGCAAAGTTAAAAGAAGCACTGTCCTTGCATTGAAAGGGAGTTTATAAACAATTAAGAGTCTAATACAGAAGTACCTCTAATATACCAATAGCTTGTTTCCCTACCTGCCTGATAATGAGATTAACCTGTGACATGTTAGAAATACAGAATCCTGTGTCTCTGTCTTAGAGATTCAGATTCTTAGATCTGGAGTGAAGGTTCTTCTAATTTTTAATTAATATTCCAGATCATTTTTATGATTGGGCAGATTGTGTAGACATTACTGCCATATTTCCCAAGTTTGTCTGCATATTGGAATCACCTAGTGAACTTGAAAAGCTAATAATTCTTCTTTCCCGCCCCCAGAGATCGTCCTTTGATTAATTATTCTGAGGCCTAGCCAGCAATTTAGAGTTTTAAAAATCACCCAGGTGATTCTGAGGAACAAACAATTGTGGGAACTACTTCACTATGCTATTGGGATGTGGTGCTTAAGAAAAGTATCATGAAGGAAATGCCCAAAACCTTTTTAAGCTCATACTATCAAAAATTTACCACATGATAGGCATTTTTCATATATTAGATTTTTTCAAATTTTAAATAAACCTATCAGATTAATACAATTATTATCTATATTTCATAGCTTAAATTGTATAGAAAACATGCTCAAGCCCATAGCCTGTAAAAGTGACTGAGCAGATATTGAGAACTAGATTTTTCTGAATCCTTAGCCTGGGTGTTTGTCACTTTGCCAGACCAACTTTCAGATGCAGCTTAAAGGATGGTAAGGTTTGAACTGACAGAAATTGTGATGGAAGGCATTCCAATGAAGGCACCAATGTCAACAGAGGGAGGAGGGATGTGACAAGTCAAGTTCGGAAGTTGGTCTCCAGATAATGGAGGGTCCTCAGTCTCAGGCGGTAAAGTGTCTGTCTACAATGAGGGAGACCTGGGTTCGATCCCTGGGTCGGGAAGATCCCCAGGAGAAGGAAATGGCAAACCACTCCAGTACTGTTGCCTGGAAAATCCCATGGACAGAGGAGCCTGGTAGGGTAAAGTCCATGAGGTCACAAAGAGTCGGACACGACTGAGCACACTTCCACTTTCAGTTCATTGATTGTTTGGTTAATCATAAGGACATTGGTTGGTCCATTGATTAGATGATTCATTTATTCAGCTAGCTTATTGTCATTTTTAAATGACATTGCAAGCATTACACTTGGGGTGGTGACTGCAGTCATGAAATTAAAAGATGCTTATTCCTTGAAAAGAAAGCTATGACAAACCCAGAAAGCTACTAAAAAGCAGAGACATCACTTTGCCGACAAAGGTCCAGATAGACAAAGCTATGGTTTTTCCAGTAGTCGTGTACAAATGTGAGAGTTAGATACCGAGGAATTGATGCTTTTGGAATGTGGTTCTGGGGAAAACTCTTGAGAATCCCTTGGACAGCAAGGGAATCAAACCAGTCAATCCTAAAGGAAATCAACTCTGAATATTCATTGGAAGGATTGCTGCTGAAGCAGAAGCTCCAGTCTTTTGGCCACCTGATGTGAAGAGTTGACTCATTGGAAAAGACTATGATTCTGGGAAAGACTATGATTCTGGGAAAGACTGAAAGCAAAGGGAAAGGGGATGACAGAGGATGAGATGGTTAGATAGTATCCCTGACTCAATGGACATGAATTTGAATAAACTCCAGGAGATAGTGGAGAAAAGAGGAGCCTGGTGTGCTGCAGACCACATGGTTGCAAAGATTCAGACATGATTTAGTGACTGAAAAACAATTATTACACTGTAAAATTTTTTTAAAAAGCACTTTTAGATTGAACACATGAGTTAAACATTCACATAGACTTTTGACAATGAACTTGTTTCAATTTCTATTTCTGTTAACATGTTATAAAAACTTACAGTAAACATTTTGAGAACCAAGACATCATGGCAGACAGAGTACTGAAGGGTGCTGAAAGTTCACTTTTGCTGGGCTTTTAAAAGATCAAATAAGCAGGAGTAGGAGGAAACCCTGGTGGTTCAGATGGCAAAGAATCCACTTGCAATGTGGGAGACCGGGGTTCAATTCCTGGATTGGGAAGATCTCCTAGAAGAGGTATGGCAACCCATACCTACAGTATTCTGGGCTTGAGAATCCCCATGGACTGAGGAGCCTGATGGGCTGAAGTTCATGGAGTCATGAAGAGTCAGACATGACTGAGCAACTAAGCAATCTTACCCCCAAAATTATTATACTGAAATTAATAGAAGTAGGGCTATGTATCAGTTCAGTTCAGTTCAGTTCAGTTGCTCAGTCGTGTCTGACTCTTTGCAACCCTATGAATCGCAACACGCCAGGCCTTCCTGTCCATCACCATCTCCCGGAGTTCACTCAGACTCACGTCCATCGAGTCCGTGATGCCATCCAGCCATCTCATCCTCGGCCGTCCCCTTTTCCTCCTGCCCCTAGTGCCTCCCAGCATCAGAGATTTTTCCAATGAGCCAACTCTTCCCATGAGGTGGCCAAAGTACTGCAGTTTCAGCTTTAGCATCATTCCTTCCAAAGAAATCCCAGGGTTGATCTCCTTCAGAATGGACTGGTTGGATCTCCTTGCAGTCCAAGGGACTCTCAAGAGTCTTCTCCAACACCACAGTTCAACAGCATCAATTCTTTGGCATTCAGCCTTCTTCACAGTCCAACTTTCACATCCATACATGACCACTGGAAAAACCATAGCCTTGGCTAGACAGACCTTTGTTGACAAAGTAATGTCTCTGCTTTTGAATATGCTATCTAGGTTGGTCATAACTTTTCTTCCAAGGAGTAAGCGTCTTTTAATTTCATGGCTGCAGTCACCATCTGCAGTGATTTTGGAGCCCCCCAAAATAAAGTCTGACACTGTTTCCACTGTTTTCCCATCTATTTCCCATGAAGTGATGGGACCGGATGCCATGATCTACATTTTCTGAATGTTGAGCTTTAGGCCAACTTTTTCGCTCTCCTCTTTCATTTTCATCAAGAGGCTTTTTAGCTCCTCTTCACTTTCTGCCATAAGGGTGGTGTCATCTGCATATCTGAGGTTATTGATATTTCTCCCAGCAATCTTGATTCCAGCTTGTGCTGCATCCAACCCAGTATTTCTCATGATTGGCTCAGATGGTAAAGCATCTGTCTACAACATGGGAAACCTGGGTTTGATCCCTGGGTCAGGAAGATCCCCTGGAGAAGGAAATGGCAATCCACTCCAGTACTGTTGCCTGGAAAATCCCATGGACAGAGGAGTCTGGTAGGCTATAGTCCATGGGGTCGCAAAGAGTCGGACACAGCTGAGCAACTTCACTTTCACTTTCATCCTGCATATAAGTTAAATAAGCAGGGTGACAATATACAGCCTTGATGTACTCCTTTTCCTATTTGGAACCAGTCTGTTATTCCATGTCCAGTTCTAACTGTTGCTTCTTTGACCTGCAAACAAATTTCTCAGGAGGCAGGTCAGGTGGTATGGTATCTCATCTCCTGAACCATTTTCCAGTTTGTTATGATCCACACAGTCAGAGGCTTTAGCACAGTCAATAAAGCAAAAGTAGATGTTTTTCTGGAACTCTCTTGCTTTTTTGATGATCCAGCATATGTTGGCAATTTGATCTGTGGTTCCTCTGCCTTTTCTAAAACTGGCTTGAACTTCTGGAAGTTCATGGTTCACATACTGTTGAAGCCTGGTTTCGAGAATTTTGAACATTACTTTGCTAGCGTGTGAGATGAGTACAATTGTGCAGTAGTTTGAACTTTCTTTGGCATTACCTTTCTTTGGGATTGGAAGGAAAACTGACCCTTTCCAGTCTGTGGCCACTGCTGAGTTTTCCAGATTTGCTGACATATTGAGTGCAGCACTTTCACAGCATCATCTCTTAGGATTTGAAATAGCTCAACTGGAATTCCATCACCTCCACTAGCTTTGTTCATAGTGACACTTCCTAAGGCCCCTTGACTTTGCACTCCAGGATGTCTGGTTCTGGGTGAGTGATCACACAGTCATGGTTACCTGAGTCATGAATTTTTTTGTACAGTTCTTCCATGTATTCTTGCCACCTCTTCTTAATGTCTTCTGCTTCTGTTAGGTCCATACCATTTCTGTCCTTTATTGTGCTCATCTTTGCATGAAATAGTCCCTTGGTATCTCTAATTTTCTTGAAGAGATTTCTAGTTTTTCCCATTCTATTGTTTTCCTCTATTTCTTGCATTGATCACTGAGGAAGTCTTTCTTATCTCTCCTTGCTATTATTTGGAACTCTGAATTCAAATGGTTATATCTTTTCTTTTCTCCTTTGCCTTTAGCTTCTCTTCTTTTCTCAGCTATTTGTAAGGCCTATTTTTAAATTTTAAAAATATATGAAAATGATAAATTCAGAGTTCATAGTAGGGATGCTGTGGCTGATTTTATTTTCCAGTTATGGCCACAGTAATATTCTCATCCAAAACATTCTTATGATGTGATCTGTCTTTTTTTTTTTTTTCATTTGGTATTAGGTTTATGCTCATTTACCATGAACTTGACTGGACCCGTGTGACTATCGCAAACAGTGAACAAGCCTTCAGATGATTTCAGCTTCTCATAGTCACCCCCAGGGTTGAAGTCTTTCCAGCTGATACTCCAGACATCACAGAACAGAGTTAAGGCTTCCTTACTGAGCTCTTTCCCAATTTCTGATACACAAAATCCACAAACAATATAAAACAATTATTTTTTAAAAGACTAGGGATATATGACTTAAAAATACATGAGTAATTTTTTTTTTTTTTTTTTTAAGGAACTAGGTCTCTGGAGATATCTAGATTACACAAGTGGCACTAACATCTATCCCTAAGCAAAACACTTCCGGTATGACACTACTTTCTATTGAGTGCTTTTTTATTTCAGTACAGTTTGAGTTCTTCAGATTATCAGAGAAAATGCAGCTGGGTGTTGTTTGTCTAAAGACAGCTGATTTCCCTTTTTATAAGAATGTTTTTTCTTTGGGCCATGGAGAAAATAGAGAATATTTGGTAGCAAGAGGAAGGGGATTTTGGAGACTCTGAGTATTGAATAATTCTGGGAGAAGAGTTTCCTGGGTACAGAATTGTATTTTCTCTGTTGATTATAAAATTACTGACAATTTCATCAGTTGTGAGTATATGCATGGTTGTGTGATATACACTGTATCAGTACCAACAAACCAGCACTAAGATAGATAACACAACAAAGTGACTCTATCAAATTATTTTGGTCAATTAGCTTTTCCATGTGAAGGAACTAAATGTCAATGGGATGATGATATTAATGTTATGTATTACATTTACAACTTAGTCATGTGCATGTGAATTCAATTATTGTTTATTTATCAAATATGTTTTTAAGTATTTACAATGTGTCAAGCAGTGCATTGCACAGTGACATTATAGAGTGAGCAAAAAGGAACATTTCCTGTTCTCCATGATCTTACAATCTAGTGGGGAAGGCAATCAAATAACTATACAAATGTACAATGGATATATGTTGAATGTTATTTATTCAGTTCAGTTCAGTTCAATTGTTCAGTCATGTCTGACTCTTTGCAACCCCATGAATTGCAGTATGCCAGGCCTCCCTGTCTATTACCAATTCCCAGAGTTTACCCAACCAAACTCATGTCCATTGAGTTGGTGATGCCATCCAACCATCTCATCCTCTGTCATCCCCTTCTCCTGCCCTCAATCTTTCCCAGCATCAGGGTCTTTTCAAGTGAGTCAGCTCTTTGCATCAGGTGGCCAAAGTATTGGAGTTTCAGCTTCAACATCAGTCCTTACCATATATTGTCTAATAAATACAAGGTATGTGTGTTCATCATTCAGTCATATCTGGCTCTTTGTGACCCCGTGGACTGTAGCCTGCCAGACTCCTCTGTCCATAGAATTCTCCAGGCAAGAATAACTGGAGTGGGTAGCATTCCCTTCTCTAGGGATCTTCTTGGCCCAGGGGTTGAACTGGAGTTTCCTGCATTATAGGCATATTCGTTACCATCTGAGCCACAAAAGAAGTCCAGCAAATACAATAGTACATGCAGATTAAGAAACACCCAATTTAGTGAAGAATATATTGGTTATAATATAACATATTATTATATTTATAATATAAAGTTAAGAATATGTATGAGGGAAATCAAATTACCTGTTTACATAAGGAAAAATGAAGGTTAACTTTTCAGCACATTGTCTAGCATGGCGGTTGTGTGGAGGGCTCAAAAGTATGCAGGAAGCTATGACAGAACAGCCATCTGTCAAGTCTGTCAGCATCTCTATGAGGTATTTGGTTCAATTGCCTAGTAGAGAAGAATAGTAAGGAGAAAATACAAGAAGAGCTGTTTTATGATCCTGGATATAGATCATTTTAAAAGTGAATTTAATACTAAATGGATTTATTATTTGTAAAAAACTGGAAATAGTTTGATCATCCTAAGGATGTATGTTAGATTTATAGTTTGTTTTTAAATTAATTGAAAAATGAAATTGAACTTATTTAACTTAAAAAGGCCAGTGAACATAGTCATGATTAAAAAAAAAAAAAACTCAGCAAAGGCCATATTTGAACAATGCTTGGAATCCTGTTGCGTTGAACTTATAGACCAGTGAAACTGGATCTTATGTATCTGAAGCTTGCAAAGACGCAGCAGAAGCCCTCTTTCCAAGCTCAGGTTTCACTGTGGATTTCAAGAGAGTTGTCACAAAGCAATCTTCTACAAAAATCTCTTATCCAAATTCCTCAAAGTCAAGTGTAACAGACTCAGTAATTGAATCTTTATCCAGCATGGAGATGAGATGCCTTCTGATCTAGTATTACACCAGTAAAAGCATGTCACTGGTTATCAAGAGCAATTACCTTAGATCAAGAATATGATTCGAAAGAGAGCAAGCGTGTGTACATGCATCCATTTTATGAAGCTGAAATCCAATCTATGGCATTCATAGTTTCTCAAAGTTATCATAAAAAGCACCAAGCTAGAGGTAACATGGAATGGTATTTTTGTCTTGAACGTGTTATAATGCATTTACTTCCCAGTTCTTTAAATATTAAAAAGATTCTTATTAATCACTGGATTATTCAATTCTCACTAGATAAAATGGAAAAGTTTTAGGAAATAAGGGGGACAGTAATTCTAACATATCAAAAGAAAATAAACTTTAAAGTACATGGTATCATGAACTTAGGTTTTCTTGCCATTGTGAAGACTTCACAGACTTCCTTCCACCTTTGAAATGTACAATTGTGAAGGTAATAATGCTTGAAATGACTCAACTGTAAATTTTCCCATTGTCTGATTAACACTCTTGTATCAGATGGCTAGAAGTAAAATAGATGCAACTTTGTCTATTTTTTTTTAAAAGCAGAAAAAGTATTCTTGTCAGATTGCTTCACATTCTTTAAAGAACTCTCAAATGCAAAGTCTTCATTCATCCTCCAAACTTCAAAGCAAGCTGTAGATAGTTGAGGTATCAGGGCTCTTCTGAACATGAAGAAATCAATGCCCTGAAAATTCAAGTGGCTTTCCTGAAATCATATAGTAATCTAAGTGGCCTGACTCTTCAAACTATTCCTTTCTCTGGGATGAATTTATGGAGAAAGAGAGACCATCTCTTAAAATGACTTTATTAGATTGCTAGGACTGCCATACCGAAGTACTACAAACTGAATGGCTTAAACAGTAGGACTGATTGTCTCACTATTCTGACGGCAAAACTTCCAAAATCAAGGTGTCAGTAGGGTTGGTTCCTCCAGGAGTTCTGAAGACCAGATCTGTTCTAAGCCTCCCTTCTTGGCTTATAGATGACTATCTTCATGTTCACATGGTTTTCTCTCTATAAATTCACATCTTCTTTCTGTGCATATATGTGTCCAAGCTTCTTCTTTATGTATATAAAAACACCAGTCATACTGAATTAAGACTTATCCTAGTGACCTCATTTTAACTTATTACCTCTGCAAAGGCCCTATTTCCAAATAAGATCACATTGTAACATACCAGAGGTTAGGACTTCAACATAAAAATTTTGGTGGAACACAGTGCAGCCCATAAAAATGACCTTTAGCTTCATATCCAGGAATGTGGTATGGTTGATCTACAAACTGCTAGCAAGTTATATGCTGGGATTGAAGGGGGAATGTCTGCCAAGCCCACATTTCTTCTAGAAGACCTGCTCTTCTATAAAGGTCAACCCTCAGCAATCACTTTGGCAGCATGTGAAACCATCCCCTTGACCAGTCAAATATTCCTCCATGTGTATGTGATTCAACTGAGGTAATCAAATTTTCCTGGGAATATTAAATTGGTGGACCATGAGCCGCTGGTCTGTTTGAGCTCTGGTGCAGTTCTTTAGCTTCTTGTCTTTGCCCTATCCAGTCCATGGTTGTTGATATTTTCTTTAGGATTCCGTGAGAATCTATGAGAGTCAGTCCTAAAAGAAATCAACCCTTTAGGTGTTGATATTCATTGAGAGGACTAATGCTGAAGCTGAAGTTCCAAGCCACCTGATGTGAAGACCTGACTTGTTGGAAAAGACCCTGACCCTGGGAAAGAATGTAGGCAACTGGAGAAGGGGATGGCAGAGGGTGACATGATTAGAGAGCATCACTGACTTGATGGGCAGGAATTTGAGCAAACTCTGGGAGATAGTGAAAGACAGAGGAGACTGGCATGCTACAGTCCACACGGTCACAAAGAGCTGGACATGACTTATCAACTGAACAACAATTATGAGAACCCTATTATATTTTCAGCAAACTCTTCTGCTTTTATTCCCTTCTTTTCTTTCTTCCTTCCTCCCTCTCACCCTTCCCCTCTTTGGTTACTTGTGTATGTGTGTGTCTCGAACAACTTTAAAGTTCACCTCTCACAACAACAGCAAAACTTGGTTTAAGAAGGGTGCAACTTATAAGATTTGTGTTATCAAAAATGGTTTTTAATAAACACCTTCTTCTGAATCCTAATACACAGAATAAGTGGACTCCACTATGAAGAAGAAGGATCTGTGTGTCTCCCCAGGTGCTCCTCCAAGTTTTGTCTTGCTCCTTACTTTCCTTCCTTCTGCTCCCACAAACAGCCCCTAAAGGATGCATCTGGAGCTCCGAGGATGTATAAACCATGACTTGAAAACCATAACAGGAGCTTCATTCCTCCTTCATTCCTAGAATTATTTTATCCCCCTCTCTATAGCCAACAACTCATTGATTTCATTAGAAAATGACTTCATTTGAGAAAATGATTTTCTCTCTTTATGTAGCCATTATCAAAAATATGGCCCTAAAAAGAAGTCAGGCAGAGCCAATGAATTTCCTAAAATATGAGAATATGCTTTGATGTGAACTGTAGTTTGAAATCCCTGAGTGTAATTTCCAGCAAAGTTCTTAAGATAGAAGAGTTTTCATATTTCTGACTGTACTTTTTTTTTAATTTCCAGAGGCTATTTGTCATTTTCAGTAACATAGAATTTGATAAATGAGGGAAAGTAGAATCTAATTACAAATAATTGATCACTATTATGAGAGAATTTTGCTTTAATATGTGAAAGGAACTTCTATTGATTGAGCAAAATATTCTAGTAATTGTTAATATCTTTTTTTTTTTGTGAGGAACAATTGATTTAAGGCTCTACTGAAATGCTTAAGACATGCAGGAGATATAAAGAATAAAATGATCTCATTTATGAGGTCTTGCTTTAATTTTTAAGTGTTGAATATTTATGTTAAATAAAGATCTTCTTCCTAAATGAAATGTGCATGCGGGGTTGTCTGTAGAGGTGGGATTAAAGTCTGGATGTGGTATGGTCATTGTTGCTCAGTTGCTAAGTCATGTCCAACTCTTTGAGATTCCATGAACTGTAGCATGCTAGGTTCCTCTGTCCTTCACTGTCTCCCTGAGCTTGCTCAAACTCATGTCCATTGAGCCAGTGATGCCATCCAACCATCTCATCCTCTGTCTCCCCCTGCTCCTATTGCCCTCAATGCTTCCCAGCATCAGTGTCTTTTCCAATGATTCAGCTCTTTGCATCAGATGGCCAAAATATGTATGAAGTGAAGTGAAGCGAAAATCCCTCAGTCATGTCCAACTCTTTGCAACCCAATGGACCATACAGTCCATGGAATTCTCCAGGCCAGAATACTGGAGAGGGTAGCCATTCCCTTTCCCAAGGGATCTTCCCATAGAGAAAGATAAATCCAGCGGGATGTCATCATTTCAAAGAACTAATCATCCTGCCAATGATCCTGACTTGCTCCACTGGTTCTTATTCCCAGTAAGAATGTATTATTATGTTTCATCTTTGGTTATTCCTTTTTTAATTAAAATGATCACTTGGCATGAATTAGGAGGCCTGAACTGCTTTTGACCATCTAAATGTACTTACTAGGCTTTAGATTCCCACTCTGTAAAATAAAGGGTCTAAACTGTAGTATTTTATATTTCTACTGATTTTTGAAAGCATGCTCAGTAAGTCAGTTTCTGATCAGTGATGTCATGCTTCACAGCTCCAGGTGGCACTCTGCATGTAGAGCACACGGCAGCCCAGATCTGATGAGTCAATATTTTAATTAATTATATCTTGTTCTCATTGCAGTTAATTAGTATCATGGCCAGATTTTACTAAGCATACTGAATTTAATTTACAGACACATAAATCACTGACAAATTCCTTTAGCATTTCAATATAAGAGATGCTAAGTTTCTCAATGTATCTTTTGATGTTACTTCTACTTTGAAAAATGAATTAGCCAGGAATCAAAGTTAAATAAGGAAAAGCACGTGAAATCAGGGAGATAATGTTTTATATATATACATATATATTTCTCATGAAAATCCATTTGCTAGACTAGGAAATATTTGTTCTTTTTTTTTTCTTGGTCAAGTCTTTTTCAGAAGGTAAATAATAAAGAGCAAATGCAGCACTAAGTAAAAAAAAATCTTCCTTCAGCCCTTCTGTGGAGAGCAGGCATGTCTTCTTGTTAGATTTTAGTTTTATTTTAAGATTTTTTCATGTGGACCATTTTTAAAGTCTTCATTGAATTTGTTATAATGCTGCTCCAGTTTTATGCTTTGGTTTTTTGACTGTGAGGTATGTGGGATCTTAGTTCCCCAACAAGGGATTGTACCCCCTCCTTCTGCATTGGGAGGTGAAATTTTAACCACTGGACCACGAGGGAAGCTCCTGATTTTGTTTTTTTAAAGCCATCGTTCCCGGACCAATCTGCAGCATCCACCAGCTACTTCTAATATTATGGCTCTAGTTTAGTTCTCCTCATAGAATAGAATAGAATAAATAGAATTTATTACAATTCCATGCTTTTGGCTATTCATTTATCTATTATTCTGTAGCTCCACACAATTATAAGGACATTGCCTATCTGGTTCATTGTTGTGTCCTCAATGTTTAGAATAGTTCCATGCAGCACATAGACCGTTGATGTTTGTTGAAAAAATGAATGAGGATACTCTCCTGTCTGGCCTGAACTAATCTTTTAAAGGAAAGATATATGGCTGATGTTTAGAGAACAAACTCCGAGGCGCAAGGTTGAAGGCAGGGAGATGAGTAAGAAAACTACTAGTATTGACATACATACCCTACTTTGTGTGAAATAGATAGCTAGTGGAAAACTGCTTAATAGCACATGGAGCTCAGCTCTGTGCTCTGTGATGACATAGAGGGGTGAGAGGGGGTGGAGTGGGAGGGAGGCTCAAGAAGGAAGGTATATATGTACTCATATAACTGATTCACGTAGTTATACAGCAGAAACTAACACAACATTATAAAGCAATCATACTCCAATTAAAAAAAATTAAAAAATAAACAGCAAAAAGCAACATAGCAATAACACAAATATCTAGCAAAAAAAGTTTTAAAAAAAGAAAGCAAGAAACAATAAACAAAACCACAGACTGATCACATTTATGAATAGCAATGGAAAAATTGTGAATAAAAAATTAACAAAAAGCTTAAGTTGTACAATTAAAGAATGTTATATCACACAAAAAGTAGACTACTTCAGTGGTCCAGGCAAGAGATAGTGTTACACTTAACTAGAGTGGTGGTGAAATTGGTAAGGAGTGATTCAATTCTATATATTACACATATTTTGATATTCAAATCATCAAAATTGGATGATGGATTGGATATAATATGTAAGGGATAAAGAAGAGTTAGGAGTGTTTCCAGGGATTTTCATCTGAGTACCTGGATAAATGGTTTTTTCATTAAATAAGGAATTATAGGAAAAGAGGATTATTTTTTCATTTAAAAATTTTTGGTGCATATATTGTTCTTAAAATCAAGTGGTCAGTTTTTGAAATGTTGACTTTCAAAAAGATGAATTTCAAAAGAGTGCAAAAGTAGAAGATTTTTTAAAATGGAAGCTTCTCTGTACCTATGCTTCTAAATTTAGTTTTTATTATCTTTATGTGTCATAGGTGGTGCTAGGGGTTTAGAACCTGCCTGCCGATGAAGGTGATGTAAGAGACATGGATTCGATCCCTGGGTTGGGAAGATCCCCTGGAGAAGAGAATGACAACCTGCTCCAGTATTCTTGCCTGGAGAATCTCATGGACAGAGGCGCCTGGAGGGCTACAGTCCAAAGGGTCGCAGAGAAGGACACAACTGAAGTGACTTAGCACACATACTCATTGTTTTTTTTTTTTTTTTTTTTTTTTTTTTTAAGCAGTGCTAGGTCTTCATTGTTCCGGGCTTTCTTCTCTAGTTGCAGTGAGTAGGGGCTACTCTCTAGTTGAGGTGCATGTGATTCTCAGTGCAGTGGCTTCTCTATTGCAGAGCATGGGCTCTAGGGCACTTGGGCCTCAGTAGTTGTGCTCCTTGGACTCTAGAATATAGGCTCAAAAGTTGTGACCCATGGGCTTAGTTGCTCCGAGGCATGTGGAATCCTCCCGGGTCAGGGATCGAACCTATGTCTCCTGCATTGGGAGGCAGAGTCTTTATCATTTAGCTACCAGTAAAGTTCCATGTGTCTGCTTTTATTACTAGTATGTGATAATATACTCCAAATAACATATGTCTTTGACATTTTAAAATTCTACATAATGGACACCATACTAGATAGATAATATGACCACTATTTTCTCTCCATATTGGATTCTATAAGGTTTATCCAGGCTATACATGTATCTGGGTTTCCCTGGTATCTCAGCTGGTAAAGAATTTGCTTGCAATGCGGGACACCTGGATTGGATCTTGGGTTAGGAAGATCCCCTGGAGGAGGATGGCAACCCACTCCAGCATTCTTGCCTGGAGAATGCCCATGGACAGAGGTACCTGGAGGCCTACAGTCCATTGGGTGGCAAAGAGTCAGACGTGACTGAGCAAATAATCACAGCACAGCATACATGTATCTATTTTATGCATTTAAACTATGGTATTCTATGCTGTTGAATAAATAATATATTCTCCTTATAATAGATATTTAAGCAGTAACATTTATCTATCATAAACATCCTATCAGAAATTCTTGTACATTTATTACTGTGAACATGTGCTAGAGTTTCTCCAGGAATTGTATCAAGAAGATAGCCTACTGGATTGAAGGATATAGTCATCTGTAGACATGGTTGAATTGCTTTATGTGTTATATCATTTTATTCTTCCATTAGCCTCCTTGATAGTCCATAATTTCCATACCAACATCAATGTGATTTTAATTTTTTCAGACTTTTTTTTTCCTTTTACTAGTCTAATGAGTTGGAAATTTTACCCCTTGTGTTTTACTCTGTGATTCTATGATTTCTACTGAGTTGGTGTACTTTTCTATGTTCATGAATATTTTATTGTTATTTTTCTGTAAATTTCCTGTTCACATCCTTTTTTGATTTTTATATTTGATATTTTATAGTTTTATTATCAGTTTATAAGAGCTCTTCTCTCTCTCAATTTCTTTTTCTTTCCTTTCTGGATGTTAATTCTTGATTGGTTATATGTATTGCTAATAATACCCCTGAACTGATTGCTTCTCTTATTTGTTAAGAGTTTTAAACAATAAGAAAATTAATGTATTTATACAGCACAAATTTCAGAGTAGTTGTTTTAAGATTGGTAAGTTTGGTAACTTCAGTATTCATCAAGGATACAGATTCTTTCTGTCCTTCAGCTCCATCATGCTTAAGGTCTCTTTTTTTGCCCTCTCTTGTCTCCCTCCTCGTCACTGAGGCATTGCATTCAAATATGGAAAACTTTACCAGAAAAATTGCCAGTGTATTGTTTTAAAAGCAAGCACTCAGATTTTCTGAAGTACACCTATTGCATATCCTGTGTAATATTCATTGGTTCAGAGGCTACCTGAAAACCAATCAAAAGCAGAGAGAATGGTAAAAATCAATAATTATAGCCTTTCAAGAATTTACTCCTGAGCTGGAATGGTGTACCCTTCTTTGAGAAATAAGAATTTGAACATCTTCCCATAAGAAAGATGGGAATTAATGCTTACCTTATAGGCAACAAAAAGTGAATGTTACAGTTCTAGTAATAGTTTTCAGCTACTGTGAATGGGAAAGCCAGTTGTATTTTCTAAGCATTTGCTACTTTATAATATTAATATTAATAATTGTTCTTTTTATACAAAAACAGAGTTTCTTTACTATTTCATCATGCTTTGGTGGTAGAGTATGTCTTGCTAGTTAATTGGTAAGAAGTCCCTTTGCTATCCTACTGTAGCCTAAAACATTAAATCTAGTTTAATATTCTTTTATTATGGCAACCAAAAATCAGATTTGAATCCTGCTGAAGTGTATTGCAGCTACCAGTGATCCAGTCTCTTATAATACACACAGTATTCACAATGTGCCCCATTCACAATTGACCAAAAAAGGGAAAATAAGATCGCAATTGATGTATACACACTACTATATGTAAAATAGATAATCAATAAGGATCTGCTGAATAACACAGGGAACTCTATTCACTACTCTGTAATGGCCTTAAAGAATCTAAAAAAATAGTGGATATACATATATGTATAACGGATTCACTTTGTTGTATACCTGAACCTAACACAACACTGTAAATCAACTATACTCCTATAAAAATCAGGGATAAAAAAGATTCAGACTAAATCTTGTACTTGAAACCTAGCAAGGTTGCTTTCTGAAGTCTTTTTTTTTTTTTTTCATCTTGTGTATCCAAGTCCTTCTGGACCAAAAGATAAAGTTTTATACAGATCATGTAAATGGCACATACAGATTACATTCTGGAATTATTGTTAAATGCCTTTTAAAAAGTCAGAAACATTCAGTGGCATTCAAAGCTTGTCCCTGCCCTGCGGCTTCCTGGAGAATTAAATTGCAATCTGAAAACTTCAATAAGCCCATGTTAAATTAGTACCTTTGTTTGTTTCTTCCTTTCTTGTCAAAACGAAGATTAATGTTCCTTTTGTTTTGCACTCAGTATAGCTTTTCTTACAGGAATGTGGTGTCTAAATCAAAATTCCATTTAGACGCAGAGAAAGTCACTAATATAATGATCTTTTCACCCCTCCTCTTGTTTCCCTCCCTCTTAATTTTTTTTCCCCAAATAAGCAACCATTTACTCCTGTGTAACCCTCCCTCCATACCCTCTTCAACCTTGTGATGCTGAATGCTATGATCTTGAGTCTCACTGCATAGGTGTGGGGTGGGGGGAGAGTCCCACAAAGGTGGAAGCTAAGAGGAAGCACCGGTAGGGTCATTTTACAAATGGAATCACTAAAAAGCTGTGCTTCTTGCTGGGTAATAGCACAGAACCTTTAAATCATAGAAATTAGAGACAGGAGACCCGTCAGGTCACCTTGTCCACCTCCTATGGCAGCTTTATGCACTCCACGTGAAATGACACGAGCAGTGGAACACCTCAGGCAACCCTGGGGAGACTCTCCTGTCCAATAACATGTCTTCCTGTTGAGAAAATGTTGCTGAGAGCAGTCCAGCTTTTCTTTTGCCTAATTTCACATTGTTCTGCTCTGCAATAGCCTTTAAAAATGCAACCACCCTTTCTTTTGCTCCCGTCTTTAAAACCTATGACCTTGTAATACTACAACATTGTTATTATCTTCCCTTGTAATTATTTGTGCCAAGCTATACAAATTTCCCTCTTAAAATACTACCTTAGAAATCAGCCCTCATTGCTAAATTCATCTAAATCCCCACTGCTTTTCTAAAGGGTTATTCATTACACTCCCATTCACTCTAATTCAGGAACTATGTTCCATGTAATTTTATTTCGTGTATGTGTGTGCTTATACAAATCAAGAAGTTTGCTCCTTTCTTATAGAAAATGATTATGGTGCTCAAGTCAGTGACTGGACCTCACAATTTCCCCATGAATCAGAAACTTGCTGTTAGTTCCTAAAGCCATGATTTATTTTTTTCCAAGATATTATTAAGTTTAGTATACCACAATTCTAGATTCTTCCTGGAATTTCACCCTGCTCAAATTCAAATATATATATGGACTTCCCTGATGGCTCAGTTGCTAAGGAATCTGCCTGTAATGCGAGAGACCTGGGTTTGATCCCTGGGTTGGGAAGATCCCCTTGAGGAAGGCATGAAAACACACTCCAGTATTCTTGCCTGGAGAAACCCCATGGACAGAAGAGCCTGGCAGGCTACAGTCCTTGGGGTCGCAGAGTTGGACACGACTGAGTGACTAAGCACACACACACACACACACACACACACACACATACACACACATATATATATATACTTACATATATATATGAATAAATTTACTGTTATTTAATATCTCTTGCTCTGGGCAAAACCTGAGGATAGTTACATGACCGACTCTGAATAAAATGTTCCATCTATATGTATTAATATTTTAAAATGCTGTGTGTTACACTATCTTCTATAAGATAAAATCCACATTTTGCAGTTACAAAATTCCCACTTCAGCTAGCTTGGAAATGGAGAGAAAAAAAAAACAGTCTCCACTAGGGGCTTCCCTGGTGGCTCAGTGATAAGAATTCTTCTTCCAATGCAGGAGAGGCAGATTGGATCCCTGATCCAGGAAGATCTCACTGGCGGCAGAGCAAACTAAGTCCATGCGCCACAACTACTGAGCCTGCGCCCTAGAGCCCGCGAGCAGCAGCTGCTGAGCCCATGCGCCACCACAACTAAGGTCCGTGCACCCTGGCTCCTTTGTTCTGCAACAAGAAAAGCCACTGCAATGAGAAGCCCACTCATGGCAACTAGAGAGTAGCCCCCATTCTCCACAACTGGGAAAAAACTCTGTGCAGCAACAAAGACCTAGCACAGCCATAAATAAATAAATAAAATTATTTTTTTTAATGACCCCATGGACTGTAGCCTGCCAGGCTCCTCTGTCCATGGAGATTCTCCAGGCAAGAATATGGGAGTGGGTTGCCATGCCCTCCTCCAGAGATCAAATCCAGGTGTCCCACATTACAGGCAGATTCTTTACCATCTGAGCCACCAAGGAAGCCCACAAAGGTGTTGGGGAGTGGGCAAACCCTCAGTTGAATCTTAAATATTTGACTTTCATTCCAAAACAGCCTTCCAGTGGAAGGTGGAGAGGTTCTTGTGGTTATTTCTGTTTCTTCCACACTGGTTCCACCACCCCACCATGCTGCCCTCAAGTCCTGTATTGCTTACTGCTTACTATCCTGATCTAAGAAAGGACATGCAGACCTTCCCGTAATGTCCAAGGGCAAGCATACAACATTTAAACAATACTGCAGTGAAGGATTTGGGGCAAACATAGGGACACACATAAAGACAATCTTGCATGCAGGTTATAACCTAAGTTCTTGTAATTATAGGTATCATTCCATATTAATTTTTGGCCTAGCTCCAGTTGGATATTTTGTTTCACCCAGGTGCCCAAAATGTAGACACTATGATGCTACATACTTAAGACACTTCTGTATCTAAGAAGAATGATGCTGAGACAAGAGACACTTAGTCTAGCCTCTGAAAACCTGACTGAAAGTAGGAGCTGAACTCTATTGCCAGCACAGGACAGTGAAATCATGATAATAAGCTCTTATGACTGCTTTCAGAGGTGTTTAGAATGCTTTGGGATCAATTGTTGCGTTTCAGTTGTGTCTGACTCTGTGCAGTCCTATGGGCTGTAGCCAGCCAGGCTCCTCTATCCACAGGATTCTCCAGGAAAGAATACTGGACTGGGTTGCTATGTCTTCCTACATGGGATCTTCCTGACCTAGGGATCAAACCCTGGTCTCCTGATTGGCAGGTGGGCTTTTTACTATAGCTCCACCATTGTTGTTATTGCTTAGTTGCTAAGTCTTATCTGACTCTTTGTGACCCCATGGACTATAGCCTGCCAGGCTCCTCTGTCCATGGCATTTCCCAGGCAAGAAATCTGGAGTGGTTTGCAATTTCCGTCTCCAGGAGATCTTCCTGATCCAGGGATCAAACCCAGGTTTCCTGTACTGGCAAGCTAGTTCTTTACCACTGAACTACCAGGGAAGCTTTGGGTCAATAACACGACATAAAACAAAACCCCCAACAAACTTGTCTCAGATTGCACTACTGTTAAAGGAAAGAAGGGACAGGAAAGGTGTTGCTGGAGCAGTGGGGAGAGAAGACGGGAGAAATGACTGGGTCTGGGGAGACAGAGAGGAGGGAGAGAGAATTATGTATGAGAGGTTGCCATGCTGGCACATACATGATGCCCATTATCTCATTTACTCATTACTGAAATGATTTGCAGGTACATAAACAGAAAACAGCTCTGACTCCTGGGCTTGTATCTTTCTATCCACGCACCCCTTCACCATTTTTCAAAGACATGAGATTAATGCGACAATTATGTTGGTAAAGTGTTTCAATTTCCTTTGAGAAAAAGAGTCATAAAATGTTATTGTTACTCTTATTATGGAAGCTCAATGAATGCTTTAGTAGTGCCATTGATGTAACTAATATTGCTCTCATTTATTTCATTTAGAGAAATAAAAGTCTAAAAATAGGAACAAGCATATTTATTGGCTTTTTATTTAGCTTAACTGCAACTTTTTGCAGATCAGGGTCTTGAAGGCAAAATCTATAAGCAAGGACACAGATGGTCTGAGGAGTAAACATGAGAACCTAATGTCATCCAGGAGGTGCTCTTTCTAAAGTTTGGTTCTCCCAAGGAGTGAGAAAGGTGGATTAATATGAAAGGTCTCAAATAGTCGCTTATCTATAATTGTTAAGGAAAAATGTAGCAATAATTCTACTTTCTGTGGAAATAACAATGGGCTCAATTCAGATAATTTTCTTTTCCAGGAGGGCAGACATTTTCCCCCTTTTCTATGAAAGGGGTTAATTGTGTTAATTATGAAAAACAAAATGATGTAAAGGACAGTAGGGCATTATAAAGGCACATTGAGCTATGTACATATTCATCTACAAACAAGAACCCTGGCATGGCTTATCCTAGTTTTGCCATTTTTCAAAGGTTTTTTACTGGAAAATCATTCAGTTCTTCAATATCACCAGCTACAACTGTCATTTAAGAATGGAAACACGAGAATTTGTCCCAAGGGTTTAATGTGGCTATTATAGGTTTAATTATCATTTGTCTAAGCTTGGACTTTATTATGTTCAGATGTTTTCAACATACTCTACTTTTTTTTTTTTTAATTAGTAGAATTCTACACTTTGGTCAGTCGTGTTGTTGACTAACTGGACCTCGCACAGCAAGGAGTGTTCATATGATCATTCTGGAGTTTTTATAGATGAAAACTGAGGCCTAGGGAAACTAAGGCAAGTGCCTCAATCAAGGTGCCGCCACTAGGGAAGTGGCAGGAGATGGTACAGGGAGGGCGCAGAATTTGAAAATTCTTATACCTCAGACTGGGGCATTTGGATTTTCTTTTGTGGGCAGCAGAGGCTTTCTACCTGAAAAGTAATATGACCTATTATTTGTCTTTTGAGGAAAATAAATCTAGATATGAGATGTATGATTGTCTTGACAAAGGAACTCTCAAGAATTTTGTTCTGGGTGTTAAGTTGCAGAGCTATGTCAACAGCCCCAGTGACGTGAGATGAGAATTCTCCATGGGGAGTGAATGAGGGACACAAGACAAATGAACAGGAGAAAAAACAATTTTGTTTCTATGCTTTGAAGTCCCATAGAAATAGGACCCCCACAGTGACCAAACAAGGCTGTTTATATGTAATTTTTAGACAAAGAAACAATTATTTGTGAAGATTTAATGAAACAAAAGGGCTTATACTTGGGGTAGCAGACTAAGGAGGAATTAACAAAGTTTGTTTACACCACTTTCTTAGCCTTGAATTGCATGGCTGTAGTGATGAGATTGCTTTCGATACCCCTGGCATAGGGAGCATACCTTCTTGTGGGAGATTTATTTCCTCCTTTCAAGGGGGAGAGAGTTGGGTCAGAGTGTGGTTGCCTTAATAATTTCCCCTAACTGTCTGTTTCTTATGACACTTTAATTCAAAATAATCCATAAGCCATTGAGGCATATTTTTGGGGCAGCCGGCCCTGAGCCCCAGCAGTGGTAGGTCATTAAGTTACTTTGAGAACACAGATGTTTAACACTCCTTTCTTTCACTGATTGTCTTCCATGCACTAAGAGTTACTTAGGAGCCTGGCATAAGATGATTGAGAAACACTTCCTACCATCAAGAATCTCTGTGTTGAGCTGGGCAAACATAGGATTAAAAGTCAATTTCAGTTGATTCAGTTGTCAGTCTCTCTGGTCTGACTCGTTGCAACCCCATGGACTGCAGCACATCAGGCTTCCCTGTCCATCACCAACTTCTGGATTTTGATCAAACTCATGTCCATTGAGTTGGCTATGCCATGCAACCATCTCATCCTCTGTCATCCCCCGTCCTCCCTTCAAACTTTCCCAGCATCAGGGTCTTTTCCGATGAGTCAGCTCTTCGCATCAGGTGGCCAAAATATTGGAGTTTCAGCTTCAACATCAGTCCTCTCAATGAACACCCAGGACTGATCTCCTTTAGGATGGACTGGTTGGATCTCCTTGCAGTCCAAGGGACTCTCAAGAGTCTTCTCTAACACCACAGTTCAAAAGCATCAATTCTTCAGTGCTCAGCTTTCTTTATAGTTCAACTCTTACATCCATACATGACCACTGAAAAAACCAGAGCCTTGACTAGATGGACCTTTGTCGGTAATGTCTCTGCTTTTTAATATGCTGTCTAGGTTGGTCATCACTTTTCTTCCAAAGAGGAAGAATCTTTTAATTTCATGGCTGCAGTCACAATACTTAGT
The DNA here is from genome assembly GCF_042477335.2 of Ovis canadensis. Taxonomy (NCBI): domain Eukaryota; kingdom Metazoa; phylum Chordata; class Mammalia; order Artiodactyla; family Bovidae; genus Ovis; species Ovis canadensis. Next base: position 65,254,958 of record NC_091253.1, read on the forward strand.
GATTTTGGAGCCCAAGAAAATAATCTGTCACTGATTCCACTGTTTCTGTCTCCCTTTGCCATGAAGTGATTGGACCAGATGCCATGATCTTAGTTTTTTGAATGTTGATTTTCAAGCTAAATTTTTCACTCTCCTCTTTCACTTTCATCAAGAGACTCCTTAGTTCCTCTTCACTCTCTGCCATAAGGGTAGTGTCACCGGTATATCTGAGGTTATTAATATTTCTCAATATTCCAACTTGTGCTTCATCCAGCCTGGCACTTCTGCATATAAGCTAAATATAGGGTGACAATATACAGCCTTGACATACTCCTTTCCCAATTTGGAACCATTCCATGGTTCCATGTCGGGTTCTGTTGCTTCTTGACTTGCATACATAGTTTTTAGGATGCAGGTAAGGAGGTCTCATATTCCCGATTCCTGAACCATTTTCCAGTTTGTTGTGATCCACACAGTCAAAGGCTTTAGCATAGTCAATGAAGCAGAAGTAGATATTTTCCTGAAATTCTCTTGCTTGCCAATATCAAGTGGATATTGGCAATTTAATCTCAGGTTCCTCTGCCTTTTCTAAATACACCTTGACTATCTGGAAGTTCTTAGTTCATGTACTGTTGAAGCCTGGCTTGGAGAATTTTGAGCATTACTTTGCTAGTGTGTGAGATGAGTGCAATTGTGTAATAGTTTGAACATTCTTTGGCATTGCCTTTCTTTGGAATTAGAATGAAAACTGACCTTTTCCAGTCCTGTGGCCACTGCTGAGTTTTCCAGATTTGCTGGCATATTGAGTGCAGCACAGCATCATCTTTTAAGATTTGTAATAGCTGGAATTCCATCACTCCCACTAGGTGTGTTTGTAGTGATGTTTCCTAAGACCCACTTGACTTTGCATTCCAGGATGTCTTACTCTAGATGAGTGATCACACCACCATGGTTATCTGAGTCATTTAGATCTTTTTTGTATAGTTTTTCTGTGTATTCTTGCCACCTCATCTTAACATCTTCTGCTTCTGTTAGGTCCATACCATTTCTGTCCTTTGTTGTGCCCATCTTCGCATGAAATGTTCCATTGGTAGCTCTAATTTTCTTGAAGAGTTCTCTAGTTTTTCTTATTGTACTATTTGCCTCTATTTCTTTGCATTGATCACCGAGGAACACTTTCTTATCTCTTCTTGCTATTCTCTGGAACTCTGCATTCAAATGGGTATATCTTTCCTTTTCTCCTTTGCCTTTAACTTCTCTTCTTTCTCAGCTATTTGTAAGGCCTCCTCAGACAACCATTTTGCCTTTTTGCATTTCTTTTTCTTGGGGATGGTCTTGATCCCTGTCTCCTGTACAGTGTCATGAACTTCCATCCATAGTTCTTCAGGCACTCTGTCAGGTCTAATCCCTTGAATCTATTTCTCACTTCCACTGTATAATTGTAAGGGATTTGATTTAGGTCATACATGAATGGTCTAGTGGTTTTCCCTACTTTCTTCAATTTAAGTCTAAACTTCAGAATAAGGAGTCATGATCTGAGCTACAGTCATCTCCTGGTCTTGTTTTTGCTGACATTATAGAGCTTCTCCATCTTTGGCTACAGAGAATATAATTAATCTGATTTTAGTATTGACCATCTGGTGATGTCCATGTGTAGAGTCATCTCTGTGTTGTTAGAAGATGGTGTTTGCTATGACTAGTGCATCTTCTTGTCAATTATGTCAGTCAATTATGCTGTAGCAAATGCAATAATAATTAATAATGTCACCCTTTAATCTTAAATAATAACTTGGACTCTCTAAGCCTCATTCATACTGGCCACTGGACTTAGTCCTTCAGGCTGCTCTAACATAGATTGGATAGCTCAAACACCACAAATGTATTTCACACTGTTCTGGAGTCTGGGAAGTTCAAGATCAAGGTCCTGAAAGATCCCATGTCTGATGGGGGCATATGCTTTCTGGTTTGCCGATGATGTCTTCTCATTGTATCCTCACATTGCTGTAGTTTTTTAGTGCCTAAGTTGAGTCTGACCCTTTGGCACCACCATGGACTGTAGCCTGCCAGACTCTTGTGTCCGTGGGATTTTCCAGGCAGGAATACTGGAGTGGGTTGCCATTTCCTTCTCCAGGGGATCTTCCCTACCCAGGAAGATCTAACCCTAACTCTAACCCTTGAACCTGTGTCTCCTGTGTTTCTTGCACTGGCAGGAGGATTCTTTACCACTGAGCCACCAGTGTAGACCAGAAAGAGAGAGAAAGTAAACTCTAATACTTTTTTAAGGGACTCTGCTTTCATTCATCATAGTTCCAGTCTTATGACCTAATTACCTCACAAAGGTCCATGTCCTAATGTCATCCATGTTGAGAGGTGAGGATTTTAAAATATGACTTTTGGGAGATGCAGACATTCATTCCATAGCAACACTTCTAAATATTTTACATGAACAACCTTTTTATATCTTTATAGCAATGTTAGTAATAATGATGCTATCATTATTCCCACTTTACATGTGAGAAGGTAAAGCACAGAAACATCAGATAACTTGTCCAAAGCCATAGAACTGAATACTAGAATGAATATTCAATTCCAAGTAATGAGTCCATGCTATAGAACACTAAACATGCTTTCTCTCTGATGGAGATCTATGAAGTATATTCTGTATATGAAGAAAGGTGTTAAGAATTTTGTTCTAGGTGTTAAGAACTTTGTTCTAAGTGTTAATTTGGAGCTGTACCATATCAAAGTTTACTTTTTCTAGGAGACAGCTGGGAGTTTGGATTTAACAGGCTGGAAAGTAGGTGAAAGCTAAGTGAAGAGGAAAGAAAGAGCCTGTTGATGAAGGTGAAAGAAGAGAGTGAAAAAGCTAGCTCAAAATTCAACATTCAAAAAGCAAAGATCATGGCATCTGGTCCCATCACTTCATGGCAAACAGATGGGAAAACAACAGAAACAGTGACAGACTATTCTTGGTCTCGAAAGTCACTGAGGATGGTGATTGCAGCCATGAAGTTAAAAGGCTCTTGATCCTTGGAAGAAAAGCTATGACAAAACTCTGCTGCTGATGCTGCTTAGTTGCTTCAGCTGTGTCCAGCTCTGTGAGACCCAATGGACCACAGCCTGCCAGGCTCCTCTGTCCATGGGATTCTCTAGGCAGGAGTACTGGAGTGGGTTGCCATGCTCTCCTCCAGGGGATCTTCTCAAACCAGGGACCAAACTCAGATTTTCTGCATTGAAGGCAGATTCTTTACTGCTGAGCCACCAGGGAAGCCTGCTGCTGCTGCTAAGTCGTGTCAGTCGTGTCCGACTCTGTGCGACCCCATAGACGGCAGCCCAACAGTCTCCCCTGTCCCTGGGATTCTCCAGGCAAGAATACTGGAGTGGGTTGCCATTTCCTTCTCCAATGCATGAAAGTGAAAAGTGAAAGTGAAGTCGCTCAGTCATGTCCCAGTCTTTAGCGACCCCATGGACTGCAGTCCACCAGACTCCTCCGCCCATGGGATTTTCCAGGCACAAGTACTGGAGTGGGGTGCCATTGCTTTCTCTGAGGGAAGCCCTACAAAGTATTAAAAAGCAGAAACATCACTGAGCTAACAAAGGTCTGTATAGCTATGCTTTATCCAGTAGTCATGTATGGATGTGAGATTGGACCATAAAGAAAGCTGAGTGCTGAAGAATTGATGCTTTCAAATTGTAGTGATGGAGAATACTCTTGAGAGTCTTTTGGACTGCAAGGAGATCAAGCCAGTCAATCCTAAAGAAAACCAACTCTGAATATTCATTGGAAGGAGTGATGCTAAAGCTGAAACTCCAATACTTTGGCCACATGATGTGAAGAACAGACTCATTGGAAAAGACTGATGCTGGGAAAGATTGAAGGCTGGAGAAGAAGGGGATGTTGGAGGATGAGGTGGTTGGATGACATCACTGATTCAATGGACATGAGTTTGAACAAGCTCCAAGAGATAGTGAAGGATAAGAAATGTGGTTTGCTTCAGGCCATGGGGTCCCAAAGAGTCAGACAGGGCTGAGCGACTGAACAACAGCAAAGACATAATTAAAATTTGCTTATAGCTAAAAGCAATGTGAGGGTGTTTCCAAGGTAGAATCTTTGGTCCAACTTTTAGAGCTCTCTAGTGTGGGAGGCTAACACACAGAGAATGGACAAAGCATAAGCCAACAAAAGAAAGAATAGGAATGGTCACATGATCACTAGACAATGGAGACAGTGGAAGACAGATATCAAGATAACTAGAAAGAGTCAGTAAGAGTGAACAATGCCAAGTACTACAAGGAAGGTATGTAGGACTGAAAATAGATTAAATTTAGCAACTCGAAGATTTTAGTTGATTTGGATGAGAACAATTTCTATTGTCTGCTAGTGAAGACAGCTATACTGTAAAAGATTGAGAACAAAAGGTCATGCAAAGAGTGACTGATAATTTCTATTTGAAGAAGGTAATTCATAGAAGAACATTATCATCTTTGAATGCCAGATCATCAGACAGAACTTGAAGAATAGTTTTTAAGAAGAGAATGGAAGAGATCATTGCAGGTATCATTACAAATGATCAAAGTTAGTCTGAGGATTGGGATGGTGAATCAAAGTGTCTAATTCTTGTACTTCTGCTCCATCAGAGAACCACTTAGCAATGTATCCTTAATATGCTTTCATTCATAAACTCTCTCATTCTCATTTATTCAGTAAACAGTAAGCGCTTGCCAAGTGCTATGCATGCAGGTTTGTACATATGTGTAAGTGCTGGTATGTGTTCAGAGGGATGGAGGACAAAATGAGTGTTAGGAGGGAAGGCTGACATGGAAGTCAAGTCTGCCAGGCATATATTGTTGATCACAATGTTATAAAGCCAGAGAGAGCAAAAGGACATTGCCTGATCATTCAATTGTGTCAAGTCTAGTGGGGCTAGAGTGTATAAGGACTCATGGGACACAGCCTTGTTATTGGCAGGAGATAGAAAACCCCAATTCAGGACAAAATGATGGATGCTAGCTTGGATCAGACTTTCTCTATATCTACATCACTACATTTTAGGATAAGTACTAGCAATATAACATCACATGTTATCTTCTCTGAAAATCTGCATAACATCGTATTTATGAACATGGCATTGTATGCCCCATACATTGTATGTATGGGGCATAAGCCATACAAAAGTAATTTTATTCACAAATTTCAGTATTCTCAAGTTAAAATTTCATTATTTTATATCTTTTATACTTTCTTATTGGAAACAGTTGTCACAATGCTTGTGCATGAAGATAGAATTGTTTCCTGTGTAAAGTTGCTGATTGAGATGGTTCAAGTAATAGCAGGTTTCTCCTTGAACCCTGAGCCAGTTCAGGTGATGTAACTGCCTGTGAAACAAATGTTCTGCCATGTACTGGGAAAACGGTCTAAACTGCAGTGAGTGCAGCTCTATGAACTCTCTACAGCAAACATTTTTCAGGAAGGAGAGTTAAAAAAAAAATAAAGGAAACATGTCATAAAAAGGAAAAGTGAAATGAATGGAAGTCAGAGAAAGGCTAGGGAAGGAGGAAGAGGGAGCGGGGCCAACAGGAAGTCCTGGAAGAAGCAGCACAGGATGAGAACCTCTTTGTTATGTCTGGCTTCAGCACGATGTGTTTGAATAAACATGAAGCGCTTGCTTTGTTTCCGGTTTTCCTATTGTAGCAGATGGTATGTGAAGTGTTCATGTGTTGTAGATTAAAACTTGAGAGAGTCACTGAACAGCACGTATGGCTTTATTTTCCTGTGATGCCCTTGCCCCTCAAGAGAGAAAACAGGGATGTTCATCATTTGCTCTCAACAATCTGCACAGAAAAACAGAAAACTAATATAGAATTTTCAACTTCTAATTAAAATGTGTTTGCATTTGTGTGGTTGAGATGTGAGAAGGATCCCTGAGAAATGTGGGGGAGAAACAATACTGACATGTTCTTTATGAGGGTCTTCTTAGAAACTTCCTGCCACAGCCGCCAACCTCAACTGAAGATGAAAAGGAGGTGCTTCAAGTTGTACTCCACATTCCATGAGAGCCTCTCACAGAGCCCGATAGGCCCTGGTGCGATCTGGGGGATGTAATGACCTGTGCCTGACTTCTGGGCTGATGTGTCTATTGATATCCAAGAAGCCATTTGGGGATCAGTCTCAACTACCTCAAAGGTGGAATGATGGAAGGGGAAGACATCTTGAGATGACTCCATTCAAGAAGGCTTTCTGCCTGGAATGATGGGAACACTTCAGATAGAGTGTGGGGGTGGATTTCCAGGCACAGAAGCTCAAGATAAAGCTGCTTTACTTTCTAAGCTGACAGCCAGATGGAAGGTGGCATTTCCAACTCCATGAAACTGCAATCAAAAATTCACTTTCAGATCGGTGCTCCTGCTGCTGCTGCTGCCCAGTTTCTCAGTCGTGTCCAACTCTTTGTGGCCCTATGTACTGTAGCCCATCAAGCTCCTTGTCCATGGCATTTTCCAGGCAAGAATGTAGAAATGGGGTGCCATTTCCTATCCAAGGGAATCTTCCCGACCTAGGGATCGAACTCACGTCTCTTGGGTCTCCTGTATTGGCAAGCATGTTCTTTACCAGTAGTGCCACCTGGGAAGTTCTTTGATGTTTCTGATATATTCATAAAAACATCTTATGAGAGAAACCCAGAAGACCAGATTAAAATCCTTAAAACCAGCCATTATGACCTTTGCTGACCTCTAACCTGTTGAGGCCCCAGATACACATTCTGAAGAGGCATGGAAATAGAGCCAGTAGCAGCGAAATGATAAGCCAGAGTATTTTACCTAAGATAGAGCTCAACCGAGAGGTAAAGATGTCTTTAATTGGCAGAAACCTGAAAGTATTAATATTGAACTTTCCTGGTCATGTTATTAATTACATATTATCCAATAACTAGTAGTAAAAGAAACGATAAGAGAAAATAGAATTGCTTTCTGTTAGTATCTTGCCAAGTTCACCTCATCCAATAAGTTGGGATTCTTTTGTTACATCAGTAAGTTTCTTATTTTACATCTGAAAGACAAAAAGACTGATGCAGTGAAAAGATCCTTCAAATTATAAAAAAGAGATTGGAGTTTGAGTGTCAGATTTCTTTATTAGCTGTGAAGCCTCTCTGCACCTTAATTTCCTCATAAAACAAAATGATCATTTCCCTCCCTGTTTCACTGAGCTTTTCTAATTTGTAGTTTTAGATTGTTTTATTTTTAATGTACTGAAATTTGTTAGGAAAAAATCCTGTCTATGGTGCCATTTTAGATTATAAAAGTCCTCAGTGTAGTTATTAGGCCTCCTCCTTTACGCTCAACTAGTCCCTGTATCAGAGAAGGCAATGGCACCCCACTCCAGTATTCTTGCCTGGAAAATCCCTTGGATGGAGGAGCCTGGTGGGCTACGTCCATGGGGTCGCTAAAAGTTGGACACGACTGAGTGACTTCACTTTCACTTTTCACTTTCATGCATTGGAGAAGGAAATGGCAACCCACTCCAGTGTTCTTGCCTGGAGAATCCCAGGAATGGGGGAGCCTGGTGGGCTGCCGTCTATGGGGTCGCACAGAGTTTGACATGACTGAAGTGACTTAGCAGCAGCAGCAGTCCCTGTATATGCTCTCTTCTTCATCCAGAATCTATTGCACTATAGTTGTTTTTGTGTGTGAAATTGGACCGTATTTCTTTATTGTGTCCTGTTTCTGCATGCTGCTTGATTGATTTCTTTGAATTTTGTTCCTGAATTTTAAAAACTATAGCAATATAGCCACTTATCAAGGGCAACAAAGTTACATGTATACACAGGGAAGCCTGGCATGCTGCAGTCCATGGGATTGCAAAGAGTTGGACACAACCGAGCAACTGAACAATAATAACAGCAAACACACACACACACACACACACACACACATCAGTTCAGTTCAGTTCAGTTCAGTCACTCAGTCGTGTCCAACTCTTTGAGACCCCATGAACTGCAGCATGCCAGGCCTCCCTGTCCATCAACAACTCCCAGAGTCTACCCAAACTCATGTCCATTGAGTTGGTGATGCCATCCAACCATCTCATCCACTGTCATCCCCTTCACCTCCTGCCCTCAATCTTTCCCAGCATCAGGGTCTTTTCAAATGAGTCAGCTCTTCCCATCAGGTGCCCAACGTATTGGAGTTTCAGTTTCAACATCAGTCCTTCCAATGAACACCCAGGACTGATCTCCTTTAAAATGGACTGGTTGGATCTCCTTGCAGTCCAAGGGACTCTCAAGAGTCTTCTCCAACACCACAGTTCAAAAGCATCAATTCTTCGGTGCTCAGCTCTCTTTATAGTCCAACTCTCACATCCATACATGACTACTGAAAAAACCATAGCCTTGACTAACAGACCTTTATTGGCAAAGTAATGTCTCTGCTTTTTAATATGCTGTCTAGGTTGGTCATAACTTTCCTTCTAAGGAGTAATGTCTTTCAATTTCATGGCTGCAATATATATAAATACATACAAATATATGTCTATATGCATATATATAAAACAATTGCTGTATATGTAACTATTATACACACACACACACATATTATCTCTGATTAATCTCTAAACTCCTGGCACCATGTCCTCCCTCTTCTACTTTGTTCTCTTCCTCCCTTCTTCACTCTGACTCTTTCTGAGTCTTGACTCTTTCATATTCAGTGTTACCTCCTAAAACATGATGAAAATGGCATTCAAAAAACTTAATTTCCCTTAGTCTCTTCCTTGCCTACTTATTTTCACCAAATTGTCCTGGTTCTCCTTTAGAGTGATTTTGTAATCTGTTTGTCCACCTTCTCACCTCACTGTGCTACTTCTTTGTATCTCAACTAAGTTACATTTTCCACAGATGATAATGGATGTTTCTATCTCTATGTTTTCAGACTCCAATCTGTATGGGTATGTTTCTAAAATGGTATGACCTAAATAAAATTCCTTACAATTATACAGTGGAAGTGAGAAATTGATTCAAGGGATTAAACTTGACAGATAGAGTGGCGGAAGAACTATGGATGGAAATTTGTGACACTGTACAGGAGACAAGGATCAAGACCATCCCCAAGAAAAAGAAATGCAGAAAGGGAAAATGGTTGTCTGAGGAGGCCTTACAAATAGCTGAGAAAGAAGAGAAGCGAAAGGCAAAGGAGAAAAGGAAAGATATACCCATTTGAATGCAGAGGTCCAAAGAATAGCAGAGAGAGAGGAAAGCATTCCTCGGTGATCAATGCAAAGAAATAGAGGAAAACAATAGAATGGGAAAGCCTAGAGATCTCTTCAAGAAAATTAGAGATACCAAGGGAACATTTCATGCAAAGAAGTGCTCATTAAAGGATGGAAATGGTATGGACCTAACAGAAGCAGAAGATATTAAGAAGAGGGGGCAAGAATACACAGAATAACTATACAAAAAAGATCTTCACGACCCAGATAATCACGATGGTGTGATCACTCACCCAGAGCCAGACATCCTGGAATGTGAAGTCAAGTGAGCCTTAGGAAGCATCACTATGCACAAAGCTAGTGGAGGTGATGGAATTCCAGTTGAGCTGTTTCAAATCTAAAAGATAATGCTGTGCAAGTGCTGCACTCAATATGTCAACAAATTGGAAAACTCAGCAGTGGTCAAAGGACTGGAAAAGGTCAGTTTCCATTCCACTCCCAAAGAAAGGCAATGCCAAAGAATGCTCAAACTACCGCACAATTGCACTCATCTCACATGCTAGTAAAGCAATGCTCAAAATTCTCCAAGTTAGGCTTCAGCAATATGTGAACTGTGAACCTCCAGATGTTCCAACTGGTTTTAGAAAAGGCAGAGGAATCAGAGATCAAATTGTCAACATCCTCTTGATCATTGAAAAAGCAAGAGAGTTCCAGAAAAACATCTATTTCTGCTTTATTGACTATGCCGAATCCTTTGACTCTGTGGATCACACTAAACTGTGGAAAATTCTGAAAGAGATGGGAATACCAGACTACCTGACCTGCCTTGCCTCTTGAGAGGACCTTGTATTCAGGTCAGGAAGCAACAGTTAGAACTGAACATGGAACAACAGACTGGTTCCAAATAGGAAAAGGAGTACGTCAAGGCTGTATATTGTTACCCTGCTTATTTAACTTCTATGCAGAGTACATCATGAGAAACGCTGGGCTGGAAGAAGCACAAGCTGGAATCAAGATTGCCAGGAGAAATATCAATAACCTCAGATATGCAGGTGACACCACCCTTATGGCAGAAAGTGAAGAGAAACTAAAAAGCCTCTGATGAAAGTGAAAGTGGAGAGTGAAAAAGTTGGCTTAAACGTCAACATTCAGAAAATGAAGATCATGGCACCTGGTCCCATCACTTCATGGGAAATAGATGGGGAAACAGTGGAAACAGTGGCTGACTTTATATTTGAGGGGCTCCAAAATCACTGAAGATGGCTATTGCAACCATGTTACCTCTTGGAAGGAAATTATGACCAACCTAGATAGCATATTCAAAAGCAGAGACATTACTTTGTCAACAAAGGTCCGTCTAGTCAAGCCTATGATTTTTCCAGTAGTCATGTATGGATGTAAGAGTTGGACTATAAAGAAAGCTGAGCACCGAAGAATTGTTGCTTTTGAACTGTGGTGTTGTAGAAGAATCTTGAGAGTCCCTTGGACTGCAAGGAGATCCAACCAGTCCATTCTAAAGGAGGTCAGTCCTGGGTGTTCATTGGAAGGACTGATGTTGAAGCTGAAACTCCAATACTTTGTCCACCTGATGGGAAGAACTGATTCGTTTGAAAAGACCCTGATGCTGGAGGCAAAGGGGATGACGGAGGATGAGATGGTTGGATGGCATCACCAACTCAATGGACATGAGTTTGGGTGGACTCTGGGAGTTGTCGATGGACAGGGAGGGCTGGTGCTGTGGTTCATGAGTCACAAAGAGTCAGACACGACTAAGTGAACTGAACTGAATCCTATCATTGTCTGGTTTTAAAGCTTCATATATTTCCACATTATAGTTAGGATCGTTTCTAACTTCTTAGCACGTATGAATTTGAGGCTGTTTACAATATGACTACTCTTTGCCTTACCAGTTTCATCTCTTGTCTTGTAGCTTCAGTGCATACCATTTTGCTCTTTTCTCACGATGCATCTTCATATCGCTTGACTTTTCCTCATTCTGTTCCTTCTACCCAGATCCCAGTTGCCCTTTCTTTTCTTTCTTATTTAAAGAATTTTTTAAATGTGGACCATTTTAAAGTCTCTGTTGAATTTGTTACAATATTGTTTGTGTTATGCTTTCATTTTTTTGGTCATGAGGCATGTTGGATCTTAGCTCCTAGACCAGGGATCGAACCTGCACCTTCTGCACTGGAAGGTGAAGTCTTAAGCACTGAACCACCAAGGAGGTCCCACCATTTCTTTTCTTACCCAGTTGTTAATTCCTTCTCCTTCATGTTCTGATCAAATATGAAATGTCAAAAACCCTCCTCTGCCAAGCTTTTCATGTAATTTTAAACAAAATTAACCACCCTACAGCTGTGTTTCAATATAACTTTCAAATCGTTATTTCTCTTTAGTTGATAATCTCTGTGTTTCCATAGAGATTTTCAGGGCCTACAGACTGGAGTTTGATCATCCTTTTAAACTCATATGGTAAAGGAAATGCTCTGGGTTAGTTATGAAAATAGTTAATATATTTTGAGGTTACTATGCACCAGGTATTGAGAGTTTTACCTACAAACTTTCTTTTTAGTTCTCAAAATAGTCCACTGTAATTTGCAGAAAGAATAGATTTGATTTATTCATTGTAGGCTCCCCAGCAGCTGGAACACTGCCTGGAACCTGCAGATGCTCAAGAATTCTTTGTTGACCGATGGAATGAAGTAATGAATGAATAAACAGATCTATAAGAATGGACTATCATAATTCCCATAGGACAAATAAGGGACAAGAAGCAAGTGAAGCTGAGTGATTTGGTTGTTACACATAAAATATGTTGTAGTTGAAAGCATGTTTGATAACACCACAGTCTGCAGTTTTATAAAAAATTGATGTAACATTTGTTTATAACATTATATAAATTTCACGCAGCAGTCCATGGGGTCACAAAGAGTTGGACATGACTGAATGACTGAATTGACCGATAAATTTCATGTGTACAACATTATATTTTGATTTCTGTATACCCTACAACATGCTCATCACCTAAAGTGCAATTTCTGTCTGTCACCATACAGTTGCACTTCTTTAACCATTTAACCCTCCCTCCTCCCCACTTCTCTTTGGTAACCATTAATTTGTTCTCTATATCTGTGTGTTTGCTTTGGTTTGGTTTATTCATTTATTTTAAAATTTTTTAAATATTTCACATAGGAGTAAAATTATACAGTGTTTGCTTTTCTCTGTCTGACTTGTTTCACTTAGCATGATACCCTCAAGTACTATCTGCACTGTTGCAAATCCCAATATTTCACCGTTTTATAGCTGAGTCAATGGCAACCCACTCCAGTACTCTTGCCTGGAAAATCCCATGGATGGAGGAGTCTGGTAGGCTGCAGTCCATGGGGTCGCTAAGAGTTGGATATGACTGAGCGTCTTCCCTTTCACTTTCATGCACTGGAGGAGGAAATGGCAACCCACTCCAGTGTTCTTGCCTGGAGAAGCCCAGGGATGGCAGAGCCTGGTGGGCTGCTGTCTATGGGGTCGCACAGAGTCGGACACGACTGACGCAACTTAGCAGCAGCAGCAGCAGCAGTATTATGTGTGTGTATACATACATACACATATATACCCATTATGTATATATACACATACATATATATGTGTGTTTCCATATTTTTACTACTGTAAATGCTGCAATGAACATATAGTTGTATGTAGTGCTTTTTATTCTTTTGATAAATAACCAAAAGTAAAATAGCTTTTTAAACATTAATACAATAGTGTTCTATCCAGTTGGGCTGAGCAATAGTAATTATTTTAGAAGCACCCATTGGAAAGAACATAGCACAGATCTCAGTTCCTAAACAAAGCAAAACAAAAATAACAAAAGAAGATAACACACCATTACCCCCAACACTTTAATCAGGATAAAGAAGACATGGGATATACATATACATACACATACATACATACAATGGAATATTACTCAGCCACAAAAGAGAATGAAATAATGTACTTTGCAGTAACATGGATGGATCTAGAAATTACCAAACTAAGTGAAGTAAGTCACACAAAAAACAACTATCATATCACTTATCTGTGGAATCTAAAAGGATGATAAAAATGAACTTATTTACAAAACAGAAACAGACTCAGAGACAGAAAAGAAACTTATGGGTACCAAAGAGGAAAAGTGGAGGGGAAGGATAAACAATACATTTAGCATTAGCAGATGCATACTACTATGCATGAACTAAACCAAAAAAACCTACTGTATAGAGCACAGGGAACTATATTCAATATATAATGGAAAAGAATTTGAAAAAGACCGTGTGTGTGTGTGTGTGTTAATCACTTTACTATACATCTGAAACTAATACAGCATTGTAAATCAACTATATCTCAATTTAAAAGAAAAAAAAGAGATGAGATTTAAGTACTGCAAGGATTTTCAAGTGAATTTAATTAATTCCCATTGAAATTCAAACTTAGAGCATTAGTGGGATTTCAGCTACCCTTGCACAGCCAAGGGAAGGTGTTTTGTAACCCAGAACATTCTGTATGTCCAGTAAGGGCTGGGCTTTATGAAACCAGTGAAAAGTGTTATTAATCAAGAGATAAACGTAAGCTGCTTAGATACTGAAACTGCCAAAAAATTTTTGAGAGGTGCCAATTTTACTATTCTTCTTTTAACTCATTTGTGCCTTCAATAGCATAGGGGAATGACTGTGATCACAGTTCGGGACCCAAAACTATACTAGCTTAAATCCCGGCTCAGTCACTTAATAACTGTAATATCTCCAGCAAGTCACTTAATCTCCTTGGGTCTCAGCATACTCATTTGTGTAAGGGGAATAACAGAATCTCTAAAGACTGTTATGAGGATTCAATAAATTAGAATGCAAAGCATTCAGAATAGTGCCTGTCATTTGAAACCAGTTAATAAATTCAGTTATTGTTGTTTACAAAGGGGAGAATCAAGACAGAATAGATAAGGTTGTTCTCACAACAATCCAAATCTCCGGGTCTGCCTTAAGCTATCCAGCTGTTTATATATTCATTAAATGAGATAATTTTAGAAGTGAGGGACTGTGAAAGGCAGCGGGTATGCAGAAATGAATGTGAAATGGGTCTCGTCCTCAAATGACAAGCAATACAGACTCAACAATCCGTAATAGCATCAGCGCTCTGAGTGGTTTGAAATTGTTTCTAAAACCTTCATGAAATTCTATCTGACATGAAAATAACATTCCATTAATTTTGACAGTATTCTAATCTCTTTCCTTTCCTATTCATAGGGGTCAGTCCTATGGAAAGAACGTGCATTTCCTACCTGCTATCAGCATGGTTCCTAATGTAACTCAAATCTCCAGAACGAGGAAGCACTTAGCCTGGTCTCTGTATGAAATAGTCATGTACTAAAATCAGAAGTTCTGTCATTTCCGAGCAAAATGTGATGGTCTCTACAAACTTCCAGCAATGCAGGTTAGGCAGCAGAGCATCAATTCTATGTAATGCCACCAATCATGCAATTTAAAATTGGTGAGATTAATGTGTGAGTCATATGGGGCTTTTTGGAAGTGGCTCTTGGACTCTGTCAAAAGGGTGGCTTTCTCTTACTTGAAAACACAGAAGCAGAATTTGGTGCCTCAAGTCCGAGTCAGATGGTTTCAGTGGTGTGCTGTGTTCTTCTGTGACAGGCCAGATCTTGGGGACATTTTGTTTGATTATGAACGAGGAACTAGAAACTGTAACACTGGCCAGGGATGTATTCTGCTTAGATCATACCAATGAATACATTGTCCACCTCATACTTAAGACAGTGTATGTTAAGTGATGCGAGAACAGACTGCATGATTTCAGTACTATTAGGCCATGATATTTTTGCATCTTGCTTTTGTGTCTCTGGATATGTTCCAGTGACTTCTAGTTTATAGTCTATGGGAACTTGAATAGAATTTGTTTCTTACTGTTGTGTGAAAATTGTATAAATCTTAATTATGTTGAATTGGTTCACAGAGCTTTTCAGGCCTACTACATCCTTCTACTTCTCTGTATATTTATTATATTAATTTTTGGGAGTCTGATATTGAAACTCCAACTAAAAATCTTAATTTATCTACTTAAAAAATAATTGTAATATACAGTGGGACTCTATGTAACCTTGTTCTATATTTTCAACTTTCCTGTAAATGTGCTATCATACTTCTATAGTTTTAAAAATTAAAATATAAAACAAAATATATACAATATATAACATATATATATATGTAATGTTAGATTTGCTTTTTCAAAATGTTATTTTCTACTCTTCGCATCACCAGAATTGCATTGTTTTAGTACTGTCTCTACGGTGTTGGAATTGTATATAGTATCATAATAGTTGTGCATTCTGTGAATTTTAAACTTGGTTACTTTGTAGAAAAAGGGAATAGGAAATGTTGAAGCAAAATACACTAAGAATATCCTAAATTCTCCTTCACCCTCAAAATGATATAATCACACATGAGATCTCTATAAAAAAATCACTCCTCAGAGCAGGGAGAGGTCTTGCATTTCACATTTAGCTACCGCTGAGAATATGCTAAAAGCTTTTTCTCAGACAAACTGTCATTTCTACCAATGTCAGGCTTACAGACACTCCATGCTCCAGAAACTCACTTTAATTTGGATGATAACTAAGAGCTTGTCACATGCTAAGTCATTGGAACTATTTTCTACTCAATTCTGCAGTAAAGGAAACAGCAAGCTCTCCCCAAGCCTCTTCAATTTTCCTCTGCGCATCCAGCCATCAGAATATACTTTTATAACACACACACAAACGTTCTGAGTAGGTTAGGTCTCTTACGTGTGCCTCACCTGCAGCCACTTTTGAACAGCCAATCTCTGGTTCCCAGTGATGGCAGCAAAGATGAATGGAGCCACTTGCTCCAGCTACACCTCAAACTGTCAGGGAAGTCATCACCTTTGGCCAAGAGGGTTGCTTTGGAAATGAGTACAGGGGATGGTAACAAAAGAAAAGGGGCTTCCCTGGTGGCTCAGCAGTAAAAAAATCTGCCTTCCAATTAAGGAAATACAGGTTTGATCCTTGGGTCTGAAAGACCCCCTGGAGAAGGAAATGGCAACCCACTCCAGTATTTTTGCCTGGGAAATCCCAAGGACATAGAAGCCTGGTGGGTTAGAGTCCATGGGGTTGCAAGAGTCAGACACGACTGAGTGACTAAACCACAACATGATACATTATTTTATGTTATTTTACTCCCATTATTAGAGGCTTCCTCTGCCTTGTTCCTTAGCAGCAGCTTCTTATTAGAAACATAATTCTGGCTCTCTCCTGAGGAAGCAGGAAATTGCTGTATTAATATTTATTTTGTAAAGGAAAACAAGATATCAAGGAGAGACTATATCGGCATTACACTGGGGATGACGTCCAGACCCTCATGTGTAAGTCATCGGTT
Organism: Ovis canadensis; assembly: GCF_042477335.2. Lineage (NCBI taxonomy): Eukaryota > Metazoa > Chordata > Mammalia > Artiodactyla > Bovidae > Ovis > Ovis canadensis. Next base: position 65,271,572 of record NC_091253.1, read on the forward strand.
TCCATGTAGTTTTGGTATTTTTCTTCTTATGACTTCTGGGGAATTCTGGCTTACAGATTAGATGCCTCTTCTTTCTTTCTGGGGATGAAGATTAAATAAAGAGCAGTATTAATGCTGAGCTTGTATGTCTGAGAATTTTAAAGCTTCATGCCCTTAATCAAACATTGCCACTAGGGGAACAGATACTCCTGAATATTGGAGGCAGTTATGCAAGAGTGCTTTTATTTATAACAATAATGAAAAACTAGGTGGCTTATGTTTTAGGAATGTGCCATGATATTGCTTCTCAATCCCTGGTTTGAATCTCTTTAGTATCTTCAATGACTATCCAGGGGCCATCTACTAACCCATTGTCTATAACCAAAGTCTGGCTCCTGGGAAAAGGTGAACCACCACAAATGGGACAGCCATCAGTGGCAGATGGCATTCATAGACATTATAGGTATTTTAAGAAGACATTTGATGACAGATCTTGGCTTGGCAAAAGGATATTATATCCCAGTAATTTAGATCTAAAGTGAGTGATGCAAAGAGTTGAAGTTGGGGACTACAGCATTGCAAGAGCAGTGGACATGGCAGCGTCTCTGCGTTCAGTGGCAGCAAATAGCTGCAACCCCTGTGGTCCAGCGGGTCACACTGTGACAGTGGAGGCCGCGACAGTGTTAGTGTCACTCTCACAGGCTATTCTGAGGCCTGAATTTGGAGGTGCTTCTGGTCACACCAAAGGTGCTTTCCTTTGGTTCCTTAGACTAAACTAATCTAAGCTTAAAACTTAGATTTGGAATTAAAAAAAAATCTAGCTCTTCATGAAAGATTGTTTGAGTAGACTTGCTCCAATCTATTGCAGTATTCCTTTAGCAGAAATAAATATGTTATAAGCATATTGACTGGTTTCCAGAATCCATGAGGTTGGTGAAGTTTTAAGCTTAGATTAATCTAAACTTAAGAGAGTAGGAAATACATTACTAGGTAAATGGAATTAAGAACAAATGCATGGAAAATCCTGAGCCCCACCTTTTATTGCTAGATTCATCAGACCTAAAATTCACTGTCTTAGTAAAGTTCAACGGCTGTAAATGTTTATAACTGGTTACTCTCAGTTTCTGTGCTTTTCTCACTGTCCACCAGAAAGTAGCTGTTCATGGACTGGCAGACCACCATTCTATTAGTACTGTCGCGAGAGGACAAAATTGAACTCTGTGCCTGAAACACACTTCTAAATATTTAACAAATGTGAAACAAAGAAGGATAGAGAAGAGGGGCATAAAAACTAAAGCAAAGGAGATAGGAAGTTGAAGAACCATAATGATTAAAAAGACTGGAACCAAAACTACAATAGACACTGCCATAGGCACCTGAGACAAAAGACTTCACTAGTATCTTAAGGAGACCACTGAGTCGGGATCCATACTCAACGCGGTTATGTAGTTATATTTAGAAATATATCTACATCTTCCCACTAACGTCTTTGTTGTTGTTTTTAGTTGCTAAGTTGTTTCCGATTCTTTGCAACCCCAGGGACTGAAACACGCCATGCTTCCCCATCTTTCACCATCTCCCAGAGTTTACTCAAACTCATGTCCACTGAGTCAGTGGTGCCGTCCAACCATCTCATCCTCTCTCGCCCCCTTCTCCTCTTGTCTTTAATCTTTCCCAGCATCAGGCGCCTTTCCAATGAGTATTTTACTCTTCACATCAGATGGCCAAAGTATTGGAGCTTCAGCTTCAGCATCTGTATATATACACAATTTTATTTTTAAAGGTTTATATTAGAAGACTGACAGGTATTGTTAAAAAGAGGTCTTTGAATTTTGTGGAAGCAAGTGATAAACATAGTCAACTTGTCATGGGTAGAGTGGGGAAATCAGAGAAGCAATACGATGTATACAATGTACCTTGCAAACCAGGTTAGTTTGGCTATGCTCTTCCTTATACATACAAATATTATGTCTTGTAATGTCCTAGATAATTAACAGTTAAGACTGATTGAAACATATATGTAACCAAAGGGCACAGCAGCCCAATATATGCTGGTGCTGAGACAGGTTTGGGCATGCGTGATCAAACAATGGTGACATGGGCTTCCAGGAGGCAATTTTCATGAGGCATTTTGCCATTGCCCTTAAATTCTGAAAAGAGATAGTTTAAGCAGAAAAGGTGGCCCCAGAATGCTAAACAACAGAAGAAGTTCCTAGTCATTGTAAAAATAATTATCTCTTCACAGATTCTCAAATTCATACCTTGAAGTAACTTTTATTTCTCCTTTATTCTGCATATTCAGTTATTTTAAGATACAGTGTATACATCTATGGTATTTAAAGATTGCTTAAAATGATGATAGTTAATAATTACTGGGCATCTGATCTATGCCACCATTGTGCGAAGCCCAGCCCTTATGCTATCTAATTTATTTCTCTCAGAAAACTTTAAATTTCATGCCATTATTTTATTAATCTAACAGTGAGTAAACTGAGAGTACAGATGTTAGGTAAATTGCTTAAATCCACACAGATGATGAGGGTTTAGTGTTTACATCTGGATTCTAGATATCAGAGTATGTATCCAGGCTTCCCTTGTGGTGCTAGTTATAATGTGCCTGCAATGCAGGAGACCCAGGTTCAATCCCTGGGTTGGGAAGATCCCCTGGAGAAGGGAATGGCAACCCACTCCAGTATTCTCACCTGGAGAAGCCCATGGACAGAGGGGCCTGGCGGGCTGCAGTCTATAGTGTCACACAGAGTTGGACACAACTAAAGTGACTTAGCGTGCACACATGCATCTTGTAAGGCGATCTTTAAAAGAAAATATACTTCATTTAACATTGGTGGGGAAATTAAGGGCTGAAAGGGAAAAGCATCAGAGCATGCCTTTCAGATGTCCCTTGACCATAGACACGCCTTTACCAAAACAGATGCTTTTAATATGAGCTGGGGATACTCTGCTAGTTTGAGCTTCAGGAAACCAGTAGAGCATTGAAATTAGGAGAGCAGAACCTGAATATAACAGCTTCGGTTCAGATTCAAGGGGTTCATGATTTTAGGCAAAATTAGTCCAACAGCTTTGGTTTCATTTTTTTAACCTGTGAAACTGGTAAGGGAGAGAAAACCTAAACTATTGGGGAAATTGTGACTGAAAGTCACAGCGCTGAAATATAGGACCTTAAAAGCCTGAGACTTGATTGGAGGATTATGGAATGCTCCTTCTCCTCTACATCTTACCACCACTCCAAGAATGGTCTGGTAGAGCAGACTGGATTACAGTTGAAAGAGCTGCAAGCCATTCTCACTGAAGGAAATCGGCATGCATGCGTGCTAAGTCCCTTCAGTTGTGTCTGACTCTGTGACTTCATGAACTGTAACCTACCAGGCTCTTCTGTCCATGAGATTCTTCAAGCAAGAATCCTGGAGTGGAGAGCCTCATTCCATGTTTTGGTTTCTGTGTTCCTGGTTCATGAACAGTCTTTATGCTGTGTACAAAATAAACTTATAGCTACTTTGGTGATTCACTGGTTTTATTTCTGTTTTTTATGAACTTTTGACAAAGTTAAAGAAGCAAGCCTACACAGACAAAGGTTTCATTACTGATGACTCCATTTATATGACATTTGAGAATAGGCAAAATTGTAGAAGCAGTAAGTAGATCAGTTGTTGCAAGAGTTTGGGGAAGGGGCTGAGTAAGCCAAGCCCACAGGATTATTTAGAGTGGTGATATTATTACTTGTGATTCTGTAGTGGTGGATACACGTCACTCTACATTTGTCAAAAGCATGGAGCGTTTTGGCACAAAGTGTGGACCTTAACACATTCAAAGAAAAATCATTCAGGAAGTTGGAGGTGTCCTGAGATAGAATGAAAAATGTGTCACAAGACTCTAACTATATTAAAAGTGTATGTCATACCCTCACTGAATGGAAAAGAGGAATAGACATTTTCTTAAGTAACTTGGGAAATCAGTGGAAACCATGAGCAAAGACAAAGGAACTCTACAGAAGCACTGTGTTATGGTTGATAAAGCTGCTTTCCATGAGGATGCAGATGAACAATTCTGAAAGCACTATTTATGTATACTGGAACTGAACAAGCAAGTAAATACACGGTGTTTCTCACTTTGAAGTGGGGGTTTATAGTATGCAAGGGAAAAAGCTAGACTGATCCATGTGGTAAAGGATTAGAGTTGGAGACATCAGTATGAATTCATGTTTAGATGACTATAGATCCAGATAGTTGCATTTAGGAAAAATTATAGATGTGTGTATATACATGGACAAGTATATACACATCTCTCCATACTCTCTCATCTCCTAGGGCCTAAAAAAATCTTCAGTAACTCTTCAGTAACAACAAGTATAGCTAATATGCAGATTTTGGTTTCTAATACCATTCTTCAATAAAGGAACCAAAAATCATTGGAGAAATGACCAGTTCTAGGGTTGAGGCAGGGAGTATATTGGGTTGACCAAAAATTCTTTCAGTTTTTAAGTGAAAATAAGACCTTTTTTAGTCAACTATACTTCAATAAAGTATATATATATTTTAAAAAAGACCATTTTTCATTTTCACCAAGAACCTCATTAAACAATGTATTTACTGTTTTGTTCCAGTACTTTCTGCCATTGTTCAGTCAACTTCATAATTCCATCTTCTCAAAACTTTTTATATATTTGAGCAAAGAACTGCTTCAGGTGCTCTTTATAGTCACCCAGGGAAATGGCTATTTTTTCTATTAAAAGAATTTTGTAAAGACTGAAATAAATGGAAATTCAAAGATGCAATGTCTGGTCAATAGAGTGGATAAATCAGAACTTCCCGACTGAGTTTTAACAGTTTTTGCCTGGTCATCAAAGAAACATGGGGTCTTGCATTATCCTGATGGAATATTGTGCATTTTCTGTTGGCTAATTCTGGTGCTTTTTGTTGAATGCTGCTTTCAGTTAGTCTAATTGAGAACAGTAGGTGTTGGAATTAACCATTTCATTTTCTAGAAAGAGCTCATAATAGAGGAATCCCTTCCAATCCCTCTGTAGACACAACATCAACTTCTTTGAAGTCTGGCCTTTGGTGTGGTTGGTGATGGCTCATTTCCCTTGCTCCACAATTACTTCTGTTCCACATATGATAGAGCATCCACTTTTCACCATCTATCACACTCTGTTTTAAAAATGTAGTGTTTTTGTTATATTTAAGTAGAGAATTGCATGTGGAAAAATAGTCAAGAAGGGTGTTTTATTTGCTTAACTTATGCAGAATCCAAACATCAAAGTGATTAATATAACCAAGCTAGTGCGGATGATTTTTAGTGCTTGATTTGGATATTCTGAGTATGTCTTTTAAAAAAACTTTTATTGCAAGATATTTGCTTTACAATATTGTGCTGTTATCCACCATACATTATCATGAACCAGCCATAGGCATACCTTCTCCTGTCTCCCATGTGGTATTACATTGATTATTCTCAGTTAATGTTTTGATTTGATTGCTATCAACTGATCTACCTGACCATGGAGCATCTTTCAGCAAGAAATCTCTAGCACGAAACTTTGCAAACCACTTTTGACACAATCAGTTGGTCACAGCACCTTCTTCATGCACTGCACAAATCTTTACTTTGCATTTCAGTTCTGCTTTTACTTTTCTTGAAATAAGAAAGCCTAATATGCTGATAATGTTGCTTTTTTCCTTCTATCTTCACTATTAAAATGGCGACACAAAAAATTTCCAATTTTGATTTTTTTAATGCATGCTGATATGACAGCTGTCACAATACAGTCTAAAAAAATGTTTTGAATGAAGATAAAGACAACCACTAAGCACTATTAGAGCCATCTTATGGGGAAAAGACAAAAAACAAATAAACTTTGGGCCAACTGATTACAAAGTGGATTAGCTGATGGAGCTCCCAAAGACTCAAGAGGAAATGATTTGAACAAAATAAAGTAATGTTAGATTATTATCCAAAGTATAAAATAAATTTTCATGGTTCTGTGACTAAAAAAATGAAAAAATGGGAGTGATTAGACAAATCTGTGCAGATATAATCTAAATAATTTATGTAGATATACCACCACTGATGAAGGGGTATTCTACTCTCCAATCCTTCACTGTAGATTTGGTACAGTGATTTCTCTCAACTTCTATGCGGAGTACATCATGAGAAACGCTAGACTGGAGAAACACAAGCTGGAATCAAGATTGCCAGGAGAAATATCAATAACCTCAGATATACAGATGACACCACCCTTATGGCAGAAAGTGAAGAGGAACAAAAAAGCCTCTTGATGAAAGTGAAAGAGGAGAGTGAAAAAGTTGGCTTGAAGCTCAACATTCAGAAAATGAAGATCATGGCATCCGGTCCCATCACTTCATGGGAAATAGATGGAGAAACAGTGGAAACAGTGTCAGACTTTATTTTTTTGGGCTCCAAAATCACTGGAGATGGTGATTGCAGCCATGAAATTAAAAGACGCTTACTCCTTGGAAGAAAAGTTATGATCAACCTAGATAGCATATTCAAAGGCAGAGACATTACTTAGCCGACTAGTCAAGGCTATGGTTTTTCCAGTAGTCATGTATGGATGTGAGAGTTGGATTGTGAAGAAGGCTGAGCACCGAAGAATCGATGCTTTTGAACTGTGGTGTTGGAGAAGACTCTTGAGAGTCCCTTGGACTGCAAGGAGATCCAACCAGTCCATTCTGAAGGAGATCAGTCCTGGGATTTCTTTGGAAGCAATGATGCTAAAGCTGAAACTCCAATACTTTAGCCGCTTCATGCGAAGAGTTGACTCATTGGAAAAGACTCTGATTCTGGGAGGGATTGGGGGCAGGAGGAGAAGGGGACGACTGAGGATGAGATGGCTGGATGGCATCACTGACTCGATGGATGCGAGTCTGGGTGAACTCCGGGGGTTGGTGATGAACAGGGAGGCCTGGCGTACTGCGATTCATGGGGTCGCAAAGAGTCGGACACGACTGAGCAACTGAACTGAGCTGAACTGAAGTACCGTATTTAAAGAGGGAAATGTGGAAAGCGTAGTTGTAGAAAAGAAAAATGTTACAAAGACCGCTTCAGTCAGATAATCAAGATTAGCATCCATGGTGATGGGTCATGATGAAAATGTATACCCAATGCATGATGTGATGATAATACTACTTTACATCTGTGTTCTTCCCTTAAAGTCATTGCCCCAATCTAATTCTGAGAAATACATCAGACAAATGCCAACCGAGGGACATTCTATAGGCTGCCTAACCAGTATTCCTCAAAACTCAAGGTCGTCAAAGACAAGAAAAGTATGAGGAACTGTCACAACCAAGAGGAGACTAAGGAGACGTGACAACTGCATGGACTGTGACATGCTGGAAAAGAAAAAAAAAGGTATTAGGTAAAAACTAAGAAAATATGAATAAAGGATAAACTTTAGTAAATGGTAATACAATAACCTCAACATTAGTTCATTAACTATGACAAATGTACCACACTAATACCGGATATAAATAATAGAAGAAACTGAGTCCAAAATCTTTCTAATATAATTTTAAAAGCCAAAATTTCTAAAAAAAGAAAAGTTATTAAGATTTAGAATAATTTCATTTGGTGGTAAACCATTACCTGTTTACCACCCTGGTTTAATCCCACTTTAGTGAAAATACTTATACATTTAGAAATATTATTGTCTGATCACAGTTTCCTGCTCTAAGATCTTTTAGAAGGGTTACAAAATATATGACATGTATTGAGAGAGTCAATTCCTAGGCAGGTTGATAAGAAGTCTGGGGTCCCCAAGGAGGAGAAAGGAGTCTGGGGCATAAGGGTCTGGGATTCTCAAGGAAGAGGAAAAGACAAACATCTTTTTTTTCCCCCTCTACATTCCTTAGTCTTAATTACACAAAACATATTTTTCTTTAAGCCCAGAACTGATGATTACACAACAACTCAGTTTAAACTCTGTACTAAGGATTATATAACAATGTCTCCTGCTTGAGGACAGTTTCTCCTTCTTGAAAATCTTCTAGTTAATCCTGTTACTTAAAATGTAAATTATGGGAGTGGGTCTAGTAAGATCTTTATAACCTTGAGACATTATTTTGATTTATTGTAATAACTAATTTAAAAAGTATATAAATCCCTTGCTAACACTAGTGAGAGGAGCACTCTTCATCCCACTTCTGATGTCTATGTCAGAAGTGTTCTCTGTCCCTTTTCTTACTTTAATAAAACTTTGCTGCACAAAAACTCTTGAGTGATCAAGCCTGGTCCCTGCTCCTGAAGCTAAATCTTCCTCAGAGATCACGAATCCAACATCGTTCACCATAAGCTATCAGTATCCTATTGCCTTTCTATAATCCCAAATATTTGAATTTTCAGAACTTATTTTTCCCTGTGGGTTTTGGTCAGTAATTATGAATCTTCAGGGTCTATACCATTGGGTTACATGAGGATCATATAAATAATTTACATGACAGTCTTGGCTATTTGGAAAGGTTGGAGGATATCTGGTACCCCAAACCAAGAGCAACACTTTGCCTATGAGGACCCATTCCCATAATTATATATACTTTCATTATGTGGACATCAAAGAGAGGTTGGCTCATGCCCACGCAATTGAAGCTTTCCTGCTATTGATTGGATCTGTGCAATAATGTGATTAGTTGCACTGAGCTGAGCTGAAAGATGTCCCAACACTGTGGTTTAATTTCTAGCTCACAAATTGTGCTTTCTTCACAGATTTTAATGTGCTTTGACATGTCCTTATCCTAAATCTGTGAGGTAAGCTGTGTGTCACCAGGGTCCCTCTGCTCTTGCTTTCAGTGATCTAATTGTGTTCTAACAGCTTCTCTTTCCCACAAGGGTTATAAGAAAATAGAAAGCAGAATGAACCCATCTCCAGATCATCACCTTGTTTTGGTGGCAATCCAGGTGGCACCAGATTTATTTTCATTTAGAGATAACCAAACACAGTGAGGACATACACATTGTTGTCTTTTTTTGGAAACTGACTCAGATGCTTCCTATGCTTCCACACTTATCATTCAGTTGCCAACAGTGGCCTGACCAGGGGACATATTTTCCACATGTTTTTGACTGAATGTGGCAGTTCTGGTGTGCATGCTTCTTCCTGCTCTGAAAACAAAATTCTTTTATCATGACTCTCTTTTCTGTCTTCCTTTGTGAGGATTGCCTTTTTGTTGTTTTTTTCTGATCTTGCTCTTTCCCTTGCTAGTAAGTCACATTTTAACTTTAGGGCTTCCTCCATTTGGGAATGAGCCTTGCTGTGTGAATAGATACAAACATTCCTCCAAGAAATAAGTATAGATGTTGATCTTATTTCTTAAAGACTAGCTAATTAGAGAAGATCTAACTTTCTATTTGAGAAACTGTACCCTTCAGACTGGAGTTTCCCTGGTGGCTCAGACATTAGAGTCTGTCTGCAATGCAGGAGAAGATTTGGGTTCCATCCCAGAAGTTGGGAAGATCCCCTGGAGAAGGGAATGGCAAAGCATTCTAGTATTTGGCCTTTCAGATCATTTTAAATGAATTATACAATTTCTGGTTGTATTGGCCATGCTTATGTATTATAGTGATATAGAGGTTACTTGCCTGGAAGGCCAACTGCATAGCCATGCCTGCAGTGATTTTGGTTGTGTGGGGCCACTGTAGTTTTAGCAAATTATTCATGGAAACAGAGGAAGGAGCCACTATACAGATGACTTTTAGTCCCATGACTGTAACTCCTCCTCCATGCCTTTTAAACCCCACTCTCTTTGATAATTGGGAGCCTTACATTTTACTTAGTAGAACTATAACCTGCAGCTTTGACCCCTGATATAAGTTAAGTATTATTATTTAAAGTGAATGTGACATCTGAAAGTAAGCTTTTAAGAGTAGAGGACAGAAGGATAAGAAAGCACAGGGGCCTGAGTTGGTGGAGGGGGTATTGCCAGGAGTGAGGGAGGAGGTGATGGAAGGAAAGCTGGGGACATAAATACCTGACTGCTTATTTTAAAGCATAATGAGATGGACATCTTGGCTACCTATTTGTAGAGCAGGAATAGAGATGTGGACTTGTGGACACAACAGCAGGAGAGGGCGAGAGACAAATTGAGAGAGAAGCATTGACATATATACTCACCATGTGCAAAATAGAGAGCTGGTGGGAAGCAGCTACGTAACACAGGGAGCCCAGCTCCGTGCTCTGTGAAGACCTAGAGGTGTGGGATGGCGGAGGTGAGGGAAGGAGGCTCAAGAGGAGGGAGAGAGATGTTGTTCACACTGTTGTATAGCAGAAACTAACACAATACTGTAAAGCAATCATACTCCAATAAAACAAACAAGCAAAAACAAAAGACCATTATGTGAATCTACACTTCTCCTGAAATTACCTTTATTATCTGGCAAACTTTTCCCTCACTTTTTGCTTAAAAAAAGAGAAGTATTTGTAAGCCATCCCAGCAAAATATTTCTGAAAGCACAGATTGTTGCCTTTAAAGACAATACAAGAAAACTTTACCTTTGAAAATAGCCTGAAAGTCTTAAACGCATCAAAACTTCACCAATAACCAAACCTGGGACTAGGCTTCAAATATGCGTACTGTTTGCTCTCATCAGTTTGGGTACATCTGGAGTTACTTTAGAGGTTTGATATGATTATTCATTATATTCTCTGTTTCACTTTGGGAACAAAGAGGATCTTCGCTCTTTTCCTCTCTCTGATTTTAGACTCCTCTGCAAATAAGAGAACATGTGGGAAAAAAAAAAAAGGATTTCTGTTAGAGAAACAGTTGCTGTCACTGCCACAATCACATAAAGAGTAAAATAAAAAATTAAGTTAACTATCCAGATAATTCATGTGAAGGTGCACCTTAATCTCTGAAATTATTAGGATAATGGCCACAGTCCTCTTCATTTTCCAAGAATAGATAAATTCTAGTGCCTGTTATAAAACTTTAATGCTTTCTTTTTTTTTAAATTTAACATTTCCTGTCAAAAAATTTTAGTTCTGAATTAAAAAAAATACACCAAACCATATGATAGATTAAATTTGATGATTTAAAAACTGAAATGTTGCTGTGATGGACAGATTGCTTAACAGGAAGATAAAATTTGGCCAACGTAAGAGCGAGGTCTCATAAGCATCTTTTTGGAAGCAAAGCATCTGTTCAGCTGGTTTATTTTTCTACTTTTTAGATCTACCAAAAAGTCACTTTTCAAGTGAGAGTTCCAACAGAGCTTTTAAAGGTCCACATTTCTGTCCATTTATCCTAGAAAGACTATTTTCTTCAGAAGTTGAATGCTTTATAATATAATTACTAAACAGAACCTCATAATAAATTTTGAAATTTCTGTTAATTTTTAAAAAAGATTCAGAATAGTCTATAAAAAGCAATTTTCAGTTTTAATTATTGTAAAAAAATCAAATGCCAATATTAGCCCCCTTTGCTGCCATCTGTTGTTCTACCAAAGGAATGACTCACTGGTAATACTTTTCTTTTGAACCAAAATTACTCATCAAAATCAATACTTCTAATAGCTGAGCACCAAAGAATTGATGCTTTTGAACTGTGGTGTTGGAGAAGACTCTTGAGAGTCCCTTGGATTGCAAGAAGATCCAACCAGTCCATTCTAAAGGAGATCAGTCCTGGGTGTTCTTTGGAAGCAATGATGCTAAAGCTGAAACTCCAATACTTTGGCCACTTCATGCGAAGAGTTTACTCATTGGAAAAGACTCTGATTCTGGGAGGGATTGGGGGCAGGAGGAGAAGGGGACAACAGAGAATGAGATGGCTGGATGGTATCACCAACTCGATGGACATGAGTCTGAGTGAACTCCAGGAGTTGGTGATGGACAGGGAGGCCTGGCGTGCTGCGATTCATGGGGTCACAAAGAGTCGGACACGACTGAGCGACTAAACTGAACTGAACTGAATATTAAGATGAGATTCTCTTCTTGATACTTTTTCTCTGCACGGAATCTTTTCATCTCTAACAGTTGGGGAAACAGATTTTCAAGTACTCACGCATGACCATACACAGATTTAGATTTTCCTGTTGGCATATGCAGTAGACATTTGAGAAGGTTGAATGGACAAAAACAAAGAAAGCCTCTGATTCCTGAACAAACCAATCACACTCAAAAGAGCTTATAAGCTAATCTTTGTAAAGTAAAAGCATTTAACTTAATGACAGCGCTCTTAGCCCTGAAAGTAAAATTTAAATGTAAGATCCTACTTCACCCCACAACTGCAGTGTATTGGGCACATAATTAAAAACTGGAAATATAAATAAACCTGAATGTAACATGGTCCCAGATTTTGAGCATTTTGAGCATTTCAAAATTTGAAAGAGAGGCCAGATTATGTTGAGATAAGGAAGTTTCTTGTTCATGTCGGTATAGGCTATATTGGTGAGAAATCAAAAAATCAAAAAGTAGTGGGTGTGGATGGCAATCCTTATGAAGTGGTATCAGTGGTGATAGAAATGGAGAAGATACAGTGAAAGAGATTTACAGGTTGAGATTTGGTGACTCAAAGGGTTGGGAGAAAGATCATTATATGTTCAGAGTGAGGGAGGTTGGGTGCTGGCTTGCAGGAAAAACATTTTTTTAGCCATTTTTAGCTAGTAGATCCCAAATTACTGCAACCATCTGAAATATAAGCCCCTGCACAAAAAAAATAAAATAAAATAAAAACAAAAAACAAGCAAACCAAAACCCCCACAATAATAAACAAATAAAAATCATATGGTAAACAGTTCAGTAGCTCCAAAAGAGGTGTGTCAAAGACATCTTAAACTAAGGTGTTACAATTTTTCATATTAGGTTATCTTTGTCTCTGGCTAAGGTGTAGCATCGGGCTTCCCAGGTGGCTCAGTGGGAAAGGATCCACCTGCTAGTGAGGAGGATGCAGGAGATGTGGGTTTGATCCCTGAGTCAGGAAGATCCCCTGGAGTAGGAAATGCAACCTGCTCCAGTATTTTTGCCTGGAAAACTCCATGGACAGAGAAGCCTGGATGGGCTACAGGCGATGGGATTGCGGAGTCGAACACGACTGAGTATGCATGCACACAAAATGGTATTAACTTCTGTTTTAGCAACAGTTTTAACTCAGTTAAGATTTTAATGCACTGCAGATAAGAAGCAGAAGATTAGGATGGGGAATAAGGTCAAGGAAACCATTCTGAAGGCAGGCATGCAGGGAGCTGTGAGAGTCATGGCTCACAGTGCAAGTTTCTAAACATTTTAGATTTCAAATTTTTAAAATTTCACTTGGCTTCATGTTTTAATATCACTCTCTCACCTTTCTAAGAACCTTTTACCACTCATCTTGTCCTTAGATTTGTCTTGAGCCAGGAGAGTTCAGTTTGTGAATGTCCCAATGTGAGTTGCCAAAGGGTCTCCCGGGAAGAGTGCTGGGTTGATTGTTTCTGACTCAGATGCTAGCCCACTGCATGACGCCAACCACATCTTAACAACAACACAACAGAATATAGCAGACACTTATTTAGCAGTGAGTAGCTGCCAGTTGGGCTTCCCAGGTAGTGCTAGTGGTAAAGAACCCACCTGCCAATGCAGGAGACTTAAGAGTCTTGAATTGGATCCCTGGTTCAGGAAGATCCCCTGGAGGAGGGCATGGCAACCCACTCCAGTATTCTTGCCTAGAGAATCTCATGGAAAAAAAGTTCCCCAAACATACTAGCCGCAGTTCAAGCTCTTCACAGCTACATGTGACTGCTATGGGGACCATGGAAAAAGAGAACTTCTCCATCATTTCACAAATTCTATTAGGCAGCACCGTTCTAGCTGTTATAAATATGTTTCTAGGAAGTTGTGTGTTACATTATCTTGCAATTCTTTTAATTGCTACCATATTTACATACATATTCTTTAATATTATTCTCCTAAGATTTCTTATCTCCTTATTCAGGTTGCTTATGTATTTAAGTAGTCATCAAAAAAACTAGAGTTTGCTTTTATCATTCTTTCAGTATTTCCTTTGTGCATGCATGCTAAGTCGCTTCAGTCGTGTCCAGCTCTTTGCAACACTATGGACTGTAGCCTGTCAGGCTCCTCTGTCCATGGAATTTTCCAGGCAAGAATCCTGGAGTGGGTTGCCATGCCCTCCTCCAGGGGATCTTCTTGAGCCAGGAATTTAACCTGTGTCTCTCATGCCTCCTGTACTGGCAGGTGGTTCTTTACCATTAGCGGTACCTTGGAAACCCCATTCCCTTTGTATTCTAATTACTTTCACAACTTATACTATTTATTATGATTAATTCCTTTTTGCTTTATTTCTTCCTTTGATTTCCTTAAGTAAAGCAGTTCTTTAATTTTCAACATTTCTTCACATTTATTTTAATAACATAGCAGAAGTTTTATTCCTTAAATTTTACTGTACCATCTTTTCCAATACCTTTTTCCTCTTTTTATCTTACTCTACTTTTTGTGCCTTGAGTAAGTTCTCTGCCCCCCTTTACTTTATTAATTTAAAATTTTATTCTGATTTTATTCCCTTCCAGTCTTTACCAATCAAAATTTTTATTTATTTATTTATTTATTTTTCTTTTTTTAGTTTTTTATTTTTTAAATTTTAAAATCTTTAATTCTTACATGCATTCCCAAACATGAACCCCCCCTCCCACCTCCCTCCCCATAACATCTTTCTGGGTCATCCCCATGCACCAGCCCCAAGCATGCTGCATCCTGCATCAGACATAGACTGGCGATTCAATTCACATGATAGTATACATGTTAGAATGTCATTCTCCCAAATCATTCCACCCTCTCCCTCTCCCTCTGAGTCCAAAAGTCCGTTGTACACATCTGTGTCTCTTTCCCTGTCTTGCATACAGGGTCGTCATTGCCATCTTCCTAAATTCCATATATATGTGTTAGTATACTGTATTGGTGTTTTTCTTTCTGGCTTACTTCACTCTGTATACTCGGCTCCAGTTTCATCCATCTCATCAGAACTGATTCAAATGAATTCTTTTTAATGGCTGAGTAATACTCCATTGTGTATATGTACCACAGCTTTCTTATCCATTCATCTGCTGATGGAATTTAACCTACAGTTTTAGAATATTTTAGGAGTGTTAAATACTCTCTTCCCAAGATGTTTCACTTGCTCTCTCTTCACACTTCATGTAGAAATGAAATTGTTAGAAAATATTTAGTTTCCTACTTCCTTCCACTCCTGCTTCAAATCCTCAGTTAAAACAATTTAGACTTTTTTTTTAGCAGTATGCTATTATAAGATTCTCTCTTAAATTATGTCTTTTTATTTCAGAAATTCTTTTTTACAAAATCCCAATCGTTTTGCCATAGTCAATGTAGACTTAAATCTGGTGAATGATTTGGAAAGGGTATCTTTTATCTCTCTTTTGTAATTTTCTCTCTGAAAGTTGAAAAATTTCCTCCTTGTATTTCAGAAGCTATCACATGTCTACGTGTGTGTGTGTGTGTGTGTGTGTGTGTGTGCTATATTCATCAGTACTACCTATAGCAAAGTGAATTCTTTTGATCTGAAGACTGTACAATTCAGGACCACATATTTAAAAAAATAAAAAAACTTTGTCTAATAATAATCCAGTTTCCATCTGGTCTCTTCTGTCCTTTGGAGCACTCTCATAATATGCTCATGAAGTCCCCTGAATCTGTCTCACATTGTCTCCCTCATAAATTCTAGTTCTGTGGAGCTTAGCTTTTTGTTATGACATATTACTTTCCCTTAATACTCAAGAACCCTAAATAGTCAACTGGCATATATCATTCTTTTATTTTTCATTTTTTAAATTTAACTTTTTCAAAAGCAGAAGCCCTATTCAATAGTTCTAGAAAGTCTTTTAGGCACTCTAATTCTATCTCCTTGAGCTTCTTTATTATTAATACTTTTTGCCTAAAGATTTTGTTCATCTTTTCTGTGGGTTCTATTTCGATGGAAGCTACCAATTTTTGTTTTTCCAAATTGATTTTTTTTCTCAAGTAAGCATTCTGTGTTTTGGCCTTAAATAAATTCTATTTCTCGTTGTTGTTTATCCATAGATGTCTTTCACCTTCATGTTGTGAGTCGGCTGTTGCTCTTCTATAGGTCCAAAAATCAGGGCTGTTTCTTTTCTTGTGACTGACTGCAAGGGATATAAGCCATACAGCTCTGCCGATCACTGGAAGTTGTCTACTTGAGCCTCTTAGGGTGTCCTTGCTGCACTCATGCCTTCCCAACTGCCAGACCAGGTTAGCTGGCTTCTCCCTGCCAGCTTGTAGTCTCTCCAGTTCACTGCTTTCTGTGTGTTGGTGGTACTTAAAGATCATGGGCAGCAAGGGGTTACAAACATCTCTATGAGGCCCTGAAGAATTCTGCCAGTGTGTCACTGTGGGATTCTAGAAAGAGAACAGACAGAGAAAAAAGAGCCAGTTAAAGAAATGTTTTGAGATGTGGACTCTGTCTGGAAAACAGATGACTTGAAATTCTTTAAGAATTGTTGGGCTTCCTAGGTGGCACTAGCGGTAAAGAACCTGCCTGTCAATGCAGAAGACTATGTAAGAGATGAGTTCAGTCCCTGGGTCAGGAAGATCCCCTGCAGGAGGGCATGGCAACCCACTCCAGTATTCTTGCCTGGAGAATCCCGTGGACAGAGGAACCTGGCAGGCTATAGTCCATAAGATTGCAAAAGAGTCAGACGTGACTTTGTGACTAAATGACGACAAATAAAAAATCACAAGATCTTATGGTCTTATGAAGTTTTATTTTGTGAGAAGCAAAAACCTGGGGTGCCAGATCTGTGAATGCCAGGCATCCATGCCATAATGCTCATCTCATTTTGAATTTTCAGTGTGTGTGTGTGCGCAGCATGTATGTGCACAAAGATGCCTAATATGGTCCATGGGAGAATGTAATGCTAACTAAGCATTGGACTTTATTGATAAAAATTACCAGAAGTTTGATATCGAGCCAAGAAAACATTATGAAAGCCCTTCAGGATTAAAAACTCAAATTTAGAAAAATCCAGTTCAGGATTATTCTTTTAGAAAAACGCATCTGTATGGAGGATACTAAAGAAGGGCAGAAATTAGGGTAAAGTTTAAAAAAATCATAGATTGATATACAAAGTGCTAGAATGTTTATCACCTGATATTTTTTTCCTGAAATTCTCTTTCTGCTAGCAATTTCTGCCTTTGAATGATTTATTGAAACTACTTAAATTTCCTACTAGCTATCACAGCTGAGTAGACTGATAGGCCTCTGGGAGGTTAACTATATCCCATTACACTGATTGCTTTTGTATCCAATTAGAACACCTCAGTCTGGCAAAGATATTGTCAGAGATTACAACAGGTGAGCGTCAGGCACCAAAAATGGAAGGGTGTGTGTGTGTGTGTGTGTGTGTGTGTGTGTGTGTGTGTTTAGGAATGAATGAGGTACAAACATTGGACCTTTGCTGAGCATTTTACTGGAGATTTAGAAAACAGTATACTTTAGCCATTGCTGACCACTAGAAGCAAGCATTTTGATTTTTCACACACAGAATAAAAACAATTCATTACCCTTTGCTTCATCCCTGCCTTGCTGCCTTTCCACAGTGGGGGTGACACCTCCATTTGCTAACCCTTGGCTTTTCTGTTCTGTGAGTGAATAGCTGCTGCTGTAAATGCTGCAACTGTTTATAGTTCTAGCCATGTTATATATTTTCTGCTCAGCAATACCATGAAGAAATATGCTTTTCTCAGTTCTCTCCATCTAATGATATGCTGTGGCATGCACAGAGGAATGTCACAATCTGGCCTCTAACCTCTGTAGTTATCACAGTTTGGTTTTCTCATCTCTGCATTGCTGTCTTTTTTGGGGAAAAAAAGGAACTGTTTGCCTTAGGGGAATCAAGATTTAAAAAAAAATTTTCATTAACACCTTCCCATTATTATACTCATCAGCACAAGTCAATCTATTGCAACTAATGATTTAAAATCAAGACGCTTTGTGTATTCTGTCTACCCACCCATCACACAAATCACTCCACCTAGACTCTTATTCCTGAGAAATTATATCTTTGTCTGCTGCTTGACAACTTAATTTTATTCTGAAAGAAGCCCAAATAATTGGATCAGGACATTTCTCTGCAGAGCTGCATTTTTGTTTCTAAATGTAGCACGCTCACTGCCAATTTTTCTATAGGTTGCTATGCTGGAAACAGAGATATAATGTCTAATAGAATATTCTTCTGTTATTTTCTTTGGTGTGACTCTATTACGCACTCTTTTGCCTTTGTATTCAGTTCAGTCCATGTACACTACCAAGTGATCAACAATCACATGTAAAGAGCCATCTTAAGCCCTTCTAATAAAATATGGTACATGATGAATGAGTAAGTGCTGAATGTTGATTCTAATCAGTCCTGATTTATACTGGAATCAGGGCCGACAGCCTCATGGTTTAATAATTTTCCTTATCTATTTCTTTGACTGTCAGCACATGCCTCATGACAATCAGTTGAAAAGTGAAAGTTCTTTTTGTCTGTTAATTATTTTGTTTACATAGAACAAGATTCTAATTTAGCTATTTGTTTTGTCAAAGTTAAATGATGTAAATTTTAGCAAGAATTTAATTAGGGCGCAATAGCAGAGAACAAGTTAACTATTATGGTTAAAATGAAGCATTTTAAAAATAAATATATAGAGCTGTCTGGTTTGCTGTAATAACTGAAAGGAAAGAAGATGACAATTTCTGGAAACTCACAAAAAATGTATTATCTTTCTTGCAGTAGTCAGCTTAAGATGTCTGGCATTGCAGTGGAATGCCTGACATTGCAGCTCAAACCTATATTTCACTCCTTGTTCTGTCATGAGGCTGTGTGACTTTGCTGATTTTTAAATAAGCTGCAATATTTTGCTTGGGAAATCCCATAGACAGAAGAGCCTGGAAGGCTACAACCGATGGGGTCACAAATGAGGCAGACACGACTTAGCAACTAAACAGCAATGGTAATAGCCAATATTTTTCACTTGTGAAATCCATTTAAAGAAAATATATTTGGTCAGGTTCCTCTTATATTGAGGCCATCTTTTATGACTAATAGTTTGAAATTAAAAGAGTTTTGTATCTAATATTAGGAAGAAAAAGAATGAATTATGAAATAGAATGAATGTGATATAATGAGTAGTTGCATCTGGAAGCCACTTTTACGTCTCACTCTGAGTTGTCTGGATAATACACTACCCATGAGTAGGTAGGGACCAGGGAAGATCCCTCCTCCTGGTTGGAGTGAAAGTGAACAGGAAAGTTGCTCCTGGTTGGAGAGGCTGCACTTTAACTTCCCACATGATTGGAGGAAATGTTCTGTTTTCTAATGGACTCTAAGTTGGCTTGAATCCCAGGCTGACTGAGGCTCAATTTTCCATTCATCCACTATGTGCCATGTAAGAAGGAAGAATAGAGAAGTAAATGAGATTATTCTACTCAAAATCACACCATGTGTCCATCAGCACCTGGGTCCAAATATCTTCTGTGTGGGTTGATGGAAGAAATGTGACACTGAGATCTTCATGGGCAGACCCTTGGCTTAAAAGTTTTTTTAATAAAGCCCATTATTTTACCCATACTAAGTGACGTAATGGGATTAACTTTCCTTCTCAATAGTGGGTCATCCCATTCAGTTTCCTTACTCTCTTCTCTGTCTCTTTCATCCTGTGTTTACCCCTTGGATGGCTGAGGAAGTTCGTGATACTGGATAAGAAGAAAACTTCCAGGCCTTACAGGAGGCTTTGAAAGCTGAGACCTACGTTGGTCTGTCTATGTTGCTATGGGCTGTCAAGGCCAGAGTTTTTCATTTTTCTCTGTATCTCCTTTTTCCAAACTCTACTTTTATCTCCATGGGGAGAGTTGTCTTAAATAATGATGATATGAACTACAGTGGCAGAAAGATGTAACAGACACATTTCCTCCTATATCTCCATTAAGTTCAGCTACAAATCCTGAGAATTAAATGTAAAACACACAAACAATTTTTAATGATGGGGAGAGAAAGGGTGACCAACTACAAATCACAGTACCTGGGGAAAACATGGTGGTGAGTTTCCTGGATTTTCTTTTTGATATATATATCCTGCCTGGATAATGGAAAAGCTAAAAACCCATAAATGTGGACAGGAACAAACCGAAAACAACAACAACAACACCGAGAATAAAAGGACCAGGAAAGGGGAAAGACAAGAAAGACCAGAAAATTTCAGAACATAACTGCATTATTCCTCTCAACATACCCCAGTAAAGGTTGAGTAGGGAACCTAGAATTCCACCCTTGCCCTGTGTAACAAGGTACTCTCCTTGTCAGGTTGGTGCCAAAAAAAAGAGAATCAAATGGAAAGCTGTATGTTCATCCCCACCAGACAGTAATGAGCACCTTCATCCCTGTGGCAGTGGAGAAGACATGGGGAGCCTGGAATTCCATCCCTACATGATAATTATGAGACATTCCTATCTCTTCCTCCTGGGATAGTGTCAGAGGAATCCTAGTGATTAGCCAGGGTTTTCATCAATGTCCAATGGTAACAAAGCCACATGATGTAACAAGATTGGAGACCACACAGAGACCAGTAACAATGCTCCCTGTCCCTTCTATCTCCATGGTGGTATTGAAGTGGAGCAGGACCCTAGGGGATCCTCCCAGGTATAGTCTTTCTTGATTTCTATATATTTTTCTTTTCCTTTCCACTTGAGCCTTTGTAGGGTCAGTATGACCTGATTTAAACTTATAAATTTATAAAACTGCTCAGTCTTGAAGGGACAAAGATAAAATCTGCAACTAAAGTCTATGGGTGGGAGGGGCAGGATCCTTTCCCAAATTCTCCACCCAACCCTTATCTTCGCCCACAGCTGCTGTCTTTGAAATTAAATGACCTAATCTTATTACAAGCTGGTTTTAGAAAAGGCAGAGGAACCAAAGATCAAATTGCCAACATCTGCTGGATCATGGACAAAACAAGAGAGTTCCAGAAAAACATCTATTTCTGCTTTATTGACTATGCCTAAGCCTTTTACTGTGTGGATCACAATAAACTGTGGAAAACTCTGAAAGAGATGGGAATACCAGACCACCTGACCTGCCTCTTGAGAAACCTGTATGCAGGTCAGGAAGCAACAGTTAGAACTGGACATGGAACAACAGACGGGTTCCAAATAGGAAAGGAGTATGTCAAGGCTGTATATTGTCACCCTGCTTATTTAACTTCTATACAGAGTACATCATGAGAAACGCTGGGCTGGAAGAAGCACAAGCTGGAATCAAGATTGCCAGGAGAAATATCAATAATCTCAGATATGCAGATGACACCACCCTTATGGCAGAAAGTGAAGAGGAGCTAAAAAGCCTCTTAATGAAAGTGAAAGTGGAGAGTGAAAAATTTGGCTTAAAGCTCAACATTCAGAAAATGAAGATCATGGCATCTGGTCCCATCACTTCATGGGAAATAGATGGGGAAACAGTGGAAACAGTGTCAGACTTTATTTTGGGGGGCTCCAAAATCACTGGAGATGGTGATTGCAGCCATGAAATTAAAAGATGCTTACTCCTTGGAAGAAAAGTTATGACCAACCTAGATAGCATATTGAAAAGCAGAGTCATTACTTTGCCAACAAAGGTCTAGTCAAGGCTATGGTTTTTCCAGTGGTCATGTATGGATGTGAGAGTTGGACTGTGAAGAAAGCTGAGTGCCAAAGAATTGATGGTTTTGAACTGTGGTGTTGGAGAAGACTCTTGAGAGTCCCTGGGACTGCAAGGCGATCCAACCAGTCCATTCTGAAGGAGATCGGCCCTGGGATTTCTTTGGAGGGAATGATGTTAAAGCTGAAACTGCAGTACTTTGGCCACCTCATGTGAAGAGTTGACTCATTGGAAAAGACTCTGATGCGGGGAGGGATTGGGGGCAGGAGGAGAAGGGGACGACAGAGGATGAGATGGCTGGATGGCATCACTGACTTGATGGACGTGAGTCTGAGTGAACTCCGGGAGTTGGTGATGGACAGGGAGGCCTGGCGTGCTGCGATTCATGGGGTCACAAAGAGTCGGATACGACTGAGCGACTGAACTGAACTGAATCTTATTACAGATTTTAGAGAAAGAAAAGATGCCAGAATGATTGATGCATGCAAGAACTCAAGTTTGCGGGCTACTTCTCCAGCATCAAGTAGGTGGCGTTAGGCGGTGTCTGGTTGCGTCCTTGTTCTGCTTTTCTCTTTGAAAACCCTTTCCTAATCTCCCAGTTTGCCTTACCCTTCCCTTCCCCACCCCGTATCCGAGCAGCAGCAGACTCTATTGCCAATGTGATAATCTATTACCTATGTGATAATTTATTACCTATGTGATAATCTATTGCCTATTACCTATGTGATAACCTGTTATCTATGTGATTATCTATTGGCTATCTATTACCTATGGCCAGTTATTTCCCTTTCCTGTGCCCATATTTTTTAAAAATCTATAAACTGGGAAATACTGATAGTAACCTACTTCTAAAAACTATTCTGAGGATGAAATGACATAATCACGGACATAGGTTTAGTAGAATGCCTTGCATGTTGCAAGCCCTCAACCCACAGCATAATTATTATTATTTTAAAGGCAATACAAAAACATGTATTATGGTCATCATAATGTCAACAGATAAATTGCATTTATTTAACCAAAAATCATTTATAAGATCTCAAAAAATAATGGAACTATTCCAGAAATACCTGAAGTGTTCATTTATAAACATGATAATCTCAAGAGCAACAAAGGGATTTAATGAGATTCTGATAAAGCGAAGCAGTGGACTTGTTCTCCATCTTTCAGTTGATTGACCAAATAAAATGCTTCCTGAAATTTGCCACATAGGAAATGAAACTAAGCTCAGCTTTATGCTAGACAAGCTTAGTTATCTTAGAAATGATTTAATAGAAAACAAATTCAATAATTGATGTATTCAAAAATTTATAAGGCAATATTACACATCTTTGGCAGAGATTTGCTTAGTTTCCTATAACTGAAGTTTTTAGAGGTGTATTCTTAGAATAAAAGAGATATTTAGTCACACTTGCTGAAGAATATATTGTTAATTTTAGTCGCTAAGTTGTGTCTGACTCTGACCCCATAGTCTATAGCCCTCTAGACTCCTCTGTCCATGGGTTCCCCAGGCAACTGCACTGGTGTGGATTGCCATTTCCTTCCCCAGGGCATCTTCTTGACCCATGGATCCAAGCCAGGTTTCCTGCATTGGCAGGTGGATTCTTTACCATTGAGCCACCACGGAAGTCCATATTGATAATACACATTTTCAATTTTGAGTTTTTTCTATTGTTACTGTTTCAAATTCAGCCTAGTCCTACAATTTTCTTGGGCTTATTGTTATATAGTCTACTCAACTGTAATAACAACAGACAGCTGCTTCCAACCTACATCAGTTAGGGCTCAATCAAAAAAGCAGAATCATTAGGAGCTACAGGCAGAGAGATTTATTCAATGAATTGTCTTATAGGGGATTTCTAGGCAATTTCAAAATCCATAAGGTGAACTATCAAGAAAGCAGACTAGAACTCTTTGGCACAAAAAAAAGCTATTGTTGGACAAATAGAATTTCTTCTCTCAGGGAAATCTCAGCCTTGATTGAATCAGGTCCAGCCAGATTATCCAGGATAATCCTCCTTCCAATTGATTCCAGGCTTTAATTACATCTACAGAATATCTTTACAAAACACCTAGATTAGTATTTCAATTATTGGGGCCTGAATCCTGGGTAAGATTCACATCAAAAACAGCACTACAGTTTGACATCTAGATACATCTCCTTAGCCCATACTTAAAATCCAATGATAAAGTCATATTTATACCTAACAGGATGCAACTATTCCATTTAAAAATGACAATTCAGTTCAGTTCAGTCCCTCAGTTGTGTCCGACTCTTTGCAACCCCATGAATCGCAGCACGCCAGGCCTCCCTGTTCATCACCATCTCCCGGAGTTCACTCAGACTCACGTCCATCAAGTCCGTGATGCCATCCAGCCATCTCATCCTCTGTCGTCCCCTTCTCCTCCTGCCCCCAATCCCTCCCGGCATCAGAGTCTTTTCCAATGAGTCAACTCTTCACATGAGGTGGCCAAACTACTGGAGCTTCAGCTTTAGCATCATTCCTTCCAAAGATATCCCAGGGCTGATCTCCTTCAGAATGGACCGGTTGGATCTCCTTGCAGTCCCAGGGACTCTCAAGAGTCTTCTCCAACACCACACTTCAAAACCATCAATTCTTCAGCACTCAGCCTTCTTCACAGTTCAACTCTCACATCCATACATGACCACTGGAAAAACCATAGCCTTGACTAGATGGACCTTAGTTGGCAAAGTAATGTCTCTGCTTTTGAATATACTCTCTAGGTTGGTCATAACTTTTCTTCCAAGGAGTGAGCGTCTTTTAATTTCATGGCTGCAATCACAATCTGCAGTGATTTTGAAGCCCCCCAAAATAAAGTCTGACACTGTTTCCACTGTTTCCTCATCTATTTCCCATGAGGTGATGGGACCAGGTGCCATGATCTTCATTTTCTGAATGTTGAGGTTTAAGCCAACTTTTTCACTCTCCTCTTTCACTTTCATCAGGAGGCTTTTAAGCTCCTCTTCACTTTCTGCCATAAGGGTGGTGTCATCTGCATTTCTGAGGTTATTGGTATTTCTCCAGGCAATCTTGATTCCAGCTTGTGTTTCTTCCAATCCAGCATTTCTTATGATGTACTCTGTATAGAAGTTAAATAAGCAGGGTGATAATATACAGCCTTGACGTACTCCTTTTCCTATTTGGAACCAGTCTGTTGTTCCATGCCCAGTTCTAACTGTTGCTTCCTGACCCGCATACAGATTTCTCAAGAGGCAGATCAGGTTGCCTGGTATTCCCATCTCTTGAAGAATGTCCCACAGTTTATTGTGATCCACACAGTCAAAGGCTTTGGCATAGTCAATAAAGCAGAAATAGATATGTTTCTGGAACTCTCTTGCTTTTTCCATGATCCAGTGGATGTTGGCAATTAGATCTCTGGTTCCTCTGCCTTTTCTAAAACCAATTTGAACATCAGGAAGTTCACAGTTCACGTATTGCTGAAGCCTGGCTTGGAGAATTTTGAGCATTACTTTACTAGCATGTGAGATGTGTGCAATTGTGCGGTAGTTTGAGCATTCTTTGGCATTGCCTTTCTTTGGGGTTGGAATGAAAACTGACCTTTTCCAGTCCTGCGGCCACTGCTGAGTTTTCCAAATTTCCTGGCATATTGAGTGCAGCACTTTCACAGCATCATCTTTCAGGATTTGAAAAGCTCAACTGGAATTCCATCACTTTCACTAGCTTTGTTCGTAGTGATGCTTTCTAAGGCCCACTTGACTTCACATTCCAAGATGTCTGGCTCTAGATTAGTGATCACATCATCATGATTATCTGGGTCGTGAAGATACTTTTTGTACAGTTCTCCCATGTATTCTTGTCACTTCTTCTTAATATCTTCTGCTTCTGTTAGGTCCATACCATTTCTGTCCTTTATCGAGCCAATCTTTGCATGAAATGTTCCCTTGGTATCTCTAATTTTCTTGAAGAGATCTCTAGTCTTTCCCATTCTGTTCTTTTCCTCTATTTCTTTGCATTGATCACTGAAGAAGGCTTTTTTATCTCCCTTGCTATTCTTTGGAACTCTGCATTCAGATGCTTATATCTTTCCTTTTCTCCTTTGCTTTTCACCTCTCTTCTTTTCACAGATATTTGTAAGGCCTCCCCAGACAGCCATTTTGCTTTTTTGCATTTCTTTTCCATGGGGATCATCTAGATCCCTGTCTTCTGTACAATGTCAAGAACTTCATTCCATAGTTCATCAGGCACTCTATCTATCAGATCTAGGCCCTTAAATCTATTTCTCACTTCCACTGTATAATCATAAGGGATTTGTTTTAGGTCATACCTGAATGGTCTAGCGGTTTTCCCTACTTTCTTCAATTTGAGTCTGAATTTGGTAATAAGGAGTTAATGACCTGAGCCACAGTCAGCTCCTGATCTTGTTTTTGTTGACTGTATAGAGATTCTCCATCTTTGGCTGCAAAGAATATAATCAATCTGATTTCGGTGTTGACCATCTGGTGATGTCCATGTGTAGAGTCTTCTCTTGTGTTGTTGGAAGAGGGTGTTTGCTATGACCAGTGCATTTCCTTGGCAAAACTCTATTAGTCTTTGCCCTACTTCGTTCCGCATTCCAAGGCCAAATTTGCCTGTTACTCCAGGTGTTTCTTGACTTCCTACTTTTGCATTCCAGTCCCCTATAATGAAAAGGACATCTTGTTTGGGTGTTAGTTCTACAAGGTCTTGTAGGTCTTCATAAACCATTCAACTTCAGCTTCTTCAGCATTACTGGTTGTGCATAGACTTGGATAACTGTGATATTGAATGGTTTGCCTTGGAGATGAACAGAGATCATTCTGTCGTTTTTGAGATTGCATCCAAGTACTGCATTTCGGACTCTTTTGTTGACCATGATGGCTACTCCATTTCTTCTGAGGGATTCCTGCCCGCAGTAGTAGATTTTTTCCAGAGAGTACAAAGTCTCTGGATGATATTTACTTTTTTCCAATATTCGATAATTTACTGTGATATAAAATTGACTAACATGAATACATTTTATGTTGGATGATAAGGTAATAAAAGAGACAAGAGAATAAAGATATTTGATTAATATATATGCAAACATATTCAACATAAAGCAAAGAAACTATACTTATAATTATTATTGTCCTTGTTTCTGCAACCGGTTGGATGATTGTAATTATAGCTCGTATTTATAACTACTTTCTCTTACTTAATGGTTGTTGTTTAGTAGCTAAGTCATATCCGATTCTTTTGTGACCCCAAAGACTGTAGCCCACCAGTCTCCTCTGTCTGTGGAGTTCTCCAGGCAAGAATACTAGAGTGGGTTACCATTTCCTCCTCCAGGGTATCTTCCTGACCCAGGGATTGAGCTCCTGTTTCCTGTGTCTTCTGTACTAGCAGGCAGATTCTTTATCACTGAGCCATCTGGGAAGCCCCCAGAATGGGCCAAAGTAGCACACCCAAAAGAGGAATGCACTGTTCCTCAAATCTAAATAGGTCCACTGGGTATTATGCTATCCTTTTGGTTATAGGAGCACCAGATAATAACTTATTCTTCATCTCAGAAGGAATGTATTGACCTGCCTCTTATTATTGCATTCCTAGAAATAGCTGAGATGGAAGACTTTTGAATTTCTGTGAAATATTTCCTACCTTCTGTAACACAAATAGCTAGAGTAGTTGCTACTTTCTGCTCACTAGATCCAATCAGCATAATTGCATTAATACAAAGGACCAATGTGTCATTTCATGGAAAGAAAAAGTGATTAAAATCCCTGTATAGTAGATTATGACATGGGGTTGAAAAATTGATATACTCCAAGGTAAGGCTGTGAAGATTTATTGCTGGCCTTTCCAACAGAAAGAAAACTGCTACTACTGATCTCTACTAACATACATAGGGAAAAATTGATTTTCCAGGCGTATAGCTGCATATCAACTACCAGTGGATGTGTTCATTTACTCGAGCAATGAAACAACACCTGGAATTGCAGCTGCAATTGGAGTCCCTATCTGATTAAATTTATAATAATATACTGTCATTCTCCAAGAACCATCTGTTTAGTGCACAGGCCAAATAGCTGAGTTGAACGGAGATGTGGCAGGAACTCACCATGCCTGCATCTATCGTGTCTTCCAGGATCACAGTACTGCTTTTGGCTTTTTATCTTCCTAGGTATAGGGAGTTGTAGTGACTTCCACTTGGTCTTTCCTTCCATAATATCTTTTACTCACAGGTCAGAGAATCAGTGGAGATTCTGCCAATTTCTAAATATGCCTATTTCGATGATTAATTCTGGAATGGAGAAATAATTGTTTTTGTTGTAATTGTTGTTTAGTCACTCAGTCGTGTCCAGCTCTTTTGCGCTCTCATGGACTGTAGCCCTCCAGACTCCTCTGTCCATGGGATTTCCCAGGCAAGAATACTGGAGTGGGTTGTAATTTCCTTCTCCCAACCCAGGGATTGAACCCATGTCTCCTGCAATGCAGTCAGATTGTTTACTACTGAGCCACTGGGAACCACGAGAAATAATTACAGATGGGTTATTACACACTGAGTCCACTGTGAGATGGACTTGAGCTAAAATCTGGCCTTTACTAGTCTCTATTATGATTGGTAGAACAGAGTGATGTTTTTGGGTTATCCAGAAATTAATGTCAGTTAAGAGCCAGGGTTCAGTAATCCCCCTAGAGTGTTATGGTTTCTCTTTCTACAGTACAGTCACCTTGATAAATGGCCCTAGGTCCCTTTGGAGAAGGCTAGGAGAAATACGAGCAATACCATATTGCTTTGGCAGTTAATGGGGTTCTTCTTCAAGGGAACCTATCCTCACCGTCGTTAAAGGGTTCTGGGACATAACCTATCTCAGTTAGGAAATTGATTCAGGTGCCATGCCTTATTCACAAGACTTGATGATTCAAGTCAGACTTCTAAACAGATGGGCTATTCACTAAACCTGAATAGTCTTTTTTTTTTTTTTGGTATGGAGACCACGACCTACTAACTAATGCCATACATCTCCTATAAGTTAGATTATTCTGCTTACTGCTTAGAATATGCTATATATTACAGTCACCACACCTATTATTATCCCCATTTCATGTAGGGAATCCAGTTCAATGGTAGCAGTTTCCATTGTAATTCTTACTTACAAAGAAGAGCAAATAAATCTCTTAAGGATGTTACAGCTCCCCTCAAGCTTATTTCTCATGTGTGTTAGTAACTTAGTCTTGTCCAATTCTTTGTGACCCCATGAGCCTGCCAGGCTCCTCTGCCAAGGAATTCTCCAGGCAAGAATACTGGAGTGGGTTGCCATTTCCTTCGCCAGGGGATCTTCCTTACCCAAGAACTGAACCCGGGTCTCCTGCATCACAGGCAACTCCTTTACCAGCTGAGCTATAGGAAAGTATATTTTCTCATAGTGGTTGTAAAAGGTTTCCTCTGGGCCCTTCTAATTGGGCGATCACATCTTACATGATGAAGTCATTCTGTTATTGCAGCTTCCCTAAGACTTTGGATACTGGAGTGGGTTGCTTCTTCCTCCTCCAGGGGATCTTCCTGACCCCAGGATTGAACCTGTGTCTCTTATATCTGCTTTGGCAGGCAGACTCTTTACCACTAGCACCACCTGGGAATCCCAGAGTCAGTAGTGTCTTTAATCAGATGATAGAACCAATTCCAGAAACCACAGAAACAATTCAGAAAAGTTATCTTCATGATTGTGTTCCTCTAGAACAACTTCTGGTGCCAAAATGTTTCAATTTGGATTATCAGATTGATCCAAAGGAAGGGAATCAGTAGGAGATACGTATGAGATTTTTGGCAAGGAATTGATATACATGGTCATGGGGTCTAGTTAGGCTAGCCTAAAATCACTAAAACTAGCTATTAGGAAGGGCAGACTGGAATTCTTGAGTATGAGTGGCAGTTGCTGGTCACAGGTTAAATTTTCTTCTGCTTCAGACAAGCCTCAACCTTTCTCTAAAGGCCTTTTGATTGGTTGAATCAGGCTCAGTCAAGTGATTAATTAATAATCTCCTTTACTTAAATAAAGTCAAATTATTATGAACTTTACTTGCAAAGAAAGTGAAAGTGAAAGTCGCTCAGTCGTGTCTGACTCTTTGCAACCCCTTGGACTATACAGTCCATGGAATTCTCTAGGCCAGAATACTGGACTGGGTAGCCTTTCCCCTCTCCAGAGGATTTTCCCAACCCAGGGATCAAACCCAGGGACTTTACTTACATGTGCAAAATACCTTTATGGAAACATCTAAGTTAGTATTTGATTAAATAAGTGGGAGCTATAGCCTACTCAAATCAACACCTTAAAAACTCCATTACATGTTACATTAGAAAACGTCAACTTTATTGAAAAAATGGGCTGTATATGTACAGAGCCCCTGTTTGAGTTTCCTGAGCCATACAGCAAATTCCCGTTGGCTATCTATTTTACATATGGTAATGTAAGTTCCCATGTTACTTTTTCCATAATGTATTATTTTAATTTGAAAAAGCTTTGAAAATGTTTAGAATTTAAAAGAAACAGAACAAGATACAAAGTAGATTAAATATAATCATATTTTTGTATGAGGCAGGCACATTAAGAAGCAGAATTTAAGACATTCTGCCAGCATTTTCTGTGTGTGGAAAGAGAGCTGTGAATAACCTGAGGATTGATTTCTGATGATTTTTATTTAATCACTTGAACAATTTTCTTTGTTCATGAAATTGTAAGCCGTCCTGGCACCCATTGCTCCAGAGCAGGTTGAAACAGGATCTTTTGTAGTCTGAAAAGGTAGCAGTTCCACTCAGTACAAGGAGCGGTTCCTGTGGGAAGAAGTGAACCAATTTACACAGGGACCTCTAGGGAGGAAAGAAATACAAACCTCACCTTTCCTTCTAGAAAAGTACTTCTGATGAATTGAGGTGGCCTGGATCAGGTCCCTTGAAAGAAAGGAGTCAAAGACTGCAAAGAGAAACTCACCTTCAGCAAAAAGAAGGGTGTATCTGGGCTGGTGAGTGGAGTCCAATGCAAGGGACAGGTGTGATTTTATGGTTGGTTCTGCCATAACATGAAAGAGGGAAGAGAAACCTAGGTCAGTGGCGCTCCTGCAGACCTGGGAAATGTTTACTGGAGCAGCTGCAGTTTTAGAGCCTCGGGGTTTGGCACCAGTGTATCCTTTAAAAAATAATCAGAAGCTATGCTCTTCTGCCAAAAGCACTATCTTGTTACAGGTAATACTTAGTACTTTAACTGTCATAATTCTCAAAAGTGCAACATAACATTAAAACAGAGTGGGATTCTATGGCCCTTGCCATCCCCACCCTCCATGTCCTCTGCCTGCCTTTTGTCTGTGGAAAAACTTCAGGCAAAGAATAAGTTTAATTGAGAAGTTAGAAACAAAGGAAACAGCAGGAAAACAGAAACAAAGGAAAACAGTAAAAGGAGACCAAATAATAATAATTTAGTCATTAAGATTGTCAAAGTCAAGAAATGGTTTGAATGTCATTCATGTGCCAGGCATGTCTATGGATTAGACATTTGCTAGATGTTATTGATTGAGGAATTTTCCACCCTCAACAGTCTAGGGATGAAGATGCATAAGCACACAGACCATTGTAGTTTTCTGTGACAGTCATACTGTACTAGAAAAGCACAAAACAGAATCCTGGAGTGGGTTGCCATGCCCTCCTCCAGTGGGATCTTCCCAGTCCAGGGATCAAACCCACATCTCTTACGGTTCCTGTGTTGGCAGGCAGGTTCTTTACCACTAGCGCCACCTGGGAAGCCCAGTCATTAAGTATAGTCAAGTACTTTTAGTTCCTCCTCAAAGGGCTATAGGTAATGTTCTGTACTATATCCTGTGAGTTGTCTTATAGATGCTGAAACTTCCACTGGTGGAAGAAGTTAACTACATAATGACCAGACTGTACCTGTGACATGAGCTGCCACAATTTCAAGAAACAATCTCAAACAAATGGAAACAAACTGACTCTGCAATTAAAGATTAACCGTACCTAACAATCAAGATGATGCACGTAGCCCCCACCCCCACCTGTCTATAAAAGGTTTTAGCCCATGCTTGTCAGCTGAGGGAGTCATCTTCTGGACTTTGGACAGATGTTCCTCCCTATCCCCCTCAACCCACCACTCTCACTTCCCCAAGCCAGCCTCTAAAATAAAGCAAACTTTCCTTCCCAGCAACCTGGCCTCTTTATTGGCTTCTGAGCAGCCAGTAGCCAGACCAACCTTTCTGAAATAGCATGAAACACATAAAATCATAGACAAGAGTGGTCATGTGAATTTTGTGTACAATTAGCCCTCTAGGCAGTATCTCCTTTGAAATTAACTTTCAGGGTCCACTCAATTTCTCCACACAATCTTCACAAGTTACAGAAGCATATAGTGCTGGTAACACTAAAAAATAAATTTGCGCATAGAAGAAATGGAAAAGGATATAAGAATATATATATATACACTAACATTTAATTACATTTGCATTAGAGTATATATACTTTTTCCTTTTGTCCTAGTTTCATTTTTTTGTTAAATTTTCTTATTTTATTTAATATATTTAATACTAGCTTTATAATGCAGAAACTGATAAAAATTTGAAATATATTTTTTACCTTTCAATTATTATGTCATTCACATTATTTGGGCTTGTCTGGTGGCTCAGACAGTTAAGAATTTACCTGCAATGTAGGAAACCCAGGTTCAATCCCTGGGTCAGGAAGATGCCCTTGAGAAGGGAAATGGCAACACATTTCAGTATTCTTGCCTGGAGAATTCCATTACGTGCTTAAATTTTTGTATTAAATTATTGAATTTTGACATTTATTTAGGTTATTTGGAATTTTTCTTTACACTTTGCCTATAGCATATATTATAGGTTGGATGGCATCATGAACTCAATGGACATGAGTCTGAGCAAAATCAGGAAGATAGTAAAGGACAGGGAAGCCTGGTGTGCTTGCAGTCCATAGGCTTGCAAAGAATCAGATGTGACTTAGTGACTGAACAGCGATAGCATATACTAAAATGAAGTAGTAAGAATTTTCTGGAGATTTGGTTAAAATGACAGTTTCTTCCTCTCTAAAAGGTATGAAATATCCATAACTTTACCTATCTCTATACTTTTACAAGAAAGTGTTATGAATTATTGAATGATAAATTGGATTTCTTCCAAGGTACCCTCAAGAAACAACTTGAATCTTTGATCGTTCTACCGCGTGCTTTGGAAGGTTGCCCCAAGTGCACCGTATCAATAAACTTTTAGACCATCTTCACTTTATTGATTTTAGGTTGTTTTCACCAATGAGCAATTCTGGTGGGAGTTAGAAAAGTGGAAGGAAAGTGATATTGGGTTATTTTTTATTCTGGCTTTGCTCATAATTCACATCAGGAAATTTATTTTATGCAGTTCTCTCTTTGGATTCTAATAACTGTCCCTTCCCCTTGGACACTGAGTTTACTATTAGTAACTAATCTCAATTTCCATTGGCCCTGGGTTTCTACACAATTCAATAAATCCTGCCCACAATTCTTTTCAGAAGATATTTTATGACATGATGCTCAAAACCAAAGGAACCATGTGTTTGGAGATAAAGTAATTGGGAGCAGGTATAGTTCTATGAGGGCTTCCCTGGTGGCTAAGAAGGTTAAGAATCTGCCTGCAATGTGGGAAACCTGGGTTTGATCCCTGGGTTGGGAGGATCCCCTGGAGAAGGGAATGGCAACCCACTGCAGTATTCTTGGCTGGAGAATCCTGTGTGCAGAGGAGCCTGGTGGGCTACAGTCCATGAGGTCGAAAAGAATCGGACACGCCTGAGTAACTAAGCAGCAGCAGCAACGGCAGCAGCAGCAGCATAGCTCTATGAAGTACACCCTCGAAGTAAGATTCCGGGTTGGTTGCTCACATTTGAGGTGTGTGTGGACCATCTTCTGGCTGCGAGAGGGGAGAACGGTATCTCTGTCAGGTGCTACCATCACAAATATTCAAATTACCCATAGCAGGTGCAGGTGATGAGTACAGAAGATAAACCATTGACTGACAGACCAAATAATTGAATAATTTAGTTTTTAATTAAACAATGATTATTAATTGTGTATATATTTGGTGTCTTATAAATGCAAAGCTTACTCAAAAAAAAAAAAAAGGAAATGAAGGTTGTAAAATTCTCATTCAGAATTTAAGTGGCAAATGTTAAAGCTTTGATGGTAGCTTAGAACAAATCTCTCATCTCCTAAAGTGCCAAAGCAGTTAAGCTCCCTACATTGGGTCTGTGGACTCTCAGCCACTGGACCACCAGGGAGTCTGAGACTGGATTTATAAAAGTTGCAATTGTACTACCAGTGAGATGCTCAATTTATTAGGTCTCAGGGATGAGAAAGTCACTACAGGGAAGCAATGGGATTGCAAGAAACAGGATGAAAAGATTGTGGAAAACATGGCAAGGCTCAGAACTTTAATCTCCAAATTTCCATAAATCTTCCTTGTCTGCCATCTTACAACTTTATAAACATACTCAGCACAGGGAATTACCACAGCTTGTTATTGTCAAATGTAACTGTTCATCACTGGTTTATATGTCAATCTCTTATAGAACACATTTAGTTACTAGATTCTTCCTGTATCTCAGTCAGTATATGAGAGCACACAGTAGACTGACCTTTTACCTCCAAAACCTCAAAAGATGCACAGCCATTCAAGTTCTTTTATGTGCCTGCAACAGGCAGGATTCTAAACTGTCCCCCAAGATTCCCACCCATCTCTGTCTACTTGGGCTTTCATAACAAATACTTCGGTTTAGTTTAGTTCAGTCACTCAGTCATGTCTGACTCTTTGAAACCCCATGGACTGCAGCACACCAGGCTTTCCTGCCCATCACCAACTCCTGGAGCTTGCTCACACTCATGTCCATCGAGCTGGTGATGCCCTCCAACCATCTCATCCTCTTCATCCCTTTTTCCTCCTGACTTCAATCATTCCCAGGATTAGGGTCTTTTCCAATAATCAGTTGTTTGCATCAGGTGGCCAAACTATTGGAGCTTTAGCTTCTTCATCAGTCCTTCCAATAAATATTCTGGGTTGATTGCCTTTAGGATTAACTGATTTGATCTCCTTGCAGTTCAAGGGACTCTTAACAGTCTTATCCAGTACCACAGTATGAAAGCATCAATTTATTGGCACTCAGCTTTCTTTATGGTCCAAACTTCTATCTGTACGACTATGGACCTTTGTCAGCAAAGTGATGTCTCTGCTTTTTAATACGCTAAATTTGTCATATATTTTCTTCCAAGGAGCAAGTGTCTTTCAATTTCATAGCAGCAGTCACCAGCTCCAGTGATTTTGGAGCCCAAGAAAATAAAGTCTGTCACTGTTTCCATTTTTTCCCCCATCTATTTGCCATGAAGTGGTGGGACCTGATGCCATGACCTTCATTTTCTGAATGCTGATTTTTAAACCAGCTTTTTCATGACTCCCTGTATATTGTATACTTTCTGTATAATCCCCTCCTCTTGGTTGTGGGAAAAGCACATAGGTAAGATGTGAAATCACTCTCATTTTATGCTTTATTATCAGCAAGAGGGATTTTTGTAAATATATTTAAAACACATGATTGAATTAATCAGAAGGGAGATAAGCTAAGTTGAAGCTTCCCAGGTGGCACTAGTGGTAAAGAACCCACTGGTAAACCCCCAGGTAAAAAACTTGCCAATGAAGGAGACATGGGTTCGATATCTGGGTTGAGAAGATTCCCTAGATGAGGGCATGGCAACCCACTGCAGTATTCTTGCCTGGAGAATCCCATGGACAGAGGAGCCTGGAGGGCTACAGTCCATGGGGTTGCAAAGAGTCGGACACAACTAAAGTGATTTAGCACGAGTGAACCTGATCTACTCAGGTAAGCTCTTAAGAAGTGGTCTAGAATTTAAAAGATGAAGAGTCAGGGAGATGCCCTCTTGACAGTTTTGAGGAGGAGAACAAAGTAACCATTTTTTGAACCGCTATAGAGGAGAGTGACTTTTAGGACCTCAGTCTATGACTGCAAGGAACTGTATTCTGCCAACAACTAGAATATGCTTAAAAGAAAACCTCAAAGTTGCACAGCAATGTGAATGTACTTACTGCCACTGAACTGTGATGGTAAATATGGTTAAAAGAGTATGTTTTATGTTATGTGATCTTTACCACAATAAAAAAAAATATTTTCTAATAAAAGTGACAATATCATTTTGAAAAAAAAAAAGAAAAGAAAGCTTCAAGTTCCACATGAGGCCCCAGCCTGGCTGACACATTTCAGCCATGCAAGACTTTGTCCAGAGAACCCAGTTGAGTCATGCTTGGAATGCTGATTATGGAACTGTAAGGTGATGAATGGGGGTTGTTTTGTAACTCTAAATTGGCAGTACGTTTTTAGGTAACAACCAAAAACTATTACAGTGTCTCTGACAAACTGTTCTAACTTGATGGACAATGTGATAAGACCACCATTCAGCAACCTGATGTGAGTTGATATGACTTTTTAACTTAAACTTAATAAGGCTGATTATCATATATGTATGCTGCTGCTGCTAAGTCGCTTCAGTCGTGTCTGACTCTGTGTGACCCCATAAACAGCAGCCTACCAGGATCCATCATCCCTGGGATTCTCCAGGCAAGAACACTGGAGTGGGTTGCCATTTCCTTCTCTAATACATGAAAGTGAAAACTGAAAGGGAAGTCACTCAGTCGTGTCCAACTCTTAGCGACCCCATGGACTGCAGCCTACCAGGCTCCTCCATCCATGGGATCCTCCAGGCAAGAGTACTGGAGTGGGGTGCCATTGCCTTCTCTGATCATATATGTATAATTATATATTTATTTATAGTTTTTAGAATTTCAAAATTTCTTAGAGATTAACAAATATAGTCTCCTTTATTTCATATAAGGAAAAGTGAAAGTGAAAGTCACTCAGTCATTTCTGACTCTTTGCGACCCCATGGATTATACAGTCCATGGAATTCTCCAGGCCAGAATACTGGATTGGGTAGCTTTTCCCTTCTCCAGGGGATCTTCCCAACCCAGGGATCCAACCCTGGTCTCCCACATTGTAGGTAGATTCTTTACCAGCTGAACCACTAGGGAAGCGCTTATATAAGGAAAAAAGTGATCAAAATGATGAACAAATCATTAACAAATGATTCCCAAATCATCCATGGCTTGGGTAGGACTTGAAGCCAGGGTGTTAGTTACAAGCTTGGCTCTCTTTTAATTAAAAGTAAGAAGAACTAAAGAGGCTCTTAATCAAAGTGAAAGACGAGAGTTAAAAAGTTGGCTTAAAGCTCAACATTCAGAAAACAAAGATCATGGCATCTGGTCCCATCACTTCATGGGAAATAGATGGGGAAACAGTGGAAACAGTGGCTGACTTTATTATTTTGGGCTCCAAAATCACTGCAGATGGTGACTGCAGCCATGAAATTAAAAGATGCTTACTCCTTGGAAGGAGAGTTATGACCAACCTAGACAGCATATTAACAAACAGAGACATTATTTTGCTAACAAAGGTCCATCTAGTAAAGGCTATGGTTTTTCCAGTGATCATGTATGGATATGAGAGTTGGACTATAAAGAAAGCTTAGAGCCGAAGAATTGATGGTTTTGAAGTGTGGTGTTGGAGAAGACTCTTGAGAGTCCGTTGGACTGCAAGGAGATCCAACCAGTCCATCCTACAGGACATCAGTCCTGAGTGTTCATTGGAAGGAATGATGCTGAAGCTGAAATTCCAATTCTTTGGCCACCTGATGCGAAGAGCTTACTCATTTGAAAAGACCCCGATGCTGGGAAAGATTGAAGGCAGGAGGAGAAGGGGATGACAGAGGATGAGCTGGTTGGATGGCATCACTGACTCAATAGACATGGGTTTGGGTGGACTCCGGGAGTTGGTGATGGACAGGGAGGCTGGGCATGCTGCAGTTGATGGTGTTGCAGAGAGTCGGATATGACTGAGTGACTGAACTGAATGGAGAAATTATCTATAAAGAGAAGGTAATAACGTACCCACTTTCTAGGGTTGTAAAGACTGAATAGATTGTATATATGCAAAGCGCTTAGAACAGTGACTGACATAGTCATTGTTAAATATTTTTTAAAAGATTTTTGAATTTTGTAAAGAATTAATAAGAACATAGACAGTGACTGTAGTGAATATGATATATTGCACAAATCTCTTTGTAGGAGTGAAGGGCTTATTTCTCCAGCTACTGAAGTGCTTCTAGCAGACAGTGCCTAGCTATTAGCTATACAAAATGTGTCAACTGGTGAGAGTTACTTTGCTCAATGTCTTGTCCCCTTCCTGGGAGAGCTCACAGGCAAAGACTGGTTCTGGCTTCCTTCAGCAACTTGGGACAATTCTGATGTGCTGTGTCAGCTTAGATTTCCCTATAGGAAAATCCAGTTTCTCTCTTTTTACTTCTTTTTGAAGTCTGACTTTTCATTAGCTGAAATTATTGCTCTTCTAAAGTAATTTCAGTCTTTATTGATTTCAAAAATTCTTGTGCATGTGTTAACACAGGAAACAATAGCTGTTTATATGTAAGTTCCGTTAGCAGATGAACTAGCAGTCAAACAATGCTGCTATCATTGGATACGTCAAAAAAGCAAATCAGTTAATTTCCCATAAAAGGTTAAGTTTTAATCTAAGTCATGTAATCAGAGTAAAACTTTTTTATAACATTTTTAAGCATATCATCTTTAATGTTGGAATGCATTTTTATATTCAGATATATTTTATTTTTAATGAAAAACAGAAATTATACTTGCCACATATAAATCAAATAGATCATCTCTTTCTCAGATTAATTGCATTATTTGTCAGATAACATTATTTGCAATATTTAAATTTTTATTTAAATATTTATACAATTTTTAAGAGTTACTTTCTATTTACAGCTATTATAGCATATTGGCTGTATTCCCTATGTTGCACAATATATTGCTAAGCCTCTCATACACCTAATAGTTTGTATCTCCCACCCTTATAATGTTCCTCTCTTTCTCCCCACTGGCTTGTTCTCTATATCTGTGAGTCTGCTTTATTTTTTAATAGTCACTAGCTTGTTGTTTATTTTAGATTTTACATGTAAGTTATATCACACATATTTGTTTGTCACTGTCTGACATTCTCACTTAGCATAATGTCCTCTAAGTCCAACCATGTTGCTACAAGTGGCAAAATTTTCATTCTTTTTTATGCTGTGTAGTATTCCATTGTAATATATACCATGTCATCTTTATCTGTCATCTGTTGATGGACACTTAGGAGGTTCTCGTATCTTGACAACTGTAATTAACTCTACCAAGAATTAATTTTTAAATTAATTACCAGGAATGTAATTGCTGAGTCATATCGTAATTCTACTTTTAGTTTTTTTTTTTTAATTTATTTTGTTGAACACTTATGACTTTTGTGAATGATAATGTAAATTAGTTTAAAAGAGCAGGATGGCGGTCTTCAGATGGCAGAGGAATAGGATGGGGAGACCACTTTCTCCCCCACAATTCCATTGAAAGAACATTTGAACGCAGAGCAAATTCCACAAAACAACTTCTGAATGCTGGCAGAGGACATCAGGCACCCAGAAAGGCAGCCCGTTGTTTTTGAAAGGAGTGCTGTATAGATGGAGAAGTCTTGAGGCTACTGAAAGAATAAGACTGAAATCCAGGGGCCAGAGGTTTAAGCTCAAAACCTGAGAACACCAGAGAACTCCTGACTCCAGGGAACATTATCGATAAGAGCTCATCCAGAAGCCTCCATACCTACACTGAAACCAAGCACCAACCAAGATCCAACAAGTTCCAGAGCAAGACATACCATGCAAATTCTCCAGCAACATAGGAACATAACCCTAAGCTTCAATATACAGGCTGCCCAAAGTCACTCGGAACCCACTGACACTTCAAAACTCACCACTGGACACTTCATTGCACACCAGAGACAAGAAATGCAGCTCCACCCACTAGAACACTGACACAAGCTTCCCTAACCAGGAAACCTTGACAAGCCATGCATCCAACCCCATCCACAGTGAGGAACTTCCACAATAAAGAGGAACCACAAACTGCCAGAATATGGAAAGGCCTCCCCAAACACAGTAATCTAGACAAGATGAAAAGGCAGAGAAATACTCAGCAGGTAAAGGAACAGGATAGTTCAGTTCAGTCTCTCAGTCGTGTCCAATTCTTTGCGACCCCATGAATCGCAGCATGCCAGGCCTCCCTGTCCATCACCAACTTCCGGAATTCACTCAGACTCATGTCCATCGAGTCAGTGATGCTATCCAGCCATCTCATCCTCTGTCGTCCCCTTTTCCTCCTGCCCCCAGTCCCTCCCAGCATCAGAGTCTTTCCCAAAGAGTTGATTCTTCGCATAGGGTGGCCAAAGTACTGGAGTTTCAGCTTTAGCATCATTCCTTCCAAAGAAATCCCAGGGCTGATCTCCTTCAAAATGGACTGGTTGGATCTCCTTGCAGTCCCAGGGACTCTTAAGAGTCTTCTCCAACACCACAGTTCAAAAGCATCAATTCTTCGGCGCTCAGCCTTCTTTACAATCCAACTCTCAAATCCATACATGGCCACAGGAAAAACCATAGCCTTGACTAGACGGACCTCAGTTGGCAAAATAATGTCTCTGCTTTTGAATATACTGTCTAGGTTGTTCATAACTTTTCTTCCAAGGAGTAAGGCGTCTTTTAATTTCATGGCTGCAGTCACCATCTGCAGTGATTTTGGAGCCCCCAAAAATAACGTCTGACACTGTTTCCACTGTTTCCCCATCTATTTCCCATGAAGTGATGGGACAGGATGCCATGATCTTCGTTTTCTGAATGTTGAGCTTTAGGCCAACTTTTTCACTCTCCTCTTTCACTTTCATCAAGAGGCTTTTTTGTTCCTCTTCACTTTCTGCCATAAGGGTGGTGTCATCTGTATATCTGAGGTGACTGATATTTCTCCTTGAAATCTTGATTCCAGCTTGTGTTTCTTCCAGTCCAGCATTTCTCATGATGTACTCTACATAGAAGTTAAATAAGCAGGGTGCCAATATACAGCCTTGACGTACTCCTTTTCCTGTTTGGAACCAGTCTGTTGTTCCATGTCCAGTTCTAACTGTTGCTTCCTGACCTGCATACAGATTTCTCAAGAGGCAGGTCAAGTGGTCTCGTATTCCCATCTCTTTCAGAGTTTTCCACAGTTTATTGTGATCCACACAGTCAAAGGCTTTGGCATAGTCAATAAAGCAGAAATAGATGTTTTTCTGGAACTCTCTTGCTTTTTCCATGATCCAGTGGACGTTGGCAATTTGATCTCTGGTTCCTCTGCCTTTTCTAAAAGCAGCTTGAACATCTGGAAGTTCACGGTTCATGTATTGCTGAAGCCTGGCTTGGAGAATTTTGAGCATTACTTTACTAGCATGTGAGATGAGTGCAGTTGTGCAGTAGTTTGAGCATTCTTTTGCATTGCTTTTCTTTGGAATTGGAATGAAAACTGACCTTTTCCTGTCCTGTGGCCACTGCTGAGTTTTCCAAATTTGCTGGCATATTGAGTGCAGCACTTTAACAGCATCATCTTTCAGTATTTGAAACAGCTCAACTGGAATTCCATCACCTCTGCTAGTTTTGTTCATAGCGATGCTTTTCAAAGCCCACTTGACTTCACATTCCAGGATGTCTGGCTCTGGATGAGTGATCACACCATCATGATTATCTGAGTCGTGAAGATCTTTTTTTGTACAGTTCTTCTGTGTATTTTTGCCACCTCTTCTTAATATCTTCTGCTTCTGTTAGGTCCATACAATTTCTGTCCTTTATCAAGCCCATCTTTGCATGAAATATTCCCTTGGTATCACTAATTTTCTTGAAGAGATCTCTAGTCTTTCCCATTCCGTTCTTTTCCTCTACTTCTTTGCATTGATCACTGAAGAAGGCTTTCTTATCTCTTCTTGCTGTTCTTTGGAACTCTGCATTCAGATGCTTATATCTTTCCTTTTCTCCTTTGCTTTTCACCTCTCTTCTTTTCACAGATATTTGTAAGGCCTTCCCACACAGCCATTTTGCTTTTTTGCATTTCTTTTCCATGGGGATGGTCTTGATCCCTGTCTCCTGTACAGTCACAAACCTCATTCCATAGTTCATCAGGCACTCTATCAGATCTAGGCCCTTAAATCTATTTCTCACTTCCGCTGTATAATCAAAAGGGATTTGATTTAGGTCATACCTGAATGATCTAGCAGTTTCCCCTACTTTCTTCAATTTGAGTCTGAATTTGGTAATAAGGGTTTCATGGTCTGAGCCACAGTCAGCTCCTGGTCTTGTTTTTGTTGACTGTATAGAGC
Source organism: Ovis canadensis (assembly GCF_042477335.2). Lineage (NCBI taxonomy): Eukaryota > Metazoa > Chordata > Mammalia > Artiodactyla > Bovidae > Ovis > Ovis canadensis. Next base: position 65,313,578 of record NC_091253.1, read on the forward strand.
TTCTCCATCTTTGGCTGCAAAGAATATAATCAATCTGATTTCAGTGTTGACCATCTGGTGATGTCCATTGGTAGAGTCTTCTCTTGTGTTGTTGGAAGAGAGTGTTTGCTATGACCAGTGCATTTTCTTGGCAAATCTCTATTAGTCTTTGCCCTGCTTCATTCTGTATTCCAAGGCCAAATTTGCCTGTTACTCTAGGTGTTTCTTGACTTCCTACTTTTGCATTCCAGTCCCCTATAATGAAAAGGACATCTTGTTTGGGTGTTAGTTCTACAAGGTCTTGTAGGTCTTCATAAACCATTCAGTTTCAGCTTCTTCAGCATTACTGGTTGTGCATAGACTTGGATAACTGTGATATTGAATGGTTTGCCTTGGAGATGAACAGAAATCATTCTGTCATTTTTGAGATTGCATCCAAGTACTGCATTTTGGACTTTTTTGTTGACCATGATGGCTACTCCATTTCTTCTGAGGGATTCCTGCCTGCAGTAGTAGACATAATGGTCATCTGAGTTAAATTCACCCATTCCAGTCCATCTTAGTTCACTGATTCCTAATGTCAATGTTCACCCTTGCCATCTCCTGTTTGACCACTTCCAATTTGCCTTGATTCATGGACCTGACATTCCAGGTTCCTGTGCAATATTGCTCTTTACAGCATCGGACCTTGCTTCTATCACCATTCACATCCACAGCTGTGTATTGTTTTTGCTTTGGCTCCATCCCTTCATTCTTTCTGGAGTTTTTTCTCCAGTGATCTCCAGTAGCATATTGGGCACCTCCCGACCTGGGGAGTTCCTCTTTCAGTATCCTATCATCTTGCCTTTTCATACTGTTCAAGGGGTTCTCAAGGCAAGAATACTGAAGTGGCTTGCTATTCCCTTCTCCAGTGGACCACATTCTGTCAGATCTCTCCACCATGACCTGCCCATCTTGGGTTGCCCCGTGGGCATGGCTTGGTTTCATTGAGTTAGAAAAGGCTGTAGTCCTGGTGTGATTAGATTGAGTAGTTTTCTGTGAGTATGGTTTCAGTGTGTCTGCCCTCTGATGCCCTGTTGCAACACCCACCATCTTACTTGGGTTTCTCTTACCTTAGGCATGGGGTATCTCTTCACGGCAATACCCACAAAACAAAACAAAAGAGGAAGAGATATGGTATCTACCTGATAAGGAATTCTGAATAATGATACTGAAAATGATCCAAAATCTTGAAAACAAAATGGAGTTACAATAAATAGCCTGGAGACAAGGATTGAGAAGATGCAAGAAAGGTTTAAGAAGGACCTAGAAGAAATAAAAAAGAGTAAATGTATAATGAATAATGCAATCATTTCAGTTCAGTTCGTTCAGTCATTCAGTCATGTCTGACTCTTTGCAACCCCATGAATCACAGCACGCCAGGCCTCCCTGTCCATCATCAACTCCCGGACTTCACTCAAACTTACATCCATTGAGTCAGTGATACCATTCAGTCATCTCATCTTATGTCATCCCCTTCTCCTCCTGCCCCCAATCCTTCCCAGCATCAGAGTCTTTTTCAATGAGTCAACTCTTCACATGAGGTGGCCAAAGTACTGGAGTTTCAGCTTTAGCATCATTCCTTCCAAAGAACACCAAGGGCTGGTCTCCTTTAGAATGGACCGGTTGGATCTCCATGCAGTCCAAGGGACTCTCAAGAGTCTTCTCCAACACCACAGTTCAAAAGCATCAATTCTTTGGCACTCAGCTTTCTTCACAGTCCAACTCTCACATCCATACATGACCACTGGAAAAACCATAGCCTTGACACTCTGGAGGGAACCAACAGTAGAAATAACAGAGGCAGAAGATAGTATTAGTGAGGTAGAAGATAGAATGGTAGAAATAAATGAATCAGAGAGGAAAAAAGAAAAATGAATTAAAAGAAATGAGGACAATCTCAGAGACTTCTGGGACAACCTTAAATGCAACATTTGAATCATGGCAGTCTCAGAAGAAGACAAAAAGAAAGACCATGAGAAAATCCTTGAGGAGATATTAGTTGAAAACTTCCCTAAAATGGGAAAGGAAATTATCACCCAAGTCCAAGAAACTCAGAGAGTCCCAAACAGGATAAGCCAAGGCAAAACACTCCAAGACACATATTCATCAAATTAACAAAGATCAAACACAGAAAACAAATATTAAAAGCAGCAAGGGAAAAACAACAAATAACACACAAGGGGATTCCCATAAGGATAACAGCTGCTCTTTCAAGAGAAACTCTTCAGGCCAGGAGGGAATGGCAGGACATACTTAAAGTGATGAAAGAAAATACTCTACAGCCCAGATTATTGTACCCAGCAAGAATCTCATTCAAATACGAAGGAGAAATCAAAAGCTTTACAGACAAACAAAAGCAAAGAGAATTCAGCACCACCAAAGGAGCTCTCCAACAAATGCTAAAGGATCTTCTCTAGACAGGAAACACAAAAAGGGTGTATAAACCCGAACCCAAAACAATAAAGTAAATGGCAACAGAATCATACTTATAAATAATTACCTTAAACGTAAATGGATTGAATGCCCCAACCAAAAGACAAAAAAGACTGGCCGAATGGATACAAAAACAAGACCCCTTAATATATTGCATACAAGAGACTCACCTCAAAACAAGGGACACATACAGACTGAAAGTGAAGGGCTGGAAAAAGATATTCCACGCAAATAGAGACCAAAAGAAAGCAGGAGTAGCAATACTCACATCAGATAAAATAGACTTTACAACAAAGGCTGTGAAAAGAGACAAAGAAGGCCACTACATAATGATCAAAGGATCAATCCAAGAAGAAGATATAACAATCATGAATATATATGCACCCAACATAGGAGCACCACAATATGTAAGACAAATGCTACACAAGTATGAAAGGGGAAATTAACAATAACACAATAGTAGTGGGAGACTTTAATACCCCACTCACACCTATGGACAGATCAACTAAGCAGGAAATTAACAAGGAAACACAAACTTAATTGATACAATAGACCAGTTAGACCTAATTGATATCTATAGGATACTCAACCGAAAACAATGAATTTCACCTTTTTCTCAAGTGCACACGGAACCTTCTCCAGGATAGATCACATCCTGGGCCATAAAGCTAGTCTTGGTAAATTCAAAAAAACTGACATCATTCTAAGCATCTTTCTGACCACAATGCAGTAAGATTAGATGTCAATTACACGAGAAAGACTATTAAAAATTCCAACATATGGAGGCTGAACTACGCGCTGCTGAATAACCAACAAATCACAGAATAAATAAAAAAAAGATATCAAAATATGTATAGAAATGAATGAAAATGAAAACACAACAACCCAAAACCTGTGGGACACTGTAAAAGCAGTTCTAAGGGGAAGGTTCATAGCAATACAGGCATACCTCAAGAAACAAGAAAAAAGTCAAATAAATAACCTAACTCTACACCTAAAGCAACTAGAAAAGGAAGAATTGGAGAACCCCAGGGTTAGTAGAAGGAAAGAAATCTTAAAAATTAGGGCAGAAATAAATGCAAAAGAAACAAAAGAGACCATAGCAAAAATCAACAAAGCCAAAAGCTGGTTCTTTGAAAGAATAAATAAAATTGACAAACCATTAGCCACACTCATCAAGAAAAAAAGGGAGAAACATCAAATCAATAAAATTAGAAATGAAAATGGAGAGATCACAACAGACAACACAGAAATACAAAGGATCATTAGAGACTACCATCAGCAATTATATGCCAATAAAATGGACAACGTGGAAGAAATGGACAAATTCTTAGAAAAGTACGACTTTCCAAAACTGAACCAGGAAGAAATAGAAAACCTTAACAGACCCATCACAAGCATGGAAATTGAAACTGTAATCAGAAATCTTCCAGCAAACAAAAGCCCAGGTCCAGACGGCTTCACAGCTGAATTCTACCAAAAATTTAGAAAAGAGCTAACACCTATCTTACTCGAACTCTTCCAGAAAATTGCAGAGGAAGGTAAACTTCCAAACTCATTCTATGAGACCACTGTCACCCTAATACCAAAATCTGACAAAGATGCCACAGAAAGAGAAAACTACAGGCCAATATCACTAATGAACATAGATGAAAAATCCTTAAGAAAATTCTAGCAAACAGAATCCAACAACATATTAAAAAGATCATACATCATGACCAAGTGGGCTTTATCCCAGGGATACAAGGATTCTTCAATATCTGCAAATCAATTAACATAGTACGCCACATTAACAAATTAAAAGATAAAAGCCATATGATTATCTCAATAGATGCAGAGAAAGCCTTTGACAAAATTCAACATCCATTTATGATAAAAACTCTCCAGAAAGCAGGAATAGAAGGAACAGTTTTTTGAACTCTGTGGGAGAGGGCGAGGGTGGAATGTTTTGGGAGAATGACACTGAAACATGTATATTATCATATGTGAAACAGATCGCCAGTCCAGGTAGATGCATGGGACAGGGTGCTCAGGGCTGGTGCACTGGGATGATTCAGAGGGATGGGACGGGGAGGTATGTGAGAGGGGGGGCGGTTCAGGATGGGAAACACATGTATACCCGTGGCTGATTCATGGCAATGTATGGCAAAACTACTACAATGTTGTAAAGTCATTAGCCTCCAATTAAAATGAATAAATTTATTTTAAAAATTAAAAAATTTATTAAAAAAATCAACATTGAAAAAATTTTTAGAGGCTGTATATATACAAAACTTGGTGAGATAAAACCTGCAAGACAAAGAGAATGGTCTTACTAAGTTGAGAAACTTTTAAGCAGAAATGTATTTGGAATTCATAGTGCCACACATTATTCATAATTAATATCCCACCAATTAAAATAGAAACTGTTATTGTCAGAGTAATTAAACCATGTTTTTTTTTAAATGAGGCTGGTTTTCAAAACAAATACATTTTAAGCAGTGATCTCAACACTGGCCATTATCAACGAGATTTATACCTGCTTGAGCATTAGAAGAACTGCTATGTAATTCAGCCTAAAAGTATTTAACAATTGTGATGCCAAAAGCCCAGAGATAAATCCACACACATATGGACACCTTATCTTTGACAAAGGAGGCAAGAATATACAATGGAGTAAAGACAATCTCTTTAACAAGTGGTGCTGGGAAAACTGGTCAACCAATTGTAAAAGAATGAAACTAGATCACTTTCTAACACTGCACACAAAAATAAACTCAAAATGGATTAAAGATCTAAATGTAAGATCAGACACTATAAAACTCCTAGAGGAGAATATAGGCAAAACACTCTCAGACATAAATCACAGCAGGATCCTCTATGATCCACCTCCCAGAATTCTGGAAATAAAAGCAAAAATAAACAAATGGGATCTAATTAAAATTAAAAGCTTCTGTGCAACAAAGGAAACTATAAGCAAGGTGAAAAGACAGCCTTCTGAATGGGAGAAAATAATAGCAAATGAAGCAACTGACAAACAACTAATCTCAAAAATATACAAGCAACATATGCAGCTCAATTCAAGAAAAATAAACGACCCAATCAAAAAATGGGCCAAAGAACTAAATAGACATATCTCCAAAGAAGACATACGGATGGCTAACAAACACATGAAAAGATGCTCAACATCACTCATTATTAGAGAAATGCAAATCAAAACCACAATGAGGTCCCACTTCACACCAGTCAGAATGGCTATGATCCAAAAATCTGCAAGCAATAAATGCTGGAGAGGGTGTGGAGAAAAGGGAACCCTCCTACACTGTTGGTGGGAATGCAAACTAGTACAGCCACTATGGAGAACAGTGTGGAGATTCCTTAAAAAACTGCAAATAGAACTACCTTATGACCCAGCAATCCCACAGCTGGGCATACACACCGAGGAAACCAGAATTGAAAGAGACACATGTACCCCAATGTTCATCGCAGCACTGTTTATAATAGCCAGGACATGGAAACAACCTGGATGTCCATCAGCAGATGAATGGATAAGAAAGCTGTGGTACATATACACAATGGAGTATTACTCAGCCGTTAAAAAGAATTCATTTGAATCAGTTCTGATAGATGGATGAAACTGGAGCCGATTATACAGAGTGAAGTAAGCCAGAAAGGAAAATACCAATACAGTATACTAACACATATATATGGAATTTAGGAAGATGGCAATGACGACCCTGTATGCAAGACAGGAAAAAAGACACAGATGTGTATAACGGACTTTTGGACTCAGAGGGAGAGGGAGAGGGAGAGGGTGGGATGATTTGGGAGAATGGCATTGTAACATGTATACTATCATGTAAGAACTGAATCGCCAGTCTACATCTGACGCAGGGTGCAGCATGCTTGGGGCTGGTGCATGGGGATGACCCAGAGAGATGTTATGGGGAGAGAGGTGGGAGGGGGGTTCATGTTTGGGAACGCATGTAAGAATTAAAGATTTTAAAATTTAAAAAATAAAAAACTAAAAATTAAAAACAAAACAAAACAAAACAAAAAAACAATTGTGATGCCAAAATCTAGCTTGTGAAGTTTTCCCAATTAGAAATTCTTGAAATCAAAGCTTGCAAAAAGACAATTTTAAAATACTGAAGTAAGACATGAATCAATTGAAAAATGAAAGATCAAACAGTGGGAAATATTAATTTCAAAATTCTAGTATTGGATGTCAGATTATTTCAGCTTGTAGGAAATATCTTAATAAAACATCTACTTTTCATTGGATAAACTCTTAATGTGTATAGAAAATGGAGAAAGGAAATTTGCAACTTCTGTGATGACTTTTTTTTTTTTTTGAAAAGCAACGTCCATTTCTTTCTTTTTTTTTTTTGATGTGTGGGAAATCTTTATTTTAATGCAGATGTTGTAATTATCACCTTTATGTTTTTTTTTTTTTTTTTTTTTTTTTACTTTGTTTTACTTTACAATACCGTATTGGTTTTGCCATACATTGACATGAATCCACCATGGGTGTACATGCATTCCCAAACATGAACCCTCCTCCCAACTCCCTCCCCATAACATCTCTCTGGGTTATCACCGTGCACCAGCCCCAAGCATGCTGTATCCTGCGTCGGACATAGACTGGAGATTCAATTCTTACATGATAGTATACATGTTACAATGCCATTCTCCCAAATCATCCCACCCTCTCCCTCTCCCTCTGAGTCCAAAAGTCCGTTATACACATCTGTGTCTTTTTTCCTGTCTTGCATACAGGGTCGTCATTGCCATCGTTCTAAATTCCATATATATGTGTTAGTATACTGTATTGGTGTTTTTCTTTCTGGCTTACTTCACTCTGTATAATTGGCTCCAGTTTCATCCATCTCATCAGAACTGATTCAAATGAATTCTTTTTAACGGCTGAGTAATACTCCATTGTGTATATGTACCACAGCTTTCTTATCCATTTATCTGCTGATGGACATCTAGGTTGTTTCCATGTCCTGGCTATTATAAACAGTGCTGCGATGAACATTGGGGTACATGTGTCTCTTTCAATTCTGGTTTCCTCGGTGTGTATGCCCAGCTGTGGGATTGCTGGGTCATAAGGTAGTTCTATTTGCAGTTTTTTAAGGAATCTCCACACTGTTCTCCATAGTGGCTGTACTAGTTTGCATTCCCACCAACAGTGTAGGAGGGTTCCCTTTTCTCCACACCCTCTCCAGCATTTATTGCTTGCAGATTTTTGGATCATAGCCATTCTGACTGGTGTGAAGTGGGACCTCATTGTGGTTTTGATTTGCATTTCTCTAATAATGAGTGATGTTGAGCATCTTTTCATGTGTTTGTTAGCCATCCGTATGTCTTCTTTGGAGAAATGTCTATTTAGTTCTTTGGCCCATTTTTTGATTGGGTCGTTTATTTTTCTTGAATTGAGCTGCATAAGTTGCTTGTATATTTTTGAGATTAGTTGTTTGTCAGTTGCTTCATTTGCTATTATTTTCTCCCATTCAGAAGGCTGTCTTTTCACTTTGCTTATATTTTCCTTTGTTGTGCAGAAGCTTTTAATTTTAATTAGATCCCATTTGTTTATTTTTATTTTTATTTCCAGAATTCTGGGAGGTGGATCATAGAGGATCCTGCTGTGATTTATGTCTGAGAGTGTTTTGCCTATATTCTCCTCTAGGCGTTTTATAATGTCTGGTCTTACATTTAGATCTTTAATCCATTTTGAGTTTATTTTCATGTGCGGTGTTAGAAAGTGATCTAGTTTCATTCTTTTACAAGTGGTTGACCAGTTTTCCCAGCACCACTTGTTAAAGAGATTGTCTTTACTCCATTGTATATTCTTGCCTCCTTTGTCAAAGATAAGGTGTCCATATGTGTGTGGATTTATCTCTGGGCTTTCTATTTTGTTCCATTGATGTATATTTCTGTCTTTATGCCAGTACCATACTGTCTTGATGACTGGCTTTGTAGTAGAGCCTGAAGTCAGGCAAGTTGATTCCTCCAGTTCCATTCTTCTTTCTCAAGATTGCTTTGGCTATTCGAGGTTTTTTGTATTTCCATACCCATCTTGAAATTATTTGTTGTAGTTCTGTGAAAAATATGGCTGGTAGCTTAATAGGGATTGCGTTCAATTTGTAAATTGCTTTGGGTAGTATACTCATTTTCACTATATTGATTCTTCTGATCCATGAACATGGTATATTTCTCCATCTTTTAGTGTCCTCTTTGATTTCTTTCACCAGTGTTTTATAGTTTTCTATGTATAGGTCTTTAGTTTCTTTAGGTAGATATATTTCTAAATATTTTATTCTTTTCGTTGCAATGGTGAATGGAATTGTTTCCTTAATTTCTTTTTCTACTTTCTCATTATTAGTGTATAGGAATGCAAGGGATTTCTGTGTGTTGATTTCATATCCTGCAACTTTACTATATTCATTGATGAGCTCTAGTAATTTTCTGGTGGAGTCTTTAGGGTTTTCTATGTAGAGGATCATGTCATCTGCAAACAGTGAAAGTTTTACTTCTTCTTTTCCAATTTGGATTCCTTTTATTTCTTTTTCTGCTCTGATTGCTGTGGCCAAAACTTCCAGAACTATGTTGAATAGTAGCGGTGAAAGTGGGCACCCTTGTCTTGTTCCTGACTTTAGGGGAAATGCTTTCAATTTTTCACCATTGATGATAATGTTTTCTGTGGGTTTGTCATATATGGCTTTTATTATGTTGAGGTATGTTCCTTCTATTCCTGCTTTCTGGAGAGTTTTTATCATAAATGGATGTTGAATTTTGTCAAAGGCCTTCTCTGCATCTATTGAGATAATCATATGGTTTTTATTTTTCAATTTGTTAATGTGGTGAATTACATTGATTGATTTGCGGATATTGAAGAATCCTTGCATCCCTGGGATAAAGCCCACTTGGTCATGGTGTATGATCTTTTTAATGTGTTGTTGGATTCTGATTGCTAGAATTTTGTTGAGGATTTTTGCATCTATGTTCATCAGTGATATTGGCCTGTAGTTTTCTCTTTTTGTAGCATCTTTGTCAGGTTTTGGTATTAGGGTGATGGTGGCCTCATAGAATGAGTTTGGAAGTTTACCTTCCTCTGCAATTTTCTGGAAGAGTTTGAGGAGGATAGGTGTTAGCTCTTCTCGAAATTTTTGGTAGAATTCAGCTGTGAAGCCGTCTGGATCTGGGCTTTTGTTTGCTGGAAGATTTCTGATTACAGTTTCAATTTCCATGCTTGTGATGGGTCTGTTAAGATTTTCTATTTCTTCCTGGTTCAGTTTTGGAAAATTGTACTTTTCTAAGAATTTGTCCATTTCTTCCACGTTGTCCATTTTATTGGCATATAACTGCTGCTAGTAGTCTCTTATGATCCTTTGTATTTCTGTGTTGTCTGTTGTGATCTCCTCATTTTCATTTCTAATTTTATTGATTTGATTTTTCTCTCTTTGCTTCTTGATGAGTCTGGCTAATGGTTTGTCAATTTTATTTATCCTTTCAAAGAACCAGCTTTTGGCTTTGTTGATTTTTGCTATGGTCTCTTTTGTTTCTTTTGCATTTATTTCTGCCCTAATTTTTAAGATTCTTTCCTTCTACTAGCTCTGGGGTTCTCCAATTCTTCCTTTTCTAGTTGCTTTAGGTGTAGAGTTAGGTTATTTATTTGACTTTTTTCTTGTTTCTTGAGGTATGCCTGTATTGCTATGAACTTTCCTCTTAGCACTGCTTTTACAGTGTCCCACAGGTTTTGTGTTGTCGTGTTTTCATTTTCATTAGTTTCTATGCATATTTTGATTTCTTTTTTTATTTCTTCTGTGATTTGTTGGTTATTCAGAAGTGTGTTGTTCAACCTCCATATGTTGGAATTTTTAATAGTTTTTCTCCTGTAATTGAGATCTAATCTTAATGCATTATGGTCAGAAAAGATGCTTGGAATGATTTCAATTTTTTTGAATTTATCAAGTTTAGATTTATGGCCCAGGATGTGATCTATCCTGGAGAAGGTTCCATGAGCACTTGAGAAAAAGGTGAAATTCATTGTTTTGGGGTGAAATGTCCTATAGATATCAACTGGTCTAATGTATCATTTAAAGTTTGCGTTTCTTTGTTGCTTTTCTGTTTAGTTGATCTGTCCATAGGTGTGAGTGGGGTATTAAAGTCTCCCACTATTATTGTGTTAGTGTTGATTTCCCCTTTCATACTTGTTAGCATTTGTCTTACATATTGCGGTGCTCCTGTATTGGGTGCATATATATTTATAATTGCTATATCTTCTTCTTGGATTGATCCTTTGATCATTATGTAGTGGCCTTCTTTGTCTCTTTTCACAGCCTTTGTTTTAAAGTCTATTTTATCGGAAATGAGTATTGCCACTCCTTTCTTTTGGTCTCTATTTACATGGTATATCTTTTTCTAGCCCTTCACTTTCAGTCTGTATGTGTCCCTTGTTTTAAGGTGAGTCTCTTGTAAGCAGCATATAGAGGGGTCTTGTTTTTGTATCCATTTGGCCAGTCTTTGTCTTTTGGTTGGGACATTCAATCCATTTACATTTAAGGTAATTATTGATAAGTATGATCCTGTTGCCATTTACTTTATTGTTTTGGGTTCGGGTTTATACACCCTTTTTGTGTTCCTGTCTAGAGAATATCCTTTAGAATTTGTTGGAGAGCTGATTTGGTGGTGCTGAATTCTCTCAGCTTTTGCTTGTCTGTAAAGCTTTTGATTTCTCCTTCGTATTTGAATGAGATCCTTGCTGGGTACAATAATCTGGGTTGTAGGGTATTTTCTTTCATCACTTTAAGTATGTCCTGCCATTCCCTCCTGGCCTGAAGAGTTTCTCTTGAAAGAGCAGCTGTTATCCTTATGGGAATCCCCTTGTGTGTTATTTGTTGTTTTTCCCTTGCTGCTTTTAATATTTGTTCTTTGTGTTTGATCTTTGTTAATTTGATGAATATGTGTCTTGGGGTGTTTTGCCTTGGGTTTATCCTATTTGGAACTCTCCGTGTTTCTTGGACTTGGGTGATAATTTCCTTTCCCATTTTAGGGAAGTTTTCAACTATTATCTCCTCAAGGATTTTCTCATAGTCTTTCTTTTTGTCTTCTTCTTCTGGGACCCCTATGATTCAAATGTTGGAGCATTTCATATGGTCCTGGAGGTCCCTGAGATTGTCCTCATTTCTTTCAATTAGTTTTTCTTGTTTCCTCTCTGATTCATTTATTTCTACCATTCTATCTTCTATTTCACTAATCCTATCTTCTGCCTCCGTTATTCTGCTATTTGTTGCTTCCAGAGTGTTTCTGATCTCATTTATTGTGTTATTCATTATATATTGACTCTTTTTTATTTCTTCTAGGTCCTTGTTAAACCTTTCTTGCATCTTCTCAATCCTTGTCTCTAGGCTATTTATCTGTGATTCCATTTTGATTTCAAGATTTTGGATCACTTTCACTATCAATATTCGGAATTCTTTCTCAGGTAGATTCCCTACCTCTTCCTCTTTTGTTTGGTTTGGTGGGCAACCCTCCTGTTCCTTTACCTGCTGAGTATTCCTCTGTCTCTTCATCTTGATTATATTGCTGCGTTTGGGGTGGCCTTTTTATATTCTGGTAATTTGTGGAGTTCTCTTTATTATGGAACTTCCTCACTGTGGGTGGGGTTCTATCAGTGGCTTGTCTAGGTTTCCTGGTTAGGGAGGCTTGTGTTGGAGTTCTGGTGGGTGGAGCTGGGTTTCTTCTCTCTGGAGTGCAGTGGAGTGATCAGTAATGGGTTATGAGACGTCAAAGGTTTTGGAGTAACTTTGAGCTGCCTGTATATTGAAGCTCAGGAGTGTGTTCCTGTGTTGCTGGAGAATTTGTGTGGTATGTCTTGTTCTGGAACTTGTTGGTCCTTGGGTGGAGCTTGGTTTCAGTGTAGGTATGGAGGCTTTTGATGAGCTCCTATTGCTTAATATTCCCTGAATTCAGGAGTTCTCTGATGTTTTCAGGCTTTGGATTTAAGCCTCCTGCTTCTGGTTTTCAGTTTTATTTTTACAGTAGCCTCTAGACTTCTCCTTCTATACAGCACCAATGATAAAACATCTAGGTTAAAGATGAAAAGTTTCTCCACATCGAGGGACTCCCAGAGAGGTTCTCTGAGTTACAAGGAGAAGAGAAGAGGGAGGGGGTAGTTAGAGGTGACTGGAATGAGATGCGGTGAGATCAAAAGAGGAGAAAGCAAGCTAGCCAGTAGTCACTTCCTTATGTGCGCTCCATAATCTGGACTGCTCAGAGGTACTTACGGAGTTATACAGGGAAGAGGAAAGGGAGGAAGTAGACAGAGGTGGCCAGGAGGATAAGAGAGAGGAATGAGAAGAAGAGAGACAAATCCTGCCAGTAACCAGTTCCTTAGGTGTTCTCCACCGTCTGGAACACACAGAGATTCACAGAGTTGGCTAAAGAAGAGATGGGCGAGAAAAGAGACAGAGGCCACCTGGTGGAGAAAAAAGAGAGTCCAAAGAAGGAGAGAGTGGTCAAGCCTGTAATCTCACTCTCAGGTAAAATTGGGTAGTGAAGTTTGGGTTTTTATGTACAAAATTGACAACAAAAACCGAAGAGCAAAGATTAAAATCTAGAGAAGAGGTTGGATTTTCAAAAATACAATATTAAAGAAAAGAAGCAGAAGGAAAAAGGAAAAAAGAAAAAAAAAGCCACAAGAATTATTAAAAACAAACAAACAAACAAACACCAATAACCACCCAAAGACTATATATGGTGTTTGCCTTAAAAAAGTCTTTTTTTTGAATATTAATAATAGGTTATAGAAATAAAAATTAGAGGAGAAATAGAAGACTTAACTATTAAAAAAAAAGTCAGAAAAAAAAAGAAAAAAAAAAGGAATGATTTTAAAAATAGTAAAAATATATCTGGCCCTTCTCTGATGTTGTGGGCATTGTGGGGTCACTTCCAAGACGGTTCCCTCTGTTTAACTTCTTCTTTATGCTGGTTTTTTAGGATCACTAGTTCAGTGGCGCTGTGGGGAGGGTGGATGCTGCAAATAAATAGCGCTGTCGTGTGCACACAGTGTCTCAGCCCTGCTGGACCTGTCCCTTCTCGCGGCGTACAAACCGCTCCGGCTCTATGATGCTCAGCCGGGAACCGTCTGAGGCCGGCCCTAGGCTGTGTGCACTTCCCCGGTCCAAGCTGCTCAGGTTCGGCGCTCAGGTAGCCTCAGAGGCACAGATTCGGTTGGGACTGCGTTTTGTGCCCTTCCCGGGTCCAAGTAGCCCAGGAGTTTGGCGAGCGCGATAGCTGCGACTTGTTGCCTTTTCTGCCTCTGCTGCTCAGTTTTCTGGGTGGACCGCTGGCACCCCTTGTGAGGCAGATGATGACTGTCCAGCACCCCCAGAAGTCTTAGCAAAGAAGCCTGCTTGCAGTTTGGTAAGTGAAGTCTCTCCGGGTCTGCAATTGCCCCTTTCCAGCCCTTACGGCTCTGGCTGCCTGTCCCAGGCGGGGGATGGTCTGCAGCCGGCTTTTTCCGTTCCGTCCTTTGTTCTGTGCTCGGTCCTGGCGGAGTCTTATGTTCGAGCTTTTCGCGTAGCTATCCCACAGTCTGGTTTGCTAGCCCAAGTTAGATAGTTCTGGTTGCGCGTGGGGCGTTCCTGCCCGATTCTTACAAAGCTCTGCAGCCCGAGCCTCCCACGCTTCCCTGCCCTGCCCCCACTTCCCAGTGGCTGATGCAGGCGTCTGTGCTGCTTTTCCGCTGGGGAAGTTACTGGTGGGCTTGTAATCTCTTGGTTTTAATTATTTCTTTATTTTTCCCTTCCTGTTATGTTGCCCTCTGTGTTTCCAAGGCTCGCCACAGACTCGGCAGGGAGAGTGTTTCCTGGTGTTTGGAAACCTCTCTTCTTAAAATTCCCTTCCCGGGACAGGCTTCCCTTCCCGGGACCCGGGACGGAGCTCCCTCCCTACCTCCTTTGTCTCCTTTTTCATCTTTTATATTTTTTCCTACCTGTTTTTGAAGACAATGGTCTGCTTTTCTGGTTGCCTGATGTCCTCTGCCAGCCTACAGAAGTTGTTTTGTGGAGTTTGCTCAGCGTTGAAATGTTCTTTTGAGGAATTTGTGAGGGAGAAAGTGGTCTTCCCGTCCTATTCCTCTGCCATCTTAGGACCGCCCTGTGATGACTTTTATCTAATAAAGACATCTATTGCAGAAAAGCACTCTGAATGGAAACAAGAAGATAGAGCCTTCAGAAACATTTGGGCTAAAATATATACACACTTCTATACCAAAGGAAACATTTAATTTGAGAATATGCTGTATTTAGCAAGCATTTCCTGAGGTAACCAGGTACTTTTGTACATGTAGAGAGAATATTTTCTCAACTAAAAATACCAGGTTTTATACAGACAGGTCAATTATAGATTTCAACAATTTCAAAGTTATTAACATAGAATTTAAATTTTGAAGATTTCAGGCAACTTTATGGAAAAAAAAGGTAAACAACACAACAATATTTAAAAAATACATTCTCCATAAGTGAAATAATATGGCACACACAGTATTATACATACAATAAGAAGCTTTTTAAAATATATGAACATATAACAAGAAGAATCATTCTGCTTATGCTATTTAATATTTAAATGTTCAGATAATTAATACAAAGACTTTTTTGTTTTAATGAGTACAAATATATTGATTTTTTAAAATAGATAGCTTTATTTAAAAGATATTTTTAGAGGACATCCCTGAAGTCTAATGATTAGGATTCCATGCTTCTACTGTAGAGGGCATGTGTTTGATCCCTGGTCAGGGGACTAAGATCTCATATGACATGAGGCATGCCTGGAAAATTTTATATATATATATTTATGTATATATATATACATATATATATATATATATGTATATATGTATATATTGGAGAAGGCAATGGCAACCCACTCCAGTATTCTTGCCTGGAAAATCCCATGGATGGAGGAGCCTGGTAGGCTGCATTCCATGGTGTTGCACAGAGTCGGACACGACTGACGTGACTTAGCAGTAGTAGCAGCAGCATACAGATATATGTGTATATATGTATATAATAATTTATATACATTTGTTAACCAGTATATAATTTTGAAATTATTAATATTATATTAGTATATTATATTAGTATTATACTAGTATATTAATTTTGAAATACATAAAATTGTAGTTTTTTTAATCCCTTTTTTTATTCCAGAAGTGTTCTGGTTTGAATAATAAATTATATGGACCGCCCAATAATTGACAAATCAGAAGATAATTATTACAGTGTAATACTGGGTGGTATATAAAATTCTTTAGCAACACAGGAAAAAGTGTGTACAACCCATTCTTTGGTGGGGAGAGAATCATGAAGTGTTTTCTAGAGGAAATGACTCCATTAAGATCTGAAGTTGAGAAGTTGTCCAAGTGTACAAGAGACAAGGAAGGATATTTCAGGGAGAGTGAACACTATAAAACTGGTTCAGAGACTAAATCAAGGCTACCTATGAGATAAGCAGAGTCTTTAACGTTACATAAAGGAATTTGAAATTAAACCAAAGGCAAGGAGAAAGTCAACAAAGTGTTTTAAACAGAGTAGTGTCTGGAGGAAGATTTTCTGAGCAGCGTTTAGATTGCCTCCAAAATACTAGAGTTCCTTCATCTTTTATTGATGGATTTTCTAGCCTAATGTGCTGTACCTCTGACCTTGAGCTTTCTCCTTTCAGGTATAGATTCCCTAGGCTCAGAAATCCCAAAGTGCAACCCTCTGAAATTGCAGACTGAAGCTCTATTAATATTCATGTCCCTTCCTCATGTGGGCTGATCTTAACTAATCACTACTTCTCTACAGAGGTGGCCAGAAACTTGGAGGCTGAACTAAGCTAAACAGCTTAAATGGCAAGGTGGCAGGAGAGTTTTGAGATACTTTCAGGCTGATAATTTCATAAGTTGTCAGTTCTGGGAAGAGAGCTTTCATTGTTCACTAACAAAGTCTGGCATAGTGTGCAGTACACAATAAGCACCCAATAAATATTAGTTAGATGAACAAAACCAAGACTCTTGACTATGTTTTAGGCCTATCACTGACAAAGAAATTTAAAACACCACTGTTTGATTCTGGTTTTGTTCTTAGAGTTGTCTTTTTCTATTATTTGTTTTGACAGGTAATGAAAATAATGCTTTCCTTGGTTGAAATGCTTAGAAAAAGGGTCCCTGAGTAAAAATGGTAGGATGCTATTACTCACTCATCATTGACAGTTGTATGGAGCAGTGATAAACAACATTATTTTCAGTGGCAATGGAATAATTTTAATTTTGTATTCCTGGAATAGCTCTCGATCTCCACTGTTGCTGGTTCTCAGTCACATTGTTGGGTGTCGCATGGTTCCCTGTAATCTGTATTACAGATAAATCTGTAAATTTTACTGAGTTAACTCAGCTACCTTTTACTTTATATCAACTCAGAAATCTTGGATAAATTCATGTACATCAGATTATTCTTAATTAGACTGTAGAAATAGTAACTGATACAATTGAAAATCGACTGGACTCGCTTCAGCAGCACATAAACTAAAATTGGAAAGTAGAACAAATTCTGTATAGTCAAACAAAAAACTTCAGTTAGGGAAGCATACTTTTAAAAGTAGAAAAATATATCAAAGATCGGAATTGTTGAACACAATTGTGGTTGTATTAGCAGACAAGGACAGTCAATTAATGTGAGTGATATTATGAAATTTTATATATATATATTTATGATACAGAAATATTAGATTATATACTCAAGCATTTCTCTAAATCAAAGGGAGTCCCTGCATTTGGAGTAAGACCACTCAACTGCACACCCAAAAACTGTGTTCACAGACTCAAGGGGAATGATAAGTATAAATCAAAAGGGACCCTTAGAAATATATGTGTGTGACCTTGGGAGACCTCCCCACTGTCCTCTGAAACATTCACAGCCTCAGTCCTTCATCTGATTTGGGAACACTTATGGTTTTTCCAGTGGTCATGTATGGATGTGAGAGTTGGACTATGAAGAACACTGAGCACCAAAGAATTGATGCTTTTGAACTGTGGTGTTGGAGAAGACTCTTGAGAGTCCCTTGGACTGTGAGGAGATCCAACCAGTCCATTCTGAAGGAGATCAGCCCTGGGTGTTCTTTGGAAGCAATGATGCTAAAGCTGAAGCTCCAGTACTTTGGTCACCTCATGTGAAGAGTTGACTCATTGGAAAAGACTCTGGTGCTGGGAGGGATTGGGGGCAGGAGGAGAAGGGGACAACAGAGGATGAGGTTGCTGGATGGCATCACCGACTTGATGGACGTGAGTTTGAGTGAACTCTGGGAGTTGGTGATGGACAAGGAGGCCTGGTGTGCTGTGATTCATGGAGTCACAAAGAGTCGGACATGACTGAGCGACTGAACTGAAATGAACTGAACTGAACTGATGCTGATCTCATGAGATCCTTTGTGCTGTATGCTATGCCTAATTGCTCAGTTGTGTCTGACTCTTTGCAATCCCGTGGACTGTAGCCCACCAGGCTCCTCTGTCCACAAGATTTTTCATGCAAGGTTACTGGAGTGAGTTGCCATTTCCTCCTCCAGGAAAAGTGTGAAGTAGGAAAAGTTTATCTTTGGAGACACTCTATCTCCCTTTTCTGTATGTTTTGTATCCTAGAAGTGAGTGGTGAGGATCCCCACCCCCACCCCCAACCCCCCCGATTCACTGCACCAGACTGTAGCCCTTTATTCTTGTTCTTGTCTGTCTCCATAAGACTCTTGGGACTCCCAGGTCAGTTCTCATTCCTTGGGCTTCAATTCCCAAATTATTTAAAAGAAAGGCTCCTTAAGTATGTATGTAAAATATACGTTGTCTGGAGTCCTTGTGCAATGCTATCTGGAAATCAGGTTCCAGGAAAACTAATGTCCTTAACTCTTTCCATGAGTGTTTCCTTCATCTGATGACATTAACTGAAATGTAGTTCTTCCCTGAGAACACTGTTGCTTTCTGTAGCACTTTCAAATGTTGACTTTTTTTACTTCTACTTACATCAACACAGAAGTATGGGTGTATTTTTCATTTTTTTCTAGGACCTACTCTAATAAGTGAAAGTATTTATCAGTGCAATTTCTTTGCCTTGCTTATGGGATACAATTCAACTAAATTAAATATTTAATTGCTTTCTTTGTGGATAAGACTTTTGGATCAGTACACAATCCGCATATTCTGACAGAGTAGTATGTTATAAATCAGAACATCTTTTATATGGCTTTCAATTTTCTTTTCCCTATTTTGACTTCAGAAAATTCTCTATGCGTAGACTGACACCTGATCTCCTTTTCACATATGCCAAAAAGATTTTCATAAATGCTAATATACTTATAATTAATAATATTCTGGTAAATAGTTCAGGCACTGATAAGGTAGGTATGGGCTGATTAAGCAGATTTCATAATCATTCAGACAAAAGAAGAAATATGGAACTTTACTCTAGCAAGGTTTGCTTGCTTTCCTTAAGGAAAGCAACACTGTTAACTTAAGGCCTATTGGTTTCTCAAATCTAGTCTCTCTTAGCCATATTAATGCCAAAGAGAAGTGTGGAGTGTAAATGTATTATCTTGAGACAATGCCTAGGAGATTAGAGACATAACAGGCAGTTGGTATGTCTATTTCTTTGCATTTATTTCTTTGTCCACGCTATCCTCAAACAGGCCGGGAATTAATAAAGCTGTTTGTTTGATCCATGTGAATGGGTTAGAAAATAGTGCTTCAAAATAATCTAAAACAATGCCTTACCGGTACATTAACTCACTGTATCCTATGCAAAACTCATTGTGAGTCCTCCCAAAACTTCACAACTTACTGACATCTCCCTCCTTCTATATTCTCTTTTATGATTATTGGCACAAAAATTCCATTTGGTTAGCAAATCCAGAAACTTAGGGGTGATATTTAAGCCTGCCCTCTCTCTTAACCATCTCATTATACAAACTCCACCTCACACCCTGCATTTGAATAGCTGTCATTTTATTTCCTAAATTTGTCCCCAAATACTTCTCTTACCTATTACCATGGTTGCAACTTCAAGATCTCACTGGGCTTTTTTTTTTTTTTTTTTGCACCAAAGCTATTGCAATTATTACTCTAATTAGCTTCTCAACTTAGTCTTCCTTTTACATAATCCATCCTCCAACAGCTGTCAAAAAAATCCTTTAAAGTCACATTTATCATTCACTATGTTATTCCTTAAACTCCTTCAGTGAATTCACATATTGAAGAAAAAACACACACTTATAGATAGCATATAATAGATATATATCGACAACTTGGGTTAAAAAATTTATTAACATTTTATCACATTTCTATCAGATATTTTTTTCACTCTAAGAAATAAACATTTACAAGTATAATCTGTTTATATTTATATATGAACAGGATAGCTATATTTTTAAATATAGACAGTTAATTATCCCAATAAAATATGTATCTACCACTTGCCAAGCTTCCATATATTTAGGCATCTGCTTCACCACTCTCTGCTTCCTCCTGTTAGTAAGCTTATCTATTCCTGTAACAATATCGTTCTCTTTAAATTACTGCAATTAATTCTAGGGCAAATATTCTTTCATTCTTCATTTTTTTTCCAAATCGCCTTGTCTGTTTCCACCTGTAATAGTTTCATGTGATTTTAGAATTAGCTTAAGTTCTGTAATGAACCATTCTGAATTTTGATTTAAATTAAATTTCTTAGAAAATAATTTTGGAGAAATTGCCACATATTGGTAATACAGTTCTCATTTACTAATATATGTCTACATTTATTCTGTTTTATTAAAAAGACGCAGATATGTATAACGGACTTTTGGACTCAGAGGGAGAGGGAGAGGGTGGGATGATTTGGGAGAATGGCATTCTAATATGTATACTATCATGTAAGAATCGAATCGCCAGTCTAAGTCTGACGCAACATACAGCATGCTTGGGGCTGGTGCATGGGGATGACCCAGAGAGATATTATGGGGAGGGAGGTGGGAGGGGGGTTCATGTTTGGGAACGCATGTAAGAATTAAAGATTTTAAAATTAAAAAAAATCTTTAAAGATCTTTTACATATTTGTTAGATGTCCTGGTGAATATTATATTCTTTTGTTGTTATTGTGATATATAGTTTCATTATTATCATGTTTTTTATATTTTTAACTTTTCTGGAGGTGTATAAAACCCTACTGAGTCTTGCATATTGATTTTGGGTCCAGCGATATTGCTGTACTCTCTTAGTTTAATAGTCTCTATTAGTTTGGATTGTCTATGTATACAATCAAATGATTTTTAAATAACAAAAACACTGCTTCTTTATTTCCAGACCTTATCTAATATATTCTATATTCTTGCCTTCATGTACTGGCAGCAAGTCATAAGAAGCATTTCAAAAACTGTATGGAATGAAATTACTGAAGGGGGAGGGAGGAATGACTTGGGGACAAAATTTTCTGGAGAATGCTTATATTGAGGGAGTCCAAAGATAGGCCAGAGAAATGGGCCAAAAATGATTAGGATAGAAAATAAATTTGGATATTACAGTGTCACAGAACTGGAGGAACACTTTCAAGAAGAAAGAGGTATCAAAAAAATAATCAAAGTTGCAAAGAGACAATCATTTCTGAGAAAAATCCACTGGATTTTGTAATCCTTGCTAATCATTGAAGAGAAATCAATTTCAGAAGAAAGGCTAGGGTG
Source organism: Ovis canadensis (assembly GCF_042477335.2). NCBI lineage: Eukaryota > Metazoa > Chordata > Mammalia > Artiodactyla > Bovidae > Ovis > Ovis canadensis. The sequence goes on from NC_091253.1 coordinate 65,334,755, forward strand.
AAGTTAACTGCTTATAGATAAAGGGCTACAGAATAGTGGTGAATTTAAGTTAGTGAAAAACTACTCTTTCAAATTGTTCATATGAAAATAATGAAATGAAGTTCTAGCTTAAAGACTTATTTAGTTGAGAAAAAATATTCTGGTTTTAAAGAATAGGGAAGACAGAATTTGTAGTGATGGGAGTCAGGGAAGGCTGCTCCCAAATATGCAAAGGTGGCATATTGATGACTTTTAGTTAAAGTTATGTAAGAAACAACTGGTGCAAGAAGAACACCCCAGTCCTACTTTGTTCCTCTGAAAGCAAGTAGCAAACTGCCATAGGAAGCTATCCTCCCTACACCAGGAAGATGAAGGGTATTCTTATCACTGGAGATAGGGAAGTCACAGCAGAGGAAGCTGCTTAAACAAACCTGGTAACTTCTTCATCAATTTGCTACAGCAAGCCCCAAATCCTGTGTTTTGTCAAATTCTTACAAAGGATTTATTTTTTGTCTAAAAAAGATACATATATGGAGATATATATATATATATCTCCATATATATATATGGATTTCCCCTGGTGGCTCAGACTGTAAAGCGTCTGCTTGCAATATGGGAGGCCTGGGTTCGATCTCTGGGTTGGGAAGATCCCCTGGAGAAGGAAATGGCAACCCACTCCAGTACCCTAGCCTGGAAAATCCCGCGGATGAGGGAACCTGGTAGGCTATGTCCATGGGGTCGCAAAGAGTCAGACACGACTGAGCAACTTCACCTTCCTTTCCTTTTCATAGTTCATCAGTAAAGAGTCTGCCTGCAGTACAGGAGACCTAGGTTTGAGTCCTGGGTGGGAAAAATCCCCTGGAGAAGTAAATGGCAACCCACTCCAGTATTCTTGCCTGGAGAATCCCATGGACAGAGGAGCCTGGCGGGCTACAGTCCATGGGGTCAAAAGAGTTGGACATGACTTAGCGACTAAACCACCACTTAGAGTCCAATTTAGTCACTTTAACATGATATTAAATTTGCTGTTCTCCTGTTAATCTATCATATGTCAGTTTGGTTATTAGACCAGCTAAAAGAATGAAGGGTAGGGGGATATTTTCCCTTTCCTACAATTTGCCATAGTTGGCCTCACTGAAGGATAAACTTCGCAGGCTGGATACTGCTTGCTCTGAGGGCTGTTGCAACTGAAAGATTCTGGTACTTCTGATTAATGCTAGCAGAAAAGAAATATTTTTGCCTATATCAACTCTCCCAAATTTCTCTGTATGCCCAGTAGAAATAGCATGTGTTTTTTTATATCATATTTTACATCTTATTGTTTTGTGAATTCCTTAACTGCTTACTGTAGATATCGAAGACTATTCATTTGCTTTTAGTTCCCTCCTAGCTTTTTGCGTGCATGATTTCCTACCTTTACTATATGTTTGCCTTTCCTGGTGATCCTTTTCATCTGGTAATTTTCTTATTCCTAGATAGCCTTTTTCTTTTTGCCTAGAGGAGTTTCTTTAACATTTGTCATAAATCTGGTTTCATGGTGCTGATTTCTATCAGCTTTTGCTTGTCTGTAAAGCTTTTGATTTCTCCATAAATCTGAACAAGAGACTTGCTGGATAGAGTATTTTTGGTTGTAAGTTTTCCCCTTTCATCACTTTAAATATACGGTGCCACTCCCTTTTTGGTCTGTAGAGTCTCTGCTGAAAAATCAGCAGAGTTTCCTTGTGGGTTATTTGTTGTTTTTCCTTTGCTGCACTTAATATTCTCTCTTTATCTTTAATTGTTGTCATTTTGATTACAATGTGTCTTAGGTTCCTTTTTGGGATCATCCTGTATGGGACTTTCTGTGCTTCCTGGACATGGGTGACTGTTTCCTTTCCCAGGTTAGTGAAGTTTTCAGCTTTTATGTCTTCAAATATTTTCTCAGACATTTTCTCTCTCTTCTGAGACCCCTATAGTACAAACATCAGTGCATTTGACATTGTACCAAAGCTCTCTTAAACCATCCTTATTTCTTGGTATCCTTTTGTTCTTTTTCCTATTCAGTGGGAGTGATTTCCACTACTCTACCTTCCAGTTCACTGATACATTCTTCTATATCATTTTTCACTCCAGTTCTTGTATTCTTTATCTCTGATAGTTCTTTATATTTTCTAACTTTTTGTCAAAAAGTTCGAAGTTCTCACTTTGTGCATTCACTCTTTTCCTGAGTTTTTAAATTGTCTTTATGATGATTAACCTCAACTCTTTCTTGGGTAGGTTGCCTATCTCCATTCATTTTATCTATATGGCTAATTGTATGTGTATGTATATGGTAAGTTAGTTATGTTTCTCAACCTTGGAGAGGTGGCCTTCTGTAGGAGATGTCCTATGTATACCAGCAATGAACTCCCCTCTTGTCACTCAAGCTATATGCTCTTGGGGTTCCCCCTAAAAGGACTTCATGGGTCCTTCTGTTATGTGGGTAGTCTGATAGGATTGGTTAAGCCCTAGCTTGTTTGGTTGCCAAGTTCTGCCTTGTGTGGATGCTGCTGGCTCCGATTTATTGGGGTCTGATCATGAAGCAGCTGGACGCAGAACCTTATGGGGCCCTGGGGCTAATGCTGGCCCACTGGTGCGTGAAGCCAAGTCCTGGGATTAGTGTTGGGTTACTGGCAGGCAGAGCCAGTTTCTGGATTCTGGAGAGACTCTGCAGAGCTCAAGGATCCCATAGCTTGTTTCAGATTGATGGGAGGGAGTTTGTTCCTATCTCAGGGTAGAGTCCAGGGTGCCCTGAAGCTAGCATTGGTCTGCCAGTGGACAGTGCCAGGGCCCAGTTAGTCCCAGGGTAGGGTCTGTCCTACTCTGGATAGGCTGGGTCTGTAGGATGTGGGATCATAGTTTTCTTACTTCTAGTGTCTGGCTCCTGTTGGTTGAGATTGGGCTAGAGGGTGGTGTGCGCTTCCTGGAGGGAAGGGCTGGGACCTGCCCCCTGAAAGGTAGACCAGGGTCTTGGCTGTCTGGTGGGCAAGACTGTGTCTAAGGGCATGTCTAGAGGAGGCTATGAGCTTAGAAAGTCTTTGGGAAGCCCATCTGCTGATGGGTGGAATTGTGTTCTGCCCAGTTAGTTGTTTGGCCTGAGGCATCCCAGCACTGGTGCCTACAAGCTATTGGGTGGGACCAGGTCTTGTCACTAATGGGCCAAGATGGCAGCCACCAACAGCTGTATTCATGAAGTACAATGTTCTGTATGGCTGCACCCACTATCTGTGTGCCCACGGTGAGCTGGAGCCACCTCCTGCCTCTCCAGGAAACTCTCTAAGACTAGCAGTTTACTGTGGCTCAGGCTTCTGTTAATCACTGCTCTGGCCCCAGGTCCCAGTGTGTATAAAATATTGTGTGCTCTCATTATGAGTGAAGTCTCTATTTCCCCCCAGTACTATGGGGCTCCTGAAATGAAGCCTCACTGACTTTCAAACTCAAATGCTCTGGGGGCTCATCTTCCTGGTGCCCAGGCTGGGGAATCCAAAATGGGGTTCAGAACTCTCACTCCTGGGAGAGAACATTTATAATATAGGTATTCTCCAGTTTATGGGTTGCACCTAGGGGTGTGGGGTTTAATTATATCACAAGTCCATCCCTCCTGCCTGTCTCATTGTGGTTCTTTATGTCTGTAATTATAGAAGATTTTTTTTTTCTGGTAGATTCAATTCTTTTTGTCCATAGTTGTCTTGCAAACAATTGTGATTTTGGTGTGTGCATGAAAAGAGGTAAGTTTGGCATCTTTCTACCACTATCTTTGTCACTGTCCTCAAGGAATTTTAAAATCTGAGATTTCTTATGAAAAATTTCAACAAAGTAGATTAAAAGATTCTATGTGGTCAGTTCCCATTCTTGCTGTACTTAAGCAAATAATCAAGCCAAGATAATTAAAACTAGACTAGTCTTACTATGATTACTTTTGATAGAAATGGGGGTGACTGTAAATTATGATAGAAATTATGTTTCAGGAATAAACCTTTCATAGTGCTCCTAATATCTGTGAGATTTTGCTTCCTATCTGTATACTAGACTAGACCCTCAAATATTTAGTTACAAGTCTCCAAACTAGTGTTTCTAACTTTGCTTCCAAACTTCTGACATTATAGAGAACTAAACCTACTCTTTTTCTAAAGCTTAGCAAGCTAAAGTTGGATGAATAAATATTAATTGCAGAAAAATTACTATCCAATATAAAACAATTATTGTACCTTTTGTTATGTGAACCACTTAGAAAGATCACTAGAGATATTCAAACTACAAACCAGCAAAATCTGTCAAATTGCCACTGCCTGCCCTAACTCTACTGAAGGAATGGTTTGTATCCAAGATCCTGAAATCTTCTCAATTGGCCATCTTCAAAACTCAGAACACAGCAACTGGTTTATAAATTTCTCTGATTATTAACATTTCTTTTGTTTCCATAGAAATGCCTTATTGAAGACTTGATTTCTCACGTGAATAGACCAACTTTGGGAGTCCAGTTGCATCAGTACCTCCTAAAATTAGACATGATTGTTTAACTGAACAGATCTATTTTTAAGGCTAAGTGACTAATTCAATGAAATAGTAAAGCAATATACCAGTTCAGATTGTATTATAAGAAACTCCCATCTCAGGAAAATCTCAGAGGGGGAAACTGATGATATTCAGGGCACACTACCCCAAAAATATACCTAAGTGGCATGTTGATTATTCAGAATTAAAGTTACTTAAAAGAAACAGGAGAAGGCAATGGCACCCCACTCCAGTACTCTTGGCTGGAGAATCCCATGGATGGAGGAGCCTGGTAGGCTACAGTCCGTGGGGTCGCTAAGAGTCAGACACGACTGAGTGACTTCACTTTCACTTTTCACTTTTGTGCATTGGAGAAGGAAATGGCAACCCACTCCAGTGTTCTTGCCTGGAGAATCCCAGGGACGGGGAGCCTGGTGTGCTGCCATCTATGGGGTTGCACAGAGTTGGACACGAATGACATGACTTAGCAGCAGCAACAAGAAACATCTGGTTCAAGAAGAACATTCTCACCCTCTTTGTTTCCTTGAAAGCAGGAAATAAAACTCCCCTGGGAATGCACCCTCCCTGTGCTGGGTGGATGAAAGGCATCCATCCTTATCACTGGAGATGAGGAATTTGGGGCAGAGGAAGCTGTATAAACAAACTTTGTTACTTCTTCATTAATTTGATACTCAAAGTCCAAATCTTCCTATTTTGTCAAATCGTCGCAATTGATTCTTTTTCTTAAAAGGTATATAGACAGCCTGCTTTGGTCATTTATAGGTCCTATATCCATGAGGCCTCGCTAAGTGTGAAATTTAATTTGTTTTTCTAATGTTAATCTATTTTATGTCAGTTTGATTCTTAGACTAGCAAAAAAAACCTACAAAGGAGGGGGAAATTTTCCCCTCCCCTCCAGTAAACAGAAAAGAAGCAGCCATGGGCAATAGAAGAATTGAAGCAATAGCAAGTTCCAAAAGAGATGAAGATGGAATAAAAACATAAAACAAGGCAATGGCAGCCCACTCCAGTACTCTTGCCTGGAAAATCCCATGGACAGAGGAGCCTGGTGGGCTGCAGTCCACGGGGTTGCTAAGAGTCAGACATGACTGAGTGACTTCACTTTGACTTTTCACTTTCATGCATTGGAGAAGGAAATGGCAACCCACTCCAGTGTTCTTGCCTAGAGAATCCCAGGGATGGGGGAGCCTGGTGGGCTGCCGTCTATGGGGTTGCACAGAGTTGGACATGACTGAAGCGACTTAGCAGCTGCAGCAAACCTAATGAAAGCAAGGAAAGCACCCCTCCTAAATAATGGTGTGAAAGAAAAAAGATAATAAATATAAAGAAATGGTAAGAAGAATTGAGGAACTATATTTAACAGGAACTATACTTAACTATACTTAACATTCAAGAATGACTTTTGAGAAGTCAGGAGAAGACTCTTGAGAGTCTCTTAGACTGCAAGAAAAGCAAACCAGTCAATCCTAAAGGAAATCAACCCTGAATATCCATTGGAAGGACTGAGGGTGAAGCTGAAGCTCCAATACTTTGGCCACCTGATGCAAAGAGCCGACTCATTGAAAAAGACTGATTCTAGGAAACATAGAAGGCAGGAAAAGAAGGGGATGACAGAAGTTGAGATTGTTGGATGGCATCACAGACTCAATGGACATGAGTTTGAGCAAGCTCCAGGAGATGGTAAAGGACAGGGAAGACTGGCGTGTTGCAGCCCATGGGGTTGCAGAGTCAGACATGACTGAGCAATTGAACAACAACAACAGGAACAACAAGAGTACTATTTTCAAGGTCATCCTTTAACCTAGCTTCCCTGGTCTTATGGTCAAGAGAGGCTACATTACAAGTCTAGGTACTAAAAGAAAGCTAAGTTTAATTAGCATGGACCTAAGACCTTGGAAATTACAAGATGCCACTGGTGGGTTCAGCAACAGAGGACCAACAAACTTTAGAGCAAGATTTACAAACTCAAATATCTGAAGTGACAAGGAGAAAAACACATAGAAAATGCATTTTTTCTTACAAAAACATTCAAGTTCAACCATTTAAAAATATGTTCAACAACAGAAATAAAATAACATCACGACCAACATATTTTTGGCGTGGATTTAATCCATAAGCAAACAATTTGCAGCTACTCTTTGGGGAGGAAGTTGTCTGTGGCTCAGCCTTGGAGACTTAGCAGCAACATTCACAGCTTTAGGTTTATGTACCTGGAATTTTATAAGGAATTTCCTCCCTACCATCTCCCTGCCCCCTGTTCTCCTCAAGCAAAGATTAGGAGAGCAGGATCCAGCATGATGAGTTGAATTGGGTTTGTTTTAGGATCAGATTGTACGTGAAGAAGAGTGAGGGCTTGTCAGAGGGTTGCAGTAGCTTAAAACAAGGATTCTTCCAGGACAGCCTCCAAGGGCCAAAGAGAAAGCAATATCACACTATCAATATAAAAAATTTAGGCAGAACAGAATTATATTTATGCAGCAATGGTTGGAAATTGATGGATATAAATCAAAGGAAAACAAAACAAAACAGAGCTCACAATAGGGGGTATTCCACAAGGAATTTTGGGTATTGCTGGACCCTAATTAAGGCACATTGGAGGGCAAACCACCTATACATCTTCAAGGTGGAGCTGTTAGGGAAAAATAACCTTCAGTATCTCAAATCAAGATCATTCCTAACTTTGAATAGGACTCTGAGGCCTGATAGCAGTATCTCTGCTAAAGACATATCAGAAAGAGAGGAAAAGGCTGGACAAGAGGTGGTACTCGGATGTAATCACTGGAGGGATTCTCTGGTGTAGTAAGGAAAGAAGTCTAAGAGGGCTGTAGACCACATAAGGGAGTAGGAACATATTTAGATGAGTGCTATTATATTTCTTGCTTAACTCCAGAAAGCTGTGCCCTAGGGAATTGGTTGTATTTCAGCCAGAATTAGAAAATGCAGATTGAGCAGATGCCCTTGAATGGAGGATTTGTTATAGTAGAAGGAAATTGTAGACTAGGTTCAGTTCAGTTCAGTTCAGTCACTCAGTCGTGTCCGACTCTTTGCGACCCCATGAATCGCAGCACGCCAGGCCTCCCTGTCCATCACCAACTCCCAGAGTTCACTCAGACTCACGTCCATCGAGTCAGTGATGCCATCCAGCCATCTCATTCTCTGGCGTCCCCTTCTCCTGCCCCCAATCCCTCCCACCATCAGAGTCTTTTCCAATGAGTCAACTCTTCGCATGAGGTGGCCAAAGTACTGGAGTTTCAGCTTTAGCATCATTTCTTCCAAAGAAATCCCAGGGCTGATCTCCTTCAGAATGGACTGGTTGGATCTCCTTGCAGTCCAAGGGACTCAAGAGGCTTCTCCAACACCACAGTTCAAAAGCATCAATTCTTCAGTGCTCAGCCTTCTTCACAGTCCAACTCTCACATCCATACATGACTACTGGCAAAATCATAGCTTTATTATTTATTTATTTTTTACACTTTAAAATGGTAAATTTTATTCATTTTAGCACAATTTTTTGTTTGATGTGAGATTTTTAAATTTTTTTACTTTACAATACTATATTGGTTTTGCCATACATTGGCATGAATCCGCCACAGGCATACATGAGTTCCCAACCCTGAACCCCTTCCCACCACCCTCCCCATATCATCTCTCTGGGTCATCCCAGTGCACCAGCCCCAAGCATCCTGTATCCTGTATCGAACCTAGACTAGCGATTCATTTTTTACATGATAGCACACATGTTTCAATGCCATTCTCCCAAATCATCCCACCCTCTCCCTCTCCCACAGAGTCCAAAAGTCTATTCTTTACATCTGTGTCTCTTTTGCTGTCTCGCATACAGGATTATCATTACCATCTTTCTAAATTCCATATATATGTGTTAGTATTGTTGTTTTTCTTTCTGGCTTACTTCACTGTGTATAATCAGCTCCAGTTTCATCCATCTCATCAGAACTGATTCAAATGTATTCTTTTTAATGGCTGAGTAATACTTCATTGTGTATACGTACCACAGCTTTCTTATCCATTCATCTGCTGATGGACATCTAGGTTGCTTCCATGTCCTGGCTATTATAAACAGTGCTATGATGAACATTGGGGTACATGTATCTCTTTCAGTTCTGGTTTCCTCTGTGTGTATGCCCAGTAGAGGGATTGCTGGGTCATAAGGCAGTTCTATTTACAGTTTCTTAAGGAATCTCCACACTGTTCTCTACAGTGGCTGCACTAGTTTCCATTCCCACCAACAGTGTAAGAGGGTTCCCTTTTCTCCACACCCTCTGCAGCATTTATTGCTTGTAGACTTTTGGATCGCAGCCATTCTGACTGGTGTGAAATGGTACCTTATTGTGGTCTTGATTTGCATTTCTTTGATAATGAGTGATGTTGAGCATCTTTTCATGTGTTTGTTAGCCATCTGTATGTCTTCTTTGGAGAAATGTCTATTTAGTTCTTTGGCCCATTTTTTGATTGGGTCATTTATTTTTCTGGAATTGAGCTGCATAAGTTGCTTGTATATTTTTGAGATTAGTTGTTTGTCAGTTGCTTCATTTGCTATTATTTTCTCCCATTCTGAAGGCTGTCTTTTTACCTTGCTTATAGTTTCTTTTGTTGTGCAGAAGCTTTTGATTTTAATTAGATCCCATTTGTTTATTTTTGCTTTTATTTCCAGTATTCTGGGACGTGGATCATAGAGGATCCTGCTGTGATTTATGTCTGAGAGTGTTTTGCCTATGTTCTCCTCTAGGAGTTTTATAGTTTCTGGTCTTATGTTTAGATCTTTAATCCATTTTGAGTTTATTTTTGTGTGGGGTATTAGAAAGTGATCTAGTTTCATTCTTTTACAAGTGGTTGACCAGTTTTCCCAGCACCACTTGTTAAAGAGATTGTCTTTAATCCACTGTATATTCTTGCCTCCTTTGTCAAAGATAAGGTGTCCATAGGTGTGTGGATTTATCTCTGGGCTTTCTATTTTGTTCCATTGATGTATATTTCTGTCTTTGTGCCAGTACCATACTGTCTTGATGTCTGTGGCTTTGTAGTAGAGCCTGAAGTCAAGCAGGTTGATTCCTCCAGTTCCATTCTTCTTTCTCAAGATTGCTTTGGCTATTTGAGGTTTTTTGTATTTCTATACAAATTGTGAAATTATTTGTCTTAGCTCTGTGAAAAATACGCTGGTAGCTTGATAGGGATTGCATTGAATCTGTAGATTGCTTTGGGTAGTGTACTCATTTTCACTATACTGATTCTTCCGATCCATGAACATGGTATATTTCTCCATCTATTAGTGTCCTCTTTGATTTCTTTCATCAGTGTTTTATCCTTTTCTATATATAGGTCTTTAGTTTCTTTAGGTAGATATATTCCCAAGTATTTTATTCTTTTCTTTGCAATGGTGAATGGAATTGTTTCCTTAATTTCTTTTTCTACTTTCTCATTATTAGTGTATAGGAATGCAAGGGATTTCTGTGTGTTGATTTTGTATCCCACAATTTTACTATATTCACTGACTAGCTCTAGCAATTTTCTGGTGGAGTCTTTACAGTTTCAATTTCCATGCTTGTGATGGGTCTGTTAAGATTTTCTATTTCTTCCTGGTTCAGTTTTGGAAAGTTGTACTTTTCTAAGAATTTGTCCATTTCTTCCAAGTTGTCCATTTTATTAGCATATAATTGCTGATAGTAGTCTATTATGATCCTTTGTATTTCTGTGTTGTCTGTTGTGATCTCTCCATTTTCATTTCTAACTTTATTGATTTGATGTTTCTCCCTTTTTTTCTTGATGAGTCTGGCTAATGGTTTGTCAATCCTTTCAAAGAACCAGCTTTTTGCTTTCCCCTTAGCACTGCTTTTATAGTGTCCCACAGGTTTTGGGTTGTTGTGTTTTCATTTTCATTTGTTTCTATGCATATTTTGATTTCTTTTTTGGTTTCTTCTGTGATTTGTTGGTTATTCAGAAGCATGTTGTTCAGCCTCCATATGTTGGAATTTTTAATAGTTCTTCTCCTGTAATTGAGTTCTAATCTTAATGCATTATGGTCAGAAAAGATGCTTGGAATGATTTCAATTTTTTTGAATTTATCAAGGCTAGATTTATGACCCAGGATGTGATCTATCCTGGAGAAGGTTCCTTGAGCACTTGAGAAAAAGGTGAAATTCATTGTTTTAGGGTGAAATGTCCTATAGATATCACTTAGGTCTAACTGGTCTATTGTATCATTTAAAGTTTGTGTTTCTTTGTTAATTTTCTGTTTAGTTGATCTGTCCACACGTGTGAGTGGGGTATTAAAGTCTCCTACTATTATTGTGTTATTGTTAATTTCCCCTTTCGTACTTGTTAGCATTTGTCTTACATATTGCGGTGCTCCTTGTTGGGTGCATATATATTTATAATTGCTATATCTTCTTCTTGGATTGATCCTTTGATCATTATGTAGTGGCCAAGCAAAAATCAACAAAGCAAAAAGCTGGTTCTTTGAAAGAATAAATAAATTGACAAACCATTAGCCAGACTCATCAAGAAAAAAAGGGAGAAACATCAAATCAATAAAGTTAGAAATGAAAATGGAGAGATCACAACAGACAACACAGAAATACAAAGGATCATAATAGACTACCATCAGCAATTATACACCAATTAAATGGACAACTTGGAAGAAATGGGCAAATTCTTAGAAAAGTACAACTTTCCAAAACTGAACCAGGAAGAAATAGAAAATCTTAACAGACCCATCACACGCACGGAAATCGAAACTGTAATCAGAAATCTTCCAGCAAACAAAAGCCCAGGTCCAGATGGCTTCACAGCTGAATTCTACCAAAAATTTAGAAAAGAGCTAACACCTATCCTACTCGAACTCTTCCAGAAAATTGCAGAGGAAGGTAAACTTCCAAACTCATTCTGTGAGGCCACCATCACCCTAATACCAAAACCTGACAAAGATGCCACAAAAAAAGAAAACTACAGGCCAATATTGCTGATGAACATAGATGCAAAAATCCTTAACAAAATTCTAGCAATCAGTATCTGGCAACACATTAAAAAGATCATACACCATGACCAAGTGGGCTTTATCCCAGGGATGTAAGGATTCTTCAATATCTACAAATCAATCAATGCAATTCACCACATTAACAAATTAAAAGATAAAAGCCATATGATTATCTCAATAGATGCAGAGAAAGCCTTTGACAAAATTCAACATCCATTTATGATAAAAACTCTCCAGAAAGCAGGAATAGAAGGAACATACCTCAACATAATAAAAGCTATATAAAACCATAGCTTTAGAATTTAATTAATGGAGGAAGTTGAACTAATCCTGCACAAGGGGCAAGTATAACATTAGATCCTTATCTTGTTTCTCAAAATTTATCTTGTTTCTCAAAATTTATCTTGTTGGCTAATTTAGAGTTTGGTAAGTGAGGGAGTTTTATTTTACATTGCATTAAAGAATGGGATATCTTACTTCACTGGGCTAATAATTTTTGGTGAGAAACCTGGAGAAGTCATTTAATTTGAATTTTTGAGGTTATTGAATAAATATTGACATTAAATCATTACTTATATCTATAAAATCACCCTAGTTGGCCCAAAACCATGGGATATGCCCTGTGAATATTTCAGTTTTCAGTGTAGTAGTTGAAGGCATTGGGCTTTGGAATCAGCCAGATTTGGTCAGAATAGCTCTGAAAGCTATTAGCTGTATGACTTTGAGCTAGTGAACTACTTAACCTCTTGAAACTTTAATTTCCTCTTTGGCCAAAGGATGATAATAATACCTATGTTATAAGAGTCACTGCTAAAATAATATTAAATGTGATAGTAGACACCAACAATGCTTGAAACACTATAGCTATATATTTTTAATGCATATTAATATTATTATTGCAGCATGCTATTTTTCTTAATGTTTAAAATGTGTGATGCTTAAAGTCAAATAAAAAAATTTTCAAAGAGTACATCATCTGTACTATATTGGTTGATTGGTCATATGCTCACTATATGTTCTAAGTTGTTCTCATTTTGGAACTAACACATACTGGAATTGAAGTCTTGGTATCATAAATTAGGTAATGTATTTTAGGCTCAAAGGATGCTTTAGCAGAGTGCGCAGTTCATCTTATTAAACTGTTACAATACTGTAAAGGGAAGGATACTGGTTAGGCACTGTGTCAGAGGTAGTAGTGCTCACTAAACACTTCATCTGACTCTCAGTAACCTTGCAGTGACACAGGGTCTTATCAATAATTCAGACAAAAGTATTGTGGTGAGAACTAGAGTGTGACAGAGATCCTCTTGCCTGCAAATCCAAGAATATTAAGTATTGGTCCTTTACCAAATAAATTGTCAGATCCCAATTAAAAACTACGAACTCAATTGAAGCTGACCCCAGAAATTTTAGACGAAAATAATAAACATATGAAAATAAAATTTTGGTTAAAATAACCATCATTTAATGATTCTTACAAAGTAACGTTGTCATGAACATTTTTTTGTTGTTTCAAACAATTGCACTTCTTAATTTTTCCACTAAAATATTCTATCATTTTGTTACTTTGTTACTTTAATAGTGATAATGGTAGCATATGTTGTGTGTGTGTGTTTACTTTTAGATTATTTTTGTTTTGCTTTGTTTATTTTGGTGATTTGGCACTGAGATGCCACAGCTGGAATGAAAAGATCTGGGTGCAAAATTAATATGCTATCCAAATAGTGCTATAGTAATGATAATGACACATTATCCTTTCTTTAGTTTTTTTTACATTTTTTTAAATAGACTTTTTTAAAGAGAAATTTTAGGTTCACAGCAAAATTGAATAAAAATTAAATTTCTGTGCCACTACTGCCCCAACACATGCACAACCTCCTCCACTATCAACATTTCCCCACCAAAGAGGTAGTTATAACTGATGAACCTACACTGACACATCATTACCACCCCAAATCCATAGTTCACATGAGAACATATTCTTTGTGTTGTCCATTCAGTGGGTCTTAACTAATGTATAATGACATGTTTTCACCATTGTAGTCTCATAAATAGTTAACTGCCCTAAAATTTCTCAGTGATCTGTCTGTCCATCTCTTATAACCTTTATTCCTCAGCAGACCCTGGTCATTTTTACAATATCTGTAAGATATCTTGTTTGATTATGAGTTTTGACAATTATGAATAAAACTTCTATAAATAAACATGGGAAGGTTTTTGTGTGGATATCAGTTCCTAACTTCTTTGACTAAATATCAGCAGAAACTTTTGCCTCTCTATATATCTACAAAATAACTTGATTTTGATTAGGATTGTGTTGAATTTTTGGATCAAGTTGGAAAGAATTGACATGACAATCTTGAGTCTTTCCACCCATGAACATGGAATACCTTTCCATTTAATTATTTGTTTAATTACTTTCATCAGAGTTTTGTAGTTTTCTTTAGGTATATTTTGTATGTATTTTGCCACATTTATACATAGGAATTTCATTTTCTGATGCTAATATAAATAGCAATGTGTTTAACTTCAAATTCTACTTATTCATTGCTGTTATATAAGAAAGCTATTTTCCTTTTTATATTAAACTTTTCTTCTGGAGCCTTGTTATGATTATTTATTAGTTCCATTTTTTTTCTTATCATTATGTATGTTGTTAATTTTCTTGTCTTGTTGTATTAGCTGACTTATAGCAGTGATAAGAGAGGACATTCTTGCCTTGTTCCTCATCTGGGTGGGATAGTTTTGAGTTTCTCATTATCAAATTCAGTGTTATCTGTGGGGATTTCTGTAGATGTCAATTATCAAGTTAAAGAAGTTTCCCTCTATCCCTAGCTTCTGAGAGTTGTCTGAATAGGTGTTAGATTATGTCAAAGGCTTTTTCTGCATATATTGATATAATCATGTGATTTATTTTGTCTGTTGATGTGATGGATTGCATTAATTGATTTTTAAATGTTGAAATAATTTTGCATACTTGGAATAAATCCTACTTGGTGGTGTTGTATAATTCTTTTTACTCATTTTTGGATTCTATTTGATAATATTTTATTAAGGAATTTGGCATCTAAGTTCATTAAAAGTATTGTTCTGTATTTCTTGTAATGTCTTTGGTATTAAGGTAATGCTGGCTTCACAGAATGGTTTATGAAATATTCCTCCTGCTTTTTTCTTCTAGAAAAAAATTGTGGAGAATTTGTATAATTTTTTTCTTACATATTTGGTTACATTCACCAGTGAATCCATCTGCACTTGATGTTTTCTATTTTGGAAGGTTATTAATTATGGATTCAATGATTTAATTGATACAGTCCTCTTCATATTGTTCATTTCTCCTTTTGTGAGTTTTAGCAAATTGTGTCTTACGAAGAATTGGTTTATTTCTTCCAGGTTGTCAAATTTGTAGGCACAGAGCTGTTCATGATACTCCTTTTTTTCCCCCTTTAATGTTTTTGTGATCTATAGTGGTGTGTCTTCATTCATTACAGATATCAGTAATTTGTGTACTTTTTCTTTTTTCTTAGACTGGCTAGAGGCTTATTGATTTTGTTGATTTTTTAAACAATTAGCTTTTGATTTCATTGATCATTCTCCATTGATTTCTTGTTTGCAATTTCATTGATTTTGCTATATAATTCTTATTATTTCTCCTTTTTTGTTCTCTCTTTTTTATTCTTTCTTTTGATTTAGTTTGTTCTTCTTTTAGTTTCTTAAGTTGAAAATTTTAGATGATTGACTTTAGATTTTTTAATATATCTAATCAATATCACAAATTCCACTCATCTGCCCTTTCTTCATCATCTCATATGAGCAAATTTTCTGGAATGTAAAAGTTATTCTGTTCCACAGTTGAGTTCTGGACTACTAAATCAGAGGGAAATGAGTGAGTTCTTAACATACTCTCAGGGCTTCCCTGATAGCTCAGATGGTAAAGAATCTGCTTGCAATGCAGAAGAAAAGAACTCAGGTACAATCTCTGGGTAAGAAAACCCCTGGAGAAGGGAATGGCTACCCACTCCAATATTCTTGCCTGGAGAATTCCATGGATAAAGGAACTGGGCAGGCTACAGTCCATGGGGTTTCAAGAGTGGGACATGACTAACACTTTCATTTCTTTTACACACTCTGTAAGAGGAGTGAAACAGAACCAGCCTGGAAATTAGTCTCCACTCTCAGGTAATCACAGCTCCTCCTTTTTTTTTTCCATTTTAAAATTTTAATTAATTTTTTACTGAAGGATAATTGCTTTACAGAATTTTGTTGTTTTCTGTCAAACCTCAACATGAATCAGCCATAGGTGTACATATAGCCCCTCCCTTTTGAACCTCCCTCTCATCTCCCTTCCCATTCAACCCCTCTAGGTTGATACAGAACCCCTGTTTGAGTTCCTGAGCCATACAGCAAATTCTCATTGGCTTTCTATTTTACATTACATATGTATTTTACATTACATATGGTAATGTAAGTTTCCATGTTACTCTTTCCATACATATCACTCTCTCCTCCCCTCTCCCCATGTCTAAAAGTCTATTCTCTATGTCTGTTTCTCCACTGCTGCCTGTAAATAAGTTCTTCAGTACCATTCTTCTAGATTCTGTATATATGTGTTAGAATATGATATTTATCTTTCTCTTTCTGATTTACTTCACTCTGTATAATGGGTTCTCGTTTCATCCACCTCATTAGAACTGACTCAGATGTGTTCGTTTTTATGGCTGAGTAATATTCCACTGTGTATATGTACCACAACTTCTTTATCCATTCATCTGTCGATGGACATCCAGGTTGCTTCTATGTTCTAGCTATTGTAAATAGTGCTGCAAAAAAATGGGATACGTGTGTACTTTTCAATTTTTGTTTCCTCAGAGTATATGCCTGGGAGTGGGATTGCTGGATCATATGGTGGTTTTATTCCTAGGTTTTTAAGGAATCTCCATACCATCTTCCATAGTGGCTGTATCAATTTACATTTCCACCAACAGCACAAAAGTATTCCCTTTTCTTCTCCAGCATTTATTGTTTGTAGACTTTTTAATGGTGCCCATTCTGCCCAGTATGAGGTAATATCTCATTGTAGTTTTGATTTGCATTTATCAAATAATGAGTGGTGTTGAGCATCTTTTCATGTGTTTGTTAGCCATCTATATGTCTTCTTTGGAGAAATGTCTGTTTAGGTCTTTTTCCCACTTTTTGATTAGGTTGATTGTTTTCTGGCATTGAGTTGTATGAGCTGCCTATATATTCTGGAAATTAATCCTTTGTCAGTTGTTTCATTTGCTATTGTTTTCTCCAATTCTGAGGGTTGTTTTTTCACCTTGCTTATAGTTTCCTTTGCTGTACAAAAGCTTTTTAAGTTTAATAAGGTCCCACTTGTTTACTTTTGCTTTTATTTCCATTACTCTAAAGAGGTGGGTCATAGAGAATCTTGCTTTGATTTATGTCATTGAGTATTCTGCCTATGTTTTCCTCTAAGAGTTTTATAATTTCTGGTTTTATACTTAGGTCTTTAATTCACTTTGAGTTTCTCTTTGTGTATGGTGTTAGGAAGTGTTCTAATTTCATTCTTTTACATGTAGCTGTCCAGTTTTCCCAGCACCATTTATCGAAGAGGCTGTCTTTGCCACATTGTATATCCTTGCCTCCTTTGTTAAAAATAAGATACCCACAGGTGCTTAGGTTTGTTTCTGGGCTTTCTATCTTGTTCCATTGGCCTATATTTCTATTTTTGTGCCAGTACTATACTGTCCTGATGATAGTAGCATTGTAGTGTAATCTGAAGTCAAGAAGGTTGATTCCTCCAGCTCCATTCTTCTTTCTCGAGACTGCTTTGGCTATTCAGGATCTTTTGAGTTTCCATATGAATTATGAAATATTTTGTTCTAGTTCTGTGAAAAATGCCATTGGTAATTTGATAGGTATCGCCCAGTATGAGGTAATATCTCACTGTAGTTTTGATTTGCATTTATCTAATAATGAGTGGTGTTTGCGTTTATCTAATAATGAGTGGCTGGGCATTTGAATCTGTAGATTGCGTTTGGTAGTAGAACATGGAATATCTCTCCATCTCTTTAAGTCATCTTTGATTTATTTCATTAGTGTCTTATAATTTTCTGAGTACAGTTCTTTTGTCTCCTTAGATGTTTATTCCTGGATATTTAATTCTTTTTGTTGCAATGGTGAATGGGATTGATTCCTTTATTTCTCTTTCTGATTTTTCATTGTTACTATATAGAAATGCAAGTGATTTCTGTGTATTGACTTTGTATCCTGCAACTTTGCTAAATTCACTGATTAGTTCTAGTAATTTTCTGATACTATCTTTAGGGTTTTCTATGTACAGTGATATCATCTACAAACAGTGAGAGCTTTAATTCTTTTCCAATCTGGATTCCTTTCCTTTTTCTTCTCTGATTGCTATAGCTAGGACTTCCAGAACTATGCTGAATAATAATGGTGAAAGTGGACACCCTTGTCTTGTTCCTGATCTTAGGGAAAATGCTTTCAGTTTTTTACCATTGAGAATAATGTTTGTTGTAGGCTTAGGAGTTGGTGATGGACAGGGAGGCCTGGCGTGCTGTGATTCATGGGGTCACAAAGAGTCGGACATGACTGAGCTACTGAACTGAACTGAACTGAACTGAACTGAACTGAACTGAACTATCATATATGGCCTTTACTATGTTGAGGTAGGTTCCTTCTATATCCATTTTTTTGAAGAGTTTTAATCATAAATGAGTGCTTAATTTTGTCAAAGGCTTTTTCTGAATCTATTGAGATTATCATATTTTTTTAATCTTTCAATTTGTTAACATGGTATATCACATTGATTTGTGTATATTGAAGAATCCTTGCATCCCTTGAATAGACCCAATATGATCATGGTGTATGAGCTTTTAGATGTGTTGTTGAATTCTGTTTGCTAAAATTTTGTTGAGGATTTTTGCATCTATATTTATCAGTGATATCGGCCTGTAGTTTTCTTTATTGTGTGTTGCCTTTATCTGTTTTTGGTATCAGAATGATGGTGGGCTCGTAGAATGAGTTTGGAAGTATTCCTTCCTCTGCAATTTTTTGAAAGAGTTTTAGAAGGATAAGCTCTTCTCTAAATATTTGATAGAATTCTCCTGTGAAGCCGTCTGGTCCTGGGTTTTTGTTTCTTGGGGACATTTTTGCTCATAGCTTCAATTTCAGTGCTTGTAGTTGGGTTGTTCATAATTTCTATTTCTTACTGGTTCAGTCTTGGAAGATGGAACTTTTCTAGGAATTTGTCCATTTCTTCCAGGTTATCCATTTTATTGTCATATAGTGTTCATAACAGTCTCATAATCCTTTGCATTTCTGCATTGTCTGTTGTAACCTCTCCTTTTTCACTTCTAATTTTGTTGATCTGATTCTTCTCTCTTTTTTTCTTGATGAATCTGGCTAAAGGTTTGTCAATTATGTTTATCTTCTCAAGGAACCAGCTTTTAGTTTTATTTACCTTTACTATTGTTTCTTTATTTCTTTTTCATTTATTTCTTCTCGGATCTTTATGATTTCTTTCCTTCTACTTTTTTTTTTTTTTTTTTACAATATGGGATGTTGCTAATAAAAACTCTGTTAGGATTTGGACCCTTCTTTTCTCCACTGCCTGAATTCTTATCTTTTGAGTAAGTATGAAACCTACTAGCCTTCTTATTTCCTGTAGATTTTTCTTTTAATTCAGATTTCTCTGAATTAACTGATGAACTGATTCATCATTCTTCATTTTAATGCCATTGGAGCTGCTGCTGTGCTGCGGAGGCTGCTCCTCCTGCCTGGGCGGATGAGGTTCTTGCCCGAGGCTCACCCAGCGGCTCCAAGAGGTGCCCATGCAGGATGTCATCGCCAGGGCACATAACCACCTTGGGCTTGTCGGTGTCAACCATCTCTCCACCACAGCCTCCACCTCCGCTGCCTGCGCGGAAGGGCTCCGAGAGCCACAAGAGCTCTTCCTTTTTCAATTCATTTCTTTGGCATTATGAGGTCAGACTGTGGGGATTGCCTACTGTCTGATTAGTGGTGCTGGATTTAAATTTTATGGAAAAGTGGTGTTTTGACCCTAAAGTTATCCCTGTACATTACTTTGACGACCCTGATCATTCCATCCTTGAGGGAAAAAGGAACCAGGGAGCTGTGATTTTAACAGGTTAGTCGAACTGGATTCCAAAATATGAAAGAAGGCGTCACATTAAAGTAGCAAGGATTTGTATCAATGGGAAGAACTTGAGGAAAGGTAATCTCGGATGAATCATCAGTTATGGAAAGTGGAATTCCTTAGTCTCAGAATTGTCATATTTGCTTTGGAAAAAACAAAAGTGAGGGACTAGGATAAGTCAGTAAACATTAGTTTTAAACCTGTTTTCCATTTGTCAGCCATGTCAACAGTGTGAATTTCAGTGTTGTGGTTTTATATTATATTGCTTCTTTTGACAAACTAAAAATCACTTAAAATGTACTAGTTATCTTGGTGGATGGTATAATTAACCATTCAGTACACCAAAGATCTAAAATTAATATCATGTGCAGAACAATATTCTGTTCCCTTTACAGACCCGTGGAAGTATACATTAAGGAATGTCAAAACTGTCTTCCCCAAATCCATCTTCAAAGATTGAGTAAAACCCAGTTTCTCTCAGAAGCCACTGAAGACAATCATTTATATTTTTCCCCAAACCATTTTGAATTGTAGTAGCTGACAATGCTACCTTTTAAAGGTAACAAGTATCTCCAATTTTGTTATATTATATGAAGCAGAATGTACTTTTATTGTTGCAGATCTCTGTCACTCAGATATTAGTATATATATTAGTATATATCTACATCACACATATATATGCATAAAGACGAAGAAAATAGTTGTATGTGTTTATATATAATTTATGAAATCTTTGGTGATTGGTACTGGGAGTCAGGGAGACATTTTATAATTTAAAGTCGTTCTTATCATTTTTATTTTTTCAATATGCATTTGTTATTCTTACAATGTCATTGCATATCATTAAATCTAAGACACTGCTACTCCTTGATCCTTCTAGAGAATATAAAAGAATGTTTTTAATAATCAGCAGCAGGTCAGACATGATTGAAGTAACTTAGCATACACACACACATTAGGACTGCTACCTTCCCAACTGCACTAATTATCTGGTGCATCCCAAGTTACTTTAATTAAAAATAAATTGTTAAAGCATTTACATAAATTGTCAAAAACATAAAGACATTATCAATTAAAACTATGCCAAGCAATTCTCAGGATAAAAATAAATCACAAATAATTATGAAAAATGTCCAGCCTCATAATTTAAAATTAAAATCAGTGAGACATTTTTATTTTAGACTCATAAAATTGATAATTGAAAAAGATATGTTAAATATTATGATGCCTTGATGGATATGGAAATTGTCACAGCATTCTGGACAAACATTTGGTGAGACTGTAAACATCTTTAACTCAATGAATTCCAGGGAAAATGAAAAAGGACACAAAATTTATGTACAAGAATGTTGGTCATATTTTTATTTAAAGAAAATAATTAAATTTTAATATATTTATTGTAGAAATAATAGTGAATTGATATAAAACGTATCTTCAAGAAGAATTTAATGGCTTAGGGAAATACTATGATAAAATGCTAACTGAAAATTATAAGACAAAGTGGAATCTACATTATGATTTCAAGTTTGAAAAAAATGACATACACGCATAAATTTATTATGTGTGTAATTTTATATCTATATATTTCCATTGCATTGAAATATAAATTACATGTTCTATGTTTTTATAATTGAGATATAACTGACATATAACATTCTATTAGTTTTAAGGTACATGTGACTTACTATTTGTATACATTGATAAATGATCAGCACAATAAATCTAGTTAGCATCCATCACCACACATAGCAATAAACTTTTTTTCTTCTGATGGAAACTTTTAAGATCTACTCTTAGCAACTTTATACAATACAGTGTTATTAACTACAGTCACTATAGTCATGCTATACATTATATCCCCATGTCTTATTTATTTTATAATTGCAAATTAAAAGGGTGGGAAAAATAAATCTGTTATTTCAGAGTGGTGAAATTGGATTTTTTTCCCCTGTGTAATTGTCTTTATATTGTAAATGCACACCAAGAGAAAACTGCAACAAAACAAGCAATCTTCTGAATCTGAGAAAATATTTGCAAATCATATATCTGATAAGGGGCTAATATCCAAAATCTATAAGGAACCCATACAACTTAATAGCAAAAGATAATCTAGTTAAAAAATGGCCAGAGGGCCTGAGTAGACATTATTAAAAAAAAATTCAAATGTTCAAAGATACATGTAAAGATGCTCAACATCAATATTAACTTGGCAAGTATATTTCAAAACCACAATGAGATATTACCTCACACCTGTTAGAATAGCTATTATCCAAAAGACTAGAAATTACAAGTTTTGGCAAAGATGTGGCAAAAAAGAAACACTTGTACATTGTTGGTGGGAAAGTCAACTAGTGGATCCTCTATGGAAAACATTATGGATGTTCCTCAAAAAATTAAATATAGAAGTAACATGTGATCTGGAAATTCTACTTCTGGGTATTTATGCAAAGAAAATGAAACACTAATTTAAAAGCTATATGTAAGTCCATGTTCAGTGCAGCATTATTTACCAAAATCAAGGCATGGAAACAACCTAATGTCAACCAATGGATAAATAGAAAAATAAAATGTGGTATATTAATCAGCCTGAGAAATAGAATATTATTAAGTGATAAAAAAAGGAAATGTTGGACAGTAGGCATGAAGCTTGAAGACATTACAGTAAGTGAAATAAGTCAGAAAGAAAAAGAGAAATACTATATGATATATGGGATTTTAAACTAAAAATCTCCTTCCCCCAGAAAAAAAAAAATGAGCTAATGAATATAGAAAACAGATTGATGGTTGCCTGGAGCAGGGACTAGGGGGATAGGCAAAATGAGGCAAGGGGGTAAAAAGGTATAAATTTTTAGTTATACAGTGGGTAAGTCATAGGGATGTAATTAATATACAGCATGATGATTATATTAATAATATTACATTGCTTAACTCAAAAGCTGCTAAGAGTAAATCTTAAAATTTCTCAACGTAAGAAGAAAAGAGTGTTTGTAACTATGTGGTTACGGATGTAAACTACACTCATTGTGGTGATCATTTCAAATTATGGGGTTCCCTGGTGGCTCATTAGCTCATTTTTTTTTTTTCTGGGGGAAGGAGATTTTTAGTTTAAAATCCCATATATCATATAGTATTTCTCTTTTTCTTTCTGACTTATTTCACTTACTGTAATGTCTTCAAGCTTCATGCCTACTGTCCAACATTTCCTTTTTTTATCACTTAATAATATTCTATTTCTCAGGCTGATTAATATACCACATTTTATTTTTCTATTTATCCATTGGTTGACATTAGGTTGTTTCCATGCCTTGATTTTGGTAAATAATGCTGCACTGAACATGGACTTCCCTGGTGGCTCAAGGAGTTTGTCTGCAATGCAGGGAGACCTGGGTTTGATTCCTGGGTTGAGGTTGGGAAGACCCCCTGGAGAAGGAAATGGCAACTCACTCTTGTATTCTCGCCTGGAAAATCCCATGGACAGAAGAGCCTGGCAGGTTACAGTCCTAGGGGTTGCAATGAGTTAGACACAACTGAACAACTTCTCTTTCACTTTTTCAAAATATATACAAATATGGAATCATTATGTTGTACACCTGAAACTCATGTGATGTTATGTGTCAGTTATGCTTCAATAAAAAATAGTTACTGATTTATCTTAAATTCAACTCAGTTTATAAAGTTCACATTAATTTCCTGTGTACACGTAAGTACCTTGTAGCTGGTTTTATTTCAGACTAAATTAGTCATATAATACTCCACAGATTTCTACTGGATTATATATGCTCTATTTTTCTTATTAGAATGTTTTTAAGATAGTTTAATTTTATTAGATTATCTTATGTGGTTTATCATTATTATAGTAATATACGGCTAAAGTTGGAGAAGGCAATGGCACCCCACTCCAGTACTGTTGCCTGGAAAATCCCATGGATGGAGGAGCCTGGTGGGCTGCAGTCCATGGGGTTGCTAGGAGTTGGACACGACTGAGCAAAGTCACTTTCACGCACTGGAGAAGGAAATGGCAACCAACTTCAGTGTTCTTGCCTGGAGAATCCCAGGGATGCGGGATCCTGGTGGGCTTCCGTCTCTGGGGTCACACAGAGTCGGACACGACTGAAGCAACTTAGCAGTAGCAGCACGGCTAAAGTGTGTCATGGTGTCATGTCAGTCTCATATTGCCTAGCTCTGAAAACAAAGAAAACCCTAACATGTTAGTACTCTGTTTTATTTCTGTTGACATCGTTGTCCTAGAGTCAGTACAGATTGGTGCCTCCCATGGACAGTTGACCCTGGTAGGCTACAGTCCATGGGGTCACAAAGAGTTGGACATGACTTCACTTTCACTTTCCCTATTTCCTGATAGTATTTTGATTTCAATTCAGCAGATTAAAAGTGGTTCTTGATGTAACAGTAAGAAGCAACAAGATATATGGATCTTACTCTTGTCTAGATCAAGTGATCCAAGGGAAATTCTAGCACTTGTGTTGGCATGAACTTTCATTTCCTATAATCCAATCTCTTCCTTCACAGATGGGAAAAAGAAATTCCCAAGAGGTCAGACCAGAGTGCAGGCTTATTGACCCCTCACTCTACACTTGTCCTTGGTCTGACCAGCAGAAGGATCACGTTTCTCCAACACCATGTCATGCTTGTGTGTATGCCTACAAGGCAGTTTGCTGGGCTGCTGGGAGTTATGATAAGCTCAATATCTAAATACAAATATAAAAGAGACTTTCATATTTGGCTTCCCTGGTGGCTCAGGTAGTAAAGAATCCCCATGCAATGCAGGAGATGTGGGTTCAATCCTTGGGTGGGAAAGATCCCCTGGAGAAGGAAATCGCAGCTTACTCCAGTATTCTTAGGGCTTCCCTGATAGGGCAGTTGGTTGAGAATCCACGTGCAATACAGGAGACCTTGGTTCGATTCCTGGGTCGGGAAGATCCCTTGAAGAAGGGAAAGGCTACCTAATCCAATATTCTGGCCTGGAGAATTCCATGGACTGAGAATTCCATGGGGTCCCAAAGAGTCGGACACAACTGAGCAGCTTTCATTTTCCAATATTCTTGCTTGGGAAATCCCATGGACAGAGGAGCCTGGCAGGCTACAGTCCACAGAATTGCAAAGAGTAGGACACCACAACTTAGTGACTAAACACCAATACCATAAAAGAGGCAGCCCCATCTGTGATCCCACCAAGATCCACAAAGCCACTTTTAAAAATCCAGCCTGGAGCACAGTCTCTGGGAGGGCAGGTACTTCCTGGTTCCAGGGAACACACTGGAAACTACAAAATGATTCCACTGATGGTGAAACATAGCTCCCAGAAATGAGCAAGCAATCTGAAATGGAAAACAAACCAGAAACCCTCACATTAGTCACTGAGTTTTAAAAGCCTTGACAATGAGACAAATATAGTTAAAAAAATAAGATTCTTCACACATACCCACACACAAAGAATGAAGGGAAGAAATCAATTACTGTATTTCAGAGTGGTGGAATTGATTAAATTTTTTCCTTTGTAATTATACAATATAAATACCAAGTCTATACCTTATTCACAAATACTTGCTTTATAATCTATTGCTGTTTTTATGATTTCTGTGAAATCTACTGTTGAATTTTTTTCTTGGCTTTCAAAAATTTCTCGGTTGCTTTGCCCAGTGCTAAGCTTTTATTTCCTCCGTTGAGCTGCATTGTGCATTTGTATTCACAGATGAACTTTCTCCTAGTGAATCATTGCTTCAGTCTTGGGAAATGTAGGGCTCAGGGTCAGTAAGCTGAATAGTCACTGGCTGTCCTCATTTTCTACTCTTAAGAATCTCCCCGGCTTTATGAGTTTTCCTGGTGGTTTGAATACTAAGCCAGCTATTTCCCACACTGACCTCTTGTATCTTTGTACTATTTTGGCCTGATGTGCTCCTGTGTCTGTTCTACTTCCATTCCAGTATCAGTGTGCCTCCCCATGCAGGGGGCACAGGTTCAATCCCTAGTCAGGGAACTAAGATCCCATATGCTGATTGGTGTAGGAAAAAAAAAATGTGCATGAAAAGCAGAAGTGTGAAAGTGTTAGTTGCTCAGTTGTGTCCAACCTTTCGTGACCCCATTGATTGTAGCCTGCCAGGTTCTACTGTTCATGGAATGTTCCAAGCAGCAATACTGAAGTGGGTAGCTATTTCCTTCTCCAGGAATCTTCTTGACCCAGGGATAGAACCTGGGTCTTCTGCATTGCACACATTGTTTAGTGTCTGAGCAACCAGGGAAGCCAATGCATGATATTTATTAAATAAGGTTGATTATTAAAGAAAATAAAAGTACTCTAATGTCCACTTTCCAGAGAAAACTACAATTTATATTTCATGTATATCTTTTCAGACTTTTCATATGAGCTTGTGTATGTATGTAGGTATACATGTGTGTATGAAAATGTGAAACTGAGCAAGACCCTGTGGGTCACTACCAGGTACAAAAGCTTTTCTGTGTCCCCCATTTCTTATTTGTAAGAACAAGGTTTTCAGCTTCCTAGACCTTCCCTGAGATTGGAAGGGCAGATTCTGTTACTAATTTGAAGCGTCAAAGAAGGCAGAAACAAAGGAAAGGCAGTCAAGAAGCAATAGTGCAGGAATGCAGGCAGAGTCTTGGTTCCTCCTCAAGAGATACACATAACAATCTGATCATCAGGCACATAAGCTTGTATTTGACAACAATTTCTTTTACATACTTGAGATTATGGTGCGACTACTTTTTAAAGTGCTTGTCTAGTTCTCTTCAGTAGATGTGAGATATAAAACTAATGAATCTTCCTATGAGGAAGACTAAGGAGCCTCTTGATGAAAGTGAAAGAGGAGAGTGAAAAAGATGGCTTAAAATTAAACATTCAGAAAACTAAGATCATGGCATCTGGTCCCATCACTTCATGGCAAATAGACAGGGAAACAGTGGAAACAGTGACAGACTTTATTTTGGGAGCTCCAAAATCACTGCAGATGGTGACTTCAGCCATGAAATTAAAAGACACTTACTCCTTGGAAGAAAAGTCATGACCAACCTAGACAACATATTAAAAAGCAGAGACATTATTTTGCCAACAAAGGTCCATCTAGCCAAGGCTATGGTTTTTCGAGTAGTCAGGTATGGATGTGAGTTAGACTCGAATGACAGCTGAGTGCCGAAGAATTGATGCTTTTGAACTGTGGTGTTGGAGAAGATTCTTGAGAGTCCCTTGGACTGCAAGGAGAACCAACCAGTCCATCCTAAAGGAAATCAGTCCTGAATATTCACTGAAAGGACTGATGCTGAAGCTGAAACTCCTAAACTTTGGCCACCTGATGTGAAGAACTGACTCATTTGAAAGA
The DNA here is from genome assembly GCF_042477335.2 of Ovis canadensis. Taxonomy (NCBI): domain Eukaryota; kingdom Metazoa; phylum Chordata; class Mammalia; order Artiodactyla; family Bovidae; genus Ovis; species Ovis canadensis. The sequence goes on from NC_091253.1 coordinate 65,361,783, forward strand.
CCCTGATGTTGGGAAAGAGTGAAGGCAGGAGGAGAAGGGAACGACAGAGGATGAGACGGTTGGATAGCATCCCCGACTCAATGGACATGAGTTTGGGTAAACTCTGGGAATTGGTGATGGACAGGGAGGCCTGGCGTGCTGCAGTCCATGGGGTCGCAAAAAGTCAGACAAGATTGATTGACTGAACTGATCTGAACTGAGGGTCTTCCTTCCTTATTGGAAGAGACTCTGATGCTGGAAAAGATTGAAGACAGGAGGAGAAAGGGATGACAGAGGATGAGATGGTTGGATGGCATCACTGACTCAATGGATATGGGTTTGAGAAAGCCTTGGGAGTTGGTGATGGACAGGGAAGTCTGGCATACTACAGTCCATGGGGTCACAAAGAGTTGGACACAACTGAATGACTGAACTGAACTGAAGGATCTTTCTTTCCCTGGTGACTCAGATGGTGAAGAATTTGCCTACAATGCAGGAGACCTGGGTTCAATCCCTGGGTCTGGAAGATCCCCTGGAGAAAGAATGGCAACCCACTCCAAGATTCTTGCCTGGAGAATTCCATGGATAGAGGAGCCTAGCAGGCTAGAGTGTGCAGTCAAAAATAGTCAGATATGACAGAGTGACTAACACACACATACACAGGATCTTTCTTTAGCCTTTATTAATGTGAGATTTTGTTCACAGTAGAACTCTTTTAGACTAAAGATTCTCAGTTTTTCCTTGAAAATTTAAAATATTCCTGATGGGTCATATCTGTTTTCATTGATTTATCTTAGTTTTATTTTTCAAATCAAATTAGAAAAGCATCAATATTAACCAATATTTTATGTAGAATCCCCAATCTGCTTATTTCCACAAAGAAACAGAAGAAATGAATTAGTATTTACTGAATATCTACTGTGAATCAGATGTGCTCTAGGAACCTTGTATGCTAATGCTAACCTTGTAGGCTAAACCTTGTGTCCTTTAATTCTTATAGCATCTAAGGAATTTCTGCCTTTAAGTAGAAAGTATTTCTACCTCTCATAAGGCATGTGACTCCACAGATGTACAAAGTAAGAGTCTGATTCAAACCTTAAGTCATTCTGTCTCTCGAATTACTTCTCACACCATACTGACTCTATTCATTGTCTCCATAGTATATGAGTAGGCTTCCCAGGTGGCTCACTGATAAAGTATCCACCTGCCAATGAAGGAGACATGGGTTTAATCTCTGGGTGGAAAAGATCCCCTGGAGAAGGAAATGGCAACCTACTCCAGTATTCTTGCCTGGTAAATCTCATGGACAGAGGAGCCTGGCAGACTGTAGTGCATAGGATCACAAAGAGTCAGACAAGATTACAACAACAACCATCTGAAGAATTCCACCAGGCCATCAGCAACATGCAGTATGATCTTGCCTGTTCTCGTGAACTCTCAAACATTGAAAGATGCAATCTTTTGAAATATTTGTAGACTCACTCTTGTTAGATTTGAGGTAATTCATAAAGGATTCCTCCAATTTTTCTATCATTTGCTTCTTCCTCTATATCCCTTTCCCCTCATGCACAAGTCTATCCTTAAAAAGGAGATACCTATGAGGAAGTTTTATCATGTCAGCCACCACTAATATCCAGAGCCAACAACAGGATATTTCTAAAACCCTCCAGAATCATGTGTGCCATTTATAAAAATAAACAAAAACAAACATTGTCCCTAAAGTATTTGTTAATGAGGTTTTAAAATGCCTACTCTGAAAATTTGCAGGATTAAAAATAAGCAAATATTCCATGTTAAATAAAAAATATTAAAATTTAGAAAACATGTTTTAATCAGTTGAAAATCCCTTTTAATAGGAAACTAAAACATGTCTGTTTCACAATCCTTGCTGATGAAATTTGGAGAACTAATAAGCTACTAAACATTTGGTAAATAGGTTTTTACAAATGAGTTTGCTATCATTGATATATAGAATGGAAAGAAATTTAAGGATGAACTAGTTCAATTATTATTTTACTAGGACAATTAAATTATTTGTCAAAGGTCACATGTATCATGTTTAAATAGGGTTAACTTAGATGATATAATATTTGTACTTCCTACAACTAAAAAATCATGTATTTGAAAAGAACACAAGATACTGTCTACCCTATATTTTATGTTGCATGAAACTTTTATTGAAAAATAGAAAATATTGTACGGCTAACCAAAGCTTTACAAATGGAGACCTGATTCAAATAAAAAGGTTTTTATTTGGGATTTGTTAAGACTGTAACCCAGGAAACACAGATTCAAGAAGCACTTGAATTGCATTCCATGGGATGACAAAATGGGGGAGGCTTCTAAGTCAAAAAACCACAAGGTTACAGTTAGTTACATGAGTTATTTATCAAGAATTATAATTGGACCTGGCAGGAAGTAAGGGTGCTTGTTAACTAAGGATTGGTTGGGGTCTGAAATGGTTGCATAGTTACAAGAGAAGACCTTGAGACCATAAGGTTGCAGCTGGCAGAATTTGCTCTGAATAAAGCTAATGGTGTACTTGGGTCTGGTACAGTTCAAAGAAAGTTCAAGTTCTTAGTAGAGCAGAGATATTTGTTTCTGAGACCAGAACCTCACTGACCACTCTACTCCATTTTGTATGCCTGAAGTGTGATTAATCCATTATTATTATAACTTGTCATCAGTAGAAATCACTACTCTATAGCTCAATTAAATTTCATAAAGCATTATCTAAAGTCAGCACCCCCATAGATTCATTTGTTACCCCACCCAGTGACCAGTAACCTGACTCTAACAATACAACTTAATTTTATATTTGGAGAGGATTACAATGAAGTTCTTACTAACTATTACACCAGATTTGTCAAATATTGATATTTTTCCTTATTAAAATACTTTAAAATATTTCAAAGTTTATCTTCTTTTTTCATTTTTTTAAATTGGAGAATAATTGCTTTACAATATTGTGTTGGTTTCTGCCATACATCAGCATGAATCTGCTACAGGTATACATATGTCCTCTCCCTTCTGAAACCCCTCCCATCCCCCACCCCATTCCACCCCTCTAGGATGTCGCAGAGCACTGGGTTGAGCTCCCTGTGTCACATGGCAAATTCCCACTTGCTATTTATTTTATGTATGGTAATGTATATGTTTCTGTGCTATTCTCTCAATTTGTCCCACCCTCTCCTTCCTTCACTGTGTCCACAAGTCTACTCTCTATGTCTGCGTCTGCATTGCTGCCCTGCAAATAGGTTCATCAGTACCATCTTTCTAGATTCCATATGCCTGCATTAATATACAATATTATCTTTCTCTTCCTGACTTACTTCACTCTGTATAATAGGCTTTAGGTTCGTTCACCTCATGAGGTCTGACTCAAATGCGTTCTTTTCAATTTTTATATAGTAACTTGTTTTTTGCTTTCTCTAGTCTATGGGTTTTGATACATGTGTAGAACCTTATCCATAGAGAAGATGCAGAACATTTCCATCATCCCCCAGATTTTCACTGGCTGTTCTCCCTTTGTAGACAACCCTTTTCATCAGCCTTAAGCCCTGACAGCAGCTGATCTATGTTGCTTCCTTAGATTTTTCCTTTTCTAGAACGTTAAATTAATAAAATTGCACAGCATGTATCCATTTGATCAGGCCTTCTACACTTGGCAAAATATATCCATGTTGCAGCAGGGATCAATAGCTGACTTTTTAAAATTTAAATTATTTATTTATTTATTTGGCTTGCCGAATCTTAGCTGTGACATGTGGGATCTAGTATTTGGAAAAATCAGTTTTGACAACAGGATTGGAAAAAGGTTGGTTTCCAATACAATTCCAAAAAAGGGCAATGCCAAAGAATGTTCAAACTACCATACAGTTGCCTCACTTCACATGTTAGCAAGGTAATGCTCAAAATTCTTCAAGGTAAGCTTCAGTAATACATGAACAGAGAACTTCCAGATGTTCAAGCTGGATTTAGAAAAGACAGAGGAACCAGAGATCAAATTATCAACATCCGCTGAATCATAGAAAAAGCAAGAGAATTCCAATAAAACATCTACTTCTCCTTCACTGACAATGCTAAAGGCTTTGACTGTGTGGATCATAAAAATCTGTGGAAAATTATTCAAGAAGTGGGAATACCAGACCACTTTACCTGCCTCCTGCAAAATCTGTATGTGGGTCAAGAAGCGACAGAACTGGATATGGTACAATGGACTGCTCCAAAATTGGCAAAGGAATACGTCAAGGCTGTATATTGTCACCCTGCTTACTTAACATATGGAGAGTACATCATGTGAAATGCTGGGATGAATTATTCACAGCTGGAATCAAACTGCTGGGAGATATATCAACAACCTTAGATATGTAGATGATACTACCCTAATGGCAGAAAACAAAGAGGAACTAAAGAGCTTCTTGATAAAGGAGAAGAAGGAGAGTGAAAAAAAAAAAAAACTGGCTTAAAGCTCAACATTCAGAAAACTAAGATCATGGCATCTGGTCCAATCACTTCATGGCAAATAAGTGGGGGGAAAATGAAAACAGTGACAGATTTTATTCTCTTGGTCTCCAAAATCACTGAGGATGGTGACTGCAGCCATGAAATTGAAAGACTCTTGCTCCTTGGAAGAAAAGTTATGGCTAACCTAGATAGTGTATTAAAAAGCAGAGATATCACTTTGCCAACAAAGGTTTGTATAGTCAAAGATATAGTTTTTCCAGTAGTCATGTACAGATGTGAGAGTTGGACCATAAAGAAGTCTGAGCGCAGAGTTCAGTTCAGTTCAGTTCAGTTCAGTTCAGTTGCTCAGTTGTGTCCGACTCTTTGTGACCCCATGAATCGCAGCACACCAGTCCTCCCTGTTCATCACCAACTCCTGGAGTTCACCCAGGCTCGCGTCCATCGAGTCAGTGATGCCATCCAGCCATCTCATCCTGGGTCGTCCCCTTCTCCTCCTGCCCCCAATCTCTCCCAGCATCAGAGTCTTTTCCAATGAGTCAACTCTTCGCATGAGGTGTCCAAAGTACTGGAGCTTCAGCTTTAGCATCATTCCTTCCAAAGAAATCCCAGGGCTGATCTCTTTCAGAATGTACTGGTTGGATCTCCTTGCAGTCCAAGGGACCCTCAAGAGTCTTCTCCAACACCACACTTCAAAAGCATCAATTCTTTGGTGCTCAGCCTTCTTCACAGTCCAACTCTCACATCCATACATGACCACTGGAAAAACCATAGCCTTGACTAGACGGACCTTAGTCAGCAAAGTAATGTCTCTGCTTTTGAATATGCTATCTAGGTTGGTCATAATTTTTCTTCCAAGGAGTAAGCGTCTTTTAATTTCATGGCTGCACTCAACATCTGCAGTGATTTGGAGCCCAAAAAAATAAAGTCTGACACTGTTTTCTACTGTTTCCCTATCTATTTCCCATGAAGGGATGGGACCAGATACCATGATCTTCATTTACTGAATGCTGAGCTTTAAGCCAACAGTAATATTAGAACTACAGTAACCAGTGGCACTAGTGGTAAAGAGCCCAAATGCCAATGCAGGGGATAGCAGTTCACTCCCTGGGTCAGGAAGATCCCCTGAAGAAGGGCATGGCAATCCACTCCAGGATTCTTGCCTGGAGAATACCATGGACACAGGCACCTGGGGGGCTATAGTCCATAGGGTCAAAAAGAGTCAGACATGACTGAAGTGGCTTAGCATGCATGCATAATCACTGTATCCAGGATTTGTCTGTTAATTCTGAAAGTTCTGGTTGTCACTCTTAGTTTTTTTCATGGCAAGTCTCTCTATAGGCTTGAAAATTTTGACTCCTTTTCACCTTTCTCTCTCTTTCTTTTTCCCCTTAGGTCTAAGTATTATTAAAGCAATTTCCAGCAGTGAGTTTTTCTAATTGAAACATTCAGCAGACCTTGGGGTATAGTTTCAGCTAGATTTTCTTTGGCGGGTGGAGAGCAAGCAAGAGAAATAATAAAATGGAAGATTATAGAAACCTTGCAAATTACAAAACTAATAGAGCACTTCTGTACGTAATCTTGTGGCAAATTTGATGTGACCTGGAGTGGAACTATGAACATTTAGGGGAGTTATATTTTTGCTGCATCTTAGAAATGCAAAAGTTAGCCATTTTGTATTGATGGTATGAGTCATTGTGCGCATTATGAAGACTGCAGTATGTTTGTCAATGGGTAATTCTTCCACTTATGACTGTTATACAATAGCAATAACAGACAGCCAACACAAAGGAATTACAGTCACTTTCCAGATGAAAGGAAGAAAGTTCTCTTTTTATTAAAAATTAAAAATAAAAAAGATGACCATCTAGGCAAAGAAAACCTTCACAAATCCATTGAACTAGCCCAAATTCATGTAACATTAAATTAGTATAGGACTTTCTCCAATAGAAATTAAAATTAAACATAATTACAACATAACATGGATGTTTCTCCTGAGAATTACTCTTTGATATTTTAAAAAACTAAAGACAGAGTAACATCATTGGAGGGTTCTTACTGAAATTTTTTTAAAATCCATTCAGACTTAGCTGAGTATATCATTATCAAGCTAACCTTCAAGGCATTTTCTGGAGATCTGGACTGGAAGTCAGAAAGTCTCAAACTTAATCATGCTTCTGACCAGCTGTTTGATCCTGGTTAAGTCACTTACACTTTCTGAAGCTTGTTTTTCTCACCAGGAAAATTGGCTATTTTTAGCCAATTGTATTTTTATATAATACAGTATGTCCAATGAAAATATAATGTGAGTCACATATAATATTTTAAATTTTCCAGTAGCTGCTTTTAAAAATAAGAAGAAATATATGAACTCAAATAAACCATATTTTATTTAACCTTATATATCCAAAATAATGGGCTTCTCAGGTGGCGTGATGGTAAAGAATCCACCTCCCAATGCAGGAGTTGTGGGTTTGATCCCTGGGTTGGGAAGGTCAACTGGAAAAGGAAATGCAACCCACTCCAATATTCTTACCTGGAAAATTCCATGGACAGAGGAGCCTGGCAGGCTACAGTCCATGGGGTTGCAAAGAGTTGGATATGACTGAGTGCCTGAGCACATATACACATCCAAAATAATATCATTTCAACATGTATATCAACACACAAAATTAGCAATGGTATATTTAACATTTTTTTCTTGGCAATCTGTTGTGTATATTACACTTCAGTGCAACTAATCTTGGAAGCTAAATTTCATTGGAAATACTTGATCTATATTTAGATAGACGTATAGCTGAGAAAGTAGATTTATACACTCAAGTTGTTCCAAACATACTTTAAAAATCTTCTAATAATTAAATCAATTTTAAAACTGTCAGTTTTAAAATTTTGATTCAATTTAATTCAAACTCAAATTAAAAATCCAGTTCCTCAGTTACGTTTATCACATTTCAAGTGCTGTGCCCTTATAGAGCTTCTGACTACTCTACCGGACAACATAGTTCTAAAATGTCTGTTGTTTCTGAGAGTGAAAGTGTTAGTCAGTCAGTTGTGTCTGACTCTTTGACACCCCATAGACTGTAAACCCACGAGCCTCCTCTGTCCATTGGATTGTTCAGGCAAGCATATTGGAGTGGGTTGCTGTTCCCTTCTATAGGGGATCTTCCCAACCCAGGGATTGAAGCTAGGTCTCCCACATTGTAGGCAGATTCTTTCCTATGTGAGCCTGAGCGTTATTTTGGACTTCCCTGATGGCTCAGGGGTAAAGAAACCATCTGCAGCTCAGGAGACACAAATCTGATTCCTGGGTCGGGAAGTTCCCCTGGAGGAGGGCATGGCAACCACTCTAGTATTCTTGCCTTAACACTCCCATGGACAGAGGAGCCTGGCAGGCTGCCATTCATAAGGTTGCCAAGAGTCGGACACAAATGAAGTGACTTTGCATGGAGCACATCATCTTTATTTGTAATAGCCCTGGATTACAAACAACCCAAATGATCTTCTGTGAGTAAACGGTCATTGGACAGAGTGTAACTATTCTATCAAATACCACTCACCAATGAAAAGGAACAAACTGATGTGTAAAATTAGGGTGGATCTCAAGCGGGTTTGGCTGAGTGAAAAATCATTTATATAACATTCCATTTGTAACTTTCCTTTTATATAACATTCTCAAAAGAACAAGGTTGTGGGGATGGAAAACAGACTCCTGGTTGTCAGGTGTCTGAGAGGATCTCTGGTAGGGAGAAAGATTGGTGGGTCTATAAAAAGCAGCATAAGATGTCTTCATGATGATAGAAAAGTTTTGTATGTTTATTGTTGTTTTGCTACCTCTATTTTTACCTCTCTGAAGCTCTTATGTAGTAGATGCTTCTTAAAAAAAGAAAAATATCAACTGGATTATTTCTGTGCAGGAGTGTATACTGATTATCAAGGGAGATATAATTCCTGTGCCACCTTCCTCCACTGAGGTAGAGTTTCTTATGGATAAATTCTATAAATTCTCTTGCTTTTCTTGCCTGCTGATGAAACATTATCACTTCGGTGGGCTCTGTGAAAATAATTATATAAGGAAAAACAGAAAAGAAACAGAAAAGCCCTTCCCATTCTTTTTTTACCCATTCTGCCTTTGACAGATACTTTGAGGCATAATTACTTCTCTTATTACATTAGCCTAGAATTGATTAAATGTGTATGAATATATTCATAGTAGTGTTGCATGAAAAAGCAAAGGAGAAGCATAAATGCTACCAATCAAGAAAAAAGATATGTAAAATAAAGTATCTACATACCTTGAGTTTTCATGCATAAGTCAAAAGCAATAAATTCAATTTCCAGGAATGAATTAGGATCACATGGTGTGTACAGAAACATAAAATCATATGAAAGAATTAGGAAGAAGAATTAAAAGCAGGATACAGTTTTAAAATGCATATGCCAAAGCACACTGTGGGTTGTTTAAAGATACAAACACACATAAACATACACATATTTATACAGACAATAGTTTGGAAAGATATACTTTTGATGCAGAAAAATGGGTTCCAACAGGATCAGGAGCTGGACTAGACTGGGGTTCGGGCGTGTAAACAAGATGACTACAAAACAAAAAGTTTGAGATTGTGCTGTTAAGATATAACAAGAAAGAGGATGGTATCAGTATTTTTCAAATTCTGTGCATTTATCATTTCTATATAATTTAAAACATGGGAAGTGCTCAGTTAGGAGAATTAGTAGAGCAAACGACTTTAAAATTATATGACAAAAGCCCTATAATGGGAATGCTATATATTAATAATCCCTCAGGAGTTTACACTCCAGATAGGGAGAGAGACACATACTCAAAATTGTAGTCTTGCATACTAACTGAAAACTATGACATAGTTTTAAAATATCTTGGAGGACTAAAACAATGGGTTGTCTGAAGGAGAGTTATTTTTTCTTTAAATGGAGCTTTGAAAAAAATAAAAAGCCAAATACATTATATATAAAGTATACAACATATAATATGTATATACAGTGTGCGTGTGTGCTAAGTGACTTCAGTCGTGTCAGACTCTGTGTGACTCTATGGACTGCAGCCTGCCAGCCTCCTCTGTCCATGGGATTCTCCAGGCAACAATACTGGAGTGGGTTGCTGTGCCTTCCTGCAGGTGATCTTCTCAACTCAGGGATTGAACCAGCATCTCTTACATATATCTGAACTGGCAGGTGAGTTCTTTACTGTTAACGTCACTTGGGAAGCCCCATATATATAGTATATATATTACATATTTATACAAATATATAAATATATTTCTAATGTTTAAAAAGCACATTTAGTTAGCAAAATGACCATGTTATTGTCATACACCTCATTATTAATAATGAGAATAAATGAGAGGAAGAAAGCCAACATTTTGTGGGGATCTACTATGGGCCAACCAGACTGTGTACCAATTATTTTAGGGACTATCATATTTTATCTTTCTAGTGATCTTATAATAACTAGGGAAACATTACTATTTCTATTTTGCATACAAGAAAGCTGAAGCTAGGGGAGGCTGAGAAACATTTTCAGTATCATCAGCCTGTCTGTTTGGGAGCCACAACTTATATGTTAAGTGTCGCTCTGGAACCTGTGTCTTCCCCGATGTACTATGGTAACTCCACAATAAAATTAATGTTTCTGTATCTAAACAAGAAGTTATAGTAAGTCTGTTCCTTTTAAACGCTTCTCATCTCAGGAAAATTAGAGCTATCATAGAATCACCACCCTTCTCTCCAACTCCAAACTTTTCAAAGATGCTTCCTTAATTCTCAGCACAACTGCCTCTCCTCCACTTCAGCCTCAAGGTCAGTCACTGCATTAGTCCAGTCCTTGGTCCCTCCTTGCCTTGCTTATTGATTCATCTTTTTAATTGATTTCCCTCCATAAAGTGACCACCTTCCTTATTCATATTAAAAGTATTGCCAGAGTGATCTATGTGAAAAGCATATAGCTCCACATTGTTCTTCTCCAGAAATCATCTCAGTAGTTCTCCTTCAGAAAATATTCAAACTTTATAGATAAAGGAAAGGCTCCTAAAAACATAAAACTTCTTGTACCTCTATTTTCTCTCCTGAGAATGTTTATTTCTATCTTTTCTGTCTCAGAACCCAACTTTTGCTCTTCAAGGTGTATTTGAATAACACCTCCTCCAGGAAGCCTTGCTGTCTGCCCTCATCTGGCAGGACAGGTGGTGAGTCCTTTTCCTCTCTGCTTTCCACTACCTTTTATCATATTGTGTTATAATGTTTTTTACTTACGGTTCTGTCTGTCTGATTGTCTAAAGTTTTTTCTTTTTGTCATTCTCAGAAATTAGAACAGTAGCTAAGATCTCAGTAAATGTTTCTTGAATAGTGAAATTAATTTAATAGAATGTAATCTAAATATGGGGGCTTCCCTAGTGGCTCAGGGGTAAAGAATCTGCCTGCCAATGCAGGTTCAGTCCCTGGGTCAGAAAGATCCCCTGAAGAAGGCAATGGCAACCCACTCCAGTATTCTTGCCTGAGGAATCCCATGGACAGAGTCTGGCAGGCTAAAGTCCATGGCGTTGCAAAAGAGTCAATGACAATCTAAATATATACTGAGTTTCCCCCACCTTTATTTTTCAAGGTTCTTTCTCTCAGATTTATCACCTCATTACCTTTCCTCCCAACGTACATTTAGCTTCAGAAAGGGAAGGGAGTTATTTTTCATCATATAAGTCTTATTTTCTCCTTCTTTCCTTTGCTCAGTCTTATATAGGATTGTGATTGTGGTTTGCAGGACAAGGGAAGGAAAGAGAGATTGGGATTTCTGGTAGGTGACATCAATGCTAGTTGTGTTGTCTATTGGGAATTCCTAGTGGAAGAGCAACACTAAGTTTATTTTTATAATATGGTATGCTTAACCTACCATTCTCTTCAAATATGTGCAGTGGTGAAAATCCAACTCTATATGCTGTTATGCTACTTGAGAGTCCCTGGGACTGCAAGGAGATCCAAACAGGCCATCCTAAAGGAAATCAGTCCTGAATATTCGTTGGAAGGACTGATGCTAAAGCTGAAACTCCAATACTACCTGATGAGAAGAACTGACTCATTGGAAAAGAGCCTGATGCTGGGAAAGATTGAAGGTGGGAGGAGAAGGGGACAACAGAGGGTGAGATGGTTAGATGGCATCACCGACTTGATGGACATGAGTCTGAATAAGCTCTGGGAGTTGGTGATGGCCAGGGAAGCCTGGTGTGCTACAGTCCATGGGGGTCAAAAGAGTTGGACATGACTGAGTGACTGAACTGATACTAATACTGATATGCTATTATGTTACAGTTGTATATTTAGCTATAGCCATTCTCCATTCTCAAATGGAGATTTGCTTGAAGTACATTCCCAGGGATTGTGGTTTCTAAAATTTTTCTCAAGACCGGAGTCTACCATGGAATATCCTTGTCTCCTAATCTGGTCAAGAGTCTTTGATATGCTACAAACTGTAAAGCAAATGGAAATTAAACACTCTCAATACAACACAATAAAATATTATAGTGTAAGTACGGAATGGAGACAAAACTAGTTATACTGCAGAACAAGCTAAGAAACATAGGTAAAGGTTACAGTTTTCATTTCTCCTACTAGTTATTTCTCCCACTAGATATGCTGGTTTATTTATGACTTCCTTCATTACAATACTCATTCATTTTCCCTTAGCTTTAGGCTAGTATCTTGATTGATTAAGGTTCTTTGTCCTACATGGGGATTCAATTTTTCATTTCGGACAAATCTATACCCTTAGTGCTGCTTCTTGAATAAAATTACAAGTCTTCGGTAAGACTTCTTCACTAATCAAAGCAGTGAAAGTGGAGTCCAGGGGACCCAAGTTTCCCTCTTACACTTCCCTGCTCCATCCTTGAAGGTCAAGTTTAAGTGTCTCAGCCAGTACAATTTATGCCAGTTCTCTTAGTCATACATTGGACATGGCTAGGTTTCAATTCAGTGAAACCAAAGCAAAATTAACCTCTTGTAGGAATGGTTCTTTCCTTGGATTTTTAAATCTCCATAATAAAAGAAATAGCCTCAGCATAATAAAGGCCATACATAAAAATTCTACAGCCAAGATACTTAATTGGTAAATAATGAAAGCTTTTTACTAAGGTCAAGAGCATGACAAGGGTGCCCACTTTAACCACTTCTTTGGGTAAGACTTCAACACGTACTGGAAGTCCTACCCAAAACAATTGGGAAAGTAAAACTTAAATAAATACAGGCATTCCAATCAGAAAAGAAGAAGTGAAATTATCTCTCATATGTTCACAGATGAGAACTCTTATATGTAGAAAATCCTGAAGCACACACACACCAAACACTGAACTATTAAATAAATCCAACAAGTTTCAGAATACAAAATCAATGTGAAAGAATCATTTGCACTTTTAAACACTAACAGTGAATGATCAGAAAAGGAAATTAAGAAAACAATTCCATTTACAATATCATGAAAAAGATATGAAAAAGATAAAAAATACTGAGGAATAAACTTAACCCGGAAGACAAAAGATTTATGTACTGAAAACTAGAAAATATTGCTGAAAGAAATTAAAGAAGACAGCAATAAATGGAAAGACACTTTGTGTTCATGGATTAAAAAAATAATAATATTATTAAGATGGCAAAAATACTCAAAGAAATCTTCCGATTCAATGTCATCCCTATGAAAACACTGGTTTTGCAGAAACAGAAAAATCCATTGTGGAAGCTTGAGGAAACCCAAATAGCCAAGACAGTCCTAAAAAGGGGGGACGAATGTGGAGATTTCATGTTCATTAATTTTGAAAGTTACTACAAACTACAGTGATTAAAACAGTGTGGTGCCATCATAAAGGTAGAAATATAGACCAATGGAATAGACGAATAAAGAGCCCAGATACAAACCGCACATATATGGTCAAATGACCTTTGACAAGGGTACAGTAGGGAAAGGACAGCTTCTTCAACAAATGTTGGGAAAGCTGGCTCTTCAAATGCAAAACAACAAAGCTGGATCCTTACTTGATACCATATTGAAAATTGACTGAAAATAGGTCAAAAGATCATATAAGAACTATAAAATTTTATGAAGAAAACAGGGCAAATGTTCATGATCTTGGACTTGGCAATGGTTCTCTGGAAAGATGCCAGAAGCACGGGTAGCAAAAAAAAAAAAAAAAAAAAAAGACAAATTAGGCTGCATCAAAAATGACATTATTAGCAGAGTGAAAAAGAAATCCATGGAATAAGAGAAGATATTTGCAAGTCATATGTCTGATAAGGGGTTAATATCCAGAATATACAGAGAACTCTTAAGTTTCAACAATGAAGAAAAATAATTTAAAAATGGGCAAATGATTGAATAAACATTTCTCCAAAGAATGTATATAAATGGCCAATATGCACATGAACACACTTACTATCGCTAATCATTAGGGAAATATAAATAACAGTCAAAATGAGATATAATTTTATACCCATTAAGATCACTATTATTTAAAAAAAAAAACAGCCAAAACAGAAACTGCAACTGCAGGAGAGGATGTAGCTAAGGGAAAAATTGGACTTTGTACACTCATGGAGGGAATATAAAGTTGTTCAACTGCTGTGGAAAACAGTGTGGTTTTTCCTCAAAATTTTAAAAATAGAATTGCCAAATAATGCAGCAATTCCACTTCTGGGTATACACCCAAAATAATTAAAAGCAGATGCTCAAAGAGATATTTGTACAGTCATGCTCATAGCAGCATTATTCAAGATAACCAAAAGGTAGAAGCAATCCATCCACAGATGAATGAATAAGCAAAATGTAGTACGTACATGGGCTTCCCTGGTAGCTCAGCTGGTAAAGACTCTACTTGCAAAGCAGGAGACATGGGTTCGATTCCTGGGTTGGGAAGATTCCCTGGAGAAGGGATAGGTTAACCAGTCCAGTATTCTTGGGCTTCCTTCATGGCTCAGATGGTAAAGAATCCACCTGCAGTGCAGGAGACCTGGATTTGACCCCTGGATCGGGAAGATCCCCTGGAGGAGGGCGTGGCAACCCACTCCAGTATTCTTTCCTGGAGAATCCCATGGACAGAGGAGCCTGGCAGGCTACAGTTCACAGGGTAGCAAAGAGTCTGACACGACTGAGTGACTAAGCTCAGCATAGTACATACATACTATTAATATGAAATAGTATTCAGTCCTAAAAAGAAAGCAAATTCTGACTCATGGTGCAGTGTGGATGAACCTTGAAGACACGAACAAATCATATATGATTCTTTTATGTGGTACCTAGAATAGCCAAAGTCATAGAAAGAAAAGGTAGAACAGTAGTTGCCAGAGACTCCGGGGAGGAGATAATGGAAAGTTATTGTTTAATGGGCACAGAGTTTCAATTTGGGGGGAAAAAAATCCCTGAAGGATAATGGTGACAGTTACAATGTAAATGCATTTATTCCATTGAACTGTACATTTAAAACTGGTTAAAATGCTGAATTTTATGTTACGTATATTTACCACAATAAAAAATAAAAGATGAATTCTGTAAGTTATGGAGAGATATGAAGCCATTAAGAGTAACTATGAATATAGGAAAGATTTTTAGTAGTGGATACTACATCCTTCAAAACAGCATCCAGTTCTGAAGAATTTTGGCTTTCAGTATGCTGCAGCTGGAGTTTCCCAGGTGGCTTGATGGTAAAGAATATGCCTGCAATGCAGAAGTTTCAGGAAATATAGGTTTAATTCCTGGTTTGGGAAGATCTCCTGGAGGAGGGCATGGCAACCTCTCTAGTATTTTTGCCTAGAGAATCCCATGGACAGGGGAGCCTGGCAGGCTACAGTCCATAGGGTTGCAGAGAGTGGGACAAAACTGAGGCAACTTAGCACTCATGCATGCTCTGGCTGGGTCTTCAATGATTATTTTTCTTGTTATCCAAAGTTAGTGCTTTCAGATAATGAGGGAATAAAATAAGATAGGGAATCCAACTAACATCTTTTCATTGCTTTACTTCTTGCAATGTGAAAGTTGTGAGTGATAAGATGCATAAAGCATAATATTAAGACATGATGGTTCTGCTGCAGAATTACAAATGGAGAAGTCTAATTAAAATCAGATTGCTTGAAGGAAAAGACAAATTGTTGCCCAGTCCTCATCTAAAGATGCTTGAGTTAATCTGCTTTCCACCAGCAGCTGACACATCTGCTGGGGGCAGATGCCACCTTGGGAACCTGGAATTGCTAGCTGCAGTTAACATTCAACTCCCCACAGAGGCAGTAGCCATCATAGCTTATCTTTAAGCTTGGTGGAACATGTGTTAAAACCCCCTGAAAAAAAAAAAACAAACCAGAAAGACTCCTGGAGTCGGAGTCAACAGTATTACAAGCACAACTCTGCTACTAAGGGCTACTGGGACCATCAGGAAATCATTCACTTTCTCTCAGTTGAATTTCATCATTAACAAATGAAGGTTGTTTTTGCCCATCCCCTTCATTTCTAAAAGCTCATGACCCACTACTGATCCACCCACGTATATTAGGAACCCCAAAGTTCTTCATGGAATAATAGTGAGTCAGCCAGGCCAATCCAGTCTTTGTGTGTGTATGTGTGGGAATAAGAATGAATCCATCCAAAATATTTTAAACTCTTTAAGAGAAAGATATACCTGAAAAATTTAACTAAAAAAGTGAGTACTGGGGGTGACTCTGTTTTGACTGAGGAACTTGAATACATGTACAAAAGTCACTGTTATTAACGTCATGCTCCGTACTTGATTTTCTTATTACATGTAAATAATGCTTTCTTCGTGTTTTGGGGCAGTGATTGAACAGATCTCATGGAGGAGAGTGAGAATTTATTCTCTTTTTTGTCCAAATGGGTTGAAGACTAGCAACACATCTCTTTCCATCTAATGCTGTTTTTTGACTTTTGCTCTTGTTTAGTCCAACTCTTTTGCGACTCTATGGACTGTAGCCAACTCTTTTGTGACCCCATGGCCTATAGGCAACCAGGCTCCTCTGTCCATGGGACTTCCCAGGAAAGAATATTGGAGTGGGTTGCCATTTCCTCTCCAGGGGATCTTCCCCACCCAGGGATCGAACCCATGTCTCCTACATTGGCAGGCCAGTGATTTACCACTGAGCCAGAAAAGAAGCCACTCTTTGACTTATTATTTTCCATAAAAGACTTCCCACTGCCTACTCATCTTCAGAGTCTCCTAATCCTTCCAGTTTGGCTCTTCACTCTATGCCCTCTATGCACTTTTCATTTTGACACCTGTCTGTATTTGCGGTCATATCCAACCTACATCCACATCCAAATAATACTTTTAGGAAAACCAAACTGGCTTATAGTTCACTCTACCTCCACATGCCACAGTGGAGAGGGAGGAAGACTGTCTATGCATTTTGTTTTCTGGAATTTTCTTCTCTTTTGGGGGATGGCTACAGAACAGAAGCCTCTCCCTTTGTTCTTTCTCTTTGCTTTGGGCCTTTGCTTTCTATAATACCAATGGTGTTTGTATCAACAGTAGAGAGAGTAGCATAATGAAAACTTTTTTCTTTCTGTCCATATAATTCCAAATAATGGGGAATGCCATCACTGATATCATATCCAGCAAAATTTGCAATCATGAGACCTGATTTTACATGCATTGAATTTGCTATTTATTAATTTCAAGCCCTTGGGAAGTATTTTACCTCAATTAGCTTCCATTTCTTCATCTTCTAATGGGGAATTAACTGACTATGACTAGAAAGAATCTATTAAGTTTCTAGCATGATGTTTGGACCTAGATAAATATCCAACAGATATCAGTTCTTATTATCCTATAGGTAATAGAAAGCACTCTCCTTTGAATTTGTAGTTTACTAGTTGTTCATCTTTTCCTTATAATGTTTTAATAGATAGGCTGCTTCAAAACCTGGTATTTATTATAGCTGCCACATAGGTGGGTAAATGGTTCTTTGCAAAGACCTAAAGTCTCACTTCCCATCATCAGTTCAGTTCAGTTCAGTTGCTCAGTCATGTCTGACTCTTTGTCACCCTTTGGACTGCAGCATGCCAGGCCTCCCTGTCCATCACTAACTCCCAGAGTTACTCAAACTTATTTCCATTGAGTTGATGATGCCATCCAACCATCTCATCCTCTGTCGTCCCCTTCTCCTCCCGCCTTCAGTCTTTCCCAGCATCAGGGTCTTTTTAAATGAGTCAGTTTCTTTGCATCAGGTGGCCAAAGTATTGGAATTTCAGCTTCAGTATCAGTCCTTCCAATGAATATCCAGGACTGAGCCCCTTCAGGATTGACTGGTTGGATCTCCTTGCAGTCCAAGGGACTTTCAAGAGTCTTCTCCAACACCACAGTTCAAAAGCATCAATTCTTTGGTGCTCAGCTGTCTTTATAATCCAACTCTCACATCTGGAAAAACCACAGCCTTGACTAGATGGACCTTTGTTGGCAAAGTAATGTCTCTGCTTTTTAATATGCTGTCTAGGTTGGTCATAACTTTTCTTCCGATCATAGTCATTGCTTTTTGGACAGTTAGTATGAAAAAATTCCAACAAATGACAATGATGAGTTGTGGACTGCTCTTTGGGGATATTGACATTTTAATTGTTAAAGATGTCTTGATTCTATTCTCTCCTTTTTCTTTTTTTAATCCATTGCAGATTATATCTGGAAGCTGAGTTTTGTTAAATCAGTGTTTCCATCCTTGGATCACCCAGTGCAATCCATATACCAGGGACACACCCTGAGAAATTCTGATTTAGTGGCCCTGGGTGGGGTTTGGTAATACATAATTTGGAAATACTCCAGAAGCTATTATGCTGCACATTCTGATTAATAAGAGTTAATTAAATCAGTGCAGGAGAGTACGGACTGTTACAAAGCTCAGCAGGTTTCTCAGTATCATTCTTGATTTTTGGATTCTTCTGTACAGTTTCATAGAGATGAGAATAGAATTTTAATTGAGGTTATATCTCCATGGGAACAAGAAACCCAATGCTCCTTCAGGTTCCCAGTTATATCTGTGAAAAGGTATTGTATTGTTCACTGCAAACTGCTGCAATGCAGTGAACATTACTGAAATGAATTTTCTGCTTTATGTTACCCATAAGAGAATACAGCTTGCAGGTTTGTAATTGTAGATAATGATGTATTTGTAAAAGGTTTTCCATCTCCTTGGATTATCCTCACAGAAAAGAATTTAAGAGCTGATGTCCACCACTCTGATTTGCAAATAAAATAATTGAAACCTATAGTGAATAATGATTTTGCCTAAGGTCACATAGCTGGGTGAAGCTTTTATCTGTTTTTGGAATACTACATGTAATTAGCTCCTATTTTTCTTACAGGGTGGAAAAACAAATACATTTTATAAAAAACAGCACCAAAAAAATTGCCGAAGCACAAGAGAACTGTCAGCAAACTTCAAAGTCTCCAAGATATTCTTTTATACTTCACAGTTCATAATACTTTCCTGATTCTTTTCTTTTTCTACAAATCCTCTAACTAAAATAAAACCTATCGGCACTGTGTAAACTATAAAGCAAAATATAATACTGCTCTGTCTTCCTCCAGTCATAAAGAAGACAATATCTTATCAATCACCTTTTAATCACAACAGAGAAGACCGAGAAACTTAGATTTTTATAATTTTGCTTCTAACCACTATGTTAAATCTGTAAAACATAAAGTAATAAATGAGATAATTGCCTTTAGATCCAATTTGTTTTCATATAGTTTTTCATAAACATTCTTGCAAGATGCTTGCTGGAGAGTGAGTTGTGTACAGAATAGATAAAAGATATAAATACCTTGTTTTCATTTCATTTTTCACCCTTTTTACTTGACATTGAGTATACTCAAGAAAGTTTATACCTACTTTGTGTAGGTATAAAAGATAGTGACAAACACCTATGAAACCACCACCGGCTTAAAAAGCAGAAATTTACGATTATCTTTGAACTTTCTTATTTGTCCTACACTTCTATTCTCTCTCCTTCGTTGGGAATAACAAGTAATACTGAATTTGGGGTTTATCATTTCCTTGCTTTTTAAATAGTTTTGCTATATATAGGCTCACCTTGACATATTGAGGGTTCAGTTCCAGATCATCCACAGTAAAATGACTATCACAATAAAGTGAATCCCAAGAATTTTTTGTTTTCACAGGGCATGTAAAAGTTAAGTTTTTATCATACTGTAGTCTATTAAAGTGTGCAGAGCTTCCCTGGTGGCACAGCAGTAAACAGTCCACCTGAAATGTTTGATCCCTAGTTGGAAAAATTCTGGAGAAGGAAATGGCAAGCCACTCCAGTGCTGTTGTCTGGGAAATTCCATGGACAGGGGAGCCTGCTGGCTATGGTCCAGGGGTTGCAATACTTGGACACGACTGAGCACACATCAATTTAATTTTAAAATACCTTATTACTAGGAAATGTTAACCATTATTTGAGCCTTTAGTGAGTCATAATCTTTTTGCTGGTAGAGAGTCTTGCCTGGATGATGATGGTTGCTGACTGATCAGGGGTGGTGTTGTTGAAGGCTGGGATAGTTGTGACAATTTCTTAAAATAAGACAGAATGAGGATTTACAGGGATACTTGTTAATACTGACAATTTGACTTTTCATAAATCATGAATGTTCTTAATGGCATCTAGAATGGTAGTCCTTTCCAGAAAGTTTCCAATAGGCTTTGCCAGATCCATCAGAAGAATTGCTATCAATGGCAGCTCTAGCCTTACAAAATGTATTTTTTAAATAATAAGACTTGAAAGGCAAAATTGCTTCTTGATCCATGGACTGCAGAATGGAGGTTGTGTTAGCAGGCATGAAAACAATGTTAATCTCATTGTCCATCTCCATCAAAATTCTTGGGTTACCAAGTGCATTGTCAAGGAGCAATAATATTTTGAAAGGAATCATTTTTTGCTTGATCATCAATTTTGGAAGTATATCAGTGAATAAAAGTTCTCAGTTTTATTACAGAAGTATTTATCAATCTTGATCCATTTTGGTACTTAACATAAAAATATTCTTGTAAGTTTTCTTCTAAAATTGTTATAACTGTCCTTCACATATGATTCAAATTCATATGGATTTGCTTTTTTCCATATATTTCTCTTTATTTTTTGCCCTATACAGACAATTACCCTTCTAACATTTATTTAAAATTTCGTCATTCCTTCACTGAATTCTCATAACAGCCCTACTAATCAATAAATATTCATTTATGTGTGAATTTGCACTGGGCAACAGAATTTAAAGCCAAAGGCAGGGTTCAGGGAATGGAAAAATAAGAGAAAACATCAGGGATTGTTACTCGATTCTGGCTAAACTGACCTAACAGAATTCTTACTAAAAACCAACTGGAGTAATAAGGCATTATCTGGGAGAGGATGAGGAATCTGATCACCAGGGTAACCAGATACTGAAGTGGGCAGTTCTTGCTAAACTCACATGCAAAGTTTTTATTAAAACTGGATTTTATAAGAAAGTGAACAGATGAACCTAAGAGATGTTCAGGAATCTGACTAAAGTTTGATCCAGCAAAGAATCTTTAAGTCTATGCCTTCTAACTGCTGTTCATGTTTCTTCTTCATCTTATCCCTAGGATTTGGGGGTTTTGATATATTTTATGTGTGGGTACAATTTGGAATCTCCACATTCTTTGAGAACCCTATAGCCAGTCTGATGCTTATGGTTGTTCAAGTTGAGTTTTTGCATGAACTCAAGGGATGCCTCTCCCGTAGTGAATATCAGTTCAGTTCAGTTCAGTTCAGTCGCTCAGTCGTGTCTGACTCTTTGCGACCCCAGGAGTCGCAACACACCAGGCCTCCCTGTCCATCACCAACTCCCGAGGTTTACCCAAACTCATGTCCATTGAGTCAGTGTAGTGATTGTAGAGCTACCATAAAATAGGATTTTCTTAAGATGGTGGTAAAGTTTCTGAAGAAAGAGAAACTTTTGCTAATTTGTTCTAAATCACCTTTGGACTCACTGTGTAGCTAGAAAGTTATGTGTTTATTTCTGCAACATGCCTGGGAACAACAGTATGCCAGATCACTTTCAACTAATTTCGTCTTTTTTCATTTTCTTTGTCAAAAACTAGGCAACATGAATCTATGCTGCAAACTCCTGGAAAGGGACTTGTGGTTTCAGCATCTCAAAAGGAATCTTTTTTTTCTCCCACTGCATCATTACCAGGCTTGAAGATACCCAAATTTCTTTTTAAGAATTGAGGTTGGTTAGGGGGTGGGTTTATTTCTAGATAATTTTTATACTGATTTTTCCAGTCATTTCAGTGAGATCTCTAGTTAGACTTCCCCACTTGGGCTGACCCTATGTTTGTTTTCCATTTGATTATCTCAGTACTCTGTGAAAAAATTGAGCACAATTCACAGGGTTACACTGCCTGCTATGACTAAAGATTACTATGCTCCATGATTCCTACTTCCTAATCAGCCTATGCATACATTTACATTTTTCTAACTAAATTTTTTTTCTAATTGGAGTCATCATTTGTAGTGGTTTTCAGGGGAAATGTTTCTGGGAAATGGAAATCAAGAGTTTATGTATAGAAAATAAGATATTTGATATTTTCAGTGAAATAAATAGAAAGAAGTGCTTCTGAAAAGACATTTTGTTAATAGGATTTAGGCTTCAACTAGCTGACATGAAGTTTTTAGGATTAGAGTGTTGCTTTTTTTAAAAGGACAATTTTTGAAGACAAAAATGGTCAAAAGCATTTATAAGAATTTATGCTAACACAGAGCTGAATATTCATTGATTGACTTTTTCAGCAAGATTGTTCCACATCCCAAATGATTATCATATACTGAAGCAAAATGCAATGTTATAAAGTGAATACATAAGACTAAAGATGTCCTTTGACAATAATAGAAGTTTCTTAGATATATATGAATTGACTGATTTAGAACGGAAAAATCATAAACTTTAGAGATCTAAAAAGAACCTTAGAGAATGACTCCACTTTTTGATTGTTCAGGAGAGCAAAACAAGACCAGAGAAGTTAAACAAATTGGCCACAGAAGTACAACTTAGTGACAGAACTGAAGCCTAAGTGCAGGTTTTCTGCTTCTAAATGTGTTAAGTGGAAGAATTTCTCTACAGCCCTATGATCATGAGGTGCCAATTTTGGGTGGTCTAGATGTTCACTAAGAAATTTTTCTACCAGTATTTTCTCTGGAACTTTGGAATATGTCTAAATCCCAGACACTATTCTCAAGTATAAATTGGCACTTGCTCTGGGTGCTTGCCATCTACCTTTATAAGAAATAAACCATGTGTTGCTGCAGCAGCTGACCTTCAACAGACCTGAAAGGAGTTTAGGGTGGAGAGAAGAAATGAGGCATTCTGAGCTTGGGGAAAAACTGGCAGGACAGGTCTTCAGATGGATATATATATATTTTTTTTTTAGGAGCTAATTTTATGAGCCCAGTTCTTGCATCTCTTCATATCTAGAAAAGTACTGAAATCCTTCATGGTGACATATGTTTCTTGTGACTAGCAGAAAGCTTCTGTAAAAAATATGTGCTTGATTGCATTTATTCCAAAATCATGTATATACTGACCTTCCCCCTACCTTTTCAGAGCAGTTTCTCAGAACTATTCTGAGGTGATATTTCCCAAGCTGCAGTCCTCATTTTGCCCCAAATAAAACTTAACTTGCCACTGTTACATTGTGCTTTTTCTTTATTTTTTTAAAACCAGCATTATGTAGAGAAGAAAGCATAATTTTTTTTTAAGTTTTCTTTAAGATCCCAGATAGTAAGTAGTGGTTATGCATGTAACTAAATACAACTTTAGTTCTATCTTCAAATATGACTGTATTTCTCCAAAATTCACAAAGAAAGTTATAAATCAGAACAGGAAAAGAATCAGTAGGGTGGGTCTTTTGGGTTGTAAACATGAAGAGATTTTGGATCAAGTTATTTGTTTACCACAACTTCATTAACTAAAATCCAGATCTGGAGGCAATACGATGACTAAGCTCATGGTGACTTAAGAGGAAAAAACTTGATATTCTCCTTCTACTACAGATCTGATGCCAGGAGAAGACTCAGGAGACAGAAGTCACTGAGGCAGTTCAAAGCTTCCAGAAGTCACTGTCTTAATGCAGTTATTTATTTCAGACAGATTGTGGGTCTGCTTCCATTTCCTCTGAGTTTCTTTCTTATTTTTTTAAGATTAATGACATTAATAGTTTTTAAGTGGTACTGACACAGATTAGAGGTATAGTGTGTAGACACACGTGCTAGTCCAGTAAGAAATGGATTATTTCCTGCAAATTCAGTAAACGAACATGTCACAATCATCAGTGACTGCAGCCACCATGGACGGTGACCTGGTGAGCCCTGAGGGAACTCAGAAAGGAAAGAATACCTGCCATCCAGCAGTCATCAAACTGCAGTCACTCCTTATGGTGAGCTCTGAGGAAACTCAGGATGTGAAAACACAGGATACTGGCCCCAGATAAGCGAGGTGCATATCAAAGGAATGATTTCAGAGAGCCCAGATTCTTGCATCTTCCCATACACTGAAGCACCAAATTCCCTAACTTGGGGTATGTGATTTTCTTTAACTTATAATAATTTTTTCACCTTCAGACTACCTGCCCTTTGTTGCAAAACTTCTATGTAACTGGGGTCCCTGCCTTAACCTCTGAACAGTTTTCTCAGGATTACTTGAGATGCTGTCTCCTGAGCTTGAAGTCCTAAAAATTCCCACGAAATGACGTATAACTCTTACTTTTAAATTGTGCATGTTTTTTCAGTGGACACCAAACAGGCCTTAAATTTCCTCTTCTGATTGGGAATGAGCTTACCTATCATATACTTTTCTGGCCCCAGCAGAGTGGCAGTCAATATAAGGCTGCTTTCTCTACAAGGCTTTTATTGACTGGTTCATAGAAAACTGATGATATTTCAAGAGTCTGAACATGCTGTGTCACATTTAGAGTCAACTAATTTTTACTGACTGGGGCTTCCTTGGTGGTGCAGTGGTAGAGAATATGCCTGCCAATGCAGGAGACCCAAGAGACTCAGGTTTGATCCCTGAGTCAGGAAGATCCCTTGGAGAAGGAAATGGCAACCCGCTCCAATATTCTTGTCTGGAGAATCTCATGTACAGAGGAATCTGATGGGCTATAGTCCATGGGGTCGCAAAAGAGTTGGACATGACTTAGCTGCTGAGCACACACACACAATTTTTACTGATTACACTTACTTTACTGAGGACTTTCATATATTCTAATTTTTTTTAATTCTAAAACCTTTTGGCACTGCTGAATTTAAAAATAAGGGAAACATAGAAATGCTACATTTTCTCAAAGTCAAAGAGCTATAAAGGGCAGAAATGGGATTTGAATCTGGAGCCCTGTGTTCCAAATTGTGTCTCTAATAATATGTCAAGTTACCTCTGAAAAACTGTGATGCCAGTGAGACCTGTCATTGGTTTGTGTGACATTGTCATCTCATCCTTTTGCACATTTTGAAAACAAATTCTTGTCATAATTACAGCGGACAGACAAGTTCATGCGACAATGCTGATGCCAAATACCAACAACTCTGACTGAAGGGTAAGAAGGAAATTAATTTAGTATTTGTGGAATGAACCAACACATTTATATCATTTTTTCACATGCTTCATAATGTTATTTCTCTGTCCTATTTTCTAACAAAAATATTATACAATTTATGTTTCACACCAAAGTAGAGTTTTCCCCAGCAGTCTTTTATCGAAACTTAGATACTTTTGTGTGTGTGAAAGGGAATGGGGAATGCCTAAATCCAGACATGGACATAAACCAGGCTTAGTCTAGAGAAACCAGGAAGTGTAACTCTTTTCCCTGATGTGGGTTAGGACTTCTAGTCTGTACCTCTCTGCCTGATATTCTTAGTTGACTTCATGCTTCCACCTTCTCCACTGTAAATGAAAACTCCTTAAAGGCAGATATCGTCTTATCAGTTTTAGTGTTTATTTTATATTTTTTAATAGTTCATGGCACTTGTACATATGTAAATACATATTAGTTATCTATAAATGAGAGGTTGCTATACACTGTGTATAAGTTAAATTTGTGGGGTAGAATTTTGGCCAGATAATCAAGTAAAAAAAAAAATCAAGGTTACAATGTATCAGTATAGAAGGGAATAAACCATGAAGTTGCAAATAACCTAGTGCAAAAAGTAACACATTTCTTCAAGCTAAATCTACTTCAATCAATGTCATCTTCAAATCATGGGAGAACAAAAACAAATCCCCCAAAATGAGAGACTTATGCTTAGATGTGATAAATGATAAAATGTGAGTGCTGGAGCCTAGTCACATTTAACCAAATGTGTAAATCACATTGAAATAGTCCACTTAATGGTATTCAGAATATTAAACTGAGGCATAAAAAATAATGTTGCTTATCCAAGGCTATGGAGCATGATGATTGCAAAGTCAAAGAAAGTTGTCTCCTGCTAGTCAGTACAGAATTAATTCTGAGAACACATTTCTTGTCTCCTATGAGATTTGACAAATAAATCATTAGGTGAAAGCAGAGAAAAAAAGGAGAAGAGGCAAATGGAGAAAGTTTCCTGCTTTTTTATTTGTTTGTTTTGATTTGTTTTTAACCAGTAGGGGTTCTGGAGTCTCAGGGCAAAATCACATTTTCTCTATTTTATCACAATGACTGATAATTTCGTATATATGGATGACTTTTTTTTTTCAATATGTTCCATAACTGCTGTGTTTACTTCAGCTGTGTCTTCTGAAAGTGAAAATATTTAAATGAAGTAGGACTTTGAAAAGCGTATTTCATTCAATTCATTTTAAAGTAGTCCTTTCATTCCACAGTTGAGTGTTGCTATTTGAAGGAAAGAAAAACACTGGAACCTTAAGGGATATTTATTCCAGAGCAGAAATTATCTCCCAAATGATGTGACTGTTTCCACATGACACCAAATAACCCTTTGAAAAAGGGAGAAAAATCAATCAATTACTTTTTGTAAATGCGATAAACCAAACAGTGCGTTTTTGTTCCTGAAAGATTTATTTTTAGTTGAGTTGCGTGATCAGTTAGAGTGTAGCATAAGTTTTAAATTCTCATTCATGATTTTTGCTTCTCTGAAATTATGAAGGTCTTCTTTTATGGAAGTTTTCCATGGGTGACAATTTAATCTGGGACAAACCTGTGGCACAGCAATCTGAAAATAATACTTATTAAAATGATGCTTGTACTTCAGAGTTTAAAAGTGATATAAAGTGAATATTTTAAAATTTATTATACTGTGAACCTCCATAGATCCATCTCATTTGTTTGTTTCTTTAGAGCACAGCTTACTATTTGACACATAGTAAGTGCTTAATTTGCTCTTATTGAAAGCAGAGACCCTTTAAAAATATTCACTTTTATATCATAAATATTAGACCTTAAGAAAATAGCTTCCAGAATTCTGTATTGTGAGACAGTTTACCAACTGAAGATATAAGTAGGATTTTGGTTTAAAAAGTTACACTTCCAAGGATTCTTATTAGCATAAAAATTATACATAAATGAATCCAACATCTTCCACTGAGGACACTGATAGGAAAATTCATATGAGTATTAAATAAAATATTTCTTTCTAATTTAAATGAAAGAATCTTTGATAGAGGGAGAAATGAGATAGAGATGGGAAGAGTATGCTATGTATTCTAAATAAAAATTATGTATACTAAAGTATTTTTTTCTGGTGCTTTTATTATATATATATATATGGATTTGCTTTCTTTGGCTTAACAAGCAAATTAGTTTGTATACACTAAATGTTGACAGCAAAATGTTAATTTGCTGAAAGATTCTGTGTTTACTAAAATTTGGGACCTTTAATAAAAATGTTTAAAATTATTTATAAAACTGTAATTTGTTCATATGTGCTTATTTTCTAGAGAATTTCCCCCCTAAAATAAGTATCTATGTTATTCACTAAAATTGTCTTGTTTTTGTAGGTGAGAGTTAAGTAATTGATACTTAATCTGAGTAAGGAAAATGTTCCGGTAGATTTAACTTAAATATATAATTTTCCATTCTTCTCTCCATTTTTGAATTATTAGTGCCTGATTACTTAAATTATATTTTTAAGTTTTAAAGGATGACTAAACCTCTCTTATTTCAGTTTTGTGCCAATACCATGCTGTTTTGATGATTAAAGCTTAGTAGGATAGTGTAATTTGAAGTCAGGGAGCCTGATTCTTCTAGCTCTGTTTTTTCTTTCTGAGGATTGCTTTGGCTATTCAGGGTCTTTTGTGTTTCCATACAAATTGTAAATTTTTGTACAATTTGAAAAGTGAATAACAGGGGATTTTTAAGACCAAATTTTGGCAACAGCTAAATCCAGATTTTAAAAAATCAATACAAAAAATTAGTTTAAGCTACATATTAAACCCGATAGACCAAAAAGACATATGCAGAATACTAACAGTAGGATGCACATTCTTCTCAAATGCACGTGGAAAATTCTCTTGGATATATCATATGTTAGACTGCAAAGCAAGACTTAATAAACTTGGAAAAGCTTTAGATCATATCAAGCATTTTTTATGACCCTGGTGATATGAAACCTAAAAAGTAGTTATAAGAAGAAAACTGGAAAATCAACAAATGAAAATTAAACAACATGCTACTGAACTCACTGGAAAAGATCCTGATGCTAGGAAAGATTGAAGGCAGGAGGAGAAGGGGACGACAGAGTATGAGGTGGTTAGATGTCATCTCTGA
Source organism: Ovis canadensis (assembly GCF_042477335.2). Lineage (NCBI taxonomy): Eukaryota > Metazoa > Chordata > Mammalia > Artiodactyla > Bovidae > Ovis > Ovis canadensis. The sequence goes on from NC_091253.1 coordinate 65,390,013, forward strand.
CTTGATGGACATGAGTTTGAGTAAGCTCTGGGAGTTGGCGATGGGCAAAAGAGCCTGGCATGCTGCAGTCCATAGGGTCACAAATAGTTGGACAAGACTAAGCTGAACTGAACTGAACTGAACTGAACTACCAAAAATTTGTTGATCAAATAAGAAATGAAAAGAGAAATTTTTAAAATATATATTGAGACAAATGAAAATAAAAATACATATACCAAAACTTATGAGATGCAGCAAAAGCAGCTCTCTGAGGGAATTTTACAGTGATAAACACCTATATTAACAAAGCAGGAAGATCTCAAGCAAACAAAATAACTTTATATTTCAGAGTCAGACACGACTTAGCGACTGAACAACAACAACTTCATATCCGAAGGAACAGGAAAAAGAAGGACAAACTAAACCTGAAGAAATAGAGACTACAAATTAACAGAATGATTGCTAATAAGGAGGTTAAATCAGTAACCAAAGACCTCCCAACAAATTCAAGTCCAGGACCAGATGGCTTTACTGATTAATTTTATTAAAAAAAAAAAAAAAAAGATTACTAGTCATTTTCAAATTCCCAGAATTATCAGGAGAAGAAACACTTTCAAACTTACTTTATGAGCTCTTTATTTAAAAACAAGAGAAAACATTGACAACATAGCTCAAATAATTATGAGTCTCCAGTCAATTTACCAATTACATTCAAAAAAGTAGTATTTATTTTATATTATGGTAAATTGGATATATTATTCCATTTTTATTTAAAGCTGAAAAAAATTGCATAACACATTAATTACATTTTATATTTTATACTCTTTCATCCCTCTTCCCTGTTTATATATGTATTTATATGGTAAATATAAATACCACTTCAGTTTTCTTGCCTTGAGAACCCCATGAACAGTATGAAAAGGCAAAAAGATAGGACACTGAAAGATTAACTCCCCAGGTCAGTAGGTGCCCAATATGCTACTGGAGATCAGTGAAGAAAATTCCAGAAAGAATGAAGAGACGAAGCCAAAGCAAAAACAACACCCAGTTATGGATGTGACTGGTGATGGAAGCAAGGTCCAATGCTGTAAAGAGCATCATTACATAGGAACATGGAATGTTAGGTCCATGAATCAAGGCATATTGGAGGTGGTCAAACAGGAGATGGCAAGAGTGAATGTCAACGTTTTAGGAATCAGCAAACTAAAATGGACTGGAATGGGTGAATTTAACGCAGATGACCATTATATCTACTACTGTGGGCAAGAATCCTTTAGAAGAAATGGAGTAGCTGTCATAGTCAACAAAAGAGTTGGAAATGCAGCACTGGGATGCAATCTCAAAAAACAACAGAATGATCTCTGTTCATTTCCAAGGCAAACCATTCAGTATCATGGTAATTCAAGTGTATGCCCTGACCAGTAATGCTGAAGAAGCTGAATTTGAACAGCTCTATGAAGACCTACAGGACCTTTTAGAACTAACACTGAAAAAAGATGTCCTTTTCACTGTAGGGGCCTGGAATGCAAAAGTAGGAAGTCAAGAAACATCTGGAGTAAAAAGCAGTTTTGACCATGGAGTATAGAATGAAGCAGGGCAAAGGCTAATAGAGATTTTCCAAGAGAACTCACTGGTTATAGCAAACACCCTCTTCCAACAACACAAGAGAAGACTCTACACATGGACATCACCAGATGGTCAATACTGAAATCAAACTAATTATATTCTTTGCAGCCAAATATGGAGAAGCTCTATACAGTCAGCAAAAACAAGACCAGGAGCTAACTGTGGCTCATCATGAACTCCTTATTGTCAAATTCAGACTTAAATTGAAGAAAGTAGGAAAAGCCACTAGACCATTCAGGTATGACCTAAATCAGTTCCCTTATGATTATAAAGTGTAAGTAACAATAGATTCAAGAGATTAGATCTGATAGGCAGAGTGCCTGAAGAACTATGGACTGAGGTTTGAAACATTGTACAGGAGGCAGTGATCAAGACCATCCCCAAGAAACAGAAGTGCAAAAAGGTAAAGCCTTTTTGAGGCTGAGGAAGCCTTGCAAATATCTGTGAAAAGAAGAGAAATGAAAAGCAAAAGAGAAAAGAAAGATATACCTATCTGAATACAGAGTTCCAAAGAATAGCAAACACCCTCTTGCAACAACACGAGAGAAGACTCTACACATGGACATCACCAGATGGTCAACACTGAAATCAGACTGATTATATTCTTTGCAGCCAAAGATGGAGAAGCTTTATACAGTCAACAAAAACAAGACCAGGAGCTGACTGTGGCTCAGATCATGAACTCCTTATTACCAAATTCAGACTCAAATTGAAGAAAGTAGGGAAAACCGCTAGACCATTCAGGTATGACCTAAAACAAATCCCTTATGATTATATACTGGAAGTGAGAAATGGATTTAAGGGACTAGATTTGATAGATAGAGTGCCTGATGAACTATGGAATGAGGTTTGTGACATTGTACAGGAGACAGGGATCAAGACCATCCCCATGGAAAAGAAATGCAAAAAAGCAAAATCGCTGTCTGGGAAGGCCTTACAAATAGCTGTGAAAAGAAGAGAGGCAAAAAGCAAAGAGAAAAGAAAAGATGCAGGCATCTGAATGCACAGTTCCAAAGAACAGCAAGAAGAGATAAGAAAGCCTTCTTCAGCAGAGGAAAAGAACAGAATGGGAAAGGCTAGAGATCTCTTCAAGAAAATTAGAGATACCAGGGGAACATTTCATGCATAGATGGGCTTGATAAGGGACAGAAATGGTATGGACCTAACAGAAGCAGAAGATATTAAGAAGAGGTAGCAAGAATACACAGAAGAACTGTACAAAAAAGATCTTCACGACCCAGATAATCATGATGATGTGATCACTAATCTAGAGCCAGACATCTTGGAATGTGAAGTCAAGTGGGCCTTAGAAAGCATCACTACAAACAAAGCTAGTGGAGGTGATGGAATTCCAGTTGAGCTGTTTAAAATCCTGAAAGATGATGCTGTGAAAGTGCTGCACTCAATATGCTGGCAAATTTGGAAAACTCAGCAGTGGCCTCAGGACTGGAAAAGGTCAGTTTTCATTCCAATCCCAAAGAAAGGCAATGTAAAAGAATGCTCAAACTACCGCACAATTGCACTCATCTCACATGCTAGTAAAGTAATGCTCAAAATTCTCCAAGCCAGGCTTCAGCAATATGTGAACTGTGAACTTCCTGATGTTCAAGCTGGTTTTAGAAAAGACAGAGGAACCAGAGATCAAATTGCCAACATCTGCTGGATCATAGAAAAAGCAAGAGAGTTCCAGAAAAACATCTATTTCTGCTTTATTGACTGCACCAAAGCCTTTGACTGTGTAGATCACAATAAACTGTGGAAAATTCTGAATGGGAATACCAGACCACCTGACCTGCCTCTTGAGAAATCTGTATGCGGGTCAGGAAGCAACAGTTAGAACTGGACATGAGACAACAGACTGGTTCCAAATAGGAAAAGGAGTACATCAAGGCTGTATATTGTCACCCTGCTTATTTAACTTCTATGCAGAGTACATTATGAGAAACGCTGACTGGAAGAAACACACACTGGAATCAAGATTGCCGGGAGAAATATCAATAGCCTCAGATATGCAGATGACACCACCCTTATGGCAGAAAGTGAAGAGGAGCTAAAAAGCCTCTTGATGAAAGTGAAAGAGGAGAGCGAAAAAGTTGGCTTAAAGCTCAACATTCAGAAAACGAAGATCATGGCATCTGGTCCCATCACTTCATGGGAAATAGATGGAGAAACAGTAGAAACAGTGTCAGACTTTATTTTTGGGGGCTCCAAAATCACTGCAGATGGTGACTGCAGCCATGAAATTAAAAGATGCTTACTCCTTGGAAGAAAAGTTAGGACCAACCTAGGTAGTATATTCAAAAGCAGAGACATTACTTTGCTAACTAAGGTCCGTCTAGTCAAGGCTATGGTTTTTCCTGTGGTCATGTATGGATGTGAGAGTTGGACTGTGAAGAAAGCTGAGTGCCAAAGAATTGATGCTTTTGAAGTGTGGTGTTGGAGAAGACTCTTGAGACTTCAATGTGATCTGCAAAGTGGACTGCAAGGTGGACTGCAAGGTGGACTGCAAGGTGGACTGCAAGGTGATCCAATCAGTCCATTCTGAAGGAATCAACCCTGGGATTTCTTTGGAAGGAATGATACTAAAGTTGAAGCTCCAGTACTTTGGCTGCCTCATGCGAAGAGTTGACTCACTGGAAAAGACTCTGATGCTGGGAGGGATTAGGGGCAGGAGGAGAAGGGGACAACCGAGGATGAGATGGCTGAATGGCATCACTGACTCGATGGATGTGAGTCTGAGTGAACTCCGGGAGATGGTGATGGACAGGGAGGTCTGGCGTGCTGTGATTCATGGGGTAGCAAAGAGTCGGACACGACTGAGTGACTGAAATGAACTGAACTGAACTGAACTGAAAGAATAGCAAGGAGAGATTAGAAAGCCTTCCTCACTGACCAATGCAAAGAAATAGAGGAAAACAATAGAATGGGAAAAAATAGCGATCTCTTCAAGAAAATTAGCAACACAAAGGGAACATTTCATGCAAAGATGGGCACAATGAAAGACAGAAATGGAATGGAACTAATAGAAGCAGAAAATATTAAGAAGTAAGTGGTGGCAAAAATACACAGAACTATGCAAAAAAGATCTTCATGACCCAGATAATCACGATGGTGTGATCACTCACCTAGAGCCAGACATCCTTGAATCTGAAGTCAAGTGGGTTTTAGGAAGCATCCCTACGAACAAAGCTAGTGGAGGTGATGGATCAAATTGCCAGCATCTGCTGGACTGTCGAAAAAGCAAGAGAGTTCCAGAAAACATCTATTTCTGCTTTACTGACTATGCCAAAGCCTTTGACTGTGTGGATCACAATAAACTGGAAAATTCTGTTGAAAGAGATGGGAATACAGATCACTTGACCTGTCTCTTGAGAAACCTATATGCATATCAGGAAGCAACAGTTAGATCTGCACACGGAACAACAGACTGGTTCCAAATAGGGAAAGGAGTGTGTCAAGACTTTATATTGTCACCCTACTTATTTAACTTATATGCAGAGTACATCATGAGAAACACTGGGCTTGATGAAGCATAAGCTGGAATCAAGATTGCCAAGAGAAATATTAATAATCTTAGATATTCTGATGACACCACCCTTATGGCAGAAAGTGAAGAACTAAAGAGTCTCTTGATGAAAGTGAAAGAGGAGGGTGAAAAAGTTGGCTTAAAGCTCAGCATTCAGGCTACAGTCCATCGGGTCGCAGAGTTGGACATGACTGACGTGACTGAGCATGCACACACATTGTATATTATGTGTCTAAGACTAGTCATCTTGTATAACTGAGACTTCGTACACTTTTCCTTATATGTCTCCATTTTCACTTTCTTGCAGGCTCTGGTAACCACCATTTTACTCTCTGCTTCTATGAATTTGAACATTTTAGATTTCTCATGTTAGTGGTATTGTGTGGCTAACCATTGCAGTCACACAAAGTTTCATTTTAAAAGATGGGAGACATCTGGATCCCATCCCTAGAGATTATGATGTATTTGATCTAGGGAACAAGGTAGGCATCAAGTCTAACATTGGATAAAATTAAAATGAAAATTTTATAAAAATATTCAGAGATGCACTTCTTGGACTAAGAGGTTACAAATTTGGAAGCCAAATAAGTTGCTTGACACTTGTTTTCACTTGTTTATGTCTGCCCAAGATATGGCAATTATGCATATGAGTAGTACTTATCAATTCTTATATTTTTTCATATAACACAAAATACATGAAAATTATACTTTTGCATTAAACAAGGAGAATATGAGCATATGTAAAAATGAGAACAAAAGCTTAAATGTGGAGTTGAATGCAAAAAGGATGGATTAATCCCTTCAGGTGCACTGAGAAACATCCTCTGGTATGTTTAAAATTACTCATGAAGTTATAGGTTATAGAAAAGAAATGCTCACTTATGATTGGTTCAGTTATTGGTTTTGTACATGGATTCTTAACTTTTATTCCAAGGTCTACCAAGATCAACTATTTACATATACATTTTTGTCAGTGAGTTCTTTAGAAAATGTAGAAGCAGTAATCAAACAGATTTCATCGTGATTTGTCAATATTAGAGATTTTCAATATTTTTAAGTTCTCATATTGAAAATATCTGAGTCAAAGAAAGAAGGACAAAATTCTCCTTATGTGATTCTAAATTTCATATAGAAATTCAAAGGACTGAAATCCAATCTTGGCAAAGAATAGATTTGGAAGTCTGACTCTATTTCAAGGCTTACTATAAAGTTACTACTATAGTCAAGGGTAGCATTAACATAAAAGATAGATAAATAGATCTATTGAATAGAATTGAGAGTAATAGACGTGTGTGTGTTTAGTTGATAGTCGTCAAAGTTACAAGGATAATTTTATAGAAAAAGAATTATTTTTTCAACAAATGGTATTGTCAATTGGGTATCCATATGCGAGAAAATTAATGAACTTGATCTATATCAACTTTTCCTTATAAAAATTTACTAAAATCAATTATATACTCAAATATAAAATCTAAGAACATAACATTTCTAAAACAGAGCATATTCTAATTAGCCTCTAATTAAAATAAAAAAAAATTTTCTAAAGCAAAGCATAAGCCAAAAAACCTTTTTGACTTTGGGTTAGGCAGAGCTTTCTTAACTATGACATCAAAATTATTAATCATAAAAGAAAAAATGATAAATGGCATTTCATAAAAATTAAGAAATTCTATTTTTCTAAAAGCAGTATTAAGAGAATGAAAGGCAAAGCATAAGGTAGGGAAACAAATCTGAAACTCACACACCTAAGAAGAAATTATATCATATACTAAAAACTCTCAAAACTCAAAAAGACACAAAAACCTAATACAAAATGGATAAAAGATTTAAACATATACTTCAGAGAGGATATGCAAATACCAAACAAATGCATGAAAAAATGCTCAATATCATTAGTCATAGGGAAATGAAAAATAAAATCACAAGGAAGTATCAATACATACCTATTAAGAAGTTCAAAATTAAAAAGACCGACCATAATGAGTGCACGGTAGGAGGCAGAGCAACTGGAACTCATGCACTGCAGGAGGGGATGTAAAATGATATAGCTACTTTGGACAAACTTTGCTAGATTCATAATTTTCATAATACTTTTACCATAAGACTCAGCTTCTCACTCCTAGGTAATTATACAAGTAAAAAGAAAAAAAAAATTATGTGCTCCCACAGAACTCTACACACAAATATTTGTAGTGATTTTATTCATAGTTGCTCCAACTGGAAACCACCCAAATGGCCTTCAGCTGGAGAATGAATAAACAAATCTGGCACATCTTCACAAAGGAATAAAATTACTCCTCAGTAACGTATGAACCACTGATACATATGACAACACAGAAGATTATTAATTGCCTTATACTAAGTAAGAGAATCCGGAAGCAAAAGGCTACACACTGTGATTCCATTCTTATGATATTCTTGAAAAGGCAAAACTATAGGGAGATAACACAGATCAGTGGTTTCAAAGACCCGGGTTCCCTGATGGCTCAGAGGGTAAAGAGTCCACCTGCAATGCAGGAGACAGAGGAGATGCAGGTTCCATCCCTGGGTCAGGAAGATCCCCTGGAGTAGGATGTGGCAACCCACTCTAGTATTCTTGCCTGGAGAATCCCATGGACAGAGGAGCCCAGTGGGCTACAGTCCAAAGGGTAGCAGAGTTAGACACAACTGAAGTGACTTAGCATGTGCATGCACACATGGGAACTACTAGAGGGCTGCCTAAGTCTAAGCAAAAGGTAAACTCTAGGCAAAAGGTAAACTTTTGGCATGAAGGAACTCTTTTATATTCTGATTGTGATGGTGGGTACATGATGGTGTGTTTGTCAAAACCTGAAGAGTTATATTATTACAAAGGATAAATTTTACTCTATGTAACTTATACCCTTAATTTTTTAAGGGTGAAGATAAAGAGCAGACAAAAATGGCTGCATATAATGGCCAGTAGCTTCTCTAATGGAGAAAGCAATGGCAACCCACTCCTTTACTCTTGCCTGACAAATCCCATGGACAGAGGAGCCTGGTAGGCTGCAGTCCATGGGGTCGCTAGGAGTCAGACACGACTGAGCGACTTCATTTTCGCTTTTCACTTTCATGCGTTGGAGAAGGAAATGGCAACCCACTCCAGTGTTCTTGCCTGGAGAATCCCAGGGATGGGGGGGCCTGGTGGGCTGCCGTCTATAAGGTTGCACAGAGTCGGACAGGACTGAAGCGACTTAGCAGCAGCAGCTTCTCTAATATATAATATATAAATAATTCTGAATATATATGAAATTACCCTGTGTTTATTCTGTTTGGTTGAATTTCAATTCAGCTCTCAGCAATAACCTGGATAACATCTCTGTCCAGTGCTGGCTGACTTGTATTTGAGCATGTAAGTCTTCCATCCTGCGCTTGACTTGAGATATCTTAAGGATAAAGTGAAGAGTGTGTGATATTTAACCTGGAGAAGTCCAGAGGTGAAAGGTAGGACTAACTATGTTCCACTCCCGTGGGAGTGATTTACGTCCTACACAAGGACCCCACAGGTCAGTACTGATGCTTGGTTGCTCAGCCATGTCCATCTCCTTGTGACCCCATGGACTGTAGCCTGCCAGACTCCTCTGTCCATGGAATTCTCCAGGCAAGAATCCTGGAATGGGTTGCCATTCCCTTCTCCAGAGGATCTTCCCCACCCAGGGACTGAACCCAGGTCTCCTGCATTTCAGGCAGATTCTTTACCATCTGAGCCACCAGAGAAGCCTACGGGTAAGTTTAGAAGATACAAAAATGCTTGCAGAGGAAACCATAAGCACTTTTTCAGAAGCCAGATGAAAGAATATGGGCATCTGACTCTCTTGAATTCTTTCATACATTGCATACTTATGAATACCTCCTTAATGCAAGGCTCAGGTAGGGCCTCAGGCACACTAAGTACAAAAGCTGAGTGAAGTTCTGTTTCAATAAAAAGAGGGAACCTAGGGTATACAGTTGTGAAAATACATCCAGATGCAGAGTGCTCAAATTATGGCTTTGGAAGTGCCAGGCTGACACAGTTATCATTCACAGAGATTCATCTCTCCCAAGCAGTAGTAAGTACTTTTAATTAAGTATACATTCAGGGAATAAAGATGTAGCACAAACCCAAACATTAGTGACTAAAGTCTGTGGGATGGGAAGTGTTCTAAGAGTCAGGCTAACAATCCGATGAGATGTGGAAATATTAATATGTATTCAGTTCTTTTCATAAGAGTGTCTATTTCTTTTAACTGTCTCTCTAACTAGGGAATTAATACAATCAAGCTGACAGCTGCATTCCACTGTCAACTTTTCTATAAATTATGTATTAAAAAATTCACATACTGACTTACAAACACAAGATTTTGAAATTAAAATGTTCCGTGATATGCTTGTGATGTTTCATGCAAAGTTAGTTTATATAATACATTCTCTTAGAACCTTAACGTCCTGTTGAAATTACACTTTACATAAACATAAATCATTTGGTTAAGTCAATTAGTGTAGAGCATAAAGCAAGCAAGAGTCCTAAACTACTGTTTATGGGCATGCTTTTCTGTTTATGACTGTAATTCTCAAAGCACAGGCTTGTAGAGCCATCACTTCAGGAATCTAGAAATGTTTTGGCATCTGCTGCAAGGACTGTGGTATCCATGTTTATAGCAGAGGTGTGAGCTGAATTCTAACAGAACCAAAGTCACCCAGACAATCTAGTGGCATTCAACACATACCTCTTGGCCATCAGTGGGAACATCATAGCTATTTTCATCTCAATTTTCTCAGGCTTATGTGGATGGAGACACAGAGTGATTTATTGAACAGTGTTAATGTCCTGAATTTATAGTTAACACATAGCTATAGAACTCTGGGTTCATGGAAGGTTAAGGTGGACAAGATACGGAAAGGAGGAAGGGAATTGTCATGGGCCAGGCATGATTCTAGGTTGATCATAACTTTCCTTTCAAGGAATAAAAATCTTTTAATTTAATGGCTGCAATCATCATCTGCAGTGATTTTGGAGCCCCAAAAAATAAGTCTGACAGTTTCCACTGTTTCCCCATCTACTTCCGACCAGATGTCATGATCTTAGTTTTCTGAATGTTAAGCTTTAAGCCAACTTTTGCACTCTCCTCTTTCACTTTCATCAAGAGGCTTTTTAGTTCCTCTTCACTTTCTGCCATAGGGTGGTGTCATCTGCATATCTGAAGTTATTGATATTTCTCCAGGCAATCTTGATTCCAGCTTGTGCTTCTTCCAGCCCAGCATTTCTCATGGTGTACTCTGCATAGAAGTAAAATAAGCAGGGTGACAATATACAGCCTTGACGTACTCCTTTTCCTATTTGGAACCAGTCTGTTGTTCCATGTCCAGTTCTAGCTGTCGCTTCCTCACTTGCATATAGGTTTCTCAAGAGGCAGGTCAAGTGGTCTGGTATTCCCATGTCTTTCAGAATTTTCCACAGTTTATTGTGATCCACACAGTCAAAGGCTTTGGTGCAGTCAATAAAGCAGAAATAGATGTTTTTCTGGAACTCTCTTGCTTTTTCCATGATCCAGTGGATGTTGGCAATTTGATCTCAGGTTCCTCTGCCTTTTCTAAAATAAGCTTGAACATCAGGAAGTTCACGGTTCACGTATTGCAGAAGCCTGGCTTGGAGAATTTTGAGCATTACTTTACTAGCGTGTGAGACGAGTGCAATTGTGCGGTAGTTTGAGCATTCTTTGGCAATGCCTTTTTTGGGATTGTAATGAAAATGGACATTCCCAGTAGTGTGATCACTGCTGAGTTTTCCAAATTTGCTGGCATATTGATTGCAGCACTTTCACAGCATCATCTTCCAGGATTTGAAATAGCTCAACTGGAATTCCATCACCTCCACTAGCTTTGTTCATAGTAATGCTTCTAAGGCCCACTTGACTTCACCTTCCAGGTTGTCTGGCTCTGGGTGAGTGATCATACCATCATGGTTATCTAGGTCATGAAGATCTTTTTTGTACAGTTCTGTGTATTCTTGCCACCTCTTCTTAATATCTTCTGCTTCTGTTAGGTCCATACAATTTCTGTCCTTTATCGAGCCCATCTTTTCATGAAATGTTCCCCTGGTATCTCTAATTTTCTTGAAGAGATCTCTAGTCTTTCCCATTCTGTTGTTTTCCTCTATTTCTTTGCATTTATCACTGAGCAAGGCTTTCTTATCTTTCCTTGCTATTCTTTGGAACTCTGCATTCAAATGGGTATATGTTTCTTTTTCTCCTTTTCTTTTTGCTTCTTATCTTTTCGCAGCTATTTGTAAGTCCTCCCCAGACAGCCATTTTGCTTTTTTGCATTTCTTTTCCATGGGCATGGTCTTGATCCCTGTCTCCTGTACAATGTCACAAACCTCCATCCATAGTTCAGCAGACACTCTATCTATCAGATCTAGTCCCTTAAATCTATTTCTAACTTCCACGGTATAATCATAAGGAATTTGATTTAAGTCATACCTGAATGGTCTAGTGGTTTTCCCTACTTTCTTTAAGTCTGAATTTGGCAATAAGGAGTTCATGATCTGAGCCACAGTCAGCTCCCGGTCTTGTTTTTGCAAGAAAAGTTATGGCCAACCTAGACAGCGTATTAAAAAGCAGAGACATTACTTTGCCAACAAAGGTCCATCTAGTCAAGGCTATGGTTTTTCCAGTGGTCATGTATGGATGTGAGAGTTGGACGGTGAAAAAAGCTGAGTACCGAAAAACTGATGCTTTTGAAATGTGGTGTTGGAGAAGACTCTTGAGAGTCCCTTGGACTGCAAGAAGATCCAACCAGTCCATTCTAAAGGGTATCAGTCCTGGGTGTTCATTGGAAAGGCTGATGCTAAAGCTGAAACTCCAATACTTTGACCACCTCATGTGAAGAGTTGACTCATTGGAAAAGACTTTGATGCTGAGAGAGATTGGGGGCAGGAGGAGAAGGGGATGACAGAGGATGAGATGGCTGGATGGCATCACTGACTCAATGGACATGAGTCTGAGTGAACTCCGGGTGTCGGTGATGGACAGGGAGCCCTCCTGGCATGCTGTGATTCATGGGGTCACAAGGAGTCTGACAGGACTGAGCAACTGAACTGAACAGAACTGAGGCGTGATTCTAGGAAGGTGCTTTGATGTGTTGTTTACTTTAATTATCACAAGAAACCAAAGAAATAGCTATCATACCATGATAGACATGTCATATGTGAGTAATCTGATTTAGCCTCAGTATATGTGATGTAATTTGAAGAATATTTACAAGAATCAGAAAGCCCTTCTCTCAGTGTCCCTCTTGGAGAAGGCAATGGCACCCCACTCCAGCACTCTTGCCTGGAAAATACCATGGATGGAGGAGCCTAGTAGGCTGCAGTCCATGGGATCATAAGAGTTGGACATGACTGAGTGACTTCACTTTGACTTTTCACTTTCATGCATTGGGGAAGGAAATGGCAACCCACTCCAGTGTTCTTGCCTGGAGAATCCCAGGGACAGGGGAGCCTGGTGGGCTGCCGTCTATGGGGTCACACAGAGTCAGACACAACTGAAGCAACTTAGCAGCAGCAGCAGCAGTGTCCCTCTAACCCTTACCTACTCCCCTACCTACTACCCACAGGTTCAGTCCCTGAGTTGGGAAGAGCCCCTGGAGGAGGAAATGGCAACCCACTCCAGTATTCTTGCCTGGAAAATGCCATGGACAGAGGAGCCTGGCAGGCTATGGTCCACAGGGTTGCAGGGTCAGACTCGACTGAGCAACCGAGCACAGCATGCTTCTAAAGTTCCTGAGACTCAGAATTTAGCTCCAGCTGGTTCTGGCAGTGTTTTGCTGTGTTGCCCACTCAGGACATAGGATGCTTGTAAAGATGCAAATTCTTGTGTTCTACTTGTGTTTTCAGATTGCTAGGAATTGGGATTGAAAAATTATATTTCCCATAATCATAAAGTGTTCTGTATTTTTCATAACATTTTATTCATGTATTTTAAAATAATAATGCATGACCAAAAAAATATATAATGAATCATTTTTATGTGATATAATTGTCTTAGAAATTTCAGTGCTTTTCTATTAAAAAAATATAACAGTAACTGCAAGGCTATTTATTTTTATAAAACAATATATTGTGTTACAATTGTGTATTTTAATAGCAAGCAAAAAATGTTTTATACTTGTTATAGGCTTTGGGAATAGGAAATATTAAAATGTGGGAACATTGACATGGGATAAATATCATATAAATGTCATTAAAAATGAAAAGATATTACCACAAATATTAAATGTTTAAAACTATCACTTAATATGAAGTGTTAAAACATTCAAAGCATTAACTGCCTTGTCTGATAGTCTTTATGTTTGTTTTCTAGGAGATATTCTGGGTGTAAAGAAATTTCAAAGTTTCTTTCATTTTTGGTTGAATTGTTAAGAAAGTATCCAAAGTCTTCTACAAGTTGGGAAAGAGGGTACATATGCCTCATAAGTTATTTTTCTCTTTTACCTGGAAAATGCTTTGTCTGCTTGCCCTGATTTTATTTGTTTCTTTCTGAATGAAATCAGTATTGCTTTCATTAATCTATATTCACCTATGACAAGTATTGAAAGACTGGAAAATGCCAGGGATGACAGAATACCTGGATCTCCTATTAAGATTAATGGCAGTACAGTGAATCACACATCATAAATAACTAATTTTGATTCCCAAACTTACTATTTTGAGACACCAAAGAATTTGTTCTAGACATCTTATGTTAAACATATTAATATTTATTTTAGTTGTAAGAATGACTCACTCTTAGAAGCAGACAAGATCCTGAATAGACACTCAAAATATGGCAAGAGCTCATAGCAAGACTGGCTGATGGGATCCTGACCACTGAGCTGGTTTTCTCTCACCTGTTCCGGTATTGGTTCCCAGAATAGTTGACCTTGACTTTGCACTCTAAATGTCCATGCTCTTGCTTGACTTGAGTCAGTGAATATTTCGAATCAGGATAGATTCTAAGTCCACTGTTGAATACTTGCAGGCAAATTAAAATACCTTTTGCTGTGTTCTTGATTGTCGAAAGAGTATGCTTTATATTGGGGGAAAAACAGTGCACATTGCCTGAGAAACATCAAGGAGAAAGTCTCACATGGAAACACCGTGCCTCACATCTGAGATTTCAATAGATTGCAGACCTGACAGTAGTCGGCATTTTTAAACAAACATCTCAGGTGATTCTTAGATCACAAAGCTTAAGAACTACTGGTCTGCCTTTTCATTAAAATATCTCTAAGTAGGATAGTATAATAAATTATTATCAGTTCCTATCACCTTAGAATATACAGTTGACCCTTGCACAATGTCATTTATAGGAGTGCCAAATATCCTGCCCAGTTGAAAATCTATGTATGATTTTACAGTCAGCCCTTCATATCCAAGGTTCTACATCCAAGGATTCAACCAACTGTGGATTTACCCAACCATGGTTTCAATCATTTGTGGATTATATAGTACTGTTCAGTTCAGTTCATTCACTCAGTGGTGTCCAACTCTTTGCGACCCCATGAACCGCAGCATGCCAGGCCTCCCTGTCCATCATCAATTCCCGGAGTCCACCCAAACTCATGTCCTTTGAGTCAGTGATGCCATCCAACCATCAAATCCTCTGTCGTCCCCTTCTCCTCCTGCCCTCAATCTTTCCCAGCATCAGGGTCTTTTCAAATGAGTCAGCTCTTTGCATCAGGTGGCCAAAGTATTGGAGTTTCAGCTTCAACATCAGTCCAATGAACACCCAGGACTGATCTCCTTTAGGAGGGACTGGTTGGATCTCCTTGCAGTCCAAGGGACTCTCAAGAGTCTTCTCCAACACCACAGTTCAAAAACATCAATTCTTTGGTGTGCAGCTTTCTTTATATTCCAACTATCTCATCCACATAGACCCCATGGACTATACAGTCCGTGGAATTCTCCAGGCCAGAACACTGGAGTGGGTAGCCTTTCTCTTTTCCAGGAGATCTTCCCAAGCCAAGGATCGAACCCAGGTGTCCCGCATTACAGGCAGATTCTTTACCAGCTGAGCCACAAGGGAAGCATGGTTATTAGCACTTTTGGTCAACTATTTATAGCTTTCTACCTTCTAGGAAATACATTAGATTTCATTTCCTGGCTCTCTCTTAGTTGAGTGGTAATTAGTCAGGATCCTGGAAGAAAAAAAGTGAGCACAGGAAAATAGCATAGTTGGGAAGTTTTTAATTAAAAAAAAAATATAGGTTGTGACCGAGCTTACAGAAGCCAATAAATGACAATGCAGAACCCTAATATGAGCAACAGGAGAGAACTGTTATTCCCAGGCATGAAGAGAGGGATGGGTTTTGCTACTGAACTCAGGTTTGGCTGCTCATTGCTCAGATCTACAATATTGACAGACAGGTGTTGGGTAAAGGAAAGATAACTTTACTGAGGAAGCTGGCAACCCTGGGAAGAAGGTGGGCTCATAGCCAAAGCCATCTCCCCACCAAACTTTTAAAGGAAATTTTTAGGGGTGACGTGCAGAATAGCTCAGTTGGCTCCGACAACCATCTTGAAATTGCTTATGCGGTAGTCTGATCAGCGTCATCTTGGTTGTTTTAAGTATAGCTCATTTCAGTCCCAGGGTCAGTTTGTTCCCATTGCCTTAAGGCCAGTTCTTGGAACTGAATAAGAAGGAGCACCTTATGTCCTGACCACAGTCTAGTCATTATGTAGTTAGCTTCTTTTACCTGGTGGGAATTTCACTATCTGTAAAACAGCTCACAGAATATGGATATTATCTAAAGTCCTTAAGGAGGAACTAAAGATCCTTGACTTTGTTTAATAGATAAACTATTATTAACTTAATTGACTCCTTCCTTTGCTTCTGCATTTTTTCTCTTCTCATTAAATCTATTTTTGGCTAAAGCTTTCCTATAGACAAGAGGCAGGCCGAGGACATGAAGAGTGTCTGTCTTGCTCTGTTACTTGCTCAGAACCCACAGAGAGGACTTCCTGACTGGAAATAGGGCCTTCGGTAGAAGAGCACAGTCTACCCACAGTCACTTTGAATGGAGGGACTTGGGGGAAGAAACAATTCCACCCATTGTCCTGCAACTCAGTCAACTGCTGGTACTTCCCAGTGGCTAAACCCAGCTGGAAGACCTAGGAAAACAAAGCAGCTTTTCAGGCACAGAGCAGTGTAGAGTACCTCTGGAGAAGTAAATTAAGATATTTAGCACAACCGTAGCAGAGTGGCTGGTTTTCCACGATGACAAAAGTACATATATATCACTTTCTTGGCAGTATATATAATTGTTGGTGCAAGATCACTCAGAGTTCAAAAATATTCAAGATTGTTGCTCCTCTGTCAGTCTGGGTGGTAAAGAAAATCAGAACAGAGCTTCTAGTAACTCTTCACAGGCATTTAATATGAGTAAGAAATGAGTCATTGTGGTCTGAAGCCACTAAATTGTTTTTTGATTGTTTTTATGACAACATAACCTTTATTACTCGGAGAAGGCGATGGCACCCCACTCCAGTACTCTTGCCTGGAAAATCCCATGGACAGAGGAACCTGGTAGGCTGCAGTCCATGGGGTCGCGAAGAATCAGACACGACTGAGCGACTTCCCTTTCACTTTTCACTTTCATGCATTGGAGAAGGAAATGGCAACCCACTCCAGTGTTCTTGTCTGGAGAATCCCAGGGACGGGGGAGCCTGGTGGGCTGCCGTCTATGGGGTCACACAGAGTCAGACATGACTGAAGTGATGCAGCAGCAGCAGCAGCAGCAGCAGCAGCAGCAGCAGCAGCAGCAGCAGCAGCAGCAGCAACCTTTATTACTAATACAGATGTTATTACTTATAAATTGACATGTTGTTGTAACCAAATAAACTAAACTAACTGAGACATATGTCTAAGACATATAGTGGAAAGAATAAGAACTGGTATTTGAAGTTGAAAGAATGGTCACCATTATTTGGAGATGAAATATATGGTAAAGCTGTAATGGACATTCACCTGATAAGCAGATTTGCCAAATGAACTTGTAACTGTAGGGAAAGAAATTGTAAAATAGGAAAGTGAAAACATGTGTGGGGTTACTATTGATGTTTGACAGGGAGGGATGGAGAGAGAGAGAAAGAGAGAGAGCACAGGGAGTGGAGAAAGAGGAGAGAGAGAGAGAGCATAATAAAAGGAGAGGGAGAAGGTCAAAGAGGAGAAAAAAATCTTACAAAAAAGAATTCCACTGGCTATCAGCCATCTTGCAAGCAGGAATTAATAAGAATAGTTTAGATTTTAGCTAGAGGGCCTTGTAAGATGCATCTGATTCTCATTCAAAATTGGCAAAAGGTAAAACAGAGAAATTTTTTGACCAAAAAAGACCAATTAGAATTTATTCTTGTGGCATGTTTCAAACTTAAGGTATGTTGCTCCAGTTGCAAAATTTCTGAATGGATTAAAGAATCTCAAAGCAAAGTTCATTGTATTCAGAAAGACTAGTCATTTGAACAAAATGGCTGAGAGGAAAGAGACAAAACACATGACTCTGCAACCAAAATCAGAAAAGATCAAATGTTTATAAAAAGGTAGGAGGGAAAAGATAGAGGGTGGCAGGTGATAAAATAACAGAAAAATAATAAATCTAAAAAAGCATGACTAGAAAATAGCTGTGCATGTGAAGCTGATTTAAATAGGCTGAAACTACAAAGTATAAAGTGTTTTTTTTAGGTAATATGTACATTTTTCCTTGTTTATGTAATTTTATTTATTTTAAATCATACTATGATTATTTGATTTATGAATATATTAGTATGAAAATGATTAGGTTACTAAGCAGCCTTTATTCATTTCTGTTTTTTATATTTAGAAGATTGTTTTTGGGTTTTGTTTTGTTCATTTAAAAAATATTTTTAATTGAGGCATAATTTCTTTACAGTATTGTGTTGGTTTCTGCCATATATTAACATGAATCAGCCATAAGTATACCTATGTCCCCTCCCTCTTGAAACTCCTTTCCACCTCCCACCCCATCCCACCCCTCTAGGTTGTCACAGAGCTCCAGATTTGAGCCCCTTCAAATCTAAATTTCCATTGGCTATCAGATTTTACATACGTAATGTATATGTTTCAATGCTACTCTCTCAATTCGTCCCACCCTCTTCTTCCTCTCACAGTATCCACAGGTCTGTTGTCTATGCCTGCGTCTCCATTGCTGTCATGCAGAAAGGTTAATCAGTACCATCTTTCTAGATTCCATACATATGCATTAATATATGATATTTGTTTTTCTCTTTCTGACTTAGTTCACTCTGTAATAGGCTAATAGTTCCTCATTTGAACTGACTCAAATGCATTCCTTTTTATGGCTAATTCAACATATAAAGAGAGTGAAAGTCAATCAGTCGTGTCCAACTCTTGGCAACCCCATGGACTGTATCGTCCATGGAATTCTCTAGGCCAGAATACTGGAGTGAGTAGCCTTTCCCTTCTCCAGGGGATCTTCCCAACCCAGGGATCGAACCCAGGTCTCCCACATTGCAGGTAGATTCTCTACCAGCTGAGTCACAAGGGAATCCCAAGAATACTGGAGTGGGTAGCCTATCCTTTCTCCAGCAGATCTTCCTGGCCCAGGAGATGAAGCAGGGTCTCCTGCATTGCAGGTGGATTCTTTACCAACTGAGCTATCAGGGACGCCGCTCAAAATATAAGGAATATTTCTTTTTCTGTCTGACATTCTTACCTCAGTATGACACTCTTAGGTCCATCCATGTTGCTGCAAATGATATTATTTCATTCTTTTTAATGGCTGAATAATATTTTATTGTGTACATGTACCACAACTTCTTTATCCATTCATCTGTCCATGGACATCTGAGTTGCTTCCATGTCCTGGATATTTGTAAATAATGCTGTGATGAACATTGGGGTACACATGTATTTTTCAATTATGGTTTCCTCAGGGTATATGCCAGTAGTGGGATTGTTGGGTCATATGGTAGTTTTATTTCTAATTTTTTAAGGAATCTCTATACTATTCTCCATAGTGGCTATATCAATTTGCATTCTCACCAGCAGTGCAGGAGGGTTCCTTTTTCTCCAAATCCTCTCCAGCATTTATTGTTTGTAGATTTTTTGATGATGCCCATTCTGACCAGTATGAGGTGATACCTCATTACAGTTTTCATTCGCATTTCTCTAATAATGGCAGTGTTGAGCATCTTTTATGTGTTTATTAGACATCTGTATGTATTTTTTGGAAGAATGTCTGCTTAGATCTTTTGCCCATTCTTTGATTGAGTTATTTGTTCTTTTGGTCTTGAGCTGAATGAGCTGTTTGTATATTTTGGAGATTAATTATTTATCAGTTGTCTCATTTGCTATTGTTTTCTCCCACTCTGAGGGCTGTCTTTTCACCTTGTTTATAGTTTCCTTCTCTGTGCAAAAGCTTTTAAGTTTAATTAGGTTTTAAACAGAGTTGTATTGCCAAGTAAACCATAAGCTTTGACTAAAAATTCTGTGACTTAAGAATGTGATTGAAATTATTCACTTCCTGTCCTACCACTGAATATTGGCTGTGATGTTTGCAGAAAACCTTTTAGTCCATTGGTCTTCAGATCAAGAGGAACTAGACACACACCTGATATAGTAAGCACTACACATAATCCTCTAGCAAAGAGGCTCATAAACCACACTCTGAGATGTTGGGTTTGAGCTTGATGCCAAGCCTGGATGGGGTCTTGGCTTCAATTCCCTGGGGAAGAAAGTATCTCTTTTCTGAAGGAGGGAGAAGAGATACTTGACAGAGTGCATCATGTGTATATACTCATTTGCTCAGTCCTGCCTGACTCTTTATGACCCCATGGACTCTAGCCCATCAGGCTCCTCTGTCCATAGGATTCTCCAGGCAAGAATACTGGAGTGGGTTGTCTTTCCCTCCTCCAAGGGACCTTCACGACCCAGGGATTAAACCTGTGTCTCCTATGCCTTCTTGCTTTGGCAGGTGGATTTTTAACACTGAGCCACCTGGGAAGCACTGGAGGAGTGCATATTGAACTATAATATCCATAGTGTTATTCAGAAAACTTATCTCTTTATCATCCTTTTAGGCATTCAATAACTTCTCAGCACTGGAAATCCTGACTCTGTATTTGGTGGATCCTTATGGCTAATTCTGGCTAGTGAGCTGTGGGAGAGAAATGAGGCATGAGCATTCCTGGCTGGCACATTTGATTACAGACACAAGATCCTCCACAGCTCTTCACCTCTGGCACTGGGACAAGCAATGTTCCAGAATGGGGCCCTTCAGCCTAGATCCAGAAAAAGGACAATCCCTAACAAAGAACCATGTTGATTCACAAAAAAGATATAAATAAGTGAGAAATTATCTTATATTTCATTTCTCTGAGATTTGAGAAATGGCCTCTCCCTGGAGCATAACTTAGTTTTTTCCAAGTGATTAAAAAAAAAAAAAAAGGTACTGATTATTATGGAGAAGTAGGATTGTAGTGGAATATCCTTTCTGAAAAACTTGCTTTTCATTACCATATATTTAAGGTTGAACAAGAAATTTACAGACTATGACTCTTTATTGGGCTTTCCTAGTGGCTCAGATGGTAAAGAATCTGCTTGCAATGCGGGAGACCCAGGTTCGATCCCTGTGTGGGGAAGATCCCCTGGAGAAGAGAATGACTATCCACTCTAGTATTCTTTCCTGGAGAATTTCGTGGAGAGGAGCCTGGCTGGCTACGGTCCATGGATTTGTAAAGAGTTGAACACGACAGAGAGACTAACACATGCCATGACTCTTAATAGATTACGTAAATTTCTTTTCAGACTATGACTCAATACTGTTTAAACCCTAGTGAGTGTGTGGTCGAGGAGGTTATATAATTATGTAAATAAAATTGTTGGACAGAGGAGCCTGGCAGGCTACAGTCTATGGGGTCAAAAAAGAGTTGGACATGATTTACTGACTTAACAGCAATGACATGGATTTGTCAGTTTCTGTTATGTAAGCAGTATAAGAAGCTAAATAATTAAAAGCATTTTTGCGATAAAAGAATAAATAGAATTGACACTATAGAATGTTTAGAGATGAAAGTGGTTTTTACATTTTACTTTGATGTTTTGAATGACTATATCACTACATGAAAAATAGTTGATTTGGATCTGAAATTTCTTTTAAAGATTCTCCCCATTTCAAGATATACTACAATCAACCTAGATATCTGAATGGACATCAATACTGAATGAATATGACTTGGGCTATTTGCTGATTTTTTTCTTGTAGTATCTCTAGCCAAGGTATGTTGTTACACACAGAGACAAAATAAAAGGATGTCTCAAGGTTAAAGCATTCATCTTCCACAGCTAGAGTACTGATGAAGTAAATTTCTATCTGAAATAAATGCTTTTTGAAAGCTTTACTGTTGCTTCATCTCTATTCATGAGAGCTTGAAGAGACAAATTCTGCAAACAAGATAACTTTCTTTATGTCAGCTTCTTTAAGGCTCAAGGACTTGTTGAAATGCAGGACAGAATAAAGACCATTTCAACTATACTGTCTGCAGGTGGAAATTGGGGAGGAAAAAGGGTTTTATTCCCCCCATGAACTGTCACAGAATGAAATGAAGCTTGCTAAAAACATACTGCCTATGAGTACTATAAAGAAAAATACAGAAAAGAAAAAAGAATATTTCCATTTTTTTCAGACTTGATCATTGTAATTCTTCTATAAAATCTATTACACTAAGATTCCTGCAGAAATAGTATAATTGGCCAATATACCTGAGGTGTAGGTGGCATAATTTATAGCAATGATTGTGCTTAGTGCTGTGGAATAATTTAATTGTTGCTTTTCTTTTCTTCTTTCAATATGTCTTGGCTGAACAATCTCTTCTTAAGCTGTGCAACCGGAGGAAATGAGTATATGGCTGGCAATTTGGAAATAAAATTTGTAAGAGACAGACGTTGATATATTTACACATTTGTTTCTATCAGTGTTTCCTGGGATAACAATTAAAGGTAATAGAAGTTTTAATATTGTTTGATAGACAGTGGCCTGTTTGGAATAGTAACTATAGTTAAAAAAACATTGCAAATAATTACTTAGGAACATTAAATATTTATGAGGTATTATTATTTTGGATTTCTAATAGATACCATAAAGTAAAAGGACTTTTATGCCAACAATACTAATGATTTCATAATTTCACTGAGTAAAGTAATATTAAATAGGGGGCTTGAAATAGGGGGCTTCCCTGTCATCCAGTGGCTAAGACTCCACACTCCTAATGCAGGGGGCCCAGGTTCGAGCCTTGGTCAGGGAACTTGATCCCACATGCCACAACTAAGAGTTCGCATGCCACAACTAAAGATCCTGTGGGCCACAAACAAGACCTGGCACATACAAATAAATAATTAAAATAAATAAATAAGCAAAATAAAATGAAATAGGCCTAAAAAGTTAAATATATTTATATATTGTACTGGAAAATGCCTATAATATAATCTTAAGTAAAATTTTTCTCTAAAGTTCAGATTAATGGATTGTGGTGTGATCCAATTATTGTAAAATGATGTCACATATATTTGTATGTGTGGGCTTCCTAGGTTTTTTATGTCTGTGTGTGGGCTACCTAGATGGTGCAGTGGTAAAGAATCCATCTGCCAATGCAGGA
Organism: Ovis canadensis; assembly: GCF_042477335.2. Lineage (NCBI taxonomy): Eukaryota > Metazoa > Chordata > Mammalia > Artiodactyla > Bovidae > Ovis > Ovis canadensis. The sequence continues at coordinate 65,412,809 of NC_091253.1, forward strand.
GACACAAAAGATGCAGGCTTGATCCCTGGGTTGGGAAGATGCCCTGAAGAAGGGAATGGCTTCTCACACTAATATACTTGCCTGGAAAATTACATGGACAGAGAAGCCTGGTGAGCTATAGTCCTCGGGGTTGCAGAGTTGGACCCAGTTGAGCACACATGCACACATATATATTAACATGTATATGTATAACTGTACTTATCTATATAACTATATATAGCACATGTTTACACGTACAGGGATCAAAGTAGTGGGTATTCAGGTATCTATGAACAGATCCTTAACCATTTTTAAATTTCTCTCTATGGCTTTATTTGTTACTAAAAGCATGTATCATCTTTGTGATTTTTAAAAAATGAGGAAAATATAAACTATAAAGGAGAGAATAAGTGGAAATATCAAGTCTCCCCTACAATGTTTGTGTTAGATAAGGTGTGCCTGCTTCCTTTTTGTTCTTACTAGGTATAATTAAAATCACTACCTATATCAAACCAAGTGTAATTTTGTGAATTACAGTTTTTAATTCATTTTCATTAAAACTGAATTTATTAAACCTCACGCATGATTTTTTTACACTTTAAATCATTTAATATTTAAAATAACTTTAAACATGTCCAGTTATACAGAGAATATATTATCTTTGGCCCCTTAAGCTTGGCTAAATTTTTAAAATTTAACTTAGCCTCTCTGTAAAGCATGAACAGTTTTCATTTTTGCCCTTTAGAAGAGCAATTTGTGTTATGAATATTTTGAAAGTGGTTCAGCTGTTTAAATAACAATAATGGATTTTCCTCAGCAATGTTGCTTTTTGGAATTTAATCATGCTCTCAGGCACACTTAATTTGTGGATTAGAGCTTTTTGAACAACACAATCACCGACACAATTACAGAGTGTTGTAGAAATTATTTGCAAGGCAAAGGACAAGAAGGGCAGCACAAATGTTCCAGGCAGTATCAGTGAAACAGATGTGCAGGATATGTGATCAGTAGCCAGCAGATTCTTTATAAATGTGTTTATGTATTTTTGAATTCATTTATTTGAAAACTGCTTGTTGAATACCTACTATGTTTCATGCATTGTACTTGATTTTGACTATATATGGGTGAGGCAATGCGGATATGACCTCGCCTCATGGGCCTTTCAAGAATGAATCAAATATAGTAGCTTTCCCATGTGACCTCTCTTTCACTGACACCTCTCACTCCCTGATGCTCTCCATTGCTCTATAAATCCTGCTGACTGAGGCACCAGCCATGCTGAACCCTGGCAAGGAATAGTCTGCACACTAATATGCTCACTTCTTTTTTGTTGTCACCCATTCAGCTGTGCCGTTATTAACATTAGTTGAGTTTGTTCTTAAACTTGATTATTTCAGTTGTACTTATGATTTTAATTAGGAAATTCAATTAACTATAGCTTGAATAAACATAATATGAGTTCAAATAGAAAACTGTCTCTTCATTCTAATTTCTGCTATCATGCCACCCAAGCTTCTGCCAATACATTTCCACAGTTCCAAGTTTAGAGACGGTGTTTGTCTTCTAAAACCCATCATCTTTTCCTTGGGCAAGATCTCTGCTAACAGCAGTGTTTCTCATCACTCCAGCTCCTGCTGGAGAGTCAGTGATTCCAACTTATAAAATGTGACCCTGGTCTCTGGGATCAGGCTAAACTATATCCTCTAGCCCATGAATGATAATACTTCCTGCTATGGCTTATTTCTGGGCTAATAATCCCATAGGTCCTTACATCAACTACACATCTAGTTTTCTGTATTAAAATATCTATGTTCTAAATACTTTAAAATATTAAAAATAATATTTTTCTTAATAGACCCTGACAAATACAAAGATTAACCACAAATGCTATCAAATTTATGCATATTCACTGACTTCATCTTCTGCAGCCTAGGTTGCTCTACTTTCAGATTATAACCCACTGATGGCAATAGGGGTGGGGCAATAAGTACATTAATACTGAAAAATAAGGATTACACTCAATTTAGAGATTCCACATTAATGGGAATACTACCCAGAGGGAGGGCCATGGATCCTTAGGTTAGTATTCCCAGCAGTCCTCATTGATCTATTGAATCACCAAGCACATTTGTTCATGGAACTGTAGAAACTGACAGAGAAGTTATTGTATATTGATAGATGTTGTCTGGGTCTCTTGATTATGCAAAATGTGAGTAAGGTATTTAATGTATTATATTTGTCTTCAATAGGTATGTTTTATTTCATCCATTTCATGAACAATATGATAGGCAAAAAGATATGACACTGAAAGATGAACTCCCCAGGTCAGTAAGTGCCCAATATGCCACTGAAGAAGAATAGAGAAATAACACCAGAAAGAATGAAGAAGACAGAGCCAAAGCAAAAACTATGTCCAGCTGTGATTCTGACTGGTGACGGAAGTAAAGTTGGATGCTGTAAAAAATAATATCTCATAGGAACCTGGAATGTTAAGTCCATGAATCAAGGCAAATTGGAAATGGACAAACAGGAGACGGCAAGAGTGACATAGACACTTCAGGAATCAGTGAACTAAAATGGGCTGGAATGGGTGAATTTAACTCAGATGGCTATTGTATTTACTACTGTGGCAACAATCCCTTAGAAGAAATGGAGTAGCCCCTTTAGTCAACAAAAGAGTCCAAAATGCAGTACTTGGATGCAGTCTCAAAAATGACAGAATGATCTCTGTTCATGTCCAAGGCAAACCATTCAATATCACAGTAATCCAAGTCTATGCCCCAACCAGTAGTGCTAAAGAAGCTGAAGTAGAATGGTTCTATGATGACATACAAGACCTTCTAGAACTAACACCCAAAAAAGATGTCCTTTTCATTATAGGAGACAGAAATGCAAAAGTAGGAAGTCAAAAAACACCTGGAGTAACAGGCAAATTTGGCCTTGGAGTACAAAGGCTTACAGAGTTTTTCCAAGAGAATGCACTCATCATAGCAAACACCATTCTAACTCTACATATGGACATCACCAGATGGTCAATACCGAATCAGATTGATTTTATTCTTTGCAGCCAAAGATGGGAAAACTCCATACAGTCAGCAAAAATAAGACTGCGAGCTGACTGTGGCTCAGATCATGAACTCCTTATTGCCAAATTCAGATATAAATTGAAGAAAGTAGGGAAAACCACTATACCATTCAGGTATGACCTAAATCAGATTCCTTAGATTATACAGTGGAAGTGAGAAATAGATTCAAAGGATTAAATCTAATAGACAGAGTGCCTAAAGAGATGTGGATGGAGGTCCATGACATTGTACAGTAGGCAGTGATCAAGACCATCTCCAAGAAAAAGCAATGCAAAATGAAAAATGGTTGTCTGAGGAGGCCTTACAAATAACTGAGAAAGAAAGAGAAGTGAAAGGCAAAGAAGAAAAAGAAAAGTTATGCCCATTTCAATGCAGAGTTCCAAGGAATATCAAGGAGAGATAAGAAAGCCTTCCTCGGTGATCAACACCAAGAAATAGAGGAAAACAATAGAATGGGAAAGACTAGAGATCTCTTCAAGAAAATTCGAGATACTAAGGGAACATTTCATGCAAAGATGGGCACAATAAAGGACAGAAATGGTACGGACCTAACAAAAGAAAATTTTAAGAAGAAGTGGCAAAATACATGGAAGAACTATACAAAAAAGATCTTCATGACCCAGATAACCATGATGTGTGATCACTCACCTGGAGCCAGACACCCTGGAATGTGAAGTCAAGTGGGCCTTAGGAAGCATCCCTATGAACAAAGCTAGTGGAGGTGATGGAATTCCAGTTGAGCTATTTCAAATTCTGAAAGATGATGTTGTGAAAGTGCTGCACTCAGTATGACAGCAAATTCGGAAAACTCAGTAGTGGCCACAGGACTGGAAAAAGTCAGTTTTTATTCCAATCCCAAAGAAAGGCATTGCCAAAGAATGCTCAAACTACCGCACAATTGCACTCATCTTGCACATACTATAGTAGATCCTGCTATAGTTTGTATGTTTTTATTTCAAGCAGAGATGCAAGCTGTATTTTCATGATGTCAGAATTATAAACTATACACTCATTCAAGCAATGTATTTGGTACAAAATAATAATGAATTGTGTAGACTATAAGAAGGTGATAAGTATATAGCATTTTCATTCCAATTCCAAAGAAAGGCCATGTCAAACAATGTTCAAACTATCACACAATTGCACTCAACTCACAAGCTAGCAAAGTAATGCCCAAAATTCTTCAAGCCAGGCTTGAACAGTATGTGAACTGTGAATATCCAGAAGTTCAAGCTGAATTTAGAAAAGGTAGAAAAACCAGCTATCAAATTGCCAACATCTGTTTGATCATTGAAAAAGCAAGAGAGCTCCAGAAAAACATCTATTTCTACTTTACTGACTATGCCAAAGCCTTTGGCTGTGTGGATCACAACAAACTGTGGAAAATTCGTAAAGAGATGGGAATACCGGACCACCTGACCTAATTCCTGAGAAATCTGTATGCAGGTCAAGGAGTAACAGTTAGAACTGGACATGGAAAAAGAGATTGGCTCCAAATCAGGAAAGGAGTACTTTAAGGCTGTGTATTGTTACCCTGCTTATTTAACTTATTTGCAGAGTACATCATATGAAATGCTGGTCTGGATGAAGCACAAGCTGGAATCAAGATTTCCAGGAGAAATATCAATAATCTCAGATAAGCAAATGTCACCACCCTTACGCCAGAAAGTGAAGAAGAACTAAAGAGCCTCTTGTTGAAAGTGAAAGAGGAGAGTGAAAAAGTTGGCTTAAAACTCAACATTCAGAAAACTAAGATCATGGCATCTGGTCCCATCACTCCATGGCAAAAAGATGGGGAAACAATGGGAACAGTGAGAGACTTTATTTTGGGGTGCTCCAAAATCAGTGCAGCCATGAAATTAAAAGATGCTTGCTCCTTGGAAGAAAAGCTATGACCAACCTAGACAGCATATTAAATAGCAGAGACATTACTTTGCCAACAAAGGTCCATCTAGTCAAGGCTATGGTTTTTCCAGTGGTCATGTATGGATGTGAGAGTTGGACTGTGAAGAAAGCTGAGTACCAAAAAACTGATGCTTTTTGATCTGTGGTGTTGGAGAAGACTCTTGAGAGTCCCTAAGAGACTCTCCCTAAGAGAGCAGGGAGATCCAATTAGTCCATCCTAAAGGAGAGTCAGTCCTGAATACTCATTAGAAGGACTGATGCTGAAGCTGAAACTCCAATACTTTGGCCACCTGATGCAAAGTATTGACTCATTTGAAAAGACCCTGATGCTGGGAAAGATTGAAGGCAGGAGAAGGGAACCAGAGGATGAGATGTTGGATGGCATCACCGACTCAATGGACCTGAGTTTGAGCAAACCTGGGAGATGATGAAGGACAGGGAATCTGGTGTTCTACAGTCCATGGGTCGCAAAGAGTCAGACATGACTGAGCAACTGAACAACTACAAGGATAAACATGCTCAATCTGTTGGAAGTAGGGAGAAGGATGTTAAAAACATGTAGTCAAGGCATCTTGACTTCATCTACCACAATACAATGGGCTGTTGAACAAAGCCGTGACTTGGGGCATGGAGCACAGCAGAAGGTCTGTAATAGCTTCACAATTGGCTCTTCTTCTCTGAACCCATGCAGTTCAAACTCATGCTGATCAAGGGCTGACTTTATCATAATCAATGAGAAAGGAAACAGCCAGACAATATTTGATTGGTACTAATACCATCCTCATGGCTCTGAATATTAGAGGCATGTAGAGGTATTAAAAACTATTATATTGCTAGTCTTTGCAAATCTCTTTTATTGTGTTCTTACCACGAAAAAAATGATAAATGGATTTAATTTAACATTATGGAAAAGCAGCTTTAGCTTAAAATATTTTTCATTTTGAAGCTATATTTGACCATTAAATGCATACAAATAGAAAGAAAAAAAAACATCTGTAACACCATACCTAAACACAACCATTGTTAATAATTTAAAGTTTTATCTATAAATAGTTCTAATCTTTTAAATATGTAATGCAGATATCCTTGAATTTGTAACCACAGAGGAGGTTACAACTTTTTTCTTTCTTTAAACTTTTCATTGATATATAGAGAGGAAAGGTGAAAGCTAGTGTCCAAGTCAAAGAGCTTTCACAACTTGAATGCAGTCATAACCATTATCCTATCAAACAATAGGATATCACTAGAACCCCTGAAGCCCCTCTTATTTCAGTGCCTGCACCCCCTTTTCCTGCAAGGGGAAACACTATTGTAATTTCTACAGCCTAGGTTGTTGTGGCCTGTTATTATTTATGCACATGGAATCACATGGAATGTATTCTTGTATTTGACCACTTGCACCCAGCATTGTATTTGCTTGGTTTATTTATATTTTGCAAGTAATTGTATATTGTTCATTCTAATTGCTGCATTCATTTGTGTGAATATACACTATTTATCTATTCTATTGTTAATGGAGATTTGCAGATTTGGGCTATTTATTTCACATATGCTTTTATGAAAATTTCAGTACAACTCTGTTAGTGAATACATGCATACATTTGAATACTGCCAAACATTTCCCCAAAGTTGCATACCAATTTACACCTGCAACAGCAGCAAAGGAGCATTTTGGTTTTGACATTCTGTCAACATTTGTTTTTTCCTGTTTTGTTCCATTTTAGCCATTTGGGTGGATGTATACTGGTATCATGGGAAATAGATGGGGAAACAGTGGAAACAGTGGCAGACTTTATTTTTGGGGGCTCCAAAATCACTGCAGATGGTGATTGCAGCCATGAAATTAAAAAAACGCTTACTCTTTGGAAGGAAAGTTATGACCAACTTAGATAGCATACTAAAAAGCAGAGATATTACTTTGCCAACAAAGGTCCGTCTAGTCAAGGCTATGGTTTTTCCAGTAGTCGTGTGTGGATGTGAGTTGGACTGTGAAGAAAGCTGAGCATCAAAGAATTGATGCTTTTGAACTGTGGTGTTGGAGAAGACTCTTGAGAGTCCCTTGGACTGCAAGGAGATCCAATCAGTCCATCCTAAAGGAGATCAGTCCTGGGTGTTCATTGGAAGGACTGATGCTGAAGCTGAAACTCCAACACTTTGGCCACCTCATGTGAAGAGTTGACTCATTGGAAAAGACCCTGATTCTGGGAATGATTGAGGGCAGGAGGAGAAGGGGATGATAAAGGATGAGATGGCTGGATGGCATCAACGACTCGATGCACATGAGTTTGGGTGAACTCAAACTCCCAGTGTCTATCACCGGGAGTTGGTGATGGACAGAGAGGCCTGGCGTGCTGCAATTCATGGGGTCGCAAAGAACTGGACATGACTTATTAACTGAACTGAACTGATACTGGTACCACATTGTGGTTTAAATTTGCACTTTGATTGCTAAAAGAGGAAAACATATCACTGTTTCATAATTTACATTGGTTGGCCATTTGGATATCTTTTTTTGTGAACAGCCAGGGTTCCCAGTGGCTCAGCAATAAAGAATCCACCTGCAATACAGGAGACATCAGTTAGATCCCTGGGTCAGGGAAGATCCCTTGGAGAAGGAAATACAGCCCATCTCCAGTACTCTTGCCTGGAAAATCCGATGGACGGAGGAGCCTGGTGGGCTGCAGTCCATGGGGTCACTAAGAGTCGGACACAACTGAGCGACTTCACTTTCACTTTTCACTTTCATGCATTGGAGAAGGAAACTGCAACCCACTCCAGTGTTCTTGTCTGGAGAATCCCAGGGACGGGGAAGCCTGGTGGGCTGCCGTCTCTGGGGTCGCACAAAGTCGGACACGACTGAAGCGACTTAGCAGCAGCAGCAGCAGCAGCAGCAGCAGCAGCAGCAGCAGCAGCAGCAGGATTCTTGCCTGGAGAATCCTATGAACTGTGAACCTGGCTAACTGCAATCCATGGGTTGCAAGAGTTGGACATGGTTTAGTGTTAAACCACCACCACTGTGAATGGCTATTCAAACCTCTTGCCCATGTTAGTCAAACTTATCTTTCCTTTTCTTGTTGATTCATAGAGCCCCTTACATATTTTCGAAACTAGTTGTTAATTAGATTGATGTCTAATCCTAATGTGAATATTGTCTTTTTATTCTCTTAGTAATGACTTTTAATGAACACATCTTAATTTTAATATATTTCAGTTATCAATATATTCTTAATAGTGATTTTTGGATCTACCTCAAGGTCATAAAGATGTTTAAGTTACATTTATGCTAAATACTTAAGGAATTTTCTTTTTACATCTATATTCATAGTCCTTCTGAAACTGATTTTTGTGAATGATGTGGTATTTTTTGCACTGTGTGATGCAGGACTCAACAAACTCCATGCAAAAATCTAGCTGTACTTTTGAAAAATGAGAGGATTAGTGAATAAACTGCTGTCTGCATAGACTGAAGTTTGTCCCAAGAGCAAAATTAATGTTAATCATCTGCCTTTTCTCCCATCCATTCTATATGCCTTTCACCTCTCCCAGCACTTCACATGTAGAGGTTGCCTTCATCATTCAGAGTTCTGAGCTCTGGTTTTCTTGCTTTTGTCAGGTCACAAGTGACACCTGGTCCTTTTCCTATTATCAGTGGACATGAGGACGTTCAGACAAGTACAATATGCCTTATAGTTCCATATACAGGGTGGCTCAGTGGTAAAGAATTTGCCTGCCAATGCAGGAGATGTGGGTTCAGTCCCTGGGTCAGGAAAATCCCCTGGAGAAGGAAATGACAACCCACTCCAGTATTCTTGCCTGGGAAATCTCATGGACAGAGGAGCCTGGTGGACTACAAAAGAATAGCAACCACCAGGTCACAAAAGAGTTGGACACAACTGAGCAAAAAAACAACAGCTACTGCTGCTGCTGCTGCTGTGGCTGCTAAGTTGCTTCAGTAGTGTCCAACTCTGTGCAACCCCATAGACAGCAGCCCACCAGGCTCCGCCATCCCTGGGATTCTCCAGGCAAGAACACTGGAGTGGGTTGCAGTTTCCTTCTCCAATGCATGAAAGTGAAAAGTGAAAGTGAAGTTGCTCAGTCGTGTCCGACTCTTTGCGACTCCATGGACTGCAGCCTACGCTATTATTTAGCAAATTTCAGTTCTTTCAGAAAATCAGAACCAATTACTTCCTTTAGTTTAGTAGCTCCTTTCTTTGACTGCTCGAGGAGCTAAAATGACCACGTGGAAGTCATAGCATTAAGTTAACAGAAAATTTACTGTATCCATAATGAAAGCATCAGCCACCTTTCCCATATCCTACCTACTTCTAGTGTTTCAGAACTTCTATTCCTGCAAAGGCTAAAGTTGCAGAAATAGAAAGTACAAATTCCTCAGCTGAATTCCTGAGAGCAATGATGAGAGAAGAAACCTGATAGAGTAATACACTGATTCTCCAAGCGAATCTACTATCATTGGCAGCTACTTATTGAATACATAATATGTGCTAGATATGGTTCTGGGGATCAGAGGTGAACAGTGATTAAATAACTTACTTCAGTTATTATGCTTATTTCATTGTTCACACAATCCTTCCTTGCATCCTGCTTTCTGTATCTTCCAGAATGGACAGAACTAACCATCCTATAGCCATCCTATCCCACCTTAAAATGTAGTTGCAGGACTTCCCTCACAACTGGTAAGTCCATTGGTTAAGACTTCACCTTCCAATGCCTGCAGTGTTCGAACCCTGTTAGGGAGTTGATTCCACATGCCTTTTGGATATGAGTTATATATATATAAAACAGAAGCAATATTGTAACAAATTCAATAAAGACTTTAAAAATGATCCAAATTAAAAAAAAAATCTATTTTTTAAAATGCAGTTGCTCTGGAAACATTAGAGCAAGTGACAGAGCCATGATTTGAACCTTGACAAGTTTGCTTCTGCTACACTGTGGGCTATTTATCACAATCTGCCCTCTGGAAGGGTTTTGAGAGGAGTCATTCACAGAATGCCCATGACTGATAACTTCCTGATAATATCTTTTTGGAACATACCTTTAGGTCAATAGAATCACAAAAGGAGGCTTATTTTAACTGAAGAACCGGTACAAGTTTTTTTCATTATCAATGTTGGTTCAAAACAGCTATTCTTATTATAAGGTGTTATCTCTTTTGTTTTTAATGAATTCAAAGTTAGTTTGAAGCTGAGCTAGAAATTCAATTCCCTGGGATTTCACCTCCAAATCATGGTAACCCCCAACAGCTTTGTATACAGAGCCTTGTGGCCTTTCTCCTAGGTGCTTAAATACATATCAGTAGGGTGGTTTCAGTCCTCTTTTATCAGGGAAAAAGAAGTAGAAAGATGAAAGACTTAATTAAAAGATTACAAAGAGATTTTCTTAAAAGAAGTTTTACCATAGGACCTGGCACTGGGATAAGAATAAAGCAGCAGTGTGGCTATGGCCTCAACAAAGAAAAATCCGTTTAACCTCACGTTCAACAAAAAGATACCTTTTTAGAGGATGTGATTGAAAGCGGTATAAACATATTGTATATATTTGTTCAGTTGTCTGGGAACAACTTCAAGGAATCAAGCTGTCAAATCACTTTTTGGAACAAAGGGTAAGTATAAATAAATGGATCAAATATAGCATGAGGATTAAACGAGAATTGCTTGGCAAGTTTAGTGAAAATATTCAGGTGCCATTTTAATCTCTTCCCCTCTTCAATTTAAAAACAGCACAGAATTTCACATGTTAATATGTGTTCTTATATTGGCATTGAGTCTTTCGATACCTTCTGAAAACAAAAATCCCAGAACTCTGCTGTTCCCATGGCAACTGCATTTTAAGAAGGGAAGTTTCCAGCTTGATAGAGCTGAAAGGCTATTAACCTCAGTTCTCAATGATACTGAAACCACGATGTCAGGAGGAGTCAATACAACAGAGGAAGCTTAGCTTGACTCCACCCAGCATTCATGTTACTGCTGGAATAAGGTTTAAAAAGATAATAATATAAATTATTAAAATGGTATTTATTATTCTGTAATCCAATGTCATGTAATCTAACACTGAAAGTATGTAGATAGAAATTTGAATCCAATATCAACCTTGAGGAAATATTAGAACCCAAATCCTTTACCTAAGGAATTTAATTACACTGCACCTCAGAGTGCTTTCATAAAAAGCATAATATGCATGATGAAGGCCACCTTCTCTGTTATGTTCCAAGATCCACAAAAACTTTAGAATAAAGCTTGACTATGGAAAGAAAAGGAATCAGAAATATTCTCTGAAGAAGTCATTCTCTGGTCCAAGAAAAAAGAGACATTCTCACTGAGCACAGTGTGTTAGTTGGCTAGGGCTTCTGGGGAAAAAAAGGCCAACAAACTGGCTGGCTTAAACACCAAACATTTGTTGTCTCAGTTTGGGCAGCTGGGAAGTTCAAGTTCAAGGTGTTCACAGGGTTAGTTCTGTCTGAGGGCTGTGATAGGTAGCAATCTTTGGCATTCTTTGCTTCCAGACATATCACCCTGATCTCTACCTTATTTTCACATGACTCTGTGTATGTGTGTGTGTATGTCTGTGTCCCCAAATTTCTTCCTTTTATAAGGGCAACAGTCATTTTGGATCAGGGGTACATACTACCCTAGTATGACCTTCTTTTAATTAATCTGAGATGATATTTCCAAAGAAGGTACCAGAGGCTAGAACTTCAACTTTTGTCATTGTCAAACAAATAGCATTTGTTGCCTATCACCTAGAGTAAAAGTCAGAATACCTCTGCCCTCTGCATCTTGACATCAAAACTGACAAGGAAAAGACAACACAGTCAAGCAGCAGATGCAACAAGGCTTTGCCCTTCACAGAGAAGAGACAAAGCAAGATCAGCTTCAGTGATGGGCATTGATCCCCTGGGGCCAGCAGGTCCCTCCTAGCAGCCAGCAAAGAGCGACTGTGTGCTGCCACTGAAGGACCCCATCCCCTTCTTGTAAGGATAGAATTAGTATTGAGGTTGGCCAGGTCCCACATGACATACCTGCTTGAGGAAAACAAAGAAACAAAGTTTAGAACAGGGAAAGTTAACTCCCCACAAGGTGATAAACTCAGCACAGGCTGTGTATGCCTTGGTCTCTTGGTAAGAACCTATCCAGCCCATGGCCCACTGTTATGTAGCCCAGATCAGGGTGGGGGATCAAAAGACTCCACACATGAGACTGTTGTTCCCAACAAGTTTAACACAGAGCACACTGATTATACTTTATCCCAGAGCTACGTATACTACATTTATTATCTCATGTAACCCTCAGAATTAAATAACACTGTAGTGGCTTAGCTGGTAAAGAATCCACCAGCAATGTGGGAGACCTGGGTTCGATCTCTGGGTTGGGAAAATCCCCTGTAGAAGGGAAAGGCTACCCACACCAGTGTTTTTGCCTGGAGAATTCCATGGACTGTATAGTCCACGGGGTCACAGAGTCAGACACGACTTAGCAGTTTTCACTTTCTCAGAAACTTAAGTGACGTAAGTCAATTTTTCTCAAGCTTTATTGTGCTAATGAGACAGTTGAGCATCTTGTTAAAACACTGAGCCCATTCAGGAAGTGCACATTGGCTTCTGGGAGTATGTATTTCAAAGTTTCCAGGTAAAGCTCACGATTGGTTTGTACACTTCCAACAGCAAAATCTGAAGCATCTGAGACTTCAGTTCAGTCGCTCAGTCATGTCTGACTCTTTGCTATCCCATGGACTGCACCACACCAGACGTCCGTGTCCATCACCAATTCCCAAACTCAAACTCATGGCCATTGAGTCGGTGATGCCATCCAACCATCTCATCCTCTGTCATTCCCTTCTCCTACCACCTTCAATCTTTCCCAGCTTCAGGGTCTTTTCAAATGAATCATGTCTTCGCATCAGGTGGCCAAAGCTGGAGTCTCAGCTTCAACATCACTCCTTCCAATGTACACCCAGGACTGATCTCCTTTAGGATGGACTGGCTGGATCTCTTTGCTGTCCAAGGGACTGTCAAGAGTCTTCTCCAACACCACAGTTCAAAAGCATCAATTTCCAAAAGTTCAGCTTTCTTTATAGTCCAACTTTCACATCCACGCATGACTACTGGAGAAACCATAGCCTTGACTAGATGGACCTTTATTGGCAAAGTAATGTCTCTGCTTTTTAATATGTTGTCTAGGTTGGTCATAACTTTTCTTCCAAGGAGCAAGTGTCTTTTAATTTCATGGCTGCATGAAATTTTGGAGCCCCTCCAAAATAAAGTCTGTCATTGTTTCTATAGATTCCTCATCTAGTTGCCGCAGAGTGATGGGACCGGGTGCCATGATCTTAGTTTTCTGAGTGCTGAGCTTTAAACCAACTTTTTCACTCTCCTCTTTCACTTTCATCAAAAGGTTCTTTAGTTCTTCTTCACTTTCTGCCATAAAAGTGGTGTCATCTGCATATCTAAGGTTATTGATATTTCTCCTGGCAATCTTGATTCCAGCTTGTGCTTCTTCCAGCCCAGAGTTTCTCATGATGTACTGTGCATATAAGTTAGATAAGCAGGGTGACAGTATATAGCCTTGACGTATTCCTTTCCCAATTTGAAACCAGTCTATTGTTCCATGTCCAGTTCTAACTATTGCTTCCTGAGCTGCACACAGCTTTCTCAAGAGGCAGGTCAGGTGGTCTGGTATTCCCATCTCTTTCAGAATTTTTTAAGGGTTGTTGTGATCCACACAATCAAAGGCTCTGGTGTAGTTAATTAAGCAGTAGATGTTTTTCTGGAGCTCTCTTGCTTTTTCAATGATCAAACAGATGTTGGCAAATTGATTTCTGTTTCCTCTCTCTATTGTAATTTCAGCTTGAACATCTGGAATTTCATAGTTCACATACTGTTGAAGCCTGACTTGGAGAATTTTGAGCACTACTTTACTAGCCTGTGAGATGAGTGCAATTGTGCAGTATTTTGAGCATTCTTTTGCATTGCCTTTCTTTGGGATTGGAATGAAAACTGACTTTTTCCAGTCCTGTGGCCATTATTGAGTTTTCCAAAGTTGCTGGCATATTAAGTGCAGCACTTTCACAGCATCATCTTTCAGGATTTGAAATAGCTCCACTGGAATTCCATCACCTCCACTAGCTTTGTTTGTAGGGATGCTTCTTAAGGCCCACTTGACTTCATATTCCAGAACGTCTGGCTCTGGGAGAGTTATCACAACATCGTGAATATCTGGGTCATGAAGACCTTTTTTGTATAGTTCTTCTGTATATTCTTGCCACCTCTTCTTAATATCTTCTGCTTCTGTTAGGTCCATACCATTTCTGTCCTTTATTGAGCCCATCTTTGCATGAAATGTTCCCTCGGTATCTCTAATTTTCTTGAAGAGATCTCTAGTCTTTTCCATTCTATTGTTTTCCTCTATTTCTTTGCATTGATCACTGAGGAAGACTTTCTTATCTCTCCTTGCTATTCTTTGGAACTTTGCATTGAAATGGGTATATCTTTCATTTTTTCCTTTGCCTTTCACTTATCTTCTTTTCAGAGATAATTGTAAGGCCTCCTGAAACAACCATTTTGCCTTTTTGCATTTCTTTTTCTTGGGGATGGTCTTGATCACTGATACCTGTACAATGTCACGAACCTCCATCCATAGTTCTTCAGGCACTCTGTCTATCAGATCTAATCCCTTGAATCTATTTCTCACTTTCACTGTATAATCATAAGGGATTTAATTTAGGTCATACCTGAATGGTCTAGGGGTTTTCCCTACTTTCTTCAGTTTAAGACTGAATTTGGCAATAAGGAGTTCATGACCTGAGCTACAGTCAGCTCCTGATCTTTTTGCTAACTTTATAGAGCTTCTCCATCTTTGACTGCAAATGATAAAATCAATCTGATTTCGGTATTGACCCCTCTGGTGCTGTCCATGTGTAGAGTCTTCCCTTCTGTTGTGGGAAGAGGGTGTTTGCTATGACCAGTGCGTTCTCTTGGAAAAACTCTATTAGCCTTTGCCCTGCTTCATTCTGTACTCCATGGCCAAATTTGCCTGTTACTCCAGGTATATCTTGACTTCCTACTTTTGCACTCCAGTCCCCTGTAATGAAAACGACATCTTTTTGGGGTGTTAGTTCTAAAAGGTCTGTAGGTCTTATAGAACCATTCAGCTTGTTCAGTATTACTGGTTGGGGCATAGACTTGGATTACTGTGATAATGAATGGTTTGCCTTGGAAATGAACAGAGATCATTCTGGGTTTTTTTGAGATTGCATCCATGTACTGCATTTCAGACTCTTGTAGACTATGATGGCTACTCCATTTCTTCTAAGGGATTTTTGCCCACAGTAGTAGATATAATGGCCATCTGAGTTAAATTCACCCATTCCAGTCCATTTTAGTTAGCTGATTCCTAAAATGTCCACATTCACTCTTGCCATCTCCTGTTTGGCCACTTCAAATTTGCCTTGATTCATGGACCTAACATTCCAGGTTCCTATGCAATATTGCTGTCTACAGCATTGGGCTTTACTTCCATCACCAGTCACATCCACAACTGGGTGTTGTTTTTGCTTTGGATTCGTCTCTTCATTCTTTCCAGTGTTATTTCTGCAGTGATCTCCAGTAGGATATTGGGCATCTACCGACCTGGGAGTTCATCTTTCAGTCCTATCTTTTTGCCTTTTCATACTGTTCATGGGGTTCTCGAGGCAAGAATAATGAAGTGGTTTGCAGCATTTGAAAATGAGGATCCTAATTCAGAATCCCATACCACTTCTGCTAGAACATTCAACCTCTTAGGAAAAAAAGAAAGAAGACAGAAAAAGAAGTAAAGGAAGAAAAAGAGATGAAAAGGAATAGAATAGGACATAAGACTTTTGTGAGTGTGTTTCTGTCTAGTGCAATTTAAAAAATACAGTGAAAACCATTAGCAAAAAAAAAAAAAAAAGAGAGAGAGAGAGAGAGAGAGAAATGTCTACATCTTGTTCCAAACTAGTTTACATTCCATTTCTATAAACCAACAGTTTTTAATCCTTGTAGTGTTTGGGTGAGTGGTAGAGTAGGGAACTACGTGATACTCAGGAATGAGAGTGAATACTTTCTTGACGTGGTAACCCAGACATTATCTTCCCTATAATCTCTAACAGAAGTCAGAACTTCTTCTTAAGGGGTCATACAGTAAATATATATTTTAGGATTTGCAGGACAAAATGTTCAATCAAGGCTATTACGCAGGTACATACGTAACTACTTAAAATATGACCAATTTATAAATGTAAACCATTCTTAGTTCACAGACTGTTTAAGGGAAAAAAAAAGGCAAAAATAAAAACAGGTGGTTTATGGACCTCTGATCTACAATGTAGCAGTTCACACATACAAAACCTAATCTAATGCTCTGAGTAAAATTGGCCTGTTACAGTGGTTGTATGTATTAGGTTGCTCAGTCATGTCCAACTCTTTGCAACCCCATTGACTGTAGCCCACCAGACTCTTCTGTCCATGGAATTTTCTAGGCAAGAATATTGGAGTGGAGATTGATTCAAGATGGTAGAGCAGAAGGATGTACATTCATCTTCTTCTGCAAGAGCACCCAAATTTCAACTAGCTGTTGAACAACCATAGACAGCAGGACACTGGAACCCACTGAGAAAAGGTACCCAAGTCCAAGGACAAAGGAGAAGCCACAGTGAGATGGTAGGAAGGGAGCAATCATGATAAAATAAAATCCTTTACCCTCCAGGTGAGTGACCCACAAATTGGAGAAAATAATACCAAAGAAGTTCTTATACTTTTGTGAAGATTCTTGGCCCCACATCAGGCTCCTGAGCCTGGGGATCTGGCAAAGGGACTGGGAATCCCCAGGGAATCTGACTTTGAAGGCCAGTGGGATTTGATTGTAGAACTTTCAAAGGACTGAGGGAAACAGAGACTCCACTCTTGTAGGGCACAAACAAAACCTGTGCACACCAGGAAAGGAATGGTGACCCCACAGGACACTGAGCCAGACCTATCTGTGAGTGTTTGAGGGTCTCTTGAGGAGGTGTGGGTTGGCAGTGGCCTTCCTCAGGCACATGGGCACTGGCATCAGAAGTCTTGGGAAAATGCATCTTGACATACCTCTTGGAGGTCTCCCTTGGCCTTGCTATAGAACCTGTAGACTCCAAGACTGGGTCACCTCAGTCCAAACACCCATCAGCAGACAATTGGATTAAAGTTTTGCTGAGCCCAGCCCTGCCCACCAGAGCAAGACCAAGTCTTCCCCACAGCCCAGTCCCTCCCATCAGAAAGCTCACACAAGCCTCTTATCCTCATCCACAGGAATCCTGGAGTGGGTTGCAATTTCCCCCTCCAGGAGATCCTCCCAACCCAGGGTTTCAACCCATGTCTCTTGTGTCACCTCACTGGCAGGCAGATTCTTCACCACTGTGCCATCTGGGAAGCTCCATATGCCAGCCCCTTGATCTTGGACTGCCAGCCTCCAGAACTCTGAGGAAATAAATGTTTATTGTTTCCACCACCAGCCTCTGGTGATCTGTTATAGCAGTTTTGGCTGACTCAGACAACAGCTTACTGTCTGCCATCAAATAACTGTCATCCTTGAGCCATGCTGCAGCAAAGGCACTTTGTGGCTTTTAAAATGTATAGGTCGGAAAATGCTTTCCTGTGGCTGAATAACTACTTAGTGAACCGAGAATAGTTGAAGGTCGTACTTCAAAGACACTCCAAAGCCTCTGAAAACAGTACCATGTCCCTACTTGATAACCCTGTTTGTGAAGTGAGACATACAAACCTGGAGTAATAGAGATTTTAGTAATTATTTTTCTTTAGAATTTTTGTGGTATAGGGGTATATGTACATAGTCAGTCAGCCTTGCCCAAACTGGTGTCTAGCTGCATTCAGTAGCAGGCATCTGTCCTTCCACACTGCCTGATACCAGCACCTACATGCTGCAGTACACCCACCCACCCTTGCAGCTTTTTCTGGCGGCTGCATGGTGGACTTTTCTGGGAGAAAGAGGCAAAGAAACAGCATTGGTTCCAGTGCTTTGTACACAATGCATTATTAATACATCTTTCATTATGATGATAAAAATCAACAGCATCTGTAGCTCGTGGAATGGCAAAGTTTCAACTTAGTACAACTAGCACTAAAATTTTGTAATTTTGATATTAAAAAACAAAACACTTTATAATACATTAGAAGAAAAAATGAAATAGATATAAATCTAATATGTACAAGATCTACATGAGAAAAGTTACAAAACTGATCAAAGAAATCAAGATCTAAATAAATAGAGAAAAACTCCATGTGCATGCGTGAGAAGACTCAATATTATCAAGATGTCAGTTCTTTTCAAATTGATCTATAAATTCAATGTAATCAAACCAAAATCCCAGTTTGTCAATCCCAGTATTGACAAACTGAGTCTTAAAACATTTATGTGAAAAGGCAAAAGAATGAAAGTAGGCAGTGTAATATTGAAATAGCCAATGGAATATTGAAAGAGAAGAAGAAAGTCAGGGTACTGACACTATCTGATTTCAAGACTGACTACAAATGGTAAAAGAAAAGACAAATAGAACAGTGGAATAGAATAGAGAGCTCAGAAATAGAGACTAATATAGTTATCTTTGACAAAGAAGCAAAAGCAATTCCATGGAAAGGAAACATAGTATTTTAAATAAACAATTCTGGAATAAATGGACATGCAAAAACATGTGTAGACACAGACACTACACCTTACACAAAAATTAGGTCAAAATGCACCTAGATGTAAAGTGAAAATCTATAAAACTTCTAGAAGATAAAATAGGTTAAAAATAGGTGACTTTCCTTTGGCAGTGACATTTTAAATTCAATAGCAAAAACATGATCCATAAAATAAACATTAAAAAGTGAACTTCATGAAAATTAAAAATGCGTGCTTTGCAAAAGATACCCTTAAGAGAATAAAAAGCCAAGTCGAAGACTGGGAGAAAATATTTGTGAAACGTGTACTTAGTAGAGGACTGTATCCAAAATATACAAAGAGGTCTTAAATCTAAACAATAAGAAAATAACCCAATTAAAAATGGAAAAAAAAATGGTCTGAACAGACATCTCACCAGAGAAGATATAGAGATGGAAATTAAGCATGTGAACATGGATATTAGATTGATTATATTCTTTGCAGCCAAAGATGGAGAAGCTATATACAGTCAGCAAAAACAAGACTGGGAGCTGACTGTGCCTCAGGTCATGAACTCCTTATTGCCAAATTCAGACTTAAATTGAAGAAAGTGAAGACAACCATTAGACCATTCAGGTATGACCTAAATCAAATCCCTTGTGATTATACGGTGGAAGTGAGAAATAGATTTAACGGACTAGATCTGATAGACAGAGTGCCTGATGAACTATGGATGGAGATTCATGACACTGTACAGGAGACAGGGATCAAGAACATCCCCAAGAAAAAGAAATGCAAAAAAGCAAAATGGCTGTCTGAGGAGGCCTTACAAATAGCTGTGAAAAAAGAGAAGTAAAAAGCAAAGGAGAAAAGGAAAGCTATACCCATTTGAATGCAGAGTTCCAAAGAATAGCGAGGAGAGATAAGAAAGCCTTACTCAGAGATCGATGCAAAGAAATAGAGGAAAACAATACAATAGAAAAGACTAGAGATCTCTTCAAGAAAATTAGGGATACCAAGGGAATGTTTCATGCAAAGATGGACATAATAAAGGACAGAAATGATAGGGACCTAACAGAAGCAGAAGATATTAAGAAGAGGTGGCAAGAATAAACAGAAGAACTCTACAAAAAAGATCTTCATGACCCAGATAATCACGATGTGTGATCACTCACCTAGAGCCAGACATCCTGGAATGTGAAGTCAAGTGGGCCTTAGGAAACATCCCTACAAACAAAGCTAGTGGAGGTGATGGAATTCCAGTTGAGCTATTTCAAATCCTGGAAGATAATTCTTTGAAAGTGCTGCACTCAATATGCCAGCAAATTTGGGAAACTCAGCAGTGGCCACAGGACTGGAAAAGGTCAGTTTTCATTCCAATTCCAAAGAAAGGCAATGCAAAAGAATGCTCAAACTACTGTACAATTGCACTCATCTCATATGTTAGAAAAGCAGTGCTCAAAATTCTCCAAGCCAGGCTTCAACAATACATAAACCGTGAATTTCCAGATGTTCAAATTGGTTTTAGAAAAGGCAGAGGAACCAGAGATCAAAATGCCAACATCCACTGGATCATCGAAAAAGCAAGAGAGTTCCAGAAAAGCATCTATTCTGCTTTATTGACTATGCCAAAGCCTTTGACTGTGTGGATCACAATAAACTGTGGAAAATCCTTCAAGAGATGGGAATACCAGACCACCTGACCTGCCTCTTGAGAAACCTGTATGCAGGTCATGCAGCAAGAGTTAAAACTGGATATGGAACACCAGACTGGTTCCAAATAGGAAAAGTAGTACCTCAAGGCTGTATATCGTCACCTTGCTTATTTAACTTATATGCTGAGTACATCTTGAGAAACGCTAGGCTGGAAGAAGCACAAGCTGGAATCAAGATTGCTGGGAGAAATACCAATAACCTCAGATATGCAGATGAGACCACCCTTATGGCAGAAAGTGAAGAAGAACTGAAGAGCCTTTTGATGAAAGTGAAAAAGGAGAGTGAAAATAGTTAGCTTAAAGTGTAACATTCAGAAAACTAAGATCATGGCATCCGCTCCCATCACTTCATGGCAGATAGATAGGGAAACAGTGGAAACAGTAGCTGACTTTATTTTTCTGGGATTCAAAGTCACTGCAGATGGTGCTTACAGCCATGAAATTAAAAGACACTTACTCCTTGGAAGGAAAGTTATGACCAACCTAGATAGCATATTAAGAAACAGAGACATTCGTTTGACAACAAAGGTCTGTCTAGTCAAGGCTATGTTTTTTCAGTAGTCATGTATGGATGTGAGAGTTGGACTGTGAAGAAGGCTGAGCACAAAGAATTGATGCTTTTGAACTGTGGTGTTGGAGAAGACTCTTGAGAGTCCCTTGGACTGCAAGGAGATCCAACCAGTCCATCTTAAAGGAGATCAGTCCTGAGTATTCATTTGAAGGACTGATGTTGAGGGTGAAACTCCAACACTTTGGCCACCTGATGGGAAGAACCGCCTCATTTGAAAAGACCCTGATGCTGGGAAAGACTGAAGGCAGGAGGAGAAGGGGTTGACAGAGGGTGAGATAGTTGGATGGCATACCCGACTCAATGGACATGAGTTTGGGTAAACACTGGGAGTTGGTGATGGACAGAGAGGCCTGGTGTGCTGTGGTTCATGGGGTCTCAAAGAGTCATACATGACTGAGTGACTGAACTGAACTGAACTAAGCATGTGAAAAGATGCTCAACATCATATATCATTCAGTTCAGTTCAGTCCTCAGTGGTGTCCGACTCTTTGCGACCCCATGTTGCTAATTAAAACAATGAGATACACATATTTGTAAGAATGGACAAAATCTAAAACACTAACAGCATCAAAAGCTGATGAGAATGTGGAGCAAAAAGAACTTTCATTCACTGCTGATTTGAATGCAAAATGGTAATACAACTTTGAAAAATAGTTTGATCACTTCTTACAAAACAAAATGTATATTCACCATATAATCCAGTAGTCTTATTTGTTATTTATCCAAAAAAATATCAGCTTTCTGTCCATACAAAAACCTGCACATGGATATATATAACTTTATTCATTATTCCCAAAACATAGAAGAAACCAAATGTCTTTCAGCCAATGAGTGTATAAACAAACTTGGTACATCCAGATATTGGGATATATTTAACATTAAAAAGAAATAGGCTATCAAGCTATGAAAAAGTGTGAGAGAATCTTATATGCATATTACTAAGTGAAAGAAGCCAATCTGAAAGGGCTATGCACTATGTAATTCTGACTATATGACATTCTGGAAATGGTAAAATTAGACAGTAAAGAGATCAGTGGTTGCCAGGGATTTGTGGTTAGGGGTGGGGAGGGTGGAAGGAGGAATGAATGGAACACAGGACACTGAAACTACTCTATTTGATACTACAGTGGCTGACAAATGTTCTTATAACTTTGTCAAAACTTATGGAATATAAAATAAAAACTGTAATATAAACTATGAACTTTAGTTAATAATAACATATCACTATTGTGGCTCATGAATGATAGCAAGCATATCACACCAATGACAGATATTGATATGGAAAACTAGACAGTGGGAAGGGAGAGAACAGTTATATGGGAACTCTCTGTATTTAGTGCTCAATATTTCTGTAAATCTAACACTACTCAAAAATTAAGTCTATTACTTAAAAAAAAAAATCTACAGGCAAAAGCACAGTGACCAAGATAGCATGCTGGTCCCTTGAAATTTGTTTGCAGAGAAAGAAACCAGCTTTTCCCACAGTATTGACTAGTGCTCTTAAAAACAAACACCAATTTTAAATATAAAGCTATCATGCTTCAAGGAAAAGAGCTCATTAGTCATGTTCTCAAAATATGCTTAACACTGAAGAGGATACACTCTAATGAAATCAGCTAAAAAAAAGTAATACTCAGGATAAATTAATTTCCAGGAAAAAAGATGAAAAGAAAGAACTTTAAATATGAAACCTTTATTTTTGCTTTGAGAAGAAAAAATTGCTAAAGCTGCAACAGTCCCTTTTTTCAAATACGTTCTTATTTGAGCTTCAGTATTCATTTGATGGATATTTTTTAACTTTGCACAAACATTCATATAAAGCACATCAAATACATTCTTATGGATGGTCGGTTTAATGTGAGTGGAAAGTTTCCATCTTAAAACAATGTATTTCCTAGAAAATGGTTATGAAGACACCAAAGTTTCCTAAGGGAGGTATTACACTGATTTACAAATACATATTACACTTCTTGGTAGAAAAATAATTCAAAAGATAAGTGAAAGGCAACACTGAAAAGATCATCCACCCAATAACTCAGTCAGGTCTCACTCCTTTCAGGATTACTGTGAAGTTTTTCCCAGAGTCACCCAGCTTGTTGTAGGAAACTTGAGAAGAATGTATTGAAAAGTTGGAAATGATGTGTCTCCATCTCCCTCTCCGTCTCTCCGTTTCTCTCTGTCTCTCTATAGCACTATTTTACACTAGAGAGAGACAGATAGAGACAGTGAGAGACAGATATACAGAGAGAAACAAACAGGGAACAGAACAAACTGGGTGGATGGAGAAGACTCTTAATGGAGAGAGAACTAAAGGGAAAACAAGAAGCACTACTTCATGCTTGATAGGAACCACTGGCTACAATGAAAGCCGTCATTTCCTGTGCCACGCTAGATGCTTCTTCATTACATTATCTGACCTTGGCCTGCATTTTGCATAAAATAGGCAATTTATGGCCTGAAAATAGAATACAGTCTTATGATATACACACAGATTCCCTCCCCTTGCACAATATTCATGAATATTCAATGTTCATTCAAGGCCTTTTTTTCCTTCTTAGTGCAAGCATTAACAATATTGGAGATACATATTGTATAATTAATGTTTTTATGCTCTGATTTTGAATTTTATTCTGTTAGAAAAGTTGATTCATCTCTGTGGATATCACCAAATACTGGCTTCATTCTGAACATGTCATGGATTATAAAACAGTATTATGCTGTTCCTAATTTTTTATCTTGAGTTCAGTTCAGTTGCTCAGTTATGTCCAATTCTTTGCAACCCCATGAACTGCAGCACACCAGGCTTCCCTGTCATCAACTCCCAGAGTTTACTCAAACTCATGTCCATTGAGTTAGTGATGCCATTCAATCATCTCATCCTCTGTCATCTCCTTCTCTTCCTGTCTTCAATCTTTCCCAGCATCAGGGTCTTTTCAAATGAGTCAGTTCTTTGCATCAGGTGGCCAAAGTATTGGAATTTCACCTTCAGCATCAGTCCTTCCAATGAATATTCAGGATTGATTTCCTTTAGGATGGACTGGTTGGAACTCCTTCCTGTCCAAGGTACTCTCGAGTTGTCTCCAACACCACAGTTCAAAAGCAGCAATTCTTGGGCGCTCAGCTTTCTTTATAGTCCAACTCTCACATCCATACATGACTAGGAAAAACCATAGCTTTGACTAAACTTTGTTGGTAAAGTAATGTCTCTGCTTTTGAATAGGCTGTCTATGTTGGTCATAGCTTTTCTTCCAAGGAGCAAGCGTCTTTTAATTTCTAAAGTCACCATGTGCAGTGATTTTGGAGCCCCCTAAAATACAGTCTCTCACTGCTTCCACTGTTTCCCCATCTATTTGCCATGAAGTGATGGGACCAGATGCCATGATCTTAGTTTTCTGAATGTTGAGCTTTAAGCCAACTTTTTCACTCTCCTCTTTCACTTTCATCAAGAGGCTCTTTAGTTCTTCTTCACTTTCTGCCATAAGGGTGGTGTCATCTGCATATCTGAGGCTATTGATATTTCTCCTGGCAGTCTTGATTCCAGCTTGTGCTTCCTCCAGCCCAGCATTTCTCATGATGTATTCTGCATATAAGTTTAAGGCAAATATTTTATCTTATATCATGCAATGTATTTCACACTCAGGTAGCTCTCAGCTGATCCAAGAGTAATGATTTTGTAAAGCTCACTCAAATTCTCCAGTTCCTTATAGTGGGTGGGGTTGGTCCTGGTGCTGGATCCCTCCTTCCCATGGGGATGGAGATGGAGAAAGAGGAGAAGTGCATAGCTGTGCAATCCAGTTAATGATGGTGGCACTGCACAACTTTTTACACCATTCTGTCCTATACTCTATCTATGTCCATTTGTTTTCCTTCATTAATTGGTTGAGAGTTGAAAGGTAGGACCATATGTTCTTCTTTTCTTTTCATCATTCTTCACTGTGCTCAGTGTCAGGTTGTTGAGTGTCCCTGCTCAGTCGTGTCAGACTCTTTAGGACCCTATGGACTGTGGCCCACCAGGCTCCTCTGTGGGAGCATGGGATTTTCTGGGCAAGAATACTGGAACGGGCTGCCATTTCCTCCTCCAGGGAATCTCCCCAACTCAAGGATTGAACCCACGTCTCTTGCGTCCCCTGCTTTACAGCAAATTCTTCAGCCTATCATTTTATAAATGCTGGCCAGTTAAACGGAGAAGGCAATGGCAACCCACTCCAGTACTCTTGCCTGGAAAATCACAGGGACGGGGGAGCCTAGTGGGCTGCCATCTATGGGGTCACACAGAGTCGGACACGATTGAAGCAACTTAGCAACAGCAGCAGCTGTTAAGTGGAGCCAAATTGGGGGGTGGGGAAGAACTACTTTCAATTTTAGAAAGGATATCAATTTAAAAGTTGCATTTGAATGAACTTAGTGTATTTCACATTTCTCACTTCTTCTGCATTTGGCATATTTTAGGTAGAGAAAGCGTTGCTCACATACCAATTAAATAATTGTCTTAGTTGTTAGATGCTTCTAGGAAGAAGATGTATAATTGGCTTTTCACCATATTATGAAAACTCTCACAGAAACTATTCTTATTAATCCAAAGGATAACAATGAGTTATTTCAAAGACTATTCAAACAGCTCTTTCCAGGATGGTGGGGTCCCGACTTCCAGAGCCCTAAGGTTGACTTCCTGGAACCCCAGCAGCCTTACCTTTGGCTCATAAAGGCTGCCTGACTAGACCAGGGTCTGTCGGGATTTCCCAAGGCACTTGTATCCATAACTGCAGCAGGACCCCCAGTCCTTGTTGCTCCACACTGGTGGACTTTGCCTATCCAGGAGCTACCTCACCAGCCAGTGAGCTTCTTGGTAACCAGTGCAGGGAATGTCACTGCCTGGAGGGGATCTATGAGAGGAGGACACAGGTGTGGCTATGCAGGGGAGCTTGAGGCCAGAAGAGAAGGTGAAAAGGAAGGGCAGGAGTTCCTGATAGACACTCTACTCCCCATCTTTTCAGGTACCTGATATTTCCATTGTGGTTTATGTGCCCTTTTAGACATGTCCATACTAGCTTAATATTCTTTGGAAGGACTGATGCTGAAGCTGAAGCTCCAATACTTTGGTCACCTGAGGTGAAGAACTGACTCATTGGAAAAGACCAATGCTGGGGATGATGGAGGGCAAGAAGAGAAGAGGATGACAGAGGATGAGATGGTCAGATGGCATCACTGACTCAATGGACATGAGTTTGAGCAAGCTCAGGAAGATAGTGAAGGACAGGGAAGCCTGGCATGCTGCAGTCCATGGGGTCTCAAAAAGTTGGACATGACTGAGCGACTGAACAGCAATACTAGCTGTCTGGTGACTGCTCTAAAATTGCATGCATTTTGTGGAATTTACGGTTTCATCTTTGTTTCAAATACTTAATAAAAAAATTTCAAATGGCTGAAAGTGTATTCATAGGTTCATAGGAAGTATAATTACATTATCAGTTTTGTATTAAAGGAAAGCATATTAAATTTCTTAACTATATAACTATAGTAAAGTTTTAGATTTGTAAAGATGAATTAGAATTTTTATCACCTATTTATGAAAACAATGTTTGGTGTTGATGGTGACTATCACCATTTAAGCTATCATTATTAAATGTTTATCAGATGCTGTTGTTTGTAGATGAAAGTTCGAGTTTCTATAAAAATTTATGAATAATATTCCTTTCTTCTGTGATATTACTTATATCACAATTATAATGCATAAAGAACATGTAAGAAATGTTTACCATGTATCATGCTTCTCCATGTCCCTCCACTGTTTCATACAAATGTTACTGTTTTTATCTGTACCGGTTAGCAGCACCAGGAAAAAGGTTGGAATACATTTCTTTAAAAGCTCAGCGTATAATCATTCTAAAGTGAACCAGACATCTTGAGCTATAAATAGTCACTTTCAAAGGCAGCTATTGAACTTTACCTTGGCTGAGATAATGGCCTAGACAGACATCCCATAACTACATTCTCAGCAAGAATGAATCTTGTCTCTTTTCTTCTGTGTACTTCATAGCTTAGTGTAGTGGGGACTCTGAACTTCCAAAGCCTCTTTTTCTATCCTGCATTTTATTCTATTTTGATGATCTAAAAACTTGATATTATATTTCTACCATATATTGGTATTTCTTCAATAAACAAAATAATAGCAAAGCAAATATAGCTTATAAACTTTCTTTTCTAAATTGCTGCTTGATAAAACAATGGATTAGAAATTGAGGCACTAACTTGCATGTACAAAAACATGACTCCATTTAAACCTCCAGGGCCAAATTTAACTTAGGGGCAGTCATCACTTCACTAATGATGGAAACCTTGGACTTTGACGAGTCTTATTCACTTCTGATTTAAGTGTGATCAATTGAGGATTTAAATTTAAGCCATTCAAGATCACCCCCACTCTATTACCCATTCTGTTGTTCCTCTCTTCCAGATAGTGAAAGAGTATGGACCTTAAATCTGTATGCTCTAGTCTGAAGTTGCGGCTAATTCTTCCCATCTTAAATGTTGTACGTTGGCCACCACTGGCCTCTGGCTTATCTGAACTAGACTTTGGGCCTCATGCTCCAATATCTGCTGCTGGTGATCATGAAAGCTGCCATGGCCTGTGTGACAAGTCACCAATATCTGGTTCTCCTTGACATCTCAGTTTCTCCAGGATCACATTTCCTCATTGCTAAAGAAGTATGGACTGAAAACCTAATAGTGTGGGTGGGTAGGAGGGAGGCTCAAGAGGGAGGGTGGTGGCTCAAGTATATATGTATATGTGTGTGTATATATATATATATATATATGTACACATACTTATGACTGATTCACGTTGTTGTATAGCAGAAGACAACAAATATTGTAAAGCAATTATATTCCAATTAAAAATTAATAATAATAATAATAAATTAAAAGTTAATGCAGTTAAGCTTTAGACCTGTATTAGGTTACTGATGCGTAACAAATAACCTCAACTAAGAGGCTTAAAGGGCTTCCCAGGTGGTTCAGTGGTAAAGAACTCACCTGCCAATGCAGGAGATGTGGGTTTGATCCCTGGGTTGGGAAGATCCCCTGGAGAAGATGAATAATAAGCAGTCAGCTTGGAATGAAATTTTTCTGAACTATCAATGATCTAAAATGATCTCCAGCAGCATATTGGGCACCTACTGACCTGAGGAGTTCCTCTTTCAGTGTCCTATCTTTTTGCCTTTTCATACTGTTCATGGGGTTCTCAAGGCAAGAATACTGAAGTGGTTTGCCATTCCCTTCTCCAGTGGACCACATTCTGTCAGACCACTCCACCATGACCTGTCCGTCTTGGGTGGCCCCACACAGTATGGCTTAGTTTCACTGAGTTAGACAAGGCTGCGGTCCATGTGATCAGATTGGCTAGTTGTCTGTGATTGTGATTTCTGTCTGTCTGCCCTCTGATGCCCTCTCTCAGCGCCTACCATCTTACTTGGGTTCCTCTTACCTTAGACATGGGATGTCTCTTCACGGCTGATCCAGCAAAGCGCAGCTGCTGCTCCTTACCTTGGATAAGGGGTAGCTCCTCTTGGCCGCCACCCTTCACCTTGGACGTGGGGTAACTCATCTGGAGCTCCTGCGCCATCGCAGCCACTGCTCCCAAGCCAGGTTTAAGCAGTACATGAACCGTGAACTTCCAGATGTTCAAGCTGGTTTTAGAAAAGGCAGAGGAACCAGAGATCAAATTGCCAACATCCACTGGATTATCGAAACAGCAAGAGAATTCCAGAAAAACACCTATTTCTGCTATATTGACTATGCCAAAGCCTTTGACAGTGTGGATCACAAAAAACTGTGGAAAATTCTGAAAGAGATGGGAATACCAGACCACCTGACCTGCCTCTTGGGAAACCTATATGCAGGTCAGGAAGCAACAGTTAGAACTGGACATAGAACAACAGACTGGTTCCAAATAGAAAAAGGACTACGTCAAGGCTGTATATTGTCACCCTTCTTATTTAACTTATATGCAGAGTACATCATGAGAAATGCTGGGCTGGAGGAAGCATGAGCTGGAATCAAAATTGCCGGAGAAATATCAATAACCTCAGATATGCTGATGACACCAGCCTTATGACAGAAAGTGAAGAAGAACTAAAGAGCCTCTTGATGAAAGTGAAAGAGGAGAGAGAAAAAGTTGACTTAAAGCTCAACATTCAGAAAACGAAGATCATGGCATGTGGTCCCATCACTTCATGGCAAATGGTGGGGAAACAGTGGAAACAGTGTCAGACTTTATTTTTTGGGGCTCCAAAATCACTGCAGATGGTGTCTACAGCCATGAAATTAAAAGACGCTTACTCCTTTGAAGGAAAGTCATGACCAACCTAGATAGCATATTAAGAAACAGAGACATTACTTTGTTAACAAAGGTCCATCTAGTCAAGGCTATGGTTTTTCCAGTAGTCATGTATGGATGTGAGAGTTGGACTGTGAAGAAAGCTAAACGCCAAAGAATTGATGCTTTTGAACTGTGGTGTTGAAGAAGACTCTTGAGAGTCCCTTGGACTGCAAGGAGATCCAACCAGTCCATCCTAAAGGAGATCAGTCCTTGGTGTTCATTGGACTGATGTTGAGGGTGAAACTCCAATACTTTGGCCACCTGATGCGCAGAGATCACTCATTTGAGAAGACCCTGATGCTGGGAAAGATTGAGGGCTGGAGGAGAAGCAGACAGCAGAGGATGAGATGGTTGGATGGCATCACCAACTCAATGGACCCGGGTCTGGGTAGATTCGGCAGTTGGTGATGGACAGGTAGGCCTGGTGTGCTGCGATTCATGGGGTCACAAAGAGTTGAACAGGAATGAGTGACTGAACTGAACTGATCACTAATGATTACAAATTTCAGTTAGTCACCTGAGAAGACTAAATTATGTTTCTATTTTCTCTACAGAACATATAAAGCTGTTATCAAATAAACATGTGTAGCCTAAAATGAAAGGGAGAAAGCATTACAGAGGTGTAGAAGGTAAGTCATCAGTTAAGATACTTTGTATGCTTTCTGTTTTAAAGCTTCTGGTCCTGTGGAACTGGGATTTGTCTGCTCCTTCTTGCCATGATATATGATCTACTTTCAGATATTCTGTTTTTTCTCTCTTTGGTCATATTCATCAAGTTTCTTTTCCTTCTACGCCAAATTCAGACAAATAAAAGGAAAATGATGTGTGTCCCTTCTGGGTGGGAACATTTAATAGCTAGCCTTTGTTCACCCATGTTCCCTGACTTTGACTCAGAAATTATAAATGTGTATGTTGAAAAGGAGTCATTATACCTTGTAGTCAACACCCCTCTAGTTCCCTGAGTAACTACAATGAACAGACTCCCTACTCCCATCACCTTTTCAAACTGTAATGAATTAAACCTTACTGTTTTAAGCTGCGGAGTGTTTGCGGTTGTTTGTTATTCAGCATAATCTAGCTAGATCTAACTGAAATAGCCTTGATTATAAGGTTCACTCCACAGGCTCTTTGAGTTTTCTGGCTCATGATCTTGGCCATATTGGTATCCTTTTCATTGGACAAAGAGACAATTTTAGATGCTCTTTTGTGCTCATCTGGGTTTAATAGGATACTGTGAAGCTGCTCTGTGGCAGACTTTGATAATCTATCACTCAAGCACATATTAAATGAGAAGCTTCTATAACAACCTTTTGTTCTAGCTTGATTACTCTTTCGGAAACAACATCTAAGTATCTGCATTTCTTGGTTTCATTTTTCACCTAGTTTCTTTGGCTTTGGCCATCCTCTGGTACCTGCAAGCATTTAAAATATAATTATATTTTCTGTGATTTTCCTTCTACCTTGTAGTTATCCCAACGCTGTGAAAACTCATCTGATAGTGTTACTTATGTCCTTTATTACTCTGCAATTTATATTACAAATCTGATGCTCTAACTTTATATTAACTATTGCCAATATGATATTACACAACAATCAAGCACAAAGCATCAGCAACACAAAACAGTTTTATTATTATTATTATTATGGGTCTATTATGGGTTCTGGCAGTCAGGGCTTGGCTTAGCTAATTTTATTTTTCCAGATTTGGCTCAGCTCAGTTTGACTGGGTTTATTCATGCATGCCTGATCAAGCTTTTGGGCTGGCAACAGGCTACCTATCTATGATGACTTACCCTTCTCTACACAAGCTCTCTTGGAGGCTAACCTGGCTTGTGCAAGAAGCAGGAGTCTGAGAAAGAGAAGTGGTCATGGCCTCTTGAGGCAAAGTCTCAGAATTCACAATACCCACTTTTATTGCCTTCTCTTGGCCTAAGCGTGTCTCAAGGCCTGCCTCTTGTGGGAAAACCTGCAAAGTCTCAGTGCAAAGAGCACGTATATGTGGAAGAATGAAAATTGGAGGCATTTTAAAATTAATCCAACAACAAAATTCTCTAGGCTCCAATCTTTGGCACACAGAAACTGTTTTTCTGATTTTTTCCCCTTTTTTCTCTTCCTTAGCAAAGCCTGGATCTTGAAAATGAAAACTTTGCTTTATTATTACTACCATCGGTTTTTAAAAATGGATTCAGAATGTTAATCCATTGCTATTTTTCTGAGGGTTCATTTGCTCTGCTCTGAGGTTAGTCTTGGGTTTCTCTGGTGGCTCAGACTGCAAAGAATCTGCCTACAAGGTTCCCAGATTTGATCCCTGGGTTGGGAATATCCCCTGGAGAATGGAATGGCAACCCACTCCAGTATTGTTGTCTGGAGAATCCCATGGAGAGAGTAGCCTGGCGGGCTATAGTCCATGGGATCACAAAGTCAGACGCAACTGAGAGACTAACACTTTCAAGATAAATGTCTTGGTCAATCCCAACATAGAAGAATAAGCAGCACATTTACCTACTTGGCTCTCATTTGTTATATTATTATAAACTTTTTATCCTTGTGATTGAAAATTCACATGTATTCTTCATTTATATTGGTAGAAAGCCTTTACTAAGCATAACTAGGCCTTGAAAAGAAAGCATAAGCAGAATGAAGAAAAGGAATAGAATTGCTGACTTTTGCTACATGCAATTTTATTTTCTATAAGATTTAATCTGTATCCATGCAAAAAAAAAGCAAAAGTTTTTAATAAAATAAATTCTTGTAATCAGATACCATTGTTGTCACTAGGTTATCCACAGTAATCTTTGAAGTCTCCTTATCCCAAGATGCTTCATCATAATGTATATTAAAGTAGTAACAAATATTACTTTTTTGAAGTTATCTGCATAGTTTACGTTATACTATATAGCTTAATTGGGGCTTCCCAGGTGGTGCTAGCGGTAAACAACCTGCCTGCTAACGCTAATGCAGGAGATGTAAGAGACACAGTTTCAGTTCCTGGGTCTGCAAGATCCCCTGGAGAAGGAAATGGCAATCCACTCTGGTATTCTTGCCTGGAGAATTCCATGGAGAGAGGAGCCTGGCGTGCTACAGTCTATAGGGTCGCAAAGAGTTGGACACAACTGAAGTGACTTAGCACGCGTGTAGCTTAATGGCTACCCTGGTGGCTCACCGGTAGAGAATATGCCTGCCAATGCAGGAGATGCAGGGTTGATTCCTGAGTCAGGAAGATCCCCTGGAGAAGAAAACGGTAACCCACTCCAGTGTTCTTGCCTGGGAAATCCCAACAGAAGCCTGTGTCCAGAAGCCTGCAGTGGGCTATGGTCCATGTCATTGCAAAAAAGTCAGACTTGACTTAGCAATTAAACAACAACAACAGTAACAGCTTAACAGAGAGTAAAATAATTTTTATTAACCAGATGGTGAAACTCTGAAACTAAATAAAGTTCAGAGCACTGTGAATTCAATTAAGACTACCATGCCTGGTTATCTGATCAAGATAACAAACATTCTGATTCATAACATTTCCCCCCCTACTAAGCAATTTCTGTGATCACTTGTGCTCCAGGGCAAAGACCAATCTCTCTGAAGGTGGACTTTAATTTGGGAGCAAGAAGCTCTACTTAGAAATTAAAATGAAAATATCTATCTTCTGGAAAGTGACATGATTGAGCATTAGAAAATTCTGTTTCACCTTCTAGATACCTCTTTAAGCAGTGATTTATAGTTGATCCTGGGAATTAATGTAATATCTTTTCTTTATCTTATTGAATAATTACAGCAACTAGCTTTTTCTACTTTAGAAGGATGAGTAATTTTATTTTACAGTCCAACAGCAGACCCTCAAAACTATATCTTATCTTAGAAACTATACCAAAAAGATCCATAATGTGAGACAATTGGCCCACAAATGGAGGAAAAATAATATGCAGAAAACTATAATGTACCTAACTGAAATGAAAATTAAATGCTTTTAAAAAACTAATTCTGTAAAAAATTATTACTCTAAAAATGGCACTATCATGTTGAAAGACAGATGATTTAATTCTACGTATAAGTGGTTTCAGAATGAATGTTCCAGCAATGAAGAAATGAAAAACTGTAATTTAATTTAATCTAATCTTAATGTAGGGAGAAACTTTGGGTACAGGAAATGGAAAAAAAAAAGATGACATTGTAGATTATATCATTATATAGTTAGGGAGATTATTTATGCAAGGACAAGAGACAGAGAAAAAATATTCCCCTTCAGGTAGGCTATTTTTCCTCAGAAAAGATCTTATGAGCACCCATTCCAAAATTACAGTAAGGTCTATTTACTTGGTCAAATACACTGACAATTATTAGACAGAATAATTGTCAGTATATTTAAAAATTGTCAGGGAGCCATTTTGGCTTTACTTTTGTTAAAAGCCATGACCAAGACTCCCTGCAGGCCACTTGAGGCCTCACTGACCCTTGAGGCTGGTCCTACAAACAGGCATCACATGTTATGCTCAGCTATCTTTTTAATATTCTGATAAACAATTGGCTCTTGTTAGTATGTATGACTTTTCTCTCACACATTTTATATAATTGGTCCCTCTCAGCCATCATTAAATATTTATAGCCTTTTATAGATCAAGCTTGTTTCACTTGATTGTGACCTCATTTGTGACTGTTCAAAATGTACACAATTCAGCTCACAGAATTGGCTCTTTTATCAACCTAGTCAGAAAGCTTTACTGTCTTCTAAGAAAATATTCCAGGCCCACTTTATTTTTTATTTCACAAACTCAAAATGAATTGTCTTCCAGAAAACAGATTTAGATACCAAACTATGGATGCCTGAAATGAACACTCTATTATTTCCCATAATCACTGGGGAAAATCAGGTGATATGGAAGATTCTAGTAACTTTAGTGAAAAAGCAGAAAAAAAAATTTTTTTAATAGGCCATTAGTTCATGTTGAGGTTTTCAAGTTACCTTTGTTTTAAATAGGATTTTAAACATGATTTTAATATGAACATATGTAAATACATTTCTCCATTTCTGACTAATCTGGGGGAGAACATACTATATATTATGTCAACTCTGTTATATATTCTCATCAAACATATGTTTCCCTTTTCTTTTTCTCTTGAAACTTTTGGATCAAGACTGAGGCACAAAGTATTCATACATTTTGCTGTTCAAAATGAGACTAAAAGTGAAATAGGGCTCTGTTAATAATTCTTGGATGCAGACATAAACTAAGACTATTCCAGGCAAACATGGTCATCCTTCTTAAACATCAGCTATATATAGAGGAAAGTAAGTTCTCTTCATGTGAAACCAAAGTGTGGTATATTCAAGAATAGACTTCCTTATATCTCAAGTACAATTTGAGACAAAGAAACAGTCTCAGGACTGTCAAAATTCTCTATTTTCATGGACACTAGAATCATGATTAACTTTTAACTTAAGAATCTTTACTATCAAACTCTAATTTCTTCAAGGTTTTAGGTAGGTATTAGATAAATATTTATCATCTCAATATTTTTCATTCAAATTTCCAAAGAACAATTCTAAATGTCAAAATTTATAACTAAATTAATATCAAGAATTATTTTTAAAGTATGCCTAATATTACTATTTTGAAAGCCAAACACTGGCAATTTACATAAAATATTTTCTATATGTTTGCATAATGCTCAAAATGTTGACTCGTAAGAAAACTCAGAAATGACAACCAGACAATTAGATTATGGTATCACTGAACTGCAATGCCATTTCCATATTACTTTCACTTATCTCCCAATATCAACCAGTTAATAGTATACTTTAGAGGTTTTCTTATAAAGACAAGTACAGGAATTTTGTACTACTTGTAGCCATATAAAACTTTAGTTAAAAAGTTCAAATCTTTATGTGAGTTATCATATACTATAATCTGAACTTTTAAATTCAGCAAAACCACCATAATCACCAAAGATATGTTAGTCTATCCTTCTCTGAGTAACTTGGTGGCTAAGCCTTAAAGATCTTCATGACCCAGATAAACACAATGGTGTGATCAATCATCCAGAATCAGACACCCTGGAATGCAAAATCAAGTAGGCTTTAGGAAGTATCACTGTGAACAAGCTAGTGGAGGTGATGGAATTCCAGTTGAGCTATTTCAAAGCCTACGAGATGATGCTGTGCAAATGCTGCACGCAATATGCCAGCAAATTTGGAAAACTCAGCAGCGGCCACAGAACAGGAAAAAGTCAGTTTTCATTCTAATCCCAAGAAAAGTGAAAGTGATAGTCATTCAGTCATGTCTGACTCTTTGTGACCCCATGGCCTATATAGTCCATGCAATTTTCCAGGCCAAATTCTGGAGTGGGTAGCCTTTCCCTTCTCCAGGGGATCTTTCAAACCCAGGGATCAAACCCAGGTTACCCAGTCCCAAAGAAAGGCAATGCCAGAGAATGCTCAAACTACTGCACAATTATACTTATATCACACACTAGCAAACTAATGCTCAAAATTCTCCAAGCCAGGCTTCAACTATATGTGAGCTGTGAACTTCCAGATATTCAAGCTGGATTTAGAAAAGGGAGAGGAACCAAAGATCAAATTACCAACATCCGCTGGATCATCGAAAAAGCAGGAGTTCCAAAAAAATTCTACTTCTGCTTTATTGACTATGCCAAAGCCTTTGACTGTGTGGATCACAACAAACTGTGGAAAATTCTTAAAGAGATGGGAATACCAGACCACTTGATCTGCCTCCTGAGAAATCTGTATGCAGGTCAAGAAGCAACAGTTCGAACTGGACATGGAACAACAGATTGGCTCCAAATCGGGAAAGGGGTATGTCAAGGCTGTATATTATCACCCTGCTTATTTAACTTTTATCCAGAGTACATCATGAAAAATGCTGGGCTGGATGAAGTGCAAGTTGGAATCAAGATTTCCGGGAGAAATATCAACAATGTCAGATAACTAGATGATACCACTCTTATGGCAGAAAGTGAAGAAGAACTGAAGAGCCTCTTGATGAAAGTGAAAGAGGAGAGTGAAAAAGTTGGCTTAAAACTCAACATTCAGAAAACGAAGATCATGGCATCTGGTCCCATCACTTCATGGCAAATAGGTGGGGAAACAGTGGAAACAGTCACAGACTTTATTTTGGGGGGCTCCTAAATCACTGTAGATGGTGACTGCAGCCATGGAATTAAAAGATGCTTATTCCTTGGAAGAAAAGTTATGACCAACCTAGACAGTATATTAAAAAACAGAGACATCACTTTGCCAACAAAGGTCCATCTAGTCAAAGCTATCTTTTTTCCAGTAGTCACGTATGGATGTGACAGTTGGGCTATAAAGAAAGCTGAATGCCAAAGAATTGATGCTTGTGAACTGTGGTGTTGGAGAAGACTCTTGAGAGTCCCCCGGACTACAAGGATATTCAACCAGTCCATCTTAAATAAAATCAGTCCTGAATAGTTATTGGAAGGTCTGATGCTGAAGCTCCAGTACTTTGGCTATCTGATGCAAAGAACTGACTCATCTGAAAAGACCCAGATGCTGGGCAAGATTGAAGGCAGGAGGAGAAGGGGACAACAGAGGATGGGATGGTTGGATGGCATTACCGACTCAATGGACACGAGTTTGAGTAAGCTCTGGGAGTTGGTGATAGACAGGGAAGCCTGGCATGCTGCAATCCATGGGGTTGCAAAGAGTCAGATATGACTGAGTGACTGAAGTGAGCTGAAGCTTTAATCAATGGTGTGGGATACAGTTTCACTGAAATCCATCTTGCTTTATGTTTCTGACATAGATAGTGTCCTTGAGCCATCTAGTATACTCTAAATAACCATCCCAGGCATTGAGGTAAAGTTATCCATTTTAAACACTTGGACTGCATTAGACCATTCCTTGCTTTGATTTTCAACGGCCTTGACTGATGTGGTTAAGAGAGTAAAAGGCCCACACTTTGGTCTATCTTGCTTTTAATGCAGTTCTTCACTTGTTGAGCAGGACTGGTTAGTGATAAGGAGCAGTGGATACATTCTGCAGATTTAACTTCACGAGAAAAACCTCCTTCAACAACTTAGTGATTTCATCGCATAGACTGCCTGCTCTCCCCTATAGCATCCTAAAATCACTATTTCTTCCTTCAGCTTCCTAAATATCTTTCAGTAGTAAATCATGATGATGGAGGATGAAGATTTTCTTGCCAGTTTCACTTCTGTTACCAACTGCATCCATTTTCGGTGAGTTGCTTATTACAAAAGACTCACATGTCCATGCATATGTGTGTGTGTTCATGCTCACATGCATTCACACACAGCAGGAGAGGAAGAGAGTTTCTATTTTATTCAGTCAGAATAATTTCCAATACATCTTACCAGTGAAGGATGCCCATACCACAGAAGCAGATACTGTATATATCAGCTTCTCTACATCTGTCATTTAGAATTCCTAATGTCAAGATGCTACTGATTTGTTAAATAGACACAAATTGTTTAACAAATCTATTCAGACAGAAAGTAGACTGGTGATTACTAACCTGGAGGAAGCAGGGAGGTATGAAGAGTGTTAATGGGTCTGAGGGTTTTTTATGGGGGACAAAATTTCCTAAAATTAGATTGAGGTGATGGTTGCTCAACTCCGTGAATATACTAAAGATCATTGAATCATATACTTTAAATGGGCAGACTATTTGCTGTATGAATTATATCTCAATCAAGCTGTTTTTAATAAAAGTCAAAATGCTGATAAACTGAACTGTAGAATCAAGGAAAACATTGTATCTGTTTAAAAGACAGAAATTAAAAAATCACATCAAAAAGAAAAGATTCTACTGAGATACTGGTATCTACACAGGAAAAAACCTACTAGATCTGAGATGATTTAGTTTCATTGTGCCTCAGCCCTTTTACATTCAAAGCTTTTATGTCTATTCAGGAAGAATTTAAACAAAGAGTTTATGCCTTTAGAAGAAAGTATTCACCCTGTTTTGGAGCCAAATTCATAGCAAAATCATATCCTCTTGCAGGAGAGAAAGTGGAATTCCTCACTGCCCAGTTGCCTCTGAATAATATCTCTGCCTCCAGCCTTTCAGTGCCCTAGAAAGTCCATTTCCCAATAGAATTAATTTGGTTAAGGGCCTGTCAGATGAAAGATTCATACGAGCCTTCCCAGAAGCTATTTTTAAAAATATTTCAGGGGCAAGACCCAGTAGTATTGTTGGACTTTAACCATGTGAACATCTCTTAGAAATCTAGATTTGGTTAAAAGTGCCCAATAAAAGTATTATTCTTTCCTAATGATAGGGTTTTACTCGCCTAAAGGCAGAAGAAACAAAAAGTGAGGGCTTATTTATTTGAATTTAATTTTAAATTATAAGAAATTGAGGATTAGGTGGATGTGACAAAGACCTGGGTGAAAAATAGCAGGTTATATTAGTTTCTAAATAGTTAACAATAAAGATAAGCACATTCCGACTTGTCTTATACTTTAGTTTTGGGCATCTAATCTAAAAGTTAAGAGGAATGAGACCTATAAACTATGGCAGGCAAGTCAAAAAAAGCACCCTACTCCAAAAGAATAGTAAACCGTAAAGTGAAATTACAAAGGAAATGTGAAAGGGATAGATAAATACACCAACACACCTACCCAGAGAGTTGTTTTATGATCTTTTATTTTAAGACTGTATAGAATGGGTCGTATAAACAAGTATAAAAGCAACATAAAAGTATATTACAAACCCTAAAGAATAGATCAAGAAGGCCAAAACTCAGGTTTAAGAAAAACTATAAAGAAAAAATGTATTTTAGCTGTGTGGCCACAAGAAAATGTACAAGTAAGTGATAAAACACTGGATAGTTGCAAATGGAAGAGGAAAGAGATATTGGAGGTATATCTCTTACTCAAACAATACTCAGCTAAAACCTCATGTGTAATCATGACAGTAAAAAAAAAAAAAAACCTGCAAGATCATTATTATCAGTCCCATTTTTCACAGAGAAAACTGAAGATTACAGAAGTTAGGCAATTTGCAGAGGTTTTATGACCAGTAAAGGAGTTATTGGCATCAGATTTTCCTGACTCCAAAAATAACAAGAAAAAGTAAATTATTGACACCTCTATTATGTTCAGTTTTCACTACCCAGGAAAATGGTCTTCAAACTTAAATGAAAAATTAAAGCTAAAATGAAATTAAAATTTTAAATATACAAG
This sequence comes from Ovis canadensis, assembly GCF_042477335.2. Taxonomy (NCBI): domain Eukaryota; kingdom Metazoa; phylum Chordata; class Mammalia; order Artiodactyla; family Bovidae; genus Ovis; species Ovis canadensis. The sequence goes on from NC_091253.1 coordinate 65,452,298, forward strand.
TTAATGAAAGACTACTTTCTTTGGAATAACCAATTGCTCAAATGGCATTACATCCTAGGCTATTAAAAGAATGTAGTGTTCTATAGATACATCTATTATAAAACTTAAAAAATTTTATTCCATTTGGCAGGAGCAATTTGTCATTTGCAGGGGATTGTAGATTCATTGTACAGTCTGTAACAAAACCAGTGCTGTTATATCCATATGGTTCTCAATTAATATGTGTCTCATCATGGAACTATTGTTTTGAAATCAAGAACTCATGACAAATTTGAAGTTTTGGAACTATGAATGTGTACTAACATTCAAAACTAGGAGAGAAACTGGTGGTAACTACTACTTGAGCACTTACTATATGTCAGAGTAGTGGTTGGCGCTTGACCCATATTGAGTCATTTAAGCCTTGCTTAATTGGTAGAAGATTTTATATACTAGGAAACCAAAGTTAAAAAGATCTAAAAATTGCCAGACTGTAAATAGCTGGGATCCACCAGATGGCCTGTATTTTAAACCCAAGGCTGTAGTTGAAAGTACATGCTGGAGTATGTATTGGTCAAATGATGTTGGAACATGTTCCTTAATTGCTCTAAGCTTCACTTTCTCCTTTGCAAAATAGGGATAATGACAAAACTCAGAGAAATGTGACAATTATCTATATCAGGAATACCTAAATTTTATATATATATTTATATATATAAATATATATATTATATATATATTATTTTATATATATATTATTATATATATATATAGCTGTGTGTATATGTCAATCCCAGTCTCCCAATTTATCACTCCCTCTCTTTCCCTTTCTCCCTGGTCCATTATTCTTGTCTGGGAAATCCCATGGACAGAGGAGCCTGGTGGGCTGCAGTCCCATGGGGTCACAAAAGAAACAGACATGACTTCACATTTAAACACCACCAACAACCATAGGTTTGTTTTCTACATCTGTAATACTATTTCTGTTTGTAAATAAGCCCAGTCATATTTTCTAACAAAGACCTATTCTATGGTACATGGAAGTCTACTCAATACTCTGTAATGACCTACATGGCAAAAGAATCTAAAAGAGCGGTTATATGCATAACTAGTGCACTTTGCTGCACATCTGAAAGTTACACATGATAAATCAACTACACTATGATAAATTCTTTTTTTAAGTCAGAAAATTAATATTAAATAATTGGAATAATGATTTGGAAAGATATAAACAGGAAAAAATAAATTTAAATCATAACTAGTTAGTACTTATTAGGCAAAAGAAAAAGAATACCCAAATTTGCATGACACTTAGTAAGTGCTCCATAATATAAATAATATCAACAATCTACAATAATGAAAACAATGGCATTGTTAGGTAGCATGAAATCATGTACTGCCAAGCCATTAATATTAATAGTGGTGCTTTTCCATTTGACTATTTGTTTTTTCTGTATTCAGGAAACCCCAGAGACAAGGGGGCTTCTACATCCATCAGCTTTCTAACCCTTCATCCTATAAGAGCCCAGGGAGGGTCAAATAAGTGTTAGAGTACCATGTGCCAAAGTTCTTCCTGTTTAGCAGATATGTTTGCTTCTGATGGTGTTAGAAATTGTAGACCATTGCAGCTGAGTTTAGCAAGAAGTAATCTACATGGGGCATGGGGTCATGGCATACCCAAGCAGAACTTAAAACAGAAATTTGGTGTTAGGTGGGGCAAGAAGCTTTCTTTTACTCTGCAGAAATCTGTCAATCCACATGCACAACTTTCCACAGAGGACAAAGCATTGCCAAACCAGCTCCACTAAGTACAGGCTATCTCACAAGCACAACCACAGCCCAAGAAATAAAGCGCATTCTCACAGACCTCAAACAAGGGAGATCAATTCCTAAGTAGGAAAGCAATCTAATGAATTCTTCCTCTTTTTTTTTTTTTTTTTAATAGTGGACTAAGGGACTTACAATCAGGGTAAGTCTTTCCAAAAAGAGAAAATATCTTTTTGCTACTCTTCAATTCAGTTCAGTCGCTTAGTCGTGTCCGACTCTTTGCGACCCCATGAATCGCAGCACGCCAAGCCTCCCTGTCCATCACCATCTCCCGGAGTTCACTCAGACTCACATCCATCGAGTCCGTGATGCCATCCAGCCATCTCATCCTCGGTCGTCCCCTTCTCCTCCTGCCCCCAATCCCTCCCAGCATCAGAGTCTTTTCCAATGAGTCAACTCTTCACATGAGGTGGCCAAAGTACTGGAGTTTCAGCTTCAGCATCATTCCTTCCCAAGAAATCCCAGGGCTGATCTCCTTCAGAATGGACTGGTTGGATCTCCTTGCAGTCCAAGGGACTCTCAAGAGTATTCTCCAACACCACAGTTCAAAAGCATCAATTCTTCGGCGTTCAGTCTTCTTCACAGTCCAACTCTCACATCCATACATGACCACAGGAAAAACCACAGCCTTGACTAGACGGACCTTAGTCGGCAAAGTAATGTCTCTGCTTTTGAATATACTATCTAGGTTGGCCATAACTTTTCATTCAAGGAGTAATTGTCTTTTAATTTCATGGCTGTAGACACCATCTGCAGTGATTTTTGGAGACCAAAAAAATAAAGTCTGACACTGTTTCCACTGTTTCTCCATCTATTTCCCATGAAGTGATGGGACCAGATGCCATAATCTTCATTTTCTGAATGTTGAGCTTTAAGCCAACTTTTTCACTCTCCTCTTTCACTTTCATCAAGAGGCTTTTTAGTTCCTCTTCACTTTCTGCCATCAGGGTGGTGTCATCTGTATATCTGAGGTTATTGATATTTCTCCTGGCAATCTTGATTCCAGCTTGTGTTTCTTCTAGTCCAGCATGTCTCATGATGTACTCTGCATAGAAGTTAAATAAGCAGGGTGACAATATACAGCCTTGATGTAGGGATCAGTGAAGAAATAACTCCAGAAAGAATGAAGGGATGGAGCCAAAGCAAAAACAATAGCCAGTTGTGGATGTGACTGGTGATAGAAGCAAAATCCGATGCTGTAAAGAGCAATATTGCATAGGAACCTGGAATGACAGGTCCATGAGTCAAGGCAAATTGGAAGTGGTCAAACAAGAGATGGCAAGGGTGAATGTCGATATTCTAGGAATCAGCGAACTAAAACAGATTGGAATGGGTGAATTTAACTCAGATTGCTACTCTTGGACAGTGTAAAATAACCAAATACATCTGTAAAATGAAGTGCCCCTGGAGAATATGTCTCTGAGCATCTTTGAGGGCACAGGCTTGGAGAATGTCAGTACCGCATTTATCAAAGAGAGTCTTAGGGTGTGTAAGGTTCTTAGAGTCACTTGGTAGCAAAATTTAATTCATTTAAAAATGAAATACGGATTATATATAGTTAGATACAAGTATCTTATTTCATTGAATTTGCCCATATATATCTATACTTATATAAACACACCCAGATCAAGACATAGACTGTTACCATGGTTCCAGATAGTTTCCCTCTGTTCCTCCCAGTCTATACCAACACCTCCAAGGAGGTGACCACTATTCTGATTTCCTCATCATAGATTAGTTCTGCATGCTTTGTAACTCATATACATGGAAATGTTTGATGCATAGTAATTTCTGTCTGGCTTTATTTTTTTTTGACTCAGCACAATGTTTTGACATTTTGACTTATATTTCTGTTATAGAATGTATCAGGAGCTAATTATTATTATTTTGTTGTATGTTATTTGATTGCATGGACATATCATGATTTTTAAGACTCCATTCTCCAGTTCATGTTTCTAGTTGGTGGCTATTTTGGAATAAAGCTGCTTTGACTATTCTTGTAAAGTCATTTTATTGTCATGTATATTCATGTCTCTTGAGATGTGCCTCAGAGTAGAATTTTGGGGATATAGAGTAGAAGAGATGTTGCTAGTGGTAAAAAAAAAAAAAAATCACCTGCCAATGCAGGAGATGCAAGAGATGCAGGTTCAATCCTTGGGTGGGGAATATCCCCTGGGGGAGGAACGGCAACCTACTCCAGAATTCTTTCCTGAAAAATTCGATGGACAGAGGAGCCTGGTGGGCTGTAGTTCATGGGGTTGCAAAGAGTCAGACACAACTGAGCATGCACATTTAAAAAAATGTAATAGGCTAGGTGAATGTGTAATATTATGGGAAACTTTAAGCAGGGGAATGATACAACCTGATGTTTATAAATGGTTATGCTGGTTGTTGAATTGGGAATAGAATTTAAGGGAGGGAAGGGTAGAAACAGGGAAAATGATCAGGAGGTGACTGTAGGAATTCACTAGATGATGATGGTGATGGTTGTGAGCAATGGTCAGATTCTGAACATACTTTTGAAGGGAAAGATAATAGGACTTCTGAACTAATTGAATGTGGGTTATGAAAAAAGAGAGAATTTAAGGATGACTCCAGGGATTTTGCCTAAGCAGTTGGAAGAATGTAGCTGTTACCAAGATCAAAAGATGAAGAAAGAACTGGGTTTTGGGTGGGAGGTGGGGGCTGACAGGTGAAGGAGTGGACAAGTTCTATTTCAGATGTGGGTCAGACATCACAGCTGTGCTGTTGAGTATGTTGAGTAGGTAATTGGGGATATAAAGTTGAATCTCAGAAAAGAGGTCTGAGTCAGAAATAGAAATTTGTAACTGTTCGTTAAAAAAAAAAAATTGTAAATAAAGTCAAAAGAGTTAATGAAATCTCTCTCATTCAGGGGAATGAACATCGGCAGAGAATGGACCATAACCAAGGATTAATCATTGGACACTCAAAACCAAGAGGCTGAACAGAAAAGGAGGAAGTTGTGAAGGTAATTGTGAAGGAGTGACCAATGAGGTAGCAGGAAAACCAGGGCCAGTGGAAGTGTTTAAGGAAAAAATGATGAAGTATGGCAAGTGTTCCTGATAATTAAATTAAGGAGAACACTGGGGGTTGGCCACTGGGTTGTCACTCTGGCAGGTCATTCATGACTTTCATTAAAATAATAGGAAGGTAGGAACACTGATTCTCTTTAGGAAAAGCCACTGCTGTAGAGATGTTTAACAAGGTTTGTAATATTTTGAACTTTGACACATGAGTGACTTTGAGTTTTATCAATTTTCAAGACACCAAATTTGCTATACACCTTCCAGTAAGGACCGCCCAGCTGCAGCTCTTCAAAGCTGACCAAACTGACTGACTGAGGCCAAGAAAAAAAAATGGGAAGGAAACAGCTATCAGTTTATGTTTATTTGACTTTTATTTTATGAGAGAAGGGAGAATTTCATTTCTAGAATATAATTTCTTACTGGAAAATTTATTATGGAAGCAAAAATTTCAGAGACCATCAGTCAACTAGTAGTGATATTTTAAAATCAAACTTTTAGTCAATTTTTACATAATAGTGTCAAGGACTATGATGTTATGTGTAGTTTACAAATGATAAATAGAGGCATAGAGATGATAAGTTATTTTCCCCAAGTCACATAGGTAGAAGAAGGAGCCAGCTGGCTCCAAGACTCAAGCTCTAAAGCATTGTACTCAGATTTAACAGAAGGTCAAATTTGAATATTTGACTAGGCAGAAAGATACAAAAGATATGAAATTCCCAAGTGAGATCCCTGGCAGACCAAGATGCATATTTTCAAAGGAAATGTCAGAGAACTGGCTTCATTATTCTAAAATGATTTCCACAATGAATCTATAAAAGAGTCAAAAGAATTGCAAAAGATAGAAGAGTTTTCTAAAATGGATTTCTTTTACTTTTAATTTTTATTTTAAACTTTGAAAAAAAATTGTATATATTTAAGATGTATAACATGATATGCATGTAAACAGTGAAATAATAACTAGAGTTAGGCTAATTGAAATATTGTCTCCTCACTGTTTCTATTTATTTCGTGATGTGAACACCAGAAATCTACCCTTTTAGCAAATTTCCAATATCCAATACAGTATTATTACCTATACTCATCATGCTGTGCATCAGATCTATAGGCTTATTCATCTTGCATAACTGCAACTTTCTACCCTTTGAGCAAAGTCTCCCCATTTCCCCAAACTCCCCAACCATGGTAACCACCATTCTATTCTCTGCTTTTATGTATTTAACTTTTTTTTAGATTCCACATATAAGTGAAATCATGAATATCTTTTTCTTTTTGTGTCTGGCTTATTTCACTTACCATAATTTCTTCCAGGTTCATCCGCATTGCTGCAAATAACAGGATCTCTTTCTTTAAAACTAGAATATATATATATATATATATTCCTTATCCATTAATACATTAGTGGACATTAGGTTGTTTCCATTTCTTGGTTCCTGTGAACAATGCTGTTTTGAACACAAGAATGCAGATAATCTCTTGGAGGGAATGATTTCATTTCTTTGGGGTATATACCCATAAGAAGGATTGATGGATCAAATGGTGCTATGTGTTAAGTTGCTTCAGTCATGTCCGACTATTTGCGACACTATGGACTGTAGCCCTTCAGGCTCTTCTGTCCATGGGATTCTCCAGGCAGGAATACTGGAGTGGATTGTCATTTCCTTCTCCAGGGCATCCTTCCAACCCAGGGATCAAACCTGGGTCTCCTGCATTGCAGGCAGAATTTTTTTTTTTTTTGAATTTACATGCAGTTTTCCGCAGTAGCTCTACCAGTTTCATTCCTACCAACAATGTATGTGTCACCTTTCTTCACATCCTTACCCACATTTTGTGCTTTTTTGACAATAGCCAATAAATATAGGACCTGAAACTATAAATCTCCTAGAGAAAACAGAGCATTGACAGCATACTTGGTGATTCATTTTTTTTCATATATAATACCAAAAACTCTGGCAACAAAAGTATAAACAAGTGGCAATACATCAAATCAAAACTTTCTGAATGGCAAAGAAAATACTCAACAAAATGAAATGCAATCCATAGATTGGAAGGAAATATTTGCAAGTCATACATATCTGAGAAGCAGTTAATATTCAACATATAAAAGGATCTGATACAATTCAGTAACAAGAAAACAAACAACCAAATTTTTTAAAATGAGCAAAGGACCTGAATAAATATTTTCCAAAGAAGACAGGCACATGGGCAACAGGTATATGAAACAGTGCTCCATATCACTAATTATAAGGGAAATGCAAATCAAAACCACACTGAGATATCACTTCACACTTATTTAAGTGACTTTCTCTAGAGAAAATCTAATGTTTAACTGTTAATCCTAAAGGTGTGTGGTAGAGAGTACTGCTTCTTAACTCCAAGTCTAGCGAATTGTAGCTTCAATGGAGCCACATGAAAGATGAGTGCGTATCCCTTATATGGAGGGACCTGGTGCTTGATCCACACAGAGCACCCAGGGTAGAGGTTTTGTCTTGGAAGTAATCGCTCACATCTCTGACAGCCAGTTAAAGGTGAGGAACCCATTAGGCTCACGTTTAAAAAGTGATATTTCTTAAGAGACTGCCCAAAGTAAGAGGAGAGTGGAACTTAGATGTTCTGGAGAATACTCCAGGAACAGAGCCAGAAGGGTTCTGAGGCTGCCCAGAAAGTCAGACAACCCCTCAGAAGTGGGAGGGAATTCATGACCCATGTGAAAACTTATCCAATGATAAACAGGAATGAGGAGGGAGCCAGCAAATACATTCTCTTCCCTCTGCCCTCAATTCTCATTTCTGAGTATCAGCAGTTCAAGGAAGTCCATTAGAAAAGTGACCTGGGTACAAACATCAGTTAGGGTTTCATGCAAAGCTTGGAACAGGTTGGTAAAGGAACCCACCACTTCCACTTGCTTTCCTTCTCTCCCAACCCATCGCTTCCCCTTTTCCTGTCACTCTTATTCTCCTGGCACTGAATCCACCAGTAAAACCTTAGGTAGAAAGCTTGGCCTCGGCCGGTTTTCTTTAAAGACAGGCAGCGCCAGCATCACCTTCCTTGTGACCAGGAATGTCCAACAAGCACAAACCATTCAGAAACTCACTTACTGGCGGTTCTAAAGCTATATCTTTAAGGTTGCTTTCTCAGTAATCAAGCCAACATTTTAGCGTTCATTTTTCCATCTTCTGTGTTTCTTACTCAATGGGTCTCAAAACCAGTAGGAAAAGGCATATAATTGATCTTCTCAAACCCCCAGAGCCTAGACTGTTGCTCTGTCTGCTTTCAAACACCACATACAACTCTCACTCTATGTATAATCTACTTTATATTGTGAGCTATCAAAAGTCAGTGGCCCTAATTTAGATTTACCTGAATTCCTCACAATGTCTAATACAATATATTAGTATATAGTAGATACAATACAATATATAGTAGATAATATACAATATATTGAATATAGTAGCTGTGCATCTACTAAACTAAGTCAAAATCTCCCATTTTGCATAAAATCAAATAATTCATTTCAGTGAAGTAACCTTTAATATTTGATACCTGCTTAAGAAGGCATGAAAGAATTGAGACCCTCCAGATACCAGACCACCTGACCTGCCTCCTGTATGCAGGTCAGGAAGCAACAGTTAGAACTGGACATGGAACAACAGACTGGTACCAAATAGCAAAAGGAGTACGTCAAGGCTGTATATTGTCACCCTGTTTATTTAACTTATATGCAGAGTACATCATGAGAAACACTGGGCTGGAGGAAGCACAAGCTGGAATCAAGACTGCTGGGAAAAATATCAATAAGCTCAGATATGCAGATGACACCACCCTCATGGCAGAAAGTGAAAAGGAACTAAAGAGCCTCTTGATGAAAGAGAAAGAGGAGAGAGAAAAAGTTGGCTTAAAACTCAACATTCAGAAAACTAAGATCATGACATCTGGTCCCATCACTTCATGGCATATAGAGGGGAAACAGTGGAAACAGTGTCAGACTTTATTTTTCTGGACTCCAAAATCACTGCAGATGGTGGTTGCAACAATGAAATTAAAAAACATTTACTCCTTGGAAGGAAAGTTATGACCAACCTAGATAGCATATTTAAAAGCAGAGACATTACTTTGCCAACAAAGGTACATCTAGTCAAGGCTATGGTTTTCCAGTAGTCATGTATGGATGTGAGAGTTGGACTATAAAGAAAGCTGAGTGCCCAAGAATTGATACTTTTGAACTGTGGTGTTGGAGAAGACTCTTGCGAGTCCTTTGGACTCTAAGGAGGTCCAACCAGTCCATCCTAAAGGAGATCAGTCCTGGGTGTTCATTGGAAAGACTGATGTTGAGGTTGAAACTCCAGTACTTTGGCCACCTCATGCAAAGAGCTGACTCATTGGAAAAGCCCCTAATTCTGGGAAAGATTGAGGGCAGGGGGAGAAGCGGAAGACAGAGGATGAAATGGTTGGATAGCATCACTGACTCAGTGGACATGGGTTTGAGTGAACTCCGGAAGTTGGTGATGGACAGGGAGGCCTGGCGTGCTGTGGTTCATAGGGTCACAAAGAGTCAGACACGACTGAGCAACCAAACTGAACTGAACTGAAAAGGTGAAGACAATGGACAATAAACATCCTAAATCTTTTTTAAAATCTCCAGAGCTGGAATCTTTAACTAGAAAATTGGAAGATAATATGCATGTGTGTGCTCAGTCATGTCCGACTCTTTGCAACTACTGTAGCCCATGAGGCTCCTCTGTCCATGGAATTTTCCAGGCAAGAATACTGGAGTGGGGTGCCATTTCCTACTCCAGGTTATCTTCCTGACCTAGGGATAAGAGAGACAGGCAAATTAAAATGACAATGAGATACAACTACTTACTTAAAATTGTTAAAATAATAATAGTAACAATAGCTGACAATACCAAACAATTAGTTCAGTTCAGTTCAGTCACTCAGTTGTGTCTGACTCCTTGCAACCCCAAGGACTGCAGCACGCCAGGCCTCCCTGTCCATCACCAACTCCCGGAGCTTACTCAAACTCATTTCTATTGAGTCAGTGATGTCATCCAACCATCAGCAAGCCATAAATTACTGGCAGGAAGGCAAAATTGTACAGCAACTCTGTATAACATTTCAAAAGTTTCCCATAAAATTATACATTTACCGTATGATTCTGTCATCCCATTCCTAGTTATTTACTTCAAAGAGATGAAAGTATAGGTATTAACAAAGACCTGTATAGAAATGTTCATAGCATCTTTATTTATAATAGCCCCAAAGCAAAAACAAACCACATTTCCATAAACAGGTGAATGTAGAAACAAAGTGTGGTACAATCATACAATGGAGTACTACTCAGCAAAGGAAACGGGGAACTATCAATACACAGAAGAAAAATTATTCCTTTCGTAGGAACTTAACACATGATAATGTTTATTCCATTGTCTTCCAAAAATCTGAAAAACTAAGTTTAGCATAACAAATTTCAACTCTAAATAGCTGCAATTGGTAGAAGCACTTTTCTTTGATAAGTAGTGGTAGTCAGAAGGATATAAAATACTTCTGTACCTCACTTTGCCCATCAGCATGCCATAAAATTCTATACCCAGAAATCCATTATCTTCCTTTTAATGCTACAGTCATGAATATGTTTTGACACGTTCATGCAAACACACTGGCCTGTAAGAATGAAAGTGACTAATCCACTGACAGAGCAATAACTGCCATCAAAATTATCTGGATTGGGGCTTTATAATTACTAATTTTTTCACATACTATATTCAAAATTACCAATAAATGGCAACCCACTCCAGTATTCTTGCCTGGGAAATCCCATGGACAGAGAAGCCTGGTGGGCTGCAGTTCATGGGGTCACAAAGAGTTGGACACAACTGAATGACTGAGCAACTCCATTTTCTCTAACAGGCAAAGGGTTTGTTAATAGACTATTATCCTTGTGTCAAGAGATTTTCTTCAGTTTGCTTTTCCTATTTTTCTATAACTAATTTTAGCATAATGCTCATTTTGTTTTCCTCACTCCATGAAAGTTAGATTAACCTTGACAAATTGGTGCTGAAAGCCAGTGAGTTATTATGTGATCTGAGAATCTAGTGTCAGCTTAGCTCCTTGTATTTGAAGCTTCACTTAATTAGCAGACTCAGAGTGGTGGGAACATTTATCATGAACCACTAAACAAAACTATACAGAAACTGAATAGCTCATTTGTCTAAAATTATCACTTTCTGTGAAACAAAGTAGTTAATTAGCTAATTATTTGTTATGAATGATAAAAGTCACTTCTGCTTTTACTGTATTTGATAATAAACAGAAAGTTTCAGTACTTAAAGTTTATTCACTCTCTGGCAGCTTTCCTAAGTACCAAAAGAATAGTCACATTTAAAGTGCCAAAGATTTCCTGGCAGTAGAAGTCAAATACTTCCAGTAAAGGTCTTATATAACTAGATTTTTAGAGTAAATACACATCACTGGAGACAACTCATAGTTTTAAAGCTGCAGGTGGCTCCAGAGCTTATCTGATCCACCTGTCTGGTTTCCAGTGAGTCAACTGCAGCCCACATGGTTTGCAACTTATCCAAATTGAACATCTGAGTTATTTTTCTCTGTATGCTATTCTATAACTTCTTAGTCTATTATCTGATTTAATAACTTATTAAATCAGTACCACAGAGTATGATAGTAACTTAAGATATGATATATGTACTTTGATTACCCCCAAAATAGATGCATATGATGACAGATTAAAAAATAATTAACCCTCCTCAGTCTTCTAATATACACAATCCAATATTAAAAATATAGATCTACTTTCTCTAATGTTACCAAAATAAATTTAGGATTTTAACATCTAGTATCATCAGGCTCCTAAATGAATCAAGGCTCAACTCCTGGAGCCTTTAGCCAGATGGCATTCTTTATTTGGCATTAGCATATATAATGGTATTGGTTAAACAGAAGGACTAGGCATAATCACCTAGACCCAAAAAAAAAAAAAAAAAAAGATAAAACCATGATATTCGAACATTTAGAGTTTGTTGTTGCTGCTGTTTGGTTGCTAAGTTGTGTCCAATTCTTTGCAACCCTGTGAACTGTAGCATGCCAGGCTTCACTGTCCTTCACTATCTCCCAGAGTTTGCTCAGATACATTATTGAGTCAGTGATGCTATTGAACCATTTCATTCTCTTCCACTCTTTTCTCTTCTTTGCCTTCATTTTTTTCCCAGTATCAGGGTCTTTTCAAATGAGTTGGTTCTTTTCATCAAGTGGCCAAAGTATTGGAGTTTCAGCTTCATCATCAGTCTTTCCAATGAATGTTCAGGGTTGATTTCCTTTAGAATTGACTGGTTTGATCTTGTAGTCCAAGAGACTCTCAAAAGTCTTCTCCAGCACCACAATTCAAAGTATCAATTCTTCAGCACTCAGCCTTCTTTACAGTCCAACTCTCACATCCATACATGCTAAATGCCAAGTCGCTCCAGTCGTGTCCGACTCTGTGCGACCCCATAGACGGCAGCCCACCAGGCTCCTCCGTCCCTGGGATTCTCCTGGCAAGAACCCTGGAGTGGGTTGCCACTGCCTTCTCCAATACATGAAAGTGAAAACTGAAAGTGAAGTCGCTCAGTCGTGTCCAACTCTTCACGACCCCATGGACTGCGGCCCACCAGGCTCCTCCACCCATGGGATTTTCCAGGCAAGAGTACTGGAGTGCATATCCATACATGACTACTGGTAAAACCAAGGCTGTGATTCATGAAGGGGATTTAGAGTTTGAGTGGAAAGAAATCAGCAGTGAAACCGAGAGATAGTAGCAGATAATGTGGGATTAAACTTTTGGGTATTTGCTTTCACAGAAACAATAGATTAGCCATCAGGAAAATGCATATCAAGATTACAACTGAGATACCACTTCACGTGCACTAGGATGGCTATAATAAAATACAGAAATAATAATAAGCATTAATGAGGCTGTGGAGAAATTGAAACCCTCATATGCTGCTTGTGAAAATTGTAAAATGGTTCGGCCATTTTGGGAGAGTCTGGAAGCGTCTCAAGATATTAGATGTATAGTTAGCTACTTTGTGACTAAGCAAAGCCATTCCTATATATCCCAGATAATTATTGGATGAATCATCCATATAGAAACTAGAGTCACAAAAATTAATGCAAGAGTGATAGGAAGAAAGTAAGTGAGCCTTTAAAATCTTCAGATAGTAAGGGGAGAGTGATCTAAAGATTGAGAGATAGTGGCGATAAGGAAAGAAAGTGACATAATTTGATGACAAGTTCCGCAAAGGATCTGCATCCTTTGGAATTAGAGGGAGGAGAAATTGCCTAGAAATGGCAATGGGAAGAAAACAAAGCTCTCTTTTCCTTTGTAGGGCCTCAGGTTTTCCCAAATATTTGCTAGTGGTATATCTTCATTTCCAGAGAAATACAAGAAAGGTTTGAGAAGTTACAAAATGGGGTATTGAATAGTTTGGGATTATGATTTGGGTAATGATTAGTGATTGGACCTGGACTTTGAAACTCAATGAAATAGGTAAACGTGATGCTCTTCATTCTTACTTGACAGTAAGATATCAGCTCAGATTGATTCTGTTGGGCATTATGGGCCTCCTGTGTAAAATTCTACTCCTGTAATTTTCAGTGAAACTCAAGTGAAATTAGAGACATATCTCTATATATTGACAATGTGAGAGCAAAATCTATAGGAAATCCTCCAAGATTATTTTTTGTCTCAATAAATCTCCTGATGAGGCTCAGCAGTCTAAGTTCTATCAAGAATACTAAGAACAGTTACTTCACTAAAATGCATGGTTTTCCAAACATGTCTCAGTATAGGATTTTTCCACTGTATGATTAAAATAATAGGTTAATTTTAAAAAGATAAAATCTGAAATGTCCACATCAAAATAAAACACCATTTGAGGTATTAGTAGTCTCTCCTGCTCCTCCTTCTGTTTCGCCACTTCTGCCGCCTCTTTTTCTAACATTAAGCCTAATAGCTAATTTCTAAGCAATTTGAAAAATCAAGATATGTTTTATTTTTCTTTTTTAAAAAAAAATCTACCTGGTAATATTTCTCTCTTTGGTACTTCCATGTAGATAATATTTTGAAGCTAGAGAAAAATACTGATATACAAGTATTTACATTAAAGCTATCCTTTTAAGAATTAAAGTTATTGATAAATACCAGTCTTCAACAGAAAATACATTCTGGAAAGATTATGTAGTGTTTTTTGATAGCATATGACTATTTCTAACCAACTTGACTTGAATAAACGTGGACAGTATGCCAAGAAAAAGTGGGAGTTAAGAAAATTTATTTGAATGAAATACAATATCTGACCTTAGACTAATAACCTAAGACTTTCTAGCATCAGGGGCAGAGAGCAGATGATTTATAATGAAAACAGCTTTGAATCAAAGTAAGTATTTCTGATCAGCAACTAGAGATCCATTAAGAAGTCATTAACCACAGTTAGTTTCTCCATCCTAATTTCAGTTGCCTCATGGATTGACAGCTGACTGCTGACAACAGTTACTTACAACAGAAAAAAATATCAAGACTGATTTTTGAGGCAAGTAAACAAAGAAAATTTTTATAATTTATATTATTCATCTGAAAGACAAATGAAAAAATCTATCTCCGTACTGAAAATATATTTTTAAAAGATCTCCAAATTGTGGAACACAGAAGTATTCTCCTTCATGGCATAAGGAAATAATCTGTCCCTAGTGCCAAGTAGATTTGAATAAAACTAAATATTTTCCTTTGGTTTTATGAATAATTGTACCTATTGGCCCTTGCTTACTCTATTTTTGCCTGCTTTATAAGACTGAGTGTTCTGTGACACAATTGCTATAGAAATTGTGATGGAATTTTAAGGACAAAGAGTTTTACAGGATTTTGTATTTCTCTTTTATCTTTCAAAATTGTCATCATAATTCTCCACACATGGTAGATGCTTAATAAGCACCATGGACTGCTAAAACAGTTTGAGTTTTCTTAGTTAGGAATATTACCCAAAATGATTGCTATTAAATCAATTCAATTCAACATATATTCATCAAAATCTTCTCTGTACGAGGCACATCAGGGATCAAGATACATGAGGTCTTTGTGTTTTCTGGGTGCTTACATTCTAGTTGGGAGAAAGATAATTAATAAAAAAACAAAAAATATTATTTCCTACTGTGATATGTATCAGGTTGGAAACAAAGTGATGGGAATAAGCAATGTAAGTTACCAGATACAGTAATAAAGAAAGGCTCCTTTAACCAGTGGGTAAAGTGGGGAGTGGGATAAATTGAGACATTGGATTGATATATACACACTACTATATGTAAAATAGAGCACAGCAACCCGCTTCAGTATTCTTGCCTGGAGAATGCTTTGTTCAGAGTGGCCTGATGGGGCTACAGTCCATGGAGTCACAAAGAGCTGGACAGGACTGAGTGACTTTCACTTTCACTTTCAATAAGAACCTTCTGTATAGCACAGGAAAATCTATTCAGTGCTGTGTAATGGCTTATATGAGAACAGACTCTATTAACAAAAAAGAGTGGAGATGTATATGTATAACTGATTCACTTCACTGTACACCTGAAACTAACACACACTGTAAATCAATTATACCCCAATATATTTGTTTAAAGAAACACTCCTTGGAAAAAGTACTATCTGAGCAGCCATTTGAATGAAGTAGAATAAGACAAGAAACTATATTGGGGAAGAGTGGTCTGACGGGAACGGCAAATGCCAAGAGATGGAATCCCCAGATTTGAGAAACAGAAAGGTAGACCATTGTGAACAAGAGATATACTTTTAAAAGGATGAATAAGTTAGGTAAGGATATAATCACATAGAGACTTGAGAACAATCTTAAGGAGTTTTAGATTTGTTTAATTTGTGATATGAAACCATTGCTTGTGTTTTGAGCAGGGGAATGATGGCATGATGTGGTTTATATTTAAAATAGATCATCTTGATTTTTGTATGAAAAATAGACATCAGGGAAAGTAGAATCAAAGAGACCAAATGGTAAATGACTGCAGTACACTAGGCAGGAAGAGATGGCTTAGATTAGCCTGGAACTGGCTCAGGGCTGATGAGAAGCAAATCCAAGCTAAATATCTGGAAATTAGCAGTGACAAGGCTTTATAACTAGATTTTCTTACCAATTGGTATGAGATGGATTGAGAAGATCAATATAACATCAGCCTGAAAAAGAAAAAAAAAAACTGATGAAGATTGTGATTAAAAAAAGAAAATATTTTTCTCAAAAGTAAGAATTTACCACTGGGTTGGGGTTAGAGGGAGGTCAGTGGAGAAACATTGTCAACATCAACCAGTAGTTTAGTTGTTTGGGAATCATCAGTTAGTGCACATTTTTTGAGCATCTAACTTGTCAGATTAAGTACTATGTTAGGCCCTCATAAGTGAAGCATAACTTACTTCAGTTCATATATAATTCATGAGATAGTCCCAAACTATGATTCTTTTAGAAGATTGAGATCTTTGGCTTTGGTTTACATAAAAGTCAGAAATAGGAGCAATGCTGTCTCAATCTTCTAACACAACTTCCCTAAGTCTTAGCTGATTACTTGTTTTCTGGACTTTTCCAGTAATAGCAAGTACACAGAGAGTTATTTAGCTTTGAATAAAAAGTCCAACATAAACATATCTATGAACTGTTCTCTTTATAGTTCATTGATATAAATTACTGGTTTCTATACTCTATTGCCTAATCCCCAGCCTGGTAAAAAGGAAAGGAAATAATGAAGAGAGAAAGTTATCTATAATCTGTTCCATCTCTTTTTTTGACAATTGTCTATTCAGCATTGGATGGGTGGATGATCTTGTATATAATTCTCTATATAGTATGGAGAGCTAGGTAATAGAGAAAACAAGAGTAATATAGTTGCAGAACAAAACTGTGTCACTGAAAATAATTCCCTAGAATAGGTTTCAATCTTCATTAAGGAAAAGAGGCTCGCTCAGAAATGTCAATTCACCTCTGAGGTTGCAAACCAAGACCCTTTGGCTAAATTCAATCTAGAGGCATGTTCTGCTTAGCTCTCAAAGTGTTTCTTTTGAATAATTTGTAATTTGTTGCTGATATTTGACAGTCAAAAGAGTTTACATCTTTTCCTTTAAGATAAAAAAATAAAAACAAAACAAAACAAAAACTGACAGTACTCAAGAAAAGATCTATATTCCTATAAGACAGCTGGCAGTAGCTAATTAAATGCTATGCCTTTAAATTTAGCACTTTGCCAAATTCCCAAGTACTGTTGTCTTCCAATTATTTAGATCAAGACTCAGTTTTAAGTTGTCCAAATCGAGGCTGATGCACTCATCTGATTTTGCTTTGCTAACACTCTTCCCCCATAATCTATCCTCTCCATATTAACATCAATCTGAACAATCTTTCAAAGTGGACATCAGATTATACATTCCCCTGTATAAATGTCCCAAGTGATTTCACATTGCCCCTAGAATAAAATCTGAATTCATTCAGGCTCCTGATTTTTAGAGCCAAGAATATTCTATCAATAAATTGAATTCATGTGAATGTAATACTAATTTTTGCTAAATAGTACTCTTTAATCACTTCATGGGAAATAGATGAGGAAACAGTGGAACAGTGTAAGACTTTATTTCTCTGGGCTCCAAAATCACTGCAGATGGTGATTGCAGCCATGAAATTAAAAGAGGCTTGCTCCTTGGAAGGAAAGTTATGACCAACCTAGATAGCATATTCAAAAGCAGAGACATTACTTTGCCAATAAAGGTCCGTCTAGTCAAGGCTATGGTTTTTCCAGTGGTCATGTATGGATGTGAGAGTTGGACGGTTAAGAAGGCTGAGCACCAAAGAATTGATGGTTTTGAACTGTGGTGTTGGAGAAGACTCTTGAGAGTCCCTTGGACTGCAAGGAGATCCAACAAGTCCTTTCTGAAGGAGATCAGCCCTGGGATTTCCTTGGAGGGAATAATGCTAAAGCTGAAACTCCAGTACTTTGGCCACCTCATGTGAAGAGTTGACTCATTGGAAAAGACTGTGATGCTGGGAGGGATTGGGGGCAGGAGGAGAAGGGGACGACCGAGGATGAGATGGCTGGATGGCATCACGGACTCGATGGACGTGAGTCTGAGTGAATTCCGGGAGTTGGTGATGGACAGGGAGGCCTGGCATGCTGCGATTCATGGGGTCACAAAGAGTCGGACACGACTGACCAACTGAACTGAACTGAACTGAAACCTAATTTAGAATAGTTGTTGAATCATTTTCTACTAATGCAAAAAAGAGAGGCATTTCATTTAATGGTCATATAATATTTTGTTGAGTATATTTTAAACAAATTTAGCAACCTGCTTTTATGGGTACTAAAAGGGGATTTTTGTTTTATTTTAAATTACATTCAAGAAATTTCTAAAATAATTCAAAAAGACACTAATTTTTAATAAAAAGAAGATCTTCAAATGGAAGACAGTAAATTCTTGGAAAGGAAATGACTAAAAAATTGTAACTCATCATTTGTTACTATTGGTGTTGTTAAAATAGTCTCAGATTCGCGCATGTCATTTCAAGTATTGGCTGAAATTGCAACCATGTGACTTCCACTAAAGGCAATTAATTGAATTGATATTTCCCAAAATAATTCCTTGGAAATTATCTAGTCTGACATTCTAAGGTCAGAGTTTGAAAGGTTAATATCTTATTTTTCTTTATTTCTTTGTCAAAGTGAGAATTATATTAAAAGGGGGGAAAAAGCTTGTGTGTGTGTGTGTGTGTGTGTGTGTGTGTGTTTCAAAGATGGGAGGTAATCATTTGGAGAAAGAGATGGAAGAAATATAATTACAGTCTGATGAATACATTTTTTTTTCTTTTTCCATCCATCTCTCACATGTGCCCATCCAAATCTAAGGAAACAATATTCTCATGAGTAGGTACATGCCAAGAAAGAGAGTAAAGTCAGATTCAGAAGTGACAAGAGTCCTAGACATTTAATACATTTCAGTTAATCATCTTATGTATAAAAAAGATCTGTGGTTATGCTGAACATCTAGTTTATGCATTTCTCTTATCCTAACATTGTATTTATTAGCCTCAGCATCTTAACAACAATTATTATACCTTTCCTCTGATGTGTACTCACTCAATGATAACAACTTTTTACTCATCTTTAAATTAAGAACAAACAGCCACCACCTCTCATATAGGATTGGGCTTCCCCAATGGCTCAGCACTAAAGAATCTGCCTGCAATGCAGAAGACAAAGGAGACATGGGTTCAACCCCTGAATCAGGAAGATCCCCTGGAGGAGGAAGTGGCAACCCACTCTGGTGTTCCTGACTGAAAATCCCATGAACAGAGGAGCCTGGTGGGATACAGTCCACAGGGTCACAAAGAGTAAGACACGACTGCGCACAAAGCACAATACACAGGATGGTTCTGAAGGTCAAATGAAAAGATGCAGACAAAGGAATTTTGTAAACTACCCAGTTAGGAAAAATATTATTACTCTATGTCTCTATCAAATGTTGATTTTTTAAAGATGCTTTGGAATAATAATCAAGCAGCTATTATAAGCATTGCTTGTCTAATGGTTTTTTATAATTATTTTGATTACTTTCTGAAAAAGTCCAGCTAAGTTATTCTTTAAAATGCAATCATCTGAAAGGCAGGAGAAAAATGTACTTTGAACACTATGTTCCAAAGCAAAGTACCTGTACTCTAAATAAATGCTTTCTTCATCATAAATGTCCTTGGCGGCTACGCATCTACAACCAATGGCAGAATGCCTGAAATTCTTCTCCGCATAATTTGTAACTGATAGAAATATGTTCCTTTTTCCTGTTCTTCTTTTTATGCATTCTAATAAGAAAAAGTTGTGTTAATTTTGCAATATCAAGTACGAAATGTTGAAGTAAAATGTTAGACTCATGACTTCCCTTTTGTAATCTGGGATGTGTGTGTGTGTGTGTGTGTGTGTGTGTGTGTATGTGTGTGTGTACACCCACACACATATAGTCTTTAGGACATATATTGGAGACATAGTATACGGACATATGGAGAAGTCAATGGCACCCCACTCCAGTACTCTTGCCTGGAAAATCCCATGGATGGAGAAGCCTGGTGGACTGCAGTCCATGGGGTCATGAAGAGTCGGACACGACTAAGGAAATGGCAACCCACTCCAGTGTTCTTGCCTAGAGAATCCCAGGGACGGGGGAGCCTGGTGGGCTGCCGTCTACGGGGCCGCACAGAGTTGGACACGACTGAAGTGACTTAGCAGCTTAGCAGCATACAGACATAATTTTTCTAAATCTGTGTAGTATTTCTCTAGACTCTACGTGGTATCTCATATATGTACAAATATCATAAATATAGAATTATTTTGTGACTCCTGACAGACTTGGGGACAAAGTTCTAGAGAAATTGTGGAAGTAAGGTCCATCTGAGGTCAGGTCTCCTGTAATTCCAGTTCCTGGTTTTATTTCATTTTCCATCAAAATTCCCCAGCACAAACAAGCCTCAAGCTGTGATAAAGCAAAAGTAGTTGATGCTAAAAAAAAAAAGTGGTTGATGCTGAAGGATTTAGAATCTTGTCACAGCTCTGGCACTAACTTGCTGCGTCTGGTAGTAAATCACTTATAAAATATAGTCTTTTTCATATTTGTGATGTCAAGAATGGAAGATTTGAATCTGAAATGTATTCTCTAAATCTTAACTTTCTATAACCTCTGATTAGACCTTGAATTTCTCTCTAGTTCTTAATTCAACAATAGTTTACCCTGTTGTACAATTTATCTTCCAATTACCTTGTAGCTAAGGATACCCTGAAGCCCAAAGATTTTTTCTCTATAGTTCATGGGTAGGCTGTAAGATTTCTTTATTTCTCTGAAATTGTATTTTGAATATTTTAAGTGTGCTTTATTTTAGAGGGGAGAATTTACAAATTTCATCACATGTTCATTGGTGTGTACTGGAAAGAGGTTTAGATTTTAACTATCTAAACAGCCCAAGCATAGCAGTTTAATGGTGGTGGTACTCCTTATAAATGACATCATGAGCATGCACAGAATATTTCATTTTTAATTCAAGCCAATTTGCACTGTCCTTGGTTCCAGACCACAAGGTCTCCAATGTGAGGTTTTACTATCAATACATTAAGGCTCTTATCTTTTAAAAATTCTTACACAATCACATTTACTATTTTAAGAAAGAGTTATTGGGCATCTTATATGTATTAAACATTCTTCTAGATTATAAGGAGTCAATCTGAGGAACAGAAAGGCCAATAGGGCTGGCTGGCAAGTATTGAGGAAGGACATGATTGATGCAGGATGAGGTCAGAGAGTCAGACAACAGTCAAATTATGAAGGATGTGGGAAGAAACTTGGATTTTATTCCATCGGCAGTAGAAAGTCACTGAATGGTTTTACAGAAAGAGGATTCTTAGATATAATTTATTTTTAAGAGGTCACTCTGCCTACCAGGGAGCATGCATTTTATATAAACAAATGTGGAAACAGAGAAAGTATTTGGGAAGCAAACATAATAGTTCAGGAGATAGATGCTATGGCTTCATCTAAATGACTAGAAAAGGAGATGGAATGACAATTTATAGGTGTATCAGATCTATTTTTGAAGTAGAATAGAACTTGCTGACTGCTTAAAGATTTGAGCTTAACTAGAATAACAGGGTATTAACAGCACTTTTATTGTCTATGTGAAAATTCAAGAAGATCACAGATTTAACTCTGTAATTAGAAGAGTCAACTTTTTCAGCAACTTCTACACAAGGTAGACAAATTGAAATTTAAGTTCCTCCAACAATTATGTCTATATAAAAGAGAACTTTTTCTTATGATTTTATTAAACCCTGAGGATCTCTGAAATTCTTTCAGAGGATCCACAAAGAAAAAAAAAATTATTTCCATCATAATGCTAAGGATTTATTCACCTTTTAAACTGTATTGACAACATTTGCACTGATGGTACAAAAGTAATGAAAAATAAAATTAATGATGTCTTATCTCACATCAGAGCTTCCCAGGTGGCACTGGTGGTAAAGAACCCACCTGTCACTGCAGGAGACATAAGAGATGTGGGTCTGATTCTTGGGTCAGGAAGATCCCCTGGCGGAGGGCATTGCAACCCAATTCTTGTCTGGAGAATCCCATGGACAGAGGATCCTGAGGGGCTATAGTTCATAGGGTAGCAAAGAGTCAGACACAACTGAAGCAACTTAGCACAGCACCGTACCTCAAATCAAGTTAGTGGCACCAAAGTGTATTGGTAGTCATTGTATTAGTCACCATACAATACTCACAATAAAAAATTGAAAGTTTCATTTAAGAATATATTTAAGGAAATCACCTACAAGAAAAAATGCAAACATCATAAACACTTGGAGGTTAAATAATATGCTACTAAACAAGAAATTAGAGGTTAAAAAAAGTACCTAGAGACAAATGAAAATGAAAACACAATCCAAAGTCTATGAAATGTAGAAAAAGCAGTTCTGGGAAGGACGTTTATAGTGATACAAGCCTATCTAAGGAAAGAAAAAACAATCTCAGATTAACAACCCTAAAGGAAGTAGTGAAAAGAATGAAAAAAATCCAAAGTTATTTGGAAGCAAGAAATTATGAGGATTAGACCAAAAATAAATAAAGACTAAAAATACAAAAATCAATAAACTTAGAGCTGATTCTTTGAAATGATAAACAACATTGATAAATTTTTAGCTGGACTTATCAGAAAAAGGAAGAGAGCCCAGAAAAATAAAATCAGAAATAAAAAAAAAAGGTACAACTGAACACTATGGAAGTACCAAGAATCATAAAATTATTACAAACAATTATAAGCCAATAATATGGAAAAAGCTAGAAGGGCTAAATTCCTATAAATGTACACTCTCCCAAGACTGAACCAGGAATAAATAGAAGAAAATAAAGATCCATTTATATTTAAAACTCTCAACAAAGTCTGTATGGAAGGAATGTACCTCAAAGTAATAAAGGTCATGCATAACAAGCCCACAGATTAACAACGTTCTTAACAGTGAAAAGCTGAAAGCATTTCCTTTAAGGTAGGGAACAAGACAAGGATGCCATCTCATCAGTTTTATTCAACGCAGACTGGAATTCCTAGCCATGGCAACAAGAAAAAATAAATAAGAAGAATTCAAATTGCAAAGGAAGAAGTGAAACTGTCACAGTTTGCAGACGGCGTGATTCTTTACACAGGAGATTCTAAATTCACCACCAAAAAATGGCTAGAACCTGATATGGGATGGAGAGGTCCTGGAAATCAGGGAAAACATTTTTTGTTTTTTCTTCTGGAATTCTAAGATCTACTTTATACTCCTCTTTGTCTGGATGAATTTTGCTCATCTTTCAAGATGGAGGTCAGGTGCCATCTTTATCAGGAAGTCTTTCTTAATAAGAATTTGTCTCTAGCTAGGATAAAGCACTTCTGTTTTGTGATTCTTTAGTACAGTGTGGATGTCACAGAAAATTACACTAATCTGTGTGCTTTTGCATCTTCATCCCTAGACTGTTGAGGGTGGAAAATGCCTCAATCAATAGCTAATGCCTAATCTATGGACACACCTGGCACATGAATGTCATTCAACCCATGTCTTATCCTTGCGTTAGACAATCTTCACCTTACTCTACTCCTGCTGTACTCAACTGCAGCTGCCACCTTATAACCTAGTACATAATTTATTTATATCTTGTATTCATTATTTATTGTTAAATTCCTCATACCACAATGCAAACTTCTCAAAAACATGAACTTCTATTTTGTTTCATAGAACCCAGGCTGGTACATAGAATCTCTCAATGAATAACTGTCATTTCAGTGAATGAACTCATTAGAAGATTGTAGAACTATATGAAGGGTAATAGCCTGATAAAAGGAGTTATAATACAAATTCAACAGATATTTACTAAATAAATATAATATTTCATACTAAAATGGAATGACAGATTTGACCTAAGATATTTAATAAAGATAACTGTGTTCAATTTAAGAAAGCAAACTACTAGAATAAATATCCACTACAAAATAGAACATTTTAAAGTATCTTTGTTTAAGTGAGAACACCTGCACAAGTGCTACAAATTTTTTTCTTTTTTAAGATACTGAATGAATACCTTTGTTGGTTAGTTGCTAATATTCATTTTAATATTTTTATTAAACCTCAAACTTGAAAACATTTTCCTTTAAAACTCTATACCTCTTAGCATATAATTTCCCATCTACAGTAACTCTGATCTCCACCTTTTGAACTATTTCTTCTATTTTCATGGATATAGATCTATTTTGGTGGAAAAATTTTGGCCACTTCAAAAAACTTAGTAAAATGACAATATATCACTTAAGTTAGGATGTAGATTTTACCAGTTATGTGGGCACTCTCTTTTTTTCAAATTTTCTCTTATGTGTGGATTTCTTTCACTGCACCCTGCTGATTTCTCTTTTATAGACTGGACACTCTTCTTTACTCACTCACTCACCTTTGTAAACCTGCATATCTCTGCATATCATAAATGTCAGTGAGCTTCGAATTTTGTCCTAGCCTCTCTCCTTTCACTATGTACACTTCTACAGGGCCAGGGCGGCAAACGGGAGGAGCAACCCCAAGCCCAAGACCAGAGGCGGCGGCTGGGAGGAGCAACCCCACATCCAAGGAGTGGTGGCTGCCCGGGCACAGGAGGGCCTAGAGGACCCATCTCATGTCAAAAGTCAGGAAGGGTGGCGGGAGGAGATACCCTTCGTCCAAGGTAAGGAGCAGCGGCTGTGCTTTGCTGGAGCAGCCGTGAAGAGATACCCCACGCCCAAGGTAAGAGAAACCCAAGTAAGATGGTAGGTGTCTCTAGAGGGCATCAGAGGGCAGACACACTGAAACCATATTCACAGAAATCTAGTCAATCTAATCACACTAGGACCACGGCCTTGTCTAAGTCAATGAAACTAAGTCATGCCAGCGGGCCAACCCGAGACGGGCAGGTCATGGTGGAGAGGTCTGACAGAGCGTGGTCCACTGGAGAAGGGAATGGCAAACCACTTCAGTATTCTTGCCTTGAGAACTCCATGAACAGTATGAAAAGGAAAAATGATAGGATACTGAAAGAGGAACTCCCCAGGTCAGTAGGTGCCCAATATGCTACTGGAGGTCAGTGGAGAAATAACTCCAGAAAGAATGAAGGGATGCAGCCAAAGCAAAAACAATATACAGCTGTGGATGTGACTGGTGATAGAAGCAAGGTCCGATGCTGTAAAGAGCAATATTGCATAGGAACCTGGAATGTCAGGTCCATGAATCAAGGCAAATTGAAAGTGGTCAAACAAGAGATGGCAAGAGTGAACGTTGACATTCTAGGAATCAGCAAACTAAAATGGACTAGAATGGGTGAATTTAACTCAGATGACCATTATATCTACTACTGCAGGCAGGAATCCCTCAGAAGAAATGGAGTAGCCATCACGGTCAACAAGAGTGTCTGAAATGCAGTACTTGGATGCAATGTCAAAAACAAAGGAATGATCTCTGTTCGTCTCCAAGGAAAACCATTCAATATCACAGTTATCCAAGACTATGCCCCAACCAGTAACACTGAAGAAGCTGAAGTTGAATGGGTCTATGAAGACCTACAAGACCTTGTAGAACTAACACCAAAAAAAGATGTCCTTTTCATTATAGGGGACTGGAATGCAAAAGTAGGAAGTCAAGAAACACCTGGAGTAACAGGCCAATTTGGCCTTGGAATGCAGAATGAAGCAGGGCAAAGAGTTTTGCCAAGATAATGTACTGGTCATAGCAAACACCCTCTTCCAACAACACAAGAGAAGACTATACACATGGACATCACCAGATGGTCAACACTGAAATCAGATTGATTGTATTCTCTGCAACAAAAGATGGAGAAGCGCTATACAGTGAACAAAAACAAGACCAGGAGCTGACTGTGGCTCAGACCATGAACTCCTTATTACCAAATTCAGACTTAAATTGAAGAAAGTAGGGAAAACTGCTAGACCATTCAGGTATGACCTAAATCAAATCCCTTATGATTATACACTGGAAGTGAGAAATAGATTTAAGGGTCTAGATCTGATAGATAGAGTGCCTGATGAACTATGGAATGAGGTTTGTGACATTGTACAGGAGACAGGGATCAAGACCATCCCCATGGAAAAGAAATGCAAAAAAGCAAAATCGCTGTCTGGGGAAGCCTTACAAATAGCTGTGAAAAGAAGAGAAGCGAAATGCCAAGGAGAAAAGGAAAGATATAAGCATCTGAATTCAGAGTTCCAAAGAATAACAAGAAGAGATAAGAAAGCCTTCTTCAGCGATCAATGCAAAGAAATAGAGGAAAAGAACAGAATGGGAAAGACTAGAGATCTCTTCAAGAAAATTAGAGATACCAAGGGAACATTTCATGCAAAGATGGGCTCAATAAAGTACAGAAATTGTATGGACCTAACAGAAGCAGAAGATATTAAGAAGAGATGGCAAGATTACACAGAAGTACTGTACAAAAAGGATATTCCTGACCCAGATAATCACGATGGTGTGATCACTCATCTAGAGCCAGACTTTCTGGAATGTGAAGTCAAGTGGGCTTGAGAAAGCATCACTACAAACAAAGCTAGTGGAGGTGATGGCATTCCAGTGGAGCTATTTCAAATCCTGAAAGATGATGCTGTGAAAGTGCTGCACTCAATATGCCAGCAAATTTGGAAAACTCAGCAGTGGCCACAGGACTGGAAAAGGTCAATTTTCATTCCAATCCCAAAGAAAGGCAATGCAAAGGAATGCTCAAACTACCACACAATTGCACTCATCTCACATGCTAGTAAAGTAATGCTCAAAATTCCGCAAGCCAGGCTTCAGCAGTACATGAACCATGAACTTCCTGATGTTCAAGCTGGTTTTAGAAAAGGCAGAGGAACCAGAGATCAAATTGCCAACATCTTCTGGATCATGGAAAAAGCAAGAGAGTTCCAGAAAAACATCTATTTCTGCTTTATTGACTATGCCAAAGCCTTTGACTGTGTGGATCACAAGAAACTATGGAAAATTCTGAGAGAGATGGGAATACCAGATCACCTGACCTGCCTCTTGAGAAATCTGTATGCAGGTCAGGAAGCAACAGTTACAAATGGACATGAAACAACAGACTGGTTCCAAATAGGAAAAGGAGTATGTCAAGGCTGTATATTGTCACCCTGCTTATTTAACTTATATGCAAAGTACATCATGAGAAACTCTGGACTGGAAGAAACACAAGCTGGAATCAAAATTGCCGGGAGAAATATCAATAACCTCAGATATGCAGATGACACCACCCTTATGGGAGAAAGTGAAGAGGAGCTAAAAGCCTCCTGATGAAAGTGAAAGAGGAGAGTGAAAAAGTTGGCTTAAAGCTCAGCATTCAGAAAACGAAGATCATGGCATCCGGTCCCATCACTCCATGGGAAATAGATGGAGAAGCAGTGGAAACAGTGTCAGACTTTATTTTTTTGGGCTCCAAAATCACTGGAGATGGTGATTGCAGCCATGAAATTAAAAGACACTCCTTGGAAGAAAAGTTATGACCAATTAGAGAGCATATTAAAAAGCAGAGACATTACTTTGCTGACTAAGGTCCGTCTAGTCAAGGCTATGGTTTTTCCAGTAGTCATGTATGGATGTGAGAGTTGGACTCTGAAGAAGGCTGAGCATTGAAGAATTGATGCTTTTGGACTGTGGTGTTGGAAAAGACTCTTGAGAGTCCCTTGGACTGCAAGGAGATCCAACCAGTCCATTCTGAAGGATATCAACCCTGGGATATCTTTGGAGGGAATGATGCTAAAGCTGAAACTCCAGTACTTTGGCCACCTCATGTGAAGAGTTGACTCATTGGAAAAGACTCTGATGCTGGGAGGGATTGGGGGCAGGAGAAGAAAGGGACGACAGAGGATGAGATGGCTGGATGGCATCACTGACTCAATGGACGTGAGTCTGAGTGAACTCCAGGAGCTGGTGATGGACAGGGAGGCCTGGACAGGGACCCCTTCATGGGGTCGCCAAAGTCGGACACGACTGAACGACTGTACTGAACTGAACAGGGCAATTACAGCAATTTCCAACACCTCTGCTATTCTTTTTGCTAGTGATGCTTACAGACATATGCCTACAGTTGTTACTTAGGTCTGGAAGCCTCCTATCTATTAATTTTTTAGCTTTCTCAGGGCAATTAATATATCTTTCTTTGAGTAAAAATGTACTATCACTTTGGGAATAATGTATAGGAGACTCTCTAATTGCTTGAAGAAACGCTCTAGAAAAGAAGCATGCAAACCGCACAAGGAAATTACATGTTTATCATTGTAGGATAAAATTGATATCCTTATAAAGCAGGATCATGGAATAGGAAAAATACAAATATACAGCACAAGTACAATGAAATGAATTTGTGTGAATGAAGATGTGTAGCCTGACAATATTCGATGCCCAAGAAGTCAATATTACTAATCATAATACCAGTTGATAAAACTATTTGGGGGGTAAGATTCTTCAAAAACAGTAAGACTATCAATTTAATGTTCATTAAGATCATTATTTACCATTAAGATGGGAAAGTTGGAAGGCAGGACAAGAAGGGGATAACAGAGGATGAGATGGTTGGATTGTATCACCAACTCAATGGACATGAGTTTGAGCAAGCAGCGGGAGTTGGTGGTGGACAGGGAAGCTTGGTGTGCTGCAGTATGTGGGGTTGCAAAGAGCCAGACACAACTGAGTGGCTAAACT
The DNA here is from genome assembly GCF_042477335.2 of Ovis canadensis. Lineage (NCBI taxonomy): Eukaryota > Metazoa > Chordata > Mammalia > Artiodactyla > Bovidae > Ovis > Ovis canadensis. Next base: position 65,480,977 of record NC_091253.1, read on the forward strand.
GAACTGAAGAGAATAGATACTGTATATATTGTTATTATTCAGTTGCTAAGTCACATCTGACTCTTTGTGACACTATGAACTATTATAGCCTGACAGGCTCCTCTGTCTATGGGATTCTCCAGGCAAGAATCCTGGTATGGGTTGCCATTTTCCCCTCCAGGGAGATACTGTATATAGATAGATTTTTAAGGGAGACTTTATTTGCTAATAGTTGTCAGATGCAGCCTCAGTGAGTCTAACACAAGTTAAACTCCAGGTCTTCTACAATTATTTGCTTTTACATAAAAAAGGTTGAGGGGCTTCCCTGGTGGTTCAGCAGTAAAGAATCTGCCTGCAATGCAGGAGACCTGGGTTCAATCCCTGGGTAGGGAAGATCCCTTAGAGGAGGGCATGGCAACCCACTCAAGTACCCTTGCCTAGAGAATCCCATGCACAGAAGAGCCTGGCAGGCTGTGGTCCATAGGGTTTCACAGAGTAGAACATGACTGAAGAGTCTAAGCAGAAGCAGCAAAAAAAAAAAAAAAAAAAAAAAAGGCTGATATCTTTACAGATATAAGGAAAAGGCTTTCAGCTGATTCTAAAACTGAGGAATTTTTCTCATTACAAAAAAAAAAAATAGAGATGGAAGACGGTCAGACTTTGAAACAAGTCCCCTGTTCTGAATAGTTCTAGAAATGTTAATCAAGTCTAGGTACTGGGAGTTTTCAACTGGAGAGTAAATAAAAGAAGAGAAATATAACATCTATCTTGAAGATTCTTCAAGTGAAATTTTTCTTGGTCTTTAAATAATAAAATGATTTTAGAAAGATCTGCAAAACAGAAAACATTTTGACACCTTAATAAGAGGTGTGCTTGGATAAAACTGGATGAACGTAGTTACAAGACATGAAGTGGATAAAGAAAGTGAAAAGGTAAAAATGTCTAGTTATTTATTTATCAACAAGTACTAAAGATGCAGTATGCAGCATGGTAAATTAAAATTCTCAGTTGCACAGTTGTGTCCAACTCTTCACAGCCCCGTGGACTTTACAGCCTGCCAGGCTCCTCTGTCCATGGGATATCCCAGGCAAAAATACTGGAGAGGGTTGTCATTTCCTACTCCAGGGATCTTCCCAACCGAGAGATTGAACCCACAGCTCTTGCACCACTTCTATTGCAGGTGGAATCTTTACCACTGCAACACTTAGGAAGCTTATAGTTCAATTGCTACTTATTATATATGAAAGCTGTTAAGAAAGTAAATCCTGAGTTCTCATCATGAAAAAGAAGTGTTTTTCTTTTTTTAAAAGTTTAATCTATAGAAATGATGGATGCTTATTAAACTTATTGTGGTAAGCATTTCATGATATATTATGTAAGTCAAATAATTGTTACACACCTTAAACTTATACAGTGCTGCATGTCAATTATATCTCAATAAAATGGAAAGAAAAAAATAAGAGTTGTAGTAGAATTAGGAAGAAAACATTCTAAATCAAATAAGTGTCTTCTAATATATTTCTTTCTACAAAGCCCTCTAGAATGCTTTATAATCACCTGATTATTTTTCAAATTAAAGAAATCACATTGATTGCGAGCTATTGTGTAGGATGAGAGCATCTTATTGAGTTTGCGTTTTGTACCAGGCACTGTGCTAAACTGAGGAAATGCATCGATAAAACTAAATAAATATAGTCCATATACTCATGGAACTTACAGCACAACAGAGAGAATAGACAGAAATCAAATAACCATACTGATGGAAGGAATTTTCATATACTGACGTGTGAAGAAATCATTCTGGCTTATACAAGACTTAAAATTTATTATAAATAGAGCAGCCTGTATTATGGCTGAACATGCATTGCACCTCTGTTTTAAATATTGAAGAAAAATGCATTTAAAAATCAAAATGAAATAACCATGTTTCGGGCATCCAAAATGAAGTCTGTTTGCCATTGTGGATGTGGTCTCAGACAAGTTTCTGCATTACTGAGAACCTGAATTCTTGAGCCATGTCAGACTCAGAGACACCACCAACTATTTTTGAAACAGTTATAATGCTAGCAGATTCCAGTTGCAACCTTATGGTCTCAAAGTCTCACCTTTTACCTAGGCAAATATTTCAGATCCCAGCCCATACTTGCTTAACAAGCATCCTTGCTGACTCCAATGATAATTACTGACAAACACCATATAATTTTGCAAGTTTTGTCTTTTTAAGCTTCAGCATCTCGTAGTCCAAAGAACACAAGTCAAATGCTTCTAAAATCTGCGTCTCACAGGCTATCATCCTCAGTTTGGCTCAAATAAAATTCTTTTCTATTCCTATTATAGATTGGTTTATTGATTATTCCCATCAACAATACAAAAATAAACATATAATTATTTAAACTCAGATAACTACTAGGAATTAAAATGCTGAACACTATGAATGCATGTAGTTAGAGAATTGATTTAGTCCAGGAAGGTTAGGATGTGGAGGTGACTTGTAAGTCCCAGTAGCATTCCAGGCAGAGGGGAAAGGCTGTGAGTTGGTAGGGACCGTGTTCTTCCAAGAAAGTCAAAGAAGGTCAATGTGTCTAGGGAGTAGAAATAGGAGGGAAAAAGAATATGAGATGGAGAGACAGGCTGACAGGCACTAGATCATGCAGGTCCCAGTAGCATTCCAGGCAGAGGGGAAAGGCTGTGAGTTGGTAGGGACCATGTTCTTCCAAGAAAGAGAAAGAAGGTCAATGTTGTCTGGGCTACAGAAAGAGGTGGGAAAAAGAATATAAGATGGAGAGGCAGAGGTTGACAGGCACTAGATCATGCAGGGCTTTATGGCCATTTAAGGGTTCAGGTCTGTATCTTAATTATAATGGGAAGCCTTGAAGTGCTTAAAACTAAGGCAACACAAGTAACTATATTATGGACAGACAAGACAGAAAGTATAAAATTACTTCTAAAAATATTAGACTATAAATGCCATTAATTTTTTTTCCATTTTGAAATATATTGTTTATTTCTCAACTATTTTAATCCAGATTAACCCCAGAAAAATTAGACAAAATATGTGGGAAAAGTCCTTCATGCAAACATTTGTTGAATAAATATGTTAACAAATACAGATTTGGCACTTTCCTATGACCCTAGGTTCATAAAAAGCACAGACATTCAGGATAAAAGAATGAATAAAACCAACAGAGCTGTTGTTTTCCTGGAGCTCATAGTATAGAAGAAAAAAAAAAACAAAACCCTGCGTTTTTTTGTACTTTCAAAAACAGATTGAGTCTAAGTGAAGAGGATATTGATAAATAGAAGGGGTATTTCATACAATACTTTCATGCTCTGTAAGACCACTTTCTACATGTGCTCTTTAGAATACCTGTGTGATAGACTGCAAAAATGACCCAGATCATACGCTCCCACTATATTCATGCCCTTTTTCAAATTATCTTGCAGCTCTCTCTCACTGTGGGCCAGGTAACATACCCTGCTCTTTGACAATTATAAGTCCGATGCAAGCTGAGATTTGTAATGGGCTTGCTCTTTGGGCTTGCTTATTCTTGTGCTTTTGCTTCCATCATGAGAATAGCTCCAGCTAGTCTGCTGGAGGGTGAAAGACATATGGACTGGAGCTGAGTCACCGCCATTGCTCCAGCTCAGTGGTGACTCAGCTCCATGTATCTAGCCAACCCCTAGATATGTGTGTGAACCCAGCGGAGGTCAGCAAAGTTGACTACTTGACCACCAACAGACCAAAAATATGTGAGCAATAAATCCTATGCCATGTGTCACTTAGGTTTAGTGGTTGTTTCTAATACAGCATTAAAATACTGCAGCATTACTATGGCAATCAATAGCTAGAATACCTAAAGTCAATTTGTGTAGAAAGAGGGCTATATCCTTCAAAGTCATCCACAGCATCATTTCTAACTGCAGCTATTCATTCATACAGGTGACTTCCTTAAAGGTGTGTCTTAGAATCATAGCTGTATCCTCTGCACAAATCTTTCTGAAGACCAGACTTGTATATAAAGCCACCTGAGTGAAATCTACACTTGGATGCCTAACTACATTTGGACAGCTCTAACTCAACATGTTCAAATCAAAACTCTGTTTTTCCTCACTCAAAATCAGTCTTCCCTCCGTTTTCTGCACTTTAGTAACTGGCACCATCATTGACCTTTTACTCAAAACAAGACTCCGCTCATCATCTTCAACTCCTTTTGTCCGCATTCTGTAATTAAAACACTAGTAGGTCCTATTCATTCCAGATTTCAAACATGCAACCCTCTTCTACGCACTCTCTTCTCTCACTTAAATAGCATCCTACCTGGTCTCCCAGCTTCTACTCTTGTCTGGGTATAGTAAATTATCCTCAACAAAACTAGATCAATTTCTTTTAAGCTGTAAATTAGATCGTATTATTTTACATCTCAAAGCCCTTCATACTCAAAATTAAATTCAATATCCTTCATGTGGCCTATGACTATAGGATCTTTTCCCTCAATTCCCATTCATCTTATTGCTACTTCCACATCACATACCAAATTCCCCCAGTTAGTTATTAGAAGCTAGGATCCTGGCATTCTTGCTATATATCAAGCTTATACATATCAAGCTTGTTCCCATTTCAGGGTACTTACATTTGCAATTTTATCTTTTAAGAAGAAATTTCGCTCAAGTTTTTGGCTCTCTCATTCACTTACTTCAATCAGGTCTCTGCTCAGATGCACCTACTACAGAAAAGTGTCCTCGGATTACTTTAATCAAAATAACAACCCCTACCACATACACACATCTTCATTAATTTCAATCCTATTGCTTGTTTTCTTTAGCCTTCATACTCCATATCTCAGTAAAAAGTAAGGATCATGTAGTTAAGAATTTTTGTCTTGTTTTATAATTACTCAATAAATAGTAGCTAAATGAATGAAAGTGCATATATTATATATTGCAATATTTATATATTAAATTTACCCAGTAACTGCTACAACCTTCTCCATAATAGGTGCTAATGTTCAGGAAGGATCTCTGTTTTGGTTAATTGTGATGGGCTACACTAATTATTTTCTACCACAACAGTTAGAACCGATACAGATAACAGATAAAATAAACAATTGGCTCTAATGGCACCTGGGTTAACTGTATCTCCATGTTAGGGTATTGGAAATTAGAGTATGCCTTTTCAGGGCATGAACCTACATACAATAGGAGTTGCAGATTCAAAGCTTAGGTTCTGCAATGTTTGAAGGTTTCCATGGGAACAACACGATTCTATGTTCTGTTTAGAAGCTTAAAATATGTGATGGCAAGAAAGTGCTGCTGTAACACACCACATGAGGATGATTCAAAAAATGAAAACCTATAAAAATTAATGATCAGAGAAGAATGTAGACTGGTAAATCAACAACCACATTATTAAAAACAGAGGAAATATAATTGGTCACATATGGTCACACTATAACAAGGCAAGAGTCATTGCATTCTTTAATCCATTTACATATTTAATGTGCATCTCAAAGGAGGGAGCAAAACTGATATGCCAACAACCTTGTGGAAATGAAATCCTTCCCTTATTAATACTTTCCATGGCATCTAATTAGCTATTAAGAAAATAGCTTAACAATGAGAATGGGTACCTAAAATAAAACCATGTTAATGAATTACCACTATCACAGTTTCTTATAAGTAGAGCATGCTTTGGAAATAATAAACTTTAGGTTGTAGAGGGTTAGAGAACAGATAACAATTCAGATGGAATAAAATCAATATGCATTTGAACTTCAGTCAGTTTCCTTGTCTTCTCAAGATTTCAAAAAATAAAGGAAACAAAGCTTAGTCTTTTCACAGGACACTATGTGACCTGAGAAACAAAATTGTAATATATATATATATCAACAAAAGATCTTTGCAAAATTTTAATATTTTCTGTAAATTACCTCAATTTTGAAAACTCCTGGTAAAGCTCAAAGTAGATTGAAAGAACTATAAAAATGTTTAATAAATCTTCTATTTGGCCAGAATATTTGCTGGCCCACAAACATTTTACAACTGTTTCTGACACTTACCAATATTTTTTTTTAATTGCTGATAGTAAAAAATGAAAAAAACAGATTTAAAAAAAATGTTCTTGAAATTTGACTTGCCAAAAAAAATATAAATTTTTCTATCAACTTTGGATAAGTAAGTTGATGCTAATTTATGTGGCTGGGTCAAACAGAAATAGTTGATATTCACCAAATATTCTAAATCAGTATTCCACAAACTTTTTCTATGTACCTGCTTCACCCTTATTTCTGAAGGTTTTTTGTTTGTTTGTTTGTTTATTCTAAGCATCACGGTAGACTATAGTAACCACTAACTCCTATGTTTTACAGGTTATATAATTATTCATGGGTATTATATTTGCTTGTCTTAGATGTGGGTACAAATTCTCAAGGAAGGGTCTAAATGGACTAGTGCAGATTTAGTACCAAACTCTGAAATGGCTACTTTGTCCACAGAATGATGAAGAAAAATTTAAGGAAAAGGATTGACTATAGCTTCAGATTTTATCCAGATTCTGACCAGTTGTTACTATCTTACTGCCAACTCTACTAGAATTGTCCTTTTATGCTGCTCATGAGGTTTTCATGGCAAGTATACTGGGGCGGTTTGCCATTCTGATCACATTTTGTCAGAACTCTCCAACTGTGACCTGTCCATCTTGGGTGGCCATACACCACATGGCTCACGGCTTCATTAAGTTATGCAAGCCCCTTCACTATGACAAGGCAGTGATCCATAAGGACATGAACTGGGGGAAACTTTGGGAGATGGTGAGGGACAGGGAGGCCTGGCATGCCACAGTCCATGGGCTTGCAAAAAGTTGGACATGACTGAGCAAGTGAACAACAACAACTACTAGAATTACAGCAGTAATATTCTAACCAGTCTCTGCTTTCACAAGTGCCGTTCCACATCTGTTCCCAGTCAGTGACTAAATTTAAGTTAGATCTAAGTACTCTTCTCCTCTTAAACCCTCCATTGCCTTCCCATCTCACTCTGAATAAAAGTCAAATTCCTATTAATGCTACAAAGTTCAAGAAAAAATCCTCCCCTTTTACTATAGTCACTATCTTTCCCCTTCCCTACTCCATTCCTAGTATCTATCTGATCATCTGACTGTATCCTTTTCTATAATCTCTTTTTCTTACTTTTATGCTCCAGCCACTCTTCCTCCTGCTTTTTCTCAAATTTGCCAGACACACTTTTAAGTGTTTGCATTTGCTGTCCTGTTTATCTGGGATTCTGTTCCTTTAAAGAGTGATTCATTCAAGTATTTGATTGAATGTCACCTTAACAATGAGACATTCTCTACCATTGTATTTAAAAATTCAATGACTCAGTAACAGGCAAACTTTTTATATGGTTCCCCTGATCTCCAAATCCTGTTATTCACAATCTTCTACTATACCTTCCCCTTGAGTGTGGAAGAGACCTGTGACTTGCTTTTTACCTATAGACTATGGAAAATATAACAGGATATCACTGACTTTATTATGTTAATGATATAAGATTCTGCCTTGATAGCTGACTTAATTTAGACTCACAGTTTCCATTATTGACTTTGAACACAAACTTTCAGGAATTCTACCACACACAGTGCAATAAATCTTGCCAATAGCGTGAGTGAGCTTGGAAGCAGGTTCTTCCCTTTTCCCATTTGAGTCTGTACATGAGAATGTAGCCTTGGGTTGGACACTGAGTTGCAGTACTGTGAGACAGAAGCAGAGAAATTAATTAAGCCATGCCTGGAATCCTGACTTATCAAAACAAAAACATAATAAATGTTTTAAGCCACTAAGTTTTTGGTAGTATGTTACACAGCATAGAAAATAATTACCAACTTTCAAGCATCCTAGAAGCCTCGTATTCCCATGTCCTATTACATTTTTTTCTCTGTGTACTTCAGTTCAGTTCAGTCATGTCTGACTCTTTGCAACCCAATGAACTTCATCACACCAGACCTCCCTGTCCCTCACCAACTCCCAGGGCTTACTCAAACTCATGTTCAACAAGTCAGTGATGCCATCCAACCATCTCCTCCTCTGTCATCCCCTTCTCCTCCAGCCTTCAATCTTGCCCAGCATCAGGTCTTTTCAAATGAGTCAGTTCTTTGCATCAGGTGGCCAAAGTATTGGAGTCTCAACTTTAGCATCAGTCCTTCCAAAGAATATTCAAGACTGATTTCCTTTAGGATAAACTGGTTGGATCTCCTTGCAGTCCAAGGGACTCTCAAGAGTCTTCTCCAACACCACAGTTCAAAAGCATCAATTCTTTGGCACTCAGCTTTCTTTATAGTCCAACTCTCACATCCATACCTGTCTACTGGAAAAACCATAGCTTTGACTAGATGGTCCTTTGTTGGCAAAGTATTGTCTCTGCTTTTTAATATGCTGTTTAGGTTGGTCATAACTTTTCTTCCAAGGAGCAAACGTCTTTTAATTTCATGGCTGCGATCACCATCTGCAGTGATAATGGAGCCCCCCAAAATAATATCTCTCACTGTTTCCATTGTTTCCCCATCTATCTGCCATGAAATGATGGGACCAGATGCTATGATCTTAGTTTTCTGAATGTTGAGTTTTAAGCCAACTTTTTCACTCTCCTCTTTTACTTTCATCAGGAAGCTCTTTAGCTCTTCACTTTCTGCCATGAGGGTGGTGTTAAGTGTGTATCTGAGGTTATTGATATTTCTCTCAGCAATTGATTCCAGCTTGTGCTTCATCCAGCCCAGTATTTTGCATGATGTACTCTGCATGTAAGTTAAATAAGCAGGGTGAAAATATACAGCCTTGACATACGCCTTTCCCAATTTGGAACCAGTCTGTTGTTCCATGTCCAGTTCTAATTGTTGCTTCTTTACTTGTATACAGATTTCTCAGGAGGCAGCTCAGGTGATCTGGTATTTCCATCTCTTGAAGACTTTTCCACAGTTTGTTGTGATCCACACAGTCAAAGGCTTTGGCATAGTCAATAAAGCAAAAGTATATGTTTTTCTGGAGTTCTCTTGCTTTTTCAATGATCCAACAGATGTTGGCAATTTGATCTCTGATTCCTCTGCCTTTTCTAAATCCAGCTTGGACATCTGGAAGTTCACAGTTCACATACTGTTGAAGCCTGGCTTGGAGAATTTTGAGCATTACTTTACTAGCGTGTGAGATGAGCGCAATTGTGGGGTACTTTGAGCATTCTTTGGCATTGCCTTTCTTTGGGATTGGAATGAAAACTCTATATACTTACCACATTCTTACAGTCTACACATTTCATTTTTATTTTATACCAAATACATGGCTTGAATGAGCTTTTAGTTTATAATTCTGACATTATGATAAAAACAGCTTGCATCTCTGCTTGAAATAAAATCCATACAAACTATTTTAGGAACTATAAAGGAAGACTGTAGTAATAGGAATTGTTATATACACAGACTGGAATAAATGGCACAAATTCACGGAATCTCCTTCCCTAGCGTATTTTGAAATTGGGGATAAGTAGATTTTCATGTCTCTGGGACAATATAATTATAGCTCTACTGGAAGCCATGGCTATTGAAATGTTGCAAAGTTCATTCCATCTCTATGATATTCTGATTAGAGATTGAGCAAAAGAAATGTGGTAGTCTTCTTCACTGAAATGGCAAAACACTTCTGCTTTTGCCTGGAAGGATTTAAAACCTTCATGTTATTTGATTATTTGAGCAAAGTTACTAGACCGGTCAGAGTCACTCTGTTTTTATTGTTACCCACAGAAAAGAAAAATATAAGTGTAACATGCAAAGATATTCATAAAATTAATATTTCCATGTCAAGAAGCATCCATAGTTCTGTTTTTCTTCCAATATGCTATTTATTCCATTTATTATTTTTACTGTGTCGCATTATCAGATGAAGCTTTGTTGTTGTTTTTATTGTTGTTTTTGTTTTTATTTAAATCAAATAAAAGATATTAGAAAAGGGGTAGAAGAAGCTTGATAGCAAAAATAAAGTGTAAATAAATAAATATTTTATTGGTTTTTCCATAAGTTATTGCTACATACTTATTTATCTTTTGCGATTCAATAAAACATTTATTGAACATAATCCATAGAGCAGTCAGTGTGTTAGTAGACAGAGACTGAATCATAGTCCTAGAGAGCCCCATGATAAGTGTGGAGGCTGAGTTACAACTGGATCCCTCCAAGGGACCAGAAGAAATTGCTCTGCCTTTCATTGTCAGGGTTGCTGCTGATCCAAATGGATCTAAGTGAGAGACACTATTGCTTCACTTCTTCATATGTAATCCCTGAGAAACTTTGTGTTTTTACAATGGTTTGGAAAGGTTGCATTAAAGTACTGAGGAATGAGGGACAAACTTGTTTTCGCCTCCAGATTGACAACATATTTTGAAGCAGCTCCCTAATAACAATGTTGAATGTTGCAATACACTGAGATGCTATATGGGTGATACGTCCTAGACTTTTAATATGGGTTAGAACAATATTTTTTTCCCTAGTTAAAATAAATTTATTTTTTTCTTTACAGTAAATAAGCCTGAAACTTACAGCCATGTATAAGCATATTGAGCTGTTTCCTAAAAGTAAATAAATGTATTAATGTCATCAGGGGAAATATCTTTGAATTAATTCAAAAAGTCTCCAAAGATATTAATCACAAACCATTGAAATGCACTTGGTGAATTTCATATGAGAAATTAGCAGCACCTTAGAAGCAATTTCATATATACAAACATCTTCCACAAGTTCCCTTTCTAATTTGGAAAAGGTTAAGTACTTAGTATTGTTTGTACACCCCAGTAGCTACAAAATTCAATTTATTCCAAATGCTCTTTGAGTTTCTACCTGAAAGCATTCATTTAACAGCACTTATTTTTAAAATACTGAACACATGCTAAGTTTCAAAAACTATGCAAAACTTTCTAGAAACAAGGATTAGAAAAAGCAGACTTGTTTCTAAAAATTAAAAAACCTAAAAGGAGGCTGCTATAGACTGAATGCTTCTGTCCCTCCACAGTCCATGCTTAAAATATCCAGTGTGATTAAATACTCAGAGATAGGTCCTTTGGGATGATTAGATTGTGAGGGCAGAGCCCTCATGAATCGAATTGGTGTCCTTATAAAAGAGGCCCCAGAGAGTTCTCCCACCCCTTCTGCCACTTGAGTACACAGCTAGAAGACAGCTGTCTATGAACCAGATTCTTAGTAGACATTGGATCTGCCAACACCTTGACACTGGATTTTCGGTCTCCAGAACCATGAGAAATAACTTTGTTGTTCATAAGCCACCCGTCTAATGTATTTTGTTATAGGACTCTGAATGGATAGAGACAGATAGATTTTCATGGACTGAAGTAATTGTTATACAGATAAGTTTAGGGTATTTTGAGCACTGAAAGAAGAATCCTTTAGACCAGAGTAACCATATATCTTAACTGCTGGATACAAACCCAACATATTTTACAAAAACTACTTTTTCTTTCTCAAAAGTGTCAGTTTGGCTAATAGCTTACAAGATCACACACCTAAAATAAACAGGAGAAAGTTATGGGGAGCACAGGAAGGGTTTAAAGAAGGCTACCCTGGATCATTCACACTTAAGAAACGCAAATATCTTAATGTGGTAAAGTGTTCAATTGTGATTTGGGTCATAGGCTCCTCTGAGACAAGAAACAACAGAATTATGCAGAAGATAGATGATGAAGACTGTTATATACCTTTATTGTCACCCTGCTTATTTGATTTATATGTAGAGTACAGCATGAGAAACGGTGGACTGGAAGAAGCACAAGCTGGAATCAAGATTGCTGGAAGAAATATCAATCACCTCAGATATGCAGATGACACCACCCTTATGGCAGAAAGTGAAGAGGAACTAAAAAGCCTCTTGATGAAAGTGAAAGAGGAGAGTGAAAAAGTTGGCTTAAAGCTCAACATTCAGATAATGAAGATCATGGTATCTGGTCCCATCACTTCATGGGAAATAGATGGGGAAACAGTGGAGACAGTGTCAGACTCTATTTTGGGGGGCTCCAAAATCACTGCAAATGGTGTCTATAGCCATGAAATTAAAAGATGCTTACTCCTTGGAAGGAAAGTTATGACCAACCTAGATAACATGTTGAAAACCAGAGACATTACTTTGCCAAAAAAGGTCCATCTAGTCAAGGCTATGGTTTTTCCAGTGGTCATGTGTGGATGTGAGAGTTGGACTGTGAAGAAGGCTGAGCACCAAAGAATTGATGCTTTTGAACTGTGGTGTTGGAGAAGACTCTTGAGAGTCCCTTGGACTGCCAGGAGATCCAACTAGTCCATTCTGAAGGAGATCAGCCCTGGGATTTCTTTTGAGGGAATGATGCTAAAGCTGAAACTCCAGTACTTTGGCCACCTCATGTGAAGAGTTGACTCATTGGAAAAGACTCTGATGCTGGGAGGGATTGGGGGCAGGAGGAGAAGGGGATGACAGAGGATGAGATGGCTGGATGGCACCACTGACTCAATGGACATGAGTCTAAGTGAACTCCGGGAGTTGGTGATGGACAGGGAGGCCTGGCGTGCTGTGATTCATGGGGTCGCAAAGAACTGGACACGACTGAGCGACTGAACTGAACTGAACTGAAGATATTTGGGCTTTTGAAAGGAAAAAATCTTGAATTTAATGAAAGTTTTTGAAAGCAAAAACTTCCAAAGACCAGATACACATTTATTTTTGAAAAGCACGGTGACAGCAATGTGACTGTCAGTGTAATGTAACAACCTAGATGGGAGGAGAATTTGAAAGAGAGTGGATACATGCATTTGTATGGCTGAATCACTTTGCTGGCCACCTGAAACTATCACTTTGAGTTATTCGTATGTTCCAAGTATTGAATCTATCATCATATAATACCAAAAAGTTTATATTCATCAATATCAGAACTGATCTCATCATATTTCATTATCTCAAAATATTTCATTATCTTGGGCCTGCCAGGTTCATAGGGCACATCTACATTTATCAAAATTCCAATTTTTCACAATAAATTTCAAACTTTATTATTATCAGAAAAATAATTGCACGCAAAATCTCTTTAGTCATGTCTGACTGTGACCCTATTGACTGTAACCCACAAGGATCCTCTGTCCGTGTGGTTCTTCAAGCAAGAGTACTGGAGTGGTTTGCCATTTCCCCCTCCAGGGGATCTTATGACCCAGGGACAAACCCGTGTCTCTTATGTCTCCTGCATAGACAGGTGGATTCTTTACTACTAGCACCTACAAATTTAAAAATTTAAAACCCACTGTGACAGCAATACAGAGCATGAACCACAGACTAAACATATGGACATCCATTAAGAGTCTGTTTCAATAGTTCAATCAAGAAATAAGTCTCTAATCTATGGAAGTGATAGTGGGAAATAGAAGCTGAGGCATAAAAATATGAAATATATATTCTGTAGTACTTGGTGATTGATTGGATATACTGAGGTAAATGATCAGGAAGAGTAGAATCTATCTCCCTGGTACCTTGCTAAGCTACTGGGTAAATGTTTACTCTGGCAGGGACACAGGAAGAGGATCAGTTGTATTTATTACTTAGAGGTGAGAGGTTGTGATGGGGGTGGGAAAAGATAATGAGATGATTATGGGGTATATGCTTTTTTAAGCAGCCTTATAGAACAGAGCTTAAGAGGATGGACTTTGAACTAGATTTCAATTTCCCTGTAGAAAAAGGGCCATTTGCCCGGAATCAGCTCAGTTCAGTTCATTTCAGTCGCTCAGTCATGTCCGACTCTTTGCGACCCCATGAATCGCAGCACACCAGGCCTCCCTGTCCATCACCAACTCCCAGAGTTCACTCAGACTCACGTCCATTGAGTCAGTGATGCCATCCAGCCATCTCATCCTCTGCCGTACCCTTCTCCTCCTGCCCCCAATCCCTCCAGGCATCAGAGTCTTTTCCAATGAGTCAACTCTTTGCATGAGGTGGCCAAAGTACTCGAGTTTCAGCTTTAGCATCATTCCCTCAAAAGAAATCCCAGGGCTGATCTCCTTGCAGTCCAAGGGACTCTCAAGGGTCTTCTCCAACACCACAGTTCAAAAGCATCAATTCTTTGGTGCTCAGCCTTCTTCACAGTCCAACTCTCACATCCATACATGACCACTGGAAAAACCATAGCCTTGACTAGATGGACCTTAGTCAGCAAAGTAATGTCTCTGCTTTTGAATATGCTATCTAGGTTGGTCATAACTTTTCTTCCAAGGAGTAAGCATCTTTTAATTTATAGACACCATCTGCAGTGATTTTGGAGCCCCCCAAAATAGAGTCTGACATGGTTTCCACTGTTTCCCCATCTATTTCCCACGAAGTGATGGGACCAGATGCCATGATCTTCATTATCTGAATGTTGAGCTTTAAGCCAACTTTTTCACTCTCCTCTTTCACTTTCATCAAGAGGCTTTTTAGTTCCTCTTCACTTTCTGCCATAAGGGTGGTGTCATCTACATATCTGAGGTGATTGATATTTCTCCCAGCAATCTTGATTTCAGCTTGTGCTTCTTCCAGTCCAGCGTTTCTCATGATGTACTCTGCATAGAAGTTAAATAAGCAGGGTGACAATATACAGCCTTGACGTACTCCTTTTCCTATTTGGAACCAGTCTGTTGTTCCATGTCCAGTTCTAACTGTTGCTTCCTGACCTGCATATAGGTTTCTCAAGAGGCAGGTCAGGTGGTCTGGTATTCCCATCTCTTTCAGAATTTTCCACAGTTTATTGTGATTCACACAGTCAAAGGTTTTACCATAGTCAATAAAGCAGAAAAAGCAAACTCAATATTGAAAGAGAAGACAAAGTTGGAGGACTGATGCTACGTGACTTTAAGACTTATTATAAAGCTACAGTAACCATGACAATGTGATTAGCGAAAGAATAGACCAATAGATCAATTGAAAAGCCCGAACTAGACCCATAGAAACATAATGCAAAGGTGGGACAATGGAACAAAGACATTCTTTTCAACAAATGATGCTGGAACAAATGGACATCCACATGCAAAAAAAGAAAAAAAAAGTGAATCTAGACATGGATATGACATGCTTTACAAAAATTAATTTAAAATGGGCCATAGATCTAAATGTAAAAAGCAAAATAATAAATATCCTGGCAAATAGCATAGGAGAAAATATAGACGATCTTTGGTATGGCTTTTTAGATACAACACCAAAGGCACATGGAGAAGAAAATGACACCCACTCCAGTATTCTTGCCTAGAAAAGTCCAGGGACAGAGGAGCCTGGCAGGCTACAGTCCATGGAGCTGCAGAGTTGGACACAACTTAGCCACTAAACAGCAACAACAACAATCAAAGTCACAATCAATTAAAGTAATTGATAAGCTGGACTTAATTACAATTAAAAACTTCTGCCCTGTGAAAACAACAAGTTAAACATATTCTGAAATCCAGAAAAGCTCAGCATAAACTACAGAATGACAGACTATCATCTTTCTGGATTATATGTACCTACGGGAGAATAAATGAATGTGTACATCTGACGTGATGCACCTGTACATCATGCCAGGTCTCTCAACTCTCCATGAAATCATACCATGCTGTTCAATCCTTCCTCATATCTATTGCACTTTAGGACCTTTCCCTAACTCTGGAGTTACCTTACAAATTATAGCCCCTTACCCTATACCTCAAAGTTTGTTAGTCACTCAGCTGTGTCCAACTCTTTGAGACCCCATGGACTGTAGCCCCCAGGCTCCTTTGTCCATAGGATTTTCCAGGCAGGAATACTGGACTGGGTAGCCATTCCTTTCTCCAGGGGAGGTTTTCAATCCAGGGATCCAACCCGGGTCTCCCTCACTGCAGGCAGATTCATGACTTCCATATATTTCTTGTATCTTCTCTGCCATGCAAATCTGGATACCATATTCTATCCACAGGAAGTACTAGTGGAAATAGCAGGATATGCAATATGGATTATTTTGGGTTCTTTAAATTATATATGTGGTGCATTGAGAAAGCTATACTTCTGACAATTAAACATGAGTGCCCACTTCCCATATTCATGCTAGAATTCCAGATTTATATAAGAGTCTTCCAGTCTCAAATCAAATTGGCTTTCAGATAAGCATTGGGTCTAGTCCAGATGCCCCAAAAGAGAAATATATTGGGGGTAAGAGGTGATATTGGATCTCCACAAAAGATATATGTTAAAGGGGAAATAATATTGAGTCTCATCTGCTCTGAAGCCATGGCCTTTGCAAACATGTGAGGTACCTCCCTAGGGAGTCTATACAACAGAACCTGAGTCCCATTTTAAAAGGTTGCATTAGAAACCAGCATGAATAGGAATTCAAGGACCCAAGTCATAACAATTTGACTTAAGAAAATAATCATTTGCAGTGGATGAAAATGCTATAAATTAATTTTAAAAACATAATTTAACAATGATATATATAAAAGAAAAAACCATAAAATTTCATATTTTAGCATGTGGAGCAGATATTAAAACACTTTTGTTTATAAATTGATAACTAGAGGGAAAAAAGTAAGCATTTATCTTCCATTCATGTGAAACTCTGAGGTAACAAATAGTTCCAGTTAATCAGAAAAGCTATAAGAAAGAAAGGAAGGAAAAAACAGAAGGGAAAGAGGGAAGAAAAAAGGAAGGGAAGGAAGAAAGGGGGGATGGGGAGAAGTAAATATAATAACAGAAAGAATGACAGGAAAAACAAGACCATCATTCTCTAACATCTAAAGAAATAGATTTACCTAAGAATTACCAACTGGTATTAAAAAAAAAATCAGGTGGAGGGATAAATTGGGAATTTTGGATTGATATGTACATACTGCTATATTTAAAGTAGATAATCAAGAAGGATCTACTGTAAATAAAAACATAAAATCAGAGGGTATGGTTGAAGAGGAGTCAGATATTTGTTCAATTCCACTACAGCTACCCCATGAATTACTTTCCCCACTCAAGGGAAAAACCATAATTATGAAATGGAGGGATTAGACTGTCATCACCCTTATCCTAGGTCAACCAATTCACCAGAGCAGTGAAAAAGTGATAGTCGCTCAGTTTGCTCAGGTCCAGCTGTTTGCAACCCCATGGACTATAGGCTCCTCTGTCCATGAATTCTCCAGGCAAGGATACTGGAGTCTGTTGCCATTTCCTTCTCCAGGAGATCTTCCTGACTCAGGGATCAAATACGGGTCTCCTGCACTGCAGGCAGATTCTTTACCATCTGAACCACCACGAAGCCTACCATTAAGAAATTTTTCTCAGTAAAAAGACAGGTCAACTTAAAAAGTATCAGTAGATACATGTTTGACTTTACAAGGTATCTCCTGATATGGTATAATACACAATGTACAACATTACTAGTTTCTAGCTGAAGTCGAGTTTGTATCTATCATGTCTTCAGGCTTAAGTCTACATTTTTCAACCCATAGGAAATACAGGGATAGAAGAATTAACATGAAGGGGTAGAAGAATAAAATACAGGGATAGAAGATAGCTAAACATGAATGCGAGAGAGCAGCTCAACCTGAAATGCTGTTCAGTATCTTCTAGCCTCATGTGGTGGCTATTTACATTGTAAATTAAATTAAATTTAAATTTAAAAATAAATTACAAATTCAATTGCCCAGTTGTTCTAGCCACACTTGGCTCTAGAGCCACAAGTGGTAAGTATCTATCTTATTGTCTAGCAGAATATGGAACATTTCCATCAAGTCAGAAAATTCTGTTGGGCAGTTCTGAAAAAGACAAACCCATAAGTTAAGATTTTCCATGACTAGATCTATCCAACACACCAGTGCCCTGGGAAAAAAAGACACACTTTACTAGAATGTAAAACCTCAAGGGACATATGAGAAGCAGATTGCATCTGGTTTGAGCAACTTAAAAAAACATTTTGGAGCTATCCAGAGAAATTTGAGTATGGACTAGGTATTAGAAAAGTGAAAAATTAATCATGTTGAAAGGTAAATAAAATGCTACTAGTGGTTATTTCAGGTTTGTGAGAGTATAGTGTCTTTTTTTGTTGTTGTTTATGTCTATTTTCTAAGTTTGTACAATGCACATATGACTTTTGAGATAATAAAGATTATTTTAATGTTCTTTCAAAGGCTGTTCTTGACCTAGATTTACCCTTGCTTACATCCCTTGTGGTAAAGGAGAGGAACCCTCTGGGAATGTTCCTGGCAATCAAAGTCCATGGAAAGGGGAGGATGCAAAAAAATTAGAATTTAGTAATAAAATGAAGAGCTTTCAAAGCAAATATAAGAAAACAAAGCATTATGGGTAGTTACCAAAACAAGCAAAGACTGAAAGCACATAGTCAAAGTCAAGCAAACAGAAATGACCATCATTAAGGAAATTCTAGAAAAATACTAGTTCTAGAAAAATATTGAGAACAGATGTTTTCCACTTTGTTATTCCTTTTACTAGGATATTATTAACCACATTGAGTCATGTCCAATTCAGTGTTCTAGCCTTTAGGTCTTCCTTTTCTTTTAGTTTTGACCTTGACTTCTGAATTTTTCTAAATCCAATTGTGTTCTCTAGTGAGAAATTTGTTCACTGATAAGTTTCTGCTCTTCTCCTTGTTCTAAATAATCTATTCAAGAGATTTTGTCCAGGAAATCTGTCCAAACACTTGCCTTCTTTTTGCTGTTGCTGCAACCTCTGCTTTCTTAATTGTTCTACCTGCCTCAAAAATACACATTCAATATGAATTCTTATCAAGTCATTTTAGGCAAGCCAGACCCATCAACTCATTCCTGAGATACTGTCCTTTGAATTTTGTCAAGTATTATCAGTTGCACTGTGGCACCTTTAACTGCTAGCTCAAAATCCATTATTTATTTCGTCCTCACTATGATAACTTTACTGTATCCTTTCAAAAGAAGATCAGGCTCATATAAAACACTTCCTCGGACTCCAGTGCAGTTTGCAAGGTCCATGTGATCCAGTTTTGTACAAAGCAAGGTAAGCAGCAGTTGTTAGATTTCCAGAACAGTGTTTTCAAAGACATGATCTTCAATCTTTTCCCCTTTATCTTTCTTTGGGCCTGGATAGCAGGTGCAGGCACCATCTTTGTAAGCAGGGAGATGAAAGCCAGATACTAAGGATAGTGGGAAAGACAATGGGAGCCTGAGACGTGAAGGACATCCCTTGCCTGCTGCTGCAGTGTTGTGTTGTCTGCGTTTAGACTCATTACATTTGTCTCATCTACCATTTTTCTTGACGTGCAAACAAAGGCAATTTTGACTAATGCACAGAGGAAGTAAAAAGCATTTCACAGGCTGTTTTCAAATCTGATTATCATCATTAGGTAAACATGGCTTATAGGTAGATCTATAATATTTGATAGTTCACTTGTGTTTAGTGTAATTTTCAAGATTATCTCATTGAAAGAGTAGGATTTCATGCTTTTAATGTTTACCCTCTTTAGCTAGAAACTCACAGAAATATAAAAATAGGTATGTTTTCATTCCTTAGATGGGAAGCTAAAATGTGCTGTTCTAATTCAAAAACAAAATTGGCATGCAACCATAGGAAAAAAGACTGAAATGACATTTTTCCCCCTAATTATGAACTCAGAGTAAAATCATAAATCCAGTAAAATCAGATTCAATTCTTAATCTAGCAAATATGTCTGAGCCTTTAAAGCATAAGATTGCATTCATGTTATCTTCATCAAGCTTGCTAATGCTCACTTAACTACTGATAATGAAACAATGACTAGCATCCATCCCTTTATATAAATATATATCATATTACATTTTAAAGAGAATTGTCTTCTAGTTTTACTGAATTATTTCAAAGTCCAAGATCCTGGAAGGCTGTCAAACTCCTTGAAAACATTGCCTCTATGTTCCAGTTTCTACTATCACTATAGAGCAGATGGTATGGTCTTTAAAGAAAATGATTTCACAAAATCTAAACTTTTTGCATTTCTGTATCTTTCTGTATATACAATGAGAGGTCCATGTTTTCATTTAATTTCATTTACAACTGACTCGAATTTCTAATTGTTGGTAAGTGGTACCTGAGATAAATCTTCTTTACTGCATTGAAGAGTCTCATCCATGCCTCCTGTGTCATGCATACATTGCATAATTTTTTGTTATTGTTGTTTCAAATCTTCTATGGATGTGACCTGACTACTTTATACAGTCTTCTTTCTACATTTGCTTTAGAGCAATTAAATTTGTATAATTCCATGTCTCCATCTCCCATGTTGTTCATAAATGTTTACATCCCTTTATTGCTTAGAGTCTCCTTACAACAAGGAGCTTCTAAGCAACAAAAGGGGTGATGCAAAGGCACTAAAAGTAGAATCTTTCTCCTTCAGAAAAATTTCAAAGTGAGTAAGTAAGCAATAAAATTAGGATCACAATTGCTTACAATTACCTTCCCTCATTACACAAAATTCCCAACTTATTTATGATTTCAGGAAAGATTCCATGATGTTGCTTTAAAATTTCAAATTTCATGGCATAATATTCCTTTCAATCTCCATGAAGGAGTTCCTAAATTCAAACTTAAATTGAAGAAAGTAGGGAAAACCACTGGACTACTAAGGTATGACCTACATCAAATCCCTTACAATTATACAGTGGAAGTAACAAATAGATTCAAGGGATTTGATCTGATAGACAGAGTGCCCGAAGAACTACGGACAGAGGTTCATGACACTGAACAGGAGGCAGGGATCAAGACTATCTCCAAGAAAAACATATGGAAAAATCGTTATCTGATGAGGCCTTACAAATAGCTGAGAAATGAAGAGAAGCTAAAGACAAAGGAGAAAAGGAAAGATATACCCATTTGAAACAGTTCAGTTCAGTTCAGTTCAGTCACTCAGTCATGTCTGATTCTTTGCAACCCCATGGACTACAGCAGGCCAGGCCTCCGTGTCCATATAAACACCCAGAGTTTACTCAAACTCATGTCCATTGAGTCGGTGATGCCATCCAAACCATCTCATCCTCTATCATCCCCTTCTCCTCCCACCTTCAATCTTTCCCAGCATCAAGGTCTTTTCCAATGAGTCAGTTCTTTGCAACAGGTGGCCAAAGTACTGGAGTTTCAGCTTTAGCATCAATCCTTCCAATGAATATTCAGGATCAATTTCCTTTAAGATGGACTGGTTGGATCTCCTTGCTGTCCAACAGACTTTCAAGAGTATTTTCCAACACTGCAGATCTAAAGCATCAATTCTTTGGTACTAAGCTTTCTTTATAGTCCAATTCTCACAACCATACATAACTACTGGAAAAACTATAGCTTTGACTAGATGGACCTTTGTTGGCCCATTGAATACAGAATTCCAAAGAATAGCAAGGAGAGATAAGAAAGCCTTTCTAAGTGATCAATGCAAAGAAATGAGGAAAACAATAGAATGGGAAAGACTAGAGACCTCTTCAAGAAAATTAGAGATACCAAGGGAATATTTCATGCAAAGCTGAGCACAATAAAGGGCAGAAATGGTATGGACCTAACAGAAGCAGAAGATATTAAGAGGTAGCAAGAATACACAGAAGAACTATACAAAAAAGATTTTCATGACCTAGATAACTGTGATGGTGTGATCCCTCACCTAGAGCCAGACATCCTGGAACGTGAAGTCAAGTGGGCCTTAGGAAGCATCCCTATGAACAAAGCTAGTGGAGGTGATGGAATTCCAGTTGAGCTATTTCAAATCCTGAAAGATGATGCTGTGAAAGTGCTGCAGTCAATATGCCAACAAATTTGGAAAACTTAGCAGTGGCCACAGGACTGGAAAAGTTCAGTTTTCATTCCAATCCCAAAGAAAGGCAATGTCAAAGAATTTTCAAACTACCACACAATTGTACTCATCTCACATGCTAGCAAAGTAACACTCAAAATTCTCCAAGCCAGGCTTCAGCAGTATGTGAACCATGAACTTCCAGATGTTCAAGCTGGATTTAGAAAAGGCAGAGGAACAAGACATCAAATTGCCAACATCCATTAGATCATCAAAAAAGCAAGAGAGTTCCAGAAAATTTCTACTTTTGCTTTATTGACTATGCCAAAGCCTCTGACTGTGTGGATCACAACAAACTGTGGAAAATTCTGAAAGAGATGGGAATGCCAGACTACCTAACCTGCCTCCTGAGAAACCTGTATACAGGTCAAATCTGATTAACCAGGTTAGAACTGGACATGGAACAACAGACTGGTTCCAAATCAGGAAAGGATTACGTCAAGGCTGTATATTGTCACCCTGCTTATTTAGCTTATATGCAGAGTACATCATGAGAAACGCTGATCTGGAGGAAGCACAAGCTGGAATCAAGATTTCCAGGAGAAATATCAGTGACCTCAGATATGTAGACAACACCAGCCTTGTGGCAGAAAGTGAAGAAGAACTAAAGAGCCTCTTGAAGAAAGTGAAAGAGGAGAGTGAAAAAGTTGGCTTAAAACTCAATATTCAGAAAACTAAGATCATCGCACCCAGTCCTATCATTTCATGGCAAATAAATGGGGAAACAATGGAAATAGTGAGAGACTTTATTTTCCTGGGCTCCAAAATCACTGTAGATGGTGATTCAGCCATGAAATTAAAAGACGCCTGCTCCTTGGAAGAAAATCTATGACCAACCTACATAGTATATTAAAAAGCAGAGACATTACTTTACCAACAAAGGTCCATCTAGTTAAAGCTATAGTTTTTCCAGTAGTCATGTATGGATGTGAGAACTGCACTTAAAGAAAGTTGAGCGCCAAAGAATTGATGCTTTTGAACTGTGGTGTTGGAGAATACTCTTGTGAGTCCCTTGGCCTGCAAGGAGATCTAATCCATCCATCCTAAAGGAAATCATTCCTGAGTGTTCATTGGAAGTACTGATGCTGAAGCTGAAACTCTAATACTTTGGCCACCTGATGCGAAGAACTGACTCATTGGAAAAGATGCTGATGCGGGAAAGATTGAAGGCAGGAAGAGAAGGGGATGCCAGAAGATGAGATGGTTGGATGGCATGACCGACGCAATGGACATGAGTCAGAGTAGGCTTCGGGAGTTGGTGATGGACTGGAAGGCCTGGTGCGCTGCACTCCATGGGGTCACAAAGAGTCGGACATGACTGAGCAACTGAACAGAAATGAACTGAACTGAACGGAAGGAGGTCTGCCAAGATGGGACATTAGGATCAGCTCTTGGCTCCCTCCCACAAGTTTGATCATTATAACACTTTTAGTGAAACAAAGAGCATATTTCTGCTTTATTGACTATGCCAAGCCTTTGACTGTGTGGATCACAATAAACTGTGGAAAATTCTGAAAGAGATTGGAATACCAGACCACCTGACCTGCCTCCCACAAGGCATGCATGCTAAGCAGGTCAAGAAGCAACAGTTAAAACCAGACATGGAAAAACATTCTGTTTCCAAATAGGAAAAGGAGTACGTCAAGGCTGTATATTGTCACCCTGCTTATTTAACTTATATGCAGAATACATCACGAGAAACGCTGGGCTGGAGGAAGCACAAGCTGGAATCAAGATTGCAGGGAGAAATATCAATAACCTCAGATATGCAGATGACACCACCCTTATAGCAGAAAGTGAAGAGGAGCTAAAGAGCCTCTTGATGAAAGTGAAAAAGAAGAGTGAAAAAGTTGGCTTAAAGCTCAACATTCAGAAAACGAAGATCATGGCAAATAGGAAATAGATGGGAAAACACTGGAAGCAGTGTCAGGCTTTATTTTTTTGGGCTCCAAAATCACTGCAGGTGGTGACTTCAGCCATGAAATTAAAAGATGCTTACTCCTTGGAAGGAAAGTTATGACCAACCTAGAGAGCATATTAAAAAGCAAGGTCCGTCTAGTCAAGGCTATGGTTTTTCCAGTAGTCATGTATGGATGTGAGAGTTGGACTCTGAAGAAGGCTGAGTGCCGAAGAATTGATGCTTTTGAACTGTGGTGTTGGAAAAGACTCTTGAGAGTCCCTTGGACTCCAAGGAGATCCAACCAGTCCATTCTAAATGAGATCAGTCCTGGGTGATCAATGGAAGGACTGATGCTAAAGCTGAAACTCCAATACTTTGGCCACCTTGTGTGAAGAGTTGACTCATTGGAAAAGGCTCTGATGCTGGGAGGGATTGGGGGCAGGAGGAGAAGGGGATGACAGAGGATGAAATGGCTGGATGGCACCACTGACTTGATGGACGTGAGTCTGAGTGAACTCCGGGAGTTGGTGATGGACAGGGAGGCCTGGCATGCTGCGATTAATGGGGTCGCAGAGTCGGACACGACTGAGCGACTGAACTGAACTGATCGAGAACACTTGCTAACATTAAAATAATAAATATGGTAAGATATTGCTGGGTGACTAGAGCTGCTTCTGAAAAAGTAAGTGTAGGTATGATATGGAGGAAGGGTGCCGAAGCCTTGAACAGAGAGGGGACGGCAGTGTTACTGTTGAATAAATGCAAAAAAGGCTGTTTGTTTTCTGCTCTGGTTTAATTCCCATCTTGGAGTGCAGCTTCCATACCTTGGAGGGGAACCTTAGCTCATTAGCTAAAGATAAAATTAATCTGGATAGACACTTGTTGGGTGATAGCAAGCTAACATCTCCTTCAACAGACCATATTATCATTTTGGACAAAATAGGGAAAGGTATTCCTTTCTCCTGTAAAAATGTATTGAATTAGTAGATCATTTATTTTTCAAGAATAACAATTATAACATGAAATCATTGTCTATACATCATGCAAATCAAAACATTAAGATTGTGTAGATAATTCAAACTTTTGATTGAAACAGTTAGAAAGTCAAAGTCACTAGGATATCATTTGTTACAAAATAGTTAAATGTATTACTTTCAGAGAAATAAAATTTATTACTGTACTTTATTTCCTAGCTCCAATATCTTGCTTTTGATAGAAATTATCATTGGACTTAACAGACTTTCTTTTGGCATTGTAGGTGATGCTTGATGATTTATTATTTTGAGAAACTACATTTTATTTTGTTTATAATGCTGTCTTGACCCAGTTTTGGGCTTCCCAGTTTGCACTGATGGTAAAGAATTTACCTGCCAAGCCAGGAGATGCAAGAGACGTAGGTTCAACCTCTGTTTTGAGAAGATCCTCTGGAATAGGAAATGGCAACCCAATCCTATATTCTCACCTGGAAAATTCTACGGGCAAAGGAGCCTGGTGGGCTGCAGTCCATGATGTCACGAAAAGTCGGACATAACAAACTAGCAGGGGAATATTCTATTCCCCAGAGGCCAGTGAAAATATTTAAATTAGCCTATACTAAGCCTGCTTACCCTACTTTGCCTTTCCTTCACTTTGATTCAGAAACTGCCATAAAGGATCCTTCTTGAAGTTCCTCTCTGCCCCCTCACCTCTTACCTCCCACCCCTCACCCCCAAGCTCAGTCTCATGACAGATCCTTGTGTGTCCCCTCAGAGGTCCTTCCTGACACCATATTTCAAAGCTGCAAACGTCTTTCTACTTTCTCTCCCGTGAACTCTGTCTGGTTTTACCATACCTCATCCAAGATAATATGATTTAAAAAGCTGTCAACTCACATTGACAAAAAAATAAATCTGGCCTTAGAACTACAGGAGTATTCAAAAATATCTGTGGTAATTTTCTTCCTGAAATTGGATGTCATGTTCTAAAGGAGTCATCCTGGATTTCAGAAAACTGTCTAAAGCTTTACTTATGCATCCACTGAAGAAGCTAGCTTAAAACTCAATATTCAAAAAACTAAGATCATGGTATTCATTTCCATCACTTCATGGCAAATAGATGGGGGAAAAATGGAAACAGTTGCAGATTTTAAACTCTTGGGCTCCAAAAATCACTGCAGATGGTAACTGCAGTTATGAAGTTAAAAGATGCTGCTCCTTGGAAGAAAAGTTATGACAGTTATGAAAACCTGGACAGCATATTAAAAAACAGAAACATCATTTTGCCAACAAAGGTTCCTATAGTCAAGGCTATAGCTTTTCCAGTAGGCATGAGCAGATATGAGAGTTGGATCATAAAGAAAGCTGAGCACTGAATAATTGATGCTATCAAAATGTGGTACTGGAGAAGACTCTTGAGAGTCCCTTGGACTGCAAGATCAAACTAGTCAATCCTAAAGGAAATCAATCCTGAATATTCATTGGAAGGACTGATGCTGAAAGTGAAGCTCCAATACTCTGGCCACCTGATGCGAAGAGCTGACTCACTGGAAAACACCCTAATGCTGGGAAAGATTGAGGGCAGGAGAAGAAGGGAATGACAGAGAATGAGATGATTGGATGTCTTCCCCAACTCAATGGACATGAGTTTAAGCAAAATC
Source organism: Ovis canadensis (assembly GCF_042477335.2). Lineage (NCBI taxonomy): Eukaryota > Metazoa > Chordata > Mammalia > Artiodactyla > Bovidae > Ovis > Ovis canadensis. The sequence continues at coordinate 65,507,310 of NC_091253.1, forward strand.
TGGGAGATACTGAAGGACAGGGAAGCCTAGCATGCTGCAGTCCATGGGATCGCAGAGTAGGACGTGACTTAGTAACTGAACAGCAACATTCATCCACTGATGTCTTAATAACTTAACACTTCTTACTAATTTTATCAGTCCATTCAGGATCACCATCATATACAGCATATGTAATTTAAAGAATTGTGATGAGGCTGCTGTTGGCCCCTCCCGGCCGTATTGCCAATGAGGACAAGGCCTTCAAGGACACAGTCTTAGTGCTCGAGGTTGATAGGCAGCTGAACATCAATGACCACATTCCTCCCTGTCGGGCCTGCCTTTCTCAGATATTGCCTTAGTGCAAGAACGGGTCCAAGAGCCAGCCCTTCGATCCCCAGCGTGTGCCATAAGAACATGAGGGAGTGTCTGCTGAACTCTGCAGGCATCACCAGAGGCCAGAGGGCAGGCAGACATGCACAGACCTCCTCCCTCCATCCCGTGTCTCACCCAGCACCTGGGGAGATCGGTGCTACCCAGGAAGAGCACATGGCTAGAACACATGAGAGGGAGGTGGGTACTTCCCACATTCCTTCTTGTTTCCTGCTGCTAAAATTGCACTGTTAATTGCAATGTAAAAAGTATCCTGAGAGTGGGGAAGAATATTTAATATACAATGTCAGTGCATCTTGTTTTGTGTGTTTTTTTTCCTGTTTGTGGCAGGAGGCTGATGATAATTCTATTTCTGATCTGCCCATCCAGTATTTTGTTTCTCCCATCAAATCTTATTTTTATTCTTACTACCTCTTCATCAATGAGATTTTGGTGAAGCTCTCCGCAGCTGTCTCATTCCTTTCCAATGACAGTGACACGAAATGACTTTAAATAGCATTGAAACCTTAGCTTCCCTTTGAATTTAAGGTAGAAGACTCCTGTCCCCTTTTTTGTCATGGTTTAGTGGGTTGAGCAGTAGGGTTAACATTGGCTATATTTAGAGAGTCTTCCTGTCTCTTCTCTGACATACATGCAAAGGCTCCCTGAAATGGTTCAGTTGTTCCCTTTGTATGAAGACATTGAGAGAGAATGAAAAACACAACAGCCCAGAACCCTTAGAGAGGTTCTCCATCTTGGCTATTCATCAGAGTCAAACTGGGAGTTCAAAATGCTCTGTACGCCTGAGTACCATCCAGGGTGACTGGTGTAGCGGGTGTGGGGTGGAGCTGAGCACTGATGCACCCATCTGCTGTCTTTAGAAGAAAAGTAAGGATAGGGCTATGAGTGTTTGAGAAGCATTCCTTCTTGTTTTTCTTCATTCAGAGAAAGGATCTGGTTTTCCCCATGTGAATATTAGAAAACCTGGAATTTTCCCAAGCAGGTGTCTCTGACCAAATTCTATATAAGACATCGGATGGAGACTCAAAACACAAAAGACTTTAAAGACCAGATTCCAAATCATCTAAGCCAAGTGTAATTGTGATTTGAGTTTATCTCTGAGCACCTTTCTACAGGCAGCTCTGTCTCTTACCTGTTTTCACAAAACCAAAAGGCCTAACTCTGCCATTTCGCAAACAAGAATATCTTAGTGGTCCTCAGAACTAGAAGCAGTGGGAATTCTTGACTCTAGTCGTGGGTTTGCTGACTGAGATGGGGCAAGTCACATTATCACATGTGGATGAAGTCAGTGCTTTGAGATTCTTGGATGAAGGAGGGGACCGCCCCCCCCCCCCCCCCCCAGCCCACACACACACTTTTTTTTTTTAGCTTTGGGGAAAGATGTAGGGCCTTTTCCCACCTTTCTACTCTGTAACTTTCACTTTTGCCTGAAGTAACAGCATCTGCTTCTACTCCATCTGGAAACTTTTTTGCACCGTCTAGTTTAGCAAACCACATAGTTAGCTAAATGCTTGAAAAAAGACTCATCATCTCGAAAACCCAATCAATTCCAAAGTGTATTTTGGTTTTCCTTGTTGCCCCTTCCTAAAACAGTTCAATACAAAGTACTTTATACTCTTGGTTGTGACTTTTTTTTTCCCAAATAAAAAAATAACTGAAAAAAAAAAAAAAGAATTGTGATGAACATCTAGAATGCTAAAAGTTCAAGCTATACATTTGGTACTACATGTTTTATAAAAATATAGAAAACAATAGGTTTTGAAATTTAGTTTGGGGTCATAGGCTGATCATGCAATTTTAGTCAAAACTGGTTGCTTTCCTCCTTTTTCTAAGATTTTCTGCACATGAAGAAATTGACAACAATAGCCAATGACAACAAGTTCTTTTGTTGTTGTTTAGTCACTAAGTTGGAGCTTCCCTGGTGGCTCAGATGGCAAAGCATCTGCCTGCAATGTGGGAGACCCGGGTTCAATCCCTGGGTTAGGAAGATCTCCTGGAGAAGGAAATGGCAACCCACTCCAGTATTCTAGCCTGGAGAATTCCGCAGACGGAGGAGCCTGGTAGGCTACAGTCCATGGGGTCGCAAAGTCGGACATGATTGAGTGACTTCACTTTCTTTGTGCCCAACTTCTCAAGTTTGCTCAAACTCATGTCCATTGAGTTGGCAACTTCTTTAGCATCAATAAAAGATATTTTCTTATTTGTTGCTTTATTTTATTTTTCAAATAGTTTCTTTCTTATTTTTATTAACTGATATAATAAAAAGTATATTTGCTTTACAATGGTTTGTTAGTTTCTGCTGTACAGCAAAGTGGATCAGTTATATATGTATATATATCTACTTCTTTTTAGATACTCTTCTCATTTAGGTCACACAGAGCACTGAGTAGTTCCCTGTGCTATACAGTAAGTTATCATTAGATATCCATCCACCTATAGTAATACATATGTCAACCCTAGTCTCCCAATTCATCTCACCCCTTCTTCCCCCCTTGGTACCCAGAAGTTGTTGTTGTTGTTGTTGTTGTTTTTCCTACATCTATGTCTCTATTTCTGCCTTGCAAATAAGCTCATCCATAACATTTTTCTAGATTTCACATATAAGCAATATTATATGATATTTGTCTTTCTCTTCCTGACTGAAATAATTCCTTAATGTCTTTGATACTTTTTTTAAAAAAAGTATTTATTTATTTTTGGTTGTGCTGAGCCTTCATTGCCACATCCTGATTTCTCTAGTTGGGGTAAGTGAAAGCTACTCTCTTTTGTGGGTATCAAACCTGTGTCTCCTGCATTGGCAGATGGATTCTTAACCACTGGACCACCAAGGAAGACCTCTCTTTGATACTTCTAAGGACATTATAAAATTGAGCTTTAGTTTCTGCAATATTTTGCTTAAAACATTACTATTAAAAGAATCATGCCAAATGAATAATAAGTAAATTATTAAAAAATTTTTTTCAAATGTATGCCTTTGGTTTAGCTTCTATACTGCCTATGTTTATTAAGATAGTCAACAATTTCCAAGTGATACTACACTGATTGAATTCTATAGTGTTAAGGATCAATTCAGTTTTTTTTTTAATTCAGTTTTTTTCCATTATGTACTTAACAATGTTTTGAAGCTAAAAAATAGTTTTATAAATAATGGATATTTTATAAAAACAATAAATTAATTATTTTGCTACATTATTTACTACAATTTAAAGAATGAACAGAAGAAATAGTAAGATGCTGTTTTGAAGTTTTTCAATGGAAACCGATATTACCATGCATATTTGCAGTGCTGGTCTATCCTTGGCCCTTCAAATAATTTGTGTTTAAGTTTAGTGTGGCTCAGATGGTAAAGAATCTACAAGGAATACAAGAGATCCAGGTTCAATCCCTGGGTCAGAGCAAGGTCCTCTGGAAGAGGGAATGGCAACCTATTCCAGTATTCTTGCCTGAAGAATTCCATGGACAGAAGAGCCTGATGGGCTATAGTTCATGGGGTCACAAATAGTCAGACACAACTGAATGACTGACACTTGGACTTGGATTTCAGCATTTTAAGTAGTAAACTAAAAATATCTCTAGTTCTTCTCAAATGATTACTGTGAAATCTCTGAGTTGCATGCTTTAAAAGAATAAATTTAATAGTATGTGAATTATATTTAAATAAAGTTGTTATTTGGAAAAAAAATCAAAATGTGTTCATTATATAAAGAAATATCTGTATTTGAAAGCCAACGGATCTTATAATAGTTGTCTGTTCTACATGATCCATATCAAGTCTTTATCTTAAAAAAACAGTATTTCACAAAATTGTTTCAGTGGTTGCATCTACTATAATTTTGATTACTTCTGAAAAGTTTTATTTTCTTAAATAATGTGTGATAATCTTTTGGTGTTGATGTTTGATTTCTGCAGAACTGTTCAATGACCTACTATCAATTTTCTACTATAGTTTTTGCCAAATGAAGGCAATTCTCATTATCTCATTCATAAAATTTCATGAATAATCATCAGAATGTCAAACATTAATATGCTAAAACTGAATTACATACATTTAATGATGGTATGCCAATGTTTGTTATATTCATATAGTCTATTCTTCAACATTTCTAGTGTATGTTTTCCAAATTAAATTTCCATATGAGTATATAGTATTTATTGTTGATGTTCATTTCATTCTCTTTGTATTTACTTAGTATATATGATAAATGCTGCCAAGTTTTGTACTACTTCTCATTTTTCAGTAGTTTTGTATTCCTTCAGAGAAAAATTACAGAATAGCTTGTAATTGAATAAAATAATCTGATTATTACTGATTAATTTGACTACTTGGAATAATTCATGTAAAAAGAATTCCAGAATTTCTTTCTGTAATGTTTTTCTGAAGTGTAAATTTTGTACTTTAAATTTTCAATAAAATTGTAACATTGAACAATATTTGAATCACACAACTATATACTTGGAGCAGCAGGAAGAATATTCAATTTAGTCAATTCTTCTACTTTGTCTCATGTTAGATTTTCATAATCAAAAAGCATTTGTTAGTATTTGTCAAGGAAGTAAACTTCTTTGAAAAGTAATCTCACCTCCTTTTCCTTCATCAGTGACCTATCTTCATTATCTTCAATATATTCGATAACAATTTGCAGCTCTTAAATATTTTTCCTTTCCTGGGGTTCTATCTATTCTCTCCAAATATTCACTGATTTTATATCCTAATAGTTTTGGATCCTATTTACTGATTCTAAGCATTTTTTTCTTCTTTTTCTTTCTGGTGAAAGTTGTCAGGGGGCACATGACATTTTCTCTAGTATTGAAAGAAAGTTTTTCAAAAATTACTGTCCTGACCTAGTTTTGAGGTTTTGGCTAGAGGCTAGTCAGTTTTTCATTTTAAGTCCACACTCCCAACCACCTCAGTTATTGGGCTCTCCACCATGCATCTACCTGTATCACTCCAGGGCCAGGGTGATTCAACTAAGGTTAAATAAGGATAGCTGCTTTTCCTTAGGAATCCAGGAAGTTATTAAAATTAATGAATCCACAGAGAACCTACAAATCTTAGCTAACATCACTCACTTGCAATATATAAGCCACCTCTTACAACTCCACTTGCATTTACTCTGCCCTGGTGTGCAATCCACTGACAGCCTTTGCTTGTTTGGAACTATAAATAAAACAGTTTTCTCTTTCATCCTTCCAAATACACTATGTTATGTTCCACCATCAAAACAATTTGTATAGGATGGAACTGTAGCTACTTTAACAAGTGTACTTTACCAAGATGGCATTTTTAAAGATACTGGCCAATCAGTATATCAGTTACAGTTCCATCTTCTTCTGTGAAGGTTCCTTTTATTTTATATGTTGTCAAATCAGCAAAATCTTTCTTATATTAAGCTTTGCTCTTTTCTATATTTTGAAATAGAATACCTTAAACATCCCAGTTAAGACATTTTACCATTATAGACTAAAAAAATTTGTAAAGCATATATAAATAATTTGTTTGGGGGACTGATTAGTTTTAAAGATATTTTAAAAGTCAAAACAATAAAGACAACTATAATGTTTGTAGTGCCCTTTACTGCGGAATTCTTATATCATGTGTAGCCTGAGAAACCACATGAAGCAGTCCTGTAGAGAGGTATGATTCAAGGTGATTTTGTGGTCTTTTCTCTTCCCCTCTTTTTGAATTCATCATGACTGACATACACAAAGTGCTTTATTAACATGCATCATTAGATATGATAACACTGATCCCAAGGGAATTGTAAGTTAACCAGATCTAAACCAAAGACACCTGGGAAAAATAATGAAGTAAACAAGAACAAGAATTTGAGGAACTGATAGCAAAGTTTGCATAGAAAGCTACAGAACCAAAATAGGCAAAACACAACTGAAAAACAAAGAAATACTTCCTCTGCTAGGTATCAGGGCTTATTACAAAGCTACAGTATTTATGATAAAATAATACTGGTACAGCAATAGAAAACTGTTCATTATGGAGATTAGACAGCCCAGAATAAGACCCATGCATATAGATAACTATATTATATGATATTAGAGAACCCAAAATAAGATCCATATATATAAAGAAGAGAAGCAAAAGGCAAAGGAGAAAAGTAAACATATACCCATATGAATGCAGAGTTCCAAAGAATAGGAAGGAGAGGATAGGAAGGATATATATATATCATATATATCTTCCACATGTGATATTATACATGATTCATGTTGATGTATGGCAAAACCAATACAATATTGTAAAGTAATTAACTTCCAATTAAAATAAATAAATTTATATTTTTAAAAAATTTAAAAAAGAAAGCCTTCCAAAGTGAAAAATGCAAAGAAATAGAAGGAAACAATAGAATGGGAGAGACTAGAGATTTCTTCAAGAAAATTTGAGATACCAAAGGAACATTTCATGCAAAGCTGAGCACAATAGAGAAAAGAAATGGTATAGACCTAACAGAAGCCGCAGATTTTAAGAAGAGGTAGCAAGAATACACAAAAGAACTATACAAGAAAATCTTCATGACCCAGATAACTATGATGGTGTGATCACTCACCTAGAGCCAGACATCCTGGAATGTGACACCAAGTGGGCCTTAAGAAGCATCACTATGAACAAAGCTAGTGGAGGTGATAGAATTCCAGGTGAGTATTTCAAATCCTAAATGATGATACTGTGCAAGTGCTGCACTGAATATGCCAGCAAATCTGGAAAACTCAGCAGTGGACACAGGACTGGAAAAGTTCTGTTTTCATTCCACTCCCAAAGAAGGGCATTGCCAAAGAATGTTCAAACTACCACACAGTTGCATTCATTTCACATGCTAGCAAAGTAATGCTCAAAATTCTCCAAGCTAGGCTTCAGCAGTACATGAACAGAAAACTTCCAGATGTACAAGCTGGATTTAGAAAAGGCAGAGGAAACAGAGATCAAAACTGTCAACATCCATTAGATCATAGAAAAAGCAAGAAAATTCCAGAAAAAAATCTACTTCTGCTTTATTGACTATGCTATAGCATTTGGTTGTGTGGATCACAATCAACAGTGGAAAATTCTTAAAGAGATGGGAATAACAGACCACCTTACCCACTTCCTACAAAGCATGCATGCTAAGCAGGTCAAGAAGCAACAGTTAAAAGCCAGACATGGAACAATAGACTGGTTCCAAATCGGGAAAGGAGTACCTCAAGGCTGTATATTGTCACCCTGCTTATTTAACTTATGCAGAGTACATTATGAGAAATGCTGGGCTGGATGAAGTGCAAGCAGGAATCAAGATTGCCAGGAGTAATATTAACAACCTCAAATACGCAGATGACACCACCCTTATGGCAGAAAGCAAAGAGGAACTAAAGAGCCTCTTATGAACTTGAAAGAGAAGAGTGAAAAAGCTGACTTAAAAACTCAACACTCAAAAAGTAAGATTATGACATCCAATTTCATTACTTCATGGCAAATAGATGGGGAAACAATGGAAACAGTGACAAACTTTATTTTCTTGGGCTCTGAAACCATTGCAAATGGTGACTGCAGCCATGAAATTAAAAGATATTTGCTCCTTGGAAGAAAAGCTATGACCAACCTAGACAGCATACTAAAAAGCACTGACATTACTTTGCCGACAAAGTTCACATAGTCAAAGCTATGGTTTTTCCAGTAGTCATGTAAGGATGTGAGAGTTGAACTATAAAGAAGGCTGAGTGCCAAGAAATTGATCCTTTCAAACTATGGTGTGGGAGAAGACTCTGGAGAGTCCCTGAGATAGCAAGGAGATCAAACCAGTTAATCCTACAGGAAATCAACCATGAATATTCTTTGAAAGGACTGATGCTGAAGCTGAAGCTCCAATACTTTGGCCACCTGATGCGAAGAACCAATCCATTAGAAAAAATCCTGATCCTGGGAAAGACTGAAGGCAGGAGAAGAAGGGGAGGACATAGAACTAGATGGTTGAATGGCATCAATGGACATAAGTTTGAGCAAGCTCCAGGAGATAATGAAGGACAGGGATGCCTTGTGTGCTGAGCTACTAAACAACAATATATAGACAGGGCTTTTCTGGCAGCTCAGTAAGTAATGAATCTGCCTGCAATGCAGGAAACCTGGGCTTGATCGCTGGGTTGGGAAGATCCCCGGGAGAAAGAAATGGCCACCCACACCAGTATTCTTATCTAGGAAATCACACCTCTGGTTCCTTATGATTATGTTCATTTCATTTCAGTTCAGTCACTCAGTCATGCCCAACTCTTTGAAACCCCATGAATCGCAGCACACCAGGCCTCCCTGTCCGTCACCTACTCCTGGAGTTCACTCAGACTCACGTCCATCAAGTCAGTGATGCAATCCAGCCATCTCATCTTCTGTTCTCCCCTTTTCCTCCTGCCCCCAATCCCTCCCAGCATCAGAGTCTTTTCCAATGAGTCAACTCTTCACATGAGGTGGCCAAAGTATTGGAGTTTCAGCTTTAGCATCAGTCCATCCAAAGAACACCCAGGACTGATCTCTTTTAGAATGGACTGGTTGGATCTCCTTGCAGTCCAAGGGACTCTCAAGCGTCTTCTCCAACACCACAGTTCAAAAGCATCAATTCTTCGGTGCTCAGCTTTCTTCACAGTCCAACTCTCACATCCATTCATGACTACTGGAAAAACCATAGCCTTGACTAGACGGACCTTTGTTGGCAAACTAATGTCTCTGCTTTTTAATATGCTATCTAGGTTGGTCATAACTTTTCTTCCAAGGAGTAAGTGTCTTTTAATTTCATGGCTGCAATACCATCTGCAGTGATTTTGGAGCCCCCAAAGCCTGACACTGCTTCCACTGTTTCCCCATCTATTTCCTATGAAGTGATGGGACTGGATGCCGTTATCTTAGTTTTCTGAATGTTGAGCTTTAAGCCAACTTTTTCACTTTCCTCTTTCACTTTCATCAAGAGGCTTTTTAGTTCCACTTCACTTTCTGCCATAAAGGTGGTGTCATCTGCATGTCTGAGGTTACTGATATTTCTCCGGCAATCTTAATTCCAGCTTGTACTTCTTCCAGCCCAGTGTTTCTCATGATGTATTCTGCATATAAGTTAAATGATTAGGGTGACAATATACAGCCTTGACGTACTCCTTTTCCTATTTGGAACCAGTCTGTTGTTCCATGTCTAGTTCTAACTGTTGTTTCCTGACCTGCATATAGGTTTCTCAAGAGGCAGGTCAGGTGGTCTGGTTATGTTCAGTTCAGTTCAGTCGCTCAGTTGTGTCCGACTCTTTGCTACGCCATGAATCACAGCACGCCAGGCCTCCCTGTCCATCACCAACTCCCGGAGTTCACTCAGAATCACGTCCATCAAGTCAGTGATGCCATCCAGCCATCTCATCCTCTGTCGTCCTCATCTCCTCCTGCCCCCAATCCCTCCCAGCGTCAAAGTCTTTTCCAATAAGTCAACTCTGAGCATGAGGTGGCCAAAGTACTGGAGTTTCAGCTTTAGCATCATTCCTTCCCCTGTGGCTCAGCTATTAAAGAATCTGCCTGCAATGCAGGAAACCTAGATTTGATCCTTGGGTTGGAAGATCCCCTGGAGAAGTAAACGGCCACCCACACCATTATTCTTATCTAGGAAGTCACATAGACAGAGGAGCCTGGCAGAGTATAGTCCACAGGGTCACACGAGTTAGACATAACTTAGCAACTAAACCACCACCACCATATATAGACAGCTATAGTATATGACAAAAAACATAGGAGATAAGTAAAGAATGGAGGAGACTGGACAATTAGTGCATCTGGAAAAAAATTTTCCACATAGAACAAGAAAATAAAATTAGACCTCTATTTTACTACTTTATGAAAATAAATTACAGGTGAATTATATAAAATTTTAAAGTCAAATTTTTAAATTTATTAGGAAATATAGGTAAGTGGACTTCTGATTTTGTGGTTTGGAAAGATTTCCCAAATAATACGTGCTCTCAAAAACTAACCATAAATAAAATGATTGGTAAACTTACCTGTATATAATTAAGAAAAAATTATCAAAAAAGAAAGTAAAAATATGAGTTAAAAATTGGAAGAGGGTATCTGTGATTCATATACATGACAGTTGTTAAATATAAACAATTCATATAATTTTAATACACTTGATTTTTAAGAGCAGTTTTGGCTTCATAGCAAAACTGAGCAGAAAGTTCAAAGGCCCCATGTACCCCCTATGCTAACATGTACAAACTCTCCTGCAATTGACACCCTGCACCAGAGTGGTACTTTTGTCACAACTGATAAACCTACACCAGTACATTGTTATCACCCAAAGTCCATAGTTTACATTAGGGTTTTGGTGTTGTATGTTCTATATATTCTAATGTGTGTGATGACATGAATTCACCATTACAGTATCCTACAGAGTAGTTTCACTGCCCTAAAAATTAGTTGTGGTCCACTTATTCACTTCAGTATTCTTGCCTGGAAAATCCCACGAACAGAGGAGCCTGGCAGGCTCCATTCCATGGGGTCGCAAAGAATCGGGCAGAACTGAGTGGCTAACACTTTCACTTTTCACCATTCAATTCTATTCACCCCAAGTCTGACAACCATTGATCTTTTTAGTGTCTTCATAGTTTTGCCTTTTCTAGAATGTTATATAATTGAAATTATACAATATGTAGCCTTTTCAGATTGCCTTCTTGCACTTAGTATGCATTTAAGGTTATATGTCTTCTAAAACCTTGATAGCTCATTTCTTTTAGCTACTCAATATTTCATTTCCTGGATATGTCCGTGTACTTGTCTGTTAACCTACTGAGGAACATGTTAGTTGGTTCCAATTTTTGGCAAATATGAAAAAATGCTACTGTAAACATCCATATTGGAGAAGACAATGGCACCCACTCCAGTACTCTTGCCTGGAAAATCCCATGGACAGAGGAGCCTGGTAGGCTGCAGTCTATGGGGTCCCTAAGAGTCGGACACGACTGAGTGACTTCTCTTTCACTTTTCACTTTCATGTATTGGAGAAGGAAATGGCAACCCACTCCAGTGTTCTTGCCTGGAGAATCCCAGTGATGGCAGAGCCTGGTGGGCTGCCGTCTATGGGGTCACACAGAGTTGGACACAACTGAAGCGACTTAGCAGCAGCAGCAGCAGACATCCATATACAGATTTTTATTTGGAAATTATTTTTTAGCTCCTTTAGTTAAATACTAAAGAGGACAATTGTTGAATAGCATGATTAGAACATTTAGTTTTGTAAGAAATGGCCAAACTGTCTTTCAAACTACCACTTTGCTTTCCCACTAGTAATGAGAGTGCCTTTTGCTCCACATCCTCATCAGCATTTGATGTTGTCAGTATTTTGGATTTAGACCATTTTAATAGATGTATAGTGGTAACTCATGATTGTTTTAATTTGTATTTCCCTAATGACATATAATGTTTAACATGTCATATGCTTATTTTCACCTGCAAATCTTCTTTGATGAAGTGCCTCTTTAGATCGTTTGCCTATTTTTTTTAACCAGATTATTTCTTTTCTTATTGCTGAGTTTTAAGAGATCTATTGAATTAATTTTTGAAAAAGAATTTAATTTTTGAAAAAGACAAACTTCAATAGGAAATGGCTAAAGACATTAGCAGTCATTTTTCAGAAGAGAACAAATATATGTTCAATAAAATTATAGAGATACTCTACTTTATTACTGATCACAGAAGTGCAAATAGAAGTCACAGTGAGTAACATTTTATAACATTTTATACTTCAGTTGACAAAATCCTGAGAAGCCTGACAAAATCAAGTGTTGGGGATGACTAACAGGAACACTTCTATATTGCTTATGGAAATTTTAATTGGGAAACATTCAGTCATGATCTTATAAAATTTAGTAGTCGGATACCTTAGAATGCTTCACTTCCACCCCTCAGAATAGCTCAAGAAGAATTCTTTCACATACACTTCTGTATAGTGTGTAAGAATGTTCACAATAATGCTACATTAACCTGCAAATGCATACACACACATACATGCACGCATATATATGTACATATATGAATACATAAACACATCTGTGAATAAAGCAGGTCTATCCTGGAGATAGATAAATATATAACAGTATATTCAAGCAATGGAATATTACACTTGAGGAAATAAATGAAATACAGTTACAAGCAACAACACTAATATATTTTAATAACATAGCAACTGTGAAAAAAGAAGCTCCAGAAGATAACATACAACTTGATATATTTTTTATAAATTCCAAAAACAATTAAAATAGATAATATATTGTTTACACATACGTATTTGTTGATGAAAACTATTTCAGGGAAGAAAAAGGAATGATTAACTTCTGATCCTAGTTAGGGAAGGTGTGATAGATGAAAATTTCTATGTTATATTTTCAGGTCATCTGGTGAATACACAGATACTTGTTATTTAACAAGTGGCCATATGTGAATCAGTGAGACCATTATTAATCCAAATCTGCATAAATAAGCTTAAAAACATGTCTTAGAAATAAATGCTCCTTCTCCTCACTTTTTATTATGTGGAAGGATGAAACCATCTCAGGATAAACCACTACTCAAGCTGTGGAGCCATAAATCTGAATATGTTGCTTACTTAAGGATGAGCTACGCTAAGCAAAGCAAACTGCTGATCTTATGCAGAGCTTGGGGGAGGGGTTAAATGGTGGCAGAGGCAGGAATGGGCTGGCACCAGCCTTAGAAATGTGTTCACTGGAGTGAGTCCATCACCGCCAAATGACTGAATTTCCAATCATGAGTTTGTCATTGAATGGTTGACTTTCAGGCTTTTGGTGTTCACTGAAGTGTGTAGTATTGATCCAATAGATACATTTAAAACTAGTTCTTGTGTTTTCAGGTTTCCTTAGATAAAGAATGGTATTTTCCTAAGGACTTTATTATTTTCTCTGTATGTGTATTCTTTGTAAAAGATAGCTCACTCCATAACAGTGATTTTCAACCTTGGCTGCAAGTTAGAACCACATCGGGAGCTTTTAAAACCCCTAATGCCTAGGTTGCACCCCAGACCAAATATATCAGAATCATTAGAAGCAGACTTAGGCATCAGTATTTTCAAAAGTTGCCCAAGTGACCCCCATAATCAACCATCATTGAGTTGAGGGAATGAATGAATTAATGCTCATTATCTCTTTGCTAACAAACCGGTTTTACTGGGGTGGGGCCACCTCTGTCAGCTAATCTCACTGTTTTAGGCATTAATCCCACTTAATATGCACATGTGTAACTCAGTAACATTGTGAACAATAATTATCAAATCTGGGACATTTTCACAATTACCTGGGAAGATTTTTTAATTCCAAATCTCTAGATTCCATCTGGAGCTACTAAAGGAAAATTACCTGATAAGGAGCGAAAGAATCAATAGTATTTTTAAAGTTTCCCATGTAATCATACTTACCATCCAAGTTTGCGAAACCCTATTTTAGGACATCTAATAAGGCTGATGCTATGATGTGATGGATTTTGCTTACCAATTGGGAGAGTCCTCCTGTTCTATGTATCCTACAGATCCACAATTCCATACATTAAAATTTTAGCTGCGGTTACTCTAAAAGCAAAACTGGATAGAGAAAAACGTCCCTTACCTTTGTGAGATTCTGTATTAATTTCAACCTACTGGTTCAATGTTAAATGTCCAACCACTCAGGAGAATATTACATTAATTACCTCATATGTTCTCCCATTCCATGATTATTCTCGTCTCCCTTTTCACCAGTAAATGTGATGCCTTAGGCAGAGGTACTGTTTTATTGTTCTCTAAGTACAGTTGTCTGTTTTACATAAATTACAGATTTGCTATTATTTTTCTATAGTAATTTTAGTCACTATTTATTTTAAGGGAATTGGATATTTCTCAAGATGTTCTACCAAAGTTCTTGAATGGAAGAATATATTTTCATTGTTACTATTATTTTGGATGATATTCTTGCTCCCTTCTCAGTTATCATTGCCATTATCTAGCCCTGTAGCAGGATAAAGTTAAATAAGCAGGGTGACAATATACAGCCTTGACGTACTCCTTTTCCTATTTGGAACCAGGCTATTGTTCCATGTCTAGTTCTAACTGCTGCTTCCTGACCTGCATATAGGTTTCTCAAGAGGCAGGTCAGGTAGTCTGGTATTCCCATCTCTTTCAGAATTTTCCACAGTTTATTGTCCACACAGTCAAAGGCTTTGGCATAGTCAATAAAGCAGAAATAGGTGTTTTTCTGGAACTCTCTTGCTTTTTCAATGATACAGCGGATGTTGGCAATTTGATCTCTGGTTCCTCTGCCTTTTCTAAAACCAGCTTGAACATCTGGAAGTTCACGGTTCACGTATTGCTGAGGCCTGGCTTGGAGAATTTTGAACATTACTTTATTAGCGTGTGAGATGCATGCAATTGTGCAGTAATATTATGTACTTAACAGGCTCCAAATCATCCCCTGGACTTACTTCTTCCTTAGTATTTATTTCTGTGAGTATGGTTTCAGTGTGTCTGCCCTTTGATATCCTCTTGCAACACCTACCATCTTACTTGGGTTTCTCTTACCTTGGGCGTGGGGTATCTCTTCACAGCTGCTCCAGCAAAGCACAGCCGCTGCTCCTTACCTTGGACGAGGGGTATCTCCTTACCACCGCCCTTCCTGACCTTCAACGTGGGATAGCTCCTCTAGGCCCTCCTACACCCGCGAAGCCACTGATCCTTAGGTTGCTCCTCCCGTGCCCCTGGCCTCAGGCACCGTCCATGGCCTCCAGCGTGGGGTGGCTCCTCAGGGGCACTGCCCCTGGCTCGGGGGCGAGGTGGCTTCTCTCTGCCGCACCTCAGATGCAGGGTAGCTACTCCCGGCTGCTGCCCCTGACCTCAGACTTGGGTGGCTCCTCTCGGCTGTTCCTGCGCTGTGACAGCCTGGCACTCTCTGCCGCTGCCCCTGACCTCGGATGTGGGATAACTCCTCTCAGCCGTGCTTAGTGCACCGGGTCGCAGACGCCTGCACTTAGTGGAACCATACTCACAGAAAACTAGTCAATCTAATCATACTAGGACCACAGCTTTGTCTAACTCAATGAAACCAAGCCATGCCTGCCGGGTAACCCAAGATGGGCAGGTCATGGTGGAGAGGTCTGACAGAATGTGGTCCACTGGAGAAGGGACTGGCAAACCACTTCAGTATTCTTGCCTTGAGAACCCCATGTACAGTATGAAAAGGCAAAATGATAGGATACTGAAAGAGGAACTCCCCAAGTCAGGAGGTACCCAATATGCTACTGGAGATCAGTGGAGAAATAACTCCAGAAAGAATGAAGGGATGAAGCCAAAGCAAAAACAATACCCAGATGTGGATGTGACTGGTGATAGAAGCAAGGTCTGATGCTGTAAAGAGCAATATTCCATAGGAACCTGGAATGTCAGGTCCATGAATCAAGGCAAATTGGAAGTGGTCAAGCAAGTGATGGCAAGAGTGAATGTCGACATTCTAGGAATCAGCAAACTAAAATGGACTGGAATGGGTAAATTTAACTCAGATGACCATTATATCTACTACTGTGGGCAGGAATCCCTCAGAAGAAATGGAGTAGCCATCATGGTCAACAAAAGACTCTGAAATGCAGTACTTGGATGCAATCTCAAAAAGAACAGAATGATCTCTGTTTGTTTGCAAGGCAAACAATTCAATATCACGGTAATCTAAGCCTATGCCCCAACTAGTAATGCTGAAGAAGCTGAAGTGAATGGTTTTGTGAGGACCTACAAGACCTTTTAGAACTGACACCCAAAAAAGATGTCCTTTTCATTATAGGGGACTGGAATGCAAAAGTAGGAAGTCAAGAAACACCTGGAGTAGCAGGCAAATTTGGCCTTGGAATGCTGAATGAAGCAGGGCAAAGACTAAAAGAGTTTTGCCAAGAAAATGCACTGGTCATAGCGAACACCCTCCTCCAACAACACAAGAGATGACTCTACACATGGACATCACCAGATGGTCAACACCGAAATCAGATTGATTATATTCTTTGCAGCCAAAGATGGACGAGCTCTATACAGTCAACAAAAAACAAGACCAGGAGCTGACTATGACTCAGTCATGAACTCCTTATTACCAAATTCAGACTTAAATTAAAGAAAGTAGGGAAAACTGCTAGACCATTCAGGTATGACCTAAATCAAATCCCTTATGATTATACAGTGGAAGTGAGAACTAGACTTAAGGGACTAGATCTGATAGATAGAGTGCCTGATGAACTATGGAATAAGGTTTGTGACATTGTACAGGAGATAGGGATCAAGACCATCCCCATGGAAAAGAAATGCAAAAAAGCAAAATGGCTGTCTGGGGAGGCCTTACAAATAGCTGTGAAAAGAAGAGAAGTGAAAAGCAAAGGAGAAAAGGAAAGATATAAGCATCTGAATGCAGAGTTCCAAAGAATAGCAAGAGATAAGAAAGCCTTCTTCAGCGATCAATGCAAAGAAATAGAGAAAAAGAACAGAATGGGAAAGACTAGAGACCTCTTCAAGAAAATTAGAGATACCAAGGGAACATTTCATGCAAAGATGCGCTTGATAAAGGACAGAAATGGTATGGACCTTACAGAAGCAGAAGATATTAAGAAGAGGTGGCAAGAATACACAGAAGAACTGCACAAAAAAGATCTTCAC
Source organism: Ovis canadensis (assembly GCF_042477335.2). NCBI lineage: Eukaryota > Metazoa > Chordata > Mammalia > Artiodactyla > Bovidae > Ovis > Ovis canadensis. Next base: position 65,524,349 of record NC_091253.1, read on the forward strand.
GACCCAGATAATCATGATGGTGTGATCACTCACCTAGAGCCAGACTTCCTGGAATGTGAAGTCAAGTGGGCCTTAGAAAGCATCACTACGAACAAAGCTAGTGATGGAATTCCAGTTGAGTTGTTTCAAATCCTGAAAGATGATGCTGTGAAAGTGCTGCACTCAATATGCCAGCAAATTTGGGAAACTCAGCAGTGGCCACAGGACTGGAAAAGGTCAATTTTCATTCCAATCCCAAAGAAAAGCAATGCCAAAGAATGCTCAAACTACCACACAATTGCGCTCATCTCACATGCTAGTAAAGTAATGCCCAAAATTCTCCAAGCCAGGCTTCAGCAATACATGAACCATGAACTCCCTGATGTTCAAGCTGGTTTTAGAAAAGGTAGAGGAACCAGAGATCAAATTGCCAACATCCACTGGATCATGGAAAAAGCGAGAGAGTTCCAGAAAAACATCTATTTCTGCTTTATTGACTATGCCAAAGCCTTTGACTGTGTGGATCACAATAAACTGTGGAAAATTCTGAAAGAGATGGGAATACCAGACAACTTGACCTGCCTCTTGAGAAATCTGTATGCAGGTCAGGAAGCAGCAGTAAGAACTGGACATGGAACAACAGACTGGTTCCAAATAGGAAAAGGAGTATGTCAAGGCTGTATATTGTCATCCTGTTTATTTAACTTCTATGCAGAGTACATCATGAGAAACGCTGGACTGGAAGAAACATAAGCTGGAATCAAGATTGCTGGGAGACATATCAATAATCTCAGATATGCAGATGATACCACCCTTATGGGAGAAAGTGAAGAGGAACTAAAAAGCCTCTTGATGAAAGCGAAAGTAGAGAGTGAAAAAGTTGGCCTAACGCTCAACGTTCAGAAAACAAAGATCATGACATCCAGTCCCATCACTTCATGGGAAATAGATGGGGAAACAGTGGAAACAGTGTCAGACTTTATTTTGGGGGCTCCAAAATCACTGCAGATGGTGACTGCAGCCATGAAATTAAAAGACGCTTACTCCTTGGAAGAAAAGTTATGACCAACCTAGATAGTATATTCAAAAGCAGAGACATCACTTTGCTGACTAAGGTCCATCTAGTCAAGGCTATGGTTTTTCCTGTGGTCTTGTATGGATGTGAGAGTTGGACTGTGAAGCAGGCTGAGCACCGAAAAGTTGATGCGTTTGAACTGTGGTGTTGGAGAAGACTCTTGAGAGTCCCTTGGACTGCAAGAATATCCAACCAGTCCATTCTGAAGGAGATCAGCCCTGGGATTTCTTTGGAAGGAATGATGCTAAAGCTGAACCTCCAGTACTTTGGCCACCTCATGCTCAGAGTTGACTCATTGGAAAAGACTCTGATGCTGGGAGGGATTGTGGGCAGGAGGAGAAGGGGACGACAGAGGATGAGATGGCTGGATAGCATCACTGACTCGATGGACATGAGTCTGAGTGAACTCCGGGAGTTGATGATGGACAGGGAGGCCTGGCATGCTGCGATTCATGGGGTCGCAAAGAGTCAGACACGACTGAGCATCTGAACTGTACTGACTGAGTATTTATTTGCTGGGTTGCCTCTGGGTGTATCCTCCCACCATTGTCTTGTAGCATGTTTCTTCATCTTAACACATTCTCCCTTCTGCAAAGACTACAAAAATGGCAGCTTTTGTTTATCATTTGCCCATCAATATCCATTCCACCTTCTACCAGTAATTGCTTCTGGTTTTCCATTGGGTTAACCATTCATTCTCACCTACAATGAATATGGTTCTGTCAGGGTTGATCCCTCCGTCTAGGCTCAGGAGATGGCACAAGAACCAGATGTCACAAAGACCAAACAGGGCTTTGCATGCCAACCTTCTCCACGTTAACTGATAGAAGACTGAGCATGTAACTCAGTTAGAGCAATAAACATACAGCCTGGGATTTTTCTGGAATTACGAGGCAGATAATTCCTATCTCTGCTAAGCTTACTAAGTAAGTAAGGTATACATCTAAAGCTATCTCTAAAAGAATAGCTCTACCTGAGAATGAAGCCAATAGAGAGCAATAAATAACCAAGAGATGCAAAGAGATGCATGTTTGGATGCCATCATTTAGAGGGCTTTGTTTCAGCCTTTCCTGAAATTGCTCATCTACCTCTACCTTTGTATGATCCGTCCCTCCACTAATATTAAGCTAATGTAATCTAGATTTCTCAAATGCTACTCTATCATGTATTCCCTCTTTCATGTTCCCCACAGAACACCATATTTAAGTGGTACTCTCTCTCTCTTTTCCCAAAGAGATTATGCATTCCTATTAAGCAGAGTAGCATTATACTTATCTCCATTCCACCAATGCTTAATCAGTTTTCTGCCTCATAAAATAAGCACAAAAGTGTGGGGAAAAGAAAAGAAGGATAAGGGAAGGAGATGAGGGAAAAGGGAATGTGATTGACATATAGCCAAAATTTTAGAAAAAGAGTCATTTGTTCTTTGTTTTATTCTCCCTTCCTATTATAGAAAGCAAACAAGGAACTAAAGACTTGCACTTTGGATTTTCCGATATCCCACACAGCCTTTGCACAAAGGTTGAAATGCACAATAAATTTTATTGACAGGGCTGATATTACATATTCTATCTTGTTGTCAGGACATATGCTGGATGATGCACCCTCATTTTTTTTGATTCAGAAAATATGACTATTGTACTTATAGACACAAGAACTATATTCACCAAGTAATAAATCTTGGCTGTCAGTAGAACCCACAGGCCAATACATTTTAGGATGTGATGAAACCCCTTCAGTATTGACTCAAAGTGTAGGATTCTCTTCAGCAATAATAGGCAAGCTGAAATCATCACTTGAAATTGTAGAAATAGTCAGAAGGAACATTTAAAACCATGTTACTGAAGTTGGAGTAAAATGTAGCTAATGGAGAAAAAAAATGCTTGCTTTCAAATACAGTTACTGAAAGAAGCTAAATTAAAATGTCAGATGCAATAGCAGAGGTAAGCTTCTCTTGGGTTAAAAACAAATGCACAGCAATCATTCTAGTTATTGGCTACAGCATTCTCTTTTTCAATGATTTTTATATTGATCTGCTAGAGCAGACACTAAAGAAAGTCCAATTTTACTTTAAATGTATCTTCAGTTATTAGCAAGACAGGAATGTCTAAAGGTAGGAATAGTTCTTCTGATACAATAAGCTTATTATTGTGTTAATACTTTTATTCATAAACACTACCATAGTACTCATAGTGAATACTAAAACTCAAAATTGAAAAAAGTGAATTACACAGATTGGAGAAATTAATTTGAGGAGTTCACTTTTGGGTGTTTCTTATGCCTCTTATTCAATAATTAATTAGAAATATAAGAAATAGAAACTGTATTATAGCTAGTGGATAGATGATTGGACTTGTTGGGAAGATCCCCTGAAGAAGGGAAAGGCTACCCACTCCAGTGTTCTGGACTAGAGAATTCCATGGACTGTATAGTCCATGGGGTTGCAAAGAGTTGGACATCTACTGAGTGACTTTCACTTTCACTTTTGGAGCTAGACTGCTTGTGTTTAAAATTCAGCTTGACTATTATAGGACCTGGGGGATGTCATGAAACTGCTCAAAGCCTTAGTTTTTCTGGCTAAAAGCTAAGAATGAAAATCATTCTTACCTATTTAGTAAGGTTGTGGTGAAGGTTAAATAAATTAATGCAAGTAAAGGTCCTAGAATATTGCTTGGCACAGAATAAAGTGCTAAATAGATGTAAACTGTTGTTCCTTAGTTCTCTGGTATTTCTATATTTATGTATTTGTATATATACATTCACACATATATAGTACCCATATACACATATAGATCCATATAGATGTAAACCAAACTCTCTTTTGGAAAGGGTAAAAATCTTCATAACACTTGTCAGAGGAGCAGAGCCAAATGGCAGAGTATAAACCTTCCCTAAGGGATGAATAGATCTAACTTGCTTCCTCATTACTTAAGATTCCCTAATGGAGCCTGAAAAACATGAACAGTGACCTTCCTGGGGCCTTATTAGACACAGTTTATCTCTGACAAGTGCAATCTCTCAAATCAGTGTTTAGATCCCATCCTTGACTCCACAACTAATGAAATTCCACAACTAACCAAATGTACAACCTCGAATATGTCATTGTCTCATCTGTAAAAAATGGAGAAAATGAAGAACTCAGACTGTAAAGAATCTGTCTGTAGTGCAGGAGACCTGGGTTTGATCCCTGGGTCATGAAGATCCCCAGGGAGAAGGGAACCACTACCTATTCCAGTATTCTTGCCTGGAGACTTCCATGAGCAAAGGAACCTGCTGGGCTGCAGTCCATGGGGTTACAAAGAGTCGGACATGACTGAGCTACTAACACTTTCAACCTTATAAGATTGTTGTAAAAATTTTATTTAAGTAAAGAACTTAGGTTACTTGACTATAACAAAAAACAAGTAAGAGATTATTTTAAATAAGTATCAATGCTTGTTAACATATCACAACATACAGCTTTCTACTCATCGCTAATGTGAACACTGGATGTGGATTACCACCTGTCAATAAATCTGCAGTACTAACAAACCCTCATTATATACAACCTCCCATATCCTTAAAAATAGAGTGACATTTAAGCAATTTCTGATTTGCAATGCATGGTAAGAAAAAAAATAGCAAGTGTCCAACCAGCCTAAGTGACCCTTAATTCCATTTTCACAGCAAATGGCTTTTAAATAAGCCACTAACTGCCATTTGCTGCCATTGTCTTCCATCAGCAGTGAAGCCTTACCTCACTGGCAAATTGAAATCCTCTTATCAAAATTGTACAGTTTACAGATAGCAGAGAGGTAAACAGGGACCGTTACCAGGGGGTAAAATAAAATCTGTAATAAGAATAATGGGGCCAAAAGTCAATTCTGTAGCCTTCTTTTCTTCTGCCTCCTAGTACCCTCCCCAATATCCAATGGGAGGTTTATGCTAACATAAGAGCAGCATAAGTGATTAACCTTTTGCTATAAAGGTTATGGCAGCTTCCAATTGCCATAGCTTATTTTTTTCCCCCCATCTTGACAATACAACAAAGCATAGGAAATATATAGATTTGTCTTACAGAATAGGAAAGATTTTGCTGAAGTTGCAGCCAACCTTACATTATGAGAGGGGGAAAAAAAATTGTCAGCTTCATGATTTAGGTCAGTAAAATATAAACTATCAGATATGCCATAGGCATTTAGTAGTCTTGCATGTAGAGTTGAAGAGCCATGTGTTAAAATCTAAATCAAGCATTAACCTCCTGTTTTAAGATTAGTTTGTCTCTAAATAGATTCTCTAGTATCTGAGAGATGTGGATGGTTGAAAATGACATTAAGCCAAGCAGTTACTGTATATTCATCATAAATTAACTGGATAATAAGAGAACTTCTCAAGTATGCTTTTCTTTATATATTTGGAACACTGACAGAATGTTTTATTGTCAGCTTGACAGAAAATCATGTTCATTCCTTAAAAAAAAAAAGAAAGAAAGAAATCCCCATTCCGTGGTGTTCAAGCATTTGTGTATATTTAAAAATCACTGATTTTGCCAAGTAAATTGAAGAAATCTGTTAAGTAGTAATTAACACATACAATGAAATATTTCCCACCATTCTCTGATTATTTTGTGCAATTCTGTTTCTATAACTTTACTTTCCATCTTTGTCAATAGATTATGATAAAATAAGTGAGACAAAGAGGTGAGTCTAAAGTAACTGAATATAATAATTTTTTAGAATTTTGTAAGAATATCCAGATTTTTTTCCTGTGAGAAATGCTGCTAGTATAAGCTATATTCAAATGACCATGAATACATCTAATTTTCTATACTAGTACTTTACTTTACCAGGGGCTTTCCCATGGCTCAACAGTAAAGAATCCATTTCCAAGGTAGGAGATGCTGTTCAGTCCCTGGGTCAGAAAGATGCCCTGGAGGAGAGCATGGCAACCCACTCCAATATTCTTGCCTGGAGAATTTCCATGGACAGAGGAACTTGGTGAGCTACAGTCCATAGAGCTGCAAAGAGTCGGACACAACTGAAGTGACAGAGGGTGCACACATGCACTTTACTGGAGAACGTTTGTTAAAACTCAAAAATTATACTGCAAGCGTGACAAATAATTTAACTGGAACAGAAATTTCTGGAGGCCAAATTGACTATCTTTCAGGGAAACCAGGGTGAGTGAACATTACTGGGGATAGCTTATTTCTCTGGCTCTCATTTCCATTTGGCTGAAGCCTGGGAAAGGGCACTTATCTCTGACAGGACTTGAGACATGATAAACATGCCCCCATACCAAGTCAATCAGCTTGATAGCCATAATAAAAAATTTCACCTTTTCAGGGTCCAAAAAAAATATCAAAAATACCATTGGCTTCACCATAAAGTAAGATAAAGAACCATTTCACTGTCTCAAAGATAATCATGCATGAATCTTTTGTTTGAAAATAGTTACCTACAATTCTTAGCATCCTTTGGTGGCAGGAAAAAAAAAAAAACCTTTCATGGTCAAGAAGGTACTATGTTTTACTATGAAACCAAAATACATCAGTTCTCTTCTACAAGGGAAATATAAGAATGGGGAAGAAAAATCCTCATGGTTCAATTTCTCTCTCTATAGACACAACACCACCTATTCCTGTAACTGATGTCTGTTTTCACACAAGGAAGCACATAGGATAGCCTAGGATGTAGTAAGCAGAAACACGATGTCTCAATCTGGGCATCTTGCCTTGCATCTAATGGTAATTCATCTCTACACTGATTCTTCTTCTTTAGTTCTTTTCTTCTCTAGAGGAGATTCCTTCTGTCTGCTGCTGCCAACTTACCTTCCACCAAAAACTTAAAACTATAAAAATATCTCCGATTGATTCCTGCTTCTTTTCAATGAGATGATCCTCATTTTCTCTCATTCCTGTAACTTGCTGTGTGGCTCCACTTTGCCATCATTTTATTGTTTCAAGTATTTGGCTTATCTCTACAAAGAATTACACATACATGCCAAAGTTGCACACTAAGTAGACTGCACCTGATAGATTCTGGCAGGGGTGGCTACCAAATCCTATATATTAGGTTCTTTCATTGATTCAAAACATACTTACTGAGTGCCTACCTTGAGATTGGCATAAATCCCAGAGAGGAGGAATTAGTTTCTTTCACAGTAGCAGCTTCCATTTCACTTGGAAATTTTGTTTCTCCAGGTTTGAATTTGCTGTGAAAATGATATATCTGCCTTCATGGAATACCCTAGTAGCACCAAGAACAAAAGTAGATCCCTGAAGATATGCAATGTTGTTATTGTTGTTGTTCAGTTGCTAAGTCGCGTCTAACCTTTTTTGACTTCATGGACTGTAGCACTCCAAGCTTCCCTGTTCTCTGCTCTCTCCCTGAGTTTACTCAAGGTCATGTCCATTGACTTGGTTTTGATATCTAGCCATCTCATCCTCTGCTGCACTCTTCACCTTTTGCCTTCAATCTTTCCCAGAATCAGGGTCTTTTCCAATGAGTTGGCTCTTTGCGTCAGGTGGCCAAAGTACTGGAGCTTCATCACTAGCATCAGTCTTTCCAATGAATATTCAGGGCTGCAAGAAGATATGTAATAATCTGTTTTTAATATTAGCAACACCAGGACTATAACATTCTCTCTCACTATGCTGAATATATATTTTTTTGCCTTTCAGTTATCAAACAGAAGTTTTGCATTTACCTTTAAACTCTCAGGTGTCACCCAAATCAACCTCAGGAGAAGATTGAGATGGTTATAAAGTCTTATGACAGATACCTTGGTCTCTTGTGCCCTGTGGGCCATTTTAGGCAATTTGCTTTCAGAGAGAAAGGCTGCATAATGTTTTTTTAAAATTGGTTTATTGTTTTTTGAACATTGATCTAGAAATAGCCTTATCAATAATGGGAAGAATAAGATCTGCCAAAGAAACAGCCACATCAAAGAATTTAGGGAGTTTGTATATCAGGTAAAAAGACACTGGAACCATTCTTATATAAATAGATTTCTATAATCCTCAGTTTTTCTCAACTTCATTCTTCTAGTAGAATTTCTTTTTTCTTATTCAGTTTCAGACCCTCTTATTATTGATCATCCTGTTGTTGGGGTGCAAAGCAGGCTGCCTCATGATGAGCCTCTATGACATACTGATTGTATTGAATTAGTTACTTGAGAAACAGCCAGTTTGTGGGGAGGGGAGAAATAGTTTAAAAAAAAAAAAAGCTTCAGTTGCCCCTCTTTCTTCTTGAAGGTGGGAAATAAATCTTCCATGTGAAAATATTCTCCCTAAGGCATGAGGATAGAAGCATCCCTGAACTAGGGAATTCAAGGCTAAGAAAGCTGTGTAAACAACCTGTGTTACTTCTGTATTAGTCTGCTAATCCAAGTGCAACCCCCTTTGTTTCATCACACCTTTAAAAACCATTGTTTCTTTGTCTAAAAATGATATATAAACAACCAGTTTTGGTCAGTTTGGGGCTTCCATTACTAAGAGACCTCTGTGTGTATGAATTAAATACTAATACTAATATATCTTGTGGCAACTTAACTTTAATTAGACTAGATACTAAACCAACCAAAAGAACTCAAGAGGGTTGGGGGAAAATTACTCCTTTCCTGATACTGTTGATTTCAAATCCTAACATTAACCTATGCATTTATTGGAGCCCTTTAGGGTTCAAGAGTCATGGCAAGAATACAGTGACTTACACAAATATAAATCTGATTTTATTATTTCCCTGCTTAAAAGCTTTCCCTAATCCCTGCTGTGGTATTAAAGGCTGTTTCTTTCTGGCTCCAATTATCTCATTTAATCACATCTCCTTCCTTCCTCCTTTCCTTTCTCCCAAGATATTCTTCAGTCCTGTGCTGTCTAAAACCACTGGACTATTGGTGAAATCCTAAAACTGTCACATACTTTCACCCTTTCATATCCTTCCTTATTCTTTTGCTTCTGTGCTCTTTCTTTCCTCTCCATCTGAGAAACCCCACTCATTCTAAAAAACAGTTCAAATATTTTTCTCTCCAAGATATCCCTGACTCTTCCAACTTTGTATTCTGTGCTTTTCATAACATTCTTTTTGTCCTTCTATGATAGTTGTGATTAGGTTGGATTTTAGTTACTTATAGATCTGTCTTTCTCAGTAGTCTGTGAGTTCCATGAAGAGATAGATGAGCTATGCTTTATTTTGCAGGTCTAGTATCTTAAGTCAGTGTCTGGAATGGAGAAAATACTTAGATATTTTTATGTGTTTTCATAACAAAATAAACCATTTAAACTTTCTGGAAAAAAAAAAAAAAAGAACTCAGTGAAATCTTATCTAACTCATGAAATCTTAGATCTATAATCTCATTATATCCAACAGAATCTCATTACAATGGACTATATATGCCTTTCTCACTCAAAACACATATCTTTGCAAATATTTTTAAGCTCTATATTATAGTTTCTCCTCTGATCTTATTTCTGCTCAGCTATCCTTCAATCACCAAACAAAAAACAAAAGCAAAACAAAACAAAAAACACAAACAAATAAAACATAAAACTCCATATCCCTGTACACAGCAGGAAAGAAAGTTTTGGGGTCTTTGCTTGCTATTTTCATCAGTTCCCTCTGACATCCAAAGCCTATCTCACGTAAAACCAAGTCCTGGTCTCCAACCATACCAAACCTCTTAGTGTCGCCAAGAGTATGCCCTGGACATATCAAGTAACTTGCTAACATTAGACTAAGAACTTTGAATAGTGTTCATTTCTTCCTTCTCTGTATTTTTTTGGGCTCCAAAATCACTGCTGATGGTGACTGCAGCCGTAAAATTAAAAGAAGCTTGCTCCTTGGAAGAAAAGTTATGACCAACCTAGACAGTGCATTGAAACTCAGAGACATTACTTTGCCAACAAAGGTCCACCTAGTTAAAGCTATGGTTTTCCCAGTAGTCATGTATGGATGTGAGAGTTGGACTATAAAGAAAGCTGAGCACTGAAGAATTGATGCTTTTGAACTGTGGTGTTGGAGAAGACTCTTGAGAGTCCCTTGGACTGCAAGGAAATCCAATCAGTCCATCCTAAAGGAGATCAGTCCTGGATATTCATTGGAAGCACTGAAGCTAAAGCTGAAACTCCTGATGAGAAGAACTGATTCCTTGGAGAAGACTTGGATGCTGGGAAAGATTGAGGGCAGGAGAAGAAGGGGACGACAGAGAATAAGATGGCTGGATGGCATCACCAACTCAATAGACATGAGTTTGGGTAAACTCTGGGAGGCCTGGCATGCTGCAGTCCATGGGGTCACAAAGAGTCGGACATGACTGACTGACTGAACTGAACTGAATTGAAACAGAAATACAATTCTAAGCCTTCAAAATACCTTACACTCTTTTCATTTCCTCTCCATTCCAAACTGGGTAACCCTCAACACCCCTAGTTTGTGATACCAGAGAGTGCACTTGGTCTTCTTTCACCAAAGTGTTCATGTATCCATTTCACTTGTTTATTCACTCCTACCAAATGAAACCTAGACAATCACATTCAGTTTTTCACTTCTCTATTAAAACTCAAAAATGACTTTCTTGTCCATCAATTTTAAATCCCTTTGCCTTGTTCACAACTCCACTATAATCTGTCCCTACTTTTATGACACACACACACACATACCACTTCTTTACCAGTCTTCCCTATAATATGCAGTATATTTGTTCTTTGCTTCAAATGCACATTTATTTGTATATTTATGTCTCCATATACTTTTCCCTTTGTTTCCTCTACCTCTTTCCTAAGCTTTCTGCTTGACCATTATTCTCATTCTCCTACTTCTTTAATAACAAATTCCCACATGAAGATTTTCTCTAACTTCAGTCCGTACTATCCTCTCTCTTTCCTGCAGCAAGTGTTAGTAGCATAGACGTTAGTATTTAATTGTTCTGTGATGGTTTCATAGAGATTAAATATTCATTCTTTGATTGTGAGATCCCAGATTTATTTATTGAATACTTGACGCCGAGCACTTTTCACTTTTCAAGCTTTAAGCAAGATGTGAAGATAGCAATTTCTGAAAGAACAATGGCTGAGATCACACATGCAAAGCAAGCTACCCTACACAGTTGCATGTGAAGGAGGCATAGCTAATTGATCTCAGTACCCTTTCTTGCTGAACTTGAAGGAGATTTCTCAAGTGCAAACCAGTAATTATCAATCAATTGGATTAAGGAGCAAGTTGAAATCTATTTGATATGCCTGACCTATAATCTAAATGAAAATGTGTATGCATATGTGTGTGTGGTAAAAATCAATCTCAACTTGGTTCTCTGAAGAGTGGGAAAAGATTCTTATTTCTGAATTGTATACACAGTACAATACCAGGAGAATTTCAATAGAGATGTGGGAATAGTTTATTAAAATGGAAAACAAATTGTATATTAATATTCAGGCCTCAAAAACATTATCTACAGCAAACTATGATTTACTCACATAGAGAAAAGAATAAAGTCCAATAGTCCCACATTGATTTATTTCTTCAGTCACACTCAGAGATACAGAGCAACATAATTAGCAGCAGTATCTTCAGACACAAAGAAAATCAATTCTTACGCATGCATCCATATTGACTAGGAATCTTTTAGAATGTTCCACAGTGCCTGACTCGATTGACAGCATATACAATAGAGAAACCTAAGTGCATCCTTTCATTATACCTCTTGACAAAAGCTGCAAATGCTATAGACCCAGAAACCAAACCATAACAAAGAAAATTCTATTACAGTATGATTAATTAGTAGAAGCAGCTACTAGTTTGATTACCAAACAGCAGTCTTATGAAAGTGGTTGGTATGCATATATGACTTTATATTATGGATGAAATTAAGAGAAAGCATGAAGAAGAAGCAAAGAGAGAAAAGTGTAACCTGGAAGAGTCAATTTCAACTCTTCCAAGCTAGATCTGTTTCTTTGGTGACTTTCGTTATTGTAATTGCCTCAGAGAATTCTGCCACCCCTGCCTAACTGTCAAGCTGAAGTGCCTTTGTTCAGAACTTTGTCCACCTGTAGATGACAGGAAGGAAGAATTTAACATATCCATCTGCCTGAGGCTTGCCATTCTAGAAGATACTTGCAGGATTAAATGGAGTAACTTTGTTTACTCACTTCTTCCTGTCTCTGATCCATAAAAGAAACTGGCAGCCAGACCCTGACAAGATGGCTATTTTGAGACGTTAGTCTTTCTTCTCAGTGAGCTGGCTTTCCAAATAAAGTCATATTCCTTGCCTTGATGTCTTGTCCTTAGGAGTCATTGGCCTCTTGTGTTGCAAGCAGAGTGAGCTTGGACTCAATAAGACAGTGGCACTGGCTACATATTAGAAAAACTAATTGGTGACAATATTTTGGAGTCACTCTGGTACAGAAATTCAAGATGGTTATATTTTAGCTTGGCTATAATAATTAGTAGGTGGTTGTTGAGGGAAATATAAATTGAGAGTGCTGCTACATAGATATGCCTTCCTCCACAAATATCTTGAAGAATTAAATGATAGAAATTTCTTCTATTAAAAATAAGTTAATAAAGACAAAGCATATGCTTAGCTAGATTTAGGTCTGCAAGCTGTTCTTTAGGCTTTAAAGGAAAAATAATTTTTATTACTCATTAACCTGGTTGTCTCAGTCTTATCATCAGCATGGGCAGACTGATTCCCCTACCCTGACCTATCAGAGTGGATAACACAGTGCCAAACTGAAATATTCAGACTTTTAAACTTCTATTTAAATTTTATTGAAATATCTTGTCTTCCAGGTTTTTTTTTCTTAATAGAATTCCCAATTTTTATGACTTGCACAGGCCTAGATGCAGTCCTTCTTAGAATAAAAGCTGCTGCTTTAATGTGCACATGTGATCAACTCTGATGGATCTAGGACTTTATCATAAATTTTGATTGACACAAGTATATCCTCAAAGACTCAGAAAGGTGTTTGCACTCAGAGAGAACTTAACATAAATCTGTGGAAGATGAAGGTAGACAGTCACTTGATATTATTGCTTTGCTTTAAAATTGACATAAAAAATATAGGATTCAATTTTATCATTAAAATAGTTAGTTTTTCATAACAGCCCACACTCCTTCTAGAACTATACAGACAGTAAGTTAGTTATACCCTGTAGCACTTATAAGGACTATTTATTCATCACAAGTATATAGACAAGTAGATTAAAACTTTTTCTTGACTTAATTTTTTTCTTCATCAAGGTATTTTTATACTGCATATAAAGATCAGATGGAAACAAAGAAGAACCTTAAAAGTTTACAACCAGAGGCAATTTTAGTATCTTCATTTTTTCCCTTGGTATAATACAAACTGACCTACTTTGAAGCATTTGGAGCATCAAAATGTGACTGCAATGTTCTAACCAAGAAGCTGTATGAAACTAAGTGATTGAAGCACTTCATAATTGATGTATTTAATGTGCATCTAGTGCTGCCCCAGTTTCAGTTTTTAACCTGTCAATTTTTTTTTAATTGAGAACTTTCTAGGATAAAAGGAAGAAAACTCGATAAGCAACAAAGGGAAGTAGGAGATTACAAACATAGAAAAGTAAAGCAAATTAATAGTACAGATTTTGAATCTTCTTGATACTTTAATTTTTAGAGACAAAATAAGTTGGTTGGAATTTTTATTTCAATGAGAAAACACTGAGCAACTTAGATTAAAACAGTAAAATGAATGGAACTTGCCTGAGCTCACCCATCACATCCCAGGTATTAAAGCTTAGGAGAAAGGATGATGTAACTGAATTCTGCATATATGAAATGAATTTGATTCAACAGAAGAATGTTCATTTTTTAAAGAACCAATTAAAAAGTACAAATGCCACATTAAGGAAAAATACTTTGTAAGATATATCAGTTATTGTTACAGAAAGGCATAAAACTTAAAATCTCTGGATTGCTACTCAGGTACTGTTCTCTACTAACTGTACACCCTTGAGCAAGCCACTGTTTTCTCAGGTTATTTTCCTAGCCTTAAAGAGTAATAATCATACCTCTGTCAGTTCAGTTCAGTTCAGTCACTCAGTCGTGTTCGACTCTTTGAGACCCCATGAATTGCAGCACACCAGGCCTCCCTGTCCATCACCGTCTCCCGGAGTTCACTCAGACTCACATCCATCAAGTCCGTGATGCCATCCAGCCATCTCATCCTCTGTCATCCCCTTCTCCTCCTGCCCCTAATCCCTCCCAGCATCAGAGTCTTTTCCAATGAGTCAAATCTTCGCATGAGGTGGCCAAAGGCCTGGGGTTTCAGCTTTAGCATCATTCCTTCCAAAGAAATCCCAGGGTTGATCTCCTTCAGAATGGACTGGTCGGATCTCCTTGCAGTCCAAGGGACTCTCAAGAGTCTTCTCCAACACCACAGTTCAAAAGCATCAATTCTTTGGGGCACAGTTTTCTTCACAGTCCAACTCTCACATCCATATGTGACTACTGGAAAAATCATAGCCTTGACTAGACGGACCTTAGTCGGCAAAGTAATGTCTCTGCTTTTGAATATGCTCTCTAGGTTGGTCATAACTTTCCTTCCAAGGAGTAAGCGTCTTTTAATTTCATGGCTGCAGTCACCATATGCAGTGATTTTGGAGCCCCAAAAAATAAAGTCTGCCACTGTTTCCACTGTTTCCCCATCTATTTCCCATGAAGTGATGGGACTGGATGCCATGATCTTCGTTTTCTGAATGTTGAGCTTTAAGCCAACTTTTTCACTCTCCTCTTTCACTTTCATCAAGAGGCTTTTTAGCTCCTCTTCACTTTCTGCCATCAGGGTGGTATCATCTGCATATCTGAGATTATTGATATTTCTCCTGGCAATCTTGATTCCAGCTTGTGCTTCTTCCAGCCCAGCATTTCTCATGATGTACTCTGCATATAAGTTAAATAAGCAGGGTGACAATATACAGCCTTGACCTACTCCTTTTCCTATTTGGAACCAGTCTGTTGTTCCATGTACAGTTCTAACTGTTGCTTCCTGACCTGCATATAGGTTTTTCATGAGGTAGGTCCGGTGGTCTGGTATTCCCATTTCTTTCGGAATTTTCCAAAGTTTCTTGTGATCCACACAGTCAAAGGTTTTGGCATAGTCAATAAATCAGAAATAGATGTTTTTTTGAAACTCTCTTGCTTTTTCAATGATCCAGCGGATGTTGGCAGCTTGATCTCTGGTTCCTCTGCCTTTTCTAAAACCAGCTTGAACATCTGGAAGTTCACGGTTCACGTATTGCTGAAGCCTGGCTTGGAGAATTTTATATAGTATTACTTTACTAGCATGTGAGATGAGTGCAATTGTGCGGTAGTTTGAGCATTCTTTGGCATTGCCTTTCTTTGGGGTTGGAATGAACACTGACCTTTTCCAGTCCTGTGGCCACTGCTGAGTTTTCCAAATTTGCTGGCATATTGAGTGCAGCACTTTCACAGCATCTTTCAGGATTTGAAATAGCTCAACTGGGATTCCATCACCTCCACTAGCTTTGTTCATAGTGATGCTTTCTAAGGCTCACTTTACTTCACATTCCAGGATGCCTGGCTCTAGGTGAGTACTTCTGTAGAGGAACAAAATTTGCTATCTCACAATGTCTCTTTGGCACAAGAATTATTTCAAAGTGAAAACAACAAAACCCAAAGCTCAGAAAGGAACTTTGACCTTTCCCTTAATTGCCTAAAAGAATATAAAGGACTTGTTCTAGGAAGGGAGATAGCCATAGCTAACTTTAGTATGAATTAGATGTGTAGACATAGAGGAAACCAGCAAGTCTATTTGTTAAGATTCTTTTCTGTCTTATGGTCTCTGATGGCCGTGCTTACCAAATATTTGCTTTTCCACCTCCATGGAAATTGCCTTCTTCTCCTTTGAAGTCCCAAACTACTACTCCCAACATCCTCTTTTGTCTTGAAGATGGTATTTAAGGTGAGTATTTTGGCAATTTCTATGAATTACTCAGTCTTCCTTGTCTCTTCATGTAACTATATTATTAACTTTTGTTTGATGATCTCATTAATCTGTTTTATGTCCATTTAATTCTTAAACCACCCAGAAAAATCTAGATGAGTAGAGGAAAATTTCTTCCTCCCCAACACCTTCCACATTGACTTCATAGGTCAGAGTAAAGATAAAATGAGAAAAGATATGGGAAAATACTTGGAAAACATAGAAAACCATATATAACCTTTGATTGGTATAAGGTATAATGCTTGATTGATATCATATTGGTGACTGAAGCTTAGCCAAATGGCAAACATCTGACTATTTTAACTGTAGCGTCATAATTTGTCATTTTGAAGGTGATGCTAAGGACATTAACATGAAAGACAAAGAAAGCATGCACCTGCCAATCTGGAGCAATGTTCAGTCAGTAATATTTTGAGGTCAGCCTTTTGACATTTCGAGAAACCAATACTGATCTCACAGTAATCCAAAAAAGATAAATAATTTATATTTACAAACAGTGTCTAAGAATATCATGACTGAGATTCTCTCCTATTTGAAAAAGTAATTCTACATGGTATATGTCAAAAGACCTTTTATTTGCAAACATTATATTTTTATGCAAATCATTTCTTCTCACATATGCCCCACTGATTTGACCTTATACATTTCCAAACAGGCATGGATCTGGCTAAGTCAAAAATGTCAACCATGTGTGGAAATAAAAAAAAACAAAGAGTGTCCCTCATCAACCAGGTATACAAGGGTTAAATCACAACCCCCTATAGTCACCCACAGACAGTGCACCCTGAGGGAAATTTAGGATGAAAACCAAGAGGAAACATTCTCTGTTTTCAATAAATGGACCCTAGAAAGTTAAGATGCATACCTCAGGAAGAATTTCAATGACTCCAGATTCTTGCAACGTCCCATTCATAGAACAGCACTAAAATTATTAACTTGAGATATCTGTTCCTTATTATTAGAAGTAATCTTTAGCAAAAATGTATGCTGACTACATGAATTTCCCAGTGCCCCCTAGCCCCAGATCACATACATACTGTCTTCTCCCCTACCTCCTAAGAGTAGTTTACTCAGGGCTACTGAGTGACTGTCTCCCAAGCTGTAGTCTTCAGTAAGACCTTGAATACTACTTAAATTCACAACTTTCCTGTCATATGTTTTCCTTTACTTTGACACTTGAGACTAACAACATCTGTATCAAGTGCTATGGTCCCCCATACATAGCCTTTCTGAGCACAGGGATAGGAAAAGAGATGAAGACAATGATTAGTGCGCAGAGAGGGGAGCGGAAGAAACTTTCATTTAATCCAAAGAATGCTTCCTCAGACTGGGCTAACATTTTTCTGTTTGACTATACTAGTGCAGATTTTAAAAGATTGTAGAGCTCTGCCATTGTTATCAATCTTATTCTGTCTTTGGAGTTGCTAAAGTTATTGGAAACCTTGCTAAACTGAAGCTATAGATGCAAGCCTGAACTCAGATAAAATCATCAGCCCCTCAACTCATAGCATTTTATACCTTTGTGTGTTTTATTTCCCTTCTGTTCTCAGAAAGCCCACTATCTTCATGATGTTACAGTGAAAAGAAAAAAAAAAAAAAAAAGGAATGAGTTTGTTTTCTTTCCTTTTCCAGGGAACAAAGTAGATAAAGAGAACAGTGAGCAGGCCTGAACATTCTTAGCTTTTTTACTTTAACTGCTCCTGGCTCTGCATGTCTCTAAGTTTTCTTTTCTGCCCCCCCCCCTCCCCCCAACTCTGAATGTTTGTAACTAAGTTTATTTCTCTGTCCCATAATTCTACAGGAGCTATGCTTCACACCAGTTTTCCTTTGACTCTATCCTAAATACATCCATATCTGGTATTTGGCCTTACAATACCCTTCCCCTTCTAGTTACATATCAGAAAGAAAGGCAGGCAGGACAGCCACTGTCAGACTCCATTACTAGGTTACTGACACCTATGACTATCTTTGGAACAATGCAAAAGAAATCAAGGTCCTAAGACCTTTGCTCCTCATCACTGACTCCTGAGTGCCTCGTTTTATATGCACCCCTAGATTCCTCATGGTGGAGGGCACGATTCTTGAGGCAGAAGCCTACTGTGTTCTCCTTTTGCAGGCTGAGAACTAAAGCCGTCTTTGCATTTCCTCCAAACTCTGTCTCCATATTTTTCATTTGACTTTGGTGGGCAGAGAAGGCCAAGATTTTAGCCAGCAATAATGACACTGCAGATTCTTTCCAAAATCTAAAATTTCCTGTTAACATGGTAATGACTTTGTTACCTTTTAAAGGATAATTTATATTTTTAAAATATAGCCTTGAAAAGACAGTAAATAAAATCTTTAAAAGTGAATCTTCAGATAATACAACCCCCAGATGAAGGTATATATTTTTTAAAGAAACCATGTTTTTCCAAACTATACAACCATCAAATACAGATAAAAATAATGTCCATTCATATGGATAATTTAATTGCAACAGTATGGCAAAATTAGGATTCAGTATTGGTATCCAGAGTGTTAAATACTGTTGAAATGTTTCTTGATGCCAAGTATCTAGATGACTAGATATTCAAATATAAAATATGCAGACATATTTAAATATAATATAAAAATGATGACATGCAGTGATAATTAATTTGTAACACCAATTTAAGTAGGCATGCAACATCATATTTCTTCATTTCTTAATAAATAAAATTAAATTTTCCTTTAAAGCAGTAAAGTCAATATGGCAACAAAGCAATAAACCTGAACCCAGGTTTATTGCTCTGTTGCCTGTGCTTAGTCATGCTGACTCTGCACCTTTGTCTCTTCAATAAGTAAAATAATATTTCTCATAGCCTGAAATATACATAATAGCCCTTTCTCAAGGCTTTGCCTCCCAGACTTGAACTTTAAAGCCATAATACTTCTCATTCATATAGAGATTAAAAGTTAAATAACAAGAAAATAACATTTTTCTTGTTGAAGGTTTATAGGAACATCATGACCAGACTATGTAGACAGCCCTAAGAACAAAGCATTACAACCAAGAAGTGTGCAACAACCAGTCACATTCCGTCCCATTTTAGTGCAAAAGAAGACTGAATTCTAATGGGGAAGATGGTTCTTTGGGATGCTAGTTCGCCAAGTCTTTGATTTGCTAGCTTTCCGAATAAAGTTGCTATTCCTTATCTCAACCTCTCTTGTCTCTATTTATTGGCCCATTGAGTGGCAAGAAGTATGAGCTTGGACTTGGAAACAATATCAGTATTATTACTCTCCTTATTGCTTTCCCCTTATGCAGAGCAGAACATTCAGAAAAGTCTCTTTTCTTGTTAGTCTGCTGATTAATATTGAGATATTGACATCCCTGTCTACTGAACTCTTGAACTTTGCTGATTTTTTTTTTCTGTGCCATATTTGGGCTTTTTTTCTGAAGATATGAATCCTGTCTCAGGGTAACAGGTACACTAGAAAGCCATCCTTTCCAAAATCTTACTATCATCTGTGTGTGATACAACAAAACAGGACATAAATGAATACCTTTTGTAGAAACCGCCAACACCTATAATCTTTCCTACCCTTTGAAGTTCTCAAAGATACTCCCCTTCTACCCATTTCTCTTGCCATCTCAAGAGCCCAGCAAAATTTCATCAGTGCAGGTGAACTTTTGTCTTTACAAAAGCACTTAAAACACAGAAACAAAAATGTTCTGCCAACATGCTTAGTCATAACCATGAAGGAAAAATAAGAAAATGAGATACAAATTAAAACCTCATTACATTAACCTTTATCAACATATTAAGGGTTCTTTTGCCCTACATACAAAGTGGAAGTGTTATCAACTTTGGATAACTTATTTTCTCTTTCTATGCCTGCACCTCTAGCCTAGCCCCTGTATTAGTGATTTGAAATAGATATAATCTTCTTAACTGGCGCTAGGACCCTTATATTCACATAAAAGACCCTACCCAGAACTCCATGCTTTAGAGGATATGCATCACAAAGAACCAAATTAAATTATCACAAAATGCATACTCATGTCACTAGGATCTGATGCTCAAAGCTGACATAATGTGACCCTGACACTTAAGATCATGGCATTGACAAATCACACCATCCAGGCCAAGAAAAGTGCTTGCTTATCTCCTTTCCTATGCCCCTGAACAAAATGCAGAGAGGATTTGAATATTAGAAGGTCTTAGACAGGAGGGAAAACCCTGACAAATTTTTCCTCTTACAAGGCACACACCCTTCATTTTCTTCCTTTCATTTGTATTCCAATTCACAGTTTCAAAGACATCTGAGAATTAGCAGAAGCTTTACAATAGTTGTGAGGTAGCCTAGAAATGAAACCAAGCATGACCCTTGAAGCTCTCTGGGGTACAAAAATCTTTCTGTGTCCCCCATTTCTTGTTTGTAGGGAAAGAGCTTCAGTCTCCTAGACCTTCCCTGAGTTCTGAAGGGCAGATTCTAACAGTTAAGTAAAGAGGTGAGGGAATGCCAAAACAAGGAAAAGCAGTCAAGAAACAATAGTGCAAGGTCCTGTTACACCCCAGGGGCTGTGTGTAGTAATCTAATACATATCTCTGAATTCTTCTGCAGGACCTAGAGTCTCACTCAAGTGGAAGACAGTAACTTTAAGCTGAGCACAAGCATATGGACTCCAGGCTGGTGGGAAGCAGACAGATGATGAGATTCCTGGAACACCACCTTGTTATCTCACCACCAACCAATCAGAAGAAAGTTATACTCTATCCATGGAATTCTCCAGGCAAGAATACTGGAATGGGCTGCCATGCCCTCATCCAGGGGATCTTCCCACCCCAGGGATTGAACCCAGGTCTCCTGCATTGTAGGCAGATTCTTTACCACTGAACTACCAGGGAAGCCCAAATCAACTCTAGATTACTTATAATACCGAATACAGTGTAAATGCTTTATAAACAGCCACCAATGTGCAGCAAATTCAAGTTCTGCTTTGTGAAACTTTCTGAAAGGTTTTTGAAAAGTATTTTTGATCTGAGTTTGGTTGCAGCCACTGATGTAGAACTTGCACAGATTGAAGGACTGATATTTGTATATTTATGACATTTATATATATCATATAACATAAAGAAAGACTGACATTGATTCTTTACCTTGGCAATGATATTGGATATTGGAAACTAGAATTGTGAGTACCATTTTGGTAAAAGTATTTATCAAATACTTTGGAGAATACCAATAAGAATTAATAAAATATTCCTTAAAAGACAATTTATAATTATTTAAATGAATTTTAAAATATATATGTGTTAATTATAAATTTTATTTACATGTACATTCAATAGAAAAGTTTGGATATTTGAGAAGAGATTCACTTAAAGATACATGAATATCATTATATTCTTTACATTCACATTGATTTATATTTTTATATTATATTCAAAGTTTATGTACTTGAAAAAAGTTGAATTCTTTTATATCACCACTGTCAAAATAATATAAGTAACTAACAGTGTCTGTAATAAAACCATGATCAGGCAAGTAAAAACAAAATGAGTGTATGTTAATCACTCAATCATGTCCGACTTTTTGCGACCTCACGGATTATAGCCTGCCAGGTTGCTCCGCGGAATTCTCCAGGCAAGAATACTGGAGTGGGTAGCCATTCCCTTCTCCAGGGAATCTTCCTGACCCAGGGGTGAAATCCACACCTGCTGAGCTGGCAGGCAGATTCTTTACCAACTGAGCCACCAGGGCAGTCCATCTACTGTAAAACCATGATTAGTCAAAAAAAAAAAAAAAAAAAACCGAAAAAAAAAAAAACCCAAAAAAACCCATGATTAGTAAAAAAAAAAAATTATGATTGGGGTGAGGGGGAAAGTAATTTATAAACCATGGGTGCCATTGTTTATTACTCATTTAACACTGTAATTCATTAACAAAATACCTAGAGCAGCACAATAAAAATTAAATTCAATTAGAATTTGTATCTTGCTTATTTTTCACCTTATAAAAGCATAGCTTTACATATGTTTTTCGTTTTTTGTTATGAAAGTATACTGTTCAATAGGCAGATAGAACACGTTTTATTTAACATTTTAGTGGGTTGCTATACAGCTTTAAAACATTTTGTTAGGTAAAAGACAACCAGGACACACACACAAAAAAACGTCTAACAAGGTTTTTAATGACGAAGCGCTACCGGGCAAGATTTCCTGGACCCAAACGAGGCAGGTCGAGGAAGTCCGCGCCTGGGCCGTGTTACAAGCAGCTTATACAAGTTTGTTGCGAGGGATGGTCAGGTTAATGGATGGGGGTTTGGATAGGTCAGCGGCCGAGGTGTCTCGGGCTGATAGGTCCTTCTACGTGGCTGGGGTGGGGTGGCTTTAGCTGGCGAACTGTGCTGTTACTGGTCCTCGGCATCTGGGAGGCTCCTTCCTTAGGGACTTTCCCAGCCGGCAGGGGAGGGAAGGGGCGGCCCATCATGGCCCCCGGGGTCCAATCTTACACATTTAAACATCTTTTATGTGGGTCTCTATTTGTTTTTAGGCCCTGCTCCTGTCAAATATTAGAAGCAGGCCAGTGAACTAGAAGTGTCAAAGAATGTGAACAGATCCATTTTCCCTGATGCTGACCTTTAAAAATAGCCAGCAAACCAAATCATGATTGATTTTCTGGCCTCAAAAGGTACTTCTAGGTGTAATAAAGTAAATTCCTAGGGCTTCTCTCACTTTATTTCTTATCTGTTTCATCAAAGTTCCACATCTATTCTGTTGTTAACTCTTGATTCTCTAACCACATCATAATTTCTCACTTCTGGTTCATAAATGGACTTTGGGCACTCTCCATCATGTGTAGTCTTTAGCTTTTTGTATGTAGATATGACAGTGACTGAAAATGAAATTTGCTTAGTTGTGTCCAACTCTTTGGGACACCATGGATAGTCCATGTACAGTTCATCGAATTTTCCAGGCCAGAATACTGGAGTGGGTAACCTTTCCCTTCTCCAGGGGATCTTCCCAGCCAAGAGATCAAACCCAGGTCTGCTGCACTGGAGTTAAGCTTAGTTCAGTTCAGTAACTCAGCCGTGTCCGACTCTTTGTGACCCCACGGACTGCAGCACACCAGCCAACCTGTCCATCAACAACTCCCAGAGTTTACTCAAATTCATGTCCATTGAGTTGGTGATGCCATCTAACGATCTCATCCTCTGTCGTCCCCTTTTTCTCTTGCCTTCAATCCTTCCCAGCATCAGGGTCTTTTCTAATGAGTCAGTTCTTCACATCAGGTGGCCAAAGTATTGGAGTTTCGGCTTCAGCATCAGTCCTTCCAATGAATAGTCAAGACTGATTTTCTTTAGGAAGGACTGGTTGGATCTCCTTTCAGTCCAAGGGACTCTCAAGAGTCTTCTCCAACACCACAGTTCAAAAGCATCTGTTCTTTGGTGCTCAGCTTTCTTTATAGTCCAACTCTCACATCCATACATGACTACTGGAAAAACCATAGCTTTGACTAGATGGACCTTTGTTGGCAAAGTAATGTCTCTGCTTTTTAATATGCTGTCTAGGTTGGTCATAACTTTTCTTCCAAGATGCAAGAGTCTTTTAATTTCATGGCTTCAATCACCATCTGCAGTGATTTTGGAACCCCAAAAGTAAAGTCACTCACTGCTTCTACTGTTTCCCGATCTTTGTCATGAAGTGATGGGACCGGATGCCATGATCTTAGTTTTCTGTGTTTAGTTTTAAGCCTACTTTTTCACTTTCCTCTTTCACTTTCATCAGGAGACTCTTTAGTTCTTCTTTGCTTTCTGCCATTAGTGTGGTGTCATCTGCATATGTGAGGTTATTGATATTTCTCCCGGCAATCTTGATTCCAGCTTATGCTTCTTCCAGTCCAGAGTTTCTCATGATGTACTGTGCATATAAGTCAAATGAACAGGGTGACAATATACAGCCTTGACGTACTCCTTTTCCTATTTGGAACCAGTCTGTTGTTTCACATCCAGTTCTAACTGTTGCTTCCTGACCTGCATACAGATTTCTCAAGAGGCAGGTCAGGAGGTCTGGTATTCCCATCTCTTGAAGACTTTTTCACAGTTTGTTGTGATCCACACAGTTGAAGGCTTTGGCATAGTCAACAAAGCAGAAATAGATGGGTTTTTTTTTTTTGAACTCTCTTGCTTTTTCAAAGATCCAGCAGATGTTGGCAATTTGAGCTCTGGTTCCTCTGCCTTTTCTAAATCCAGCTTGAAGTTTACCATATTGCAGGTTAATTCTTTACCATCTGAGCCACAAGGGAAGACCATAGAGATCTGAATGTTGTTTTATTCTTCTATTTAAAACAATTGCCTGACATAAGCTTTGATTGCAAAGCCCTCTACTCACAAGGGGCATCCAATTGACTTCCAGTTGCCTCTCTTGAATAAGCACAGTGCCAGTCACAGGGCTAGACAAGGAGCCAGGCCATGTTCCCCTTCCCTATCAGTTCTTTGTTTTAGAGAGTTTGGTTGATTTCAATAACTGATCATAGGGCTGCTCACTTTGTTTTATCATGTTTTAAATTCTCCCTCTTACGTTTAAAATTCATCTATGAATTGTACTCATTTCACATGCTAGCAAGATGATGCTCAAAATCCCTTAAGCAAGGTTTCAGCATTATGTGAACCAAAAAATTCCAGATGTACAAGTTGGATTTAGAAAAGACAGAGGAACCAGAGACAAAATTGGCAACATTTGTTGAATCATGGAGAAAGCAAAGGAACTTCAGAAAAACATCTACTTCTGTTTCACTGACTATCCTGAAGCCTTTGACTATATGGATCACAACACAGTGTAGAAAATTCTTAAGTAAATGGGAGTACCAGACCACCTTACCTGTCTCCTGAGAAACCTGTATGTGAGTCAGGAAGCAACAGCTAGAACTGGACATGGAACATGGACTGGTCCAAAATTGGGAAAGGAGTACATCAAGGCTGTATATTGTCACCCTGTTTACTTAACTTATATGCAGAGTTAGTTCAGTTAGTTAGTTCAGTCGCTCAGTCGTGTCCAACTCTTTGCAACCCCATGAATCACAGCACGCCAGGCCTCCCTGTCCATCACCATCTCCCGGAGTTCACTCAGACTCAGGGTCCATCGAGTCTGTGATGCCATCCAGCCATCTCATCCTCTGTCGTCCCCTTCTCCTCCTGCCCCCAATCCCTCCCAGCATCACAGTCTTTTCTAATGAGTCAACTCTTCCCATGAGGTGGCCAAAGTACTGGAGCTTCAGCTTTAGCATCATTCCTTCCAAAGAAATCCCAGGGCTGATCTCCTTCAGAATGGACTGGTTGGATCTCCTTGCAGTCCAAGGGACTCTCAAGAGTCTTCTCCAACATCACAGTTCAAAAGCATCAATTCTTCGGTGCTCATCCTTCTTCACAGTCCAACTCTCACATCCATACATGACCACAGGAAAAACCACAGCCTTGACTAGATGGACCTTAGTCGGCAAAGTGATGTCTCTGCTTTTGAATATGCTCTCTAGGTTGGTCATAACTTTTCTTCCAAGGAGTAAGTGTCTTTTAATTTCATGGCTGCAGTCACCATCTGCTGTGATTTTGGAGCCCCCCAAAATAAAGTCTGGCACTGTTTCCCCATCTATTTTCCATGAAGTGATGGGACCAGATGCCATGATCTTCGTTTTCTGAATGTTGAGCTTTAAGCCAACTTTTTCTCTCTCCTCTTTCTCTTTCATCAAGAGGAGTTTTAGCTCCTCTTCACTTTCTGCCTTAAGGGTGGTGTCATTTGCATATGTGAGGTTATTGATATGTCTCCTGGCAATCTTGATTCCAGCTTGTGCTTCTTCCAGTCCAGTGTTTCTCAGGATGTACTCTGCATATAAGGTAAATAAGCAGGGTGACAATATACAGCCTTGACGTACTCCTTTTCCTATTTGGAACCAGCCTGTTGTTCCATGCCCAGTTCTAACTGTTGCTTCCTGACCTGCATACAGATTTCTCAAGAGGCAGGTCAGGTGGTCTGGTATTCCCATGTCTTTCAGAATTTTCCACAGTTTATTGTGATCCACACAGTCAAAGGCTTTGGCATAGTCAATAAAGCAGAAATAGAGGTGTTTCTGGAACTCTCTTGCTTTGTCCATGATCCAGCAGATGTTGGCAATTTGATCTCTGGTTCCTCTGCCTTTTCTAAAACCAGCTTAAACATCAGGGAATTCACAGTTCACGTATTGCTGACACCTGGCTTGGAGAACTTTGAGCATTACTTTACTAGCATGTGAGATGAGTGCAATTGTGTGGTAGTCTGAGCATTCTTTTGCATTGCCTTTCTTTGGGATTGGAATGAAAACTGACCTTTTCCAGTCCTGTGGCCACTGCTGAGTTTTCCAAATTTGCTGGCATATTGAGAAATGCTGGGCTGGATGAATCACAAGCTGAAATCAAGATTGCTGGGAGAAATATCAACAACCTCTGATATGCAGATGATACCACTCTAATGCAGAAAGTAAAGGGAATTAACGAGCCTCTTA
The DNA here is from genome assembly GCF_042477335.2 of Ovis canadensis. Lineage (NCBI taxonomy): Eukaryota > Metazoa > Chordata > Mammalia > Artiodactyla > Bovidae > Ovis > Ovis canadensis. Next base: position 65,550,868 of record NC_091253.1, read on the forward strand.
GTGAGGATAGAACAGGAGAGTGAAAAAGCTGGCATGGACTCACATTCAAAAACTAAGATCATGGCATCTGGTTCCATCACTTCATGGCAAATAGAATGGGAAAAAGTAGAAGCAGTGACAGATTTTTTTCTTGGTCTCCAAAATCACTGCACAGGTTGACTGCAGCCATGAAATTAAAAGACACTTGCTCCTTGGAAGGAAAGTGATGACAAACCTAGAAAGTGTATTAAAAAGCAGAGGCATCACTTGGCTAACAAAGGTCCATATAGTCAAAACTATGGCTTTTCCAGTAGTCATGTACGGATGTGAGATTTGGACCATAAGGAAGGTTGAGCACTGGAAAAATGATGCTTTCATCTTGTGTTGCTAGAGAAGACTCTTGAGAGTCTCTTGGACTGCAAGGAGATTAAACCAGTCAATCCTAAAGGAAATCAACCCTGAATATTCTTTGAAAGGACTGAAGCTGAAGCTGAAACTCCAACACTTTGGCCACTTGATGCGAATAGCTGACTTTTTGGAAGACTCTGATGTTGGGAAAGACAGAAGGCAAAGTGATAAGGGGGCAATATAGGATGAGATGATTAGAAAGCATCACCAACTCAATGGACATGAGTTTGAACAAACTCCAGGAGATAGTGGAGGACAGAGGAGCCTGGCATGCTACAGTCCATGGGGTCACAAAAAGTCAGACATGACTTAGTGACTGAACAACAACAACAATAACAGCCCCATAAATCCTAGGCCTGCAACTTCAACCTCAGTAAAAGCAGAACCCCAAGCCTGTGCTTTCTTTCTTTCTACCTATAACCTTACTGTGTGCCCTCAGGTGTGCCTTGTAATTTCCAGGACTAGTAATCAATTTTTTTCTTCAAAATTTCCTGATAGTTATTACTGAGGGCATCTTGAAATCCTAGTAAAAATCACAAGGGCCAGGTCAGCCACAACATTGGTTATTGATTGGCTGAGACCAGCACAAAACACTTTGATCTCAGATTGTTTGAGTCATCACTTTAGTTGCTAACTTACCTGATGGCTTCTTTAATGAGGGTCAGCTCTGGTCACTTGAGAGCCTGTTCTTAGAGACTCAGCTGATACTTGGAATAAAAAACAATCCATCATCACCTTGGAAACAAAGGAAATAACTATCATAAAATGGAAGAAATCATTTTTCTTCCTGTATAAGAATCCCATATATGAAAGTACTACCAAAATTTCTACACGTCATCTGCACTTACAAATTGTAGGCCTCCCTGTGAAACCTCATTTCTTTACTCAAATTAAAGGACGTCCCTATCTCTGAAACTGACATGCTAAATATTATCTGTCGCATATATTTTGGTACCCTGTCTTATTAAATTTTAATGTTTGATTGCTCAGTGAAATAACATTGAGTGAATCAATGCGAATAAGTATCAACCTCTAAAATTCCATGACTTGCATATATTATCTGTCACTGCAGCATTAAAGTATAATAGATAATTCAATTACCAACATACACATAAAAAAACAAGATAGAAACTAAATGTCACATTTATTTTTGTGAGCACTTGTCCTTTTGGCTGTTCAGAATACAATCCTTTGTCTGTTGGTACCCAGATTCCTTTGGCGTGCAGTCTTGGTCAAAGGTAGTGTCATTCCGGTGCTGAAGAAATTCCTGGCTACACACTTTCTAAAGTATGTAGAAGCTACACACTTCTAACATTATGCAACCAAGAGTGACCCAAGCCCATCTAACAAAATGATATTCAATGGAGTTTTGATCTTGAGCTAGAGATGCGAGAAATAAGGAATAATTTGAGGACAGATCTGATCTTCAGTAAATATGCACCAGTAAGGACCCTAAAGGGTTTTTAGCTAAAGACCAACTTGATGATTTTGTACCTTTTCTGTACAGATGTGTATTTTGAAATCCACCCACCCTTGGTTAAAGAGAATCCTTTACAAGAATGCATGCTGTCAGACTGCCCCAAATATGTAGTGTGCTTTCCCTGTCTCTTTGTCTCTAAAGGTCTCCTGGATCTATTTCCTAAGCTTTGTCATATATATCTTATCATCTAGATTTTCACTTATCCTGTGGGCATTCAATTCCATTCTGCCTGAGGCAGGTTTGGTTTTCTTTGCTTGCAACAAGAACCTTTGATGGATATACTACAATACAATGTCTCTTGATAAAGCATATTTTTTAGAAAATTTTATATTAAACAAATTAAGTTAATTTACACTCAAGAATAACCTAAAACAACCACAAAACTTACATTAAAAAATGATCCCCCAAATAAGTCTAATAAATAATAATGGAAGGCACATGTTTGGAGCATTTCATAATGCTTTTCATAACTCTTGATTTCTTTGATAATGATAACAAGCAAGTGAGGCCAGCAGGTCTGTGTGAAAATGTACACACAGACACAAAGGGATTGGGAACCAGAGAGTCTAAAAAGCTTGTTTTGCTGCAGGGTAGTCAGACAAAGGCCTGGGGCTAGAAACGAGCCTCCAGACTATTGATTGAGAACTTTTGAAAAGGAAATCTATAGATTCAATTTTCGACATGCAGCCTATAAAAGCACAGGCAACATTATCACCTACTCTCTTCATTAAAGTGGAAATAAGGTAAGCAGGCTTCCTATGTACTGGAATCATATTCTAATTGCTTAGGGTTTACAGTGCCCTGAACTGACAAGCAGACACCCTGCAATAAAGTTCCCATTAACTCACTAGATTCACGGCATCATTTGTTAAAAAATTTCAAACATCAAACTTCTGTGTTGTTTTTTTCCTATATAACAGGAAACTTCAGTTCAAATGAAACTTCAGGCACAAATTCAGTATCTAAGCAGAAAAGCCCTAATGCTTTGATAGAAGCAAAGCTGACTGACTGATCAGCTGACCCCTGATCCCGACACTTAAGCCTCTCTATAACTCGGAACTCTGAGAAAAAGAGTCTAAACACTCAAGCCCTGTGTCTTGTTTCAGAAATGAAAATATCTAAGTACAGATAAATTAGGTGTTAATTTGTTTGTTTGTTTTCCAAGTCCAACTCTATATATGATTTTCATGGAAGACCTAGAGTCTTTACTCCAAACAAGTGAGGGGTTTTTTGGTTGTTTTTTTTTTTTTTCTTGTTTGTTTTTCAATTCAGGGGGAACGTGTGTATTTCCACCTTATTCTCCAAAATCCTACCTCAAAGGAAGATCCTGCTGAGTGTCTGTGTAGATGAACCTGAAAAGTCACTGCAATTACACATTATATTGTCCTCAGCTGGTAAGTATGCTTCTCGAGGATAGAACCTCTGCTCTCAAACTTATTTCTATTCTTCATGACTAGACAAGCCACATAACTTATCTTCCACTTTCACTTTTGAGAGTAAAAGTGAGGCCATTTATCGTTATAACTGAGGAGCTGGCCAGGCAAAGTATGGTGATGATCACCCTGCCCATGGTACCAAGTGTGTTCTACAAAAAAGGACTCTATGAAAAAGATATTTGGCACTCAAGAGTCTCCAACTTGTCCTTAATTATTCAAAATGTGAAAATAAATTCCACAGCACTCAGATTTCTAAAGAGTCTCTGACTTTTGAGAAGAGACTCAGTCATATTCTTAGTAACATCAGTAGCTCCCATTTGTCTGCTTGGTAAAGCTCACATCTGAACACACATCCTGCTGTTTTCATTACTGTTGTTATTGTTGTTTAGTCACTAAGTTGTATCCAACTCTTTACGACCCCATGGACTGTAGCCCACCAGGCTCTTCTGTCCATGGGATTTTTCAGGCAAAAATACTAGAGTGACATTTCCTTCTCCAGATGATCTTTCAGACCCAGGGATCGAACTGAGTCTCCTGCTTGGCAGGTGGATTCTTTACCACTGAGCCACCTGGGAAGCTGAACACACATGTGGAGAAGCTAAAAAAATGAAGGGATTTCCATTCCAAAATAAAATTAGCAAATAATCTGCCATAAATTTAGTGAATTATACAGGAAAATGAATATCTGTTGAGTTTAAGTTTCAATGTTGAAGTCTTGATTATGCCTACCCACGATCACAATTTCCACTCTGGCCTCACTTATAGACAGTACTTTCTGGAGATGGCCAAATGTCAGTATTGGACTCTGTCTCAGCCCTTAGAGGTACAATTTTTGTGAGACATATTTATGGGATATCCTTGACCTCTCAGTCACCTGTCTGTTCTCCTTAGTCACAGAGCAAATGACTTTCTGACCTGCTGGGTCTAGGACTTGGATTGAAATAATCACCGTCTACTACCACCTAAGTGACTTGGGTGCCCATATGTGCATTTGACGCTGATCACTCCAGCTCTGCTCAATCCCACAATTTATTTCCAGTTCAGAAGAAAAGAGTGATTGTTCAACTAGTCAATGTGTTTTTTCTAATTCCTATATGCCTTTCATTGCAAGTTTATCAATGATATTCCAGAGATGAGAAAGAATTTTATAAACCTTAATTTTTATTTCCATCACAATTCTTGGCAGTAGGTAAGGCATAATCAGAAAATGACCATTATGATAGTATAAAAACATTTTATAAATCAATCTTTAATGTTTACAAATGAATCTGTAGAGAAGAGAATAAAAGCTAAAGAGTGAAAAACAGATGAGTAAATTTTTTATGCCATTGAAAAAGGCTTATCTAGAAAGCATAATGTCATATGTCTTGCATACCTTTGTATTTATTTATTCTATTTTACAATGAAAGAAGAGGAAGTTTAAAGCTAAAGTATGCTGGAATTAATTTTCCATTAGAGAATACTTCAATTGCTGTAAAGCTTTTAATTTTCACTTTTTATACTTCTTACACTTGAAAGATTTTTAACGGGAATCCAAATAATTACAAGGAAGAAAACTTTATCATTTATAAGATCATGAATAGAACTTGAGGAAATTATGATAAGTGAAATAATGCATTCAAAGAAAAATACTATGTTATTTCACTTATATGTAGGATTTCAAAACAATAACAACACACTCATGGAAACAGAATAGATTCATGATTTTCAAAGATAAGAGAGGGGGTGGGACAGGAAAAACGGAGAAAGGTAGTCAAGGCTACAAGTGTCCAGTTACAAGATGAGTATGTTCTGGGGCTATACTGTACTGTGTGGACACTGTAGTGAATAATACTGTATTGCATATCTGAAAGTGGCTAACAGAGTAAATCTTAAAAGTGCCCCCTGCAAATTCTAACTGTTTGAGGTAACACATGTATTAGCTGCGCTTATTGTGATCTTCATTTCCCAGTGTATATGTATATCAAACCATCACAATATATACCTGAAACTGACACAATGTTAAATTGTGTAAATTATATCTCAATAAATCTTGGAAAACAAAAAAAGGTACTCAAAGTGAGGGGAGATATACAAGTTAGTGATCTGATATAAAAATAAATAGTGTCCCCAGGCTAGGCTGATTGGGAGCTATTACCTAACAGGACTCTCAATTTTCAAACATCAATAGCTCAAAAAATAAGGCTGTCATTAACAGAAACATTCAAGAGATGAGTTTGGGAGCAAGGCAATGTACTAAGCCCAGTCTCAGCCATGTTGATTCTGAGTTCCAGGGAGATATCTAACTGGCAAACTTCAAAAAGAAAGAATGTAGGGCTGAAGCTAAATATAGAAAGAGACATGCAGTCTGGAGTTGGGGGGAAGAGTCACCTACACAGAGGTTTTAGCTGAAACCACAAAAATTGTGGAAGCTGCTGGAACTTAAAGGAACAGAGTCACCTAAGGTCACCAACTCAAAGCAAACATCATGTAGTCAAGTTTATAGCTGTGAGCTCTATGAAAGAGTGAGGGTTCTTTTTTCTTTAAAATATACAAAGCAGAGGAAGAAAATACATGCATGTTATACTTTATTGTGCTAATTGTATGGCTTCTCACAGATATTGTGGGTTTCTCTCTCTCTCTCTCTCTCTCTCTTTTTTTTTTTTTTAACAAATTGAAGGTTGTGTCAACCATGCATTGAGCAAATCTACTGGCACTGTTTTTCCAACAGCATTTGCTCACTGTCTCTGTGGCATTTTGGTAATTCTTATAACATTTCAAACTTTCCCATTATTCCTATATTATATTTGTTACAGTGATCTGGAATCAGTGATCTTTGATTTTCCTACTGTGAATCACTGAAGGCTCAGAGATGGTTAGTATTTTTTAGCAATAAAGTATTTTCTAACTAAAATATGTACATTGTTTTGTAATGTAATACTATTGCATACTTATTAGACTATGGTATGGCATAAACATAACTTCTATATACAGGTGAAATGACATATTCTTGTTCAGTAATTCCTAGAGAAGGGATTACTGGCCAGAGATTCTCCACTGCATGCTTAGTTGATTAGTCCAGTTCGATTCAGTCACTCAGTCATGTCCAACTCTTTGCGACCCCATGAATCGCAGCACACCAGGCTTCCCTGTTGACCACCAACTCCCAGAGTTCACTCAAACTCATGTCCATCGAGTTGGTGACACCATCTGGCCATCTCATCCTCTGTCGTCCCCTTCTTCTCCTGCCTCCAATCCCTCTTAGCATCAGGGTCTTTTCCAATGGGTCAACTCTTCCCTTGAGGTGGCCAAAGTATTGGAGCTTCAGCTTCAGCATCAGTCCTTCCAGTGAACACCCAGGACTGATCTCCTTTAGAACGGACTGGTTGGATCTACTTGCAGTCCAAGGGACTCTCAAGAGTCTTCTCCAACACCACAGTTCAAAAGCATCAATTCTTCGGCACTCAGCTTTCTTCATAGTCCAACTCTCAAATCCATACTTGACCACTGGAAAAACCATAGCCTTGACTAGATGGACTTTTGTTGGCAAGGTAATAGCTATGCTTTTCATTATGTTAGCTAAGTTGGTCATAATTTCCTTCCAAGGAGTAAGCGTCTTTTCATTTCATGGCTGCAATCAGCATCTGCAGTGATTTTGGAGCCCAAATGAATTAAGTTTGACACTGTTTAAACTGTTTCCCCATCTATTTCCCATGAAGTGATGGGACCAGATCTTACTTTTCTGAATGTTGAGTTTTAAGCCAACTTTTTCACTCTACTCTTTCACTTTCATCAAAAGGCTTTTTAGTTCCTCTTTACTTGCTGCCATAAGGGTGGTGTCATCTGCATATCTGAGGTTACTGATGTTTCTCCTGGCAATCTTGATTCCAGCTTGTGCTTCTTCCAGTCCAGCAGTTCTCATGCTGTACTCTGCATATAAATTAAATAAGCAGAGTGACAATATACAGCTTTGACACACTCCTTTTCCTATTTGGAACCAGACTGTTTTTCCATGTCCAGTTCTAACTGTTGCATCCTGACCTGCATATAGGTTTAACAAGGGGCAGGTCAGGTGGTCTGGTATTCCCATCTCTTTCAGAATTTTCCAAAGTTTATTGTGATCCACACAGTCAAAGGCTTTGGCATAGTCAATAAAGCAGAAATAGATGTTTTTCTGGAACTCTCTCGCTTTTTCCATGATCCAGCAGATGTTGGCAATTTGTTCTCTGGTTCCTCTGACTTTTCTAAAACCAGCCTAGACATCTGGAAGTTCACGGTTCATGTATTGCTGAAGCCTGGCTTGGAGAATTTTGAGCATTACTTTACTAGCATGTGAGATGAGTGCAATTGTGCGGTAGTTTGAGCATTCTTTGGCATTGCTTTTCTTTGGGATTGGAATAAAAACTGACCTTTTCCAGTCCTGTGGCCACTGCTGAGTTTTCCAAATTTGCTGGCATATTGAGTGCAGCACTTTCACAGCATCATCTTTCAGGATTTGAAATAGCTCCACTGGAATGTCATCACCTCCACTAGCTTTGTTCGTAGCGATGCTTTCCAAGGCCCACTTGACTTCACATTCCAGGATGTCTGGTTCTAGGTGAGTGATCACACCATCGTGATTATCTTGGTCATGAAGCTCTTTCTTTGTACAGTTCTTCTGTGTGTTCTTGCCACCTTTTCTTAATATCTTCTGCTTCTGTTAGGTCCATATCATTTCTGTCCTTTATCAAGCCCATCTTTGCATGAGATGTTCCCTTGGTATCTCTAATTTTCTTGAAGAGATCTCTAGTCTTTCCTATTCTATTTTTTTCCTCTATTTCTTTGCATTGATCTCTGAGGAAGGCTTTCTTATCTCTTCTTGCTATTCTTTGGAACTCTGCATTCAGATGCTTATATCTTTCCTTTTCTCCTTTGCTTTTCACTTCTCTTCTTTTCACAGCTATTTTTAAGGCCTCCCCAGACAGCGATTTTGCTTTTTTGCATTTCTTTTCCATGGGGATGGTCTTGATCCCTGTCTCCTGTACAATGTCACGAACCTCCGTCCATAGTTCATCAGACACTCTATCATATCTATTCCCTTAAGTCTATTTCTCACTTCTACTGTATAATCATAAGGGATTTGATTTAGGTCATACCTGAATGATCTAGTGGTTTTCCCCACTTTGTTCAATTTAAGTCTGAATCTGGCAATAAGCTGTTCATGATCTGAGCCACAGTCAGCTCCCGGTCTTGTTTTTGCTGACTGTATAGAGCTTGTCCATCTTTGGATGCAAAGAATATAATCAACCTGATTTTAGTGTTGATCATCTGGTGGTGTCCATGTGTAGAGTCTTCTCTTGTGTTGTTGGAAGAGGGTGTTTGCTATAACCAGTGCATTCTCTTGGCAAAACTCTATTAGCCTTTGCCCTGCTTCTTCCTGTACTCCAAGGCCAAATTTGCCTGTTATTCCAGGTGTTTCTTGACTTACTTCTTTGCATTCCAGTCCCCTATAATGAAAAGGACATCTTTTTTGGGTGTTAGTTTTATAAGGTCTTGTAGGTCTTCATAGAACCGTTTAACTTCAGCTTCTTCAGCATTACTGGTTGGGGCATAGGCTTAGATTACCGTGATATTGAATGATTTGCCTTGGAAACGAACAGAGATCATTCTGTCGTTTTTGAGATTGCATCCAAGTACTGCATTTTGGACTCTTTTGTTGACCATAATGGCTACTCCATTTCTTCTGAGGGATTCCTGCCCGCAGTAGTAGATATAATGGTCATCTGAGTTAAATTCACCCATTCCAGTCCATTTTAGTTTGCTGATTCCTAGAATGTCAATTTCACTCTTGCCATCTCCTGTTTGACCACTTCCAATTTGCCTTGATTCATGGACCTGACATTCCAGGTTCGTATGCAATATTGCTCTTTACAGCATCCGACCTTGCTTGTTTCACCAGTGTCATCCACAACTGGGTATTGTTTTTGCTTTGGTTCTATCCCTTCATTCTTTCTGGAGTTATTTCTCTACTGATCTCCAGTAGCATACTGGGCATCTACCTATCTGGGGAGTTCATCTTTCAGTGTCCTACCTTTTTGCCTTTTCATACTGTTCATGGAGTTCTCAAGGCAAGAATACTGAAGTGGTTTGCCATTCCCTTATCCAGTGGACCACATTCTGTCAGACCTCTACACTATGACCTGCCTGTCCTGGGGGGCCCCACGGGCATGGCTTAGTTTCATTCAGTTAGACAAGGCTGTTGTCCATGTGATTAGATTGAGGAGTTTTCTGTGAGTATGGTTTCAGTGTGTCTGCCCTCTGATGCCCTCTCGCAACACCTACTATCTTACTTGGGTTTCTCTTACCTTGGACTTGGGGTATCTCTTCACTGCTGCTCCAGCAAAGCACAGCCGCTGCTCCTTACCTTGGATGAGGGGTATCTCCTCACAGCTGCCCCTCCTGACCTTGAATGTGGAGTAGTTCCTCTAGGCCCTCTTGCGCCTGCGCAGCTCCTGTTGTGTCCTACTCTTTGTAACCCCATAGACGGTAGCCTGCCAGTTTGTTCTGTTCTTGGGGATTATCCAAGCGAGAATACTAGAGTGTGTTGCCTTGCTCTCTTCCAGAGGATCTTCCCATTCCAGATATGGAGCCCAGGTCTCCAGCACTGCAGGTGGATTCTTTACCAACTGGGCCACAAGGGTGTGAAAGGCAAATTATATCTGACTCGGCAATCCTAAGGACTATGAAGTTGGAATTGTCCAGGCCAGAATACTGGAGTGGGTAGCCTTTCCCTTCTTCAGGGGATCTTCCCAAACCAGGATCAAACCCAAGTCTCTTGTATTGCAGGCTGATTCTTTACCAGTTGAGTCACAAAGGAAGTCTAAGCCACTAGGGAAGCCTGACCAGAAATTCCAAATATCTTAAATTAATTGGCAATAACATTCACTATCCAAAACAATGGAAAAACCCAGCCCCCTCACCAACACCATACAGGAGCCACTGTGTCCCCACACCTTCACCAACACTGGACAACAACAGTAGCTTTTGTCAGTTTCAGTATGATAAGTGTACATGGTTAAATTAATAGTGAATTAAGTCAAGGAATTAAAAGACGGTTCCTCCTCGGAGGAAAAGTTATAACCAACCTAGTAGCATATTAAAAAGCAGAGCCATTACTTTGCCAACAAAGGTCTGTCTAGTCAAATCTATGGTTTTTCCAGTAGTTATGTATGGATGTGAGAGTTGGATTATAAAGAAAACTGAACACCGAAGAACTGATGCTTTTGAACTGTGGTGTTGGAGAAGACTCTTGAGAGTCCCTTGGACTGCAACAAGATCAAATCAATCAATCCTAAAGGAAATCAGTCCTGAATATTCATCAGAAGGACTGATGATGAAGCTGAAAGTCCAATATTTTGGCTGCCTGATGTGAAGAGCTGACTCAGAGAAGACCCTCATGCTGGGAAAGATTGAAGTCATGAGGAGAAGGGGATGACAGAGGATGAAATGGTTGGATGGCATCACTGAGTCAATGGACATGAGTTTGCACAAGCTCTGAAAGTTGGTGATGGACAGAGAGGCCTGGTGTGCTACAGTTCATGGGGTCACAGAGAGTTGTTAATGACTGAGTGACTAAACTGACTAAATCCATTTTCTGTTCGATCTTATCCCATTTTTGTTTTTATATATTTTCAGTTTGCAGGGGTCTGGTAAAGTCAAGTGATTTATGCAATTCCTTTCTTTATTAAATAGGTATAGGAGGAAACCAGTGTAATTAAAATGCCCTCTTACTTAATTTTCATTGATTTCCTATGAACAGGCTGTCTAAATGGTGCTTTCACCATTTAGAAAATAAATGAATGAAATGACAGATTTTAAAGATAGATAATCTTTAGGTAAGTAGGTAGATAATGATATGTAATGGTAGGTAATACCTAGCATGGTATTTTAAAGTATCAGAGGTAAGTACTCAAGTGGCTACTTGAATGAGGAGAGTTATCATCACTAAAATCTATTATATAATCAGAGACTACAGAGAATGCAAATGTAACCATTTTCTATTGATTTTGAAAGGGTTACAAAATGCTCATCAAAATATCCTTGTTGAATAAAGAGAGCTTTCTAAGTTGTAAAGACATTTCTTCCTGAAATGAATTTTCTTTGCTATATGCAACAGGGGGCTTTGGTGAATATTCACTTCTCTAAAAAAAAAATAAAAGAGCATGTTCGCCATTGGAGAAGAGACCCATTGTAAAATAGATGTGGTTGTCATGAAATCTTCCATTGCCTCTCACCCAGACACAAGACATAAAACACAATCCATATCTGCTCCTTGAAATAACAAAAGAAAGTGAGTTGTCTAATCTGGTTATTATTAAAGACTTTTACATCAAATGGAGCTCTTGGTTGAAAGAATCAGAAGCCAACCATGACTAATTTAAGCATAAAATATTTTATTTAGAGGATATTAAGTAGTTCATAGAATTTTAATGTGGGAATGATGAGAGGAGGTGAAGGGAAAGGGAAGAGGGAAAGCAGAGAACTAGGTTTGAGGATAGAGTTAAGAAAATTTCTTCCAAGCACCATCATATCTTGAAACAGATCTTGACCATTCAGCCAATGCTGGACAGAGTAGAAACTGCCAGAGATTGCTGCCAGAATTGCCTCTCAAGACCTGATATGACCTCTGCTACCATCTCCAGTACGCATTCCAAAAGCCCTGCATCCTTGCATCATTACCTTCTCAGTCAAAGGTAATGCAAGTGTATGAGTAAGCAGAGCTCCAGGAAAGATTGAAGAGTAAGCGTCTGGCATCTTATGCTTCTATATTTGTGTGGCTCTGTGCCATACAATAGGATATTAGTCAGACATAGGAAGGAAATTCAGAGACTAGGAAGCCAGAAAGAGTGACAAGTACTTAGTCAAGAATATAAGGAGTATTTCTTTATTAGGGCTGAAGTTAAAATTATTCCCTAAATCTTTTTGTATTAAAAATCTTTATTTGAATGAAAGGACTACAATAATATTAATTTTTTCCATCCTCTTTTTATCAATATTTATATTTTCTTTATTTTGAAAATCATATGCTCAGTTCCCAATCTGAATTTTTTGTGATCATTTGGCTTCTTAGAACTATTATAATAACTGTTATATTGCCAGGAGAAAAATCAATTTCCTCAGATATGTAGATGACACCACCCTTAGGGCAGAAAGCGAAGAACTAAAGAGCATCTTGGTGAAAGTGAGAGAGTGTAAAAGTTGGCTTAAAACTCAACAGTCATAAAACTTAAGATCATGGCATCCAGTCCCATCACTTCATGACAAATAGATGAGTAAACAGTTGAAACAGGTACAGACTTTATTCCGGAGGGCTCCAAAATCACTGCAGATGCTGACTGCAGCCATTAAATTAAAAGACGCTTCTTGGAAGAAAGTTTATGACCAACTTATACAGCATATTAAAAAATGGAGACATTACTTTGCCAACAAAGATCTGTCTAGTCAAAGCTATAATTTTTCCAGTAGTCGTGTATGGATGTGAGAGTTGGACTATAAAGAAAGCTGAGTGCTGAAGAATTGATGCTTTTGAACTGTGGTGTTGGAGAAGACTCTTGAGGGTCCCTTGGACTGCAAGAAGATCCAACCAGTCCATCCTACAGGAAATCACTGAATATTCACTGGAAGGGCCAATGCTAAAGCTGAAACTCCAATACTTTGGCCACCTGATGCAAAGAACTGACTCATTTGAAAAGATTCTGATGCTGGGAAAGATTGAATACGGGAGAAGGGGATGACAGATGATGAGATGGCTGGATGGCATCACCGACTCAATGGATATGGGTTTGAGTAAATGCCAGGAGTTGGCGATAGACAGGGAGGCCTGAACTGCTGCAGTCCATGGGGTCGCAAAGAGTCAGACATGACTGAGCAACTGAACTGAAGTGAATTATACTTATTTCTGCATCTTGGTTCTCAATGTTTTCTATTTGTCAAACTTATTTGGCTTCCACTTTTCTTATTTCCATTGGAGACTTTTCCTCTAAGGATTTCCATTTAATGCATTCTCTTTCATTTTTGGTTGCTTATTAAACCCTGTGCATATATTTCTATTTATGTCTCAATATATTAAAGCTAATCAATATGTATATCACTTCCAATATTAAAACAATGTTCTCACCTCAGTTTATTCTCTTGGTGTTACTCCCACTTCCAACTACCATATAATTTCTGTTTTGTCCAAAACAGTAATCACTAACCACATACAAATATTTAAATTATTTAATAAAGGAAAATTTAAAGTTTAGTTTCTATGTTGCCCTGGTCACATTTCAAGTGATCAGTGGTTCCATGTTACTTGTGGCCTGCATATTGGTTAGCACAAATATAGACTATTTCTGCCATCATAGAGAGGTTGACCACATACCTAAACTAACTTAAATTCTAGATGATTATGAATATGTGTTTTATAGTTGATCCTTGCTTACTTAAACAATAATATAATTTACTAATATATTAGTAAATATATTTCTCCTAGGCCCCTCATTGTTCTCCTGGGGTAATTTCTTCTCTTGTTCTATACCTCTTCAGAGAATATGCTCTAAGAATTTTGCATATTCAATCTTATGAAGACTTTATTCCAGAAATATATTTAATTTATACTTGTATATCCATATTAGTTTAATGTAGTATAAAATTATAGGCTAATATTCTTTCCCTTCATCACTTTTAACAATTTTTCACTGTCTTCTGAAATCTAGTGAATCTATTGAGAAATTTAGTGACAATCTTAGAGGTAAATTGAAATACTGGCTCCAATTTTTCATTTATCTCTCTATTCATGTCTTTTGCATGTAACGTCACAATTCCTCATAAAAAGGCCTAGTTCAGTTCAGTTCAGTTCAGTTCTGTTCAGTTCAGTTGCTCAGTTATGTCCGACTATTTGCAACCCCATAAATCGCAGTACGCTAGGCCTCCCTGTCCATCACCAACTCCTGGAGTTCACTCAAACTCATGTCCATTGAGTGGGTGATGCCATCCAGCCATCTTATCCTCTGTAATCCCCTTCTCCTGCCCCCAATTCCTCCCAGCATCAAGGTCTTTTCCAATGAGTCAACTCTTCGCATGAGGTGGCCAAAGTATTGGAGTTTTAACTTCAGCATCAGTCCTTCCAATGAACACCCAGGACTGATCTCCTTTAGGATGGACTGGTTGGATCTCCTCTAAGTCCTTGATTTTGGATTCAGCGACATGACTGATTCTAGTCAATAAAATATGATTGAATTGATAGGGTATCAGTTCTGAAAATAGGACTTAAGAGACCTCCTGGATTTCTTCTTTCCCTTTGCATCCTTGCCATCATCATACAAAGAGCTACTCCTTATTGCTGCTGCCCCATGGGCTAAACTAAAAAATTAAACAAATGCAAAGAAGATCTTTTGAGATATTTTTAGTTAAAATTATATTCTTATGCTCAATATTTCCAATTAATTCTTATTCATAGTAACTCATCTCTTGGAGGACCATGTCATTACCAAATGTCATAACTCTTAATGCCTCTCAGGTAGGAAAATGTTTAGGTTTTAGCTTAACCTCCTCTAGATGTGTTTTGGGAGGGAGACGTCTCAAGGCAGGGCTTCCCTCGTGGCTCAGATAGTAAAGAATCTGCCTGCAATGCAGGAGACCGGGTTCGGTCCCTGGGTTGGGAAGATCCCATGAAGGAGGACATAGCACCTACTCCACTATTCTTGCTGAAAGAATTCCGGGGTCAGAGAAGCCTGGCGGGCTAAAGTCCACGGGATCACAAAGAGTCAGACATGCTGCTGCTGCTGCTGCTAAGTTGCTTCAGTCATATCCGACTCTGTGTGACCCCATAGACAGCAGCCCACCAGGCTCCGCTGTCCCTGGGATTCTCCAGGCAAGAACACTGAGTGGGTTGCCATTTCCTTCTCCAATGCATGAAAGTGAAAAGTGAAAGTGAAGTCGCTCAATCGTGTCCAACTCTTCATGTCACCATGGACTGCAGCCTACCAAGCTCCTCCACGCATGGGATTTTCTAGGCAAGAGCACTGGCTTGGGGTGCCATTGCCTTCTCCAGTCAGATATGACTGAGTGACTAACACACCACAGTCTCAAGGCAAAATGTTGTATTCTAGTAGAGTAATTCAAGTCACTTACTGCTTATTTTTCTACCTCAGGCATCCCCCAAAATGAAAGTCGCTCAGTTGTGACCGACACTTTGTGACCCCATGGACTATACAGTCCATGGAATTCTCCAGGCCAGAATACTGGAATGGGTAGCCTTTCCCTTCTCCAGGGCATCTTCCAAACCCAGGGATCGAACCTAGGTCTCCTGCACTGCAGGTGGATTCTTCACTAGCTGAACCGCAAGGTAAGCCCTGAGCCCAACCAAAAAACCATGACAGACTTCACACTAGGCACTGCTTTTCTATAAGAAGCAAAAGTACTTTTTTAAAATGTGATTATCTGGGCCCAGTGTTTGGAGGTGGGGAAAGCTCCAGGCTCTGTTGAAGAATTTGAGATCACTAAAATAACTGGTTCACCCATCTCTTGGGCTACACTGATGTACATGTATACCTTTGTTGATTCTGGTTTGGATCAATAGCTTACCTGAGGCTTAGGAGTGATGGTGCAGACAGTAATACACTCAGATTAAATGGATAAGAGATATAGGTATAAAGAGATATCTTTCACCCAAGCTAATTATGTGGCCTCACTATAGGTTCCCTAACATCCAACACCTCATCTTAAACACACTTTGGAGCTCCAATTCTTTAGCTCTCCTGAAGGTTTTTCACTTTGTTATGTTACTTCAGAAATTGATCCTACAGAGGGTCTACCTGTTCCTCTGTTTCTTGGGAGACATGTCCCAAAATCTATTTTAGGGAGGGACCAGAATCCTTTGCAATCGTTCACCATCATGTGTCTCAATATTTTTATAAATATTACAATCTCCAGAAGTATTATGAGGAATGTCATTCCCTGGTATTACAAGGGCAATTCCCAAAGATGCATTCAAATGAATTTCTCAGTACATGAATTTGAAATAAAACCAGATGGTTATCTGGAAGAATAACCATCTTTTAACATGGTTTTTAATCATAATCTTTTAATAATATCTTTTAAACTTTACTTTGCTGATTTTAAAAGTAAATATCAAACACTTCTTTTTGTCTCTTTGGATGGTCATTTCCTGACAAGCCTATCTAGACATATCTTCTTGGTTATAGTCTATAATATTATCCTTTTTATTCTTTCAATGTTTTATCTCAATCAGAAATAATTCTGATTTTGAATTTTGTATATTGCTTGTCTCTCTCCATCAGATTGTAAAGTCTGTGAGGGTCCATATCACTCTGAGCTTTACCCACAATGCCCAGGAAGTATATCTTATATAGTAGATACTTAATACAGATTTGTTAAATAGATTAACCACTTTTCTTTGCAAATTAAATCTTATTGTTACTGGATTTCACAAATTTATGTAAAATGTCATTTCTTGCACTTTCTTGTACTTTCCTTGGTGTTTACAATAAACCCCTGTACTAGTTTGTTTGTGCTGTAATAACAGAGTGCCACAAACTGAGTGGCTTCAACAACAGAAATTTACTGTCTCACAATTCTGGAAGCTAGATGTGTGAAATAAAGATGTCAGTAGGGTTGGTTCTTTCTGAGGGCAAATTTGTGAAGAACCTGTCTCTTGACTAAAGAGATGGTCGTCTTCATGTTAATATCACATGTCTTCTTGTATACATGTATCTGTTCCCAAATGTCTTCTTTTTATGAACCAGTCATTGGATTAGGGTCAACTCTAACAATCTAATTTTGATTTAATTATCTCTGTAAAGACTATCTCTATAGAAGGTCGCATTTTGATGTACTAGGATTTATTACACAAATTTAATGCATGAATTTTGAGGAGCCAGTTCAACCCAGGATTTCCCTGGTGACTCAGTGGTAAAGAATCTGCCTTCAGTGCAGGAGACCTGGGTTTGATTCCTGGGTTAGTAAGATCCCCTGGAGAAGGAAATGGCAACTTACTCCAATACTCTTGCCTGGGAAATCCCATGGGCAGAGGAGCCTGGTGGGCTACAGTACTTGGGGTCAAAAGGGTAGGACAGGACTTAGCAACTAAACCACCACCACTTCCCTTGTTGTGTAATAGCAGTTTGCTTGCCTTTCTTCATAACTAGAATTTGAGACAACTTGAACACAGAGTAGTCATTCAGCAAATGTCAAGGGTGTGAGTGAGCGCATTCTCTGAAGAAAACCTACACATCTTAACATCCCACTTCAGCCTTTCCTATAATGCTTCTTAAAAGTAAGCATGGGGTGGGAAGTGAGAAGAAGGCTCAAGAGGGAAGGGACATATGTATACCTATGGCTGATCCATGTTGGTGTGTGGCAGAAGCCAACACAATAGTGTAATTGTCCTTCAGTTAAAAATAAATGAATTAAGAGAGAAAAAAGAGAGAGACAGAGATCACCTTCTGCTTCAAACTCCATCCAAGACTCAGTGCCACTTTTCTGGCCTTTTCCTACATTTTACCATGTTGTAGTGAATTTATGAATGAGTGAGTCTGAAGTCCTTGTTAACACTGCAAGAGCAGGACCCTGAGTTAATATTTACCCATATCTTTTGCCTTGTTTGGAGCATAATAAACATTGAGTGTTTTTTGAGCTGACAGAAACCAACAGAACTACAACTCAGAACAAAGAAGCAAAAATAAAGACCATTTCCACCTGGATATCTTTGGAATGGCCACAACCTCCTTGACTCTGGGACACAGGATCTTTAGCTGTTGTCCTTTTATTGAAAACTGAGGTCCGTTTAACCTTTGGACTCCAGCTGGCTCATATCACTGTGTCCCATGAGTAGAAATCAAGTTCCATTCAAAACAAAGTGAAACTACTTTAAGGTCTGGTCTCTGTTGTCTGTTCCTAGGAAAAGAAACAGGGTCACATTTCATTGTCTCTATGCTATGGTAATAATAAAATAAATAATAATTCCCGTACTTTGGATCCGAAGGCTACAGTGGCATAGGATTTTTATGCATTTGCAAGAGAATTTGGCAATTCAAGGATGTGCTGAAATCCATGGTTTTAATACCATCTTGTCAGCTTCTTAATTCCCATTCCAGATGTTCCAGTAGGAGTGGGAAGAGTGAGCATGTCTTCCCACAGAGGATGTTTCTTTTTTCCTTGGAAACTTAGCAAATACCACAGCAGTGTGTAGTTTATGCTCGTCTGCAGTCAGATATGCCAAAATGAATGCTTCACTTGGCATAAATTGGGGCCACTCATTATTCTAGTAGAAATCATGCATCACAATAAAAGGAAATGTCAGATTTCACTTAATATCAGACCACTTCCTTTAAGATATATTTTCATTTTAAACTCCTTCTGTGGAGCTTGCCATTTGGGAGAGTAAATGAACAAAGAAATAATAGTATAGATACATACCAGGCAGGAAAATCTTCACTCAAAATATCAGAGACACTTTAGCACTTTGTAGAAGCTACAGCAGCTCAGGCATTTTCCCATATGAGGAATGGATAAAAGGTGTGCTGAATCCTAAGCAAGCTTTCAATTTTCTCTTGAATAATAGAGTTTTCCTTTTCTCTTCAGTTAAATTTAACAACCTATTATGATATTAAGATTGTTCTCCACAATTTCTATGATGCCACCCCTATTTTATGCTGTGGGATCTCCTTTCAGTTGAATTTGTAGTTCAAAATCAAAAACTTCCTTTCAGCTAAGTCTTAACAGAGACAGTCCCCAGTCTTGGCTAACTTTGAATTTGGCTCTTTAGGAGGTCCCAGGAGATTTTGCCCCAGGATGTTCTCTCCAGATGTGTCTCTGCAATTTAGGATTGTGTTTATTCAGGTTATATTCATATTTGAGGCAACCAGTAACTCTGTAATGCTTTTATTGATCTTACTTCAAAAAATGAGAGCTTAATTGGCAAGAAGACATTGGTTCTGTCTGGCTGTATTTGATAAGGTAGCCCCTTAGGAAAGATCATTAGGCCCTAATTGGAAAAAGGAATTGTTCTTACTGCTGTCCCCTTAAGCTGTTTCTGCTTATCTTATCATGAGGGTGGTGATAGGGCTCTGTGTTTGTACATAAGTGTGACCTGGATTTCATAGAATCACAAGGGGCCTGGGTGACCAATGAGAAACTGTTGCTAGGGAGACATTGAAACATATGCTAACTAAATCAGAGTTGACATAAATTTTTAAGATGAGGAGAGGAAATTCTATTTATGCATTTCTCTCACTCTTGCAACCTCCCTCCCTCCCTCTTTCTCTCCCTCCTTCTCCAGATTTTAGTATTAGGTATTCTATGTGTTTCTGATTATAGCACTATTATTTTTACCACTTGCTTACCCAGAACATTTTTCCCCCTGTCTTTCTTACATATTTTCAGTCATGCTTTTCATTCTCATGCTGAAAGCATAGCCTTTGTGCATTGCTGCTGAATCTCATCCCAAAGACAGTTTTGAGCGAAACAGAAAAGAATGGTTTTATTCCTTTGTGAGCTCAATGGGCTCCTGCCGCCAAAATCTATATCCCAACCCAGAGGCTTTGATGAAGAGTTTTGGGCTTCCTGGGTGGCTCAGTGTTAATCTGACTGCCAATGCAAGAGACACAGGAGATTTGGGTTCAACCTCTGGGTCAGGAAGATCCCTGGAGGAGGAAATGGCAACCCACTCCAGTGTTCTTGCCTGGACAATTCCATGGACAAAGGAACCCGGCAGGCTGCAGTGCATGGGTGAGCAAAGAGTTGGACACAACTGAGTGACTAACACTTTCCAGTATTCTTGAGTGGGAAATCCCATGGACAGAGGAGTTCAAGGGGTCCCGAAGAATTGGACATGACTGAGCATGCACCCACCCACACATGTATTTGTAGCAATGGTGCAAAGATGGGGTTTCTGATAAGACTAGGCTATGTGCAGGGAATCTGGTCTCAGGTAATCTTTTTGACGAGCTTCTCTGGTTTCTTTAATGTAGCCTCAGGTAGTCTTTCTTCATCAAGAATGCTGACATATTAAAGAGCTTAGTTCAGTCACTCAGTCCTGTCAGTCTTTGCAACCCCATGGCCTGCACGCCAGGCCTCCCTGTCCATCTCTAACTCCTGGAGTTTATTCAAACTCATGTCCATTGAGTCAGTGATGCCATCCAACCATCTCATCCTCTGTCATCCCCTTTTTCCCCTACCTTCAATCTCTCCCAGCATCAGGGTCTTTTCAAATGTTTTTTAGCTTCAGCATCAGTCCTTCCAATGAATATTCAGGACTGATTTCCTTTAGGATGGACTGGTTGGATCTCCTTGCAGTCCAAGGGACTCTCAAGAGCCTTCTCAAACACCACAGTTCAAAAGCATCAATTCTTCAGCACTCAGCTTTCTTCATAGTCCAAATCTCACATCCATACATGACTACTAGAAAAACTATAGCCTTGACTAGATGGACCTTAGTTGGCAAAGTAATGTCTCTGCTTTTGAATATGCTATCTAGGTTGGTCATAACTTTCCTTCCAAGGAATAAGCATCTTTAATTTCATGGCTGCAATCCCCATCTGCAGTGATTTTGGAGCCCCTCAAAATAAAGTCAGCCACTGTTTCCCCTGTTTCCCCATCTAGCTCCCATGAAGTGATGGGACCAGATGCCATGATTTTCGTTTTCTGAATGTTGAGTTTTAAGCCTACTTTTTCACTCTGCTCTTTCACTTTCATCAAGAGGTTCTTTAGTTCTTCTTCACTTTCTGCCATAAGGGTGGTGTCATCTGCATATCTGAGGTTATTGATATTTCTCCTGGCAATCTTGATTCCAGCTTGTGCTTCTTCCAGCCCAGCGTTTCTCATGATGTTCTCTGCATATAAGTTAAATAAGCAGGGTGACAATATACAGCCTTGATGTACTCCTTTCCTGATTTGGAACCAGTCTGTTGTTCCATGACCAGTTTTAACTGTTGCATCCTAACCTGCATACAGATTTCTCAGGAGGTAGGTCAGGTGGTTTGGTATTGCTATCTCTTAAAGAGTTTTCCACAGTTTGTTGTGATCCACAGTCAAAGGCTTTGGCATAGTCAATAAAGCAGAAGTAGATGTTTTTCTGGAACTCTTGATTTTTTGATGATCCAATAGATGTTGGCAATTTTGATATCTGGTTCCTTTGCTTTTTCTAAATCCAACTTGAACATCTGGAAGTTCATGGTTCACATACTGTTGAAGCCTGGCTTGGAGAATTTTGAGCATTACTTTGCTAGCATGTGAGATAACTGCAATTGTGCTGTAGTTTAAGCATTCCTTGGTATTGACTTTCTTTGAGATTGGAATGAAAACTGACCTTTTCCAGTCCTGTGGCCACTGCTGAGTTTTCCAAATTTACTGGCATATTGAGTGGGCTTCGCTGGTGGCTCAGAGGTTAAAGCTTGCAGCACTTCACAGCATCATCTTCCGGGATTTGAAATAGCTCAACTGGAATTCCATCACCTCTACTAGCTTTGTTCGTAGTGATGCTACCTAAAGCCCACTTGGCTTCACATTCCAGGATGTCCGGCTCTAGGTGAGTGATCACACCATCATGATTATCTGGATAGTGAAGATCTTTTTTGTATAGTTCTTCTGTGTATTCTTGCCATCTCTTCTTAGTATCTTCTGCTTTTGTTAGGTCCATACCATTTCTGTCTTTTATTGTTAAGAGCTTAAAGACATTGTTAAGTGTATCACTTGAGGTGGACTCAGGACCCTACCCCAAGGCTGCACTACTGTTTCCTGGTAGCCCCTCTCTAGTTCCTGCATCCCCATCCTTCCTGGGTTTTGAATCTGTCCCCTTGGAATCCAGAGAGGGTCATGGAGGTTCATGCCCAGAACCATCACAGAGTCCCACTTGGTTTCAAATTTTAAGGACACTATCAGCTTCTCTATCTACCAGCAGACTCACTGTCTCTCAATCCATTGTGGATACATTGCCAGTGATTCAGTTATTAAGAAATCTAAGATCATAAAAATATTTAATCAAATATCAAGGGTTCAAGGTGATAGGAATAAGGTGGTCTGTACCAGGGCACTAGGCTGTGGAGAAAGCCTGGACAGGATCCCAGGAACTGAAATGTCTATTAGTATGTCTAGCCACCGGGTAACTCACTTGTGTAGATTTCTGCTTAATGGGAATCAACAGAAACTCCTAAGATATTTCAAGTTATGCAAAATCCTCAAAATAATGCAATGCCTCTGGCTCAGTGATTATTTGTTGACCATAAATGAAGAGGAAATTAGTCTTTACTCTCCAGGGAAAATAATATAGTATTGGGTCCTTCATGCAGTTCAAGAACGAATAAGGTGAATGAGCAATTTATGAAAACCTCAATGGTTAGAAAAATGTTCATGCTCATGTCCAGCCACACCCCCTCACATACTTACAACCCCCATATCTCATTAAAAGATTATCTTTCCTATTCTTACAATGAATAATATTGAGTCTTAAATTAAACTAAGTATTAAAGGATGAAGTCTGTTTTGAATTTTGACATGCTTAATTCTTTCCATAATATAGAAGAAACTTCTGTGTCATTTACCCTAATTTCTCATCTGTGCTTTGACTAGCATTTTAATACACTGTTATGTATTTGTAGTAACAGATCAGATAATCCAAAAAAATAAAAGAATTCTAAGCAAGTTTCTTTAGTATTTACTTTAATTCTATTTCTAAACCAAGGGACTACAGCAACATAAACAGAGCTTTTTATTGCTGATGCTAAAGCCAAATTAGTTCTGTCCACAATTCCACTGTTGACAGATGCTTTGTCTTTCCAATGAATGATTCAGATTCCTGAGCACATTAGTAAGAGCTACTGATAATGATTGTCTTTCCTTGAGCCAGAAGGGCCTGTGAGGGGTTCATTCGCTATCTCATTTAAGCAATTTTTCTCATTAATTTTAGGTCTTAGCTTCTGTGGACTCAGGGTCTCCAGGTTGCCTATGGAAGGACAAATCATCCACAGATAGGAAGCCTAACTTCCTTTAATTTCGGAGCGGGTAGTCACAATGTAAAAGCATCCACTCTTAAGAAAAGAAGCATGAGCTGCTTGGGCCAAAGAACTAAACAGACATTTCTCCAGAAAAGATGGCTAACAAACACATGAAAAGATGCTCAATGTCACTCATTATCAAAGAAATGCAAATCAAAACCACAATGAGATACCATCTCATGCCAGTCAGAATAGCTGCTATCAAAAAGTTTACAAACAATAAATGCTGGAGAGGGTGTGGAGAAAAGGGGACCCTCTTACCATGTTGGTTGGAATGCAAACTAGTACAGTCACTATGGAGAACAGTGTGGAGATTCCTTAAAAAAATGGAACTGCCATACAACCCAGCAATCCCACTGCTGGGCATACACACCAAAGAAACCTGAATTGAAAGAGACACGTGTACCCCAGTGTTCACTGCACCATTGTTTACAATAACTAGGACATGGAAGCAATCTAGATGTCCATCAGCAGATGAATGGATAAGAAAGCTGTGGTACATATACACAATGGAATATTACTCAGCTATTAAAAAGAATGCATTTGAATCAGTTCTAATGAGGTGGATGAAACTGGAGCCTATTATACAGAATGAAATAAGTCAGAAAGAAAAACACCAATGTAGTATACTAACGCATATATATGGAATTTAGAAAGATGGTAACAATGACCCTATATGCGAGACAGCAAAAGAGACACAGATGAAAAAACAGACTTTGGACTCTGTGGGAGAAGGCGAGGGTGGGATGATTTGACAGAATAGCATTGAAACATGTATATTACCATATATGAAATAGATCACCAGTCCAGGTTTGATGCCTGAGACATGGAGCTCAGGGCCAGTGCACTGGGATGATCCTGAGGGATGGGATGGGGAGAAAGGTGGGAAGGGGGCTCAGGATGGGGAACACACGTACACCCATGGCTGATTCATGTCAATGTATGGCAAAAACCACTACAATACTGTAAAGTGATTAGCCTCCAATTAAAATAAATTAATTAATTTACAAAAAAAAAATTAAACAATAAAAAAAAGAAGCAACTGGGGGCTTTAAAAAATTCATTGGCATATAGTTGATTTACAATGTTGTGATAGTTTCTTTAGTACAGAAAAGTGAATCAGTTATACATATACATATATTCACTCACTTTTAGATTCTTTTCCCATATAGATCATTGCAGACTGTAGAGTTCCCAGTGCTATATGATAGGTTCTTATTAGTTACCTATTATATATATATATATATATATATATATATATATATATATATATAGTAATGTGTATAGGACAAATTTGGGGCCTTTTATTAGCTGTTCTGAGAGATGATCTCATATTTTATTTGCCAGACTTTTGGCTCTGCATTTGGCTTTGAGCTGCCTTGGAGGTTGTGGGATGTTTACGAAATGTGTGTGTTTGTAATTTTCATTTGCCAACTCTATTTGGAAAACAATGCAAGAATAGAGAAAAAAAAGAGTAAAGGCAACTATTATGTTGCCAAATGTGTAATCATTCTTTTCTGCAGTCCATTTTTTCCACTGAAAATGATTATTTTGAAATTAAGTGATGAGATATATTGATGGGAAAACAGAACCATCTTTGCTGTGGCTCATTTCTTAGGGTCTGAGTAACCAATGATTCCGATCATTGTCAACCCTTTGCCACTATTTGCTATTCCCCCAAAACTAAGGACCCTAAATTTCATTTTATGAATCTTCATTCTGGATTTATGTTACCCGTTGACTGATTTTCTATGGACTTCCCTGGTGGCTCAGATGGTAAGAATCTACCTGTATTGCAGAAGATCCAGGTTTGATCCCTGGGTAGGGAAGATTCCACTGGAGAAGGGAATGGCTACCCTCTCCAGTATTCTTGTCTGAAGAATCCCATGGACAGAGGAGCCTGGCTGGCTACAATCCATGGGGTTGCAACGAGTCAGACATAACTGGGCAATTAACCCTTTCACTTGA
Organism: Ovis canadensis; assembly: GCF_042477335.2. Classification (NCBI taxonomy): domain Eukaryota; kingdom Metazoa; phylum Chordata; class Mammalia; order Artiodactyla; family Bovidae; genus Ovis; species Ovis canadensis. The sequence continues at coordinate 65,576,151 of NC_091253.1, forward strand.
CTGCTTTTCTATACATACCGTCAATTGTCCTGAATTCTCTGTTCTCAACAAGAACAATCCTCCTTTAGCTTTTGTTCTCATCCAAATTCTTTCCATTCTTTTAACACCCAGATCAATTATTTTCTGTTCTTAAAAAAACTTGCCTTAGACCTCTGCTTACACTGACCCATCTCTAAATTTTGTTCATGTGATTGCTATCTGACATCTAGATGGCAAGTCACTTGAGAGTGATAGTCACTTCATATTTGACATGCATCCCATTGTTATCCTGCACAGTGCTTGGCATTATGTAGACATTCACATTCACATATTCACCCACTGGTTTTTAAACCATGTTTATATATACATATATACATATATATATATGTATATATGTATATTGTGTACAGACCCCTGACTGACTTCATGTTGTTCTCTACTAGATAGCATAATGACATGAAAATGAGCACTTCTTCTCTTCCTGTCTTATGGGCATTTATATTCTAAGATAATGACAATAATAAAATAACTATTATCTTTGTCATTATTATTTCATATACTGTGCATCCATTATATGAGCTAAGTTCTACATAGATCATCTCATTCGATCCTTATGACAGCAAGAGAGGTATTGACATTTTTGTTTTAGAGGGGAAGACATTGAGGCTCAAAGAAGTTAAATGACTTTACCAAGGTCATAGAGGGCTTCCTTGGTGGCTCAGAGGTTAAAGTGTCTGCCTGCAAGGAGGGAGACCCAGGTTCAATCTCTGGGTTGGGAAGATCCCCAGGAGAAGGAAATGGCAATCCACTCGAGTACTCTTGCCTGGAGAATCCCATGGACGGAGGAGCCTGGTAGGTTACAGTCCACGGGGTCGCAAAGAATCGGACAGGACTTCACTTTCACTTTCACTTTCACTTTCTTTCAAGGTCATAGATCATCTTTCTCTTAAACAGAATAGAGAAATGTGTTTTCTTGTCTTGTTTTACCACATTTTGAAGAGTGGGAGTGTAGAGTGTCACACACCATTCTTTTATTATTATTTATTTTTATCTACTTATTTGGTTGTGCTGGGTCTTAATTGTGGTATGTGGGATCTTCAGTTGCAGTATACCAACTCTTAGTTGCAGCATGTGGGATATAGTTCCCCAATCAGATGTTGAAGAGAGGTCCCCTGCATTAGGAATGTGGAGTCTTAGCCACTGGACCACCAGGGAAGTCCCTCACTCACCCTTCCCTTGCTACCTAGATACCTGAGCCTTCAGGCTCACCCCAGGCTACCCAGGAGGTGGGCCTGAAGGTGAAGCATTGCTCCATTTGCCGGGGGTCTTCCCATGCCTAGGAAAAATCATCCTTTCTTTCACTCTTTGACTCTAATTGTTTCTTCTGTTGCTCCTAGTATTTTCCTAGGTGACAAGCTTGCTCATATCTGATAGATTGATTTTTACACTACTTGAATAGATAATTGTGACAATTTTTTTCATTCTTTGCAGAAAAATTTGTGTGCTATAAATGAGTTCCAAGAGTCATAATCTTGTATCCCAAATTAGGAAAGTTCTAATAATGAAAATATTGTCAACTGAAGCTGAAAATTATGTTTTATTCAGGAAACTTCCTGAGTACTATAGCCTGAGACATAGACACTCAGATAACTGCTTCAAAGGGGTAAGAGTTTTGCTGAAAGAAAAAACAAAATGCAGTGGACATCAAAAGATTTCTGCCAATCACAAAAAACAGACATCTCAAATTAGTGAGTTTATCACTTTTCTATGTATAAGAAGATGCAGGAGTCTGGGCTCATTGAAATTATTCTTTTGAAATGCATCTCATCTATCTAGGGCCAGTATCCTGTTTCTTTCCATCCTGAATCCCCTCAGGATGCAGTATTAGGGGGCAGCTGCAGTTGGTAAATGGCTTGATAGCAAGCAATATTCTTTGTTTACTGAAATGGCAAGCAACATTTTTTGGTCTGCCATATAAAGTTGGACATGACTGAGAGACTAAGCACAGCACGACATATCATAGTTAAAGAAAGATTTAGAAGCCTGAAGCCTTTCAACAGTACCCCTCGCATTACATCATGTAACAAATTCCTTTGCAGAAGGTAGAAGATTTGCTTCTAATTTTCATTTCTTTTGCCCTAAACTTTCCTTTAGAGCAGAACAAGATTGTCAGAAAGTATAGTAAACGCTATCTCCCTTACAGCCTTCTTTGTATTTTGCTTATTTTAGAAGTCTGAAATGTTAAGACAACCATTCCCAGTGCCTGCTAACTATAAATTATTACTTGCCATCTGCCTCTTCAAGCATTAGGTCGCTAGCCTCTGCAGTCACTGACCTTACACACCCTGAAAAGAGTTCAGGGTGGAGATAAGGAATGGGGTACTCTTTGCCCTGGGAAAAACTGGCAGAATAAACCTTTAGATAGTTAGAGATTTTTAGGAAAATATTTTATAAACACAAATTTCTTGCATCTTCTTATATCTAGAAAAGCATTAAAATCATTAATGGACAGGAGACATCTGCTCCTTGTAACTAGTAGCAACCATTTCCTGACTAGCAACAAGCCTTTTCCAAAATGTGTGCTGGACTGTAAGTACCCCCCTTCACTAAAATTTTATATAATACTGGCCTTCCACCTACTGATGGAGCAGTTCCTCAGAGCTATCTGAAATGCTGTCTCCCCGGCTATAGTTTTCATTTTTGCCCTAAATAAAACTTAACTCACAGTTTTCACCTTGCATATCCCTTTTTCAGCCCATACCCTTAAATGGCAGATGAACCCATTTGATCTCAGGAATGAGATCTCTGAATAAGAGAGAAGAGGGACTTTGATTCCTGCTCACTACTGTGGAGCCAAGGCTTAGAGCAGTGCCTGAAAGAGTAGGCTCCTGGTTCAATGCTTCTTGAACTAACTAATGAAATCAGCATATATCAAAGCACTTATATCTTTTTATCTTCTTTTTAAAAAAATTATTTATTTTAATTGGAGGCTAATTACTTTACAATATTGTGGTGGTTTTTGCCATAGATTGACATGAATCAGCCATGGGTGTACATGTGTTCCCCATCCTGAACCCCCCTTCCACCTCCCTCCCCAACCCATCCCTCAGGGTCATGTCAGTGCACCAGCCCGGAGCACTCTGTCTGATGCATCGAACCTGGACTGGTGATCTGTTTCACATATGGTAATATACATGTTTCAATGCTACTCTGTCAAATCATTCCACCCTCTGCTTCTCCCACAGAGTCCAAAAGTCTGTTCTTTTCATCTGTGTCTCTTTCAAGGCACTTATTCTTAAGGATATTAATAAAAACTAATACTTATTGAATGAATTCTATGCCTGATATCACTTTTGCACACATTAACTTGATGCTCTGAACTTGATACTTGATACTATTCAGTCATTTATTGGACAAATGAAGAAGCTGAGGCACTGAGTTGTGATGGAGTTAACCTAGTCAAGCAGCTAGACAGTCTTGGATATTGGATTATGAAACCAGAAAAACAAGGTCCAAAGGACACTAAATTGCTAATAAAAATTGTTTAGAAATCAAATCTTACAGAAATATTGCCCCAACTGCTACCTCTATAAGACAAGCCAAGTAAACTCTCACATTAGTGCTCACATTATATCTCACAATAATATATAATATATAATATTATATGTGTGTGTATATATCACACTGTAGAGCAATAATTTGTATTTGCCATCCTTAGCTGAAATGAGTGGGCTTAAAAAAAAAGAAGTTGGTGGAACTGCCCTGGCAGTCCACTGATTAAGACCCTGTGCTTCCACTACAGGGGCATGGGTTTGCTCTCTGGTCAGAGTATTAAGGATCCCACATGCCACGTGGTGATTTGGTCACTAAGTTGTGTCCTAGTCTTGTGATCCCTTGGACTGTAGCCCACTCTGTCCATGGGATTTCCCAGGCAAGAATACTGAAGTGAGGTGCCATTTCCTTCTCCATGGAATCTTCCCGAACTAGCGATTGAATCTGCATCTCCCTCATTGCAGGAGATTCTTTACCGCTGAGCCACCAGGGAAGCCCCACATACCTCATGGCAGAAGCCAAAACAAACAAACAAAAAGATTGTGCAAAAAAACTTGAGGCTAATTTATAATTAAAAACAAATTTGGGCTAAGATAACTGGACATTTTATATCTGGAAAATTATTTTATTATATAATAGATATAGCTCAATGCTGATTAGAATAACAAACAAAAAGAAACACTATTAGACTCCAGAGCACAATGATTCTCCTATTATGTTAATGTTTGAGACTTGAATTTGCTGAGCAATAGACTAACCTCTGATTTCTTTGTACCTCCAATTTTAGCTTGTGCAGTGCTATCTAGGTCAAATTAAATATCCTTTTGACACAGATATAATTTAATTAACTCTCTATTCTGCTATCTTGCATTCAGTGTTCATTCTCCTCATATTTATTTGATAAGCAAGGACATCTTTGTCTTTGGGAAATATGTTCTCTGAGTTAGCATTTTGGAAATGCAGAGAGAGACCCTGCCTTGGTTTACTGGGTCAGGTCAGAGATTGAAAGGTCCCAGATGGCTCCAGGATCTTGCAGTATGCAGTTCTGTTGCTAGGAGACCATATTGATCTTTTCTAGCCTCTTTGCAAATGGCCTCCCTAAATTCTGGTGATTGATTGCCATCATTTACAGCATTAAGTGGTTAGAAGCTTTACCTTGTCTTTGATATTTATAAAGTTAAAAATCCAATCATTTGAGCTCAAAATGCTTTACAGAATTTTTTTTTTAACAGCCTATCATTTGGAATGCCTGCTCATTTAGTCTGGTCAATTTCAAGTCATGGTTAAACAGACATGTGTTTTCCTACTTTAACATAAGTACAACATGATTATTAAAGTCAACTGGTTTGTGTTAACCAAAGTCAATCTGCTTCTTTCTTTTTGGGTTTGCCTTGCCCGCCTCTTTCTCTTCACAAAGTTTCAACAATAATGGCCTTTCTCAAGAAGATTCTGTTTCAAACATTAAAATGTTCCACTTGTGGAAAATAACAGAAGATTTAATAGTACTTTGTACTATTAATAGTACATCAGTGCTTTGATGTCTGGTCCCTAAAGGCCAAGTTGAACAGTGCAGTCAATAACTGGACAGTTAGTCCAATGGTGACACTGACTTCTCTCCCTCCCTTATGGTCCTGGTGGGCAATTTCACTGAATAAGGATGCTGCTTCAGTCAGTCAAAGTGGAAGCCTAAACACAATTCAGGTTTTCTGATTACAGCACTCAGTGATGAAATGCCTGCTATATGTATAGTTCTGTCTAATATTTTAAGGTTGATTAAAAGAATCAGACTGAGACAGCCTTGAAAAAAGCACAGCGTTTTATTAAATCTGTGAAAGAGTCTATTTAAATGGATACTTCAAGCAGTGCTTTGCTTAGCCTGCCTTGTCTGAGAAAGGGGGACCTTTATAATCCTAGTAAACCTTGACTTCTCTGAGGTTTCCAAGAGAAATGAAGGTGTGATGGGAGTTCTCATAAAAATGATGGTAATAGATACAGGTGTATATTTTGTACCACTGATCTAGGTGATAGACATGTATGGAGCAGTAGTGAGGTGAGGCTGTTATTCTCTTATCCATCACAATGTTATTATTTTAAGCAAGATAAATATATTTGCTATCAAACCAAACTTGGATCTATTCACCTAAGTGCAGTAAAGCCAATATACTGATACTGAGTTATGATGAAGGAAAATGCACATTATTTTGGGGTGCCAAGCATAGAGTCCAAGCAGTGAGGGCTCAAAAAACACAAACTCCCCAGTGGCTTTCAGGCAAAGGTTTTTAAGACAGCATGAGAGGGAGGGGGTGTGTAAGGCATGTGATAAGATGGTGGATATTCTTCTGATTGGTTGATGGTAAGGTAATCTGGAGTCAATATCAACTTTCTAGTTCCAACCAGTCTGGGGTCTACATGCTTGTGGGCAGCATGGGGATTTCAGTACTGCAAAACCGTTCAAAGGATATGCTTCAGACTACTATCTATAGCCTTTGAGGAGGAACTAGAGATCCTTGACTTTGTTTAATGGCTAAACTATTCTTATTTTGTCTTGCTTGACAGTTTTCCTTTGCTTTTGCATTTTCTCACCTCTCTGATTAAATTTATTCTTTGAAACTCAGGGAAGACCAAGGAGGTTAAACTTTTTCCACAGCAAGGGGCAGATGGAGGACATGAGGGTTCTTTTGAAATCAAGAAGGACCACCTAACCTGCCTCTTGAGAAATCTGTATGCAGGTCAGGAAACAACAGTTAGAACTGGACATGGAACAACAGACTGGTTCCAAATAGGAAGAGGAGTACGTCAAGGCTGTATATTGTCACCCTGCTTATTTAATTTATATGCAGAGTACATCATGAGAAACGCTGGACTGGAAGAAACACAAACTGGAATCAAGATTGAGAAATATCAATCACTTCAGATATGCAGATGACACCACCCTTATGGCAGAAAGTGAAGAGGAGCTAAAAACCCTCTTGAAAGTGAAAGAGGAGAGCAAAAAAGTTGGCTTAAAGCTCAACATTGAGAAAACGAAGATCATGGCATCCGGTTCCATCACTTCATGGGAAATAGATGGAGAAACAGTAGAAACAGTGTCAGACTTTATTTTTTGGGCTCCAAAATCACTGCAGATGGTGACTGCAGCCATGAAATTAAAAGATGCTTACTCCTTGGAAGAAAAGTTATGACCAACCTAGATAGTATATTCAAAAGCAGAGACATTACTTTGCCGACTAAGGTCCGTCTAGTCAAGGCTATGGTTTTTCCTGTGGTCATGTATGGATGTGAGAGTTGGACTGTGAAGAAGGCTGAGCACCGAAGAATTGATGCTTTTGAACTGTGGTGTTGGAGAAGACTCTTGAGAGTCCCTTGGACTGCAAGGAGATCCAACCAGCTCATTCTGAAGGAGATCAACCCTGGGATTTCTTTGGAAGGAATGATGCTAAAGCTGAAGCTTCAGTACTTTGGCCGCCTCATGCGAAGAGAAAAGAGGTTGACTCACTGGAAAAGACTCTGATGCTGGGAGGGATTGGGGGCAGGAGGAGAAGGGGACGACGGAGCATGAGATGGCTGGATGGCATCACGGACTCGATGGACGTGAGTCTGAGTGGACTCCGCGAGATGGTGATGGACAGGGAGGCCTGGCATGCTGCGATTCATGAGGTTGCAAAGAGTCGGACACGACTGAGCGACTGAACTGAACTGAGGCAGGGTCCTGATTCTTCCTTAAGGGATACACATGACAATATTGTTGAGCTCTCCTACAGAGCTAATATCCCCAACAAATGGAAGATGTTAACTACTTGATGAAGCTGTCTTCATTCCAGAGAGAAGGTCACAGATTGACAACCTTGAGAACCACAAAAGTGCATCAGGAGACCACTGAGTGCTGGCCCTGCACACACCCTGATCCTATCAGCAATCCTGCCCTGGAACCATTGCTATTAATATAAATGTAAATTTCACATAATATTAATCTAAAGCTCCTCACCACATCCCTCAGGGTTGAGATATGCAGCTTTCTGTGTTCTCCTTTGCCTGGCCAAACAGTAAAGCTATTCTTTTCTAGTTCATCCAAAACTCTGTCTCTGAAATTCAATTGAGCCCCAGTGCACAGAGGCCATTTTCAACATCACTATCCTGGGAAGGCCCCAGAGGATCCTGCTAGGGTACATATTCAGATACAGATGTTTCAAATGATTTGCTAAGGTCTATATAGCTAGGATGCAGTGGATAGAGGCATGATCAAACCTGGGTAGTTTGAAGGCAGAATCAGAACTCTTAACCACCACCACCATGCTGTACCCTGCAGGAATGGTCACTTGTGTCAGTCCGGACCTGATGCAAGAGCAAGAAATTTTTTTTTGCAAAGCTCCTGTGTAATCGTCAGAGAACTTCAGTAATTCTCATCACTCCACTCACCTCATCATCAGTCTCTGGATGTTTTGCTGGCGACAGTTTCCATCAGATATTTCGCTCACCCAAAATATGGGTCTGAAGACTGAGTCAGGGGCAGTACACTTCTATCTGATAGGCCTCCATGAGGAGAGGTTTCCAAATCAAGACTGTAGAGCAGGATTGTTATCCTTCTCCTGTGCAAACAATGACCATGCTGTCCTACGTACCCACACTCCCATTAATTTATGCATTTTAATTCAATTGCAGTCATCTTGCTTTCTGAAATGCCCCTTAACCCTCTCCCATAAAAATGTATAGAGATGATTAATATTCCCGAAACAATAAAAGAGCTGCTGGGAATTAGCATCCAGTTTTGGAGACTGGACCACAAGGAGCACATTCCTAAGAGTTTAGTTCTCTTTCAAATTCTGTTAATCCATAAAAGCTAATTCAGACATGCTTGAAGCCAAAGATTTTTTCCTTTTTTTTTTTTTTTTGGATTCAGAAAATATTGACTCATTGAAATTCATGAAATAAAAACAATTTAAAATATTCTAAGATTCATTCTTTCTTTTGATCTCTTATGTTGAAGGATAATGTCTTAGATAATGTTGAGTTTGGTCAGTAAATAAATTAAGCTCTAGAAAATATATAGGCATAATGCAATAAGAGCCAGGGTAGATATCTCAAAGGCTATAATAACTAAATTGTTGTTATAGTAGCTAGCACATACTGAAAGCTATTCTGTGCCAGGCACTGTACTAAAGACTTTAAATGTACTGTTTCATTTACTATTCACAACCATCCTGTGAGGCAGGTACTACTGATCTGGGGTGGCCTCAATCTGCAGCAGCTTGAAACAGGGTTTCACTTACTGCCCAGATACTGAAGTCAGGAGGTGGCAGTGAGAACACTGAATCCCAGCCACTAGAACACCAGGGACCCAGTGGCCAGTGGCAAGGCCCTGGCCCTTCAGCTCTGTAGAAATTAATTCCCATGAAGAAAGAAAGTAGTAAAGCAAGTAAAGTGTTTATTAGGAGAAAAAAAGGGTACATGTGAATAGACATACAGTCGCAGTCTCATGGTAGTTTGAATCATTTATATGGAACATTTCTTCTGGGTTTCCTTTGGCCAATCATCTTGCTTTGCCTGGTTTTGAGTTCATATTTGGTTTATCTCAGGGTCCTCCCATATGTGTACATACATCTCTTAAGATGGATTCTAGTGAAGAGGCCTATTGACATCACTCCCTCTTTCGATGGCCAAAGAGCCTCTCTGGGTATGTATAGTTAGGAAGAGCTTCTTGACTTCAAGAATGAAGAAAATACAGTATTTTATCTTTTAACTGAGCAAGGTTCAGCTTCTCTCCCCTCCCACTATTAGCTTCATCTTGGATTATTTGTTCACATGTGACAAACTCCAGCTGCTCAGTTTGGGGCCCATCTTTCTCCTGGCTCATGCTGGTATCTCCTTTTAGCAGATGAGGAAATAGAGGCATAGAAAGGTTTAGTAGCTTACTGTAGGATACACAGCAATTAATTGCCAAAGATAGCTTTATTCCTAGGCAATTAGGTTGAAAAACCCATATTCTTAAGTAGATCGTTAACATTCATTTTAATTATTAGAGAACCCTTTTTCATTAAGCTCATCTATCACAACAAAATTTTGATTGTAATATGTTTTCATGAGCTAGAGATAATAGTTTATTAATGTAGTGTTTTAATTAGAATTTTTCTATTGGCTCCATTTTTATTAAAAATTGTTTCCCTCATATTTCATCTCAGAGGATTACTCTCCCTAGCAAAATTTGAGCTAAATTTGTATAGTATCTATTACAAAAAATTTGGTCTCATCTCAGGGTCACTGTAATACAAGCAAATATGAAACGAGTGAGTAGGAGCATATTTCTGCCTTTTTAGTACTAAGCCCTGAAATGTCAGTAAAACAAGTTACAGTTATAGTTTTACTCTTAATTTGATATACCATTACTTATATGTACACTTTCTTCCCAGATGCTGCTACTGGTAAAGAATCCATCTACCAATGCAGGAGACACAAGAGGCTTGGGTTTGATCCCTGGATCTGGAAAACCCCCTGGAGTAGGAAATGGCAACCCACTCCAGTATTTTTGCCTGGAGAATCCCATGGACAGAGAAGCATGGTGGGCTACTGTCCATGGGATCAAAAAGAGTCAACTGAGTGAGCACGCACACACACACACACATATACATTTATATATATACACATAATTTTTATACAGAGTTGTATAGTTACTTATATGCTTATATAAAATAGGCTTCTATAACAGATTAACAGGCTTTTCCTTCCAGTGGGAGCTCAGGTGTTTTGCAAAGAAAGATTTTTTATATAATGCAAAACAGATTTATTTACATGCACAACAATGAGTATTGTTGTTGTTCAGTTGCTAATCATAACTGACTCTTTGTGACTCCATGAACTGCAGCACACCAAGCTTCCCTGTCCTTACTGTCTCGGATTTGCTCAAACACATGTCCATTGAGTCAATAACACCATCCAAACATCTCATCCTCCGGTGCCTGCTTCTGCTCCTGCCCTCAGTCTTTCCCAGCATCAGGGTCTTTTTCAATGAGTCAGGTCTTCACATCAAGTGACCAAAGTATTGGAGGATTAAGATGCTGGATAAAAAGGAAAGCAGTCTTCTGTCAAATGGAGATCAAGATTAAGTAGCTGGTTTGGAGACCTACTGTAGTCAGAAGATTTGCTGTGTTACCTTCAGAGGTTATATCTTTTTTACTGGATGCTTCAGTAGACTTGTAAAACAGACTTTGATGCTGGGATAGTTAAAATAATTCCTTTTGACAGCCAAGATGGTTTCAGCTGGATTTGGTCCACTGGCCACTATTTGCCAACCACTAATGATGTAGGTGATGTTCTCATGTATTCTGAATCAGAGTATACTTTGGTGAATTAGCTTCTACACTGCCTGCTTTATTGTACCGTAGGGTATTTCCAACTACATATAGGAAAAAGACAAAACCCAAACTGAATTTCTTAGTGAAGGAAACATCAATGTATACAACTGAAAAGTCTAGGCATAAATTCAACATTAGGCCAGATTTGATCCAGGAATTCAAATAATGCCATAAGGTATTTGTTTTTCTCTTCCTCTTGATTTAGCCCTCTGGTTGTTAGGTTTAACTTCAGGCTACCTTTGATGGTCTCTGACACTTCATGACTCACATCTTTTTCCTGCCAGTAGTTCTAAGGGAAAAGTCATCCACTGAAGTCCTGGCAGTCACTGGGATCAAACCAGTCTGGGGGATATGTGCATTCCTGCACCAATGATTGTTGTAACAGGATAATTGGAATTATGCTAATGAATCAATAATGTGTCAGTGATCAAACTAATCTTCCTTATATATCCCTGAAATTAGGACTGATGCCATTCCTGAATCACACAGACATGGAATACTAAGAAAGAAATTGTAGGTGGCAACTATCAGTTGTATTTACTTCTTGCAATTGAATACAGTTTCATGAAAAAAATCATATTAAGATTACAGAATATATAAGCAATGACTATCACTTCTTATGCAAAACCAATCCTGGATACTTTGTTATGAGGGAAATGACCACTTCAGACGCCTCAGACTACAGTTCTGTCTCCTCATTACATCAGCCCAACTCTTTGAATTCCCTGAATCATTTGATCATATATATAGTAGTCCCCCATTTTTCACAAGGAGTGTATTTCAGACCCCCAGTAGATATCTGAACCTGCAGGTAGTACTAAACTCTATATATACTATGTTTTTTCTATACATACATACCTATAACAAAATTTAATTTATAAATTAGGCACAGCAAAAGAGTATCCAAATCATCAACATCATTACACTTGTGTTTTGGGGACATCAAGTAAAATAATGGTTACTTGAATACAAGTTCTGCTGAAATATCATGACAGTCAATCTGATAACCAACTAGTTACAAAGTATTAAAGGATTAAAGGATAAGATAAATACTATCACTAAATCATATATCTAAATTTCATCATCCTACTCAGAATGGGATGAAATTAAAAACATCAGTTGCTTGTCTTTGGAATTTTTCATTTAATATTTTGGGATCTTGATGGACCTTGGGTAACTGAAACTGAAAAAAATGAAATATCAAATAAAGAAAAGGCTACTGAATATCTCCACACCTATGGTTACCTCTTCTGTGCAGGTGAAGAAGATAGCATTCATTTGTATATCTCCACTGATTTCATCATGCTTGACAAAGAGTAAGACTCCTAGTAAATATTTATTTCTTCAATAAATTATCTCCATTTCTAATCACATAATAAGCAACAGTGTTATATGATACTAGATTACATTAAAAAATTGACTCAAACTACCATGTAGCCTGATATAGCATGATACCCTACAATCAATATCACTGTCTCCCCCTTTGTCCAAGAATACTCCATTCTTTGTTCAAAAGTTTTACACATTATAGAGATTAAATTGAGGCAGGAGAGAGAAGGCCCCCAGGCTAAGCAGCTGAAGACATCCTCTGTGGACAGATACTCCAAAATAGCAAGACAGAGAAGAAGCTGAGCCCTGCCCAGATAAGAAATAAAGGACTAATATTTCTCATTCTCAAAGTCAAGGAGATCTTCACCACTAATCAGTTCAGTTCAGTTCAGTTGCTGAGTTGTGTCCGACTCTTTGCGACACCATGAATCGCAGCACACTAGGCCTCCCTGTCCATCACCAACTCCCGGAGTTCACTCAGACTCACGTCCATTAAATCCGTGATTCCATCCAGCCATTGAATCCTTTCTCGGCCCTTCTCCTCCTGCCCACAATCCCTCCCAGCATCAGAGTCTTTTCCAATGAGTCAGCTCTTCGCATGAGGTGGCCAAAGTACTGGAGCTTCAGCTTTAGCATCATTTCTTTCCAAGAAATCCCAGGGTTGATCTCCTTCAGAATGAACTGGTTGGATCTCCTTGCAGTCCAAGGGACTCTCAAGAGTCTTCTCCAACACCACAGTTCAAAAGCATCAGTTCTTTGGTGCTCAGCCTTCTTCACAGTCCAAATCTCACATCCATACACGACCACAGGAAAAACCATAGCCTTGACTAGATGGACCTTAGTCGGCAAAGTAATGTCTCTGCTTTTGAATATGCTATCTAGGTAGGTCATAACTTTTCTTCCAAGGAGTAAGCGTCCTTTAATTTCATGGCTGCAGTCACCATCTGCAGTGATTTGGGAGCCACAAAAAATAAAGTCCGACACTGTTTCTGCTGTTTCCCCATCTATTTCCCTTGAAGTGGAGGGACCGGATGCCATGATCTTCACTTTCTGAATGTTGAGTTTTAAGCCAACTTTTTAACTCTCCTCTTTCACTTTCATCAAGAGGTTTTTTTTAGTTCCTCTTCACTTTCTGCCATAAGGGTGGTGTCATCTGCATATCTGAGGTTACTGATATTTCTCCCGGCAATCTTGATTCCAGCTTGTGTTTCTTTCAGTCCAGTGTTTCTCATGATGTACACTGCATATAAGTTAAATAAGCTAGATGACAATATACAGCCTTGATGTACTCCTTTTCCTATTTGGAACCAGTCTGTTGTTTCATGCCCCGTTCTAACTGTTGCTTCTTGACCTGCATACAGATTTCTCAAGAGGCAGGTCAGGTGGTCTGGTATTCCCATCTCTTTCAGAATTTTCCAAAGTTTATTGTGATCTACACAGTCAAAGGCTTTGGTGCAGTCAATAAAGCAGAAATAGATGTTTTCCTGGAGCTCTCTTGCTTTTTCCATGATCCAGCAGATGGATGTTGGCAATTTGATCTCTGGTTCCTCTGCCTTTTCTAAAACCAGCTTGAACATCAGGAAGTTCATGGTTCACGCATTGCTGAAGTCTGGCTTGCAGAATTTTGAGCACTACTTTACTAGCCTGTGAGATGAGTGCAATTGTGTGGTAGTTTGAGCATTCCTTGGCACTGCCTTTCCTTGGAATTGGAATGAAAACTGACATTTTCCAGTCCTGTGGCCACTGCTGAGTTTTCCAAATTTGCTGGCATATTGAGTGCAGCACTTTCACAGCATCATCTTTCAGGATTTGAAACAGCTCCACTGGAATTCCATCACCTCCACTAGCTTTGTTCGTAGCGATGCTTTCCAAGGCCCACTTGACTTCACATACCAGGATGTCTGGCTCTAGATGAGTGATCACACCATCGTGATTATCCGGGTCATGAAGATCTTTTTTGTACAGTTCGTCTGTGTATTCTTGCCACCTCTTCTTAATATCTTCTGCTTCTGTTAGGTCCAGACCATTTCTGTCCTTTATTGAGCCCACCTTTGCATGAAATGTTCCCTTGGTATCTCTAATTTTCTTGAAGAGATCTCTAGTCTTTCCCATTCTGTTGTTTTCCTCTATTTCTTTGCATTGATCGCTGAAGAAGGCTTTATTATCTCTTCTTGCTGTTCTTTGGAACTCTGCATTCAGATGCTTACATCTTTCCTTTTCTCCTTTGTTTTTCACCTCTCTTCTTTTCACAGCTATTTCTAAGGCCTTCCCAGACAGCCATTTTGCTTTTTTGCATTTCTTTTCCATGGGGATGGTCTTGATCCCTGTCTCCTGTACAATGTCACGAACCTCATTCCATAGTTCATCAGGCACTCTATCGATCTAGGCCCTTAAATCTATTTCTCACTTCCAGTGTATAATCATAAGGGATTTCATTTAGGTCATACTTGAATGGTCTAGCGGTTTTCCCTACTTTCTTCAATTTAAGTCTGAATTTGATAATAAGGAGTTCATGATCTGAGCCACAGTCAGCTCCTGGTCTTGTTTTTGTTCACTGTATAGAACTTCTCCATCTTTGGCTGCAAAGAATATAATCAATCTGATTTCGGTGTTGACCATCTGGTGATATCCATGTGTAGAGTCTTCTCTTGTGTTGTTGGAAGAGGGTGTTTGCTATGACCAGTGCATTTTCTTGGCAAAACTCTATTAGCCTTTGCCCTGCTTCATTCCACATTCCAAGGCCAAATTTGCCTGTTACTCCAGGTGTTTCTTGACTTCCTACTTGTGCATTCCAGTCCCCTATAATGAAAAGGACATCTTTTTTGGGTGTTAGTTCTACAAGGTCTTGTAGGTCTTCAGAGACCCATTCAACTTCAGCTTCTTCAGCATTACTGGTTGGGGCATAGACTTGGATTACCATGATTCGAATGGTTTGCCTTAGAGATGAACAGAGATCATTCTGTCGTTATTGAGATTGCATCCAAGTACTGCATTTTGGACTCTCTTGTTGACCATGATGGCTACTCCATTTTTTCTGAGGGATTCTTGCCCTCAGTAGTAGATATAATGGTCATCTGAGTTAAATTCACCCATTCCAGTCCATTTTAGTTTGCTGATTCCTAGAATGTCAACATTCACCCTTGCCATCTCTTGTTTGACCACTTCCAATTTGCCTTGATTCATGGACCTGACATTCCAGATTCCTATGGAATATTGCTCTTTACAGCATTGGACCTTGCTTCTATCACCAGTCACATCCACATCTGGGTATTGTTTTTGCTTTGGCTGCATCCCTTCATTCTTTCTGGAGTTGTTTCTCCACTGATCTCCAGTAGCATATTGGGCACCTACCTGCTGGGAGCCAGCATGAGGAATCCCACCCATGGCAAAGGTCATGAGGAAGGAAGCCCAACAAAATGCAAAGTTGTGATCTGCTTCAGGGGTTCCCTCTTGGTTTTCCTGAATGTCTACCCCCCCAAAAACAGACTCTGCCTGCCTTATTGTACTGTGCTTTTCCACTCTTCTGACATTCTCTGGTAAAAGTTAACTTAGGGCTTCAGTCTTCTGCATTTGAAAGGAATGTTTCAGCTCAAACCCCCTCTGATGGCTCTCTAATTTGCCTAACAGGTTCCCCCGGACTTTTTACAATTTGTGAATTATTTACAGCCCCCCAACTGCGAAAGGCACAAAGCTTAAAGCATCTTAAGTATACAGAGCCTTTTCTAAAGAGCTAAAAATCATATCGGTGATGGATTTTCACTGTTGAGTCAATGACTGTTGCCAGGCCTCCATATTCTTTACCTTTTAACACCTGAAGGATATTAATCAATGTAATTGGGATATAGAAAAAGGAATATAGTAATTTTGATGTTAGCAACACTAGACTTTTGAGTTAACTACTTTTCTTTGTTATAAATCACTGTACTCCTTTTACTTGTTGTAGATTGTTGTGCCTTTGCTATGTAAGAGTTAACTTTATTTAGTGCTTTGTGAGTGGCACCAGACTTTGGGAAGAACAAGACAAATAAGTCTTCTGGGTGACAAACCCTTATCAGAAAAAGGCCGTAAAATGTTAATTGCCCCTCTGGCCAGAAGATGATGTAAATCACCTAAGACTTGTGTATACAACTAGGTATGCAGAAAGAACGCCTGGTTTTGATAAGAGTCAGGGCTGCTGATGCTGCATAATATTATATTATCCATTGATGTCTGTGTACAAAAAAAAGGTATAAAAGGCCTTTCTGGACAATAGGGGATGGTCCAGTCCCTGGACTGGTTTCCCCCGTGTCTCCTCTTTATTTTCAGGCTGAATTCCCATCTGGGGCATAGAGGCTCGCCATGTATACTTACTTGCCCTGGCTTCTAAGATCCGTGAGAGAGAGAGCCCAAGGCAGGGCACTCTCCGATATTCAAACGGGCACTGGTGGTCCAACGTAGATGGTGCAAATCACTTGACCTGAGATTTTATTGGCTTTCTCCATAAACCAAGTTATTCAGCCTCTTTTCTCCACTAAATTTTCCTACTATACTATTTCTTCGTAATTTCTCTTATATTTCTAAATAAATAAGTTTTTTCTCGCCTACTCCATCTCCCCTTCGAATTCCCTGGATCCACCGGGGCAGGATCCCGGCACCTACTGACCTGGGGTGTTCTTCTTTCAGTATCCTATCATTTTGCCTTTTCATACTCTTCATGGAGTTCTCAAGGCAAGAATACTGAAGTGGTTTGCCATTCCCTTCTCCAGTGGACCACATTCCGTCAGACGTCTCCACCATGACACACCCGTCTTGGGTTGCCCCATGGGCTTGGCTTAATTTCATTGAGTTAGACAAGGCTGTGATCCTAGTGTGATTAGATTGACTAGTTTTCTGTGAGTATGGTTTTAGTGTGTCTGCCCTCTGATGCCCTTTTGCAACACCTACCATCTTACTTGGGTTTCTCTTACTTGGGCATGGTGTATCTCTTCATGGCTGCTCCAGCAAAGCACAGCCACTGCTCCTTACCTTGGATGAGGGGTATCTCCTCACCACCGCCCTTCCTGGCCTTCAACGTGGGATAGCTCCTCTAGGCCCTCCTGCGCCCCACGCAGCCACCGCCCCTTGGACATGGGGTTGCTCCTCCTGGTCGCCACTCCTGGCCTTGGGCGTGGGGTAGCTCCTCTCGGCCATGCTTAATGGGCCGGTCGCAGCTGCCTGCACTTAGTGCACCGGTCGCAGCACAGAGAGGCTCCTTGGATGTCCTTGGAGGTCAAAAAGAGATAACATCACCTTATAGTGAAGAAGTGAAGTCACTCAGTTGTGTCTGACTCTTTGTGACCCCATGCACTGTAGCCTGCCAGGCTCCTCCATCCATGGGATTTTTCAGACAAGAATAATGGGGTGGGTTACCATTTCCTTCTCCAGGGGATCTTCCCAACTCAGGGATCAAATCCATGTCTCCACATTATAGGCAGATGCTTTTACCGTCTGAGCTATCAGGGATGTCCTAAGTGATGTCAACCTCCCTTTAGACCTCTTCACTAGAATCCATCTTGGCTAAGAGACGCACACATGGGAGAACCCTGAAATAAGTCAAATACAGACTGAGAACGGGGTAAAGCAAGATGACGGGCCAAAGGAAATCTGGAAGAAATGTCCCATATGAGTGACTCAAACTACCATGAGTATGTGACTCTTTGAGCCCACCCATGTGTCTATGCACATGTACTATTTTTCCTCCTAATAAATACTTATTTCACTATTTTCCATCTCTATATGGTAATTCATTTCTACACCACTGATGGGCCAGGGCCTAATCACCGACCACTGGTTCCTGGTGGTCTGGTGACTAGAATTCCATGCTCTCACTGTTGTGTCATGATTTAAATCTCTGGCCTGGAACCAAAACCCTGATTCAAGCTACAGCCAAGGACACCTGAGGTCAAAGTGACCCATGAGAGGAGAAATAGATAGAAATAGAAAGAGTAGTACAAAATCTGGGCCTTAGCATCTAATTTGGGATTTTGATGACACTGCTTAAAATCATCATTGAAGAGCTTGTCAAAAATACAAGTTGCTAGACAGTCACTGTATCTACAAAGTCTTATCAGTTGCCCCAGGCTGAGTCCAATCTTAAATACTGCACTTGATGGCTATGTGATCTTGAGCAAGTCAGTTAATGCCTTTTTACTTCAGGTTCTTCATGAATAAAATGAAAAAAGTGAACCATGATATTCTTAAACTCCATTCTAACTCACAGAATTTATAATCTTGCCATATATCAAGGATATAGTGCATGCTCAGGTAACATTTATGTAGAGAAAACATAATTGTGATTTGAATATTTTTAAATAATATTTTTATTTTGGAATAATTTTAGATTTACAGAAAAATTGCAAAGTTAGTACAAAGAGCTTGTATATACCCTACACCTAGTTTTACCTATTAATAATATTGGTATTCTTATTATAACCAAGTGAATATTGATAAATTGCTATTAAAGTTCATGCTCTATTCAGATTTCCTTAGTTTTAACCTCATGTACTTTTTCTGTTTGGGGATCTCATTTAGGACAATGCTCTATATTTAGTAGCCATGTCCCCTTTGATTCCTCTTGACTATGACACTTTCTCACACTTTTCCTGTTTTGATGACCTTGACCATTTTGAAAAATACTGGTCTAGTATTTTGTAAAATGTGTCCCAATTGAGACTTATCTTCAGATTTTCATGATTCGACTGCAGTTATGAGTTTGAGGCGTGAAGACCACAGAAGTGAACGTGCATTTTCCATTACATCACATGGAGGCTGCATAATATCAACATGACTCATGACTGCTGATGGTGACTTTGATCACCTTGCTGAGGTAATAAGACTTTTTTTATTTAAAAATTATGTTGTGCCTTTTATGTGTTAGTTCCTATGTTAGATGTTGAACAAATAAAGATAGTCCTTGCTCTCATTGACAGTACAGTTAAATAGGGAAACTTAACCAAATAACTTCACAACTAATTTTGTATCTATATCTACACCTGTATCATCTACATTAAACATAAAATAGGGGCAATTCAATTAAGTTGACAGATCAAGAAAAACCTCTCCAAGAAATGATACTTAAGTAGAAATGTAAATCATTAGTAGGAGAAGGCTAGACAAAGAGATTTGCAAAGAGCTTAAGACAGAGAGAATCGTTCATCTGAACATCTTGCTTAGCTGATTGACAGAGGAGAGAATGAGAGCGAGAAAGAGAGAGAGAAGGAGAAAGAGGTGCGAGAAATGGCCTGAAATGATAAAATGAAGTTGAAAGTTGTTCAAAATATCCTTAGCATTTCCCTGAGCTTGATTAAAATGTAGACAGCTTTCTTCCCGTCTATGTGTCCCTGCCCTCCCTTTTCTTAGAGCCTGTACTTCAGAAAATTTGAAACTGTGATTTCTTTCTCTGATCTTTTGAAGTGTAAATCACTTTACAATCTAGATATGTCTTTCTCAAGGACTTGGGAACCATCCCTTTGAACAGCAATCATTGAAGGAGATAGCAGCCCTGCCTCCCATTCTCTGTAGGAGACTAGGTACTTAATTTCAAAAAGGGAAAATTAGCAAGCCCAGCTGGTCTAATCACATTGACCAATCTCCCTGCTAGTGTCCTTCTGTACTTTCCCATCAGTTCACCCTACAGTTTAAAATGTCCCTTGACTTTTGTTTCAGCAGAGTTAAATTCTCTCCCTTTTTGCAATAGTGCATAAAATTTTATCTGTTTCAACTAGTCTGGTATAAATCAAGAATACCTAGAAAAAGTGGAAGAAGTTGTTTAAAAAATTGATTTAGTGATATCAGAGATTTTGAAAACCCATAGAACTTGAGGGGCCAAAATCCTAACAAAAAAGAGAAGCCAACAATAGATACAATTTTTTTTTTTTTTTTTTTTTTGCAAACCATGTGAGTAACCTAGAATGGTGACTGAATGGCTGAGAAGCTGAGAAGAATTTTCAGAAATTGCATCTGATGTGATTTCTCCAAATATTTCTGCCTGTGACAAAACTTCTTTCTCATCCCTTGAAATCTGGGCTGTGTATGACTGCTTTGAACAATGGAATGCAGAAGTGATGTTCTGAAATTTCTAAGTTTTAGTATGAAGATTGTCTAGCTGCTTCAACTACTTCTCTCTTGGGACACAGCCAACTCATTGTGGGGATCTCAAAAGCCGCATAAAAATGTCCACATGGAGGATTCAAGTAGAAGAATGGTCACAGCTGCATTATTCATAAGTACACAGTCCAAATGTTTATTAACATTAGAGTAGATAAATACAATGTGACATGTTCATACAATGGAACACTAGAGAGAATGAAAATAATCTACTGTTGTATGCAGCAACATGTATGAATTGCAAGACTATACTATTGAATTAAAAATAAGCAAATAAAAATAAGCAAATCTAACCTATGGCTTGAGTTACTCTTATGTATCATAATTATCTATGATTAGTAGATACCCATGGAGAAGATGGAAATGTTTTGACTAGAAGATGTTTGGGGAATACTTCTGTAACACAAGTAATGTTCTATTTTTTTACCTGGGTAGTGTTTATAAGGGTGTGTTCACTTTGTAACAATTCATTGAGCTGTTCTGTACATCATAATCTAATTACAATTAAAAAAAAAAGAACAAAACTTCAGATAACAGTGGTGCAAGCATTCCTTCAGTTCAGTTCAGTTCAGTTCAGTCGCTCAGTCGTGTCCGACTCTTTGCGACCCCATGAATCACAGCACACCAGGCCTCCCTGTCCATCACCATCTCCCGGAGTTCACTCAGACTCATGTCCATCGAGTCAGTGATGCCATCCAGACATTTCATCCTCTGTCGTCCCCTTCTCCTCCTGCCCCCAATCCCTCCCAGCATCAGAGTCTTTTCCAATGAGTCAACTCTTCACATGAGATGGCCAAAGGCCTGGAGTTTCAGCTTTAGCATCATTCCTTCCAAAGAAATCCCAGGGTTGATCTCCTTCAGAATAGACTGGTTGGATCTCCTTGCAGTCCAAGGGACTCTCAAGAGTCTTCTCCAACACCACAGTTCAAAAGCATCAATTCTTTGGTGCTCAGCCTTCTTCACAGTCCAACTCTCATATCCATACATGACCACAGAAAAAAACATAGCCTTGACTAGGCGAACCTCAGTCAGCAAAGCAATGTCTCTGCTTTTGAATATACTATCTAGGTTGGTCATAATTTTTCTTCCAAGGAGTAAGCATCTTTTAATTTCATGGCTGCAGTCACCATCTACAGTGATTGTGGAGCACACCCCCCAAAAAAGTCTGACACTGTTTCTACTGTTTCCCCATCTAGCCATGGCTGATAGCTTTTATCAATA
This sequence comes from Ovis canadensis, assembly GCF_042477335.2. Taxonomy (NCBI): domain Eukaryota; kingdom Metazoa; phylum Chordata; class Mammalia; order Artiodactyla; family Bovidae; genus Ovis; species Ovis canadensis. The sequence goes on from NC_091253.1 coordinate 65,597,702, forward strand.
CTTTAGGAGCAGGAAGAAAGATTGGAAGTTTATGAAAGAATTTAGAAGTTCTAAATGTATGCTGCAAAATATATATAATAGAAATTGAAATTATTTTAAACCCTATGGTGAAATCTAATTTGTGCTGGTGTCAAGAATATGTCCCCTTTCCTGGTTTATTGATCATTTCCTTTAATCTTTTGGAGTCCATGTTGCCAGACAGCTTAGTTTTTTGCTTTGTTTTCTGTTTTGTATGGCAAGACATTAGCTCTCTTTCCTTGTTACCACTGATCTCATTCTAATTCAGTAAATGAATTGTATTCTGGGCCAAAACAGCTCAAGCTCGATTGTCTTATCCTTCAGCATATTTTGTTTTCTAATTTACATTTCTCCATCTAGTTTTTATCTTTAAATGTCACACACTAAACTGATGGCTTTCAATCTGAAGCATAAAATTTCTCAGTTTTCACAAAGGAAACAGCCTTCTCTGACTATCAAATAAAGCATTAGAGAGAAATGTGACTGTTTGTAAAGTCATTTCAACTGGTTCAGAGAGTCTACTCTCACCTATTCACTTAGTGCCATTAAACCTGACCACTTCCAGCCCTCGAATGATTCCTGTGTTGTTTAAAGTCTGTGTGTAGATTTCATGCCGTGCGACTAAGTTATTATGGTTGCTAAGTTATTTCCTCTCCTCAGAGATCCTGTACAGCCCCTTCTCAATGATAATTGTACATTTTCCCCCATCTGTTCTTTTGTTGAGCTTCTGGTCACATTTCTGTACTATTTGTTGCCATTTAAAAAAATTATGGTGATATTCAGCTTTTAACTCTTGGGTTGTATATATATAAAAAAAGGTTATTACTATACTATGCTAAAGCATGAAGGTTCATAGCCAAAAATGCATAATCAGAGAGCACCACTGACTTATTAAGAGACTTTTAATTGATGTGTTTTTTTTTAGGAAGAGCTATGTAAAGCATCATTATAATAGCTTGGAAGCAATGACACATATAACCGTTTAAAGAGATAAAATAACAAATCGTATCAAGGAAAATTTGCAGAATTCTCAAACTAAGTGACCTTAAAGATCCACCTCAAAAGTTCACCCGTGGCAGATTCATGTCGATGTATGGCAAAACCAATACAATATTGTAAACTAATTAGCCTCCAATCAAAATAAATTTAAATTAAAAAAAAATGTGTCAACTAAAGCCTAAAATGGAAAATGGCCGCCTATGACCTTCCACATGTGAGTACATGCAGGTTGAAACTGAAAGTCAGCTCTCTTCTACATCACGCAATTATACATCTATAAACAAGTGCCAAAGTGCAACAATCATATCAGTTGTAAAATTCAGATAATCCTCATGATTTACTCCCCTTGACATGCACTGAAACAATTTTGCCACAGTATGATTTTGCTTTACTTATTAAGTAACTTCAATTTTCCTCAACAAGTGATATTAACTATCCTGACCTTAAAACTAGAGTGACTTTTCAGTGCTAGATCTATCAAAATAAATGCTCTCTGTAAATATTTTAGATGATAATTTAGTTAAAGAGACTTGGAAATAACAGAGGTCAAATTATTCTAAATGGAAATACGTTAGGTGGAAATATGCCAAGATGGAAAAATTATAACATAGCCAAGCAAAAAGTAGAAAGGAAGGGAAAAAAGAAAAGAAAAAGAAGAAGAAGAAACAAGGTCAATGAATACTTGTAGAATAAAAGGAAAAAAGGGAGAAGAGAAAGAAAATAAAATCCAAAGAGTCCCTCTGTGAAGAGATAAAGGCAGGCTGAGTATTCTGTGAAATCAACGGTCACACCCAGAATGACAGCGTCCTATTGTAGGTGCTTTTCTCATTTACAATCTATTGATATTAAATATGATATTGCTAGAATTACAGACTATCACTGGAATGGGTGTAAAACATGTGAAAAAGTACCCATCCCAAGGAAATGTTCCTTTTCTTATGCAGCAAAGCCATACATGTACCAATAAACTCTGATTTTATTTCCAATGTTTCCTTTGTTTGACATGTTAATGATAGGCTACTCTATTGAAAAATATTTCAGCAAAATTGTTTCCTTTTGAATGCAGAAATAATTTGAAAGTAAAACGATCAGACACATAAACAGTAAACACATTTATTACTAAACCGGAAATGTTAGCAGTGAATTCCAAATGAACTGAGATGACTAGGCACAGGAATGATTGCGAACACTGTTCACATTTAGTAAATAATTTCCAAAACATATGTTAACATTAAAGGGCCATTGAACATTAGCATGAAGTAAAGTGGGGAATGCAAAGGGGAATAGGGATTGTTAAAGAATGAGATGAAGAATTGGGTTTTTGATCACAAGTTTAAAATATCAAAGATTGTTGACTTGAAAAAAGCTACCACTTGAAAAATAAAATATTTATTTAACAAATTATTTGGATAGTCATTATAAGCAGTATTTTGGTATTGTCTTTAACTTAAGGAAGGAATTGAGACTGAATTAATTATTTTTGTATTATATATGCAAAAACATTGACCTTTTCCCTTGCTTTTTTTTTTTCTTTAGCGATCTAGGTAGAAAAATATAAATTAATTATAAATATTTGGTTCATAGTGCATAATCATCATTGGTCTATGAACAGTCTACTTTTATTCATTTACTTTTCCAAATTATCTCTATTTTAAAAATTGTGGCATAATTTACAATTTGGTATTTAAAAGAATTTTAAATGTATTTAGTTTAGTGGCATTAGGTAATTGACAAAGTTTTACAACTATCATCACAATCCACACACAGAACTTTTTCATCTTGCAACACTGAAGCTCTGTACCTACTAAGAACTCCCCATTCCTCCTCCTCCCAGACTCTGGCAACCACCATTCTTCCACTCTCTGTCTTTATGAATTTGACCTCATGTAAGAATAATCACACATCATTCGTCTTTTTGTGACTGGCTTATTTCATTTATCATAATGTCTTTAAGTCATCCATGTGGTAACACATGTCAAAATTCCCTTCCTTTTTAAAGCTGAATAATATTCACTGCAGGTATCACATTTTGCTTATCAACCATTGCTGGACACTTGGATTGATTCCGTTTTTGATTACTTGATTAATGTTGTTATAAACATGGGCATGCAGCTATCTTTTCATGTGTCTATTTTCAATTGTTTTAGAGATATATTCAGAAGTAGGATCATAGGATAATCCTATTTTCAATTTTTTGAAGAATCTCCGTTTGATTTTCCATAGCAGTTGCACCATTTTACATTCTTATCAGTAGTGCACAAGAGTCCATTTTCTCTACATTCTCATCAGCCCTAACAAGCCCTACCTTTTCTGATAGTAGACATCCTGTTGGATATAAAATGGTATCTTATTCCTATTTATTCTTTTAATTTTAATACTGCAATTAGGGCTTTCCTGCTGACTCAGATGGTAAAGAATCTGCCATTGCAGGCAGGTTTGATCCCTGGGTTAGTTAGATCCCCTGGAGGAGAAAATGGCAACCCACTTCAGGATTCTTGCCTGGAGAATTTCATGGACAAAGGAACCTGGTGGGTCCATAGGGTCACAAAGAGTCATACACGACAGAATGACTAACAGACACACAAAAACTTCAGGGCTTCCTTGATAGCTCATTTGGTAAAGAATCTGCCTGCAATGCAGGAGACCCTGGCTTGATTCCTGGGTCAGGAAGATCCCCTGGTGAAGGGAAAGGCTACCCACTCCAGTATTCTGACCTGAAGAGTTGCATGTAGAGTATAGTCCACGGGGTCACAAAGAGTTGGACACGACTGAGCGACTTTCACTTTCACTTCTCTTTCACATTGAAATAAATAGCCCCAAATCTATCACCTAACCAGACCTAAAATAGAACTATGCACATGAATCTCTCTCATTTCCTGCTTTGCCTTTCCTTAAAGGTAATCCAAATTAGCTGCTTAACATTTCTAGCTTTTTTATAAATATGTAGTTTTTCCTTGTACTATAGGACTAAACTTCTCTACTTTCGCTTGAGCCATGGCTCTCATTCCAGAAGAAAAAGAAAACTTGACACATCTCTCTAGGTAGGAACAGAAATAATCATGGCTACATAGCCACTGAGAAACAAGTCAAGTCTCTTTACTTATGTTGATGAAAAATGTTGTGTTAATTAGTTAATTGAATTAAAAGTAATTCAATTTAATGAATAGTAGCTAACTGTGCCAGGTATTGCAGAATGTACGAAGATGAATATAAATGATCTCTCCATCAATACTGTGCTTACAAGGGAATCATTTATTTATGTACTTCATAACCATAGGTTCAACACAGGTACAAAGAAGCAATAGACATTAATAACACTTCACAACCTTGCAGGATTGTATTATCTGTATTCTTAATCTGATGTCTTCTGTGGCAGACACAAATTTTCTTTCAAACTATTTCCCTCTGTTTCAGAGCATATACCTGGAATATATTTTCCAGATCATTTTATAATTATCTATGGTAATATGCCTAGGTTCTGGTTAACGGTTTAGGGAAGGAAATGATGAATGCCCCTCCTGAAATTGGAACCCTCATCTCAACTTTCACTCACTCCTTACCCTGTCTGCTAGTCAAGGACACTGAAGACTTAGGGGATGGTAGAAACACAAGTTGGAGAAACCATCCATTCCTGAATGACTTTATAGATAGCTGCCTGCTGAACAGTCACATTAAAAGAATTATTGAGCCATAAATAAACTTCTACAGTGTTAAACCTCTTGAAATTATTTAGTGTTTATCTGTTACTGCAGTTAGTATTTACCATATCTAATATTCCTCCTGTTTCTGAAAGAATCTAAATCCAAAAATTTCCCCTTTCTTGGCAATATGATAACTATAATTCGGAATACAGTGTTCTGTAAAGAGAACCTGAAGTTCAAATTCTAGTGTTGTCATTTTATTTTCTTTTTAAAATTTATCTATTTTTTAATTGAAGGATAATTGCTTTGCAGAATTTTGCTGTTTTCTGTCAAACCTCAACATGAATCAGCCATAGGTATACATATTATTTACATTTTATTTTAAATTACTCATTCAACAGATATTTTAACGCACAGATTCTTTTTAATGTTGATACAACAGCAAGGAAACTAATGGACAGATCACTGTTTTCATGGACTTTATTTCTAGAGTGGAAAGACATAATAAACAAGTAAGCTTATTAATATATAACATAGTAATGATAATCTTAGAAAAATAGTGCTTAGTGAGAGGCTAAATGATTTGGGGAGATATTTATACAAATAGACATAACAGTAGAAAATAATAATTTCAGGGGAGTATAAAAAGCTGAACAATATCAGGGCTAGAAAAAATATTTTAGTTATTTTAAATAAATATAATTTTATTCAAAATGTATACACGGTTATGAGCCCCTTTTCAGTAGAGATATAAAGAAAATAATATTTAATTTATAGCAGTGATGTTTTAGGGGGAATGCATTTAATGAGATAAGTGCTTATCCTTTGTTAGGTATCCAAGGACGATAACTAATTAAGTATAGAATTCTCTGAAGTACACCTTAAAATGTCAGTACCAGGTTTAAAAAAAAATCCTAAATGGCTGATATGTACAAAAGAAATATTAGAAATTAGAGGATGAAGGACTCATCTGACAGAAAAATAGCACTGGGCTTGGTTTTAAAGGTTGAAAAATATTTGATTAGAAAGAATCAGAAAAAGAGAAACAACTTGTGTTAACTAAAATATAATGAGGAGAAACAAGAGAGAATGAGAAAACAAATGGAAGAAGTAAAAAGTATATTTGGTGTGCAATAAAAGCTCACTTTTGAAAGACAAGCTCTAGCCATAAAAACAAAGGACCTTGAATACCAAGTTGAGGCATCTTGCAAACCCAATTTAGCAGTAGAAAGATGACATCAAAATTGATGAAAGTGTAGAAAACTTTTCTTCACCAACTGACAGTTTGTTATCATAATGCCAATCATTGCCATTCTTCCAGCCAGTGGTGCACTTTGTAAAATTAAACAACACATCTTTCATTCTTGGGGATCTACACAAAGTGTCTGTCATAATGCCCAGTCAACAGTCTATATTCAATGCATAATATTCATTACAGATTTATCTAATCACCTCAATTGTTCACCTAGTTAATTGTTTCTTTACAGATTGCTGTAGATGAAGATTTCTCCCATAATCCCAAAATAAGAAAACATGGAAAATTAAAAATTGTAGAATACTGAAGAAATTAGCTCTGGCAAAGAAATACATTTAAATTGACTCACTTTACTTAAATTCACACCTTCACTTCCAGGATAACAATGGAAAACTAAAGAAATTTCATTTTCTATCAGTATTAAAAATGAAAAGACTTTTAAGAATGAAAAGAAAAGAACAGAGGAATAAACAGAAGATCTTCAACAATGTCCACATCTTCAGCCAAAATAACTTCTAGTTTCAAAGTTTTCATATGAAGTTTAGGTAAGATGAGCTTAATAATAAAATAGAACTATTGTTCTTGCACCAATAATAGACCTACTAACACAATACTTCTCTGCTGTGTTTCACTTCACCAGAGGACAATCGTGGTAGGGAGAAGGATTCTGAGTAAAGTTAAATTTCCTTTAAGGGACCTTGACTAGTTCAGGGGTCTTTGGGATATTTTCAGGTAGTCCCATATGGGAGCCTGTATACTCTCCCAGTTGGGACTGTATTCTATGGATCTAGGCTTTCATTGTCATATCTGGGATTATAGGTTTCTTTTTCTTCCTATCCCTTGGCAATATAATATGGCAAAAGACACAGAAGAAAAAAAGCAAAAACCCTTAATGCTAGAGGATTCTGAGAAAATGGTAAAGTAGATAGCTTCCTATTCAACAGGAATTACACTGGCAGAAACTGTCTGATGCAACAAGATGGAATTCTAAATCTATGGAAGGTTGGTTACCTCCCGGGGAAGTCTTGCAAGGCCATTTGCAATTACTTCTAGTCAATTTCAGCTCTTACCACTACAGGAGCTACCTATTCCCCACCACCAGCAAGTTAGCAGGCAATAATACATATGTTCCAGAAACCCCTTGCATATAGTTTTTCGGAGCCAAGGTGGCAGATAAGCCTCTTGTCCAACAAATATTGGGGATGTCTGTTCTGATTTCTAACTGCTGCTTCAGACCACAGAAGGGCAGGCATAGAGGCAGACAGCCACTTCCCTCCATCATTCAAAGCCCCTGCCCCTATGGCAAAAGTGACTTCTAGGGAATTTCCAAGGACTAGAACATTTCCTTCCCTGCAGTTTTTTGTTTCTGTTCCTTGGGAGAACCAAATATTAAAAATCAGCTTTATGCACAAAGGAAATTTAAAAGTCATATGCCTAGGAAAAGGCACAGGCTTGGAAAGATCCGAAAATAACTTAAATGGATGCCTTAAACTTTTCATATTCAATACTTAAGGCTGATCCTCAGCAGAAATACCCTATAGCAATCAAAACCAAACAAAGAAGCAAGCATAAAATACTGGGAAAAGGGGAGAATCTGTTTCCAGAGTCACTGTATTATTAGATTAAAATGTGCAGTTTTCAACAACAACAATAAAAAAAAAATGAAAGGCATAAAAACAGGAAAGTATAGCCCATTCAAAATGATTAAAAATACATAAATAAGAGAAAAGATGCCCAAAAAAAGACTTGCTGGAAGATCTACTAGACAAAGAATTTAAAACTGTCTTTAAAAGGTCCAAAAAACTAAAGGAAATTGTACAGAGAGTCAGGAGAAAATGAGGAATGAACAAAATAGAAATACCAATAAAGAAATAGAAAATCTAAAAAGAAACCAAAAAGAAATTTTGTAGCTAAAAAGTACAATAACTAAAATGAAAAATTTACTAGAGTTTCAAAAGCAGATTTGAGCAGGCAGAAGAATCAGTGAACTTGAAGATAGGACAATTAAAATTTTAAATCTAAGGAACAGAAAAAAATAAAGATCCAAGAAAAGTAAGCAAACTCTAAGGGACCTGGGGAACATCACTAAGTGGAGGGAGTCTCAGAAGGTTAGGAGAGTGAGAAGCAGAGAGAATATTTGAAGACATAGTGGCTGAGATTTCCCAAATTCTATTAGATTGGGAATTAATTAATCCAATTAATTAAAATTGAATATAAACATCCTAAAAGTTGAACAAAGTTTAAATAGGATAAACTAAAAAAGACTCACACCAAAACCACAGAATAACAGGATACTTTTGCACAGATTCTCACTGTGCTTTTATTATGTTGATATAAATTGAGAACTTCTAGGAGAATAAATAGAATGCACAGACTGTTCCAAACAAATTTGACTTTCTGGACCTTAGAGTGTATCCTGTAAGTGGTGTTTTATTGGATATATTTTTGGAAATAACATTTGAAGTTGTTGTTATTAAAGTACGTAGAGTTTATATACCACTTTGTAACATGTTCAAAATGAATGTTTCACCAGTGGAATTCAATTATAAACACAATTCAATACTAAACACCGTTTTAGATTCTGAAATAATCACAAAGACTTGACACTTTCCTGCAAGCTGTTAATTTATTTGGGAGTATACAGTGAAATAAATAGATCCTTTCAACACAATGTGATGAACACTTTCATAAGAGACAAAGAAGATTTTTATAATCATAGAAGAATTCCTGACACAGGATTGGAGCATTTGAAAAGACATTCTAGAGGAAGGAATGTTTTAACTATGATCTGAGGATTAAAAGAGGGTAGTCTTGGTGGAGAATTAGAACAGAGTTCATGAAGAGTGAGAAGGATAAGCAAAGACAAGATGCACAGAGGAGGCAAACTCTTTCAATTTAACATATATAATATATTAACCATCGAATTAAAAGTCAAAGATTTTTTTTATAAACTTTTTACAGTTTAATTTTTGATGTTACTCAGAAAAATAAAATAAGCATGTATTACACAAGTGAAGTTTGCTATATTTTGGATTATTTTAGGGTATATTTCTGGAGATAGGACCTTGAGTGAAAATGCATAAATATTTTCATGGTCTCTGATCTATATCGCCAAACTGCTTTTTGAAAGCATTATGTGAATTAGAAAACTCACTAGCAGTATCTGTAAATAAGATTTTCAATGAATCCACACTAGTACTAGTGTATTTACCAAACCCTTTCCTTACAGCACTTATTAACTTTACATTGGAATATTTAGTGTTCTCAGCAGCACATTTTTATGAAGACTAGATTTTAAGAAATCATAATAAAAACAATAGAATGAAAGTGTGAAATTAAAAGAGTTGTAGTCTTAGCCTCATGCATTCTGGATTAGCATTTTCTCCTTTATAGCAAAGTGTCTAGAATATATAACCAGACACTTCTGTTTTTATAACTTATAATCAATTTTCTAAATGAAATGAATATTTTTTTTTAGTTTTTTATTTTTTAAATTTTAAAATCTTTAATTCTTACATGCATTCCAAAACATGAACCCCCCTCCCACCTCCCTCCCCATAACATCTTTCTGGGTCATCCCCATGCACCAGCCCCAAGCATGCTGCATCCTGCGTCAGACATAGACTGGCGATTCAATTCACATGATAGTATACATGTTAGAATGTCATTCTCCCAAATCATCCCACCCTCTCCCTCTCCCTCTGAGTCCAAAAGTCCGTTATACACATCTGTGTCTCTTTCCCTGTCTTGCATACAGGGTCGTCATTGCCATCTTCCTAAATTCCATATATATGTGTTAGTATACTGTATTGGTGTTTTTCTTTCTGGCTTACTTCACTCTGTATAATCGGCTCCAGTTTCATCCATCTCATCAGAACTGATTCAAATGAATTCTTTTTAACGGCTGAGTAATACTCCATTGTGTATATGTACCACAGCTTTCTTATCCATTCATCTGCTGATGGACATCTAGGTTGTTTCCATGTCCTGGCTATTATAAACAGTGCTGCGATGAACATTGGGGTACAAGAATATACAATGGAGTAAAGACAATCTCTTTAACAAGTGGTGCTGGGAAAACTGGTCAACCACTTGTAAAAGAATGAAACTAGATCACTTTCTAACACCGCACACAAAAATAAACTCAAAATGGATTAAAGATCTAAATGTAAGATCAGAAACTATAAAACTCCTAGAGGAGAACATAGGCAAAACACTCTCAGACATAAATCACAGCAGGATCCTCTATGATCCACCTCCCAGAATTCTGGAAATAAAAGCAAAAATAAACAAATGGGATCTAATTAAAATTAAAAGCTTCTGCACAACAAAGGAAAATATAAGCAAGGTGAAAAGACAGCCTTCTGAATGGGAGAAAATAATAGCAAATGAAGCAACTGACAAACAACTAATCTCAAAAATATACAAGCAACTTCTGCAGCTCAACTCCAGAAATGAATATTTTAGCTCCATTTCTTTTTTAAAAACAAATCTCTATATCTCTCTCCATGAATATAGATTCAGTTCAATTAAGTTGCTCAGTTGTGTCCGACACTTTGTGACCCCATGATCCGCAGCACGCCAGGTGTCCCTGTCCATCACCAACTCCTGGAGTCCACATAAACCCATGTCCACTGAGTCGGTGATGCCATCCAAACATCTCATCTCTGTCGTCGCCTTCTCCACATGCCCTCAACCTTACCCAGCATCAGGGTCTTTTCCAATGAGTCAGCTATTTGCATCGTGTGGCCAAAGTATTGGAGTTTCAGCTTTAGCATCAGTCCTTCCAATGAACACCCAGGACTGATCTCCTTTAGGATGCACTAGTTGGATCTCCTTGCAGCCCAGGGGACTCTCAAGAGTCTTCTCCAACACCACAGTTCAAAAGCATCAATTCTTGGGTGCTCAGCTTTCTTTATAGTCCAATGCTCACATCCATACATGACCACTGGAAAAACCATAGCCTTGACTAGACAGACCTTTATTGACAAGTAATGTCTCTGCTTTTTAATATGTGATCTAGGTTGGTCATAACTTTCTTTCCAAGGAGTAAATATCTTTTAATTTCATGGCTACAAGCACCATCGTCAGTGATTTTGGAGCCCCCAAAATAAAGTCAGCCACTGATCAACTGTTTCCTCATCCATTTGCCATGAAGTGATGGGACCAGCTGCCATGATCTTAGTTTCTTGAATGTTGAGCTTTAAGCCAACTTTTCACTCTCCTTTTTCACTTTCATCAAGAGATTTTTAGTTCTTCACTTTCTGCCATAACGGTGGTACAATCTGCATATTAAAGGTTATTGATATTTCTCCTGACAGTCTTGATTCCAGCTTCTGCTTCCTTCAGCCCAGCGTTTCTCATGATGTACTCTGCATAGAAGTTAAATAGCAGGGTGAAAATATACAGACTTGACGTACTCCTTTTCCTATTTGGAACCAGTCTGGTGTTCCATGTCCAGCTCTGACTGTTGCTTCCTGACCTGCATACAGGTTTCTCAAGAGGCAGGTCAGGTGGTCTGGTATTCCCAACTCTTTCAGAATTTTCCACAGTTTATTGTGATCCACACATTCACAGGCTTTGGCATAGTCAATAAAGCAGAAATAGATGTTTTTCTGGAGCTCTCTTGCTTTTATGATGATCCAGAGATGTTGGCAATTTGATCTCTGGTTCCTCTGCCTTTTCTAAATCCAGCTTGAACATCCGGAACTTCACGGCTCACATATTGCTGAAGCCTGGCTTGGAGAGTTTTGAGCATTACTTTACTAGTGTGTGAGATGAGTGCAACTGTGTGGTAGTTTGAGCATTCTTTGGCATTGCCTTTCTTTGGGATTGGAACGAAAACTGATTTTTCCAGTCTTGTGGCCACTGCTGAGTTTTCCAAATTTGCTGGCGAATTGAGTGCAGCACTTTCACAGCATCATCTTTCAGGATTTGAAACAGCTCAACTGGAATTCCATCACCTCCACTAGCTTTGTTCGTAGGGATGCTTCCTAAGGTCCACTTGACTTCTCACTCCAGGATGTCTGGCTCTAGTGAGTGTTCATACCATCGTGATTATCAGGATTGTGAAGATCTTTTTTGCACAGTTCTGCTGTGTAATCTTGCCACCTCTTAATATCTTCTGCTTCTGTTAGGTCCCTACCATTTCTGTCCTTTAGTGTACCCATCTTTGCATGAAATGCTCCCTTGGTATCTCTGATTTTCTTGAAGAGATCTCTAGTCTTTCCCATTCTATTGTTTTCTTCTTTTTCTTTGCATTGATCGCTGAGGAAGGCTTTATTATCTTTCCTTGCTATTCTTTGGAACTCTGCATTCAAATGGGTATATCTTTCCTTTTCTCCTTTGCTTTTCACTTCCCTTCTTTTCACAGATATTTGTAAGGTCTCCTCAGACAGTCATTTTGCTTTTTAGCATTTCTTTTTCTTGGGGATGGTGTTGATTCCTGTCTCCTGTACAATGCCATGAACTTCCGTCCATATTTCATCCGGCACTATATCAGATATTCATTTCCATTTTATAGTCATAAGGGATTTGATTTAGGTCATACCTAAGTGGTCTAGTGATTTTCTCCACTTTCTTCAATTTGAGTCTGAATTTGGCAATAAGGAGTTCATGATCTGAGCCACAGTCTGCTCCCGGTCTTGTTTTTGTTGACTGCATAGAGCTTCTCCATCTTTGGCTGAAAAGAATATAATAAATCTGATTTCAGTGTTGACCATTTGGTGATGTCCTTGTGTAGAGTCTTCTCTTGTGTTGTTGGAAGAGGGGGTTTGCTATGACCAGTGTGTTCTGACAGATCTCTATTTGCCTTTGCGCTGCTTCATTCTGTACTCCAAGGCCAAATTTGCCTGTTATTCCAGGTGTTTCTTGACTTCTTACTTTTGCATTCCAGTCCCCTATAATGAAAAGGACGTCTTTTTTGGGTGTTAGTTCTATAAGGTCTTGTAGGTCTTCATAGAACTGTTCAACTTCAGCTTCTTCGGCGCTACTGGTCAGGGAATATACTTGGATTACTGTAATATTGAATGGTTTGCTTGGAAATGAACAGAGATGATTCTGTTGTTTTTGAGGTTGCATCCATGTACTGCATTTCAGACTCTTCTGTTGACTATGATGGCTACTCCATATCTTCTGAGGGATTCCTGCCCACAGTAGTGGATATAATGGTCATCTGAGTTAAATTCACCTATTCTAGTCCATCTTAGTTTGTTGATTCCTAGAATGTCGACATTCACTCTTGCCATCTCCTGTTTGACCACTTCCAATTTGCCTTGATTCATGGACCTAACATTCCAGGTTCTTATGTAATATTGCTCTTTACAGCATCTGACCTTGCTTCTATCACCAGTCCCATCCAAAACTGGGTATTGTTTTTGCTTTGGCTCCATACCTTCATTCTTTCTGGAGTTGCTTCCCCACTGACCGCTAGTAGCATATTGGGCACCTAGCTACCTGGGGAGTACCTCTTTCAGTGTCCTTAGTTTTTGCCTTTTCAAACTGTTCATGTGGTTCTCAAGGCAAGAATACTGAAGTGGTTTGCCATTCCCTTCTCCAGTGGACCACAATCTGTCAGACCTCTCCACCATGACCCGCCCGTCTTGGGTGGCCCCACACTGCATGGCTTAGTTTCACTGAGTTAGACAAGGCTGTGGTCCATGTGACAGATTGGCTAGTTGTCTGTGATTGTGGTTTCAGTCTGTCTGCCCTCTGATGCCCTCTCTCAGTGCCTACCATCTTACTTGGGTTTCTCTTACCTTGGGTTTGGGGTATCTCTTCATGGCTGTTCCAGCAAAGTGCAGCTGTTGCTCCTTACCTTGGACATGGGATAGCTCCTCTTGGCCACCTAGATTACCTGTACCTATATATAATTATTATATAAGATCTATTTTGTCTAATATAATATTACATATAACATTAAAATATTAAATAACTAATCATTTTTGTCATGTATATTATATTATTTAAGATTTTGAAGGAGGTTAAAGTTCATTTCTCTTGCCTGTAAATGTCTAGAGTTGGGTAGCCCAGAGCTGGTATGTAGCTCTTCTGTATAGGTTCCTTTGGGGTCCAGCATCTCCTCTTCTCCTCAGTGTTCTGCCATCCCTAGGCAGATGAGTGGAAGAAAGGAATAGAGCAGTGGAGGAAAGGACATTTAAGAGTATTTCTTGTAAAAGAAAGGTTTCAGAAGCCACAGGCTTCTGCTTCCAATTCATTAATACTTGGCAATATTTAGCTTCAAGATGTAGAAGCATTGAGGGAATGGGCAAGTTAAACTCGGGAGGCCATGTATTCAATAAAAATTTCTTTCCTATGCCATGAAAGGAATTGAACATGAATATTGGGAGAAGACTAGTATATCTGTGACACTATAGTACTAAAGTGCTTTATAATCTACAAATCAGTCACTGTCTTAGTTAATCCTCACTATGATACTGTGAGGCATTATTTCTGCTTGGAAAATGAAAGCATTAAAATGGACCAGTTTCCTCTGTCCAAAGGATTACCCAGGCAAGAATACTGGAGTGGGTTGCCATTTCTTTCTCCAGCTTTATGTCTGTGAAAGTGAAAGTGAAAGTCGCTCAGTGTCCAACTCTTTGCGACCCAGTGGAATGCAGAGTTTCAAAGAACAGCAAACAGAGATAAGAAAACCTTCCTAAGTGATCAATGTAAAGAAATAGAGGAAAACAACAGAATGGGAGAGACCAGAGATCTCTTCAAGAAAATCAGAGATACCAAGGGAGCATTTCATGCAAAGATGGGTACACTAAAGGACAGAAATGGTAGGGACCTAACAGAAGCAGAAGATATTAAGAGGTGGCACGATTACACAGCAGAAATGTACAAAAAAGATCTTCACAATCCTGATAATCACAATGGTATGAACACTCACTAGAGCCAGACATCCTGGAGTGAGAAGTCAAGTGGACCTTAGGAAGCATCCCTATGAACAAAGCTAGTGGAGGTGATGGAATTCCAGTTGAGCTGTTTCAAATCCTGAAAGATGATGCTGTGAAAGTGCTGCACTCAATTCGCCAGCAAATTTGGAAAACTCAGCAGTGGCCACAAGACTGGAAAAATCAGTTTTCGTTCCAATCCCAAAGAAAGGCAATGCCAAAGAATGCTCAAACTACCACACAGTTGCACTCATCTCACACACTAGTAAAGTAATGCTCAAAACTCTCCAAGCCAGGCTTCAGCAATATGTGAGCCGTGAAGTTCCGGATGTTCAAGCTGGATTTAGAAAAGGCAGAGGAACCAGAGATCAAATTGCCAATATCCAGTGGATCATTGAAAAAGCAAGAGAATTCCAGAGAAAATCTATTTTTGCTTCATTGACTATGTGAATCACAACAAACTGGAAAATTCTTTAAGAGTTGGGAATACCAGATCACCTTACCTGTCTCCTGAGAAATCTGTATCTAGGTAAAGAATCAACAGTTAGAACTGGACATGGAACAATAGACTGTCTCCAAATTTGGAAAGGAGTTTGTCAAAGCTGTATATTGTCACTTTGCTAATTTAACTTAAATGCAGAGTACACCATGCAAAATGCCAAGTTGGATGAAGCAGGGAGAAATATCAATAACCTCAGATATGCAGATGATACCATTCTAATGGCAAAAAGGAACTAAGGAGCCTCTTGTTGAGGATGAAATAGGAAAGTGAAAAAGCCTGCTTGAATATCAGCCACATTCAAAACACTAAGATCACACCTTTTTAGCCTCATTTGGTTCCATCACTTCATGGAAAATTGAATGGGAAAAAGTGGAAGCAATGATACATTTTATTTTCTTGGGCTCCAAAATCACTACAGACAGGGACTGCAGCCGTGAAATTAAAAGACGCTTGCTCCTTGGAAGGACAGTGATGACAAACCTAGACAGTGTATTAAAAAGCAGAAACAATCTGATAAACGTCCACGTAGTCAAAGCTATGGTTTTTCCAGTAGTCATATATGTATGTGACAGTTGAACCATAAAGAAGGCTGAGCACTGAGGAATTGATACTTTTGTATTGTAGTACTGGAGAAGACTCTTGAGAGTCCCTTGGACTGTAAGGAGATCAAACCAGTCGATCCTAAAGGAAATCAACTCTGAATACTCACTGGAAGGACTGATGCTGAAGCTGAAGCTCCAGTCCTTTGGCCACTTGATGCAAAGAGCCAACTCACTGGGGAAAACTCTGATGCTGGGAAAGATTGAATGCAAAAGGAGAAAAGGGTGGCAGAGGATGGGTTAAATAGCATGGTTAAATGGTTAAAGAGCATTACCGAGTCAATGGACCTGTGTTTGAACAAACTGTGTGAGACAGTGAAGGTCAGAGGAGCCTGGTATGCTGCAGTCTATGGAGTCACAAACAGACAGACACGACTTACCAACTGAGCAACAAGCAATAACAATTCGATCAAAAGACATAATTGACCACTGTTCAGAAAAATCCAATTTTACTTTAACATCCTTGATCCAGTGATTTGAATGAAATAAATTACTATGTTACTGACTTTTCTCTTTTTTCCCCATTGCTATTTCCACTTTTAGGTACAGTTTACATCTTTCATTTACTGTAAGGAAGCTTAAATGAAATCTTGAATCTCTTGTCTTCTTGCTATCTTGTTTGCCAGTATACTCTAATACCAAACATTCAGCTTAAGCTGATAGGCTTTCTATTTATGTTGTTTCAGGATTTGTATAAAAGAACCTGGTGTTCTTTTTCAATGTGAAGATTCGTGGGCACCACTTAAGCCTTAATAAATTAGAATCCATCCTGATGTAACCCTAAAATCTGCCTATTAATAATTCTCCCATATTTGTCTTATGCCTACACATATATATTTTATCTCCAACTCTCTCTGCCATCATGTCTCTTTTCTAGTTAGCCATGGCAACCTTAGCAGGATCAGAACAATAATCCAGAAAAATATTATCTGAAGAGTTTTGTAAAACTCTCTGACTCAACTAAATTTTGGAAAAAACATCAAAACAAAGAAAGAAATAAAAAATTTCTGGATTTCTTTCCCAAGGCTCTCCATATTCACTGACAGCATGATCATCACCTATCTGGGTGAACTACAGGATTAAACTAAAAAAGACATGAGCCTCTAAAGAAGATAATTCTTTAGAGCAAGGAGACAATTTCAAACTTTATCAACATTCTACCCAAGCCATGAGCAGTGCTTACTGAGCAAAACTCAGCCTTCTCTTCTTGCTGAACAGAGAACTGACCTCCAAACACATTTTGCTGAATCATTTTATCAAGGCATATTTAACTGAATTAAGTTGCCTGGTTTTTCAGGTACCTTCACTTTTGGGTTAAGGCTATGACTTCCAATCAGCACAGCACTGACCTTGCAGATCTGAACATAGTGGCCACCTTATACCCTCACCGGCACCTGAAGTCTGGCCCCTAAACTGTCTTAACTGTTCAGATGTCATACTAACTAGATTAAAAACTCTTTTAAGGTACAGCAACCCACTCCAGCACTCTTGCCTAGAAAATCCCATGGACGGAGGAGCCTAGTGTCCATGGGGTCGCAAAGAGTTGGACACGACTGAGCGACTTCACTTCACTTAAGGTAGAGTTTATTATCATGATCATTACTATTATCATTATCATAAAATACATATAACATAAAGCATCATTTTAACCATTTTCGAGTGTACAATTCTGTGGCTTTAAATACATTCACCACCCATCTCCAGAACTCTTTTTCCATCTTGTAAAACTTAGTCTGTGTACGTGTTAAACAAATCTTCATTCACCTCTTCCCCCAGCCCCTGGTAACCATCATTCTACTTTCAGTCTCTATAATTTTGACTACTTTAGGTACTTAAGTAGAATCATACAGTATTTTTTACTTTTAACTTAACTTTGTACTCCATACTTAATCAGGAACAATGTTTTCTTCATTAAAAAAATATTTGTTGGTATCAATTACTTGGGCATTTGGGTACTACGTGGAAAAAGCATGAGTTTCAAAGTTTGAAAGAAAAAAATGAAAGAAACAAACAAAACATCAAAAAGATCACCAAATTCCATGGAGAACTAAGTTGAGAAATGTGTGAACAATATAATGATGCCTTAATTATCTCATAAAAGGCAAATATTCACAGAATTTCTTGTGTCTGATAACTTGGCTACTATTCACAGACTACACATTGCATTCTTTGTTTTTCAATAAATTTTTTTCTATATAGTCACTGATACTCCACTTTATATTCCCAATGAGAATCCATTCTACAGACCCTAGAAGTACCCACATCATTCAACACTCTCAAGATCTTAAATCTAACTGCACATAACTAAGGCCCATATCGCCTTTGAAATTCCATTTAGTAGAATTTGCTAAACTTAATTTTTCTGAAAAGAAAATGCTACATAGTTTAAAGTATTTTGAAAATAAAGTAAACCATGATAGAGGAGTGAAAATGAACAGAGATGCTAATTTCAAAAAGTTTCCTTGGAGAGAAGCCTTTGTTACCTGTGAAAAGAGATGTCACCTGTGAAAAGAAATTTGAAAGTGATGAAAGAAGCCATTCTGGTGAATTAGGAGAAACCTATTCTAGTCAGAATGAACAGACATTCTGAAGGGTCTGATGCAGGATTTTCTTGGACATTCCCTGGCAAGATGGCAAGTGACCTGGAACAAAGTGAGCTGGTTGGAGGTTTGGGGGGGGGGGGGAGATTAAAAAGTTAAAATCAAAAAGGATGCAAAGAGACATATCATATTAGCTTTGCAGGCATGGTGTTTGTGCTGTGTGTGTTGGGGAACTATTGGAGAGTTAGATAGTATATTCAAAAGAAGAGGCATTACTTTGCTGACTAAGGTCCGCCTAGTCAAGGCTATGGTTTTTCCTGTGGTCATGTATGGATGTGAGAGTTGGACTGTGAAGAAGGCTAAGCGCCGAAGAATTGATGCTTTTGAACTGTGGTGTTGGAGAAGACTCTTGAGAGCCCCTTGGCCTGCAAGGAGATCCAACCGGTCCATTTTGAAGGAGATCAGTCCTAGGTGTTCTTTGGAAGGAATGATGCTGAAGCTGAAACTCCAGTACTTTGGCCACCTCATGCGAAGAGTTGACTCATTGGAAAAGACTCTGATGCTGGGAGGGATTGGGGGCAGGAGGAGAAGGGGATGACAGAGGATGAGATGGCTGGATGGTATCACTGACTCAATGGAAGTGAGTCTGAGTGAACTCCGGGAGTTGGTGATGGACAGGGAGGCCTGGCGCACTGTGATTCATGGGGTCGCAAAGAGTCGGACACGACTGAGCGACTGAACTGAACTGAACTGAGTGCATGGGAGCCACATGGTTGCTGATTTATTTATCCACTTTGGTTGCTAAGTAAGGGTCAAGAGTAGACATAGAAGCCAGTGAGAAGATGAGTTTAGCTTGGACTTCATTGAGAGCAGTGGAAGTGGTAAAAAGTAGCAACATACAGGAAATATTTTGAAGGTGTTGCTGATGTAGCTTGATGAGAAATGAGAATGAAGAAGAGAGAGGTATTTTAAATGACTACTATTTTCTGGTATATATATATACCAGATATATGTATATATGTGTGTGTGTGTGTGTGTATATATATATATATATATATATATATATATATATATATATATATACATACATACATACATATATTTGCCCTAAGCAGCTCACAAAATGTCATTTAATGAAGTGTGAAGGATGAGGAGAGGGAGGAGAATCAGAAATTTGGGAATTAAAAGAAACCAGTTTTGGATAAGTTAGAGATTCCTATTTAGACATCCATATGGAGAAACTGAGTAGGCAGGAAGATAACATAGCATCCGGAGTTCAAGGGAAAGACTAGAAGACTAGAGATACTTAATTGCCTGTCATCATCAAAACAGTGATATGTAGAGCTATATTAGTAACTACATGAGATAATCTAATGACTAACTGTAAATATTTGAATATATTTCTGCTAGTATATTATTAAATTTGAGTATCATCCATCTTCATACAGTAAATGTTGCTAAATGGTAAGAATAGCACACCATTTATCTATAGTTATGTCTACATCTATATCTATCTCTCTCTCTCTCTATCTCCCTACCTCTCCACACAGAGTACTATATATAATGGAAAGGGAAAAAAGAAAATGTATCTGGCAGTTTCCTCAATAAACATACTAAAACTTCTCTGCTTTTTGACAAGCCAGTACATTTTTATAACTCATAAATAATTGAAAATAGCAAACAGCTTACTGTCATAAAGCACTTTTATGTGATAGTAAAAGATTCTCTTGCACATGTTAGTATTGGTCATAAACAGCACACTGAAGTCAAAAGTAAATGGCATGAGCAAGAAATTTCATTAAATTTTTAATAAGGACAAATAAAATGCTATCATGCTATGGTTGCTACTAAATTCAATTCAATTAAATATGTATTTGTTGCATGTTTATTACATGCATATCATATAATGTGCTAGTGTAAAGGATGCAGAGATAAGCCAAAATTGTCACAAAGTCACAGGCTTTGGAGTTCACACTCTGGTGGAAGAGGACTTTATTACATGGCTTATTGTTTAATCACACATTGAGATAAAAATGTGAAGGATACCAACATGAATCTATAAAAGCATATGGTAACTATAATTGACTTAGTCTGAGAAATCAGAGATGACTTTGTGAGAAATCAGAGATGACTTTGTGAGAAAGCATCACCTGAACCTGGTGAAGAGAAGTTTATAAAATAAATGGGATCTAGGGGATTGACACCGTGAGTTCCATAAAATGAAGAAATCCAATGTAGATGAAGAATTATGAAAAATAATAAGCGATAGGATAGTCAGCATTGTTCACCCTGCTTGTGTGAGCTTTGTAAAATATCTTAAAAGTTTTTAGATGATTTTCTTTTCTCACTTGGAAAAACACGAGAAATTTCTCATTTTTTAATCCCAAAGATCCCTTTCACTCAAAAACTAGAGAATTCTGAAATTCCAGCTCATGACTTTCAAGTCACAGGTGCTGTCCGTGGTGCTAGAAAGTAAGTAACTGAGAAGAGAGAAGTGATTAACACCAAGGTTCCCAAACTTGACCATACTTTGGAATCACCACACTCAAGATCTACTGAATTATAATCCTGAGGATTAGAACCCTTGGGTCTGTATTTTTGTATATTTCTGCTTTTAGGTGAATCTGACACATTACATAATCTGCAAAATTGTCTTCTAGGACTATTGCCCAGAGTAGTGTTTTCAACCTTGGCATATATGAATTACATGGAAACTTTTAAAATTACTCACAACCAGAACTTTCTCCAAAATAACTAAATCAGATTATCTAGAAGACAAACCCAGTATTGAATATTTTCTCAAAGATCCCCAGGTGATTCTAACATTTGACCAGTAGCCTCATGAGGGCATTTGAATAAGGAGTTGGGAAAATTGTCTATTTTTGTATGTAGAGTAAATCACCAAAAAGCTTATCTATAAAGGATTTATGGTATCATCATCACACACACACATGTAAATCAAAGGATAAGACTATTTAGCCAATGATATTTGAATCAACTAAAAAGAACATGTGGAGGTAAACACTCAGAAGTATCCATTAAAATATGTTTTATAAAAGTGTTAACTAAAAACCTACAAAAATTATTTAAATATCAGTTACTTTGAGTAGCAATAACTTGATATCAATTTTTCCCCCATTGAAAATATATACAGTCAGGATAAGTTTAATTATAGTATTTTGATTGGGTACATAATATCTTACAATTTCCTTGTGAAGGAGGTCAGCAGGGATACAGACATTTTGGATTTGACATTATAACTAATTACAATTTTCTTACTATATTTTTGAATTAGAAACTATTCAAGAAGAAAAGCTGGTAGTCAACAGATAGAAATAAGATAAATATACATTTTATTATTGCCTAAAAGAAACAATATGGAGAACACAGGTTGAATGGAAAGCCAAAATCCATATTTTGATACTATCCTAAAAGTATTACTATGAGAGATGATTTATCCATGGAAGAGTCATTTATCTTTCTTTGGATAAAAATGCATAAGAGATAGAAAGAAACAGAAATATGAAATTTACCCCAATTACGATAATATGAAGGTAGAGTATAAGTAATTTGTACTACAAAGAGATACTTTAAATTTGTTTGAATATTTAACCTAGAAAGAACTTTAATAAGACACTTTGCTAGTTCAGGAATTATACTCCAGTGTGTGGTTATTTTTATCACCAGAGGACCATGTTAATGTATAAAGACACTGTAAAATATTACTCTGAAAGTGAGCGTCATTATAAATTATTTGATATTAATACTTTTTTTTAGTTTTTTATTTTTTAAATTTTAAAATCTTTAATTCTTACATGCGTTCCCGAATATGAACCCCCCCCACCTCCCTCCCCATAACATATTAATACTTTTAAATGTATATTAGTCGCTCAGTTGTGTCCGACACTTTGCAACCCCATGGACTGTAGCCCCACAGGCTCCTCTATTCATGGGATTCTCCAGGCAAGAATATTGGAGTGGGTTGCTATTTCTCCTCTCCAGAGAAACTTCCTGACCCAGGAATCTTTTAAAGTGCCTTGGTGTTCACTGTGAACTTTATTGCCTTTTTTTTTTTTTTTCAATGTAGCTCCTCTAAAGCTCACTGCTACTCATCACTGCAGCCATCCCTGGGCACTATGTTCCTGGCAAATAAGAGACTCTTCCTATAACATAAAACAGAGGCTCACCTCACATTAGCTCTGAGCCTGGTTTCAATGTATCAATTTTTCATAATGTCCCAATCAAGCAGTTCATTTGTTATATTCAACCCACTAATTAATCAAAATGAGTATATAAATTGATGGATTATCAGAAGGAATTTATTCATCAGTACAGTACAATCCATAGTAAATATTTAGAAGACACACAGATAATCTTCTGGCAGTGTGATTTTAACATCCTCAGTGATGCTATTTTTCTACAACAGCCCCTTGTAACACTGGGCTCACTATTATCTTGGTTATGATAGGGAATCAATAATTATTGATTGACCTAAATAAGATGAAAATTTATGGTGACACTTTTAGCTCAGATTCACTGAATCTGATTCATGCCCATGAGTGATCCTTGGGTCTGCCCATAATCTCTCAACTGTCAAAAGAACAACAAAACCCAGTGTGAGGAACAAAATCATGGGAATAAAATGAAGACAAGGTATTTCTCTCAGAGTTTCTAAACAATATTCTGTCTAGAAATTTTCAGTCTGTTTTAAATGTTAATAAGAACAAAGAATATAGAGGGGAAAAGGAACTGGTTCAAAAGAAGTAGAATAAAAGTTTAAGTAGTCACTGTCATCATGAGAAATGCTGGGCTGGAGGAAGCACAACCTGAAATCAAGATTGCCGGGGGAAATCAATAACCTCAGATATGCAGATGACAACACCATTATGGCAGAAAGTGAAGAAGAACTAAAGAGCCTTTTGATGAAAGTGAAAGAGGAGAGTGAAAAACTTGGCTTACAGCTCAACATTCAGAAAACTAAGATCATGGCATCCAGTCCCATCACTTCATGGCAGGTAGATGGGGAAACAGTGGAAACAGTGTCAGACCTTATTTTTTTGAGCTCCAAAATAACTGCAGAATGTGACTGCAGCCATGAAACTGAAAGATGCTTACTCCTTGTAAGGAAAGTTATGACCAACCTAGACAGCATATTCAAAAGCAGAGACATTACTTTGTCAACAAAGGTTCGTCTAGTCAAGGCTATGGTTTTTCCTGTGGTCATGTATGGATGTGAGAGTTGGACTATAAAGAAAGCTGAGCACCCAAGAATTGATGCTTTTGAACTGTGGTGTTGGAGAAAACTCTTGAGAGTCCCTTGTACTGCAAGGAGATCCAACCAGTCCATCCTAAAGGAGATCAGTCCTGGGTGTTCATTGGAAGGACTGATGTTGAAGCTGAAACTCCAATACTTTGCTTACCTGATGTGAAGAGCTGACTCATTGGAAAAGACCCTGATGCTGGGAAAGATTGAGGGAAGGTGGAGAAGGGGGTGACAGAGGATGAGATGGTTGGATGGCATCACCGACTCAATGGACATGGGTTTGAGTGGGCTCTGGGAGTTGGTGATGGACAGGGAGGCCTGGCCTGCTGCAGTTCATGGGGTTGCAAAGAGTTGGACACAGCTGAGCAACTGAACTGAACTGAGTCACTGTCAGAGTAAAATTTAATATAATTCAACTACAAGTACTGAGCACCTGCTTGAGTCAAATATTGGGTATGCCAGTACTACTTGTTGGAGATGAAGACATTTTATCAGTTGTAAATATAGTAAAAGTGATAATAGTGGTGGTGCTAGTGGCTGAAGTTAGCAGCAGTAATACTAATTTTATCAACTTGATATTTTTATGAAAATAATTTAGATATCTTATTGCACTCTAAACAGAAATGTGAGACAGGCAACTATTATTTATTCTCATTTTTTAAATAGGAAAAATACAGGCTTATAATGGTGAGAATATAGCAATAAGATTTTAATTTCATGAAGAATCAAAACTAAGGATTAAAAAAATGTTTAATGAAAGTAGCCCCAAATCCAAAATGAAAGACCAAGGCAACAGAGGGGGGAAAAGGTCATAGCAGAAAATCTCAGCATTAGGGCAAAGATCATAAACAAAGCAAAAGTGAGTGAATACTGAATCAACCTCTTCAGATGCCTGCCTTCATTACACAGCAAATTGAATCATAAGCCTGGGGCATGAGCAAGTCCAATTCTAGGGAGCAGTGGGTCACTGGGTTACTACTCCACTCCCATCAACCATGGAATCTCATTTATCATCTCAGTTGTGTCTACTAGTCCCTAAAATACACTGGAGCAAAAAGAATATGGGTGACTGCATTTTCCTCAGAGCAAGGAGATATGTAAATGGCTTGAACACAAACCTCATGTTTTATTCATCATGGTTCAAGTGATAAAATTTTAAGAGAAGTGTCAAGTAAGGTAGATAGATGATTTTAAAGGTCTTAGGTACTTCTCCTGATATACCTTCAGTTTTCCTGGCTACATTATCTAACCTCCAAATTTTCTTTCTTTACAATAGAAAATAAAATAAAATCCAATATTTTTCCTCACTAAGACTTTTAAGAGAAATAATGCAAATGATTGTAAAGAACTTCTGAAGATTGATTTGTTATTAAATACTTATGTCATCTATACAACTGGCTGACACAGAGATTCAGACCCCAAAGGAACATGAAGCCTAGAATTTAAAACAAAAAATGAGAAAGATCAAGGGTGGGAAACACACTAGATAATCAAGATAGTGCAGGGCTACCTGCCCACTGTGATTGTGCCCAGCAAGAAATCACATGCCCTGGATGAGATTAGAACATTTTTGTTGAGCATGGAAACCTTCCCAGAAGTTACTTATTCTACTGCATAATTATGAATCACTTTACAAGTGAGGAGGAAAAAGATGTCTTCCTGTCTGCCATTTGGAAGCAGGAGGCCAGGCCTTAAATAGACTACATGGCAAGTCTATACATATGTGGTTATAACACCATTGAAATTATACTGAAATGAAGAGATGTTATAAAAACAAATGCAATAAGAAAAATGGTGTGATTCATGAAAACAGGAGAAAGGGAGGAATTTTCAGCACTCTGAAGGGGAGGGAAGGCACACCATCAGATTGCATTTTTCCATTCTTAATGGCAGGAAGGCATGAAGTAGAGAAATGACTGCCTGGGTTATCTACATGTAAAGGAGGCTTCTGTTGAGAGTGTCTCACCACTGAAATACAGGCCAACAAAACTGGATTCAAACCTTATTTATCTGATTGCATCTTCTGTTTGGCTTGACTCTGGTGGTTCACTCTGCAGTCATGTTTGAGACTCAATTCACATGTCCTCTCCTCCCCTACCAGATGTTCAGCTTCTTCTGAGTCCTATTTATACCACTCATGTGAACCAATATTGGATCAGGAAAACTAATCTCAGGATCTCCTGCCATGTAACCCAGGATTGATGTGACTGCTTCTTACACTGGGAAACTCAAGATGTGAATCTTTCCACAGATTTTTTTTAAGATGAAGCAACGAGAGCTCCTTTCTGTCCTTGGTACAACCTTCACAAATCTAGTGCAAGTGTAAAAACCCTTTGCTCTCTTCTCTCTATCACCATTATACTCTCTCTCTCTTTGGTAAAACTTTAAGACTAAGCTGATAATTTTGGCTGTTGAGTTACTAAAGTGTAAGATAGAAAAAGATAAAGATTCTTTTTTCAAGATGTTCAAAGCTTTTAAGACCATTATCTTTCTGTCGATTGCATTGCATTTTTTAAGGTTAAAATCTCTCTTTCTTGTGGTTTTCTTTCTGGAGAACAAATTATCATCTCTACTGTGAATCTGTAAGGGTCATGTGAGAAAGACAAAAGAGATAAGTGCATCAATAATTTTCAAAATATCTCCCATTGAATCGGTAAGAATAATCCCTGGAATGTGTGAGGCATTAAATAAATCACTCCTATTGTTATTTTTTTAAATAATAATCATGTAAATTAATAATAACATTTAATAATAATGTTGATCTCATGATCATCGAACAATAAGCATAAGTATCTTGAAATTGTGATAGTAGATCATGTTTTCCTGCAAATTAATTAACGAGCTACTGTTCTTTGTTCATTTTATTTAGACTGAAGCATCTAGAGCCTGATCCACCCCTTATTTACTAACAAAATTAGTGTTTGCAAATTCAGACACAAGAGACTGAAAGCAGAGAGGCCAGAATGGACACCTGGGACAGTGGATCCAGGTCAGACTCTCTTAGGCAGCAGCCATTATGACAACTGGCCAAAAGACCAGTCAAGGGCTACCTTTTGCCTTGGTTTTGATATGTCCTGCAGAATGACAGAAAAGGTTTTATAGAATTCTCATGGATGTGCTGTAAGCCACAGCATATCCAGAATTACCATAGGGACAACTCCCCAAGTGACCAAAGCAGATTGTTGTCACAAGATGATGATTACTGAAAAGGAGGTTTGTGCTCTTGGAATATTTATTCCACAGGGCCTCCTGCTTTCAGAGAGCATATGTTTTTGATGCTTTATGCAAACAGAAGTCCTGATGATAGAAAGAAATGATCTCTGGAGGAAACTTTCTCTGTGCCAGTGCAAACCTGAGCTCTAAGCTGGGGGTGCTGCTACACTTCTGTGACAAAGCTGGCAGCTTTGGGGATATCCAGCGGTGTTATAATAATGAGCCATGCCACAGACTCAGCTTTCCTGACCTTCACGTGGCAGAATGGGTCAGTGTGACTAAAAATGGTTTTCCCAGTAGCCTGGATCAGCATTCAAGCCTAGTCCTACAGGATGAAAAATATACCATTGCAATGAGCACTTCCCATGGCAACTTATTAGTCTCTATTTAGATTAATTATGATTTTAGAAAAGGCTTCAAACCACTGGTGATCTGTATAAAAAAAATCTCACAGGCTTTCTACATTATTATTGCTGGTTTTATGCATTCACTCACTCTTCAGCTTGAGCTGAGACATACACAGTGGGTTATTAAGAAGCAAACATTTCCCAAAAGCCCACGATGGCTTTTGAAGTCACTGAATGAGCATTTCTGCTCAGAACAATCTCTATGTCACATTCTGATAATGCATTATGATTTTCTCACTGTACTTTCCTCCCTTCATGTTTTCTGCTTGAATGGAAATGAATTATGAAAGAAGAATCACAGAGAATGTGGAAATTCATTTTAAATATTTGTCTTTATGAAAGCAATTTTAAATCATAGCAGTATAGGGCAAGGGGGAAAGTACCTGGCCCACTCACACCACTTTCCCAAATTAATTTTTAATCTTTAAAACAAAATAAATCCTGTAGTAAAATGAAATTTAGAACTTCCTGATGGTCCAGTGGTTGAGAATCCACCTGCCAATGCAAGGGACATGAGTCTAATCCCTGGTCACATGCCATAGTACAACTAAACTTGTGCACTAAAGCTACTGAGCCTGCAAGCCACAACTATGGAAGCCCTCGCACCCTAGAGCTCATGTTCCATTACAAGAAAAACCCACACACCACAACTAGAGAGCAACTCCCAATCACCGCAGCTAGAGAATGACTGCCTGCAGCAACAAAGACCCAGTGCAGCCAAAAATAAATAAATAAAATAACATTAAAAAATTTAAAATTCAACTTGAAAATTAAATACTAAGTTATTAAGAATAAATTGCAGATTGTGGGATTCCACTGATATGGGGTTGGGGGGGATCCCATAAGTTAAAAATTTTAATCACTGCCAAAGGGTGCTGGTGTTGCTGGCCCAGGAAGCTCGCCCTTCAAAGAGAACTACAGAATTAGAAGGACATTCTTGGCCATGCTCACATCCTCTCTCTTCCCCAAAGGAGCAAGACTAATTGATCTTTCAGGGAAAATTATGGAGTAGGTTCAGCTCAACTATTTCTTCTCTCCATTTGAGCTTAACAGGGCGCGTTCTGTCCTTCTGAGAAAGGCTTACAATTTCCATGCTGAAAATATTTAGAAACTCTCAAGGCATAATTTCCAAACATCGAAAACATGAGTCTACAGCAAATACATTGCTCACATGCATCAAATATTTATTTAAGGCAATAATGAGGGAAATGGCAGATTGGTAGGTAAAGCTGGCTCAAAAGCATATAGAGATGGGAGTATTTATAATTAATGAAAGACAGAATCCTGAAATAAGATAGTCATATTAAATATTAAGGTAGTTAATGTCTTATGGTGCAATAAAACTGTAACATTTGGGATTATCTTCTCTACTAGTGGGAAAACTACTACATTCCTTTTGGACAAAAATCATTTATAACATGCAAATCCATTAATCAATATTTCACTTCACAAAATCTAGGCACAAACCCATGGCAAATAGTAAATCAAACAAACTAGATTCCTCTAGAGTGGGACTTAGCAAACTACAAACAGTAAGTTCAGTCCTTGCTGCTGCTGCTGCTGCTGCTGCTAAGTCGCTTCAGTCGTGTCCGACTCTCTGTGACCCCATCGAAGGCAGCCCACCAGTCTCCCCCGTCCCTGGGATTCTCCAGAAAAGAACACTGGAGTGGGTTGCCACTTCCCTCTCCAATGCATGAAAGTGAGAAGTGAAAGTGAAGTTGCTCAGTCGTGTCCGTCTCTTAGTGACCCCCACAGACTGCAGCCCACCAGGCTCCTCCATCCATGGGGTTTTCCAGGCAAGAGTACTGGAGTGGGGTGCCCTTGCCTTCTCCGAAGTTCACTCCTTACCAGTTCCCTATTTTTGGAAGTAAAGTTTACTGGAACACAGGCACACACACCCATTCATGCAGGTTCATGACCATTTTTCAGCTACAATAGCTACAATTAAATAATCCCCAGCAAGGCTTGTTATAATGTTCTAACATGACTTGAAGGTCATGCAGTCATTCTTTCATATTATTTCCCACTTTGGATAGTTTTTCTTAACAGAGCAAATAAATACTAAATGAAGTTATCAGAAAACATGAGATCAGAAAAGAGAGCTGTGCTGAATCTGTATTGTATTAACTTAGCTAAGCTAAAATTACTATGCTTCCTAAAATTTCCTTCCCTGAGACCAATAGGGCTTTAATGTTTCTCTCAGCTTGACTAAACCTTAGCCAGACTTTTTCCTGACTCTAGGCCCCTGACCTCCCTTTTCTTAGAACATTTATTTTGGAAAACTTGCAAACTCTTTTTCTGCCTCTTTGAGATATAAATCTTTTTAAAGGCCTGCTGCAAGTTTTACAACCTAACATTGTCTTTCTCAAGGACTTTGGAGCTATCTTTTTGAAAAGTAATCATCAAGAAAGATAATAGCCCTGTGGGAGTGTAGGACCCTCACTGCAGCAGGCACCTGTTCTAAGTTGTAAAACTACCTCCTATTGTGGGGATAAAAGATAGTTACTTTTTCTTTGGATAAATCCATTTAGCAAGCACAGATGACCTGTGACTCTCCTCTTCCCCTACCTTAGCTCTTAAAATTTTGGGGTTTGTTTTAGAGGAGTTGAGTTCAGACTGAGTTCTGATAGGTCACTCCTATTGCTATAGCCTTGAATAAAGTCTTACTTACCTTTCAGCATGGTTGGGTGCAGTTTATGCTTTGACACTTTCATGTTTCCTTATTAGCATGAATAACAAGGGACATTTTGCACGACACTGGAAGGCAAAAGTGAGACAGCAGCCACATTATTTTTACAATCAGGTCTATGTAGGGCAGCAAATAATGTTGTAGCTCACATTTATTTGTCCCTGATCTGCTGACTCATGTAATTGCGCAATAGCAGCCAGGCCTACATCTCCTCCAGTCCTGCTGAATCTTCTTTAGTGTCAATAAATCCATAGTTAATGTTTGCCGCAAGTAGGGCAGCAGCTAAGGTTATAGATCCTCAAATTCCTGCCAGATCTCCTTAAACTCTCCAAATCCTGGGCACCAGCTTCTTCAGCTGGTTCCTGGCATCACTGAAGTTGGAGGCTTAGTTGGAGGTGGTAAGAGACAGATGCATGTTCCAGCTTGCCCTTACAGATTTCAATATGTTCTTGCTATCCCACTGTATTCGTCATTTTACTGCCTTCCTTGCTATCTTCAGGCCAGAATCAGACACAGAAGCAATAGCTGTATATAAATTGTTTAACCAAATCCCATAATTGCAGTTTAACAGCAGCTGAGTCAAAGCAGGAGTCAAGATGGTCTAGTGGGCTAATTGATCTGATATCCCTAAAACTGAAATAGATGGGCAGCATACTAAAGTCTCGCTTGATCTATATACACAGAAAATTACTAGGTATAGTATACAGAACACTGACAAGTTATTATGATTGAGGAATCATGTCCCTCAACAAATTCCCAGATGTGAACTAGTTTAAAGACCCAGAGTCTCTCAAATGGAGGGAAGGTCAGGTGTGTTTGAGGAGAAACCCTGTTTGGTGAGGAAACATAAATCTTTTAACCTTCCCCCAAAGGTGTGTGCAACCTACCAGGGTAATTGTGCATTTTAGCAGAGGAATTAATCAGGCTTTGGAGGGATTGTTAGACATTGGCTGTAAACTTTACCTAAATCTGGGAGATAAAAATTTCACTGTAGAGATCTGTAATGAACGGAACTTTGGCTTGGGTGTATCTCACAGGGAACCAGTGAGCCTCCACAGTTACCCAGATTTTAGAATGCATGATTTCCCATATTCCATAATGCATGATTATAATAGACACGCTTAGAAACTGGCAGAAATACCACTTCGGTTTCCTAATCAACAGAGTAAAGGCTATATGCTAGGTAAAGCCAGGTGAAGTCCACTGGAACTGCCTGGATAGTAAACCAAAAACAATGTTGCATTCCTAGACAGATTGTAGAGATTCATACCACCATTAAAGACTTGAGAGATGCAAGGGTAGTGATTTCTACCACATCCCATTTAACGTGTCTATCTGGCCTCTGTGGAAGACAGATGGATTTTGGAGAATGACAGTAGGTTTCCATAAACTTAACCAGATGGTGATGCCAATTGCAGTTGCTCTTTCAAATGTAGTTTTGCTACTAGAGCAAATCAGCATATTCCCTGGCATATGGTATGGGGCTATTGATCTAGCAAATGCTCTTTGCTCCTTACCTGTTAGTAAAGAATATCAGAAGCAGTTGGTGTTCAGCTGTCTGAGCCAACAATACATCATCACTGTCCTACCTCAGAGCTGTATTGATTCTACAGTCTTATGTCATAATCTGGCCTTCAGGCACCTTAATTTTTCCTCCATTCTTCAGTGGAATATCATGATGATACATTTTATTTGTAATAATATTTAGCTCATGGGGAGGGAAGTAAAAATAACAGCAACTACATTTGCAATTGTTTAGAAGCATCTAAGCTAGTGAATAGAAAGAAAATTCCACAAAAATTCAGAAGTTGGCCACCCAGTGAAATTTCTAGAGATCCAACCCTCCAAGGCAAGTGAAGATATCCTTTCCAAAATGGACAAATGACTCCATCTGGCTCCTCCCACCATTAGATAAAGAGTGCTAATTGCATCTCTTAAATTGTTGGATATAAAATATGTCTCGTTTGAATGTGCTCTTCTGACCAATTTGCCTGGTTGCGTAAAAAAGGTTTTATTTTGATGAAAGTCTAGAACAAGAGAAAGCCCGACAACACGTACAAAATATCAAGCAAACGGTTCTATCATTTGGGCTACGTGATCTACAAGCTATGACAGTGCTCAAAGTGTTCTTGTCAGATAGGAAGACTGTGTGGAACTTTTAGCAATCCTTATAAGTGATTCATGGGCATCCCAGGTGGAGCTACTGGCAAAGAGCCTGTCTGCCAATGCAGCAGACGTAAGAGATGCGGGTTCCATCCCTGAGTTGTGAAGAACGCCTGGAGGAGGGCATGGCAATCCACTTCCGTATTCTTGCCTGGAGAATCTCATGGACAGAGGAGCCTGGTGGGCTACAGTCCATAGGGTCACAAAGAGTCAGACATCACTGAAGCAACTTAACACACACACAAAAGTGATTCACAGAGCAGAACTTTAAAATTTTGAAATAGCTACACCTTTTGCAGACAATTATTGTCCTTTTGGAAACATTTCTGGCTTCCTAAATAGCCTTAATAAGAACCTAACACCTAATCACCATTATACCACCAAAGTTACAATATGACTTGACTTACCCAACAAAGTGTTGTCTAACTCACTAATTCATAACCTTGGAAGATTACATTAGTTTATGAGATTAAGCTCAATCAATTTCTGAAGACAAGTAAGTTGCATAAGTGCAAATGCCCACAGGCCATTTTCCTATTACATTGCCTCTTCCTTCTCAGCTGGCACATATGACCTCATGAAGAGTTGATTAAGGAAGAACAAATTGGGCCTGATTTACAGACGGTTCTGCACAATATATCAGCACTACCCAAAGGAAGATGACTACGATGCTATGGCCCCTCTCTTTGAAAAAGAATGGAAAAGGAAAAGGTACCCACGGTCAGAATTTTGAGCAATGTACTTGATTGTCTATTTTGTCTGAAAGAAAAAATATCCAAGAGTCTGAATCTACACTAACTCCAAACCAGGATATTTGGCTGGATAATCAAAGACTTAGAAAAAATGCAATTGGTGAAAAAGAGGTCCAGGAAATAGGTGATGAATCTCTGTGAATGGACATAGGGTGTGAAGAGATATGTTTAAAATGTAACCAAAAAGCATTTTCAGCAGATGAGGATCTTCACAATCAATTAGACAACATGATGCATCAGTAGACATCAGTCAATCTATTTTCCCAGGCAAAGGGCTGATGAAAAAAAAATGGCCATTGTGGCAGAAATAAAGGCTTTCTATCTACTATGAAATGATGATCTTACTCCCACTTAGGCTGACCTGGCTTTAGTCACTGTGTGTCTAATTTGCCAATGGCAGAGACCGTAATATGACATCCTTCCCCAGGGAATCGGGTGGAAAATAGATTACACACAACCACTTCCATCATGAAAGGGACAAAAGTTTGTTTTCCTGGAATTGACACATTCTTGACATTGGTTTGACATTTTCTGCAATGCTTTCAGCAAAACCTCCATATGTGGACCCAAGAGTGTCCTTTTACACATCTTTGCTTTTGTCTCAGCACTGCTTCTGAACAAGGGATTCATATTACTCCAAATGAAGTGTGATAATTGATTCATGTTCATGGAGTTCACTGGTCTTACCATGTTCCTCATAACCTATTAGCAACTGCCCTGTTAGAACGGAGCTTTTGAAATCTCAGTTCCAACACCAGCTGGGTGACAACATTTTGAGGGGCTTGAGCCATGTTTTTTAGGGTGTGCTGTAAATCAGCAACCAGCAGATCATCACTTCACACAGTAATCAGCTGTTTCTTCCATAGCCAGGATTCACATGTTCTGGAATAATGGTTGCAAATAGAAGTGGTCCCTTT
This sequence comes from Ovis canadensis, assembly GCF_042477335.2. NCBI lineage: Eukaryota > Metazoa > Chordata > Mammalia > Artiodactyla > Bovidae > Ovis > Ovis canadensis. The sequence continues at coordinate 65,631,557 of NC_091253.1, forward strand.
TATTATAACTCCAAGTAGTCCAGAAAAGTCTTTGCTTCTTATCCCTGAAATTTTGGACTTTGTTTCTTAGTCTCCACAAGAATAGTTTCCACTAGATGATGCAGTAATTATCTTATTACCTTGAATTTGAGACTGCTACCTGCACACATTTGGCTTCTCATGTTATGAGTCAATAGCTGATGTGAGTCAAAAGCCATGTGATAAAAACAATAGATGATATGAATCAAAAAGAATGTGTACCTGAAATTTTATTGGTGATAAATTCTGACCATCCAGGAGAAATTGGGCTGCCACTCCACAATGTTTAGTAAGGAAGAGGATATAGGGAGTTCAGAATGCATTTCAATATATATTAAGTATTTTTTTTCTTTTCCTCTTTTATCCTGTAAAAGTAGAAAGGAGAAATGTTTGCAGCAGTTAACCTTAAATGTAAGTTTTCAAGTTATAGACTAACAAATGAAGAATGTTTCTGCTAAAAGATGAAATAATTTGTATTTTCTGATGTGTTTCCAGTTGTAGAACAGATGTCTGTATCATTTTACACAGAATCATTATTTGCCATTGTCCCAGTTTGGGAATGATATTAAAAATGGTTAAAAGAAGTGCATGTGACCTTCCCCAGTGGAGCAATGGATAAGAATCTGGCTGCCAGTACAAGGCACATAGGTTTGATCCCTGGCCTGGGAAGATTCCATGTGCCATTGAACAACAAACATCAGATGCCACAACTACTGAGCCCATGCTCTAGAACCCGCAGGGCACAACTCCTGAGCCTGTGTGGTGCAACCACTCAAGCCTGCAACCCCTAGAGCCTGTGCTCCAAAACAAGAGAAGCCACCACAATGAGAAGCCCGTGCTCTGTAACAAAGAGTAGACTCTGCTGGCCGCAACTAGAGAAAGCCCACAAAAAGCAAGGAAGAGCCAGCACAGCCAGGAATGAATAAAAAATAAATTTATAGTAATATTAGTAAAGAAGTGTATGTGAATGTCACATTGCAAGAAGTAGGGGACAGTGTATGTGTGCTCTGCCAATCCACCAAAGCTGCAAATGCATTCCTCAGGATTCATCACAACTCCCAGTTACTGAAGGACACTATCAGGGACAGGGAAATTTCTTCCTGTCTCCTTCTTGAGTTCTTGTGCCTGGACTACTAATACAACTGACAGAAGACAGATTAACAGGAGAGACAAACTGATTTTAATTCATGAGGGTATTATAGAAATAAGACCTAAGAAGTGGCTAAAGCAGGAAGCTTTTATAGTTTTTAGACAAAGAAACAATAAATTTATGAAGAATTGACAAGCCAAAGAAACTTAGATTTTGGTGCTCAATTAGTGAAGAATCTAAAGAGTTTGGGCCTGGAGTAGTACATTGAAGAAATAACAAGGTTTGTTTATACACATTTTTTGGCCCCAATTCCTTACTTCTGGGGATGAGGGTGTCCTTCTACCCCCAGATCCAGGGAGGGCATCTTTCACATGAGAGTTTTATTTCCTGCTTTCAGGAGACAGAGGGTCAGAATGTCCCTCTTACATTGGCTGTTTCATAAGCAATTTTAATAGAAAATAATCAAATAACTTTAACCGACGGCAACAATTTGAGGCATATTTGGGGTGGACTACCCCATATAACCAAAGCAATGGTTTTTCCAATAGCCATGTATAGATGTGAAAGTTGGACCCTAAAGAAGGCTGAGTAGTGAAGAATTTGAACTGTGACCCTGGAGAAGACTCTGGAGAGTCCCTTGGACTGCAAGGACATCAAATCAGTCAATCCTAAAGCAAGTCAACCCTGAATATTCATTGGAAGGACTGATGCTAAAGCTGAAGCTTCAATACTTTGACCGCCTGATATGAAGAGGTGACTCGTTTGAAAAGACCCTGACACTGGGGGATATCAAGGGCAAGAGGAGAAGGGGACAACAAAGGATAAGATAGTTGGATGGAATCACTGACCCAATGAACATGAGTTTGCAAACTTAGAGAGATAGTAAAGGACAGGGAAACCTGGCATGCTGCAGTTTATGTGGTCACAAAGATTCGAACATGACTTAACGACTGAACAACAACAACCCAGGGCCCCAATACCACAAAGACCTGCATGAGATTTCAAAAGCAGTGTAGGGACAGTAAGTCAATCTGGCCTTAGGCTCTGTTGCCGCTCACACTTGTCACTGATCTGACTCACCTTGTTAGTGAGGGGTAATAGCTAGGTTATAGCTTCCATAGCACCTACTGGCTCTCTTTATACTTCTCTAAGTCCTGCCCAGGTGTATGTTTAGCTCTGTGATGAAGAGTGCCAGCTTTCCCTCAGGTCACTGCGTCATCAAAGTTGGAGCTTATAGGTGGTAAGAGACTACGCGGGTTCTGGTTTGTACTGGTGAGTTCTGTTATTCCTGCTTCTCTCAGTTCAGTTCAGTTCAGTCACTCAGTCGTGTCCAGCTCTTTGCAACCCCATGGACTGCAGCACACTAGGCCTACCTGTCCATCACCAACTCCCAGAGTTTACTCAAACTCTCTGTCCATTGAGTCGGTGATGCCATCCAACCATCTCATCCTCTGTCGTCCACTTCTCCTCCCACCTTCAATCTTTCCCTGCATCAGGGTCTTTCCCAGTGGGTCAGTTCTTTGCATCAGGTGGCCAAAGTATTGGAGTTTCAGCTTTAGTATCAGTCCTTCCAATGGATATTCAGGACTGATTTCCTTTAGGATGGACTGGTTGGATCTCCTGCTTCCCTTACTCCACATCTATCTTTCTTTTGTTGTCTGCCTGCTCTGTTGACTCCCTTCTCAAGATCAGTTGCAGAACCAGTAGCTCTACATAAACTGTGTGAGGAACTCCTACAACCATGAAAGACCAGTGCATGCCTGCGTGTGCAAGCCCATGGACTGTAACCTGTCAGGCGCGTCTGTCCATGGAATTCTCCAGGCAAGAATACTGCAGTGGATTGCCATTTCCTCCTCCAGGCATCTTCCAGACTCAGGGATCAAACCCGAATCTCTTATGTCTCCTGAATTAGCAGGAGGGTTCTTTACCACTGGCACCACCTGAGAAGCCTGTGAAAGACCAACAATAAATAGCAATAAATCACAATAATACATATTCTGCATCATTTCCAGTTTTTCCCAGTTTTTCTGGTGAAATTCCAATGATTACAAAATCAATAAAAATAAACCAGAAATGTTGGAGAAAATCTAGCATGGGAGACTTACATTAAATCAAAATTTGAAAGAAATAATTGCAAAGGATAAGATGGGACATCTCTATAAATGAGAGAGAAAATACTTTGTATATGCTACGGGTAAAGAAAAGTGAGTTTTGAGACTTCTCTGGTTAAGATATCGCCTTCCAATACAGGGGTTGGGGAACTAAGATCCCACATGCCTCATTACCAATAAGTAAATAGAAACAGAAGCAATGTTGTAAGAAATTCAATAAAGGTTTTAAAGATGGTTCATATAAAAAATTAAAAGAGAAAGAAAGGTAAATTTTGTCCCTGTGGGGAAAAGGGAGTATGTCAGAATGAAATATTTTGAGGTAGATGAGGGGATCACAACACAGCAAACAATGACGTTCACTCTGAGAAATTTTTACTTTTTTTGATGAGCAGCACAAGGTGAGCTAGTACTGTAGCATTTTTGTCACAAGGGCTGAAGTGACTGAGAGCCAAGAAACCAGCTCTAAAAAAATCCTCCTAGAAAACCAAGACAGAGGGAGGTAGAAATCTTAAAAGCAAAGCGATGGATGGTTTGCTAAGACAGGACATGCAGAAATATGAATTCAGAAGTAGGACAATAAGTCTCCATGGTTAGAACCATTTTAAGAAAACAACCACCATTTACTTAGCCTGGCATATTGACAAGCACTTTATATAGCATGATTCATGAAACCTTATATAGCAAATTTGATTTTCTTTTGTTATGCAGGTAAAGAAACTGATATCTAGAGGTTAAATAATTTGCCCAAAGTTTCATACTTGAAATTAGAAAATCCTGTGTTCAAAGTTCTCCCTGATTCCAAATGTTTTGCTCAGAACCACTAAGTCATAAAACCAGGTGGCACTTGATTCAATGCTAGGATGATAAACTGAGCTGAGGACCACCTAAATGTCCTGTGCCTAATGCTTGGATTAGTTCTAATATGTACAAACTTAGTGAGTAAAATGAAGTCACTCAGTCGTGTCCGACTCTTTGCGACCCCGTGGACTGTAGCCCACCAGGCTCCTCTGTCCATGCGATTCTCCAGGCAAGAATACTGGAGTGGGTTGCCATTTCCTTCTCCAGGGGATCTTCCCGGCCCAGGGATCGAACCCAGGTCTCCTGCATTGTAGGCAGAAGCTTTAACCTCTGAGCCACCAGAGAAGCCCAACGAAGTTATAGATGTCCATTTACATTATATAGAATTTCAATATTACATATAATATATTTAAATATAATATATTTAAAAATATTATATATAATTTAAATGGAAAAGCTGAAAAAATTACAAAGATAGGTGAGAGTCAAGTAAAAATACAAGAATTACACATTCTTGGGCACATAAATCAGTTCTGTGTGCATGGATGTACATAACATGGCAGATGTTTCTCAAAAACCAAATGAAACCTACTTTTTTGTGTATATAGATTGTGTCCCAGATGACGTAAATTCAAATTTTCCATATCTAATGAAAGTGAGATACAAATTCTTCTCCACAGATGTTAAGACAAAAGGAAAGAACATTTAGAAAGAGAAGATAAATGTGCGTTTTGAATTGTCGAGGGGCTGAAAAATGTGGCCTGGAACACCCAGCAGCAAGGGATGGAGGTGGGGAGCAGAGATACAGGAGCCAGATCGCCAATGCTGGAACCCTTACTCTGCTTCATTCTAGCTGCAACAAATTACTTAATCTCTGCAGATCTTTATGCTCATCTGGAAAATGGGGCTGCCAATTGTTATGAGGGTTATTAATGTTCATATTTGAAAAGTGCTGAAAAGAATACTTGGTACATGGTAAAGCCCCATCTCAGATAAGTGTTTATAACTAAGTTAAATACTTGACACTTTTGAGACTTCACTATAAAAGGCCAGGGTCAAGTCAAATGCCATCTCCTCGGTGAGGACGCTCTCTGGGACTCAGTCAAATATTTTTTGAACACACCTGACAGCTTCAAAAGCTGGCTTTTCAGTCTCGGATTAGAGAGGTGAATAGAACTGACATTAAAAGTGACCTCATGAAGGTGTAATGTTTGAATCCTGGTATACCTTATGCATTATATGTGAGCCTTGTATTTGAATGCTGCTCTAGTCTGTTAGAGCACCATCTTCAAATGTGAATTTTCTTTACATGATTCTTTTCCTCACTCATCTACAAAATCTCTAAGAGTCTGAAATATATGTTTTCTTGTGCTTAAGCCCGTGTAAAGAATCTGCACTCAAGGAATGCAATTGAACTTAGAAGAAAGGAAAAAAGAGATGGAGGGAGGGAAAAATGAGTGAGACAGATAGCAGCACATATTGTAGAGCCTGAATTGTCCTCAAAGCCCAGTTATAACTTAGTAGCTTTATGACATTAAGCCAGTTACTTAACCTTCCCAATTCCAGTGCCATCAGCTTTTAATGAGGATGATGAAAATTATACTTACTTTGAGAGATTTTCTGTGAGATTTAAAGAATGAGTGGTTTGAAATCATGTAGCATAAATATGGCACGTATTAATAGTAACCACACCATTTAATATAAACTAATATTAATTGCTTAATTAGTTGCTATAAACTAATGAGCAAAATAAACTTTAGATAAAGGATTCTCTAAAGATGGTATGATTTAACATGAATACTGTTAAAATTCCTTGATGTGTGTTTGTGAGTGGTTGTGCTTGTGTGTGTATGTGACCTGTCTTCCTATGATTATAAAGTCCTATTCTTTTTATTTAAACATAGGATACCAGAAGGCTGAGTTATCTAACTTATTCATACCATTTTAATGCCACATGAACAAAAGAATTGCCATTCTGGGTCCCTGACATTGTTATACAGACCAACTCTAGCAAAGTCGATGAATCAAATGCAATTTAGTCTAGCTCAACTAGATCCAGCTGGAGGCTGCCTCTGCACATGAAGCAGAAAAAATATTATACACCATAATTTCTGCTCAGATCAGTCAGTCCCAGGCATTCTACTTGGCAGACAATTGGTCTGACTAAAATGATTCTGTGTGAATGATTCCATAATGGTGGAGAAAGTACAACCTTTAACCTCCAATAAATTAGACTTCATACATTCTTCTTAACTCAATAGAGGGTGATCATCAGACAGGTAGGCTGGGTCATCTCCTTCTATATGCCCAGCTGAGTCTTTAAAAAAGCTACATAAATACTATCTCATGAAAGCCAAGAGGAGCCTTTTCTTGTCCTGAAAATTATCTTGAAGATTCATTAAAGACACTAGGAAATGGCAGGAGAATCACTGTAAAACACATTCCCTGCTCTATCCCACACAGGGTCCCAAAGATATAGATATATCTATATGCAGTCATGCACTTTCCAGGTGGCACTAGTGGTGAAGAACTTGCCTACCGGTGCAGGGGACATAAGAGACGTGGGTCCTATCCCTGGGTTGGGAAGATCCCCTGGAGGAGGGCATAGCAACCCACTCCAGTATTCTTGCCTGGAGAATCCCCTAGAGAGAGGAACCTGGTGGGCTATAGACCGTGGAGGTGCAAGGAGTTGGACGTGACTTAAGTGACTCAGCATGCACACATAGTATTCATATATGTGTATAGATATGTTTCTACCCCAGCTCTCACTAATGTTTGGTCTCTGACCCTGACGCCTGACACAGAGCTCCTAAAACCCTTGGAATGTCCTGGGTGATAGGAGAGTCTCTTGTCCTAATGAGGCAATTCTTGGTGGGCTCCTAGGTGCAGGCTCTCACCTGACAGCCCAGCTCACGATTAGAAATTTTATTTTATTTTTTTTATTATTCCATTCACTTTTAATTAACTATGTGGACATTAATTCATGAATCTATTGGTTCAACAGTCATGCATAATTGTTTTTAATTATCATTTCTTGTCCTTTGTTTCTTTTTTTTTTAAATTTTAAAATCTTTAATTCTTACATGCGTTCCCAAACATGACCCCCCCTCCCACCTCCCTCCCCACAACATCTCTCTGGGTCATCCCCATGCACCAGTCCCAAGCATGCTGCACCCTACGTCAGACATGGACTGGCGATTCAATTCTTACATGATAGTATACATGTTAGAATTCCCATTCTCCCAAATCATCCCACCCTCTCCCTCTCCCTCTGAGTCCAAAAGTCCGTTATACACATCTGTGTCTTTTTTCCTGTCATGCATACAGGGTCGTCCTTGCCATCTTCCTAAATTCCATATATATGTGTTAGTATACTGTATTGGTGTTTTGTTTCTGGCTTACTTCACTCTGTATAATTGGCTCCAGTTTCATCCATCTCATCAGAACTGATTCAAATGAATTCTTTTTAATGGCTGAGTAATACTCCATTGTGTATATGTACCACAGCTTGCTTATCCATTCATCTGCTGATGGACATCTAGGTTGTTTCCATGTCCTGGCTATTATAAACAGTGCTGCGATGAACATTGGGGTACATGTGTCTCTTTCAATTCTGGTTTCCTCGGTGTGTATGCCCAGCAGTGGGATTGCTGGGTCATAAGGTAGTTCTATTTGCAATTTTTTAAGGAATCTCCACACTGTTCTCCATAGTGGCTGTACTAGTTTGCATTCCCACCAACAGTGTAGGAGTGTTCCCTTTTCTCCACACCCTCTCCAGCATTTATTGCTTGCAGATTTTTGGATCGCAGCCATTCTGACTGGTGTGAAGTGGTACCTCATTGTGGTTTTGATTTGCATTTCTCTAATAATGAGTGATGTTGAGCATCGATTAGAAATTTTAAACTGTCGTCCCTACCCTTCATTCTTTGGCGATAGGAGAGGGGTTGCAAACTGAGTTAATAACTGATCATGTCTACATGGTGACATCTCCATAAAAATCTCAGAATAGGGTTTCCAGAGAGCTTCTGGGTTGTTAAACACATTCATGTATCTGGGAAGATGACACACTTCAACTCCAGGGAACAAACGCTCCATTGCTCAGTGCTCCAATGCTCAAGACTTCCACGTTTCATCCTATTTGTCCCTTCATCCAACTCTTCATCTGTATCCTTTATCATATAATAATCTGATAAACGTGTTTTTCTGAGTTCTATAAATAGTTCTATAAACTATACTAGCAAGTTACTGAGCCCAAGCAGAGGACGCAGAACCTCAGTTAATAGCTGATCAGTTAGAAGTACAGGTGACAACCTGTGTTTTGCAACTGACATCTGAAGTGGCTAAGCCCGTAACTGGTAGCATCTCCAGGCAGAAAGTGCCAGAACTGAATTGAATTGTAGGACAATCATTTTAGCCAGTTGGCATTGGAAAATTAGTTGGTATTACCCCACACATTTAGTGACAGAAGTATGAGTGTGAGAGTAAATGGAAACTGTTTTTCCTAATATATATGCAGCCAGAAGATTATGTAGACTAAAAACTTTTCTTCTTGACTGAAAACTTCTCAAGGGCAGACACCATGTTATATTCAATATTATACTTCTAGTGTATGTCTGAGTGCTTCATTTCACAAAAATATAATGGGTACTAAGCAAGTGTAGTACTCTTCAAGGCTGAGAATACAGGGGTGAATAACATACACAATGTCCCTGTCCTCTTGGAGTTTACATGTTAATAAGAAGATCACACACCACACCCAACCACACACACACACATGTATTCTGAGAGAAATGAGGCTTATCAAAAAAACTATAATAAAGCCTATATATTTTTGTTGAAATGAATAGATGTTCTTCCAAACACAAAATTTTCTAAGAAATAAAATAATGCAAACATTTTTTATCACACACCAAGGTAAAGGAAAAGATCAACTTATAGCCACAAGACACTGGCTTGTGACCTCAGGCTACCCTCCCTCAGAATGACTGCCCTGTGGGACAAGGGGATACCTAGGATGCTCAGGTTAGGATATGAGAAAACTACCTGAGCTACTGTTGAGACAGACTCCAGACATACAGTCAGTTGGATTGGATTCAAGCAGTGGTCCATCCAACAGTACCGCAAGCAGTTGCCTTCATGCTTTGTTAAGCTACACATTCAGCCTCCACTTCCAGGTCTTTCTCCAAGAACTTGATTCTGAACCCTCATTTTAGCCTGGGGTACTAATTTAAACAAAGCCAGACACTGCTCCTCAGAGTTTTGTTTCTACCCATAGATAAATATTCCATGTAATTTTCTATCATTCTTTTATTCATCTCAGATTTGCTTTATATTCATTATGCCCTTGAGGATAGTGCAGTTTGGACTCTGGACCAGGCTCAGTACTGGCCTGCTTCTCCTTCACTCAGTTACCTGACCCTGCTACCTGCCCACTGAAGTCACTAAGAGCTGTGGATGTGACAGTCTGGCATGTGACAGAAGATGAAGAGAACCAAGGGTTTTTTGCCCATGTGGCAAGCCTACCGTTGTCTGAAGGCTATATGCTGAATCACAGGGTGACATTAGGCTCAAGAGGGAAGGGATATAAATAACTATGGCTGATTGACATTGCTGGATGGCAGAAACCAACACAGCACTGTAGAGCAATCATCCTCCAATTTTAAAGATTAATTTTTAAAAAGGACACAGGGCAAGACAGCCATTGAGTATACGGGAAACTAGGGAGTAAGAAGGCTCATCAGAGTGACCGAGGACAACTAAGACCAAGAACCAAAGAAGAAGAGACACCTATTGGGATGAACTGAAGTGAGACGGTGTGACAAGTTACAAAATGGGCACAAATCCTCCTATCCGAAGATGCACACTCATCTGTTGTGTTTCTTTGAGGCTCCTTTCCATTCATGTAGACATGAGGCTGACGGCATGATTTCTTTAGTCCGTGGGACAAAGGCGCATGTGACAGAAGACAAAATTGGAAAACCTCTTCTGCACTGGGCTTGCTCTTTCATGCTGCCTTTGAGATTCCAGAAATCACTTTGACTAATGTGCCGAGTAATGACAGACACGGGGTTGCAGCCCTAGTCAATTTCTGGGTAATCAATTAGACCATTAACCACTGAACACACATACCTGAGTGGTTCTAGTTGAGATCAGCAAGACAACCACCCATCTGAGTCCAGACTCAATTGCTAACCAACAGAATGATTAGCTAATAAATCGTTTTTTTAAGCTACTCCATTTTGAGCTAACCTGTTATTTAGCAAAAGGTGATTGGTACAAAAACTTTCACCTAGAAATAAAATTCTTATTTACCAAACATGCTTTAATGAAACATGTATCATTATCTCTGGGGCTAAGCTATAGGAAGGAAAGGAAACTTGCTCAGTCGTGTCCAACTCCTTGCAACCCCATGAACTGTAACCTATCAGGCTCCTCTGTCCATGGGATTTTCCAGGTAATAGTACTGGAGTGGATTGCCATTTCCTTCTCCAGCGGATCTTCCCGACCCAGGGATTGAACCCAGGTCTCCCGCATTGTAGATAGACACTTTACCATCTGAGCCACCAGGGAAGCCACCGGGGGCTAAGCTATAGGATACAGAAAAATTATTAATGAGGTCTGGAAAAGAGATAGAACAGTGGAGGCCGAAAAAACTGTTAGGAAATTGTTATAGCATGTTGGAAAATGAGGGTTCACATTAGGTAGTTGTGAAACAATCAGGAAAAACTATTATCTGTAATAACTTGGAAAATGGAAAATGTACCTAATGAAACTTTGGATGTAGTTAAGGAGAGCCCCAGGGAGAATGAAGAAAGTATCTTTTGGTTAGTCAATAAAGTAGGAGAATATAGAGGTAAGTTAAATAACTGGCAGTTCAAGAAAAGTTGAAAAGAAATACATAGGAGTCATGATTGTTATTGGAAAATAACACTTTCAAATGTTTAATTTTTTGGCTACACCATGCAGCATGCAGGATCTTAGCTCCCTGCCAGGGGTTGAACTCATGTCCCCTAGAGTGGAAGCACAAAGTCCTAACATCTTGACCACCAAAGAATTCTATAAAATAAAGCTTTATCTCACTTCCAGTCTCCCTAGAATTGTTAGGAGCCAGTAACTTCTATGTGCTTCCCTTTCCTCCCCTTTTCCAATGGAAGAGTTTATTTCTGTTACACTGTTTTCTGTCACAGCTGTTCACTGGGTGTGTAAGTGGCAGATAACTGTCTTTTTACATCATAGGTTCCTGAATCAATAGAAACCACATCCAAGATATGTGAAAAATTACAAGATCAAGATTGTGAGTTTTGAGTCTAGTACCATAATTGAATAAGCCTTTTAAGAGCCCTAGATAGAGATAAGTATGTTTTCCATGTGAAATAATATGAATTTTTATGACCACGATGCAAGCTAGTCTGCTGAAGGATGAGCAGCCATGTGGAAGAGAATTCAAGTATCCATTTAATGGTAAGCCAGCCCCCGGCCATGAAATAGTCACCTGCCAGACATGTGAATGAGGCCAACAACTGCCAGCCACAGGCAGGTACATGTGTGCAGCCATATGAGAACAGCAGATTACCATTCAGCTGATCCAGGTCCATTTTTCAATCTACAGAATTGTAAGTTAATAAACAGTTGCTTTAAGCCAATAAGCTCAGAGATGACTTGCTAAGCAAAATTGGTGCCAGGTCTTGCCCTTGGATCACATATATTTTTGACAACAAAGAGATTTTGAAGCATGGACAAGTTGACTTAATTCTCATGCCTGTATGCAACAGCTCAAAAGTGCTCCATATACTTTTTATCTTAGAAATTACTGCATTGCAAGCAGGATGAAATTTACTAAACTTCCAGATTAGGGAAGCTGGGGAAGGCTGGGACAAAGGAATAAAGTCAATAGATACTGCTCCAGAAATGTAAAGAAGCCAATTCCATCACAGCAAGTATGAGAATCAGATCAGGAAAGGCTTAATTTTACATTTAGATGTTCACTGTGACTGGAAATCAGTGAGTTAGATAATAGCACATGACTTAGGCACTTTTCTTAAATTGAAGATATTGTTATTTTAAATGGAGCTTAGATAATGAAATGCTTCTGTTGAGCTTTCTTTTGAATGGTGGTGGACAATGATTTTGGAGCTGGATCCAGGCAGAAGATAATAATAGTGTCTCTCTGGGTTATCTGATGTGACAGTTTAGGGTCATGTTGCTCTTGTCAGTGCTCATTTGGTGACATCTGCCCCTATGTCCTTGTTCAGAGAAACTGTGCTCTATTCCCTGAGAGCTTACACTGACTGGACCCCAGGCTCAGAGTCTGAGTGTGTCTGGGCTTGGCTTTCTGGTCAGAAAACAGAGCAAACAGGAATGACTATACTTGTCTGTCACAATGAGAGAAGAGATGCTGGTTATTTTTGTGTCTTTTATAGTCTTTTTATTATTTCAGATCCTTATGTTTGCAAAGCCTAGAGGAAAGAACACGGACCATAGGAAAATGAAAGTGTTGGTCACTCAGTCATGTCCAACTCTTTGTGACCCCATGGACTGTAGCCCACCAGGTTCCTCTGTCCATGGAATTCTCCAGACAGGAATACTGGAGTGGGTTGCCATTATCTTCACCAGGGGATCTTCCTAACCCAAGAATCGAACCCAGTTCTCCCTCATTGCAGGCAGATTCTTTACCATCTGATGGACCATATGGCCTGGGTTTAAATTCTGAGCCTACAACTCAATACATAACTGGTCTTGAGAAGCTCAACAAAACATTCTGAGCTTCTTGTCTTAAGTGGGGAAAATAACGCTTGCTTTTTCTTACCTGGTGGAACTCTTGTAAAGCTGAAAATATTATCCATACAATACACAAATATATATGTATATATGTATTATATAAATATATACTAAAACTCTGGTAATCAGGGCTAAGATGGTAGAATACATTACAGATTGTATCTCTGTGACTTTAGCTATGTATCCTAGTTCTTGGATTTAGAGTGAAATAGATCCGTGCAGGTGAAACCAATTGATGTCCTTTCAGAGGGGCTTCAAAGAGCTCCAGTACCATAGTCCTTTATGTCTCATTGCAGAGAAGAATTTAGTGATAGCAAAGTAGTAGATAAAAAGTGTTTTACTAGAATAGGATGTTTGTGAGGCTTACAAGTGGGTGGGCGAGCAATGCTGCACCCCAAGAACTTTGAGGGCTACAGTTTTATAATCAAAGGTAAAGGGACACGGGGAAAAGACCTTTGTCTTTTCTGAGTAGACATCATGTTTTTTATCATTAGTTCCTTCTCCAAGTTTAGCAGGAGAGTTTCCTTGTCCCTACACGGTCAAGCTAAATCCACAAATTACTGGTTTTTATGTGTGCAGAGAGCATATCCCAAGGATCAGTAATTTACTGAGCTCACTGGGCAGGATGTGGGTCTCATGCCACTGTTGTTTTATTGTTTTGAGGCATGCCCCCGTGCTTCATTCAGTTGCATGGTTTTGTTGCTAAGCAAGCCTGCTTGGTTTTGTGTTTAAGCAAAGCTGTTTTTTCAAAGAATCATTAACTCAGAGGGGTCTCCCCTATATTTTTACTTACAATCCCCTAGTGGGATTAATATTTAATCATCTATTTTGTCCCTTTCTTTTGTTCCTATCATGAGGAAAGTGGAGAGTCTGAATGAGTATTAACTTTGTTTTGAGCTGATGCAGAGAAAGTTTCAGATATATTCATAGGTAGAGGTCAGGGTTTTCCAGTAGTCACATATGGATGTGAGAGTTGGACTGTGAAGAAGTCTGAGCGCTGAAGAATTGATGCTTTTGAACTGTGGTGTTGGAGAAGACTCTTGAGAGTCCCTTGGACTGCAAGGAGATCCAACTAGTCCATTCTGAAGGAGATCAGTCCTGGGTGTTCTTTAGAAGGAATGATGCTAAAGCTGAAACTGCAGTACTTTGGCCACCTCATGCGAAGAATTGACTCATTGGAGAAGACTTTGATGCTGGGAGGGATTGGGGGCAGGAGGAGAAGGGGATGACAGAGGATAAGATGGCTGGATGGTATCACTGATTCGATGGACGTGAGTTTGAGTGAACTCTGGGTGTTGGTGATGGACAGGGAGGCCTGGCATACTGCGATTCATGGGGCAGCAAACATTTGGACATGACTGAGCGACTGAACTGAACTGAGAGCATGGTGGTGATTTTACTTTGAAATAGAAGCAGATTCTCTTTTTTTTCTAATTGCCTATCTTTTCTGTTTGGATAATTCATTAAGCAACCCGAAGTCCCCAGCTATAGTGAATAGTGAAGTCGCTCAGTCGTGTCCAACTCTTTGCGACCCCTTGGACTGTAGCCTACCAGGCTCCTCTGTCCATGGGATTTTCCAGGCAATAGTCCTGGAGTGGATTGCCATTTCCTTCTCCAGGGGATCTTCCCAACCCAGGGATCGAACCTGGGTCTCCCGTATTGTAGACAGACACTTTACCGTCTGCGCCACCAGGCAAGTCTTAGTCCCCAGCTATACTACAAGAAAAGATTGTCTGTAGGTGTTTACAACAATGGAATTATAAACCTGACTCCATATTGAATCTATTTCTTTAGCTCTAACCTTTGTTCCCTGTTTCCTGTGCTTAGTCATGCTGGCTCTGCACCTTTGTCTGGTCAGTCGGTTAAAGAATGCTGCCTACAGCCTGGAGTGTACAAAAGAGCCTTTTCTCAAGGCTCTGCCTGGGCAGCCTTGATCTTTAAAGGTATAACACTTTTCATTCATTTAGAGACAAAAAGTTGTTAGCAGAACTACATAGACAGCTGCAAGAACACACCCCTTGTGGGATTTCTCCTGTACCAAGAGATCTACTGCCGCCCCCCTCCCTTTTTAGTATAAAAGAAGCCTGAATGCTAACTTGGGTAAGATGCTTCTTTTTCTAGCTCACTGTCTTGTCAGCCTGCTAGCTTTCCAATTAAAGCTGTTATAACTTGCCCCAATGCATAGTCTTTAGATTTATTGGCCTATAGTACAGTGGTCAGTACAAGCTTGGACTAGATAGCAATTACACTGCCCAACTGGTATAGTGAGTATCAAAAAGCCAGATTTCATTTTATTGCTACCACTTGATCCCAATGAAGAAAACATCTTTGAGGGCAGACATAATTTCTTTTCATAAGAATAAATGAAAACAGATATTATTTACTTTTTCCTTTTCCAAAATGCCAGTGTTTTATTCCTTTTAAGGACCTCTGCCTCTTCTACTTAAGTATTCTGGTAACTGATTCTTTACTTCAAACTATTTTAAAACAGTTTTGGTATTTGATCAACATATTTGATCTTTTTTGTGCCTCTGAATCACACTCAATTCATTATCTGTTGTATTCATTCATTTCACACATGTTGGATGAGTGATGTGTATCAGGTGTGGGTGGTGGACCAGGCTTGCAGACCAGAGTGAGTGATACAGCCCCTAACCTCAGGGGCTCCAAGGTTCTACTGCTAGTCAAAGGTTTCCCCGCCCCACTCTCATTTCCCCCACATCCACCATCCCCTTTCCAGGGATTTCCCTTTCCTCTGAGCTTTTCTACAAGTAAAAATAATAATAAAGCCAGTATATCTCCACAGTGTGTTCACTATATTGGTAGAGATTGCTAAATTTTTTATGCAAATTAATCTTCTCAGCAACTCACCAACTTCATTCTGTAATGATCCTAATTTACAGAGGAAAGCATGGCACTCTAAGTGGTAAAACCAGTATTCAAACCTAGGTTTACTTGGCTCCAGTGTCATTTATGGCATCACCAACTCAATGGACATGAGTTTGAGTAACCTCTGGGAGTTGGTGAACAGGGAGGCCTGGCATGCTGCAGTCCATGGGGTCGCAAAGAGTCAGACAGGACTGAGCAACTGAACTGAATGGAAGTGTCATTTATATATTAGTTGCTACCACCACTAGTCTTTACCATAAATGATCCACC
Organism: Ovis canadensis; assembly: GCF_042477335.2. Lineage (NCBI taxonomy): Eukaryota > Metazoa > Chordata > Mammalia > Artiodactyla > Bovidae > Ovis > Ovis canadensis. Next base: position 65,647,511 of record NC_091253.1, read on the forward strand.
TTCTAAAAATTGATTTTAAGAAGCCGATTATACAGAGTGAAGTAAGCCAGAAAGAAAAACACCAATACAGTATACTAATGCATATATATGGAATTTAGAAAGGTGGTAACGATAACCCTGTATGCGACACAGCAAAAGAGACACAGATGTCTAGAACAGTCTTTTGGACTCTGTGGGAGAGGGAGAGGGTGGGATGATTTGGAGAATGGCATGGAAACATGTATAATATCATATAAGAAATGAATCGCCAGTCTAGGTTTGATGCAGGATACAGGATGCTTGGGGCTGGTACACTGGGATAACCCAGAGGGATGGTATGGGGAGGGAGGTGGGAGAGGGGTTCAGGATGGGGAACACGTGTACACCTGTGGCGGATTCATGTTGATGTATGGCAAAACCAATACAATATTGTAAAGTAATTAGCCTCCAATTAAAATAAATAAATTTAAATTAAAAAAAAGACCTCTGAAGGAAAGTAACATATTTTCGTCTATACTGCTCGACCCACTTTATGTACATTACCTCAGTTAATTCTTATAACTCCTTATGAAGCAGACATTTTAATTCCACTATAGGAATGAGGAAACTGAGGATCAACTTAGTTAAAAAATATAACCGTCTAGACAATTTAGCTAATTAATGGTAAGGTTAGCATTCAAACCAACGTTTTAAGTGTAAAATCCATGTTCTCACATTTCTTCTTTATAATTTGAAGAATTTAAAACAAAGTTTAAAAATGGATTGTCTCTGAAGATAAACAACACAATTCTTCAATAACTAGCAATTCAGGACAAGGGTGACATTCAGTTCAGTTCAGTTGCTCAGTCGTGTCCAACTCTTTACGACCCCATGAATTGCAGCATGCCAGGCCTCCCTGTCCATCACCAACTCCCGGAGTTCATTCAGACGCACGTCCATTGAGCCAGTGATGCCATCCAGCCATCTCATGCTCTGTTGTCCCCTTCTCCTCCTGCCCACAATCCCTCCCATCATCATAGTCTTTTCCAATGACTCAACTCTTCGCATGAGGTGGCCAAAGTACTGGAGTTTCAGCTTTAGCATCATTCCTTCCAAATTAATCCCAGGACTGATCTCCTTCAGAATGGACTGGTTGGATCTCCTTGCAGTCCAAGGGACTCTCAAGAGTCTTCTCCAACACCACAGTTCAAAAGCATCAATTCTTCGGCGCTCAGCCTTCTTCACAGTCCAACTCTCACATCCATACATGACTACTGGAAAAACCATAGCCTTGACTAGACAGACCTTAGTCAGCAAAGTAATGACTCTGCTTTTGAATATGCTATCTAGGTTGGTTATAACTTTTCTTCCAAGGAGTAAGCCATTAAGAGTATCTAAAGTAAACAGGGATGAAGTACAAGGAATTCTAATCCTGTTAGTTATCTATTATTAAATGCACATAACTAATTTTCCTTTCCATTTATTTGAAAATGAAAATAGAATTCTAAGACAGAAAAGTAAGGCATATTTTTTGTATAAACATGCTTGAGGCAATTGGGGATTGCAGTACAGAGAATATGAACATAGAATCATCTCACATATTAAGCTTGAAAATTCATGCCAGGTAAATCAAAGAGCAAAATGTAACATTTTATTTAAATAGCTTACAACACTGAGGGTGTTTTTTTTTTTTTCTCAGTTCTTTTTTTTTCTCCTGATGGAATCTATGGGTCTAATATACAGTGTCCTGGCCTTGAATTTAGAAGGTCAGAATCCATGCCCTAAATTTAGCACAATTTCAGTGAATTGATTAAAGTCTTGAAGTCACACTAGGCAGATTAGAATATAAATCTAAACAAAAAGAAAACAAATAATAAAATGATAACGTACATTAATGAAATAGATACTAAATAGAGAGGGTCAGCAAAAACAAACATTTTCTTTGGAAGAAAAAAATCTAATAAAATAAATACCTGGGAAAAATTGCCAATTGAAAAGAGAAAAGTCATAAATAATAACAGGAACAGAAAACTAGATAGATCTACATTTACAAATGATATTTAAAAATTTCAAAAATATATGATCATCCTAATAATTTTGAAACCTATATGAAATGGTCAATTTTAAGGAAAAAATGCATTTTACTATTATCAACAAGATGAATGAGATACCTTAATAAAGCAATAACTTAATAATTCAATAATTAAAGAAATGATTAGTAATCAGTCTTCTTTTCCTGCACAAAAAGATATACTCAGCCCAACTGATGTCTTTGCAACACTCCAAGAAACAGAAGACTACTATATGATACATATCGGTTTTGAGAATAGAAAAAGAAGGAAGGCACCTCAATTATTTTATAAAGTTCATATATCCCTAATATCAAAATTGCAGGATAATACCAAAAAAAAGTAGTAAACAAATTTCATTTATTTATGTATGTACAGTGAATGGAAGATATTTGGGGGATCAGAGAACTTCATGAAGCTACAAAAGAGCTGGTTGAGAGAAAGCAGCTGAAGCTTCAGAAGAGAGATGTGATAGTTGGTGGAGCATGCACCTAAGGGAAAAGGAATCAAAATTACAGAAGATATAAGGAGTACTATTTCTCTACAACAAACAAATAAAAAAGATAATCCCTGCAGAGGGATTTAATTTTAGCCTAAATTTCTAGGTGAATCTGATGAGCTAAATTGGTTTGGTGAGACCAGAATCTTTGAATACTATATGAAAAACAATGGGGAGGGCACACATGTTCTGTGCTTGCACACACAGACAACCGCACACACTTATACATGACCCATTCTCTGAGCAGAACCACTGCCCGTTGCCAGCCTATGTGGTACCTTTGAATGCCCCCTCTGGTGAGCCAGAGCTCTCCACCAGAGTGTCCAACTTGGCATTTGAAACTTGGGCTCAGCTTCTTAGACAATAATTTGCAACTGTCTAAGATTATGTCTGCAAGAAACCAAAGCAACTTACTATATCAGTCAGGGTAATGAACTGTCAATTAACATGCAAATCAGTTAAATAGGTTGCTCAGTACCATGTAGCATAAACAACTTTAGTTGATTGACTAAATTACTAGCTTATTATACCATCCAGTGGAGTAATAGATGTAACCCCTCCTAAGTGCATGGCCCACCCTGAGACTCTTAGTGCAGCAAGAGTTTAATGGTGATTATAATGATGATGTTTAGGCTACTAATTTCTTCATATTTTATGACATTTTTCAGCTTATAAATTGTTCTCACATATATGACCTAATTTGGGTTATCCTTGGTGGCTCAGCGGTAAAGATTTCACCTACAGTACAGGATATGTGGGTTTGATCCTTGGGTCAGGTAGATCCCCTGGAGAAGGGAATGGCAACACACTCTGGTATTCTTGTCTGGGAAATCCCATGAACAGAGGAGCCTGGTGGTTTACAGTCCATGGGGTTGCAAGAGTCAGATACAATTTAGTGACTAAAATCACCACCATCACCATATGACCTAATTTAATTGCTTGAAATATCTGACTACTTAAAAATATTTGCCTTTATATACACAGACACATACACACAGAGAGTTCTATTATTGAACAGGAGAAAGTAAAACTCACAGCCAAAACCTTTAAATTTTTAATCATATAAGTTTATGATCTGATTAATCAGTTGAAATCACATAAATTAAGTGGTGCTCATTTACACTTAATTTTCTTGATTAAAAGGACATGTACCTTGGAGTATTTTTATTTTTTACTTGCTTCATTTTTAATTTTTTAATTAGTTTTGGCTGCACTGGGTCTTTGTTGCTGGGCGCAGGCTTTTCATTGCGGTACTCAGGCTTTCTCTAGTTGTGGCACATAGGATTATTTGCCTTGTGGCATGTGGGATCTTAGTTCCCCAAACTAATGTCCTCTACATTGGAAGGCAGATTTCCAACCACTTAACCACCAGTGGTTAAGTCCCTAACTTGGAGCATTTTAAACAGTAAATATCTCTGTTCCAAGAAAGTTTATTTTTGTTTAATAAAATAAAATCTATATATTTTGCATAATGAGACTTTCCTGTTTTAGCCACTAGCCACAGCAAAACTGTCTTAACAAAATTTATTTTCTCATACACAAAGTCTGATGTCAGTCAAATGTCTTTGCAGGGCTGCTTTTGAGTACAATCATTTCAATAAATGGTCTCCATTGGCACTGCCACTGCCATAGGGCAAGAGAGAAAATGGAAGAGGCATACTTGATCTTAAAGCTTCAGCTGGTAGTAAGATGCATCAATTTCACCTACATTTCACTGGCTAGAAATAGTCACATGGCTCTAACTGCAAAGACATCTGGGAAGCAAATTCTTCCTGTGTTGTAAGGAAGGAGAGAGTAACCAGATATGAAACACGTTAGTAAACTTTACTACAGTTCCCTTACAAATATTGAGATGACATTTTCTATTTTAAACATCAGTTTTACACCAATTTCCCTGCCTTATAATAATTCAACATTGAAGTGAAGAATTTTCTTACTCTTTCCAATATGAAATAAAAGAATATTTGACAGGCTTCATGCTTTTGCTTTTACCTACAAATTATACGTTTTAAACATAATGGCAATGCTTCAAAACAGTTTGGTACACGTCAGTAATAGCTCTTAATGACTCAGAAAGAATGTGATAATCTACCATGATCAAAACTAATCTGCCATAAAAAAGTACAGAAATATCAAATGGCTTATCCTCTGGAAACAAATCCATATTCATTGCCTCATTTGTTACATCATATGTAATATACACTTTAACATTATTAAGACTTTGTATAGACATCTAGCTTCTCAGGGAAATTTAGAAAAACATTATCTAATAAGGCTTCATTGTGAAAAGAATTAACATGCTTAATGATGCAACTCTTAATTTTCTGTAGGTGTCATTAGCAACAATTATTTATTGACTTATGATTTCCTGAATATAGGGGCTTCTCAGTTGGCACAGTGATGAAGAATCTGCCTGCCAATGCTGGAGACACGGGTTCGATCCTGGTCAGCAAGATCACTTGGAGAAGGAAATGACAACCCACTCCAGTATTCTTGCCTGAGAAATCCCATAGACAGAGGAGCCTGGTAGGCTGCAGTTCAAGAGATCACAAAGAGCTGGACACGACTGAGGAACTGAGCACACACAGCACACATTTATTTGATGATTTGGTTTGAGTGTGATGCCAGGACCGTGGATCTAAAATATCTTACTTTCAATATCTGTCTTTCTGTCCCTTTCTTTCTCTCAGTTATTGCATTATAGGCATAATGGAAAAAATATGTTCATTTCATACCATGTAGGGTAAGTGGACATTTTGGAAAATATCTAAGAAGTTTATTATGTAGTTATTATCCTTTGGTTATTATTTCACTTGTATTGGATTTGCTAACCAGTTTTAAGGAATTTCACTAAAATCTAATTTAAAGTACATCTTCTTGGTCTTCTGACTTCACAAAGCAATGTCTAGCCCCCTGTTTGTAAGTGTGGTCACAATTAAATCATCTAGGAAGCTGGTGGTTTTAAAAGAGAGAGAGTAGTTGGTGGGTTTTGCCTTCAAATGCCATTCTTTTAAACATAATATAAATATTCTCCCTAGAAAAGTGACTGCAAAACACCCAACTAATAGATCTAAGTTATAAATTAGTCTTTTTTTTCTAATTTCCCTGCAAGTCTAAAGTGGAAAGAACACTAAACTTGGAGTCAGAAGACTCAACATTGCCCCTAACAGCTGTGTAGATTTAACCAAGAACTTAAACTTTCAGAGGCTCAGTTTTCTCATGTAGATGAGGCATATTAAGTTGTCTATTCATCAAATTCTTAATATGTTTACTGCTTTCAGACTGAAGAGGACAGGAGTGGTTTTTGTTGCAAAAACAAAAATAGTATTAACTAACAGTATAACTATGAGAATAAAACAAGATAATAATCCAAGCATTTTTAATACTGTAATGCATTTCAGAAAACTGGAACTTTATTACCCTTGTTATCATGACCAAATGAAGATTCTTTTTTAATGTCAAAGGCAATAATGTTTTACACAATGATATAAATATATCCTCTCAAATTGCTCTTACCCTCAGTTTTTTTTTAAAATTGGTGTATAGATGCTTTACAATGTTGTGTAAGTTTCTGCTGCAAAGTGAATCAGCTATATAAACACATATATCCCCTCTTTCTTGGATCTCCCTCCCACTCCCATTTCTCTAGGTCATCACAGAGCACCGAGCTGAGTTCCCTCTACTCAGGGAGGGAGTTTCCCACTGGGTATCTATTTAACACATGATAGTGTATATATGCCAGTCCCAATTTCTCAATGCATCCTACCCCTTTCCCCCACCCTTATGTCCACATGTACATTCTGTTCGTCTGCACCGAAGATTTTTAAATATGCACCAGATTTTCCCCTTCATAGGACTCAAATATTCCTTCAGACACCACTTGCTTTCTACCTTCCTATTCATAGCAGGCTTCTTTATTTTATTTTATTTATTTATTCTTGGCTATGCTGGGTCTTAGTTGCCGTACAGTCTTTTCTCTAGTTGTGGCAAGCAGAGGCTACTCTTCAGTTGCGACACACAGGCTTCTCATTGAAGTCGTTTCTCTTGTTGTGGAGGACGGACGCTAGGGCATGAGGGCTTCAGTAACTGTAGCACGTGGACTCAGTAGTTGCGGATCTTGGGCTCTAGAGCACAGACTCAGTAGTTGCAACACACACAGGCTTAATTGATCCACATCTACGGCATCTGGGATCCTCCAAGACCAGGGACTGAACTCATGTCTCTTGCATTGGCAGGCAGATTCTTTACCACTGAGCCAACAGGGAAGCTCCCAGAGCAAAATTATGAAAGAGCTGTTTACTTGAGATAGGAGAGAGGGGGGGCAGAACACAACCACTAAATAAATGAACGTCACAGTCTTTAGAATAAGATAAAAGCCAGCTGGAACCAGCTAAAACCAAGATGGCTTCTAGAATACTCCAGTCATTGACATTTAGCTCGTTATACCTGGAATGTCAGGTCCATGAATCATGGCAAATTGGAAGTGATCAAACAAGAGATGGCAAGAGTGAACGTTGACATCCTAGGAATCAGCGAACTAAAATGGACTGGAATGGGTGAATTTAACTCAGATAACCATTATATCCACTACTGCAGGCAGGAATCCCTCAGAAGAAATGAAGTAGCCATCATGGTCAACAAAATAGTCCGAAATGCAGTATTTGGATGCAATCTCAAAAACGACAGAATGATCTCTGTTCATCTCCAAGGCAAACCACTCAGTATCACGGTAATCCAAGTCTATGCCCCAACCAGTAACACTGAAGAAGCTGAAGTTGAATGGTTCTATGAAGAACTACAAAGACCTTGTAGAACTAACATCCCAAAAAGATGTCCTTTTCATTATAGGGGACTGGAATGCAAAAGTAGGAAGTCAAGAAACACCTGGAGTAACAGGCAAATTTGGCCTTGGAATGCGGAATGAGCAGGGCAAAGACTACTAGAGTTTTGCCAAGAAAATGCACTGGTCATAGCAAACATCCTCTTCCAACAACACAAGAGAAGATTCTACACATGGACATCACCAGATGGTCAACACCGAAATCAGATTGATTATATTCTTTGCAGCCAAAGATGGAGACGCTCTATACAGTCAACAAAAACAAGACCAGGAGCTGACTGTGGCTCAGACCATGAACTCCTTATTACCAAATTCAGACTCTAATTGAAAAAAGTAGGGAAAACCACTAGACCATTCAGGTATGACCTAAATCAAATCCCTTATGATTATACACTGGAAGTGAGAAATAGATTTAAGGGCCTAGATCTGATAGATAGAGTGCCTGATGAACTATGGAATGAGGTTTGTGACATTGTACAGGAGACAGGGATCAAGACCATCCCCATGGAAAAGACATGCAAAAAAGCAAAATGGCTGTCTAGAGAAGCCTTACAAATAGCTGTGAAAAGAAGAGTAGTGAAAAGCAAAGGAGAAATGGAAAGATATAAGCATCTGAATTCAGAGTTCCAAAGAATAGCAAGGAGAGATAAGAAAGCCTTCTTCAGCGATCAATGCAAAGAAATAGAGGAAAAGAACAGAATGGGAAAGACTAGAGATCTCTTCAAGAAAATTAGAGATACCAAGGGAACATTTCATGCAAAGGTGGGCTCGATTAAGGACAGAAATGGCATGGACCTAACAGAAACAGAAGATATTAAGAAGAGGTGGCAAGAATACACAGAAGAACTGTACAAAAAAGATCTTCATGACCTGGATAATCACCATGGTGTGATCACTCATCTAGAGCCAGACATCCTGGAATGTGAAGTCAAGTGGGCCTTAGAAAGCATCACTACAAACAAAGCTAGTGGAGGTGATGGAATTCCAGTGGAGCTGTTTCAAATCCTGAAAGATGATGCTGTGAAAGTGCTGCACTCAATATGCCAACAAATTTGGAAAACTCAGCAGTGGCCACAGGACTGGAAAAGGTCAGTTTTCATTTCAATCCCAAAGAAAGGCAATGCCAAAGAATGCTCAAACTACTACACAATTGCACTCATCTCACACGCTAGTAAAGTAATGCTCAAAATTCTCCAAGCCAGGCTTCAGCAATACGTGAACCATGAACTTCCAGATGTTCAAGCTGGTTTTAGAAAAGGCAGAGGAACCAGAGACCAAATTGCCAACATCCGCTGGATCATGGAAAAAGCCAGACAGTTCCAGAAAAAACATCTACTTCTGCTTTATTGACTATGCCTAAACCTTTGACTGTGTGGATCACAATAAACTGTGGAAAATTCTGAAAGAGATGGGAATACCAGACCACCTGACCTGCCTCTTGAGAAATCTGTATGCAGGTCAGGAAGCAACAGTTAGAACTGGACATGGAACAACAGATTGGTTCCAAATAGGAAAAGGAGTACGTCAAGGCTGTATATTGTCACACTGCTTATTTAACTTACATGCAGAATACATCATGAGAAACGCTGGACTGGAAGAAGCACAAGCTGGAATCAAGATTGCTGGGAGAAATATCAATAACCTCAGATACACAGATGACACCACTCTTATGGCAGAAAGTGAAGAGGAACTAAAAAGCCTCTGATGAAAGTGAAAGAAAAGAGTGAAAAAGTTGGCTTAAAGCTCAACGTTCAGAAAACAAAGATCATGGCATCTGGTCCCATCACTTCATGGGAAATAGGTGGGGAAACAGTAGAAACAGTGTCAGATTTTATTTTTCTGGGCTCCAAAATCACTGCAGATGGTGATTGCAGCCATGAAATTAAAAGACGCTTACTCCTTGGAAGAAAAGTTATGACCAACCTAGATAGTATATTCAAAAGCAGAGACATTACTTTGCCGACTAAGGTCCGTCTAGTCAAGGCTATGGTTTTTCCTGTGGTCATGTATGGATGTGAGAGTTGGACTCTGAAGAAGGCTGAGCGCTGAAGAATTGATGCTTTTGAACTGTGGTGTTGGAGAAGACTCTTGAGAATCCCCTGGACTGCAAGGAGATCCAACCAGTCCGTTCTGAAGGAGATCAGTCCTGGGATTTCTTTGGAAGGAATGATGCTGAAGCTGAAACTCCAGTACTTTGGCCACCTCATGAGAAGAGTTGACTCAATGGAAAAGACTCTGATGCTGGGAGGGGTTGGGGGCAGGAGGAGAAGGGGACGACAGAGGATGAGATGGCTGGATGGCGTCACTGACTCAATGGCCGTGAGTCTGAGTGAACTCCGGGAGATGGTGATGGACAGGGAGGCCTGGCGTGCTGCGATTCATGGGGTCACAAAGAGTCGGACATGACTGAGCAACTGAACTGAACTGACCTTCGTGGTAATACTAGAAATAACTCCTCCTTATGTCATGACAGTTCAAGACGGACCATAAAAGGCCAAATAGAATTCCCAATTCTTGGAAATCCCCACCCTTCCCAGAAATAGCAGAACTCTTCCTTCCACTCAGTAGTATATGAAGTAACTCAGCCCGTAAAAACAAACCACCCCACACCCTGGGGCTACTCTCGCTTTCTGAGATGGTCAGTGTGAGTTCTGTCTGTGGAATGTGTGTCTCTTAATAAACTTGCTTCACTTTACCTTGGCTCACTCTTGAATTCTTTCTTGAGCAAAGCCAAGGACCCTCACTTGAAGATCTGTCCCGGGGACTCACGTCGGTCCAAGGTTGTGATATTTCCTTCTTCAACACATTCCCACTTACTTTGTACATTTTCTAACTAACTTTCTTGCCTAGTTTTTCTAATCTGTCTCCATCCTCATTATGTCCATAAAACTACACTCACTAAGGTCACAAAGAGGCAGTAAATCCAAAGGATATTTTTAGTTGTTTTTTTTTTTGTACTCTAAGTAGCAATCAGCAATGAGTAATACATTTTCCTTGTAGCACTCCCTTCACAAGACCCTGTCACATGGCACTCTTTTTAATTCCCTCCTTTCACTCTGATAGCTAATTCAAATCTCTTCTGTTGATTTCTCATTTTTTACCCAAATACTAAATTCGGTAAGTCGAGTCATAGGCCTGACTGTCTCTTCTCACCCTGTGCTTTTCCCCTGGATGATCTAATTCACTCTGAGCACCATGTGAAAGTAACTCAAAAAATTACCTCTGTAGTCCCAAACAGTCCTCTGAGTTCTAAGCCTTTATATCCAATCACCTATCTGGCATATTTTGTCAAATATCTTTAAAGAACTTCAAATTAGAAAGACACCCATTAAAAAGTTGACCTTCTCCTTGAAACCAGGTTCTTTTCTTTGGTTCTATTTCTGTGAAGGATATTATATAGTCAGATATGGAAGATGGAGACCTAAAAAACATACTGATCACCTTCTTCACATCATCTCAGCTTCTTTTCTAAATATCCATTCACTTTCCTCCAATCATTAATTCACTTACCTCCATGCCTACTCCCATCATTTCATTCAGATTACTGTTATCTCTTGCCTGGTGTATAACAATAATAATAATTGTTAATCATCAGATAATCATCAGATAATCATCCCTCAGTATCATCTGTGGTCCTTTCTCATCCTGCCTCCAGAATGACTTTTGAATATTCTAAGCCTTTCCTGTTGTTCTAATGTTCAGAGTCCTTAACCTGTAAGACCATGTAGAACCTGACCCTGTCTACACTTCCAGCCTCAACTTGGGCCACTCTTCCATTTGTTGGACACTTTCCAGCTTAATTGGCTTATTTCAGATCACTGAAGGACCCATGGCCCACTTTTCCATAGGATTTTCCCACATCCTATTCTCTCTATGGCTTCCTGGTGGCTCAGACAGTAAAGAGTCTGCCTGTAATGCAGGAGACCTGGGTTCGATCCATGGCTTGGGAATATCCCCTGGAGAAGGAAATGGCTACCCACTCTAGTATTTTTGCCTGGAGAATTGCATGGACAGTGGAGCCTGGCAGGTTACAGTCCATGGGGTTGCAAAGAGTCAGATATGACTGAGGGACTTTCACTTCACACCTCACTATTCTCTGCTGGAAAGAGTTTTCCTTCCTCTCCTCATTAAATTTGTTTCATTTTGACCTTCAGACTCTCTCCCCAGAAAACCTTTCCCTAAATTTCTGATTTAGTCAAATCCTCTGATTATTCTCACACAGTAACAGGTATCATTCTGACATAATACTTACAATAGTATTAATTTTCATTCACCTTCTACTTTTTATTTTCTATTTCCTTCACTGAAGTATGAGTTTCACAAGTTCAGGAAACATGTCTGTGTGTGTTCATATCACATTATCAGTTCAATTCAGTCACTCAGTCGTGTCCAACTCTTTGCGACCCCATGAATCGCAGCACACCAGGCCTCCCTGTCCATCACCAACTCCAAGAGTTCACTCAGACTCACGTCCATCGAGTCAGTGATATCATCCAGCCATCTCACCCTCTGTCGTCCCCTTCTCCTCCTGCCCCCAACCCCTCCCAGCATCAGAGTCTTTTCCAATGGTCAACTCTTTGCATGAGGTGGCCAAAGTACTGGAGTTTCAGCATTAGCATCATTCCTTCCAAAGAAATCCCAGGGCTGATCTCCTTCAGAATGGACTGGTTGGATCTCCTTGCAGTCCAAGGGACTCTCAAGAGTCTTCTCCAACACCACAGTTCAAAAGCATCAATTCTTCGGCGCTCAGCCTTCACACTCCAACTCTCACGTCCATACGTGATCACAGGAAAAACCATAGCCTTGACTAGACGGACCTTAGTTGGCACAGTAATGTCTCTGCTCTTGAATATGCTATCTAGGTTGGTCATAACTTTTCTTCCAAGAAGTAAGCGTCTATTAATTTCATGGCTGCAGTCACCCTATAGACACCTAAAAGATGCTTGCCCCTTAAGCTCTCAACATGTATTGGAAATGAAAAAAATGAATGTATGAGTTACATAAAATTATTTTTAAAAAGCCTGAAAACTGGATGCTAAACAATAACAACAAATAGCAGTTATAAAATATTTGTAATTTTTAAGAACAATATTCTGAAAACTTTTAATTTCACAAAGGAAAGTTTACTCAATTAACTTGAAATTAATTGAATGAAAGAACAAGACTGCTATGATCTGCACCATCTTTACTGAAGCCACCAGCATGCTGGACTCCAGTTCTGGAAGCATGTTAAAACAACCTAGAGATTTTATTGTTCAGGAAAATGACAAGAGTCAGGAGTCAGAGCTTGCCTAATGTACTGGAGGACTAGATACAGTTTTGGAAAGATGTAGGGTAAAGGAGGTAAAAACTACAGTCTCAGACCAGACAGTGGGTGAGAATATTCTCTGACTTAGTGATGGTACCTGCATTATATCTCATGGCACCTTGATTAAGGGGCCTTAGCTTGCAGTTCAAGACCAAGCAATATTCTGGGAGCTGTGAGCAACTGAAAACTCTCTAGAAAGACTAGTAACAAAATCAAATTTTAGGGGAAATATTGATATCAAGTGAAACTTGGAAAGTAATTTAAATATGCTTATGATATTCAAAAAGATAAATCAAGGAACATCCATGAAAAAGAGCAAAAAATGTGAAATTAAAATGAGCTTAAGTGGAAAAAGAGAAGAATGAAAATATAATTTATTAGAAATTCTAAATAAGGAGATATTTCACTGAGAAAATCTAAACTGATATTATATCAGTAGGCACAGCAGCATTTTTTGACAGAATTCAAAAGTTGAAAATAAGGCGATGTCTCCCTTAGGCTTGGTGTTATTTCCTTAAGACCAGAAATTTTTATTCATTTCTACAACAAATAGTTATTGAAAACATTTTTTGCTTAGCAACCTCAGAATAAACTTTTTTAATATAAATTTATTTATTTTAATTGGAGGCTAATTACTTTACAATATTGTATTGGTTTTGCCATACATCAACATGAATCCGCCACAGTTATACATGTGTTCCCCATCCTGAAACCCCCTCCCTCCTCCCTCCCCGTACCATCCAAGCAACTTTTCCTTAACTTATTTGTTATCAAAAGTTGAAAGTTAAAGGCAAAATTTCCTTCATTAAGTAACCTCATTAAAAGGTAGGTGTGAGAAATATTTTTTACTTTTCTATTATATCAAGTCTATCTTACAACTTCATAATATACAGAATGTATCTTATTGTTTTGAGAGATATTTTAGTTTCTTGATGCAAAATTCTCTATATTTTAGAAAAGAATGAATTGATTACTCCTAAATGAACCCATTTATTTCCCAGATTATTTTACTTTTCAGCTTAATCCAGAGAGTAGAAGACTATATGCCTCCACCAAAATGTAAGTTTGAGTGCAAAGTTTTTATAAATTCAGTAAATATATTTTGAAGTGTTAAATGGTTTTCTAATAATACCCTGGTTTTAGAATATAGCAAGAATTGAAATTGCTGGTGCTTTTATCATAAATCCTATTATATAATTTTAAATGTTTAAAAGCATATATGTTTCTCTAAGAATTTAAAGCAAATACAAATTTGGATTATTTGGGCAGAAGAAACTGTCTCAAGTGAACTTATACAGAAAGAAGAATTTATTCTAAGAGAACAGAAAAAGTGAAAGTGGCTCAGTCATGTCTGACTCTTTGTGACCCCATGGACTATACGGTCCATAGAATTCTTCAGGTCAGAATACTGGAGTGGGTAGCCTTTCTCTTCTCCAGGGGATCTTTCCAACTCAGAGATCGAACCCAGGTCTCCCTCATTACAGGCGGATTCTTTACCAGCTGAGCCACAAAGGAAGCCCAAGAGAACAGAGGTGCACATAAAATCCAGGGACTGAGACACAACAGCGCTCTGAGACAGCCTCAGGCCCTTCTGTGTCTGTTCCTTCCCAGCAGTTGCTGCATTTTTCCCCAGCCTGCACTCCAGTTTTCTCAAGTCTCCATGTGCCATGGTGAAAAGTGAGACTTCACAATTGTTTTATTACATTCAAGTTCCCAGCCACCAAAACTGGAAAAACACAATAAAATATCCAAATTCCTATAGACAGGTTCACTTCAAACCTTGAGTAGATGTTCCTCCTTAAGCCAGTCAACTGGGGCCAGACCACAGTTGGGCCCCGAGATTTTATTAAAGTTTACTGGGTTTGGTCAGATGTCTTAGTCACAAAGAACCCTTGGGGAAACTGAAGGGGTTTTGGTAAAGACAAATGAAGCTGATAGACCTTCCAGATATAGGGTCAAAAGTTTTCTAATAAGGAAAGATTAAGGACCTGGCAATGAATTTGCTGTTAATTCAGCCTCATGCAGTGGGAACCTGCTTAGGCTGATAAGACCTTTCTCATGGAAGGCAGATAACAGGGTTACTGCCAAGGATATTTCTCAGTAATAATACTTGGTGGCTGTTGTTGTCTACAGCTGTGTGTGTGTGTGTGTGTGTGTGTGTGTGTTTGGGGAGGAAAAAGTTTTCTTCTGCCCAAATAATTCAAATTGATTTAAGAATCAAATTCTTAAGAATTTGGGAGAAGAATACAGTTTCCTCTACTTTTCCAGATTCTTCTGGTTGGTCTAAGAATTAAATTGTCATGAGACAGATTAATAAGAAAATATCAAACAAAAGTTTAATAGCATGTATACATGGGACAGACCCAGTGAAACTGAGTAACTCACCAAAATGACTGAAACTCTCACCTTAAACACCATTTCAACTAAAGACCAAGGAGGATCTTGTGGATAATGGTTTGGGACTTCGAAAGAGAAGAAGGCAACTGACAAGAAAACAGAAGAGCAAGTGGTTGGTAACAAATGTTTCCTGGGCCATGAAGAGACCATAGGACACAAAGAAGAATTTTAACAGACTGCTAGGTTCTTCCTTGTCTATACGTGCAGTTCATATTATAGTTATCTATTGATAGCTCATTTCCTGGAAGAGTTTCTCTATTCTTTAACCAATTAAGGGGAAAGTCAAAGGTTCTTCTGAGTCTTTTGGGCCATGATTTTTTGTTTTAGCTCAAAATAATCTGCATGACAAAGAGACATACTTTGGGGTGACAAATTTTGCTTTTCTACAGAATATATGTATATAGGACTGCAAGGAGATCCAACCAGTCCATTCTGAAGGAGATCAGCCCTGGGATTTCTTTGGAGGGAATGATGCTGAAGCTGAAACTCCAGTACTTTGGCCACTTCATGCGAAGAGTTGACTCATTGGAAAAGACTCTGATGCTGGGAGGGATTGGGGGCAGGAGGAGAAGGGGACGACCGAGGATGAGATGGCTGGATGGCATCACTGGCTCCATGGACGTGAGTCTGAGTGAACTCCGGGAGTTGGTGATGGACAGGGAGGCTTGGCATGCTGTGATTCATGGGGTTGCAAAGAGTCAGACATGACTGAGCGACTGAACTGAACTGAACTGAACACTTACATACACACATATATACATATTTATATATATATTTATACACATATATATAATAAACATATATTATAAATGGAAACATATATTATAAATATATAAATAAATCTAAAACAATGATATGATCTAATATAAATATTTTAAACATGAAAAATTAAATTTTATTTGAATTTAATAAAGAAAGACAGAGGAAATAACTAGTCTTTTCAGATAAATACAGCTCATTAAAAATACATGATTTTGTAGCATCCTTCTAAGTGTCAGGAAAAAAAGATTATCTGAAATACTGATATTAGAACAATTATGGCATTTACAAAATACTTCTACAGTGCAGACACCTTTGATTTTCTTTCTCTGGTGAAAGAGGAACTGATTAGCATTCTCATGTTTCTGCCTATCTCATCTCTCCCTCATATTTCAATCTTTGAAAATTGTAATTATCTTTACTTTGTCTGGACAAATGAAAAACATTCACATTCTGATCTGCTGTCACAATTTCTTTTATTATTTAGTCTTTCATTATTCAGTTTTTGTATTTTAGTGGATTAAATATTTACTAAAAAATTTTAGACCTTTAAAGCCATTTACCATAGCTCCTCCCTTGTTATATTTCATGTTTAGATACAGTTTATATTATTCTGGATTCAGGTTTATTTGACTTTCTTTTTTTCTCTCTTTCTCCAGAGGGATTTATCGGTAGCATATGACCTTTCCTCTTTGAAAAAAACCTCTCTGTGGCATTTATTATCAAAATATGACTTGGATGAAGTTTCACACTTTTAACCCTTCAGTAATATGTGGACATTTCTTCAATAACATTGCTATGGGAAAGAAATGAAGTCACTTGAATATGCTCCCCTCGTGGGTAATATTCTTTTTTGACCAGATGAACCGAAGAATTTTTTAATTTTTGAGGCCAATGACTTACCTGGGATGGGTCTCAGTTCCTATAATTCTGAATCAATTTGTCTTGTATACAAGTATTCCTTTCAATTGATCAATCTAGTCTTTACAGTTCAGATAAGATTTCAATCAATTAGGTCTTTGGAAACCCCTTTTCCTATTTCATTTGCTGAATTCTCTACTTCAAAGACTTGTACTTCTATGCTGGATTGTCCTTGTGTCCATTGGTAAAATATTATATATTATTTCCTAGAGCTAATTTAATCTTTAACATTTTTTTCTGTATTCAGTGTGATCGATATTGTCCCTTAAACTATTTTAGATATTACCAGATTAAAAATCAAAAATACTGGAGCAGACTTCCCTCCATTGGTAGGCAGATTCTTAACCATGGGACCACTATGGAAGTCTGAGCACCACAACTAGAGAGTAGTCCCTGCTTGCTGCAGCTAGAGAAAGTCCACTCACAGCAGTGAAGAAAGACCCAACACAGCCATAAATAAATAAGTAATTACAATTTTAAAAAAAATACTGAGTCTCAGCACTTCCCACATGTGTCTAAAATGATTTATTTTCTGGAAGGGGCAAGAAAATCCCCTTTTAATTAAAAACAAAGAAACAAAAATTTCTCAGGTAGTTTGATTCAGACTGGAAATTAATGGCCTTTAACCACTCCCTTTCCTGTGTCCTCAAAGCCAGGGAACTTCTCAGTTCAGCTCAGTTCAGTTCAGTCACTCAGCCATGTCTGATTCTTTGCAACCACATGGACTGCAGCACACCAGGCTTCCCTGTCCATCGTCAACTCCCAGAGCTTGCTCAAACTCATGTCCATCGAGTTGGTGATGCCATCCAACCACCTCATCCTCTGTCATTCCCTTCTCCTGCCTTCAATCTTTCCCAGGATTAGGGTCTTTTCCAAGGAGTCAGTTCTTCGCGTCACGTGGCCAAAGTATTGGAGTTTCAGCTTCAACATCAGTCCTTCCAATGAATATGAAGGACTGATTTCCTTTAGGATTGACTGGTTTGATCTCCTTGCAGTCCAAGGGACTCTCAAGAGTCTTCTCCAACACCACAGTTTGAAATCATCAATTCTTTGGTGCTCAGTTTTCTTTATAGTCCAACTCTCATATTCATACATGACTACTGGAAAACCATAGCTTTGACTAGACAGACCTTTGTCTGCAAAGTAATGCCTCTGCTTTTTAATATACTGTCTAGGTTGAACATAGCCTTTCTTCTAAGAAGCAAGCATCTTTTAATTTCATGGCTGCAGTTACCATCTGCAATGATTTTGGAGTCCAAGAAAATAAAGTCTGGCACTGTTTCCATTGTTTCTCCATCTATTTGCCATGAGCTGATGGGACTGGATGCCATGATCTTCATTTTTTGAATGTTGAGTTTTAAGCCAGCTTTTTCACTCTCCTCTTTCACTTTCGTCAAGAGGCTCTTTAGCTCCTCTTCACTTTCTGCTATAAGGGTGGTGTCATCTGTGTATCTGAGATTATTGATATTTCTCCCAGCAATTTTGATTTCAGCTTGTGCTTCATCCAGCCTGGCATTTCACATGATATACTTTACATATAAGTTAAATAAGCAGGGTGACAGTATACAGCCTTAATGTATTCCTTTCCCAATTCGGAACCAGTCCATTGTTCCATGTTCGGTTATAACCATTGCTTCTTGAATAATTAGAGTTTCCTGGGAACTCCTTGGTGCCTCCTCAGTTAGCTCCTTATCAATATATCAGCACCAGCCATGGTACAGTCACCATACAATCAGGTCAGCTAAAAATCAGTCAGTGTCATGGCCAGAGAACTCTCATATGAGAATATCTGAGAGGAATAATAAGGGACACTCAACACATGGAAGTGGTCCAGAATTACACGGCTGAAGGCTCTAGGAGAAACATCTTCTTCATAATTTTGCTGAGGCCATATTTTCTGATCCTTATCGTTATCTATTAATACCATGAACTAAAGTCATAGAGATGTCAGGATCATCTTTTCCTCCTTTTTAAAAATATTTCTCTAAAATTCCAAATAAAGGAAAAGCCTAGGGTATTCAGTCATACCAGTTTTTGATTCAAAAGTTAAAAGCACTGCAGAAAAATTTTTTCCCAGTGCTCTGAACTCTTATGTTTATAGATATCACGAAATAGATAAGAGGTCAGATAGGAAGAACATTGTGGGGACAGTGCTCTGTTTGGCCAGGATTGCTTATTACCTGAGGTGACAAAAGGCCTGGGGTCAGGCTCATTTTATACTTTTGCCTGACCCTTCAGGACACTTGTTTTCTTTCTTCTTTGATTGGATGTGCTTAGCTGTATGATTCATGTGATTTAGCTGAGGCTATAAACACAGCCGGCTCACATCATCCCCCAACATGTCATCCTTCAAAGCTACAGAGACGCCTCTGCCCTGGGAAATGCATGGCAGTCCTCTGCCTCCACCCTGATAAGGAGAATTACAGGATGACCAGTGCCTGTAATCTCTCATTGAGTCAACATGCTTTTGACTTTCTGAAGTTTAATTTCTCTTGATAAGAAAGTTTCTGTATCTCACATAACCTAATGTCAACATTGCCCTAGAGACAGTAGATTTAAAGAAAGAAGTAAAATCAGAATTACAGAAACTCTGATTTTTGCCATTTACCCAAGAGCACCTTATTCACCTGTCTGATAGTTTTCACCATTTTTAAGAGTTTGTTTTCGCTTAGCCTCTGGATTCTCATTTTGATATCATTGGAACCAGTGCTGTATGCTGAGGGCTACATCAGTCTTTGTTCTTACTTACTATTTCCTCCCCAGGCAAGAGATGCTAAAGGTCAGAGTTGGCGCAGAAGCAATAGTTATGAATAGAAGACATAACAGAGAGGAATAGGGAAGTGAAAAGCATTTGGACTTGAGAGAGCTGATGGGGGAAGAAAGGTCAGATGTGATTTCAGGTTAGGTGACAGCATAGATTGTGTGTCTCTAACTGAAAATAAAAACCTGAAGAACAAGTATTAAAGGAAGATGGAACTTTAAGTTCAGTCTTGTATGGATTTTAGGTACCTGAGGAACATCCCAGTAGAACTGTTTACTGGCAATTTTATATGTTAGGGTCTTAAATTCCAATAACCTTAGAATGTGAATGTATTTGGAAATGACATCTTTTCAGAGGTAATTAGTGAAGAGGAGGTCATACTAGAGCAGAGCAGACCTTCATCCACTATGACTAAAATCATTTTACAAGGGACATATTTGGACACAGACACACACAAGAGATGAACACCTGGTGAAGATGAAGGTAGAGACTGGGTCGTGCTTCCAAATAACAAAGAACACCAAAGATTTCTAGAAAGCCGCTAGAAGTTAACAAAGAAATGTGAGAGTCTCCAGTACAGCTCTCAAAAGGAACCAACTTTTCTGACTCTTTGATCTTGGATTTTTAGCTTTCAGAACTGAGAGATGATAAATTTCTATTGTTTACGCTATTCAATTTGTGCTTCTTTGTTACAGTAGCCATAGCAAGCTAACACACTCTCCAGCTCATCCTCATCTCTATTTTGAAATCACTGGTAATAAAACAAGCCAATACCAAACCAGGAAGCTCCATGACCTCAAAGGTCATGTTGCCATTGTTTGCCACAGTGCCCCTCGGCACCTAGAACCATGCACAATACATAGCAGGTAGTTGATAATTATGTTTCCAGTGATTGGTTAAATTTATTCAACCCATTTGCCAGTGACTTGTGCAAGTTAGACACTGTTAAACTCACTTTGATGACTATAGAAACTATGATTCAGGAAAAATGATGTATGAGACAAAATGATCATAGACTTTAGAGATAAAACGCTCTCAGATTGAGACCTGTCCCTGTCACTTAGTCATGGCATGACTCTAAGCAATTGGTTTAAATGGTGTGATCTGTAAAACAAGGATGTTAATACTGCAGATGGTGACTGCAGCCATGAAATTAAAAGACACTTACTCCTTGGAAGGAAAGTTATGACCAACCTAGACAGCATATGAAAAAGCAGAGACATTCCTTTGCCAACAAAGGTCTATCTCGTCAAGGCTATGGTTTTCCCAATAGTCATGTATGGATGTGAGAGTTGGACTATAAAGAAAGCTGAGTGCCGAAGAATTGCTGCTTTTGAACTGTGGTGTTGGAGAAGACTCTTGAGAGTCCCTTGGACTGCAAGGAGATCCAACCAGTTCATCCTAAAGGAGATCAGTCCTGGGTGTTCATTGGAAGGACTGATGCTGAAGCTGAAACTCCAATACTTCGGCCACCTCATGTGAAGAGCTGACTCATTTGAAAAGACCTTGATGCTGGGAAAGATTGAGGGCAGGAGGAGAAGGGGACAACAGAAGATGAGATGATTGGATGGCATCACTGACTCAATGGACACAAGTTTGAGTAGACTCTGGGAGTTAGTGATGGACAGGGGAAGCCTGGCATACTGTGGTCCATGGGGTCGCGAAGAGTTGGACACTACTGAGTGACTGAACTGAACTGAACTGAACTGAATAATACATACTTCAAAGGGTCATGAGGATGAAATGAAACACCATACAAGAAACCACACAGAGCAGATGACACACAAAATTTCTTTTTTTTTTCTTTTTTTGCTAGTGTTCTAAAAAGAGCACTTAACATAAGCACCTCCTTCAATTTCTGCAGGGTACCATACAGTATTATTAATAATAGGTGTAGTATTGTACAACAGAACTCTAGAACTCTTTCATCTTCCTTAACGGAAACTTTATATATCTTAAATAAACAACTTTCCCCTCCTCTCTTTAGCTCCTAGCAACTATCATTCTACTCCCTGCTTCTATGAGTTTGACTATTTTGGAGACTTCATATAAGTGGAATCATGTAGTATTTGTCCTTCTATGATTGCTTTATTTCAATTAGCATAATGTCTTCCAAGTCTATCCATGTTGTTGCAAATGGCAGTATTTCCTTCATTTTTAAAGCTGAGTAATATTCTACTGTATGTATAGACCACATTTTCTTTTATTACCCAAAGTCAGACATTTTGCTAAACAGCTGAGTCAAAGTTAAAGCTCTGATGTATTGATTCCAAGCCTCTATTATTCTCTTTAGAGCAAGCCACAAAGCTGAGTGTATCTTGCCTATTCTTTACGAAATGAACAATCTCTAGAAATTAAAACTCCATTTGTATTGGTGAGGACTTAAACTTTCCACCTTCTCTCTGAGAGGACTTCACATGACTGAGAGCTTTTTGTTGTTGGAAGCAGAGAGCTTCAGCCTGGGAGGAATACACCACAGAAAACGAAATGAATATCAGCAGCTAGGTAGGACCAAGTGACCAACACCCATGTGTTGCAAAGTGTAACGAATGGGTCCAGAAGGTCCACAGAGGCCCATCTCTTTGAGGAGGCAGCTCAGCCAAGAGCACAGAGCCTTCAACTTTCTCAAAACTTTTGTTCCAGGCCTTACTACAATGGAAGAATGAAGTTTATTGGCATGTTGCTACTTTCACACCAAAAAATCACCATAACATTTTCAATTTTGCCTATTTATTTTTATGCCAAGAAGCACCAGTTGAAATACATTAGCGACCAATCATCACCCAGCATCCTTCTCCTTTATTGCCAAGAATTTTCTCATTAAAGATGACTAAGATCAATATTCCAGTTCTTGGATGCAAACTGGTACAGAGACTGTCATGAGTCACACTCAAGCTCAGCAGGTCAAGAGAATGCGGTCTGCTTTATTTATTTGTTTAAATCAAACATAACATTTGAAATTCAAAGCATACATTAAATTATTTTCTCTTAAACAAATTTGAGCTAAAGTGTATTTAAGGGAGGTTCATTTAATAGATGAAGTATTTAATTGTGTCTCTTCCTTTTCTCTTTAACATGTTTATGCCCAAGGAGGGTAGTATATCAATTCAGTACATGCAATAATCCAGCCAGTAGAAAAGAAAAGATCATTCCATACTTACATGATGCTTTCTTTGCATACCAAGAAATGAAAGTCTCTTTCCAAACTGCTCTGTTTCATCGATGACCAAAATAGAGCTCCCTGAAACAATGGAAAATGAACTCATGTAGAGTGTTGAGAACCTGCTGTTAATCAATGCTTTCTCCCAGAATGTGAAAAACACACGCACATCATTCCCTTTTCCTTTCTGCCCTTAGCCCTCCTCCCTCTTGCATTTTAATGAGGTTCACTGTTACTATTTCCATTATCCTGATTTTAGGATTTCACAGGCAGAAGATGAATGGTTGCGCAATCCTGGCCTCCTTGGTTCGTGACAGACACTGGGTTTTAATAAACTCCACAAGGAAAATGCAGCAAATATTTTATGCAAAAATTATTACAACCTTGCTGATGCTGAGCAGAAACACTATAACAGCACTATAGTTAATGCTCCTTCTGGATCCAGACTCCCAAAATGCAAACATAGATAATTGATAACAAGTTTGGATATAGAAATTTAAAAAAAAACTCAGCAGTAAGGGAACATCTGCAGTGTTATATGCTAGGGGAGGCTATTAATAGACTCTTACCGGCTTCTGCCTAGGGAATGAAGAAAGAAGTTAAATCTTGTATATCCACAGAAGCTTCCTTTTTAAAATGGCTTTCTCTATCTCTCTGTATGTGTATGCCTATATTTGTATAATTCCAGTATTTTTTTCTCATAAATAGCAAGTCAGGCTTTTGAGTGTTATATAAAAGCAGTGACACTGAAGAAAAATATATTTATTCATTCACTCAACTCTAACTGGTATGTCCCCAACCTTCACCAACTTTGGAGAGGAAATCAGCTTACATTGATCTCCCAAATGTTGTTTCTGATCCTGCAGATGCTCACACGAGAAAAATGCAGTCTTTCCACAGATTCTCTTGTTCAAATGTTTCCAAGCTAGCTCACAAGTGCCTGAGAATCAGGTCTGGTCAGCCTTTTAGCCCACCAGGGACCATATGAATTGTCCCTGAAGGCAGTGTTGACATTCACTGGCCACAATGCTAGTCACATAGAAAATGTGTTGCTTCTGTGGTCCCTGGTGAAGAACTCTGTACCTCCAAAATCCGTGAAACAGTCAAGGATGGGAAATGGAGTAGAGAGACAGGAGGAGATGGGTCTATGATAAAGTTTCCTCATCTGTAATGGTTTGTGGTAGCAAAGCAGTCCTCAAAGATGCCTGAATCCTAATCCCTGGAACCTATAAAGAGGTTACCTTACCAGAGAAAGGGGACTTGGCATATGTGATTAAGGTTAAGGACCTTGAGATGAGTGGACTATTCTGGAGCTCATCTAATTGTATGAATCCTTCAGAGCACAGAATCTTTCCCAGCCAAGGTCAGAGTCAAAGTGAGATATGACAAAGGCAGAAAGATCAAAGGCATATCACGTTGCTGGCTTTGAAGCTAGAAGAAGGCTATGAGCCAAAATATGCAGGCATCTTCAGAAGCTGGAGGAAGCAAGGAAACAGATTCTCCTCCAGAAGGAAAGGCAACCCTCCCAACACCTTGATTTTCACTCAGTGACACCTGTGTTTAATTTCTGGCTTACAAAATTGTAAGTGCTGCTTAAGCCTCTGACTCTATGGTATGATAATTTGTTATGGCAGCAATTAAAAACAAATACAGAGTTACCCTGGTTTAGCAGTCTGGCTCTTCTGTCATTATCACAGACTTTCACTTTCACTTTTCACTTTCATGCATTAGAGAAGGAAATGGCAACCCACTCCAGTGTTCTTGCCTGGAGGATCCCAGGGACAGCAGAGCCTGGTGGGCTGCCGTCTCGGGTCGCGCAGAGTCGGACATGACCGAAGCGACTTAGCAGCAGCAGCAGCAGTGCCTTCAGTCAGGCTACTGCCTTCTGTTGACAATGGGCTCACTTGTCAGAGGTCAGACCCAAGCCAGATGGAGAGGGACATTGGCTTCCATCACATAAGCTCAGACAGAGGTGACAGCTCTTTCTAGTCACTCATCCTGTGGCACAAACTCATCAACAAGTTCCTGACTCAGAAGTAGCAAATTCCTATTTCAGAATCAACACTGCTTTTTAACCTTCACCTTTAATCCTGAAATCAATCTTCAAGTCAGATTCTGTATGCTCAGCTTCTTCACAGCATCTGTGACCTGAACTTCTGTGATACCTTTACCACTAGAATACTGTGGGGATTATATTGTGCCACTTCCGGCCATAACCCTTTAACTCTCCCTGCTTGTTAATCAGCAACACGTAACCAGAGTAGAAGCATCTGCCCAAGCACCTCCTTCAGTTACTTCTAATCTAGTGTTTCGAAGTCATGTTAAACATATAGGCACATAATTGTGGGGTTTCTCCAAGAGGAAAGCAGTATGTCCAGGCTTTATCTAGGCAGTGACCCACCAGCAGCTAGGCACCCAGAGTACCCAAACATGCATGGACATTTCTCCCATCCCTGGTTTTTAATCTAAGAGTATTTGAACACTTGCGTTTGAAATTTCTCTCTCTCTTTCTTTCTGTCTCCTTTCTCTAACACACAACACACGAGTTAGCGCATCTGTTTCCACTGATCAGGTCCACTGGATGGTTACTGTGCTTCCACTTTACAGTTTGCATGACCTTATATACAGCATTGGGAGAAGGCAATGGCAACCCACTCTAGTACTCTTGTCTGGAGAATCCCCATGGACAAAGAAGCCTGGTAGGCTACTGTCCATAGGGTCACAAAGAGTCGGACGCGACTGAGCAACTAAGTACACACACGTGCAATAATAAGTAAAATAATAAAGTAAAATGTGAGTGGTGAGAAACAATTATAATTCAAAAAGTCTTTTCTGAAAAAGAATATAGTAATTGTACCTGTTCTCGTCTCTGCCACATCTCCTTACTTTATATATGTGTCCGACTCTTTGCGACCCCATGGACTGTAGCCTATCAGGCTCCTCGGTCCATGGGATTTTCCAGGTAAGAGTGCTGAAGTGAATTGCCATTTCCTACTCCAGGGGATCTTCCCGACCCAGGAATAGAACCCAAGTCTCCCGCATTGCAGGCAGATGCTTTGCTGTCTGAGCCACCAGGGAAGCCCCATATATACATTATATTTATATGTTATTTGTTTATTTCTGTATTTGGTTGTGCCAGGTCTTAGATGTGGCACTCAGGATCTTCGATCTTGGTTACTCTGTGCAGAATCTGCTAACTGTGGCATGCAGGAGCTTTAGTTGTGGCATGCGAATCCTTAATTGCAGCATATGGGATCTAGCTCCCTTATTGGAGATCAAACCCAGGTTCCCTGCATTGGGAGAGTGGAGTCTTAGCCACTGGACCACCCGGGAGGCCCCCACATCTCCTTACTTTTCATGACAACCATATGAAAGGAGCAATTACAACTATCTATAAATTTTCAGGAAGGAAACTGATATCCACATGTATTAACTCACTGAAAGTCTCGTATTAGTAACAGTGAACCAGGTTCTCAACCTTGGTTCTCATCACTCATTTCTATTATTCTTTCTACTCTTTCATTCCTCTTGACCTGGTTCCACCCAAAGGTGAGATAGCCATTTATCTAGACAAGCATTTGATTAGATTCATGATCCTTTCATTAAAAAAAATAAATCTTAAACCTATATCAAACAAATGAAATTGCTCTTAATCAGGACATAGAATAACAGCATTACAAATCCTTGCAACAACTACAACCTTGAACTCCTGCAATCCCAGCCTTATCAGCTGCCAACCAAGTAGATATGCTATTCATGAAATAATTTTTATTTTATGACCCTGTCCATCAGCTACCAGGGAAGCTTGAATTTAAGCAGTATTGTTTTTGTTGTTGTTGTTGTTTTCTTAGTTGCTTTAACTCAACATTAAAGGACCAAAGAAGAAACAGCTCTGTGAAAGTTTATATTTAACCTCATGTCAGATGCTCTGAAGAACAGTCTTCTTTATTAGATCCCAGAAGACAAATTTCAGAATTTGGAAATGCTGTGCTCCTTCTAAATATTACCTAGTTTTTCAACTTTTGGAGACTCTAAATCTCATAAACAACTATGTTTCCCACGCTGCTTTGGCCTTTAAGGAAGTTTTAAATCAAATTTGCAGGCAAGTTTCAGGATCGTAGGGTATGCTTGACTGTGTCACAATTTTAGTCTTTTATCACAGTAGTTTTTCTTTTATCATCTTCATCTTTTCCCCTTCATCTTGTCTACATCATTTATTTATCTCTGTGTTTTAGTTGTATGCATTTTAATAATCTTAAAAGATTTTATGGAACTTGGTGGTTAAAAGAGATAAGATAAATTTCTGGTTTTGTAAAGTCAATTTAATAATCAAATCATATAGCTTTTTACATTTCTCTCTTAATACTAACATAAAGCTTGTATAATCCTAAAATGATATGATTGCTATTTGGGGGGTTATCCTTTATGAATGCCCACTGATCCAGCTGAGATTTAAAAGAGGTTTAGGAGGGAAAAAAAGAGGTTTAAGGAAAATTCTGCAAGATAAAGATTGCTGGAAAGAATTGCAATATCTCATATTATGTAAGTTGTGCTTCAAGTGTGTATAGGGTTGAAGTTTTATTTTGAACTGGGATTATAGATATAGCCTTTGGAATTGATTAATGTGAGCCAAGTCACAAATTCCACACCCTCCCCCTGCTTACTATATGCTTAAGCTGTAATCTACTCTCTGCTTGCATTTCTGTTTTCAGTATTAAAAATATTAAGTTGTTTGGATGATTAAGTAAGATAATGCATGCAAAGCATTTAGCATAGTGCCTGGCATAGAGTAAGTTGAAAAATGAAAGCTATTATTGTTTATATCATTAGTATGGTTGCTTTCACAAAATAATAAATGTTAGTTATTATTGTTAGTACTATTATTATCTCAGAACATAAGAGTGGCCCACAGGGACACCTGAAATCAAGGATAACTTTAGTCAGAGGTAGAATGGATCTACTCTAATGTCACACAATTTTGTGATAGAACTCCAGATTTTTCATGTCGGTAAATTAAAGAGGCAGAAGACTTATCAAACACCTACTAGAATAATGGTATAACTTTAAATTAGCTTCTATAACATGTATACATTTGAAAGCATCCTTAGAAACCCCTCAGGATTGATTAGCTTCAAATTGAACCCCCATACAACTAAGTGGTTTAACTTGTTGGATAGAGTTATTTAGTTTGCTATCTGCTGACAAAGCAATTGTGCCAAAAATGATTTTAGCTTTGGCACACATCAAACTTAAAAACCCTTCTTAATTACTATCCATCAATTGAACTGCTTCTGGAGAATATTAGAGGAACATGTGTAAAGAACATTGTATTTGTTTTTCTATTTATCAGTCTATTTATCTAAGTGAAAGTGAAAGTCACTCAGTCATGTCCAACTCTCTGCAACCCCATGGACTATACAGTCTATGAAATTCTCCAGGCCAGAATACTGAAGTGGGTAACCATTCGCTTCTCCAGGGGATCTTCCCAATCCAGGGATCAAACCCAAGTCTCCCGCATTGCAAGCAGATTCTTTACCAGCTGAGCCACAAGGGAAGCCCCAAAATGCTGGAGTGGGTAGCCTATCCCTTCTCCAGCAGATTTCTCGACCCAGGAATCAAACCAAGGTCTCCTGCACTGTAGGCAGATTCTCTACCAACTAAGCTATCAGGGAAGCCCCTATTTAGCTCTTCATTTATTTATAGTTTGTTTTGTTTTGTTTTGTTTTTCACTTAAATGAATAAAAAAAAAAGTGAGAAATTACGGGTCAGATTTTCAGTTTAGAAATATATTTTTCCCAGAGAAGCAAGAGTTCCAAAACATTGCAGGTCACTTATGCCATATGTGAAAATATCTTGACACTTTATTCTTCTTAGGGCAAATGTCATTTCCCAAATCTTTCTCAGTCCTAAATGTAACTAATGTTTATTAAAAAAATGAATTTCAGCCAATATGACACATGTATTTTCATACATATGATTTTTACACTTAACCGATGGTTTCATTCACAGTAGGGACTCTTCCTTCCTGTTCTGTTCACTTCTGAATGGCCAGTGCCTAGAATGGCCTTATACATGGTGGGCAACTATTCACTGAATGAATAAATGAATGAATAGACACACTAGCACTTCAACCTGAGAAAGCAATAAATAATACTTCTAATCACAGTTCTAACAATACTTTCAGTAGACTATGATGAGATCCTTTTTGTGAACAGTTAAATAAACAGCAAAATTGGATGTAATGCTGTATGACTCATTTCCATATTTTCCAAAGTGACATTGTCAATGATATCACTGTTTCCAAAATTACAGGTATCATGAACTTGGCATATCTAGAACGAATATTCACTTAACAAATCTAAAATATTCCCTTTTAGGCCTTAAAATGATAAACTATGAAATTATCTTTCTTAGGTTTAATGTCACCGTCAACCAAATATTTATTTTTGAATCCTTGTTTTCTTATCCTTACAATAGTTTAGTACATTTCTAGATTTTTTTAAAAACCTAGATAGATTTAAGTGATTCTAATGATTTAAATTCATTTTGCAAACATTCCCCAGCTTTGTGACTTAAAGAAATGTTTAATGTGTCATTTTTAAAGACATGCTATTAACTAAGCTGAAATATTCTCAACACACTTCATTATGTACAAAAGCTCCAAAACTGTTCTGAATAAAAATGACTTGCTAAGATTTAGTAATACATTATCTTATATTTACATATTTCTTTAATAGATTTACATATAACTATCAAATAATTGTTCTGACTATGCTTAGAATTTAAAATTTTACTTCTCTTTAAGATAATAGAAAATAATTTCTGCAGTAATTCTCTTTGTCTTATCTGATTATATGCATGCATGGTTGACATTTGAAGAATATTAATCATACTTTTAAAGAGCAAAAAATAGATTCTTTTTCATACCAGATATTACTGATGACTTCTGCATAAGTATTGAAAAGAATGATTTTTCCTCAAATTTACCACACAAGACATTCAATGTCTTATTTCCAATCAAAATACTAAGTACAATCCCCTCGGCAATGCTAGAAAAGTGCCATTGCTTTTACAGATGTTTCATATAAATTCTGCTTTAAAAAATGATGATGGCTGCTGATATTGGTCAAGACCCACCCAACCTGGTTCTTCAACAAGGCAAATGATTCTGACTTTCCAAAATGTTAACACCCACAAAATAAGTGATATTGGAATTCCATGTATTCCAGTTGGTTACACTGGGAATATATGCCAACATGCAAGTAGAATAGAATGTGTAGAACTCTCTCCATGCTTACATGAGGACCACAAATCACACTTAATATGTATCCTGTCTTCTCATAAAGACAAGCATGAGAAGAGGCATCTGAGTTCCCATGTGTGTCTGAATCTGAGTTTCCAAATCACCAAATGTCATAAGGCAATTTATTTTCTTTATCTTTGCAGACATTTATGATCACCTCTGCCTGGAGAAGGCAATGGCAACCCACTCCAGTACTCTTGCCTGGAAAATCCCATGGATGGAGGAGCCTGGTGGGCTGCAGTCCATGGGGTCATGAAGAGTTCGACGCGACTGAGCGACTGAGCGACTGAGCGACTTCACTTTCATGCATTGGAGAAGGAAACGGCAACCCACTCCAGTGTTCTTGCCTGGAGAATCCCGGGGACGGGGGAACCTGGTGGGCTGCTATCTATGGGGTCACGCAGAGTCGGACGCGACTGAAGCGACTTAGCAGAAGCAGCAGCTGCTGCCTATGAGGAGTATGCTACACAGCAGCTTGCAACCTCGTTTTTAAAAACAAAGTAACTGCACAGAGCTAGATTCACTAGCGGGGGGAAAAAAAAACAAAAGAGGCTTTTATGGAAAAAAAAAACCACTTATGTGACAAAATTTAATTTTCAAAGGTAAATGTATTAAGCTTTTCTGTAAAGCCTCTGAGAAAACAATACTTGTCTGCCCCAATTCAGGTATGTCATAAGCATTCCTGGCACATTGGCTAATAACAGAGTGATTACAGAACTTCTTTCTAAATAGAAAAAAGCAAATCCCAATAGCTAAAAAAACATATTTTAAAAATAAATATTTGAGCAAATTTTCTCAATATATCATTAAATATTCAAAATTAATTAACAAATTTTTTGCTTTAAAATTGATATAGATTTAAGTCCAAGCTTTTCTCAGAGCCTTGCCATTTGATGGTTCTAATAACTTAAGAGGCTTCCCTGGTGGCTCAGACGGTAGAGCGTCTGCCTGCAATGTGGGAGACCTGGATTCAATCCCTGGGTCTGGAAGATCCCCTGGAGAAGGAAATGGCAACTCACTCCAGTACTCTTGTCTGGAATATCCCATGGACAGAGGAGATTGGTAGGCTACAGTCCATGGAGTTTCAAAGTTGGACATGACTGAGCGACTTCGTTTCACTGGTACCTCAGCTGGTAAAGAATCTACCTGCAGTGCAGAAGACGCCGGTTCCATTCCTGGGTCAGGAAGATCTGCTGGAGAAGCGATAGGCTACCCACTCCAGTATACCTGGGCTTCCCTGGTGGTTCAGCTGATAATGAATCTGCCTGTAACGCAGGAAACCTGGGCTAGATCCCTGGGTTGGGAAGATCCCCTGGAGGAGGGAACCACTACCCACTTCAGTATTCTGGCCTGGAGAATTCCATGGACTATATAGTCCATGATGTCGCAAAGAGTTGGCCACCACTGAGTGACTTTCCCTTTCAATAACTTCAGACTCACCTGTGTTTCTCCAAAAGTTTTGTTTTGGCCTCATGATATATGGAACATCTTTCTCCCTGTCTATTTTTTGTTGTTGTTGTTATTTCTGAAATTAAAATTTAGAAATGAGCTTACATAATTCTGCATCTATTTTTGGGCTATTAATTCAACATTGATACAGAAGAGAAGCTCTGATACAGAAGAGAAATATTTTTTTCTACAACAGGCACGCCCTGCTTTAGTCCCTTCAACAATAAATCCTTCCTCTGCTCCATGCTTTGTCATCTGCTTTGATGGCTTTGCCTTACATGTACACCGAGGCATTTCCTAGTGAAGTGTTCTGAGTCATTAGCGGCATGTGAATTTTCATTGGATTAACAACTCCAATGGAGTTTAATTCTTTTATAAGAAAATAATGTCCTCCACCCCAAATTGCTCTGCTAATGGCTGCAGTAACTTAATGATCGACATCATGTTCATTATCACTGCCGTAACTGAACGCTGGTGGTGTACCAGCCGCAAACCAGTGGAAGACTGTAATATGACATCACCATTTCTAGCATAAATCAGTCAGATCACCAGAGGCTGGGAAGGAATGTGAAGAGTATTCTTGGAAGATGTTCAAAAGCCAATCATGATCACTAATGCTTAACTTACAGCATCTGCTGTCTGCTTGCTCTCTCATTTAAATGACCCATGCTTCCTTTTCAAAGTCAATGCTGGAAAGATTTCAAATGCAGACGACATTCAACAGGAAGGAAGACATAAACAAAACATAAATGGGTGCTTGATATCCTTAATGCCCAAGCATATGGGTCAGAGTTCGTTAGGGTATTTAATCCAGCTATGCAAATTGGCTTATGCCTAGGGTCTGAAATAATCTGAGTCTGAAGAAACTTAGACAATGGCTCCAAAAAACACCTTGTTTAAAGTCTCTGGAATGTGAGGGTCAGTTCCAGCTCAAGGACTTTGCATTCACTGTTCTCTTTGCCTAGAAAGCTTTTCCCCAGAAATTCTGATTTATAATCTGAGTATCAATCCAAATCTAGCACTTTTCAAGAAATGTTAGCATTGAATTAACTTTCCCATGCATTTGTCTCTTATTTTCTCTATAACATTTATTACTAACACAAATTATTATCAATCTTAATTATTATCAGTCTCCTTCTCCCCACCAAGATGGACATTACATTTATCTACTTTGTTCATCAGTGTTTTCCCCAGTGTGCTGAAGAATGTCTGACAGAGAGGAAGCACGAAATATAAGTCCATGTAGGAAAAAGCAAACGAAAAGGGATGAGTATCTAAGGACAAAATATTCAGTTACTCCAAGCTTAGCACATAATTGACACTGAGTGAATGAAAGGTAAAGTCATTATCTCTTTAGTTATTATGGGGAAAATATATTATTTCAAAATGGAATATGATAATTAACAAAGGGAAAAATTCTAGCCAAACTGACAATATGGTAAAGCTTTTGAATTTTTACCAGCCTGGAAGTTATGGTGATCATTGGTAATTCCAGGACCAAGTTGAGCTTACTATGGTAACAGGGTCACACAAGGATTTCACAGAAGGGTTGCTTTTCTTTCGATGCTTGGGAAGGGACAGTGCAGCTTGGTAGTTAGGTATGTGGATACTAGAATCAGTGGGCAGGGGCTATTTCTGCTCACTAGAAAAATGAAGTTACTTTACCTTCCCAAGTTTCTTCTACTTCATCTGTAAACCTATAGGACCTACCTCATGTCTCAATCTGCTCAGTATGCTATAACAAAATAGAAGAAACATTTCTTTCTCATTGTCTTGAAGGTGGGAAATCCAAGATCAGGGTGTCAGCGTGTTCATATTCAAGGTGAAAGTGAAAAGTGAAAGTGAAAGTCTCTCAGTCGTGTCTGACTCTTTGCGACCCCATGGACTATACAGTCCATGGAATTCTCCAGGCCAGAATACTCTAGTGGGTAGCCTTTCCCTTCTCCAGGGGATCTTCCCAACCCAGGAATCAAACCCAGGTCTCCCGCATTGCAGGAATGAGGGCTCTCTTTCTGGCTTATAGACAGTTATCTTCTGTCCTTACATTGCAGAGAGAGAGATAAAAAATGATTGGAAGCAAACTCTCTGGTATTTTCTTATAAAGGCAGTAATCCCTTGATGAGGGCCACACCCTCAAGATTTCATCTAAAGCTAATTACCTCCCAGAGGCCTCACTTCTAACACCTCTGAATTGGGGGTTAGAGCTTCAACATGTGAATTTTGGAGGAACACAAATAGTCTGAAACACTTCAGGAATGTATTGTTGGCTTATGGGAAATAATAAATTTGAAGTGCTTAGGGCACTTTTGGTGCATTATAAGCACCCAAGTGTGTTGTGTGCTCATTCGCTCAGTCGTGTCCTACTCTTCTCAACCCTATGGATTGTAGCCCACCAGCCTATGCTGTCCATGGAATTTTCCAGGCAAGAATACTGGAGTGAGTTACCATTTTCTACTCCAGGTATCCTCCCCACCCAGGGATGGAACCTGAGTCTCTCATGTCTCCTGAATTGGCAGGCAGATTCTCTACCCGTACACTACTTGAGAAGCCTAAGTGTGTTAGCATCTGTAATTAAAATATGTAGCTAATATAAGTTTCATTTATGATTCATAAATCATAATTTTGAAATATAGTTTGAATAGAGATTTTAGATTTTACATGTGGATTTTATTTCATTTAAGAAAAAAATACACTGATCCCATTACTATACTCTTTGTTTAAAATTCAGTTCACTTCACACACTGAAATCCAGTACTTTGGTTTACATTTCCTAGCCAAGAGTGATCAGGATTCGGTCCATCTCCCACTTTAGGGTTAAAGTTAGGGTTGATAAATGGCAAATGATAAACCAGCTTTGGTCTGAGTTTCTGACTACCTGTGAGCTTAATAGGCCAAAAAAAAGCTTCTAAAAATAGTTCTTCTGAAACCAATTCACAAGTGTTCCATTAATGATCCCCAGCAGAGATGATGCACAACGCAGTGCTCTCAGGAACCCCTGGTGATTTTTCAGTGGATGCTCAGGGGTTGACAGGAGGAAAGCAGAATAGCCAAAATTAAATCCATGTTCTCAATGACAGTTAGAATCAAGGACCTGAGGGGGAAAATGCCACACATAAATATATGCTCCAAACTGAGTGATAAAAGTCAGTAAGTATTAGAAGCCATGTATCATATCCTGATCTTAAAACATGACTAGAAGAAAGTCATTGCACCTCCCAAAACCTGGAGTTCTTAGACCCAATTTTATAAATATTCAACACTATATAAAAGCTAAAATTGAAATGTGAAAACTCAAAAATGGAAAAATAGTAATGAACCCAATTTTGTTTATATAGTTGACCCTTCTTATCCTCCAGTTTAACTGATAGCAGACCAAAAATATCCAGAAAAAAAAATTCCAGAAAGTTCCAAAAGGCAAAGCCTGAATTTGCTATACCAAAGCAACTACGTTATAGAATTTACATCGAATTAGGTATTATAAGTAATCAGGATGCTATTTTAAGTATACAGGAGGATATGTATAGGTTATTTGCAAATACTATGTCATTTATATAAGCAGCTTGAGTATCTACAGATTGTGATATTCTCAGGGATCCTGGAACTAATCCCATAGACACTGAGTGACAACTGTATATTTGCTTTTTTTTTTTTAATACAGCAGAATGTTACCAAAGAATCTGTGGATATGGTATTATAAATGAGTTTATCTCCTGGTTTGATAGGAAGCATATGATTTGTTGGTGAATGTTTATGACTTTTAACAATGAGAAAAATTAAACATTATAAAATCTTACATCAACCCTGTAAGTGAAGCAAAACAATGCTTATTTGGAGAATTTTTAAATATAGGTATACTGTATCACCAAGCACTGTTTTCTCATCATTGTGGTCTGTGTTGGTCATATCTAGATCACAAAGTTCAAAGGAGTAAAAGCGAAAACTAGTTCAACTGCTATTTGTCCAAAGTTACTCATTCATTTAACATGCGCTTGTCTTTTTTTTTTTTTTTCCTTACCTGGAGACTCTTCTGGACTATAACAATACAAAGAAGAGTTGGAAAGTCCTTGCCCTCAAAGACTCAGTCTGAAAATGGGAAGTGCTGGACAATGAAGTAAACACACAACTGCAAATAGTGAAGTGAGAACAGAGGTGCAAACAGAGAATGGAAAGAGGCTGAAAAGAGGAAAGCAAGTCAAGTCAGGGAAGACTTAAAGGAAAATAACGAGTAAAGGGATTTTGAAGTTTCCTAGAAGCTCTTCAGGCAGATTGAATTAGGAAAGGTCATGATAGGGAAATAGGAAAACTCTCTCCATCGAAGAGACAGGTGAGTCCTGTTTTAGCTGTGAGTGGGGAAAGAAAGATCATGTTTACTGGAAATAGCACTATTATTATTTTATTTTATTTCCAGTAAACATGATCCTTTTTTCACCTCTCAGAGCTGCAATAGGAGAATTCAGATAAATGGTTGATATAATAATTAAAGTCAAAAAGTCACATACCAGTTAGTAGGTAATACAAAGAGATTATGTGTAATGAATAACAGCTCATTAAATTAAGAACCTTGGAAATTATATACATATACTATTTATATATTTACATATACTATTTATATATTTACATATATATAAAAAATAGAATAAGGAATCATAATTAATTACATAATCACAAACAAATCATCTCAAATCATGGAAATAATAGATGCAAGCAATAGAACAGAAAGAGTCAAGCTGATCTACAGATGTCATCTAAAAAATAAAATGGAAAGAGAAAGATAGAAAGCAAAGGAAAACACGATGATCCAGAGGGCAACTAAAATGAGGTAAAGATTAACCTTGGCAGGAGCAGTCAAAACACAAAGAAAATACTAAAAAATAACAAATAAATTCACGTTCATGAAAAGAATAACTTTTTTTTAAAAAAGGAAGATCAGATATGTATTAATGCAAGTGACACAGAATAAAAGAAGTGCAAGGGGCAGGGAGCCCAGGATGCAATCACATTCAGTAGTAAACTTGTGACTCCAACAGATTGGAAACTAAACCCCTCAAGTGCTCTGGCACCTGCCACATGGAAACTGCAGAATTATGATTGTGGACATGGGAATGTAAAAGCGGCTTTTAGGTTTTTTTTCAAGGTGTCCAGTGCGGTAGCCACGAACTGAATTTTCCGAAGAATGAACAAAATAAGTTACACTTTCAATATGACGCAGATTGATATAGAACTTAAGCACAAAGATACAGATTTCAGATCCTGGCTCTTCACTTCCCAGCTATGTGACATTTTCCAAGTTTTATAACCTCTCTGTTTCCAGTTTTGTTTAAAATGGCAATAATTATACTATATACTTCAAAGAGCTCTGTCAAATGACAATAATAAAATAGTGTACTTCACTGTTCGTCAATACAGTAAACAATTTAGAACTGTGGACTAACACATAGTGAGAACTGTTTAAGTTAGATATGGATGATGACAGTGGGGATCATGATGATGGTGACTGCCGAGGGGTTAACTCCATGGTCCCCAATCTTAGACAAACCCCTGCTCTTTTGCGTTACCTTTGTGATCTTCAACAAATGTAATCATTCTAAACTCTAGTGCCTTCTACTGTCACTTTTCTAAAAGGGAATGACCGTAACCACTTGGCATCTTGTGAGAGTTAAGTGTAAGTGCGCATGAGTAGTGTGATGAATGTGAGTCTGCCGAGACCCTTCAATTTGGAGCAAAAATATGTCATCAAAATTGATGCCGTGCCTACAGGACCTCATGCTTATCCAGTCTTGTTTCGCTTGTGTTACAAGCTGCTATTAGGTTTAGTATGATTATGGTGGAAACTATTATTTTTAAAAGCTTCCCTAGTGGCACAGTAGTAAAGAATCTGCCTATCAATGCAGGAGATGAGAGTTAAATCTCTGGGTAGGGAAAATCCCCTGGAGGAGGAAATGGCAACCCACTCCAGTATTCTTGCCTGGGAAATCCCATGGACAGAGGAGACTGGTGGGCTACAATCTATGGGGTTGCAAAAGAATCTGGCACAAATTAGTGACTAAACAACAACAACGAATTATTCTAAGAGAAACAAAGATAAAGACACAATGATAGAAGCTTCTTTTCCTACATACAAATGTAGACAATTATTTGTGAGGAAGAGATGGCTGGATGGCATTACCAATGCAATGGACATGAACTTGGGCAAACCTCAGGAGATGGTGATGGACAGAGAGGCCTGGCGTGCCGCAGTCTATGGGGTCGCAAAGTGTCAGACACGAGTGAGTGAGTGAAGAACAGCAACAATGACACTGCGTTGGTGAATTAAGCGACATCCTAGAAACATGGTGAGGAAACTGGCCATGGCTAATCTAAGGGAAATTCCAGTGAGAAACGTGAACCAAAACTGAACCCCCAGAACTTCCAGAGAGCCCGCTGCACTGTTCAGAGCTTGTCATGATCAAGCAGAGGAGGCCCTCTTGAGATACCTCGAAAGTCACCTCTTAAGTTTATACAATAGTGAAACAGATCAAGAGGATAAGTCTCTTCCTGTGGAGAGGAATGGGGCTTCCCGAAGGAGCAGGAAGGGATTTTGAGAGAGCGATGTATGTCGGGAAAGGTGGAAAGTAGAAAAAGAAGACAGTGAGGATAGAGGAGCAGACGTATAAGACTTCCTTTCTGGAATGGTATCTTGGTTGTGATTAAGGCAGTACCTACCCAAGAGGTGTGTACTCTTCAACACAATAATCATGTTGATGAACATATTATGGACATATATCCACACTTAGAAGCATCTGTGAGGGTTTCCACTGCCACTGCCTTGCTCTAATAGTAAAACAAAGAAATGCTTTACACTTCTATTAAGATGAAAATGGTTAGGTAAGCTAATATTGACACGATGAAAGAATTTTAGAAATATATTCACATGAAAAAATAACACACGTGCCGCAGCAAAAAAAAATGCAACCATTAGAGTCATGTTTGCGAAGAATGATGAATGATATGGGAAATATGCATGTGTGTAGCTAGAACTGCTGCTGCTGCTAAGTCGCTTCAGTCATGTCCGACTCTGTGCGACCCCATAGACGGCAGCCCACCAGGCTCCCCCATCCCTGGGATTCTCCAGGCAAGAACACTGGAGTGGATTGCCATTTCCTTCTCCAATGCATGCATGCATGCTAAGTCGCTTCAGTCGTGTCCAACTCTGTGCGACCCTAGGGACAGGAGCCCACCAGGCTCCTCTGTCCACGAGATTCTCTAGGCAAGAATACTGGAGTAGGTTATATTTCCTTCTCTATGTGCACAAGTATGCAGAAGGACCAAAAAAAAAGCAAAATGACATGACATAGTGTAATCTCAGATACATGTTTTTTTTTTTCTTTTTAATGCACAGGAAAAGAAAAAAAGCAAAATACAAAACAAATAACAATGCTGCTCATGTTGCGTCTACGTGAGGAGATACTTATTTTTCTGCTCCTTTACCCTGCTGAAGCCCTCCCTGCTCTGAAAGATGCAAACCTCATAGATGATGAGAATGGCAGAGACACAGACTTTGTGGAGAGTTGTCAGTGCTGCTCAGCACCCAGCTCAACTATATAAAGATCCCAGGAGAGGGAACATCTGCAGCTTTCCCGTCCATGGTGCTGCTGTATAACTATGCTGAAGCCAAGACAACCCTTGATTCTAGAGGCAAGAGGAGAAACAATATGCTGGCAGTGTCTAGAAGCTCCTTCAGTTCAGTTCAGTTCAGTTCTGTTGCTCAGTCGTGTCCGACTCCTTGCAACTCCATGAATTGCAGCATGCCAGGCCTCCCTGTCCATCGCCACCTCCCAGAGTTCACTCAGATTCATGTCCATCGAGTCAGGGATGCCATCCAGCCATCTCATCCTCTGTCATCCCCTTCTCCTCATGCCCCCAATCCCTCCCAGCATCAAAGTCTTTTCCAATGAGTCAGCTCTTCGCATGAGGTGGCCAAAGCATTGGAGTTTCAGCTTTAGCATCATTCCTTCCAAAGAAATCCCAGGGCTGATCTCCTTCAGAATAGACTTAGCAACGTTTAAAATAACCCTTGTGATACCTAATGCTGATTCATGCTGATGTATGGCAAAAACCATCACAATATTGTAAAGTAATTACCTTCTAATTTTATATATATATATATATAAATAACTCTGTGAGCTAGCTCTTGGTTTACATCACAATGTCCTCCCAAATTCCTTCCCAGACCATCCCTTCATGGTGGAGCTACTTATACTATTGTGGCTCCACCTCTAATTACCAGATGCATTTTGTGAAATTAATTGATATGTCAAGTGAAGGAGAGAAATTCCTGGCTAGGGAAACTGAATCAGACATGCACAATTCAGCCATAGATGGAAATTGCTCTGAGGGCCAAAATGCCACTGAGTTGATCAGTCTTCTCTCTTTGTTTTGTCCCTCTACAAAGTCTGGAATCCCTTGGAATTTCTTTTTATTTATATGCCTTAATTTTTATGCCTTTTCTATCTCCAATAATTATTTTGATTAAATGTCCCCAACACCCTTTACCCTCACTCAAAAGTCTTGGATCTGCCCAGGGTGAGGAGTAGAACATGAAGTCGGTGCACATATAACTATACTTCTGCATTTTATACTAAGAGCATGCTTTACTTTAATAATCAAGAAAACAAGTAATATGTTATCAAGAAAACAATCATAAGGTAAAATTTTTAAAATAAATTAAACCCTCCAGTGCCCTTTCCCATCAGATCTGAATTCTGGTCTCAGTGGTCATATTAATAAAAGGTGAAATAGTAGCACTGAAGCTGTGCTCATAGTATCTGCTATGTAGCATGTGGGCTAATTTCAAACAAGGTAAAAATGATACAATTAAATTTTTAAAATAAATATTAAGATGGTTAGCATGTTCCTCAAAATTAGAAATAAATATATTTTTATATACATATGATATAATGAAAGTCTTTTATACACAGATATATGAATGTGGACTATGCCTAAATAATCAAATAAAAATTAAAGAAAGCTTTTCTTAAGTTTATATGTCTACAGAAAGTATTTTGAAGTAATCTTTTATTGATGACTTTCTACATAATTCCCAAGACTACTCATTATGGAAAAACAGATATTTCCTTTTCTTTTTAAATGCTATCTAGCTTTTAAAAATATTTACCTGGTGTCAAAATGAGAGTCCGGAGGTTTATAGGAATTATTAATCCTTTTGAAATAATCATGAAATATTTTCCCTGAATCCAATAAAATATTGATACTTATTGATAGAACTGGAATGCAATTTTTTATTTCTGTACTCAATTGAGAAAGCAGGGGAATTTGGGAGGGATTTTACTGTTATTATTATTATTATTATTTTCATAGTATTTCAGAAAACTTCGATTTTCTATTTCCCCCATGCTCTGTGATTTTTCCTGCTACCAAAACATGCTGCAGAAAGCTTTCTTAGCATCTCTTATCTCATAATGCAACCTTCAAGAGGAGAAAGAATTTTCTTTAACAATTTCAGAAAAATTCTTATCATTTCCAGACAGAATTTTAGAACTATGAAAATCTGTCTAACTGAATTTCAGCTAATCATCTTAACCTCCAGACATGTTGGCCAAAACCTACTTAAATGTTTGTTATTTTATGTCTAAAACTACACATCAGTTCAGTCACTAAATTGTGACTGACTCTTTGCGATCCCATGGACTGCAGCACACCAGGCTTCCCTGTCCTTCATCAACTCCCAGAGCTTACTCAAACTCATGTCCATTGAGTCGGTGATGCCATCCAACCATCTCATCCTCTGTCAACCCCTTCTCCTCCCACCTTCAATCTTTCCCAGCATCAAGGTTTTTCCAATGAGTCAGTTCTTCACATCAGGTGGCCAAAGTATTGGGGCTTCAGCTTCAGCATCAGTCCTTCCAAACAATATTCAGGACTGATTTCCTTTAGGATGGACTGGTTGGATCTCCTTGCAGTCCAAGGGACTCTCAAGAGTCTACACCAATACCACAGTTCAAAAGCATCAATTCTTCAATGCTCAGCTTTCTTTGTGGTCCAACTCTCAAATCCATATATGACTACTGGAAAAACCATAGCTTTGATAGATGGACCTTTGTCGACAAAGTAATGTCTCTGCTTTTCAATATGCTGTCTAGGTTGATCATAGCTTTACTTCCAAGGAGCAAGCATCTTTTAATTTCATGGCTGCAGTCACCTTTTGCAGTGATTCTGGAGCCCAAGAAAATAAAGTCTCTCACTGTTTCCATTGCTTTCCCATCTATTTGCCATGAAGTGATGGGACTGGACGCCATGATCCTCATTTTTCGAATGTTGAGTTTTGAGCCAGCCTTTTCAGTCTTCTCTTTCACTTTCCTCAAGAGGCTTTCTGCCATAAGGGTGGTGTCATCTGCATATATGATGTTATTGATATTTCTCCCAGCAATCTTGATTCCACTTTGTGCTTC
Source organism: Ovis canadensis (assembly GCF_042477335.2). NCBI lineage: Eukaryota > Metazoa > Chordata > Mammalia > Artiodactyla > Bovidae > Ovis > Ovis canadensis. The sequence goes on from NC_091253.1 coordinate 65,689,383, forward strand.
ACCCAGTCCATACATGTATATTCTCTGTTTTTGGTGCTTTATATTGTATCTTCAAATTAAATTGAATTTTTAAATGAATTTTCCAGGTAATGGCAACTTCCTTTCAATTTCCTAAATGTTCTGCATACTCTAGTCTCTATAACAGATTTTGCATTAATATCGCTACACTAAGTTGTTCTCAAACTTTTATATAGTTCACCTGTCTTTTGAGGGATAAATTCATTTCATTGAAGCAAATACCAGGTCACATTTTTCTATTTAACATTGTAAAAATGCTTAGGGACATGTTAAATGAAGTTCCATAAAACCACAATTGCATATTGCCTATCAGGGTAGAGTTTAAAAGCTAATTACATATTCATCGATGCTTAGTTACTGAACCATAGAAACACCTAAATAAGCAATCTGTAGTTATCCAATGTGAAATAGTCATCCTATTAACACTTAATTCAAATTCATAGAAAAAGTGTCTTTCCTAAAACCAAAGATAAAATAGAAAGAAATGTTTTCTTTAACAGCTAATGGAGCCCAGTGCAGTTAAACTAACGAAGGGAGTGTGTTTTCTACTAACTGTTCTGTTTTCCTATTCACCAGAAAATTATACGTAAAATTACAGAGATTACTGTTAGGAATTTACAAACCACCTGTTTTTATTTCCATTAAAATTTTTTCTTAAACCTCTTTTCATTTCTTCAATCTTTATATTAAAGCAGAAATACCTTTATCCTTCAGAAACTTGAAAATAATCTACTTAAGAATCTTATTTTTCCACCTCTAATTCTTTCTGATGGATGTTATCTGAATTCAAGAATATTCCTAATACAACATTTCACTTATAAAGCAAGGATCCTGGGAGTTTCATTTGGCTGTCTTTATTTGAAGAATTTATGTTTTGTGTATCCTGGTCTCAATGCAAAGTTAATTCCCCAACCATCACTTCTGTGTAAGCTCAGAATAGACAAAACTGTACCATGTAAATTAGTGGTTGTACAGTACCCAGTGCAAGACCTTGACTTCAAGTGCTTAACTGATACCCCTCAAAAATGTATCTTTTTCCCCAAAGATTAGAAGAGATATCCATATTAAAATTGAATAACTCTGAATACAAAGAAAAGGAAAAATGAAACCACAGTGAGAACAGAAGCAGATTATATCAACTCATGTCCCAACTCTACCTTGTACCAGCCATCACCAATGCTCTCTGGTCTTGCAAAAAGTTGAGATTCTCTGAACCTCAGTGATTTTTTAAATTATATTTTATAAAAGCACTATACCTATTAATGGGGGCTTCCCAGGTGGCAAGGTGGTAAAGAATCTGCCTCTAATGCAGGAGACGCAAAAGATGCAGGTTTGATACCTGGGTCGGGAAGATCCCTGGAAAAGGGAATGGCAACTCATTTAGAGGGTTGCAGAAAGTCGGACACAGCTGAGCACATATACACACATACCTATCAATATAACAAATTAGAAATTTAAAAGCTAGCCGGAGATTACCATTTTAGAAACACAAAGTTGCCCTAATTTATTAAGTCTCTGAGCAACTCAGTCATCTTCAGCCTACCCAGTAACCTACAGGGCTGAAAAAACAGTGCCACAATTATGTTAAACTTCAGAAAAACATTTCTGCAGAGACCCACAGTCCCTATTAACTGCAGGCTAGCCATAGATTTGCAGGTCTCTCCAGAACTGAAGAGTGTGAGTCAGTGGGAAAAGTCATTGAGAGAACAGGGTGCATCTGTTCAAATCTTCTTCCTATTAGTTACTAGCATCTACTTCTTAATCCATCTCACCCTGTATATCAGTCATAAAACTGGACAAGAGTCAGTAAAATTCAGCAGAAAAGCAAATACACTCCCACTCTCACATAGATGTACAAAGAATGCACATTCTCTTTATTTTTTTAAAACTGCCTTTGGCGCTAGTGGTAAAAGAAACCTGCCTGCCAATGTAGAGGATGGAAGAGATGGAGATTTCATCCCATCCCTGGGTTGAGAAGATCTACTGGAGAAGGGAATGGTTACCCACTTCAGTATTCTCTCCTGGAGAATCCCATAGACAGAGGAGCCTGGCAGGCTACAGTCCATGGGGTCGCAAAGAGTCAGACACGACTGAAGTGAGTTAGCACGTACACATGCATATCTTTCTCAAAAACCCTCAAAACCTCTATAATAGGGAAGGAAGACCACATTTAATCTGTCTAATCTCTAAATACTAGCCTGATGCAATAATTTAAATAGTGTTCTTACGCAAAATATGCAACCACCCATATTTCACATTTGCTTCTCTCCTGGCAGAGGTTTGTGGCTCACGTGACCTCATAGAGAAAAAGGAAAGGAAATCTTGCATCCTTGGGCTGTCCTCTGATTCCTTTGGTTTCCATGGTGATGTTTTGTTCCACTGGTTGCTGTTCATCCTGCTGGGAAAAAGCTAGCAGCCTGTATAAACTCCGGATCCACATTTTCTTGTCTTGGTGAGGACCTGAAAGCTTGGCACACCTGCATTCCAGGCCTCAGCTTTATTTTAACCCCATGCAGTCTTATCCCTAACAGTCTGAGTAAATCAATATTTCTGATGCCTGTAACTCATTTTTGACACACCAGTGTGCTGAGGTACACAGCTCTGTATTAATAGAATACAGAAGATCTTCATATTTGAGAAGAAAATGGCAACCCATTCCAGTATTCCTGCCTGGGAAATCCCACTGACAGAGGAGTCTAGTAGGCTGCAATCCATGGGGTTACAAAGAGTCATACATGACTGAGAAAACACACACAGATCTTCACATATGAAAAGGCTTTCAAGCCTATTGTCAAATATTGAAGGTTTTGCTGTTTTAAATGTTTTTCAACCACATTGTAGCAATTCATTCTCACTCTCATGCCCACCTCATCCCTCCTCCAGAGGGATGCTATAAACTTGCTAAGGTGTGTGTGCTCAGTCACTCAGTCATTTCTAATTCATTGTGACTCCCTAGACCATAGCCCATCAAGCTCCTCCTTGAGGTTTTCCTAGCAAGAATACTGGTGTGGGTTGCCATGCCTTCCTCCAGGGGATCTTCCCAATTCAGGGCTCAAACCCATATCTGCTGCACTGCAGGCATTTTCTTTAGCCACTGAGCCACCAGGGAAGCCCAGACTTGCTAAGGAAAACATCAAATAGTGGAAGGCAAAAGGGAAAAGCATGCAGATATTTTAGTTAAAAGTATGAAAATAATGGAAGGACCTATAAATAAATTCAACATGTTTCACCTCTCTTTTCCAGTTCATTCACAAGTTCACAGAAGAAAGTGCAGAGAGGAGGAGAAGGGACGAACAGTCCCCATATGCTAAATCTAGAGAGAACACCAGCGATGGCCGGAGGTGGCAGGTGACTCAATCAGCCTGGTCTGGAAAGTAAGTTTTTCAGAGTTCCCCAATACTGGATAGCAAAATCCATGCAAACATCCCTGTGTTTCTAAAATTGTTTTTTCAAATTATTTGCAAGAATCACTGATCTGAAAAGTGTGTGTGTGTGTGTACACGTGTGTGTGCACGTGCATGCACGTGCACACTACGTAGCTTCAATTGTGTCCAACTCTTTGCAAGGCCCCTCTGTCCATGAGATTCTTCAGGCAAAAATACTAGAGTGGGTTTCCATGCCCTCTTCCAGGGGGATCTTCCCAAACCAGGGATCAAACCCACATCTCTTAAGTCTCCTGCATTGGCAGGCAGGTTCTTTACCATTAGCACCACCTGGGAAACCCCCAAATCATCTTAATTGGTCTCATAGGTATTTTTTTGTTGCTTTTTGTCCCTTTCTTGCTGACTCTGGAATTCCTTCACATGCTGTTCCATTGTTAGTTGTAGAGCTCAGAACATGAGAAAAATTATAAATACCATTTTCTGTATCTACTATACATCGTGTGCAGCTATACTTCCCATGAATGAATGGTGAGCATGGCATTTTAGAGTACTGCCGAATTTTCCTTTATTGTCTTCTATTTTCTTTGTATTTTTTGTGTCTATTGCTTTCAGAAAGTCATATGAACATCTTTTTCAATATTTTTTTATTAATAAAGCTGTTATCCACATATGTTTTAAGGACAAAAACTGTGTTGATATTGTCTTATTTTCTAAATGTACCTTTAGTCTGATTTTGATTGGTTATTTACCTTACACTGAGCTTTGACCTCTGGGAGTAAGGTAATAAATGTTCAAATTGTGCTCCAAACTGTCTTAAGCCCCTTGCACATAACTATTATTGTAGAAACATCAGTGCAACATTTTCAGCCCCATGGCTATTACAATAAAGCATGAATCAGCGAGTACAGAGCTTTCTCATTTGGGTGAATTAGTTTTCTAGGACTATAATAGCAAAGCACTGTAGGCTGGGTGGCTTAACCAAGAGAAATTTATTGTCTCACAGTTCTGGAGGCTGTAAGTTCAAGATCAAGTTGTTGCCAGAGTTTGTTCCTTCTGGAAGCTGTGAGGGGAATCTGTCCCCTTGCCTTTCTCTTAGCTTCTGGTGATTGGCTGGCAGTCTTTGTTGGCTTCTGTATCTCTGCCTTCATCTTCATGTGGCGTTCTCCCTGTGTCCATTTCTCTTTGGCTAAATATCCCCCTCATAATGAGGATACCAATCGTATTGGATTAAGGCTCACCCTAATGACAGACATCATCTTTTTTTTTTATTTTTATTTTTTATTTTTATTTTTTTGTGTTAGAATTTTTGCTTGCATTTTTTTTTAGTTTTTTAATTTAAAATCTTTTTTTTTAATTTTTTTATTTTTTCTTTTTTAGTTTTTTTATTTTTTAAATTTTAAAATCTTTAATTCTTACATGCGTTCCCAAACATGAACTGCCCTCCCACCTCCCTCCCCATAACATCTCTCTGGGTCATCCCCATGCACCAGCCCCAAGCATGCTGTATCCTGCGTCAGACATAGACTGGTGATTCAATTCTTACACGATGTTATACATGTTAGAATGCCATTCTCCCAAATCATCCCACCCTCTCCCTCTCCCTCTGAGTCCAAAAGTCCGTTATACACATCTGTGTCTTTTTTCCTGTCTTGCATACAGGGTCGTCATTGCCATCTTTCTAAATTCCATATATATGTGTTAGTATACTGTATTGGTGTTTTTCTTTCTGGCTTACTTCACTCTGTATAATCGGCTCCAGTTTCATCCATCTCATCAGAACTGATTCAAATGAATTCTTTTTAATGGCTGAGTAATACTCCATTGGGCATATGTACCACAGCTTTCTTATCCATTCATCTGCTGATGGACATCTAGGTTGTTTCCATGTCCTAGCTATTATAAACAGTGCTGCAATGAACATTGGGGTACATGTGTCTCTTTCAATTCTGGTTTCCTCGGTGTGTATGCCCAGCAGGGGGATTGCTGGGTCATAAGGTAGTTCTATTTGCAATTTTTTAAGGAATCTCCACACTGTTCTCCATAGTGGCTGTATTAGTTTGCATTCCCACCAACAGAGTAAGAGGCTTCCCTTTTCTCCACACCCTCTCCAGCATTTATTGCTTGCAGATTTTTGGATCTCAGCCATTCTGACTGGTGTGAAGTGGTACCTCATTGTGGTTTTGATTTGCATTTCTCTAATAATGAGTGAAGTTGAGCATCTTTTCATGTGTTTGTTAGCCATCCGTATGTCGTCTTTGGAGAAATGTCTATTTAGTTCTTTGGCCCATTTTTTGATTGGGTCGTTTATTTTTCTGGAATTGAGCTGCATAAGCTGCTTGTATATTTTTGAGATTAGTTGTTTGTCAGTTGCTTCATTTGCTATTATTTTCTCCCATTTAGAAGGCTGTCTTTTCACCTTGCTTATATTTTCCTTTGTTGTGCAGAAGCTTTTAATTTTAATTAGATCCCATTTGTTTATTTTTGCTTTAATTTCCAGAATTCTGGGAGGTGGATCATAGAGGATCCTGCTGTGATTTATGTCGGAGAGTGTTTTGCCTATGTTCTCCTCTAGGAGTTTTATAGTTTCTGGTCTTACATTTAGATCTTTAATCCATTTTGAGTTTATTTTTGTGTGGGGTGTTAGAAAGTGATCTAGTTTCATTCTATTACAAGTGGTTGACCAGTTTTCCCAGCACCACTTGTTAAAGAGATTGTCTTTACTCCATTGTATATTCTTGCCTCCTTTGTCAAAGATAAGGTGTCCATATGTGTGTGGATTTCAAGAAGAGCTAACACCTATCCTCCTCAAACTCTTCCAGAAAATTGCAGAGGAAGGAAAACTTCCAAACTCATTCTATGAGGCCACCATCACCCTAATACCAAAACCTGACAAAGATGTCACAAAAAAAGAAAACTACAGGCCAATATCACTGATGAACATAGATGCAAAAATCCTCAACAAAATTCTAGCAATCAGAATCCAACAACACATTAAAAAGATCATACACCATGACCAAGTGGGCTTTATCCCAGGGATGCAAGGATTCTTCAATATCTGCAAATCAATCAATGTAATTCACCACATTAACAAATTGAAAAATAAAAACCATATGATTATCTCAATAGATGCAGAGAAGGCCTTTGACAAAATTCAACATCCATTTATGATAAAAACTCTCCAGAAAGCAGGAATAGAAGGAACATACCTCAACATAATAAAAGCTATCTATGACAAACCCACAGCAAACATTATCCTCAATGGTGAAAAATTGAAAGCATTTCCCCTAAAGTCAGGAACAAGACAAGGGTGTCCACTTTCACCGCTACTATTCAACATAGTTCTGGAAGTTTTGGCCACAGCAATCAGAGCAGAAAAAGAAATAAAAGGAATCCAAATTGGAAAAGAAGAAGTAAAACTCTCACTGTTTGCAGATGACATGATCCTCTACATAGAAAACCCTAAAGACTCCACCAGAAAATTACTAGAGCTAATCAATGAATATAGTAAAGTTGCAGGATATAAAATCAACACACAGAAATCCCTTGCATTCCTATACACTAATAATGAGAAAGTAGAAAAAGAAATTAAGGAAACAATTCCATTTACCATTGCAACAAAAAGAATAAAATACTTAGGCATATATCTACCTAAAGAAACTAAAGACCTATATATAGAAAACTATAAAACACTGATGGAAGAAATCAAAGAGGACACTAATAGATGGAGAAATATACCATGTTCATGGATTGGAAGAATCAATATAGTGAAAATGAGTACACTACCCAAAGCAATTTACAAATTCAATGCAATCCCTATCAAGCTACCAGCCATATTTTTCACAGAACTAGAACAAATAATTTCAAGATTTGTATGGAAATACAAAAAACCTCGAATTGCCAAAGCAATCTTGAGAAAGAAGAATGGAACTGGAGGAATCAACTTGCCTGACTTCAGGCTCTACTACAAAGCCACAGTCATCAAGACAGTATGGTACTGGCACAAAGACACACATATAGATTGACAGACATCACCTTAGGGATTACTTTGACAACAGCTCTACTTCCAAATAAGGTCCCATTGTGAGGTTTGGGGACTGGGACCTCAACACATGAATTTGGGTGAATACGATGGTGGCTCAGATGGGAAAACCTTTGGCTGCAATGCAGGAAACCTGAGTTTGATCACTGGGTCAGGAAGATCCCCTGGAGAAGGGAATGGTTACCCACTCCATTATTCTTGCCTAGAGAATCCCATGGACAGAAGAGCCTGATGGGCTAGAGTTCACGGGTTCTCAAAGACTAAGAATGTTTCAAGGAGGCAAAAATTACAAAACATGTACAAAGCTTGTTATTAGAGACACGGCACAATGTATGGGAAAGCACATAGAGAAACAGTTTATTCTGTCAGAGGCAAGACAGAGCTATGCATCCGGAGAGGAGTGCAGGCGTTCTGAGTGAAGAGTGCTGTAAAGAGGTGATTTACACCACTTTTAAGGACAGCCCTTCAGGATCTTTGTTTGCATATGGCCAATTAACTTGTTGCTATCTCCACACCTGACTGGTCCTGGGAGCTTCCCCAAGATGCATGTACAACTTTTTCCTAAGATAGATCTCACCCACTGAAGAGGCCTATGGGTACATGTCCACACTTATTATGGGATGGTGCCCCCCTCCCTTCTTGGCACCCAAGTAGTCTGACTGTGCATGTGCAGACAGGGAAGTCTTCCTCAATCTCATGAGTGAGCACCTTATCTCTGCTTTAGCAGAGCTCAACTTTTACCACTAGCCTTGTCCTTGAAGTGTCTGGGTGAGAACAAAGCTTGAATTTTACTCACTTGATAAACACCAGGTGTCCATCCCAGGGGCTCATCTATTTCCTACCTCACTCTCTCAAAGGTCTTCTTGTGATCAGAGAGACCTGTTACCCTGGCTAGAGGGAAGGTGATTCTCAGGAAAACGAGCTTGTCAGGTAATATACGACCTAGGAGAGATGTTCCTAGAACAAGCTCTGGGACAGAGTAGGTATTCAGAGCTTCCTGGATGATCAAGTTGATTGAATGATGGAGTGTGAAGGCCAAGCACACATGAAATGCAGTCCCATGAAGGAGAAATGACAGAGGTTGTTTCACCAAGACTGGAATTTATTTTCTGTTGTTCAGTAGCTCGGTCACGTCTAACTCTTTGTGACCCTATGGACTGCAGCACACCAGGCTTCCCTGTCCTTTACCATCTCCCAGAGCTTGCTCAAATTCATGTCCATTGAGTCGGTGATGCCATCCAACCATCTTGTCCTCTGTCGTCCCCTTCTCCTCTTGCCCTCAATCTTTCCCAGCATAGAATATATACATAGAGTGAAATCTACTATGGTCTTTTGATTTCACCCTACCAAGATGAATTGCTTGGGAGCTATGCTGTTGTCATCCATTTAGATACTATTTTTTCATTTTATAAATAAAGAAGAAAAGAGCCAGAGAGGTTTAAACAGATTGATTTCCTTACTATCAGCATTAAGGTTAGTACTAATACTGAACCTTCCCAAAATTCAGTCAATTGCTTCATACCAGCAAGTGTCCTGAATTTTTCCTCACTCTTTCAACCAGGTAGAGTTTCAACCAGGCACCGTTATGGGTACCACTGAGGGCTGGGTCATAAAGACTCCCCTTGACCAAATTTAAAATTCTGAGCCATGTTTTATATCCAGACTTTGGGTTTCCTTATTCATCTTTGCATTGCCCATTCTTAGCTTGGATTTTGTTAAGTCCCTTAACCACACTTCTCCACACTCCATCTGATCACCCTTGATATTTGATCAAATTCTTCATCCTCTATCATCCTCCAGATGACATCTAATCTCCTGGCTCAGCCTTCAGCGCTAATCTTATCAAGTCATTTAGCCAGAATGCCCCCTTACCTCTGAAGTCTCTTCTTAGTAATGTTCCATTCACCCTACCCCTTTGCTATAAATCTCCATTTGTATTTGGAATTCAACCCAGTTTTATTCAGCCTGGTTGTATATATTTATGTGTATAAACACTCATATACTGTTTTTTTTTTTCCCTTAGAAATGCCAATACCACTTAAAATAAGCTTAATTACAAAGCACCTAACTAAACGGCTCAAGTCCGTACCAGCCACATACAAAATGCCATAACCTCTACCTTATAATGCAGTGAGGCCTTTACTCATTGGTAAATTAGATTTTAGAATAGCTTAGGGGTAGGGCCTACATATTACTTACCATTGTTACTAATATCAAAGTCTGACACTTCAGTCTTAAATGAAAATTAGTGGAGACATTAATTCACAAAGGCTGAATAAGTGAATTAATTCTCTGTTCTTGATTTCAGCACCAATGCACTCACTGAACTATATTTATTGTTACTTTATATTCTCTACTCAAATTACTTCAGGGGAAAGACATTTCACCATGTCTAGTCAAAGAATGTGAATTTTAGAGGAAGATTAATACAGACAAATCAGGTGAATCCCCAGTCACGTGTCTTGAAAAGTCACTTCCTAGACTAGCTCTGCCTTCATGTTTCACTACATTCTAGTGGACTTGGTGCCGATGGTGTGAATAAGGTTTAATCTTCTCACATATTGCTGTGGTAGCTGAAGTGTTCAAGGATACTGAGACGGTGTCCTTTTGCTGCTGTCTCCATGGTGACAGGAACTCTGCATCTTGTGCTTGCCTGAGATGTGTTAGTGCCTGGATCTTACATCCAAGGTTTTCTCTGGTGAGTGATGCTTAAGACAATTAGTATGAATCCAGAGCAGCATATTTTGTTTAGCAGATTTCAGCAAGTATTTGATTTGGTTCCTTGATTTCTGGGCTCTGTCAATAATTCTGTAATTGTGAGGTCTGAGGCCTTTGGCTTTACTCCCTTTAGAAAGGGGAAATCTGATATAAAGACTATAATAAATTATTATAGACATAGTAAGCAATTGTCTGCATATTCTAATTTAAAGGTTATTGTCCCATTTCTCCAACACCACGATTGCTGGAAAATCCCTTCATGTGAATTTAAATATTTCAGCTAAAAGAGCTCTGGGAAGAATGTAAGTGCACAATCAGAAAGTGGGACATTGTGTAGGAAAGATTCTGATTAGATAGAGAGGAGGAGGACACAACTGTCTTGGGAAGCATTGGCTGGGTCATCACATTGGCATCAGTAATCCAAGTGTTAGTCACACAGTCGTGTCTGACTCTCTGCGACCCAAGCTCCTCTGTCCATAGAATTCTCCAGGCAAGAAAACTGGAGTGGGTAGTCATTCCCTTCTCCAGGAGATCTTTCCGACCCAAGGTTCAAACTGGGGTCTTCTGCATTGCAGGTGGATTCTTTACCATAAGTCACCAGGGAAGCCCCATAAGATATGGACCATGTTTTGTCAGAACTCTCCACTATGACCTGTCCATATTGGATGGCCTTGAACAGCATGGCTCATAGCTTCATTGAGTGGCAAAGGCAGTAGCCCCCCAAAACAGGAATAGTGTAAAAAGAAGACTGTTCAGGGGAAAAGGTCTATTTTATACTTTTTTCTCAAACTTAGCCTGAGAACTGCCATAGTTTTTTATGTGTTGGGTTGGCCAAAAACTTCATTTGTGTTTTTTTGGTAAGATTTTATGGAAAAACTGGGATTCTCAGCTGGCTTAGATAATAAAGTATCTGCCTGCAATGCAGGAGATGCAGGAGACTCAAGTTCAATCCCTGGGTCAGGAAGGTACACTGGAGGAGGAAATTACAGCCTACTCCAGTATTCTTACCTGGAGAATTCCTTAGACAGAGCAGCCTGGCCAGTTATAGTCCATGGAGTTGCTAAGATTTGGACACAAAAATGGCACCCCACTCCAGTACTCTTGCCTGGAGAATCCCATGAATGGAGAAGCCTGGCGGGCTACAGTCCATGGGGTCACAAAGAGTTGGACATGACTGAGCGACTTTACTTAAGCAACTAACACTTATGGAAAAACTGGAACGAGCTTTTTAGCCAACCAGTACTAGTGAATGACAGAAGGAACATTCATTTTAACTTCCAAAACAACTTTGCAAAGCGTTTTCAAAGATCCCCTTGCATTATCAGTGAGGAGAACAATTGTTTCACAGAATGGGATAATCCTAACCATCTTTGTGTAAATTTCATATTCTTCTCTCAAAACAAAACACAGATATCCGTCTGAGACCTGTAGAGCCATAAGAGAAAGAAGAAATGAGTTTATTATTGTTCCTCTTATGGCTGCTGTCCTATTTCTATTTGACCTACTCTGAGTTTTTACCCCAGTGTCCACGAATAAGGAGGAAGGCAAAATGAGTTCTGCACTTGGATGGAACTGCAGCCGCCATCTCTAATGGATCCTGACCATTTTCAAATGTCAGGCTTCAGCGAGGGCTGGAGGAAATATGGCCTGTGCATAAGAACAAGACTAAATTAGAATTACATTTATCCCTTATTTTCATTGACTAACTCTCTTTGGGACTCCAACTGACCGCGAAGGGGGTCTATCTCATGTACACTGTCTCCTAGTCTTACTATGACACCTGGTGCTTCCTTCCAGTCCCCTCACATGCCAGCTGCTCACTCTTAATCCTCAGGGTTAGGAAGTGTGATCAAAGTCCTCCCTGAGTCTTTATCATAGTCATTATTCCATGATTCTCTGAAGCAGCCATCCCCAACATTCTTGGGACTAGGGACCGGTTTCCTGGAAGACAACTTTTCTATGAATGGAGCAGGGGCTGATTTCCAGATTATTCAAGTGCATTACATTTATTTTGAACTTTATTTCTATTGTTAGTATATCAGTTACACCTTAGGTCATCAGGCATTAGAACCCAGAGGTTCTGGACTCCTGTTCTAAAGCGATCACCTTGAAAGACATGCCATCTAGAAACACCCACTTCAGTACTCTGGCCAGGAGGATTCAATGGACTGTAGAGTCCATGAGGTTGCAAAGAGCCGGACACAACTGAGCGACTTTCACTAACGACTAGCAACTACGTACGTATGTGCGTGCTAAGTCTCTTCAGTCATGTCCAACTCTGTGCAACCCCCATGGACTGGAACTCACCAGGCTCCTCTGTCCATGGGATTCTTCAAACAGAAATACTGGAGTAGGTCTCCATGCCTTCTTCCAGGGGATCTGCCCAACCCAGGGATCAAACCCATGTCTCATGTCTTCCGCATTGGCAGGCAAGTTCTTTACCACTAGTGCCACCTGGGAAGCCCACGTATATATGTACAACTATACAAAACTTCTTCTCTTCCGTTTTTCTTTATATTTTCTCCCTATAATTAAAATATATATAAATCCTGTCCTTTGACCAGCTGATTAAAAGGGAACTCCACTCTAGAAATGTTTTGCTTGTTTTCCTTCCTTCTCACTATGTGTTTTGCTTGTTTTTCTTCCTTCTTTGTCTTTCTGGTTATGTTTTTACATTTTAAGCATAAAACATCTTGACATTTGCCTTCACAGAACCAGATAAAGAGAATGTTGGTTCTTTTATTTTCTGCAGTCATAATAAAATAATATTTAGGAATGAAAATAAGAAAAGCGATATACTTAATCCATGGTCTTTATGAATGCATGTAATAGGATTTTATTTGGCAAATATCTGTCAGTTTCCTTGGATGAACAGAAGGACTCTTTCTTTATTTTCCAGTGATACTAAGAAAATAGAAATAATATTGAGAACACATTTTCCACATGTTTCTGGTAAAGCCTGATATTTTCTAGCATGCTAATTCAGAAGAATCCAAATAAAACATCAAAAAGAGGGAGAGCTAATTTGTGGTCCACACCCACTGCAGACTTCATCCATTGTTACTGCCTTCTTTTCCACTAAGCACATAAAAGGTTTATAATGAATTTGCCATGAGACTAAAATATCTTTTTACCAAGGTCCTTATTATTTTAATATGCTTTGTAATACTTCTTTAATATTCTTACGTGCTTGAAGTTATTCTTGAATTAAATGATATACGAGGGATTGAAATGTTTTTCAATTTCTCCAGCTTCCTAGATAACTTACATTTTCCTTATTGTAAACATGTCACATCACTCTCCCTTCTTTGCTAGCTTTCTTCTTATTTCTAATATTAAAATATATACACAGATGTTAATCAAAACAGATTTGAAACTTAAGAAAGAGCTGTTTCATGTACACCAACTGTTTATAAGCACTTTAATAAATATACCTGAAATAGGAATATCAAGAGACAAAAAGAAAGTTGCTCAATTATCTAATAGCCTCAACTCAAGTGCCCTAAAAACATCTGGTTAATCTGAAATTTTGACAAATGATAGTTCTGGCTTCATGTGTGAGAAAAAGCTTTCTGTTACTCAATTCTGAAGTTTCCAGTCCCAAAAGAATAAGCTCAGAAATGAAGTTCACCAAAAGTTAATATTCTGACATATCTTGTAACAGTACATCCAATAATCACAGTATTTGATCAGATTCTTTCTGTCCATCTGATGGCCAATTTCATATCATAAGAAGATAGAAATTGCAAATATATGCTTCTATTCTGCTGGAATAGGACTGCTAATGATGCCCATCTATAGGCTTCCCAGGTGACTCAGTGGTAAAGAATCCGCCTGCCGAGCAGGAGATGTAGGTTTGATTCCTTTGTTGGGACAATCCCCTGGAGAAGGAAATGGCTACCCACTCCAGTATTCATGACTGGGAAATCCCACAGACAGAGGGGCCTGGTGGGCTTCAGTCCATGAGATTGCAAAGAGTCAAATATGACTTATCGACTAAACAACAGTGATGCCCATGCCCTAAACCCCAGAATCTGTGACTGTGTTGCCTTACATGGCAAAAGGACTTTGCAGAAGTGCTCAAGGATCTTGAAATGGGGAGATTTTCCTGAGTATCTGGGTGGGTCCACTGTAATCAGTGTAATTATAAGCAAAGATTTTTATAAAGTAAAAAAGAGAAACGGTAGAGTCAGAGATTTGAAGATGCTATGTTTCTGTTTTTGAAAGTGGATGAAGGAGCACCAGATAAGAAATGCAAGTGACCTCTAGAAGATGGAGCAGGCAAAGGAATGGATTCTCCCCAAGAAGCTCCAAAAGGAACACAGCCCTGCCAACAACTTGTTAGCCCATCTCAGACTTGAACTGAAGCCCATTTCAAACTCTGACATCCAGGTCTGTGAGATAATAAATTGGTATTGTTTTAAGCTGTTTCCTAAAAGCATAATAAGAATATTTTGGATTCAAAGCAACACAATATAAATAAATATCTACTGTCTGAATATGTAGCAGATCATCAGAAGAGGGCAATGGGAGCAAAGTTTGTGAATGAACAGCTTGTTCAGGTTTAGTAAATAAAACTGGAGATACATTTCTGGATCACAGACAAGAGTATAAAGAGAGAAAAATGATGAGGATAAATATAAGAAAATGAAGCAGAGGCAATATCCCTCTTTTAAGGAAATAATAGAACTCATGAATAGAATCTTGAGCAAAAAAAAAAAAAATAGTAGAAATGGTTTCTGAACTGAAAATGGCATGGTTCAAGAAATTTATGAAAAGCTTGATTATCTACCCATATTCAGGGCATATTTAAAATTACCTTACACATTAGGAGTAAATGAGTACAACTTACAATGACTTTAGATTTCTTTGCACAGTCTGAGCTTCTGGAAAACAGTAAAGTAAAATTTACTACTCATGATATCTTTGTGTAGCCAAATTGATTTTCATGGGTGAAATGTATAGCAAGATGGTTTAAATGTTTGTGGAAATAAAAGTAGATTTTCTATCAAGTCATCCTTCCTAGATAGATGCCCTTCAATTATTGAATCAAAGTTTAGAATCTAACGATGATGAATTGTAGATAAAAGAGACTGATGATAAATATGTAAGCCAAAAAAAAAAGAAGCCAATGAAATAACTTAAATATCTATGGAATTTGGATCCAAAGTTAAATGCATAACAATTATGTGGAAAAAAAAAAACTTGTTGTTGAAAAGAGTCTTAAAAAATACAGATTTATATCCCCTGCATTGTATTACAGAAAACTAGGGAGACTGCTGAGGCATGAGATATAATGGATAGATGGATATAAAGAGAAAACAGATTCTCTTGAATAATGATAAACTTTAAAAATCTCCTTATTATTTAAAAACTTAGGTAATTTTAAGAATTTTAAGTAAATATAATTTAAAAGTGCTTAAAAACACAAGATATTCCTTAATGCAATTAAAAATTAAATACATGCCATTTAAATTATTGAAGAAATTATGGACAAAGTATATTTAGTTTGTATAAAAAACAGAATGGAAGATGAAAACAAAAAGTTCTTTAAACAAGAAGTATACCACATGAAGATAATAGAATCCAAGCTAAAATAACCTGTTAAACCTTATTGTTTTCCAAATTATGTACAATGAAAAGTATAAAGGGGGAATTCTAATAATTATGTATTTTCAAACTCATTCTTAAAATAAAATGTAAACTTTTTTCTCCATACATATCCCTGGTCCTGTTTTTCATTTTCTCTGTCCATCTCTACTTGACGTGCTTCTTTTCTGCTTCATTTAGCTGTCTTTCAGGCATAAGTCTTGGATCTTGGAAATGTCAATTACAATAAGAGGAACATTGTCTCAATAATATGTGGCCTGACTCTTAGAGACCTCTAATCCATGTGCTGGTCCCAAAAACAGTGTTCTTACTCCTAGGAAGTAAATAAAAATATTTGGGAGAATTTTTTAAACTGAATGTTAAAAAAAAAAAAAAACTCATTAGAAAACAATTCTCAAATGAATTAAAGAATAAAACTTGGTTATATGCTACAAAAATTAAGATGCATGGTACAATATCATTGCAAATAAAGGGCTGGGCAAAGATAATATTAGGCAAATATAAACAGTGTCCAAATATATTTCCAAGATCCAAACATTAAATAGGCTATTCACTGGAACAATAATCTATTTTGAAGTTTTGACAAAAATTAACTTAAATGTATCAAGCAACATATTAAATATTATATTAATGTATTAAAATATATAAACCAACAACAGAAATATAAGGGGACATTAACATTTCAGATAATAAAAAAATAAAATTAATAAAAATGGTCCTAAGGAATAGCCAGTAAGCATGATCAATTATTAAACTACCCTTCAGTGATGCTGATTAAATGGCATCTGTCTTAGGTCTTTAGCACAATAAAGATGATAATAGCAATAGATAAAATAATTTAATCACAGTAATAAATATCAAGCCTTTTCCTGGATATTCTGAAAATATTTTCTTAATTAACTATTACAATAGCCTGACCAGGTAGATATAACATCCATTTGAAGTGTGAGAGATCTAAGATTGGGAAAGTCTAAAATAATGTCTTAAGTCACATACGCTTTCAAATAAGTGGATGAAATTTGAAATTGTATTTGTCTGATTCTTGAGTATCATACATTTTCTGCCATGCCATGATTTATCTTATACTCAAAGACATTCGTCACCACAGTAGATTCTATTTCACAGTAGAGTGGAATAGAAACATCTAAGTCATGATTCTCCACTGAAATATTATATGACAATAAATGGTGTTTATGAACTCTTTATAGCAATATTTTTATTCTTTCTACACAAGTATAAAATTGTTATATGATTTAGTCCTAACTGTACAGACAAAAACACTTTTGTTTTTTTTTTTAACTTTTGGTATTTTCTATAGGATGGATAATGGAGAAGGAAATGGCAACCCACTCCAGTACTCTTGGCTGAAAAATTCCATGGATAGAGGAGGCTGGTAGGCTACAGTCCATGGGGTCGCAGAGTCAGACACAACTGAGCAATTTCACTTTCTTTCTATAGACCCTTTTGGAGAAGGAAATGGCAACCCACTCCAGTGTTCTTGCCTGGAGAATCCCATGGACAGAGGGGCCTGGTGGGCTACAGTCAATGGGGTTGCAAGAAGTTGGCCACAACTAAGCAACTAACACATACATACATAGGATGAATAGGTCATAGCTGTAAAAACTGCCTCTCAGAATCCACTCCACCTGGTGTTTTGTAGCATTCTTGTGGGTCTCAGGGTGAAAAGTGAAAGTGAAGTCTCTCAGTCATGCCCGACTCTGCGACCCCATGAACTGTAGCTCTACCAGGCTCCTCTCCCCATGGGATTTTCCAGGCAAGAGTACTGAAGTGGGATGCCATTTCCTGCTCCAGGGGATCTTCCCAACCCTGGGATCGAACCCAGGTTTCTGGCATTGCAGACAGACACTTTATCGTCTGAGCCACCATGGGTCTTACGGTACTTGAGATAACATTTTTGGCAGACAGAAGCAGATAGAATAGTTGAGCAATGCCTAAACTGATTAACACTATCAAAAAGTTTTTTTGAGGGTACCTTAGTAAGGAGGATCAGTTCAGTTCAGTTCAGTAGCTCAGTCGTGTCCGACTCTGTGACCCCATAAATTGCAGCACCCCGGCCTCCCTGTCCATCACCAACTCCCAGAGTTCACTCAAACTCATGTCCATCAAGTTGGTGATGCCATCCAGCCATCTCATCCTCTATCATCCCCTTCTCCTCCTGCCCTCAATCCCTCCCAGCATCAGGGTCTTTTCCAATGAGTCAACTCTTCGCATGAGGTGGCCAAAGTATTGGAGTTTCAGCTTCAGCCTCAATCCTTCCAATGAACACTCAGGACTGGTCTCCTTTAGGATGGACTGGTTGGATCTCCTTGCAGTCCAAGGGACTCTCAAGAGTCTTCTCCAACACCATAGTTCAAAAGCATCAATTCTTCGGAGGATACCTTACTCCAAATTATTCTGATTTCTGATAATATTTTCCTTCAAAAACATTATTTTATAAAACATATTATATATAAATAATTTTAAAATACTGTTTCCTATGTATAGATGTCTGAAGAGTAAAATATCTCCAAAGCAAGCTACTATCCATTGTTTTTTGTGAAGACAATTTAATGAGAAACATAATGTGCGATCTCTATTAGAAATTAGCTGACAGATTACCATTATTGTGAATAAACTTTCAACATTTCATTGCAGTTTGTTTCACAGAATTTGGCTTTATTCAGCCCTTACTGAGATATTGTGTGGGCAATACCAAGGGAAAATTTCCTTTGGTATGTAAAGATGGGCACAGTAAAGGACAGAAATGGTATGGACCTAACAGAAGATATTAAGAAGAGGTAGCAAGAATACACAGAAGAACTATACAAAAAAGATGTTAATGACCCAGATAACCATGATGGTGTGATCACTCACTTAGAGCCAGACATCCTGGAGTGAAAAGTCAAGTGGACCTTAGGAAGCATCACTACGAACAAAACTAGGAAAAGCAGTGACAAAGAATGCTCAAACTACCACACACTTGAACTCATCTCACATGCTAGCGAAGTAATGCTCAAAATTCTCCAAGCTAGGCTGAACAGAACTCGAACCAAGAACTTCCAGATGTTCAAGCTGGATTTAGAAAAGGCAGAGGAACCAGAGATCAAATTGCCAGAATCCACTGGATCATACAAAAAGCAAGAGAATTCCAGGAAAAAAATCTACTTCTTCTTCATTGACGACACAAAATCCTTTGACTGTGTGCATCACAACAAGCTGTGGAAAATTCTTCAAGAGATGGGAACACCAGACCACCTGACCTGCCTCCTGAGAAATGTGTATGCAGGTTAAGAAGGAACAGTTAGAACCGGACATGGAAAAACAGATTGGTTCCAAATGGGGAAAGGAGTACATCAAGGCTGTATATTGCGACCTTGCTTATTTAACTTATATTCGGAGTATATTATGTGAAATGCCAATCTGGTTGAAGCACAAGCTGGAATCAAGACTGCAGGGAATAATATCAATAACCTAAGATATGCACATGACACCATCCTTATGGCAGAAAGTGAAGAGGAACTAAAGAGCCTCTTGATGAAAGTGAAAGAGGAGGCTGAAACAGCTGGCTTAAAACTCATCATTTAAAAAATGAAGATCATGGCATCTAGTCCCATCACTTCATGACAAAGAGAGAAACAATGAAAACAGTGAGAAACTATTTTGGGGGGCTCTAAAATCACTGCAGATGGTGACTGCAGCCATGAAATTAAAAGGCGCTTGCTCCTTAGAAGAAAAGTTATGACCAACCTAGACAGCATATTGAAAAGCAGAGGCATTACTTTGGCAACAAAGGTCCATCTAGTCAAAGCTATGGTTTTTCAAGTAGTCATGTATGAATGTGAGAGTTGGACCGTAAAAAAAGCTGAGCCCCGAAGAGTTGATGTTTTTGAACTGTGGTGATGGAGAGGAGTCCCTTGAACAGCAAGATCCAACCAGTCCATCCTAAAGGAAATCAGTCCTGATCATTCATTGGAGGGACTGATGCTGAAGCTAAAGCTCCAATACTTTGGCCACCTGATGCGAAGAACTGACTCACTGGAAAATACCCTGACCATGACTAGCTAGTGATGCACAAAAATAATGTACCACCCTGTTTATGAAAGATTCAAGGCAGGAGGAGAAGGGGACAACAGAGGATGAGATGGCTAGATGGCATCACCGACTCGATGGACATGAGTTTGCGTGAACTCTGGGAGTTGATGATGGGCAGGAAAGCCTGGCGTGCTGCAGTCCATGGGGTCTCAAAGTATCAGACATGATTGAGTGAATTAAACTGAGCTGGGTCTTATGGAACAATTTCTATTTATTATGGAGGAGGTATTGTGGTTCTGAAGGTGATACTTAAGTTCTAGATACTCAAATTTAAGTCAACTGATCTAGTTGCAAGAGAAATTATAGGCCAATATAGGCTTTTTTTCTTTTTCCAATAAAGATTGTATTCCTTTTCTGCCTAATTAGATGAGTCATTCTGATTTGTCATTCTGACTACAGTTTGCAGTCTTCTCTGTATAGAGAGTGGAACTTGACGCATCCTAACAGTCTCATCAGCAGTTTTTATTTCAAGACTGGAATTTCAATTTATTGAAAGTTGAGCCAAGGTGAAGAATCCTGCATCAAGTTTTATACAGCAGAGCGTATCTTTTTTACAAAAAACCAGAACCTTCATGCCTTGCTTTTCACTGTGTATGGAAGTAAATACATTAGAGCTTGCTAAGCTAGCCATCCAAGGTTAAGCAAAATTTCTCTAACGTGCAGGAAAGCCTGTTTTCCCTCTTGACGCTGATGTAGTACAATTGGTGTTCACAGCTGCTACATAAATTGTTTGCAAAATCAGTGAACGCATTCCAGGGCCAGAGTTAGCATGCACTTCTCCTGGTGACTCTGGAGGCATGTGACCTTCCAAATAAAGTCATATTCCCAACATATGCACTGCCACTCTGGTTCCTGACCTCCCAGAGTACAATGACCATGACTAGCTAGTGACGCACAAAAATAATGTACCGCCCTGTTTATGAAAGCTACCAACCTGTAGCCTTGAATAAGAGCTCCTACTAGAAGCAATCAGGGGTTACATTTCTGCTCAGCAAGTACCAAATATTTAAAGTAACATCCTTGATTTTTAATAATAGAAGATTGATTCCAGATCTAGTTTCAATTTTGAAAAATACTCGAGTAAAAGATTGACTAAAGAAAAGAATGGAAATAATATAAATAATAGGCTAACCATCCGCAGTGAATTTATGAGGTAGATAGTGTGATAAACTTGGATAGTGGAGTTTCTATGCACATACTGATCACAAGTTGAAGAAAACATACAAGAAAAGGCTCTTTCTAATTCAATTTTTCTTTAAGTTTTCTCATATCTTCTAGAGTTGTGGGTCAATACCTTGAATAAACAGTGAGACTGTACAGTGCATTAAAATGACCTAAACCATGACCATCCAGCTTTACTTTAGTTAGAGGTAGAGATCATGGTTGGACATGACAGCTAGCAGAGAGGCAAAGCCTGATACAGCAAGGAGAGGAAAAAGATAAGCTCTTTCAGGACTTTTTGGGCTGAAAAATAAAATATTTTGAGATCTTTCTCTGAATCTGATATTAAAAAGTTCATCTCTGACCAGTCCTTGCCTATTTTATATGTGAAAATGGCCGAGAAACACAATAAAAGAAGTACTGTTAAGGCCTGGGTCAGAGTGAATGATATTATGATATTCGCATAATTATGTGAATCATGAATTCACATAATTCACATATATGGTATTCACATCAGCTGGATGTTTTATTTTCTGTGGTTTTCAGAACTGTTACTAGAGCACTGGACCACTTTCTCAACTACCATGTTGGAAAGGCCAGGAGTTTTAGAAACATTCTGACACAAACTAAAAAGTCATGATATATCAAGTGTTATGGGTCTCACCAGATAGGCATTGGATGAGCGCGCAACATAAGCCTTCCACGATGGGGATACCCAGCTGCTCTGAGCATTCTGACTAAGCTGGATCTGTAATACAGAATCTATTGTGGATGCAGTAACTGCAATGAATGAGAAAAAAGTATTATTACAAAATTAGTTTCCACTGCAACATGCATGCATGCTCATGGAGTCATATGTGTACACACACACATTCAAAAGCGGGGTCTATATATCTTCTGAATTCAATTCCCTCCTAAGGATTCCTGAAGATGCTGATCTCATTAATTTTCATCTAGAGTTTTGAAATAGCCTTAAATTTTTTCCCATTCTATGTTCACCTTCCAATATACGAAAGTTATTGTCATTAGACATAGATTCAATCATGTCACTTAATTCTTCAAAACAAATCTACATTCATATCTATGGTATATTTAAACCAGATTTTAAGACATTTTGTTCCCTCTAGTAGATTATTAATTTATCATTCCTTCAAACAAATAGCCCTTCAATATTCGTTCATTTATTATTTATGGATGAGGCTGAGCATCCATGTGATAAGGGGCAGAAGAAAGCATCATCCTCCCTCCAACTTTTATACATACTTCAGCTCTGGTCCCAAATTTGCTTAACTTATTCTGCCAAATAAAGTTCTATTAACATCCAGACTGATCTTTCAGGGAAGGGAATCAAGTTACTCACATCCTATGATGTAAAATTCTATTCCTACATGTTTGCCAAAAAAATAAATAAATAAAAACACATGTACACAAAAATAATTCAAAAGAAAATGTATAATTGTCCCAAGCTTGAAAAGAAAGCACTAATGACTTCAGTAGGAAAATGCATAAACAAATTGTCCTATATTCACACAATGAAATATTACTCAGTAATAAAAAAGAACAAATAACTGTTTCACACAGCAACATGAATGAACTTCAAAAACAGAATGCTAAGTGAAAGAAACTAGAAAAAAAAATTCTGTACTTTATACTTCTTTTATATGAAATCCAAATATAAGCAGAGTTATTCTATGGTGAGAGAACAGATAGTGTGTGGGGGAGATAACTAACTATAAGGTTATATGGAACTTTCTGGAAGATGAAGATAGTCTATATCTTATTTTGTTGTGGGAGATGATTTCAAAGGCATATTCAGTTGTCAAGATCTATCCTACTGAATGTATGAGATGAGTGCACTTCATCTTATACTAATTTTATTTCAGTACCTAAAGCAGTTACGAGCTGTCTCATCTGTTGTTGCTTGCAGGTATTCCTCTGGGATATCATCCTTTGTCCAAGGAGCCAATCATTTTTCTTTGACAATGCATTCTGAGTTTTTTTCTGAGAAGAATCCCAGTAAATATACTTTCCTCTATGTTATTAACTTTCTCATAATTTGCTGGCACTCAGTGATGTTTTGCAGTTCTGTATAAATAAATGCTTGGAACAGCTACTCAGCTGGTATGGTACTAATTTGGGCTCCGTATCTGAGGGTAATAACAAACATCCCAGCCTACCATTCTAGCTTCCTCTTATGACACTGCTCACTAGAAACTTTATATTCATTTCAGACACAAAGGATAGTTTATATTTCCTGGACATTTCTTACAGCGTATCTAGTGTTGCAAGGTGGTTGTGGAGCATGGCTGCCGGAGAGCGAACCTTTCCTTTCATACCTACCACCTATGTGAATTTTTCCAAACTACCTAACTGCTCTATGCTTCATCTTTATTTAAACTGTGAGTATACATCCAATAGATAGGATTTTTTTTCTTAAAAAAGTTTTTATTGGCATATACTTGATTTACAGTGTTGTGTTAGTTTCTGATGTACAGCAAGTGAATCATGGTGGATTCATGCTGAGGTATGGCAAAACCAATACAAAAATATTGTAAAGTAAAAATAATAATAATTATAAAATAAAAATAAAAAATAGTGGGATTTATGTGTAACTTATTCAACAGATAGGATTTTATAAGTATTAAATAAGTGAGTGTGTTGCTTAGAGCAGAGCCTGACATATAATGCAATATGTGTGTTATTAATATCTAAATTTTTTAATTTGTGCTTCCATACATTTGCATTTATTTTTTATAACTATTGTTTTCCTTCTCATTTACTTTATTGTCAAGAATTATCTTCTTAGCTTGGACTTCCTTTAAAAAAAGGAATTTACTTTTTTTTTTTTTTTTGCAAAAGTTAAGTTTACATGGAACATGGAACTATACAAATGGAATCATAGTCAAGCAAAATGTCTTGAGTTGGTCATAATTTTTTTCCATTGAGATTGTCATGAAAACTGATATTCTATTTCCTGGAATTTTATTCATATTAAGCCTCATGCTAAGACTGTCCACTCATTGCACGTATTTCATTTTAGCAACACTGTTATGGCACAATGGGTGAATAAAAGGCTTGGTGAGTATTTGCTTTGTCAGTCTGGCAGCTGTGTCTGCTGCTCAATCTATCAACCCTCCTCTTTCTTTCAACACTCAGAAAGAACATGCTATGCTTCCCAGAGTCAATAGAGCCCACATGGTATAAACACTCAACCCTTCCTAACTCCGCCTATTAGTATACCTGCTTTCCTATCCATCTTCAGCTACATCCCTCCCCCTCCTGGTGGGAGAGGTAATCCTTCCATGTTCTAGATGCCATCTGCCCACAAGTTTTTCAAGGACCTCAGTCTATAGATTTTTCTCCTCCATCTGCTTTCTTCCCTACATCTCTCTCATGTATTGTCAATTTCTTCCTCTCTACGGATTTAGTTATTTTAAGAATATTTGATATGCAGTATAACAACTAAACATCTTGGTTGTAACAATTCCACATGAAAATTTGTAGCAAATCTTTGGATTGCCTGTTCATTTTGTTTCTTTATTTGTAAAATGATTTTATTGTGATATTAATATAATTTATTCACCAGCTGTTTGAAGTACACATTTGTGTCTTTTAGTATATTCACAGAGCTGTGAAATAATCTCCACAATCAATTTTAGAGGATTCTGGTCACACCCAAAAGAAACCTGTTCCATTAAAAATCACTCTCTATATTTCCTTAATGGTTCCCCAACTCTAAGCAACCATTAAGATTTCAGTCCCTACAGTTTTGCCTGTTTTTAACATTTTATATAGTAAAGAACATTATAAAAGTTCTTTAAACATTTCTAATACAGTTTGTTTCATTTAACATACTATTGTCTAGGTTCATCCACATTGTAGCACATATCAGTACTTTCTACTACTGAATATTCCATTACATGCAGTTTCCACATTTTATTTATTTCATTTATCAGTTCAGTTCAGTTCAGTCACTCAGTCATGTCTGACTCTTTGTAACCATATGAATTGCAGCACGCCAGGCCTCCCTGTCCATCACCAACTCCCGGAGTTCACTCAGATTCATGTCCATTGAGTCGGTGATGCTATCCAGACATCTCATTCTCTGTCATCCCCTTCTCCTCCTGAACCCGATCCCTTCCAGCATCAGAGTCTTTTCCAAAGAGTCAACTCTTTGCATGAGGTGGCCAAAGTGTTGGAGTTTCAGCTTCAACATCAGTCCTTCCAATGAACACCCAGGACTAATCTCCTTTAGAATGGACTGGTTGGATCTCCTTGCAGTCCAAGGGACTCTCAAGAGTCTTCTCCAACACCATAGTTCAAAAGCATCAATTCTCTGGGGCTCAGCTTTCTTCACAGTCCAACGCTCACATCCATACATGACCACAGGAAAAACCATAGCCTTGACTAGACGGACCTTAGTCGGCAAAGTAATGTCTCTGCTTTTGAATATGCTATCTAGGTTGGTCATAACTTTCCTTCCAAGGAGTAAGCGTCTTTTAATTTCATGGCTACAGTCACCATCTGCAGTGATTTTGGAGCCCTCAAAAATAAAGTCTGACACTATTTCCATTGTTTCCCCATCTGAATGTTGAGCTTTAAGCAAACTTTTTCACTCTCCTCTTTCATGTTCATCAAGAGGCTTTTTAGTTCCTCTTCACTTTCTGCCATAAGGGTGGTGTCATCTGCATATCTGAGGTTATTGATATTTCTCCTGGCAATGGTGATTCCAGCTTGTGCTTCTTCCAGCCCAGAGTTTCTCAGGATGTACTCTGCATAAAAGTTAAATAAGCAGGGTGACAATATACAGCCTTGATGTACTCCTTTTCCTATTTGGAACCAGTCTGTTGTTCCATGTCCAGTTCTAACTGTTGCTTCCTGGCCTGCATACAGATTTCTCAAGAAGCAGGTCAAGTGGTCTGGTATTCCCAACTCTTTCAGAATTTTCCACAGTTTATTGTGATCCACACAGTCAAAGGCTTTGGCACAGTCAATAAAACAGAAATAGATGTTTTTCTGGAACTCTCTTGCTTTTTCGATGGATCCAGTGAATGTTGGTAATTTGATATCTGGTTCCTCTGCTTTTTCTAAAACCAGCTTGAACATCTGGAAGTTCACGGTTCGTGTATTGCTTAAGCCTGGCTTGGAGAATTTTGAGCATTACTTTACTACTGTGTGAGATGAGTGCAATTGTGTGGTAGTTTGAGCATTCTTTGGCATTGCCTTTCTTTGGGATTGGAATGAAAACTGACCTTTTCCAGTCCTGTGGCCACTGCTGAGTTTTCCAAATTTGCTGACATATTGAGTGCAGCACTTTCACAGCATCATCTTTCAGGATTTGAAATAGCTCCACTGGAATTCCATCACCTCCACTAGCTTTGTTCGTAGTGACGCTTTCCAAGGCCCACTTGACTTCACATTCCAGGATGTCTGGCTCTAGATGAGTGATCATACCATCGTGATTATCTGGGTAGTGAAGATCTTTTTTATACAGTTCTTCTGTGTATTCTTGCCACCTCTTATTAATATCTTCTACTTCTGTTAGGTCCATGCCATTTCCGTCCTTTATCGAGCCCATCTTTACATGACATGTTCCCTTGGTATCTCTAATTTTCCTGAAGAGATCTCTAGTCTTTCCCATTCTGTTGCTTTCCTCTATTTCTTTGCATTGATCACTGAGGAAGGCTTTCTTATCTCTCCTTGCTATTCTTTGGAACTCTGCATTCAGATGCTTATATCTTTCCTTTTCTCCTTTGGTTTTCACGTCTCTTCTTTTCACAGCTATTTGTAAGGCTTCCCCTAGACAGCCATTAATGGACATTTGAGTTGTTTCTATTATTTGGCTATAATGACTAATGCCACTATGACATTTGATTACAATATTGGTGTGGATTAGTTTTCATTTCATTTGGGTCTGCTGTGCTGTGCTGTGCTTACTTGGTTAGTCACGTCTGACTCTGTTGAGTCTTTGGATTGTAGCCCACCAGGCTACTTGGTCCATGAAATTTTTCAGGCAAGAATACTGGACTGGGTTGCCATTTCCTCCTCCATGGGATCTTCCTGATCTAGGGACTGGAACCTGTGTATACTGTGTCTCCTGAATTGCAAGTGGATTCTTTACCCACTGAGCCATCAGGGGTAACCCCCTCTTGGATGAACAGTAGGATGTCCAGGAGGAGCTGGATCATATTGCAATTTCCTTGACTAAAATTTTGTGCTTCTTAAATGGCCATTCTTCAAAATTTAATTGCATTTTCACTTTTCCACTCTCCTAAGAACAGTGAGTAAATCTTTCTATCTTATCTGCTCTTATAACATTTCCTACATAAATATGTTGAGTGTTTTATTATTGTTGTTATAAGTTTATAAGTCTGTCTCCCCACTCATTGTGAGACTTTCTGTGGAAGGAAAGAAATTTTGTTCATCTTTTTTTCCTTCCAGCTAATTAGCTCATAGTTCTCAATAGATGGTCAACTAATAAATCAAGCATGAATGAATAATCTGTGACTTATTCCAGTTTAATAATTCAAAAGCATTACATACTGTGGGTCAGGCATTGTACTGTGCCTTGAAAGTATACAAATGAGTAAAAAGTGGCTCTTGGTCATGAGGGAAAAACTAGAGAAACATACACAAAAATATTCCCTGCAGACCTCCGTCCACATTGACTCACAAGCCCTTTCTCTGTGCTGCGTAGCCTCCCAGCAGCTGTGCTTTGCTGGAAAGGAGGAGGAGGGGTTAGGGAAGGAGGTGGAGAGAAAGAAGGGGAACCAGACAGGAATGTTGGAGCAGGATCTTGCTGCTGAGTGGAAACTCAAAGGTGATCACTTTTGAAGGACCAAGGTAGTCAGACAAGCAGGAGCACGGATTTTGGAATAGACATGATTTCTAATGTGATGAGATTTGTATTTATTTCAAAGGCAAAGGCAGCCCCATATTATATCTAAAAGCAATTGACTAACCAAAAGTATGTTTAGCTAGACTGAAATATAGGGAAGATGGCATGGGAAAAGTGGAGGTTGGGTTAAATTCAGAGATGTGGATAAGTTATTTATTTATAGTGCAACTTACATTTCTTGAGCAAATATGAGGGCCCTTGGGAAAGAGAGGTGAATAAAGAAATTTCTTGACCACTATATGCATACATAAGTATGATATACACATGTGAATTATTTCCTCATTTGTAAGACACCATCACAAATTTAATATTAACTTTTGGAGGAGAAAAGCACTACGCTAAATGTAAAAGTCAATTGTAAGATATATTCCCATATTTGAAATATAATAATATGAAAAAACAGTGTGCTCTAAGGTTGAGGAGAGAGGTTTCGCCAGTGGCTTAGTGGTAAAGAATCCGCCTGCAATGCAGGAGATGCGGGTTCCATCTCTGGGTCAGAAAGATCCCCTGGAGGAGGGAATAGCAACCCACTCCAGTATTTTTGCTCAAGAATCCCATGAACAGAGAAGTCTGGTGGGCTACAGTCCACAGAGTCTCAAAGAGTAAGACACAACTGAAGCAACTTAGCAGGCATGGTTGAGGAAATGTTACACAATATACTATATGTGTTGTATCTACCTATAACATATTTATGCTATATAATATTCAAGTAAATGAAACTGGATGACTCTGAGTGCTAAATGCTTTCCAGATGTGACCTCATCTATCCCTCACAACTAAATTACAGTAGGGAACACAGACTGAGCGCAGACAATGTGCTCTTACACTTAATCTTACCATGACTCTACCAAGTAGTACGTATATTACAGATGAGAAAACAGAGGCAATTATTCCTCAAGGGCATGGAATAACTGGCCCATAGTCGTGGAGTGAGTGGGTGAGCCAAGATTTCAACCCACACGGAATCTATGTATCTATGCTATAATCTCTGGACAATACCACTTCTTATATGAAGGTACATTTTATCTTATTTTATAAATGATTAAACTGGAGGCCAAAGAGAGTGATATGATATTTGTAATTAGTTCATAAGAAGTTTATAAGAAATTAAACTTGATTTTTTGTTTTCTGAGATATTAATATATAATATAACAGAATATAAGATATATAGCATAATGGTTTGACTATCATGAAATAACTGCCCTAATAAGTTTGGTGAACATCATCCATCATACCACATAGATATGACATTAAAGGAATTTAAAAAACGCTTTTTCCTTTTGATGAGAACTCAGGAATAACTCTCTTAACACATTTCATGTATAACATACAACAGGTGTTCATTATATTTCTCACGTTGTACTTTACATCTCAGGTATCTATGTATCTTATCACTGGAAGTTTGTACCCTTTGGCTACCTTTATCCACTTCCACCTCCTCCTATCCTACTCCTGCCTCTGGTAGCCACTAATCTGACCTCTTTTTCTATGAGTTTGCTTGTTTGCCTAGTTTGAAGGATAGTTGACCTACGACACTATGTTAGTTCTGGTACCCAGCATAGTGATTCAATATTGCTACACATTTCAAAATGATAACCATGATTAATCCAGTTGCCAAAAACTTATAAGTTATAATATCTGTGCATTTTGTACTATATTTTTGCTACACAACCAAGTTTTGTGAATGAGCAGATAATAATGTGCTTATATAAAAGTTATTTTTGTTTTAAATAGGTCTCTTGGAAACATATATTTTAACTAAATATCTATTGTGCATCTTCAAGGTTAGGCTCTGTGGGTCTAAAGATATATTTAGGAATGAGAATTTTGCATGATACCCCTCAGATCACATCTGAAGGAATTGGGCAGCAATCTCTCTCCTTAAACACACTGACCTTTAATGTTAAGTTACATGTCATTAGTACAGACTAGCATGTTAGGGTTATATAAATGAATCTATAATATTTTAGCATGCCCAAGCTATAAAATTTAAATCAGAGCAAATACTCTTTTTAAAAGATGTGAAAACATTGTTTAGAATATGTTCTGACCTTGGAAATGTAAACTCTTTGCTCTCTTTATTCTCTTATGCTAACTACTGATTGAAATAACTTGCTTTGTCTTGAGAGTGTTAGTTTCCAGCTTTCACAGAAAGTTTTTTTGAAGTCATAAAGAAAAATGTGCATTTTGCAAACAATCAATAAATGGCACACGTCCCAGGATCATAACAGCATATCAAAGGGAAATGGAAAAAAAAATCCAGGATATTCTTAAGGGTCCAGGTAAAGGATTTCATTGAGTTAATGCCTTCTATTTTTCTTTTCTCTGGAATGTATAAAAAGATGTATTAGTTTCCCATTGTTGCTATAACTACATCTCACAGTTCTCTCCTTTCCATTCCCATCTGAAACTTCCTGCTATGTTTAAAACCATCCACTTCTGACTTTAACCTATGGTCCATCTACTAAAAAATAGAAATATATACATATTTATTAAATATATATATTTTTTCAAATCTGAGAAGCTTTCTTAATATCAAAAGACACGGGGAGAGAGTAAGGGGAAAAAAATTGCCCTCCCTTTGGTACATTAGTTATCTGTTGCTGAGAAATATACTACCATAAACTTGCATCTAACACACATTTAAGTATCTCACACTTTTCATGGAGAGTCTGGACACAGTTTTCTGCCTCAGGGTCTCACAGGTTATGCTCAAGATGTCAAGTGGGCTGGAATCTCATCTGAATCTCAGAGTTCTCTTCCAAGCTCTTATGGTTGTGGATGTTGGCAGAACAGTTATTTGAGCTAACGACCTGAAACCCCTGGCTCCTAGTGGTTGCCCACAGTCCCTTGCCATGTGGTCCTCTCCATTTAAGATTCACAGCATAGCAGTATGCTTCCTCAAGGCCAGCAGGAGAGGAGACTGAGTAGGCTTACAGTCATTGCACACAGATAATGTGCTATAATCATGGGAGTATTGTCCTTACCTTTACAGTATAATAGAAAAGTGACAGCTCATCCCAGTTTCTATATTTGTTCAAAACAAGTCACATGTCCCATGCACACCCAAGGGGAAATGGATTACACACACAAAAATGCTATTAAATAGCCTGACTCTGTTTTGGAGGTTTCCTGGGTCTTCCTTGGTGTATTTGTGGCAAGCAGGGGCTACTTCCTAGTTGCAGTGCAAGGGCTTCTCATTGTGGTGGCTTCTCCTGCTGCAGAGCACAGGCTTTAGGGCTCAAGGGCTTCAGTAGCTGTGGCGCATAGGGTCAGTAGTTGCAGCTTCCAGGCGCTAGAGCACAGACTCAGTAGCTGTGGCGCATAGGGTCAGTAGTTGCAGCTTCCAGGCGCTAGAGCACAGGCTCAGTAGCTGTGGCGCATAGGGTCAGTAGTTGCAGCTTCCAGGCGCTAGAGCACAGGCTCAGTAGCTGTGGCGCATGGGCTTGGTTGCTCTGCAACATCTGGGATCTCCCTGGATCAGGGATCGAACCTGCGTCTCCTGCGTTGGCAGGCAGATTCTTTACCACTGAGCCATCAGGGAAGCCCTTCAGTGTACATTTGATCAACTTAAAATTTGTTTATATTGCAGGAGTAAGTTCTATAACATAAAATAGTATATTCACATATAACCATGTACATCTAGAGAGTAACACAGAAGAGCCTACTTGATGTTAAAATAATACAAATGCAATATGAATGCTCTATGAATCAGAGTTGTATGCATGTGTGGTATACAGTACATAACACAACTTATGCTCTAATTGTTTTCAATTTATGAAAAGAAAAAAAGAAAAACATGTTGTAAGAAAGAAGAAAGTGAAGTCACTCAGTCATGTCCAACTCTTTGCAACCTATGGACTGTAGCCTACCAGGCTCCTCCGTCCATGGGATTTTCCAGGCAAGAATACATTGTGGGCATTGGTAAATACGTTTTTTATTCTAAGACAAACAACTAGGATTTAGGGGAAAACAGGTTGCGTAAACTACTTCTTTCACATTTAAATAACCTTGAGCAAAGTCACTTAATCTGCCTGAAATTCAGTTTATTCACCCAACAAGTATATTCAGTTCAGTTCAGTTCAGTTCAGTCGCTCAGTCATGTCTGACTTTTTGCGACCCCATGAATTGCAGCATGCCAGGCCTCCCTGTCCATCACCAACTCCTGGAGTTCACTCAAACTCATGTCCATTGAGTCGGTGATGCCATTCAGCCATCTCATCCTCTGTCGTCCCCTTCTCCTCCTGCCCCCAATCCCTCCCAGCATCAGAGTCTTTTCCAATGAATCAACTCTTCGCATGAGGTGGCCAAAGTATTGGAGTTTCAGCTTCAGCATCAGTCCTTCCAATGAACACTCAGGACTGATCTCTTTTAGGATGGACTGGTTGGATCTCCTTGAAGTACAAGGGACTCTCAAGAGTCTTCTCCAACACCACAGTTCAAAAGCATCAATTCTTCGGTGCTAAGCTTTCTTCACAGTCTAACTCTCACATCCATACATGACCACTGGAAAAACTATAGCCTTGACTAGATGGACCTTTGTTGGCAAAGTAATATCTCTGCTTTTGAATATACTATCTAGGTTGGTCATAACTTTCCATCCAAGGAGCAAGCCTCTTTTAATTTCATGGCTGCAGTTACCATCTGCAGTGATTTTGAAGCCCCAAAAAACAAAGCCTGACACTGTTTCCACTGTTTCCCCATCTATTTCCCATGAAGTGATGGGACTGGATGCCATAATCTTGGTTTTCTGAATGTTGAAGTTTAAGCCAACTCTTTCACTCTCCTCTTTCACTTTCAAGAGGCTTTTTAGTTCCTCTTCACTTTCTGCCATAAGAGTGGTGTCATCTGCGTATCTGAGGTTATTGACATTTCTCCCAGCAATCTTGATTCCAGCTTGTGCTTCTTCCAGTCCAGCATTTCTCATGATGTATTCTGCATATAAGTTAAATAAGCAGGGTGACAATATACAGCCTTGACATACTCCTTTTCCTATTTGGAACCAGTCTGTTGTTCCATGTCTAGTTCTAACTGTTGCTTCCTGACCTGCATATAGGTTTCTCAGGAGGCAGGTCAGGTGGTCTGGTATTCCCATCTCTTTCAGAATTCTCCACAGTTTATTGTGATCCACACAGTCAAAGGCTTTGGCACAGTCAATAAAGCAGAAATAGATGTTTTTCTGGAACTCTTTTGCTTATATTAGGCTGGGTCATATGAAATTGCTAATACTGAGTTGATTTTTTCAACCTTTAAATGCAGCAATTTTATGTGATTCAATACAACAGATAATAATACCAGCCCCACAATGGTTTTTGGAGTGTTATTCCTGCTGCTAACTCACTTCAGTCGTGTCTGACTCTGTGCGACCCCATAGACAGAAGCCCACCCCGCTCCTCCATCCCTGGGATTCTCCAGGCAAGAACACTGGAATGGGTTGCCGTTTCCTTCTCCAATGTAGGAAAGTGAAAAGTGAAAGTGAAGTCGCTCAGTCCTGCCTGACTCTTTGCGACCGACGCTATGGACTGCAGCCTACCAGGCTCCTCCGCCCATGGGATTCTCCAGGCAAGAGTAGATATTAGTTGATTTCTAATCAAACCAAGACATACAATGGTAAATGATCAGAGAAATACAAAAATTCATGATATTAAAACAGAACAATCTCTGAAGCAAAGGTGCAACAGCACTTTTCAGGAAGCATCTGCTCCTTTATAATAGCTTTGATCAAATTTTTAAAAATAAGATCACATAAAAATTAGAGTTACTAAAATGGTTGGAGGCAGTGAGAAGAGAGAGAGAAAGTAAAAGAAAAGAAATTCTTCTTCAGGAATAGAACAAAGAATAGCACAAAGAGATTTAAAATGAATTCACCAGCTGTTATTCTGAAATATTTCTATGGGGGAAAAATGAGTCTATTGTTGTTTTTCTTTGTTTGTTTTAATTCTCTAAAGCAATCAATCTTACACTGGAAATTAAACACAGAGACTAAAATGTTTTCTTTTGAAGCTGGATAAAAGGTGAGTCATCCTTCCAGGCAAGTTTCCTAAAAAGAGAATTTAATAAGAATGAAGTGATAAAAATATAGAATGACTACAAGTTTTTATTAAATTCTTTGTTAATTATAAGAGAAGACTGTTTAGCAGTAAGTCAGTTGGCCACTGTGTGTTGTTATACTCATTTTGTGATGAGTATAAACAAATAGTATCTTTCTTTTAAAAGTAGTGAAAAGTAAACACTGTAGTGTTTAGATCAGAGGTTCCAAAATCAAATTAATCATCAGACTTATTTGAGATGCTTCTTAAAATTAAAAATAAAACACAGAGACCCCACCCAACCGACAAAATGAAAATCTGGGCTTGAGTTTCAAGAATTCTGTTGTTTAAGAAGCTTCACAATTTGTTTTCATCACTTACATTTAAAAATACTCAGTTAAGACTATTGTTCATTCTTATTTATTTAAATTGTTTGTATTTCCACACAAGAGAGGCCAAGGTTTTATTTTTGTTTTTGTTTTTGTTTTTCTTCCAAATTCTTACCCCTAGTCACCTTTTAGCATTCAACAAGTGACCCATCTTCTATGCTGCCATAACACAATACAACACAGAAAGTGGCTTAAACAGAAATTTATTTTCCCACAGCTCTTGAGACAGGAAATCAGATCAGAGTGGCAGCATGGTTGATTTCTGGGGAGAGATCCCTTCCTGTCTTGTAGACAACCAGTTTTCACTATGTTCTAACATGGCCTTTCCTCTACACCGATGGGGAGTGAGAGAGAGAGCCTATGTTCTTTAGGATCTTTTTTCCTCTAAGAACACTAATTCTATGGGATCCTATCCTCATTCTTCTGATCTCATAAAGGCTTAATTACTTCCCTAGGGACCCCATCTCCTACTGCAATCACATGGGGAGTTATGAACATATATGAACAGTATATGAACTTATTGCTGTTGTTTAGTTCCTTAGCCATGCCCAACTCTTTGCAATCCCATGGACTGAAGCATACCAGGCTTCCCTGTCCATCACTATCTCCCACAGTTTCTTCAAACTCACATTCCTTGAGTCGATGATGCTATCTCAGCCTCTGTCATCCCCCTTCTCCTCCTGCCCTCAATCTTTCCCAGTGTCAGGATCTTTTCCACTATGTCGGCTCTTCACATCAGGTGGCCAAAGTATATGAACTTGTGGCCACAAATATTCGGGCCATAACAATAACCAATTACTTCACTCAGAAGAATCAAACTTGGTTTCAAGATGTGTTGAAGAATATCACTTATGATGGAGGAAAAACAAAACAAAACAAAACCTTAAACGAAAGGAACTGTGTTTATATCTTTTGTCTAAAATGCACAGGTAATCCAGAACATTGTACAATGCCTAAAACAGTCAATAAGTGATAGTGTCTTTTATAAAATGTTATTCTCTTTAAAGGATCAAAGAAAATACTTATGATGTTCCTTCCTTAAATATTGGCTTTGTTCTCTGGCCTCATCTGCTTCAGAACCCTAACTACCTCTTAAACACATGAGGTTTGAGGAGCTACTGTGTTTCTGCTGGAAGAATCTGAAGAAAGGACGTGTAGAGATATACATGGTCTTGGAGCAATCATCAGTTTACAAAGGCAAGTTTTTTACAAGTAGTTTGAAAAACACGTTATTGATTTTTTTTTTCCTTTTGGAGAAAGAAAAGCTATAGTTAAAAAAAGAAAACAATCAGGAACATTCACACTATGCTTCTGATGAATTCCAGATCAGATTGAATAAGAAAGACTGGACCTTGGTTAGTTAGTTGAGGCAAAGAAAACAATTCCCAACTTTAGTCCTAGTAATTTCTAGGCCTTAATTTGAAGAAAATAATCAGACATGAGATCAAAGGTAAAGAATAGATAAAGGGATGTTCACCAACAAACAATCTCCTCCATTATATTTCCTGTCTTTCAGCTTCATTCTGAGTTTTATCAGTTCTCAGAGTTGGGTTTTTTTTCCTTCTCCTCTTCATTCATACCCTTTAAAAACAGAAAAAAAATTGAAATATCTAAAGTATCAATAAAAGGAGAATAATGAAATAAATTATAGTATAATATTCAGACAATGGGATATACTACAATCACTAAAAGTGGTAATTATAAGAAATTATAAAAATATTCCCTATATAATATTAGTGAAAACTGCCAATACAGAACAGTAGTTAGTACTATGGTGAAAGAGTGAAAGTGTTAAAGTGTTTAATCATTCAATCATGTCTGATTCTTTGAGATCCCAGAAACTGGAGCCTGCCAGGGTCCTCTGTCCATGGAACTCTCCAGGCAAGAGTACTGCAGTGTGTTGCCATTTTCTTCTCCAGGAGATCTTCCCAACCCAGGGATCAAACCCAGGTCTCCCACATTACAGGCAGATTCTTTACCATCTAAGCCACCAAATTTTACCTAAATGTAAATGGATAAACAAACTATTCAATTCAATTTCTATGCATAGAAAAAAGTTCAGAATGAAGTATAATTTTTGTTCTAATTTCTGAATGGTGACCTAAGACACATTTTTATTTTTCTCCTTATAGTTTTTTTTGTTTAGTATTCCAATTATGTGTTAATAAGCTTTTATTACATTTATGTACTAAGTCACTTCGGTAGTGTCTGACTCTTTGCAACCCTATGGACTCCAGGCTCCTGTCCATGGGGATTCTCCAGGCAAGAATACTGGAGTGGGTTGCCACGCCCTCCTCCAGGGGATCTTCTCTATCCAGATAGCAAAACTGCATCTCTTAAGTCTCCTGCATTGGCAGAAGTGTTCTTTACCACTAGTGCCACCTGGGAAGCCCATTATATTTATAATCAGGACAAAAATGTTTTTAAGGAATAAAAATGAAACAGAACATAAGTGAGAGAGTCATAGTATTACTCCTTCCAAAACGTGGGCAGATGGCACAAATTTTATACCTACATGCATCTATTGACTTTTCTCTATGATAAATTAACATTTAACACTCATAAAGCTGAATTTCCTACATTCTAAATTCTCCGTCATTTTTGAAACTTTCTTTATCTTGATACAACAAATTTGGCTTAAATTGTTCAGAATATAAGAACTACAGCTCTCTGTCACCCATTTCTTTAACACTAGCTTTGAATGCATACAGTCTGCAGAGCCTGCAGGAGAGAGAAATGGCTCCAGTAAAGAAACAACCTGCTCCAAGAGAAACGCTGTGGGAACGATCAACTAGAGGCAGTAGTCAAGAACTAGGGGCAGGTACAATTGGGCAAAAAAAAAAAAAAAAAAAAAAGCCCACAAATCAAGAGAAGGCAAAAAACAAAACCCTGAGAATTGCCAAAACTCAGAGGTGGGACTGAAAATAAAAATAAAATGATGGAAGAGATTGTGCAATTGATCAAGTAGGAAGCAAAACAGGGGAGAAAGGTGAAGAGATGGGTATTTCAGTTTGGGTAAGTGGTCTAAACAGGAATAAGGATATGAATCCTTTTGAAGACAGAGACTTTGAAAACAGAAAGATAGGTCAACAATCAAACTTTGAAAGATGTTAAATTCCAAGTTAGAAAGATGAGACTTCATTCTCCAGGTTGTAAGAGCTGGAATGTTTAGTTTTAGTGAGTCTTAAAAGCCTGAGTTTGATGAGAGAACAAAGTTTCCTAAATCCCACAACCCCCTTGTATGTATTAAGAAGAAAGCTTAGATGGAACTTTCCTGTTGGTTCAGTGGTTAAGAATCTGCCTGGCAATGCAGGGGACAGGGGTTCAATTCCTGCCCCAGGAAGAGCCTACCTGTCATGGGACGACTAAGCCTGTGCACCTCAACTACTGAAACCCATATACCTTAGAGCCCAGGCTGCAAAACCAGAGAAACCAGCACAATAAGAAGCCCTCCCACGACACCTAGAGAAAGCCCATGCACAGCGACAAAGACCCAGTGCAGTCATAAATCAATAAATATTTTTTAAAATAAAGAATAAAACTTAGAGGTCTAAAAATACAGTTAATATAAGTAATACTTTACTGAGATGTTGAGAAACGCCCTTCTACTTTTGATGTTGAATCCAGCCTCTGTACAAGAAACTGACCCAGACTTGCCTGTAAGTGTCCCAGAGTCTCTGGTGGAAGCATGGGCTGACAGTGGCCTGCTGCAAGGTCAGAGGCCCTGACTACAACAGTCCTGGGAGCCACAGCATGCTGGCATAAGTTCTTTTAAAGGAGGACATTACCCTTACCATAGTTTGGCCTCAGGCCAAACTACAGGGCAGGAACACACCCCCACAGCATCAACATAAAGTTGGACTAAAGACTTAGTGAGCAAGACCTCACCCACCAGAGCAAGACCCAGTTTTCCCCACAGCCAGTCTTTCTCATCAGGAAGCTTCCATAAGCCTCTTATCTTCTTCATCAGAGGGCAGACAGAACAAAAACCACAATCACAGAAAACTAACCAAACTGATCACATGGATCACAGCCTTGTCTAACTCAATGAAACTATGAGCCACGCCATGTAGGGCTGCCCAAGACAGACAGGTCATGATGGAGAGTTCTGACAAAACGACAGTGGTCCACTGTAGAAGGGAATGGCAAACCACTTCAGTATTCTTACCTTGAGAACCCCATGAACAGTATGAAAAGGTCCCTATACACCAACACCATATTAAATCTTGGATACAGAGTTTTGAATGAAGTAGAAAAAATAGCTTTATTGCTCTACAGGCAAAAGCGGCCAGAGTAGGCTAATGCCCTCAAAACTGTGTGTGTCCTAACCTCCAGTAGGTGGTGAGGAGCTTTATAGTAATAGTTCAAAGAGGGTGTGATCAGCTCATGAACATTCTGCTGATTGATTGGTGGTAAGGTAAGTGGGAGTCAGCATCAACAATTTTCTGGTTCCAGCTGGTTTGGGCTCTACCTGCTAGTGGGTAGCACAGGGCTAAGTTCTCTCACCTGGTAGGGGGTTTCAGTACCTGCAAAGCAGCTCACAGATATTGTTATGTATATCCCTTGAGTAGACGGTCCTTTGTTGGCAAAGTAATGTCTCTGCTTTTTAATATGCTGTCTATGTTGGTCATAGCTTTTCTTCCAAGGAGCAAGCATCTTTTAATTTCATGGCTGCAGTCACCATCTGCAGTGATTTTGGAGCCCCCCAAAATAAAGTCTGTCACTGTTTCCACTGTTTTCTCATCTATTTGCCATGAAGTGATGGGACCAGATGCCATGATCTTAGTTTTCCAAACATTGAGTTTTAAGCCAACTTTTTCACTCTCATCTTTCACTTTCACTTTCCTCTTTCACTTTTGTCCATCTAGTCATGTATGGATGTGAAAGTTGGACTATAAGAAAGCTGAGCACCAAAGAATTGATGCTTTTGAACTGTGGTGTTGGAGAACACTCTTGAGAGTCCCTTGGACTGCAAGGAGATCCAACTAGTCCATCCTAAAGAAAATCAGTCCTGAATATTCACTGGAAGGACTGATGCTGAAGCTGAAACTCCAATACTTTGGCCACTTCATACGAAGAACTGACCCACTGGAAAAGACCCTGATGCTGGGAAAGACTGAAGGTGAGAGGAGAAGGGGACGACAGAGGATGAGATGGTTGGATGACTTCACTGACTCAACATATAATAGTCCATTTTGAGTAAACTCCACGAGTTGGTGATGGACAGGGAGGCCTGGCATGCTGCAGTCCATGGGGTCACAAAGAGCTGGACACAACTGACCTGAACTGAACTGATGATATCCCTTGAGGAGGAACCAGGACATTGCCCCAAGGCTGCTCCTCCCTTGTCTCCTCATTTTCTCCCTTCCTTGATTAACAACTGTTTGAACATGCCCTTTGGAACTCAGGGACATTTAGGGAGGCTGAATGAAGCCTATTTCCTGTAATCAGGAAAGGAAGGAGAGCAGAGGGAGGCAGACACAGAAAGACTTTTGTGCCCAGGAGCCCCACTGGGTCCTGCTTGGTTCCAGTGTGGCAAGAGCTTGAGAGAGACTTTGAAGGGAATGGCCACCCACTCCAGTATTCTTGCCTAGAAAATCTCGTGGCCAGAGGAGTCTGGCAGGGTCCCAAAGAGCTGGACAGAACTGAGCAACTTCACTTTCACATTCAGTTTCTTTATACATGTAAAGATGTTGCTTGAATCCCTGCAAAAGGGAGGAAAAAGCATAATAGAAACTCTGACAGAGGCTGCAAGAAAGCTTAGAAAGAACCCAAGAACATTCTGATAGACTCTTTGCTTCCCCGCCTCTTCTAATATGACACAAGAAGATGGTCTCCTGGGGAATCTGCCTGCATCAGTGCATCTTGGCCCATTGCTTGTGTGCAGGTGTCAGACTGGAGCCCCAGTAACACCAAGTAGAGTGCAGGGGTGTGAGGTGTATAAAAGGCAGGAGGCCAGGGAGTAGCTGAGACTGTTGTGGAAGGGGGACCCTTTCCAGGGCCCAAATGGGGCTCTTGTCTAATACTCAGAAATGAATTGTCTGTCATGCTGACAAAGCAAGAGATTTTATTGGGAAGGAGCACCCGGGCGGAGAGCAGTAGGGTAAGGGAACCCAGGGGAACTTCTCTGCAACATGGCTCACAGTCTCAGGTTTTATGGTGATGGGAGAAGTTTCCAGGCTGTGTCTGACCAATCATTCTAACTCAGAGTCCTTCCTGGTGGTGCAGGCATTGCTTATCCAAGATGCATGTCAGTGAGGATTTGGGGAGGCAGTCGGACACATGATGTCACCTTTTGACCTTTCCCGAACTCTTCCGGTTGATGGTGGCTTATCAGTTCCATGTTCCTTACCAGGACCTCCTATCATAAAAGAACTCATGCAAATGGTTACTATGGGCCTGGCCAGGGTGGGCGGTTTCAGTCAGTGTGCTTTCCCTAACAGGAACACAAGTTTCAGCAATGGATGTCAGTGTACTGTCTAGAAAGAAAGATGATGGAACCACATCTCAGCAGAGACTACAGCAGAAGATGCCTGGGAATAGGAGATACGGAGGTATTCCGTTCCCCTGAGGTTAATGCAGACCCAAAAAAGCAAGAGGGCAAGAGGCTCCTTCTCCACCACTGTAAGCTGAGCTTTCATTCAAGCCTGGTTGCAATCGTGGAAAAAGGGAACAAAGAAATCCTGGAAGAAAAAAAAAAAGGTCTTGAAAGGGAGTTTAAATTGACTAAATACTTATCATAAAGAGAAACTTTTAAATGAGACTCATTTCTTTTTAAATGGCAAAGTTGAAATCTTCCTGCTTTGGGAAGCAAAGAAGCCTCAAGAATCAGATGAGATCAGTTATAGAAAATACAGAAAGTGGCAATTTCAATAGCCCTGATGTGAAATTATCATGACATGGACCAGACAAGGGTCAAAGAGAAGTATATTTTGGGGGGAAAAAAAAGAGAGAGAGAATGGTTTTGAAAACCAAGGAAATGACACTTGGAATTAGGGAGTCTAATTGGAGAAGGATAATATTTTCTGCTAAATATTAGGCATAGTCTCAAATAGCTCAGTCCCTTTTAGCCATGTCACCTCTTGAAATTTATTTGTAGATTTCTTGGAAGGATAAATTATGTTTGTAAAGCATTTGGAATAATATAGTAGACATTCAAGAAAAATAGACTTCCATTAATATTACAGTTATGTCTCAATCACATATTGATGAGAACACAATTTAGTCAAAACATTGGACCTGGAGGAAGGAAAACTGAACTTATCTACTCAAGTGTGTAGCCTGCTACCAGGCATTTAGTTTCTCTGTTCCTCAGTTTCTTAGTTAGTAAAGAGTTCAGAAAAATTCCATCACCAAGAAGCTAAAACATCCATAAGTATCCCTAGGGTGGTAGCCTGAGTGATGAGGCCATTAAATAAAACCAGACAATCTTCATATTTAAACATCATGCATAAGTAACATTCTAACTGCACGTAACTAGAAAAAATTAGAAAGTGTCTGAGGATCTTAACTTTGAAAACAAAATCTCAGGCCTGTCTGCAACAGCTTGCAACCTTTGAACCCCTAAATCCATCTCTAGGTCCCCAAAATTATACCCACGGAGAGGGCTTAGAAAGCTGACTAACCAAGACATCCTCCTTCCCTTAAGCCCACCTCAGAAGAATCAATGGAAAAAGGGAGCAAACAAAACTCCTCTCCTCCAACTTTCTCCCAATATGCATTGGATAGAAGAAGCCAAAGGAAAAAAATGCAGAAATTCCCTAGATACAAAGGAGTTGCCAGATCAGCTCTCTGATGCTGTTTGGTACCTGCCCAGATCTCCAGGCCCAGATGCTGTGCTGCTGGCTGCTAATGGCTGATAGCTGTATCTTCCTCCAGAGACGCGCTCTCCACCAATCAGAGCCCCCTGACTCAGGACGTTCAGTTCAGTTCAGTTCAGTCGCTCAGTCGTGTCCGACTCTTTGCGACCCCATGAATCGCAGCACACCAGGCCTCCCTGTCCATCACCAACTCCTGGAGTTCACTCACACTCACGTCCATCAAGTCAGTGATGCCATCCAGCCATCTCATCCTCTGTCGTCCCCTTCTCCTCCTGCCCCCAATCCCTCCCAGCATCAGAGTCTTTTCCAATGAGCCAAAATCCTGCAGCTGAGTGGTACCCAGCAGCTAAGGACCCACTGATACAAATGTAAAAGCCCAACACCTTGCTTCAAAAAGGGACAACTCTGTGATACTATGCCTACTCCCAAAGTCCCCAAGGATGAACTTGAGACTTGAGTTAAACTTGCCCCTGGCTTCTTCCCCTTCCTCTCATGTTGTCCTCATTTCCTCATAAGATTCTCTTGAGGATACTCTATCAACAAATGACTTGTATAAGAATCAATGTCTCAGGTTCTGTTTCTAATGAAACATACCTGATGCATTGCCAATGGGTTTACATCATGGCTGTAGCCAGGGAGACCTTACTATGGCTGCCTTGGAGCGTGTGGTATTTGCAGAGAAAAGTAGCCACTGTGTAGTTACCACTGGCCCCTTTCTGCTTTGGAATTTTAATTGTAGCTATGAAAGAAGCATAAAATTCTTACTCTATGGTGTATATAGAATATATCATAGATAGGTGACTAGTCTTTTAGTTCATAAGCCACCAGACCATGAGGAACCTTTCAGGGAATACTTCTTGAGATGATGGTAAAAAGATCCTATGTATGAGAAGTTGTGTATTGGTGTTGGGGAGCCAGACTGATAAAGAGAGAAAAATTTTGCTATTGTCTACCCAATCTACTCTTCCATATTTTCTTACAAACAGACCTTGATTTTGCTTGAAATGGTGATTCCTCTGTCTATACTTGGCTACTTTTCCTGCTCCAGAGTAGCTAGGGGTCACTATATGACTTAATGCTGGATAATAAGAGAGAGAGCTCCCCTGATGGCCTTGCAGTAAAGAATCTGCATGCAATGCAGGGGTCCCAGAGAAGTGGGCTGGGAAAGATCCCCTGGAGGAGGGCATGGTAACTCACTTCAGTTTCCTTGCCTGGAGAATCCCATGGGCAAAAAAGACTGGTGGCTACAGTTCACAGGGTCACAGTCAGACATGACTCAAGCAACTGGGCACATACACGCACACAATAAGATAGAAGCAAAAATTACAGGACGAAGCTTCTGGGAAAACTTAAAGTTGGAGAAATGTAAACGGTATAAATCTTTACCCCCATCTCCTTCTTGCTGCTGGAGAAACAGAGAGAATATCCATCTTATACCAAAAGGTGACAATTATGAGATGAAATAAGAGTGTGAAGGAAAAAGCATAGAGTCTGTGATATCCATCCCTAGCTGTTTAAGTCCCTCTTTGGCAGATTTCTCATGTCAAATATTATCTTAATTCACAAGGCATGTCAAAAGAAAAATGATCAAAAGATATAATAAGGCAATATACAAAATAATTTCAATGCAAATTTCCAGTAATCATTGCAATTTTAAAGTCTTCTTTTTTGGATAAAAGATTGGCAAGAGTTAATACCAAAATGTACACAGTATTAGAAAAATTATGAAAAAGCAGCTATTCATATACCCAGGAAGACACACTGATTCAACATTTATGAAAGAAGGTTTAGTAAATCGTCTATACATAAAATGTGCTCACCAGGCTTCTGGTCAAGAAGTCATTCTAAGTAAGTGCATCTCTCTTTTCTCCCACCCA
The DNA here is from genome assembly GCF_042477335.2 of Ovis canadensis. NCBI lineage: Eukaryota > Metazoa > Chordata > Mammalia > Artiodactyla > Bovidae > Ovis > Ovis canadensis. Next base: position 65,733,417 of record NC_091253.1, read on the forward strand.
ACAGCTTTATCAAGGTATTGTAAAGTCATTATTCACAAATGAATTGTGTAGGGAGAAAATTCAAAAGAATGTGCAAATCAGCTACTAGAATTACTAAATTATAGGGTCACTATTCATAAAAACCAAAACCTGCAAAAAAGTACATTAATAATAAAATAGTCAAACTATGACCTTTCATACAATATAATAACAGGGTGAATAAATCAGTATATGTTGCAGTGTGATTTCCTCCCACAGACATAACATCAAGTAAAAAGAATCACATTCAGAGTTCATGGATTCCTTTGTAGCTTAGATGGTAAAGAATCTGCCTTCAGTGCAGGAGACCCAAGTTTGATCCCTGGGTCAGAAGGAACCCATGGAGAAGGGAATTGCTACCCAATCCAGTATTCTTGCCTGGAGAATTTCATGGGCAGAGGAGCCTAGCGGGCTACAGTCTGCAAGGTCACCAAGAATTGGACGCAACTGAGCAACTAACACAAACTCATAGTGTTACTCCATGACTTCTTTAAAATTAACCCCAAGGCAGGCAAAACCAATCAATGGTGTTCAAAGTTAGGACAGAGGAGAAAGGCTCGGGAGGAGATACTGGAATTGGAGACTTTAGTGATGCTGGTAATGTTCTACATATTGATTTTGCACCAATTCTATGGATGTGTTCATTTAATGAAAATTAATTGAGTTAAAAAAAATTCTGTGCACACTTTGTAACTATGTCATGTTTCACTAAAATAGTTCAAAAAACATAATAGCAAAAGGATATCCAAAAAGCATAATACAAAACCACCACATGATGAAGTGAGTCATCAGGAGCTTGGAGAATTCAACAAATTTCTGCAGAAAGAAATCAAGCTGGGGTCCAAGAAACCTGAAGAAGTCACGTGCAGCTACTCCAACTGACAGCTGTCCCTAAGCTTCCAGCTAACAACCAGCATCAATTACCTCCCTATGAATGAGTTATTTTGAATGTCCAGCCCAGTAGAATCTTCAGATGACTACAATCCCAGCTGAAGTCTGCTGCAACTCCATTAGAATCCCCAAGTGAGACCCACCTAACCAAAAATGTTTTCAAAAGTTCCAACTTACAAAGTCATAAGCAATATTAAAATGTTGTTGTGAAGAAATAAGTTCTGGAGTAATTTGTTACATAATTATAGCAACTGAAAAAGAAGAGTTTGGACCTAGCAATAGGAATTTCATTGAGAGAGAAGAGATAACTGGAAATGTAATTATTTTAAAAATAAAGACACTAATACAATAGAATTCCCTCAGTTTTCAAAGAAAACAATAATTGTTAAATTGAAAGTGTTCGGTGATTGCTAAGCAAGTTAACCGAAAGCAGATTTGAAATTTATATATCTGTGAAATTTCAGGACATCAATATTTCCACCCTTGGAGCAATCAGCTAAGCCAGAGGCCAGAAGGCAGAGCAAAGTCAGGCAATTATCTTCATTCCACTCTTCTGAAAAGTATCTGGTTGATTTTTTTTAATATTTCATGGCAAAGACATATATATCAAATTGGTACATATTATCTAAACATTGTGATTTAGCCCTATATTTCTTGATGGAGAAAATGATCAAATTTTTCATTGAGAAAAAAAGCAGATTTTAGAAAAGCCTATGAAAAAATTATTGGAGAGTTTGCAAAAGAAAAATCAACACTTGCTAGATAAGGTGATAAATCAAGGAGAACATAGGCTTAGTGGTGAAAGAAAACTGTAGTGGTTAAGCATTGAGGTGTGGGTCCGTGATGGCCAACTTCAGGGTTGGGGGCAATGAGTGTAGCAGTACATGCATTGGACCTTTTGAAGAAGGTTGCCATTATCTTCATTACCTCCACCATAGTTTGAAGTGAAAGTGATGTCACTCAACTGTGTCTGACTTTTTGCGACCCCATGGACTGTAGCCTACCAGGTTCCTCCATCCATGGGATTTTCCAGGCAAAAATACTGGAGTGAATTGCCATTTCCTTCTCCAGGAGATCTTTGCGACCCAGAGATTGAACCCAGATCTCCCACATTATAGGCAGACGCTTTACCACCAGAGAAAGCATCTGAGCCACCAGGGAAGCATAGTTTGAAAATTAAAGAAAGTGAAAGTTAAGTCACTCAGTCGTGTCCAACTCTTTGGGAGTCCCGTGGACTGTAGCCCACCAGGCTCCTCCATCCATGAGATTCTCCAGGCAAGAATACTGGAGTGGGTTGCCATTTCCTTCTCCAGGGGATCTTCCCAACCCAGGGATCGAACCCAGGTCTCCCACGTTAGAGGCAGATGCTTTTAACCTCTGAGCCACAAGGGAAGCAAGCATAGTTTGGCCCCAGGTAAATAACAGGGAGGGAATACAGCTCCACCCATCAATAGAAAATTGGATTAAAGGTTTACTGAGCATGGCCTCTGGGAGTTGATGTTGGACAGGGAGGCCTGGCGTGCTGTGATTCATGGGGTTGCAAGGAGTCGGACACGACTGAGCAACTGGACTGAACTGAGCATGGCCTTGCCCACCAGAACAAGACTCAGTTTCCGCCTCAGTCAGTCTTTCCCAACAGGAACTTCCATAAGCCTCTTATCCTTATCCATCAGAGGGCAAACAGACTGAAAACCACAATCACAGAAAACTAACCAATCTGATCATATGGACCACAGACTGTAGCTCAGATCATAAACTCCTTACTGCCAAATTCAGACTTAAATTGAAGAAAGTAGGGAAAACCACTATAACCTAAATCAAACCCCTTACAATTATACAGTGGAAGTGAGAAATAGATTCAAGGGATTAATTATGATAGACAGAGTGCCTGAAGATCTATGGGTGGAGGTTCATGACAATGTATAGGAGACAGAGATCAAGACCATCCCCAAGAAAAAGAAATGCAAAAAAGCAAAATGGCTATCTGAGGAGGCCTTACAAATATCTCTGAAAAGAAGAGAGGCAAAAAGCAAAGGAGAAAAGGAAAGATGTACCCATCTGAATGCAGACTTCCAAAGAAAGCAAGAAGAGATAAGAAAGCCTTCCTCAGTGATCAATGCAAAGAAATAGAGGAAAACAATAGAATGGGAAAGACTAGAGATCTCTTCAAGAAAATTAGAGATACCAGGGGAATATTTCATGAAAAGATGGGAACAATAAAGGACAAAAATACTATGGACCTAACAGAAGCAGAAGATATTAAGAAAAAGTGAGAAGAATACACAGAAGAACTATACAGAAAAGACCTTCATGACCCAGATAATCACGATGGTATGATTACTCACCTAGAACTATACATCCTGGAATGAGAAGTCAAGCGGGCCTCAGGAAGCATCACTATGAACAAAGCTAGTGGAGGTGATGGAATTCCAGTTGAGCTATTTCAAATCCTAAAAGATGATGCTGTGAAAGTGCTGCACTCAATATGCCAGCAAATTTGGAAAATTCAGCAGTGGCCACAGGACTGGAAAAGGTCAGTTTTCATTCCAGTCCCAATAAGGCAATGACAAAGAATGCTCAAATAACTGCATAATTGCACTCATCTCACACACTAGCAAAGTAATGCTCAAAATTATCCAAGCCAGGCTTCAACAGTATGTGAACCATGAACTTTCAGATATTCAAGCTGGATTTAGCAAAGGCAGAGGAACCAAAGATCAAATTGCCAACATCCGTTTGATCATCAAAAAAGCAAGAGAGTTCCAGAAAAACATCTATTTCTGCTTTATTGACTATGCTACAGCCTTTGAATGTGTGGATCACAAGAAACTGTGGAAAATTCTTCAAGAGATGGAATACCAGACCACCTGATCTGCCTCCTGAGAAATCTGTATGTAGATCAGGAAGCAACAGTTAGAACTGGACATGGAACAACAGACTGGTTCCAAATAGGAAAAGGAGTACGTCAAGGCTGTATACTGTCACCCTGCTTATTTAACTTATACAGAGTACATCATGAGAAATGCTGGGCTGGATGAAGCACAAGCTGGAATCAAGATTTCCAGGAGAAATATCAATAACCTCAGATATGCAGATGACACCACCCTTATGGCAGAAAGCAAAGAAGCACTAAAGAGCCTCTTGATGAAAGTGAAAGAGGAGAGTGAAAAATTGGCTTAAAACTGAACATTCAGAAAACGAAGATCATGGCATCTGGTCCCATCACTTCAGGGCAAATAGGTGGGGAACAGTGGAAACAGTAAGATACTGTATTTTGGGGCTCCAAAATCACTGCAGATGGTGACTGCAGCCATGAAATTAAAAGACGCTTACTCCTTGGAAGAAAAGTTATGACCACTTAGACAGCATATTAAAAATCAAAGACATTACTTTACCAACAAAGGTCCAACTAGTGAAAGCTATGGTTTTTCCAATAGTCATGTATGGATGTGAGAGTTGAGCTATAAAGAAAGCTGAGTGCCGAAGAATTGATGCTTTTGGACTGTGGTGTTGGAGAAGACTCTTGAGAGTTCCTTTGACTTCAAGGAGATCGAACCAGTTCATCCTAAAGGAAGTCAGTCTTGAATATTCGTTGAAGGACTGATGCTGAAGCTGAAACTCCAATACTTTCACCACCTGATGTGAAGAACTGACTCATTAAAAAAGACCCTGATGCTGGGAAAGATTAAAGGCAGGAGAAGGGGACAACAGAGGATGAGATGGTTGGATGACATCACCAACTCAATGGACATGAGTTTAAGTAAACTCCGGGAGTTGATGATGGACAGGGAGTTCTGGTTTGCTGCAGTCCATGGGGTCACAAAGAGTCGGACATGGCTGAGCAACTAAACTTAACTGCACTGAATTGATTTGAGAAGAAAGCACAGTGATGAGAGAACTGGGCCAGATAGGTAAATCAGTCACTTCCCAAACCACTTGTTAGACACAGACATTAACTGGCTTAATTCTTCACTCTATTCAAGTATACACTAAGAATTCTATATTTACTTATACTATATGCAAATCATGTTATAACTATATACTGCCTTTATTCAGAGTTTATTCTGTTAATAATGTAAAAGCTTTTCGATTCTCTCATTGTGCTGCTGAGTCTTCCTCTTAATAAGTCTAAGACAAACCATTATTTAAGTGAAACAAAGGAAAATAGAACAGAAATTAAAGGTTAAAAAAGCAATTACAGATCAGGTGTTGTAATTTAAAATGCTGCTTGATGTTTAAAATTTGTGAAATATATCAAAGTGTGAGTATTGACCTTATCTTTTTAATCAATTATAGCAGAAGCTCTCTGACCAATCATTTAATTTGTCTTATCAACTAACACTTTGTTTCTTCTGTTAGGCCTATATACAGATATTCATAACACAAAAAACTCTTCCACACTAAATTATCTTTTTGTATGCTTGAATACTTCCTCTTACAGTTGAATTGTGTGCATATTAAGAGTTTATGCAGTCCCAAACCATTTTGTCTGTTGTACTAGCATTATGATTATATTACTCAAGGAATTATTGCACATACACATGGAATACGAGTTCAAAAATCAGGGAATAAAGCTAGGAGGACCCTGCTCTGAGTCCATACTCATAGAAAATGCCTTTCAAAATACAGTCAAACAAATTTACACTTCTATGCTGTAAGTCAAAGCTTTTATTTGTGTATTCCTCAACTAGATGTCTAGGTTACACTGGAGTTACAATCTACAAATTTCAGTCATTTTAAACAACAGTTCTTCACACACTCTATATATACAATATGCCTAGAAGAAGTAGACTCTAAATATTTATGGATATCTATGATGAATATCTGTGTTGAGTTTATCCAACTGCAAATTTACAGCACATGACAAGAGTACACTCACTTCTAAAAATAATTGAAATTCAATAGGAAAGAGAGTCCCCAACCACTTTCTGGTTAAATAACTTACTAGAAGGACTCATGTAACTTAGATGCTGTTATAATCATGGTTATGGTTTATATCAGGGAAAGGGTACAAATTAAAATGAGCAAGGATGCAGCATAGGAAAGAGTCCAAGAAAGGAAGCAAGTGTGGAGTTTTTCTGTTCTCTCCCCAAGGAATCAAGCATGTGGTATATTCACATGTATCAGCATGTATGTGCTCAGTCACTTAAATTGTGTCCGACTCTTTGCGATCCTATGACTGTAGCTCACCAGGTTCCTCTGTCCATGGGATTCTCCAGGCAAGAATACTGGAGTGGGTTGCTGTGCCTTTCTCCAGGGGATCTTCTCGGCCAGGGATCGAATTCACATCTCCTGCATTACAGGTACAGAGTATTGCCAATCAGGGAAGCTCATCCAAGCCTTTAGTGTCCAGAGCTTTTACTGGGATTCCATCACATACTATCCAGGTGGCTGTCCTTTAGTCTCCAGTCCCTCCTAGAGGCTCAAACTAATACCTTTAAGTCTTCATTCCCTTTCCCCAGACAGACTCTTTTATTAGGCAGAACATCCCAGGATACTAAAGATCACCTCCCAGTAGCCAAAGGCAAAGGCCTGACCTGTCTTTGAGTTAACTTAATTCTTCACTGCACAAAATTGTGTTGTAATTTCGCATTTGACTGTGTTAATTGGCCAAATATATGAGCCAATTTCTTTGAATAAGAGGACTCTTGCTAAAATTAATCCATTCTAATTGACCTTTTAATATCAGTTGCTTACTAATTATCTCAACCATTTATGATCCACACGCAGTACATACAAAACATATTTCTCTACCCCAGATGGGGTGGATTGTTTGATAAAGGTAACTTCTACACAAAAAAGAACACATGTAAGAATTAAAGATTTTAAAATTAGAAAAATAAAAAACTAAAAAAAAAAAAAAAGGAACACTGTTCCAGGTAACACCTAATCTGGTAGCTGTCTCTAACTCTAAAAGCTGTGATTATCTTTGTTACAATTTGTACTTCTTGACTTCAATTCAGGGAGCACATTGCAGGGAAAGTAAAGTGATTTCTGAGTAAAAGTTATTTTAAAGATAATGCATTGAAAGAGAAGAAACCTTTTAAATTGAGTATTGCATGAATCTGTGAAGAAGTAAATTAGGTGGCAAGAAGAATTATGGTGGATGAAAGCTCAGTATTCAAAATATGAGCATTTACAGGGAGAAAAATTGAGACCATTTTGTAATTCAAATAAAAGTCTTGATAAAAGCACAGCCAAATTGTCCACATGCCAATGAAGATATATCAGTCATTTCTGTAGCAGTTCATGGGAGTCAGGATTGGGGCATTTAGGGAAAGCTTCATAAATCATGTGTGACATGAGCATAGATTTCAAAAGAAATTTATAATCAGACATACAGAAAGGAGGGGAAAAGACAACCCAAGACAAAGAGGTAAGTCATGTCCAGTAAAGGTGAAAGTGAAAGTGTCTGACTCTTGGCGACCCCATGGACTATAGCCCACAGGCTCCTCTGTCCATGGGATTCTCCAGGCAGGAATACTGGAGTGAGTAACCATTTTCTTCTCCAGGAGATCTTCCCAACCCAGGGACTGAAACCCAGTCTCCAGCATTGCAGGCCGACTCTTACTGTTTGAGCCACCAGGGAAGCCTGGTATGTGTAAGAAATCTAATAGATCTGTTTGAGTAAAGGAAGAATCCTGCTTGCGGTTTGAAGGAGAAACAGCAGTTAGGGTTAAAAACAGTTTTACACAGGAACCCATATGTGGAAGGTTAAGTTAGCATAAAGTCTAGATTTCTATCTATAAAACAAAGAAAACATTGAAATGTGGGAAGATTAGGTAATGAGTGCAAAGAAGTATTTTAAAAATCTTTTCCAAGCATTAGTAGAGATGATAGATTGAAGTAGAGAAAGACTGCAAGCCAGGAGATCACATGCTTTTCTCTTGAAAATGTTATTGGCTTCTATTCCTTGTTTCTGTCTTTCATACATACATGTAGAAAAATTAAATTTCAAAGACATGAAATCTGGAATTCAAAACTAAATTTATTTTTCTTTGCAAACTATGTTTATCATGTCTCTATCCCATTGTTGGAGGCATACTTAATCCCAATTAGTGTTTATCCAGTTGGTGTTAAAAAAAATAACATTAAGAAAGCCCCCCAAAACTCAAAATTAGAATGCTTGGGCTCCTTTCATCCAAGCAAAGCTAAATTCACATTCCACAGCAGCCTAAAATGATAGCCTAACATGGCTTACATGTGTCATACTTGACCAAGGTCTTCCCTGGTGGCTCAGATGGTAAAGCATCTGCCTACAGTGCAGGAGACCCGGGTTCGATCCCTGGGTTGGGAAGATCCTCTGGAGAAGGAAATGGCAACCCACTCCAGTACTCTTGCCTGGAAAATTCCAAATGGGCTGAGGAGCCTGGTAGGCTACAGTCCATGGGGTAGCAAAGAGTCAGACACAGCTGAGCCACTTCAGTTTCAGTTTAACCAAGGTCAGTTTTGATTCTTATAAAATGTAATGTTTGCTCATTGGCATCTATCTTTACTGCAATCTATGGCTGAATACCAACTTCTTTATGCAGTCTGGCTCACAGGGTACATATGCCACATTTCTGTGCTGTGCTCTGCTTAGTAGCTCAGTTGTGTCCAACTCTTTGTCACCCCATGGGCTGTAGCCAGCCAGGCTCTTCTGTCCTTGGGATTTCACAGGCAAGAGTACTGGAATGGCTTGCTATTTCCTTCTCCATGGGATCTTCCTGACCCAGAGATCAAATCTACTTCTGCATTAGCAGGCAAGTTGTCTACCACTAAGCCACCAGGGAAGCCCTCTGAATAGACAAATGCAAAATGATAGCCTGAGATTTTAACATTTCTTTCTTAATAACTGATACAAGTGGACAGAATATCAATATATAGAGGACTTGACCAACTTTATCCTATATAACATTTGCAGAATATTTACTCAACAGCAGATTACGTATTCAAGTGCACACAGAACATCCACTCATATACTGTGACACAAACATGTTTGAATATACCTCAGTTCGGTTCAGTTCAGTTCAGTCACTCAGTCGTGTCCGACTCTTTGCGACCCCATGAATCGCACCACGCCAGGACTCCCTGTCCATCACCATCTCCCAGAGTTCACTCAGACTCACGTCCGTCGAGTCTGTGATGGCATCCAGCCATCTCATCCTCGGTCGTCGCCTTCTCCTCCTGCCCCCAATCCCTCCCAGCATCAGAGTCTTTTCCAATGAGTCAACTCTTCTCATGAGGTGGCCAAAGTACTGGAGCTTCAGCTTCAGCATCATTCCTTCCAAAGAAATCCCAGGGCTGATCTCCTTCAGAATGGACTGGTTGGATCTCCTCGCAGTCCAAGGGACTCTCAAGAGTCTTCTCCAACATCACAGTCCAAAAGCATCAACTCTTCGGCACTCAGCCTTCTTCACAGTCCAACTCTCACATCCATACATGACCACAGGAAAAACCTTAGCCTTGACTAGATGGACCTTTGTTGGCAAAGTAATGTCTCTGCTTTTGAATATACTATCTAGATTGGTCATAACTTTTCTTCCAAGGAGTAAGCGTCTTTTAATTTCATGGCTGCAGTCACCATCTGCAGTGATTTTGGAGCCCCCAAAGTCTGACACTGTTTCTACTGTTTCCCCATCTATTTCCCATGAAGTGATGGGACCAGATGCCATGAATATACTTAAAAGGAATCAAATCGTACCAAGCATGTATCTAACCACAGTAACATTTAATTTTAAGTCAGTAACAGTAACATACCTGGAAAAGTCCCAAGTATTCGAAACAAAATTGCACGTTTCCAAATCTACACTTAGAAAGCATTTTGAATCGACTTAAGAATAAACTCATAGCTTATCAAAATTTGTGGGATGCAACTAAAGCAGTACTTGAAATAAATACTGTGAGGAGATCAAACAAGTCAATCCTAAAAGAAATAAACCTTGAATATTCATTGGAAGAACTAACGCCGAAGCTCCAATACTTTGGCCACCTGATAGAAAGAGCCGAATCACTGGAAAAGACACTGATGTTGAGAAAGACTGAAGGCAGGAGAAGGGGATGACAGAGGATGCTACGGTTAGATAGCATCACCCAATCAACAGACACGAATTTGAGCAAACTCTGGGAGATAGTAGAAGACAGAGGAGCCTAGTGTGCTGCAGTCCATGTGGTCACAGAGTAGGACGTGACTTAGCAACCGAACAACCACAACAAAGGGAAATAAAACTAAAATACTATGTTAGAAAAGAAACGTCTCAAATCAATGATTTTAGCTTTCATCATAACAATCAAAGGGACAATAGGGACAAATGAAAACCAAAGTAAGCAGAAGGAAGGAAATAATAAAGGTTATAGCAGAAATACATAGAGAACAGGAAAACGATAAAATGATTTTTTTTCCAAAAGACTGAAGAGATAATAGCTACCAACTCAGTTTATAGTAACATTACTTTTATGCCAAAACCAGATAAATGCCTTACAACAAAACAAAACTATAGACACAAATCCCTCATGGGCTTAGATGGTAACTCCTTAATAAAAAGTCATCAAATTAAATCCATCATTATATAAAAACAAAAAGCTACCACAAACAAACTAGGTTTACTTTAGAAATGCAGTTTCTTAAAAACTCAAAAATCAAACAGTATACTGTGTCAAAAGATTTTTTAAAAAAAATTTGATAGATCTAACATCAATCCCTAGTAAAAATCTCTCAGCAAACTAGCAAGAGAAGAGAACTTACCCAAACAAAACTATCTTCAAAAACATTACATCTCACATCATACTTAAAACCTGGGAGATGTCAGTTCTCACCGCTCCGTTCATCACTGTGTTAGTCAGTGTGATCAGGTGAGATAAAGGAATATAACACTTTAAAAAATAATTAAACCTGGCTCTATTAAATAGTGTTAGTTCTGCGATCATGTCTGCTCCTTGTGACCCCATGGACTGTTGCCAGACAGGCTCCTCTGTCCGTGGAATTCTCCAGGCAAGGGTGGAGAGTGGGTAGCCATTCCCTTCTTCAGGGGATCTTCCCAACCCAGGGATCAAACCCAGGTCTCTCACACTGCAAGTATATTCTTTACTATCTGAGCCACCATAAATATAAGTACATAATAAAACTTTTGAGGGAGTAGATATACCCACTATATGGATTGCATGATACCATAGGTATGTACAGATGTCAAAACTTGTCAAACTGCACATCTTAAAGTACAATTTAGTGTGTGTCAGTTATACCTTGGGGCTTCCCAGGTGGCGCAGTGGTAAAGCATCCACCTGCCAATGCAGAAGATGCAAGAGAAGTGGGTTCAGTCCCTGGATTGGGAAGATCCCTGGAGTAAGAAATGGCACCTCACTCCAGTATTCTTGCCTGGAAAATTCCAAGGGCAGAGGGGCCTGGCTGGCTATAGTCCATGGGGCTACAAAGAGTCAGACACTACTGAGCAACGGAGCACACACATACCTTATTAAAATTGATTTAATGCTTTTAAACATAATAAAGTAAATTTGTTATCTCATGTAATAAGAAGACCCCAAAACAGGTGCATCAGCTAAATCAGCATTTTAGTATCATGATTGCTATTGCCAATTGTAGGCTTCACTTTTCATTGCATCAGAATGACCACAGTATCTCCAGGCATTGTGTGCCTATGCCGCAAAGTTCAAATACAAGGGGAAAAAGGGCAAATGCTATTTATTCTAAGTACTTCTTTAAGAGTGAAGATAGCTTTCCTAGGAGAGTTCCCTCAATTGTGATTGATCAGAATTTCATGACATGAAACTCTAGCAAAGACAATGGATATATATATATTAATAGTATTGACTTAGGGTATATATTTCACTTCATAAAATATATGGATCCACCAATATCTGAATAAGATTGGAGTGCTGATAAGAAGGAAGATGAATGTAAATGTCTTTGAGGATAGCTATCCCAGCAGTGATAAACTCAATCATTAGGATTATTGCATCAGCCCCTTCAGTTCAGTTCAGTGGGTTGTTCCTATGTAGCTCTTTGTGACTCCACGAACTGCAGCACGCCAGACTTCCTTGTCCTTCACTAACTCCCATAACTTTCTCAAATTCATGTCCATTGAGTCGGTGATGCCATCCAACCATCTAATCCTGTATCATCCCTTCTCCTCTTGCCCTCAGTCTTTTCTAGCAATAGGATCTTTTCCAGTGAGTCAGTTCTTCACATCAGGTGGCCAGAGTATTGGAGTTTCAGCTTCAGTATCAGTCCTTCCAATGAATATTCAGGACTGACTTCCTTTAGGATCTCCTTGAAGTCCAAGGAACTCTTAAGAGTCTTCTCCAACTCCACAGTTCAAAAGCATCAATTCTTCGGCACTCAGCTTTCTTTATAGCTCAACTCCCACATCCATACATAATTGCTGGAAAAACCATAGCTTTGACTAGATGGACCTTTGCTGGAAAAGCAATATCTCTGCTTTTGAATATGCTATCTAGGTTGGTCATAACTTTTTTTCCAAGGAGTAAGCGTCTTTTAATTTCATGGCTGCAATCACTATCTGCAGTGATTTTGGAGCCCCCAAAATAAAGTCTGTCACTGTTTCCATTGTTTCCCCATCTATTTCCCATGAAGTGATGGGATCACACGCATGATCTTAGTTTTCTGAATGTTGAGCTTTAAGCCAACTTTTTTCACTCTCCTCTTTCACTTTCATCAAGAGGCTCTTTAGTTCTTCTTCACTTTCTGCCTTGAGGTTGGTGTCATATGCATATCTGATGTTATTGATATTTCTCCTGGAAATATTGATTCCAGCTTGTGCTTCATCCAGCCCAGCATTTCTCATGATGTACTCTGCATGTAAGTTAAATAAGCAGGGTGACAATATACAGCCTTGACACACCTCTTCCCTGATTTGGAACCAGTCTGTTGTTCTATGTCCAGTTCTAACTGTTGCTTCCTGACCTGCATACAGATTTCTCAAGAGGCAGGTCAGGTGGTCTGATATTCCCATCTCTTTAAGAATTTTCACAGTTTGTTGTGATTCATACAGTCAAAGGCTTTGGCATAGTCAATAAAGCAGAAGTAGATGTTCTTCTGGAACTCTCTTGCTTTTTCGATGATCCAATGGATGTTGGGAATTTGATCTCTGGTTCTTCTGCCTTCGCTAAATCCAACTTGAACATCTGGAAGTTCATGGTTTATGTACCATTGCAGCCTGGCTTGGATAATTTTGAGCATTACTTTGCTAGTGTGTGAGATGAGTTCAATTGTGTGGTCGTTTGAGCATTTTTTGGCATTGCCTTTCTTTGGGATTGGATTGAAAACTGACCTTTTCCAGTCCTGTGGCCACTGCTGAATTTTCCAGATTTGCTGGCGTATTGAGTGAGTGCAGCACTTGCACAGCATCATCTTCCAGGATTTGAAATAACTCAACTGGAATTCCATCACCTCCACTAGCTTTGTTCGTAGGGATGCTTCCTGAGGCCCCCTTGGCTTCTCATTCCAGGATGTCTGGTTCTAGGTGAGTGATCACACCATCATAGTTATCTGTGTCATGAAGATCTTTCATACTGTTCTTCTATGTATTCTTGCCACCTCTTCTTAATATCTTCTGCTCTGTTAGGTCCATACTATTTGTGCCCTTTATTGTGCCCATCTTTGCATGAAATTTTCCCTTGATATCTCTAATTTTCTTGAAGAGATCTCTAGTCTTTCCCATTCTATTGTTTTCCTCAATTTTTTTGCATTGATCACTGAGGAAGACTTTCTTATCTCTCCTTGCTATTCTTTGGAACTCTGCATTCAAATGGGTATATCTTTCCTTTTCTCCTTTGCCTTTTACTTCTCTTCTTTTCACAGCTATTTGTAAGGTTTCCCTTGTGGCTCAGCTGGTAAAGAATCAGCTCCTTGTTGGGGCTAAAAGAATTCCTTATTAGTAATGAAAAATATGTTTATTTTGAAACTCTGGGGGGAACTCTTGGGGTGGAACAGCCTTTGAAAATACTTAATTTATTCCAACTTATTTTTAGTGGGATATAATGAATTTTAAGTAGTTTTTTTCACACATCAAAGATGAATCAGTGCTTATACTAATTGCATATCTCCTGATGTCTAATATTAATTGGAATTGTGTGATGTTTTAAAAAATAAACAGGCATTAACCTGAGGTAAGTGAAAAATAAGCCAATGAAAATTCACTTTTGGAATATTCTTTTGTGTATTGACCGCATCTATCAGGCCAAAGATCACAATCAGGGCAAACAGAAAGAGGGTTAAGAGAAACTGGTAAGTATATTTTGAAGGGTATACATAAAAGTACAAAAATTCCCCATTGAGAAAACTGGAAGAAAAAGAAAAAGATTTGTCACACAAATTTTTAGAAAGCAAATAAATCCCCAAAGTGAAAGATCTGAGAAATACTAACAACACTGATGGATATACTGTCAAACCTGTGACATTTCCCAGTTTCAGCACATATTCTAAACTAGAAGTTAAGGAAATCTTTAATCCAGCTTGCATCTCTGACATCAACAGAGCAGAAGAAGAAGCCTACAAAGTCTCTGTGCTAAATCAAGTGGGCAGAGCCAGACACTGGTATTTCACCAACTTCTGGAGATTAGGGTCACACCCATCACATCTCTTCATTTTCTGAGGCAAATTTAACTTAAATGCAGAGTATATCATGAGAAATGCTGGACTGGATGAAGCATAAGCTGGAATCAAGATTGCTGGGAGAAATAAAAAAAGACCTCAGATACGCAGATGACACCACCCTTATGGCAGAAAGTGAAGAACTAAAGAGCCTCTTGATGAAAGTGAAAGAGGAGACTGAACAACTGGCTTAAAACTCAACATTCAAAAAATGAAGATCATGGCATCTGGTCCCATCACTTCATGGCAAATAGATAGGGAAACAGTGGAAACAGTGACAGACTTTATTTTGGGGGCTCCAAAATCATTGCAGATGGTAACTGCAGCCATGAAATTAGAAGACACTTACTCCTTGGAAGAAAAGTTATGACCAACCTAGACAGCATATTATAAAGCAGAAACATTACTTTGCAAAAAAAAAGGTCCTTCTAGTCAAAGCTATGGTTTATCCAGTAGTCATATATGGATGTGAGAGTTGAGCTATAAAGAAAGCTGAGTGCCAAAAAATTGATGCTTTTGAACTGTGGAGTTGGAGAAGACTCTTGATAGTCCCTTGTACTGCAAGAAGATCCAACCAGCCCATCCTAAAGGAAGTCAGTCCTGAATATTGATTGAAAATGCTGATGCTGAAGCTGAAACTCCAATATTTTGGCCACCTGATGTGAAGATCTACCTCACTGGAAAAGACCCTGATGCTGTGAAAGATTCAGGGCAGGAGAAGGGGACAACAGAGGATAAGATGGCTGGATGGCATCACTGATTCAATGGACATGAGCTTGAGTAGGCTCCAAGAGTTGATGAAGGACAGGGAAGTCTGGTGTGCTGCACTCCATGGGGTCGCAGAGTCAGGCACGACTGAGCGACTGAACTGATGAAGCAAATCACTGGAAGATCCAGAGACCATCAGGTGACAAGAGGATGTAAGAAAAACTGTACAAACTTCCAGGTATAAAAAAGGTCACAGGGATGAAGTGTACAGCATAGAGAATATGGTTAACAATTTTGCAAAAACTTCATATGGTGACAGTTGGTAATTAAACTTATCATAGTGATCATGTCATATTGTATATGAATATCAAATTGGGTTTCCCAGGTGGTTCAGTGGGTAAAGAATCCGTGTGCAATGCAGGAGACCTGGGTTCAATCCCTGAGTTGGGAAGATCCCTTGGAGAAGGGCATGGCAACCCACACCAGTATTCTTGCCTGGAGAACCCCATGGGCAGAGGAATCTGGCGGGTTGTAGTCCATAGGGTCACAAAAGAGTCAGACACAGCTGAAGTGACTGAGTGCACTCGCACACAAGAATATCAAGTAACTATGTTGTACACCAGAAACTAATTTTTATTGCAAATCAATTAATGTCAATAAAAAGTAGGCTGTCTAAAATTTAAAAATAAATAAAATTTTAAAGTAAAATAAAGAGACTAATGTCAGCACCACTTCTTAGATTAACAGATGTGAAAACTTTGACCAGGTCCCCCCTGATTCTCTCTATCCAAAATAATAAATACTGAGGCATGGAGCTGGAGAGGAGGATGATATACAACATGTCTTGCTTGACCACAGTAACCCAGATGGATTTCTCTTCTTTCATACTCTTGTACTTTATAAAATATAAGGTTCTCTTTTAATTCCCAGAGCAAAGCTGTTGATTTAGGATGCATGTGTCTGGATAACTGCTCTAATGCGGCTTCTCTTTTTGCACTGTGTTGTTCTCCATGGTGTGTGACTGGGCGCCTGTCTTTGCAGAGCACCGTGATTGGTCTGATAGATGAGGCAGCAGGTGGAGGTAGGTGGGGAGTACACGGTGTCTACCTTCAAGTAGCTTTAAATAATGAAAAACAATGTCTTCAGTTCCTACTGTCCAAAAGCTTTCCACAGAGGAGACAACACCTGAGTATCTCCAGGTTAACTTCAGATCAGCCTTGAATGTGAATATGATGAGGTGTTCTACACCTGCCGCTGCTGCTGCTGCTAAGTCACTTCAGTCATGTCTTTGCAACTCTTTGCAACCCTATGGACCGTAGCCCACCAGGCTCCTCTGTCCATGGGTTTCTCCAGGCAAGAATCTGGAGTAGGTAGCCATTCCCTTCTCCAGGGGATCTTCCCAACCCAGGGATTGAACCTGTGTCTCTCATGTCTCCTGCATTGACAGGCAGGTTCTTTACCACTAGCGCCACCTGGGAAGCCCGATACACATCTACCTTTGTCCAAATAAGCACTATTCCTAAGTTTGGCGTATAGAGATTCCCTTTTCTGATTTATTGCTACTTTATCTCCTCTTTTGAAAAGAAACTGAAAAGAACCAAAGTATTTCTGAATTTTAAGAGATCTGGACCCAGATCCATTGAATTAATGTGCCCTTCAAGGTATAAGCACTTTAAGTTGCTTATTAATCACTATACAGCACTCACTGAGAAATCACTGAGAAGACAGAAACCAGCAACTCTTGGCTGATTAGAGCTTGAAGCCATCTGTTTCCTTGGATTCCCCGTGTTGCTATCCTGCAGACACTTTCTAGTTTCCTGGTCAGAGGGTACAAATTCTTCTTTATATTCCAATATTCCTCCCACACAGTTCACATGTCTTCAAAGTACCTTCTGTCAAATGCAGACATTACTGAAATGACTTGTCAAAAGGGGCAGGAAGGGGAGCGAACACCTCAACTCTCGTGCCTGGTTAACAAAAGTGTGCACATCAATTCCACTCACTGCTATAATAATAGACTTCACAATGTCCTCTCTCCTCATGCTTTACCCTATACTCTCCATCTTGAGAAGTCTATATATTTCTCACCCATTCATCCTTCATTCTCTTCAATGTCTTCTCTGCCTTACATCTATGTGTTTGTGACAATATGCCTTCAAATCATTCCTTGACTCTCATTCCTTTTTAAAGGACATGCCATATAGTATAATGCATGGATATTTATCATTAAACGATAAACCTGAGAAATTCTAAGAATTCTACAAGACTAGATGTAACCATGTGTAATAAAAATTTAACTTGTAACTTGTTTGGGAATCCACTGTTGAATTGGCCAGGACTGACATTCATTCTCCAGAGGTCATTTTGTCTGATTATAAATGATTATCAGTAGAACTTTCAGTGGAATACTCATCAAGCCAACTCTCTCCAGTTGTTTAAAAACCTTAAACATAAATTAAAAATAAACAAGAGGTAAAAAAAAAACTGAAATATTTTGGTAACATACACATTCAGCATTAAGAAATACATATTCATCCAAAAGAAAAGTGTGACGCTATAAATCAATCCACAGTGATAATCAAACTCTACTCATGGAAACTACAACATCACAATTGTTTTACATTTATTTTATAAAATGAGCAGGAATAGGTAAGAACTCTCTGTTCATTTGTACATGAGACAGTTTCTATAAAGTTATGCAAGATATTTATTGCTACTGCCCTTATGAAAGCATAAGGAAATTATAAAGAAGAACCTTTACCTGAAGACAATATTCATTTGAAGGCCTTCTGTGTATCATGAAAAATGTTTTATGTGTATTTTATATATGTTTGCAGGTGGCATTAGTGGCAAAGAACCTGCCTGCCCGTGTAGGAGACATAAGAAACACAGGTTCAATCCCTGGGTTGGGAAGAGCCCTGGAGAAGGAAATGACAACCCACTCCAGTATTCTTTCCTGGAAAATTCCATGTACAGAGGAGCCTGACAGGCTATATAGACCATGGAGTTGCAAGGAGCTGGATGTGAATGAGCACCCATGCAAGCATGCAATCTTCTCTAATCTTTCTAAGAAGCCTGAATTGTAGGTAACATGCACATTTTACCATTAGGAAGCTCAGGCTCAAGCTTAAGGAACCTACTCGGGTCACACAAGAAGGTGTGGTGGAAGCATACTTTCAGATTCTATACAGGCTTTATATTACATCATGGAAGAAGATATTATCCCTGGTGAAATTTATCTAGTGAAGATTATTTAAACATCTGCCCTACCAAAGACATTTCAGGAAAACGTGAGGTGACTCAGATCCAGGAGATATTCAAAAGACTAGCTTTCTGTCAAATGCATTTGAGTTAGAAACAACAAGAATGAAAGAAAGAAACTCAAGTATAGGCACTGAAATAACATCTAACAGCTCTAAGAATGGGTTAACCTAACTACACATCAGGCTATATGATGCAAGATCTTTACAAAAAGAATCAGCCTAAACTCCGAATAAAAGGAGGAACATTGCCATTATTAGACACATGTAGATGAGATCCACAATGATGCTTTTCCTTACAGAAGAGAAGCTTAGCAACCTCTGCAGTCTCCTGGGTGTTTACTCTCAATATGCTGGCGGAAGTAGGAGTTTGCATGCACACAAGCTAAATCGTTTCAATCATGTCCAACTCTCTGTGGACTATACCTTACCAGGCTCCTCCATCCATGGGAGGAAGAATACTGGAGGGGGTTGCCATGCCCTTCTACAGGGGATCTTCCCAACCCAGGGATCAAATCCAGGTCTCCTGCCTTGCAGGCAAATTCTTAACCAGCTGAGCTACAGGGAAGCCCAGGAGTTTAAACGTAAAACTCTTTAAATCATGTTTGCCCAAATGGCAAGTGGGAAGGTT
Organism: Ovis canadensis; assembly: GCF_042477335.2. Classification (NCBI taxonomy): domain Eukaryota; kingdom Metazoa; phylum Chordata; class Mammalia; order Artiodactyla; family Bovidae; genus Ovis; species Ovis canadensis. The sequence goes on from NC_091253.1 coordinate 65,752,534, forward strand.
AATTTAATCTATTTTTCTGCCAACATAGATGGCCATCAACAACAAAATGCCAAGTAGTACAAAAAAAAAAAAAAACCTCCAAAAGAAAGATATCATACAACATAGTTACTGCTAAAACCATAAGAAAAGCAACCACGATCAATGCAAAGAAGTAATTAAAGCATTCTTTCAAATCAGCATTAGTGACAGCAAACACAGCCTAGCCTCATTAGTAAACCATGCGGTAGAGCCCAACTAATGGATGACCCTGGCAGCCTCAATAAATACTCCGTTTCTGAGAGCTTTTGGAGTGAAATCAGCTTAAAGGTACAGGAGGAAGAGAAATGCTTAATCAATTTCATTTAAAGACCCTTGCTGCTTAAAAAATCATAAATCAGTCTTTTGTGTGTTGCTGAGGAGTCTAAGACAATGGAAGCAAATGGGAGAACACATTCTTTCAAAGACACTGCTATTGTCAACTGAAAACAACAGCTCATAAAAGCAATCTGAATCACTGCATTTTTTCCAAATGCATAAAAACCATCAGCGCTAATCAACAATCATATTGTCAAGCTCAATCATACACAATCTTGTCTTCACTACTTTGGCATTTTTCTCCTTCTCTTTTTATTTCAACCATTTATTTTGAAGTTTAAAAAAAAGGATAATATCATTTTGAAGGATGCTGAATGTATGGGTCTTTGAACTAGAAGGATATTTGCAAAAGAAGAAAAAAGCTTGTGGCATGATAAAGGTGAAATAACTGACTCACAATCTCTTACCAAGTTAGAGTTTTTAGAAGAAAAGTTTCAAAGTTATAGTGATGTTGTTCAAATTACATTACATTCAAGTTCATTCCCCTTCTGAATCATCCAAAAAGATTTAAATCTGGTATCTATTCATCTTATGCTATGGTCTTCTGAAAAGACAAAAATAAAGCATTGCAATTCATTTGAAACATATGACTATCTCAATATCATGAAATATAAATGAGATGAAAACCAGGAAGGATATGGCAAAACAAAAAGCTTTAAAGTCAAAAAGTCAACAGAAGGGTAAGAATTCATCTTCTCACATTGTCAGACATTAATTCATTTTTCTGCTTTCCATGCTGCTCTGAAAATACCCATTGTCTAGGCTGAAGTAGATGTGTGCTATTCTTCAATCAAGAAGAGAAGTACATCTTATTCTTTTTCGGTTTCCAGTGATTCTGATTTGGGGGCCTCCCTGGTAGCTCAGCTGCAATGCAAGAGACCCCAGTTTGATTCCTGGGTTGGGAAGGTCCTCTGGAGAATGGATGGGCTACCCACTGCAATATTCTTGGGCTTTCCTGGTGGCTCAGATGGTAAAAAATCTGCTTGCAATGTGGGAGACCTGGGTTCAATCCCTGCTTTGGGAAGATTTCCTAAAGAAGGGAACAGCTACCCACTCCAGTATTCTGGCCTGGAAAATGCATAAAAGGTGTTGCAGAAGACTTTTTTTCTTATACATAAAATGTTCTGAAATCACCGATACCTAGCAAGCTAGAAGGCTCAGAAATCTGCTCCCATATTTAGCAAACATAAAACATATGGTCTGTGAAGTTTCTTCTACACATTTTGGAACAAAAGCTTTTAAAGAAAGTGGCTTAAATACATTTTCTAAAATCACATTTTAAGTGACTCAGAAATCTGGGGAAAATAACCCAATTCTAGCTAGTTTCAGATCTCAGAATTAATTCTAAATTAAGGAGTTTCATCAGACATGGAATAATCTCTCATTAAACTTTTCAATTCTGATCAAAGTTGGCCAAACCTACTAAAACTTAAAACCAAGAACTTACATTCAGTTTTAGTTGGTTTCCAATACAGTTAGACTTAGAATTCATAGTAATGTTTGTGTAGTAACTGTATTGGTTTTCTCTTGCTGTGTGACAAATTACCACAAATTCAGTATCTTATAATGATCTGCTCATTAACTCACAGCATGAGAAGACTGGGAATGGTTATTATTAGATGCTCTGCTCAGAGTCTTGCCAGACTGAAGCCAGGTCGTGAGTGGAGCTGTGGGCTTATCTAGAGCTCAGGGTCCTCTTGAAAACTTATTGAAGTTTTGGCAAGCATTTGGTTTAGTGTAGTTGTAGGACCAAGGTTCCTGCTGCCTTGCTGGCTGTCAGCTTGGGACTACTCTCAGCCCTTGAAGGCTACTCACTATTCCCTACCACATGGCTTTCTCTACATCATGGCAGTTTGCTCCATCAAGACCAGGGCAAGAGTCTCCGTCACTTTGAATCTCTTTACTTATTTTAAACATTCACCTGGTTAGCTCATGTCCATCCCAATAATAATCCTTTTGGTCAACTCAAAGTCAACTGGTTAAAGACCTTAATTATATCAGCAAAACTCCTTCTGCCTTATAATCATGGGGGTGATATGCCATCATATCCACATTTTTCAGAATGTGTACACAAGGGTGGAAACACTAGAATTCTGTTACCCTAGTGGTGGCGGTTTAGTTACTAATTCATGTCAGACTCTTGTAGGCCACCAGGCTCCTCTGTCCAAGGGATTTCCAGGCAAGAATACTGGAGTGAGTTGCCATTTCCTTCTCCAGGGGATCTTCTTGACTCAGAGATCGAACCCACATCTCCTACATCGCAAGAGGATTCTTTACTGCTGAGCCACCAATGAATTTTGTTACCACAGATGCTTATAAGAATAGCACTACCATAAAATGCTACTATATATTTTGAAAAGTTAGATGTTTGCTTTTTGAAATAATATGGTTATTTCAGTAGAATTTATTTACATTACAAGCAGTATAAAATATTATAATTCATTACCATAAGCCTTTGGATAGCAGATAGTTTGATGAAGCTCTGATGTAGTCCTGCTATGAAAATATGTTTGTTCTCTCTCATGTGTAAAGCAAATTACTCAATCAAGACAAAAGAAATCAATTTTGGTCGAGTTAGCCTCTGTCTCCACACAATAGTTCAACCACAGGTTCTAAAGCTATATACTCAAAATATCTCGACCCTGGGTTAGTCTGGAAGCAATTATGGAAACCATTAACAGGCTTAATCTATTATGAAATGGACACTGGAATTCATAATGCTGCTATAGATGTGGTATCTGATACATCAGTCATTGCATCCTGAACACTGCAGTGGCTACTCATTTCCACAACTCCTTTATACTTGCCTGGTCCATATAACTGGATTTCTAACACATTTCTTCAGTAGGATCTATGCCCTGCCTTTGAACAAGCTCATTGCTATGAATCTCTTACCACCTGTCTCAGATTCTGGCAGGCCCTCTCAAGGAGAACTGGGCATTCTCCTCCACGTCCTTGGTGACTGGCCTCAGATGCTCCCTAGAGATAGAATAAGCAGAATCTAACTTCAGGTATCACCTCTTTTCTGGATTTCTGTTAACTTGTTCTCTTGGAATTGAACCTTCTTAGATGAAAATACCAATCAGAATAGCAAAAGTAGCTGTGACTAATTGTCTACCATATGCCAGGTACTCAGTTGGATATTTTACATTTACAAGAGCCTTTCAACAACTCTTGAAAGAATTATTATCTCTATTTTACTTATTAAAAAGACTGCAGCTAGAAGAGATTTTGTAACTTGCACTACCTACTAGGTTGGCATAAAAGCTGACATTAAAACCAAGGTCTAGCTAGCCCCAAACCCCATGTTCTTTCTTCGATTAGAGGAAATATTTGTGGCCTCAGCTAAGTCACTTGTGAGATTAAAAGAAATCTTATTAATAATTATAATTAGCAAAAGTATTTCAATTAATAAATTATTATTATAAAAATCAATTCATAGGCATGACAGGCCTGTTCCAGGCCCATAAAAAGTATAATTTATTTAATTTTAGCTATAATACGAGACACTCTAGACCCTGATTCTACAGTTAGTTGCTGCTTAGTAGCCAGTCTAACAACTGGGGTGACCCCCCCCCAAGTGGGTTTCAACTTTCTCTCTTTCTCCATTGATCAATGATAGGTGGGTCAGAGCATATCTCAAGGATATGCTTCTTAAGCTATTTCCTGTGAGTCCAGCAAAAAGACACAAATTTGAACTTCCTGGTTGTAAAGTCTGACAAGTCAGTTTCACATTTGTCAATTTGTTTACATGTAGATCCCCTTCTCCAATCATTAACAAGATTTCTCAGTTGCATCTTAGAGACCAAGGAGGCTTCAGAGTAATTAAGATTTTTTTCAATGAAATCTATATGACTCATTTTTAGCACAGTGATAAACATGAAAAGAGACATTCAAAATGTTTTTGAATGACAAACATGGACATATACACAAATATACTATTTGCAAATATTCAGATGAAGGGACACACATGTAGATTTTTTCTGACAACTTTTGAAAGTATTTTTTATTTTTACTGAAGTATAGTTAATTTACAATGTTGTGTTAGTTTCTGATATACAGCAAAGTGATTCAGTTTTATATATACATATGTGTGTGTGTGCTTTGTCATATTTTTCCATTATAGTTTACCACAAGATATTGAAATAGCTCCCTGCTGCTGTACAGAATGACCTTGTTTTTTTATCTATTTTATATAAAATATTTTGCATCTGTTAGTCTCAAACTCCTAATTTATCCCTCCCTCTACCCTGTCCCCTGTGGTAGCCATAAGCTTGTTTTATCTTTGAGTCTGTTTCTATTTTGCAAACAGGTTCATTTAGATTATTTGTATTACGTGTCACAAGTAAGTGATATTATATGACATTTGTCTTTCTCTGACTTACTTCACTTAGTAATGATAATCTCTAGGTCTAAGTTGCTGAAAAGAACATTATTTCATTTTTTATGGCTAACAAATAGCTGTGAAAAGAAGAGAAGCGAAAACCAAAGGAGAAAAGGAAAGATATAAGCATCTGAATGCAGAGTTCCAAAGAATAGCAAGAAGAGATAGGAAAGCCTTCTTCAGCGATCAATGCAAAGAAATAGAAGAAAAGAACAGAATGGGAAAGACTAGAGATCTCTTCAAGACAATTAGAGATACCAAGGGAAAATTTCATGCAAAGATGGGCTCAATAAAGGACAGAAATGGTACGGACCTAAAAGAAGCAGAAGATGTCAATAAGAGGTGGCAAGAATACACAGAAGAACTGTACAAAAAAGATCTTCACGACCCGGATAATCACGATGGTGTGATCACTCATCTAGAGCCAGACATCCTGGAATGTGAAGTCAAGTGGGCCTTAGAAAGCATCCCTACGAACAAAGCTAGTGGAAGTGATGGAATTCCAGTGGAGCTATTTCAAATCCTGAAAGATGATGCTGTGAAAGTGCTGCACTCAATATGCCAGCAAATTTGGAAAACTCAGCAGTGGACACAGGACTGGAAAAGGTCAGTTTTCATTCCAATCACAAAGAAAGGCAATGCCAAAGAATGCTCAAACTACTACACAATTGCACTCATCTCACACGCTAGTAAAGTAATGCTCAAAATTCTCCAAGCCAGGCTTCAACAATATGTGAACAATGAACTTCCTGATGTTCAAGCTGGTTTTAGAAAAGGCAGAGGAACCAGAGATCAAATTGCCAACATCCACTGGATCATGGAAAAAGCAAGAGAGTTCCAGAAAAACATCTATTTCTGCTATATTGACTATGCCAAAGCCTTTGACTGTGTGGATCACAATAAACTGTGGAAAATTCTGAAAGAGATGGGAATACCAGACCACCTGACCTGCCTCTTGAGAAAGCTGTATGCAAGTCATGAAGCAACAGTTAGAACTGGACATGAAACAACAGCCTGGTTCCAAATAGGAAAAGGAGTGCATCAAGGCTGTATATTGCAACCCTGCTTATTTAACTTATATGTAGAATACATCATGAGAAATGCTGGACTGGAAGAAACACAAGCTGGAATCAAGATTGCCAGGAGAAATATCAGTAACCTCAGATATGCAGATGACACCACCCTTATGGCAGAAAGAGAAGAGGAACTAAAAAGCCTCTTGATGAAAATGAAAGAGGAGAGTGAAAAAGTTGGCTTAAAGCTCAACATTCAGAAAATGAAGATCATGGCATCTGGTCCCATCACTTCATGGGAAATAGATGGGGAAACAGTGGAAACAGTGTCAGACTTTGTTTTTTGAGGCTCCAAAATCACAGCAGATGGTGACTGCAGCCATGAAATTAAAAGATGCATTCTCCTTGGAAGGAAAGTTATGACCAACCTAGATAGCATATTCAAAAGCAGAGACATTACTTTGCCAACAAAGGTCCATCTGGTCAAGGCTATGGTTTTTCCAGTGGTCATGTATGGATGTGAGAGTTGGACTGTGAAGAAAGCTGAGCACCAAAGAATTGATGCTTTTGAACTGTGGTGTTGGAGAAGACTCTTGAGAGTCCCTTGGACTGCAAGGAGATCCAACCAGTTCATTCTGAAGGAGATCAACCCTGGGATTTCTTTGGAGGGAATGATGCTAAAGCTGAAGCTCCAGTACTTTGGACACCTCATGCGATGAGTTGACTCATTGGAAAAGACTGTGATGCTGGGAGGGATTGTGGGCAGGAGGAGAAGGGGACAACAGAGGATGAGATGGCTGGATGGCATCACTGACTCAATGGATGTGAGTCTGAGTGAACTCCAGGAGTTGGTGATGGACAGGGAGGCCTGGCGTGCTGCAATTCATGGGGTCGCAAAGAGTTGGACACTACTGAGCTACTGAACTGAACTGAACTGAACTGAATATTCCGTTGTATATAAATGCCACATTTTCTTTATCCACTCATCTGTCAATGAACATTTAGCTTGCTTATTTGTCCTGGCTATTGTGAACAATGCTGTCCCATATGGCTCAGTGGTCAAAGAATCTACCTGCCAAGGCAGGAGTTGCAGGAGACCCTTGTTTGATCCCTGGATCCAGAAGAGTCCCTGGAGAAGGAAATGGCAACCCACTTCAGTATTCTTGCCTGGAGAATCCCATGGACAGAGCGGCCTGGCGGGCTATAGTCCACAGGGTTGCAGAGTCAGACATGACTGAGCATGCACACACATGAACACTGGAGGGCATTTTCTTTTTGAATTAGTTTTCTCCAGATATATGCCCAGGAGTGGGAATTGTTGGATCATATGGTAACTCTAATTTAAAGAACTTCCATACTTTTATGCATAAATAACTATTGGAAAAACCATAGCTCATTTGTCAGTGGACCTTGGTCAACAAAGTGATATTTCTGCTTTTTAATATGCTGTCTTGGTTTGTCATAGCTTTTCTTCCAAGAAGCAAGCGTCTTTTAATTTCATGGCTGCAGTGTCACTGTCCACAGTCATTTTGGAGCCCAAGAAAACAAAATCTGTCACTGCTTCCACCTTTTCCCCCTCTATTTGCCATTAAATGATGGAACTGGATGCCATGAGTGTGTAGTCATGTCTCCCACTGTGAACAAGGGAAGCCAAAGACAGACAAATGCATAGATACAAACAAAACTAAAAGAGCTCCTTGTAGCTAAGCCCTAAAGGGAAAGGGTGAGCCATAGAATGTGGATTGAGGGAGAGCAGGTTACTATCCTAAAGACTCTCTTACAGTGAAGTATGGGTAATCCCATACTCAGAGATACTTCCCAGCTCATCTGGGGACTGACATCCTCAAGAAGGACACTTTAATATCAATTCTCATTCTCTAAAAGTAGAAATAGAACCAAAAGCCCTGCATGGACCATCCTAGTTCTAAAAAGGATAGCAGGAACAACCCAGAAGAATGGCCAGGATATGATTAACAGTCAACATCAGAGCTGGGACAATGTGGAGAAGATAGTTTTTTAGCATACTGCTGAACAAGAAATTTTGTGTCAACCAGCAGTGACAGTGATAAAGTAAATAGACATTGGTGAATGTTAATTGCAGCACTGTTTACAATACCTAGGACATGGAAGCAACCTAGATGTCCACTGGCAGATGAATGAATAAGGAAGTTGTGGTACATATACACAATGGAATATTACTCAGCTATAAAAAGGAGCACATTTGAGTCAGTTCCAAGGAGGTGCATGAAACTAGAGCCTATTATACAGAGTGAAGCAAGTCAGAAAGAGAAACACCAATACTGCATATTAATGTATATATATGGAATTTAGAAAGATGGTAAAGATGATCCTATGTGCAAGGCAACAAAAGAGACACAGATGTAAAGAACAGACTTTTGTATTCCATGGGAGAAGGCACGGGTGGGATGAATTGAGAGAATAACACTGAAACATGTATATTACCATATGTAAAATAAATGACCAGTGCAAGTTTGATGCATGAAGCAGGGCACACAAAGCTGGTGCTCTGGGACAACTCAGAGGGATGGAGTGGGGAGGGAGGTGGGTGAGGGGTTCAGGATGGGGGGATACATGTGCACTCATGGCTGATTCATGTCGATGTATGACAAAAACCATCACAACATTGTAACGTAATCACCCTCCAATTAAAAATTAATTAATTAAAAAATAGACATTAGACATTGGTGAAGGACAAGTTGACTGGGCCAGAGCTTCTAGGCGTACATTGACATACACCTTGCAAAAGCTCAAGAAGAACTTCAGCTGGCAAACTCAGCAGCCAAGAGGTAAGAGTCCCCAAGGCAAAGTGGTAATAAGAAGTCATCAGAAAGATAAATAAGAAGCTCACACTGGAAACTTTGGGGCTTAACCACAATTTGTCACTTGGATGTCCATGGCACTGAGACTATTTAGAACAGAAAGAGATCAATATTCTTCTCTCTGTTTTTCCCAGCACTCCCCTAGAGGAAGGACCTATTAAAATGTAGACTATGAAATATGTTTTCCATGCCTGACACTGGGGCACACATGCCTAAGACATAAATTGGCTTTCCAAAAGTGAAACTACTTGTCACTTAAAATGGAAATGTCCAGAGCAAGATTTCTGATCTTTAGCACATTTATCATTTGGGGCCAGATAGTTCTTTGCTTTAGATATTCTGTATATCACAGGATGTTTTGCAATGTCCCTAATTCCACCAACTAGACACGAATAGCACCTCCTAATGAAAAAATAAAAGAATAAAATACATATATTATATATATGGATCTATACATTTCCAGACATTGCAAGAGGCTTCCCTGGTGGCTCAGATGGTAAAGAATCTGCCTGCAATGTGGGAGACCTGGGTTCAATCCCCGGGTCGGGAATATCCCCTAGAGAAGGGAATGGCTACCCATTCTAGTTATTCTTGGGGCTTCCCTATTGCAAATATCCCTATAAAGTTCTGGTCACCAATTCCAATTCATGTGGGAAGGGGAGCAGCAAGTTTCTCACTTCAACAAGCAATTTTTGAACACAAGTTCAGTTCAGTTCAGTTGCTTGGTCATTTCCGACTCTTTGTGATCCCATGGACTGCAGCACACCAGGCTTCCTTGTCCATCACCAACTCCCGGAGTTTATTCAAACTCATCTCCATTAAGTCGGTGATGCCATCCAACCATCTCATCTGCTGTCGTCCCATTCTCCTCCTGCCTTCAATCTTTTGCAACATCAGGGTCTTTTCCAGTGAGTCAGTTCTTTGCATCAGGTGGCCAAAGTGTTGGAGTTTCAGCTTCAACATCAGTCCTTCCAATGAATATTCAGGACTGATTTCCTTTAGGATGGACTGATTGGATCTCCTTGCAGTCCAAGGGACTCTCAAGAGTCTTCTCCAGCACCATAGTTCAGAAACATCAATTCTTCGGCGCTCAGCTTTCTTTATAGTCCAACTCTCACATCCATACATGACCACTGGAAAAACCATAGCCTTGACTAGACGGACCTTTGTTGGCAAAGTAATGTCTCTTCTTTTTAACATGCTGTCTAGGTTGTTCATAACTTTTCTTCCAAGGAGTAAGCATCTTTTTATTTCATGGCTACAGTCACCATTTGCAGTGATTTTGGAGCCCAAGAAAATAAAGTCTGCCACTGTTTCCCCATCTATTTCCCATGAAGTGATGGGACCAGATGCCATGATCTTAGTGTTCTGAATGTTGAGCTTTAAGCCAACTTTTTCACCAGTAGGAGGTCTGAAAATTCAACTCAATTCTGACACCATCTACCTGGGAAAAGCACAAAATTTCCACAAGACTGCCCCCTTGCCCTACTTTAGACAGCAGTCACAAACCTAGGTTGTTAACTATACTTGGTCCACTGGCTATAAAATGAAAGATTACAATGATATCCTCTGTGGGATCAACTAACTTACTAGCATGGCTCAAAACTCAGAGAAACATTTTACTTATCAGATTACCAGTTTATTATAAAAGAATGAAACTCAAGAACAGCCAGATGGAAAAGATGCATGGGGCAAGACATGGGGAAAGGGCAGGAAGCTTTCATTTCCTCTCTAGGAAAGCTACTCTTTTAGCACCTTCAGGAGATCATCAACTGATAAACGTTCTTCAACCCAGTCCTTTTGAGTTTTAAAGGAGGCCTCCTTACACAGACAACCTTGATTAAATCATTGGCAATGGGCAATTGATTCAACTTTTCCCCGTCTCTGGAGATGAGGGAGGTGGAGGCTGAAAATTCCAATTCTCAACCCGTGGTATGTTCCACTGACAACCAGCCCCCAACCTTAGGTGCTCTCCAACAGCCACCTCATTAACACACAAAAAAGACACCTTTCTTAGACTTCTCTATTGGTCCAGGGGTCAAGAATCTACTTGCTAAAGCAGGGGATGGGGTTTCCATCCCTGGTTCAGGAAGATTCCACATGCCACAGGGCAGCTAAGCCCACGTGCCACAGCCATTGAAGCCCATGCACTTTTGGTGCTCAGGCTCCACAGGAAAAGATGACACTGCAATGAGAAGCTCACACACTACAACTAGAGGGTAGGTCTCACTTGCCACAAATAAAGAAAGCTGTCATGCAGTTAAAAAAAAAAAAAAAGATCAGAACAACCAAAACTAAAAATAAATAAAACTGTTTCAAAAAGACATCTTTCTCAATCTCAATTCCAAGGGGTTTGAAAGCTGTGAGCCAAGAACCTTAGAAATGTGAATGATCAAAAACATATTTTTCTCATAAATCCCATCACAGTCCCCTTGGGTGCAAATTTGCCCCTGGTTGAAACTAAAGAAAGGAGCTGAAACAAAACTCAAGTTACTACGTAGAAGTAAAAAATTGGATGGTATTCATAGTAATAAGCATTAGCAAGAGACAGAGGTTGAGCTCTATAGAGTGGGAGTGGTATTTTGAAATCCTCTTCTACAGCAGGATTCACCTGCTGTATCCCAAAAGTTGGCTACATCTGGGGAAGTTCAGCCAAATGTTTATTGTAATTGATATCAGTCACTGTGTGTTCCTTTCCACATCACATTCATCTGTTGGCTTACGTTTTGTTTTGTCATCCTTGCTGAATTTGCCAAATTCTGTGTAAGTGGTGCTAGGTACGTAAATTGGCCTGTTACAGACTGGGCTAGTATAAATTATTTCAATTCAATGGGAAAAAGCATTTTTGTTTTCCTAATATGCTAAAGCTCATTAATGCTTATGGTTGAGGTAGGAATGGGGAGACACATATTAATACATAGTTCACGGTCATCTGTTCTGGAAAATGAATCTGTGGTGATAAGTGTGAACTAACCATATTGTAGAGTGTAATAAGCTTTTTTTTTTTTAGTAGACTTACAGGGAGGGAAAATTCTGAAAGTTATTTTTTCAGATGGACTCTATAGACCTAAACTTGTCGAAGTTGGAGGGAAGGTTTTATATCTGCCACTACAGAGAACACAGATAGAGGACAGGATCAAAAGAGGCCCAAAACTACCAATTTGTGACAGGAATTCAAGGAGGATTGATGGCTATCCCAAAAACCTAAGCTGCATATATTATAACAAGGCTTTGCTGGCTATTAAGGCTTCCCAGGTGATGCTAGTGATAAAGAATCTGCCTGCCAGGCAGGAGATGTAAGAGACATGGGTTCAACCCCTGGGTCAGGAAGATCCCCTACAGGAGAAAATGGCAATCCACTCCAGTATTCTAGCCTGGGAAATCCCATGGACAGATCCATGGGGTCACAAAGAGTTGAACACAACTAACCTTGCAGACTGAGCTTGCACGCAGCTATTTTTGTTACATATATATAATATGTAATCTGCAACTATACATGACTCACAGCAATAAAATAATTATCTGAGATTTTATAGTGTTTTACTCCTGAAATTCTGACCTGAATGTCAAGAATCACTGTGACTTGACGATTATATACATATGGGAGCTTCTATAAACTTTTTATATGACCTTGAAATTTTCCATAATAACAAAATATTTTCAAAGAAAATTGATTAATATTTTCCTACAAAACTAGGGATTTTCTTTTGGTAACATCTAGTATTTATACTGTTTAAGTAGAAAAAGAATGTATCATTTGTAAAGTCACATTCTTAGTTGGATCTTTTAAAAGCAATAAGTTTCAATAATGTAACTATCTAGTTATTCAAATTATATTTGATCATGGTTATAAGCTTTCTGAAGAAATTTTATGTCTCTTGAAGGTAATGTATTAAAGATTTGAAGCCTTCATTCTCTTAAAATGCAAAGTAACTAAGCCATCTTTCTTTTTGTAAAATTCAATTCCAATGAAAAGCACCTAGATAATATTGTCCCTGAGTTGAGGTGTTTCAATGAGCTATAAATGTAGGCAGATTATCATCAGGGAAAAAATAGACAAAATAATACTGGCAGCTGCAATTTGTTCATTACTTAGAATTTACAAATCACTTTCATGAAAAAAACATTCTTTTTTCCTACTCATTGTTCTGTAACCACCCTCACTCCTGACCTCCCAACCTTTCAAATAAGAGGAATTCTGTTTTCAGAATCAGGAAAAAAAAAAAAAAACACCTATTTAAAAGTTGCTTATTGGTAAAGTATTTTTTACCAGTTTATACATTTTTGTCCCTATACTACATGATTTATGTTAAGAATGTGTGTATCTTAGATTTCCTGCCCCAGGAACACTCCTATCCCACCATTCAAATAATTAGGTCAAAGCTCAACAGTTTAAAACACTGATGTTTGATTCCACTGGATACCAGAGGCAGTGCTGTCTTAACCGCTCTCACGTGGGGCTCTTGCATGACTTCAATAACTGGCACGGTTAGACCACAGAAGCTGAATTTGTAGGCTCCTGTCTCACTTCTCACTTTGAAAGTCATTTGGAGGAGCTACAGAAAGCCAAACTATAGTGAGCAAACATGTGCCTGCAAGATGCAAATTCCACCATCACACTCTTTCCTCACATTCATAAGAAGTCCCTTCAAGTTCCTGAATACTCCTTCTTGGCCTGTGAGTTGTAGTCAATTATCAGACATTTTATATTGAAAAAAAATTCATGCAAATGAAAAACATCATATATTTCACTTATTGAATAACTAAGTCTGCTAAATGATATTTTGTCAGATTAAATTTGTTTTTATTGAGGTAACATTGGCTTATAACATTTTATAAATTTCATATGTGGCACATTATATTTCAGTTTTATATACACTACAGCATACTCATCACCAAGAGTGTAGCTTTAATCCATCACCATACGATGACACCTTTTACACACTTCACCCTCCCTCCACCCCACTTTCCCTCTGATAAACACTACTCTGTTCTCCATATCGTTTGACCTTTTTGCCTTTATTTGATTAGATTTGTTCATTTACTTTGTTTTATATACTACATGAACGTGAAGTCGCTCAGTCATGTCCGACTCTTTGCAACCCCATGGACTGTAGCCTACAAGGCTCCTCTGTCCATGGAATTTTCCAGGCAATAGTACTGGAGTGGATTGCCATTTCCTTCTCCAAGGGATCTTCCCAACCCAGGGATTGAACCCAGGTCTCCCGCATCGTGGACAGACGCTTTACCATCTGAGCCACCAGGGAAGTCCATGAAGGTGAAATCATACTGCATTTGTCTTTCTCCATCTGATTTATTTCACTTAGTATAATGCCCTCAAGGTCCAAGGTCCATCCAAGTTATCACAAATGGAAAGATTTCATCTTTTTATTGACTAAGCAGTATTTTATTGTCTATAGATATATATTATTAAGAATATAAATACATATATTAAAAGTAAAAAAGGTATTAAGAAGCAGAGATACCACTTTGTCAACAAAGGTCTATATAGTCAAAGCTATTGCTTTTCCCAGTAGTCATGTATAGATGTGAGAGCTAGACCATAAAGAAAACTGAATGCTAAAGAATTGATACCTTCGAATTATGGTGCTGGAGAAGACTCTTAAGAGTTCCTGGAACAGAAGGGAGAACAAACCAGTCAATCCTGAAGGAAATCAACTTTGAATATTCATTGGAAGGACTGATGCTGAAGCTGAAACTCCAATACTATGGCCACCTGATATAAAGAGTCAACTCATTGGAAAAGACCCTGACGCTGGCAAAGATTGAGGGCAGGAGAAGCGGGTGACAAAGGATGAGATGTATGGATGGCATCACCAACTCAATGGACATGAGTTTGAGCAAACTCCAGGAGATAGTGAGGGACAGGGAAGTCTGGCATGCTGCAGTTCACGGAGTAACAGAGTCAGACATGACTTAGTGACTGAACAACACAAAATATCTTCTTTATTCATCAATGGGCACTTTATTCATTTATCAATGGGCATTTCGGCTTTTCCATGTCTTGGCTATTGTAAATAATGCTGCAGTGAACATAGGGATTTACATACCTTTTTGAGTTCATGTTTTTGTTTTATTTGGATAAATATTCAGAAGTGGAATAGCTGGATTACATGGTACTTCTATTCTTAATTTTTTTAATAAATCTCCTTATTGTTTTCCATAGTGGCTGTACCAATTTACATTCACACCAAGAATGTACAAGGATTTTCTTTTCTCCACATCTTCTTCAACACTTGTTATTTCTTGGCCTGTTGATAATAGCCATTCTAACAGGTATGAAGTGATGTTTCATTATGGTTTTGATTTCCTTAGTGGTGATGTTGAACATCTTTTCACGAGCCTGTTGGTCAACTCTATGTATTCTTTGGAAAAGAAGGTCATCTGCCCATTTTCCATTTGGGTTATTCTTTTTTTGTTGTTGTATGAGTTCTGTGTTTATTTTAGATATTAATCCCTTACAGGATAAATATTTTTCAAATGTCTTCTCTCACTCAGTAGATTGTCTTTTCATTTGGTTGATGGCTTTGGTTTTCTTTTTACCTTTCTTTTTTTTTTTTTTTTTTTGCTGTGCAGAGCATTTTAGTTTGATGTAGTCCCATTTGTTTATTTTCACTTTGTTCCCCTTGTTGAGAAGACATAAACAGAAAGATATTGCTAAGGCTGATTCAAAGTGCATACTGCCTATGTTTTTCTCCTTAGAGTTTTATGGTTTCATATACGGTTTCAGATCTTATGTTCAAGTCTTTAATTCACAATGAGTTTATTTTTTTCTATAGTATAAGATAGTGGTCTAGATTCAATCTCTTGCATATAGCTGTCCAGTTTTTCCAAAAACATTTGTTGAAAAGATTATCTTTTCTCGAATAAGATTAATTTTAAGAAACAACCCATTTATACAAGAAATGATTGTCCCCAGTATTATGCTTACTTATTGACTAAGCTAACTTCAAGATGATTGGGTTTAAGAATTATATTTACAAATATTGGATTCTTTTTCATACGATTAAAAAGCATACTTAAAGTACCATGAAGAGTCCCTTCCATGATCCAAATGACCGTATGACATGCATTAGATGAAATTCTGGAGGTTTAAAAATTGATTTCCCTGCAAATTGTGAATGTGAGTGCAACAATAAAAACAACCAATACTTTAAGGTAAGGACCATAATTAACAAAGCAAACGTGGAAAAAAAAATTAACAGATGAAAATGAATACAGTCCTTGAAGAAAGCCCTTGAGTAACTATTTAACTTCATATTGTTGCTAAGGAAACATCAATTGCCTACAAAAGAGGATAAATGGTAAAAAGGAACTAGATTCAAATAATAGACTGATCTCATGTTTCACTGTACAGGCAGGATAACAAGCTGATGAGGGCCTGTCAACTGTATTTGTAATAGCCAAGAAGTGTCACATATAATTATATAATGTATATAATAGTTGTGGCTTCCCACTAAAGAAAAAAAAAGGCACTGAATACATGCAAAGAAAAATACTGGCTTAAAGGTACACAAAATGCTTGGTAAAATGATCTTGAAAATAAGGCCACATACCCAATATATATGAAATGAAAAACAAGTCCATAGTAAACAGAAGTTTGCCTAATGAAATTCTAACAGCTTGCACAAAATAGATTTTTTTAATTTTTCTAATTTTATCTTCTTATATTTTAGAATATTTGGAATTCTCTTTTAGGAATGTCATTTAAGGGTATAATTTAGATGGGGGAAAAAAAGGCTAATGCTCTCTTTAAGTTTAAGTTTCCTTGAAACTACAAGCAATAAAAATTCTGATGTGTGAATCCCTTGGACCCATAAAATACCGTAGTCTTCAGTAAAGAGAGTGGAAGATGAATTTCTAGGTACTAGAAGATGCAGAGAACCCTGGTTTTACCTTGAAAGATGGATTAATGCACATCAACTGCCTGTCTTGGGAGGGGAAGTTTATAGAATGGGCTTTCAGAGCTCTCTGGGGTTATTTGCCCATTCGTATCTTACGTCTGGTAACCTATGAGGTGAGATGGCCAAGGGAAGATCCTCTGCCCTTGAGATCCAGCAGTCTGAATAATCTTTTACAGGAGTATCAAGTAAGCATCAAAAAGGACAGGACCAGGAGTCATAACCTAATTTAACTCATTTCCTTGAAAATACAGCTTCTCCCTCCAAGCCTTTAGAGAAACTGCCCCTCTCGGGCATACGCTTGTGCCCTAACCTCATCTCCCTAGCAGTCCCTTCTCCTCGCACAGGGACCCTTTCATCCCCTCTCCCCTCGGAAAGCTCCCCATCCCCAGAAGCCCCTCCACTTCCGGGAAAATGCTGCCTCTCAGACGGAACAAGTCTGTTGATGTATTTACCTCATCTTGCGTCTTGCAGACTCTGCCAGCTCAGACCTTAGCCAAATGTTAATGGAAGTTTTCTCTTGCTCAGGCTTCTGCTGATACTGAGGAAAACCGTGAGCTCTGCACCCATGAGTAGAAGCCAGTAGAAGCTTTTTCCCAGTAATGGCAGCCGTCCAGCTCCTCTACAATCACATGAGAAAAGAGAGGGTTTTCCTTCTGCTCTTTGAGAATGAGACCTTGGCATTATTGCGTCCAAGGACTGCTGCTGCCTCTTTCCCTGCGTTCACTGCAAATCCCCCTCGTCTCACATGAAAGAATAATGGCTGCATCTGTACCATCAGATCGCAGAGACTGAGGTCACTGAACGAAACCTCTCGAACTCCAAACGCTTCCCTGTGGAGGAGAGGCAATGGGGGGATTATCTTGCCATGTATGCAGATTTCCTTTTCTGGGGCCTAAGAATATGCTCTCAGAAATACAGAAACCTTCACAGAGTAGCACTGACATCTACACTCCCATGTGTTAAATGGGAGATTGCTGTGTAGCACACGGAGCTCCGCTCAGTGCTCTAGATGACCCAGAAGGGGTGGGATGAGATGAAGGTGGGGCACGGAGGTTCAGGAGGGAGGGGGATATGTATACATATGTTTGATTCACTTTGTTGTATAACAGAAACTAACACAACATTGTAAAGCAATTACACTACAGTAATTAAAAAAAATGTTCACAGAGTTATTGGACCCATAGTTATTTTCATCAACCAGATTTCTGTCTGACCATCATGGCTGAGTTATCAGTAAAATTATTAGACAATTTGGTCAATTAAAAAAATAAAAGAATTGCACATGAAAAAAATAGACTGAATGTTTATAGACCTATTATGAACAATTATTTAATTATGAAAGTAAAGATAGTATACTCATTTGGTCAGTCGGATCTTTGCAACCCCCCCATGGACTGCAGTCCACCAGGCTTTTCTGTCCATGGAATTTTCCAGGCAAGAATACTGGAATGATTTGCCACCTCCTACTCCAAATATAGTAGAATTAACCATTTCACCCCAAATTATTTATTCATTCAACAAATGTGTAACGGGCACTATGTGTTCAGAGTGTGGTGACAGAAATTCAGCAAATAAATAAGAGCAGCATCTCCCAGGTTAACGGAGCCTCTTCTCTTCCCTCCCACCTCCACCCAAGCTCTCGGCTCAGCTGTATTGTTTTATTGCTCCCTAAAGTGAGGTGTTGGAGAAGACTCTTGAGAGTCCCTTGGACTACAAGAAGAACCAACCAGGCCATTCTAAAGGAGATCAGTCCTAGGTGTTCTTTGGAAGGAATGATGCTAAAGCTGAAACTCCAGTACTTTGGCCACCTCATGCAAAGAGTTGACTCATTGGAAAAGACCCTGATGCTGGGAGGGATTGGAGGTAGGAGGAGAAGGGGACGATCGAGGATGAGATGGCTGGATGGCATCACTGACTCGATGGACGTGACATGAGTTTGAGTGAACTTGGGAGTTGGTGATGGACAGGGAGGCTTGGCGTGCTGTGATTCATGGGGTCGCAAAGAGTTGGACACGACTGAGCGACTGAACTGAACTGAAAGTGAGAAACTCGATACCAGAGCTTGAGTCAGTGCCACCCTGTAGACAGTGCTGAGCCGGCTTCTCCACACAGGGTAAAGCTGCAGCCAGAGACCCCTCGAACACACCCCTTCTCCTTCCCCACCACCTCCTCAGGGTTTGCCATCGACCGCTCTTAATTGTTCTAAGTGGTGCTGTGGTTTTGGTTTCTAGACAAGCATCGACCTTAGACACAAACAAACCAAGGGTGATTCCCCCAGTGAATGTGAGTGCCATGGAAGATTGTCCACAGGCCTTCATGACGTGTGGCCCCACCACACCAAGCACCCTATTAAATCCAGTGGGGAAGTGGCAGCAGTCTCCATGATAAACACACACAGCAAACTTCACAGGACGAGAGACACAGGGGTTCCCACTGTCATTACAATAATAGCTTCTGTTGTTCTAGGGGAGAAGGCACTGGCGACCCACTCCAGTACTCTTGCCTGGAAAATCCCATGAATGGAGGAGCCTGGTAGGCTGTAGTCCATGGGGTCACGAAGAGTCGGAGATGACTGAGCGACTTCCCTTTCACTTTTCACTTTCATGCATTGGAGAAGGAGATGGCAACTCACTCCAGTGTGTACAGAAATGGTGCTCACGTGCTGCTGTCTGGTTGTTGTTTAGTCGCTGAGTTATGTCTGACACTCTGGCAACCCCATGCATGGTAGTCCGCCAGGCTCCTCTGTTCATGAAATTTTCCAGGCAAGAATATTGAAGTGGGTTGCCATTTCCTCCTCCAGGGGATCTTCCCCACCCAGGGATCGAACCTGCATCTGCTGCATTGCAGAGAGATTCCTTACCACTGAGCCACTAAGGAGGCCCACTTTATGATTACCATCTGACAAAGAGTAGCCAAGTAGCCAGAGATGCAAGAGCAGAGCAGCATAATAAGGGTTCCACCCAACATCCACCTTAACAAGGGACAAAGGCTCTAAAAAGGCAAATACAGGAACTTCCCTGGCAGTCCAGTGGTCAAGACTTCATCTTCCAATGCAGGAGCTGCAGGTTCGATCCCTGGTCAGGGAGCTAAGAACCCATATGCCTTGTGGCCAAGAAACCAAAACATAAAACAGAAGCAATATTGTAACAAATTCAATAAAGACTTTAAGAAATGGTCCGCAACAAAAAAACAAATAAATAAACTTTTTAAAAAATAAATAAAAAGGCAAAGGGCACCCCATCTCCCCAGAAAATTAAACATTGCTCCTAAATGCTACCATGTTCACACCAAAACCTCTGCATATGGCATATACTTGACAGCACAATCACACCAAAAATATATTCCTTCTGGGAGGAAAAACGACTGGTGAACAAACTGGTTTATATCCTCAACAAGAAAATCTGTGCTCACGTTTCTACTTTCTTCCTTCTCTCCAGCTCAGTTCTTCCATCTTTTTTCATGTTTGCCTATATTTTCTCCATCTGTTTTCTCTCTATACATGTTTGGTATTCATTCCCTAAGCTAAAAAGTTTCTGCATCCTTGCCTCCAGAATAACTTGGACCTCAGAAAAGAAGGTAATTGGGTTTGGGAACTGATAGAACCGTTTATACTGGCAGAATTCTGTGAGAAATGGTATTATCTGAGATTGAAGGTGTCCTTGGACATTATTTCTAAGCAGTGGTCAACAGTGGAGAAAGGAGAGATTTATGGACAAATTTGGAAAAGACTCAGTGTACTGCAGGAACAGAAATGCTTCCACCATAGATAACACAATACCCTAAGTTAAGAAGGCAAGAGAAAAGAGACAACGCCTTTCTCCTCTCAATATACATCATCCCCAAACTCAATCCTACACAAATGTTGAGAAAGCTACTGTAAAAAGCACAAACTTTAGGTATAATTTTGATCATGAAGAAAGGTAACCATTTTTTAGTTACTGAATTATATACTTTGTAACTGCTGCATATACTGAATATATACTTTAGTCCTCATTCTACTGAGTGAAGAAAACTAAATTTTAAGCAATTTAGTACCCTCCCTACTTTGAGGTTACACACAAATTCCAGAGGGTCTACAGAGTACTAAGGGTGAAACATGACCTGTGAGCACATGCATCAGCCATCAGATGAGAGTCTCTTCCCATCGGATCACAGGCCGTCAGTCCACCAGGTGGGTCAATGTCATCCATGCTTCCTGCCTGCAGCTGCCCTTAGGTCCAGCTCATCCTCAGCTGTCTGGGAGTTCCTGTGGTTTCATACACTCATCCTAGAGCTTCCATACCAGTTTCCGCCACAAAAATTAAAATACCTACAGCACCGTCTAACTTCTGCACCACTTTAGACAATCAGAATTATTCGTTTGTACTTTATTACACAGGGGAAGTGCAAGTCCCCTGGACTGACTAAGGGCCCCTGCCTAAACCCGTTGTGAAGGCATTCCCTCCCTGAGGTTCTGCCACCTCCCCAACTCTGCC
Source organism: Ovis canadensis (assembly GCF_042477335.2). Lineage (NCBI taxonomy): Eukaryota > Metazoa > Chordata > Mammalia > Artiodactyla > Bovidae > Ovis > Ovis canadensis. The sequence goes on from NC_091253.1 coordinate 65,773,525, forward strand.
TGGGAATCAAGATCCAGGATGTCTTTGCTCTTGGCCCTCCAAGCGTATATGGGATTTTTATTATCTTCTCAGATGTGGCCTTATAGGAAGCACAGGAAATAGCCACTCACCCGCCACCTTGTTCAGGACCCAGGGCACTTCTCACTTCTCTTCTGACTCTGTCTCACACACAAAGGACTTTCATCTAATTCAGTCATCAGGGAAGACTGATGTGTTTTTTCTTTTTCTTTTTCTTTTTTTTTTATGAGGTCTCTTAAATGTAATGTTCATGGCTTTTTCTTCTGAAAGTGGGGCTAGACTTTTGAAATTCAAAACCCAGAGGTAAACCCAGAATTTTTTTCTCTCTGCTGTCTACTCTTTCTCCAAGGAAGTGATAAAATTAGAATGACAGAAGGACCACTGAGTAAAAGAAAATATCAGGAGAACACATATACATTATTTATACATGTATGTATTATATATACATTATTTATAATATATACATTATATAACATGTATATAGCAATATATTATATAATATATTGTATATAGTCTTTGTAACCCCATGGACTGTAGCCTACCAGCCTCCTCCATCCCTGGGATTCTCCAGGCAGGAATACTGGAGTGGGTTGCCATTTCCTTCTCCAACCCACTGGAGTGGGTTGGACATCTTCCCAACCCAGGGATCAAACCTGGGTCTCCCGTATTGCAGGCAGATGCTTTACCATCTGAGCCACCAGGGATGTCCTCATATAATAGATTGTATATAGTAATATATGTATACAGTATTTTCCTGACACCATTACATTGTTAATCCCTAATACCAGGCAGGACAGTCTGAGTGCTTCCCTCCTCTCTTCTTGCCTCTCTGCCACAGTGATAATCTGGGAAAATAGCAGTAGTAGATAGAACAGAACACATTTTTTTTAAAATTAGCTTTGTTGTCATCATTTTTTCAAATAAAAGAAATTTGAGACTCCCCTGTGCGACCCTTGAGAAAGAGACAGAGAGTGGGAGCTTCCAGCTTTATGCACCAGGGAAGAAGTCTAGGGTTCAATTTATAATCAAACTAAAACTGCTTTGCTCATTTCACATTCTAGCAAGGTTATTCTCAAAATTCTTCAAGCTAGTCTTCAGCAGGGCATGAACTGAGAATTTCCAGGTGTACAAGCTGGGTTTCAAAGAGACAGAGGAACCAGAGATCAGATTGCCAACATTCATTGGATCAGAGAAAAAACAAAGGAGTTCCAGAAAAATATGTACTTCTGCTTCATTGACTACACTAAAACCTTTGACTGCGTGAATGATGACAAACTATGGAAAATTCTTAAAGAGATGGGAGTTCCAGACCATCTTACCCATTTCCTGAGAAACCTGAATGCAGGTCAAGAAGCAACAGTTAGAACAAGACATGAAACAACGGACTGGCTCAAAATTGGGAAAGGAGTATATCAAGGCTGTTTATAGTTACCCTGCTTATTTAACTTCTATGAAAAATACATCACGTGAAATGTAAGGTTGCATGAATCACATACTGGAATCAAGATTTCCAGGAGGAATATCAATAACCTCAGATACCCAGATGATACCACTCTAATGGCAGAAAGTGAAAAGGAACTATAGAGCCTTTTGATGAAGGTGAGAGAGGAGTGTGGAAAAGCTGGCCTGAAATTCATCATTAAAAAAACTAAGATCATGGCAATGATCCCATTAATTCACGGCAAAAAAGTTAGGGAAAAAGTGAAAACAGTGACAGATGTTTTCTTGGGCTCCAAAATCACTGTAGACAGTGACTGAGGCCATGAAATCAAAAGGTACTTACTCCTTGGAAGGAAAACTATGACAAACCTAGACGGGTATTAAAAAGCAGAGACATCACTTTGCTGATAAAGGTTCATATAGTCAAAGCTATGGTTTTTCCAGTAGTCATATACAGATGTGAGAGTTGAACCAGAAGGAAGGCTGAACCCTGAAGAATTGATGCCTTCAAACTGTGGTGCTGGAGAAGACTCTTGAGAGTCCCTTGGATAGCAAGATCAAACTAGTCAATTCTAAAGGAAATCAACCCTGAGTATTTACTTGAAGGACTGATGCTGAAGCTTAAGCTCCAATAGTTTGGCCACCTGATGTGAAGAGCTGACCCATTGGAAAAGATCCTGATGCTGGGAAAGACTGAAGGCAAAAGAGAAGGGGATGACAGAGGATGAGATGGTTCGATAGCATTACTGACTCAATAGACATGATTTTGAGCAAACTCTGGGAGACAGTGAAGGACAGAGGAGCCTAGAATTCTGCAGTGCAAGCGGTCAAAAAAAGTCAGAAATGACTTAACGGCTGAACGATGGCATAACTGCTTCTGAAAGACTCAGATACTACGTCTTAAGAAACCTGAATAATGTTTGAATCATAGTTTCCAAGAGCCAGGTCACAAATAACATACTGCTCTACTGAACTGTTATGTCTAATCATAATAAATACATAGTTTTTTTAAAAACCTGATATGTCTGGTGATCTTATTAAAGCCAGTGCCTGCAAAGTTCTGCAGTCTGGTTTCTCTTTGCTTCTGCATGTTCTAAGAATTTCACTTATTCTGTTAAAATCAGACATTTCTCTTCTAACTTTTCAAATGCTTCTAATCTCTGGATCCAGCACGCAGACTCCAGCAAGTACTTCTGCTGTATTTTCTCATTCTCTCTGTCTCTGTGTATCTTCTATTTATCAATCTACTATATATTATCTATCAGTCAATCATCTATCTATCTGTCTCTTTTCTATCTATCTATTGATCTATCTATCTATCTTCCTGGCTAGCTTGCTTCATAAGACTCATACCTTTCTTCCCCTGAGATTCACTGACCAATCTCTTCTTAAATATCTACTTCCCTTGAGAAACTGTAAGGCAGGCATTGTGTCTGTGGTGTTCCCCACTGTCCTCTGGGGTTTAGTAGAGGAAGTGGCTTGTGTAAGGGAGCAACAAATATTTGTTCAATGAGGAAATGTTTCTGAGAGCAGTTAGTCACTGGATTATTCATTCCATGGGATAACTCTACTACAGTCACTAACTTACTCTCCGATAGCCACAGAGCACATGATTATCCCCACGGCATTCCAAAACACTTACTGAGATATTTGCAACACGGTGATGCACACATCTCTATCTCTAGGGACCCAGCTCAATTCTTAGCCTCCCACTCAGGAAATGCACAGTTTGCATGATGGTACTGTGTGAAGTACTTCAAATTTACTCTATTTTAAAATCTTTCCCAAAGTTGTGTCTTTATTTGTTATTAGTAACAGTGTATTTGTATTCACCTTGCAGCTCATCATGATCCATCAGCCTGCTGAGACACAGAAATTCAGAGTAGCTGCTCTAGACCTGTGTCTTTCAAACTTTAATACACATATAAATCTTCTAATGTTATCATTAAAATGCAGGTTCTAAACCAGTCAACCTGGAGTGGAACCTGAGATTCAGCGTTTCTAACGCACACTGTCCCAGGAGATTCCCTTGCTCTGGTCCACAGATCACAGTTTGAGTGGGAAGAGTGTGACTATGGCTCATTTAATCAATGAGAATAAAAGCCTGAAAAAATGCATAGCCTAACAAAATGTTTGTAGTTGTTGATCAGTTGGCCAGTCATGTCTGACTCTTTGCAATCCCATGGACTGCAGCATGACAGGCCTCCCTGTCCCTCACCATTTCCCAGAGTTTGCCCAACTTCATGTTCATTGCATCAGATGACTAAAATACTGAAGCTTCAGCATCAGTCTTTCCAGTGAATATTCAGGGTTGATTTCCCTTAAGATTGACAGGTTTGATCTCCTTGCTGTCCAAGGGACTCTCAAGAGTCTTCTCCAGCACCACAGTTCAAAGGCATCAATTCTTTGGTATTCTGCTTTCTTTACAGTCCAGCTCTCACAACCGTACATGACCACCAGGAAGACCATAGTCTTGACTATACAGACCTTTGTCAGCAGAGTAATTTGGCTGCTTTTCAACATACTGTCTAGGTTTGTCATCACTTTCTTGCCAAGAAACAATCATCTTCTGATTTCATGGCTGCAGTCATCATCCCCACTGATTTTAGAGCCCCAAAAGAGGAAATCTGTCACTACTTCCTCCTTTTCCCCTTCCATTTGCCATGAAGTGATGGGGCCAGATGCCATGATCTTAGTTTTCATTTATATTTAATCTTCAGCCAGCTCTTTCACTCTCCTCCTTCACCCTCATCAAAAGGTTTTTTAGTTTCTCTTCACTTTCTGCCAGTAGAGTTGTATCACCCACATATCTGAGGTTGTTGATGATTCTCCCACCTATCTTGATTCCAGCTTGTAACTCCTCTAGCCCGGCGTTTCTCATGATGTGCTCAGTATATAGTGTAGACAGCAGGGTGATAGCAGACAGCACTGTCATACTCCTTTCTCAATCTTGAACCAATCAGTTGTTCTATACATGGTTCTAACTGTTGCTTCTTGACCTGTATAGAAGTTTCTCAGGAGACAGGTAAGATGGTCTGGTGTTACCATCTCTCTAAGAGCTTTCCACAGTCTGTCATGATCCACACAGTCAAAGGCTTTAGTCCATGAAACAGAGATAGATGTTTTTCTTAAATTCCCTTGCTTTCTCTATAATCCAGTGAATGTTGGCAATTTGATCTCTAGTTCCTCTTCCTTTTCTAAACTCTGCTTGGACAGTTGGAAGTTCTTGGTTCTCACAATGCTGAAGCCTAGCATGCAAGATTTTAAGCATGACCTTACTAGCATGGGAGATAAGTACGATTGTCTGATGGTTAGCACAATCTTTAGTACTATCCTTCTTGGGAACTGGGATGAGGACTGACCTTTTCCAATCCTGTGGCCACCGCTGGGTCTTCCAGATTTGCTGACATAATGAATGCAAAACCTTGCTGGCAAAACCTATTCATCCTTTAGGGATTTGAATAGTTCTGCTGAAGCTGTTTTGGAAACAAAATGTTTATATCTATCTTAAAGGTATTATTTTTCTTTTCTTGCCCTATTCAGTGGTTTACCTATTTATAAAACTGATGACCTAATATTCAGGAGATTTGGCTTTATCCCTGTGGGGAGAGGAGGTGGGATTGCAGGAAGGTAGCGAGGATTCTTAAACCTCTCTGAAATATGTATTTCATTCAAAGAAAAGGGAACATATGACAAAATGTCAATATTTAAAAATACTAGGTAGTAACTAAATGTGAGTTGGTAATAACATTACTCTGTACTTTTCTGTAAGTTTCAAACATTTCATAATTTTAACAACTTTATTGAGATATTCATATACAAAAATTGCACATATTTAATGTGTACAATTGATGGCATTTGGGCATATGCAAACATCCATGATACCATCATCACCGTCAAGGTAACAGACATATCCATTACCTCCTAAAGTTACCTGTGTCCCTCTGTTTTTGTGGGATTTATTTGTTTCTCTATTTGTTTTAAGAGTATTTACCATGAGATTTATCTATTCAACAAAGTTGGAGGTGTGCCAATACCACACCGTTACCTTAGACACTATGCTGTAAACCAGATCTCTAGAGTTTACTCATTTGGCATACCTGAAACTTTATAACCATTGAACAATTCTCCTTCTCCTACCCTCTAGACTCTGTCAACCACTTTTGTGCTTGCTGCTTCTCTGATTTTGACTATTTTAAATACTTTATATAAGAATAATCATGTAGTCGACCTCCTATAACTGGCTTATTTCACTTATCATAATGTCTCTAAGTCCAGCTATGTGGTCACAAATAAAAAGATGTCTTATTTTAAGGCTGAATAATATTCCATTGTGTCCATTTACCACATGTTTTTTACCCATTCATCTGTCAGTGGACCCTTAGGTTGTTTGCATATCTTATCTGTTGTGAATAATGCTGCAATGAACATGGGAATGCAGATATTCCCCTAAGATCCACATGTCATTTATGTGGATGTATACTCAGAAATGAGATTGCTGGATCATATGGTAGGTCTAGTTTTAATTTTTCAAGAAAATTCCTTTGTTTTCCAAAGTTGTTGCACCATTTTTCTTGGATATGATTCCAAAAGCACAGGCAACAAAAGCAAAAATAGATAAGTGAGACTACATCATACTAAAAAGCTTCTGCACAGAAAAGAGTCAACAGAATGAAAGGCTGTCTACAGAATGGAAACAAAATTTTAAAAATAATATATGGAATAAGTGATTAATTTCCAAAATACGTAAGGAAATCTGACAACTCAAGAGTAAAATGAATAAGTAAATAACCCAATCAAATATTCCACACAATTTTTAAAAGACTAAGACCACTCAGCTCAGCTGAGTTCAGTTCAGTCGCTCAGTCATGTTCGACTCTTTGCGACCCCATGAATCAGAGCACGCCAGGCCTCCCTGTCCATCACCAACTCCCGGAGTTCACTCAAACTCATGTCCATTGAGTCAGTGATGCCATCCAGCCATCTCATACTCTGTCATCCCCTTCTCCTTCTGCCCCCAATCCCTCCCAACATCGGGGTCTTTTCCAATGAGTCAACTCTTCGCATGAGGTGGCCAAAATATTGGAGTTTCAGCTTTAGCATCAGTTCTTCTAAAGAACACTCAAGACTGATCTCCTTCAGAATGGACTTGTTGGATCTCCTTGCAGTCCAAGGGACTCTCAAGAGTCTTCTCCAACACCACAGTTCAAAAACACTACTACTACACTGTAAATGAAGACTTTGTGTTCTTTCATTTTTTATTTCTCTTGTTAATGCCCTCATTGAGGTAAGAAACAAGGAAAGGAAGAAATCAGAGAAAAACCAGAAATTGGTAAGTGAAAGAAAACCTATTATCTTTCATATTTTTGCATGTGTAATCAGCATTGGTGAGAGTGATAATTACCTCACATAGTTTAGATTTAATTTTCCCCAAGAATCTAGAAGTCTTCTACTCTAGAATGAAAAAAAAAAAAAATTGAGAGGGTGTATCTTTTTCACAAAGTGCCTTAATATGGATATTATTCCAGGAGGAAATTAGATTGAAGCCAAGGGAGCAAGATGTCTTCTGGCAAACACCAAATTTAGAGCCCATTCTTATTACTAAACTATAATTATGTTTTCAATGTCTCGCTTTTGGTATTGTGGGAAGAACGGATTTAATTTTAAGAGACTCCCTGAAGCTCACTACCAACTGACTCATCCTTCTTAATTCCACCTGCATGTTTCTCTCTTTTTACTTCCCATCCCTATATTTAGAAAACTCTGGTTATTTTTCCTGTTTTCAAGATACTAGAAGACAAAATCTGCTCTAGCATAAGTTGAGCATCTAGAAGTCATATTATATTTTCTTGCACTGAACTAAAATATACATAAATAAAAGGGAACTGAAATAGCTCCTATTTAAAGGCTATGAGTCACTTTTCCAGTTTTCACTGCTTCATCCAGTATAGGAACACCCTTTCTTCTAGTTATCTGCCATTTTCCAATAATCTCAAGCAGAGTTTATTTAGCAGGGGAACACATGGGGAATCTTTCTGCTAAATCCATGTTACATCGCTTCCTCTTTTTCACATTTCTATTTAATTTTTTTTTTTTTTTTTTTTTGGTGAATATCTCTCCCAGTAACAGGAGACTAGATGTTTTTTTTTTTTTCCATGTGAACTTTATTTTTTTTTGTTTTTGTTTTTTTTTTATTTTTAGTTTTTTATTTTTTAAATTTTAAAATCTTTAATTCTTACATGCAAAATCCAAGTAGTAAGAATCCAATATATAAAACTGATTCATATATATATATATATATATATATATATATATATATATATAGAGAGAGAGAGAGAGAGAGAGAGAGAGAGAGAGAGATAGTGAAGGACAGAGAAGCCTGGCATACTGCAGCCCATGGGATCGCAGAGTCAGGCATGACTTAGCAATTGAACAACAACAACAACAATTGAGGTGGGTAGGGAAAGCAGCTGCCCCTTACTGTCCCAGCACTCTTCTTCCACCAGGCAGCCCAGAGAAACTCTTACTGTGGAGGTAAGGAAAGTGAAGGGAGCACCAACCTTTATCAGGGACCCAGCACCAGATTCACTCCAGCTCTGACTGGCTCCCCCAGGGAACCATTACTGTGGCCCCAAGCTCTGGGCAGCTCCCACAAATGCAGGTGCCCCCAGGACCCAGCCTCCAGCCCACCTTGGTGCCAGGTGGTCCCTGAAGCCCCAGCCTCCAGGCCTATCTCAGTGGTCCCTCTGACCTTACCAACTCCTGCCAACCCAGGTCCAGGCTTGCCATGCAGACCATTTGGACTTCAGATAAATGTTCCACCTAACAATTTAGTGTTATGCTGACCTTCTTTGCCAAATATTTCTCTCTGAGACCTTGTGGGGAGCCACCGCTATGTGCTGGGAAGAATTTTCATATTTTGGGCTTCCCTGGTCATAACACCACTGTAATAGCCTTGTTTGTTCCAGGCTTTGACTGTGTGGATCACAATAAACTGTAAAAAATTCTGAAAGAGATGGGAATACCAAACCACCTAACCTGCCTCTTGAGAAATCTGTATGCAGGTCAGGAAGCAGCAGTTAGAACTGGACATGGAACAACAGACTGGTTCCAAATAGAAAAAGGAGTATGTCAAGGCTGTATATTATCACACTGCTTATTTAACTTCTATGCAGAGTACATCATGAGAAACGCTGGACTGGAAGAAACACAAGCTGGAATCAAGATTGCCTGGAGAAATATCAGTAACCTCAGATATGCACATGACACGGCTTCCCTGGTGGCTCAGAGGGTAAAGCGTCTGTCTGCAATGCTGGAGACCCAGGTTCGATCCCTGGGTCAGGAAGATCCCCTGGAGAAGGAAATGGCAACCCACTCCAGGATTCTTGCCTGGAAAATCCCATGGACTGAGGAGCCTGGTAGGCTACAGACCATTGGGTCACAAAGAGTCGGACACAACTGAGTGACTTCACTTATGGCAGAAAGTGAAGAGGCGCTAAAAAGCCTCTTGATGAACATGAAAGAGGAGAGTGAAAAAGTTGGCTTAAAGCTCAACATTCAGAAAATGAAGATCATGGCATCCGGTCCCATCACTTCATGGGAAGTAGATGGGGAAACAGTGGAAACAGTGTCAGACTTTATTTTGGGGGGCTCCAAAATCACTGCAGATGGTGACTGCAGCCATGAAATTAAAAGAGGCTTACTCCTTGGAAGAAAAGTTATGACCAACCTAGAGAGCATATTCAAAAGCAGAGACATTACTTTGCCAACAAAGGTCCATCTAGTCAAGGCTATGGTTTTTCTTGTGGTCATGTATGGATGTGAGAGTTGGACTGTGAAGAAGGCTGAGCGCCAAAGAATTGATGCTTTTGAACTGTGGTGTTGGAGAAGACTCTTGAGAGTCCCTTGGACTGCAAGGAGATCCAACTAGTCCATTCTGAAGGAGATCAGCCCTGGGATTTCTTTTGAGGGAATGATGCTGAAGCTGAAACTCTTGTACTTTGGCCACCTCATGCGAAGAGTTGACTCATTGGAAAAGACTCTGATGCTGGGAGGGACTGGGGGCAGGAGGAGAAGGGGATGACAGAGGATGAGATGTCTGGATGGCATTACGGACTCGATGGACATGAGTCTGAGTGAACTCCGGGAGATGGTGATGGACAGGGAGGCCTGGCGTGCTGCGATTCATGGGGTCACAAAGAATTGGACACGACTGAGCAACTGAACTGAACTGAGTCACTGAGTCTCTTTAAGACCCCATGGATTTTAACCCATAGGCTGCTCCATCCATGAGATTTAACAGCAAGAATATTGGAGTAGGTAGACATTTCTTTCCCCAGAGGATCTTCCTGAGCTAGGGATTGAGCTTGCATCTCCTGCATTGGCAGGCAGATTCTTTACCACTGACCCTCCTGGGAAGCAATAGCAGTGTGCTCTCAATGCTAACACAACCACATGTTTTTCAGACACATGGTTTAACAACTTATATTGAATTGTTCAAAACAGAAATTTGAGGATGGAAGTTTCCTCTGAAATCTAAGAGAAGGGAACTCTGGCAAATGGGATTGGGTACAGGAAGCCACCAGTTTTCCTAAGTCATCTGATTTCTGCTTCAGGGATTTTATCTCCTAAGTATAATCCAAACAGTGTCCTGGAATATGACTTCCAAATCAGTATTTCTCCTCTTTGGAAAGAAACAATGAAAATAACAGCATGGGGAGTTTTGATAATTTTGTTTCACTCAAGAACCTACAGAATTTTCTATTTGAAGTTTTATTTTAAAAAGAGAGGACAGTAATTACTTGAGAAGAATTCATCCACATTATGGATTGAACTGTCTTCATTTACTGTCTGTTCATCCATTTAACTAGTCACCATCCACTACTAAATCTGAGCCTATTTGTATTCTGGTTCCTTCTCATCACTCTTGTTCTGAGTCATTGTTTTGATCTGCTTTCCACTCCAGTGCTGATCTCTGTCCCAAGCCGACCCATGTCCTAAACTGACCCATGCTGGGTCCATTTAATTGAATCAGAGCTGCTGGGCTTACTGCAAGGTTTTTATTCCTTCTCTTCCAATTGCTCAACATGCCATCTTTAAATTGTCGTGTCTTGATCTTCATTATTCTGGCTTCATTTTTTATGATCTATGGGCTGCTGAAATGACTGCAGTACATCCGTATCACTTTATGTTCCCCTCAAGCAATGTCTGCAACAAAATGCTATATGTCCACTGGAGGCAAGAGTGGGGGAGGATTATGAGCCTCTAGATAAGGTGAAAGGAAAATTACTTTGGCGTCTACTTATAAAACTTGCCATAGACTTTGGAGGTAACTCCCTCCTTCCACCGATTCATTCCCTGGATAAGAAGCAAGGAAAGAAAAATGAACCAAAATAGCTGGTACCCATTTTTTTAATTTGATACCCTCTTAGTTGTGTATAGGGGCTTCTCTGGTGGCTTAGATGGTAAAGTGTGTGCCTGCAGTGCCGGAGACCTGGATCTGATTCCTGGGTTGAGAAGATCCCTTGGAGAAAGGAATGGCTACCCAGTCCAGTATTCTTGCCCGGAGAATCACACAGACAGAGGGCTACAGTCCACAGGGGCACAATGAGTCAGACACCACTGAGCCACTAACGCGTTCACTTTCACTTTAGTTCTGTGTACTCCTTACAGCAATCCTTGACCTTTTGCAGAGTGCTTGTCTGTGGGTTAAATAAGAAAACAGGAATAAATTAACTGTTTCCCCCCACCGGGTTTTTTATCTAAATGCACATATAAACATTGAAGTATACAGCTTAAAACACTTCAAAGTTTCCCCATAACCACAGTACAAGTCCTTTAAGGTGGTGATTCACTGACTGGTCTCATCTCTCGACGGCCCTAATTTGCTTGCAGTTCTCCACATATACCATCCTGTTGCTTGTCATTGCTTCTTCTTATGGTGTTAGGGACTGACTACTTTTTCTCATTTTCACACTAGAAACTCAGAAATATGTACTGCCCCTAAGGCATCAGGTAACTCTGTATACATCCTCCTTTTTCTCTGGCCCTTGTGATTGCCAAATGGTTGATATTTACCAGTGAGCTGGAGAAGGCAATGGCAACCCACTCCAGTACTCTTGCCTGGAAAATCCCATGGGCAGAGAAGCCTGGTAGGCTGCAGTCCATGGGGTCACTAGCAGTCGGACACGACTGAGTGACTTCACTTTAACTTTTCACTTTCATTCATTGAAGAAGGAAATGGCAACCCACTCCAGTGTTCTTGCCTGGAGAATCCCAGGGACAGGGGAGCCGGATGGGCTGCAATCTATGGGGTCACACAGAGTCGGACACGACTGAAGTGACTTAGCAGCAAAGATATTACTAGTGATACTGAGAAAAAAAATGACATCCTGAATTTAACAAGTTTAGAGGTCAAATGAAAGGCAAACACACTGCATACAAAGACAGAGATGAATGACAACTATGGGCTTAATCAGAGTTTCAGAAAAGATTTTGTGTGACTCCTGACTCAGTCAACAGGAAGGCAGTTTACATTTCATCTGAGATGGAGCAATCTGTCACTTAGAAATATTTGGGTCAATAACATTAGCTGAGAATAAAATTATGGTGTGAACATGAGAGTGATACTAAATAAGCTAGATAACCAGAAGGATTCCAAGGGCAGAAATTTTCCTTTCTTTTCTTCAAATTCAGATATAAATATCCGGTCACAATGAGCTTGCAAGATTTACATGGTTTATGAATTTCATCTAGATTAGAAAATCATTAACTTGTTTGCATCTTTACAATATGATAAATTTTACTTTTAAACATTTAGAACTGCTAGCAGGAACCAAAAATAATAATAATAATGGTCTCTTAAGAAAGCATATTGTGAGATGGAGAAAAGATGATTTGGGCATACACCAGTATAAGGAAAAAGAGAGTAAATGGAACTATCATTTTGTTTCAGCAAAATGACTAAGGACTTGGATTCAAGTGATTTTCCTATTTAAGCTTCTCTTTTAAAAAATAACACACAGTACAGGTCTTTCTTTGGACTTAAAAACAAAGGCTGTGTCTATGTATAAATATTTTGTGATAAAATAATTAAAATCACATACATGTGAATGTTTAAGGCAGAATTGTTTTACCATTCATCTTAGACTCAAATTCATTTGTTTTATAAAGGATGTCACATTTCAGTTGATGGTATACTCTCAGTATGGCCGTCAGAGATTTTTGCTCATGCCCCAGACTCTGCTGCATTGTCTAGGCAATGCTTTATGGTATTCTTAAGCATTCTTTCTGCAGAAAAAAACTGAGTTGCCTCGTTCTGGCTCCTCTCACAGCTGCTTAGCTGTCCTGCAGGTTTCTATTTACACTCTTTAGCATGGGAGGTTGCTACACAGAAAGCTGTGCGTCCCTGCTCAGACACCTGCTATGTATCAAGAGCTCCTTGCTTTAGATTTCCTGTTTAGAGATAAAGGGATTTGATAAAGCAATATTGATCAAGCTTTCATTTTAAATCTGTCCCAAGCCCTTGATACAGTGGCCGTTTCAGTCACAGCACTCCATTTGTCTTAGGATCATAAACATAGATTAGATTTCCAGTATTATTCAGTGATTACCCAGCCCAACAGCCCCAGTTTACAGATGAGGAAACTGAGGCTTAGAGAGCTGAAGTGAAATTTTTTATTTCTGGGAAAATGAATTTATCATATTCCTGAGAACCCAACCCCCAAGTAAAAACTCTGCTGTCAAAAAGATCATCAGGTTGAGCGAGCTGTTGAAAGCAAGTCACTGTTAGATAAAAAACTCTCTTGGTAATGAAAGTTCTTTGAAATAACCCTTCCTTTTTATCCTGGTTCCAGCCCAAGGAATGAATGAATATTGGAATAATAAAAATTCACATATCACATATGCATTTAAATTCAGGGTACCAAGTTTCTCAAAAGTTCACCTATATATACTCTAGGTTAAGAATCCCTATTCTAAAACACTTAGACATCAAGAGCATCCATTATACTCTAAATTAATTATTACTTTTTTCTGTTGATATTCACTGAGTACTTATTATGTTCTATGAGATTTACATATATTTAGATATTCAATCCTCTTAAAAATTCTGCAAATTAGATAACTACTGTTATAATCCTCATACTACAGATAAAAAAATTGAAACACAGAGACATTAAAACTTGACAAAGTTCACAGAAGAAATAAGTGGTAGTATCGACATACCAAGATGCTAATTTAGGTTGTCTGGCTCCATAAATAAACATGCTTTTAACTACTAAGTAATATGGTTTATCAAGAATCTGTAATATGTCAGTCACTTTTGCTAACTATTTTAAGTTTTCCAAACCCTCTGAGGAGATTCTCATTATGAATCCCATTTTTCAGATGAGGAAATTGAGGTTTACAGATATGAAATCCAATGCTGATAAATCTAGTAAATTATGGAACTGAGACATAGACACAGATATTCTACCATATAGAGCAGTGTTATTGTTTCTGTAAAGAACCGTGTCCAATAGAACCTTCCACATTGATGGAAATATCCAATATGGTAAACACTACTCACATGTGGCTATTTAGCAACTGCGTTGTAGCTAATGTTAACTGAAGAATTTGTTTTTAATTTTATTTGATTTTAGCTTAAATAGTCATACCTGGCTAGGAGCTGCCATATTGGACATCAGGGCTCTTATAGCTTTACTCTTCAAACTGTGGTCCATATACTGGGACCATCAGCACCACTGGAGTATTATTAGAGATGCAGACTGTAAACTTCATCCCAGACCTATGGAGTCAGAGTCTGAATTTCAATAAGACCTCCATCTATTTTGTACACACATTAACATTTAAGAGTTGTGACTCTAGGTCACTCCACCACTCATATTATTTGTCAAGGCCAAGAAAATAAAACATTTAGCCTCAAGAGTCTCTACGTTCCAATTATTTTCCAAATTAAGGATTTATTACCTCTCTTCCCTGCAATATGAATGTAAACTTTGAAAGGAAAAAGAGCATAGGAGGTTGGGAGACCTCAGGCAAACTTATACCACTAAACAGTAAAGCATAAGATGGAAATCGGTAATATTTGTGGCTGGAGATGTAGGTAAAGGTCAGATCATGAAAAGTTAAAAGTCAGATCATGAAAAGATATGTGTATCATGTAAGAAAGTTGGATTATCCTATTGGTAATAATCATCTTTAAGGAGCATTGAGTTTATGAGAAACATGTTACATGTAGGTGATTCTGATGGCAGAGTAGAGAAATGATTGGTTTAAAGATCAGTTAGGAAAGCTATTGATCAAAACAGGTAAGAAATGATGAGTGGTAAGTGTTACGTGTAACAAGAGATAAGGTAGTAGTAGCTGGAATGAGCATAGAAAACAAATTCAAGAAGTATTTAGGAGAAAAAAATAGACAGGATTACATAATGAATATGAAAGACAAGAAAGAAGATAAACATAAGGTTTATAGCTTGGGTGATTACCTAGGCCATTGTTTCCAGGTAGCACAGAGGATGAGGGGGGCACGGCAACCCACTCCAATATTCTTGCCTGGAGAACCCCCATGGACAGAGGAGCCTGGGAGGCTACAATCCATGGGGTCACAGAGTCAGACATGACTGAGCAACTAAGAATAGCACAGAACAACATAGAAGATGCAGAAGGTAGCCACAGATACAAATTCGGTTCAGGAATACTGAAGGTTAAGTGTCTTTTGGACACTATACATATACATAAGTAGGAAGATTATATAAATAATATATTATTATGTTTTATAATATAATACACAATGATATTATATAATGTATTATATATTAATATAATATAATATATGTTAATATTAATATATTATTTATATAATATATAATGTACAAGACAGTGTCAGTTGAAACAAAGATGCCAAGTAACTAAACATCAAAAATACCACTTTAGTTTAGTAATTTTTTGGTTACTTGTGACCTTATGAGAACAGTTTCAGTGAAGTGGCTAGGACAGAAACCAGATGGTGAAGAGTAAAAAGTAAACAGGAGATCAGGAAATTGGGGCAGTGAGTAGAACTCTTCTTTGAAAAACTTTTTACAATTTTACACCAAGTATTATAGATCAGGAAGATCAAGGAATGCATGCAACAAAGACTCTAATAAACTGACTTCTGTTATCTCCAAAGGGGGAGTATTTTATTTGCTTATAAATGGCCCTTGTACTGGCACTGCAAGGAAAGGGAGATCAAAACGAAACCCAACCAAAAGTAGCATGTTTTGAACAATAAAAAACAAAACTCTGTTCTGAGTGATGGATATAAAGAAATGCAAGATGCAATTTGTGGTCCCCCAGGCTCATTATAATATATCGGAATAACACCAAGAAAAAGTCAAGAATGAAGTGATCGGAGAGCAGCTGAGATACGAACTAGGCATCAGTGAATTGTTACCACTTTGTATATACGACTTAACTATCCCCCCTTATCTTTTAGTTGGAAGAAGTCATCAAGCGGACATGACCACCAGCTGAACTTCGAACTGGACCTGAGTGTTCAAAGGTGCCTTACTTCTTCTCCTGTACTTAAAATGTATGATTGGTTCACTGTTCCTATGCTAGGAGTCACTTAAGGAGGCAGCCTTGAGAGAGTGATGTCTTGAAGCCTGGTTTTTGAAACCAGGCTGGTGCAGAGATCTATCTGTCTCATGGTTGTCCAAGACACGCTGTGAATATAAGTTCCTGTGCTTATTGCACCTGCCTCCTACCCATCTGGAGTGGCCTACCTCTTCCTTCAGTCTCTCTTTACCCTCCATGTAGGGGGCTAATTTCAGGTTTCATCCAGGGAACTCTTGAGGTAGTGAACCAACACTCTCCCTGTGAAAACCTGACCCTCAACAACTAAACCTCCGGGCACATTCCCCTTCAGTCCCTAAACTTCCAAGTAGAGTCCATACCATAGCCCCTGGCTCAGGGTTTTCAGGTCCTCTGATCCTCCAGCTGAAGCCACTTAGCAATCCTGCAGGGCCAGCTCATCCCCATTACTGAAGCATAAAGAACCCAAGGACAAAAGGATTGCATCTGGGTGATGAGGCTGCTCACCTGCTCTGACCTTATGCTCATATTTCATTATGTCTTGCTTCTGTGATTAAACCTAAGCCTTACAAACCAAATCAAAGGTCAGGACCCTGGACCATTTACTTAGGACCATTGCTTGAGTTTTCACAGTAGTACCCTTCCAAGATCCTATTTAATCTGAGTCTAAGCACCTTCCTATGTCCAACACAGGATTCAGCTTTGATTTAGATGTATCCCATGATATCAGATTCTCAGAATTCTGATCAGATCTGTGACCACTGTCTTTTTCAGCCCTCAATATTTTCCACCTTCCAAATTAACTCTTTCCCACAATCAACATGTGACCCTTTAGCACAGTCTTCCAAGTCCTGTCACCTCTCTCCAGGCTCTCAGACTCTACCTATCTTTTATCAACCCATTGAATCATACCACCACCACTTAGACTGCTCATTGAATAAATTTTATTGATAACCACATCTTTCAAGAAAAATCTTGTCAATTGCAGTGGGTGTTAAAAACCAATTTATAGGATAATAAATGTCAGAAATATACATATTTATGTATTCTTTCTGTATTGTATTTTAGAGCTAACATCAATAGAGAAAAAAATTTAAAGAAAAGTCATATAATCATAAAAATTTAATTAAAATATCAAGAAAACAGTAACTTATCAACAGAGCAGGGCATTTCCAACAGGTATTGTAGACAATTACAGCAACCTTGGTGTATATATCTATGTAATCTTTGGGGCTTCCCTGGTGGCTCAGCAGTAAAGAATCTGCCTGTAATGCAGAAGATGTGGGTTTGATCCCTGGGTCAGGAAGATCCCCTGGAGAAGGAAATGGCAACACACTCCAGTATTCTTGCCTGGGAAATCCCAAGGACAGAGGAACTTGGCGGGCTACAATCCATGGGGTTGTAAAAGAGCTGGGCCCGATTTAGCAACTAAACAACAACAGTATGAACTTTGCAATCTAATATACTTCCTTTGAGCCTCACAAAAACCCTTTACAATAGTAGAGCAAGCATTTTCACAGTATGCATTTAACTAACAAGAAAACCAAGGTTGAAAGGGCTTCAAGTCACTTTCCAAACTTCACACAGCCCACAGGTGGCAAAACCAGGGTTTGAAGCCATCACTTCTGAATCTAAAGAGTATGCGTGTCCTAATCTGGACTGTGATGCCTGTCTAATCTCTCCAGCTATTCCCTTGCTACCCTGTATCTTGCCTCATCTAATGCATGTCCTATTACTTCCTGTCTCTGTTTACTCCATTCTCTGCACCTTGTATGTCCTTCTCCACTATTTTTCTGACCAGCAGACTCCTCATTCTCCCAGATCAGCCATTGGTCATTTCCTCTATAAACCACCTTCTGACTCCTGATAGGATTATTATCCTCTCTCTTCTTTGCTCAAACAGCCATTTATAATTCATAGATATTGGATTTTTTTTTAGCATTTCTGTCTTCAGTGGAGACTCTAAGAAAGAGTGGTTATAAATATATGTAAGGCTAATTCACTTTGCTATACACGTGAAACTACCACAACATTGTAAATCAACTACCAGTTCAGTTCAGTTCAGTTGCTCAGTTGTATCTGACTCTTAGTGACCCCATAGACTGCAGCACGCCAGGCCTCCCTGTCCATCATCGACTCCCCAAGTTTACTCAGATTCATGTTCTTTGAGGTGGTGATGCCATCCAACCATCTCATCCTATGTTGTCCCCTTCTCCTCCCACCTTCAGTCTTTCCCAGCATCAGGGTCTTTTCGAATGAGTCAGTTCTTCTCATCAAGTGGCCAAAGTATTGGAGTTTCAGCTTCAGCATCAGTCCTTCTGATGAACATTCAGGACTGATTTCCTTTAGGATGTACTGGTTGGATCTCCTTGCAGTTCAAGGGACTCTCGAGAGTCTTCTCCAACACCACAGTTCAAAAACATCAATTCTTTGGCTCTCAGCTTTCTTTATAGTCCAACTCTCACATCCATACATAACTAGGAAAAACCATAGCTTTGACTAGACTGACCTTTGTTGGCAAAGAAATGTCTTTGCTTTTTAATATGCTGTCTAGGTTGGTCATAACTTTTCTTCCAAGAAGCAAGTGTCTTTTAATTTCATGGCTGCAGTCACCATCTGCAGTGATTTGGGAGCTCCAAAAAATAAAAATAAAACAGCTCCACTGTTTCCTCATCTATTTGCTATGAAGTGATGCAACCAGATGCCATGATCTTTGTTTTCTGAATGTTGAGTTTGAAGCCAACTTTTTCACTCTTCTCTTTCACTTTCATCAAGAGGCTCTTTAGTTCTTTGCTTTCTGCCCTAAGGGTAGTGTCATCTGCATATCTGAGGTTATTAATATTTCCCCTGACAATCTTGATTCCAGCTTGTTTTTCATTCAGCCCAGCACTTCTCATGATATACTGTGCATATTAGTTAAATAAGCAGGGTAACAATATACAGCCTTGACAAACTCCTTTCCCAATTTGGAACCATCGGGAACAACAATCTGTTGTTCCATGTCCAGTTCTAACTGTTGCTTCATGACCTGCATACAGACTTCACAGGAGGCAGGTCAGATGGTCTGGTATTCCCATCTCTTTCAGAATTTTCCACAGTTTATTGTGATCCACACAGTGAAAGGCTTTGGTATAGTCAATAAAGCAGAAATAGATATTTTTCTGGAACTCTCTTGCTTTTTCGATGATCCAACGGATGTTGGCAATTTGATCTCTGGTTCCTCTGACTTTTCTAAAACCAGCTTGAACATCTGGAAGTTCACAGTTCATGTACTGTTGAAGCCTGGCTTGGAGAATTTTGAGCATTACTCTGCTAGCATGTGAGATGAGTGCAATTGTGCAGTAGTTTGAGCGTTCTCTGGCATTGCCTTTCTTTGGAATTGGAATGAAAACTGACCTTTTCCAGTCCTGTGGCCACTGCTGAGTTTTCCAAATTTGCTGGCATATTGAGTGCAGCACTTGCACAGCATTATCTTTCAGGATTTGAAACAGCTCAACTGGAATTCCATCACCTCCACTAGCTTTGTTCATAGTGATGCTGCCAAAGGCCCATTTGACTTCACATTCCAAGATGTCTGGCTCTAGGTGAGTGATCATACCATTGTGATTATCTGTGAAACCAACTACTCCAATAAAAATCAGTAAAAAATAAATTAACAAGCTTTTATTATGTAGCAAGTATCTGTATGTATAGTAGAAAGTTAAAGATACAAATACTGTAGAAAAGATTAGAAGAAGTTATGCCTATTATAGTCCAGGGATAGAAACTAATACCTTATTGTAAATTCTTCCATATTTTTTCTATTTGCATATATAAACATATGCATGTTTGCTGAGACAAGATCAAGCTGTAGGCTTATTTTTCCCATAGACAATTAACTCTTTAAGAGACCAACTTTTACAATTCTATCACAGGAGTGTCTGGCTTAGGATTTGACTTAGAATAAGACCTTAAAGTATTTTTGCATACATGCATGGATGTCCCCATGAAAGAAATTAAAAAGTGAGTTCTGCTTCTTGAAATTCACTGAAAAGACTTGCACCTTGAGAGCCATTCACAAGATCCCTCTTGACTAAAGAATTAATGCTCACTATGTAGACCTGTATTAAGATAATGTGATTGAGTTCAAAGGGAAAAGAGTGATGAGTGATAGTTGAAGTTGTGACCAGGAGATGGAGCACCCATGAGTGTGCTCTTGAATCCCTTCCTATATAAAAACTGACCACAGCAAGAATGTTCGCAGGCTTGGGTGATGTGGCCAGGCTGAACCTGCAGCCCATACCGAGACCTAGCATATGTCAGAAATTCAGATTCTCTGTTGCTTCATAAAGAATGTGGATATTTATTTCTTTCCATAATTCAAAACAATATTTATTGAAATCTTTCTGTATTTTAAGATATCAGTAGTGAGCATCCTTTCTTCGTTCAGTGAGCCTTATCCTTTCTTCACAAACATCTGTACCTAAACAGGTTTTCAGAAGAAGAATCTATACGTTATATGGAAAGGTAAAAATACAAGAAATTTTAGATTCTATTACTACTCAACATCACTAATTATTTGAGAAATGCAAATCAAAATTACAATGGGATATCACCTCATACCAATCATAATGGCCATCATCAAAAAGTCTACAAATAATGAATACCAGAGAGGGAGATATGGGAAACCCTCCTACACTGTTGGTAGGAGTGTAAATTGTTACAGCCACTATGAAGAACAGCATGGTGATTCCTTAAAAACTAAAAACAGACTTATCATATGATCTAGCAATCCCACTGCTGAGCACACATCCAAAACAAATGAAAACTCTAATTTGAAAAGATACGTGCACTCCAATGTTCAGAGCAGTGCTATTTACATAAATCTATTGTGGTCACAATGTTTCCATTATCAGGAAAACTCTCTTTAAATTTTTTGAGAAACTGTCATAGCAGCACTGTTTACAATAGCTAAGGCATGGAAGCAACCTAAATGTTCATCGACATGTGAATGGATAAAGATATGGTACATATATACAATAGAATATTACTCAACCATAAGAAATGAAATAATGCATTGCAGCAACATGGGTGGAACTGGAGATTATCATAGCAAGAAAAGTAAATCAGACAAAGACAAATATCATATGTCACTTATACGAAGTATCTATAAATGATACAAATAAATTTATTTACAAAACAGAAATAGACTCGTAGATATTGAAAGCAAACTTATGGCTACCAAAGGGGAATTCAGAGGGGGGACAAATTAGGGTTTTGGGATTAACATATACACACTACAATATATAAAATACATAAAAAACAAGGATCTACTGCATAGCATAGGCAACTATATTTAATGTCTTGTAAAAACCTGTAACAAGAAAGAATCTGATAAGAACATATATTCATAACTGAGAAAAACAATATGCTATTTAGTTTCTCTGTTCCTCAGTTTCTTTACTTAAAAAACAGGAATAGCACCTACCTCATAAAGTTGTGGAAAAAAATTATTGAGAATACAAAATACTGAAATAGGTTTCATACAAAGAAATACAAAGGTATTTCTCCAAAGAAAATATACAAGCACTGTAAAGCACATGAAAATATTCTTAACATAACTAATTATCACTAATCAAAAACACAATGAGATATCAACTCATATCTGTCAGGATGATTGTTATTTATTAAAAAAAAGACAATAAATGTTGGCAAAGATGTGGAGAAATTGGAACCCTTTTCACTGTTCGTGGGAATGTAAAATGGTACAGCCACCAAGGAAAGTAATATGGAAGGTGCTAAAAGTTAAAAATAGAATTACTATATGATTCATCAACTTCACTTTTGAGTATATATCCAAAAGAACTGAAAACAGAATCTCAAAAAGACATTTGCACACATGTGGTTATTATTCACAGTAAGCAAAAGGTAGTACCTAAATGCCCATCAGTGGACAAATAAAGAAAATGTATATACTTACAATGGAATATTATTCAACATTAAAAAAGAAGGAAATCCAGTCATATGCTAAATGGACAAACCTGGAGGACATTATGCCAAGTGAAATAAGTCAGTCACAGAAGGACAAATACTACATGATTCCACTTACAGGCAGTATCTAATCAAATTTGTAGAAACAGAAAATAGAAGGTGTACCAGGGGCTGGAAGTAGGGGCAGCTGAGGAGTGTTGTGCGGTGGGTGTGGAGCTTCACTCAGGCAGGAGAGTGAAGGGCGTGGTTCCCACTGATCTGTTGCAGAACAATGCGCTTGTGGTCGACAATATTGATCTGTACTCTTGGAAATTATTAAAAGGGTTAATTTTATGCTTTTTCTTTTTACACACACACATACACCCAAAAAAAAAAAAAAAAGGAAAAAACTCTGTAGCAGAGATTGACATTTGATTATATCTAAATCCCCAGAGCCTAGCCTGAGATTTGGCAAAAAGCAAGGGCTTAAAAAATTGTTTCTCAGAGGAGGAAAGCCTGAATGAATGCAAAAGTGAACCTGAGATTAAAATTTTCAATGAATTCAGCTACTGAACGTTTGCTGAGGCCCCTTGCCTCTCTTGGGCTTCCCCAGTGGCTCAGGGAGATCTGGGTTCAATTCCTGGGTCAGGAAGATCCCCTGGAGAAGAGAATGGCTACAACTCCAGTATTCTTGCCTGGAGAATGCCATGGATAGAGGAGCCTGGTGGGTTACAGTCCATGGGGTTGCAAAAAAGTGGGACACAACTGAGAGACTAACACTCTTACTTTTGACTTTCACTTGCCTCTCTCACCCTTGGGCTTGGTGTCCATGCTGGTGACTGGAGGATTATGATCACCAGGGAATATCCTTGTGATGGTCAAAAAGATTCAATGGTGTCACTTTTCAGACCATGAGTTCTGTGAGAAAAGTAGAAACTTTCAGAGTCACCAAATGCCTTTTCCCTCCAAGAAACTTTCTCTAAATCATCCTACTTTCTGAGTCATGGTCAGCAATGCTTGCTTCTTCAATTTTTCATTTTTATTATCTTGGAATTCTGAAAAGTGATATTTCTCTATACTGGTTAGATATGATATGAAGTTCCCCTTCTATCATACATTTAAACTTAATCCTTGAATTATAAAGTCTGCATGTAGGTCATGCCTTTCATGTACTGCAGAAGCTGGAAGGATCTGAAGCACAGATGATCAGAAGCCGAGTCATGCAAAGCTGGCCTTCTTGATGCAGGAAGATTTCCCTAGCAAATTCATCCAGTGTTCCTGAACCAAGAGCTCAGGGGACAACCCTCTCTTAAAGCTATTCTAAGGGAAGCAAGAGGCAAAATATATTCATTCATTTAGAGACCTCAGCATCAAGCACTCAAGTAC
This sequence comes from Ovis canadensis, assembly GCF_042477335.2. NCBI lineage: Eukaryota > Metazoa > Chordata > Mammalia > Artiodactyla > Bovidae > Ovis > Ovis canadensis. The sequence goes on from NC_091253.1 coordinate 65,796,892, forward strand.
TAAGACAGGATTCTTGCCCTAAAGCTACCTAGAATCTGGTCAGAGAGACAGACAAGAAAATCAACAATTAATCCCAGAAGGATAAGCATAGAAGGGTAGATATAGGCTGCGAAATAATGGAAGAATTACTACTGTCCTAGCTAAGGAGAGCTGAGGCTAGCTCAGTTAATGCTCTCAGTAACAGAACTAATCTATGAAAGATTAACAGGATTAGCCACTGACAGGGCAGGAGGTTGTGTGGGGACCAGGGAAGGAGGCAAGTATGGAAGCAGCAGCTTGCTTATATAATTTGTAATCTAGGAAGACTGGTATGCCTAAAGAAAAGAGTCAAGATGGAAAGTTGCAGGAGATGGAAAGCAAGGGACTCATGCCAAAATCTGGTGTTCAAGCGCTTTCTGATAAATTTGAACTTGATCCTAAGATTATTGAAAGTGGAATGATGTGAAGAGATGGGCTCTTTGAAATGCAGCAAGAGTGTGCAGGGTGAATTAGAAGGAAATAGAAATGAGGAGCCTGGCTGCATGATTATTGTTACTCTTTAGGAGAGACATTATTAACGGGAGGAGGTAGGAATGAAGAAGATAGAAAAGATTCAAAAACCTTTCACTAAGGAGATGCTTCCCTGGTGGCTCAGATGGTAAAGAATCTGCCTGCCAATGCAGGAGACCCAGGTTTGATCCCTGGGTCGGGAAGATACCTAAAGAAGGAAATGGCAACCCTCTCCAGTATTCTTGCCTGGAGAATTCCATGGACAGAGGAGCCTGGCAGGCTGTATATAGTCCATGGGGTCAAAAGAGTTGGACACAACTGAGCAAATAACACACACAGACAAGGAAATACTAAAAAGTAACAGTTAAGGTTATCCTGATGAGATTCTATCCTGTTACTATTTGGTGCAGGATTTTTATCATGTTGGTTAATAACAGCAGTCTCCAATCTTTCTGGAGAAGGCAATGGCAACCCACTCCAGTACTCTTGCCTGGAAAATCCCATGGACAGAGGAGCCTGGAAGGCTGCAGTCCATGGGGTCGCTGAGGGTCGGACACAACTGAGCAACTTCACTTTCACTTTTCACTTTCATACATTGGAGAAGGAAATGGCAACCCACTCCAGTGTTCTTGCCTGGAGAATCCCAGGGACGGGGGAGCCTGGTGGGCTGCCATCTATGGGGTCACACAGAGTCAGACACGACTGAAGCGATTTAGCAGCAGCAGCTCCAATCTTTTTGGCACCAGGGACTGATTTCTTGGAAGACAGTTTTTCCATGGACCCGCAGGGAATGGGGGTATAGAATGACTTCGGTGATGATTCAAACACAGAACATTTGTTGTGCACTTTTCTTCTATTATTATAATATTGTGATATATAATGAATATAATTATACAACTCACCATATGTAGAATCAGCAGGAGCCCTGAGCTTGTTTTCCTACAACTAGAGGATCTCATCTAGGGGCGATGGGAGACAGCAACACCCAGTGTTGCTAACAATGGGGAGTGGCTGTAAATACAAATGAAGCTTTTCTCACTCGACCACCACTCACTCCTGCTGTGTGACCAGTTCCCAACAGGCCGTGAACTGGTATCAGTCCATGACCTGGGGGCTAAGGACCCCTGGTTTACAGCAGAGTAAAATCCCTAATATTATATATAAAATTGTGGATGTATTTAGGCAAATCTTTTGCTAAGAAGGGGCATTTTCATTTCCATCAGAGTCTCAAAACAGTTCCTGCCCCAATAGGTTAGAAGTCAAATTATTAAGCTAAATATTGGCAGCCGCCCACTGTACTGCTGGGAAAGCACCAGAATTTTTGGTTTCACGGAATGTATAGACAAGACCCAGCCCACAGGGCCAGGCAGAAGAGCAAGTTCGTCTTTTAATGACACTTATCACCTTGGATTTTATGCAAGTCTACTCTTGTATTTCAGAATTATTTATTGCTTTGACCTTCTCAGAACTTTGTCATGTAGCATGGAAACCATCTCTTATATTCTCAAAAATCTTTTTTAAAAGTAAAATCCATGACTTTCCTGCAAAACTTGAGCCAAACTAAGTCCATCTAAGGAGTCCACAAAGGGGCTGCTCATTTACACATGGCCATACACACACTTAGAGATCATTTGGGTATCTTTTCTATAATCATTCATACATTTGTCTATTTATCCTTGGATAAATGGAAGCAACAATAAATAAAATATGGCCTTTGTTACAAAATTATCAGTCACTCAGTTTAATAAATGGACTCCATAATAGTTGTCCAAAGCAGGCAGCAATAAACTTTGTTAGAAGAAGGAGTGGGGACATTGCCAAAGAGACATGCCAGAGCAGCATCTCAAACAGACTGTAGGAGTTTACCAGATTGCAGGAGCGCACGCGGCCAGCTGAGAACTATCCCAAACTCAGTGTGTAATTTGCCTTTATCCTGAACAAGTCATGTTGATCTGTGTCTTTTTAATTGTAGATCATGAAACCATTTTAGTGGGAAATATGTGGATATACCACAAATGTATTTATCCTCTCACATACTGATGGACAGTAGGGTTATATCCACTTTTTGTCTATTACAAATGAAGCTGGTATGAATAGTTAGGTACAAATCTTTGAATGGTTGTTTGAATTTCTCTCAGATAAATACATAAGAGTGGAATGACTGGGTGTATGTTTAACTTTTAAGGAAACTGCCAACCTATTTTCCAAAGTGGCTAGCTATATCATTTTGCATTCCTACCAACAGAGTATTAGAGTTCAAGTTATCATCTTTCTAAATTCCATATATATGTGTTAGTATACTGTATTGGTGCTTTTCTTTCTGGCTTACTTCACTCTGCCAGTTTAGGTTCAATGCAGGTTACAGGATGCTTGGGGCTGGTGCACTGGGATGACGCAGAGAGATGGTATAGGGAGGGAGGCGGGAGGGGGGTTCAGGATTGGGAACACATGTACACCCGTGGCAGATTCATGTTAATGTATGGCAAAACCAATACAGTATTATAAAGTAAATTTTTTTTAAAAAAGGAAAAATAAAATAAAATTGTATTTTAAATTCAAAACAAATAAAATAAAACAAATTTTTAAAAAAAGAGAGAGTTCAAGTTGTTCCACATATACTTCAACACCTGGTATTGTCACTGTTTTTCATTTTAAATAATTTAATCAAAAGGTACTTGTATTTCTTTATGGCTTTAATTTGCATTTCCCTAATGCATAAAGAAGTGGGTAATGGACAATGAGATAGCTGGATGGCATCATTGAGCCAAAGGATATGAACTTGGGCAAACTCCAGGAGAAGGTGAGGGACAGGGAAGCCTGGTGTACCGCAGTCCATGTGGTTGCAAAGACTGAGACATGACTTGGCAACTGAACAACAACAATGCATAAAGAAGTTAAGCATTTTTAAGTGTTTATTATATATACACATTTATAGATTCATATATATACTATATATAGAATTTATATACATACTACAGAATAAATGTATATATTATATATACCATATTTATCATACATATTACATATACATATATTCTGTAGCAAAATGTTCAAATCCTTTTTTCTCTTTCTCAAATCCTTCTGTTCCTTGGGCTCTATATATCCATTAGTAAGCAGTTATCTGTTCGTTGTATATTCTAAAAAGCCTTTGTTAGATGTATGCTTCGCAAATGTTTTTCCATTCTGTAGTTTATCTTTTTATTTTCTTAAAGTGTCTTTTGAGAGGAAAAACTTTTAAATGTTGATGAAATTTAATTTATGCATGTGTGCATGTGCGTGCTTTAGAGGTACTGGGAATGAGGCAGATTAGATCATCTCTTCTTCAACTCAGGAGAGAAGGTGATAAAATAGAAGGTAATTATGAATGACTGCATGTAGGTATAGGGAAGAGAACTAAAAAAGCATGAATTATAGCCCAAATTGTCCCTGTGCAATAGTGTAATAGGATATGTAATTGCTTGCTATATGGGGGAGAGGGATGTAGACAAAATTATAGCTGTCTTAAGATAAAATTGATAACTGGCATTTATACACATGTTTTATATAAAGTGAAGAAGAACTAAAGAGTCTCCCTATGAAAGTGAAAGAGGAGAGTGGAAAAAGTTGGCTTAAAGCTCAACATTCAGAAAACAAAGATCATGGCATCCGGTCCCATCACTTCATGGGAAATAGATGCAGAAACAGAGGAAACAGTGGCTGACTTCATTTTTCCATGCTCCAAAATCACTGCAGATGGTGACTGCAGCCATGAAATTAAAAGATGCTTACTCCAAAGTTATGACCAACCTAGACAGCATATTAGACAGCAGACATTACTTTGCCGACTAAGGTCCATCTAGTCAAGGCTATGGTTTTTCCAGTAGTCATGTATGGATGTGAGAGTTGGACTATAAACAAAGCTGAGCACCAAAGAATTGATGCTTTTGAACTGTGGTGTTGGAGAAGACTCTTGAGAGTCCCTTGAACTGCAAGGAGATCCAACCAGTCCATCCTAAAGGAAATCAGTCCTGGGTGTTCATTGGAGAGGCTGATGTTGAAGCTGAAACTCCAATACTTTGGCCACCTGATGCGGAGAGCTGACTCATTGGAAAAGACCCTGATGCTAGGAAAGACTGAGGGCAGGAGGAGAAGGGGACAACAGAGTATGAGATGGCTGGATGGCATCACCAACGCAATGGACATGGGTTTGGATGGACTCCAGGAGTTGGTGATGGACAGGGAGGCCTGGCGTGCTACAGTTCACGGGGTCGCAAAGAGTTGGACATGACTGAGTGACGGAACTGAACAGATACATACATACATATATATATATATATATATATATATATATATATATATATATATATATCTTCCCTTGACACTATTCTTCTGAGAAAATTGATCATTTTCACTAAACTATCTCTTTACAAGTTGGTAAGTAAAAATATGGTTAGTGTAAGATGAGGAACCATAAAACTCTAGGTTAAAAATTTAACTCTCTCTGTGGCCTTCAGAATTTTACATAATATCTCATTGATTACAAAATGGTGAATTGAGCAGTAGAAACAGAGTCTATAATAAAAAGGACTTACTAGAATTTCTTATTGAGATATAATTGACTTATAACATTATACAAGTTTCAAGTGTACAATATAATGATCCAATGTTTGTATATATTGTAAATGATTCTTACAATATCTAGTTAACATCTGTCATCATACTTTAGGATTTTTTAAATGTCTGTGAATGCAGACTTTTTCAGTCAAAATTCCACAAAGATATTCTTTTATGAATTGAAAAATTAACTCTAAAATTTATATAAAAATGCAAAGGACTAGAAAAGCAAAACAATGGTTTAAAAAAATTGATGAATGTAGTACAAGGGATGCTAGTGATAAAAAAAAACAAACTCCATCTGCCAATGCAGGAGATGTTAAGAAATGCAGGTTCAATTCTTGGGTCAGGAAGACCCCCTGGAGAAGGAAATAGCAACTCATTCTAGTATTCCTGCCTGGGAAAGCCCACAAACAGAGGAGCCTGATGGGCTATAGTCCATAGGTTGTAAAGAGTCAGACGAGACTGAAGTTACTTAGCACTAGATTCTAAAACATAGATATAAACCTACAGTAACCAAGTTAACATTGTATTTGAATATAAAGAGAGGAAATAAATCACTGGAACAAAATAGAGGGTTCAGACACAGAGTAATACATAGTAAATTGTTTTTGATAAGACAATTTAATGATGGTGGAACAAATGGATAAACAAATAAAGAGAAAGATGATTTTCTGCCAGTATTTCAAATAACAAAATCAACAACATAATAATTTGAGATGAATTGAAGATATCAATATAAAAGTTAAAACTATAGAGCTTTATAGAACTTTATAGAGCTTTATATATTGTATAATACAATAGCCATTAACCACATGTAGCCATACAAAATTGAATTTCAACTGATTTGGGGATGGACGACGATAAGAGTTGTACAACAATGCTGCGTCTTAGTGCCACCAAACTGTATATTTAACTATGGTTAAAATAATATGTCTTATATTATGTAACTTTTACCACAATTTAAAAAACATTAAAGAAAAGACTAAATGAAAGTTTGATTTCTCAGCCACAGTAGCTGTATTTCAAATGCTTAATGATCAGTGTAGCTAACTAAAGTCAATTTATTGGGCAGGGCAAATAGAAATTTTAATGGAAAGTGCTCTTCTAAAAGACAATATAGGAGAATGCCTTCATAAGCCCATTAACAGGTAAAGATTTCTTAACTGGGGCTCAGAAGTTGCCAGCAACAAAATTTAAAAAGTGATAAATTGGACTTCCTCAAAACATAAGCATCCATCCATCAAAAGACATTGTCAAGAAAATGAACAGACAAGACACTGACTGGAAGACAATATTCATAACACATATATCTGAAGAACTGTTCTATCTGCAGAACATGTAAAGAACTCCTACAATTTTAGGGGGGAAAAAGAACCAAAAAAAAGCCAATTAAATGGAGAAAAATTGAAAAAAAAATTGTAAATCAACTATACTTCAATAAATTTTTTTTTGAAAATTTAACAGATGACTCACAAAGGAAAGCATGCAAATGACTAATAAAGACAAAAAAGTTCTCAGTATCATTGGTCATCAAAACAATGCAAATGAAAACCACAGACATTACTAGACACCTGCTCCTGTGGCTAAATTTTAAAAGAATGGCACATTTTATATTGATGAGGCTGTGAAACATTCAAACATCTCAAATAGTGCCACTGAGAATGTAACATAGTACAATCATTTTGGGAGATTGCTTGGCAGTGTCTTATAAAGTTACACGCATAGGTATAAAATTGCTATGGCCTGGCAATTGCACTTGGGTGAAAGAGAAACAAAAGCACATTTCCACACAATATTGGCACATAAATGCCCCTTAGCTACTTTATTATTGTTAACCTCAAACTTGAAATAATCCAAATGTCCTTCAGCAAAAGAGTTATAGAATTTTGATCTATACAATAAAATACTATTTAGCAATTTTATGGAACAAACTGCCCATAGAGAGAACAGCAAAATGAACCTCAAAACTTTTTTCTGAGATAAAGAAGCCACATCTAAAACATAAATACTATACAAGTTCATTTAGATAAAGCTCTAGAAGACGTAAAACTATTCTATGCCTTTAGATGGAGGACATTTACTGGGAAGGAGCATGAGCTAATTTTCTGGAACAATAACAATTTTCTATATCATGTTTGAAATATGGGTAGATGTATTTGTCAAAAATTACTGAACTACACTTGTCATATGTACCTTTCGCTGTGTATATACTATCCCTTGATTAAAAATGAAAAGTTCTGGAAGGATTAAAGGAGCCCTTGTGTAAATATGTAAATGTGTGTAAACATGTGTAAAAGTATATTCTAAATGGGGCTTCCCAGATGGTGCCAGCGGTAAAGAACCCAGCTTGCCAATGCAGAGCAGCTAGAGACATGGGTTTGATCCCTGGAGGAGGACATGACAACCCACTCCAGTATTCTTGCCTGGAGAATCCCATGGACAGAGGAGCCTGGCAGCCTACACTCCATAGGGTCACAAAGAGCCGGACACCACTGAAGTGGCTTAGCACACACGCAGCATATCCTATATGTGCCTTTCCTCACGGTATCTGCAGTAACTGCAGCTCTAGATATGCATGCCCCCTGCTCACCCAAACTCTAAAAGAAGACATTCCTTATGGAACAAGGAATGCCTGCAAGTTCCAGTGCAGAAATAGAGACTTCACCTCTTGTGGTTTCCACAGTCTCAGCTAGCAGAGCCCAGCCTTGTTCTTCAGGTATCTGCCTTTGGTTTATTGATCATAACTCATCACAGAGTCTGACAAACTCAATATGTTATGGACAGCTAGAGCCTTTCTTATTGCATCAGCAGCCGACCCAACTATTAGTCATCTCAGAGATCAAAAATCTACTGTCTCATTCTAGGCTTGTAAACCTGAGCCCAGACCTCTGAAGACATTTTAAAGCCTGCTGTCAATTGAATTTTTAAATTTTATATTCTGTAAGTCTAACAATAAATAATGTTCAAACATCCAACTTGCATTTGCTTTATTAATTGCATTTTTTAGGCACATCCTTTGGTTTTCAAGTGACCTGAATATGCTCAAACATTATTGACATCAAGTTGGTTGCCATGGTAACTGAATGCAGCTATACACTGAGATTTACAGGCAGGTAATTAAAGAAACCCTGGAGCACAGAATGAGTGCTTGATAGTGTCCTAGGCGCCCCCAGGGCATATCAAAACTAAATAAAGCATTAAGTCTTGAAGTAAGGGGTGGTTATTATACAGTGAACAGTAGCTGAAAGTAAAAAGCATAATCCCCTAAATATCTGGTTGTCAAAATATGCATTATGAGATTAATTTGTTTAATAGAAAAAATCAGGTCTGGATTCACTCTGTATTTACTCACTAGATCAAAAAACATAATAGTTTAAAAATCATTGAGTATATGCCTTATTGATAATATTGGTGGTTCTCAAAAATGGATCGAGAGTGAATACAGAGAAAGAACCACAGATTTAGCATTAAAAGAATCCTTAAAAGCAACTTTCAGTTTAGGGTCCAGCAACCCCCTGATTCTGGGAAAGGGCTAAATCATGTAAACTAAAGAGCCCCAGTTTGGAGACTACTGATATTGTCATTCTCCCAAAATACACAAAGACATCCGTATCAAATCATGGAAAAGTGGTTTTCTGACCTCTATAACCACATCCAATGGCATGAAGCTCACAGCTTCAAAAATAATAATAGTTGTAAAGTGTGACTTTTGTAAGAGACCTAAATATTAGGAGGTTTGATCATCATTGCCATCTCATCTGTAGATGAGCAAAACTGAAGGAAAGTTGACTTTACCTTCTGAATCTTCCTTCCTACCTACAAGCATGGCTATTTTCATAGTATTAGCTTAAAACACCATCACTGTCAAAGGGACAATCTTTAAGATGGCATAGCTCCTCATACTCTATGAAATGCTTCCAATAAGTTGTCTAATTTCTAGATAAAATAATGCTCAGTTTTAAAATGTTACATTAGAACCCTGGTTCTATAAAAATTTTAATACCTTCTACAAGTAAATCCATAATTACATAGTATCCCAGGAAAAACATAAGATTTAGAGTCAAAAGAACTCACCTTGGGTACTCCATTTTCTATGTACCAACTGTGTGATATTAGGCAACACATTTAATTTCTCTAAGTCTAAATTTCTTTCTTTATAAAGTGAGGATGATAATCAGGCCAAGGGCCCAGAGTTGTTGGTTAGATTTTAAATGAAAGTGTGTAAAAACATTTTAAAATCATAAAATAATAGGCAATTACAATGTTCAATATTTTGATACTAAAACATTATCACCTTTGCACTCTTTGTTCACTAACAATGAAGAGTAATTTTAAAAAACATAATAATTAAATGGGATTATAGAAATAAGTATCACAATTTGGTGATGAAGGAAAGATGCACAGTTAATTCAGATCAAATAATAATAATGGCTATCACTTATGGAGTGCAGATAAAATTCCAGAAAGTCAACATTGTGTCATTTATCAATAACACTGTGAGGCAAAATTTGGCTCTGTCTTAGAAATATTAAAACTAAGTGTTATGGGTGGATTGTTTTTATCCGTGAGCATCATGTCCTGGAAGGAACAACTTGCCCCCATTTCATGACACCTTAGTGAACCTTTCCATCGCAGTTTCCTGACTTCCCCTGACCATAGAAGCAGAAATATACAAAACTGGACAAATAAGTCATCTTTTTGTGGATTTTTGCATAAACTCTGGGAGAAAATCCCTTTCTGATTTGCTAAGAGAAGATTAGAGTCTGAAGCTATTGGTGATCATCTTACCTACTCTGCACAACCAACCTCCATACAGAATAAAGGGGAGCAGAGTGGACAAGTACTAAGACGGAGCCCCAGTAACATCTTTGAAACCTAAGTCAATCAAACCCAAGCCTGGATGGGTAGTCTCTCCGACCCAAGTGTAAGAGCAACAAATCCCTGTTTGATTACACTTATTTGAGTTACTGTGAGAGGGTCACAGAAGGAAATATTAATACTAGACTTTCAGACTTTCTTGTGACAGAGTAACAAGAGTAAATCATGCCTGAAGTTCTGAACAACTGATGAAGTAGCCACTGATCTCTGCTATCTAACACTTTACTGGGCTTTGTGATGTGCTGCCATTCTGGCTTCATCTTGGAAATGACACCATGCAGCAGATTGCTTCAGTGAGTCAGTCTGATGATAATGCTTGATACAAGGGACACATATCATTCAATTCCACATTCTTGCTTTTTTTCTTCTTTTTCTTATTCTTACCCATTATGACTAGGAGAGTGAAATGAAGGGCCACTAAGTCCCCCAAGTAATGTAGGGGACAAAAAGAGGAATGTATATGCAATATGGGCCGAAGAAACTTTTAAAGTGCACATTGAATATAAGAATCAGATGAGACATACAATTATAAGCGGCTCAAAATGAATCTTGCAGCTATGAAAATACATTTGAATTTAAGACGTCTGGTGTAGAGCTTTAAAGCAAAGGATACCTATTTTTGAGCTGAAGCATTAAAATGTCATCTTATAGGCAGGACTAGGCTCTGTGGCTTCAGAGAAATGAAGTGTAGTCATAGTCATTCATTTAATTCATACAACAAAGGTTTTTTGAAACAGCAACCCATGCCAATATTTTTGCCATGTCCTATCCCATGGACAGAGGAGCCTGACAGGCTATAGTCCATGGGGTCACAAAACAGACATGACTGAGTGACTGAGCATCCGCTATGTGCTAGGCTTGTTTCCAGGCAAATCTCAGACTTCATGAAACTTACATTCTAGTGGGGATGTCAGAACATAAACAAGATAAAAATGCAAACTATGTAGTATGCTAGATGTTGATACCTGCTAAGGAGACAATTAAAGCAGAAGTATTGGGAAAATCACTGCGTATTAGAAACCAAGGAAGGCTTCACTAGAATGGTGACATTTAAACAAAATGTAGGAGAGAGAGTAAAGTATGTGAATATTAGCAGGAAAGCACTTCAAACAAAGGAAAAACAGGTACAAATATTCAGAACCGATAAAAGACCCCTTCAGGCAAGTTTTAGAAAAATCTCATGACAAAGTAAATATATCCACAAAACAACAAATAATCTCAGACAATTATACAGTAACATGCATACAGAATTCTGTATGTAATTTATTTGAAAAGTTTAAACAATATTAATACCACTCCAGACACAAATACACTACTTGGAAATTGCACAAACATATTTGATTTTCATCCAGTAGGCAAGAAGAGCTCTTATACAGAGCAAACAGCAACATTCGTGGGTAATGGGAGAACAAAGAATGAGACTTGTGCTTCTATCCTCATTATGGCTCTTTGCAATTCAAAACAGGATTAACTAAGATACATCTTCTGAGGATTTGTGAGTCTTCATTCAAACCTTGTACAGATATCCCCATGGCAATTCTGTTTTCAGCAAGATGTCCTAGATGTACAGAGTAACAATAGGACAGAACACCAGAAAATGCTGGATACCACATTTAAAAAAAAAAAAAAAAAATTAAATCACAGTTGAGCTAGCAGTTGAGAAAACAGTTTAGCCTTAGAATGAGAAAGCAATTCTATAGGTATGAGCTAGTCCTGGAAACAGCATTTGCCCTGGGAACACTGGATAATTTTTGTTAGCCTGGGGTCTGAATTTTAACAAGTTGAGGACAGCAGATGAAGTAACAGCTAGTGGGTAGATGTAAGCCCCACATAAACCCAGACTACTGAAGGGTGACATGTCAGTGAGTGAATCAGAAAGCCCCACATCACAGAGATTCAGCTGTGGCCTTGAATAAATATGTCTAAGGGCAAGAAAAGGAAAAATGATTCTACTCTGAAAATCTTTAATGATAATACTATTTATACAATCACACTGTATGTATGGCCCAGAAAATTCCAATCTAAAAACTACTCAGCGGTGATCCTAGATTTCTGTGCTCTTCCAACCTGTGTAAAAAGTAAGGAGGAATCTACCTTCAATGGCAAACCTCAAAGAATTCTCACATTATAAAGTCCAAAGCAATATAAGCTCATAATCAAAACTCGGCAGACTCACAAAGAGAATTTCTGACTAAGAGTCTGGAGGGATAGTAAATTACAATATCAGACCTGCAAAGACTATCGTTATTGGCCATATCAGATACAGAAGCTAAATCAAGCATATTTAATATGCTTACAGAAATAAAAAGGAGAGTTGAAAGTTATGATAAGGAAACAACTATTCAAACTGATCAAGCAATTTGAAAAAGAACCACAGAGAACATTTAAAAATGAAACATAGAATAACTGAAATTGAAAGTCCGATGGATTGGTTAAACACTAGTTAGGACGCTAAAGGTGGAATTCTGAACTAGAAAATACTTCTGAAGAAATTGTTCAAAATACAGCATAGATAAACAAAAAGATATAAAATATTAAAAAGATTACAGACAGAAGACAAAGTTCAAATTATGTCTAATCAGATTTCAACATGGAAGAGATTGAAAGAAAAGCAGAGAGGTAATATTCAAAGAAATCACATCTGGAGTATTTCAGAATTGATCAAAGAAGCCAATTCCATAAGCATGGAAGTCCTAAAAATCATAAACAGGATAAAGAATAAAGAAACAGGAATCAAAAATAGGATAAAGAATAGGATAAATAGGATAAAGAAAAAGTAGTCCACCTCAAAGACTTTTGTAGTACCAAATACTGAAAAAGACAAGGAAAAAATATTTAGTTCAGTAACAAAGAGAAATTTCCTACAAAGTATTGTTAACTGACTTCTTATCATCAAAACTGTGAGCCAGCAGACAGTGGGGAAAATGATCCAAGAAAAATAAAAAGTAAAGTAACTGTCATTCAGAATTATACAAGAGAAACATTTCAATAACTTATGTAAAATACAGACAGATTTAGAAAAGCAAAAGCTAAGAAGGTATAAAATGCATAGACCTTTAAAAAATCCAATTTGTAAATGTGTAGAATGTTCCTCAAGAAGAAAAGGATGCCAAAAATTTGGAAAAGCAAGAAGGAATGGTGAGCAAGAAAAATGATACTCTGTTAGGTAAATCCAAGTAAATAGCAATATAGAATAGTAAAACTACTCTTCTGTTAGAGCTGAAAGAGTGTCAAAAAAAAGAGAGAGAGAGAGAAAGTTAAAAATCTTGAATATCAACAGTACATATGTTAGAATGGTGGCAACAGGGTAAAAGTGATCTAAAAGTCCTGGCATTGTTCTAAAGAAGGCAAGTGTTGTTGATGGACCTTAAACCATGTCACTGAAATAGAAATGTTACAATTTCTAAGGAAGTTACTAAAGTATAAGGGAAAAGAACTATAATTTCAAACTAGTACACAGGCTGGTAGGAGGGAGAAATTAAGCAAAGAAACTCAATTTAAAATAAGGAAGAAATGGAGTTTAAAAATAGGAAATGTGGGACATAGAGTACAAAACATGATTTTGACATTAATTCAAAATGTCAGTAATTCTGTCAAATGAAAATAAATTAAATTTTCTTTTTAAGATTATCAGAATTTTTAAACACAATGCAGTTGTAAGCCAATTACAAGAGAAATATCTAAAACATAAAAATGTAGAAGATTTGAGAGAAAACGCATAGAAAAAAATTGAAAATAATGCTGCATAACTATGAAGTGCAGTGAAAGTGTTAGTCGCTCACTAGTGTCTGACTATTTGAGACCCCCATAGACTACAACCCACCAGGCTTCTCTGTCCATGGAATTCTCCAGTCAAGAATACTGGAGTAGGTAGCCATTCCCTCTCCAGGGGATCTTTCCAACCTAGGAACCAAATCAAGGTCTCCTGCAAAGCAGGCAGGTTCTTGATTGTCTGAACCACCAGGGAAGCCTGATTTAACTATATTGCTATTAAAAATGGATTCTCAAAACAGTTTAAGAGGCTTATTTCACAGGTAATGTATAATAACATAAAATTTTAAGTTAACCTCTAACCCTTAAAAGCAAGACCTTAGAGAATGACAAGAAAGGAGTAAATCTAACAAAATAGTGAAGATTTTAATCCAACCCTGTCAATATTTTATAAACTATACAAGCAAATATCAATAAAGATAATGAGGTTTAAAAAACTGAAAAAAGTGTTCTCATAAACATATACAAGCACAAATGAAGGTTTGTGGCAATCCTTTGTCAAGAAAGTCTATCAGTGCAGTTTTTCAACAGTATTATTTTTTAATTAAAATGTATATATTTTTTAGATATGCAATGTCATATTTAACTGACTACGATACAGTATAAACATAACTTTTTTAAATTTAATTTTTTTCAATTGGAGGCTATTTACTTTACAATATTGTATTGGTTTTGCCATACATCAACACGAATCCACCATGGGTATACACATGTTCCCCATCCTGAACCCCCCTCCCACCTCCCTCCCCATACCATCCCTCTGGGTCATCCCAGTGTACCATCCCCAAGCATCCTGTATCCTGCATCAAACCTGGACTGGCGATTCATTTCTTATATGATATTATACACGTTTCAATGCCATTCTCCCAAATCATCCCACCCTCTCCCTCTCCCTCAGAGTCCAAAAGACTGTTCTATACATCTGTGTCTCTTTTGCTGTCTCACATACAGGGTTATCATTACCATCTTTCTAAATTCCATATATATGCGTTAGTATACTACATTGGTGTTTTGTTTTTTTTTTCTGGCTTACTTCACTCTGTATAATAGGTTCCAGTTTCATCCACCTCATTAGAACTATTCAAATGTATTCTTTTTAATGGCTGAGTAATACTCCATTGCGTATATGTACCACAGCTTTCTTATCCATTCATCTGCAGATGGACATCTAGGTTGCTTCCATGCCCTGGCTATTATAAACAGTGCTGCGATGAACATTGGGGTACATGTGTCTCTTTCAGTTCTGGTTTCCTCAGTGTGTATGCACAGTAATGGGACTGCTGGGTCATAAGGTAGTTCTATTTCCAGTTTTTTAAGGAATCGCCACACTGTTCTCCATAGTGGCTGTACTAGTTTGCATTCCCACCAACAGTGTGAGAGGGTTCCCTTTTCTCCACACCCTCTCCAGCATTTATTGCTTGTAGACTTTTGGATCACAGCCATTCTGACTGGCATGAAATGGTACCTCATTGTAGTTTTGATTTGCATTTCTCAGATAATGAGTGATGTTGAGCATCTTTTCATGTGTTTGTTAGCCATCCGTATGTCTTCTTTGGAGAAATGTCTATTTAGTTCTTTGGCCCATTTTTTGACTGGGTCATTTATTTTTCTGGAATTGAGCTGCAGGAGTTGCTTGTATATTTTTGAGATTAGTTGTTTGTCAGTTGCTTTATTTGCTATTATTTTCTCCCATTCAGAAGGCTGTCTTTTCACCTTGCTTATAGTTTCCTTTGTTGTGCAGAAGCTTTTAATTTTAATTAGGTCCCATTTGTTTATTTTTGCTTTTATTTCCGATATTCTGGGAGGTGGATCATAGAGAATCCTGCTGTGATTTATGTCAGAGAGTGTTTTGCCTATGTTCTCCTCTAGGAGTTTTATAGTTTCTGGTCTTACGTTTAGATCCTTCATCCATTTTGAGTTTCCATTGTATATTCTTGCCTCCTTTGTCAAAGATAAGGTGTCCATAGGTGCGTGGATATATCTCTGGGCTTTCTATTTTAATATGCACTAAGAAACCAAAAAGCTCATGTGACTCACTTTATTGTGGTAGCCTGGAACCAAACCCACAATATAGATATATAAAAGTATGCCTGTGTAAAATAATAGTAGATTGGGTTGTAGATAGCAGAATATTTATATGGCAAGATTATATATAGCCATGAAATGCTAAATATAACAATATATATCAAAAAGGTTGAATCTAAAGAAAAAAGAAGCATAATACAGAGACTTCCCTGGCAGTCCAGTGGTTAAGACTTTGCCATCCAATACAAAGGGTGCAGGTTTGATCCCTTGGGGAAATAAGAGCCCACATGCCATGCAGTGTGGCCAAAAAAGTAAAGAAACAAAGCAAATTCCAGGAGAACAGACATACTATGATGCAATGTGTATATATACAGTGAAAAAATGGACAAACATTTAGAGACATAAACGTATGTGATAAAATTTAAAAATGAAAAGCATGTTTAACACAAAACTCAGAGGAGTGAGTGGCTCATTTTGGATAAGTCAGACATGCATTCGAGGGGAACTGAAACTTCAAAAGAATTGGTAAGATTCCTTTTTTAAAAATAAATGATACCCAAATATTCATTCTTTTTGTAGTTATTGCTGTTTAAATTGTGGTTGCATGTTATGGATGTTTCTGTGTCTAACATACAGCAAATTAAGACATTTAAGAACGTGTACATATAGAGACTAATGGAAAAACTGTCCTGAAAAGCACTAAGTGGCTGTCCAGAAGCTGCAAGCAAGTCTGTGAAACAGTCACACAGCCAATCACTGATTCTCCTTGCCTGTGCACAACCAGCCTCATCCCACAGATTGCTTTCATCATGTCAGACTTCCAGAAAATGAGGTCATTTTTGAGATAGTTTGCTGACAAAACAACAGAATCAAAAAATCAAATAATTTTAAAGGACTCTAAATTATTTCTCAAACTTAAGATAGGACATATTCCATGAATTTTATAAGCAGTTTTGATAACACTCGTGTGCTCAGTCACTTCAGTCATGTCCGACTCCTTCCTATGGACTGTAGCCCGCAAGCCTCTTCCATCCCTGAGATTCTCCAGGCAAGAATACTGGAGTGGGTTGCCTTTTCTCCAGAGGGAATCTTCCTGACCCTGGGATAAAACCTGCATCTCTTATGTCTCCTGCATGGGCAGGCAGGTTCTTTACCACGAGCACCACATGACAACATGCCATGCCTTCTCCTTAATGCCTCAGTGTGTGCCTAGACAAGAAGGCTAGAAATGGAAATTCCATTGGAAAATCAGATTTCACAAATATTGACACCATTAAGAGATCTAGATAGGGCTTAAAAATGTTAAACTGGAGATGTTCAAAGAATGTTAGAACTCTGGCTGATCTGAGTGACCAAGGACAGGATCCATGAATAAATTTCAGAGCACAAGCAGGAACTTGGTGGAGGTAGGGAGAGCAGGTAGGGTGAGCACACGTTATTAAAATGTGTGAAGCTGTTTCAGTTTAGAAAACATTTGAATCCTCAAGTCTTTGCAAATCAGTATAAATTTAGCCTTATTTTACAGGAGAGAAAATTTGTATTAAAATACATCGAACATTTTTAAGCTGTTCAATAAAACCTTTATCCTTCAATGTTTACTAACAGTAACATTGATCAGAGTCACTGAACTACAAACAGCTGGGTCTCAAGCATTAAACATTTAGTATCCTATTTCTGTGCACACAACTTTTGGCCTAATTTCTAAGTATAGTTGAGAAATTTATTTTAATTATCTCAGCTCTCCTGTCTGTTGTTCTCAGCCCCAAACTACTCTGTGGTATGAAACTGATAATGAGAAGAAAGCTGATAAAATGTGTAGGAGCCAAAGCTGAAGATGGTGAACTCAAGATGGTGAACAAATTTTGCAAAAAAAAAAAAAAAATGCATATATATATACACACACATATATTTTAGTGAATCTGTTTGTCTTATTTTTAAGATTTTTTAAAATAAATTTCTGTTCATGTTAAAACCCAAATATGGAGGCATATTGAGATAACAGTCAAGCCTGAACCAAGAAGAGTCACAGGTCAATGGAAGTCAATAAACAGCATCCCGCTGCCCCTACCTGGTTACCATGGCAATTTGTGCCTAAAATGGCCTGGGAAGATGTGCTCTCCTTTTACATGAATTTGAAACAAAATTTTCTAGAC
This sequence comes from Ovis canadensis, assembly GCF_042477335.2. Taxonomy (NCBI): domain Eukaryota; kingdom Metazoa; phylum Chordata; class Mammalia; order Artiodactyla; family Bovidae; genus Ovis; species Ovis canadensis. The sequence continues at coordinate 65,814,804 of NC_091253.1, forward strand.
TATTTAACTCCCATATAAGCATCATTTTTACATCATGCTCACAACTTCTCTTGGGCACATAATTTTTTTTCAAAGTTCCCTACATATGACCTTTCCAGTTGCAAACTTTCAAAGATGCAAACGTGCATTGGTGCATTCAAGTACATAAGTTAGTTCACATGTCTGGTGTACATTGTCACCTGTGTGCATCCTGTACAAATAGCTGTGCGTCCGTGTAATTTAGTGTATAGTACTGTGTAGAGTGGGGATTCCCAGATGGCGCTAGTGGTAAAAAATTCCCCTGCCAATGCAGGAGACATAAGAGATGCTGGTTCCACCCCTGAGCATGGCTACTCGCTCCAGTATTCTTACCTGTAGAATCCCATGGACAGAGAAGCCTGGCGGGCTACAGTCCATAGGGTCTCAAAGAATTGGACTTGACTGAAGCTAATTAGCATGCACACAGGCACACAATGTATAGAGCACAGTAATGCAGTATCTTTATTTCAAGCCCAGGATGTCCAGAAGCAAGCTTAGAAATAGTGGTGATGTAGCTGGTACTGCTAAGAAGTGCCAAATGACAACAATGAAAACAAAAGTGAAAATAATTGAGTGGAGCAAGATGAAAAAAATGGTATTTCAAACCTATTGCAGTACAGTACTACACAGACAATTGTGTTACTTGGGTACCTAGGCTAACTTTGTTGGACTTACAAACAAATTTGTCTTATGAACACTCTCTCAGAATGAAACTCATTCATATGTAGGGGACCTACTGCATATGTCTGAGCCCATACCTCAGAAATTGACAAAACTAAGAGCTGGATTCCAACCCTGAGGCATAAGATTAAAAGCTCTCTTAGAAGTGGGGAAACGATTAACATGAATTATTCTGGGGTTCCTCTAAAGTCTGCCACAATAAACAATTCCAAATGTGTATGCGGCAGGATTATTTTTTTAATATTAACATATTTTTGTAAGTGTATTTTCTCTATTTGATGATTCTCTCCAAATACTTTCAAGCATTTGGGCAGTTCTGCATGATTATCTTAGACCATCCAGACTACTAAATAGAATGCCATAGACTGCGAGGCTTGTAAACAACAATCTAAAATCACAGCTCTGGAGACCGAGTAGTTCAAGGTCAAGGCACCAGCAGATTTTTGGCATTTTAGGAGGGCCTGCTTCCTGACTCACAGGTAGTCATCTTCTCACTGTGTGCTTAAATGGCAGAAGAGGTAAGAGAACTCTTTAGGTCCCTTTTTATAAAGGCACTAATTTTATTCTTGAAGCCTTCACCTCCATGAGCTAATCACCTCCCAACACCCTACCTCTAAATACCATCAAATTGGTAGATAGGATTTCAACATATGAATTTTGGTGGGACATAAACATTCAGTCCATTGCAATGATTGTCTCAGAAGCAAAGTGTGTCAAGGCAAAATGTCTGAACAAGTCTTCCTGGTTTTGTTTTCCAAAAGAGAAATGGAGAGAATTTGGGACTTAGTCCAAACTCTTAGAAAAAAAAGAAGAAGAAGAAGAAGAAGAAGAAGAATAGAGAGAATGAATCTTACCTTTGAGTCTCCACAATGTTTGCCCAGGCTGAGAAGGAAATTAGAGAAAAGCAACAGGAAGATAGGTAATGGAAATAAATATATTAGATCAGAGGATGGAGAAATCACTAAAGTGAAAGGCTACTCCTAAAAATATATTCAAGCAAACAGGAGCAATGCAGGACAAGTCAGTTATCATATCCGTACCTCAGTTGCTATGCAACTGAGTGTGAATGTAAAAATTAACTGACCTTCTCACTAGACTTCTGATGGGACTTCCCTCTGGTAACAGCCAGTATTTCACCAGCAGTAGCAACGCCCTCCATGTCGTGAGAATTTTCCCAATTTCCAGCTCACTTATTCCAAATGAACTAAACACTAAACATGTGCTTGCTATAGATAGAGCAGAGTAAATCACAGAGAAAAATGGAAGGTGGTGTCCTAGACACATAATGATCTAGTGACAGGACTGTTATGGAAAATATCATTCAATACTTGTCTAGTAGGAGCAGGGACTAGAAAGTTCCATTCTCCCTAGACTAGGATCCTTGTAAACCTTCCTCCTCCTTTCCAACTATTCTCATCTCTTTTCTTCCTGCCCTTGCTTACCTGTACCAAGAAAAAAATGTTATATCACACTTATTATGCTTGATAATATGCAAAAGTATCTCTCACGCATAATTTCATTCATCTTCAAACAATTCTGCAAGATAAACAAGTCAGTTTCCATTGTTATCCCCAATTTACAGATGAGTAAAACTGAGGCTCTGAGAGATTATATAAATTACCCAAGAGTACACTGGCACTGGCAGGTGACCCTAATCTCTGTGTCCATTATTCATGGTTCTATTGCTCCTTCACTACCATTTTGGCCCTGCTCCAAAGTACAGCAAACTTTTCCCTATGGTTTGAGAGGCCATGACCTCTTTCCTCACAAAATGTTTCTTCCTAGCTCTTCTTACTTTCCAGAATACCCTGCCTTAGAAATATTACAGTAAGTGTCCTACATACGAATATTCAAGTTGAGAACTTTTGATGATGTGAACATGTGTTCCATTAATGTCAGGCATAAGTGTAATTGCAGCTTGCTCTCCATCTCCTCTCGCCGAAGATCCTTCAGCTCTATCGTCTCCTACCTCCTCTCCCTCCTCCAGTCAGTAACTCTTCTTGCCTGTTCCCTCCATGCTAGCCCCTGTGTGCCAGCTGCTGTACTGTGCTACCATACTTTTCAAGGTTCTACACCATAAGATTAAAAACATTTTATTTTGTGTTTGTTTTTTTATGTATTATTTGTGTGAAAAGTATGATAAACCTATTACAGTACGGTACTACATACTCAACTGTGATAGTTGGATACCCAGGCTAACTTTGTTGGACTTATGGACGTGCTCTTGGAACAGAAGTCACTCATATGTAGGGGACTTACTGTACTCTAATTTCAGGCAAAGTCTCCAGGAGCCCCTTGGTAAAATGAAACATTAACCCATTCATTCAACCTGGGCTCCCTTGACAGATGTCTATGGACCAGGACTACTACTTAAGAAACTTAAATGAAAGAACAAAGTGACTATTATGAAGTAAAGGCTCAATAAATATTGCATTTCTTTTCACTAGTTAAAAAACATTTTCAGGAACTTTCTGACTACATAGCATAATTCTTTCCAAGTAAATAAATAAATAACATAGCCATGAATAATATACCTTCATCTAATTCTAATGGTAAAATAAAATCTCAAAGTTTTTTTAACTCTCAACAAATATGATTCTCTCCAAAAATAATAAGTCTCCCAAAATCAATATCCCAAAGGAAAACAGTTTGCTTAACTCTACTCTCAGTACAAAAATAATAAAAATTATTTTCACTAAAATTATTAAATGGATCAGGTCCCTTCGCCCTGTGGCATATGAGCATAAAGAATAATACATGCTGGAACAATGTAAAAACCTAGATTAATATTGAATGAACAGCAAAGGATAAACAGGACTTTCTGCTCTGATCTCACTGAAGACAAACACAAACAGTAAACAAAGAAGTAGGCATGAATCAACTCCATGAATGCATGCATTGGTTACTGCAATACCAACAGGGCTTTTAAAATGTCAAAGGAAAAGTACATTTTAATAAAAATACATGAAAACTGTGCTGAAAAATTAATGTAGCACACGGTGTGCAAATAAACCCCTACATGAATAGAAAGTTGAGATTAACTCCTTGCAGTAGTAAACCTCAGGTGATAAATCACTGGTGACAATTTCTACCCCACCTCTTTAAAAATGATTAAAAGTCTTTGGAGAATTGTTGATACATAACTGGGGTCAAAAATTTTAACTCAAACCACTTGGATAAGCAGAGAAAATGTTTTATTGTTGTTTATGGTTTTCTACATGAGCTCCCATCCTCTGGTTAGAAGGAAAAATTTTAAATGAATCTCTAACCCAGTTTACACCTAGACTGATTTGATAACTTAAATGGTCCCTTCAGGCACTGTTTTTCCTAATACTGAGGAGGGAAGTCACTCAGATTTCTTCTGCCTCCCCTCACTCATCTCAGAAAGAAGGCAGTTGGGTGTACACATGGAGAGGGAGAATGAGAAATGGAGAGACTGGGGACTTTGAGCGTGGCGTTCTGGTCTTCTAGATGGTGGTGTCTTAACCATCTGGTTGCTGTCTTGACATTCGTGCCTGGAGTCTGTAACTGATCTCTTCTCCCAATTTGGTTGCAACCCAGTTCATTCTCTGGCCAGTTCAGTCTGACTTTGGCACCTCCTGGCTCCAAAGCCCAGAGACTTCCTGCCAGCCTAAACAGACCCCAAGGCCCAGCACCCCCTCTCCCTGGGAACTGAGGGTCGGTCAGGAGAGCTAACCCTCCAACAACACTACACAATCAAACGAATTTGGAAATGTGTTTGGTGCTGGAAAAGTTAGAGAAGATCCCTCTTCTAAGAGCCCAAAAAGCGAGTCAGGACCTACAGCCTCCTCCCTTCACCTCCCTCACAACTCAAGCCCTGAACCTATGTCACAGTCCACAGGGGGGAAGTGGGGCACATGCCTGAGCAATGGGCTCCTTCCTTCTCTTACTCTCTCGCTTCTCCCATCCTCCTCCTCCTCCTCCAGGGAAAGAGATGGGTTTTGGTTTCTCTTCTATGTCCTGGTTTTATCGGGCATAGGGCTTTGCTGTCATGAATGGAAGGGTACCTTCTCTGCAGGCTGTCCTCACAGTTTGGTACTTGATATGTTACAAGGAAAAAGATCTGGAAAACCATCTCTCAAGATTATGCGTGCTCCTGTGCAGTCGCTTCAGTCATTGTCTGACTCTTTGCGACCCCATGTACTATAGCCAGCCAGGCTCCTCTGTCCACACTATTCTGCAGACAAGAATACTGGAGTGTAGCCATTTCCTCCTCTGGAGGATCTTCCCAACCCAAGGACTGAACCCGCTTCTCCTGCGTCTCCTGAATTGCAGGCAGATTTTTCACCGCTGAACCACCAGAGAAGTCTCTTTGCTTTGTAAGGCTTTTACTTCACTATGTCCCTGTTTTTCATGTCAGAAGTTTTATATTATTCTGTTTTTCTTTTCATGATTCTTTACAATAAATTCTCTTCCCCATCAGGCAGATGGCTGCTCCAATCAACTGGAGCAAATAGCGTGGACACCAAAAGATAAAGACACATTAGTAATTTCTAAAGTCCTGCATCTCACCCCCTTGTGCACAGTTGGTCCACTATTCCTACATATTATGTGTTTAAATCAATGTGGCTTTGCACATTGATCAAAGCTATCACTTCATATAAACATTCTGTTACATGGCATTTACCAAAACACATTTCCTTATGTTGGTTGTTTGTTTCTAACACAGAACATCTCCTGGGGATTATAATATCCTGGGGATTATTTTGATGATCATCATTTCTGCGGAATTACAATACAGAAAGATAAATTCCTAACTTTATGGCAAATGTGATAAATCCATGTGTTAACAAACATTTGTTTTACAGATATTTAGAGTAAATAGAAGTATTTATCCTGATATAGCGAATGTTTGGGTTGGAAGAATATGTATGAAGGAACAACATAGCTGCTGCCTTCAAATGCATAAGTGGTTTAGAAGTGGAAAGCAAGTCTGTTTCAATATACTCCAAGGAGCAAACTTGAGATTAAAGAAAGAGTTAATGGGAAAGGTAGTTTGGTTTAATTTTCGAATCATTAAAGTTGTCTAAATATGCAATGGGCCAATGCCTTGAGATGCAACGATTATATCCTGAGACTATTCAAGCTGGGCCACGTGAATACTTAGTAAGGATTTCATGTTGATTATTCAAAGTTATAAAGCTTGCTTCTAATACCTTGAGTTTCAATGCTTCTTAAAGTCTTTAAGCTGAGGGTTACAGAAGTTGAAGTATTTGGTAAAGATAAATAATCATAGTGGCTCAAATGGTAAAGAATCTGCCTTCAATGCAGGAGACCAGGGTTTGACCCCTGGGTCTGAAAGACCCTCTAGAGAAAGGAACGGTTCTTGCTCGGAGAGTTCCACGGACAGAGGAGCCTGGTGGGGCTATAGTTCATGCAGTCAGAGTCGGATATGACGGAGTGACTCACATGACACAATAATGCTGGCAGAAAAACTGCCCGTGGCCATTGTTTATTGACAATACTGAGCGACTAAATAGAAGAAATCCGAGTTACCTATTCCTAATATTGTCAGAGTTTAAATTACAGTCTATGACAAAATTTGTGAAAATAAAACCATAGAAGAAAGACCAGAAAGTTTTGGCAAAGGATACTTCAAAGAATTAGAGGGAATTGAAGACCACTGATTTCCTGGTTCAGCAAAATCAGATCAAAAAGCATCATTAACAGGGATTCTATAAATAGGAGAAAAAAGGTATTAAAGCTAAAATGCTAATGGTGGTGTTGTTAAATGTTGTTAATGCTGTTGTTAAACATCAGATGATGCCATTTTTGAAGATTTAAATTATTTTAGTGGATCCCAAGCAACCTCAGATTATATTCTTTCCTTTCCTTCTTTAATATTTTGCCAAAAGTGATAACAGTAGACCGGATAGATGGGCACTGGTATCTGTTAACAGGCTATTAATAACAGGTTTCGGAAAGAAAGGAGGAAGCTGAGGTCAATTTGAAAGATGTAGATGGGGGGCTGCATCATTGATCACCCTTGTCATAAAGTCATGACCCACAAATCCATTTTCATTAGGGAGACGACAAAGATAGAGACAGGGTCAAAGTGGACAAAAATGGGTCTGCAATACCTGAAAAGTCAGTGCAGGATGAAGCATACAGATCCCTGGGAATGGCAGGCAGAAGAAAGGAGGTATACAAGCATTGATCATGTCCTAGGTGCCAGCCACAGCCGTAAGCGCTTTATATCCTATTAACTCATTAGTTCTTCACTTCTACCCTCATAATGGAAAGTGTTCATATTCTCATTTCACATTTAATGAAACTGAGACCCAAAGGGATTACATACCTGTGGTCACATAGCTGAGTTACAGATTGCTGGGATTTTTAACCCCAGAAGGTGGAATGTGGTCATTCCACCACATCACACTAGCAAAATGTACTCAGGCATGTGCAGATAAGTGACAAATGATGCCAGAGACTAGAGCCAGGTGGCAAAAATAAATCAAGCAGGAATGGACAAACCAAGCAGATGAGGGGAGGAAATTGGGGGTGTATGGAGAGGGCTGGGGTTGTCTAAGATTCACAGCCACACTGTCCTTTTGAATAAGCCAGAAATCCAGGAGCCAAAAACATATCAAACACAGAAGAATAGGCCAGAAATCCAGGAGCCAAAAAGATATCAAACACAGAAGAGAACAAGGCATTCTCAGAAAAACACCCTAGACAAAATGCTCCCAAACCATTGAGTACTGCTGCTGCTGCTGCTGCTGCTGCTGCTGCTAAGTCACGTCGTGTCCTAACTCTGTGCAACCCCATAGATGGCAGCCCAACAGGCTCCTCTGTCCCTGGGATTCTCCAGGCTAGAATACTGGAGTGGGTTGCCATTTCCTTCCCCAATGCATGAAAGTGAGAAGTGAAAGTGAAGTCGCTCAGTCATGTCAGACTCTTAGCAACCCCATGGACTGCAGCCTACCAGGCTCCTCCGTCCATGGGATTTTCCAGGCGAGAGTACTGGAGTGGGGTGCCATTGCCTTCTCTGAGTACTGTTACAGGTTTATCTTCGGTTTTTCTTTCTTGTTGTTGTTGTTCAGTCACTAAATCATGTCGGACTCTTTGAGACCCCATGAACTGCAGCATTCCAGGCTTTCCTGTCCTTCACTACCTCCCAAAGTTTGCTCAAACTCATGTCCTTTGAGTCAGTGATGCCATCCAACCATGCCATCCTCTGTCGCCGCCTTCTCCTCTTGCTCTCAGTCTTTCCCAGCATCAGCTCTTTGCATCAGGTGGCCAAAGTTTCCTATCTCCTGAACTGAGAGGAATAGGAAATTTTGCCTTCCTCATATCATTCTTCATTTACCAACACTATAACCTCTGATTGTGAGCCAGCCAAGATTAAGCTGCATCAAGAGGTAAAGACTGAAATGAAAAGACTCAAGAGAGATTTTAGAGAGACTCTCCTGGTGTCCCAGTGGTTAAGGCTCCACTGTTCAATGCAAGGAAGGTGCTTTCAATCCCTGGTTAAGGAACTAAGATCCCACATGCCTCTCAGTCGAAACACCAAAACTCAAAAGAGAAGCAATACTGTAACAAATTCAATAAAGTCTTTTTAAAATATAATCTCAAATCAATACATTTTTTAAAAGAAAGAGATTTTAGGAAGAAGATACCACTCTGTTTCTTGTTGCTAAATTTTTAAGGATTCATTTTTCCATGGAATCCATGAATTTTCTCATAGCGTGTGACTCACAAGTCATCAGGATCATCAAAACAAGAAAAAAGAGAGAAAGAAGACAAAGTGAGCAAGAGAAGTAAGCCAGCCATTTTACAGATGGCAGTTTGCATGGTTAGTTTAGTAATTTTTAATCAACTGGAAGCCCATTTTGCATTTGGACAAAAGCCCTATGTTAGTAATTTTCTAAGTGAAAGCATGAAATAAAAATGTCTTGCAACTAAAGGATATACTATGTAAGATGCTCTCAAAGAATACTGTAATTACCATAAATATAATATACTATAATTATATTCTCAGAAATAGGTCTATTCAAAAAAGTCATTCATATATGTGATTATACATGACAGCTAAATGTAGCAAACATTAGCAAGGTCAATATGCAAATACTATTTCTACCAGTCCATTCTGATATAATTTATCAAGTGGTATTAAATATCTCAAAAGAAACAGACTTCTCTTATTTCCCTAACACAGAGCAAACACTTCTATTTCCATACATGTGAAACAGTCTCCATTTACTGTAACACATTGCTTCCAATAATTAGGCTTATTTTCTTTGGATTCTGTTTCTAAGAGTGAAATTTTTGATAGTTACCATATCTTAGACAAACCTGGACAGCATATTAAAAAGCAGAGACATCACTTTGCCGAAGAAGGTCTGTATATAGTCAAACTATGGTTTTTTTCCAGTAGTCACATATGGATGTGAGAACTGCACCATAAAGAAGGCTGAGTGCTGAAGAACTGATGCTTTCAAACTGTGGTGCTGAGGAGTACTCTTGAGAATCCCTTGGACGGCAAGGCGATCAAACCAGTCAGTCCTAAAGAAACCAACCCTAATTATTCACTGGAAAGACTGATGCTAAAGCTGAAGCTCCGATACTTTGGCCACCTGATGCAAAGAGCTGACATATTGGAACAGACTCTGATGCTGGGAAAGATTGAGGGCAGGAGGAGAAGGGAATGACAGAGGATGAGGTGGTTGAATGGCATCACCAATTCAAAGGACACAAATCTGAGCAAACTCTGAGAGACAGAGAAGGACAGGAAAGCCTGGTGTGCTATGGTCCATAGGGTCCCAAAGAGTCAGACATGACTTAGTGACTAAACAACAAAAACTGTATCTTATTACAAGCTAGATAAAACTCATTTACAAGATGGGCGTTGCTGAGAGAGTAATATCACCCATTAAAAATCATTTTTTTTGCCCAGGTGATTAAAATATCGTATATACTGAGACATGCAATCAACATGCTCCTTGCCCTTTTTAAGGCCACACTAACTCTTGAAATGAAGACATCTAGTACATATATATGTGAAAATACACACGTACATACACACGCACACACATTTTGTCTCTCAGGAAATCCAGAGCATCTTTTACTGAGTGACTTTGTAACTGAATGGCATATGATTGAAATATAAATTCACCATTGCAAAAACCTCTCGCAGACACCCTTCTAAGCTTCAGAATAAGGGCCCTGTGGCATTTTTGTTGTTCAGTCCCTGGGTCAGGGAGATCCCCTGGAGAAGGGAACAGCTACCCACTCCAGCATATTTGTGCAGATTTACTCTTAGCTTTTGACAAATGGCTCTGTCAAAGCATAATAATGTGACTTCTGTAATCAAATGTCATTTACATCTTAATGAAAAGAAACAGTATCCATTGCAGTGTGAGATCCATGATTTTTGCACTACTGACTAGAGAAATATCTTCTGTTCCCAGGAAAATCACTTCCTGGTTTGTCCTTGTGTGCTTAGTCACTCAGTCGTGTCCAACTCTTTGAGACCCCATGGACTGTAGCCCATCAGGCTCCTCTGTCCATGGGGATTCTCCAGGCAAGGATACTGGAGTAGGTTGGCATGCCCCTCTCCAAGGGATCTTCCCAACCCAGGGTCGAACCCAGGGATTGCAGGGGGGATTCTTTACCATCTGAGTCACCAGGGAAGCCCGGTTTCTCCTACATTTGGTTAGTAATCTCACTTGGGGTGGGCAGAGTCAGAGGGCCTTCCCTGAGCCCAAGCACGTTCAGCATTTACAAGACTGGGAGAAAAGAAGACAGTTGGGGGCTTGGCCCTGCCAACTTCAGCATCCCACTCCTGCCTGGAGAAGCAGGGACCATGCTGTGAGTGCTCACAGCATGAGACCCCTGCACAGGGCCAGTAACAGGAGAATGGAGGCTTGTAGCATGGCATCTCATAGTGACTGTTTCTTAATGGGCTCAAAGAAAATTTCATTGCTAGGCCAGAGCCTCTCCCCTTCCAAATTCCCAGACTCATCTTGAGCGCACAGTGCCACAGAAGAGGAATGCTGATTTAAAATAAAATAAAAAATTTTAAAAACGGAAGAATATTAAAGAAACAATACCCTTAAGTTCACAGAAGGCCAACACCTCCTAAGAAGAACCCAGTGTGCCCAGAAGTTGGGATGTTACTCAAAGATCAGAACTACAGCTTCTCACTAGTCACAGTGTGTGTTTGCCTCAGAACCTCCCCGGAGCCTCTTCCTTTGCGTATCTTCGCCTGCCTCCTACTGTAATTCAACAAGTGTTTGTGAAACAACCTGCCTGTATCTGCACTTGGCATTCCAAGAACATGACAGATGAACAAAACCTAGTTTCTGGCTTCAAAGAGTAGATGGTCTAGTAAGAGAGGCAATCTTATTGTAAAGAACCTGTGTGTCCAGTCTAGTAAAGGAGAGAGAGATTTTCATAATTACTTATAGTACAAATAATTATAGTATGGGAGACCTGGGTTCAATCCCTGGGTTGGGAAGATCCCTGGAGGAGGGCACGGCAACCCACTCCCGTATTCTTGCCTGGAGAATCCTCATGGGCAGAGGAACCTGGCAGGCTATAGTCCATTGGGTCAAAAAGAGTCAGACATGACTGAGTGAGGAAGTGCAGTACATAGTACAAGATGGGGCTTCCCTGGTGGCTCAAAGAGTAAAGAACCCACCTGCAATGCAGGAGAACAGAGTTCAATCCCTAGGTTGGGAAGATCCCCGGGAAAAGGAAATGGCAACCCACTCCAGTATTCTTGCCTGGGAAATCCCATGAACAGAGGACCCTGGTGGGCTTCAGACCATGGGGTCATAAAGAATCAGACATGACTGAGTGACTAAGTGTGTGTGCATAGTACAATAAGGAGCAGCTTGATTGAAAGGCAATAGCCAAGGGAAATAGACGTCAAGTTATTAGCTCACAGCTCACTCCTTGATGTATTATCAGGGAAAACACTAATATCTCTGGATTGTTTATTTTTCTCTAAAATGAGAATGAACACTCCCACCTTCTCCTTCACAGTATTACCTTTGAAATCAAATAAAATGTCCATACAGAACCTTTAGAGACTGGATGGTGATTCATAGGTCTAACGGCTATTAAGAATTAACATTAATCAAGTAGTCTGTGCCAAGCACTGTGTTAAGTCATTTAAATGTTTTCTTTTTTAATCTTCATAACTCTAGAAGGTTAGGGGACTTGCCTGAGATCACAGACTGACTACTCACCACACTGTCACACTCTTAATTCTTTGCCACTTATAAGTTCAATGACTTTGGACAAGTCCTTTAATCCCTTTTGAACCTCAGTGTCTTCATTAGGAAAATTAAAATGGTCTCAATGAAATCTGTTTCAGTTGTGGCAACATATAACATGAGATCTATTCTCATGACACATTTTTAAGCGCTCAGTACAGTGTGTGTTAGTCACTCAGTCGTGTCCAACTCTTTGTGACCCCATGAACTGTAGCTTGCCAGGCTCTTCTGTCCATGGAATTCTCCAGGCAAGACTACTGGAATGGAGAGCCATTCCCTTCTCCAGGGGATCTTCCCAACTCAGGAACCAAATCTGGGTCTCCCACATTGCAAGTGGATACTTTACCGTTCAAGTTCACTAAAGATACAATGTTGTATAGCAGGTCTCAAGAACTTTCCATCTGCACATCGATTATCAGCTCCCCATTTCCTCCTCTCTGCAGCTCCTGACCACCAACATCCCACTGCAATTCTATGAATTTGACTATTTTAGAGACCTCATATAAGTGGAATCCTTTCCCACATGGCTCAGTGGTAAAGAGTCCTTCTGCCAGTGGGGTTAATCCATGGGTAGCAAAGATCCCCTGGAGGAGGAAATAGCTGCCCTTTCCAGTATTCTTGCCTGGGAAATCCCAGGGACAGAGGAGATAGGTACCCCAGTACATGGGGTCAAAAAGAGCTGGACATGACTTAGCAACTAAACAGCAACAGCAGCGTAAGGAGAATAAGTATTTGTCCTTCTGTGACTGATTTATCTAGCTTAGCATAAGGTTCACTCATGTTATGCTTATGCTAGGATTTTCTTCTTTTTTAAACCTGAATGATAGTTCCTTGTATGTATATAGCACAATTTCAATTAAATTTCTTAGACCAAACAGTAGTAAATGCTACAGCAGAGATATGAACTCTTCCAAAAACACCAAGGAGAAGCAACTAACTCTCAGTAGTCAGAAATTTATTAATGTGGCATAAACTCCAGCTCATTACTCAACTTTGGGTGTGCCTGCTTCATTAGATCATCTTTGTGTATTTTTATTAAAACTTCTAGTCCTAGAGGCAACTGAGGCTTATTCTTTTTTATCATCTTCCTGTTGTTGTTCAGTCACCAAGTCATGTCTGACTCTTTGAGACCCCAGGCAATGCATCACAACCAGGCTTCCTTGTCCCTCATCATCTCCTGGAACCTGCCCAAGTTCGTGTTCATTGAATCAGTGATATCATCCAACCATCTCATCCCCTGTTGCCTTCTTCTCTGACTTCTATCTTTCCTGCATCAGGGTCTTTTCCAATGAATCAGCTGTTCACATCAGGTGACCAAAGTATTGGAGCTTCAGCCTCTGTCATTCCAAAGAGTATTCAGTGCTGTTTCCTTTAAGATTGACTGGTTTGATCTCCTTGTTTTCCAAGGGACTCTCAAAACTCTTCTTCAACACCACAGTTTGTAAGCATCAGCTCTTCAGTGCTCTGTCTTCTTTATTGTCCAGCTCTCACAACGACATGACACTGGAAAGACCATAGCCTTGACTATACGGACCTTACAAATGTTTGCAGAAATGACTGGGTGGATGAGTGGATGCTGCCGCTGTTGCTAAGTTGCTTCAGTCATGTCCGACTCCGTATGACCCCATAGATGGCAGCCCACCAGAACCCCTTGTCCCTGGGATTCTCCAGGCAAGAATACTGGAGTGGATTGCCATTTCCTTCTTCAATGCATGAAAGTGAAAAGTGAAACTGAAGTCATTCAGTCATGTCTGACTCTTCAAGACCCCATGGACTGCAGCCTACCAGGCTGCTCCGTCCATGGGGTTTTCCAGGCAAGAGTACTGGAGTGGGGTGCCATTGTCTTCTCTGGATGAGTGGATAGATGGCTTATATCTGATAACCTGGACCAATTTTGGTCTTCACTATCTTCTGATCAGTTTATGTTCCCAAACTTCCAAAAGAGGACAAGTTTCTGTCCTCTGCATCCCCAGAACTTCCTCTGCATTATTGGGATTGTCTGTGGATGTCTGCCTTTCCCACGACATGTTAAGTTTACTGTGGTGAACAGTTTCTATTGTTCATCACTGTGTCTCCAGTTCCTAGCTGATAGCAGGTGATCATTAAATATTTAAAGAATGGTAAATGACTAAATGAATTTTCTAAAGCCTGTGTTTGTCGATGACCTAGTTTTGGGCAATCCTGAGGAAAATAAATTTTCCTCCTGAGAAACCTTACTGACTTGGCATTGCTGCTCTATTTAAGTTAAGATACTAAGTGTATTTGATTCAATATTTGTAAATAGCAGAAACTTAGCTAGCTTTTAATATGTATATGTATATGACAACCATTCACATGCACGTACACACAGCTTGATAAAAGGATGGTTTTTAAAAACAGCTTCAAAGTTACATCCTAAAATGAAATTGAAAATGTCAGTCACTCAGTCATGTCCAACTCTTTGGGACCCCATGGACTGTAGCCAGCCAGGTTCCTCTGTCCAGAGTAAGAATACCGGAGTGGGTTGCCATTTCCTTCTCCAGGGAATCTTCCCAACCCAGGGATCGAACCCAAGTTTCCTGCTTTGAAGGCAAATTCTTTGCAATCTGAGCCACCAGGAAGCCTAAAGACTATTTAGTTATTGCATCTATAAATTCTGCTTTAATATCAAGGTCCTAGATACCTTGAAGAAGTATTATAAGAATCTTAAGCATCAGAAAGACTAAACAAATCATAGTCTTACTAATGTAGAAGAGAAAGAGATATTTCTGAAAGATTTTAAAGATTTGAATGTTTTCTGATCACCTTTGGTTTAGGCAGAATGGAATCTGAACATACTTCAGTATTCTCCAAGCTTTATGCTTTGGCTAGAGAAACCCAAGCAGCATAAATATTTGAATCATACAACCAATTTTCCTTTATCTCATTCCCTGCCTACTAGAGCATTCAAGGGTCATCCAGGGAAACAGAAAACAGTACAAAGTACTTCATGGAGAAAACTGGTTGTACAGATATTGGGGATGCAAACACAGAGATTAGCAAACAGCAAGAGCTACAAATACCACTGGGCTAGAAGGACAAAGGGAAGAAGGAGTGTTTCTGGAGCCCCTGGGCCCAGGGCACTTGATGGAAACCAGAACTAGGCAGGAGGCTCAGCCACCACCAAAGAAACCACATAAGGCAGAGATGAATGAGAAAATATACCCCACCGTTTTTCCTTCTGTCCACTAATCTGAGGAGCACAGATTGCAGGAATCAGGTCCCTTGTGATACAGAGAAAAGAAACGGAAGGCCAAGGAACTGAAGGAAGTGCTATAAGCACACACAGGCCCAGCAACAGCATACTTACCTCCCAGCCTACTGATCTGCCTACCCACATAGCCGCAGGGTCACTGAAGCAAGTATCTGACTGTTTTGAAACCTAATTTCCTATCGTGTGCATGCTAAGTCACTTCAGTCATGTCCAACTCTTTGCAACCCCACTGACCATAGCTCACCAGGCTCCTCTGTCCATGGGATTCTCCAAGCAAGGATACTGGAGTGGGTCACCATTTCCAACTCTAGGGGATCTTCCCAGTCCAGGGATTGAACCAGTCTCTTATGTCTCCTGCATTGGCAGGAGGGTTCTTACCAACAGCACCACCTGAGAAGCCTAATTTCCCATTGGATATGAATAAATTAATGTTTTGATTTTAAATATTTTAGTCTTTTTTAAAGATTTTTTATGTGAATCATTTTTAAAGTCTTTATTTAATTGTTACAATATTGCTTTTCTTTTGTGTTTTAGTTTCTTGGCCTCTAGGCATGTGGGATTTCAGCTCCCCAACCAGGGATCAAATCTACATACCCTGCATTGGAAGACAAAGTCTTAACCACTGGGTCACCAGGGAAGTCCTTATTTCATTGTTGTTTTAAAAAAAAAATGTTCTATTATTTTAAGTTCATTTCACAAGTAAACGTTTTGTTTTAAAAGATAACCTTGACCAGTATGTTATTATTATGTAGAAGACATGTTATTTTTAAAAAATAGTTCAGTGTTAAGGATTATTCAAAATGATAGTTAACAGCCACGGAATTGGTACTATCATTTTGCTTTTTCAAAGTGGGAAGTGTGGGTAAAACTAAGATTTAAGGGAAGAATAAACAAAGGAGATGCATAATAAAATTCAAATAATAGAATGCTAAAAATTTGCTGACAAAGTTCTGATGTCAAATAAGAATCCTTTTGGAAAACAAAATTTTTAAAGCACGCTTAAAGTCACTGTTTTCAGGAAAATCTTACAGGAATTTAAATCGCTTGATTTTTCAGAAAGCTTGTCTTGAAATACACATCATGCACAAGACCTGCCTACCTCACATTAAATATTCATTTTGATTGACCGGCTCAGTCTCTCCACTACAAAGCTCTGACCTGCTCATGGTGTTATTTCTTTGCTCTGTAACCTCATCAGATGGAACAGGCCAAATAACCTCCAGGCGTGAGCATCGGTGTGTGAATGGAGCCTTTTCTACCTGTAATAAATAATGGTGTAGGGAACTGATACTAAAAGAGATGTGAGACAACCAGGTGTGGTTTTTGTGCTTTGTCCTTCCTCACTACAGCGGATCCTTCTAAATCTCAAGGGTCATTTTCTTTTCAAAGACATCAGACAGCCTATGTTGTTGTTAAAATCACCAAGAAGCCCTTGTAGGAATGCCTGGTCCTGACTCTCTGCTGAGACAAGCCCAGTCTTGTGAGGCATGTGAAATTCAGAGCTCTATCCACTGATGCCCATGAAGGATCATCTGGCAGTTTTCATATGATTAGAAATGGCCAAACGGTAACAGGGGAAATTACATTCTTATAGCCTTCACACCCCCTGCAGTTTTAAATGCATTACCTCTTTCTGGCTTTTCCTGCTTTAAAAGGTAAATTAAGTAAGTGCAGTTGTGTCCTACTAACCAGCTATGGTGTTCCTTCCCAGGAGAGCAGACTTGAGGGAAAAGAGCTTCATTAATTCAGCACAATTCTTAGACATCAAGTGGCCCTAAACTGACCCAACAAACCAAGGAACAATGTTTACTTTCTTAGGAATATTTAACCTATCTCCAGAAATTTGGGGACAAATCAACTTTTTTTCTAAAATGTCTTAAACCTTACTGCTTGATATATTTTTAAACAAAAGTAAAGGTGAGAAATGGATACCGTGGGATGGAAAGTACTCGAGTATAATAAAATTTCAAATTTGAGACCAGTTTTAACATGCCAGTCAGGCCAAATGAAGAAGAGGAAATAGAATTGGGAAGAAGAAAGAAATATTTTATCCTAGAAATAAATATAGACCTGCCTATCAGAAGTCCTTGCCTCTACTAGTTTCAGAATAGCCCCTAAAAAGCGCAACAAACCTGCTCCCATTTTCCTACTTTGGAAAATAAAACTTAAAATTTGTATTTATGCCATGGTTAGTGTTTAGATATACCATTTGTAGTATCAAGCTTCATTAAATTGCTTGAAACTAGTTTCGAAAAAGCAAAAAAGTGGGGTACAAAATTGAGAAAACCTCAGATCTCACAACTTTTTAGTTCTTATGCCACCTGAAATGTCACTGACCAAAAATTCTTTGCCCTAACATCTCAGTTAGAAGTGTCTCAGGTTGCATCACACACACACAAATACATATATTCTTCAAACTCTCTTCCCATAAAAGATTATTACAAAATGATGAGTATAGCTCCATTTACTATGCAGTAAGATCTTATTCGTTATCTATTTTTTTTAATTTTAAAAAAAATTATCTATTTTATACGTAGGAGTGTGTGTATGTTAACCCCAAACTCCTAATTTATCCCTCCCCCTCCCTTCTTTTGATAAAGGACAGTCTCTCAAACATCCAAACAGGCCAGCTTAGAACTGTAGTCTATTGCCATCATTTTGCTTTAGAATGGTTTAAATGGAAGAACTTGAAAAAGCCCAAAATTTGTCTTCTAAAATACCCACCAATTCAATTCCTAAATATTTTCTTAGGCCTCACAGATTCACCATACTTATATTCAAATTAACTAATCTCCCTTTAGATTACAAAAACCACAGAAGAAAATTTAGTGCAGATGTATCCTCAAAGCTTCCTCTTTCATTAAAATTAAGAAGATTTTTTTAAAGAACTTCTTTTAAAAGTGAACTGCCTACCTTAGGAGAAGAAACCATGAAATTTAGTTTATTCATCTTCATGGTCTTTATGAAACCAAAACACCCTGATAGGGAATGAACGAATTAGTTATTCAACTACTAACAGAACTTCTAGATTTTTTTTCCAAGTATCTGGAATGCTATTATCCTAGGAAAGGGAAAAAAAAAATCTTTAAAATGCTTTATTTTTACTTTTTAAAAAAATGATTTATTTTTCCTTCAATAGCAGCTTCAGGGGACTTCCCTGGTGGGTCAGTGGTTATGAATCTGCCTTGCAGTGTAGGGGAGGTAGGTTTGATCCCTGGTGGGGGAACTAAAGTCCTACATGCCATGGAGCACAGCTAAGCCCAGACACCATAGCTAGAGAATCTGTTCGGTGAAACAAAGGTTCCTGCACGATGCAAGGAAGATCCTGTGTGTTGCGACAAAGACCCAATGCAACCAAATTAATTAATTAACTTTATAAAAGAGCAGTATCAGGATATTGTAGGCATTGGCATGCATCAGGGTATCTTCTTAGTGAAATGCTCTGTGTTTTAGAGTTTCTTGCTGCAGAACGTACCTTACACGGTGGCTGGTTTTTCTATTGCTCTGTCATCATGATAACTCTCTCCTCCACTGCTTCCAAATGTGGTCACCCACAAGGCTGAAACAACAGCGTGTCTGAAACAGTCTGTTGAATGCAAGAGACCATTTTGAAAGTTTCACAATTTGTCTAAATTTTAGCTTAAGTAAAAAATGATTTAGACATTGAAATGACTTTCTTCTTAACTGTTTGAGGCTCCAGCTATACCAGACTATAAAATAATTAAGGAACAAAATACTAAAGGAAGCCCACGTTTTCTGACAGGGAGAAAGATGAAGAGGCTGGATTGTACACACAACAAGATCAAGGGAGTATGATGAGTGATGATGAGGAATCTGCATTCCTTATCCCAGCTTCCAAACAAATAAGTATAAAAGGAAACGGTTTCAATTAGAAATTCAATATCACCTAAGGAGACTTAAGACAAGGAATCTGTACCATACCAAAAAAAATGGAAAAAAGATTATAAAAGGCTATTAAATGAAAATGATTTGACAGTCAGAGAGCAAGAAATGGTGCTTTTACAATTCCAGGATGTTTGAATTATTCGTCTCCTCCTTGAAAATTTTGTCAATTGTAATAAAGTTCACAAGAGCTTTCCACACTAAAATAAATAGTGGAGCATTATGCTGAGGATAAAAACCAAAATAGTATCCTTGATTCAAAAGTATTTTTCCTTTAAGTTTCTTTATAAAAGTTGTGTTTTTAAACTAATAATTCTAACATCTTTAACAACTTAAGCACCAATAGAGCTAAGAATTATTGCTCTATCAGCAGTTTTTTAATAAGACATGGAAGTAAACATGCTGTTTAATAACAAAAAAGAATCCAAATGAGAAAGTATAGGCTAGGCTGCAAACTAATACCCTGAATTTAAAAATGTTCCCCTGCAAAATTCAGAAGTTGGCAAAACATCTGTTTGGTTGTCTGGCAATCATCCTAAGCAATGATCCATGCCTTTTACTTCCTGTAAAAATAATTAAGCAGTAAGTTTAACAGTTTCTTCCAGCTCCTTCAAGAATTGGAAGTACTAAGGAAACATTATAAAAAAAAAAATTTTACCTGAGACCTTGGATAGCCAGAATGCTCAAGATCAAAGTAAGACAGAGATGTGGAAGTGTCATAGAGCCCTGCTCAGTGAGTTAGGGCTCCCGGTTCAGTGATTCGGTGGTCACAAAGCCACCCTGAGTCCCGCACAAATGACCCAACATCACAGGCTTCTCTCCATCCTCTTCCTCGCTCCTCCTCCAAAAGGACAAGGATGAAGCACAGACCTGGATGGACCAGTCCTGGCACTATGAGGCCCAGTTTCCTCTATGAAAACAAAACATATATTCAAACCATATGAGCTGAAGAAGTAAGAAGAGGAAATATGTCTGATTTTGCTTTGATTGCCATAACTGATGAGACAAAACACACCTAAATAGCTCTAGTTCATGAGGCAGGCAAAGGAAAGGAAGGGTACCATTCCATGGCACCAAGTCAAGTTTTAGTGAATGCTGTCCCTCACTCACTAAGTCATGGCTGACTCTGTGACCCCGTGAGCTGCAGCATGCCAGGCTTCCTTGTCATTCACTATCTCCTGAAGTTTACTCAAACTCATGTCCATCAAGTAGGTGATGCCATCCAATCATCCCATCCTCTATCACCTCTTTCTCCTCCTGCCCTCAATCTTTCCCAACATCAAGGTATTTTCCAATGAGTCAGTTCTTCCCAACAGGTGGCCAAATTCTTGGAGCTTCAGCTTCAGCATCAATCCTTCCAATGAATTTTCAGGGTTGATTTCCTTTAGCATTGACTGGCTTGATCTCTTTGCAGTCCAAGTGACTCTCAAGTCTTATCTAGCATCACAGTTTAAAATGATCCAACTCTCACATTCATATATGACTACTGGAAAAACCATAGCTTTGACTATATACATCTTTTAGGTAAATCGTCTTATCTCTGCTATACGCTAATATATGGGGGAAAAGGGGAACTCCATCAATGCATAATCTACAAATAGAATTAAAGTTATTAAGTGAAAGATTTATTCTACATTATCAGTTAATTACCAACATGTCTCTATATTCAATTACAGTACTACTGTTTCATTAGGCACTTGCACTGAGACTTTCTAATTAAAACTCTCCCAGGTAACTGATGCTCAACAGATTTGATTAGCGTTTTTATCTTTCTTTTTCTCATTGGAAGTAAAATAACCTATCTTGGCACTTAAGTCAAAAATAGCAGCCTCCTCCCTAGGTCTCCTTTGCATAGACACTAGTCACAATTTCCTGCCGATTGCCTCAGGGGAGAATTTCACCACGCACAATTCTACTAAAAGAGGCTGTGGCTTCCTATTGACCAGAATATTGAGTCTCCCCGCACTGACACAGTTTAGGAATTAAGAGGCTTTGGAGTCAGATTAACCTGGTTTCCAACATCAGCTCCTCTATGAACTAGTTGCACCTCTGGCAAATTACTTGGCTTCTGTGACTATTTTACATTTGCAAAACGGGGACTGTTATGAGGCATAAATGACAAGATGTGTGAAGTGTTTAGCACAGAATCTGGTACATAGTAAGTGGTAATTGTTATTGTCGCTATTGTCATTTTTGCTGTTCTCGTTACAGGGTGTGGATAAGAGAAATATTTCGAGATTTTAATGAAGGTATGTGTTCCCAGGCAACTTAGTTTCCTGGAGGCTGTGTCATAAGCATTTTGCTCCAGAAACTGGTTGGCACCTATGATTTAATATTAAGGTTTGAGCAAGTTTCCTATCCTGTTTATTCTGTCCCACACAGGCTATTCTCTGAGCTCTCCTGTTCTCTGGCTTCCGGTTGGGCTCAGTCAATGGAAATCTGAGTGTGGGAGAAGGCGGGTCAGGAATGTCTCCCTCACTTCCGCCTGCTTCTGGGCCACAGTTCTGGCAGGGGTCAGATGTCACTGCAGCTACCCAGGAGGTCCCTTCACATCTCCAGCTTTCACTGGCCTCTCTTAACAGCTCTACTTTCTCCCCTCATTTCTTCAGGCCTAGGAGTGTTGTTAGCACCTCTTTTTGCTAGTACCTAGAGCCTAAACATCCCTCATTGGTTTGCTTATCTATACTTTGCAAATAGTCCCGTCTCTAAATACTCATCAGAATTTCATCCAAGTGCACCTCTGTTTCTCATTGGACCCTGAGTAATGTACCCCTTTGGATCAATATAGTCCCCTGTAGCCAACTGGGTCAATATTCATTTTACAATTTTTATTAAGTCCTTCAGTTCAGTTCAGTCATTCAGTCGTGTCCGACTCTTTGCGACCCCATGAATTGCAACACTCTTTGCGACCCCATGAATTGCAGCACACCAGGCCTCCCTGTCCATCACCATCTCCCGGAATTCACTCAAACTCACGTCCATTGAGTCGGTGATGCCATCCAGCCATCTCATCCTCTGTCATCCCCTTCTCCTCCTGTCCCCAATCCCTCCCAGCATCAGAGTATTTTCCAATGAGTCAACTCTTCATATGAGGTGGCCAAAGTACTAGAGTTTCAGCTTTAGCATCATTCCTTCCAAAGAACACCCAGGACTTATCTCCTTTAGAATGGACTGATTGGAACTCCTTGCAGTCCAAGGGACTCTCAAGAGGCTTCTCCAACACCACAGTTCAAAAGCATCAATTCTTCGGTGCTCAGCTTTCTTCATGGTCCAACTCTCACATCCATATATGACCACTGGAAAAACCGTAGCCTTGACTAGATGGACCTTTGTTGGCAAAGTAATGTCTCTGCTTTTGAATATACTATCTAGGTTGGTCATAACTTTCCTTCCAAGGAGTAAGCGTCTTTTAATTTCATGGCTGCAGTCACCATCTGCAGTGATTTTGGAGCCCCCAAAAATAAAGTCTGACACTATTTCCACTGTTTCCCCATCTATTTCCCATGAAGTGATGGGACCAGATGCCATGATCTTCGTTCTGAATGTTGAGATTTAAGCCAACTTTTTCACTCTCCTCTTTCACTTTGCATTAAACAGCAGGCTAAGTGCAAAGGGCAAGGAAAATAATTGTATATATATATATATATATATACATACACATTATATATATAACTTTGTGTGTACATTTGTGGATCACAGTCCTTTTCTTCAAAGACATCAGTCTTTCCAAGGAGTTAAATCTACAAACCATAATGATGCTACTGCTAAGTCACTTCAGTTGTGTCCGACTCTGTGTGACCCCAAGTGTAATAAATGTGGTATATGTATGTGCAAAGTACACGAAAATTTACACTCTAACTTATTTGTCAGGGTGGAGGACAGTCATAAACAGATGTCAAGGATAATCAGGAAAATCTTTTAGTGTGGCCACAAATGAAAGGAGAAATTTAAGAGGCAGAATTATAAGACAGTGGCATTTCAGGCATAAAAGAGAATGTTTAAAAGTCATGATGACCTGAAGATACACAGCATGTTTAGTAAACAGCAAAGTCATTTGGGGTAAGTAGAACATAGCGCTAAGATTAGAATGATGAGGCCACCATGAAGTGTTGCTAAGTGGCTGGAGATTGGCCAGGTTTTGAAGGATGTTACTGGAACTTGTGCAAAAGGGTTCAGGCTGTGGAATGATTTGATCCCAACTCAATTTTGACGGGTATTTCTGGCAGGAACAAGGTCATGTGACCAGTTCAATGGACTGCAGTAATACAGAAGAAATGCAAGAGTCTAAACCAAAGCAGTGGTCTTTGAAGTTGAAAGCAAGGGACATATTGAATAAATATTTCATGGAGAATTAGCAAAACTTCAAGATCTTTGAATGTAGGAGGAGTATTAGCTATGGTTTCAATTTGTGGTGTCTGTTTAGACCCCATTATAAATGGCTTCTCTGTTAATTGAGAAAGCAAATAGAGGGAAGGAGCAGATGAGGTAAGGGTAAACTAACTCCTTTAGGGGAAAAAAAAAAAAATCAACTTCTGGTGTTACAATAATTGACTTAAAAAAAGAGATGTGACCATAATTTTGTGAAAGATGGAAAGAATCTCACAATTTTAAAAAATAGAAGTCATGCTAGAATAGCACCAGTTGACTAAAGTTAGTGATGCCTCTAAAATGCAAGAAATTTCAAAAGTAAATGCCTCAGAAGTTTCAAGCTAGACATTCGTATCGCCTTTGATGCCCTCCCTTCATCATCAAGCATGGCTATCCTGCTCTTGTGCAGTGTCTGGCTATCCTGCACTTACACAGCCTCACCTCTCCAGAGTCTTGTTCGTTACCTGTCTCTGTCTCCTTAACTTACTTTGATGTAGATCCATAAAACCTATGCAGCGTTTGGCATACGATAAGTGTACTTAATAATCAGTTTTTAGTATCATAAAATCTTTGGTAAAATGCCAAAATTATGATACTACTTCTGTGCTTCAACATTCCAGTCCAAAATAGTAAGAGATGTGTTACTTCTTTCTCATCAGTGATATATTTATGGTTTTTGTTTTTAACCTGTAAGGATGCTTCCTCCCACTCATTCCAAAAATAGTGATATCAGACAGATATTACACTCAAGCACCATCAAGCTTTTAAAAACAGGATCACCTATCACAGTAATGGTCAGTCTGAAAACCCAATAGTTCCTTAGCATAATTCTTTGAAGCTAAAACTGTCAGACTTTAGGATCTCCTCACATTATAATTACTGTTTTCTTCCCTCAGATTACCATGTTAAGAAATATTATTGAATTTTTGAGTGACAACAAGAACAGTAAACCTCACTGTATTCTAGTGAATAGTGGTAAAGAATATGTGTATACACACACACACACACACTCCAACACATTCCAACACAGCAACCATGTCACCATGCTTTGGATCTTATATGGAAATATCCAAGGGTTTACCATCAGATGTTAGAAGGGTGTTGACTCTAATAAATATTAATTCTTCAGCTGTTTTCAAGCAAAAAGTATCTCTCTGTATTCTATCAGGAATAATCAAGGGATCCACATGATGGAAATTTCAATTACTAAATCAGGATAATCGTCACTTCTCTAAGGGAAATCACCCCCCTTAAGCTAAACGGTCTCAATTTATGCTTAGTTCTTCTTAGTCTTTTAATTAAAACAAATACCAAAACAAAATTATTCTTGACGTTGTTTGTCCATTCTTTCATAGATCTACTTTCCTATTTTCCTATTTAAAAGAGTCTAAACATTCTGCTTTTGGGACACCCTACTAAGTAGAATCTACTAAGTAGAGTCTACTAAAAAGACAGTGAATTTAATTCTGTGTTCAAAGACCTCCATTCACTTGGAAAGGAAGAGCAACAGCGGAGGAAGGAGGTTGCTGGCTCATTCAGAAATATAAGCATATCCTAAGGTCTCCATAATTTTTTTTTGCCATGCCATGCCTTTTTTTTTAATTGTATTTATTTTTTTAATTGGTGGGAAACTGCTTTACAATTTTGTGTTGGTTTCTGTCATACAACAATGTGAGTCATGGGAATCAGTCATAATTATATATGTGTGTGTGTGTGTGTGTGTGTGTGTATACATGCATGAATGCATGCATGCTAAGTTGCTTCAGTCATGTCCTACTCTTTGCAAACCTATGGACCATAGCACGCCAGGCTCCTCTATCTGTGAGATTCTCCAGGCAAGAATACTGGAGTGGGTTGCCATGCCCTCTTCCAGGGGATCTTCTTGACTCAGGGATCAAATCTGTGTCCTTTATGTCTCGTGCATTGGCAGGCGGGTTCTTTACCACTAGCACCACCTGGGATATATATACATATATATATCCATATATCCATACAATACATATATATCCCTTCCTTCCCTCCCCTCCTTCCCTTCCCCCAACCTCACTCCTCTAGGTCGTCACAGAGCATGAGCTGGGCTCCCTGTGTTATTTAGCAACTTCCCACTAACTATTTCATACACAATAGTGTATATATGTCAATCTAAGGCCTCCAAAATTAGTGTGGTGTTAGCATATGCATAGTCAGGTAGATCAATAAGAAAGAACAGAGAAACCAGAAATACACCAATTGCATGTAGTATTCAACAAAGGTGGACTTCAAATCAAGCCCACTCATTGGAAAAGACCTTGATGATAGAAAAGATGAAAGCAAAAGGAGAAAAGGGTGGCAGAGGATAAGATAGTTAGATAGCATCACTGACTCAATGGACATGAATCTGAGCACACTCCTGGTGTTAGTGGAGAACAGAGGAGCCTGGCATGCTATAGTCCATGTCGTCACAGAGTCAGACATGACTTAGCAACTGAACAAAAACAACAAATCAAGTGGGAAATGTGGGTACTTTAATAAATGATGCTGGGATAACTGAATAATAACATGAAAATAATAGAAACTGAATTCATTGCTGACACCAAAAATCAGTGAAAATTCTAAAAGAATTAGAAGTTAAAACTAAAAAATGAACTTATACAAATACAAATATTTCTGAATTTCTCTATAACCAAGAAGTGAGGAAGACTCTCTTCCCACTCAAAATCTTGAAGCAATAGGGAAAATTATTAATAAATTTGACTACATAGAGGTTAATCACACATGGAAAATATAATTTCATATGCAAAATTAAAATATCAACAGCACTATTTAAATAACAGACTAGAGACATGACTAGATAAGTTTCCATAAAAGGAAATACAGGCAATAAAATTCCTCATATGTTTAAGACTCTTTAATATACGAATCTTATAAATGAAAGAATAGCTCATAATAAGAGAAATGCAAAAATATTACACAGATATACTATATCTTATTTATTGCATTGACAAAAAAAGCAAGAGTGTAACCACATATTTAATTGGTAAAACCATGAGGAAACAGACCCATACGCATGACTAAAAAGAATGCAAAATTTTACAAACAATTTGACATTGTTTAATGATTTTACATGTTTTCATGTTTTCCCCTTCTCTAGGAATCTATTAAAACATAACCATGAAAACACATATACACATGGATATTTATTGCATGACTTAAAATGGTTAAGACCAGAAACAACCTAAATGTCCATCAATACAAGACTAATAAAATTAACTCTAAAATACTTACAATAGAACACCATACAGCTGATTGAAAAAAAAAAAAATCACTGCTTTCTCTCATGTGATCTCCAGGATATATTGTTAAATGAAAACAGTCATGGAAGCAATAAGTATATATACACTGTATAACCATTTATCTAACAAAGGGAGTGTGTGTGTATGTGTGTATATACATGCGCATACAATGGGAGATTAGTCTATAATTAAATAAAATTATTACTTACATGTGATGACAATTAACATGTAAGGAAGACAGATATAAAAGTCAGAGCTGGAAATTTCTAAGACAAATCTGAAAAACTTGTCATTTCAGAAAGTAAGGAATTTATCGAAATTTTTTGGAATACTATCAAAGGATTCATGAAACATCTTGAAATGGTTCCCACTGCACAAAGATGAGTCATTCTCAGCACCACTAAGAATTATAACATCAGTGGGTTAGAATCAGTCAAATGTGTTAAAAATCAAGGAATTCATTGATCTTTAAAAAAAATTGCCTTTGGAGGATGCTAGGAAGCCAACTTATTACTCTTAAAACTGATAAATAAAGGGAAAGAATCATACAGATAACTTGTTTTTCCGGTAAGAACTGTACTTGAGGATATTCAAAGTTGGGGAGAAAAAATTCTCTCTATGGATGTATTCCAACTAGCATATAAAGATGTAATTAAATAATTGAAATACTACCACTTTGCAAACCCCTAAGTAAATTTTAGATTTGGAAAATACTCTCAGTAGCACCTAACATCACAGCAGTAGACAACTGGACATTATGAGTCTCTTGAAGGAAATTTAGAGCACCATTTATGAAGTAGCCTTGCCAAAAATATAACCTGAATATGGATCAAGCTTCTTGATCTAGCCACCAGTAACAGGAAATATACAGGGAATAGAGGACACAGGTTTTCTTTGAAAAATGAGACTGCAGTCAGCAAAATCCAGAAAGCAGGAAAATTCACAAAACAAATTACTCAACTTTTCAACAAATCAATTTCAAAAATTTTTTAATATTTAAATTAAGATAGCCTATGAAATAAATAATATATAAGACCTACAAACAGAATAAAGTGGTGCACCCTGTTGGGATCCCACTTTGAACAAACCAGCAATGTAATATCTATAAGTAAACAAAAATAAATTTTAAAAATGTATGAGAAAACACTGACTAGATATTTGATGATGTAAGGCATAACTAGATTTTCTTATTATGAACACAGCACTATGACTGGGTTCTTTAACAAGAATTTTTTTCTTTCAGAGACATATATTAATAATCAAATATTTGCCCTTGAAATATTATGTCTGTGAATTGCTTTAGAACAATTTTGTAGGGAGAGATGTAAAAAGGGGTTGATTAAATGCAAGTGTGGCTGTGAGCTGGGCTTCCCCAGTGGGCTCAGCAGTAAAGAATCCACTTTCAATGCAGGAGACACAGGAGACATGGCTTCCATCCCTGGATCAGGAAGAACCCCTGGAGAAGGAAATGGCTAACCACTCCAATATTCTTGCTTGGAGGATCCCATGGACAGAGGAGTCTGGCGGGCTTCAGTCAGTAGAGTTGCAAAGAGTTGGACACAGCTGAAGTGACTTAGCACACACACACATGGCTGTGAGCTAATGAGTGTTGGGTTGAATAACTGGTACATGCAGATGTGCTGTACCTTTTTATCTACAATGAATGCTTAAAATTACCCACAACACACTGCTGGTGGGAATGTAAAATGATGCCATTGTTATGGAAACAGTATGGCATTTCTTCAATAATATTAAAAATAGAACAGTATGATCCAGCAACCCCACTTTTGGGTATTTATCCAAAATAATTAAAATCAGGGTCTCAAAGATATATATGCAGTCTCGCATTCATTGCAACAGTATTCACAATAGACAAAATGTGGAAACAACCTAAAAGTCTATTTATGGATAAATAGAGAAAATGTGCCATACACACACAATGGAATATTATTCAACTTTAAAGAAGAAGGAAGTCCTGCTATACGCATCAGTATGCATGAACCTGAAGGTCATCATGCTAATTGAAATAAGCCAGTCACAGAAGGTGATGAAAGATCCCACTCATACAAGGTCTCTAAAATTGTCAAATTCGTGGAACCCAACTGGAATGGTGGTGGCCAGGGACTTCAGAGACGAAGCAAGAGGGAATTGACCATCATCAGGCATAAAATTTCAGTCAAACCAGACACAAAATTTCTAGAAATTTGCCATACAACAAAGCAGAGACATTACTTTGCCGACAAAGGTCCATCTAGTCAAGGCTATGGTTTTTCCTGTGGTCATGTATGGATGTGAGTTGGACTGTGAAGAAGGCTGAGCACCGAAGAATTGATGCTTTTGAACTGTGGTGTTGGAGAAGACTCTTGAGAGTCCCTTGGACTGCAAGGAGATCCAACCAGTCCATCCTAAAGGAGACCAGTCCTGGGTGTTGTTTGGAAGGAATGATGCTAAAGCTGAAACTCCAGTACTTTGGCCACCTCATGAGAAGAGTTGACTCATTGGAAAAGACTTTGATGCTGGGAGGGATTGGGGGCAGGAGGAGAAGGGGACGACAGAGGTTGAGATGGAAGGATGGCATCACTGACTCGATGGACGTGAGTTTGAGCGAACTCCGGGAGTTGGTGATGGACAGGGAGGCCTGGCGTGCTGCGATTTATGGGGTTGCAAAGAGTTGGACACGACTGAGCGACTGAACTAACTAACTAACTAATTGTGCCCATAGTTAACAATACTCTATTGTGCACTTAAAAATTTATTAAGAGGGTGATCTCATGTTAAGTGTTCATAACACAATTTTTTAAAAAACAGCAAAAAAATATTCATAATAAAAAGATTTTAAAAGACCTATGTACAGATCCAGCATTTGTTGTCTAATTAATATTAATCAAGTCACTTAACACATTTTAAGTCCCCATTTTCTCATAGCTGAAAGAGATAAAATAACAGCAGTTTTATAGGTTGGTTTGCTATCTCTACTTTTAAACCTTAATAATGGTGAATTAAAACAGGAAAGAAGGTTTGGAATCATGCAAAGGAAGGTACAATGCATCTTCATGTACTCATTCTTTAACCTCAACTCCCTTTTAAATATCATCATTATTTTATATTAGGCAAATACTTAACATTTCTGAGGTTTATATTCGTTCATGTAAAATGGGGATCAGACCAGCATAATGCCATTGTTATGTGGAACCATGTAAAGCTAGAACTTTATAAATAATGCTTTCTCTCCTCCATGAAGCCATCTTGATTCCCAGTTGGAAATAGTCACTCTTCTGATAGATTTACTTTGATTATTATTGTTGTAATTATCTCCCTTAAATTATTATGTAAATACTTTTTATGAAAAGACTCTCTGGCCTTTGAAAACAGATTATTCATATGCTCTATCTCATGGAAGACATATGGCACATGACATATGGAGATCAAGAAACTTTGATGAATTAAATCCCTTAAATAGATTAGATGCTACCTCCAAAATTTATTAGTTTTCTGCAACTACTGACAATGAATGCTCTGGCTGTATATTACTTATATATTTAAAATGCAAATAAGATCCCTGGGACAATATCAGATTGTTTCCTGGACAAACCATAAATGAGTTTGTCACATGTCAAAAAAATCACCCAGTTCACTGTGTTGATAAAACCTGAACTGTGACTCCTACTCTGCTTTTTACCAGATTTGTTTCTACAAATACAAACATGTCACAGATTCTTCAGTAGAAAATTGTTCCTAGCATAAGGTATCAGCTTTATTCCAAACAGTGTGTCACTGTGAAGTACCACCTCACACATATTTATCATGCTCCAAAGAAGAGCCATGATAATGGAAGGGTAGATGTCCATATATTGCCATTCACCTTAGATCAGGTCAATGACTAGCAGGAAAAGTGAATGGAGTCTCCAACAGATAGTGGTTCCAGAAGACTATCTGAAGTGACAAACATACCAACCTTAAGTGTAGTTCAAAATATTTCCACTTGAGATAAAACTCAATTCCAGAATTCTGACAACATGGTGACAGCATAGTTTTTACTTCTGAGAACAAAGATCCTTTTCCCATAAAACCTGGAGAAAGTCAAAAGCTGTTCAATCAAAGTATATAAATGTGGTCATCTGTTATCCATAGCCCAATGGGACAGCTCAACTGGGGCCTATAGAGTTCATCTGTGCATTCTTCCCAAAATATTCCCTAATGCTTCTCTGAAGTTATTAATTGTACAGGTCACTGTAGTTAAACCCACACCTCAGAGTGCTTGCTGGACCCCAAGAAGCAAACACTCAAGTACCGTGCAGTGCAAAGAGGATTTGTGCTCTTCGTGTCTGATTCTTTGTGACTCCATGGACCCTAACCCACCAGGCTTCTCTGTCCATGGAATTTTCCAGGCAAGAGCACTGAAGTGGGTTGCCATTTCCTTCTCCAGGGGATCTTCTATACCCAGGAATCAAACCCGCATGTCTTGCGTCTCTTGCATTGGCAGGCAGATTTTTTACCACTGTGCCACCTGCTTTGCCTCTATTTAAAAAGATCATGATCTGTAATTTCAAAGTCCATCAAACAGAGCTATGCAAGAGGTTATAGGATCTGTATTCAAAGAACAAGACAAAGAACTAAATCAAGCTTCTTCCTTATATTTGAAAGGAGATCACTGAAACATCATCAGTTCAGCATAAAGTGATGCAGTCATATTTTACAAGAGCCATACAAATCTTTAAAACCTTTACACAATTGTGTGGGCCAAAAAGTACTTGGAGACAAAATTCACAATTTTATGGACATTCTTAGTTGATATCACATGTTTTATATATTGTGATATGGGAATTTTGTTTCACTTATAAAATTTTATGCTTAAAAGGGGATATGGAGCAATTGCAATATATTTCATAGTGTTTTCTTCAATTTACATCATTATATTCTGAAGTAAGTTGAAATAGGCCAAGGCTCTATATAACTAAGTTTTTCTATTATTTTCATGGGAAAAGGAATGAAGACTAAATCTGTAAGAGAACAAAACATAAGTTCATTGTGGTCATAAATTTGCCATAATCAGGAAAACTCTCTGTAAATTTATTGAGAAGGAATATGAACAAATGGCCCCACATATTCAGAAGAGGCTGCACTCCACTTGGTAAACTAGGGTTTCATTTCTCCTTTAAAAACAAAATCTGTTGGAAGTCTAGATAAGATTCTTCATCTGTGAAATAGATATCATAATTAATTCCTACCATACCTATCATAGAAAAATTGTGTGAGGTTAAAATATGAGCCAGTGTATTGAAGGGGAAAGCTTTGTAAAATGCAAAGGATTTTAAAAATATAAGCGATCATCAAGAGGATGATCATTACCTGATTAGAGATAAAAATAGATAATATTACACCCAGCACACAACAAAGAGCTTAGCACACAGGAGGTGTTTACTATATGTTTTAACTAAAATATCAACTGGGATTAGGCAATCACATTCTTAAAAGTACTGATTTAAGTGAAAATAAACACAAAATCAGCCTGGAGCATCTTATAAAACCAAAAGGTAAGGAAGTATGGTTCTCAAACAAGCAAACAAAGCACAATGATGAGGGAGCATTAAAGGAACAAAGGACCCAAATGAAAGAATTCGCAATGACCAAAGATAGAACAATCTAAGCAGCAAGATAAATGAAGCAGAATTGGATTATAATCCATAGTACAAAATAAATAGCTGTAAATCCAGACTGAAATTATTTAACTAATAATTTAAGAATGAATCGGGGAGGAACTTCCCTGGTGGTCCATTGATTAAAACTCTGCATTCCAATGCAGGGGGTGCAGTTTAATCCCTGATCCCCTGATCGAGGAGCTAGGATCCCACATGCCTTGCAGCCAAAAAATCAACAAACATAAAACTAAAGTGATATGGTAACAAATTCAATAAAGACTTTAAAAATGGTCCACATTAAAAAAAAATCTTAATAAAAAGAATGAATAGGAGAGAATAAACAAATCTCCTCTGTAGAAGGATTCCAAATAATTTACTTAGATAATTTACCCTCAAGGAGGATGCTTGTCCTTTCCAGGAGTACAAACAAGAAAGCAGAAGATGGAACAAAGAGGAATATTTTTTCACAACATCAAGAAGAAACTTTACAGTGGAGAAATCTGACAACACTACCTTACCCAGGTGATCAAGGTCAACAGCAACAGCAAAAAGTCATATTGACAGCATTGTCCCTTGACATGATGTGATAAGAATGGCATTTTACCTCTGCAGTTTTCCTCTCCAAAACCCATAACCCCAGTCTAGTTAAAAAATTATTGAACAAATCACAATTAGGATTATTATGCAAAATATCTAAACAGTACTCCACAACGTTGTCAACGTCATTGAAAACAAAGGATATATGAGAAACTGCCACAATCAGGAGAACCCTAAGGAGGCATGACAATGAGACGTAATGTGCTATACTGACGGAGACCCTGAAACAAAGAGAGTACATGAGGCTAAGTAAGGAAATCTGAATAAACGATGGACATTAGTTAATAATAATGTATCAGGATTGGTTCATTAACTGTAGCAAGTGTACCACAGTAATGCAAGTCATTAATAACAAGGGGAACTGGATGCGGGAGTGGAGGGCAGGGAATATATGGGAATTCTCTGTATCATCTGTTCATGCTTTGTGTAAGTCTAAAACTTAAATTGAAAAATGAAAAAGCCCACCAAATACATCTTTTATTTTTTCTTGTCTACAACTTGTCTTCCATGTTGCAAAAGATGTCTCAACATGCTCCTGACCATTGGGTTTCTAAAAATTTCACTAAGACGGCAGTCTTCTGAAATTCTGTGGGGCTTTTCTCCCACCCTCTTGTTCACACAGGTCTTGCTAAGGCATGAAACACACTCCACTACTCTGTGCATATTATATCCAGTAGGCATAATAACTTCAATGTAGTGGATCATTATAATTTGTCAAATATCAGTGCAATCATGATCTCTGGAGTCTCTGTTTTGGTAAAAAGAGCTGAGAGATTGACACCGGCAGGCAACATGGTACCCTTACAGTGTTGTCTCTGCCAGGTAAAACAACAACTTCTGGTGGTCCTTACAATACGGAGAAAAAAGGCTTGACAGGCCATAATTGCATATCAAGTACCTGGAGCTATGCTAATTTTCTTCAGTAAAAGGACTTCATCTAAATACTGCAGACCTCCACCTGATAAAGTTTACAAGGATCTACAGCCATTCTCTGAAATCCATTCAACCTCTGCACAGGACAAATTGGTAGGTTAAAGAACAATATGATACCTATCACCATCTCTCGTTTTTTAAGTCTTTGATGCTGTCACTAATATCTGAATACCCCCCCTTGAGATGTGGCATTGCTTTTGGTTTATTATCTTGGTGGGGAGCAGAAAAATTCGAAGTTTCCACTTGCCCTTCCCACCATAATGACTCAAATCCATGGGTCAAAGGAGTAATTCTGGTGTGTGATTCTTCCACGTGCCAAGTATTTCTAATCCGATTACACATTCAGAAACTAGTGAAACATCAACACCATGCCTATGAGCTAACTGTGTACTCTGTGAGTCACATCTGGGTTGACTCTGTATATATCATGTAACCACAGCTACTGTGATATTTTGGGTCATCAGAAATTGGCAATGATCCAGAATCAGTATTTAATAATCTCCAAAGGTCTGGGTCAGGCTTTCCCAGTGAGTCAGTGATAAAAGAACCTGCCTGCAATGCAGTACCCTTGGAGACTTGGGTTTGATTCCTGGGTCAAAAAAATCTCCTGGAGGAGGAAATGGCAACCTGCTCTAGTATTCTTGCCTGCAAAATCTCATGGGTAGAGGACCACGGCAGGCTACCATCTATGGGGCTGCAAAAGAATCAGACATGACTGAGTGACTCAACAACAACAAAGGTCTGGCTATTTTTCCCCAGTGCACAGTCATTCTGGTAAATTTATGCAGACTTAAAGACAGATTCACAGTATACACTTATGGCAATGCTGCAGGGTTCCTCCACAAGAGAATTTTACTTTCCACTTAAGGAAAACTGACCTTCCCTTCTCCTTCAACAAACCCAAGGAACTCTGGGACTATGATCGGGCTTAGGTCTAGAAACCTATGAAAAGCCCACAACTCCCCTCAAGCATGTAATCACCAATACCAGAGGATTTTCTGTTATAATTCAGGCAATGTTTTTACAGATTTCCTGTCTATTTTATTCCTAGGGACACTGTGATCAGTTAGAGTCAGTGGATCCTATAGAGTAAAGTGAACTGATTATTGTTATGGCCTGCTGGCCTTTCTAGTAAACGTGCCCACTTTGTCAGTTGGCTGCTTGACCTCATACTCTGACTTCCCATTTTCTCTATTAAAATAAAAGAACTCAGATAAATAGTAGTGTTACTGACCGTGATACCTGGATACAAAGGAGAGCAACCCAGACCTTTTCAAGGGTGCAGTTGGTCCCCTCAATATATGCATCCACATCTTCCCTGGTGAAGGGATTGAATTCTGAGCCTTTTAATTCCTTCTTCCACATCATGTCATATAAACTGTGGATCTCAGCCTCATTAAAATAGGCCACCATTGACTTCAAGGTTTGGTCAACCAACCAAGTAAGTTATTACAGTCACTGCTGACTCCATGAGCTAGTATATTAAACCCATAATGTTCAGTAACTGCACCCATATTGATGCATTTGGCCCAGCTTTTCTAGACCATCCTCCTTGGTATAACACCCTTAGAAAGTATATTAGTCACTCAGCCACATCTGACTCTTTATAACCCCATGGACTGTAGCCTGGCAGGCTCCTCTGACCACTAGAACTCACTTCCAAATTCACAGATAGTAATACTCTGTACCTGATTCCCTGAAGCATACCGAGACATGGCCCCAATTAAAAGTCAAGTGACAATAGCAGGTAGATATGAAAGACCATGTACATCCCCCTTGCAAGCCCTTTATCAAGAGCTTTCCAGCAAAGAAACTCTTATATCCTCAGACTCAGGAGGGAAAGCTAGTTCCACTGTCAAGAGAGACTCAGATGGGCTTGGGGAAGTTCAATATTCTGTTTCATCTGATTCCAACCAGATGTCCTCACTTCAATTTTAAGGGTCCCGTTCTTTCCTGGTTAATTCCCTAACTTTCATGAGAAATTGGTTCAACTGATATTATAATTCTGTAATGCTTGCAATTAAATTTTGTGTTTGATTTTCAGCCATGAAATGCCTCTGGTTCCAAGATCATGACATGAGCAGAGAATTTAAGGACCTGAGCTTATTATTTTTCTTCCTGCAAATGCTTCAATTAAATTTAAAAAAATGCTAGCTCTTGTAGTTATCACTGTTACTGGAACAGTCAAGTGCAACAGCCACTTGGGCTCCCAAGGCATTTGGTTCAAAGTGGCACTTCATCACAATGACAGATGAAGACTTTATTACTTGTTATGCCTCTGCCTGTCATGGATTATCATCCTGTGTCTTTAAAACCTCAGCACTGCACCAAAGCCCAAGGACATGATCAGACCAATCCCCTCAAAATTCCATCTTTAAAGGTCTTTCTTCCAGGACTACTCTCATCATCAACCCTATACCTGTTCATGTCCAGTCAGGAAACAGAATCCAGATAGAAATTAGAGCAGGGAAATTTGAATACAAAGAGTCACTTACCTAATGAAAAGCAGTGAATCATTAAAAGAGAAAAATGTGATTATAATGAGTGCAGCAGCAGGAAGTACAGAAAGCAATGCAGCCTGACAATGGCAAAGAAATTTGCCAAAGGATAGGTGCTGGAGCTGGTCTGTTTAAAAAAAAAAAAAAGGCAATCCAGTTCTGGATGCCTGAGGATCCATGTAGTAAGCCAGAGGACTAATGCTCGTTTTAAAAGTGTAAACTATTGTAGCAATAGTGTGAACAATTTAAAAGTGTGAACAATATATAGGCAAAAAGGCAGAGACCTAGAACTAGACAGGTACACAAAGATTGGGCAGTTATTACGCTGCACTGATTGGGTCCTCTGGAATGCAGAAACTAAGATAGACTTCAGTGTATACACACTGGGAGTAAAGACTGTGAAACATAAGGGAGAAAGGGAAGGGGGTAGGAAGAAAAAAATCTCAGACCAGATGAAGCCAGATGCATGTCTGACACAGGTGACAGAAAAGGGGAAAGGAGGACTGGCAAGAAGAGACTCAGTGATTTAGTTTCATGAAAGTCTCAACTAGCCCAATGGCTGTCCAGAGAGGTGTCCATCACAAGCCATAAACAGAAAACCCCTTTAACGTCACCATGCTCAGTCATTAGCTAAGGGCTACCTTGAAAGTAGTAGTGTTAGTCACTCAGTCGTGTCCAGCTCTTTGCAATCCCATGGACTATATAGCCTGCCATGCTTCTCTATCCATAGGATTCTCCAGGCAAGAATACTGGAGTGGGTAGCTATTCCTTTCTCCGGGGGATCCTCCTGACCCCCCGATCGAACTTGGATCTCCTGCATTGCAGGCAGATTCTTTACCATCTGAACCACCAAGGAAGCACAAGACTTCAACTCAAAAGCAGACAAAGACACAGATGTAGAGAACAAACACATGGGCACCAAGTGAGGGAAAGGAAGTGAAATACATTGGGAGATTGGGATTGACATGTATACTCTGCTAAGTATAAAACAGATGACTAATGAGAACTTACTGTATAGCACAGGGGAAGAGGAAAGGTACAATTGGCTCTAGGACGTATATTGTTAACCTTAGAAAGTCATTCCAATATAAATACAAACTGTTGCTATTTCAGTCACCCAGTCATGCCTGACTATGCAACCCCATGGACTGCAGCATGCCAGGTCTCCATGTCCATCACCATCATCTGGATATAAATCAGGTAATATGTGGTCCCATTTATACGAGGCACCTAGAATAGTCAAATTCATACAGTCAGAAAGTACATTGGTAGATGACAGGGGCAGAGGAGTGAGGGGCTAGGAAGAGCTGATGGGATGTTAGTGTTTAATGGAGATTGTTTCGGTTTAGGAAGGTGAATAATTAAGGAGATGGATGATGATGAGAGTTGCACAACAATGTGAATGTCCTTAGTGCCATTGAACTGTGCAGTTAAATATGGTTAAAGTAGTATGTTTTATATTGTGTGACTTTTGTTGCTGTCCAGTTGCTAAGTCATGTCCAACTCTTTGTGACCCCATGGACTGCAGCATACCAGGATCTCCGGTCCTTCACTATCTCCTGGAGTTTGCTCAAATGTATGTTCATTGAGTCAATGATGCTATCTAACCATCTCATCCTCTACATCCCTCTTCTCTTTTGCCTTCAGTCTTTCCCAGCATCAGGGTCTTTTACATCAGGTGGCCAAAGTATTGGCACTTCAGCTTCAGCACCAGACCTTCCAGGGAATACTCAGGGTTGATTTCCTTTAAGATTGACTGATTCGATCTCCTCATAGTCCATGGAATTCTCAAGAGTCTTCTCCAGCACCACAATTTGAAAGCATCAATTCTTTGGCACTCAGACTTCTTTATGGTCCAACTCTCACATCCGTACATGACTACTGGAAAAACAAGAGCTTTGACTATATGGGCCTTGTCAGCAAAGTGATGTCTCTGCTTTTTAATATGTTGTCTAGGATTGTCATAGCTTTCCTTTCAAGAAGGAAGCATCTACTCATTTCGTGGCTGCAGTCACCATCCACAGTGATTTTGGAGCCCATGAAGATAAGATCTGACACTGTTTCCACGTTTTCCCCATCTGTTTGCCATGAAATGATAGAACCAGATGCCATGGTCTTATTTTTTGAATGCTGAGTTTTAAGCCAGTTTTTACACTCTCCATTTTTTAACCCTGATCAAGAGGCTCTTCAGTTCCTCTTCACCTTCTGCCATTAGAGTGTTGTGTGACTTTTACCACAAAAAAATTTTTTTTCAAGTGGAAGATCCTGAGGACACCTGTATCAGGGATTGTTAGCTAACTGCACTCCCCACACTGAGATCTCTCGTATGAGATCTGAGCAGCACTCCTCCGTGGCCACCATATGCATTAGATCGCCATAAATTTTCCCATGCTAACAATGGGGTAAGGTGACTAGATTCTGGATAGAATATTAACAGGCCTGGTACTAATAAGAGGCAACCAGGATGCAAAATTCAAAGAGGTACTTGCTCTCAGGCGCCAGCCCTGCACTTGCCTGAGTCTAGAGTGAGCCTCTCCTTAAAGTTTGCACTCTGGGTGCCTTTCTTGCCTGTCCCTGGTCCCAGCCCTGAACACATTCACTACCCAGATACCACCATTAACTTTACTCTATTTGTTTTTTCACACTTATATATGCCCAACAATTCATCTTAATTTTTAATATATTTTAAAGTATATCTCATCTGTGAACACTTCCATCTTTTAATGAAAAGAGTTCAATGATTTTGAAATAAAATTATATACAGTAAAATGTACAAATCTTCAGTGGATGTTTTTAGTAAGTTACTTTAAAAATATGTGCATCTATTTAACACAAACCTCTGTCAAGACATACAACAATCTACCCCCAGAAACTTCCCACATGATCCTTCCCAGATGGTTTACACAATTGGTCCCCGACTTTTTCGGCACCAGGGACTGATTTCGTGGAAGACAATTTTTCCATGGAGAGGGTGGGAGAGTGATGGTTTCAGGATGATTCTCACAAGGAGCACATAATCTAGATCCCTCACATGCACAGTTCACAATAGAGTTCATACTCTTATGTGAACCTAATGCTGCCACTGATCAAACAGGAGGCAGAGCTCAGACTGTAATGTGAGTGATGGGGAGTGGTTGTAAATACAGATGAAGCTTCATTCATTCATTCACCATTCACCTGCTGTGGGGCCCAGTTCCTAACAAAGGGGTTGCGAAGCCCTAGTTCATACCACCAACTCTGAAGGCAACCACTGCTATGAGTATTTATCAAAAACTCAGCTTGCCAGTTCTAGAAATTCATATGATTGAATCATACAGCATAACCACAAGGTGCAGAAAATATATATTTGTTTTGCTGACACTTGGAGCTTTCTGATCAAATTCTGCTGCAACTTGGTACCTCAGTTAAAAGTAAGTTATTTAGTATGACTAAGAGTTAGTCATTATAAAGTAATTATACCTGCACAGTTAAGATTGACCCAACTCCAGAGGGCTATGTCTGCATTTCAAAAGGTATGAATCCCCAACCTATGGACTTTCTGAACTTGTTACTTTTCTCAAAAATAGTAATTATAATAATGGTAGTAGTTTGTTGATTGGTCTGTTTTAGTAGATGGTTTAACTAGACTAAAATCCCCAAATTTGTCTCTGCTTTGAAGGGTAGAAGCTGAAATCTCTAAGTTTTTTACCCTTATCTAGGTTGCTTGGCATCCACATACATAGTTCAGAGGTGAGCCAAAGATTTGAAAATAGTTCGCATGTAGAATGTAGGACTTCTGCTCTCCAATTCTCCTCCTTCTGGGATTAAAATTCCCATTATTTTATACTTTTTATTGTCAATCCAATCCCTATCCTCTGGTCTTTCAAGTCAGTAAAACTGCATAGACCTGTCAGTGTCAGTCATCCTACATGATACTAACAGGAGTCTAACTTAGGCAAAGGGCCAACCAGTGTCACTCCCTTCTTTCAATGGTTGTATTTTTTATTCTTTTAACCATTTAACTTTTATAACTGTTATCTGTAGGAACGTTGGGCCAATAGGGACCGCTTTGCCATTCTTGAAGATGCAACCACTTCCCAAAATGAAATTTTTAAAGGCTCAGAAGAAAATGTGCGTGTGTGCTCAGTCCTGTCCAGCTCTTTGAGATCTCATGGACTGCTCCTCTGTTCATGGATTCTTTCAGGCAAAAAAAATACTAGAATGGCTTGCCACTTCCTCCTCTGGAAGATCATCCCAATCCAGGGATGAAACCCACGTTTCCTGCATCTCCTGCATTGGCAGGCAGATTCTTTACCACTGAGCCACCTGGGAAGCTCTCAGAAAACAAACAAACAAAAAAAAGGTATATGTCAAATCTATTTTTCATATCATTTATGTGGCAGACTTTGTTTTCTTAAGTGACCACAACATCTTTCCCATCCCTTTTGGTTTTTTTCCAAAATGACGTTAGCACCCCTTCACCAAGAACTGTCATTCATGTCTTATATCATCTTGAATCTAGGTAGGGCTTATGCTTGCTCTGACCAGTAAAGTATGGTTTAAGTGGTGTCATATGACTTCAAGGCTAGGTCAACAAGAAGATATGCATCCACAGGGCTTTTCTTTTTGGATGTTAGCTCTTGAGGAC
Source organism: Ovis canadensis (assembly GCF_042477335.2). NCBI lineage: Eukaryota > Metazoa > Chordata > Mammalia > Artiodactyla > Bovidae > Ovis > Ovis canadensis. The sequence goes on from NC_091253.1 coordinate 65,855,815, forward strand.
TGAGCCAGCTGAAACCCAGCATCTAACACCGAACAAGCGGGTAAAAGAGCATTTGGATGATGCCAGATTCCAGCCTTCAAATCTTCCAGCTGAGACCTCAGACACCATGGAGCACAGACATATTGGTCTCATCATGCCTTCTCCAAATTACTGACCCATAGAATTCATGGTTTGCTTTTGCTACTGAGTTTTGGGGTAATTTGCTAAAAAACAATAAATGACCACAACATGTTAGGATTATCAAGCTATGACATCTGTAACAATAATGGTTTCTGGTTTTATTGGGGTTGATATGGATACTTAAAGAGATACTCTTTCTCTCTCTCTCACAATCCCCTCCTAAAGTGACAAGTTAAGAAAATGAGGTCAAGTTTCCCAGATAGAAGAAGAAAGTTAAATGTATGCCCTCATAAGAACCTCATGTCCCTTGGAAGAGACTAGTAAGTTATTTGAACCTGAATTCTTTGTCTCCATGAATCAATAATTTAATTTTTATTTGGACTATTTATGAGTTAATTATATTGCTTCCTGGAATCTCATATATGCAAGGTCAACTCTTCTCTACACAAGTCAGCATTTCTTGAATTTTAAACAGGAGACTAATGCTCTTAGCACAAATTCAATAAAGGGGGAGTTAAGCAAATTCTGTCCACCTTTGTCAAATAATAAATAAAATACATATTAGATAAACAAATTCAAATAATAAGAAAGGATAAGTGCACAGTTCCATACCAAGAGGTATGGAGGTGGGGGGTGACGAGGGAGAAGCTAAGCTATAGCTACAAACTTCCTTCTGAAGAAGACAACTTGAGAAGGACTCAACATCAAGGGAATTACATAGAACCTATTATATAAATTTAGATTAATTCATTTACAGATAAAATTTCCATGCCATATTTCTTTTATGCTGTTTATGTTTTCTTTAAAGTTCATTAATATGTATGAGCTTTTCAGAGACAAATATGGTCTAAAATCTATCACATATGAGTTCAGATGAAAACAAGAGAGGTAGATAAAGATAATGGAAAGTTAATGTCAGTATAGTTAAGGTCAAACTCATTCATCACTAAAATAGCAATATAAATTGGTACAATGCTTTTGGAGAGCCATTTGGCAATGTTTATCAAGAGAAATAAAAATGTTCATATCCAGCCACTCAGTGATCCCATTGCTGTGAATTTTTCCTAACAATTACAGTTATAAGTATAAGGGGTTTTATTTCATAATTTTTTTAGACTCACCAAAAAACTGACAACAAGTTATATTACGACCAGAGAATGGTTGAGAGAAGGCAGTGAACTCTTATGGAGTTATTAAAAGTAATAATTTCAAAGAAAATAGACTGTTGATATAACATCAAATACTAGTAGAACAATACAAATAGAAAATGCTTTTATATTAAGCAATATATATATATATATAAATGTGAAGAAGGATGGAAACACACAAGAATGTGTTGTTTTCAGGAGTTGTGGGCATCTTCAGTTAATTTACTTTTAAAATATTGATATCCTTTAATTCGGGTTTCCCTGGTGGCTCAGTGGTAAAGAATCCGCCTGCCAATGCAGGAGACACAAGTTCGATCCCTGGGTTCGGAAGATCCCCTGGAGAAGGAAATGGCAACCCACTCCAATATTCTTGCTTGGATAATCCCCATGGACAGAGAGGCCTGGTGAGCTATATAGTCCATGGCGTGGCAAAAGAGTTGGACAAAGCAACTAAACAACGGCGACAATCCTTTCATTTGCAAACAATGCTGAATGCACAATAAATGGTGCGTGCATGCTCAGTCGTGTCCATGGAGTCCCTGTTAGAATCACTATCATCAAAAAAATAAGGGATAAAAAGTGTTGGTGACGATTTGGAGAGAAGAGAACACTTGTGCACCATTGGTGGGAATACAAATAAGTAAAGCCACTATGGAAAGCAGCGTCAAGGTTTCTCAAAGCCATGAGAAAGAAGGAAATCTTGCCATTTGAACAACATGGAGAGACCTTGAGAAAATTACGCTGAGAATTGTGCTATCTTAAATAATCCAGCCAGAGAAAAACAAATAATTTATGATATCACCTGTATATAGAATCTGAAAAAGCAGGATTCATAAAAACAGAGAATAGAATAGTGGTTACCAGGGGCTGGGGCCAGCATGACTGAGGAGATATTAGTCAAAGGGGAGGGAGGTGGGAGGGGGGGTCATGTTTGGGAACGCATGTAAGAATTAAAGATTTTAAAATTAAAAAAATAAATAAATTTTAAAAAAAAAGAAAGAAAATGAGTATGTTTTGGGAAACCTGGATATAAAATTTAAATAGGTAGTCTGACTCTTCTTCCCAGATGGTCCTCATCTGGTCAAAAAAGGGGGGAAATACATATACAGGGACTTCATAATATTTCCTTTTTTTTAATTTCATTCTTTAACCCCAAATGGAAACACAACCATATACACATACAAAAACATTTTAAGAAAGAGAGATATCCAATTAGATGTTACATTTGCAAAATATTCTATGCCTACCTACTTAGTCACTCAGTCATGTCCAACTCTTTGTGACCCTTTGGACTGTGGCCAAAGATTTTTCAGGCAAGAATATTGGAGTAGGGTGTCATTTCCTCCACCAGGGGATCCTCCTGACCCAGGGATCAAATCCAAGTCTCCTGTGTCTCCTGTATAGCAGGCAAATTCTTTACCTGCTGAGCCCTTGGGTAAGCCAAAATATTCTCTATGACTGACTAAACACATAACGAAATTATCTATGGAAGATAGTAGGAGTTTACCTGATAAGTCCCAGGGGTTATATTGCTACTTCCCAGATCTCTGTCCTACGTTCTCAGGATTCCTGGCTGGACCAGAGTAACCAACATCATCATCACCCGCCCTCTATCTTGCTCTCTCACCTCCTCTGATCATGCTTTTCCCTTCAATTGATTTGCTGATACCTCGGACTTTATATGTCTCAAAAATAAGTCTTCTGGGAAATTCCCTGGTGGTTCAGTGGTTAGGACTACAAGCTTTTACTGCTGAGGGCCCGGGTTGGGGAACTAATCCTGCGAGCCACATGGCCTAGCCAAGAAATAATAATAGTAAGGCCTCAAAAAGAAAAATTGAGAATTCATAGTTCTAACTAAAAAATCTGAGTCAAAGGAATCTATTTTTTAAATTCCATGACTACCAAGCAGACCCAATCAAACTAACTTCTGGGAGGCTTGGAGACATTTTTTCCAGTCCTCCATTCTCCATGGATCTTTTATGTTGGGGATTCTGAACCCTCTCATTTCTAAAGAAATTTTTTAAAAACTCAAAACATATAATGGGTTAGCATTGAAGAAATATAAAAGGTTGGTGTCACTTGTCAAACGATGGAGAGCTACATGCACATTGAAACCTAAACTAGGAAAAATTTGTAAGATCAGTAAAATATTGATCCAAACATATTTATAACATTGAGAGTCATAAAGAAGATTTTTTTTGTAGATTCTAAGTTAAATGAGCTCATCAGCACAAGCCTATCATGAAGTTCAGTTCAGTCGCTCAGTCATGTCCGACTCTTTGCAACCCCATAAATTGCAGCACTCCAAGCCTCCCTGTCCATCACCAACTCCTGGAGTTCACTTAGATTCATGTCCATCGAGTCAGTGATGCCATCCAACCATCTCATCCTCTGTCGTCCCCTTCTCCTCCTGCCCCCAATCCCTCCCAGCATCAGAGTCTTTTCCAATGAGTTAACTCTCCTCATGAGGTGGCCAAAGTATCGGAGTTTCAGCTTTAGCATCATTCCTTCCAAAGAACACCCAGGACTTATCTCCTTTAGAATGGACTGGTTGGAACTCCTTGCAGTCCAAGGAACTCTCAAGAGGCTTCTCCAACACCACAGTTCAAAAGCATCAATTCTTCGGCACTCAGCTTTCTTCACAGTCCAACTCTCACATCCATACATGACCACTGGAAAAACCATAGCCTTGACTAGATGGACCTTTGTTGGCAAAGTAATGCCTCTGCTTTTGAATATGCTATCTAGGTTGGTCATAACTTTCCTTCCAAGGAGTAAGCGTCTTTTATTTTCATGGCTGCAGTCACCATCTGCAGTGATTCTGAAGCCAAAATAAATAAAGTCTGACACTGTTTCCACTGTTTCCCCATCTATTTCCCATGAAGTGATGGGACCGGATGCCATGATCTTCGTTTTCTGAATGTTGAGCTTTAAGCCAACTTTTTCACTCTCCTCTTTCACTAAACTAGTTCAAAACATTGTCTTTTTGCCTCAAAAAGAAAAAAATCAATCTGGCCAAAGTTATCCCAAAACTGCTAAATATGTGTTGCAGATCGTATTTATCATGACAGTGCAATGTGGCATGCATCTGGAATAAAAAAAGATATTCTGCCTTATAAAGTAGAACATTCTACATTCCTACGGTAAAACTTGGAGAATCAAAGAAATAGGTCAAGTATTGGGAAGGATAGAGAATAATTACTTTTGCTGACTCTCAGATACAAATTTCAAGAGACTGATCTCTGTGTTTGGGGCTTTATTTAGAAAATATTTAGAAAATAAACTTAAAGCATGAAAAACGGTATTACTGACAAAGCACTTTCCACCCAGAATTCCTCACAAACATTTCTAGCATTGCTATGACACTCTAGCATGCCACTAGAGTATATTATAAATTCTAGTCAAGAAAAATACTTGAAAAGTTAAATGCATTTTCAACATCAAAATTCTATCAAATTACTTCATTTTGAGTTTAATTGCCAGAGGCTGAGTGCCCTGCAGATGTCTGTAATTAGCAAAGTTGTAAAATATTCTAAAAGCCAAACAAATGGTTAAGTACGCGAATGAAAGGTCTATGTCCTTCCTGATTATGACAGCATGGCTATCCTGAAAATGCAAACTTTGGCTGTTGTACTTTCAGAGATATCTGAAGCTAAACTGTGATAGCATAAGCAAACAGGTTCAAACTAGAATAAGCTGAACCAATGTTCAACATGCTATCTGGCTTGCCAGGTATGCATCCACCTCTATATAAGAAACAAGTTTTCTTTTAAGCTAATGGAACTAACTTCTCAACTGCAACTACTCAGATACATACCAATTCTCAGAATTCCCTATAGCTGAATAATTCCTCTGATCTTCATAGTCCAGAGGTTCATTGGTTTTGCAGTCAACGTGTTGGGGCATTTAATAAGATGCAGACCTCAGTATGTTCTAAATGGACAAAAAAAGTAATGGCACTATATGTATATGGAAGGGTTACATTTAAAGAGCAAGACAGGGTTTTTCTGGTAACTCTGATAAGGAATCCACCTGCCAACATGGGTTCAATCCCTGGTCCAGGAAGATCCCACATGCTGAAGACCAACTAAGCCTGTGCACCACAATTACTGAGCCTGTGCTCTAAAGCCCAGGGACCACAACTACTGAAGCCATGCACCCTAAATTCATGCTCAGCAACAACAGAAACCCCTTCAGTAAGAAGCCTGTGCACCACAACTGGAGAGTACTCCCCTGTTGCCGAAACTAGAGAAAAGCCCTCTCAGCAACAAAGGCCCAGAAGAGCCAAAACTAAATAAGTAAATAATTTTAAAAATAAAGAGCAGGACAAATGAGCCAGTCTTATCAGCTAGTTCGTGTATTTTACAAGAGTGCATGTGACCTTCCAACTTAACCTTCGTCAACTTAATGTCTTTGTGCCTCAGGTTCTTCCTGAATAAAATGGGGATATATCATGTAAGAATTTAATGAGCTAATATATGCACAAAATTTAGCTCATGGACTAGCACTTGGCAAGTTCTCAATAAATGTTAGATACTAATTTCAACATTTTTACTAGATCTACCTAGATTATAAGTATTTAGGTCCCATGGGACTATTGGGGTTTAACTGAACATTAACCATTAGGAAGAACTTCAATCTACAATAAAATTGGCCAAATATTAAAATACCTTAACAGTAATATGAAGTAAATAGGGGAAATGGTGTGAACAAATGTATGATTCCATGGATGGATGGTGTGGAAGAGAAAAAATGTTTCCAATTAGTATAGTTTCCAGACTAGATTTCTGGGTTAGTCAATCAAGATCTCTTTCTGCATGGAGGTTCTGTTTGCTTATCTTAATCTCAAAAAGCTTTCTGAACCAAAAACCTTGTAAAGGCATGTGTATATCAATTATTTTTAACTCTCCAAAAAATTGTCTGATGCATTAAGTAATTATATTAATTTGATCTTATATGAATCCTTCATCATTTTCAAGCATCTCAAGATATTAAAAGAAAAATTAAAAAGTGATTTAGGAACATAAAATATCCCACTTACAAAGATTCAGACGCTACGTTGAGCAGTAAATTCTAGAGGTATGTGCATGCGTGCTCCATTGCTCAGTGGTGTCTGACTTCGCGATCCCATGGACTATAACCTACCAGGTTCCTCTATCCATGGAATTTTCCAGGCAGGAAAACTGGAGCAGGTGTCCATTTCTTACTCCAAGAGATCTTTCTGACCCAGGATTGAACCCAAGTCTCTGCATCTCCTGCATTGTCAGGCAGATTCTTTACCACTGCACCACCTAAGTACTAGTAGAATAATTTGCAAATCTGCTTGCTCAACATACTGGTATCTTTAACATTCTGAGTAAGGGTTGTATAACCATATTTTTCTGAGCCCTAGGATTCTTCAGGGATAACTGAAGGATAACATCAGGGGTCGGGAGAGTGGACAGGTTTCTGGCTTTTCCATAATGCCACCCTTTCACACTCCCATTCAAACACAGTTCTAGATCTATTTTATGTGTGATGATAATTTTTCTTAAAAGGAAAAAAAAAGGTTTTACATCTACTAAATATTCAACATTTTTAAATATTTGAAAGTTCTAAATATTACCATGAAATTCATCTGTAACAGCTAGAATTCAAGATGTCATTACAGCCCTCAACAGAAATAACAAAAAAATAAATTTTATTGTGAAGAAGAGTACTAAGAATGAAAAATTAGATGGTTGGGGAAAGGATAAAAGAAAAGAAATACACTAGTTTAGTTTCATGATTGCTCAGAACAAGAAAGTAAAAGATAATGTCTCAAGTATTAAATAACTAAGGAAATTATATATCTTAATAGTTCTAAAATTAGTCATTGGAACACAAATGCAAACCTTCTTAAATACCACATTATTTAGGAATTACATAGTAGAAGTAAACTATGAACTAAATGTGATTTTTGAAAATAGCAAAATCATAAAGTATAAATTCAAAGAAATGTAATTAGATTCAAATATATCTGCTGCTGCTGCTGCTGCTAAGTCGCTTCAGTCGTGTCTGACTCTGTGCAACCCCATAGACGGCAGCCCACCAGGTTCCCCCTTTCCTGGGATTCTCCAGGCAAGAATACTGGAGTGGGTTGCCATTTCCTTCTCCAATGAATGAAAGTGAAAAGTGAAAGCGAAGCCGCTCAGTCATGTCCGACTCGCAGCGACCCCAGGGACTGCAGCCCATCAGGCTCCTCCGTCCACGGGATTTTCCAGGCAAGAGTACTGGAGTGGGGTGCCATTACATATCAATAAATATAAAGAAGTTAAATTTATATCTTTAAGAAAAGAAAGAAGATAAAAGGATAAATAAGGTATACAAGGCAAACGAAGAAAGAGAAAGAACTCGGGGGGGGGGGGTGGGGTGGGGGGAAGGGGAAGGAGAAAGGAAGAAGGGAAGGAGAGGAGAAGAAGGGGGATGAAGGAAAGGAGGGGAAAAGCAAGAAAAGAAGGAAGAAAGAGGAAGAAAAGAACAGGTTGCAACCTTAATATCATGCCAGGTTGAATTCATGTTATAAAATATTAAATGAGACAAAAAGGTCACTATATAATGTTAAAAGTAGATATTCACAATGAAGACTTTAAAAAAAAAAAGACTGGCAATGCACCAGAAGATATAGCATCAATATTCACTAAGCAAAGTCTATAGGAATTATAAAGAAAAACACAAAATAGTAGAATTTTATTCATCTCTCTTAGTCCCTGACACATCAAGAAGGAAAAAGCAAGAAATAATATAAAAAATTAAATGATATAAAAATAGACTAATTAATATGGATCAAATTCTATTCCCTGTTATAAAAACTACAACTCATTTTTTCATAGAAGAGTCATAAAAAATGGTCCTTATATTAGGCCACAATGAAAATCATAACTGATTCCAAAATGTTAAAAGAATACAGACAAAATTCTCTGATAATGCAATAAAACTAGAAATCAATAATAAAACTGAAAATAAAAATACACTTAATTGAATGACTTTGTAAAGCTATCTTTTTATTGCATCAACTACAAAGTTAAAATAATACTTATTTCACAGGGTCACTGTGAAGATTTTATGAATTTTAAAACATTATGTCAGTATAAAATACTGTCCAAAAAGAGTTATCTTCCTCCTCACACAAGAGGAATGGTTTACTTTGGCAGCTCCGAAGATCTGAAAGTAGTCTATGCTATTACGGGAGGCTATTTAATCTAATTAAAATAAAACTTCAGCTCTTCAACACTAGCCTTATTTAAAGTGCCCACTAGTTATATGTGGCTAGTAGCTACCATCTTGGACATCAGAATATTTCCATCGTTACAAACAGTTCCATTAGATATTCCTAGCTTTCATAAGGGAAATCAACCAAATATCTAGAAGTTCATGTTATTTCAGCAAATTAACAGGGTCCTTGTAGTGAAAGTCTCAGATGACATTTTTTCCCACTTCACTTCCTAATTATACTAAAAGATCATCTCTCACTTAATATAATCCAAATATGTTAAGGTGCAAATTGAAAATGATGAGGAAGCTGTGCATACTAATTGTCACTAATAAGTTTAATGCTGATTGCTTCAGCCTGTAACAGCTACTCACCTACAGAGTGGTTCAAGTCAACTTGATATCCCTCATTCTTCATTAGGAAAATGTGTTCTATTAAGTTGACATCATTTTATGCGAGCCCAGAGGATTTTCACCATGGGAAGTCCTTTTAATGATGAAAGGTAGACCATATGTGAACCCTGAACAAATTGCTCCTGCAGTTGAAGGTGACTCCTACAGCCACCTGTTTTTCAGCAATGGTTAGAGCATTCCATTTTGGTAGTTTGAATCAATAATAAGTAGCTCTGTGTCTACTACATTTCTTCAGTCATTTAGTATATCTTTAAATTCCTAATCCCACTTACAAGTCTTGTGATCCTGAGCAATTCACTTATCTCCTCTGGGCTTGAGACTCTCCTTCCCTATGTTGGGGAGCGGAAGGGGATGAGAAATGACAGCCTAATCACGTTTATTTCCCTTTTCCCTCCCAGTAAAGGAAATTCTATTTCAAAAATACTAGAGACTAGATCTAAATTGTCTTTGACACAAAAAATTTATAATAATTATGTGATGTGATAGAGATATAAGCTAAAACTACAACAGTGAACATATTGTAATAAATAAATGTATCGGGTCAAATAAGTACAACTTCAACTTACACAATGTTATATGTCTATTGTATCTCAATAAAAAATATTAGGGCTTACCTGGAATCTTGGAAAGGTCACAAATATACTTAAGGATTTTTTTTTTAAATACCAAGCTAATTAGCACTGGACATTAGTATAAAAATAAGGGGGGTGAAACATTAATTTATGGCAACAAAATTTATAATATACCCAAGGATAAGCAAAATCAAAATAATCTATATTTTTAAAAGCATAATAGTTTATAAATGGACAGTGTAAAACATGGGTAAATAAGGCAAAATAAAAACAATAATTCTTCCCCAAATAATATATAAATTTAATATAATTACAAGCAAAATTTCACTAGCTTTTCTTAACTAGATGAAATATATCAAATATTTGTACAGAAAAAATAAAGATATGAAGTCTGTCAATAAATTTTCAGTGATGAAGATTAGTGGCTGGATATATATTCTGTATATTATCAAAACTCACTATGAAGCTACAGTGTGATAAAAGCACAAGGATAAATAGACATAAACATCAGTGGAACAAATTCAAAAGTCAAGAAGCAAATACAAGTGTTTGAAAAAACTTTATTTATGGAAAAGGTGGATTGTCAATTCCTTGAGAGAAAAATTAACTATTCAATTAACAGTGCTGGAAAAAGTTTCGAACCATATGGAAGAAAAAAGTTACATATAACACCATAAATAATTCTCAACTTAAGTTTGAATATATATGTAAAAGTTAAAGTATTAGAAGAAAATATTGAAGAATAGTTTTATAATAGTATGATGAAGATGACCATCCAAAGCAGCATATAAAATACATAGCTATAAAGAAAAAATTGACAGATCTGATTATGTAAATATATTTTTGATTTCAGTATTGCAGGGAGAAAACCTGAACAAATTCAAAAGGTAACAATTTTAGTTGTAATGGGGTAAGATCCTATACATTGTTAAGAAAAAAAATCAATCAAATTTTTAAAAGGACAAATTATATAAATAAGCAATTTGCCTAGGAGCAAATATGAAAATCTACAAAGCTCCAAAACTTCGGCCACCTGATACAAAAAGTCAACTTATTGGAAAAGATCCTGATTCTGGGAAAGACTGAGGGCAGGAGGAGAAGGCAGTGACAGAGGATGAGATGGTTGAATAGCATCATTGACTCAATCAAGGTGAGTTTGAGTAAACTCCGGGAGATAGTAAAGGACAGGGAAGACTGGTGTGCTGCAGTCCACAGATTCACAAAGAGTCAGACATAACTTAGCAACTGAACAACAACAAATACATAAAAAGGATGTTCAATATTACCAAAAATCGGAGAATAGTAGCAAAATATTTTTAACCATCAAGGGGAAACCTGGGTTGAAGCCCTGGGTTGAGAAGATCCCCTGGAGAAGGGAAAGGCTACCCACTCCAGCATTCTGGCCTGGAGAATTCCATGCACTGTATAGTTCATGGGGTCGCAAAGAGTCAGACACGACTAAGCGACTTTCACTTCAAATAACTGACAACATCCAGAATATTAAGAACATAACTTAAGGAATATTTGCTTACCTTGTTGATAAAAGTCATCTGGTCAAAGAAATTAATATTTTAATATATACAGCCTTTGACCCAGTAATCCTATTTTTATGAATGCATACTACAGAAATAAAAACCTAAATACATAATGCAATATTGATTTATGATATCAACAATTTAAATGTTGGTCATCCAGGTGGTGTATTTTATATATATAACACTTTTTTATAAATATCATATATGTTTATATTCAGATATATAAAACTTGACATTCTGTATGGCTCCCACATCAATTTCTTTCTCGGGCAGCTCTAATCCACTTACCTGTCTTCATCTCTAAAGAGGAGAGACTCAGCAGGTCCACCTGCCCACATTTAGAGTTTATATAAGTTAGGAGACTCCAGTTATGAAGAAAGAACAAACAAAATGAGACAAAAATTCCAAATACAAATTTAGGTGCAAAAGCAAGTACTGATACAGGTCCTCTTTCCTTGTCATTATCTACTTCTGGGATCATCATGGTTTTTCTTCGTAATCTTCATGATTCCAATCATCAAACACTTCACTTCCACAGTGATATAATTGAAGAGTTTTTGACACCTTGCAGTTTCTGCCAGACTTATTTCAGTTTCTATTTCCAGAATATTTTCCCATCCTATGTGAATTTTGCCCAGATTAATAATTCCAGGAAAAGTAGCAAAAGTAACTAGGATTCAGACCTGCACAAAAGCAACTCAAATTAAATTCAAAATCACCATAACACTGTATTAAGCCACAAAATGTTATGATCAAATTGCTCATTTACAACATGCATTGCTTTATCAACAAATACACATCGGTGTGTTGTCACTGGAATACTAGTTCCTTTAGGCCATTTTGGCTGAGTGTGGTTTTGTCTAGAACTGCCAGATTTCATCTTGATAAGATGCATGAATAAACTTAGGACATGGTCCAATGCATCAGAATCATAAGACATGCAACTTTACATATAGAGGTACACTGTGATCATAAAAATCTGTGCCTTAGAAACAAGGATTCTGGTAAATTCTACTTCACATGACTCCCATCAAAGAAAGGATAGAAATAAAAGATACTTTTATGCAAAGACTGCAAATTCCTGATGAGTGGACTTCCTGTTTTTACTGGGCTTATCTGAGCACGAAATCCTCCATCTCTACTTGTATACATCTGATGATCAGAAGGCTTTCTAGACAAATGTCTAGCCCCATATATTTCAAACCTTATTTTCCTCTATGCACCCCATTCCCAGACATAATAGAACACGATAGATCATAATGCACCCTCTGGTGCTGCAATTTCTGAAGATCCAAGTGAACTGGCCCAAAAGGTTCTGGGAGTACTCGTGGAAGTCACATCAAACCAGAACACTCATGGATAACTGTGACATGTGTAGAAGAATGAAAGCCACCTAAATAACCCCCACTAAATTCAAATCTGTGCCCCATTAAAGTTATTGCTGTTGTTTAGTAACTATGTCATGTCCGACTCTTTGGCAGCCCCATGGACGTAGCCCACCAGGCTCCTCTGTGATGAGATTTCCCAGGCAAGAATACTGGAGTGGGTTGTCATTCCTTCTCCAGGGGATCTTCCCATGTCTCCTGCACTGGCAGGCAGATTCTTGACCACTGAACCACCAAAATGCTTTCTTTGGGTGCTCTGCTACCACCCATTATAAATGGAGGGGAAGTTTAGTGGAATCGGACAGCAGCTCGCATTGTGTTTTAAAAGCATCAGTTCAGTTCAGTTCAGTCGCTCAGTCGTGTCTGACTCTTTGCAACCCCATGAATCGCAGCATGCCAGGCCTCCCTGTCCATCACCAACTCCCGAAGTTCACCCAGATTCGCATCCATCAAGTCAGTGATGCCATCCAGCCATCTCATCCTCTGTCGTCCCCTTTTTCTCCTGCCCCCAATCCCTCCCAGCATCAAAGTCTTTTCCAGTGAGTCAACTCTTCACATGAGGTGGCCAAAGTACTGGAGTTTCAGCTTTAGCATCATTCCTTCCAAAGAAATCCCAGGGTTGATCTCCTTCAGAATGCATACTTTTGCAAATTGAAAAAGAATGTACAATATGTAACAATTGCTAGGGTCCCTCCTAAGTTCTTGGAAGAAGCTTAAGCAAGTCTTAAAGACTGAGCTGCTAAGCTTCACAATGAATCTGCCTCTGGGGAGAATATCATATACTTTCACACTGTCAAATTTGTCCATTCATAAAATCTGCTTACTCTTCACTCTTTATCCTTAGCTTTATTATAAGTCACATTATTAACAGCTCAAATACCAAATTACCAACTAGCAGTTGATTAATATACCAACTATTTCACACCCTCTGAAAGGAAATCAGTCTTTAGAATTTGATTTCATTTTTATTCCACACAATATTTCCAAGAGGCAAGAGATCATTCAAAAAAGGGGGATCTGGACTTAGCCTGAACTAAATGCAGGGTCACCTGGTTTGAGGCTTATTGGAAGGAGGGGGGACAGTGTCCCTGCTCATGAGGTCAGCCAAGTGAGGACAAGGACAAAGGGAAGTGTGGAGACAAGTCACAGTGGGCAGGAAAGGATGAAAGTGGCCACATGAGGTGGTTTAGGCAGAGTTGGAGGTTCTGGGGAGAGCAATTTCAGATTGGCAATTGGCTGCTCACCCTGTGATCCCAAAATGTAGACACAGTGGTGAGTAGGTGGGTGTGTCCCCCATGGGAGGCCACTCACCAGCTCACCTTACCCTGGGCACCGTCCCATCTGGGTCCAGACAACCAGAGTATTCATGGCACAAAAAGCTGAAGGGTCTGTAAATGGGATCCCCTACCTTATCTTTGGGCTTCCCAGGTGCCATTAGTGGTAAAGAACCTGCCTGCCAATGCAGAAGACGTGGAGGACTCAAGTTCCATCGCTGGGTCAGGAAGATGCCCTGGAGGAGGGCATGATAACCCACTCCAGTATTGTTGCCTGGAGAATCCCATGGACAAGGGAGCCTGGAAGACTGAGGTCCATAGGGTCAAACACAACTGAAGCAACTTAGCACACATGTTCCCACCCTGTCTTTAGTCACTCTGGGTGGCCCTTCCCTCTTGGAGATTCCAGAGGCAAAAAACAGGACCTACAGAAAGACCATGTTCCACACCTGCCAGCCTGAGATGCCCTGCAAGCTGTTCTTACAGGTATTGAGGAGCCTCAGGAGTTGTCTTGGTAAGAGTCGTGAATAACATGAGGCATAGTTATTATCACCATGGGGAAACCGCAACCACCTTTGTAGGTGAGAGTACACTTTGTAGGTGACAGCACTCTTCGTAGGGAGAGTACGCTATATTCAAATATCAACCAGGTTTGAGAGCAATTCATCCCAATCAGTGAAAGAGAAGTGAGCAAAGTGCACACCAAGTGTGAATGATGACTGTGGTTGTCACATGCACCCACTCTGACTCCCACCACAGGGGTCATGCTCTGGTCCACCAGCTACGAGCTGGAAAAGAGCATCCAGAGAAAGGCCGTGAACCTATGGAGACCATAGAGCTGCTTCTCTGGAAGTCTGTAAAGATATCCATTCATGACCATGAAAAACAGATCTGCCTTGAGCTTGTTAGTGGTTGTTCTACCTTCAGCTATTTATCCCTTTATATGCAAGAGATCTTTTCATTTATTGAAGAAAAAAAAAAAACTTGTTTACTTCCTGAGCTCATCAGTGGCAGGTTACACCGGTACCCAAGTTATCCATCCCATCTGAGGCCTGTGTTTGAGGCAGAGGCGCCTAGCAGTTATCTCAAAAATTGGGGAGGAGACCATCCAAATTAGTTCAGGGTCTTCCAGTAACCCCAGAAGACCCTCAAAGCCCACTTAACTGCAGTCTCCCCAGGCCCCAAAGACAAGAAACACAGCAGGATTGACTCTGTTATAAAACCTCAAAGATGCCGTACTTGATTGCCATACTCAAAGCTTGCCGTACATGATTCAGAGGTGGAAGTTATATCTGAGATTATAATCAAAGTAGCAAAGAGGCTGCCTGCAGTCAGCAGAGCCTGACCAGGGACAGAGATCACTAGCACCGTGATCTCTGAGACCAAGGAGACAGGAAACTTTGAAGCCCACCAACAGGAGCCAGATCACAGGGACCAAGCTATTTCCAACTCAGCTTCTTGGTGGTTGTTGTTCAGTCACTCAGTCGTGTCCAACTCTTTGCAACCCCATGGACTGCAGCACCCCAGTCCCTGTCCCTCGCCATCTCTCATAGTTCGCCCAAGTTCATGTCTATTGAATTGGTGATGCTATCAGCTTCTTGAGTCTAAAATAAATCAAGCCACACAGTCTGGGAATGAAATGCTACCTGTTTAAATTTCCGTATTGCACAGCACAGTGGTAACCTCACTGAGGGTCTGTGACATCATCTCTGACATCATCTTTGCTGCAGCCTGACAGTCTCAGGAGAGCAGAGCCAATGGAGTGCTTCATCTGTCTCAACCTCAGTCTGCCTTGGTTTCCCCCAGGCTATGTCTGAAAGGCAGTCTATGGCCTGGAAAGCACTACCATGTTCCTCTCCTATTTCTCTTCTTTCCTCTGAAGGCCCCTGAATTATAAAATTAATTCTAGTCCATCAATTAAGCACAAACGGGATTCACATACCCTCCGGATATTCAGAGATGGGAGGAGGGCACAGCAGAATTTGCTGGCAATCCAAATAGGAAAGGCTATCATCTAGACCTGACAACTCCACTTTTGGGACTACACCCTGGAGTAAAAAGTATACTTTTAAGTATATATTGGGTTGGCTTTCCAGGTGGCGCTAGTGGTAAAGAACCCACCTGCCAGTGCAGGAAATATAAGTGACAAAGGTTCGATCCCCGAGTTCGGAAGACCTCCCTGGACAAAGGGATGGCAACCCTCTCCAGTATTCTTGCCTGGGAAATCCCACGGACAGAGGAGCCTGGCAGGCTACAATCCACTGAGTCACAGAAAGCCAGTCCACCAACTGGAAACTGATAAATTACAGCATACAGTGGGGTACCATGCAACAATGGCAGCTACACTGGCATGGATGTATCATGCTGTTGAGTATTAAAAGTAAGTCACATAATACATGTATTATACTTCTGTTTATAGAATAGTTCAAAAGCAAGACCAAGACTTCTCTGGCTGTCCAGTGGTTAAGACTCCGTGCTTTCAATGCAGGGAATTCAGCTTTGATCCCTGATTGATGAACTAAGATCCCACATGCCATATGGCCAAAAATAAATAAAAAATTGTTTCAAAACAAGACCAAATTATTTAAAGTACATACTTGGCAAAATTAAAGTAACACAGTTATCTCTAGAAAGGAGGGAGGTGTCATCAGATTTGTATACACAAGAGTTTTAATAGCATTGGGAATTGTTCTCCCTCACAAATAAGGTGATAAGTATTTAAATATTTTAAAATATTGTCACATTTTGACATTTCTGAAATCAAGAGGATCTTAAGAGATGTAGTTGTCACTATCATAGAAATCTTGACCAGTTTCTTCCAGTAATAGTTTATTTTTTTCTGAATTTAAAGTGTCAACTAAAAAGATGCACAACGTGAGAGTTGCTAGTCAAGTTTCACTGGGGGCAAAATGAGGATGTGACAGTTGGTCTATAAAAAAGCTGAGCGCCAAAGAATTGATGCTTTTGAACTGTGGTGTTGGAGAAGACTCTTGAGAGTCCCTTGGACTGAAAGGAGATCCAACCAGTCAATCCTAAAGGAAATCAGTCCTGGATATTCATTGGAAAGACTGATGCTGAAGCTGAAACTCCAATACTTGGGCTACCTAATGCAAAGAACTGACTCATTGGAAAAGACCCTGATACTGGGAAAAATTGAAGGCAGGAGGAGAAGGGGACAATAGAGGATGAGATGGTTGAATGGCATCAATGACTCATGGACATGAGTTTAAGCAAGCTCCGGGAGTTGGTGATGGACAGGGAAGCCTGGCATGCTGCAGTCCATGAGGTCGCAAAGAGTCAGACACGACTGAGAGACTGAAATGAACTGAACTGAACTGAAATGAGGACTTCAGCCCCCAGGGAGAGCACCTTAGAGAACTCTGAGAGACTCCTTCAAAGGGAAGGTCAATATATCAGATTTTGGTGAAGGAGGAGTTCAATGTAATCAAGTATTTACTTTGCAAAATGTTTTCTGCTAGTCACAAGGAGCTGATGTCATGATAAAGGGATTTAGTGCTTTTCTAGGTATGAAGAGATGCCAGGATTAGGATCATAAAATCAGTTCCTGAAAATATGTGTCTAAAGACCTGTTCCACCAGTTTCCCTGAAACACAGAGTGCCTCACTCTCCACCCTGAAGTCCCTTCCGAGGATGTCAAAAGTCAGCAGCTGCAGCAGCACAGGCAGGAGGCAAAGGCTCTCGCTGTTGTTGTTGTTCAGATGCTGGCAAATGTCAATTTGTAGTTGACAAAAGTATGTCAGAACTAGAAGTCTGAGAAAAGTTTGTAATAAATACAAAATAAAAATTCAGAAGGACAAGAAAAGATGTGTCCATAGGTCATGGTCTTCAAGTTCCATTTCAATGGAAATATCTGCGTTTATTCCACTGAACATGACACATCTCACATCAAAGGGTATCACCAAAAGTATTGTCCTAGTTGTTTATAGCCTTGGAGAGAGACTTAGGGGTAAAGACATTTTTGAGTATTCTTTTGACATGAGTAGATAAAAAAGTAGCCGAAATACTGCTCATAGTTCTGTCAGACTTAGTAAAAATGTAAACTTAATAAAAGAATTCTGCACATAGTGATCAAGTACTCACTAGAAAAGTGCAAACTCAATGACATCCAGGTGAAGATCAGTTTTTTCAGAGCATCACACACTGCCCATCAGATGTAAGAGAATGTTGGTGTTCCCCAGAACCTTCATTTGCCTGGCCAGTATCCCCTGTAACAGTAAAGTTCTCCTACAAAATACGAATAAAATTATTTCAACCAAAGATTCTTCTGCACACCAGAGTTTAAATTTTTTTTAAAAAAAGTAGAAGGACTTCTTTTCTTTAGCTCCAAGCCAATGGGTTGCTTAATGCCAACAAGATAAACTAAAATTCTATTCTATTAATGCCAGTTCAAGTATTAACTCTCACTTTCTGGTATAGCTAGGTCTGCTTTTCATTTACAGGGAGGATCCCTGAAGTAATGGAAAAGAATTCTAAGAAATCATTTTAAAATATAAAGAAAAGTATATATTGGTGGAGAGGGATACAACTGGGAAAATACAAGTGGGAGAAAAGATAGCTGAAGATTTTCTTTGTCCACAGATGCATAAGGGACAAACACACCAGAAACAAAACATATTGAAAGCTCAGTGAGAAACATTCAGTTGAACTGATGGAAAAAACTAAACAATTAGTTTCTGCTTTTAAAAGAGGAATTGTTGATTTCCATTCAGAAATAGCCTAGACATAAATCTGATACTTTCATTGATTTGACCCCCACCCCTGTCCTCCCTAAATTCAGTTATAGCAAGTAAATATAAAGATAAGCTGCCAAATTGCAAAACTATCCTGCTTTCAAAGTCATAGGGGGTATAATTGTGGGGAGAATATTAGGCTCTGTTTATAAGAAGTAGTGTAGTTCTCTGAAGAAACAAGTATCACATGGAAATCAGACAGACAGAAATGCCAACCACATAGCCAGTCTTACATTAGCCCAGAGAAGTCCCACCACTAGTTTTTTTTTTCTTTTTATAGTAAGAATTAATTTACAATGTGTTAGTTTCTGGTGTAGAGCAAAGTGATTCAGTTATAGATATAATCTTTTTCGTGTTCATTTCATTATAGTTTATTACAAGATACTGAATATAATTCCCTGTGCTATACAGTAGGTTCTTGGGTTTTTTTCTCTGTTTTAATAATATATAGTAGTTTGTGTCTGCTAATTCCAAATTCCTAATTTATCCCTCCCCAATCCTTTCCTTTTTTATAACCTTAATTTTGTTTTCTCTGTCTGTGAATCTATTTCTGTTTTGTAGGCAAGTTCATTTGGGTCATATTTTAGTTTCCACATATACATGATATCATACAATATTTGCTTTTCTCTGTCTGACTTACTTCACTTGGTATAATAATCCATGTTACTGCAAATCGGACCATCAGATTTTATAGAAAGAATTAGACCCCGGTGTAGGAAGTGAGTAGTCACTTGGAATCCAACATAGCTTCAACAGAAGGGTTATCCTACCATCCCTAAGCAGATAGTATTTATTGAGCTTTTTTTCATAGATCACAACAGAGAATATGACTCAACTGCCTTCTCCATTTCTGTTCCTCCAGCCCCTGAGGCTATGCACTTCTTTCCACCCTCTCTTTGCTGGCTTCCAGTCCTTCAGTTTCTACTTGGACTTCTCCTATGGTTTTGTGCTTACTCCTCTTCAAATATCAAGCCCCACAATAAAACTGCCACCAGATCACTTATTGATTTTCTGCATAAATATCAAGTTTCCATTGGTTAAAGAGTCACATCAGGACTAATTACAGAGTTTAGGTCACTGACTGACTACCCTCACATTCATGCCACCTCTTTGTCAAATCAGCCGTGGGTAGGGCAATGTTGCATGATAGAGGCAACCAGCCTTGTGTATAGGCAACCATTCAGGAGTGAATTTTGCATGAGGAGTGGCCTGTTCAACAGGGTAAATATAATATACACAGCAACTTCCGTCACACAATTTTACATCCTAGTATTTTCTGGGACTCATAATGCAAAACTTTAACTAGCTTTTAAGGCTTAACCCTATATTAGGTTTTTCTTCTTATAATATTGTAAGTCAGACCTTTTGATCTTCTATATTAAGTGAAGTTGTATATTTGGTATAGGACATGAAGAATGAGAAATACAACATTCTAGCAAAAGAGATGTTGCAACAAAAAACAAAATACTTAAAAGAAAAAGAGAGGAGAAAATGCCAACCAAAGGAAGTGCAGTGTAAGATGATAGAGAAGAAACATGTCAGAGTCATACAGATCTGGGTTCAAATTCTTTGACACTTCTTAGCTGTGGATTTTGGATAAGTTGCTTCATGTCTCTGAACTTCACTATATTTTCTATACAACAAATATAATAACTGGACAAACATCATCCTGGCACTTGCCACCGTGAGATGCTGGAATAGCACATTCAAGTAGAATTTTTAAATTATGCTTTGTGAAAAGGAAAAGCAATGTCTTAATTCTAAGAATCTGCCTGCAATGCAGGAGACGTGGGTTCGATCCCTGAGTTGGGAAGATCCCCTGGAGGAGGGCATGGCAACCCACTCCAGTATTCTTGTCTGGAGAATCCCCATGGACACAACAGCCTGACGAGCTACAGTCGATGGGGTCAGAGTAGCACAACTGAAAGACTAAGCACAGCACAGTTCTTGGCCAAAGTTCAGGTCTAAATGATAGGGAAATGTCTCAGCAAAACACAAAAACCCTTTCTTTTCTTTAGAAAATAGTCATTTGCTATCAGTATCTTATACCCATTTGTGATCCAATCAGTGAGTGAGAGTTACTGCCATTACCAACTCCCGGATGGACAGCATGAAGTCCATCCAAGAGGTGGTTTGCCCTATCTCTCCTTGCTTATGAACAACTGCAGGGTCACTCAGAGCAGATGCTTAGACCTATAGTCAATAAGTATTCAGGAGCCATCTGAAGTGTGTGCAGAAAAGGCAATGCTAAATATTCCATTTCTCCTCTACATTTCCTGGCCCTTTTATAGTTGGGCAAAAAAACATGTTCTCATTCCAGAAAATTAAATGTGAACACGCATCACTTCTGAGCTACAATAGTAAAAAGTTCATGCGCTTTTCTCTGCCTTGGTGACTGGCAATCATCCAATGGGAATAAATCTTCTGGCGCTAAGCCACAGAAATTTCAGCCTTGCTTTGTTACTGAAGAATAATCTGGCTTCTACTGACTAATACAGAGTGGCTCTCAGTACTATAGAAAATTATTAAAATGTTCCAAATAAAGATACTCTTTGAATTCCAGGAGGCAGAGACCATAAATCTTTTTTTGTCACCTCACCTAAAGCACCAACCCCAATTCCCTTTTTTAGCTGCTGCAATTCCAGGGGCTACAGAGGCTAGACCACAGGTGACAAGGTATCAATGCCAAGGGAATAGGAGACAGCATGCTACAGCTTGTACAAATAGTCAAGTTTAATAACACAGAATACTCTTATAATGCCAAGTTCCTTTTTAGTCAAAACTAACTGTCCATTATTTATATTATTTTTATGTCCAGTAGTTCCACAACAGCTAATAATTACAGAGTATTCACAATTCTCCGCATTTTGCATATAAACAATCCTTTTAGGTTGATATATTATTATCCTGTTTCAAGATCAAAAAACTGAGGCACAGTGATCTCCCACAGTTTGGAAGAGACAGATTAGTTCACAGGGAAGTGAGGGGCTGATTATTTACCGTCTGGTCCACAAACAAAACTGGGGGGCTTCCCAGGTGGCTCAGTGATAAAAGAATACACCTGCTAATGCAGGAGACGTACAGGAGATGTCAGTTCGATCCCTGGGTCAGGAAGATCCCCTGAAGGAGAACACGGCAGCCCACTCTAGTATTCTTGCCTGGAGAATCTCACAGATAGAGGAACCTGGAGGGCTACAGTCTGAAGCATCTCAAACAGTCGAACACGACTAAGCAACTGAGCATACACGGACAACACAAATAAAATTAATTCATCTACTTTACAAAGTTGTTGCAGTGATTAAATAACAGAATGTATGCGAAACTCTTTGAACAAAACCTCATCCACAGTAAACACCCAGCAAGTGTTTGCTATGAGAATGGGACCAATCATCCTTGAGTTTCTTAGAAGAAATTGATATGGTATTGCCACTTGAACACAGTCATCTGTGCTTAACTGATAGCTATAATTCCAAACACAAGAACTAAAGCTACAATCAAGCTGAACAAAAAGGCATCCAAGTAAGACTAAAAGTGCCCATAAGTTCTGTGCTATGTACCGTTTAGGCAGTTGTTGGTTAATATATTTCTCATGTTCTTGTCACTAACACAAATAAAATGAACTGATAATTGCTATAATGATGTTTTTATTATCTAAAACAATATATAACCATAGGGATGGAAGAAGTGTTTCCTGTGGAAGACTTTCTGGTGTCCTGGGCAATGCATACATTGATAGCAATTCAAAACTCACGACACAAAAAGTCAGGTGTTCATTATTTCCTTCAGTAACTGGAACCTGCAAGTTGTTGATCCTGCTGCTGCTGCTGCTGCTGCTGCTGCTAAGTCGCTTCAGTCGTGTCCGACTCTGTGCGACCCCATAGACAGCATCCCACTAGGCTCCCCCATCCTGGGATTCTCCAGGCAAGAATACTGGAGTGGGTTGCCATTTCCTTCTCCAATGCATGAAAGTGAAAAGTGAAAGTGAAGTCGCTCAGTTGCGTTCGACTCCTAGTGACCCCGTGGACTGCAGCCTACCAGGCTCCTCTGTCCATGGGATTTTCCAAGCAAGAGTACTGGAGTGGGTTGCCATTGCCTTCTCCATTGTCAATTCTAGGGAACCTAAATCCCCTGTCAATAAAAATGGAAGGCATGAAATTGAGGGTGGATGCCAGGAAACATGGGCTTTCCAGGTGGTGTAGTAGTAAAGAATCTGCCTGCCAATGCAGGAGTTAAAGGAGACATGGGTTTGATCCCTGGGTGTTGAAGATCCCCTGAATAGGAAATGGCAACCCACTCTGGTATTCTTGCCTGGAAAATCCCATGGACAGAGGAGTCTGCTGGGCTACAGTCTATGGGGTCACAGAGTCAGAACAATTGAGCAGACACTCACAAGAAGCCAGGAAATACACAGGCTAATTAGTGTGAATTTTATAACTTATGTGTATAATACATCAAGTATTCCATATATCTGCAAATGCAATACTGCATGTGGGAATACTTTAAAGGCTCATGGTCTGCTATTCACAGATTATTCTGTGATATTTTGGACATATTTCACAATGATTTCTGACACCTTCCTCTTATATAAACAGTGGGTTTTACTCTGCCTCAGGTGCCAACAAAAAAAAACTAGTCAAAGAGCCAGAAGAAAAACCAACCAGACTTGTGCATCTGACCACTCTGCTACAATTTTTAAAGTTCAACTTACTTTTAACATAAACTTTTTCCAGGCTACTTGTTATCATGCCATTTTAAGTTAAAAGGAGATTATTTTTTTTAAGTTTTCAAATGTAAAGCTACAGCTTTGGTTTAGTGTATCAGCTGGGAGAGGGGAGGCCAAAGGTCATTGTGCCATTTATTTTAATGTATTTTATTTTTTAATATGTCATAGTGCTTCTCAGGTGGCACTGGCGGTAAAGAACTCTCCTGCCAATGCAGGAGACATAAGAGATCCAGGTTCGATCCCTGGGTTGGGAAGATCAACTGAAGGAGGGCATGGCAACCCACTCCAGTATTCTTACCTGGAGAATCCCATAAACAGAAGAGTCTGGCAGGCTACAATCCATAGGATCTCAAAGAGTTGGACACAACTGAGGCAATTTAGCATACACAGTATGTCATAAGCCTTCTTTTATATTAGTTTGTATGTTTCTTTACTGTTATTAATTTTATCCAAAAGCCCTTATAAGAATCAATGAGTTAGACTAGAGATGACCAGATGGCCTTATTATTCAATAAAAATAATCTCTCATTGTTAAAAGACTAATTGGTCACAGTTAGGGCTTCCCTGGTGGCTCAGAAGGTAAAGAATCTGCCTGTAATGTGGGAGACCCACGTTTGATCCCTGGGTTGGGAAGCTCCCCTGGAGAAGGAAACAGCTGGCCACTCCAATATTCTTGCCTGGAGAATTCCATGAACAGAGGAGATTGACGGGCTACAGTCCATGAGGTTGCAAAGAGTGGGACAAGACTGAGCAACTAACACTTTCACTTTCACAGGATTCTAGGAAGTCACCTAGTCAATCTGAAAACCAATAAATAAAGGGAATAAAGTATTTATCCCACCTTTACTGTATGGAATGCTCCCCTGGGTAACAAACAGTTAATTAGAAAAGTTTGTCTTTAGAGTAGTATTCAGTTCAGTTCAGTCGGTCAGTCATGTCCGACTCTTTGCAACCCCATGAACCACAGCACGCCAGGCCTCCCTGTCCATCACCAACTCCCGGAGTCCACACAAACCCATATCCGTCGAGTCGGTGATGCCATCCAACCATCTCATCCTCCTTCTTCCCCTTCTCCTCCTACCTTCAATCTTTCCCAGCATCAGGGTCTTTTCAAATGAGTCAGCTCTTCGCATCAGGTGGCCAAAGTATTGGAGTTTCAGCTTCATCATCAGTCCTTCCAATAGCGAGGTATTACAGTTAACAAATGAAACAAGAATAATGAATTTTAAATTTGATTATTTTACAACCACTAATTAATTAATGGTTCTGTGCACTGAATTCCAATGACTCTCAGCATCAGTAAAGAGAGACAATTGGATATTATGTGTGTCCTGATTCGAGTATACATCATTACCTATGAAGTAGTCTTGCCAAGAAAGTCAAACCTGAATCTGACTCAGCCTATATAGATCCAACCATCAATTTACAGAGGAGCAGAAGACAGGGAAAATGTGAGCTAATATCACAGATAGGTAATCAGCAAAATCCAGACTATAGGAAATTCTACAGAACATATGAACTGATGCTTTCAGCAAATACATTGCAAGTAGAAGAAAGAATTGGATGAATACATGACAGTAAAGAATCTGCCTCCAATGTAGGAGACCCAGGTTTGATCCCTGCGTCGGGAATATCCTCTGGAGAAGGGAATGGCAACCCACTCCAGTATTCTTGCCTGGAATTCCATTCCAGAGGAGCCTGGTGGGCTACAGTCTGTGGGGTTGCAAAGAGTCAGATACGACTGAGTGACTAACACCACCACCACTACTACTATAGGATAAAAAGACACAAGAGACACATCAATTGCAATACAATTGCAATGCTTGTATTCATTTAGAACCTGATTCAAATGAACTATATGTTGAAATTACTTGTGAGACAATTAGGAAAATCTAAACATAACTATAGTTAATTATAAAATTAAATTTTGATGTGTTAGGATGGTATATGGCTATATTTTAAAGCAATCATATCTTTTAGAGACACAGATAGAAATAGTTTTTTAAATTATGCAATGTCTAGAATTTGCTTCAAAATAATCTGGGAGATTGGTGAGGATAAAAATGAAATATGATAAATTGGATGAACATTATTTTAAGTTTATTACACTATTCTATCCAGGTTTGTGTGTTTCAAATTTTCCACAGTACAAAGTTGAAAAGCATATCTCTTTCAAATGTTAATATTCAGGCTAAATCAGCCTGATCATGGAAGTTTGATGGTGGCCTTGAACCCCAAATTAGTTGCCTAAAAATATGATGAGTTCTTAACATTTTCCTCTATAAATCATAAGCAAAATTTTTATAGCCTATGTTTTGGGTGTTTTCAAGGAGGAACTTTTCTTGGGGCTTCCCTGGTGGCTCAGAGGTTAAAGCGTCTGCCTGCAATGAGGGAGACCTAGGTTCGATCCCTGGGTCGGGAAGATTCCCCTGGAGAAGGAAATGGCAACCCACTCCAGTATTCTTGCCTGGAGAATCCCATGGATGAAAGAGCCTGGTGGACCACTATTTTCAGTGGATCTCTTTGATCTCTTTCTCTATAAACCCAAGCAAGAATTCAAAAATTAAAGAAAATAAATGCAGTACAACAGGAGGATAGAAGTCTACAGCAGTGATAGTCATTGCCTCCTACTGTCACAAAGGAGATGGTGTTTGCCTACTGCTGATGAAATAATGGTATGGACCTAACAGAAGCAGAAGATATTAAGAAGAGGTGGAAGAATACATAGAAGAACTGTACAAAAAGGATCTTCATGACTCAGATAATCACGATGGTGTGATCACTCACCTAGAGCCAGACATCCTGGAATGTGAAGTCAAGTGGGCCTTAGAAAGCATCACTACGAACAAAGCTAGTGGAGGTAATGGAATTCCAGTTGAGCTATTTCAAATCCTAAAAGATGATGCTGTGAAACTGCTGCACTCAATATGCCAGCAAATTTGGAAAACTCAGCAGTGGCCACAGGACTAGAAAAGGTCAGTTTTCATTCTAATCCCAAAGAAAGGCAATGCCAAAGAATCCTCAAACTACCGCACAATTGCAGTCATCTCACACACTAGTAAAGTAATGCTCAAAATTCTCCAAGCCAGGCTTCAGCAATACGTGAACCGTGAACTTCCAGATGTTCAAGCTGGTTTTTGAAAAGGCAGAGGAACAACAGATCAAATTCCCAACATCCGTTGGATCATCGAAAACGCAAGAGAATTCCAGAAAAACATCTATTTCTGCTTTATTGACTATGTCAAAGCCTTTGTGGATCACAATAAACTGTAGAAAATTCTGAGAGAGATGGGAATACCAGACCACCTGACCTGCCTCTTGAGAAACCTATATGCAGGTCAGGAAGCAACAGTTAGAACTGGACATGGAACAACAGATTGGTTCCAAATAGGAAAAGGAGTATGTCAAGGCTGTATATTGTCACCCTGCTTATTTAACTTCTATGCAGAGTACATCATGAGAAATGCTGGGCTGGAAGAAGCACAAGCTGGAATCAAGATTGCCAGGAGAAATATCAATAATCTCAGATATGCAGATGACACCATCCTTATGGCAGAAAGTGAAGAGGAACTAAAAAGCCTCTTGATGAAAGTGAAAGAGGAGAGTGAAAAAGTTGGCTTAAAGCTCAACATTCAGAAAACGAAGATCACGGCATCTGGTCCCATCACTTCATGGCAAATAGATGGGGAAACAGTGGAAACAGTGCCAGACTTTATTTTTGGGGACTCCAAAATCACTGCAGATGGTGACTGCAGCCATGAAAGTAAAAGATCCTTACTCCTTAGAAGAAAAGTTATGACCAACCTAGAGAGCATATTCAAAAGCAGGGATATTACCTTCCCAGGTCTGTCTAGTCAAGGTTTTTCCAGTGGTCATGTATGGATGTGAGAGTTGGACTGTGAAGAAAGCTGAGCACCGAAGAATTGATGCTTTTGAACTGTGGCATTGGAGAAGACTCTTGAGAGTCCCTTGGACTGCAAGGAGACCCAACCAGTCCATCCTAAGGGAGATCAGTCCTGGGTGTTCATTGGAAGGACTGATGCTAAAGCTGAAACTCCAATACTTTGGCCACCTCATGTGAAGAGTTGACTCATTGGAAAAGACCCTGATGCTGGGAGGGATTGGGGGCAGGAAGAGAAGAGGACGACAGAGGATGAGATGGCTGGATGGCATCACTAACTCAATGGACATGAGTTTGAGTGAACTCCGGGAGTTGGTGATGGACAGGGAGGCCTTGTGTGCTGTGATTCATGGGTTCGCAAAAAGTTGGACACGACTGAGTGACTGAACTGAACTGATGAAGTAATAAACTTACTTTGATATAGATAATGTGCTATTTTATGTACATAGATGGAAATTCGAATGAGGCACAGCTCTGCAGCTTTAGTGGCAATGAAAAAACAGATTTTCACCAACAAAAAGAAAACTTCTATCTAATAGAAAATAATCAGCAAGTTTCTTACATTTACTGCTTACTTTATTTTTTCTTTTTAGGCAAGTAATTATCTGTATACTACTTCAAAGGTTAAGTTTGCTCTGTGATTCATTGGAAATAAATAATAAAAATATTTATCATATTTTTCTGTCAATTCACAATTATATCACTTCAATAATTACTATTCCACATGCTTGAATTCTGATCATTTATGTTTTAGATAGGCTACATCTTACCTATGCCTAAAAACCTTCCTTTAAGAATCTTTAACTTATGCATTCATTCAATAAATATATTGAGTGCAGACAATGAACAAACATTGTGTTATATATATTAGTGAATAATAAATGGTTTATATTTCTTTGAAGTTACGGCATAGTTACAGAGACAAACAATAACCAAGTAAACAAAAAATAAATGCACGATTTTAAGTTGTGGTAAAAGCTTTGAAAGAAATAATCAGAGTTAAGTGATATGTAGTGAGTAAATCTACTGACATTTATTAATTTAAAACTGTGCATTGGGATGTCTGTTTCAGTCAAGACTGAGTATCAGGGACCAGATTTTTCTTCCCACCTGGGCAAGAAATTAAAAGCTTAATTTTAAAAAGGACAAAATGTATTATGAAATGATCATTACAGTAAGCTCAGTTACCGCTGATATCATGCTAAGTTACCATATTACTGACTACATTCCCTATGATGTACATTACGTTCTTCCTCAACTTTTATAACTGAAAATTTGGACCTTTTAATCTCCTTCACCTATTTTGCCTGTCCCCTCATCCACCTCCCCTCTTTCAACCACCAGTTTGTTCTCTGGGTCTGTGAGTCTGTTTCTGTTTCATTTTGCATTTTAATTCAACACAAAAACTAAGGCCAGATATAAGGAATAGTGATGCTCAATAGTGATACATCAAGATTTCAGGACAGTGATTATTGAGAAAACGGAAAGAAATGACATAAGCCCTATGATTACCTCATTTGACTACTCAGAGACTTTTCAAATATTGGCAGAGGGAGCTAGAATACAAGTGGATTCCAGGACTCTCCTTGAGTTAAAGAGTCAGAGCTGGAAGGCCAGGAGTCCAAAGCAATTAGAGCTGGCAGGGCAGAGCACCACAGAGAAGGACTGCACAGAGAGGGCTTGAGAGATCTGCAAATGGCGTTCTTTGAGTCTTCAGGGAGAACTGATCAGTAACTCTGTATAAACTCTGTGGAAGGAGAATCCCTGTGCCTCACCCAAGGCTGGGAATGCTATATGTTCTCACCAGCTAGGGTAGACAACTTCATAATACATGAGGGAGCAGGTAGAGCAGTCAGAGGCAATTGTCCCAATTCAACAACAACAACAACAACAAAAGACATAAAATAAAACTTCATGATCTTGTCTAAAAAATGTAAAGTGTGTATTCGTCATTCAGTTGGGTCTGACTCTTTGCAAGCCCATGGACTGTAGCCCATCAGGCTTCTCTGTCCATGGAATTCTCCATGCAAGAATACTGGAGTGGATTGCTGTGCCATTCTTCAGGGGATCTTCCCGACCCAGGATTGAACCTGGGTCTCTTGCATTGCAGGCAGGTTCTTTACTGTCTGAGCCACCAGGGAAGTCAGAAAAAGAAAAAGAAAATGCAAAAACAAGCTTTAAAAGGATCAAACACTTCCCAAGGAACTTCATTTTGTCCCAGAAAGCTCAAAAGTATTCATAGACTACAAAAACATACAGTATGCAACAAGGTGAATTCACATTCAATAAAAGGCACATTCTGACATTCAATATAAAAATTACAAAGGATGCAAAGAAGTCACACAATATGATTCTTCAATTGCAATAGGCCTGTAAATAAAACAGATGGTAAAAGTAACAGACAAGGGCTTTAAAAATAATCAGAACTACATTCCATGCATTTAAAAAAAAAAAAAAAGAGAAGACTGATCATGTTAAATAGGGAAATAGATTATCTAATAAATACCCACATCAAACTTGGGATGATGAAAAATATTTCTGAGATGAAAATTGCATTGGATGAATTAACAGCATATCAAGAAGACATCAGTGAAATTAAAATCATAGTAGTAAAGGCAATTCAAAATGAAACAAAGAAAGAAAAAATTAAATAAACAGAGCTCTAGAGGTATGGACCATTTCAAGTAACCTAATATACACATCAAGAGAGAAGAGAGAGGGGAGACAAAAAAAGTTTGAAGAGATAATGACTGATGATTTTTTTAATTTGATGAAAATTATCTCACATATCCAAAAATGTCAGGCATGAATAAAACTACAACAAGCGGCATCAAAATCAAAACACTTAGAATTATGACAAAGAGAAACATTAAAAGCAGACAGAGGAAAGACACCATTCCATAAAATGAGCAAAGAATAACAGACTACTCAAGAACTATGCAAGCCAGCCCACAGTGGAGAAAAATTTTTTAAGTTCTTCATTCTGAAAATATCATTAAAAGATAGCAACACCTACAGAGATGGAGAAGAGTTTAAGAGTTCCCTCTAGCTAGGGACAGAATGGATTAGAGGCATATGTGTGACTATAAAGGAATAGCAGGAGGGGTCTTTGCAGTTACACGGGACACACATGTGGTAAAACTGCATTGAACAGTACACTCACAAAGGTACATGCAAAACTAGTGAAAATATTAGTAAAGTATATGGATTGTATCAATGCCAGTTTCCTGATTTTAATATTGTGCTCTAGGGGTCAAATAGCAGAATAGGAGGGAACCTAAAATGATTGAAATGACTCCTGCAGAGAATAATAAAAAAAAGGAATGACAGGAATTGAGGACAGTTTCAGAGACCTTTGGAACAACATTAATCACACAAACATATATGCAAAGAACACTGTAATTCAAAAGACAAATGCACTCCAATGTTCCTTGCAGCACTATTCACAACAGCCAGTACATGGAAGCAAACAAATGTCCATCAACAGAGGGATGGATAGAAAAGATGCTGTATATATACACATACATCCCTGGAGAAGGAAATGGCAACTCACTCCAGTATTCTTGACTGGAAAATTCAACGGACAGAGGAGCCTGGTGGGCTACAATCCATGGGGTCATAAAGAGTCGGATGACTGAGTGACTAACACAGACACACACACACACACAGACACACACACACACACACACACACACATACATACATATATACTTAAAATGGAATATTGCTCACCATTAAAAGGAACAAAGTTGCGTCATTTGCAGAGGTGTGGATGGGCCTAGAGATGTTATTCAGAGTGAAGTAAGTCAGAAAGGAAAAAACAAATATTGTATATTAACACATATATATGGAATCTAGAAAAATGATATAGATGATTTTATTTACAGAAAGAAAGACACAGACATAGAGAACAAATGTATGGATACCAAGGGGAAGGTGAGGTGGGATGAATTGGGAGACTGGGATTGACATATATACACTGCTGCTGCTGCTGCTAAGTCGCTTCAATCGTGTCTGACTCTGTGCGGCCCCATAGACAGAGGTCACCAGGCTTCCCCGTCCCTGCAGTTCTCCAGAAATGAACACTGGAGTGGGTTGCCATTTCCTTCTCCAATGCATGAAAGTGAAAAGTGAAAGTGAAGTTGCTCAGTCGTGTCCGACTCTGTGCGACCCCATAGACGGCAGCCCGCCAGGCTCCCCCACCCCTGGGATTCTCCAGGAATGAACACTGGAGTGGGTTGCCATTTCCTTCTTCAATGCATGAAAGTGAAAAGTGAAAGTGAAGTTGCTTAGTTGTGTCCGACTCTTCGCGACTCCATGGACTGTAGCCTACCAGCCTCCTCCGTCCATGGGATTTCCCAGGCAAGAGTACTGGAGTGGGGTGCCATCGTCTGCTCCATATATACACTACTATGTATAAAATAGAAAATGAATAACAACCTACTGTATAGCACAGGAAACTCTACTCAGTGTTCTGCGGTGACCTAAATGAGAAGGAACTCCAAAAACAGGGGATATATGCATGTGCATGGCTGATTCACTTTGTTGTACAGCAGAAACTGATACAGCAATGTAAGGCAATTATCAGTATCAGTATCAGTTCAGTCACTCAGTCAAGTCCAACTCTGCCACCCCATGGACTGCAGCATGCCAGGACTCCCTGTCCATCACCAAATCCCAGAGTTTACTCAAGCTGATGTCCATGGAGCTGGTGGTGCTATCCAACCATCTCATCCTCTGTCTTCCCCTTCTCCTCCTGCCTTCAATCTTTCCCAGCATCAGGGTCTTTTCAAATGAGTCAGTTCTTCGCATCAGGTGGCCAAGTATTGGAGTTTCAGCTTCAGCATCGGTCCTTCCAGTGAATAGTCAGGACTGATTTCCTTTAGAACTTCCCTGGTGGTTCAGACAGTAAAGCATCTGCCTACAATGCAGGAGACCTGGGTTCAATCCCAGGGTTGGGAATATCTCCTGGAGAAGGAACAGGCAACCCACTCCAGTATTCTTGCCTGGAAAATCCTTTCAGATGGACTGGTTGGATCTCCTTGCAGTCCAAGGGACTCTCAAGAGTCTTCTCCAACATCACAGTTCAAAAGCATCAATTCTTCAGTGCTCAGCTTTCTTCACAGTCCAACTCTCACATCCATACATGACTACTGGAAAAACCATAGCTTTGATTAGACAGACCTTTGTTGGCAAAGTAATGTCTCTGCTTTTGAATATGCTATGTAGGTTGGTCATAACTTTTCTTCCAAGGAGCAAGCGTCTTTTAATTTCATGGCTGCAGTCACCATCTGCAGTGATTTTGGAGCCCAAAAAAATAACGTCTCTCACTGTTTCCATTGTTTTCCCCATCTATTTGCCATGAAGTGATGGGACCAGATGCCATGATCTTCATTTTCTGAATATTGAGTTTTAAGCCAACTTTTTCACTCTCCTCTTTCACTTTCATCAAGAGGCTCTTTAGTTCTTCTTTGCTTTCTGCCATAAGGGTGGTGTCATCTGTCTATCTGAGGTTATTGATATTTCTGCCAGCAATCTTGATTCCAGCTTGTGATTCATCCAATCCAGCCTTTCTCATGATGTACTCTGCATAGAAGTTAAATAAGCAGGGTGACAATATACAGCCTTAACGTATGCCTTTCCTGATTTGGAACCAATCTGTTGTTCCATGTCTGGTTCTAACTGTTGCTTCTTGACCTGCATAAGATTTTTCAGGGAGCATGTCAGGTGATCTGGTATTCCCATCTCCTTAAGAATTTTCCACAGTTTGTTGTGATCTACACAGTCAAAGGCTTTGGCATATAAAGTCAATAAAACAGAAGTAGATGTTTTTCTGGAACTCTCTTGCTTTTTGGAGTAACAGGCAAATTTGACCTTGGCATACAGAATGAAGTAGGTCAAAGGCTAACAGAGTTTTGCCAAGAGAAGGCACTGGTCATGGCACACCCTCTTCCAACAACACAGGAGAAAACTCTACACGTGGACGTCACCAGACGGTCAATACCAAAATCAGATTGGTTATATTCTTTGCAGCCAAAAATGGAGAAGCTCTATGCAGTCCGCAAAACAAGACCAGGAGCTGACTGTGGCTCAGAACATGGACTCCTTATTGCCAAATTCAGATTTAAATTGAAGAAAGTAGGGAAAACCACTGGACCATTCAGGTATGACCTAAATCAAATTGCTTACGATTATACAGTGCAAGTGACAAATAGCTTCGAGGGATTAGATCTGTTAGATAGTGCCTGAAGAACTATGGACAGAGGTTCATGACACTGTACAGGAGACAGGGATCAAGATCATTCCCAAGAAAAAGAAATGCAAAAAGACAAAACGGTTGTCTGAGGAGGCCTTACAAATAGCTATGAAAAGAAGGGAAGTGAAAGGCAAAGGAAAAAAGGAAAGATATATCCATCTGAATGCAGAGTTCCAAAGAATAGCAGGGAGAGATATGAAAGGCTTCCCTAGTGATCAATTCAAAGAAATAGAGGAAAACAACAGAATGGGAAAGACTAGAGATCTCTTTAAGAAAATTAGAGATATCAAGGCAGCATTTCATGCAAAGAAGGGCACAACAAAGGACAGAAATGATATGGACCTAACAGAAGCAGAAGATATTAGGAAGAGGCGGCTAGAACACAGAGAACTATACATAAAAGATCTTCACAACCCAGATAATCATGATGGTTGATCACTCACCTAGAGCCAGACATCCTGGAATGTGAGGTCAAGTGGGCCTTAGGAAGCATCATTACAAACAAAACTAGTGGAGGTGATGGAATTCCAGTTGAGCTATTTCAAATCCTAAAAGATGATGGTGTGAAAATGCTGCACTCAATATGCCACAAATTTGGAAAACTCACTAGTGGCCACAGGACTGGAAAAGGTCAGTTTTCATTCCAATCCCAAAGAAAGGCCACTATACTCCAATAATAAAATAGAATAAACAATAGATAAAATTTTTTTAATATTGTACTATATTTATGAAAGATGTTACCTTTAAAAGAACCTGGGTGAAAGGTAAAATGAACCTCTTTGTACTATTCTTTGCAACTCTATGCAGTTTATGTTTATTTCAAAATAAAATTGTTAAAAAAGAGAACATGTGAAATTTAAAAGAATTTAAAATCAATAAAAATGAAATATAGAGCAAAGAAAATCATTTAATAGAAAGACAACAACACTGGATGGAAATTTAGATCTACACAAAACAATGAAAAGCCCCCAAAATGGAATATGTGTGTCAATTTTAGATGTATTTCTTATATTTGTACATCTTTAATAACTGACTGCTTAAAGGAAGAATAAGAAAACTCTATTGTAAGATATGTGACATGACATAAAATGTACATTTAAAAAATCCAAGAAGGAAATGGGGATGTATTAAGTTCTATAGCACACATGACAGGCTTTCATGTCCCTCACTATCTCCTGGAGTTTGCTCGAACTCATGTCCATAGAATCAACAATGCCATCCAACCATCTCATTCTCTGTTGCCCCCATCTCCTCCTGCCTTCAATCTTTCCCAGCATCAGGGTCTTTTCCAATGAGTTCACATCGGGTGGCGAAAGGATTGGAGCTTCAGCTTCAGTATCAGTCCTTCCAATGAATATTCAGGCTTATTTCCTTTAGGATGGACTGGTTTGATCTCCTTGATGTCCAAGGGGCTCTCAAGGAGTCTTCTCCAGCACTACAGTTCAGAAGTATCAATTCTTCAGCATTCAGCTTTCTTTATGGTCCAACTCTCACATCTATGCATAACACAAGCAGAATCCATGTAAAGACAGCAGCAGAGATTGGAGTTATTCAGGCACAAGTTAAAGAATACCTGGGGCTACCAGAAGCTGGGGAAGGCAAAGAAAGACCCTCCTGCAGAGATAGCAGATGGAGCATGGCCCTGATAATATTTTGATTTTTGGACTACTACTCTCCACACTGTGAGACAACAAATTTTGTTGCTTTAAGCCACCAAGATACTGGCACATTGTTGTGATTTTCCCAGGAAACTAATTCTGTTGTTGTTGTTGTTGTTGTTGTTGTTGTTCAGTTGCTAAGTCGTATCTGACTCTTTGCATCCTCGTGGACTGTAGCACCCCACTCTCCTCAGTCCTCCACTCTCTCCTGGAGTTTGCTCAGTGATGCCATCCAACCATCTCATCCTCTGTCACCCCTTTCTCCTCCTGACCTCAATCTTTCCCATCATCAAGGTCTTTTCCAATAAGTCAGCTTTTCATATCAGGTGGCCAAGGTATTGGAGCTTCAGCTTCAGCATCAGTCCTTCCAATGTATATTCAGAGTTGATTTCCCTTAGGATTGACTGGTTTGATCTCACTCCAGTCCAAGGGACTCCCGAGGGTCTTCTCCAGTACCACAATTCAAAAGCATCAATTTGATGCTGAGCCTTCTTTATGAATCAACTTTTTTGTGGACCAAGCAGGAAATTATTAAAGCATCTAAATTATAATGCATAAAATGCTAAATTGATATTTAAACAAGTTCCATCTACACAAATGCCCTCTTTAAATATAAAAACACAAAAAGTTAAATACAGAATTACCATCAGTTCAGTTCAGTCGCTCAGTCATGTCCGACTCTTTGCAACCCCATGAATCACAATACGCCAGGCCTCCCTGTCCATCACCAACTCCCGGAGTTCACTCAGACTCACGTCCATCGAGTCAGTGATGCCATCCAGCCATCTCATCCTCTGTCATCCCCTTCTCCTCCTGCCCCCAATCCCTCCCAGCATCAGAGTCTTTTCCAATGAGTCAACTCTTCGCATGAGGTGGCCAAAGTACTGGAGTTTCAGCTTTAGCATCATTCCTTCCAAAGAAATCCCAGGGCTGATCTCCTTTAGAATGGACTGGTTGGATCTCCCTGCAGTCCAAGGGACTCTCAAGAGTCTTCTCCAACAAATTACCATATGACCCCGCAATTCCATTTCTAGATATATAGCCCGAAGTATTCAAAGCAGGGACTGAAGTAGTATATCAATGTTCATAGCAGCATTATAGCAAAAAGGTGGAAACAAATCAGGTGTCCATTCACAGATGAGCAGACACTCTAAGAATAAAAGCTTTGAATGACTATTTCACCAAAGAAGATACAAGATGACAAATAAGCATTTGAAAGTATGCTCAACATTATTCAACATTAGCAAAATGTAATAGATTTAGCCACAGTGCGGTACCACTACAAAGCCATTAGAATTGCTAAAGTAAAATTTTAAGTGAATATATCAAGTACTGATGAGACTACAGA
Organism: Ovis canadensis; assembly: GCF_042477335.2. Lineage (NCBI taxonomy): Eukaryota > Metazoa > Chordata > Mammalia > Artiodactyla > Bovidae > Ovis > Ovis canadensis. Next base: position 65,892,130 of record NC_091253.1, read on the forward strand.
GGAGCTGGAACTCTTGTGTAGTGCCAATGGAAGTATAAAATGGCACTGCTGATTTAGAAAGCACTTGTATTTCTTAAAAAGCTAAGCATACCCCAGAGAAGGATGTGTTCTGGGTCTCTCCTAGCTTCTGCTGATTCCTTGGCTCGCAGCAGCAGACCTTCAGTCCTCGCATTGTGTTCTTTCTGTGTGTGAGTCTCTACGCCAGAATCTTTCCTATTTATAAGGATATCAGTCATATTGGTTCTGGGGCCTATTCTACCTCAGTATGACCTCATCTTAATTAATATAGCAACAACCTTATTTCCAAATAAAGTCACATCCTAAGGTGCTTAGGACTTCCGTGGGGAAAAACAATACAATCCATAATAACACCTATTAGAATAGCCAAAATTCTCTGTTCTCCTAGAGATTTCTTTTTTAATTAATAGAGTTGATGTTTAGCTGCTAAGTTGCATCCGACCCCACAGACTGTAGCCTGCCAGGCTCCTCTGTTCATGGGATTTCCCAGGCAAGAATACTGGAGTGGGTTTCTATTTCCTTCTCCAATCTTTTAATTAATAAAAAGTAAAAGGCTTTTTCTGACATTTTTGCTTGGGGGACCAGATTAATAAGTTTGCCATTTATATTTGGTGCATTTAATTAAATACTTGGGATAAGTTTATAAGAGAGCTTTCTTTAAAAATATTTATTCAGTCCAGATTGTAATAGATGATTAAAAATTCTATTAGAGACAACTGTTGATATTATGACTTTTTAAAGTATATCTAATACTTTCCAATGAGTTGGCTTTCACATCAGAAAGTATTGGAGCTTCAACTTCAGCAACAGTCCTTCCAACAGTCCTAAAGCCTCTGTGTTACCAAATTTTCAAATTGCTTTGGTTTTTTGTAAGTTTGGTGAATATTTAAATCTCATCATCTGATAGTGATTTCCTGAGTTTTAGTTTATGACAAAGATAATGCTATTTAATCAATGGGTCAGATTAATAAACTCAAGCCCATGCTCACTAAAGAAATAATGGCAAAAGTTAAAAATAACTGACTAAGCCAAGTGCTGGAGAGTGTGAGGAATGACTGGAACTCTAATACACTGCTGGTGGGAATTTAAATTGTACAACAACAATTTGGAAAACAGTTTGGAAGTTTCTTTAAAAGTTACACATGTTCCTACTGAATGACCTGGCTATTCCTTCACTAGGTATTTACTCAAAACAAATGACTGCATATGTCCACACAAAGGTGTACAAAAAATATCCATAGTAGCCTTAGATTAGTGGAAACAAAAAACAGCTCATGGCCATCAATGAGTAAATAGATAAAACAACTGGTATACTCATACAATGTAATACTACTCAGCAACAGAAGGAACTTACTACTGATACATAACAACATAAATGGATATCAAAATAAACACTCTGAGTAAATGATGTGAGACAAATATGTTATCCCATTTGTGAATAATTCCAAAAAATGCCAACTAAACTACAGGGGAAAAACTGAAATTGATGGCCACCTGAGGACAGGAAAAAGAGGGGCAGAAGAAGGATTACAAAAGGTGACAGGACACTTTTGAAGGTGATGGGCATTGCTCATTTTCTGGGTTGTAGGGGTTATTTCACCTATATACATTAATGTAAAAATTTATCAAATTAAACACTTTAAAGAAGTTCAGTCTATCTTGTGTCACCTATACCTCAATAAAGCTGTAAAAGAAAATCCTCTGACTCACTAGAAAGTGAGTTATATTTTTCATATATTTACAAAATACCTAATACCAAGCCAGAAACACAGCAAGTACTCACTATAAACTTGATGACTTAAAAGAATCCTCATTAAGAGCTGTGAGGAAATATTTTAACTACCCTCAAAAATCATGCATTTATTAAGCATTTACTAATCTATACAGATACATAGTATAAACAAAAGAGTAAGACAATATAATTTGTTGCTAAAAGCACCATTCATACAAAAACTACCTGTTAAATATAATTCAATTTGTGTGCTTATTAAAACAGTTTTTCCAAATATTCCTACTAGGTAAAATTGCTAATATAATTTGATTGATTTAACATTATAAAAATGCATTTCTATAATCCATAACCTATATTATATGCTTAGTTGTTTTATTGTTATTATCACTATTATTACTATCTTTTGAACTACATATTCTTGGGATTTCCCTAGTGATCCTGTGGTAAAGATGCCATGCTCCCAATTCAGAGATCACAGATTCACTCCCTGGTCAGGGAACTAAGAGCCCATATGCTGGAAAAAAATAATGGACAAGGCTTATAATGAACCAAAAAAGAGGAGTAAAGATCTTATTCAATAAAAGTAAAATAATATAAGTTTTAAAAAATAATGAATAAACTAGATATTCTTTTTCCTTGGGCTTCCCTGATGGCTCAGTTGGTAAAGAATCTGCCTGCAATGCAGGAGACCTGGGTTCAATCCCTGGGTTGGGATGATCCCCTGGAGAAGGGTATGGCAATCCACTTCAGTATTCTGGCCCTGGAGAATTCCATGGACAGAGGAGACTGTCAGGCTCAAGTTTGAACTAGATGTTCTTGGGATTTCCCTGGTGATCCTGTGGTGAAGACTCCATGCTCCCAATTCAGAGATCATGGATTCACTTCCTGGTCAGGGAACTAAGATGGGGAGTTGGACACAATGAGAGACTTTTACTTTCACTTTCTTTTTCCCTGTTCCTTTTCTGAGGAAATCAAAACTTACACAGTTCTTTTTCTGTCAAGTGAATATTTAACAAATCAGTTTCTGAAATTTTTACTTCTTGAGATTAGCCTTATTCCACTAACCCAAAATAGGTACTTTCCTCTCTTCTCCCCACTTATTCCCAGTCCCTATTCCAGTTATTTCTTTAGCATGTACATTAACAACACAGTATCAATTTTGATTGGTCATCTCCAAATCCTTCTAAGGGTGCAATGAAACCTCAGCTTTTATTTTATTCTAATAACATGTCATTTTTTTAAATTTAAAGCAACACTTCTTTCCCTGAGCATCTATTAATAAGCCAAAAGATTTTATAAATCAGTTAGTGTCCATATACTGGCTGTCATATTACAACTATTCTTATTCAAGCTTAGCTTCTTTATTAAAAAAATAATCTTAGTAAGTTGTATCTTGGGTCTTCCTGTTTGATCTATATGGTATATTTTACAATGGTGATTTTACCATATCTCAATTTACAAACTCTCTGGAATGTGATATAGTATAGTAAAACTTTGACTTAGGATATTAACTAGGTGATAAACGTGCTACGTAAGATTCATTTGTCATGTGTACACTGCTAGTTCTGGCTTAATGCCCTGTAATTAGAGGAAAGTATAATACTCATGCCTATGTCTTGAAGAAAAGTAAACAGCAACAGAACCAAGACATTTGCCTTTTCATTATTCTAGCAGCCTGAGTAGGATGACCTAAGACAGTGATCTTCAAGGAGAAATCAACACCAATCCATCACTCTTTCTGGGGACTAGGAGTTGCTATTCCTGACCCACAGTTATCAGGACCCACAATTCTGGAAAAGGACAAAAGATTCCAACAACTCACATTAGATTGGGATCTAACACAAAATCCCTTTAAATTTTCCATCAGTAACTGCCCCTTTCCTTGCCAGTTCTTGTCCTGTACCCCTCGGCTGCCACTTTTTAAAGCAGCAGTCCCCAGCCTTTTTGGCACCAGGCACTGGTTTCATGAGAGCTTCCCAGGTGGCACTAGTGGTAAAGAACCCACCTCCCAATGCAGGAGACATAAGAGACATGGGTTTGATCCCTGGGTCAGGAAGATCCCCTAGAGAAGGAAATGGCAACCCACTCCAGTATTCTTGGCTGGAGAATCCCATGAACAGAGGAGCCTGTCAGCCTACAGGCCATGGGGTAGCAAAGAGTTGAACACGACTGAAGCGACTTAGTAGCACACAATATGCACTGGTTTCATGGAAGACAATTTTTCCATGGACTGGGAGGCAGGGTTGGTTTGGGAATGATTCAAGCACATTTATTGTGCACTTTATTTCTATTATTTTACATCAGCTCCACCTCAGATCATCAGGCATTAGACCCAATAGTTTGCAGACTTCTATTTTAAAGGATGCCTGTTTATTGCGTCACTGACCTGAACTCTTCTCTTAAACACTGGCGGCAGCAGGAGCTTTCTTTGAAAGAGATGCTTCAAAGAGAATGTTACTTCCTTGGAATTTAGATAGTACTGATGAACCTATTTGGAGATGAGTGAAAGAGGAGAGTGAAAAAGTTGGCTTAAAGCTCAACATTCAGAAAACAAAGATCATGGCATCTGGTCCCATCACTTCAAGGGAAATAAATGGGGAAGAAATGGAAACAGTGTCAGACTTTATTTTGGGGGCTCCAAAATCACTGCAGATGGTGATTGCAGCCATGAAATTAAAAGACACTTACTTCTTGGAAGGAAAGTTATGACCAACCTAGATAGCATATTCAAAAGCAAAGACATTACTTTGCCAGCAAAGGTCCGTCTAGTCAAGACTATGGTTTTCCCTGTGGTCACATATGGATGTGAGAGTTGGGCTGTGAAGAAGACTGAGTGCCGAAGAATTGATACTTTTGAACTGTGGTGTTGGAGAAGACTCTTGAGAGTCCCTTGGACTGCAAGGAGATCCAACCAGTACATTCTGAAGGAGATCAGCCCTGGGATTTCTTTGGAGGGAATGATGCTGAAGCTGAAACTCCAGTACTTTGGCCACCTCATGCTCAGAGTTGACTCATTGGAAAAGACTCTGATGCTCGGAGGGATTGGGGGCAGGAGGAGAAGAGGACAACAGAGGATGAGATGGCTGGATGGCATCACTGACTCAATGGACACTCTGAGTGAACTCCGGGAGTTGGTGATGGACAGGGAGGCCTGGCGTGCAATTCATGGGGTCACAAAGAGTTGGACATGACTGAGCAACTGAACTGAACTGAACTGAACTGAACGGAGACATAGACATAAAGAACAGACTTATGGACATGGCTGCGGGGGAGGAAAGAGAGGGTGCAATGTATGGAGAGGGTAACATGGAAACTTACATTACTATGTATAAAATAGATAGCCAATGGAAATTTGCTGTATGACTCAGAAAATTCAAATCAGGCTTAGTAACAACCTAGAGGGGTTGGATAGGGAGGGAGGTGGGAGGGATGTTCAAGTGGGAGGAAACATAGGTAAGCCTATGGCTGTTGATGCTTGGTAGAAACCAACACAATACTGTAAAGTAATAATCCTTTGATTAAAAATAAATAATTTTTTAAGAGAATCTTACTTCTTCAAAGAAAAATGAAAGCATGCAAGTTTTGCATTTATTCCACTTTCTTCCTACATATATACATCATCAAACCTTTGATGGCCCACTCACCAGGAAGAATTCACATTCCACTGAAAAGCCCCTACTCTCTTTCCACAAGCAAACTGGTAAGTTGAATCCAGTCTTCCCTTTGTTTTTCTGGCCTGGAAAATCTCCCTTTCTCATTCCTTCAGTATTTGTGCCATACTTAAGAATCTGTGCCATGTACTGGACACGAGTAGGATTCAAAAATAAGAACTTTCTAGATTCGGATTAGCTTCAGATGAGCCATTCACCAATATACTACAAGGTATTTAATACCTTGGGTTTTTTTCCAAAAAATATCAAGCTGCTCTCTAGGCAACTGGATGATATCTGTCATTTATTACCAGCTAAAGTTGGTGAATATAGCTCACTAAACTATGTTCTAATTTAAGGGTTTCAGCAAAAACACTCCATGCCTAGGATAAACTATACTCCTAAAGAGCTGGGACTCTTTACTTTTATTTCACTATCTGTAAATGGACAATAGAACCCTCGGACTATTGTTCACAGACACAAGAAAGAATGATTATAAATTAGGGAGTTTGGGATATAGGCAGTTGAAAATACTAATATGCTTCCAAGAACCAGATTCTCTAAAAGTTCTCTAAGGGTCCAGTCCACTTCAAAGTGTAACTAGGACGTTTTCACTGGCTTATTGAATGACCATGTTTCAAAAAAATTATCTTAAACAAAGCTGGAAAACAAAAAAGACTAACAAAAAAGAATTCACAACATGTGTGACTGAGAAAGGCTTAATATCCATACCATACATAAAGAGTATAGACACATTAAGCAAAAGATAAACTCTTCCATATCAAAATAGGTAATGTATGTGGGAAATCACCTTCAAAAGAAAAATCAAGATATTAAAAAGAAATTTCATCACAATTAAAACTGAAATACTAATGGTAATAATAATAATACACTTTTCTCACATATCAAAGCAGAAAATATTTTTCAGTGATAATACCCAAAGTTGGCAAGGATTTAGGAAGCAAGGCATTTTCAAATGTGGCTGGTCACAATCAAATTACTCTTCCTGGATGACAGTATATATTTATATGATACATATATTCATTTATACATATATTTATAAAGATATACATATTTTAAAGGCATATATATTATATATATTTCAAGACATGCATATATTTTATTATGCAGATAAATGTATATTATTTGCTATTTACAAATGTATTTTTGTAAAAATAAACACTAAAAAATAGAGAATAAACACTAAAAAATACTTATTGCATATTACATCTTATACATGAATTTTCATATAACATGGTTACTTTTAAAGGCATATTTCTATTCTGCAGCTTGTGCTTAGTCGCTCAGACATGTCCAATTTTTTGCAGCTCTTTGGATTGTAGCCTGCCAGGCTCCTCTGTCTATGGATTCTCCAGGAAAGAATACTGGAGTGGGCTGTCATGCCCCTCCAGGGGATCTTCCTGACCCAAGGACTGAACCCATGTCTCCTGTGTCTCCTGCACTGCAGGTGGATTCTTTACCTGCTGAACCATTGGGGAAACCCCTATTTTCTAAAACACTGATTGAAGATATGTTAATTCAAGATTCTTGCTCTTCTAAAGTAGAGGACATTCAGAGACTTCTTTGGGATTCTTCTCAAAATTTCTGATGCCATGTATGCTAGAGAAGAATGAAGAGTGGACATCATTCTTCAACAAATCCACAAAACCAGATGTATTTTCAAGCATTACAAGCACTCCCTCTATAGGCAGAGTAGATGACATTTTTTTCCCACCTGAACTTTTTTTAACCAAACTTTAACCATTTTGAAAAAGTCAACTTTGTGATTTCAAAAAAAGCCCACAAAATATCTACACATGCATAATATGTGAAAATCCAAAACTCTAATCACTAAGACATCTGTTCTTGTTGTTGTTGTTATTTGTTTCAGCCATTTGTCTGACTCTTTTGTGACCCCATGGTCTGTAGCCCACCATACTCCTCTGCCCATGAGATTTCCCAAGCAAGAATACTGGAGTGGGTTACCATTTCCTTCTCCCAGGGGATTTTCCCAGGCCAGGGATCAAACCCATGTCTCCCGCTTGGCAGGCAGATTCTTTACCACTGAGCCACCTGGTAGTTTTACCCAGTCACATGTCGAAAGAAAATATATCCTTTCATTACCCACTTTAGATTATTAGAATAAATATAAAAGCAATTCTGAAGTATATGATATCATTTAAAGAGACTAATTCTGATCTCATTCTGCTCTAAATTATAAATAAGCTCCACCATTTCCAGGAGAAATGGATTCACCAAAGTTACCCATTATGTTATTTTTTTTTTACTTGACAGTATAAAAAGCAAATTTGTATGATAGATCTAAAAAGACTGTAGATTAGAGAAAACTTTAGCCTTGGTAAAATTCTAGACTTTAAATTGGACCCTCTTCAAAACATGTTATTTTATCTGTGCTTTTCACTGACCAATGTAAACTGTTCATTGTTTCCAGGGGCTCTATGTTTCCACTGAATGAGTCTTTCCATAACAGAAGTACTTTGGTTTTTGCGCCCCATCACAGGCAATGATAAAAACAAAACTAATGAATTCATAAGCTAGATTATACATTGTTTTGACACACTCAGCATCACCCTAAGCCCAGTACAAATACAGACAGGTCTCTATAATGTAATCTCCAAAATAAAAATTTAAGATTGTATTAATGGGAAGCAATCATAGACACCATAACTTAGCAAAATTGATGACTAATAGTTCTTGATCATGTACTGAAGAATTCAATAACACACTTGTTTAGAGTTATATTATAGTTTAAGTAAGATAATATACCATTAAAACAATTTAACAAAGAAAGTATTTAAAATTCCAGAAGGCGATATGAAAAAAAATTTTCACCTAGGTCATTGTATATCTGAATCCTAGGACTGCATAGGAATTATAGACTAAGACCCAAACTTCTCATCACTTTCAGTTCAGTTCAGTCACTCAGTCATGTCCCACTCTTTGCGACACCATGAACCACAGCATGCCAGGCCTCCCTGTCCATCACCAACTCCCGGAGTCCACCCAAACCCATGTCCATTTGCAACCATCTCATCCTCTGTCATCCCCTTCTCCTCCTGCTCTCAATCATTACCAGCATCAGGGTCTTTTCTACTCAGTCAGCTCTTCGCATCAGATGGCCAAAGTATTGGAGTTTCAGCTTCATCATCAGTCCTTCCAATGAATATTCAGGACTGATTTTGCTCGTCACTTTACAATGACCCAAATTACCAAACATTTGTTGAACACCTACTCTGTGCCTTTGTCATCTCTATGGTTACACAATACAATGAGACACAACCTTTACCCTAGAAAAGTTTATAATCTAGTAGAAAATATAAGTATCTAAAGATATTATTTTAATATAAAATGGTAACTACTAGGACAAAGGTAAATAAAAATAACATAGAAGACTAGAGAGAAATATTTATCCCTCAAGGAAGATATCTGAGAGGATGATGCCTCACTTAAGTCTTAAAAATGAACATATCCAGGAGGAAAAAAAAAATGTGAGGAAGGCATTCCAGCTAGAATAAACATCAAAAGCACAGGCATAGAGGTAGGAAATAGCAGAGTATATTCAAGAAATAATTAGGGGCTTAAAGAAGAGTAAGGACAATATTACAGAAGAGAAGTATTTGAAATCTAAAATACAATCAAGATGAAAATTGATTAGATACAAGCATGAAAAGAGAGAAAAGAGTCTGAAAGTCCAACAAGACAGGATTCTGTCTTAACCACGGCTGATGCCATTAAGTGAGGTTAGAATCAATTACGGGCTTCCCAGATGGCGCTAGTGGTGAAGAACATGCTTGCCAATGCAGGAGACCATAAGAGGTGCAAGTTCAACCCCTGGGTGGAAAAGATCCCCTGGAGGAGGCACCACAACCCGCTCAGATATTCTTGCCTGGAGAATCCTGCAGACAGAGGAGGCTGTCTGGCTACCGTCCATGGGGTCACAGTCACAAAGAGTCGGACACAACTGAAGCAACTTAGCATGCATGCACAGAAACAATCACCCTTGCTTTCTCTCCCACTGACAACCCCCAAATGTGTGTGTCTGCACACACTTGTGGACACACAGAAAGAGAAACAGAAAGGAAAAACCTCATCTATAGTGAAATATAGGTCTTTAGACAGAGTATGCCCACATTGGCATACAAGAACCACTACTTTCCATCTGTCTAAATGGTACCAATTTTTCAGGGCCTGGCTTATGTCCTGACTTTTTCACTGAAGGCTGTCTTGACCATCACCACTTTTAAGATTTTTCTGATCTCTCCTTACTCTGACCAAACCAACTTCCTGATGGCTAACTCCACACATTTCAGAGATTAGTCAAAGATTATTCTTTCATTAGTGAAGTGAAGTCTCTCAGTCGTGTCAAACTCTTTGTGATCCCATGGACTGTAGCCTACCAGGCTCCTCCTGCAGTGGGATTTTCCAGGGAAGAATACTGGAGTAGGTTGTCATTTCCTGCTCCAATTCTTTCATTATCTTATGTTATTTTTTAGAATAAAAAAAGCTTTATTATTCATTTAATTGGAGTTTTTAATAATTACTTTTATGAATTATATTCTTCAAATAAGAAGCAATGAAATATGAAAAATTACCCAAAATGCCATCACCAGAGGTGATCATTATTTTAGAGTTTGGTATGTGTACTTTTATACATATTTCAGTACATATATAATGTTATATAAATAGAACAAAACTCTAAAACCCATTCTACAAGCTGTTTATTTTTTCCCACATGACATGTCAATTTTCTGTATATATATCATTTTACAGTGTGTCATAACTTATGCATTTATTTTGCTGTTCTTTCTGTAATGGCTCAGACTTTGTTAATTAATATTTAATAGTTCTTATTTTCTAATATATGCATTTAAGGACACATATATTCCTTTAAGCACTGTTTTAGCAGCATGACAAATTTTGATACATCATGTTTTCTTTTATTCAGTCCATAATATTTTATAAAATACACTGCTGTTTCTTCTTTGATCTATAGTTTATTTAGAAGTGTGTTGATTAAGTTCCAAACACAAGGAGACTTTCCAGATTATCTTTTGTTTTTATTTCTAGTTAACTCCATTGAAGTCCAAGAACATGTTCTACAGAAGTAAAAACTTGTGAGGTGTGTTAAAACTAGCTTTACGGACAGCATATAAAAGTTTAGTTAATTGTTGCACGTGTGTTTGAAGAGAATATGCATATATCAGTTGGTGAATGCAATGTTTGATATGTGATTAGATCAAGTGTGTAACTCATGTTGTAAACTCTTTTGTACCCCTACAGATATCTATCTGCCTATCAGTTATTAAGACAATTATCTGAAATCTCCTACTATGATTGTGAATCAATCTATTTTCCTTTTAAATTTAATCAATTTTTGCCTTCTATATTTTGAAATTATTGTTAGACTCAAATAAATTTAGAACACCTATACTCTTCTGGCAAATTGAAACACTATGAACCATCTTTTCAAGTTCTTAGTGACCTTTTGTGCATTACTCTCTGCGTTGTTTGACAATAACCCTGGCACAGCATCTTTCTTGTAGTGTTTGCGTTGTATATATTAGTGTTTGCATAGCATGCATTTTTTCATTCTTTCATTTTTAGTATTTTCTGAATCCTTATATTTTAAAAGTGTCTCTTTGAAAAAGCACACAATTGGGCTTAAGTTTTTCGTTAATTTGTTAACCTTTGTTTTTATTTTTCTATATTTTCCCACTTTATGTCTTTCTGTACTTCATTTTAGATATTTTTCCAAACTATGACTAATTATCTCTTCAGTTGTGGCTAATCTGTTGTTCAACACATTCCCTGAGCTCTAAACAAATTTTGTCGTATTTTTCAAGCGTAGAATCTTGATTTGGTTCCATTTGCAGTTTTTTTGCCATTCCCTGCCAAAATCCCCATTTATTTTTTGACTGTTTTGAAGAGAGCTGTTTTAAGCCCATGTCCAATAAATCGATTATCTAGATTTTTTCTATTTCTATTATCTGTTGTTTCTTTTGGCCTTTGTTCATATTGCTTTTTCACCTAGTATGCCTGGGTCTGAGCTTCCCTGGTGGCTCAGACGGTAAAGAGTCCACCTGCAGTGCAGGAGACTCGGCTTCGATCTCTTGGTTGGGAAGATTCCCTGGGGAAGGGAATGGCAATGCACTCCAGTATTCTTGCCTGGAGAATTCCATGGACAAAGGAGCCTGGTGAGCTAAAGTCCATGGGGTTGCACAGATTCGGACATGACTCAGCGACTAACACTTTCACTTTCCATATTTGGCCTTGTTTTTATTTTTATGTTAGGCACTAAATTCTAATGATTTTGAGAGACCATTTAAGGCTAAAATATTGTTTTCACTGAACAAGGGTTTAACTTATCTTATGGTTATGGAGAAACAATAGGGATAGGAGCAATCCAAGATTATTTCAATCCAATTAGCATTTCAGTTATTAAACCTGCGCTTTAGTCATCCTGGGTGCTCTTCATTAGAGGCTTTCACTTCCATGAAGAACTTCTTCTACTTCACCCAAAAAACTAGTGCCTCCACCAAATTTCCACCTTCCTCAACAAACTCTGAGCTCTAATTTTTGCCCCACACTCAAGGGGAAAGTCAGAGAAGACAATGCCACCCGACTCCAGGACTCTTGCCTGGAAAATCCCATGGATGGAGGAGCCTGGTGGGCTGCAGTCCACGGGGTCGCTAGGAGTTGGACACACTGAACAACTTCACTTTCACTTTTCACTTTCATGCATTGGAGAAGGAAATGGCAACCCACTCCAGTCTTCTTGCCCCCAGGGATGGGGGAGCCTTGTGGGCTGCCATCTATGGGGTCGCACAGAGTCAGACACAACTGAAGCAACTTAGCAGCAGCAGCAGCAATAGCAAGGGGAAAGTGGCCCAAATATATACCCACTAACTTCTTTCTTCTCCTACTTTTTGGCTCTGTAATTTTTCATTGTCTTGTTAGGTCTTCCATGACTTCAAATATATGGGATTTATATGTTTTGTCCAACTTTTCTAGTTGTTCTCAGAGGAAATAGAAGCTCAGTCATTTTTAGACAATCTCTTAATAATAATAGCTTATATTTTTGAGTGCTTACAAAGTCCTAGACTCTGTTTTAAGAGCTTTATTTCTTTTTTTTTAATTTTTAAAATATAGTTGACTTACAAATTTGTGTTGATTTCTGTTGTATAGCAGTGATTCAGTTATACAATCCTTTTCATATTCTTTTCATTATCATTTATCACAGGATATTGACTATAGTTCCTTGTGCTATATAGTAAGCCCTTGTCGTTTTTCTATTCTATAAATATATAATAGTTTGCCTCTGGTAATCCCAAACTCCCAACCCATCTGTCCCCTGCCTCCCCCCCCTCTTGGTAACCACAAGTCTGTTCCCTATGTCTGTGACCCTGCTTCTGTTACATAGATAACAAGTTCATTTATGTCATATTTTAGATTCCACACATTAGTGATATCAGGTGCTGTTTGTCTTTCTCCTTTTGACTTACTTCACTTACTATGATCATCTCTACATCCATGTAAGTGCAAAAGACATTATTTCTTTCTTTTTTATGGCTGAATAGTATTCTGTTTTTTATATGGGCCACATTTTCCTTATCCATTCATCTGTCAATGAACAGTTAGACTGTTTCCATGTCTTGGTTATTGTGAATAGTGCAGCTATGATTATAGGGTTACATGTATTTTTTTGAATTTTATATTTTTTTTCTGGATATACACCCTGGAGTGTGATTGCTGGATCATATGATAACTCCATTTTTAGCTTTGTAAGGAACCTCCATAATTCTTTCCATAATGGTTTCATCAATTTACATTGCCACCAATAATGTAGTAGGACTCTCATTTCTCCACACTCTCTCCAGCATTTGTTACTTGAAGTAACTTTTAAGATGGCCATTCTGCCCAGGACCAGTGTGAGGTGGTACCTCACTGTAGTTTTGATTTGCATTTCTCTTCATAATTAGTGATATGGAGGACTTTTTGTGCTTGTTGGTTATTTGTATGTCTTCTTGGATAAATTTCTATTTAGATCTTCAAGGCAGGTACTTTGATCTTCAAGGCAGGTCCATTTTGTAAATGGTAAAACTGACACCAACAGAGGTTAAATAACTTGTCTAATGTTACAAAAAAGTTGTGGAGCTAGAATTCAAATTCATGCAATTTGACTAAAATGTTGATAGTTTTAACAACACTTCACTACCTCTTGTTTTCAAGTTTTTTCAAATTATAAATTTTTTTGCATATATATTTGGTTTTCCCTGGTGGCTCAGACAGTAAAGAATCCACCTGCAATACAAGAGACCTGAGTTCAAACCCTGGGTTGTGAAGATCCTCTGGAGAAGGGAACAGCTGCCCACTCCAGTATTCTTGCCTGGAGAATTCCATGGACAGGGGAACCTGGCTGCCTATAGTCCGTGGGGTTGCAAAGAGTCAGACATGATTAAGCAACTTTAATAAAGAACGTGTCAGTCAGTCAGTTCAGTTGCTCAATCATGTCCAACTCTTTGCAACCCCATGAAGTGCAGCATGCCAGGCCACCCTGTCCATCACCAACTCCTGGAGCCTAATCAAACTCATGTCCATTGCGTCAATGATCCCATCCAACCATCTCATCCTTTGTCATCCCTTTCTCCTCCACCTTCAATCTTTCCCAGCATCAGAGTCTTTTTCGATTGAGTCAGTTTTTCGCATTAGGTGGCCAAACTGTTGGAGTTTCAGCTTCAGGATCAGTCCTTCCAATGAATAGTCAGGACTGATCTCCTTTAGGATGGACTTGTTTGATCTCCTTGTGGTCCAAGGGACTCTCAAGTCTTCTCCAACACCACAGTTCAAAAGCATCAATTCTTCGGCGCTCAGCTGTTGTTATAGTCCAACTCTCACATCTGTACATGACTACTGGAAAAACCATAGGTTTGAATAGATGAACCTTTGTTGGTAAAGTAATGTCTCTGCTTTTTAATGTGTTGTCTAGGTTGGTCACAACTTTTCTTCCAAGGAGCAAGTGTCTTTTTAATTTCATGGCTGCAATCACCATCTGCAGTGATTTTGAAGCCCAAAATAAAGTCTGTCACTGTTTCCATTGTTTTCCTATCTATTTGCCATGAACTGATGGGACCAGATCCCATGATCTTAGTTTTCTGAATGTTGAGCTTTAAGCCAACTTTTTCACTCTCCTCTTTCACTTTCATCAAGAGGCTCTTTAGCTCTTCACTTTCTGCCATAAGGGTGGTGTCATCTGTTTATACGAGGTTATTGATATTTCTCCCAGCAATCTTGATTCCAGCTTGTGCTTCATCCAGCCCAGCATTTTTCATGATATACTCTGCATATAAGTTAAATAAGCAGGGTGACAATATATAGCCTTGACGTACTCCTTTCTCAATTTGGAACCAGTCTGTTGTTCCATGTCCAGTTCTAGCTCTTGCTTCTTGACCTGCATACACATAAAGAATGTGTACATATATATATATATATATATATATATACATATACATATACACATATACATTATACATATGTGCATGCATACTAAGTCACTTCAGTCGTGTCTGACTCTTTGCAACCCTATGGACAGTAGCCTGCCAGGCTCCTCTGTCTATGGAATTATCCAGGCCAGGATACTGGAGTGAGTTGCCATGCCCTGCTCCATGTGATCTTCCAGACCCAGGGATTGAACCCATGTCTCTTCCTTCTCCTGCAATAGCAGGCAGGTTCTTTACCACTAGAGCCACCTGGGATGCACCATATTATGCATATATATAATTGTTAATTTTCAAGAATTTATTAAGAATATATTTCCATAAGTGAACACACTGGGTCAGAGGCATACTTATATGAAATATTTATACATATTAACATACTATCTTCATTAGTTTAAATAAAATTTTCATATTCTAAATATTCATCATTTAGTATATATCAATATGTATAAGAAGAGAGTAAAAAAGTTGGCTTAAAGCTCAACATTCAGAAAATGAAAATCATGGCATCTGGTCCTATCACTTCATGGGAAATAGATGGAGAAACAGTGGAAGCAGTGTCAGACTTTTTTGGGGGGGCTCCAAAATCACTGCAGATGGTGACTGCAGCCATGAAATTAAAAGACGCTTGCTCCTTGGAAGGAAAGTTATGACCAACCTAGATAGCATATTCAAAAGCAGAGACATTACTTTGCCACAAAGGTCCATCTAGTCAAGGCTATGGTTTTTCCAGTGATCATGTATGGATGCGAAAGTTGGACTGCAAAGAAAGCTGGGTGCCGAAGAATTGATGCTTTTGAACTGTGGTATTGGAGAAGTCCAATACCTTCTTGAGTATCTTGAGAGTCCCTTGGACTGCAAGGAGATCCAACCAGTCCATTCTAAGGGAGATCAGTCCTAGGTGTTCTTTGGAAGGAATGATGCTAAAGCTGAAACTCCAATACTTTGGCCACCTCATACAAAGAGTTGACTCATTGGAAAAGTCTCTGATGCTGGAGGGATTTGGGGCAGGAGGAGAAGGAGACAACAGAGGATGAGATGGCTGGATGGCATCACCGACTAGATGGACATGAGTTTGGGTGAACTCCGGGAGTTGATGATGGACAGGGAGGCCTGGCGTGCTGCAATTCATGGGGTCGCAAAGAGTCGGACACAACTGAGTGACTGAACTGAACTGAAATATTCATTAATACCTTAAATATTTGTTCAGAGTTTCCAATAGAAGAAGTTAAAAACAGCATTCTACTGTTTTTATTTGCTTCTCTGCTTACTTGTTAGATTGAACATCTTTATATATACTTATATGCCATTTATATATTTGTCTTTTCTACATTACAAAATCATGTGATTTTATTCTTAATGGTATACTAATTTTTCTTTTATTTATGAACTTTCCATTTGCTGTTTGTTAAAAATATTAAATTTTGTAACACCTGATACAAAAATTTTCTCATCTTCTGTTTTACTGGTTTTTTGCTGTGTGTGTGTGTGAGAGAGAGAGACAGAGAGAGAGAGAGAGAGAGAGAGAGCACATGGACACACACGTGCAAAGCTTTATTCAGGCTTTCCTCACATACTCTATAGTTATTTTTTAAATTCTTCCATATTGAATTTTCTTTCAATTTTTTTTTACTTTTTATCTTAGTTTAACTGTACTTTTTTTTGCCTAGTTAATAGGAGAACCATTTTGTCTTTCCTTTTCCAAATAGCTAATTAGTACCCCAATGTAAGTTAATATTAGAGTAAACCCATTTTTTTCTTAGGGGTTGAAACTTAATTTATTCTGTCCTAAACTTTCTGACATACTTTGTTCTACTTCTGTTGCCTATTCAGCTCTGTTTATCTCTCTTCTCCTGTGTCATTAGCACATTATTTTATTACAAATAACAGACTCTGGCACTATTGCTTACTAATTGTTTCAATCATATACACCCTTTATGCCCAACCAGTCTCTCATCTCTTTGAAATCAGAGATTAGTTCTTATATTTGTGCTTGTTTATATGTGTATCCTCTAAAGCACTCAGAAGAATATTGTACATTCTGTATGTGTGTGCTGTCACTAAGTCATGTCTGACTCTTTGTGGCCCCATGGACTGTAGCCCATCAGTCAACACTGTCCGTGGGTTTCTCTAAGCAAGAATACTAAAGTAGGTTGCCAGTTCCTCCTCCAGGGTATTTTCCCCACCCAGTGATCAAACTTGTGTCCACCGCATAGGCAGGCAGATTCTTTACCACTGCATCACCTGGGAATGATAACTCAGTTGGGGAAGAATCCCCCTCAATTCAGGAGACCCCGGTTCAATTCCTGGGTCAGGAAGACCCCCTGCAGAAGATATAGGCTACCTACTCTAGTATTCTTTGGCTTCTCTTGTGGCTCAGCTGGTGAAGAATCCACCTGCAATGCGGGAGACCTGGATTTGATCCCTGGGTTGGAAAGACCCTCTGGAGAAGGGAAAGGCTTACCCGCTCCAGTATTCTGGCCTGGAGACTTCCATGGACTGTATAGTCCATGGGTCACAAAGAGTCGGACACAATGGAACAACTTTCACTTTCACCTGGGAAGCTCCATTACATATTCATTGAACAAAACTGCATTGTTCTGAACTTTCTCAGAATTTCTGAGACCAAGAAATTATTCTTTCTGAAGAAACTTTAGATGTTTGCTGTAAGGCAACAAAAATATTTTGGAACAATCTTAGTTAATCATAGAATTAGCTAATCTATTGCCCTTTGCTGTATCTCCATAACTACCCAAGAATCAGAAGTATTAGTTGCTGTATTTAAGTATGCAGGCTTTAAGAATCTGACTACTTTCATCTAAAGTTATGATTACTAGGAATTAAGAATACTTCTTTTACTCTACAATGGAACTGAGCAAAAGATTTTTACTTTGAGCACAAGCTTAGGGTTTTGAGAAACCCTTCATTATGTGGTGTAGCAAACATGGGTTTTGATGGATGACATCGGCTACAAATTTTGATTTTTGTCACCTATTGGCTCTTCACTTGATAGGTAATAGACATGCATTGAGTATTTTGATTAATAAAGAACTAATAAATAAATAAATATTTAACTTTTTCTAATCACAGTATGTATTACAGGAGCGGCAGCCGAGAGGAGATACCCCACGTCCAAGATAAGGAGCAGCGGCTGCACTTTGCTGGAGCAGCTGTGAAGAAATACCCCACGTCCAAGATAAGAGAAACCCCACTAAGACGGTTGGCACTAGGAGAGGGCATCAGAGGGCAGACAGACTGAAACCACAATCACAGAAAACTAGCCAATCTATTCACAGGGACCACAGACTTGCCTAACTATATGAAACCAAGCTATGCCGGATAGAGCCACCCAAGATGGTTAGGTCATGGTGGAGAGTTCTGACAAAATGTGGTCCACTAGAGAAGGGAATGGCAAACCACTTCAATATTCTTGCCTTGAGAACCCCATGAACAGTAGGAAAAGGCAAAAAGATAGGACACTGAAAGATAAACTCCCAGGTGGGTAGGTGCCCAATATGCTACTGGAGATCAGTGGAAAAATAACTCCAGAAAGAATGAAGGGATGGAGCCAAAGCCAAAAAAAAAAAAAACACCAGTTGTGCTTATGACTGGAGATAGAAGCAAGGTCCAGTGCTGTAAAGAGCAATGTTGCATAGGAACCTGGAATGTCAGATCCATGAATCAAGGCAAATTGGAAGTGGTCAAACAGGAGATGGCAAGAGTGAACATCAACATTCTAGTAATCAGCGATCTAAAATGGACTGGAATGGGTGAACTTAACTCAGATGACCATTATATCTACTACAGAGGGCAGGAATCCCTTAGAAGAAATGGAGTAGCCATCACGGTCAACAAGAGTCCGAAATGCAGTACTTGGATGCAATCTTAAAACGACAGAATGCTCACTGGTCGTTTCCTAGGCAAACCATTCAATATCACAGTAATCCAAGGCTATGCCCTAACCAGTAACGCTGAAGAAGCTGAAGTTAAATGGTTCTATGAAGACCTAAAAGACCTCTTAGAACTAACACCCAAAAAAGATGTCCTTTTCATTATAGGGGACTGGAATGTAAAAGTAGGAAGTCAAGAAACACCTGGAGTAACAGGCAAATTTGACCTTGGAGTACAGAATGAAATAGGGCAAAGGCTAATAGAGTTTTGCCAAGAGAACCCTCTGGTCATAGCAAATACCCTCTTACAACAAAACAAGAGAAGACTCTACACATGGACATCACCAGATGGCCAACACCAAAATCAGATTGATTATATTCTTTCCAGCCAAAGATGGAGAAGCTCTACAGAGTCAGCAAAAACAAGACCAGGAGTTGACTGTGGTTCAGATCATGAACTCCTTATTGCCAAATTCAGACTTAAATTGAAGAAAGTGGGGAAAACCACTAGACCATTCAGGAATTACCTAAATTAAATCCCTTATGATTATACAGTGGAAGTGAGAAATAGATTTAAGGGACTAGATCTGATAGAGTGCCTAATGAACTATAGAATGAGGTTTGTAACATTATACAGGAGACAGGGATCAAGACTATCCTCAAGAAAAGAAATGCAAAAAAGCAAAATGGCTGTCTGAGGAGGCCTTACAAATAGCTATGAAAAGAAGAGAAGCCAAAAGCAAAGGAGAAAAGGACAGATACACCCATTTGAATGCAGAGTTCCAAAGAATAGCAAGAAGACATAAGAAAGCCTTCCTCAGTGATCAGTGCAAAGTAATAGAAAATAATATAATGCAAAAGACTAGATATCTCTTCAAGAAAATTAGAGATACCAAGGAAATATTTCATGCAAAGATGGGCTCAATAAAGGATGGAAATTGTATGGACCTAACAGAAGCAGAAGATTTTAAGAAGAGGTGGCAAGAATACACAGAAGAACTGGACAAAAAAGATCTTCATGACCAAGATAAACATGATGGTGTGATCACTCACCTAGAGCCAGACATCCTGGAATGTGAAGTCAAGTGGGCCTTATGAAACATCACTATGAACAAAGCTAGTGGAGGTAATGGAATTCCAGTTGAGCTATTTCAAATCCTAAAAGATGATGCTGTGAAACTGCTGCACTCAATATGCCAGAAAATTTAGAAAACACAGCATTGGTCACAGGACTGGAAAAGGTCAGTTTTCATTCCAATCCCAAAGAAAGGTAATGCCAAAGAATGCTGAAACTACCGCACAATTGCACTCATCTCACACACTAGTAAAGTGATGGTCAAAATTCTCCAAGCCAGGCTTCAACAGTACATGAACCAAGAACTTCTAGAAGTTCAAGCTGGATTTAGAAAAGTCAGAAACCAGAGATCAAATTGCCAACATCTGCTGGATCATCAAAAAAGAATTCCAGAAAAACATCTATTTCTGTTTTATTGACTATGCCAAAGCCTTTGGGTGGATCAAAATAAACTGTGGAAAATGTTTCAAGAGGTGGGAATGCCAGACTACCTGACCTGCCTCTTGAGAAATCTGTATGCAGGTCAGGAAACAACAGTTAGAACTGGACATGGAACAAAGACTGGTTCAAAATCAGGAAAGGAGTACGTCAAGGCTGTATATTGTCACCCTGCTTATTTAACTTCTATGCAGAGTACATCATGAGAAATGCTGGGCTGAAAGAAGCACAAGCTGGAATCAAGATTGCCAGGAGAAATATCAATAACCTCAGATATGCAGATGACACCACCCTTATGGCAGAAAGTGAAGAACTAAAGAGCCTCTTGATGAAAGTGAAAGAGGAGAGCGAAAAAGTTGGCTTACAGCTCAACATTCAGAAAACAAAGATCATGGCATCTGGTCCCATCACTTCAGGGCAAATAGATGGGGAAACAGTGGAAACAGTGTCAGACTTTATTTTGGGGGGGCTCCAAAATCACTGCAGATGGTGATTGCAGCCATGAAATTAAAAGATGCTTACTCCTTGGAAGAAAAGTTATGACCAACCTAGAGAGCATATTCAAAAGCAGAGACATTACTTTGCCGACTAAGGTCCGTCTAGTCAAGGCTATGGTTTTTCCAGTAGTCAGGTATGGATGTGAGAGTAGGACTGTGAAGAAAGCTGAGTGCTGAAGAATTGATGCTTTTGAACTGTGGTGTTGGAGAAGACTCTTGAGAATTCCTTGGACTGCAAGGAGATCCAACTAGTTCATTCTAAAGGAGATCAGTCCTGGGTGTTCATTGGAAGGACTGATGCTGAAGCTGAATCTCCAGTACTTTGGTCACCTCATGCGAAGAGTTGACTCATTGGAAAAGACTCTGATTCTGGGAGGGATTGGGTGCAGGAGGAGAAGGGGACGACAGAGGATGAGATGGCTGGACCGCATCACCGACTTGATGGACATGAGTTTGAGTGAACTCTGGGAGTTGGTGATGAACAGGGAGGCTTGGTGTGCTGTGGTCCATGCAGTCGCAAAGAGTTGGACATGATTGAGCAACTGAACTGAATGGACTATGTATCACTAATGGCAACACCCTCTCAGGATGTAGACCATTTTCAGTGCCAATATAATATATTCAATATTTCTTGGTACCAGACTCATGAAAGTCAACTACTTCATGTAGAATTGTCAGATAATGAAAGCATCATAAATTAAATGATGCTTTAATTTAAGCATCAAATCAAACCATCATAAATTAAGTATTCAGAATCTGAAAATTAAATTTTGTATCCAAATTCCTTCTTCCTTTACTCATCACATGATTTCCACATTCAATATATAAATTTGAATTAATTAACCCAGGCGTCTCATTCCTTGGGAATATGCCTTCTCTCCTCTAATCAAGGCAAGCTGTTTTCTCAGGAAGATTTACACAATGGATCTAATGTTTTGTGAAAACTTCGGCGATTTTTCCATAGTTTCATGCAATAATGGAGGCTCAGTAGTGTATTTATTAATAATTTTTGGACCAGGGTAGCATGTGTTGCCAAGTGGCCTGGCTCTGGTGGAAAGCCCAGGTTGAGAAAAATGTGCAGGACAAACTGAATAAGAAACAGCTAGAACTCTCTGAGGACACTCAGACTGAGGTTATGAGAACCTGACCCAGGGCAATAGTACACCAGAAATTTTAATGAGGAGGAAAATATGAGATAAAATGGGATTTGGTAAGTAATTGGATGTACAAATAATTAAAGGGCAAAGGATTCAAATTTGCTTCTATGATTCTCCTTGGAAGCAATAGTAATAACACTCCATTAATTAAAAATAAAGGCCTCAGGGACTTCCCTGGGGGTCTAGTGGTTAAGAATCCCCTACCCTGGTCAGGCAGCTAAGATCCCACATGGGCAGCTAGGTCCTATGTGGCACAACTAGAGAGGCACATGCACAACAAAGACCCAGCAGAGCCAAAATAAATAATAGTAGTAAATAAAGGCCTGAAAGCTACTAAGTCCAATTAAAAGGCATAAATCCACTTCATGAGATGAGTTGGCCTGAATCAAGAGGGAGGGTATGGGAGCCTGGGGAGAGAAGGGTGACAGCTCAAGAAGTGATCTATGAAACAAGCAAGAGAAAAAAACGTAGTGATGAAAGCCCAGTTGAAATACCATGAATCTTCAATGTAATAAATCACTTCACCGTTAAATGACTTTTTGAGCAACATTATATTCAGTTCAGTTCAGTTCAGTCACTCAGTCATGTCCAACTCTTTGCGACCCCATGAATCGCAGCATGCCGGGCCTCCCTGTCCATCACCATCTCCCGGAGTTCACTCAAACTCATGTCCATCGAGTTGGTGATGCCATCCAACCATCTCATCCTCTGTCGTATATTACCTAGATGCAAAAGAAGATAAAACAGAAGTTGCTGGGAAATGGTATCACAGAAAGTCAAAGAGGTATACAAACCCATGTGTTCAAGTGTATTACAAATAGTAGCTCAATTAATACTCACCAAAGACTGTATAGTAGACCCTGGTCAGACCCACTTGGTCAGACTTCCTAAAACTTCCATAAGCTATTGGTTGTAGCTTTCTTAGGTGTTTCCTGGACACCATCTGAAACCTGCCCCCATACATGGGGAGCAGAGAGAGACCAAAGAAAGAGGCAAATCACTCCACATTGGTAGCTAACAAGTTTTACAAGCAAGGGAACTTATTTGTGCAGTTTTTCTTCAGCATCCTCAAAACAAGTAAATTTCCATGCCCCCACCAAATCGTACAAATTTATATGGAGGCTTTAAGGGTTCAGTCATATACACAGTTTGAATGGCTGAAACATTACAATGCTGTCTCAAAACTGTATCTTTAGGTAGCTTCTAGGGAGGGGAAGGAAGATGGAGCACACATTCCAAGGGCAGGCTGGGGAGTGAGCAGTCTTCCGATATCAGGTTCAGCTCACAGGTCAAACCAATGGTCACATCTCTTTTTAAATTGGAGTACAATTGCTTTACAATGTTGTGTTAGTTTCTGCTGTACAACAAAGTGAATCAGCTATATGTGTATATATATATATATATATATATATATATATATATATATATCCTCTCAGTCTTGAACCTCTTTCGCATCCCTCCCATCCCACCCCTCTAGGTCACCACAGTACTGAGCTGAACTCCTTGTGTTATACAGCAAGTTCCCACTAGCTATCTATTTTATGGTCATATCTTCTCGACGACCTTTCCCAACACACACCTACAAAGATGTCATCATTTTATGGTTACAATATGACTGGGCATGCTAGATGACTACTCATTATGATAGTTTGTGATAAATGTTTCTTTTGTTCTTATAACAGCAAACAATAACCTCAAGAAGATTTATATGTTCAATAATCTTCAACTCAGTCCTTTGAGAATTCACTTCATCTTGTGAAATAGGTTTTTATTTTGTTTCCATTGTACAAAAAAAGAAGCTGCAACCCAAGGAACTGGGAAGTCAGCTAAGGTCATGCAGGTACCATGCAGTGGAAGAAGACTAAGACAGGCCTTCTGCCTCTTACTGTTTCTACTGCACCAAGTTATGCAAAGTGGGTGAAGATGGAGAGAGAGAATGTTTATTCATGAAAAAGGTAAGGGTAAGATTTAGTGAATGTGAAGAAATGTCAGCTAAGTAGCAGATAAAAACACATCAGCAATCTGTAAGATGGAGCTTGGTTGGTAATGGCAAAATCCAGGATATGAGAGTAATAAGAGCAATGTGAGGAAATGGAAGTTAGGGTCACTGGCATTATATTGAGTAAGGAACTCTGATTCAATATCTCATAATCATTGTGGATATTAAAGTCACTATTTAGTGGGAGGTAAGAAATATGAAGAGTTACTATGTATAAAACAGATAACTAGTGAGAATCTACTATAGAGTGCAGGGAACTCTACTCAATGCTCTATAGTGACCTTAATGGGAAAGAAACCCAAAAAAGAAGGGATATATGTATAGCTTATTCACTTTGCTATACAGTAGAAATTAACACAGCATTGTAAAGCTACTGTACTCCAATAAAAATTTTTAAAGAAAGAAATATGAAGAGAGTAATATAAAAGTGTGTTCTCTTTGCCAAGAGAGTACACTGGTCATAGCAAACACCCTCTTCCAACAACACAAGAGAAGACTACACATGGACATCACCAGATGGTCAATACTAAAATCAGATTAATTATATTCTTTGTAGCCAAAGATGGAGACTCTATACAGTCAGCAAAAACAGGACTGGGAGCTGACTGTGGCTCGGATCATGGACTCCTTATTGCCAAATTCAGATTTAAATTGAAGAAAATAGGATAAACCATTAGATCATTCAGGTATGACCTGAATCAAATTGCTTATGATTATGCAGTGGAAGTGACAAATAGATTCAAGGGATTAGAGCTGACAGACAGAGTGCCTGAAGAACTATGGACAGAGGTTCATGACATTATACAGGAGGCAGTGATCAAGACCATCTCCAAGAAAAAGAAATGCAAAAAGGCAAAATGGTTGTCTGAGGAGGCCTTACAAATAGCTATGAAGCAAAAAGTAAAGGAAAGATATACCCATTTGAATGCAGAGTTCCAAAGAATAGCAAGGAAAGATAAGAAAGACTTCCTCAGTGATCAATGGGAAGGAATGGAGGAAAACAATAGAATGGGAAAGACTAGAGGTCTCTTCAAGAAAATTAGAGATACCAAGGGAACATTTCATGCAAAAATGGGTACAGTCAAGGACAGAAATGGTATGGACCTAACAGAAGCAGATTTTAAGAAAAGGTGGCAAGAATACCAGAAGAACTATACAAAAAAAGATCTTCACGACCCAGATAAACACGATGGTGTGATCATTCACCTACAGCCAGACATCCTGGAATGCAAAGTCAAGTAGGGCTTAGGAAACATCTCGATGAACAAAGTTGGTGGAGGTGATGGAATTCCAGTTGAGCTATTTCAAATCCTAAAAGATGATGCTGTGAAAGTGCTGCACTCAATATGCCAACAAATTTGGAAAACTCAGCAGTGGCCACAGGACTGGAAGAGGTCAGTTTTCATTCCAATCAGAAAGAAAAGCAAAACCGAAGAATACTCAAACTACCGCATGATTGTACTCATCCCACACACTAGCAAAGTAATTCTCAAAATTCTCCAACCAAGGCTTCAACAGTACATGAAATATGAACTTCCAGATTTTCAAGCTGGATTTAGAAAAGGCAGAAGAACCAGAGATCAAATTGCCAACATCCGCTGGATCATCAAAAAAAAACAAGAGAGTTCCAGAAAAATATCTACTTCTGTGTTATTGACTATGCCAAAGCCTTTGACTGTGGATCACAACAAACTGTGGACAATTCTTAAAGAGATGGGAATACCAGACCACCTGACCTACCTCTTGAGAAATCTGTATGCAGGTCAGGAAACAACAGTTAGAATTGGACATGGAACAACAGACTGGTTCCAAATCGGGAAAGAAGTACATCAAGGCTGTATATTGTCACCCTGCTTATTTAACTTCTATGCAGAGTACATCATGAGAAATGCTGGGCCAGATGAAGCACAAGCTGGAATCAAGATTGCTGGGAGAAATATCAATAACCTCAGATATGCAGATGACACCACTCTTATGGCAGAAAGTGAAGAAGAACTAAAGAGCCTCTTGATGAAAGTGAAAGAGGAGAGTGAAAAAGTTGGCTTAAAATTCAACATTCAGAAAACTAAAGTCATGGCATATTGATGGGGAAACAGTGCAAACAGTGAGAGACTTTATTTTTCTGGGCTCCAAAATCACTGCAGATGGTGACTGCAGCCATGAAATTAAAAGACACTTGCTGCTTGGAAGAAAAGTTATGACCAACCTAGAGAGTGTATTAAAAAGCAGAGACATTACTTTGCCAACAAAGGTCCATCTAGTCAAAACTATGGTTTTTCCCATAGTCATGTATGGATATGAGAGTTGGAATATGAAGAAAGCTGAGTGCCGGAAGAATTGGTGCTCTTGAACTGTGGTGTTGGAGAAGACTCTTGAGAGTCCCTTGGACTGAAAGGAGATCCAACCAGTCCATCCTAAAGGAGATCAGTCCTGAATATTCATTGGGAGGACCGATGTTGAAGCTGAAACTCCAATACTTTGACCACCTGATGCAAAGAACTGACTCATTGGAAAAGACCCTGATGCTGGGAAAGATTGAAGGCAGGAGGAGAAGGGGACAACAGAGGATGAGATGGTTGTAATGGCATCACTGACTCAATGGACATGAGCTTCAATAGGCTCTGGGAGTTGGTGATGGGCAGGGAGGCCTGGCATGCTGCAGTCCATGGGGTCACAAAGAGCTGGACATGACTGAGCAACTGAACTGAATTAACTGAACTGAATATGAGAAGTAGCATATAGAAGAAGCAATGGCAGGAAACAGCTGAAATGCAAAAAGCACTGAAATGCAGAGAATGATTCAAGCCTTTCTGAGTTCATAAGAATCACAAAAGAAGGCAAAAAATCTATCATCTCTGCATGTATCTATACATCCATGTTGTTTTCATTGCTGTTCAGTCGCTAAGTCATCTCCGACTCTGAGACTCCATGGACCACAACACACCAGGCTCCCCTGTCCTTCACTATCTCCCAGAGTTTGCTCAAATTCATGTCCATTTAGTTGGTGATGCTATCTAATCATTTCATCCTCTGCCCCCCACCCCATTCTCCTGCCTCCAATCTTCCCCAGCATCAGGGTCTTTTCCAAATGAGTCAGCTCCTCACATCAGGTGGCCAAAGTATTGGAGCTTCAGCTTCAGCATCAGTCTTTCCAATGACTATTCAGGGTTGGTTTTCTTTAGGATGGACTAGTTTGATCTCTTTGTGTCTATATTTATACCTATGTGTATATCTATAGTGTTATTTGAGGAAGTCACACAAAGAGTCGGACATGACTGAGCAACTGAACAACAGCAACATTTCCACTGAAGGTGTAAAGAAAGTCTGAAGATGAAGGAAAGTTTCTAGCAGTGAACTAAAGCTCACATAAAAAAGCATGGGAGAAGATAGCTAAGGGACAGGCATGGACAGCCCATGAGTGGAATTAATGGGTAAGCTGAACTAAAATGAGTATAGAGGTGTGGAGAAAGCAAGGAAAAGGATAAACCAGGGAGACAGAAATGGGTGATGTCAGAGCTTGGGAACTATAGAGATAAAAAGGAGTAGTTTTGTGATATTTTAATTTCAAAGTAAGTGGATGATCACAAGAGTAGAGTTAGGCAGAGACTCCCATCAAATTTCAAAATAAGGTATTTTTTTTTACTTCAATGAGCTCTCTTTGTTCATGTACTTTGTACTTTATAGAAAGATCAAGCATTTTCTCCTGCCTGTCTTGTTCTTAAATATACCTCAAATTAGAATCAAGGTGTGTGTGCTTACCAGAAATATGCGACACATCAAACCCAGACCATGAATTTTTTATAGGCACAGAAGAATTAAAAGATCAGATTAAATTCAGAGCAATAACTGAAACCCTGCTCAGAATTAATGTCCCTCATTACTTGAGTGAATTTTTCAAGAGTAAATACTGCTCATTTCACAGTCAGAGCACTGAACTGGTGACATGTTTCTAGTTCGCTCGAGCAATCCACTCACACTTTAATATGATATTTCTTAATTATGATAAAGTATTCAAGGATGGAAATTATGTTTGGCCATTTATGCAAACTTTCATTTTGTGCAAATTAATACAATTCATGACCTGGTATGCCTCAGGGCTTAAATATTTAAATGATGTTTAATATAATCTTTCCCAGTAGACAAAACAATTCTTGGGGAAAAAAAAAAAAAGCAAACTTTGAATGATATTAAGAAAATGTTTACTTAAATCTGTATCTGCTAATGTTGAGAATAAATGCTTCAATTTATTTTATAACTTTCTACTCTGCTTCTCTGTGCTATTTTATTTATTTTTAAGCTATTTGGTTTTCTCTGGGTTTTAAATAATCATATACAAATTTTTTTCTATCTGTGGTCAGTCATTTGCAAAGATAACCCCTCATATACATGCACTATCAAGAGGTGAAGTTTTGTTTTTTTTCTTCACCTTTTTAATCTAGGCTTGGCCATTTGACTTGCTTTGGCCAATGAGATATTAGCAAGCATGAGATAAACAAAGACTTCAAAAGTACTTGCGCATTAGAGCTTTCTCTCTTCCATGCCTAGGTGGGAAGACTATAATGTGAAAGATCCTGAACTCACCTACTAAGCAGACCATTTAGAGTAGAGCAGAGTACCCAAGCTGGACAGTCTTATTAACCACCTCTCTTGTGTTGAGGCCATCTTAGACAATCTAGTCTAAGATTAGTGAATGGCTCCGGGAAGACAATGAGAACTACCCAGCAGAGCTCAAAACCTGCCCAAATTGATGACCCATTGAATGGAACCCATGGAATCATTAGCAAATAAAACTTTTGTTTTTTTACGCTAATAAGTTTTATAGAATTTCTTACACAGCAATAGATAAGTGATAACACTAATACCTATTATCCTCTGAAATAAGTAGCATTCATTTAACAAGGCTGGTAAAGAAGAGTCATGGTAAACAAAGTAATGCTCTAATTGGAAGAAAATGAGGAAATTGAAATATGAGCATTATATTCATTCTCAGTCTGATCCAATTGCCATTTATATCACCACTGACCCTGTTTAGCAAATCCTTAGTCTTCTAAATTGGCTTACAGAGTGCCAAAATGATAGAAATATGTAACTTCCAAATGGTTTCAATTCCTATCCTGCCATCTGAGTAATGCACATAGTAAACCCCATTTCCTAACTTGTTAACAATGGTACCCTGGGAAGCAGTCTCAGTAGTAGATTAGTTTATGACTGCGTGACTAGACTGATCACAACACACCTGCCCCACTACCATTCATCTCATATCATGAATAGGAACGGCTGCCAGGGAACATGGTGCTACCATGAGTTAAACTGAGTTTGGGCCAAGATTGCCTCTAAGACAAGATCCATAAGACAAGAAAAATTAATTACTTATCAGGATTTGTGCTAATGGTTTTTAACCTGGAACAGGCATAATAATCACCAGTGAACTTTTTTTAAAACTACCATTTATTCCCCATCTATTGGAAATTTTAATTCATTCAATCTGAGATAGGGTGCTAACATAGGCTTTGGGGTTTTTTTTATTGATTTGCTCTACAGTTAAATGTACAGTTCTGCTGTGCAGTTAAATGAATCAGGTGTGCGTGTGTGTGTGTGTGTGTGTGTGTATACATATATATCCCGTCCCTCTTGGACCTCCCTCCCACTTTCCCCTCCCACCTATCCAGATCATTACAGAGCATCACCGAGCTGAGTTTCCTGTGCTTTATAGCAGGTTCCCACTAGCTATTTGACAGGTAGTAGTGCATATACATCAATCCTAACGTCACAGGAAATTGCATGCACACTGCTACATAAGAATAACCAGTAAAAGCAAAGGAGAACATTAACAATGTGATATGATTTGAGGGGTAACAAGGTAATTGCTTTAATAATACAACCCCCACTTGCTTAATATCATGCTTAAAGTTACACTGTATCTTCTTTGGCTGAAAATATACTATCCAGAGTCAGAGATCTTATAGTCAAAGGAAAAGGCTTGCAATCAAGAGTCTTGGATTTTCTAATTAGTCACCTAATCTCCGCCCCCCCCCCCACCTTGGGCTTCATTCTTTTTTTAATATAAATGTATTTATTTTAATTGGAAGCTAATTACTTTACAATATTGTATTGGTTTGCCATACATTGACATGAATCCACCACGGGTGTACATGTGTTCCCCATCCTGAAACCCACTTGATGAAGTCATTTAACCTCTCAGTTTCTTCCACAACAAAACAGGGAAAGATTTCTGCTTCCTAGGTTTCTGTGAATGTCAAATGAGATACATGGGAAAGTATTTGGCAAACTCTAAAATTCCATCTAAAATAATTATTGCCCTTCTATAAGAAAAAGCCAGTAATGTCTCTGAACAGACTTACTTACTTGAATTGCCAGCCTATTATGTAATAAACTGATGAATAAAAGAGACTAGGTACAAGCAACTTTGGATTTCCTGGAAGGAAGGAAACCTCTGATGTGAGATAGTATCTAGGAAGGAAGAATCAAGAGTCATCTCCCCCACTTGGGGGACCATCCCCGAGCACCTGAGGACAACAGATGAATGGAACAGAATCAGGAGCCTCAAAAAGGATGCTAAGTGCAAGCACTTCCTACTTCCCAATTTAGTCCACAATCAGTTTGACAAATGGCCCTAAATCAAAATGGTTCAATGGGTTCAAATTATTCTTCAATAATAGAACAGGTTAGATAGAGGAAGAATAAAATAAGATATACCTTGGAATAAATCGCTTGGTTGGATGTTTGAGTTTCATAGGTTTCTCTATCATTTTCCATTTGAAAATCAAATTATTGCCATTTTTCATATTTGAAAGCATAGACCTATAAAAACAGAGTCAGAGGAGGAATTCTGCAAACACAGTAAAAATAAAAGTGAACTGCTCTTGTAATTGCCTGGCAGACTTAGCTTATATGAATAATTATTCATAATCCTTTTTGATTCTGCAGTGTAATAAGAGGTTTTCTTCTTTTGATGGCAATAAAGTAGGTTCCTTTATTAAGGCTATAATGATCAAAATGAAAATTTGAAAAATTATGGGCTTATGCACCAGGAAAAAAAAAAGAGTTTGAATATGTAAAATACTGAACCACAGAAGCAAAGTTTTTCTTACTATAAGCTTTGAAAATGTTATATAAAGGTGAATCCCATGCACTTGTTTTGTTTTTTTAATTTTAATAATATATTTTATTTTACCCAATATATTCAAACATTATAATTTCAATATGCAATCAATAGCAAAATTGAAATATTTTACATTCATTTTTCACACTTAGTCTTTGAAATTCAGTATGTATATACTCACCTCATATCTCAAATTGGCTTAGCCACATTTCAAGTGCTCAGAGCTGTACTGGTAATAGAAAATTGGAAGAACAGGTTCAGAAGGTAAGTATATTCCTGGAAGAAGGCAACAGTTTAGCAAAGAAGCTGAGTCAATTTACATAATAAGGAGCTCAGAGGTGTAGGGAACATGGAATAGGAAGAAATGCCTCTGGACTTGAGAGGGAAAGTGTGGTGGGGTGGGGAAGTGAGAGTAGGCTCTAAGAAGTTGAGGTACTTGGTTGTCCAGTTGAACTGAACAGTCAATGGGGGGAAAAAAGGAGGATTTAAAGGAGTATGGAGGGTTTATGGGTCCTTTTCATAGGGTTAAAGAAAAACAATGATCTTGTTATTTTACTTATTTTTTAAACAATTTCTAAAGGTTACACTCCGTTTATAATTACTGCAAAATACTGGTTATACTCCCTGTGTTGTAGAATACATACTTGTAGCCTATCTTATATCCAGTAGTTCATACCTCCCACTCCCCCACCTTATACTGCCACTTCCCCCTCCCTGACTGATAACCACTAGCTTGTTCTCCATATCTGTGAGTATGCTTCTTTCCTGTTATATTGACTAGTTTCTGTTATTTCTTAGATTCTACACATAACTGACATGTGTGTGTGCATGCTATGTCACTTCAGTAATGTCTGACGCTTTGCAACCCTTTGGACCATAGCCTGCCAGGCTACTCTGGCCATGAGATTCTCCAGGCAAGAATACTGAGGTAGGTAGGTTACAATGCCCTTCTCCAGGGGATTTTCCCAACCCAGGATAGAACCCGTATCTCACATTTCCTGCACTGGCAGGAGGGTTCTTTACCACTAGCGCCACCTGGGAAGTCCAACATCTAAGTCATATAATGCACTATTTGTCTTTCTCTGTATGGTTTACTGCACTTAGCATAATGCTCTCCAAGTCGATCTATGGCACTGCAAATAGCAAAATTTCCTTCTTGTCTATGGCTGAGTACTATTCCATTGTATATGCATTCCACATCTTCTCTATCCATTCATCTGTTCATGGACACTTAGGCTGCTTCCATGTTCTGGCATATTTACAAATATTATAAATATGTTTAAATACTTAAATCTGTATGAACTTTATTCTTCGTCAGGTGCACTGCTCTGGAACTGAGCCACAAGGGTAAAAGCTTCAAAATATTAACAAATATTATAAAGGAGGGCTTTAAGTCAAAGGGCTGTGGGTGGGGAGATAAAATCCCTAATCCATCCATCTTTTCGTTTTCATAGAACATGGCAATGAATGCTTCCTGCTGCCTTCTCCATTGTCATCCACTGCCCTCCATCCAGTAGGTGGGGGTCTGACACTCACTGGGTCTCTCATTTCTGGTTGGAAGGGTCAGATGTTAACAATCACTGGCCCAATATTCTTCCATCCAAGCTGACAGCCACAACACAGGCTCTTCCTTTGTGTTCACCAAATCCTTCCACACCCTCACCCATGTGATAATGGACATGTAATTCCAATGCAATATAGTAACTGCTTTAATGAAACTTTGGTCAAAGTAGCATTAGAGCAAAAAGAAAGGAAGGCCCGGGGTTTGGAGGACATGCTTTGCAATCAATGGGACTCTTTCACTATTCACATCACTTTATATAATGTAATCTTGTCATTCAACATTACTATGGAAATGCTATTTTCTTCCAGCTTTACTGAGATAAAATGGACATTGCAACATCATATTAAAGCATTGTATATAAATTTAAGATTTATAACAGAATGGTTTTATATATATATATATACACTTCAGAAAAATTAAAGATTCAACTCACATAGTTACAAAGCTACAAAATTTTCTGTATGGTAAAACCTTTAAATCTCTCAGTTCGTGCTCAGTTGTGTCCCACTCTTTGCAATCCTATGGACTGTAGCCCACCAGGCTCCTCTGTCCATGGAGATTCTCCAGGCAAGAATACTGGAGTGTGTTGCCATTTCCTCCTCCAAGGGATCTTCTCGACCCAAGGATAGAACCCAAGTCTTTTGCAACTACTTCATTGCCAGGCAGATTCTTTACCACTGTACCACCTAGGAAGCTATATACACCTCCAAGTATATACAGCATAACAAATGAAGCACAGCCCTGTTGGTCATGAGCAGGCTGGATTTCATGCCCCGCTCTTTCAGCCACTGCCCTTATCTATTGAACAGGCTATACAGTAATTGTATTCAGTGGCCTTGAGGGAAGGACTGTAGAGAAATTTGGGTAGGGGGCAGCATAGTGTTAGGTCTCTGCCCCAAATGCCTAACCATAGATCCCTCTGGAACTTTAATGCAGCTTCTTCTAAGGCTTTCTGCAGTAACCCAGGTGATGGCACATGGGTTGGTCTGCCCTGAACCTGAGCAGATGCTAGGGCAAATTTTAAATCTGGCAGGTCTTAGCGGGAAGAAAGATGGCAAAAGAGATGCAAAAAGTGAATACAAACAGGAGAAAAGTGAACTGAAATTATAGAAGATGGTAATAACGCTGTCAAGAAGAAATACAGATGTAAAGGGAAAAAAAATCCAAGTTCAAGAATATTGGGATTTTATCAAAGAGAGGAGTTTTGCATTGGAGAAATTCAAAATAGAACAAATCTAACTTATACACCAACAGAGTAACAGACTCACATGATGAAGACTTCAGACTTCCAAAGATTTAGAGAAGAAAAGAACTGGGAAAAATGTCCTTTTCCTGAAGATTATTTTGCTTTTTTTATAAAGTGGAAATTTTCCTCAGGCTTTCATAATTCTAAAATTACAGTTTTACTTCAAAACCAAGTTAAGTACAATGTATTTCAATATTCATGAACTAAAATGACTTTAAAGCTAACTCTATACATGGTATTAATTACTAAATGTATTTTTATTTTTCCAAATAATAACTACTTTTCAAGTACCTACCATATGCTAGGCCATGAATTTTATAAACTTTGCCTCAATTAATCCTTCCACCTCTGGAAAGTAATAATTAATATGCACATTTTATACAGAAGAAAATTGAGATGTCAGAATATCAGGTCAACCTCCAAGGGCCTCCATTCTATTGCATATTGTGACCCATGCTTCCCAGGAGCTATACAACCTGGTCGTGTGAAGTAACTTGCCCAAGTGCACCCTTAAACTTTATTTTTTGAGGCTCCAAAATCACTGCAGATGGTGATTGCAGCCATGAAATTAAAAGATGCTTACTCCTTGGAAGAAAAGTTATGACCAACCTAGAGAGCGTATTCAAAAGCAGAAACATTCTTTGCCGACTAAGGTCCATCTAATCAAGGCTATGGTTTCTCCTGTGGTCAGGTATGGATGTGAGAGTTGGACTGTGAAGAAGGCTGAGCACTGAAGAATTGATGCTTTTGAACTGTGGTGTTGGAGAAGTCTCTTGAGAGTCCCTTGGACTGCAAGGAGATCCAACCAGTCCATTCTGAAGGAGATCAACCTTGGGATTTCTTTGGAAGGAATGATGCTAAAGCTGAAGCTCCAGTACTTTGGCCACCTCATGCGAAGAGTTGACTCATTGGAAAAGACTCTGATGCTGGGAGGGATTGGGGGCAGGAGGAGAAGGGGATGACCGAGGATGAGATGGCTGGATGGCAACACGGACTCGATGGACGTGAGTCTGAGTGAACTCCGGGAGTTGGTGATGGACAGGGAGGCCTGGCATGCTGCGATTCATGGGGTTGCAAAGAGTCGGACACAACTGAGCGACTGAACTGGACTGAACTGAACTGAACCCTTATCGCTAGAAGAGGAAGTCTCATTCCTGCCACTCTTTGTACTGCACCAAAAAGTAAATTTCCATTGCTTCAAAGTTTTAGGAAATCTTACAGTTGTGACTTGAGTAGCAGTTTATGGAGTTACACAATCATTAGGTATTTATTGAACCCTCCCTGTGTGTTAAGCACAGTATTTGGTGTTCTGCATGTTATTTTCATTTAATCTTCACAGCTTTCTGATGTAGATCCTAGCATTACGCTCATTTCACACACAAGGATACTGAGATGGAAGGTTAATCATCCTGTTCATGATAGTCAGGCGGGAAGTGATGGATTGAAGATTGAACCCAGGTAACCCTGACTCATTGTGCAAAGGTAATCTCAGCACACTCCTCAAGTTGACTTCCCTACAATGGTTAATCTGAAAGAAACTTCCATTTATCTCTTTCCATATAAACTGTCAGGCTATTTTACAGTGATTTATCACCACATATCAGATTTTATAGTCACCTCCATACAAACCTGTGGTTGATTAATTAACTAAAATTGGAAGACATTTTGATGATGAAAAGCACTAACTATTCCTATGAATAATAATTAGTGTAGGACTGCAACTAAATTATGTATGTCAGTATTGGGAATCAATCAGACAGGCAGGGTGAGACCTCAGACTCCAGAACTAGGTAAGATGGATTAGTCAGGGCAACATAGATGACTAGAGCAGATATTAGCAGCAAAAAAGCAAACTTACTAGACTGCTAGTATGTGCCAGGCACCACTCAGGACTCTAGAGATACAAGGCTGAACAAGATAGGAGCCAAGTCTGCCATCAGGGGTCTTGCATATCTCTGCCATCAGGGGTCTTACAGTCCAGAACAGAGCGGACTTCAGAGGTGGCCCTATCACAGGGGAGCATGGCATCAAGGAAATCTTGCTTGGTCAGCAAGCCAACAGTAGGAAGCAAGTACATGGCCAAGGTGGCTGTGATTTAGGGTCTGCACTCCAGTCCCTGGGAGGGTTGAGATGGTATGAGGCAAGGCTGCAGTATCAGAAAAGAACCAGGATGGATGAGGCATTATGAGTGGGACTTGCCCACAGGAAGTCAGCAAAAGCTTGGTTTCTGGAAACAAATCAGGTCCTGCCCATCAGTGAGGTGAAAGTAAAGTTGATCTTCAGGACTAGAATTTCATAAATCTTCCTGCAACCTTCTGGAAACAGAAATGATCCCAGAGGCTAAGGTACACATGAGCCTCTGTCTTGTGGTACAGAACTGGAGAGCTGTGAAAGGAGAACTCCTAATCAGCCATCTCCCTCCCCCAGAGGGAGCTTTTTTCTCTCTCAGATGGCTCACAACATTTATGTAGCTGTAATGAGAGATCTGGAGAAGGAAAAGGCAACCCACTCGAGTATTCTTGCTGGAAAATCCCATGGACAGAGGTGCCTAGCAGGCTACAGTCCATGGGGTTGCAAAGAGCCAGAGGAGGCTTAGTAACTAAAAAACAAGAGATCACACCACCAACTAAGTTCCAAACCAGAAGCTGCCAAATAGTAGGCTCACATAGGACTTTCCTCCTTGCCTACCAAAGAGACGCTTTGTCTAACCATCAATTAGAAAGATGGCCCACAAGAATTCTTGATCAGTAATTCCACTCAGAAGCAATTACAGTCTTCTTTCCTGGAAGCTGGACTCCCATCTTGAAATGGAGCAGGACCCTGGTACTCCTGGGCATAAAAGTTTTTCTGTGCATGCACTCCCCTCCCCTCCCCATTTTCTTGCTCTCAGGCTAAGCTTCATTCAGCCTCCATGACTTCCCTTGAGTTCCAATGGGCAATTCAAATAGTTGCTAATTAAGGAAGGGATGGGGTGCAGAAAAAAGGGAAAAACAATCAAGAAACAATAGTACAGCCTTGGAGCAAGGTTCTGGTTCCCCCCAAGGGATATGTATGAAATGAAAGTGAAGTCGCTCAGTTGGGTCCTACTCTTTGCGACCCCATGGACTGTAGCCTGGAAAGCTCCTCTGTCCATGGGATTGTCCAGCAGGAATACTGTAGTGGGTTGCCATTTCCCTCTCCAGGAGATCTTCCTGACCCAGGGATCAAACCCAGGTGTCCCGCATTGCAGGCAGACTCTACCATTTGAGCCACCAGAGAATCCCATGTATCTCTGAGCTGTTTTAAAGGCACTGAAGCCCCCAACCAGGTGGAAGAAGCTAATGGTATGCTGCCCACAAGCAGAAGACCCCAGACTGGTTCGAACAAGAAGGTTGATGATGCTGACTCCCACTTACCTCACCACCAACCAATCAGAAGAATGTTCACAAGCTGAGCACATAGACAGTCTCTTTGGGTCATTTACTAGGAAACTCCCAACAAGACCCTCTGGGTCAGGACTCACAGTTTAGAGTGCATTAGCCCACTGTGGCCCCTGTTTGCCTGGAAAAGCAATAAGGTTCTTTTTTCTGCTTCACTCAAAACTCCACAAATGAGATTTAATTCAGTGTCAGAGTACAAAGGGTAGACTCAGCTTAAGCCTTTGCTCTAAGTGATGAACTTGCTTTAAAACATGAAGCAGTCCTGGTCTTTGGAGCCTTACCATTTCTGGGTGTGAAGAGTTCGACCCCACAGCCCCAAAGCCAGAAACATCACCCGCCTGCGATACTACTTTGAAATGAAAATATCTCCTACCATACACAAGAAATGTCAGTCAGCAATTTCTGGTCTCCAAATTTGAATGGGGAATCCCGAAACTGCAGTCCAGCAGTTGCCGCCAGCCTCCTCGATCAGTGATTGCTGAGGAGCTCGGGGTATACAGGAATCAGTCATCTGCCACTCCATAAGGTGAACAAGGAAACAGGATTTGGCCCCAGATAGCTGAGGTGCATATGAAAGGACTCTTGCATCTTCCCACACAGAGAACACTAAATTCCTTAACTTGATACCTGATCTTTGTTGTTCAGACTGCCTGTTCCCTTTGTTGCAAACTTGTATATAGCCTAACTCCTGCCTCCTTGGAGCACTTTTCTCACAGAGAGTTCAGCTGGTAAAGAAGCTGCCTGCAATGCAGGAGAATGAGGTTTGATCTCTGGGTTGGGAAGATCTCCTGCAAGAGGGCCTGGCAACCCACTCCAGTATTCTTGCCTGGAGAATCTCCATGGACAGAGGAGCCTGGTGGGCTGCATCCATGGGGTAGAAAGAGTCGGACATGACTGAGCAACTAACCATAGCACTGAGATGCTGTCTCCTGGACTTGGAGTCCTAAACTTTCCCAACTCTCTACTTTCAAGTTGTGACTATATTTTTTAGTCAACACTGATGTGCCATTCATGGCATCCGGTCCCACCACTTCATGGAAAATAGATGGGGAAACAGTGGAAACAGTGGCTGACTTTATTTTTCTGGGCTCCAAAATCACTGCAGATGGTGACTGCAGCTGTGAAATTAAAAGATGCTTACTCCTTGGAAGAAAAGTTATGACCAACCTAGACTGCATATTAAAAAGCAGAGACATTACTTTGCCAACAAAGTTCCGTCTCGTCAAGGCTATGGTTATTCCGGTGGTCATGTATGGATGAGAACTGGACCATAAAGAAAGCTGAGTGCCAAAGAATTAATGCTTTTGAACTGTGATGTTGGAGAAGACTCTTGAGAGTCCCTTGGACTGCAAGGAGGTCCAACCAGTCCATCCTAAAGGAGATCAGCCCTGAGTGCTCATTGGAAGGACTGATGCTGAAGCTCCAATACTTTGGCCACCTGATGAGAAGAGCTGACTCATTGGAAAAGACCCTGACACTGGGAAAGATTGAGGGCAAGAGGAGAAGGGGATGACAGAGGATGAGATGGTTGGATGGCATCACCGACTCAATGGCCAAGGGTTTGGGTGGACTCCGGGAGTTGGTGATGGACAGGGAGGCCTGGCGTGCTGCAGTTCATGGGGTCGCAAAGAGTCGGGCATGACTAAGCAACTGAACTGAACTGAACTGATGTGCCCAACATTGCTGTAGAGCTGCATAGCATCACCACAGGCCAGGGCCCAGCCACACCAGAGAGCTACACTGAGCTGGAGTCCAGCCTACTGGTCTGGACTCCTGACTCTTCCACAGCTGAGACCCTAGAACCCCACCCCCAGTTTCCTTCTCCTTCAGACCCAGACGTCCAGCACCACACCCTCTTCCCCCAACATCTAGAAGTCCAGGCTCCCCAGCCCCCGGAGCCCGCAGAACTAGGTGGCAAGGTCCTCAACACCTCCCCACCTCCAACAGAACAGACCTCTCTGCTTGCCTTTCCCTGGGACCAGACTACCCCAGGTTCCTGCTCCCTCAGGACCCAGGAGCATGGGGGAAGGCATGGAGCAGGATCCTGTCCCGAAGCAAGAGCTCAAGCCCGCTGCCCCTTTTCTCTCCAGGCCTGCCTTCCCACCCCAGTCTCCTCTTCCTTCACAACCAACTGTCCTGGATGGAAGCTCCCCACCCCAGTCTCCTTCCATCCCTGAAGGCAGGACTCCAGGCGCCTCAGCCTCTCTCAAGACTCATGGGCCCAGAGCCCTCAGCTCTGTCATTATTCGGTGTTTGTTAGTCACCCAGTCGTGTCCAACTCTTTGCCACCCCATGGACTGTAGCCTGCCAGGCTCCTCTGTCCATGGGATTCTCCAGGCAAGAATACTGGAGAGGGTAGGCATTCCTTTCTCCAGGGGATCCTCCCCACCCAGGGATAGAACACACATCTCCTGCATTGCAGGCAGATTCTTTACTATCTGAGACACCAAGGAAGTCCGCGTTCATTCAGAGAACAGAAATTCCAGCCTCCAGTCCCATCTCTGCGAATCCAGAATTCTGCCCCCCGTCCCCGCCCCCATCGGGGCCACCTCCACCTCCACACGTACCCAGTCCAGGCGTCCAGACTAGCTGCAACAAGTTCCCCAGAAGCTGGAGCGGTATGGAAGGGCCCCCTGCATCCGGGGGCTCTGTGCACCCTAAGCCCGCCAGGCTAGCGCCTTAACAGGACCAACAACAGCTGCGCTGCCATGCTGGTGATCACCATGCCCTCGATGCCTGTGCTTTTTGGCCTCTATTTGATTCCCTTGGGGTCTTAGGTGGAACAGGGGCGGAGCCTGAGAGTGGGAGGGGTGGGCCCCTGTGAGATGCTCATTCTGCAATTTCTCAACTCAACGTCCCTAGCCCTATCGCTATTCTGCTTGGCTGCTCCTGGCCTCTACGTGTGTGTGTGTTCCTCAGCCTGTTTGGCATTATCTTTGCATTGCATAACAGTACAGAGCCCTGGCAGCCTTAATGCATTAGCACTTCCGTGTGAGCACACCTGGTCAACAGGTGCACCCTCCTGAACCCCTATCACCTGGCCTGTGGCTGTGCATTGCTGAATTCCCTGGACAATTCTGAGCACATGACCACTGAATGCTCTACTTTGTACTTCTGATTCCTAAATACATCCTAAATCCTAAATACACTTCTTAAAACAACAAAAAAGTGAGGCAGGCCTGACAAAGATGTATACCCAGATGTGCACTGTCTTGCTTTGCAGATGGCCTTCCGTAAGACCTACTCAGTTCTCTAACTTGAATTCTCATCAGGGAGTCAGTTTCTTCAAAGGCTCCATTTCAGTCTCTTCCAATTCTGTGATTAGTCCCCTTTCCTACTACAGAGGAAATAGCCTCTCTTTGCTTTGACCTTACTCTCCATTCATTTTTCAAATACAATAAGGGAGTAATTTTCCTTCACTGATGCTATATGTATATCTATAGGCTACAATCTCTGACAGTGAAAGGCACAAATTGCATTTATTTGATCCAACAAGTTAGAACTATTATCTTTTCCAAAGCTTTGTTTTTGCAATGTTTTTCCAAAAGATAGGATTTTAAAATAGGATGTTTAAGCTGTCACTTACCCCATTTTCTTTTAAGGTATGTCTTCTCAAGAGAGTAATTAGAAGCTCTCAACTCATTTGCATCTAAGCCTGGACTTATACATTGCCAAAGCTGTCAAATATTTCACAATAAGTGTTTGTAAATATTTCCATTTAACATATATATTAAAAGTCTAAGTGACTCTTCTGTGAGCACATGGTAAATATTCAAGAGTCAAATAATCTGCATAACCCTGGATGGTTTAGCCAATAACTTCCAAAGTTTTTTCATACTTCCAATTATGTTATGCTTGAAACAGAGCAGGTATGATGCCCAACCGGCGGTGACATCTCATGTGAGACACGTGGAGTGTCTATGATCAGAGTGACTGTAGCTCATATCTCCTGGCTGAGTTCAGTGCTCCTCACTCAGGCGTCCTATGCTCAAAACCTGTTATCATTTGTCAATATGTTTCTATCCTTTGAGGAAACTATGCTATATTCTGAATTTTTAATAAATCTTTTCCTATGGAAGCTTTATGGAAGAAATAAATGTGACAGCTGAGTTGCCACTTTTTATGACACGCTTACAGGCAAAGCACAATTTATAGTCCATCTTAGTCTGTTCAGGCAGCTATAACAGAACACCACAGACTGAGTGGCTTATAAACAACAGAAATTTATTTCCCACCGTTCTGGAGGCTGGGAAGCCCCAGGTCAGGGCGCCACCGTGATCACATTCTGCTGAAGGTTCTCTTCCGGTTTCTTTCATGATGGCACCTTCTCACTACATCCTCACTGCGAGGAAACAGAGAAGGATTTCTCGGAAGCGTTTTGTAAGAGCACTGATTTCAATCATAAGGATTCTGCCTCCTGACATAATCACCTTCCAAAGAACCCACCTCCTAAAATCATGGCCTTTGGGAGCTGGGCTTCGACAAACGAATCGGGAGCGGGGGCCTAGGATACTGAACTTGAGCAAACTCCTGGAGATGATGAGGGACAGGGAAGCATGGCATGCTACAGTCCATGGGGTCCCGAAGAGTCGGACACAACTTGGTGAGTGAACAAGCTAGGATGCATTCAGACCACCGCATAGTTCTTTGTAGTCTACTTGCTAGGCTTTTTTTTTTTTTTTTTTTCTGCACTCAGCCAGTCTTAGTTGCCTGTGGCACCCAGAATCTTCGCTCTTCATTGCTGTATGCACGATCTTCATTTTGGCATATGGGATCTAATTCTCTGACCAAGGATCGAACCCAGTTTCCCCGCATTGGGAGCACGGAGCCTTAGCCACTGGACGACCAGGGAAGTTCCTTGCTAGGCTTTTCAGTGTCTTTCATATGTGGACCTCCATACTACCATGAGAGAACTTGACAGACATCCAGATTTATAGGCATGGGTAAAATGCAGATTTGTATGAGAAGTTACATATATTAAAATAAAGAGCATGGCAGCGAGATAAATTGCTGTTATCCTTAGCGTGACTGAGGAAATTGAGGCTATCTCTGGGTATACCAGGTCTTGAAAATACTGAATCCTTTTCAAGAATGTTCAGTTGGTTACCTTTTTTCTGACTTGGAAATTTTTAAATGAAAATAGATTCTTGAGGATACCCCAAAGTAGACTGGAAGTCTTATTTTTTCCCCTCTAGGCTGATCAAATCCCCCAGGCAAAGCTGGTAAAGAATCAGATAATGTATGTATAGAGGCCATGAAATATCATGGAGAAATAGCAACCCAGTGTACTCCTTTCTATATTATACCATAAATGATGGAGAAGGAAGATTATCTGTTAAATTATATTAGTAATTAAATACCTACCAAGTAAGTATGAATATCAGGTACTACTGCTCTTTGAGTTTTACTGTGAATTATCACATTTAATTCTCACACCTTGATATAGGTACTATTATCTCAATTTTGCAGATGATTAAACTACATACAATGTGGTTAGGAAGGTAACTCAAAGTCACAGTTACTATATGATGTTGCCTGGATTTGAACCAAGTCGGTATAACTCCAGAGACCAGACTCCTAACCACTAGACCCCTTGCTCCTCACTGATAAGGCAACACACACAGACACCCACACACAATGTGATTTCTACATGCCAGTCACCACAGTCAGGACTTTTACATGTAATCTCACTGTGTCACCATAATAAATGAGGCATAATTTCATTATTTCCTTGTTCTATTTTTGTATATAAATTTCCTAATTTCAGAAATACAAGTGTGAGATGTATTGAACTCCCACTTTTCTAGTAGGTGAGATTAATTATTTAAATTGGGTAAATAATTAGGCATTTTTAAAGAGCAAAAAGTGAAATTCCCCAAAGGAATAAAAAGAGAGGAGAATAAATACCTCACAATGAAGGAACTTTCATACCTCCAAAGGGAGTAGAGGGGAGTAATTCAAGACACTAGAAAGATGGAGCTATAGAGGCAGTTTCCATCAGGAAATTAAGGAATAAACAGACAACACAGCAAAAGGCTTTGTCATAAACTTCAGAGAAAATAAATCTACAAGTAATTGCATTTACAAGCTCTAAAGTGTGAATATTTGGAAGAAGCAGATTTCTGAATTTCTATTAAAAATCAGAGACAAATTCAGATGATTGATAGTAAATGGAAGCCTCAACTTCACAATTCTAAAGTGATAGTAAAAAATCATTATTCTGCCTTGCTATCTCCATCTCTCTCTCTCTCTTTCTCTCTCTCTCTCTCTCTCTCTCTCTCACACACACACACACACACACACAAACACATACACACTCACAACACACTCACACATTTTCTACTATGTGCACAAGTGAGTATCAATCTGCTAAGGAGAAGGAAATGGAGGAGCCAAGAGAGAGAAAGAGAAAGAGCAGAAATACCACATAAACCCAAGGGAGAGAGACAGAGAGCAAGGAAGGAATGGATGAAAATGACTTTACACTTCAGGTGTGGTGTCTGACTTCACTTCTTTATTGTGGTTGTTGTTCAATCGCTAAGTCATGTTCGACTTTTCGTTACCCATGAAACTGCAGCACACCAGGTTTCCCTGTCCTTCATTTCTCCCAGAGTTTTCTCAAACTCGTGTCCATTGACTCAGTGATGTCAACCAGCCATCTCATCCTCTGTCATCCCCTTCTCCTCCTGCCCTCAATCTTTCCCAGCATCACAGTGTTTTCCCATGAGTCGGCTCTTCACATCAGGTGGCCAAACGTTTTGGAGCTTCAGCTTTAGCTGAATGGATAATGTATTATCAATGGATAATCAGGGTTGATTTCCTTTAGGATTGACTGGTTTGAGATCAAACCCATCAAATCAGTCAGTCTTCTCCCTGGGTCACTGTATCTTTTTAAAATATTTCCATTTTTGCTTAAATTAATGTGAGTGGGCTTTGGTAAGTGGCAAGCACCATTCATGAGTCTGAGAACATGACTACAAAAAACAAAATTATGGACTTTTCTACAGACTGGTCTTAGTACATAAGAATGATGAACAACATTGATTCCACAGGAAATTGTGTACCAAGTCCCTGGTAACCAACTTATGGGGATTTCCCTGGTGGCTCAGATACTAAAGAATCTACCCGCAATGCAGGAAACCTGGGTTCGATTCCTGGGTCAGGAAAATCCCCTGGAGAAGGGAATGGCTACCCACTCCAGTATCCTTGCCTGGAGAATTCCACGGACA
Organism: Ovis canadensis; assembly: GCF_042477335.2. Taxonomy (NCBI): domain Eukaryota; kingdom Metazoa; phylum Chordata; class Mammalia; order Artiodactyla; family Bovidae; genus Ovis; species Ovis canadensis. Next base: position 65,936,682 of record NC_091253.1, read on the forward strand.
GAGGAGCCTGGTGGGCTATAGTCTATGGGACTGAAAACAGTTAGACATGACTGAGTGACTAACACATACACACAACCAACTTATAACATGCAACAATCCCATTAGTCAGCTAAGGAATTTTTATATATCTCTATAACTATGCATATATTAATAGCAGTTTCTCAGTTAAACATTTACTACCCCATTTATTCATCCATACACACATAGCTAAATAAATCTTGATGTTTATAATCCACAGTCCATAGAAACTGGTGTCCAGATCTCAAATGCCTGGTCATGACCTCTTGTCATTTTTTCCGAAGATATTACATCAAATTTCTAATATATATTTTAAGTCTAAAATAAAGTTCTAAATTTCAAATATTTTTAGATTTCCGTATAAAGCATAGTTCTAAGGACATGTGTTTTTGTTTGTTTGTTTGTTTTTTTCTTAGTTTTCTGAATGCTGAATTTTATTTTATTTTATTTATTTATTTATTTTTAGTTAAAATTTTTATTTTTTTTCTTTTTAGTTTTTTATTTTTTTAATTTTAAAATCTTTAATTCTTACAGGCATTCCCAAACATGAACCCCCCTCCCACCTCCCTCCCCATAACATCTCTCTGGGTCATCCCTATGCACCAGCCCCAAGCATGCTGTATCCTACATCAGACATAGACTGGCGATTCAATTCTTACGTGATAGTATACATGTTAGAATGCCATTCTCCCAAATCATCCCACCCTATCCCTCTCCCTCTGAGTCCAAAAGTCCGTTATACACATCTGTGTCTTTTTTCCTGTCTTGCATACGGGGTCGTCATTGCCATCTTTCTAAATTCCATATATATGTGTTAGTATACTGTATTGGTGTTTTTCTTTCTGGCTTACTTCACTCTGTATAATCGGCTCCAGTTTCATCCATCTCATCAGAACTGATTCAAATGTATTCTTTTTAACGGCTGAGTAATACTCCATTGTGTATATGTACCACAGCTTTCTTATCTATTCATCTGCTGATGGACATCTAGGTTGTTTCCATGTCCTGGCTATTATAAACAGTGATTCGATGAACATTGGCGTACATGTGTCTCTTTCAATTCTGGTTTCCTCGGTGTGTATGCCCAGCGGTGGGATTGCTGGGTCATAAGGTAGTTCTATTTGCAATTTTTTAAGGAATCTCCACACTGTTCTCCATAGTGGCTGTACTAGTTTGCATTCCCACCAACAGTGTAGGAGGGTTCCCTTTTCTCCACACCCTCTCCAGGATTTATTGCTTGCAGATTTTTGGATCACAGCCATTCTGACTGGTGTGAAGTGGTACCTCATTGTGGTTTTGATTTGCATTTCTCTAATAATGAGTGATGTTGAGCATCTTTTCATGTGTTTGTTAGCCATCCGTATGTCTTCTTTGGAGAAATGTCTATTTAGTTCTTTGGCCCATTTTTTGATTGGGTCGTTTATTTTTCTGGAATTGAGTTGCATAAGTTGCTTGTATATTTTTGAGATTAGATGTTTGTCAGTTGCTTCATTTACTATTATTTTCTCCCATTCAGAACGCTGTCTTTTCACCTTGCTTATATTTTCCTTTGTTGTGCAGAAGCTTTTAATTTTAATTAGATCCCATTTGTCTATTTTTGCTTTTATTTCCAGAATTCTGGGAGGTGGATCATAGAGGATCCTGCTGTGATTTATGTCTGAGAGTGTTTTGCCTATGTTCTCCTCTAGGAGTTTTATAGTTTCTGGTCTTACATTTAGATCTTTAATCCATTTTGAGTTTATTTTTGTGTGCGGTGTTAGAAAGTGATCTAGTTTCATTCTTTTACAAGTGGTTGACCAGTTTTCCCAGCACCACTTGTTAAAGAGATTGTCTTTACTCCATTGTATATTCTTGCCTCCTTTGTCAAAGATAAGGTGTCCATATGTGTATGGACTTATCTCTGGGCTTTCTATTTTGTTCCACTGATCTATATGTCTGTCTTTGTGCCAGTACCATACTGTTTTGATGACTGTGGCTTTGTAGTAGAGCCTGAAGTCAGGCAAGTTGATTCCTCCAGTTCCATTCTTCTTTCTCAAGATTGCTTTGGCTATTCAAGGTTTTTTGTATTTCCACACAAATCTTGAAATTATTTGTTCTAGTTCTGTGAAAAATATTGCTGGTAGCTTGATAGGGAGTGCATTGAATTTGTAAATTGCTTTGGGTAGTGTACTCATTTTCACTATATTGATTCTTCCAATCCATGAACATGGTATATTTCTCCATCTATTAGTGTCCTCTTTGATTTCTTTCATCAGTGTTTTATAGTTTTCTATATATAGGTCTTTAGTTTCTTTAGGTAGATATATGCCTAAGTATTTTTTTCTTTTCGTTGCAATGGTGAATGGAATTGTTTCCTTAATTTCTTTTTCTACTTTCTCATTATTAGTGTATAGGAATGCAAGGGATTTCTGTGTGTTGATTTTATATCCTGCAACTTTACTATATTCATTGATGAGCTCTAGTAATTTTCTGGTGGAGTCTTTAGGGTTTTCCATGTAGAGGATCATGTCATCTGCAAACAGTGAGAGTTTTACTTCTTCTTTTCCAATTTGGATTCCTTTTATTTCTTTTTCTGCTCTGATTGCTGTGGCCAAAACTTCCAGAACTATGTTGAATAGTAGTGGTGAAAGGGGATACCCTTGTCTTGTTCCTGACTTTAGGGGAAATGCTTTCAATTTTTCACCATTGAGGATAATGTTTGCTGTGGGTTTGTCATAGATAGCTTTTATTATGTTGAGGTATGTTCCTTCTATTCCTGCTTTCTGGAGAGTTTTTATCATAAATGGATGTTGAATTTTGTCAAAGGCCTTCTCTGCATCTATTGAGATAATCATATGGTTTTTATTTTTCAATTTGTTAATGTGGTGAATTACATTGATTGATTTGCGGATATTGAAGAATCCTTGCATCCCTGGGATAAAGCCCACTTGGTCATGGTGTATGATCTTTTTAATGTGTTGTTGGATTCTGATTGCTAGAATTTTGTTGAGGATTTTTGCATCTATGTTCATCAGTGATATTGGCCTGTAGTTTTCTTTTTTTGTGACATCTTTGTCAGGTTTTGGTATTAGGGTGATGGTGGCCTCATAGAATGAGTTTGGAAGTTTACCTTCCTCTGCAATTTTCTGGAAGAGTTTGAGGAGGATAGGTGTTAGCTCTTCTCGAAATTTTTGGTAGAATTCAGCTGTGAAGCCGTCTGGACCTGGGCTTTTGTTTGCTGGAAGATTTCTGATTACAGTTTCAATTTCCGTGCTTGTGATGGGTCTGTTAAGATTTTCTATTTCTTCCTGGTTCAGTTTTGGAAAATTGTACTTTTCTAAGAATTTGTCCATTTCTTCCACGTTGTCCATTTTATTGGCATACAACTGCTGATAGTAGTCTCTTATGATCCTTTGTATTTCTGTGTTGTCTGTTGTGATCTCTCCATTTTCATTTCTAATTTTATTGATTTGATTTTTCTCTCTTTGCTTCTTGATGAGTCTGGCTAATGGTTTGTCAATTTTATTTATCCTTTCAAAGAACCAGCTTTTGGCTTTGTTGATTTTTGCTATGGTCTCTTTTGTTTCTTTTGCATTTATTTCTGCCCTAATTTTTAAGATTTCTTTCCTTCTACTAGCTCTGGGGTTCTCCAATTCTTCCTTTTCTAGTTGCTTTAGGTGTAGAGTTAGGTTATTTATTTGACTTTTTTCTTATTTCTTGAGGTATGCCTGTATTGCTATGAACTTTCCTCTTAGCACTGCTTTTATAGTGTCCCACAGGTTTTGGGTTGTTGTGTTTTCATTTTCATTAGTTTCTATGCATATTTTGATTTCTTTTTTGATTTCTTCTGTGATTTGTTGGTTATTCAGAAGTGTGTTGTTCAATCTCCATTTGTTGGAATTTTTAATAGTTTTTCTCCTGTAATTGAGATCTAATCTTAATGCATTATGGTCAGAAAAGATGCTTGGAATGATTTCGATTTTTTTTGAATTTATCAAGTTTAGATTTATGGCCCAGGATGTAATCTATCCTGGAGAAGTTTCCATGAGCACTTGAAAAAAAGGTGAAATTCATTGTTTTGGGGTGAAATGTCCTATAGATATCAATTAGGTCTAACTGATCTAATGTATCATTTAAAGTTTGCGTTTCTTTGTTAATTTTCTGTTTAGTTGATCTGTCCATAGGTGTGAGTGGGGTATTAAAGTCTCCCACTATTATTGTGTTATTGTTGATTTCCCCTTTCATACTTGTTAGCATTTGTCTTACATATTGTGGTGCTCCTATATTGGGTGCATATATATTTATAATTGTTATATCTTCTTCTTGGATTGATCCTTTGATCATTATGTAGTGGCCTTCTTTGTCTCTTTTCACAGCCTTTGTTTTAAAGTCTATTTCATCGGATATGAGTATTGCCACTCCTGCTTTCTTTTGGTCTCTATTTGCGTGGTATATCTTTTTCCAGCCCTTCCCTTTCAGTCTGTATGTGTCCCTTGCTTTGAGGTGGGCCTCTTGTAAGCAGCATATAGAGGGGTCTTGTTTTTGTATCCATTCGGCCAGTCTTTGCCTTTTGGTTGGGGCGTTCAACCCATTTACGTTTAAGGTAATTATTGATAAGTATGATCTCGTTACCATTTACTTTATTGTTTTGGGTTCGGGTTTATACACCCTTTTCATGTTTCCTGTCTAGAGAATATCCTTTAGAATTTGTTGGAGAGCTGGTTTGGTGGTGCTGAATTCTCTCAGCTTTTGCTTGTCTGTAAAGTTTTTGATTTCTCCTTTGTATTTGAATGAGATCCTTGCTGGGTACAGTAATCTGGGCTGTAGGTTATTGTCTTTCATCACTTTAAGTATGTCTTGCCATTCCCTCCTGGCCTGAAGAGTTTCTATTAAAAGACCAGCTGTTATCCTTATGGGAATCCCCTTGTGTGTTATTTGTTGTTTTTCCCTTGCTGCTTTTAATATTTGTTCTTTGTGTTTGATCTTTGTTAATTTGATTAATATGTGTCTTGGGGTGTTTCGCCTTGGGTTTATCCTATTTGGAACTCTCTGTGTTTCTTGGACTTGCGTGATTATTTCCTTCCCCATTTTAGGGAATTTTTCAACTATTATCTCCTCAAGGATTTTCTCATGGTCTTTCTTTCTGTCTTCTTCTTCTGGGACTCCTATAATTCGAATGTTGGAGCGTTTCATATTGTCCTGGAGGTCTCTGAGATTGTCCTCATTTCTTTTAATTCGTTTTTCTTGTTTCCTCTCTGATTCATTTATTTCTACCATTCTATCTTCTATTTCACTAATCCTATCTTCTGCCTCCATTATTCTACTATTTGTTGCCTCCAGAGTGTTTCTGATCTCATTTATTGTGTTATTCATTATATTTTGACTCTTTTTTATTTCTTCTAGGTCCTTGTTAAACCTTTCTTGCATCTTCTCAATCCTTGTCTCTAGGCTATTTATCTGTGATTCCATTTTGATTTCAAGATTTTTTGGATCATTTTCACTATCAATATTCAGAATTCCTTCTCAGGTAGATTCCCTACTTCTTCCTCTTTTGTTTGGTTTGGTGGGAAACTCTCCTGTTCCTTTACCTGCTGAGTATTCCTCTGTCTCTTCATCTTGGTTATATTGCTGCGTTTGGGGTGGCCTTTTTATATTCTGGTAATTGGTGGAGTTCTCTTTATTATGGAGCTTCCTCACTGTGGGTGGGGTTGTATCAGTGGCTTGTCTAGGTTTCCTGGTTAGGGAGGCTTGTGTTGGAGTTCTGGTGGGTGGAGCTGGGTTTCTTCTCTCTGGAGTGCAGTGGAGTGACCAGTAATGGGTTATGAGACATCAAAGGTTTTGGAATAATTTTGAGCTGCCTGTATATTGAAGCTCAGGGGAGTGTTCCTGTGTTGCTGGAGAATTTGAGTGGTATGTCTTGTTTTGGAACTTGTTGGCCCTTGGGTGGAGCTTGGTTTCGGTGTATGTATGAAGGCATTTGATGAGCTCCTATTGCTTAATGTTCCCTGAATTCAAGAGTTCTCTAATGTTTTCAGGCTTTGGATTTAAGCCTCCTGCTTCTGGTTTTCAGTTTTATTTTTACAGTAGCCTCTAGACTTCTCCATCTATACAGCACCGATGATAAAACATCTAGGTTAAAGATGAAAAGTTTCTCCACATTGAGGGACACTCAGAGAGGTTCACTGAGTTACAAGGAGAAAAGAAGACGGAGAGGGTAGTTAGAGGTAACTGGAATGAGATGCAGTGAGGTCAAAAGAGGAGAGAGCAAGCTAGCCAGTAGTCACTTCCTTATGTGCGCTCCATAGTCTGGACCGCTCAGAGGTATTTATAGAGTTATACAGGGAAGAGGAGAGGGAGGAAGTAGACAGAGGTGGCCAGAAGGATAAGAGAGAGGAATGAGAAGGAGAGAGACAAATCCTGCCAGTAACCAGTTCCTTGGGTGTTCTCCACTGTCTGGAACACACAGAGATTCACAAAGTTGGATAGAGAAGAGATGGGGGAGAAAAGAGACAGAGGCCACCTGATGGAGAAAAAGGAGAGTCCAAAGGAGGAGAGAGTGGTCAAGCCAGAAATCTCGCTCTCAGGTAAACTTGGGTAGTGAAGTTTGGGTTTTTAAATGTACAAAATTGACAACAAAAACCTAAGAGCAAAGATTAAAAATCTAGAGTAGAGGTTGGATTTTCAAAGATACAATATTAAAGAAAAGCAGAAGGAAAAAGGAAGAAAGAAAAAAAAAAGAATTATTAAAAAGCAAACAAACAAAAAAAACAGCAAAAACAAACAAACAAACAAACAAAAAAACACCAACAACCATCCAAAGACTATATATGGTGTTTGCCTTAAAAAAAAAAAAAAGTCTTTTTTTTTAAATAGTAATAGTAGGTTATAGAAATAAAAATTAGAGGAGAAATAGAAGACTTAACAATTAAAAAAAAGGAAAAAAAAGAAAAACAAAAAACAAAACAAAACAAAAAAACAAAAGGAACGATTTTAAAAATAGTAAAAATATTTCTAGCCCTTCTCTGATGTTGTGGGCCATGTGGGATCACTTCCAAGGTGGTTCCTTCTGTTTAACTTCTTCTGTTTGCTGGTTTTTTAGGCTCACTAGTTCAGTTGCGCTGTGGGGAGGGGGAATGCTGCAAACAAATAGCACTGTCATGTGCACACAGTGTCTCAGCCCCGCTTGACCTGTCCCTTCTCGTGGCGCACAAACCGCTCTGGCTCTATGATGCTCAGCCGGGAACCGTCTGGGGCCAGCCCTAGGCTGCGTGCACTTCCCCGGTCCAAGCCGCTCAGGTTCGGCGCTCAGGCAGCCCTCAGAGGCACAGATTCGGCTGGGACTGCGCTTTGTGCCCTTCCCAGGTCCAAGTAGCTCAGGAGTTTGGCGAGCGCGATCGCCTCGGCTTGTCACCTTTTCTGCCGCTGCTGCTCAGCTTTCTGGGTGGACCGCTGGCGCCCCCCGTGAGGCAGATTGTGACTGTCCAGCACCCCCAGAAGTCTTAGCAAAGGAGCCTGCTTGCAGTTAGGTAAGTAAAGTCTCTCCGGGTCTGCAATTGCCCCTTTCCAGTCCTTACGGCTCTGGCTGTCTGTCCCCGGCGGGGGATGGTCTGCAGCCGGCTTTTTCCGCTCCGTCCTTTGTTCTGTGCTCGGTCCTGGCGGTGTCTCATGTTCGAGCTTTTCGTGCGGTAGCTATCCCACAGTCTGGTTTGCTAGCCCAAGTTAGGTCGTTCTGGTTGCGCGTGGGGCGTTCCTGCCCGATTCTTACAAAGCTCTGCAGCCCGCGCCTCCCGCGCGTCCCTGCCCTGCCCCCACTTCCCAATGGCGGATGCAGGCGTCTGTGCTGCTTTTCCGCTGGGGGAGTTACTGTTGGGCTTGTAATCTCTTGGTTTTAATTATTTATTTATTTTTCCTTCCTGTTATGTTGCCCTCTGTGTTTCCAAGGCAGACTCGTCAGGGAGAGTGTTCCCTGGTGTTTGGAAACCTCTCTTCTTAAAATTCCCTTCCCGGGACGGGCTTCCCTTCCCGGGACGGAGCTCCCTCCCCACCTCCTTTGTCTCCTTTCTCGTCTTTTATATTTTTTCCTACCTGTTTTTGAAGACAATGGTCTGCTTTTCTGGTTGCCTGATGTCCTCTGCCAGCCTACAGAAGTTGTTTTGTGGAGTTTGCTCGGCGTTGAAATGTTCTTTTGAGGAATTTGTGAGGGAGAAAGTGGTCTTCCCGTCCTATTCCTCCACCATCTTTACCTCCTTCCTCAGGACATGTGTTTTGAAATCAGACAGATTGGTGTCCAAATCTTAGCTCTGTTACTTTGTGCATAGTATTAAACTCTACTGGCCCATAGATTTCACATCTGTAAAAGGAGGATAATCATCTTTATCATATAAGATTAACATGAGGGTTAAATCAAATTAAGTAATATATAGATTAAGCCCATCTCTTCTAGTACAAAGTGAGCATTCAAAACTTACTAATGTAAAGTAGTCACATGTGTGCACATGCACACACGGGCTTAGTCTCTCAGTCGTGTCCGATTATTTGCGACCTCACAGACTATAATGCACAACAGGCTCCTCTGTCCATGAGATTCTCCAGGCAAGAATACTGCAGTGGGTTGCCATTCTCTTCTCCAGGGGGTCTTCTGGACCCAGGGATTGAACCCAGGTCTCCTGAATTGCAGGTGGATTATTTACTGTCTGAGCCATCAATAAAGCCTATAAAGTGGCTACATTTTACTATTTTTTGAGCTAAACATCAAAAGAATTAGTTGACCTGGAAGCCCTTGAGAAACAATAGGCTTCTGTGTCCTCTTCTGATGAGAATATATCAGAAAGTGAAAGTAGACAAGTCCTATTTTGGAGCTAAGTGGTCAACTTTATTTTTCTTTCCACTCTAATTCTCATTATTTTATTTCATCCTATGATATGTGGGATATTCTCACATTTCTCCTCTACCATATTTTAAGGAAGCAAATACAGTAATTCCATGAATACAAATACAACCTCAACCTGGGAGATCAGCCAAACTGCAAAAGAACAGCTGAAAGTGATATATTTTTTTTTAATTAAACCTCTAAATCCATCTTACAAAACCTAGGGGGCAGATGTGGATATAAATGATGTATGAATTGCCATAAAACCCCTCCCCATAAATAATCTTACTGGACCTGGAAATGACACTGATTGGGAAATGACACTGATTGAGAAATGACATGCTATTTCTCACTTAAGGTTATTAACTAAGATACCTCTTTAACATTCCTTTCTTTCACCTCTCTCCTCAGGGCAGCATTTCACTATACAATGCTAGTCTGGAATTGACATTTGTTCTGAAGGAGAAATTCATTTATCTGCAGCTCTTCTTGAACAACTTCTACATTAAGGAAACAACCTCATATCCTTCCTTCAGTTAGCTTCCAGAAATCCATCCTTCAGTTAGCTTCCTCAGCATCTGACAAATGAGGAAAAGTTTTTCTAATCATTCAAATGTCAAGCAAGAAGGAATAAAATTGATCTTTAATTGACCTTCTTAGTAGAAAATTAGAACTACCCTTTTCCAATAATGAAAGTCCTCTTAAACCTTCAAAAGGGGAGGAGGGGTCAATTAAAAGTCAAAAAGTGCAGGCAGAAAGCAAGTCCAGGTGACTACATGGTTAGAAACTATTCAGTCTAGTACATTATTGCAGGTCCTGGGACTGACGATTCACCAAAGGGTAGAAACCTCTGACTAGGTGGGAAAACATTCAGATACAGAGAGAATTCAGAGTTTCTGTTTTCATAAAGCGCCCTGGCCTTGAATACAAAATACAGAGTTTCTTCTTCACCAGAATCCACAGAATTTATCAACCCTGTGTTCTGCCTTTCACACCAGTAATTTTTTTCTTATTTGCATATTGTTCTTAATCACTAAATCACTCAATCAGTCTGTTAGGGCTATTTTGAAAATATGAACAAACAAGATCAATAATAATCAAGGCGTAGGCATAAAATAAATACAGTTGTTTTGTCTTCATAGTTTCTTTACATCTTGTTTTTGAAAACCCCAAGTCCACGTATATTAATATATCTTTGCAAATGCTTTGGGCTTCCCTAGTGGTTTAGACTGTAAAGAATTTGCCCATAATGCAGGAGGCCAGGGTTCGATCCCTGGGTTGGGAAGATCCTCCTGTTAGGTAGTTGGAATAGGATAAAGGAGTCCAGCATGGCGGTGGCTAAAAGACAAAGAAGGGAAAAATCCACAAAAATAGAACAAAGGAAGGTCCGAGGAGACCTCAGATAGAACAAACAGCAATCCTGGCTAGCCCAATTTACATAAAGCAGGCCCAGAAAGAGGAGAAAAAAACATATAAAAAGAGGAGCCAAAGGGCTGGCGGGGGGTCTCTCTCTTTCTCTCTCTCTCTTCTCTTTAATTCTTTTGGGTCAGCATGCCCTCACGCCTCAAGGATGTATTTTCCTTTATTTTCTAAATAAAACTGAGCTGTAACAGGGAGCTGTAACGCTGGTCCATCTGAGGGATGTAACATTGGTCTATAGCTTCAAATTTTTGTTGTGATGAGGCATAACCAAGGAAATTACACCCCCTCAACACTCTGAAGGAGGGCATGGCTACCCATTCTACCCATTCCAGTATTCTTGCCTGGAGAATCCCACGGACAGAGGAGCCTGGCAGGCTACTACAGTCCATGGAGTCACAAAGAGTCAGACACAACTGAAGCAACTTAGCACACAAGACACAAATGTTTTATATGGAAAAATACATTGAAATAGTCTTTTTGCATATCCACCTCTCTTATTAAACTATAAGCTCCTAATTACAAAGGCCATGCCTTATACATCTTTGTAGTAGGATGTAGGATAACATCTTGGAAATTTTACTTCTGTTTTTAATCTATTTGCATTTAAATAAGCCAAATTTAAGGATGAGTTTGAGTTGAAGTTATTTGAATAGAAGGCAGATTATTGAACAAAATACCTAGCTTTGATACCAGAAAAGTTTGTATAAACTTTTGACCATTAAAAGTATATATGATAAAGGTGGCACTGCAAATTTATGAGGAAAAGATTGACATTTTTATGTAGTGTTGGAACAAAAGGCAAACATTTGGAAAACGATAAAATTGGATTTTCATTTCACACTCACACCAAATAAATCAAAGACCTAAAATATAAAAATTAATTTCCAAATTATATCATGGAGAAATAAAATAAGGATGAACTTCTTTACAACTTGAAAGTTGGAAAAATATTCAAAATTCAGAAACAATAAAAGAAATAATGTTTGACTGCACTAAAATATGAAATTTGTATTGAAAAAATATCATAAACAACTGCAAAGGATATACTGAGAAAAGATATACAATTTACAAAAGGATGACAGTTCCCAGTACAAAGATATTCTAAAAATTGAAGCAAAACAACCACAACCAGATAGAAACATGGGCAAAAGATGTAAATAAACAGTACATAGAAGAAGAATGAAACATGAGTTTAGCAACATAATCATAAACCAAATTTTATTACGATATCACTTCTCATCTATAAGATTGGCAAAAATCCAAAAATTTGAGCCTATATTCTTTTATTGTGACAGAGCAACTCCTTGACAGTGAGAATACAGAAAGAGATAACACTGATAGAAGAGAACTTGGCAGTAACTAGAATTGTTTATGCTTTCTTTTTGACTCAGCAATTCCACTTACAGGTATCTGTGAAGAAATGGCAAAATTAAGAATTTTTTATATACAAAATTACTCATTGCAGAACTATTTTTAATACCAAAACCTCAATGGTAATCAGACAACTCAAATGGTCATCAGTAGGGACTGATTACATAAATTATGGTAAATTAAATATTATATAGTCTTGAACAGGATTGAAGAAGATCATATCATACACTGATACATAACATACATTGGCACATACACGAATATACTATTAAGTGGAAACTTAAAATGCAGAATAACATAGACAGTCTGCTATCTTTTATATAAGAAAAGAATTCATATTTATTTGGCAAATTGCATTTGAAGTAAGAATTTGTTATAGTAACCTTATAATGAGCAGCAATTTTAAAAAGAGAGAGAGAAGGTAGAGGATCAATGAAATTAGAATTGAAGAGCCCTTAAATATGAAAAAAAAAGGTGAAAGCATGAATCAAATTGTACATCAAGTTAGAGACACAAGAAAACACAGAAGAAATTGTTTTGCACAGGTTTTTAACTTTTCATATTTAATTGAGTATAACATATTCTGTGAATAAAAAGAGTTTAAAAGAAATCTTAAACTATACAGTAAGTAGTATACTTACTCATAGCTTTATTTTTAACATATATATCTATGTAAATATGTAATTAAATTTGATATTACATAGTGAAATACTTCTTGTAAGAGAAAAAGTACAAGTATAAAATCAAAAAAGTTAAACTATTTTAATGTTTGATCTGAATTTGAAAAATCATTATAAACTCCTGATTTTTCCCTACTTTGGAAAATGCAAATTTCCTAGCTCTGTTCACTGAAGAGGCCTAGAATCAATAGAACTGAAGAGGCCTAGAACCAATAGAACCAAATAGAACTGAACACAGTTAACACCTAGATTATGGTTCCTAAATGTCATTTGCTATTAAAACATCTTAGCAGCTTCAGAGGAATAGCTGATTCTAAATGTTAATCTGGAAATACACAAGACGAAAATTTTACTGTGCCAAAAAGCAAGGAAATTATCAGTCAAAGAATCATTTCCAAAAGTCAAGGAGCCAACATAAAGGAATGGCTACTGGCCAAATTTGAGATGATTTGATTAGCTAATATAATAATGAGCATAACTTCAAAACATATTGAATATAGATATATTTTAAACAAGTAAATAATAGTAAAGTTAAAAAATGAAACCTAGTTAATATATAGCATTTTAAAAATCTCTACTTCATTGTGATATGTATATACAATGGACTAATCAGTTCAGTTCAGTTCAGTTGCTCAGTCGTGTCTGACTCTTTGTGACCCCATGAATTGCAGCACACCAGGCCTCCCTGTCCATCACCAACTCCCGGAGTTCACCCAAACTCATGTCGGTGATGCCATCCAGCCATCTCATCCTCTGTCGTCCCCTTCTCCTCCTGCCTCCAATCCTTCCCAGCATCAGAGTCTTTTCCAATGAGTCAACTCTTCACATGAGGTGGCCAAAATATTGGAGTTTCAGCTTCAGCATCATTCCTTCCAAAGAACACCCAGGACTGATCTCCTTTAGAATGGACTGGTTGGATCTCCTTGCAGTCCAAGGGACTCTCAAGAGTCTTCTCCAACACCACAGTTCAAAAGCATCAATTCTTCAGCACTCAGCTTTCTTCACAATCCAACTTTCACATCCATACATGACCACTGGAGAAACCACAGACTTGACTAGATGGACCTTTAATACTCAGCCATAAAAAGGGACGAATTTGTGCCAGTTATAGTGAGATGGATGAACCTAGAGCCTCTTATACAGAGTGAAGTAAACCAAGAAGAGCAAAACAAATATTGTACCTTAATGGATATATATGGAATTTAGAAAAAGGGTACAGACGAACCTATTTGCAGGACAGAAATAGAGACACAAGCATAGAGAAAGGGCTTGTGGACACAGTGAGGAAAGGAGAAGGTAGGGCAAATTGAGAAAGTAGCAGCAGCAGCATTGACATATGTGCACTGCCATATGTAAAACAGGTAGTTAGCAGGAAGCAGCTATATTGTACAGGGAGCCCAGCTCAGTGCTCTGCGATGACCTAGAGGGGTGGGATGGGGGTTGGGAGGGAGGCTCAAGAAGGAGGGGTATATGTATACTTATAGCTGATTCACAGTGTTATACAGCAGAAACAGCACAGCATTGTAAAGCAATTATCCTACAATTAAAAATAAATTTTAAAAAATACTGCAAAAAATTTCCGTTGAAAATTATAAAATTAAGTTCCATCTTGCCTTCACTCTACTAACTATATTTCAAGGATTCAAAATCTTCCCTCTTAATGAGACAAAGTTCTCCTTTATGGAATAATGTGGATGAAAGTATAGAACTGTGGTATAGAAAGTATGTATGTGTGTGCTCAGTTGCTTCAGTCGTATCCTACTCCTTGTGACTCCATGGGCTGCAGCCTGCCAGGCTCCTCTGTCCATGGGATTCTCCAGGCAAGAATAGCGAGTGGGTTGCCATGCCCGCCTCAATATAGAAAGTAGAGAATTCTTTAAATGATGTTTTATGACCCCAGTGAAATAAGTGATTCAAACATCATCAACAGATGAAATCATTGGATGACAGGGACCTTTACAAGGAGAGATCAGGCATCCAAAACTCACTGATTAATCTTAGCACCACAAAAATTTAGATAATCCGTGTACCCTAATGTGTTGTGACATGGGACACATAGCACTATCTCTGAGAAATTCTTAAAAAATTTTTGAGGGAATCGATATGAAGGGAAGGAGGCATTCCTGGCTTAACTATGATGGAGACACCAAAAGCAGATGTTCAGCAGCCATTACCCAGAAATCTACATACCACACACGTTCCACAGTCACAGGGTATTTTGAAAATAGCTAAAAATGCCTTCCTGATAACTGTCAGTCAGCTCCAGGGCAGGTAGCCTTTCCTGAGATCTGCAGTCAGGCAGAAGGAAGGCAATAATAAGGGGGGAAAGTACAAATCAATGAGATATGAAGCAGAAAATACTATAGAGAAAATAAATGAAACCAACAGTCAGAACGATTAAGGGGGAAAAAAGGGAGCAAAGACACAAATTACCAATGTCAAAAATGAAAGATAAAACTTAAATAGAAATCCTACAGACATTATAAGGATAATAAGCGAGTAATATAAACATTCACATTACTTGAAAAACAAAAAAATTCTAATTATTTGTATAACAACTGAGTAAATGCTCTGATAATATGCAGTTGGGATTGGATTTCTGGCTTCTGGGTTGTCTGAAGATTCAGGACCTCCTAAAAAGCCTGAACTTCTCTAATGCATGATTTTTTTCTCCTCTCTTCAGAAAAGAAATAGAGTCCCATAGAAATACACAAAAAGAACCAAATCAAGATGTAAAGAAAGCATTTCATGCCAACAACAAAATGTTAGTAAAACTTGAAGTTGAGTTACCCCTTGTTTAGTTTAGAGAAATAGTACATATTTAAAAAGGAAAAATCCCAGTTTTTTCTGAGAATGCAATAAGGTTTTTTCATTGAGTAAGTATGAAATACTTTCAAAAAATATATACTGGTATACCTTTGTCCTTTCCGGAGAATATTAATAAGCTAGATTATAAATTCTCAGAGTTTGATAGAGCCTATTCCATGATTGGTTTATAAAGGCTCAGATCAGTTCAGTCACACAGTTGTGTCCAACTCAACTGCTGGAGCTTGCTCAAACTCATGTCCGTCGAGTTGGTGATGCCATCAAACCATCTCATCCTCTATCATCCCCTGCAGTCAAATGCTGCTCAAATCTAAATCCAGCTACCTCACTTTCCCTTTTTGGTAAAGGTGAATTCCATGAATACTTAACCATTGTCCAATACTTTATTATATACTTGAAATGTGGTAACAGAGCAGATCTTAAATGTTCTCACCACTATAGAAACAAACTAAAATGACAAACACTTATGACAGGAACAAAATGGAGATGGTCAACACAAACACATAACGGAAGTTTAAACAAACTTTACAGGAATTTACAGCTCTTCTCAGAAATCATAGGAGGACAGCAATCAGTTTCCAAACACCAAATCTTTTCACACCATCTTGGAACTTCCTTGTTCTCCTCACTCAGCTATCCTGATTTAAATAGGGAAGAAAACCACTAGGGAACTAATTAGCTGAAAAAGCCAAATAAATTACATGCTCACCTTACAAAAGCTCCTGAGTCTGTGAGTAACTTGGAATTCGTTGCTACCATAGCTTTGATTTTCCTGGCTCACAGGTCGAAAGTCTTTCAATAGACTTTTGACTTTATTCTATCCAGTATGCAGAGCCAAAGCAAAAACAACACCCAGTTGTGGATGTGACTGGTGATAGAAGCAAAGTCTGATGCTGTAAAGAGCAATATTGCATAGGAACCTGGTATGTCATGTCCATGAATCAACGCAAATTGGAAGTGGTCAAACAGGAGATGGTAAGAGTGAACGTCGACATTCTAGGAATCAGCGAACTAAAATGGACTGGAATGGGTGAATTTAACTCAGATGACCATCATATCTACTACAGAGGGCAGGAATCCCTTAGAAGAAATGGAGTAGCCATCATGGTCAACAAAAGAGTCCGAAATGCAGTACATGGATGCAATCTCAAAAACGACAGAATGATCTCTGTTCATTTCCAAGGCAAACCATTCAATATCACAGTAATCCAAGTCTATGCCCCAACCAGTAATGCTGAAGAAGCTGAAGTTGAACGGTTTTATGAAGACCTACAAGACCTTTTAGAACTAACACCCAAAAAAGATGTCCTTTTCATTATAGGGGACTGGAATGCAAAAGTAGGAAGTCAAGAAACACCTGGAGTAACAGGCAAATTTGGCCTTGGAATGCGGAATGAAGCAGGGCAAAGGCTAACAGAGTTTTGCCAAGAAAGTGCACTGGTCATAGCAAACACCCTCTTCCAACAACACAACAGAAGACTCTACACATGGACATCACCAGATGGTCAACAGCGAAATCAGATTGATTATTTTCTTTGCAGCCAAAGATGGAGACGTTCTATACAGTCAACAAAAACAAGACCAGGAGCTGACTGTGGCTCAGATCATGAATCCCCTATTACCAAATTCAGACTTAAATTGAAGAAAGTAGGGAAAACCACTAGACCATTCAGGTATGACCTAAATCAAATCCCTTATGATTATACAGTGGAAGTGAGAAATAGATTTAAGGGACTAGATCTGATAGACAGAGTGCCTGATGAACTATGGACAGAGGCTCGTGACACTGTACAGGAGACAGGGATCAAGACCATCCCCATGGAAAAGAAATGCAAAAAAGCAAAATGGCTGTCTGGGGAGGCCTTACAAATAGCTGTGAAAAGAAGAGAAGAGAAACGCCAAGGAGAAAAGGAAAGATATAAGCATCTGAATGCAGAGTTCCAGAGAATAGCAAGAAGAGATAAGAAAGCCTTCCTCAGAAATCAATGCAAAGAAGTAGAGGAAAACAACAGAATGGGAAAGACTAGAGATCTCTTCAAGAAAATTAGAGATACCAAGGGAACATTTCACGCAAAGAGGGGCTCGATAAAGGAGAGAGATGATACGGACCTAACAGACGCAGAAGATATTAAGAAGAGGTGGCAAGAATACACAGAAGAACTGTACAAAAAAGATCTTCGTGACCAAGATAATCACAATGGTGTGATCACTCACCTAGAGCCAAACATCCTGGAATGTGAAGTCAAGTGGGCCTTAGAAAGCATCACTACGAACAAAGCTAATGGAGCTGATGAAATTCCAGTTGAGCTATTTCAAATCCTGAAAGATGATGCTGTGAAAGTGCTGCACTCAATATGCCAGCAAATTTGGAAAACTTACTAGTGGCCACAGGACTGGAAAAGGTCAGTTTTCATTCCAATTCCAAAGAAACGCAATGCCAAAGAATGCTCAAACTACCGCACAATTGCACTCATCTCACATGCTAGTAAAGTAATGCTCAAAATTTTCCAAGCCAGGCTTCAGCAAAACATGAATCGTGAACTTCCAGATGTTCAAGCTGGTTTTAAAAAAGGCAGAGGAACCAGAGATCAAATTGGCAACATCCGCTGGATCATGGAAAATGCAAGAGAGTTCCAGGAAAACATCTATTTCTGCTTTATTGACTATGCCAAAGCCTTTGACTGTGTGGATCACAATAAACTGCGGAAATTCTGAAAGAGATGGGATTACCAGACAACCTGACCTGCCTCTTGAGAAACCTATATGCAGGTCAGGAAGCAACAGTTAGAACTGGACATGGAACAACAGACTGGTTCCAAATAGGAGAAGGAGTGTGTCAAGGCTGTATATTGTCACCCTGCTTATTTAATTTATATGCAGAGTACATCATGAGAAACGCTGGGTTGGAAGAAGCACAAGCTGGAATCAAGATTGCTGGGAGAAATATCAGTAGCCTCTGATATGCAGATGACACCACCCTTATGGCAGAAAGTGAAGAGGAATTAAAAAGCCTCTTGATGAAAGTGAAAGAGGAGAGCGAAAAAGTTGGCTTAAAGCTCAACATTCAGAAAACGAAGATCATGGCATCTGGTCCCATCACTTCATGGGAAATAGATGGGGGAAACAGTGGAAACAGTGTCAGACTTTATTTTTCTGGGCTCCAAAATCACTGCAGATGGTGATTGCAGCCATGAAACTAAAAGACTCTTACTCCTTGGAAGAAAAGTTATGACCAACCTAGATAGCATATTCAAAAGCAGAGACATTACTTTGCTAACAAAGTAATGAACTGAACTGAACAGATGCAGAGTTGGGTTTTTGATAACACAAAATTGAAATGGTAATTAAATTATGTGATGTCATTGAGGCGTTCTCTAACACTTTATGGTAGTAACCATCTTATTCAGTTCAGTTCAGTTCAGTCACTCAGTCGTGTCCGACTCTTTGAAACCCCATGAATCGCAGCACGCCAGGCCTCCCTGTCCATCACCAACTCCCGGAGTTCACTCAGACTCACATCCATCGAGTTAATGATGCCATCCAGCCATCTCATCCTCGGTCATCCCCTTCTTCTCCTGCCCCCAATCCCTCACAGCATCAGAGTCTTTTCCAATGAGTCAACTCTGAGCATGAGGTGGCCAAAGTACTGGAGTTTCAGCTTTAGCATCATTCCTTCCAAAGAAATCCCAGGGTTGATCGCCTTCAGAATGGACTGGTCGGATCTCCTTGCAGTCCAAGGGACTCTCAAGAGTCTTCTCCAACACCACAGTTCAAAAGCATCAATTCTTCAGCGCTCAGCCTTCTTCACAATCCAACTCTCACATCCATACCTGACTACTGGAAAAACCATAGCCTTGACTAGACTGACCTTAGTTGGCAAAGTAATGTCTCTGCTTTTGAATATGCTATTTAGGTTGGTCATGACTTTTCTTCCAAGAAGTAAGCGTCTTTTAATTTCATGGCTGCAATCACCATCTGCAGTGATTTTGGAGCCCAAAAAACTAAAGTCTGACACTGTTTCTACTGTTCTTCCATCTATTTCCCATTGAGTGATGGGACCAGATGCCATGATCTTCGTTTTCTGAATGTTGAGCTTTAAGCCAACTTTTTCACTCTCCTCTTTCACTTTCATCAAGAAGCTTTTTAGTTCCTCTTCACTTTCTGCCATAAGGGTGGTGTCATCTGCATATCTGAGGTTATTGATATTTCTCCCAGCAATCTTGATTCCAGCTTGCGCTTCCTCTAGCCCAGCATTTCTCATGATGTACTCTGCATAGAAGTTAAATAAGCAGAGTGACAATATACAGCCTTGACACACTCCTTTTCCTGTTGTTCCATGTCTAGCTATAACTCTTGCTTCCTGACCTGCATACAGATTTCTCAAGAGGCAGGTTAGATGGTCTGGTATTCCCATCTCTCTCAGAATTTTCCACATTTTCTTGTGATCCACACAGTCAAAGGTTTAGGCATAGCCAATAAAGCAGAAATAGATGTTTTTCTGGAACTCTCTTGCTGTTTCCATGATCCAGTGGATGTTGGCAATTTGATCTCTGGTTCCTCTGCCTTTTCTAAAACCAGCTTGAACATCTGGAAGTTCACGGTTCACATATTGCTGAAGCCTGGCTTGGAGAATTTTGAGCATTACTTTGCTAGCGTGTGAGATGAGCGCAATTGTGCAGTAGTTTGAGCATTGCGTTTCTTTGGAATTGGAATGAAAACTGACCTTTTCCAGTCCTGTGGCCACTGCTGAGTTTTCCAAATTTGCTGGCATATTTAGTGCAGCACTAAGTTGAACCCTTTAAACTTACACAGTTTATACAAATATTTCTCAAAAAAGCTGGCAGAAAAAATAAATCGAAATTAGCAGTTGTCTATAATGACCCATCCTGTTGTGACTATTTTTCTCACAGAAGCCCCAATATATTATTTGTTGATGACACTGCTCAAGAAGCTATACAAGATGCTTACTTTAAAACAAAACTTGACTTATAAGCCTCAAAGCCCTGGAGAAGTAATGAAATTTTTATATTTTTAAATCCACATTTATAACAAAGAACAATTCAATTAATTTCTGTCAATTAATTCCTACATACCCTATACCAACATTCATTAATTGTTAACATTTTACAAATTGCTTTCTCCCCTTTCTTAATAATTACTAACGCTGATCCATTTGAAAGTTAGTTGCAGATATCATGACTCATTATTTTTTAATATTTCTGTGTTTATCCCCTAAGTATAGGAACATTCTTTTACATAACCAGAATATAGTCATCACATTTAGAAAACCCAATATTTATATGATATTTACAATATAACATATTAATTACCTCCTAATGTGCTGCTAGTGGTAAAGAACCTGCTTGCCAGTGCAAGAGATGTAAGAAACACGTGTTCAATCCCTGGGTAGGGAAAATCCCTTGGAGAAGGAAATGGCAACCCACTCCAGTATTCTCACCTGGGAAATCCCACGGACAGAGGAGCCTGGTGAGCTGTAGTCTACAGGGTCACAAAACAGTCAGACACAGCTTAGCGACTAAACACTCGTATGCTAAGCACTCATTCAAGCTCGTGCTCAGCCAGTAAGCACTATTATCAGTCAATCAATCAATGTCCTTCACATATTATTTTCCTGATCCAGAATTCAATCTAGGATCACTTGTTACAATTAGTTGTAGTGTCTCTTTAGTTTCTCTTTGGTTTCTTTAGAGCAGTTTCTCACCTGTGCTTGTCTTTATGACATTAATATTTGTTAAGAGTGCAGGTAGTTGTTTTATGAACTCGGACTTTTTGATGTTTTGTGACAATTAGTCTTTGCCTGCTTGTCAGGAGCACAAAAGTAGCCCATGTTGTTTTCTCAGTGCAACACATCAAGAATCACAGGATATTAGTTTATCACATTACTAATGATGTTAACTTGGTTCAGATGGTGTCAACAAGATTTCTTCATGTAAAATTATCGATATTCCTTTTGTACTTAATAAGCAATCTGTGGGGAAACACTCTGACACAGTTTAATTATTTGCTCCCCATCACACTTTCACCTCATGGTGTTAGCATTTAGTAATGATTCTTGCCTAAATCAATTATCACTATGGTAGTTGCAGATTGGTGATTTTTTTCCCAACTCTATAACACTCTATGATAAAGAAGAGCTTTTTATTTAATAAGTTCTTATCTATTACTGATATATTTGTGTTGATGAGACTGTCCCATCAAGAACCCCTCAAACTGGCTCCAGTGTCCTTTCTACAATGTTCATTTCTTTTCAGAACTTCCTCAGTTTTTGACACACTGAAGCATTTCAGACTCATCTCAGATTTTTTCTGTTCCAGCCATGGAGTCAACCATATTTCTAAGATCTTCAGAAACCATTACATGGTTTGCTTAACTCTACCTAGAATGTTTGTTCTCTACAATATCGACAAATTTATGTCTCCTCAATGTGAACCCTTAGGGAATATTTTTGCCCATGTATCTAGATGGCACTCTCATGCTGACTACATGAAAAGCTGAGTTTGACAAGATCATCCTGCCCTAGTTCCTTTTAGTGGAGAATTATTTTTCAAAACCAAAATCCAGGTAGTATTACACAGGGGTATAATTGCTTCTAAGCTCATTCAGTGGATAGAACCAAGAAATACAGACTTTCATCATAAATATGGTAAATTTCAAATCATGAATTAGTATAAATTCATTTATACTATGAATTCTTATATCCCTAATTCCAATCTGGGGGCTTCCCTGGTGGCTCAGATGGTAAAGAGTCTGCCTGCAACGTGGGAGAATCTAACACCACAATATTCTTCTCTACCTTCCCCAATTCTGTATTTATATCTCCTTTTTCCTACAGAGATGAGCCTGACTCCAACAATAGTACATTTAGTCAGCTTTTCAATCTTATTGTATATGCAAAAGGATTCCAGGATTTTCACACTCTTACTACAATTACAAGAAACAGTGTATCAAAGTTCAAGGTTTGAAGGGTTTTTTACTTTCTTTGCGGGGGAGAGAGAGGGAGTTTTGTTGTCTTAAATTGAAGATATATAATCATATCACTGTATTTTAAAGTTTTGAGCTCATAGTATTTTAAATCAGAACAGTTAATATGTACAGAAGAGTTTAATCCTCCTTATGCTAAAGTTCTATCCTAGTCTTTTTTAAAAATAGTACCACTATATACTACAATTATTTTTTAAGTAGATAAATTACAAGTTTGAGTTGGAATTTCAATATCAAACTCTCAAAAATTAACAGAGTGAATGTACAGAGAAGTATAAGTATATGGTAGACCTATGAACCAGTTCAACCTAATGAAGATTTATACAATTTTTAAAGCAACAAAGAATTTGTAGAATACACATTCTGTTTAAGTTCCCATCAACTGTAAACTAGGAGACACTGGAACATATCCAGGGACATAAAACAAGGTATAAAAATTTTATGGTGTAAAGGTATGAAATCATACAGAGTCTATTCTCTTCTCACTGTGGAATTATGTTAGAGATCAATATCAAAAGATATTTGGAAATAATCCACATGTCTTCAAGTGCAATGTGACATTTACCAAGAGAAATCTTTGACTTAGCCACTGAAATCAATAAAGTTATAAGACTGAAAACCACAGATGACTGCAGAAAAGAAAGCATTTAAATGAGAAAATATCTAAATGAGAAGTTGATGTCAAAGATACTTTAAAAATCTCATGTATTTGGAAATCAAGTGTCCAGTTTTACATGATGGCTATATCTAAGTAGCCAAAACAAGTAAAATTAGAAATATTTTTAATAGAATAAAAATGAAAAGAGAATTTATCAGAATTTGTTACATGCCTACCCTAGACTTAATTATGCTATAATCTACATTACAAAACCCCCATAAACTCTCACATTTTTGCTGACTAACATTACCCTTATTACATCCTGATGTTTTCCGCTGTTTTTAAAACCTTGTATCCTATGCAGAGTCACACTGAACAGGTACAGACTGCTTTTCCTAAAGATTCCAGTGAACGCACGCTTAGTAGGCTTTTATTATTGCACAATGAGTAGACTGAGTTATACAAAGAAAGACAGCCATGAAAGTTAGTCTTAAAACTATTTTGAAAGGGACTTTTTCAAGTGTTTCTCATCACTAATGCTGTTCTTAAATTCCGAATCACAGAACCCATGGATTTATATTTGTCAACACATATGTACTAAGGACCTTACGATCTGGATATCCATTCCCATTAGAGATCAAACTGTGGGCTCCCTAAAACATCTCCAGAAGCAGGAAATTCGCAGAAACCAACAGACAATTGCCACAGCCGCCAACATGGCCAATTGTGGAAACTCTTACCTGGTCCACTCTTCTGAAAAGTGTTACCCCAAACATATCTAACACACATGCCCCAACTGAACTCAAGTGAAAGTCACTCAGTCGTGTCCAACTCTTTGTGACCCCATGGACTATAATCCACCAGGCAACTCTGTCCATGGAATTCTCCAGGCAAGAATACTGGAGTGGGTTGTCATTCCCTTCTCCAGGGGATCTTCCCAAACCAGGGATCAAACCCTGGTCTCCTGTATTGCAGGCAGATTTTTTACCATCTGAGCCACCAGGGAAGAATTGAACTCTAGGTCTCCCACAATTACTGCTGTCACATATTCCAGACCTCAAAATCACCCATGGGATGTAAAGGGACAGGTGACTAATAATGTAAGTTATGATTCAACTATTTTATCATCAACTAATTCAGAACCATCACATGGCTTGTTTAAATCTACTGAGAATGCTTGTTCTTTGCAATTAGACTAATTGCAATCAAGCAGCAACTGATATGAACTGATTTATCTTTAAATCCTCTTAGAAATCCCATGGATAGAGGAGCCTAGCAGGCTACAGTGACTTAGCGGCTAAATAACAACAATACACATCCAAGGGATTACTTTTCCTCTGTAATTAGATGGACCTCAAAAATGATCTACACTTTGACAAAATCATGTTGCCTTTCTTGGGATTCTAAACAAATCCCTCTTCTCATATTTTTGATGAGGAGCTTCACATGGTAACTCATCAGAAAAGATTCAAGACACCAGACGTCATGTGGATTTCTTCCTCAGACTGAAATATGTGATCCATGAAAGTGGAATAACTAGTTTTGAGGGGGGCGGAATAGGCACATGGTTTTTAAGGCTGCCTAAACTGATCTATGAGCCTTACACCCCTGGTTGGTTCTAGGCCAATTAAAATCTAAGTACAAACAGTGGGATTCCAAATATTTCTTTTGATAGTTAGGATTCATCTTGCCTTTTCAAGTGAATGATATGCAGGTGCCTAAAAATTACCAGTGTCACTATGCCAGGCTGACACTCAGCTGATGTTACTGTATCAAAAAGACTGAACCCATTGTGGCTCACTCAGGTAACTTTGACCAAATGGAGGACCAAGTTATTCTAATAGAGAAATGGCGCAGTCTTACCTTAACGATACAGGAGAGTCCAGCAGAAGTCCAGCCAAGAGTTCAGCAGTAGCCATATCCAGAAATAAGACATACCACTTTCAGTCACAGAATTTCTCAGAAAACTCATAAATAACTGAAGTGGCCTTCCCTGGCAACTGCCAGTCCCTAAGGAAGGCCACCTTGCTTCAAGAAAAATGTTCCCCTTAATAAATGTTAACTAATAACTTTGCCTAAGGGCCAAAAATAATATTTTATTTTCAGATGCTGTGTGTGTGTTTTATAAACCATTCCTGGGCTTTCCCTGGTGATCCACTGGCTAAGACTCCATGCTCCCAGTGTAGGGGCCTTGGTTCAGTCCTTGATCAGGGAGGTGACTCCCACATGCCACAGCTAATAACTCACAGGCATAAACTATAAGATCAAAGGTCCCACATGTTGCAACTAAGACCTGGCTCAGCCAAATAAATAAATAATAAAACCATCCCTTGCTTTGTTTCCATGGTTGATCTCCATCAAATACGAGTGAATATCAGCTATGCTTTTAATCACACTGAATACATCTGAGTTATTCTTTAGCAAGATGATCCTCAATCTAATCAAGACCCAAAAGTTGACTTCCATTTACAGGGAGCTCAGGAAAAAGTTAAGTGACCACATAGAAGCAAAGAGGTATATTCAGAATGGAAAATAGTTCATAGGACAATTAACCCAGTTTCTATAATAACTCAATGGCAAGACTTTTTAAAATGAAGGCAGGGTTGCTCCACATTAAAAGAGATTTGAGAAACTTAAAACTGAATAGTATGTGTGCACCATAGCTAGGTCCCATTTCAAGCAAATAAACTATAAAAAGGCATTTTCAAAGCAATCATGAAAATGTAATTCTGAGCCAGGTATTACATATTACCAATGAATCATTATAATTAAGTGTGGTATTAGAATTGCATTTATGTAAGAAAAGGTTCATATGTTTAAGAGAGATACCTACATAGATATGCAAGAAAAAATTTCAATAATGTCTATTTTCTCTTAAAGATTCCAACAAAGTTGGAAAAAATAAAGAAAAATAAAAGAATAGAAGCAAGGAAATGCTGATCATTTTTTAACCTGATTGATGAGTTCATTGTTTGCTCTCTTTTCCTTTGTGTCCATTTGAAATTGTTCATCACAAAAATATTCTTAACTTTGAAATCCTTTTTTCCAAAAGAGGACATTTCCTGCATTTCCTAAATAAACTCAAAGAGCAAAACTGTGGGAAATTTTTTTTTCTGCCACAATAGGCACCATTTGCTACCTACATCTGCACATTTCCCCCTTGTCACTGACCTTAATTCCTGAAAAGTTAGATGTAATTACTTGCATTATGATTGAGGAAGCAGTTGCAGGGGAAAAAAAAGGATGAATCCATCAAGATGTAAAAAGATGAGAAAATAAAGAATGAGATTCTACTGTCTATATGAGAACTCAAGGTTAACATTACAGTCAAACTGAATTCTTAACAAAATCACTTTTAAAAAATTCTACCTATACCTATTAATTCAATTCCATCTGGTAATGAAGCAGGATGGGGTGGGGGAAGTTCAGAGGATAAGAGAATGAGTCAATAAATGATTAGGAAAGTATCTTTGTCTTTTTGTTGTTTTTGTGTGTTTTGTTTTGTTTAATTAAACTTTTCATTTTATATTGGCGTATAGCCAATTAACAATGTTGTGATAGTTTCAGGTAGATAGCAAAGGGACTCAGTCGTGAACAAACTCCCTTCCCATTCAGGCTGCCATATAGTATTATGCAGAGTTCCCTGTGCTGTACAGTAGGACCTTGTAGTTATCCCTTTTAAACATAGCAGTGTGTACATGTCAATCCCAAACTCCCTAACTATCCCTTCTGGAAAAGTATCTTCAGAAGGCAGCACAATAAATTGCTTTTTCTTTTCTCTTTCTTAATTTCCCCTCCTCCTTCCAGATGTGATTTAAACAAGACCAAGATCTTAGGCAACCAATGTTACCTGTATGTATAGGGCAATGCTTACAATGAGGTTTCTATTTAAAAAGTAAAATAAAATAAAGCCTGTCTGTGGGATAAATGGAGTGAGTCATATTTCTCCTAGGTTTCTCTTCCAGGCACTTCAATATTGTGTCCGGTGTTCTCACTAGAGTATTGTAAGCTAAAATGCTGAGTGGAATCCCAAAAGGAATCAATTTCCCAGCTTCAGTGGTATCCTACTAATGTTCTCCTTGGACTCAACTGTAAGTCAGCTCACAGAAAGAAGGAAAACAGCACAGTAGTTGCTGTCAAGATAGCAAATAATTTTCAACATTATCAATCTAATATAAAAATTCAACTTATTAAATTTATATTAAGTCCTTCTTACGATCAAAGTAAATTCATGTCCAAAAAGTTCAATTATAAAATTATCAATAAGACTTACTAATTTCAATAAGTCACTCTGCTTTTGGGTAAATTATTCTAATTACTAATATGTATAAGTCCCATTTGGACATTAAAAAAAAATCATAGGTACAAAAAAGGAGATAGTAATTAACTATCTATTCTTTTCCCCCGTTTTGGCCACACTGTGCAGCATGTGGGATCCTAGTTCCCTAGCCAGGGATCAAACCCATGCCCCCTGCACTGGAAGCACAGAGTTTTCACCACTGGACTGCCAGGCAAGTCCCAGCATTCTCCATTTTTAATAACCAATCTAAGAGGAAAATAATACAGTATGTTAATTCACCACTGCAGAATCAACTATAACTCACCAAACATTATAGATTTCATTGAATGAAAATATATTTTTCATTATATTCTCATTCATTAAATATTTTTTTTCATTATTAAGGAACATAAACTCCCTCCTTGGAATGACTTTCCCGTTAAATAAGCCATATCCATGGTTCTTTTAAAGGACATCACTACAAACAATAAATGCTGGAGAGGATGTGGAGAAAAGGGAACCCTCTTACCGTGTTGGTGGGGTTGTAAGTTGGTATAACCTCTATTGAGAATAGTATGGAGGTCCTTTAATAAATTAGAAATAGAGCTCCCATATGACCCAGCAGTCCCCTTCCTTGGCATATATTTGGAAAAGAACATCATTTGAAAGGGTACAAGTACTCCAGTGTTCATTGTGGTACTGTTTATAATAGTGAAGACATATAAGCAACCTAAATGTCCACTGACAGATAAATGGATAAAGAAGATGTGGTACTTGTGTACAATAGAATATTACTCATCCACGAAAAGGAATGGAACAATGCCATTTGGTGCAACATGGATGGACCTAGAGATTATCATAGAAGTGTTAGAGAAAGACAAACATCATATGATATCACTTATATGAAGAGTCTTTAAACTGATACAAATGAACTTACTTACAAAACAGACTCACAGACTTAGAGAACAAATTTATGGTAACCAGGGGGGAAGGATGGAGGGAGGGACAGACTGGGAGTTGGAAATGACATAAGCACACTGTCATATTTAAACAGATAATCAATAAGGAGTTACTGTATAGCACAGGGAAGTTTATGTAATATTTTATAATAACCAAATGGGAAAAGAACTTGAAAAGGAATGTGGTGGTGGTTTAGTTGCTAAGTCATGTCCGACTCTTGTGACCTCATGGACTGTAGCCCACCGGGCTCCTCTGCCCATGGGATTTCCCAGGCAAGAATACTGGTGTGGGTTGCCATTTCTTTTTCAGGGTATCTTCCCGACCCAGCGAATGAACCCAGGTCTCCTATATTGCAGGCAGGTTCTTTACCAACTCAGCCATCAGGGAAGCCTGAAAAAGAATAGATACATGTATACATACAATTGAATTACTTTGCTGTGCCCCTGAAACTAATAAAACATTATAAACCAACTATACTCCAATACTAAATAAAAAATAAGGGACTTTCCTTGGTGGTCCACTGGTTAAGACTCTGGGCTTTCACTATAAGGGTCACAGGTTCAAGTTCTGGCCAGGGAACTGGATCCCACATGCTGCAACTAAGTGTTAGAATGCCTCAACTAAAGATTCCACAAGCCATAAATAGGACCTACTATGACCAAATAAATAAATAAAAACATTTTTAAAAAAATAAAATAAAACAAAACAAAAAATAATAAAAGATGTCAAATTCTTTTCATTTTTCATTAATCTACAATATGGCAAAATCATCAAAATGTTAGTCAATTAACTTTTTTAATGTGTTACTATTTTAGGTACATCTCTAGATATTTTCAGCTTTAACTGAATTTCCAACCACCTAAAAAAATTCTATGATTTTTTTTATAAATTTTCTTTGTGATCAACTGAATTTCAATCAAAACAATTAATTCAATTCTCACAATATCTGTCCTATCTCACTCACTTTCAATAATTACTTTAAGATTCTTTCCCAGACAGATTATTCTTAGCAGAAAATCACCTGAGTATATTAGATGACATCAGTTAAATACTCCAAAGAAACTGTTCTCTTCAGTTTGGAAAGATATCAACACCTCAGGCCTCCTTGAAGAGATGATACACAATACACCAAAACTCACAGTAATTAATCTCTGTTAGCACCCCTTTGATTTTCACAACGTCCTCTGACTACTGCTGAAGATTTAAAAAATTACCAAGGATCTTCTAGTAACATGAGCTTTATCCCTCTATGTCCTTTTGGGAGTGGGGCAGGATATGAATAAAGATACAATAGTAAACAGCTTAGTACCTGCTCCCTAGATGAGCTAAGAAAAGAAAGGTGGTTGAAAGTATTGCTACGGCTTCACTGGGTTTAATCGTTTTGCTTTATTTTCAACAGCGTTGAAAACTGTTGTTATTTCACAAACATTTATTGACTCTCCACCCTTGCTGCAGTCCATGGGGTTGCAAAGAGTCGGGCATGGCTGAGTGACCAAACTGAACTGACCATGTGAATCACGAAGCCAAGCACTAAAAGGGATCTAAAGACACACACTACCCAGTACCTAACTTTAAAAGTTTAAATGTATTGAAAACTAAAGCATAGTAGCTATAACTTATTAAATATCCATGGTGGTTTAGGCAGCTTACACACGGCAACCCTTCAATTTACTCCAAACGCTGTAACATAAGAATAGTTGTCCTTATCTGCATGGCACAGATCTAGTACTTATTGTTTCATTTGGTATCCATCCATTCCCATCAAGGGCTTCCCTGGTGGCTCAGTAGTAAAAAACCTGCCTGCCAATGCAGGAGATGCACGTTCAGTCCCCGGGTCAGGAGGATTCCCTGGAGAAGGAAAAGGCAACCCACTCCAGTATTGCTGCCTGGGAAACCCCATGGACAGAGGAGCCTGGTGGGCTACAGTTCATGGGGTCACAAAAGAGTTGGCCATGACTCAGCAACTAAACGACAAAAACATCCTCATCAAAACCATTTGCTTCTAGGAAAGCTGATTCTCACCTTCTGACCTCTGGGACCCACTCAATCTCTGTAATTAGATGAGCCAACCAATCCCCTTTTATTATCAAAGTCAGTTTGCATTTTTTTTCTATTCTTTGCAACCATAAGCATTCTAACTGATACACGGGATAATAACAATCATCCTCCAAAATTAGTAACATTTTCTTAAAGAGGTGGCAGTTAATTGATTTTATAATTTTTATATTTTATAATTTTTAGACAATAAGGAGAAAATTAGCTGATTTCACAATACAAAAGCCTGAAATTTCTTTAAATATTTGCTGAATGAATTAGCAGAACAAAAAAATGAGTAATGACTGAACGAGTGATTATGAAATAATTTTTTGTTCCTATTTTGCCCCTATCCTCTCAGGCTATGATGTGTTATGTTAAAACATTGTTATGAAATTGTTATGCTAAAAGAAAATACAAAACAATAATTGCTGCAACTCAGCTCTTTTAACTTAGTTTTTATTAGCCAGTTGATGATGATCTCCTATCTTTATATTTCACAATGCTGTGTGCTGTACCATGCCAAGTCACTTCAGTTGTGTCTGACTCTTTTCAACCCTATGGATTATAGTCTGACAGGCTCCTCTGTCCATAGGATTCTCTAGGCAAGAATACTAGAGTAGTTGCCATTTCCTTCTCCAGGGGATCTTCCTGACCCGGGGATCTAACACACATCTCCTGCATTTGCAGGTAGATTCTTTGGGCCACCTGGGAAGCCCATATTTGATAGTAGGTCATATTAACCTACTACCTCCCCTGTTTGACATTATTTGAAAATAATACATAACTTTAGGTTAAGTACCTACCATCTGGAAAGTCAGAAATAGAAAAGATTTACACATTTGACACTTGTCCCTGTGTATATTGACCTCCATCTCACATTCCTATCTGTCAGTAGGTAAAGTTCACCAGAGATTGAGAGATTAGATCGTAAAATGTGCGCTTTATTTTGTGTTATTAATAGTGATCAAAAGTGCAATAGATCTTGTTCAGCTGCCAGTGATGGTTGTTAAAGGCATTAACACCATGACTTAGGGACCTTTTCTCCAAGGACGCTAATAATGGGTAGAGATGACACACAGTCTAAGGGGAAAGGGTGTGGTGGGAAGAAGAGGAACACTTTAAAGATATTAATCATACAGACCTGCTGAAATCCCTTATCTCATGACTAGTAACTACTTCACTGAGAAGGAATTAGCTCTCACATTTAAAATGGGAGATGACTATAAAGAAGGGGAAAAAGGTTATTTATTTCCAGACACTGCCAACTTCCATATTGCTCTGTTGCTGTGTCATAGTCACAGACCTGTACAATGACAGGAAAAATAACTTCTAATCTTCCTGTTCAAGAAATGATTTTATTGATCTCTACTCTATCTTTTATTTTTCTTGTGATTCAGCAGGTCAGAACTGCACGTGCTCCTGTAGCTTTCTATCATTCAGCAAGATATCCATTGAGTTAAAAATGTCTTACAATAGGAGAGGATGATATTTATTTCAGCACCAAGGAGAGTACCCTGTTCGTTTCAAATGGTGTTATGCATTCAAAACTGCATATTATTCCTGAGGCTGGAAAGAAATTGAAAGGTGGTTTGACAGAAAGCTGCTAAAACCTTATCTCATAAGACAGCTTATGAGAAAAATTCTAACCATTTCTATAAAATTAAAAACTTGCCAAACTTTTGTACATGTATCTGATTTCAACAACGCACTAATCTTTTAGCTTTAAAATACAACAGGATTAGAGATTATTTGTCTATTTCTCAAATGTCAAAACCACAGACTCTGGATGGACTTAGGTTTAAGGAAGTTTTAGTGAAGTCACAGAAAAGTTAAATTACCCATAATTAAAAACTCCATGATGCAATGAGACATTATCATCCTAAGTGAAGTCAGTCAGAAAAACAAAGTAATAACCATGATAGGAATCCAATGAACCTGTCTATAAAACAGAAACAAAATCAGGGACATAAAGAATAAGACGAGTGGTTGCTGAAGGGGAGATGGGTGGGAGAGGGTAGGAGAGAGGGCTTAGGAATAGCAGATCCAAAATGGTATACATAAGGTGGATAAACAACAAGGTCCTACTATATAGCACAGGCAACTATATTCAATATGCTGTGATAAACCATAATGGAAATCGTATGAAAAAGAATGTATATGTGTGTGTGTGTGTACATATATAACTATATATATATACACATTATAACTGAGTTTCTTTGTTGCACAACAGTAATAAGCCCAACATTGCAATTCAAATATAGTTCAATAAATTAAAAAAAAAAAAAAAAGTCCATGAGGTCCATGTGAACAAGTCCTAAAATCTTGCTCACTACCTTGTCCTCAGAGCTTGGTACATGGTAAATGCTCAATAAATATTCATGAGAGTCAAGTGAGAAAGAATGAATTAATGAATGGCATTCATTTAGTGAGTAGGAAGGAATTAATGACTATCTGGCTCATAATGAAAAATCACTTTCTGCAACCAGTCTCAGAGGTCCTCACACTGCTGCTGCTGCTGCTAAGTTGCTTCAGTCGTGTCCAACTCTGTGCGACCCCATAGACGGCAGCCCACCAGGCTCCCCTGTCCCTGGGATTCTCCAAGCAAGAACACTGGAGTGGGTTGCCATTTCCTTCTCCAATGCAGGAAAGTGAAAAGTGAAAGTGAAGTCGCTCAGTTGGGTCCGACCCTCAGCGACCCCATGGACTGCAGCCTTCCAGGCTCCTCCGTCCATGGGATTTTCCAGGCAAGAGAACTGGAGTGGGGTGCCATTGCCTTCTCCGAGTCCTCGCACTGCTCAGCCTGAAACATGGACCCACCTTTCTCTGCCCTGTATCAACAGTGACTCTGGATCTCAGGGAAAAAATCTTGTTCCAGATCACACTTTACAACTCCACTAAGCTTTCAGTGTAAATGGTTCTCCTTAGAGCCCTGGAAAGGTCACTGAGGTTTCAAATGGTGTAATCCTATATCTCCAGGGCACCATAGCATCCACCCACCTGTGGCTCCTCCAATGCTCAAGTCAGTCAGTCATTCTGGCTCTGCCCTGTTACCCGTTGGACAGGACGTTAACTCTCATCTTCCCAAAGTCCCCAGAGAGACAACTACTTGTCCCTATTCCCTAGCAACCCAGCAGCCCATTCCTTGTGTGCCAAAAGTAGAAAGCACCAGATCTTGCTCTGCTGAGAGATCCCCAGGAGTCCAGAGACATTTAAGTTCAGCTGTGCTAGAAGACAAGTGACAATCATGCCTTTCTGCTTTTAGTTGTCACCACAGCCAGACATGGGGTCACCCTGAGAGACTAGAATCTACCGAAGACAAGGCCAAAGGTGAAAGAGAAAACACGAGCAAGTAAAAACAATGTCTAAATAGACGTTTCCAACAGTCGGCAGGTTGGGAAGACTTCTCAGGCCTCTGAAACCCTTTCCTTTTTCCTATGTCTATTTGTGCAATGAAACAAGTGTGAATCAAGTCAAGCCTCCTGGCTCCTAGGTAGGTACAGCCCAGTTCTTAGCTCCTAGAAGGATTCTGGGCTAAGGCTCCACTCTACTTGGACTGTACTATCAGGCCCCCAAAACGGGGGGAGCTGCCTGGGAAGGACTGATTTCCAT
Source organism: Ovis canadensis (assembly GCF_042477335.2). Taxonomy (NCBI): domain Eukaryota; kingdom Metazoa; phylum Chordata; class Mammalia; order Artiodactyla; family Bovidae; genus Ovis; species Ovis canadensis. Next base: position 65,970,332 of record NC_091253.1, read on the forward strand.
TTCAAACTGCATTCTGGTACTTTGTACTCCAGCACCATTGGACGATCAATATTTAATGCTTGGAGATTCTGACTCTGCGGGAGTCATGTCAGGGGACCTTGGGAGCCAATCTGCTTGAGCTTCTGAGTGATAATTATTCATGGGCTCCTGCCTCTTGCTCTTTCTCTCGCACGGTCCCACTCTGCAGACTCAGTGCCTTATTCAGTCTTCTCTCTCGCTCTCTGCGCTGCTGTAGCCGGACCCTCCGCCTTCGCCACCGCTCAGCATCTGCACATCCCTACAATGGCTAAAACAGCAATGGGTAAGGCATCGCGCCTCGTTCTTTCTCGGCTCCACCTGAAGCCCACCTCTTACCTTTTCTGTTAGAGCTTAGAAGGCATTCGGAGATCATTTTCTAGAAGAAAAGACATAACTGGTAACGTAAGAATTGGGAAGGATAGAGGCAGCTCCGGGGTTTGAGGGAGGGCAAAGAGGGGATCTTTGAAAATCTAAAGCTAAGGATTTTTTTTTAAGGTGGAAGCAGGTAAGTCGCCGTCCCATGGGGAGCGAATTTATTCTGTTTCCATATTTAAAATTAAGGCTTAGCCGTGGGGGGAGGGGGCTACCTTAACTATATGCCTTAAATGCGGTTAAGGGACATTTTGGAAAGTGCTTTGTAACGTCCTTTATTTCTTCTCTAGTTAAAGATTAAGAAAGTAAGAAAATAGGGAAGAGGAAAGAGGATGGGAGAAAGGAAAAAGAAAAATGTAAAGTCAAAGTGGTCCCATCTAGGCTGTTTGGAAGATGGGTGGAGACGAGGGGAGGCGGGTGAACAACCGGGCAAATTTTATGGTATTGTCTGGTGGCAAAAACCGCTAGTCCTGGGGCGCGCGGTGTGGGGAGGTAAAGGCGCGGGGCGGGGTTGCGGGGAGACCTACACTCCTTTGTTTTAGGGAGAGGGAGGGGATGGAGAAAGGAAGTCGGGAGGGCACAGAGGGCGCGGGTGGGCAGCTGCAGGGGCGGGGAAGCGCGCGGTTAGGGAGGGACAGCGGTTTCGCAGGCGCTGGGGTGGGGTTTCTTTGTGTGAAGACTAGCCGTCCCGGGGGGGGGGGGGGGGGGAGTGGGGAGGTGGGCGGGGGGAAGGCACCTGCAGCGCGGGGCACACAATGCGGACTGCCCCACCCTGTGCGAGCCGCGCCGGCGCCCTGCCCCCGCCCCCCCCCCCCCACCGGGTGCAGCATCTCCCGCGTACAGGGGGGCACGGGTGCGGAGCGCAGCGCGAAGCCTGGAGCCCAGCCCTGGGTAGACAGCGACGCCACGCCCCGCTCCTCGCGCTCCAGACTCCCAGCCTCGGCTTCCGAGTGAGACCTGGCCATTACCCCGCCTTCCCCACCCTGGCCTCATTGTTCTGTTTATAGAGAGAAGAGGAGAAAAGTGGGTTAAACATTTTTCTTTTCAAAACCACATCACTTAGGGTGATTAGACTTAAACGCGATAAATTCTTGCTTCATTAATTTGATCGGTGGGGGGGAAAAGCTTTTGGAAGCTAGATATGAGTACACATAATAATTCAGATACAAAAGAGGTCAAGGTCTTTAACTGAGCCAAGTGATATAACAGTTTTGTAGGTCAAACAGTGCCAAACATCCGCAATTTTCATAGGCTCAGCCGGTATCAAGAGACAGATACCAAACGAGGTTCCGGATCCAAGGCCTCCAACCCCAACCCCTGGGTCTTGCGCCTCTAGGGCCCCTCAGTGGCCCCCGGGGACAGGCAGGGAGGGGCTGGAGCTCAGGCGGCGGCTGGAAGCACCCCTCCCCCGGAGCGGGATGCGGAGAAGGGAAAAGAGGCGAAAGAGGTTTCCTCTGGACCACTTCGCCCTGCCCCACCCTCCCAGGAGGAGCCCAGGAGACCTCCGGGTCAGATTCTTGGCAAAGGGGAAGGGGGCTGAGGAGGGGGCCCTAGAGCGATCTGCAGTTCTATAGCCCTCTTTTCCAGCCCCGCGGTCTAGAACAGACAGGACGCCCCTCGATGTGCGCAGACCCCGGACGTTGCTCGGAGTCCGGGCTCGGAGCCGCTCCCAGCCCACGGAGTGGCTCTGCAGAGAGGCCGGCCCGAGCCCCGCCCGGCCACACAAAGGCGCGGCCCCACCCTAGCCGGCCGCGGGCCGCAGAGGTGACCCCTTTCCAGGAGTGCGAGGGGCGCTTCTCTTGCCCTCCCACAGTCCAGGGAGCCTGGGATTGCTTCCCCCAGCCGAAGCACACGACTCACGCCCTGTTCAGGTGGAAACCCCTTGGGTGGTCTTGGTGCGAGAGACCCTCGCTCCTCGAGCGAGGGCTCGGCCCCACCCTTCCCAGCTGGGGCGCAGACCCGACAGCGGCTGACCGGATGGGGGCGCACTTGGCGAGCAGGCGAGTGGATCGCAGCCAGCCCTGCAGAGCCCCGCGCCGCGCCCTGCGCGCCCCTCCCCGGAGCTGGGCGCTCGCCCCCGTGGGTGCAGCCCAGGAGACCGGTTTCTACGCAGTGTCCTGAACTACCCCAGCTCCCCCCAGTCGTGTTTCGCCCTCAAGTCGGGAAAGGGTCAGAGAATGGGGGCTGGGGGCGATCTGGCTCTGCGCTCTGCACCCCCACCGAGAGGTTTCTGCTGCAGGAGGGCTTCTGCAAACTCATCACCATCATCAGTATTACTGCTGTTATTTCAAATTATTATTGTTTGATGACTCAGGTGCCATATTTGTTCAAACGGTTTGAATGATCGCATTTCAATGAGGATTAACCCTTGCTGCGCTAGCTTTTCTTCCTCCTATTCCCAACTCCCCTCTCCCAGAAAAGAATGCATTTCTTCTTTAATTATACTTTATAAAACAAGTACATGTTTGGTTGTTGTAGGGATTTTGTATATTCATAAGTGAAGGTGCTTGCTAAGGGCAGGGCTTGTGTGCCAAAGATTGCTGGAATATTCTCTGCAGAGAATTGTTTGTGGCTGCAATATTAATATATAATTGAAATATTATGATCTTAGCACTTGTATTCCATAGGCCATATCTATAAACATATCAACGTACGTTATGCACAAAATTTTAATTGTTTCTTTTTTATTTTTGAAACTCAATTTTGCACAGAAACGTGGGTCGTGAAACGGTAGCCATCGTTCCATTAATAAAAATTCCACCCCAAATACGACAAATGCAAGGGCCCTTTCTGCCATGAGTAAGCAAATCAGGAAAAGAAGTACAACCTCTGCGTTATTAAAATAATGGATTTTGAAATCATTCCAGTTCCAACACATAATCAATTAATCACCAGGGCGGATGCTTTCTCCTGATTCATTAAACAATTATTGTATTCAGCATGATTGTACTTGATGCATATAATACTCCCTGTTACCGTCTCTAATGAAGTGGACACCTTCTAAATGGATACATAAATAACTGGAAGTGGAAAGAGGAGGATTTGGTCAAAATTTCAGGATAAGATGGAAAGAGAAATAGCAGTAGCTTATCATTTAATCTTATATGTATAGTTCATACCAGGCAAGTAAGCTGAGCCTACAGTAAGCATTACTGACTCAGTGTAGCCAAAGGCAAGTAGCTGTTTTAATGATATAAATTGATACATTTGCTGGTGGTTGTCTTACCTGAAAGAAAATAAAATTTTCAGTGATAATTAAGATTGGATGGTTTGTCATATTAAAATCTGCAACTTTTAAATTAAAGTTAATTAAAAGTAATCATGCTTTTGTGGTGTGACTTACAGATTTGTACTAAATTATTCTAAGGAGAAAAGGAGTATTTTTATTGTCAGAGCAATTGTCTCTGCCCTTAATCATTAACATTTTTAGCAGAGTTGTATTGTTACATTCAAAATGCGTTTGCTTACTTTTGTATTTTTTAATTATTAATGGATAGAACATGCAATAAGCATTTGACACATTATGTCTTACATCAAATAATTCGTTCTCAGTGGTGAAATGCTGCAAGAGGTTACATTTTTCTCAGATTCAAGAAATGTCCTCTCATAAAGTGTCATAAAGCCAGTTCATGCAATGAAATAGTTTTCTTCCCTGTAATTTAAGATCAAAATAATTACTCAATTCTGTGATTATCTAGTTGTAGCTATCAAGCAGAATTTTTAAGCTAAATCTGTAAAATTCAAAATGAAATGGAAGATAAATCAATTGCATAATTAATTAAAATTTTTGTCATTGATAAATCCAAACCTTTTTTAAGAAAATGCCTGATTTATCAATAAATGTGTTTTTTTATTCCAGCCAACTATACACTTACCCCACCCGAGCCCCACTCCCACCAGCTCGTTGCTCACAGAGGCTGGAGGAAGCTGGCCTCAGAGCCGAGGGCTACCCTTTTTGGGTGTGGTCACCCCAGGCAGCTGATATTTAACTCCAATTCACTCTAGTTTCCCCGGTGGTCTGAGACAAATACACATTATTCTGTTGTCACACAATCTGTGACCTTATATGAAAAACGCAAGAAATTTTCGAAAAAAGAAAAAAAATACAGAATTAGCCAGCGACCCAGATGTTTCCAGAACCAAGGCTCTTTGCTGGTTCTTCGAACTGGAAAAGCTTGGCGCCTGCATTAACTTTTCACACCACTAGAGGGCAATCATGTTCTCAAAAAAAGTAGATTTGCTTATTTTAATATTAAATTTGCTTAAATAAGCAAATCTTACTTGCTTATTTAAGCCCCGTTTCAAATACTTGCTATTTATTATAATAACTTATTTTACCTGAAGCATTTCACTTGCTTATTGGATAAGTTAATGTCATGCTTAACCTAGTGAATGAAAAGGGTTTGTGCACTTTTTCAAGGAGACATGAAATGAGCCATCTTAACAATCTGAAAGTAGGTGTTCAGTTCAGGAAGTAGGTGTAGGTCCTGGTTAAGCCTCTGATGATTTTACTTTTCTAGTATCATTACATTGTTATTGTAATGTCATTTATATTATCTGGGGAGTGGATACATAGTAGACAGTGGTCAGTAGTAATATCAAGATTATATAGGTACAGAATGTTTCAATGTTTAAATAAATTAATTTTTAAAAAACACTGTTTACTTATTCATTTATTTAAAATGTGCTTATTGCTGTGGACGCAACTGAATGTCACTCTCCACCTTCAGGGATGTTGCAAGTTAGTGGCTAAAGCAGACAGATGCAATGTGATACTGAGAGGGCTCCCCCATCCCCCAATTGGCTGTTACTGTTTCCTTCTTTTTCAGGTTTTTTTCCATTTAAAGGATATCTCTTTTAAATTAAATCCAGTGTGATTTCAGCTCGAATATTTAAATCTAATGTTTTGTCAGCTTTCAATAATTATTGAGTATCCCCATGTAGTAGTTTTATTAGTTCAGTAGAAAATTGATGTTAATTTTAATGAAATAAGAAACAGATAAGCATAAACCAATTTTTAGGATTATCAAAATTGGATTTTTTTTAATGTTTGCATTGGTAAGGAATTCTTTTTCTCTTATATTTCATGTAACTAAAATCCAACCATAAAATATTTAATCAGTTCATATTACTATGCTTCCCAGATTTAATGGGCATGTGAATTACCCCTGACTTTCATTAAAATGCAAATTTTAATAGAGTAGGTCTGGTTGAAGCCAGATATTCTGCATTCTTAACAAGTTCCCAGAAGATGCTGATTCTAACCACTAAATACATTGATTTAAGAAATATAAAACTGTGATATATATGTACCTTCCACAGTAAGCTCTGACATTATGTCTTAACATTTTCAAGTCTATGGCAATCTTTACAAAATATTTCACCTCCAATCTCATACACTTAGGGATTTTATTCCTCTGGGAGTTCTGTGTTCTGTGCCATCCATTCTCTTTTAATTGGACTTTTAAATATATTCGTATATTGCAGGACTCAGCAGAAGACCTTCAGGAGAATGTGGAAATAAGAATTTGTGCATGTGTATGTACCTGCGTGTGTATAAGAACAGAACGTAACTTGCGGTACAGTTGAGAAGGATGACAGATCAATAATGTTCATTCCTGTCATTCACAAAACAATATGCAGAACAAAAAGTTCAATCAGAACCTTTTACTTGTGGAATGTTGTGCAAAAGTCTGTAACCCCATTTACCACACTGGACTAATTCATTGCCAGGACTCCACACACTAAAGAAATTAACAAGGAGGATCTAGCAACACTAAAATTTTCTCTCAATATATCCTGCATTTAGCACTTACCAAATTATCTAAGAGCATTTCTTCCTGGATACCATATTAGCAAATTATTAATAATCTACTGAGCATGGATGGGTATTTGAAAACAAATTATGTGTCTGTTATCTGCTTATGTAAACTAATAAGGGACTTCTGTTATTCAATAGTGACTTTCTAAAAAGGTGACCTAGAGGTAAAGAAATATGCTGTCAAGGAATATCATCAAAGATATCCTACATCAGTCCTTCCATGCAGTGGGTTGTTGACCATGTAAAAATTGCATGTCTGGAAATGCTATCCTGATACTATGCATGAAATACTATGCATAGAAAAGGTACTATGCATGAAATATCTCAAATTATAGATTTACTATTTCCCAAATAGGGCATTAAAAACACGGTCCCAAAATAAAGCTGACCAGAGATAGTACAATACACTGTTTTTCTCTGTGAAGTTGGAGTAAGCCTCAAGGTTATCCATTCTTTTCTTCCTCCTGTCCATTTCAGGTCTCTCAAAAGCTAGGAAACTTTCCCTTTTTGCAACTCCTAGTACATTTCAAAGGGAAGAAGACAGCATTATTAACGTAATACGTGTTTTGAACATTTAATCCTAGCAGTCTTGATAGCTGGATGTGTACTTCATCAGGACATAACAAAAAAATCTAAACTAGTGGTCCTGAAAACTGAGCCAAAAAAAACTTGCTGATTGGTCCTTCAATCAATAGTTTTCCTATGATGCTGGTTGTTTTCAAGAGTCATTTTTCTGGCATAGAAGTAAATTTCAGAGTGTCTATAAGAAATTACTTTATTGATTTCATCCTTACATAGCATACATAACATGCTAGACACTAAACACTTCACACATTTCATTATCCAGGCTTCCTCAACAGTCAGTACCATTACAGATGAGGAAACTGAGGCCCAGAGAAGAGGAATGATTTTCCCAAGGTCACATAGTTACTCAGACCCAGAATTTGAACCCAGGTGTCTCCAGAATCTTCATCTTTAATGGGTAACCTTACATGTCAGAGGTTTTCTCAATGGGGTTTGAACCAGTGACACCACCATTTTGTTTAACAGGCCCAATGGGCTCATCCTTTCTGAGCACAGAAGCACCTTGAAGATGAAACACCTTCAAATTAATGACTCGTTATAATAGCTAACCTGGGGCTTATTACAGTAATTGCCATGATTCAGGCTTTTGGAGAAAGAGAGCTATGAGACCTTGGGGGCTGTAATGTATGGCACCACCTGGCTTTCTGAAGCCTCAGCTGAGAGCACAGCAGGGACTTCTCATGTGGACACAATGATTTTCTTTCTTGAAAAAAAAAAATCTTAATCTAATCAGTGTCATCCTGGTTGACACATTTCAAATGGACTCTCAGCTGTCTCCATAGGCCCTAGATGTATAATTTTAATATTTTGTTTTATGAAATAAATCCAGAGCTAAAAGAGAGATACAGCAGTGGTATCCACATTGAGTATAACCATTAGACATTACTTGAAGATTTCTCCATCATATTATCTCAAAAGCAGACAGGCAGACAAGATTGATCTGTGAGAAGGTTCTGAATCACCTGTGACACATTTTAAATTATCTTTTAATAAAGGAATCAGGTCCTGTCATTTGTCAAGGAGACATCTGCAGTAGTAAAATCTGTGTTTATATAGCCCATTTTTATTAGTTGTGATTAAAGATAACAATTTGTGTTCATTTGTTCTTGCAAAACACTTTTATGTGAATGTAAAGGTTAATTAATGCATCTCAGCAATCATTTTGCTAGTCATCTGGAAATATAGCTTCTCGAGGAATTGTACTTAAGAAAAGAAGCCACACACACATAAAACCATAACCAAAATGTTAAGGTTTTTCTCATTTGTAATTTTGTTGACCTCCAGATTAAAATATTTAATACTTTGAAAAATTATAAGATTCCAAAAATTTGTTTTTGTGACCAAACATAGATAATTATAGTTCTTGCATAGTACATTAAATGTAATGCTTTCTGGAATTGATTTTTTAAATCATAAAGTGGTGGCTATAAGAATGCTTATTTAGCAGTTATTCTTCTGGAGTAATTGTACTTCAGACGTCAGATTGTTTATCATTCGTTAGCACAAGTACTAAGTATAACAGTAAATCATCAGTGATATGAATCTGTCGATCTTTTGGTTATATGTCTCTATCAGTATAAAAAGAAACTGATGAAATTCATCTAGACTTAGTTCCACAGATACTTGCACAAGAAAGTATTTTAAAGTTTAGATTTTCATTCTACTCCCTATCTTGGAAGATTTTTTTTCCCCCTTTTAAAAGCAATCATAATGGAGCCAGTTTTGTTCCAAAACTGATTACAGTAAGCCTAGTAACAGTCTTTCAGTTTGGGCTTTCTAGTAAATAGAAGCCTAACTCACATGATGAAGTTCAATCTATAAAATGCTGTTTCAGAACTGAGACAAGATGAGAATATCATATCAAGATGTTACTGCTTAACAGTTCTAGACTCTTAACGGGGAGGAGCACTGGTCACGTCAAGCAATTGGAGGGAGGCTATGCAGCCTGCCTTAGAACCCTGCTACAGAACATTCAGACTTGTCTTTACTACTCCATGCTGCTTTTTTTCCTAACACACTAATGTCTATTGTTATTTAAGTCTTAGCTTTATCTGAGCAGTGTCAGTTAGCACCCTTCTCACAGTAGTTGTTCAAACACGTGAAATACCACGAGCTGATTCTAGTCTTTTGATGTCCAGGTTGCATGATCCAAGACTCCTGTTACTTTAAAAGTCATCTGTTCATTCTACTTCTGACCTACTTTTTCCTTTTACAATTAAAAAAGAAGCAGGTAAACATAGAAGATTGAAAATGTTCAAAAGAAGAATTAGCATGACCTATCATTATGGGACCTTGTGGTTCTCAGAAAATATTCACAAGCTCCATCCTTTTTAACTTTCAAATACTCCCTATGAAATGAGCATAGTATACATGTTACTCTGTTTAAAAATGCTCAGAAAACTTCCTTAAGCAAGTTTACATATGATAAGCTTTAGAGCCAGAACACATTGCATTATACATGTAATAGTACATATAACATATATATGGTATATATAATATATTTTATTATTATACATATTTATATGTGTAATCAAGATATGTATATATCTTTATTAGACCTTTATATACATATCTCTTTATTAGAACACAGGTCTAGTAAAAATACACATCTTTATTAGACCTGTATATGATTTTACTGATATATGAAATCTATAAAACAAAATAAAAATTCATAGATAGGTAAGGGGGTGCAGGATTGGGCAAAATAGGTGAGAAACATTAAGTACAAATTTTCAGTTATAAAATAAATAAAGCACAGGAATATGATGTACAACATAGGTAATATAGTCAATAATATTGTAATAACTTTGTTATACATGATGACAGATGGTAACTAAACTTATTGTGGGAATCATTTTATAATGTGTAAAAATATTGAATCAATATGTTGTTCACCTGACATTAATATAATATTAAAGTCAATTATACTTCAATAAAAAGATGTAGATATCTAATATACATTGCATATCTTAAGATTATATGATTAGGTAGAATTAGATTAGACACGATATCTATGATATATATCATACATATCACATCTGTTTTAGATATGTTATGATAATATATAATTAAGTAAGCTAATAAAGTTGAGCACTTTTTCTCCTGTCCAGTAATGAAATATGCACAAGTGAAGAAAGGCAGGCATTGAGTGGGTTTGCCTTCAGTCTAAAGTTATTATTGGTTAATGGCATTAATTAAAATAGATTCAAGCACCCATTCCATTCTGATGCCTATGCAAGGTGTTGTAAAAAAAATATAAATAATCATGGTCCTCACCGTTGGAGAATTTAGTTTTTTGAAGAAAACAGGACCCTGAACATCCAAAAAATAATAATAATAACCAGTAATAATAGCTTATAACTATACATAGAAGTGTCTGCCATTTTAACAATTTTGCTATACTACCCTGAAGTATGGAGAAGGCAATGGCACCCCACTCCAGCACTCTTGCCTGGAAAATTCCATGGATGGAGGAGCCTGGTGGGCTGCAGTCCATGGGGTCGCTAAGAGTCGGGCACGACTGAGCGACTTCACTTTCGCTTTTCACTTTCATGCATTGGAGAAGGAAATGGCAACCCACTCCAGTGTTCTTGCCTGGAGAATCCCAGGGACGGGGGAGCCTAGTAGGCTGCCGTCTGTGGGGTCGCACAGAGTCGGACACGACTGAAGCGACTCAGCAGCAGCAGCAGCAGCAGCAGCACCCTGAAGTATTATTATAATACAGTACATGATACACTAAGACCGTCAATTAGGAAGAACAGAGATCCACCCAAAGGCTATTAAGGCACCTCTGGCAGATCAGAAGTGGATATGGGGGTTAGATGGACATAGGTTTAAGTCTTGACCCATCTATTCACTATCTGATAATCCTTGAGTGAATTATCATCTCTATACTGCCATTTTCTCAATCATATCTCACAATATATCTCAGGGAAAAATAATACCACCTAAATTACACGGTTGTTGTCAGACAGAAAAAGGCAAATACTGTATGATATCACTTATATGTGGAACCTAAAAAAAGTACAAATGATATTTTTGCATACATGCAAACCAGAAACAAACACACAGACATAGAAGGCAAGTTCATGGTTACCAAAGGAGAAAGGGGAGAGCGGAGGGACAAATCAGGGGTATGGGATGAACAGATACAAACTACTATGTATAAAATAAGTAAGGATATACTGTATAGCACAAGGAATTACAGCCATTATCTTATAACCTGTAATGGAGTATAATATGAAAAAATACTAAATCCCTGTTCTGTACACCCGAAACTATTGCAGTGTTGGAAATCAACTATACTTTGATTTTTAGAAAATCACATGGTTGTTGAGAGGTTAAGTAAACAATTCAATATTAAGTATTTCATAATCCAAATCCATCACAGGCTTCCCTGTTGGCTCAAACAGTAAAGAATCTGCCTGCAATGCGAGAGACCTGGGTTCGATCCCCTAGAGAAGGGAACAACTACCCACTCCAGTATTCTTGCCTGGAGAATTCCATGGACAGAGGAGCCTGGTAGGCTACAGTCCATGGGGTTGCAAAGAATTGGACATGACTAAGCGACTTTCACTTCACAATCCAAATAGTAATCCCCTTCCCTGACACCTTCAATGGATGATGAAAATAGTAAACAAAAATATTAATTTAAACAACTAAATTATTTTACTTTGTAAATTTTACATATAATAACAAATCTACTAGAATTACTTGGAATTTAGGAAATGATCATTACTAAATAATTCTTTGTGGTAGAGGGAGAACTGATAACAATATTTAAGAAACAGCTGCCAATATCATATATCTCTAAGATAAATCCATTCCAGGAAATGCCAGAATCAAAAGTATTGGGTTGGCCAATAAGTTCATTCAGGTTTTTCCATAAGATGTTAGAGAAAACCTGAGCAAACTTTTTGGCCAATCCAATGCATTTCTTCTGAATTTATTTCTCATCTCATGTTTCCCTGTTGTATTTCATATCTCATCCTCCCTCAAATATATATATAGCATGAATAAAACTAACCCTCTTGCCTACCTAGTAAGGCTCATCAACATAAAATAGCATATTCAGTAGAAATAAAAACTGATTCCAGAAGCATTAAAATGTAAAAGTCCTCACTGAATTTTCTTGGAGAGCAGTCTCTTGTGCTTAAAAAGGTTATTAACCTGTCAGTTTTGGGGGAAATTATATCACATGCCACACTCAGACACACACACAGACTCTCTTGTTCTTAAGGTCTTATCAGCCCATCAGTTTTATCCAAATCTGACATCACTTGACTATTTCATAATCTCTCTTTCCTATTTCTTCTATTTCCTCCCTACCTAGAACCCTCCTGCTCCCTTCCATTTCAACACCCATCCTTCAGCTAGATCTTTTCTTTCAGGAATAACTTCAGATATTTCTTACCTGGACCAATTTAGCCTTCCTACTCTCCACCCATTAGTAAATAAGCACAACAAAAATAACTAGAGCCAAGCAGTAAAAACAGAATACTCCTTAGATAACTCTATGGGCAAATGGATACAGAGATGTACAGTTTGGTAGTGTTCTCCAAGTCATTCATAAAAATAATACCTTTTCAATCAATAGTGTTCCAAGTACTGCTCAGTAAAACACTATAAAATATTAGTGGAATGTTATTATTTAAATAATTACAATAAATAAGTAAGATTAGCATTCATCTAACATCTGACGTTAGAGACTTAAGGGAGCATAATTGACTACTGACTTAAAGGGGCATTATCACTATTTTGTTTTGCCTCCAATCCATCAATTCATATAAATATATGGTACATAAGCCTGGAATTATATTTATGACATAATTGTAGGCATATGAATAGAAACATGTTTACATTTACAAGTGTAGTGTAGTCCTTTGACAAATTAGATACTGTTGATGACTGCCATCTACATATAAAAATGCTCCATATTGTTCACATTTATAGGCCATAAAATGCAGATGATAAAATATCATCTTTCTACTCTCTCATAAACAAGAAATAATGACAAAGGAGGAGCTTTATATGAAAGCAATTTACAATTACAATTGTAATTGTAATTAATTGTACAATTAAATTTACAATTTAAACACTCACAGGGTTATAATATATTACACTGAGTAGAAAAATTAAGCTGTAAAGAAAATGTAGATATTCTCTCACCTTAAAAAGTCAAACAAGGTTCCAAATGCCTAACCAAAACACGAAAGTACAGAGAAAAGACCTGCATCTCTTCCATTAACAAAACACTTGGTTTTTAAAAGAGCTTAGTAGTAGAATAAAAGAAAATGCAATGCAGTATCTAAGATGAACATTTTTTATAAGTTCAGCATTAACATTGAAGAAATATTGAATTAAGCTGCTTTGAAAGAATTGAATTCCACCTGCTGAAATTTTTCTTAAGATGAATTTTTTAAGCATACACAGTAGCAGTCTGTATTGGGGTTTTGAGTTTCAGGAAGCTATATTCCAACACATGCAAGAGAACAGTCGCAGAAAAATGTAACTTGGGAGAGCACAATGAATTTTATTACCTGCTTGCAGAGCTGAAAAGAATAAACGCATACCCACTTTCGCTGCTGTGTGTGTGTTGGGGTTTCCCTGGTGGCTTAGGTGGTAAAGAATCTGCCTGCAATTCAAAAGGCGTGGATTCAATCCCTGGTTCATGTAGCTCCTCTGAAGAAGGAAATGGCAACTTATTCCAGTATTCTTGCCTGGAGAGTTCCATGGACAGATGAGCCTGGCAGGCTACAATCCATGGGGTTGCAAAGAGTTGCACATGGCTGAGTGACTAACGCACACACACGCTTCGTTGTCAGTAAAAGAATCGCAGAAAAATACATAAATTGGGAGAAAGCAATGAATTTTACAACTTGCTTACATAGCTGAAAAGAATAAATGCCTACCCACTTTTGCTGCTACTGACAACAAATAGCCAACATTTTATCACTTTTGATAAATTTTAGAAGTGAACGCTGAATACATGGAGTGAGGACCAGTCAGCTAAGTCAAATAAGATTTCTCAGAACTGCTTCTGAAAAAGAGTTTGGTCTCCTAGAAACAAAGAGTAAGCAGGCTTTGCAAATCAACTTCAAATCTAGCTCTCCTTGATCTTTCTTCCTGTGAACTCTACAGGTTTACCATTTAGCAATGCACTAGGCAATTAGCCACATACTGACTTGTAGCAACTTTCTGTGGTCATCATATTCCCTGTCGTTTATCGGCCTCCTACTATGCATGAACCAGGGACATGTCACATACCCCTCTGCCCTTTTTCCTATTTCATTTTTATGTCAACTCTTAAACAGGTTTCATTATCCCCACTTGACAAGGAAGGAAGGGAGAAGCCACAGGAAGTTCTGTAACTTTGTCAAAGTCACATACATTGTTCAGGGCAGAGGCAGGTTTCAGGTCTCAAGCTCCCTCTATTTGCTCCAACTGCCTTGCCAAGAATGGTTGTTGACTTTGTGTGTTGCTACAGACATTATTTGTCTTATATGCAACTATACTAAGGGTTTCTTTTAGGCCAGAACCACATTTCATGCACCTCATCTCCCCTCATGGCTGGCAGTAATAATACTGTTGGCTAATGTGCATTGAGTATTTAGTGTGCTGAGTGTAGTGACACTGGGCCAAATACCTTAAGATTATTACCATCCCCATTTCACAGGTGGGCAAGGGAGGGAGGGCAAGTCACCCACAGCTCGTAGGTGCTCGGGCTAGGATTTGAAACAAATCAATCTGACCCCGGAACCTGCATGGGCAACAGTGCTTACAGCCTCCCTTGGACACAGCAGGGGCTCCATTTGTGTTCAGTAATTTGATAAGGATGAAGTGAAGTCTCAGAATTACAAGAAGAAAAATGCCACAGCATTTCACTATAGCCACACTCTGCAGGACTTCAAAAGTCAAAAAACAAAGAACATGCTAGAGAGGATTAATCTTTGTAACAATATCTTATACTAGTTAGCACTTCGGTTTCGCAAAACATCATTTAATTCAGTCTCGACAATGATATCTTATCCTACCCCCATTTTTTTGGATTAACTCATATTTAGAAGGTTTAGTAAATTTGTTAAAGTTGGATAGATCCTAAACTAGAGCGTAAATCTTCTTATTTTTTTTCTATTATGCCAAGGTAATATTTATTCATCTTTTGTCAGTATCATGGGCTTCCCTGGTGGCTCAGCTGGTAAAGAGTCTGCCTGTAATGCAGGAGACCCAGGTTCAATCCCTGGGTTGGGAAGATTCCCTGGAGAAGGAAATGGCAACCCACTCCAGTATTCTTGCCTGGCAAATCCCATGGAGCGGAGCCTGGCAGTCAGTTCTCCAGGCCAGAATACTGGAGTGGGTTGCCATTCTCTTCTCCAGGGGATCTTCCAACCCGGGGATCGAACCAGGGTCTCCTGCATTGCAGGTGGATTCTTTACCAGCTGAGCCACCAGGGAAGCCCAGAAAAGCAACAGAACCTATAAATGAATGCAGAGGAGACATTTACCTGCCTCTTTTTTTCTCCTTACATAGAGGGACGTGCTTACCAGCTGTGAAGTTGACCTTATGAAAGACAGGGTGAGCTGGTTGCTTAAATTTTGCCTGGAAACTGAGCAGTTATTGTTGTGTTACTAACTAGCACCATTTGAAACTATTGCCATAGTTCCAGCTATGGGATAAGGGCTAAGTGACAGAGGCAGGCCACCACAAAGCATGGAAATTCCTGTCTGCAGCATAAAAGGAAGTTAGTAAATTTACTGAAGAGAATCAGTGAGCTCAGTCTGGGTCCAACATCTGGGCTCTTAACCCCCCACTCTTCACCTATCCTCTGTGGGGAAGCCAGCTGAGCCACAGAGAGATGGGGGGTGGGAGGGGACAGGGGAACGGTGTGTGTGTGGGGGGGGGGGGTGCTGGTGTCATTTGCAGCTGGTGACAGCTCCTCCCTGCTCAGCCACCAAGAGATTAGCGTTTATAGAACACTAACTGCCACATCCCTGGAGAAGGAAATGGCAGCCCACTCCAGTATTCTTGCCTGAAAAGTCCCATGGACAGAGGAGCCTGGCAGGCTACAGTCCATAGAGTAACACAGAGTTGGACGCAACTGAGCACAACTACCTCACACAACTCTATATGCACACATTAAATGAGACACCTTCTCTCACCCTCAGAACCTTAAATATGGTTGGGAAGAAATGATTAACAGCAAATGCAGCAGTAAAGGAACAAGGGCTAAGCTTAACAAGCCAGGAATAGGACTGTGGCTTTCAAAGGAGAAGAGACTCAAAGGCCCTTGCAATGGAAACCATCAAGTTTGAGTCCCTTCTGTGTTTTGGAAGTCACAACCATGAGAGACATTTCTGAATTTTCACCTTAACCTGGTATTCCGATCCTCTGTCCTGCTCTATACATTATTACTTGGACAATTCTTTGAACTTGTGAACAATATCCCAAACCAAAAGTACACTTTTTCATGAATGTGTTTAGGCTGAACAAATCTAGGGAAAACAGAACATAAAGGAAAACCCATATTGTGCCTATAAGTATGTATTACCAAGCTGTGATTTTTAAAATAATATCAGCAATTTATTATGCCAAATTCCTATTCATATTTATCTAGACAGATCAAACACTTGATACTAGTTTGCCTTCAGGTTTTTAATTAGGAATGTTCATGACCAAGTCGAGGGCTACTTGCTATGTAAAAAAAATAAGTCTGGTCTCACTCAACCAGTAATGATATGTAATCTTTCTCATATCTTAGAAATGAGTATTATAAACTCAAAAAGAACTCAAGATGGCATCCGAAACCTTACATTTTCTGCATCACCTAGTCTGCCTAATTGTGAAAATAGATACATATTTAAAGCCAAAAATAGATCTTCCATGTAGTATGGGGTAAAGTTGTTTGCTCAAATAGTTAGACAATTTGAAATTCAAACCACAAGTAGCTTTGTGGATCACATTATATGTAACATTTTGTGTCTATCATGTAAATATTTATTATGAAATACAAAGTTTTGGTAAGAGGAAAATTTACAAAGCAAAAATATGAAGAGAAAGTTTTCCTTTTCTTTAAAAATGTAATGGCTTAAAATAATTTGTTTAAAAGATAGATAAAGGAAACCCTTAGCAAAGAAAACACAAAAGAATGAATCAGCACATAATGAGAAGCTAATTCATTTAAAGACAAAATTGCTAAATTTGTAGAATCATAAAATTCCAGAGCTTGGGAATACCAACTATCAATGAGAAGAAAAAAAAAAATCCAGAGAAATTAAATAGCTTGTCCAAAGTCTTAACATAAAAATCTTAAGTTCTGAGACGACTTCAAAGTTCTGTTCTTCCTTCCAGTTCTGAGATGCTATAGCTAGCTAGTGATTCCAACTGCATTAAACAAAATGCAGTCCTAATAATATTTATGTTGATGATCTTAAAGTAAGTTTTTGCAAAATAGTGCTCACCAATTCAAGTCAACCAGACTTCATAGAAGCAGAAAAACAATGCATAACCAGAACATAAT
The DNA here is from genome assembly GCF_042477335.2 of Ovis canadensis. Lineage (NCBI taxonomy): Eukaryota > Metazoa > Chordata > Mammalia > Artiodactyla > Bovidae > Ovis > Ovis canadensis. The sequence goes on from NC_091253.1 coordinate 65,987,644, forward strand.
AATGTTTTGTTACATTATTTCCTCAGTAATAATATACTTCCTCAAAGTATGAACAAACTCTCCTGATCACTCAGTTATTTTTATTTGTATCTTATAGGTTGAGTGTATTGTGAAATTCACCCTTAAGAGAACATACAGTTACTTTTTAAATATTTCTGGACTTTTTGTGACATATGTTGCTTATTTCAAATAAATCAAAACCCAAATTTCAGTATCTTTAGCCTTTCTATAGCCATTTGCTTTATTACAACAAAAGGCAAAAGGATATTTTGTCATGCAAAGAACAATAACTTAATAAAACTACATTCATCTTAGTACAAGCGTATAAAACTTTTGTGCTGATGAAAATGACCATTTCTTAGAAAAGCTTTAATTTCCAGAAAAAACAAAACGATGTGAAAGAAAGAAAATTTAGAAAACTTCTCTTGGACCAAGTTGCCTTTTATATTTTAATCTTGTTTGTAACAGTCATGACCCAAAATTGGGAATTCAAAAGCTTCTGACATTTTACTTACTTGCTTTTTATATTGCTTTTCATCCCTTGCAGAAAATTATACTTACGTAAGTTCAAGTATATGATGGGAAGAATCCTATTTCAGAAAATGAGTCTTTACATGGTAAAGCCTAAGGAAGTAGCATTTGATTTTCAAAACAGAAAGCAGTTTCCATGGCATGTTTAGGTTAACCTCGAAATTCCTTCCACACTGTTTAGCTGCCTCGAAAATGGATGCTGGAGGTAATCACCCAGTGGAAGCTATACCATTAAGAGACTTCACATTCATTTCAAATGCTCTGGTACTTTCATCTGTTCCCAGAGATATTCAAGAAGAGTATCACTTAATTTGTGTTTTTTAATATTGGTAGGAGTTCTAAATTTTGATAATGTGTCTGTTTTTCTTTAAATATTTATTTGTTTGTTCTATTGTCTATGACACAAAATGACTGCAGGACATATTACTTAAGTGTGACTAACAAGGTCACAAGATTTGTTTTCATTCAGGGGAAGAAATTTACCTGACTGCTCAGTTTTTGTTCCCTACTCCAGTTACCTAGGCATTTAATACACAGTTTTTGAATGGATGACTAGAAGAGAACTCTGAGCAACGTGCTTTGAAAATCCAACTTATAGAGCACTAGTGAGTAAATGTTACATACAATAAGACTCTAGCATTCTCCTTAGGTTTTGAGAAAAAAGCAAAATACTGGCTCCTATATGAGGCTTTTGTGGCCTTTTCCTGAAATATTGTCTATTAATCATTTATATACCATCCATTTCCTAAGAAAAATTTTAGGGAGACTGCTATAAATACAGCTTGTATACTACCCAGATAGGAATTCTAGTCAATGGAAACTTATTAAGTATTATTTAACAATACCAGTAAGTTAAATGCTTCTTTTATTCTCAGTTGATGCTAGTAACTATTAAAAGTAGTAAGGATTTTTTAAGACCCATTCAGAACTAAAACAATGATATGGAACTCTTCAAATGCATAGAAATATTCCACCATTCCAAGGGAGTAGAGGTTTGTGTGAAAACTTCAAGAAGTATGCTTTCAACTTCTAGCAAATTTTCAGATTGGTAGAGGAATTAAATCAGGATATAACTAACAGGGGACTTCCCAGGTGGCTCATGGCAATTCACTCCAGTATTCTTTCCTGGAGAATCCCATGGAAAGGGGAGCTTAGCAGGCTATAGTCCACAGGGTCACAAAGAGTCAGACACGACTGAAGCGACACAGCACGCACGTGCACGCGCGCACACACACGCACACACACACACACGCACGCGCGCACACACACACACACACACATAACTAATAAGAATTGCCCCACAAATTATTGCTGAATCCCTGCTTAATCAGACTGTTTTCTTCTTAATGTTCTGTGTAAATTAGCATATTCCATTATCTGAAGATAAGCAACCCCATCTTGTAATGACAGAGAGGACTCCCTTTGAATTCATTGTATCTTCAGCATCTAAACCACTGATCAATTCAAGGAAAAAGTCACCTGGCCCATTAAGTGAGATAAAGTTATGTGAATCTTACAATTTTTTTCTGTTTCTCATTTGTCATAAAAGTCTTGCATTTTTCATTTCTGAAAGTTCTTGCTTGCACTGAGAATATAATAGGAAATTCACCATATATGCAGTTTTATACTTCCTTTTGCAGTTCAGAAACATGAATCACAGTCAGGCTTAATTCTAAAATCCATGGGAAGGGGAACCTAGGACTTATTTTCTAGAGAAAGACAACAAAAAGAATAAAGAAACCAATATCCTCCTCATTGACGACCACAACATTTTCGATTCTAGAATTTATACCATAATCAGTCTGCATAGGAAGTATGAGTTTTGCTGAATTAAGAATGGGTACAGGGTATTTTTCTACTCTCAGTCAAATGTTAAAAAGTAATAGGACAAGATTTAAATCAGTTGGGTGTCACATTTAGCCATTTTGAAGACACAATTCAGAGAACATCATGGCAGCCCCTGAAGGGCCCTTCCGTGGTATCTCAGATGGTACAGAATTTGCCTGCAATGCAGGAGACCCAGGTTTGATCCCTGGGTCAGGAAGATCCCCTGAGGAGGGGAATGGCAACCTACTCCAATATTCTTGCCTGGAGAATTCCATGGACAGTGGAGCCTGGTGGGTTACAGTCCATGGGGTTGCAAACAGTCAGACACAGCTGAGCAACTAACACTTTCCAGTTCAGGAGACCACAGGGAAGAAGAGAAAAAAAAGCCGTTGCTCCATGAGAACTTCACTCAACCAGATGAACAGAGTCTCTGTTCTTTCACTCTGATTTTCTCTCATTTTAGTCCCAACCAATTTAGCTATCATCCTAGTCTTGTGACTACTGCTGGAGACTTAAGAAAAGTATATCCTTTGGTACCTAGAATTAGGCTTGGTAAGAAAATCTTGACTTGCAGACAAAATAAAGTGCTTCCATAACTCCTGTGTAAACCACAGTTTAGTTTGGTCTCCATGTAAGACTACAAGAATTTCTTTCATCACGGGGAAAGATAAAAGAACAGCACTCTGCATCATTAAATTCTCATTAAACTCGACAGACCTTTGACTTGGAAGTAAGAGTAAGGTGAAGTTCCAAGTTGATACAATTTACTGCTTTTATTACAATTTTGACCACAGGGGCTGATTCAGGTCACCCAGTTTCTTTTCCTTGTTACAACTGCTTGACCAATTATCAGTGGAATTGAAATTTAAGAGTCTCATATGCTTCTGTAAAATCCAATGATGGGTTGTACAGCTTTGACCTTCTTAAATGTCCCTTGATTTGATTTGATATCTATTCCTACAGAAAAAATACGCTGCTTTGGCTGATCAAAATGTTAACCTTTCAAAACCTCCGTGGCTATTATAGCTTAGGAGATCATAATTCTTATGGGGAGATGTGCATGGAATAAATACCAGCTGAATCCATATTTATACTAAGCCAATTAGCATTACATCATCATGGCAGAAATATCTAGAACATTACCTCATATCAGAGATCTTCTGGGATGTTAAAATAGATCATGAAAAATCTGAGATTTCTTTTTCATGTAAATGTTAAGTTCTCAATTATGTATTCATCAAGCAAAGTTTTTTTAGGGCCCAGATAGAAGCCAATATAGTATGCAAATGTTTTAAATAAAGTCATTTTCATGCATTTCATCCTTCAATAGGAAAATCAGTCATGGAGCTCTTGAAAGTATTTCTAAATGGGATGATAGATTTGACTTTTAGAAAATAATCTGACCTGAGGCTCTAGGACCCCAAAACAATCAGACTACCAAACACAACACACACACACAATATGGTCAAAATCAAGTTAAAGTGAGCAGCAGGAGCTTAATTTATGACATGAGTAAAGCATCAAAAAAAAAAGCTTATAGGTAACTGATTCTCACCTATTTGAAGACTTAGAAAATAGGAGGGCTAGAGAGAAAGACAGAGTTAGGAGATCAGTGGTAGAATGTGGGTTCGGTGTTTAATGATTGTGGTTATAAATCTTGAGTCTTTTTAGAACTGATTAGCCTAGGACCCTGTTTCTCCCCTTATGTCATTGAAACCGTGTCACCAGCACCCAGAGGACTACCAAGAATATCCACAACTGTCACCCCCATTTGCAGATTCTAAAGATGCCCCTACCTGAAAATGCTAGGCTTTTTTCCCCCAAAGAAAGAGGTACTTTTAATTTACTGTTTATATCTAACAAATTGGAAAACTTAAAATGTTGTCAATGAAAGCTCTTAGAAACCAATGCAAATATATTTGCTGTGAAACCAGTGCTAGGGAACTATATCCTACATTATATATATCATCTACCTTGGCCCTTTACTTTCTGCCTAGAGACCTTTCAAAAGAAGAAATTGAGATTGACTCCAAGTTGTGTATTTTAGGACTTGCAAAAAAAAAAAAAAAACCTTTGCTGGACTAAGATGATCACAGGGAAACATGAGAAAGGAAAGGAAGAAAGGAAGGTGCTAACAGACCCTGAGCATCCTTCATCAGAGCCCCTGAAACCCAGCTCCATAGTCAGGTGGTCAATGCCCTGAATGACTGTGTTCATACAGATGTTAAGAACACTGTTCTGTGGCAACACAGACAAGCAGCCCATTCAGAGATTATGAAGTATTTCTTCCCAAAATAGTATATAAATGATATTTCCAGAGCATTCCATAACTATCATTCATATATTAATAGGAAGTCTAATACATATCACTTTATTTTACACTCAGCATTGGCCAAAACTGAGAAGTCAAATAAAATTTTTCTCAGAATGAGTAAGCAATTGATATTTTTGTCCAAGTCAAATAACAAAGTGAGTATGAGAAGTCATATTTATGGCCACTCCCACACCACCCAGGTGAAATACAAAACTGAACATTTCTTAAAAACTCATTTTTAATTATTTGGACCTTTCAAAAACAATGTGGTATATTGCCATGAATAATATACATTATTTTCTTGTTGAAACACAATATGTATAAAATTAACATGTATTTAAAGTTTAGGCAAAGGGTTGGAGTCTGATATACATTTAGAAGAATGGGAAAAATGATTTTATACATACATAATTTATATGCTGTATGTTCCCAACCCAGGGACTGAACCCAGGTCTCCTGCACTGCAGGCAGATTCTTTACCACCTGCTTCCCTGGTGGCTCAGACAGTAAAGAATCTCCCTGCAATGCGGGTGACCCAGGTTCGATCCCTGGGTCAGGAAGATCCCCTGGAGAAGGAAGTGGCAACCCATTCCAGTATTCTTGCCTGGGAAATCCTGTGGACAGAAGAGTCGGCAGGCCACAGTCCATGGGGTCAGAAAGAGTCATCAGACATGAGTGAAGTGACTTAGCATACACATTGCTATTATTCAGAGTTCATTGTAGCCACTTGGAAAAAATGGAAAAACTACGTGTTCATACACCATTAGCTTAAGTGGATATTGCTATAAAATCATTATACATCATGTGGGTTGAATTTTAAATGAATTTACTAGAGAAATTCACTTACTTGAAAACATTAATAGTTAATAGCAAATGCAGCCAACAGTGAAAGCTATTATATGGAATTACCTACCTCCGCCTACATCCTTACAAGCATGCACACTCTGGTGTTGAGTGTAGTGAAAAGATTAATATATGCTGACTTCCAAAAACCAATGAAGGAAATGATTGTCAATTCAAAGGGTGAAATTTCAATAGTGAAATCTTAATAACATGTTTCTACTAGCATTTGCACTTGCTTGGGATTTGTTTTATTGGTAATAAAAAGTTTATCCAAATTATGTATATTTCAGTACTTCCACCCATGGTCTGTTTTCTGCAAAGCCAACTTATCTTACTGAACTCAGTTTTAGCAACACTTTCTCTGGAAAGCTTCCCTTGGCTACCCAGCCATGAGGCTCTCTCACTCTCTTCCCTCTACCCTTGACTCCAAATTTCTATCAATTCACCTTTCATAAAATCCCTTGCATCTTCTCTTTCCTTTTCCTCTGCTTTACCATTTCCCAAAGTCACACTGCATTCTCTACTGAACTTTATTCCGTTGTTTCTTAACTTTATTCAGTGTGTCTCCTGGTGTCTTTCCTGAATAAAATGGCCAAATAGATCTAAGAAGAACCTTTCATCAGGTAATCCCACTTTCAAAATGTTCAACGGCTACCTATTGCTAGGATCACTTGTAACAGACAAATTTTCCAGCCATGAAAGAGGATGTCATTAATGGGCTTAAACCAGAGCGACACAGGCAAACGAGAATTTACAGAAAATCAACCCAATGCCAACTCTGTGCTGCTCAACTTTCTCACACAAATATTCCTAAGGGTGGGATCAAACTCTCACGTTCAAATTTCTTTTAAATTTACACATTTAAAATTCTTAAAATACCAACGTTTTAGTATATATTCATGTTTGTTTTAATATAAACATAATGTTTTAAGTCACAACAATCCTTTCACATGAGCAAAAATTCAAAACATCTTACCCACATCCTGGCATACAACTGACCTCAAAGAAGACTTATGATCAGGGCACAACTTCTAACACCCCTTTGTGGCATAGTCTTTGAGAAGGCTATGTACTGAAACACGGAGGACGCCATTCACAAAGATTAGGAAGTGAATGATGCTCCCTGGAATGAGCTGAGTCATTCATCCTTAAGTGAACTCACTGTTCCACCCATAAAAGTTTTCCATATGGTCTCTTTAGAAGACCATTTCCATGTCAACAATAATAAACTTGCCTTCTCTCTTCTTTGTTTCTCTCTTCTCTTCTCAGGCTTACAATTACAGTCCACTTGGCTCTGACCGCCATATATTGGGTTGGTCAGAAAGTTCATTTGGGAACTTGTTATGGAAAAACCCAAATAAGCTTTTTGGTGAACCCAATAAAATACAAGATAATCAGTTAAAGTTAAATATTAGAAAAGCATAGAATGGCTTTCGGTATATCCCATGCAATATTTAGATTAAAACTTAACTAGATGTTGATATTTTTATTTGCTTTAAATCCAGCAACTCTAACGATAAAGTCATTCCTGACCACCCTCTCCACAAACCCAGGACTTGGAGGTTCTTCTGAATTTCTAATATGAATTATCTGTGCCTCTATTTGACACTTAACTTATTTTGCATGTGTTTCTATCGCTTTTTAGCTTCCCTGGTGGCTCAGATGGTAAAGAATCTGCCTGCAATGAAGGAGAACAGGGTTAGATCCCTGGGTTGGGAAGATCCTCTGGAAAAGGGAATGGCAACCCACTCCAGTATACTAGCCTAGAGAATTCCATGGGCAGAGGAGCCTGGTGGGCTACAGTCCATGGGGTCACAAAGAGTCAGATACGACTGAGCAACTAACATGTTCACTTTCACACTATTGCTTTTCACATCTGTATACTTCACTTCCCTGACTTGAAAGCTCCTTAAAAATGAGGACACATATACTATATCTCCTTGTAATTCCATAATGCCTCACAGAAACTGTTGACCATGGATAGTGACCATAAATACTTTTTAATTGAGAGACATTCAAAATCAATGAGCAAAATAGCCAACAATGATTCACAAAGCAACTGCTTTCTGTTCTATTCAGGACTATGCTGTAAATTAGTTTATAAATGAGTAAGATGCAACATTTGCCTTTAAAGAGCTTAGTTTAGTAAACAAAAAGTACACATCAAAAACGAGTAATGCAGGAGTCTTGCTGTTGTTCAGTTGCTAAGTCATCTCCGACTCTGCAACCCCATGGACTATAGCCTGCCAGGTTCCTCTGTCCAGAGGATTCTCCAAGCAAAGATACTGGAGTGGGTTGCCATTTCCTCCTTGAGGGGATATCTCTGACCCAGGGATCAAACCCAGTGTCTTTTATGTCTCCTGCATTGGCAAGCAGGTTGTTTACCACTAGCACCACCTGGAAAGCCCAGAGTTGGCTCTAATTGTGTCCACTGAGCCAGAGATGTTATCTAACCATCTCATTCTCTGCCACCCCATTCTCCTCCTGCCTCCAATCTTTCCCAGCATCAGGGTCTTTTCCAATGAGTCGGTTCTTTGCATCAGGTGGCCAAAGTACTGGAGCTTCAGCTTCAGCATCAGTCCTTCCAGTATATAATGGAGCCTAAGCAGTATATAATCAAGTAGAGCAATATAATAAAGGTTAGGTATTACAGCCTACTAAGGACAATAGGAGATCACTGTGAATAGCGGCCCTAAGAGAGGGAAACAGTGAGGAGCCGGGATCTGAATGGAGATTGAGATCTTGGGAAGGATGTAGATGAGAGGAGAGGATTAGAAAGGGCAGTGCCACCTAGGGGAAAGTGTGGGTAATACAGCAAGGGAGGAAGAGACCTATCTTCACAGTCTGCCTTTGCTACCTTGTAGCTCAGTCGGTAAAGAATCTGCCTGCAGTGCAGGAGACCCAGGTTTGATCCCTGGGTTGGGAAGATCCTCTGGTGAAGGAGATGGCAACCCACTCCAGTATCCTTGCCTGGAACATCTCATGGACAGAGAAGCCTGGTGGGCTGCAGTCGCAGAGTCGGGCACGACTGAGCAACTAACACTTACTTACTTTGCTACCTGGCAGCAATCAGAATTTCCTCGGGTGTGGTTTCAACTGGCTTAAGCGGTTGCCTAGGATTCAGATGGGTTTCCCTGGTGGCTCAGACGATAAAGCGTCTGCCTGCAATGCGGCAGACCCGGGTTCGATTCCAGGGTCGGGAAGATCCCCTGGAGAAAGAAATGGCAATCCACTCCAGCACTCTTGCCTGGAAAATCCCATGGACGGAGGAGCCTGATAGGCTACAGTCCATCGGGTCGCAAAGAGTCGGACACGACTGAGCAACTTCACTTTCACTTTAGGATTCAGAGCAACTATAGAAGTGAAATAGACAGAGTCAATCACACCATGTAGAGTCACAGGTCCTGATTTTTTAAAAATAAAGTGCACTGTCATGTGTAAAGCAGGTAGCTAGTGGGAACCTACTGTATACAGCAGGGAGCTCAGTTCGGTGCTCTGTGATGATCTAGATGTGGGTGGGAGGGAGGCCCAAAAGGGAGGGAATATCTGTACAGATATAGCTGATTCACTTAAATTTACAGCGGAAACTAACAACGTTGTAAAGCTACTATACCCCAGTGAAAAAGAAGGATGCTATTGAAGAAATCCCACACAAGAAAGAAATCACCCACAGATAACAACTGGGGTTGTCCCCAGACCACCTCAGAGTAGGAAAAACAGCGTTTCTATGGGTCACAGTTATACATTACCCATGGGCACCAAAGGTGTTGGTTCCTGACAACGTGTACACTCATATCAAGCACAATTAGAGCAGTGAGTGACCTTACTGAAAATTCGTGAACTGCATTTCCAAGAAACCAAGGACTGATGGTGAAGAGTGTTTTCTTTTGCAGAAAATCTTTTTCTTCTACACCTTTAATCTATTACCGCTATAAAAAGGAAAGCCTTTTTTTTTTATTGAAGTATAGTTGATTTACAATATTGTGTTAGTTTCAGGTGTACAACAAAGTGATTCCATTATATTTTTTTCAGATTACTTTCCATTATAGGTTGTTACAAGATATTGAATATTTTTCCCTGTGCCATACAGTAAAGCCTTGTTGCTTATCTGTTTTATGTGTAGTAGTTTGTACCTGTTAATTCCATACTTATAATTTATCCCTGGCCCCAATTCCTTTCCACTTTGGTAACTGTAAGTGTGTTTTCTGTCTATGAGTCTGTTTCTGTTTTGGATATAGATTCATTTGTATTATTTTTTAGGTTCCACATGAAAGTGATATCATGTAATATTTGTCTTTCTCTGTCTGACTGACTGTACTTAGTTTGATATTCTCTAGGTCTATCTATGTTGCTGAGAATGGTAATATATCATTCTCTTTTATTATATATATAATATATTATGGGAACAATATATAATACATATATATATTTGATGGGAACTTGGGTTGTTTCTATGCCTTGGCTATTATGAATAGTGTTACTGTGAACATTGGGGTGCATGTATCTTTCCAATTTAGAGTTTTCATCTTTTCTGAATATATGCCCAAGAGAGGGATTGCTGGATCATATGGTAGCTCATTTTCTAGTTTTTTTAAGGACACTCCATACTGTTTTCTATACTGGCTGCACTAGTTTACATCCCCACCAACAGTGTAGGAGGGTTCCCTTTCCTATGAGACAAAGTATCTTTTATTTTGCTTTTGGATTGTCCTTCCCTAATGAGGTTGATATCTTTAACATGTGCTTCTAATATGTGTTTCATTCTGTAAAGTATTTCAGATACCATACGGCATCCTCTTACTAAAAACCTTACAAGCTGCAAAGCCTTGCTGTTTGGTTTTAATCAGTTCATGGAATTATACACATTAAACCACAGAATGTTCTTATCTGATACTATGATTCACAGTGAACATCCATGTGAAGATTGGCTTGAACCTTTTTAAGGGACCTACTTTTATTAACTAAATAGACACATAAAACAAAGACATATGGTTTCAGCCTTCTAAAATTCCAAAGGCATTCAATAAAATCTCAGAGAATAGGTATTAGCAGAACTGTTTTGGTACAAGGCAAATTGTGTTACTTATTTTAAGGAAATAAACTAAATAGGGAAGGAAATTCTTTTAGACAGAGGCTCAGGATGTGTTAGGTTGCACCATATGCAATATGGCAATATTTGACCTTTGTATGTGGTTCACAAGGCTTCCCTGGTGGCTCAGATGGTAAAGAATCTGCCTACAGTGCAGGAGATCCAGGTTCGATCCCTGGTTTGGGGAGATCCCCTGGAGAAGGGAATGGCTACCCACTCCAGTATTCTTGCCTGGACTATTCTACTAGTGTATCTAGCCCTCTCGACACACTGAACCTCATCTTGAAAGTAGAGCTAGAAACCTCTTGGCAATCTTAAGACCTTGATTTACTACATTTTCTCAAGACCCCAACTTTGTCACTAGTCATATATGATGTCAGCCTCTGTGGTCCATTTCATCTGCAAAATTAATGGTAAGGTGGGTGGACAGTTGACTAAATGATCTCTTAGAACCTTCCCAACCTAAATTTGTGTATCTCTAAAGCATCCAGATATTGAATCTATTTTCTACTGGCTAACTACAGATGCACCTGGCAATAATGCCCAAACAATCTTCTGCGAGTTCTCACCTTCCCAAGGTACTTCTCTCCCATGGGTTGCATAACCATCAGAAGACCCTGCCAAGAGGCTCTAGCTCCCTGTGAGGTTCAATATGTTAGGACCTCACCATCTGTTTATATGTTCTCATAAGTTAGTGAACAAAGTCTCTCTATGATTCTTCTTTCATTTTCCTTAATTTATTATTCTTGAGAATTAAGAATCAACAAAGGTTAGAGAATCCCACCTCCTTATCACCATCTGTTGTCTCAGTGATGGCTAACAGTGATAAGAGGCCCCCACGGTCACCTAGGCAGGAGGTTTCTTGAGGGGAAAAGGGAAAAATGAAATGGGGGTTGGGAGGGGTGAAGGAGGAAGGAGGTCCGAATCCCTGCAGCTGCTTGGCATTCGAACTGAGTGTGCAGAGAAGAAGGGAGATCCTTAGCAGATCTCCGATCCAGCTTTGTTGTTTTGTGGAAAGAGGGAGATAAATGAAAGTGCACTTGGGGATGAAGAGAAGGCAGCAACACTGTTCCCTGGAGCATGTATTTGCTTAGTAATGGTCCTGATGAGTTCTCTGCCTCTTCCCAAATGAATATGTGGCCATCCAGATTTAACAAAGCACACCTCCTGAAACTGACTTATATACAACAGACCTGCGCACACGTGTATAGAATGCACCTATCTCTGTCCATTTTGTCTGTTTCCGTTTCCTCCATATCTGTCCTGTCTCTCCCTCCTACCTTTCGGGATCTCAATTCCTTCTGCCTTTCTTTCTTTAGCTCCCTTCCCCTCACTTCTTATCTAACCTGCAGTAATTTGCCTTTTATGTCCTCTGTAATAAGAAATATGCACCTCAGAGTTCTGTTTCCATCGAATTTGTGAGAGTCCCTACCAACATTGATTCTACAGGAGTAGAATATAATAATAACAATATATAATAATAACAATTATTCAGGTGAAACGAAGCATTCAGAGGAAATTCAGGAAATGAGAGATACTAATCTTGAGCTGTTTGTTTCAGCCTACAAGGAAAAAATGAAGGAACTGTCCATGCTGTCCCTGATCTGCTCTTGCTTCTACCCGGAACCTCGCAACATCAACATCTACACTTACGATGGTGAGTTGCCTACAAAATGCCCCTGCTGGCTGGACCAGCTTAAAAAGCTTGGATGTGGTTGTTTCTCTCTCACAGCTCCTCATATAATGAAATCAATATTTTGTAGATCTTACTATTGACTTGCCGGATCTAGCTAATGGGTCTTATTGATTGCTATTTGCTGAAAACAATATGAGTTTGATGCTAATAACAGCACATTAATGTCTCTTAAGAAAGATGGCTGAGCTGTTATTAGCCATCTTATCCAGCATATCAATATCCACAATATGTTCGAAGCTTCTCTTTGCAAATAACATAATACACTAAGCTATAATTAGAGAAGATCACTGTTTGCAAGAAAATGCTTTATAGTTAGAAAACTCGGGAAAGAAAATCAGCCACCAACAGTTTATGCTTTAATGTAGTCTTTATGAGGGTTTCTCAGGTGGCGCTAGCGCCAATACGGGAGACATAAAAGACGTGGGTTTGATTCCTGGGTTGGGAAGATCCCCTGGAGAAGGACATGGCAACTCACTCCAGTATTATTGCTTGGAGTATTATTGCTCCTCTGTCCATGGAAATCCTGTGGACAGAGGAGCCTTGTAGTCTATAGTCCATGGCATTGCAAAGAGTCAGACACGACAGAAACAATTTAGTACCTGAGGTCTTTATAAAATCCCCATATTTTCTGTATGCATCTCAACAACCTAATACATTCCAATAATAAAACTGACTTATGACTGAAGTCCAGATAAAGAGGGTTTTAAATGAAAATCCTGAATGATTGGCATAGCTATGAACCTTATTTTGCAGTGAAAACCTTTTGGTAGTCTGATGACCATCCTGGTTCTACCACTATCTGCCTGACCTTGGGCAGGTAACTCAGATTCTTTGAGCCTTTTTTAACCCTAGTATCTTCCTACCAGTGTTTTTGTGGAGTGTTTTAAATGGTTTAATGCGAGTTTGTGGCATTTAAATGGTTTCATGTTTAGCACAGAGCCTGTCCTCTTGTAAGCATTCAGAATGGTAGCTGTCATTATCAACAATACCATCTTCACTTGATGTGATGTATATGTGTTCGGAGCAGTCATGTCCCACTCTTTGCGACCCCATGGACCATAGCCCGTCAGCCTCCTCTGTCCATGGGATTTCCCAGGCAAGAGTACTGGAGTGGGCTGCCGTGTCCTTCTCCAGAGGATCTTCCTGACCCAGGGATCAAACCCACGTCTCTTGCATCTCCTGCATTAGCAGACAAATTATTTACCACCAACACCACCCGAGAAGCCCAACTTCACTTAATTCTGTCCATTTATCAAAATGTTTGGTGCTGTTACATGTGTAGTAAAAATGAGGGATGTTTGGCTACCTGTTTGGCTCATGACAATTTTTTCTTTTCCGTGTATGTAAGGAAATACATTACAGGTAAGGCGAAGGGATCTATGACAGTTAACTGCTTCTATGCCTTTAAAATATTCCAGGACTCAAAGGAGCTTTTCTTCCAAACTGATTCTATCATGGCATAAGCATCATGAATATGAATTAACTGTTTCACAAGGGAATGCCTTTCATGCAAAAAAGTTTCAGCTTCCAACCAAAATTCTCATTAGCAGGCAGGCCCATGCTGACTTTGTATAAGTCCATGCAGTCAGCAAATACACTGGACTGCTCTTCTGAGGCACTAATATGTCACCATGTGTTGTGGCTGGGGCTTCAGTGATGACTGTGGCTCAGGAAGGTGCCAATGACAAGTACGGCTAAGGGCCTCTTCCAGGCACTCATGGCCTTGGAGAGAACTACAGCACACAGATAGCCAGTGAGTGGAGCACAGTGCGGATGAGACAGAGGTTATACACATTTACTGGTAGGACGCAGAAGAGTGATGGTGTCTGCCTGCTTAGGGATTGGAGAGGCGAAATGAAAATCAGAAGTTGTATATAAGCTGAGTCTTAGAAGTCAGAAAGACAGTTCACCATAGCTCCTGTACTATTTCCTTAAAGAATTGGTAGAGAATTTCAAATTCCCAAAGTCTTTAACCTTGCCTTGTGTTTCTGTACTGGATAATATTTATTGTAGACAACATTATAACAAGCATTTACTGTAGACCAACATTATAATAAGAATTAATAATAAGAAGAATTGTTTAAATTTGTAAAGGTGCTTTACATTTAGTATCCTTTATAAATCTTTTTGGAACATGTTCACAATTTAATTTTTTTTAACCGCTATATTGAAGTAACATACGAAAGGCTACACACATTTAATGTATGTAATTTGACTGGTTTGGACAAGTAACCTTTATCTTTTAATTTCACCATGGTCTTGTGAGAAAGGTGCTTTTCATCTGCTTCTTTTATATGAGGAAAAAAGAACTTAAAGAAGTGAATTCATCTTCCCAGTATCCCACGCCTAGTAAGAATGACTAGTTGCGTTCTGATAGAGCAATATAAATTGGCCTTGTTGAAGAGGATTCCTGGGTTTCATCTTGGCTGAAAGTGAAAATGAAAGTGTTAGTCGCTCAGTCATGTCTGACTCTTTGCGATCCCATGGACTGTAGCCTGCCAGGCTCCTCTGTCCATGGGACTCTCTAGGCAAGAGTACTGGAGTAGACTGCCATTCCCTTCTCCAGAGGATATTCCTGACCCAGGGATCGCTATATGGATGCAAATTCAGGCAGTTCTGATTTTGGAGTCTCTAACTCTATCCATTTAAAATTCCATCAGTTTATCAGACAAGTGATTTTTGTTTGCCGCTGTTCTCTTAAAATCCTTTTCCGTCAGTTTTCGTATTTTTTATAGAATTGTACTTAGAGTATAAGTACAAATTTGGATGCCTGCACAAAGATTTTGAATATGTTTATAATTGTGAAAAAAACCCACATCATTTTTAATATACTTATTGAACTGACTTTGTCTGTATGAGCGACTTCCCAGGTGGTACTTGTGGTAAAGACATGCCTGCCAATGCAGAGAGAGGCAGGTTCAATCCCTGGGTCGCGTAGACCCCCTGGAGAAGGAAATGGCAGCCCACTCCAGTACTCTTGCCTGGAGAATCCCGCGAACAGAGGAGCCTGGTGGGCTACAGCCCATGGGGTCACAAAGAGACATGATTAGCAACCAAGCGTACACATATGATCTGTTAACATTCATAGGATCTAAATAAGTTCAGTTCCTGTTCACCTGGGGTCGCTGTAGACCACAACCTCAAAATACACTAATCGGATTGCTGAAAGAATTTAATGGAAGCTAATAGTCACATCAAGAGAAGGGATATTTCTTCTTTGCTCTGCTCTAGTCAGAACTTGCCTGGAAACCTGGCCAGCTTGGTTGCCACAGTTTTCAAGGGACATTAATAAATTAGGAAGCCCTGTGAAGTTAGGGAGTGATGTAGCAGTAAGGATCTAAAAACAGTGTCATTTGGGGGCACTGAGAATGTTTTAACCTGGGGAAAAAGTTGAAATGGAAGATCATAACTATTTTCAAATACTTGAAAGATGGTGATGCTCAACAGAGACTAGCCTAAATCTGGGTGGGTCCAGAGGACAGAACAAGAAACAGGGGGCTGAAATGAGAGGGATGCAGTCTGGGGATGAAAATCAGAACACTCATCTAAAAAAGAGATAGAGAGTTGTCTAATTAGCTTTTTAACATCAGTACATTTCACTAAGCTATAAGATGTGTAATTGCATTAATGTCCTAGCAGATGCTAGCTGTCACTCTATTTTATTTTATAAATTATATTTTTATATTTTGAATCATATTATGCATTTATTTTCAGGTTTTTTTCCCATTGAATTATTATGCAATTATGCAGTTATTGAATGTAAATATTGTTCAAAAGTACAGAGTGTATAAATTAGATAACCACCACAATGCCTCTTCCCCCCGGCTCCTGTCTACAGCTGGGGAATGATAAAGGCATTCCAAGTAGCAGCAAAGTTCAAGCAAAGGCATTACCACGGGACTCTGCCTTACTGTCTTCATTAGAGTGTAAGCACCTTGAAGACAGGGGCTCCCATGACAATGTCCTCCCCAGGGCTGACGTTATGATGCTTGATGGCTCAGATCAACAGCCACACTGAAGGGCAAAACAGAAACCAGTAGGAAACCCTGCACATTAGCCTTGAATAGGTTGAATATTGTGTTGGCCAAAATGTTTGTTTGGGATTTTCAGTAACATTGTACAGAAAACCGCAAACAAACTTTTTAGCCAACCCAGTATTTCCAACCATTCAGGGAGCTCTATTGGTTTTAACCCAGCTCCTTCCTGTGATTCCCAACCATAGGATTAGGTGTGAGAACTGGAGAACTTTGCTATTTTCCTCATTAATGAGTTTCCAACTATGTTTCCAAATGTTTCCAACTAAGATGATTTCCAAAAAAATAAATAAACCTTAATCAGAGCTACTTGATTTTCATATGAGGCTCGTGTTTATTCAAAAGGAAAATAAAGTTTAGTTTAAAACTGAGTCAGGCTAACTTTTTTCTGGGCATGCCTACCATGCTTTAACTCCCTATGGACAGTGTTGAATTTCCTAACACTGTAAGTATTTGATCAGTTAAAATAGATCCTTAAATATACTAAAGAAAGAGATCTTATATGTGCAAAACAAGGTAGAGCAAATGATCACATGTAGCATTTTATTCATCTTCATCAGAATGACAAGGCCACTTTTAGCTGCCAGAGTGCAAATTATTTAAGTAAATGTGTGCCTGTATTCTGTATGCTTAACCTTCTCAAATATTCATCTCTCAGATATGGAAGTGAAGCAAATCAACAAGCGTGCCTCTGGCCAGGCTTTTGAGCTGATCTTAAAACCACCATCTCCCATCTCAGAAGCTCCACGAACTTTAGCTTCTCCCAAGAAGAAAGACCTGTCCCTGGAGGAGATCCAGAAAAAACTGGAGGCTGCAGAGGAAAGAAGAAAGGTAACTTTTCCATAGGTTTTTTGTTTGTTTTTTAAATTATGAAAGTATAATAACACATTTATAGGAGACTTGGGAAATAGAGGGCTTCCCTGGTGGCTTAGGCAGTTAAGAATCTGCCTGCAATGCAGGAGACCCAGGTTCAATCCCTGGGTCAAGAAGATCCCCTGGAGAAGGGCATGGTTGCCCCACTCCAGTATTCTTGCCTGGGAAGTCTCATGGACAGAAGAGCCTGGAGGTTTATAGGCTGCTGGATCACAAAGTATTGGACATGACTGAGTGGACTAACACTTATTTAACACTGGAAAATACAGAACAAAGTTGCATATAGTTCTGCTATCTATTACAGTTACTTTTTAAGTGGATAAATTAAGATTTTAGTTGGAGCTTCAATATCCATAGGTTTTTAAATTCTGCTCTCCCTTCTTAACCTTCTCTCTCTGCTGCTCTTTCCCTTCCCTGCCCCCTCGTCTTACACACACACACACACACACACACTTCTAGCAGAAGTTCCAAAAGACAGTGATGCCTGAACCTGCAGCATTCCAACACATGTAGGTCTTCTAGACATAGATCCAGACTGCTGCTGCTGCTACTGCTAAGTCACTTCAATCGTGTCCAACTCTGTGTGACCCCATAGATGGCAGCCCACCAGGCTCCCCCATCCCTGGGATTCTCCAGACAAGAACACTGGAGTGGGTTGCCACTAGTTCAAGTAAAATCTGCTGCTTTGAGGGTAGTTAAAAGCAAAGGTCTCAGACACTGAATTTCAATGCTTTAGTGCCCTTTCCCTATCTTGGGTCCCTTTTGATAAAAGTCTCCCTGCCTTAGCCTATCCTCACTGTCAGGAAAGCACAGCCTTAGATAAGGCGCCTCCAGGGGTTGCATGGGGCGAGGGGCCAAAGTGTTGAGTCCTCCTTTTCAGAGTCTGCGTCATGGATGGTTTTCCTCAGAACCAAAAAGCACCAGATAACCCCGCTGAGATGTTTCCTGCCCAGAAATGCTGTTCACCCCCAGGGCTTGCCCCTGTCCCCTAGGCTTCAGTCCCTGTCCTTAAAGTTGGTTAATCCAAGATCAGTATGCTCTCTGGAATCTATGAGTATCTTCCTGTACTCATATCTAAGCCTTGATGGCATTTTTTCTCTTTTTTCCATTGGTGTTTATTTGTATCCAAGAGCTTTATCTTACAGAACTAAATCTTTAATTTTCCACAATCGGCTGAATTTAAAAAAAAAAAGCCAAGGGTATTAAAAATGGAAGACATTCAGAAACCCCAAGGACTACGTACATAGAGACAGAAATTATGCTTGAATATGGGTGTACCAGTTTTGTGATTATGGAAGTCCATCCCATCAAGATGCTCTTGATTAATTCAAATGAAATTACTATGTTGTACTTTTCACTGACTTTATCATGGGACATTTTTAGAACCATGTCACTAAGAATATGCTGCATGCATGCTCTTAGGATGTGACTGGGAATGGCATTTATAATAATTTTAAATTTCATTTAGATGCTTGTAAAAAGTCAGCCAATAAATTAAACACTTCTGTGTTGTATACCTACAAAGAAAATGAAGATAGCGCTTTTCCTAAAAATTCTCTAACAGGGAATGCAGAGCAAACCCAAATGTGTGTGTGTGTTTGTGTGCTTATATATACCTACATATTCACACAATCACACAAATACACACACTTACCTGTGCGTGTGTGCTAAGTCGCTCAGTTGTATCTGACCCTTTGAGACTCTATGGACTGTAGCCCTCCAGGCTCTTCTGTCCATGGAGTTCTCCAGTCAGGAGTACTGGGGTGGGTTGCCATATATCATCAAATAACAACAGTTAAAGATTGTAAATCCTAGATTAAATTTTCTGAACCCAAAACTACTTTTTGTCTTAACCTTTATAGTTGGAAAGTCTTCCTATATTGTGTCAATCCTGATCACAATTTCAGTTTTTACTCATGAAGTTCTCTTAACATCCAATGAGTATTTCTTTAGATATCATTTATCGTATTTGGCCAATTGCTGTTGTTATACAGTTGGATTTCAAAAGGAGGAAACTAAGTGACTAACCCAAAATATATATACAGGAAGTTGTTTTAGAAAAATTTATGACATTTTGCTGTCATTTATAACTTTGTTCTCATAGCAAACCTGTATTAATGTAACTACAGTCCTTCAAGTCTGTCTCTACCAGATATTAATGACTAACTACAGTAGTAGAGAACATGTCACAGTCAAGGTAATTTAAAGCTCTCCAAAGCATTGGCATCTTATAGGTAACAGGTATAGTTATAGGACATAGGTTGAAATATAGGGATGCTATGACTTGATTAGAATTCAGAGTCACTCACTGAGCTGAAATTGAAAATTAGAGATGAAAATTCAACATCATGGTTTAAGGTGTTGCTGGCATACTTAATTAGAAGGAAAATATTAAAAGAAAAAGAACACAGAGATGACCAAAATTAACTGGATATTCTCATAAAGTTCCCTGAGTTAACTAATTACTGATTATGGTAAAATTCATGTACCCTGATGACAATAAATTATCAACACTTTTACATTTAAACAATTGAATTGAACTAGAAATTGGCTGAGTGACTAAAAGACATCTACAAATGTAATCTTTCAACATTGTGACACCCAGGAAAAATGTTCTTTGGAGCCCTTTAAAAATCAGCATTCCGTCACATTTCTGCTCTTATTAAAATTTGCAAGGCAAAAAAAATTATATAGATTACATCCTGGTAGTGGAAATTAGAAGAAAATGTAACTAATTAACAGGAAGTGCCAACTTAAGAAATCATTAAGTGATTTTTCTTTTCTATTGGGTTGTGCTGACTTAATTAGCACTCATTTGAAGAACTTCTAATTCTCTTCAAAGACCCTTTAGCAAGTGCATATATCTCGGTAACTGAGGGCAAACATATAACCGAAACACCAACTCAAAGCAGAAGGGAGTATGGGACTAAAGACCAGCTTGATCCAGAAAATCGGTATTTCTTTTTACATTTTTCTTTTCTTTCTGCAACTAATTGGCTTCAATATCAAGGAATTTTTGTTTTAGTCCGTCCCAAATTATTTTTCTCACAGATCAGCAACTCCAGCAGAGAGCTTCTCTTTCCTAATAGTTCTAACAAAAGTTATAGAACTGAGTCTCAGTGACTGTCCTGGGTCACATGGCCAACCCAATAAGATGGTACTAAGTAAAGGAGGGGGCTTCCCTGGTAGCTCAGCTGGTAAAGAATCTGCCTGCAATGCAGGAGAGCTGGGTTAGATCCCTGGGTTGGGAAGATTCCCTTGAGAAGGGAATGGCTACCCACTCCAGTATTCTGGCCTGGAGAATCCCCATGAACAGAGGAGCCTGGTGGGCTACACTCCATGGGGTCGCCAAGAGTCAGACTAAGCACAGCACAGCTTTCAAGTATAGTAGACTCTTCATGTGGTCCACTGGAGAAGGGAATGGCAGGCCACTTCAGTATTCTTGCCTTGAGAACCCCATGAACAGTAGGAAAAGGCAAAATGATAGGATACCAAAAGAGGAACTCCCCAGGTCATTAGGTACCCAATATGCTACTGGAGATCAGTGGAGAAATAACTCCAGAAAGAGTGAAGGGATGGAGCCAAGCAAAAACAATACCCAGTTGTGGATGTGACTGGTGACAGAAGCAAGATCCGATGCTGTAAAGAGCAATATTGCATAGGAACCTGGAATGTCAGGTCCATGAATCAAGGCAAATTGGAAGTGGTCAAACAAGAGATGGCAAGGGTGAACGTCGACATTCTAGGAATCAGCGAACTAAAATGGACTGGAATGAGTGAATATAACTCAGATGACCATTACATCTACTACTGCGGGCAGGAATCCCTCGGAAGAAATGGAGTAGCCATCGTGGTCAACAAAAAGAGTCTGAAATGCAGTACTTGGATGCAATCTCAAAAATGACAGAATGATTTCGGTTCCTCTCCAAGGCAAACCATTCAATATCACAGTTATCCAAGTCTATGCCCCAACCAGTAACGCTGAAGAAACTGAAGTTGAACGGTATTATGAAGACCTACAAGATCTTTTAGAACTAACACCCAAAAAAGATGTCTTTTTCATTATAGGGGACTGGAATGCAAAAGTAGGAAGTCAAGAAACACCTGGAGTAACAGGCAAATTTGGAATGAAGCAGGGCAAAGACTAATAGAGTTTTGCCAAGAAAATGCACTGGTCATAGCAAACACCCTCCTCCAACAACACAAGAGAACACTCTACACATGGACATCACCAGATGGTCAACACTGAAATCAGATTGATTATATTCTTTGCAGCCAAAGATGGAGACGCTCTATACAGTCAACAGAAACAAGACCAGGAGCTGACTATGGCTCAGATCATGAACTCCTTATTGCCAAATTCAGACTTAAATTGAAGAAAGTAGGGAAAACCACTGACCATTCAGGTATGATCTAAATCAAATCCCTTATGATTATAGAGTGGAAGTGAGAAATAGATTTAAGGGACTAGATCTGATAGATAGAGTGCCTGATGAACTACGGAATGAGGTTCGTGACATTGTACAGGAGTCAGGGATCAACACCATCCCCATGGAAAAGAAATGCAAAAAAGCAAAATGGCTGTCTGGGGAGGCCTTACAAATAGCTGTGAAAAGAAGAGAGGTGAAAAGCAAAGGAGAAAAGGAAAGATATAAGCATCTGAATGCAGAGTTCCAAAGAATAGCAAGAAGAGATAAGAAAGCCTTCCTCAGAAATCAATGCAAAGAAGTAGGGGAAAACAACAGAATGGGAAAGACTAGAGATCTCTTCAAGAAAATTAGAGATACCAAGGGAACATTTCATGCAAAGGTGGGCTCGATAAAGGACAGAAATGGTCTGGACCTAACAGAAGCGGAAGATATTAAGAAGAGGTGGTAAGAATACACGGAAGAACTGTACAAAAGAGATCTTCACAACCTAGATAATGATGATGATGTGATCACTAATCTAGAGCCAGACATCCTGGAATGTGAAGTCAAGTGGGCCTTAGAAAGCATCACTATGAACAAAGCTAGTGGAGGTGATGGAATTCCAGTTGAGCTGTTTCAAATCCTAAAAGATGATGCTGTGAAAGTGCTGCACTCAATATGCCAGCAAGTTTAGAAAATTCAGCAGTGGCCACAGGACTGGAAAAGGTCCGTTTTCATTCCAATTCCAAAGAAAGGCAATGCCAAAGAATGTTCAAACTACCGCACAATTGCACTCATCTCACATGCTAGTAAAGTAATGCTAAAAATTTTCCAAGCCAGGCTTCAGCAATACATGAACCGTGAACTCCCTGATGTTCAAGCTGGTTTCAGAAAAGGCAGAGGAACCAGAGATCAAATTGGCAACATCCGCTGGATCATGGAAAAAGCAAGAGAGTTCCAGAAAAACACCTATTTCTGCTTTATTGACTATGCCAAAGCCTTTGACTGTGTGGATCACAATAAACTGTGGAAAATTCTGAAAGAGATGGGCATACCAGACCACCTAACCTGCCTCTTGAGAAATCTCTATGCAAGTCAGGAAGCAACAGTTAGAACTGGACATGGAACAACAGATTGGTTCCAAATAGGAAAAGGAGTACATCAAGGCTGTATATTGTCACCCTGCTTATTTAACTTCTATGCAGAGTACATCATGAGAAACGCTGGGCTGGAAGAAGCACAAGCTGGAATTAAGATTGCCGGGAGAAATATCAATAACCTCATATATGCAGATGACACCACCCTTAGGGCAGAAAGTGAAGAGGAACTAAAAAGCCTCTTGATGAAAGTGAAAGAGGAGAGTGAAAAAGTTGGCTTAAAGCTCAACATTCAGAAAACGAAGATCATGGCATCCAGTCCCATCACTTCATGGGAAATAGATGGGGAAACAGCAGAAACAGTGTCAGACTTATTTTGGGGGGCTTCAAAATCACTGCAGATGGTGACTGCAGCCATGAAATTAAAAGACGCTTACTCCTTGGAAGAAAAGTTATGACCAACCTAGATAGTATATTCAAAAGCAGAGACAGTACTTTGCCAACTAAGGTCCATCTAGTGAAGGCTATGGTTTTTCCTGTGGTCATATATGGATGTGAGATTTGGACTGTGAAGAAGGCTGAGCACCGAAGAATTGATGCGTTTGAACTATGGTGTTGGAGAAGACTCTTGAGGGTTCCTTGGACTGCAAGGAGATCCAACCAGTCCATTCTGAAGGAGATCAGCCCTGGGATTTCTTTGGAAGGAATGATGCTAAAGCTGAAACTCCAGTACTTTGGCCACCTTGTGCGAAGAGTTGACTCATTGGAAAAGACTCCAATACTGGGAGAGATTGGGGGCAGGAGGAGAAGGGGACGACCCAGGATGAGATGGCTGGATGGCATCACAGACTCGATGGACGTGAGTCTGAGTGAACTCCGGGAGATGGTGATGGACAGGGAGGCCTGGCGTGCTGCGATTCATGGGGTCACAAAGAGTCAGACACGACTGAGCGACTGAACTGAACTGAAGTAAAGGAGGACAGAGGGAAATGATCGTTCTGTGGTGAAAAGTGCTCTTCATATGATGTGGTCAGAAAAGGCCTCTTGAATGTAAGAACATTTGAAAGGAAGCATGAAGGGAGTGAGGGAGAACATTTGAAAAAAGGCAGGAAGGTAAGGAGTAAGCCACATGACTCTTCTCTGGGGCAGAATTTCACGTAAAGAGAATAGTAAGTGCAAAGGTCCTGAGGTAGCAATCTGCCAGGACTGTTCTGGAAATAACACAGAGGACAGAATGGCAGAGCAGAAGGAGCAGGGGGAGATGGTAGGAATTGAGGTCAGAAGGCAGCATTTTTGAAGACTGACTTCAAATGAAAAAGGAGGTCATTAGAAAGATAAAAACCAGTTCATTCCTTGTGAATCACAGCATTTTTACAGAGAAATGCCTACTTTAAAAACCTGAGTGACTAGGAAAATGCTTTTAGATAAATAGAGAAGACATGAAAGCATTCTCGATGTGAAAAAGGGCTCCCAGAGGTGAGATTGCAGGAAGTCTGTTTTCAGGGCCATGGGTAGACCTAGCAGTTTGAGCTAGTGGACTTGGGTAAGGAGTTGGAGAGCAGAGAGGTGAGATTGTGGAGGGCCTTGAATGCCAAGTTAGGTGCTCAAACTCCACTTTATCTGAGAAATGAGGAGTCACTGACAGCTTTCAAAAGTACACAGATGTCCAACCTAGCTAGTGACCAGCAACATTTGTTTCACCCTAGTTCATTTCCTTTCCTACAAGCTAAAAGTTTGTAAAGATTCTGCCCGCCGAACAGGACATTTAAATAGGTATTAAACAATTCCTTTTGTCATGGTTATGATCAAAGCAATCTATCAGTTCAGTTCGGTCACTCGGTCATGTCTGACTCTTTGCGACCCCATGAACTGCAGCACGCCAGGCTTCCCTGTCTATCATCAGTTCCCAGAGCTTGCTCAAACTCATGTCCATTGAGGCGGTGATGACATCCAACCATCTCATTCTCTTTTGTCCCCTTCTCCTCCTGCCTTCAATCTATAACTACCAATTAATACTACTGAATATCATAAAATAAGCATTAACTCACTACACTGACATAATTCTACCTCGAAGTAAATATAGACACAAAGGTGAAATATGATTTTTGATATGGCCTTTAAAACAAAAAGGCTATGAGACCTCTCCCCCTCCATTGGGCTTCCTTGGTGGGTCTCCTGCACTGCAGGCAGATTCTTTACTGTCTGAGCCACCAAGGTCCCCTACCCACTCCAATAATCTTGCCTGGAGAATCCCATGGACAAAGGACCCTGGCAAGTTATAGTCCATGGGATCACAAAGAGTTGGACACGACTGACCTATTAACATTGGTACTCATTGCTACTCCCCCTCCATTGGTACTCTTGAAAGATTTGCTCCTGGCACCTAAGTCAAGGGATCACATCTGGGAAGCAATGACCTAGGCTGTGCTGCTGGAGACTGCTGGATTTAGAGCTGGAGGGCTGCCTCTGGGGCATCTCCCTGTGGGCTCAAATTCACTTTGTGTTCAATGCTTTGGCGGTTTCCCCAGCTCCTCACTCTGTCTGTTGATATGGCAGCACTGCCCATCTGGTCACTACATTAAACGCTCCTCCCATCAGGTCCCTCTGAACCAGAATTAATGCTCCACTGGTGATCTGATAGAAGATCATTATAAAAGAAAGAAGTCCTTTTCCTGATTTTTTCTTCCTTCTTTGATTATCTCTGAGAATCAGTATTCATCCCCATCAAACCACATTACCTCATGAAGTCAACATAAAGCTCATTATTTGAAGTTAAATATTCCATCCAGCAGCTTACCCACATGGATGAAATGATATGAACACTTCAGTCATCTCTCCATCCATCCATTTATTTATTTACACAGCAAACATTTATTTAGTGAGAGGCAACAGAGCTAAGTCAACCCTATGTCCCAGTTGGCCCAGGACAACTCCAGCTTATTCCTGCTGTGTAGATATCAGTATTGTCTCAGTTGATTATCAGGATCTCAGATTAGACAGTAAATTATATGATTATTGTAAGCCAAGCATAGTGTTTAAGAATATCTTTTAAAACATCATGGTTAAGAACACATGGTTAAGAGAATGCCTTTGATCAAAGCCTGGTTTCACCACCTAATGGTTGTGTGACCTTGGGCAAGTCACTAATCTCTGCTTTATTTTGTCCATCTGTAAAATGAGACTAACAATAGGACCTACCTCCTGGAGTTACTGTGTGATTTAGAAGAGTTACTCCACATAAAGGCATATCACAAGCACTGTGAAAGTGTGAGCTACTTTCATGTAAAAACATATCTCATTCCCAGCCTCACAAAGATGACAATCTAGTAAACTCATGATTTTATAAATTTTCTCATTAACATGGATATTGAAATGTTACATACATTTCGTGACTATTTTTAAACATTATAAAATACCAGTTATCAAACTATAAGAACAGTTTGATAGGTAACATATATAAATAGTTCAGCCTAACTAAAAGTAGCTTGAAAAAGATGGATATTATGAAAAAATGATGGAAATTTAAGGAATTGGATGGCATTGATAAATCCCATGACAACATAGATTAATTTACAAAGAATGCTAGTCAACCACTCCAGTAAACTATAACTGGCACACTGACCCTATCGGCACTATCAACTCCAAACTCACTGAACCTCTGAAAGAAAGTCGTGTTGCTTATTCTTAATAATATGGCCTCAAAGTGGTCATTTGTCACCAAATCTTGCCTCTTCTGTCTGTGGGTATCTCATACTGCAGACAGCAATTCAAGTTGAAGTCAGAAAAAGAGGGGTGCTTTGAATAACAATGGATTGTGACTCACAATGGATTGTGAGTCAGAGTGTTAGCTTATTCACAATTCAACGTTCAGGAAGCATTCTGCTCCTTAGAGAACATAACACGTGCCCTACAGACTCTTCATGCATATTATCCCCTCCATGTAGAGTGCCCCCCTCCCCACCTTCTGCAATTCTTTTCCTGGGAGTTAACCACAGTGAGTGCATTATAGAGTCTGGCAAAGGGCTCATTCTAAAGGTCTTTGGATTTTAATCATTTTAAATTTTGTCATAAACATCTGATTCTTCTATGCAAATTGAATAGTAAACCCTCTTGTTTTACATAATTATATTCAATCATCATATTTAACGGGGCTTTATCTGTGACTTTAGCTGGGTTATTACTGTTTTTTCATTGTTAATAGGAAAGCAAATAATTAGATACACATCCTCTAACCTACTACCACAAAAGCACTTAAGAATTAGGAGATCTAATATCTGATAAATGGTTCTAGAAGGCAAGGAATAGTAATATAGCCAAATGATGCAAGGGGACAGGAACATAACAAGTTAGAAATATGTTTACTTCAGAGCATGTAGAGAGACACTAGCACTCTCTAAACTATAGTCTTAAATCTCCTCTGTGTACACAAAGTAAAATGAGTTTTATTACACCACTTAACTCAAATTTATCTTCCATTTCATTTATATAGTAATTAAATGCTTATACTCAGTAATATAAGAAATGGTAATGAACCTCTTTGCAAAAATTATATAGTTAAAGTGTTCCTAAATGCACAATAACTCTGCTCACTATCTCATTATTTTTCCCTTCACATACCTCTCTTGTAATTATTCCAGTGGTACCGAGTTCAGTGTGAGGAAGTTTATGCCTTGAATAGGCCGTTCATCATTAACGAGCCTCCACTATTACAATAGCAATATGGAGACCATCCGTCCCTTTATCTCCCAGAACATCATGCTGGATGTCTTAGTTCTATAAATACTTTGCCTTGACATTTGCATTATACCAGCTGATCATTATCATGCCCTCATTTTCTACTTCCAAATTTTTGTGACCTTCAACATTAGGTACGTGCTATTCAGAAATGTTTCTCCAGGGTCAGATCTTTTTCCCTCAAGCAATTTATTTTTAACAACTTTCAACAAATCGCGCTTCTCCAGCTTCCCCATCAGGCAATCAAGATTCCTTTCTGCCAATGTGCTCAAGTGAGAAATAAGACAAGAATACCCACTCAACCAGGGCTTCCCAGGGGCACCAGTGGTAAAGAGCCCACCTGCCAATGCAAGAGACATGAGACGTGGGTTCAGCCGCTGGGTTGGGAAGATGGGTTGCCATTCCTCATGGAGGAGGGAATGGCAACCCATTCCAGTATTCTTGCCTAGTGAATTCCCATGGACAGAGGAGTCTGGTAGGCTCTAGTCCACAGGGTTGCAAAGAGTCGGACATGACTGAAGCAACTGAGCACGCACACACACACACAAACTCAACTGTGTAGCAAAATCTTCACTTCTACTGAAATTAAGGAAAGTGCTTCCACTTTTGGGTACTTGATCCTCACACTCATTCATGTCATGTTTTAGGGCAGTTCTCTGAACCAAATGCTTATTTGCTCCTTGATAGAAATATTAGAATCAAAACTAGCAAGGCTGTGACTGAGAGATTAAGCTATATTCATGAGAGAAGCAATTTATCCCCAGCAGTAAAGTTAGAGAAGTTATTCCGAATGCCAGACTTTGTAAGGAAGAATTATGACTTTCTGCAGCAATGCAGTTCCAGAAATCTTAGAAACTGAGCTTGAGGCCCTCAGGTCTGTTAGCTCCATGAAAGAATTTAAGAGTTGAGTGTTTATGAGGAAGAATCAAAATGGGGAGGAAGACATTTGCTCAGTGAGGAATTCTCTCCATAATTATCTCATCCTATATTTGAAACATATATAATTAAGAGGTCCTACGAACACCTCAGTGGAGGCAATGATGGCTATAACAAGAGAGCGGGCCTGAAGGGCCGCCTGGCCCAGCTTGGCAGGCCTACTTCATTTAGCAGCGGCCTCACATGAGAACGCTCTATTCTACCTTCTGCTTCTGTTTCACCCCATTAATTGAACTGGAGAAATGCACTTGACACCTAGGCTGGGTAATCTCATTTAGCCCCAAGACTGCAAAAGTACTAATGCTGTTAATTGAGGCATTTCAAACTAAGCCAAATGCCACACTCCGCTCAGGGCACTAAGCCTCCCTCCATTACTGTTCATGGGCCCCGTGGGAAAGTGTGTTCACACAGACCAAATGTGTCCCATTCCGGCAACCGAGTTGAAATGGAATGTGTTGCTCTATTACCCTTTTAATGCCAAAGCCTTCTCTTCTCCATCCTATTCCCCTGCTGTCTCCCGGCTGCTTTCTACTCTTTCATAAAAGAAAATTAAAACTGCAATTGTAAACCTCAACCTACAATGCAATTTCACTAAGTTCCAAATTTTAAGCATCTGAAATTTGAAAATGATGCAATTCCCTCTTGAAAACTATTAAAACCAGAAATTACACAATTGCCTCTTGATAACTGTCTGTGGTAACTCTCTCCATGAGAAATGGATGCAAAAAGTCCAGGTAGATCCTCTCTGGGCAGCGCTGGAAGCTCTGATCTACGGGAGGAGGTGGAGGGGAAAGGGACTTACTAACTCACTGAGCAGAAGGTTCACGTATCTACTGCCTTCAGCAGCCTTGGCTGATGGACTTTGTTGTCAGAGGAATACAATCTAAAAGCACTGCTGTAGTGGATTTTGAAGAGTTAAGCTTTGTTTTGCTTTATTTTGATTGATTGGGTTTTCTTTGATTTCCTGAAGCTGCCACATGGTTTTCTGCCCAATACAAGAGAAATGTAAGACCCTAAACGAAGGCAATGGCACCCCACTCCAGTACTCTTGCCTGGAAAATCCCATGGACGGAGGAGCCTGGTAGGCTGCCATCTATGGGATCGCACAGTCGGACACGACTGAAGCGACTTAGCAGCAAACTTGTCTCTCATTCTCAGATACATTGCATCCTAGTTTTGTGATAAGACAGACTACAAGGTTTTCTGGACTGGAGGTTATATAGATTGAATGAACGTTCTGAAATGAAAAATCCAAGTCATTTCCTCTTACTTTTTTCTGGTGCTTCCTTAACTGTGACAGTTCCTATCAACACAGCCCCATTCAGTGCACTGCAGACAAGGAGTTGGGGAAGGGCTGACTGGCACCAGGAGGACACCTGACTCCACTAACTGGTGATAACTAAAGGAATTTGGACAAATATCCTGAACATGTGAGATAACCAAGATTCTACATTTGAGTTTAGTTGTAGCAGGAAGTTCAGTTGCCATCAGCTCCAGTTACAAGTGTGTTTTGAGTTTTACTTTCAATAATAATGGCTGCCATTTGCTCAGCACTCACTTACTCAATATGAGACACTGTGCTGAATACTTTGCAAACATTATTTCATTTGATGCTGGCAAAGAGTCCTATGAAATAGGTACTATCTTTACCAATATGCAAAAAAAATATAATAAATGATATAAAATAAAATAATACAATAAAACAATATAAAATATAATAAAATAATAATCCCATGAAGACTTTTCTCAGAGAGAAACTTGAAACACACACGTTTAGCCAGTTTCCCTTGCCCTGTGTCAATTCTGTAATCCTGGTAGCAAGACATAAGCAAAAGCAATGCAGGATGTTTTACCAGTAGTCCCACCTAGAGTCAGGAGGATGAATAAACTAGAAAATATTTTTTGTTTCTTCCAGAAGAGTTCCATTAGATCTTGAATTTCTATTAATATTTTTATCATTTTTCATATTAGATTTTTACAAGCTGTAACAAAGCAAGAATGAAATTGGGTCTGCTGAAGATGTCAGTGAAACTACTATGGGGTTAAAACAAAAAGTGCGCCTAGTCCCCAAAACTGTCTGTTTAATGTCCAGTGAGTCACTAGACATACTCCTGGTAAATGTCAAAATAAACACATCCGCAAAGACTCTTAAGGTTATATGATTTTACTATTCCTGTAGAATTTCATCTGAAGAGAATTTTCTTCCCCTCTCAGACTTCATATCTTTAATACATCAAGAGCTTACCAGTAAGGTCCCACAACCACTCCCATCAACTGAAATGTCTATTAATGTTTTTAATGGTAATCAATATTTAGCCCATGGAATATTTTTTAATCTACTGTTGTTTAGATATTCACATTTACAATTATTCCTATGAAAGTTCACTTCAGAGGATCAATTGATCCCAAGGAATAATCCCAGAATGATGGATGTGTAATAATTTAGGCTTAAACCTGAATAGTTCAGTCTTGGGTAAGGCTTCTCTTAGCTGCTTGATTGTGGAGGAAAAGATGAATGTGGAAAGATGTTAAGGTATCCAGGCGCAGGACTGAAACACAGGCCTGACACCAAAGCCCATGCCAGTGTGTTTTTCAGAAAGTAGTCTGAACTGCCTGCATTACAATCACAGGGGATGCTTATCAAAAATACAGATTCCTGGGTCTCACCAAGGAACCGTAGAGTTAGAATCTCGAGGTGGATACTAGGCCTCTGCGTATTTACCAAGCACCCCTGTGATTCTTAACATACAGAACCATTCAGCTTCTTGATGCTGCAGGAGAATTACAGTGCACAGAATGTGGGGGCTGTGCGGGAAGGGGGTACACAGGGCTCTGATGATTCTTCTGTAATCCCTGAGCAATCTCAGGGTTTCAAAGATGACCCACGTGGCTTTGGCATGTTCAAGACGGGTCCATAAAAGGACTTTCTGTTGTCTGTGGCCACATGGCCATGAAGTTTGCAGTATTCACCAGTCTCCAAAGACAGTTTGGTGCAAGGGAAGAGAGGGTAGAGGCAGGCATGGAATAAAACAAGAAAGTGAATTTGACAATTTTACCAGGGAAAGTTGAAAGATCAGCAGGGCGGAGCGTACAGCTGATCAAAACAATGAGGCAGGGAAAAGACGGGAACTTGCCCCAGTCCTCAGCTAGTTTCCACAGGCTTCCATGGATGTTGTCATCCACTGATTGATTACAGCATTCCCTGTTGCATAAACGCTTAGCAGCAACTCATTAAAACAAGAACAAGAACTCTTCCAGCAGGGTTAAATGCTTCTTTAAAAGTCTGTCCAAAAGACTCACAGCTGAAAATTCAGCTCACCACTATTCCCAACTCACTGATTCTATAGAAAACTCAAAGTTGTGAAGATGAGAAGGGAATTGACAATGATGCTCAAGGCTAGAAGCACTATTCATTTGAAAATAATGCTCTTTTGAATCAGTGGACCGTTGTTCAGCCAGGTTTGTGTCTGGGTGATTCTGAGATGGCTGTGTCTCTCTTCCCCAGTCTCAGGAGGCTCAGGTGCTGAAACAGCTGGCGGAGAAGCGGGAACACGAGCGAGAGGTCCTCCAGAAGGCTCTGGAGGAGAACAACAACTTCAGCAAGATGGCAGAGGAGAAGCTGATCCTGAAGATGGAACAAATCAAGGAAAACCGTGAAGCGAATCTAGCTGCTATTATTGAACGTCTGCAGGAAAAGGTAATCGTAACAGAGAACCGAGCAGGTGCACATTCATTTGCAACACACAGCGAGTGAATTCTCAAATACCCGGCCTCGGAGACTTAAACTCTGCTGCAGATGCGGAAGCACCTAACCCCATGGGCAGTGCCTGTCGCTCTGCAAGGTGATTGAGGCATATAAGTGTGACTTACAACCGGAATTCTCTCAGGGTTTCCAGTACTGAATAGACTAAGGGAGGCTGGTTCCTGCTTTTCAAATGTATGTGAGGCTTCAGTACAAATCTTAGAAGCTCACCTACTGGAAAAATATTAAATTGGAAATGTTAACTATTTTATATAAGCAATAATACATATCAATAATATAATGAACATTTTTAAAATAATATTATTATAAAACAATAATATAAAATAATATATTTAATATTCAGTCTAATGTTTAATTAATATATAATATTAAATATGTAACTCATTGTTGAAATATATTTGGACATGTTTCCATAGGTTTGGAAAAATATATTTGTCAAAAGAGGACAGAATATTTATGAACAGTGGAAAGCCCTTGTAAGAAAATCTACATGGAAAACTGGGCTTTCCTTGTGGCTCAGTTGGTAAAGAATCTGCTTGCAATGTGGAGACCTGGGTTCAATCCCTGGGTTGGGAAGAGCCCCTGGAGAAGGGAAAGGCTACCCACTCCAGTATTCTGGCCTTGAGAATTCCGTGAAATGTATAGTCCATGGGGTCGCAAAGAGTCAGACACGACTGAGCAACTTTAAAAAAAAAAAAAAAAAAACATGGAAAACTAGTAGAGGAAGTTCATTACCTCCAGATCTGGCACCCTGGTATTTTTTTTTCTCATCAATCTGAATATACGATGGCCATTTCCATCAATCAGGATGAGCAGTACTGGAGATCCTCTGGAAATTGTTCTCTCAGAATTATGATATCTTTTATTCAGGATAATTGTGAATCAACCTTCATCTCTCATCCTAGGCACTTTTAAAATAAAGGCCTAGGCCTTTAAAATATAGGCCTTTAAAATAAAATGGCATTGCTAGGAATGGGGCATGCTGATCTTATCCAGGATTGGCAATTAGACCTCTAATCTCAAGTGCAAGATTGATATCACTCCTCGGCAATCCAGGAGCATTACTGTTTTTTTTAAATTACACGCACTCGAACACAGAGCACATCCTTCTTGATTTCAATTGTAAAAGAGGTCATAAAATTTGCATATTTAACTAGTATTTCCAGGAGTGTTGGTTTTTAATGGGCAATTTATTTTTCTCTGCATATTTATCTGCACCCACCCACCCCCTTCCACCAGCTCCTTTTTCTGTCTTACCACTCTCATCCAAAATCAGGCTCCTCCATACAGACAAACATACATTCATATGTATATGCCTGAATACATACAGTTTGTCCCATAAATATTCGGCCCATGGAATTCTTAATATTCTTCACATCAAGCTACAGAATCTCCATGGGTGGGACTCAGGCAACCATATTTTTTTTAACTTTCCAGATGATTCCAGTACGCAGCCAGGTCTGAGAACTAGTGGTTTGTAGTCTGTTCTGATATAAATCTCAGCTGGCAGCATTCTATCTTGTGCTGAATTATGCAGCTCACATCATATGTAAGACCACATTTTCCCTTATTCCACAGCTAGTGACACTTTTCAAATCTAACAGAACCTCTGACCAGTGACAGCCAAGATCTGTTATCTTTTCAGTAAAGTGGAGATACTCCTTAGAGAATACCAACTTTCCTTCCATTTGATGTATTTTAAATACACTGGTTTTTGTTTGCATATGGTATATGTGTTTGTATATACTAAAACTACTTTCTTTTTTCCTAAAATAAGAAAAAGTAAATTTTTTATTATGGCCAATTATCTAGCCTTTTGTCTGAATGAAATTACTACAGTGAAGTAAGAACTTTAAAAAAAAAAGGAGTCAATAATAATACTGAAATTGTATGAAACTGCCGCTATAACATAAGCTCTTCTGGAATCTCCCACATCAAAAGATGATCATTACTGAAATGGTACTTCTTAGTAAGTCGTCATGAGGTGACCACACTAAGTACCTTTTATACATTTTAATTGCTCACCGTTTTGACAGTCTTCCCTGGCCCTACCAATTAGCCAAGAGATGTGATAAAATTCCACATGAGGTTTTGCAACAATCTGCCTACCACCCACCACTCCTGTATTCTTGCTTGGAGAATCCCAGGGGCAGAGGAGCCTAGTGGGCTGCTGTCTATGGGGTCGCACAGAGTCGGACACCACTGAAGCGAATTAACAGCAGCAGCCTACCACCCAGCCCTCAGCCCCCCTCCTCCTTAGTGAAGTGAACTGAGTATTTGAACAGAGCCTGTCCCTCAATGGTGGCTACAATGGTGTCCTCCGTGTCATTCACTCATGAATTCCCACAAACCTCTCGGAGTCCCAGCCATATTAGCTCAAAGCCTTTATGCTCATGTTAGTTGCTCAGTTGTGCCCAACTCTTTGCAAATCCATGGACTGTAGCCCGCCAGGCTCCTCTGTCCATGGAATTTTCCAGGCAAGAATACTGGAGTGGGTTTCCATTTCCTTCTCCAGGTGATCTTCCTGAGCCAGGGACCCAACTCATGTCTCTTGCATCTCCTGCATTGGCAGGAGGATTCTTTACCGCTAGGGAAGCCCCTCAAAGCCTTTAGCTGAAAGCCTAAACCAAAAGCAATTCCAGTTGCACTTTGGAACCTCCTGACGAGCTCTTTTAAATGAGAGCTTCTAATGTAACCATCTAGGGCAGAACCCAGAGATCAGCATTATTTTCAAAGCTTACCAGGAGACACTGGTCGGACATGAGCAACTCAATGGACATGAGCAAACTCCGGGAGATAGTGAAAGACATGTCTGCAAAGAATCTGACATGACTTGGCATCTGAACAAGAAACAACAACAAAGTAGACACTTGTATTGGCCAGAATTAAGAAACTCTGAGTTAAAGGCTTCTTAAATGTTTTATTTTGTTGTCATAAGTTATCTTGAAATCTTTTCATCTTTGTTCCATGAAAGTGTTCTTTCTTCCTCCAAAGAATAATGTTACACTCTTTTTTATATATATTACTATTTGCTTATTGAATAAATGAGCAACTATAAAAATATAAAAGCACCAACATGTAAGTAATATGTAGGGAAATATTGTGTCTATATGCTTCACCACTGAACACACAGCACCTAGAATGTTGCTTGACACAGAGGAAGAACTCCACAAATATTTTTGAATACATACATACATACACATCAATGCATACATACATAATTTAGCTCATGGTCCTTCTTCTCTCTCTGTTCTTTTCCAAGGATTCCTCCTGCCTTCCACAATTTCTACTATCTCCTGTATGAGAACTTACCCTCATGATTATTAATCATTAGCTTAAGAATTATTGATGATAATAAATGTAATTGTAATGATGCTACATTTACCAAATACATATTATGACACATATTAGCTTCATGCTCAGTACAGTTTTGAATGTTACTCTCTCTCTAAAATTTCCATTTCTCTTTCCTTAGCACTACATCTTAACACTCCCACTTATACAGAAAAGACTTAAGTGACAAGGGTGTGAACAAAAAGATACCTGTGCCACAAAGACCTACAGTAGGCTGATATGTTTCTGTCACTCAAATTGATATAAACAGTCATGCCCAGGACACAATAATGTAACCTGGGGATTATGACAAACACTGAGGTGATATTGAAAATGTTCTTATTCTTTGAATTTCTATTTCTAAAAAAGAGGGGGAGGGGGAACACCATGCAGAAAGGATAAGAGACTCTTTCTCCCTCACCCAGCACTTCTTTCTTCCCCTCGTGCACTAGACTATATCCCTCAGAAAGCTCACCATTTCACACATTAGGCACCATGAGCAGTAGCAGCTTTGTTATCAAACCCAACCAGGAACTGGAGTGAATAGTTATTCACAAAAAATCAGTTAAGGCAGATCGAATCATTTTAACAATACATATATTCATTAAGACTTCCCCAGTGGCTCAGAGGTAAAGAATCTGCCTGCAATGCAGGAGATGTGGGTTCAATCCATGGGTCTGGAAGATCCCCTGGAAAGGAAATAGCAACCCACTCCAGTATTCTTGCCTGGGAAATCCCATGGACAGAGAAGCCTGGCAGGCTACAGTCCATGAGGTTGCAAAAGAGTCGGACATGACTCAGCAACTAAAACAACACAACATAGATGATAGCTAGATTTAGGAGACAGGATAAGGCTCATGGCGGGAATGGGGACTACTAACCAGCCTAACAGGCTATTCATTTAAGAGGATTTCTACTGAACCTTGTTGAATTCTTCTCTTAATCCAATTTGTAAAACATCTTCATGGTTTCAAAATTTTACTGTCATTCACTAGCCAGTGCCAAGACCTCCCAGCCTGAAACTTTGTAACAAATACTGAAGGAGTTTTAGGTGTTTAGGAGTGAAAGAAAAGAAAAAAAAGAAAACAGACTTCCTTGACAACTACTATACCTTATTCAACCACAAAGTATAGAAATGAGACACTGTTTCAATGTAATTGATACTTTTACCTCTAACAATGGATGAAAGGTCAAGTGAAAGTATTATAGTTACTATTTTAGTGATAATGGTGTTACTAATATGACTTAATTTAAAAAGATAAAAAGTTTTTTAAGAGAGTAAGATTCTGTGATTCTTTATCTCAGAGATAATTTTGATAACATATAACTGTTTAGGTAGAGATTTCAACCATTATCAATTTCCATTTATTGTAACCTTTCATCCTTCTCATCTGATATTTGGGTTTTGGGGGCATTTTTTGTCATTCTGACTCATGAGTGACATCTGTGTAACTATTTCCTACAGAATATGTCTGATAAATGAATCATAAAAGGAAAAAGAGGATTAAAACTAACTGTCATTGATTTCTCATTGTAAGCCAGGTATTTGGCACATACTATGGAATTTAATTCCAGAAGGAAATACATCCCCATTTCACATCTAAAGAGCTCAGTGGGTAGAGAAATCAAGCCATTTGGTAAAGATCACAAAGCTAAGGACATCAGAGTCTGAACAAGTCTCTCTGACTCCGAACGTTTATGCTAAGTTAAAACTGTAACTTGTGCCAACTCCGCACAGTAAGCAGACTGGATTGAATTTGGCAATAAGGAGTTCATGATCTGAGCCACAGTCAGCTCCTGGTCTTGTTTTTGCTGACAGTATAGAGTTTCTCCTTCTTTGGCTACAAAAAATATAATCAATCTGATTTCAGTATTGTACATCTGGTGATGTTCACGTGTAGAGTTATCTCTTGTGCTGTTGGAAGAGGGTGTTTGCTATAACCAGTGCATTCTCTTGGCAAAACTCTGTTGGCCTTTGCCCTATTTCATTTTGTACTCCAAAACCAAACTTGCCTGTTACTCCAGGTATCTCTTGACTTCCTACTTTTGCATTCCAGTCGCCTTGGGGATGTTAGTTCTAGAAGGTCTTGTAGACAATTACAAGACAAATGTTGTCTTGTAGACAACATTTTGCTGATTGAAAAAACAGACTATGCTGAAAATGACAGGCCCACTCCATATCTCCGTTTGATTCTCCCACATTTTTATATGGAATTGCATTACAATTTTAAGTATATATTTGATGATTTGAATATAAAATTTTCAAATAACAGATTTACTAAAATATGTGAAAATAAACAATATTTTCCCTAGGAGCACAGAATTTAAATTTCCTGTTTTTCTTTTTTCTTCAGTTCACAGATTATATTTGTTCTCTCTTATGTCAAAATCTATTTCTTTACAACTAATTTTTAAGTTGAGTAAGAAGTGTGCTCCAAAGTCGCCTAATAATATTAATTATAATCTTTCCTGTTATACTGTAAATTTGGGTTTATATGAATCTTTAGACTTGAGGCTGGTTTTTTTCTTAGCATAGTGATGGTCTGGGCTTTTTCTCAATTTTCGTCAGAACTGAGCTCTTACTAATTAGTTTCTTCCTGCATGAGAAAAAGATTTCACAGCATCTTGTTCCTCATCAGAGCAGAATAGAAAGAAGGAAGAGTCAGCTGCATCCATGCTAATTCCCCCATGACATTTCCAAACAGGACATGATTTCTCTATACATGCTTTTTTCCCCTTCGCTCCATGGCTTTTGAATGCAGACGAAAAGCTCATTTAAACCAATTACATAAAATTGCTTTTAAACTCTTTCTCTAGAATCAACTTGCTGCTTTGTGTAATCCTGTATT
This sequence comes from Ovis canadensis, assembly GCF_042477335.2. Classification (NCBI taxonomy): domain Eukaryota; kingdom Metazoa; phylum Chordata; class Mammalia; order Artiodactyla; family Bovidae; genus Ovis; species Ovis canadensis. The sequence goes on from NC_091253.1 coordinate 66,025,972, forward strand.
TTTGAAGAAAGTGTGTGGCTATATATATTTGCCTATTTCTCCAAGAACCTACATTTGTAAAGACACATTTTTTTCCACACAACTATAAAATTTTCTCTGCTCGCTCATACTAAGACTCCATAGCAGTGGTTGAGGGGTGGGGTTGGCTGCAGAGCCAGGCTCTCTGAGTTTAAGTCTCAGCTCTGCTACTTGTTGGTTATGTGATCTTGGGCAAATGACTTAGTCTTTTTGTGCCTCAATTTCTTCATCTGTAAAATGGGAACCATAATAGAGTCTCCATCACAAGACTGTTGTGACGATCAAGGGAATTAATACAGGTAAAATCTGTACTTATGCAGAACTGGTACATGTTAAGTGACTAGTATATGCTTAGTGTTATAAAGGACCTATAAGCAAAAACTTCTTGAGATCAATAGAGCTTAATGATAAGATTTACTTTATGGCTGGTCAAGGTCATTGCCTCTAAACTAAAGGAATTTGTGGAGCTACAAGAAATTTCTGGACCTACAGGGGGGGAATAGCAATATAAATAATATTCTAAGTAAAAAATAAATAATAATAATTATCATTTTCAATTTTAATTTAATAAACATCTAGATCTTATAATAGGCAAGGGGCTAAATTAAAACTGAAAAATACTAATTATTATTATGAACATTTATTTTTCTATTTAGAATATTAGTTATATTTACCAACACTTACTTAGCCTCTTTAATGGACAAGGGGCTCCCCCAGTGGCTCAGTGGTAAAGAATCCCCCTGCCAATGCAGGAGATGTGGGTTCAATCCCTGTTTCAAGAAGATTCCCTGGAGAAGGAAATGGCAATGCACTCCAATCTTCTTGCCTGGAAAATCTCATGGACAGAGGAGCCTGGTGGGCTACAGTCCACAGGGTCCCAAAAGAGTCAGACATAACTTAGAAAATAAACAATAATGGGCAAAACCATGTGCTCAGAAGAATAATGTACTAAAAATAGCATTCCACATTGTCTATCAACTCCCTCCTCTGAAAGATTAGTTCCCAAAGTCAATTTAGTACCTCAGCTTCTCATGTAAACAAACATTCATTGATCATATACTATATGCAAAACACTCTTCTGGGCCCTGCAGATGGAACAAAAGTGAAAAAATACAGCCCTGGCCCACAGGGAACTTCTAAATAAGCACCTGTCAAAGAGAGCAGATGAAACAGGAGCAGCAATGCCCAAAGTACAGGTTAGAATAAAATGGTTGCCCCGTGAAAGAGATTTATGCACATCCACAAGGGGAAAGTGAGACCGTTTTCAGTCTCACAAAAATCTTCATGAAGAAAGAGACAACCACTACAAGGATTTAAAGAGTCTTCTCCTGATGGATGGAGATAAAAGACTAGGAATCTCAACAATTGAATATCTCATTACAATTCCATTAAACCAAGAAATCAAGTAGGTGTAGGAAAAGGGTAGAGGGTAAGATTGGAGAGGTCATTTGGACAGCTCAAGTTTTGAAAGACTTTGTTTGATTAAGGAGTTAAGAATTTAGGAAGCATACATAGGGTCTTCTTCCTACAACTCATCCTCCCAAAGTGTCCATTGGCAATTATAAATCCCTTAAAGTGTTAGAGAAAAGGAAAAAGACCATCAAAAATCATAGAGAAAAAAGAGTGCTATTTTATTGCTATTCTGATGATTGATACAGTCCTAATTAGTCAAAATTTTAGTCCTAATTGTCAAAATTCTCTTAACCATATGATTGTTTTGTCATCATTTTAATCAAATACAGTGGCAAATTTTTTAAGACAGACGAGACTGTATAGTATTTTATTACTGTTCTCTAAATTTAGACAGTAGTCCTGAGAGTCAAAATTCTCTCAATCAAAAAAAAAAAAAAGAAAAAGAAAATTGTCTTAATCATGTGATCTTTTGGTCACTATTTTAATCAAATACAGGGATAGTTTTTTTTATCGACACTATTAGTCTTCCATGGTCTTCTGTGACACGACGCTTATTGGTTGCCATGTTTTACTTTCTTGCGACATGAGAATGTTGTCTGCTAAACGTAGACGCTAAATGGGAAGGAGATGGGGGTGGGGGCGGAGGAGCTACTTTCTGTCAAGCCCGTAGTATGTAAATTAGTGGGCGGGCTCTCCTGCTTCTCTGTGGACCCAGCGAGGCTCGTGATGTCTATTCTCAAATCTGGTGTTTTTCAGGAGAGGCATGCGGCGGAGGTGCGCAGGAACAAGGAGCTGCAGGTCGAACTGTCTGGCTGAAGCAACGGAGGGTATGGCACGCCCCACCATTAGTAAATCCCCCTGCCTATATTATAATGGATCATGCGATATCAGTATGGGAAATGTATGACATGGTTTAAAAAAGAACTCATTATAAAAAACAAAAAACAGAATCAAAAATAAAAAAAAATCAATGCGGTCTCTTTGCAGAATGTTTTGCTTGATGTTTAAAAAATACCTTGGATCTTATTTTGTAAATACTTACATTTTTGTTAAAAAATACAAGTATTGCATTATGCAAGTTATTTCATAATCGTACATGCCCTGTAACAGGCTTTCGATGTTGTGTCTTTCCACTCAAATGAATTTGCTAGGTCTGTTCTTTTGGAAGCTCCCCACGTCTGACTCCATTCCCTGCCCTTTACATTCCAACAGAAAAATGAGGTCAGTAGACAGTCTTTGGTGCTAGAAACCCACCATTGCCTAATGACCTAGACAGCTTTGGACTTGACTGAGGCCATACTTAGATCACTGGTATTATAACTCCACACAAACCACCACATTTGTTCGCTCATAATCTACTAACTGCCTAGAAACTACAAAACCAGGCTAAGTAACACCACCGCTCGTAGCAATTACTTCTGCTTCTACTGGATTATGTGCTACAAATGTGCTTTGGCTTTAGAAAGGGATGGATGAAAAAGACAGATCTGAGATCAATCTGGGTAGAAGCAAAAAGCTGAACCTTTTAAAGTGCTGAACACAGATCCCAACCCAAATGGTTCAAGCAGCCGTGAAATCGCTTTTCATGAAGTGGGCTTAATTCTCTAGTTTAAGTTCTTTTGATGGAATGAATTAATGTGTCAGGTGGCTTATTTGTGGATGCCATGATTGATGATGTTCCTTTTAAGCTCTTACCTATAGTACAAGTACATGATGCTACTGAATATTTTTCCACTTGGAAACTGTGAGCTGGTCGTTGCATTCAAACATACACGCAAACACAATCAAAAAACACTGCGGATTTTCACTTAAGCTGGTCTTTCTTCCCCAGTGTGAGGCAATCCTGCCTATTAAAAAATTTAAAAAAATTACTCCATCTGTGAGGGCTGATGCAGTCGAGGGGGCTAGGCAGGGTGTTTGTGCCAACTAAGAGAATCACCAAATACCCACCGTGAGTACCTATCGCAGTTTTGAAGTCGTTTCTCCCCCCAACTCCCAACTCCTGAAGGTTGCTGCCTGCATACTTACTCTTCATTAGTGCTATTTTCCTGTATGTCATTGTGAGCAAGCTGTGATTAATAAAGAATTGGAGTTCTGTGAACTAATACAGGTTTGGTCTGTTCTCTTGCCCTTCTGTGTGTCTGACCCTGGAGTTCAGATTTTACTAGTGTGGCTGTTGGATTAGACAGTCTCAGAAACAGACAGAAATTAGAGTTTGAAGGAGACCAGGGCCCCTGCTGATTCACTTCCCTTCTAGAGCAGCAGGAAGCATCATTTTTCTCTCTCCCTCTGACAGCCCAACACAGCAGGAGAAGTCTTCAATCTGTTTCCCTTGAAACCGGTCAAGATTGAAGGAGACACCACGGTTTCAGACCAGTAAGTCTACAGAAGAGACCCCCTCTCAAAGCGCTTGGAACGTTCCTGGCACAGCCTCACGTTCTCCCACATGGCCACTGGACACCTTCCGCAGACTGTTAAAATGCAATTTCCCCGCCATACTGCTGAGTTTTGCACTGCCAATAAACACACTGCACACATGGACACAGCAGGGGGCCTGTCAATGACCCAGATGGATCCTGCAGGACCAAAGGAACCACGTCCAGTCTTAGCAGAAAATCATAAATAATTGAAACCACACAGACTTATGAATAAGCAAACTGGGCTGTCATCCATAGGCGTGCTAACCAGCCAAGCTTAAGGTGGAGGCCACCTGGTCCCTATATTGAATATCCTTTATTTGTGGGAATCTAATACTGCAACCATTGAAACACATCCTTAAAAATATGAATTCCATGATCTTCCTTTGGAAAATCAATCAGAGCTTCTGATGAGCAGAAAATAAGCTGTATTTTCACAGTGATACTTTTTCCTTATTTATCTACTTTTTTATTTTTCATTAAAATCCAGTTTGATCTACAATCGTATGTTAGTTTCAGGTGTCCTACATAAAGATTTGACATTCGCATGCATTATAAAATGATCACCACAGAAAGTCTAGTAACCATCTGTCCCCATACAAAGTTATTACAGTATTATTGATTGTTTTCTTTGTGCTATTTGTTACATCCTTGTGGTTTATTTATTTGATAACTGGATACCTCTTAATCTTCTTTACCTGTTTCACACACTCCCAGCTTCCTCCCCTCCAGCAACCACTCATTTGTTCTCTGTATCTATGAGTTCTCACAGTGATTTTTATTTCATGTTGGAAAACATTACTTGAAGGGCTTCCACTAGGCCAGAGCCTGTGATTAAGCTCTGGGACTATGAAAACAAATCACTGTGAGGAGCTCATAGTCTCATAGCTTGTTTTAGCCCAGAAGTGCTCAGTCCTTGAAACATATTGAGGGAAAGCATAATCCCATCAGTTCTCTGACGATTTCTGAAATTTTAGAAATGACCAACAAACTCCTGGTGCTGCTCTGTGGTGCCTAAATTGCAGCTGCCAACCAGCCTGCTGCCTAGTCTCAAAGATGAAGAAACTAAGGCCCTGAGAGGGATAGGTGATTTTGCTCCAGGTCCCAACACACACTTCTCACAATCTCCTTACTAGTAAGTGGCTTATCAGCAGACCATCCCCAAATCTCACCACGGCGGAGCAGACAGGTTATTTCTGTGTACTTCCCTAGACCAGTGGTCCTTATTTGAGCTTCATATATGCTTCAGAGTCCTATCTGGAGGGTTTGTTAAAAAAAAAAAAAATACAGGTGAGCTTCTGATTCCTGGAATCTGTGTAGAAGCCTAAGGATGTACACTCTCTCACGGTCCCAGGTGACACTAGTGCTACCTGTATGCACACCCAACCTGAGAAGCCCAAGACACACAATGAAATGGACCTAGGTAGTGGAGATTCTTGGTGGCAGCCACATCGAGAGCATCTATTTCGGTCAGGGCATGTTCCATTGGGGAATAGGGTTCCATGAAATGAAACATTCGATCCCACTCAAAAAAGTGGGAGTGGAACACAAAGGAATCCAAGAAGAAGAAAAAATGAACAACTACACTTGCAAAATAATAAAACTAGAAAGAAAGCACCTAGGGGCTGGAGTAGAGAAGGCAATGGCACCCCACTCCAATACTCTTGCCTGGAAAATCCCATGGACAGAGGAGCCTGGTAGGCTGCAGTCCATGGGGTTGCTAGGAGTCGGACACGACTGAGTGACTTCACTTTTACTTTTCACTTTCATGCATTGGAGAAGGAAATGGCAACCCACTCTGGTGTTCTTGCCTGGAGAATCCCAGGGAGGGTGGAGCCTGGTGGACTTCTGTCTCTGGGGTTGCACAGAGTCAGACACGACTGAGGCGACTTAGCTTAGCAGGGGCTGGAGTAGGGTTAAGAGACAAGTGAGGTCAGGGAACCAATGGTCTTGTGTCTCTCATACAACGTATGGTGCCAGGGTCCAGCCCCGGTGGATCCAGGCTGATTCGAAGGTGGGGACGGAGTCGGCATCTTTGGAAAAATACATATTTAATCACAGGTATAGAGAGATTAGAAATGGATAGTGTAGTAGGAAGATTAGTGGAGAAAAAGAGGCTGAATAACTTGGATTACGTGGAATAGTATCCATGCTCCAGATGGGAATTCAGCCAGAAAAACGGGAGCAAGAAAGAAACGACATGAGGGAAACTGATCTGATTTCTTTATTTTTGAGATGGCTTATATACCTTTTGTTACACATAGGGATGAATACAGAGTCACGCGGGAGTCAGCAGTCCTAACCTTTATCAAAATCAGGTGCTTCACATAAATGTATAAAAAAGGTACATCATCTTCTGGCCATGAGTGAGACCTGCTGACATTTTATGATCCTTTCTTTCTGATAACCAAAAAACTTATTTCTTCCAAAGGTGTTTTTTCTTAAACCAGGCACCACCCTCCAAATAAAGTTACATTCCTATAGGGTGAGGGTGTAGTGAGTTACAATCAAGAAAGGAATTTACTTAACCCAAGGTTAACATGATTAGTCTTAAAGGTCAATACTTATTTCTCCTATATGCTTAAAGGTTAATACTTATTTCTCCTATATGTTAGTTATATTCATTATAAGGGTAGGGAACATGGAGATTTAGCAGCAAACATCAGCCCAACAAATGAAAATCCTTTCACCAATGCTCCCCTTAAGATCTATTTAGTCTTAAGATATGATAAAGTTACATTTTTACATAGCAAGGACACAGTGATATATAACAAAGTACAGTGATCTATTACAAAAGAGAAAATCCATTAACTCAAAAAGTCTAGTATCGCTAACATCAAAAACTACTATATTTCCTTTGCTATATTCCAAATACATTAATATATTCCCAGGTGCCTAAGGATATGGAGGCCTGGTGGCAATCATTGACTCAACAAGAAGGAAAAGCCCTATGCTAATTAAGACTCTCAAAATACTCCAAAACTCTCTGTGCTATTTATGGTTAAGAGGTAGTAAACAATCATGTGGCAGGAGTATGGATAATCCTGTCACACAAGCTAGTCTGTCAGCAGAGGGGTTTGACCTGAGACAACCTTGTCCCACCCAGAGCAGGGAATTAGCAACAATTATTGACACAACAAATGAAAAACCCTTCACCAATATAATTCCTAGCCAACCCATTATACCAATAATTCTAACTCCCCAAAAGAATTCGCCTTTAATAAGTCTAAAACATCTCATGCCTCTCAGGTTGGGAGGCTGTAAACAATCACATGTGGCCAGACGAACCTATACAGGCGGGCTAGATAACCTTCAGAGGAGTCCGTAAGCTGAAACACTCTTGTCACGCCCAGGAATTTTTATTGCCTTGGAGCTGCGCGTTTACTCCTTCTCCAAGAGAAATGGTTATGGGGGAGAGCCCCCCGTAAAGTCAGAGGTGTAGGAGAGAGCATAAAACAGACTCTGGTTTTGGGGTTAGATGCTCGGGAACAGGGGGTTTCCTGAGGCTTGATCACGCCTGTGTGTATGCCAAGCCTCCTTCCTCATGACCTTTGCCATGGGCGGAGTTCCTCACGTTGGCCCCCGGCAGTATGGTTTCAGTAGGGTTCCCTGGTGGCTCAGACAGTAAACGATATGCCTGTAATGAAAGAGACCCAAGTTCAATCCCTGGGTTGGGAAGATCCCCTGAAGGAGGGCATGGCAACCCACTCCATCTTGCCTGGAGAATCCCCATGGACAGAAGAGCCTGGTAGGCTACAGTCCATGAAGTCACTAAGAGTTGGACATGACTGAGCGATTAACACGCACTGAAACACCTGAAGATGCTCCTGTTCCTTTAAGAGATGAACTAGGCGCTCTTTGTAGAGATGGTGCCATTTTGTGAAATATGCAGTTTATTTGCCTGGTTACACTTAAACAGATTTTTTTTTTCATGGAGTCTTGATTTCCTTAGGACTACATTTAAATTGTGCATATGACTTTGAAATGTCCTTTAAAGAAATTCACATAATCCCATTGATTTGAAGGTTCACCCTCCTTGCATCTCTTCTAGTCTCAATAACATGTGAAACAGTAGAGGACTGATAAATGTGATTCTCCTCCCTGGATCAGGCATCAGACTTTACAACATTTCAGAGGAGGAAGGCAAAGGTAAACGTGTACTGATCACCATACCCCACCCCTGCCATTGCTCCTCCCACTGAAGGAGAGAATGAGAAGGGGGAGACGTGACACCCTTGACTTAAGCAATTAAAGGATCATTCTCAGGATAAGACGAAACAATCGTCCTTGATTTCTAACCAGGTGATTTGCTGAAAACTACTAAGGCAAACATGGACCCTAAAGCAAAACTAACATCCCCAAGCTCCCCCAAATTATCTCAGATCATTTTCGATTTCTCACTGTCCCCACCACACCTCCAAATGATCACCGAGTAGCACCGACTGACCTCCAAGTTGCCCCTCTTTCCTTGCTCTCCACCTTCCATGACCACTGCCCTAACCTGGATACTATTAGACTCTTAAAGCAACCAACTAATAAGTCTCTTTTGCTCCAATCTATAGCCTCCTCTCCAATCTGACCAAATCTCTCCCATAATCCACTACCTCCTCCCCTTTATCAGCAGGATAAAATCTGCACTTCTGTGAGAGCCATTAAAGTGTTCTCACCATTCCTTTCTTTTCTCAAGAACATTACTCTCCTAAGACACCAAATTATTCATCCTGGCATACCAATGACATGCAATTTCGGGCCTCCATGCATTGACTATACTCTGTCTAGAATCATCTTCCCTACAACATCAGTCTGCAAAGGCTAGATTGAGCTGTGATTTAAAAAAAAAAAAAAAAAAAAACAAATCCTTCAAATCTCAGTGAAATAAAACCACATAGATTTATTTCCTACTCCAGCTATACAAGTTCAACGTGGGTCATGGTGGACGCTTCTCTGCTGTATTCCTCACTCTGGGGCCAAAGACCTGTGGGATGACCCATATGTGGAACGTTACCTAAACATGTCAACTCACACACTGGTTCTCTTAAAGCTTCCACCTAGAAGTAGGACAAGCTATTGATCAAAGTAAGTGATGGCGTGGCATGTGTGGGCTCATTCGTGTCTGACTCTGTGACCCCATGGACTGTAGCCCACCAGGCTCCTCTGTTCATGGAATTTTCCTGGCAAGAAATACTGAAATGGACTGCCATTTCCTTCTCCAAGGATCTTCCCAACCCAGGGATCGAGCCCTCATCTCTTGTGCCTCCTGCATTGGCAGGTAGACTCTTTACCACTTGCTCTACCAAGAAAGTGATACAACCACATTTAATGCAGGAAATGAGCAGAAAAGTGTCGTTCCATCATAAACTCAGAAGGAAAGCCAGCGCCAATGACTATCACCCTACTGGTCACCAAGTAGCAGGTTCACTCTTCTCCCCTGATGTAAACACATTCACTCTGTCCCTAAGATGTAAAATCCCTAAATCGCATTTGGCCTTGACATCAGGCTCAGTGTCCATTGTGATGCACAGTACCCTCTCCAACAGATGTGGACATGTGTCCTCTCAACCAGAGATTAATAAATTAAAAAGACAGCTGACCTTCCCTAATACAGTCAATACACGATGGTGAAATGGGGACAGATAATCAACAACAAACAAGCTTGTTCAAAGGGGAAGCAATAGGGAACACATGGCATTCACTGATGATAGAAATTCTGGTGTGCTGTTGAGAGGCTCCTCTGTCCTTGAGAATAGGGATCACTCCTTGCTTCTATCTTGCTCCCAGAGAGGAGCTTCCCAGTCCATGACTCTGCTCTGTCACCTAAGCAGATCTTCCTGTTCCTTCATTCTCCTTGGGGCATTGGAGGACACACCCTCTATGGAATCTGAGCAGCTCTTAGCCAGCCTGTTGCCCACCAAAACTGTAGATCCAAGAGTCTTTACACTTTTGCTGATCATACCCCCTGGCAAGAAACAGATAGCATACTATAAAGGGTAAATGACATATATTTAGTGAAGATTCTCTTTCTATGAGGATGTGGACAGATTAAAAGAAATCAGCAAAGGGTGGTGAAGGACCTTGGGTGTACCACCAGAAAGAAGCCATTTCCATCTGAGGACTACAGACCCTAGAGACAGTTGTAGCTATAGAAGAAGCCTGTCTGATTAGGGCCTTTGACCTTGAAGAGAAGAATTCAGCCTCTAACAAATGCAGCCCAGCAAGGAAGGATCCATAGAATAGATAACCTGGCATCTTTCTTCCCTAACTCTTCAAACTATAGCCAAAGAGTTGCAGTGGTCAAATCAAATGAGAAACCAGAGGGCAAGGGAGCCCAGGAGATGCATTGCATAGACGTCAGCCTCTGGAGCTGAGCCGAGTGCAGAGAGATGGAAAGAGAATCAGGAGGGGTGAGCAGAGGCCATGGCCACCTGCAGTCCAGACCACAGTCAGAATCAGAATAGTGCTAATGACAACTAGGATACCTTCCATTTGCTCATCATTAGTGCTGTTCACTGAATATGTTTGGCTTCTTTCCTTCTGGGATTGATTCCACTTCCCTGACACTTCTAGTGAGGTGTGGTTGTGTGACGTGCTCTGCTCAGTGTAATATGTGCTGGAGTAACTGGTGCCTTTTCCAGGCAGAAACCTTAAAAGTCAATTCCCGATTCACCATGCCTGGTTTTCCCCTCCTATGGTGACCTGGAAGAAGATAAAGCAGAGCACAGCTCCCATCTGTGACAGATGCATATCAGGAACGGGATGAGCTCTTTTTATTTTATGACCCTTTAACTTTGAGATTCCTTGTTATTCACTAATAAATATTAACGAATTGAAATTCTCTTCACAATCACATAATGCATCTCCTAGCCAGCCACATCATCCCTGGTCCAGAATTGAATGTTTCAACCACTTTCAAGTCGCTCACATATTTTCAATTCATTTGAATCCTAAATGTCAAAAAACCAATTAAAGCTGTGATATTGGAAAGCAAACCTGACCTAACCAAGTGAACTATTTATCTCAAATACTGAAAGGCAAATTGAATTTCTTCATTGGTTTATTTTGAGCTGTAGTCACCTGCATTGTTTTAAACAATAACAAAGTGAAAGTTCAAAACTTTGGATGATACACAACATTGTAAAGCAATTATACGCCAATTAAAAAAAAATCCTTGTATGAATTCTGGCATGCAAAAAGCTTCACATGCATGCTTATACCAGCTACCTCTAAAAGTTATACTTTCCTAATCCGCATGGAACAACAGACTTTGCTGTTGTTGTACTTTGCCAAATCGGGAAAGGAGTACGTCAAGGCTGTATGTTGTCACTCCGCTTATTTAACTTACATGCAAAGTACATCCTGAGGGACGCTGGGCTGTAAGAAGCACAAGCTGGAATCAAGATTGCCAGGAGAAATATCAATAACCTCAGATATGTAGATGACACTACCCTTATGGCAGAAAGTGAAGAGGAACTAAAAAGCCTCTTGATGAAAGTGAAAGAGGAGAGTGAAAAAGTTGGCTTAAAACTCAATATTCAGAGAACTAAGATCATGGCATCTGGTCCCATCATTTCATGGCAAATAGATGGGGAAACAGTGGAAACAGTGTCAGACTTTATTTTTGGGGGGCTCCAAAATCATTGCAGATGGTGACTGCAGCCATGAAATCAAAAGACGCTTGCTCCTTAGAAGGAAAGTTATGACCAACCTAGACCAAACTTGACCAACCTAGTTTATTAAAAAGCAGAGACATTGCTTTGCCAACAAAGGTCCATTTAGTCAAAGCTGTGATTTTTCCAGTAGTCATGTGTGGATGTGAGACTTGGACTACAAAGAAGGCTGAGCACCAAAGAATTGATGCTTTTGAACTGTGGTGCTGGAGAAGACTCTTGAGAGTCCCTTGGACTGCAAGGAGATTCAACCAGCCAATCCTAAAGGAAATCAGTCCTGAATATTCACTGGAAGGATTGATGCTGAAGGTGAAACTTCAATACTTTGCCACTTGATTGTGAAGAACTGACTCATTTGAAAAGAACTGACAAGATTGAAGGCAAGAGGAGAAGGGGACAACAGGAGATGAGATGATTGGATGGCATCACCGATGCAATGGACATGAGTTTGAGTAAACTCCAGGAGTTGGTGATGGACAGGGAGGCTTGGCATGCTGCAGTCCATGGGGTCACAAGGAGTCGAACACGACTGAGCGACGGAAGTGAACTGAACTGAACCCACATAGTTCCATGACTGAGGCTTCAGCAGACCCTTTTGTATGTGAAAGAATGGAGTAAGTTTTACTAACCTACCATGAGCTTGGAATATTGTGTAGGATTCCATTTCAAGCAATGGGGACATCAAGAAAGTCTTTTCAAACCTGCTTGTGATACATATGTTACCTCATATTTATTGTATTTAATGCCAATTAAATAAATGTATCGATTCAGTTCTGTAGGCTACAAGACAGACACTGAGGGAGACTACACGTTATATGCAAAAGCACACACAATCATTGAAATCATTCCCTCTCCCTCTTTTTTTGAGTCACATTCAACTCTTTTCTCTCCTCACCTCCCACCATCCAGCAGGACATCTTGTACAGAAGGGCAAGGATGTGATGGATATTCTAGAGATCAAACCTTAATGCAACATGACCTCTCTACTAACTTTCAGGTCTCTGAAGAAAAAATCCCCAATGCTAATCTTCTATCTTATTCCCATCCTGTTGTTTTATTTTTTTTTTCCTACCCACTAAGGTGGGTAGGCACAAGCTTCCAGAGCCTGTTTCTCTTTCCACACCTCCCATGTACCGTTTAACTCACCCACCTGCCTTCTGTTCTCACCTCTCCAGTGAAACTGCTTTTACCACTACCTATGCCCTCCTTGCTGCTAAACCAGATAGAAACTCCCAGTCTGGCCAAATCTTACTCAGGACCAGCTCCAGGCCCTTCCTTTCCTACACATCCTGCTTAAACCCTTTATACCCCTATAGGCTGGTAAGCCACCTCCCCTGTGTCCTTCCTAAGTAGCCTGTGCAAAATAGTGTAGTGGTCAAGGGCATGGGATCCAGGGATCAAGGTTCCCAGCTCTCTCACCCTGGGCAAGTTGCTTACCTTCTTTAAATGTCCTCACTGGTCAGCTGGAGATGACACAATAGTCAGCACCTACGCTTGACTGAATCACTGTTCTCAGCTCTTCACTCTCACCTTGTGCCTGCAGGAACTCTCAATTGAGGAGGCAGAGGACATCCCCCACCCTCTGGTGCTGGGCTTGACCATGCATCAGACCTTGACCAGGGGTTTACTAATGGATTTGCCATGAGTGAGGGCTTTAATATGTCCTGGAGGAACTGCTATAAAAGGGAGAACACGGAGACATGTGAGCAGACCTGAATCCAGAAGCCTGGAGCCAAGTCCAGCTGACCAATAGTCTAAAGCAGAAAAAAGAATGCAAGAGAAGTAAATATTTGTGGTCATGAGCCACCGAGGTTTGAAATGGTTTGTAACACAGCTTTATTATGAGATCATTAATATGGTGTGTGAGAAGACTGCAGACAAGATTAAATGAACCAATGTAAAGGATCTTTACAGAGTACCCGCTGCTGCTGCTGCTAAGTCGCTTCAGTCGTGTCCGACTCTGTGCAACCCCATAGACGGCAGCCCACCAGGCTCCCCTGTCCCTGGGATTCTCCAGGCAAGAACACTGGAGTGGGTTACAGAGTACCTAGTGCTTACTAAATATTTTTAAATTATTAATTATTAACATATGTCCCATTATATTATAATTTCTGTTTGCTTAGCTGCTTCTCTCATTTAACCTTAAGCTCCTCCAAGGAGGAAAATCTCTATTTTATTGCTGAATACCTAGTATTTAGCAAGGATTCGATACACATACACACACACACACACACACACACATTTTGGTAAGTTAATGAAAAAATGAACAAATGAATGAAAGAATTCAAACGAGGAAAATCCTTACCACAATGCTTGGCATACATCAGCACTTAATATGCGTTCCCATCTTCTTTCCCTCCTCTATGGTCTGACAGTTTCTTTTTGGTTTCAAATTATCTGAGCATGAAATTAAGCTTTAGGTATACAAAAGACCATTTTAGATGATCAGAAAAATAAACCTCTGCAGAAAAGGGAAAACTTTTTAACACCAGGTGGCGCTAGTGGTAAAGAACCCGGCTGCCAGTGCAGGAGACAGAAGAGACTTGGGTTTGATCCCTGGGTCTGGAAGATCCCCTAGAGGAGGGCATGGCAACCCACTCCAATATTCTTGCCTGAAGAATCCCCATAGATAGAGGAGCCTGGTGGGCTACAGTCCATAGGGTCGCAAAGAGTCGGACTCAGCTGAAGGGACTTAGCATGCACATAAAGGAAAAACAGAATAAAATCACTCAGAGGCAACTCCTTGATAGGAGTTTAATGGTAACACTTTGAGCAACTGGCACCAGTGAAACCAACACTGGTCCCAACAGATCACACCACGCGGGCTCTTGATTCTGTTTGCTAGTGATGCCACTTCAGTGAGCAGCTCCTCCAGGGCTCTGAAGCCTGAAGCTACCATTTGTTCCTGAGGAAATGGAGTCTAACTGAACTGAACTCTCTTCCAAAATGGGAAAGTCCAGCACCGGCACAGTTCTCAGGGTTTGGTAACAAAAAGAAAAAGAAAAAAAATCCCTGGCATTTCTGTGCTGAATACTGTATAAGCATTGTCTCTTTTAAGCCTCAAATTCCCCATGTAAACAATGTCTTTCCCAGTGGAAAGTCCCAGTGGAAACAATGTCTTTCCCTCTCTCCCCTGAGGATTCTGCTTCCCCTGTAGGCTTCTCAAGGACTGCACTCTTATTTCCCACTTTCGGGTCATTCTAACTCCTCCCTAAAACACCCGCACTTGCTTCTCGTGTGCATGCATGCTAAGTCACTTCAGTCGTATGCGACCCCACGGACTGTAGCCTGCCAGACTCCTTTGTCCAAGGGATTCTCCAGGCAAGAATACTGGAGAAGGTTTCCATGCCCTCTACCCAGGGATCAAACCCGGGTCTCTTATGTCTCCTGCACTGGCAGGCGGGTTCCTTACCACTAACACCACCTGGGAAGCCCCCTTGCATCTCATGTCACCAGACTATCCAACCTTTTATCTTCATTGCTAGGGTTCACCACTAACCCCCTGGTGGTGTTTCCCTCATTTCCTGGATCACTTTTGCCCTCTTCAACTCTACTTCTGCGTTACTGGCAATATCCTTCCAAATGAAGTTCCCACATTCTGCTGAGCTCCTTGACCTCCCCTCCTCTATTGATCTTGCTCTTCAATCACTCAGTCTACTGGTTATTTCCTAGACCTCATCAATAATCATATTATCAGTTATTATCAATAATCATAATCCCCCATTATCTCCATTCTACCATCCCACTCTTTGATCACAACCTCCTGTCTTTCCTTTGGCACCTGAACTCCTATCTTTCACTCACTCAGACTCCAGCTCCTTGATAGAACCTTTCCATGTTCCTTACTTTCCTCAGTCATCCCTTCCCTCCTTACCAGCTTATCTTCCATGGACAATTATTGCAATCTCTACCTTATCCCTCCCTACAACTCCCTCCCTGAATATGTTGTTCTCAGTTGGCCAGACTCACGTGCCAGCTAAATTAATTCTATCTAGTCCATGCTTGGACCAACGCAGATGAACACACCTGTAGATACCATACAGCTATTCTCATTGGTCTTTCTTTAACGTCATGAACACGAACCCCAAGTGAGCCCTTAATTTTCCCCAGAAATCACATTTTATTTCTCCTGCTTTATTCTTTTTTTTTAATTGGAATATAATTGCTTTACAATGTTGTGTTAGTTTCTGCCTTATAACAAACTGAATCAACTATACGTATATCTGGGCTTTCCAGGTGGCCTTAGTGGTAAAGAATCTGCCTGCCAATACAGGAGACACAGGAAAGTCAGGTTCAATCCCTGGGTTGGGAAGATTCCCTGGAAAAGGACATGGCAACCCACGCTACTATTCTTGCTTGGAGAATTCCATGAACAGAGGAGCCTGCCAGGCTGCAGTTGATAGGGTCACGAAGAGTCAGACATGACTTGAAACTACTTTGCATGCACACACACACACACACACACATACATATATATATATATACATATATATCCCCTCCCTCTTGGACCTCCCTCCTACCCATCCCCCCACCATCCCACCCATCTAGGTCAACACAGAGCACCAAGATGAGCAACCTGTGCTATGCACCAAGTTCCTACTAGCTATCTGTTTTAAGCACAGTAGTTTATTATTCTTATACTCTCTCAAACCACCTGAAAATTCAAATACCTCCTCTTACCTGTCCTCACACTTAGCTTATGAGTCTCCTTCATTGAGCAGATGAAATAACTGTATGATCATTTCCACACACTCCCACTAACACTTAGCCCACCTTCCACACTTCCACTCGGCCATCCTGTCTGTTACTACAGGTGTGCTGTTCAAAGGCAGCCCTTCCATCTGTGCCCTAGATCCCACCTCCTCTCACCAGCTCCAAGAGATCGCTTCAGGTATTCTCTCCTCTCCCTTCCAGTTCATCATGTTTTTCTTTCTACAGTTTCAACATTCAAACAGCCTATTATTTCTCCCACTATAAAACAGTTGTTATTGATTTTTCCCACTAGCTATTGACATTTCCCTCTTGCAGCAAATTCCTAAGAGTGCCCTCACTACGCTGTGTCTCCTCTTCTCATGAACCCTCTCCAATAAGGCTTTCACCGCCACTCTACGACATCTACACTGTGCTGGTCAGGTTATCAGTGGTTTCCAGGTGCCAGCTGCAAAATGGTAAATACTCAACCCTCATCTTATCTGACCTATTACTTGACATAACTGATGACTCTCTCCTCCATGACATCTTTCTTCACTTGGCATTCACTACCCTAAGTTGGAAAAAGCAAGAAGAGAATTCCAGAAAAACATCTATTTCTGCTTTATTGACTATGCCAAAGCCTTTGACTGTGTGGATCACAAGAAACTGGAAAATTCTGAGAGAGATAGGAATACCAGACCACCTGATCTGCCTCTTGAGAAATCTGTATGCAGGTCAGAAAGCAACAGTTAGAACTGGACATGGAACAACAGACTGGTTCCAAATAGGAAAAGGAGTACGTCAAGGCTGTATATTGTCACCGTGCTTATTTAACTTATATGCAAAGTACATCATGAGAAATGCTGGGCTGGCAGAAGCACAAGCTGGAATCAAGATTGCTGGGAGAAATATCAATCACCTCAGATATGCAGATGACACCACCCTTATGGCAGAAAGTGAAGAGGAACTAAAAAGCCTCTTGATGAAAGTGAAAGAGGAGAGTGAAAAAGTTGGCTTAAAGCTCAACATTCAGAAAACGAAGATCATGGCATCCGGTCCCATCACTTCATGAGAAATAGATGGGGAAACAGTGGAAACAGTGTAAGACTTTATTTTGGGGGGCTCCAAAATCACTGCAGATGGTGACTGTAGCCATGAAATTAAAAGACGCTTACTCCTTGGAAGAAAAGTTATGACCAACCTAGATAGCATATTGAAAAGCAGAGACATTACTTTGCTGACTAAGGTCCATCTAGTCAAGGCTATGGTTTTTCCAGTGGTCATGTATGGATGTGAGATTTGGACTATGAAGAAAGCTGAGTGCTGAAGAATTGATGCTTTTGAACTGTGGTGTTGGAGAAGACTCTTGAGAGTCCCTTGGACTGCAAAGAGACCCAACCACTCCATTCTGAAGGAGATCAGCTCTGGGATTTCTTTGGAGGGAATGATGCTAAAGCTGAAACTCCAGTACTTTGGACACCTCATGCGAAGAGTTGACTCATTGGAGAAGACTCTGATGCTGGGAGGGATTGGGGGCAGGAGGAGAAGGGGACGACCCAGGATGAGATGGTTGGATGGCATCACAGACTCGATGGACGTGAGTCTGAGTGAACTCCAAGATGGTGATGGACAGGGAGGCCTGGTGTGCTGGGATTCATGGGGTCGCAAAGAGTCGGACACGACTGAGTGACCGAACTGAACTGAACTGAACCCTAAGTTATTTTGGCTTTCCTTTCATCTCAGTGTTGCTGCTTCTCCCTCTCCTTTGCAGAATCCTCTGCTTCTACCCAACCTCCAGGTGTTGGAGCCCCTCA
Source organism: Ovis canadensis (assembly GCF_042477335.2). Taxonomy (NCBI): domain Eukaryota; kingdom Metazoa; phylum Chordata; class Mammalia; order Artiodactyla; family Bovidae; genus Ovis; species Ovis canadensis. The sequence continues at coordinate 66,043,990 of NC_091253.1, forward strand.
GGGATCAGTCCCTGGGCCGATCTACTCTCACTCTTACTCCTTCAGTGTTCTGTACCAGTCTCAAAACCTACAACCTACAGCAAGGAGCTTAACTCCTCTCCCTCTGTTTATTCAGATAAATTTGGAGAATGATAATAGTACCAACCTCATAAAGGTATCAGTTCAGTTCAGTTCAGTTCAGTCACTCAGCTGTGTCCGATTCTTTGTGACCCCATGAACCGCAGCATGCCAGGCCTCCCTGTCCATCATCAACTCCCGGAGTTCACTCAAAACCATCTCCATTGAGTCAGTGATGCCATCCAACCATCTCATCCTCTGTCGTCCCCTTCTCCTCTTGCCCCCAATCTTTCCCAGCATCAGGGTTTTTTCTAATGAGTCAGCTCTTTGCATCAGGTGACCAATGTATTGGAGTTTCAGCTTCAACATCAGTCCTTCCAATGAACACCCAGGACTGATCTCCTTTAGGATGGACTAGTTGGATCTCCTTGCAGTCCAAGGGACTCTCAAGAGTCTTCTCCAGCACCACAGTTCAAAAGCATCAATTCTTCAGCACTCAGCTTTCTTCACAGTCCCAATCTCACATCCATACATGACCACTGGAAAAACCATAGCCTTGACTAGACAGACCTTTGTTGGCAAAGTAATGTCTCTGCTTTTTAATATGTCATCTAGGTTGGTCATGCTTACTTCCAAGGAGTAAGCATCTTTTAATTTCATGGCTGCAATCACCATCTGCAGTGATTTTGGAGCCCAGAAAAATAAAGTCAGCCACTGTTTCCACTGTTTCCCCATCTATTTCCCATGAAGTGATAAAACCAGATGCCATGATCTTAGTTTTCTGAATGTTGAGTTTCAAACTGGCTTTTTCACTCTCCTCTTTCACCTTCATCAAAAAGCTCTTTAGTTTCTCTTCTATTTCTGCCACAAGGGTGATGTCATCTGCATATCTGAGGTGATTGATATTTCTCCTGGCAATTTTGATTCCAGCTTGTGTTCATCCAGCCCGGAATTTCTCATGATGTACTCTGCATGTAAGTTACATAAGCAGAATGACAATATGCAGCCTTGATGTACTCCTTTCCCAATTTTGAACCAGTCGATTGTATAGAATAGGGTATAAATAAATATGTTTCCACTCACAATTATTGTGGCCACAAAGCCCAAACATGTTACCAAAATAGATATTCTGCTGAAGGAATACAACATTTAACACAACAATAAGGACCACTTATAAATTTAAGCAGTTGTCAACAATTTTCTGTCTGTAACTTATTTGTTTATTCATTAATAAGCACTCATGTCACCACAATATTTCGCCTATATATGTTTTTTATTATATACTGGGAGGAGAACAGTTACTTACTAAATTATACACTATTAAAAATAATGAGGAACAACAAAACTCCTCAAAGATTTCCCCTAGAGTTTAACCTTTAAATAATACCTCTCTGGGAAGATTTTAATGTTGCTGCATTCAATATGAAGTTCATGGTTACAGAAGAAAAAAATAATAATTTCTAGTCCAGAGCTATAAATCAAGCCTAGTTATGTATTATCACAAAAGGAGTGGAAAATTTATTATTGTTGTTGATGTTTAGTCTATGTCATGTCCATGGACTGTAGCCTGCCAGGCTCCTCTGTCCATGGGATCATCCAGGCAAGAGTAGTGGAGCAAGTTGCCATTTCCTTCCTCAGGGAATCTTTCCAACCCAGGGAGAGAAACTGTCTCCTGCATTGACAACATGAGCAATTATAGAAGGCCCATTATAGATAGTCTATTACAAAATCACATACAACCTTCCGGTTAAACTAGCTTTTATTCTTTCTAGGGTTTCAGTTTTGTAAAATTCTGTGTGCGGGTGCTCAGTCGCTCAGTCATGTCCAACTCTTTACGACCTTATGGATTGTAGCTCACCAGGCTCCTCTGTCCGTGGGGTTTTCTAGAATAGGTTGCCATTTCCTCTTCCAGGGGATCTTCCCTACCCAGCGATCAAACCTACATCTCCTGCACTGCCAGGTATATTCTTTATTACGGAGCCACCTAGGAAAACCTTTGTAAAATGGTCTCAGAGCAAATGCAAGAGAAGAGCAAGAAAAAAGTGTAAGAATAGGACAGTCTTTGCAAAGAAAAAATCTTACCCACCTCTAATCTGTTCTATGTATGATAGCCAAGGTGGAAATTCATAAAATTGATATCTGATTGGGTCACTTCTCCACTTAAAATATTTTGGTGGCTTCTCATTGCCTTTTCACTTTTCACTTTCATGCATTGGAGAAGGAAATGGAAACCCACTCCAGTGTTCTTGCCTGGAGAATCCCAGGGACAGTGGAGCCTGATGGGCTGCCATCTATGCGGTCGCACAGAGTCAGACACGACTGAAGCAACTTAGCAGCAGCAGCAGCAGCAGCAGCAGCAGCATTGCCTTTAAGTTATTCTAAGTGCCCTAATATAATTTACAAACCTTTGGTCTCACTGCTTTCATCTCTTATCATTACAACCCTATAATCTATGTGACAACCTTACTTTCTTTAGTTTCTGGAAAATACCATGACACTCTCTCCCAACATTTAATAGAGTGCCTGGTTTATAGCAGAAGCCCAAAGAACATTTGTGGAGTGAGAAAAAAATGAAAGAAAATGAATGAAACAAAGGGAATGATTTGATTCATTTCTTCCTTTCACAGTTCAGTGCAGAAGCCTGACTAATGACATTTTACCCTCTCTGGAGGGTAAAAAAAAAAAAAAAAACCTCAGAAGCAAAAGTAATCTCAAAGGATTAACAAACTGATTTTTCAGACATTGAGCAGATCTGCACATAATGTATAGGAACAGATTGTTGTGTTATAAATCGAGGGCAATAATTTTGAATAGACATATTTCAAAAATTATTTCTTAATTAAAATTCTGAAAGCAAAGGGTGGCTTCCTCTAATTTGAGCAAGTGTGAAAATGGTTTAAGGAATATTTTTTTTTAAGAAAGCATAATTAAGAAGTCTCCAGTTAGAGAAAGATGGAGGTTTGGATGCACTCATTTCTCATTGTTTTTGCCCAAAATTTGTGAAATGACATAAAAGATAATTAAGATAAAATAATTCCATTGCAATATGGAAAATAGAAGTGTTATAAATGGATCAGAAATTTTGAGTAACCTTTGAAAAACAGTGGCTAGTTGGACTCAGATCTGTACAGAAATCCAGCTAGAGGAAGGCATGCATCTTAAAGATAGGTGCAGCTGAGGGGAGTGCTAAGTCCAGAGTCAAGAGGTAACAGGTGCCAGGCAACCAGGCACTCTGAATGTTTAATTCAGAGTGTACGGAGGAGCTTCCCAGGTGGCTCAGATGGTAAAGAATCTGCCTGCAATGCTAGAAGACCCAGGCTCAATATCTGGGTTGGGAAGATCCTGTGGAGAATGAATGACTACCCACTCAGTATTCTTGCCTGGATAATTCCATAGACAGAGGAGCCTGGCAGGCTACAGTTGCAAAGAGTTGGACATGACTGAGTGACTAACACTTTCACTTTCTCTTTCATCTAGACCAGCTGATTGCTTTCCCCTTTCCAGGCTTTAGTAAGCTTTAGGCAGCAAGTCATCTGTGTATTCAAATGAAAGCAATGAGCATAAGCCCTAAGGACATACAGGCAAAAAAAAATTTTATATGGGTGAAAGTGGAAATACAGCATACCAAAACTTATCAAATGAAGCAAAAGTATTTCTAAGAAATTTACAAAATTGACAAAACTACCTAGACTTACCAAGAAAAAAGGGGGGAGGACTCAACTAAATAAAATTATAAACAAAAGAGAAACCATTACAACTGATACCCAATAAGCATGACAGATCATAAGAGACTACTATGAATAATTTATATCCTAACAAATTGGACAACCTAGAAAAAATGGATAAATTTTGAGAAACATACCACCTACCAAGTCTGAATCATGAAGAAAAAGATCTGAGCAGATCAATAACAAGTAAGGACAGACTCAGTAATCAAAACCTTCCAACAAAGAAAAGCCTGAAACCAGATGGCCTCACTGGCAAACTCTACCAAACATCTAAAGCAGAATCAATAAGAATTCTACTCGAGCTCTTCCCCCCAAAAAAATTAAAGAGGAAGAAACACACTCATCTTACTATCTAAAGCAATCTACCAATTCAATACAGTTCCAATGACATTTTCAATATTCTAATGACAATATTCCAATGACATTTCCCCAGAAACAGAACAAATAGCCCTAAAATTTGTATGGAACCACAAAAGACCCTGAATAGCCAAAGTAATCATGGAAAAAGTAACAAAGCTGTAGGAATCAAAATTCCTGACTTCAAGTTATATCACAAAGCTATAATAATCAAAACAATATGCTACTGGCATAAAAGCAAATCAGAGGAACAGAAAAAGAGTCCAGAAACAAGCCCATGTGCATATGGTCAGCTAATTTTGACAAAGGAGTCAATAACATAAAATGAGGAAAGCACAGTCTTTTCAACAATAGATACCGGGGAAACTGGGCAACCACATTCAAAAGGTGAAAACAGACCCCTAACTTACACCAAAAATCAACTCAAAATAGATTAAAGACTTGAACATAAAACTACTAGAAGAAAATATTGAAGGTAAGATCATTGGCATCAGTCTTGGCATTTTTTTTTTAATTTGACAACAAAAGAAAAGACAGAAGGAAAATGGATTCAGTTCAGTTCAGTTCAGTCGCTCAGTTGTGTCCGACTTTTTGCAACCCCATGAATCCCAGCACGCCAGGCCTCCCTGTCCATCACCAACTCCCGGAGTTCCCTCAAACTCACATCCATTGAGTCAGTGATGCCACCCAACCATCTCATCCTGGGTCGTCCCCTTCTCCTCTTGCCCTCAATCCCTCCCAGCATCAGAGTCTTTTCCAATGAGTCAACTCTGAGCATGAGGTGGCCAGAGTATCGGAGTTTCAGCCTTAGCATCATTCCTTCCAAAGAACACTCAGGACCAATCTCATTTAGAATGGACTGGTTGGTTCTCCTTGCAGTCCAAGAGACTCTCAAGAGTCTTCTCCAACACCACAGTTCAAAAGCATCAATTCTTTGGCGCTCAGCTTTCTTCACAGTCCAACTCTCACATCCATACATGACCACTGGAAAAACCATAGCCTTGACTAGACGGACCTTTGTTGGCAAAGTAATGTCTCTGCTTTTGAATATGCTATCTAGGTTGGTCATAACTTTCCTTCCAAGGAGTAAGCGTCTTTTAATTTCATAGCTGCAATCACCATCTGCAGTGATTTTGGAGCCCCAAAAAATAAAGTCTGACACTGTTTCCACTGTTTCCCCATTAATTTCCCATGAAGTGATGAGACCGGATGCCATGATCTTCGTTTTCTGAATGTTGAGCTTTAAGCCAACTTTTTCACTCTCCTCTTTCACTTTCATCAAGAGGCTTTTTAGTTCCTCTTCACTTTCTGCCATAAGGGTGGTGTCATCTGCATACCTGTGGTTATTGATATTTCTCCCGGCAATCTTGATTCCAGCTTGTGCTTCTGCCAGCCCAGCATTTTTCATGATGTATTCTGCATATAAGATAAATAAGCAGGGTGACAATATACAGCCTTGACGTACTCCTTTTCTTATTTGGAACCAATCTGTTCCAAACCATTTTTGGAAAATGGATTGAAGACCCCAAAATTCATCTCAGAGCTCTTCTGGATTACTTGGGTGAGTGATGAGCAGTTTGTATAGGAAATAAGAAAAAAAAATAATAGAAGAAAATTCCCTAGCACTACAGGGCTTCCCACATGGTACTGGTGGTAAAGAATCTGCCTGCCAATGCAAGAGATGTAAGAGACATAGGTTCTACCCCTAGGCCAGGAAGATTCCCCTCAAGGAGAAAATGGCAACCCACTCCAATATTCTTGCCTGGAAAATTCCATGGGCAGAGGAGCCTGGTGGGCTACAGTCCATGGGGTTGCAAAAGAGTTGGATGCAACTGAACAACTGAGCACAAAGCAACATGAGTCAAAAGACGGAAAGAACTAAGTGCTGAACAGTAAATGCAAAAAGACCACTCACACAGATGCTAAAATTTGTAAACATCCACTCTTTTAAATTGCCAACAGAGTTAAAAATAACTTACCTACAAAGGAATGAAAATCAGATTGCCTCCGACTCCCTGTTGGCAACTCTGAATGCTGAAAGGTAGAAGAGAAATATCTATAAAGTCTTGAAGAAATAATGTAGGGTTCTATATCTATCAAAGGATCAACCAAATGCAAAGGCAAACTAAAGATATTTTCATTCATATAAGACAGAAAAGGTACTGCCCAATTTTTGAGAAAATCGCTCAAGGATGTACTCTGTCAATATAAGGAGCCTGTGAGATTTAGCTCTTCTAGATTATTGCTGATGAATATGTTTGGTATTGTCTAACATCATTTAGGGTCCTTCTCACCCCCTGTGCTTTCCCCAGAAGTGCAAGCCCGTGAACTACACTTCGTATCTTCTTTGCCTGCAGAGTTCCTGGTATTCTATAGATTCTTCCAGTAAGTCCTTGTATTAGATTTGGAAGGTGGAAGGGAAGTAGAAGTCATACTTTTCCCCCTGGAATTGGCAGTGGATGTGTGGGCTTCCCTGGCAGCTCAGTGATAAAGAACTTGCCTGCCAATAAGGAGACTTAAGACACGTGGGTTCAATCCCTGGGTCAAGAAGTTCCCCTGGAGAAGGAAATGGCAACCCACTCCAGTATTCTTGCCTGGGGAATTCCATGGACAGAGGAGACTGGCAGGCTACAGTCCATGGGGTCACAAAGAGTTGGACATGACTGAATGACTTAGTAAGCACGCACATGTGAGCTTAAGCAAATGTGTAGTGATCACATGTTTGTAGCAGTCACACCTGTGACTTCTACAGCAGTCACATTTCTCTGACAATGCCTTACTTCAGAACAACTGTGGCCGTGGACACTGGCCTTTCCTACCATCTTTCAGCTCCTGGGTGACGACAACTGTTTCCTAATTTTCTGTTCCATACAGCTAAAGTGCCTCTGACTTTCACTCCTTCAGCACTTTCGAAGTTCTGGAAAACATCAAATCCACTTAAATCTCTTTCTGTTTGACATAATTAAAATGGTTTCTGATTGAATTTTTACCAATAGAGCCCATTTCAAAAGTAATAACCATTTGGAACTTTTCAGAAAACGCTATCCAAAAAAAGTATTATTTAAAAAGAGAAATTCTCTGGAGTTCAAATCAAGCTTCTTTCCAAGCCTCTTATCAGACTCCTTCCACACTTAAAGGACCCCTTACATATCATTAAAGAATTCACTAAGTTTGAGAATACAGGAAACCTCAGTAAGAACAGATGATTCTTTAAAATTTTACAAAATCTAGAACTCTTGTAAATTGTTGCACTTGACTCTTAAATTTTCAAATCTTCCAGAAACTGCAATAAATTCTAGAAACGTCTTGCCATGCAATAAATTCGCTCTCAAGTAATATATTTATTAGAAGACCCATGAATTTCAGTTAGTTTCTGCAAAGGGAAAAACACTGAAAAAAAACTTCTACAAAATGAATTTTGTTCTGTCTATAAGTGTAAGGTAATATCCTGCACTATGAATAAGCCAAACCACAATTTTCATGGTGGCATATACAGAGCAAAGCTTCAAAACTTTAAAGTAAGGGTCAACTTCTAGAAGTTAAGCCCAGATTTCAGGGGCTTCTCCTCATTCATCTCACAGTTGAAACCTTACAAAACGTGGGTTGGTAGTGTTTAGTCCCTCAGTCATGTCCGACTCTTGCGACCCCATGGACTGCAGCCTGCTAGGCTCCTCTGTCCATGGGGTTTCCCAGGCAAGAATATTGGAGTGGCTTGCCTTAAGCAAATCAATGATCTCAGTCTTTAAATGGCATATTCAACAAAGGCACTACAGAATGAGCAGAACACCACCAAACTGAAACCCAGGGTAGAACATGATTAATTCAACTGGCCCGGTGCCTGGCACATGATAAACGTGGAATGAAACTTTGCACAATCTGTAGAACTTCACTGCAAGCGATTCAGCTCACTATTTCTCTGGTAACGAGCGCTACAGTTCACTGATTCATTCAGCGAACGTTCGTTGAGGATCTAGCACGGCGTTTACGCAATCTGAGAAAACTGTCACGCGCATTCTCCCGCTTTTGCTCTTTCTCCTACGCACGGACCTGTGCCCATTCTCTTCGGTTATTTCCCACTTGCATTAATCATCCTCAGGATCGTCCTTCTCCTACTCCTTGTTCTTACTGATTCGTGTCTGCATTCAATATTTAAAGAGTGATTCCTGCACACCAAGCCCTGAGTATATAAATGAATAGAACCTTGTCCTCAGCTGTAAGGCCATCCAGATGATAATCCGCCTGAAAAACAAATGTAGAGGCTTCCCTGGTGGTCCAGTGGTTAAGACTCCATATTTTCATTGCAGGGGATCTAGGTTTGATCCCTGTGGGAAACAAAGATCCCGCATGCCTTGTGATCTGGCCAATATAATAATAATAAAAGTTATTTTAAAAAGTAAACACAGATGTAGCTATCTCCTGATCTGACAATGGCTGTCAGTTGTCCCCCCAATCCTTGATGGTCCTACCCATGGTGCCTCTGAAATGACTGAATTGATAATCACAGCTCATAGAGCTGTGGTTCTTCAGCCTTGTGCTTTTGCTCAGGTGATCTCTCTGCTTGCTTAACTTCCTCCCTCTGCAGCTCACATGTCCACTGTTTCCTTAGGAACCTATCTTGAACGCATCTTGATCCATTCCCACTTCTCCACATTGGCTGGCTCTCCTCTCAGCTTCTGTAACTCCCTATGTTTGCTTCTATCAACAATTATCAGGACTTCCTTGACAGTCCAGTGGTTAAAACTCTGCACTTCCACTGCAGGGGACCTGGTTCTATCCTTGGTAGGGGAACTAAGATCCCACATTCTGCGCCATGTAGCACAGAAACAACACAAATAAAACACAAAATAAAAACACAAATAAAAATAAATAAAACACAAATAAAAACAACACATTGCAACTAAAATTATTTCTTCCAGTTTTATCCATTCACTCCACTGTTGATGGACTATTAAGTGCCAGATACTTGGCTAGCTGCTAACTGCACAATATTGAGTCAGACAGATGGGATTCTTGTTTCCATGGATCTTACCTGATTGTGAGAGGAGACTGACAACAAATAAGTAAAAATGTACGTCATACATCTTGGGGAAATGGCCATGAAAAGAATGAGATTCATATTCTGTTAGAATAAAGGGATGCGTAAGATAAAATTGTCCAAAGATTCTTATCAAAGGTGGTAACAAATGCCTGACATGGAGTAGACGCTCAATAAATGTTTCCTTAACCTTTAAAACTGTGTTTGGCAAAGTTACATTGGAATTAGAAAAGTTATGAATGTTTATGTATAAAAATAAAAACTACAATATGGCAGTTACGATGGTGTAAATAACATGGTGTAGTAGGGAGAACAATAGAGAAAGAAGTTGCAAGTGTGTGATGGGGAGGAGAGACAGAGAGGGGCCCTCAGATCCCTCAGGCTAGGATGTATTACATGTTTCCCTTCAGGATGTATGTTTCGCTTTCTGGAGAAAATGTGAGATCATTTTAGACCACCAGAGGGCAGTATCTGACCACGTGTGACAACATCTCTTCTGACCCAGACACTCATTTTGTATGGGACCTACTGCTATCTGTCTCATTTATTAAAAATAGAGGGAGTGGACATAAAATGCTATTCACTCCTTTCACATTACTAATAAAACGTATAATCATCAAAGATGACAAATATTGTAATTGGATTAAACGTATTAAAACGGAAGAAAAAAGAGGCATTTCACATTAATAATTCTATAATTATCCTTATCTAATGGAACACATCTCTACTTCCTAATCATTTAAAATTTTCATCACTCCACACTAGGTCACAGCAGGTATTAATATCAGGAGAGAAGGAATGTTCCGGTTTGTATTCCGCATTGATGTTGTTCAAGCACTTCCAAGGCGTGCTTCCTTCACGCTGAATAGTCTGGTTTAGCCTCATCATAACTCATTGAGGTAGATGAGAAGCAATTATCATTTTTGCTTGGCAGATAAGAAGCGCAGAGGAGTGCTCTGCTGGTTGAGGCAGAATAGAAAATGGCCACCCAAGTCTGACAGGCTGCCCAGAATTCACTCCACTCACTGTCAGCCAGAATGAACAGGCCCTGGAGCGCTGCCATCTCCTGGCAGAAGTCAACAGTCAGGTGCGTTCAAGAGTGTGTTGTCTGAGACACCTAGAGATGTTATTCCTGTCAGAGCACATCAGAGCCCTTATAAAAAGCTTAGAGCCCCTGCTTGGCCCAATGAAGTTTGTCCCAGAAGTCTCAGCAACTTCTTCACTAGGCAGCATTCACGGGAAAGACCACATACTGTTCCAGGGAAATAAAAAGCCATTCGAGTTGGAAAGAAATAATCCAGGCTTGGCTACCTGGTTATTCAATTAATAGACACCCATTAAACAGCAGGGCTTCCCTGGTGGCTCAGCAGTAAAGAATCCACCTGCCGTGTAGGAGACCCTGGTTTGATCCCTGAATTGGGAAGAGCCCCTGGAGAAGGAAATGGCAACCCGCTCCAGTATTCCTGCTTAGAGAATCCCATGGACAGAGGAGCCTGGTGGGCTACAGTCCATAGGGTCCCAAAGAGCTGGACACGACTCAGCTCCTGAGCATGTTCGCAAGTAGGCACACTAAACAGCACTGCGTGACTCACTGGGGAGAGCAATGTGTAAAATATTGTCCTTACCCTGAAGGAACTTAGATGTAATTATAAGGGCCTGGCATGCACGCATAAAAACGTTTGTTAATAACAATGTAAAACAGATTCTATTTCTGTATGGTGGAGGCCAATGAAGATGCTCAGTACATATTTGTTGGTCACCAGCTAAGGTTCAAACATGAATGAGGCACAGGAGTGTATATAAAAGGCGCTGTGCTTGCCCTTGCAGACTTTTCACTCTGGGTGTAAAGAGTATGAGTCGTTCTATTTATTCATTTAAAAAATATTTATTTGGCTGTGCCAGCTCTTCAATCTTCATTGCGGTATGTGGGATCTGTAGTCATGACCTGCAGATTCTTAAAAAGTGAGAGTGAGGAGTCCCATTCACCATTCCTTTTTAAAATATTTTTATTTGTATATCTGGTGGTGCCAGATCTTAGTTGTGGTTTGAGGGATCTAGTTCCCTGACCAGTGACTGAACTCAGACCCCCTGCATTGGGAGCGCAGAGTCTTCGCTACTGGACCACCAGGGAAGTCCCTCTGTTTATTAATTTATTTAATGAAGATTAATGGACCACCTATAACATATGAAGCATTGTGTTAAACAAGAGGAATGTGAATAACCCACAGTCCCACTCATGAGGAACTCGGGCTGGTAGGGGATGTAGACCTGTAAACACACGGTTTACTTTCAGTGTAGTGTATGTGTCTGTGCAGTAATAAATGTTGGAGAAGGAAATGGCAACCCACTCCAGTGTTCTTGCCTGGAGAATCCCAGGGACGGCGGAGCCTGGTGGGCTGCCATCTATGGGGTGGCACAGAGTCAGACACGACAAGCAACTTAGCAGCAGCAGCAGTAATAAATGTATTTGTTATTACTTTGAAGATCGAACTACTTGTAGATAGATAAGTATCTACACATACCTATAATTATTGATAAATAAAAAGATAAATTGTAGATAGATTAGACAAATAAATAATGCTTAAGATAAGTGTGAGAACTAGAAGAAACATCACCAAAAAGGTGGCATTTCAGGAGAGTCTTGAAAGTGTTTTCCAAATAGACTCATGACTGAAGGGTCTTCCAGGTAGAAAGAAGTAAGTGTACAAAGGCACAGACTTAGGAAATAGACTTAATGGACTGAGATCAAGGTAAAACTGAGCGATGATGGGAAGTGAGAACAGTAGAGTGGGCAGAAGGGAAGGAGAGTCTGGTTTTACACAATAGAAATCCTGGCTTACAGCCACAAAAGAAAAACTGTAAGAAAATGAATGGGAGGAATGGAGGATAAAGATTTCAGGTTGAGCATGTTGAGTTCAAGGTACATGTGAACCAGCTCGTGGAGATGCCCCATAAATTGAAAGCTAAGGTGGCCATAGAATACTTCCTGGGAAATGTACTAGATTAATTTAGGTCCAAAAGAATCAGTAGAGTCTGTGGAAGAGAGGTAAGGAAGAGGGAAGGAGTTGAAAGGGAATGAAAGACCTTCCAGGCAAAGAAATATTCTTAATGAAAACAAAGCGGTAGGAACAAGACAGTATATGAGACCACCCTGAACAAAGCAAAGGGGAGGAGAAAGCTGATGCTTCACAGATGGAAAGAATCCAAGGTCATGTTAAAATTGAGCCCTGAGGAAGAGTATCCTGGTGATAAAGTACAATACATGGGTTAGAGAATCTGGATCAAAGTGGCAAATGGCAGGTTAGGAAATTTTTCAGTGCGTGAAGAATATGAGAGCATGTCATTTACCTTAAAGTAAAATGCAAAACCTCCAAAATTTAGTACCCAAAGTAGAGTTTCCTGGTGGAAAAGAGAGGTTGATATAATACTTACTATATGCTAGGCACTGTTCTAAGCACATCATGTATATCAATATATTTCATCTTCCCAGCAACCATATTGAGTGTTTATCATTATTGTCATATTACAGATGAGGAAACAGACATAGAAGTTTCTAGTAATTTGATAAAATTCATACAACCAGCTAGTGGTGGAACAGGGGTCTGGCTACACAGCCTTTACGCTACATCACCTCCCAAGTACTGTAGGTGATCTGACTTAGTCCCTTGCCTTGAGCCCACCCACTACAACTGGCATGCTGATTCCAGGGGAGCTGGGCTCTATCCCTTTGCAGTACTCACGCAAACCAACGCCTATAAAAGTCTTTACTAAATAAGAAGGGAAAATAGAGTGGAAATGCAGAGCAAGTACTCAGAAAAGTAATCTCACTTGTGAAACACAAGTCTCCAATCCTTTTCTAACTAGCTTGCCCTCATCTTCATGTTTTTCTCTGAACACCACACTCACTCCAAGGGCTGATAGCTCTGGGTACCACTTGCCTGAGATCCGCACCTTTTAACTTGCTCTATGTGGTAAAAGCATCTTTAAAAAACACATGATACAGAGCAACTACCAAGACATTAACTTAGAGTTCTCTATGAGAGGGGCTCCTTCCACATTTCCACAGATTGATGTGGTCCACCTTTTCCCAGGTAATTGACATCACACAAGATTTCATTCTACCAGTAAGATTTCTTGTCCGGAACCCCTGTGCCCACAACCTTCACCCTGAAGTGTGTCTTCACTCTTCCAACATCATTTTCTGACACACAACACCAAATATTGTGTCCAAATGGGAAGAATAACTTGCCTGTAAAACAGTGCTTCCTCACAAAATGATGGGGTGAGGGAGGAATTTGGGCATACAGAGGGAAAGGTTGGCCTTGACAGGGCTGATTGGTGCTTTGCTATAAGACTTGAAGCTGAACCCCAAGGCTCAAGTCCAGATGACAGAGAACTAATTGTACTGAGACATTCAGGGAAGTCGGTGTGAAGAACGGGTTTGGGGAGTTAAAACAAAGAATGTGTTCTTATCCAAGTTGTCTGGGAGATGAGGGAGCGCAATCCAAGTACGGATGTTTGATGGGCAACTGAATGCCTAAGGCTGGAGATAGAGATAAAGATGTCATCAGTGCGAAGGTGAGAAATGACAAGGAATTAATAGATGTTCCAAATTCTGAAGAAGAGACCTTCAGAATCTCCTGATCTGAGATTTTACCCAAGGGGGCAAATTCATTAGTTCAGTTCAGTCGCTCGGTCGTGTCCGACTCTTTGTAACCCCATGAATCGCAGCACGCCAGGCCTCCCTGTCCATCACCATCTCCCGGAGTTCACTCAGACTCACGTCCATTGAGTCAGTGATGCCACCCAGCCATCTCATCCTCTGTCGTCCCCTTCTCCTCCTGCCCCCAATCCCTCCCAACATCAGAGTCTTTTCCAATGAGTCAACTCTTCGCACAAGGTGGCCAAAGTACTGGAGTTTCAGCTTCAGCATCATTCCTTCCAAAGAAATCCCAGGGCTGATCTCCTTCAGAATGGACTGGTTGGATCTCTTTGCAGTCCAAGGGACTCTCAAGAGTCTTCTCCAACACCACAGTTCAAAAGCATCAATTCTTCGGTGCTCAGCTTTCTTCACAGTCCAAATCTCACATCCATACATGACCACTGGAAAAACCATAGCCTTGACTAGATGGACCTTTGTTGGCAAAGTAATGTCTCTGCTTTTGAATATGCTATCTAGGTTGGTCATAACTTTTCTTCCAAGGAGTAAGCATCTTTTAATTTCATGGCTGCAATCACCATCTGCAGTGATTTTGGAGCCCAAAAAAATAAAGTCTGACACTGTTTCCCCATCTATTTCCCATGAAGTGATGGGCCCAGATGCCATGATCTTAGTTTTCTGAATATTGAGTTTTAAGCCAACTTTTTCACTCTCCTCTTTCACGTTCATCAAGAGGCTTTTTAGTTCCTCTTCACTTTCTGCCATAAGGGTGGTGTCATCTACATATCTGAGGTTATTGATATTTCTCCTGGAAATCTTGATTCCAGCTTGTGCTTCTTCCAGCCCAGCATTTCTCATGATGTACTCTGCATATAAGTTAAATAAGCAGGGTGACAATATACAGCCTTGACACACTCCTTTTCCTATTTGGAACCAGTCTGTTGATCCATGTCCAGTTCTAACTGTTGCTTCCTGACCTGCATACAGATTTCTCAAGAGGCAGGTCAGGTGGTCTGGTGTTCTCATCTCTCTCAGAATTTTCCACAGTTTCTTGTGATCCACACAGTCAAAGGCTTTAGCATAGTCAATAGAGCAGTTCCAGAGAGTATCTAAAACTCTCTTGCTTTTTTTCAATGATCCAGCGGATGTTGACAAGTTGATCTCTGGTTCCTTTGCCTTTTCTAAAACCAGCTTGAACATCTGGAAGTTCACAGTTCACGTATTGCTGAAGCCTGGCTTGGAGAATTTTGAACATTACCTTGCTAGCAGAATTCATAGCTAGGGGCAAAATGAAGAAGGAGGAGGAGGAAGAGGAAGAAAGAAGAAGGAAATAAGTGAAAAAGGAATCATTCCAGAAAAGGTAAAAAAAAAAAAAAAAAAAAAAAAAACAGAGATACTGCAGGATCATAGAACCACAGTAGATAAGAGAACGTGAAAGTGTTAGTCACTGTCATGTCCAACTCTTTGCGACCCCATGGACTGGAGCCTGCCAGGGTCCTCTGTCCATGGGATTCTCCAGGCAAGAATACTGGAGTGAGTTGCCATTTCCTCCTCCAGGGGGCCTTCCCGACCCAGGAATCAAACCAGGGTCTCCTGTATTGCAGGCAAATTCTTTACCACCTGCGCCACCAGGGAGATTCTTTACCATCTGATCTGAGTCCCAGGGAAGCCCAGATAAGAGAAAGTTTCCTGAAAACAGAGTGATTACTTTAAAATTCTCTGCGGCAAGACACACCATAATAAGAGCATAAGGAAAACAATAGACTATGAGAAAACATCTGAACTACATATGGCAGACGAGTTAACTTCAATACAAAAGGAATCTTCCATAGAAAAAGTGCAAATACATGAATGACAATTTCACAGAAATGGAACCGAAAGTGTCCAGTTTACATATGAAAAAGTATATTCATCAATATACTGGATGGGTGAAGTATATATTCAGCCTGGACCGGGAAACCTGGCATGCCACAGTCCATGGGGTCGAAGAGTCGGACACAATTGAGCAACTGAACTGAACCAATTCATCCACAACCAAGAAAATGCACAGGAAAGCCCATCAGAAATGTCGATTGTAGAAATTCCCTGATGGTCCAGTGGTTGGGTCTCTGTGCTTTCACCACTGAGGGTGCAGTTTCAATCGCTGGCCAATGAACTAAGAGCCCACAAGCTGCAAGGTGTGAACCAAAAAATAAAAAATTATAAAAAAGAAATGTTGATGGCATCCATACTGGCCAGGAGTTCACCATGGAGTCACGCTTTATCACTTATTGTAGGTGGAGGTGTGAACTAATACAATCTTTTTGACAAACATCTGACACTATTAGTAAATTTTCAAAGGCATTTCAAAATTTTTCATTTATCATTTTGACCCCATGATGCCCTTTTTGAAAACCTATCACAAAAAAGTAAAGCGTCGATATATTTAAAGATCCTTGAATTTGATTGTGTTTTTTTGCATCATTTTTGATGAGGGGAGAGACTTGAAAAATTGAATCCAGGTAAACAGGAAAATAACTGAATAAATTATAGCATATTCAGACCATGAAGTATTGTATATCCCATATTCCATTAAAAAGAGTATAAACATTTAAATGAATATGCCATATATTAAAGCAAAATGCAAGTTGCAGAGCAATATGTATTGTGTGATCCCCCTTCTGCATAAAGGCCGTAAACCTCTATTTATGCATATACAGATGAATGCATTTGCATAAGCACAGTGATTGGAGGGCAAGCATAAACAATAACTTTGTTAATTTTGGTTACTGGAATGGGATGAGAGCAGAGGGAAGGGAAATTAATTAACTTTTTCTTTATATGATTTCTGGGTAGAGTTACAATGTACATGTATCTTAAGGGTTTGGGGGTTCTTTTTGTAAAATACAAATGAATAATTGTAACCATGAAGACCTGAAAATAACAGAAGCCACATTCTTCTAGAAGACTGAACGTGAAGACAAAGCCACTGGACAAGTTCTTTGCAAAAACACTTCACTCAGGAGAGTGAAGGTCAGTAGGTGGCTCAGAAGAATCTGGAAGAATCCTGATTCCAAGAAATGAGAAGCAAGTGAGTAGTGAATAAATAAATTCCTGCAGAATGCTCATGCTCCCAAGGGGGCAACTATTTAATAAGTATATGTTTCTGTTTGTATGATGTTTTCCATTTTGAAAATAAACACAGTCTTTTTTTTTTTTAATGAAAGCACTTTCTGGTATATTATCCCATTTGGCATTCACAGAAACCCTGTCCTCTCATAAATATTGCATCTCCATTTGACACAGAAGAGCTGAATCTCAGATAGCCAAGTGACTTTTCCAGGATCACACAGCTATTAACAGATCTCCTGGATCAGATCCTTTTACTTTATTCAGCAAAAGCCCCAAATTTAAAGGTTCTTCCTGGACTCCAAGGGAGGTAGGCTGGCTAAGGAGAGCTTACTCTCCTTGCCAGATGGAAAATAAGATGGAAACCCACTCCACATCAAAATCTGTCTTGCTGGACCCAAGCTGGAGACAGGAGGCTGGAACCAAGAAGGCAGCCTGTTGGAACTGTCTATTCTTGTCACAAGCTCTCCACAACCTTGAGAAAGTAACTTCGCCCCTGTGTCTCAGTTTCCCTCCTTTTAAATAGGATACCCCACCTTCCTCCCAAGAAAAGGCATGCTGAGATCAATGGGGCTTTGTCTGCAATTGCTTTGAACTTGCGGGTAGAAATTACTGCATGCGTTACCATTACCCATGTCCTTAGAAGTGGTTCCCAGAGAACTCGCTCAGGAAGGAGATTTATAGTGCGGCCTTCCACCCTCACTCACCTCAAGGTGAGAATGAGCCTGCTAAGTGTGTCTAAGGGGCTAAATAGAAATTGAAACCACACCTGCTGAAAGCTGCGGGGCTGCCAGGAGCTGGAGGAAAACCCGATATCTTTAGTAGCCACTGTTTGTGTGAAAGAATGTGACAAGCCTCAGGCAAGGCCAAAGGGGACCCACCCTAACCCAAGAAAACCACGAGTGTGTGTGCAGGTGTAAAATTCAGCCGCACAGATGGGAACCCAGCTCCACTTGGAAAAACTGAGTTTGCCTTTCACTGCTTTGAGAAAACACATTCTAACACCCTCAACACAGCTTCTTGGGGTTATTGACCAGCTAAGAATGAGTCAACAGCCATATATGCATGGGCAGGTGGTGAGCAGGGATGGATTTGCATGTGTTTTATGTTCACCCAACAAGATGGTAAGTTCCAGAAGCCAAAGAGCTGTCTCGTGACGGTCTATCTGGTGTCTGCTCTCCCTCCTGCCCAGGTCACCCTTCACACACGGCGTCTGAGCAGGGCTGCACGCAGAGCTCGCTCACTGCTGAAGCTCACATGCTAGCTTTTCATGGCTGGACGATTTCTGGGAGATTCTACAGGGAAATGCCAATAAGCAGCCATCAGTGAATTCTAAAACGTGAGATTTAACTAAAATAATACCCAAACTAGTCACACCCGTTTAGACGGTTACAGCCCCAGCTATAACTATCTTGGTGTCCTTTTGCCATTTTTCTAAAATTATAGCAAAATAAACAGATTATCTAACAATGTGTGTGTGTTCTCAAAAGCACCCAGAGGTCCTTATACACCTAAAAATCAATTCTTGGGGAATTCCCTGCTGGTCCAATGATTAAGAATCCTCCTCCCAATGTTGGGGACATGGGTTCGATCCCTGTTGGGAAACTAAGATCCCACATGCCACGGGGCAACTAAACCACAGTAGGAAGAAGACCACACTGCAACGAAGACTTGGCACAGCACCACCCCACCCAGATCAACTGTCTCATCATATATTGAGCATAAATTCATGCTATAGTTTAATTATTGTGTTATGTAATATCTAGTGTGGGTGACTTGAAGTTTTGGTTTGGGGATTTCTTTAAGGCACATTTCCTTCCTTCTAAAAAGTCCAAGTAGAATGAGGGAGACAGCCAGTTGAGACTACTAGCCCCAATTTCCACAAAGTTGAATGAAAGTCACTTACTTGAGACAGTAACCTGGATTCCCCAGGGCAAGAGTGTCAAAGACAAGGCCTCGGCTTCCAGAGACAGACTTATAGTCCCCCTGAGTGGCTACATTGAGTTTTAAATGCCTGGTTCCACCACATCTTCCCAGGTTCTATTTCTTGCTTATTAAATGTGGAAGCCGAGGCAGTAGATGGCAGAACTATGAAATGAATAAATGTAAAAGGCAATTTTTCTTAATGCCTGCACCCACAATCTTTGCTAGGCATCATAACACAGCAATATGGTTAACTAGAGCACCCAGGGCATCGTAAAATGTAATGGATAATTTGGGCAGATCCTCCACTTTTCAATGAAGAAATAACTTTCTTGGGTTCTTTACACTGGGAAATATTGGCAAGAGAAAAAAAAGAAAGAAGGAAGGGAGGGAAAGAAAGAAGAAGAAAGGAAGATGAAAGAAAAAAGAAAGGAAACAAAAAGAAATCTTTACACTATTTTGAAAACTGAATAAATTCTTTAAGAAAAAAGATAAATAACTCCACAGATTCCCAGCAGAAATGACATCACTGGATCATTCCTCTGATTTTGGAGGTGGTAGGGCAGAATCAGTGGTTTCAAAGTCTAAATGCAATATGCCAGGAAAAGAATCACAAGCTCCTTCTTCAGTTCAGAGGAGCCCCAGGTGTCAGACTCAGAATATTCTTCTCAATCTCTGAATTCTCCACAGAAGTTGCTTCCCACTCCTACCCATTGTCTCTCAGTTACCCGTATCATTGGCTTTCTGTGGTAGCTTAGTGGTAAAGAATCTGACTGCAATGCAAGAGACCCAAGTTTGATCCCTAGGTCAGGAAGATTCCCTGGAGAAGAGAATGGCAACCCACCCCAGTATCCTTGCCTGGAGAGTTGCAAGGACAGAGGAACCTGGCAGGTTACAGTTCAGAGGGTCCCAAAGAGTTGGACATGACTGAGGACTGAGCTACGAACACTTTCACTTTAACTACCTATATCATAGAATCAGTGTCAGGTTTCAACTTGGAAACCCGGCCAAAGTTAAAGGCTGTAAGAGTCCTTAAACCAGTTTGAAACTTACCCACTTAATTAAAAATAAGAAACTACATCAGGGGAAAGTAGGGAGACATTGGTAAAAGGTTACAGATTTTCATCTCTAAAATGAATAAAGTTGAGGCATGCTGACTATAGGAAAGAAAGAGAGAAAGAGAAGGAAGGAAGGAGGGAAAGATGAGAGGAAAAGAGGGGACAGGGAAGGAAGAAGGAGGGAAGAAAAAGAATCAGTGAATCTAGATTCTCGGTTGGATGGAGGCCTTGGGGCATTCCTAGTGTCAAAGACAAAACAGAGACTGGGGAAAAGGAGGAGCTGCCCTGGCAAGTTGCATTTAAAATTTGAAGAACCATGTTGGTGTTGGTGTTGTTCAGTTGCTAAATAGTGTCTGACTCTTTGCAACCCCATGGACTGTAGCCCACCAGGTTCCTCTGTTCATGGATTCTCCAGGCAAGAATACTGGCGTGGGTTGCCGTTTCCTTCTCCAGGGGAATCTTCTCGATCCAAGGATCTAACCTGAGTGTCCTGCATTGCCAGGTGGAATCTTTACCACTGAACCACCAGGGGAGCCCTGAAAAACCAGAGCTGGGCCTAAAGAACAATCTGGAAATGAGCATAGCAAGCTCTTCAAACAACTTTTGTTAAAACTCAACTGTCCCTGGGCCAGTCCTGGCTCCGGCCACAGATGGGCCATCAATCAGCACTTCACTCTGCCCCCAGGATCCTTGACAACGTGCATATCTCCTGGTTGACACAGGCTTGGTTTTCCTAAAATGAAAATGTCCAAGTCACATGAAGCCTGTAGATAAAGAAAGGAAAAAGCAAAAGGACTCAGGCATAGGACTGAGATCATTGAGGGAAACACTGACCTCAAGAAGATTTAATTTTATTGCCAATGTTCAAGTCCTTAGAGAGCTCCTGAAATGTACAAGCTCTCCAGAAGAAAACCTGCAGGAATGGAAGAACTTTTAGTGCCAAAATTGAATCCCCTAGCTATTCTGACTCTTCTTACAGAAAGCTCTCATTCAGAGCACCAAGCTTTGCAGTTGCCACTTGAGCATATAAGGAGACATCAAAGCCTTGCTAAATAGCCCAAGGTCACCCCTTCCTCTCTCTACTAGGGGTCAGAGAGTCAGAGTCCTAAAAGTGAGTCAACATTTTAAAACTTTCTTTGGAGATACTGATCTCAAATGATTAGTGGTCCAAACAACAGAAGAGATCCCAATACGTGCTTGGCTGCTGGTAAGCTGTTTCCAAAATAATTTCAGTAGCCCATTGTCTTCATACTGAATTCCTGATTTCACGTCACTTGGCAGGAGGCAAGTCTCTGCTTCTACAACTGTCCCTTCTGTGTTACTCAGTTTCTGTTAGTATCAAATCTATCCCCTTAGTCATTTAAGAATCTTATATATTTGTTCAAATCACTCTTTCATTTTATAGAAATTTTAGTTGAAAGGCCTATGAACCTGTGGTACCAATACCATCTCATGTTAGTTTCTCTATATCTTCACCAGAGAATATCGAGAGTTCTAATCATGAGAAGGAACCCCAGCCTTTATTTGGTCAGTTAATTAGCAGATGCTGGGACAATGGAGGGGAACTTTTCAAGGGTAAGAGCAAGATTTAAACTCAGCCCGCATTCTACCTCCTAAGGGTTAAGTGACTTCCTCTGCTCCGGATCATGTGTGCCTTCTTTTCGTCCTTTGCTGAAATCTCTCTTTAGCTTCTCCTCCACAGTCTAATATCTCATGGACCGCAGGGACCTAGACATTCTCCAAGGGCTTTCAGACACTGGCCTGGAGTAACCCAGAGCTCCCTCGAGGAAAGGAAACTGGGCTTCAAGGACAGTCCTGGCCTTGCCTTTAATCAAACCAGATGACACAAATTCCACCGGTCTTGCCCTCATCCTTGTAATCATCTTGGGAGTTTTCCCAGACTGTTGGGCAGAAGTATTTCATCACAGAATTCAGTGTCAGAGCTTTGTTTAAAATACCGTCTGGGTTCCTCCTGAAGTTTCTAGGCAGAAGGAGGATTAGGCACATGGGAATGTGGTCTGATGGAAGAGCTGCTAGTAGCAAGAGGGTTTATAAGAGACTTTCTGTTACTTGCTGTCTCCCCTTTATCATTATCACTAAGATAATTCTGTCAACTTTTCTGTAACATTCTGTCTCTTTCCAGTAACTCATAGCCACAAAAATTATAAAGATGGGAGAGATGGCAAGAGTACATTTGCCTAATATGCACCCAGTTCTCTTCTCAGCACTGTAGCCTAGTTCTTTTTAAGGAAGAAAGTATAGAAGGAAAGGAGAGAAAGAGGAAGAAATGGAAATGTTTAAATGAAATGTCCAAAGTTGGAGATATTCTAATGCATCACTTTTAAGGGTTAGGAAGATCATAAAATATCACCTCAAAGAAATTTCTCTTGTACCTATGTCTCCTCTACCATTTTTCTGGCAGAGGGCTGGAGGGGTCGGGGGCATAGCCTATGCGTGATGCTGTGCTGCGTGCTAAGTCATTTCAGTTGTATCTCACTCTTTGTGATCCCATGAACTATAGCTCACCAGGTTCCTCTGTCCATGGGATTATCCAGGCAAAAATAGTGGAGTGGGTTGTTGTGCCTTTCTCCAGGGGATTTTTCCAACCCAGGGATCAAAACCAAATCTCTTGTCTCCTGCATTGGCAGGCGGATTCTTTACAACTAGCACCACCTGGGAAGCCCCTGAGTGATGCCACTGAAGGGAAACAACACCTTCAGACGCTGCCCATTCCATCCATGTTAATACAATCCAGCATTTCATAAGGGCGTGACCCTGAGGACCTGTTTGGACTATCCCACTACTGGTATGATGCCATCTTCAGGCTGCAGCCTGAGTTCCTTTTATGAAGCACTTCTCTTCCCCATATTCTAAGCCGAGTACAAGTGACCCTGGTTTGCCTTAAATAATTGCAGTGTATTCTTGAATCAACAACTCTAACTTCTTTCTTGATCTTTCTCAACTGAGTTATGCATGATGCTCTCTGTATATTTCTACTCATAACACAATCCCTAGTTCCTTAAAGTATCGTTAGCCACCTCATAGACTTTTTATAAGAACTAAATTAAAGGACTTCCCTGGTGGTCCAGTGGTTAAGACTACGCTTCCCAATGCAGGAGGTATGGGTTTGATCCCTGGTCTAGGAGCTAAGATCCCACATGCCTCATAACCAAAAAACAAGCAAACAGACATAAAGCAGAAGCAATGCTGCAACAAATTCAATAAAGACTTTAAAATGGTCCACATCAAAGAAAAAAAACAACACTAAATTAAACATAAGCATAATATCACTATAGTACTGCCCAGTACATAGAAAGACCTCGATCAATACCAGCTATTATGAACATCATTATTCACAGACATTTCTCTTTTTATTCCAATCACATGAGTCTCTTTTGAAGATGGGGATATGGATGTCAAACCTGACCCTGAAATTCTAAATGCACTGGTACCTAAATGATGCTGAGAGGAGGACTGGCCCTTTCTCCTCCGTGAGGCACTACACTCAAAAGAATCCTGCTCCTTCCCATGGGGAGGTCATGTGACACACATGGGTCTCACTAGCTTTGGGTTGGTTTTTTTTTTTTTTTTTTTTGGTTGTGCTGAGTCTTTGTGCTGTGCTCAGGCTTTTTCTAGTTGCAGGGAGCGGGGGCTACTCTGTAGTTGCAATGTAGAGGCTTGTAACTGTGATCATTTTCTTGTTGATGAACACAGGCTCTAGGCACACAGGCCTCAGCATTTGCGGCTCTCGGACTCTGGAGCACAGCTCAGGAGTTGTGGTGGAGGAGCTTTGTTGCACCATGGCATTCGAAATTTTCCTGGGTCAGCCATCAAACTAATATGCACTGCATTGGCAGGGGGATTCTTAAACACTGGACCACCAAGGAGGCCCCTCATTGGCTTCTTCTTATCATGGTGACTACTTTGACATTTGTGACCTTGTCATTGTCCCTAGAACTTGATATATATACTTTGAATTATTTTCCTTGAAAATAAACAAAAGCCATCTTCACATAAGTTTTATTTATTGGTTCAAGTCCTTCAGTGGTATTTGTTATTCCTTCAGTTTAGCATAATCTCAAAGTTGTGAGGTACTGGCTATATCTTTTTTTTTTTTAAGTTCAAAAGGTGTTCATTGGGGTAAATACTCACAAAGGCATATGTAGAAATATTGAATTCAAATGTATGCATCAGTGGCAGGTGATTGATTGCATGCTGAGTGCACAGCACTGTTGTGGGAAAACACGACTGATACTAAACAAATATTGATTGATTCCTGCCATGGACAAGTTACTGGGTGGAGGTTTTCTTATGAGGGAAAACAATGTAATTGTATAGGGAAAGATGATTTTTTATTGAAAATAAATATATTTAAGGTGCATAATAACAGATATTTGTGATAAAGAATCACCTGAGGTATCTCTCTGTCAATCACCAACAATGGCAAACATCCCATCATAAGTTCACAGCAGATATCAGTAATTGATCATGGCTCAGCCAAGATGAGGGGCTTCCCTGGTGGCTCAGACTGTAAAGAACGTGCCTGCCAGTGCAGGAGACACAGGAGACTCAGGTTGGATCCCTGGGTTGGGAAGATCCCCAGGAGGAGGGAATGGCAACCCACTCTAGTATCCTTGCCTGGAGAATTTCATGGACAAAGGAGCCTGGCAGGCTACAGTCCGTGGGGTTGCAAAGAGTCAGACATGACTGAGCAACTAACACATTCATTTTCACTTTCAGCCAAGATGAAGCCCAGGAATCCTCTTCAACACAGCCAATTTATATTGATCTATCAGAACTCAATTAGTCATTCATGTATTCAACAAATATTTGTCAAGTACCTCCTAGGTGCCAGACATTGTAATCGGTGCTAGGCTACAACAGTGAACAATATAGGATATGGTCCCTGCCCTCCTGCAAGGTTAGTGTGATGAGGCTGGCATTTAATACCAAAGATTTTTCCATTCTTGACTTAGACTACCCACATGCTGTTATACCTTCTCCCTTGAAAAGATAAGACAATTTCCCAGTGGTCCAGAGGCTAAGACTCTGTGCTCCCAATGCAGAGGGCCCAGGTTCAATTCTTGGTCAGGGAACGAGATCCTGCATCCCACGAGTAAGAGTTGGATGCTGCAATTAAAAGAACCTGTATGCCACAACAAAGGCCCAGTGCAGCCAAATAAATAGTCTTTTTTTTTTTTTTAAGATATAAGACAAGAGAAGGAAAACAGACACAAATATTCTTTCTCAGTTGATTCAAGGTCCCCAGGACTTAAACTTGAGAGTAAAACAGACTGATGAAAAAAGTATTCTAGATTATACTGATACACTAGAAAGAGGATGTATTAGTCAAGATCTCTTTGGCTACGAGTTAACAGAACATCTGACATAAACTCATTTTAAACAGCAAAGAAGTTCATTGCCTCACTATGTCAGAGACTGAGCCGTCTCTCAATATCCCATAACCATATAATCTCATGATTGCTTGAGCATCTGGCCACCCAGAATAAAAACTACTTTCCCAGCTTCCCACACACTAAGTTTTAGCCAGCAAGATATAAGCCAAAGAGTTTTTGGCAGCCTCTAAGAATCTTTCCCAAGAGACAGATACTTCGCCTTCCTATGCCTTCCTCCTTCTAGCCTCCTGGAAAATGGATGCCTCTATCTTAGACCTTAAGGATAAGGCCCATATCCTGGAGATAGAGGACTGATGATCTGGAAGGACCTGAGCCACTGAGGACTTTGTAGAATGGTGGTTTCCACACCAGCCCTGACCTGCTTTCCTACACTTTTCTGTGACAAAGAAATATCTATCCTGTTTAAGTAATTGTTACTTTATATCTGCATGACTCACAGTAAAACTTGACCCTAATGATCAGTTCAGTCACTCAGTCGTGTCCAACTCTTTGCGACCCCATGAATCGCAGCATGCCAGGCCTCCCTGTCCATCACCGTCTCCCGGAGTTCACTCAGACTCACGTCCATCGAGTCCGTGATGCCATCCAGCCATCTCATCCTCGGTCGTCCCCTTCTCCTCCTGCCCCTAATCCCTCCCAGCATCAGAGTCTTTTCCAATGAGTCAACTCTTCGCATGAGGTGGCCAAAGTACTGGAGCTTCAGCTTTAGCATCATTCCTTCCAAGGAAATCTCAGGGTTGATCTCCTTCAGAATGGACTGGTTGGATCTCCTTGTAGTCCAAGGGACTCTCAAGAGTCTTCACCAGCACCACAGCTCAGACGCATCAGTTCTTGATACACTTCTACAATGGGAAGTCTTGCACTGGGTAGGCTTCAGGAATGGTGTGATCTAGTGGTTCTAGTTCTGTTCCTCTGTGATACCCTGGGCCTCTGCTCTCCTCCGTGATGGAGATTCGTCTCAAGCTGGTAATGATAAAGGTTCAGTGGTTCTGAGCCTCACATAGGCACATGATGAAAATCTAGAGAGGGAGAAAGTAGTTTCTAGAAGTTTTCCCAAAAGAGAGTAAAAGAATATACCAAGAAGTCCCTAACAGACCTCTCCTCTTGTGAAAGCTAAAGTGTTAGTCACCCAGTCATGTCTGACTCTTTGCCACCCCATGGACTGTATCCCACCAGGCTCCCCTGTTCATGGATTCTCCAGGCAAGAATACTGGTGTAGGTTGTCATGCCTTCCTCCAGAGGCTCCTCCCCACCCAGGGATCGAACCTGGGTCTTCTGCATTGCAGGCAGATTCTTCACCATCTGAGCCACCAGGGAAGACTCCTCTTATACTTTGGCCTGAATTGAATCTTGAAACAATCCCTGGAAATTGGAAAAAGGTTCCTATACACTTAGGCCAAATATACCTGCCCCCAGAACTGGGGCTGTGCCAAGCTTCCTCCAGGCTGGGTGCAGGAACAGGTGAGAGAGAGCTGAACAAAACTGAAACTGGGTTAGGAAGGAGGAAAAGCAATGTTCTGGCTACTTATGGCTCTAGCAAACCACCCAAAACTTATGTCTAAAACAGTCTTGATTAACAATCTTATTTAGCTTACAAATCTGCAATTTGGGCAGGACTTGGGGCCAGGGAGGATACTTCTCTGCTCCCTGTGGCATCATCTTGGGGAGGGGGCTGCTTACAGATCACTACTGGGTCCTCAGCACCTCTGTCTATCTCCATATAGTCGCTGTGTGGTCTACCTGGCAGGGCAGCTTCCACGTCACTGGATCTCTTCAGAGCAGCTCCAGGGTCTGAAGACACATGTCCCAAAATAGAGATACATGTCCCAAGAAAGGAGATGCTGTGTCCCCTTTTCTAACTTAACCTCACTTTTGTCTCATTCTATTTGTACAAGAAGTCACAAAGGCCCACTCAGGCTCAAGAGGAAGGAACATAAATTCCACATCTCCATGGTTCCATGGCTAGACTCTGGAAGACTATATGAGACTGGAATGATTGTTGTGACTAATTTTGGAGAATGCAGTTTGCTACAAAGTGAATAGGAATTAGGCCACCAATTCCCACCAGGAGATCTGTCATACCCTCGGACATTCACTTGCTTGCTGTGCAAAGGGATTATGATTTCAGACAAAGCGGGCAAGCGCCACAGCAGTTCAAATGCAGAAGATTACATTTCTGATGGCAGAATATGCCAAAGAAACATCACTAGTAGTGGACCATGAAGAATGGGAATGGTAGATAAATTGAAAAATGTGGGCAAGGGGGTTCCAGTGAAAGAACAGCAAGTCAGTCCTGAGACACAGGAAAGTACAAAAGCTAACATGGACCTACTGTACAGCACAGGGACCTATGCTCAGTATTTTGTAATAACCTATAAGAGAAAAGAATCTGAAAAGGAATATCTGTATCTATCTATTTATCTATCTCTGTGTGTGCGTGTGTGTGTGTGTGTGTGTGTGTGTGTGTGTAAATATGGTCTTCTCAGGTGGCTCAGTGGTAAAGAATCCACCTGCCAAGCTGGAGATGCAGGTTTGATCCCTGGGTCAAGAAGATCCCCTGTAGAAGGAAATGTCAACCTACTCTGGCATTCTTGCCTAGGAAATCTCATGGACAGAGGAATCTAGCCGGCTATGTTTGATGTGGTCAAAAAAGAGTCGCACATGATTTAGTGACTAAACAACAGCAACAAATGTGTGTGTGTATATATATATTTACTTTGCTGTGCACCAGAAACTAACACAACATTGTAAATCAACTTTATTATTATTATTATTAAAGTGCACAAGTAAGGAAATTCCAGAATAAGGGATCAGGTAAGTGAACCCAGAGGAACAGGAACCTAAGCAGCCTATCCTTCATGTCTTCTGTTTACAAAGATGTATGATATGGGGTGGGAGGTGGGAGGGGGGTTCAGGATTGGAAACTCATGTACACCCATGGCTGATTCATGTCAATGTATGGCAAAACCAATACAGTATTGTAAAGCAAAATAAAGTAAAAATTTAAAAAAAAGAAAGAAGTAAATGCATTTACTGCAAGTAAGGAAGCTGAAACTCCAGTACTTTGGCCACCTCATGCGAAGAGTTAACTCATTGGAAAAGACTGATGCTGGGAGGGATTGGGGGCAGGAGGAGAAGGGAACAACAGAGGATGAGATGGCTGGATGGCATCACCAACTCGATGGACATGAGTTTGAGGGAACTCTGGGAGATGGTGATAGACAGGGAGGCCTGGCATGCTGCGATTCATGGGGTCGCAAAGAGGTGGACTCGACTGTGCAACTGAACTGAACTGAACTGAACAAGTTTCTCAGTGGTCCCTAGGCCCTACCGACAACTACAATCAGTTTGATCCTCCCCTATACATTCTGATTTAACAGTGTTAGGTTGAGGTCTGGAATTCTGCTTCTCACAGTCTCCCTAGATCATTCTGATGCTTTGTCAGGCTTAGAAGCCAGCAGAGAATTTGAGTTATGGGACAGTTTTTAAAAATAGCCTTGTATTTTTTAGAGCTATATTAAAAATGACTTAATTTCCAAATTAAAAAAATAAAGATGTATGATAATACTTTCTTAGGGCGCCCCTTTAAAATTGTTGGGAAAATAATTTAAACAAGGAAGTTGAATGACAGGCAGGCAGGCAGGCAGAGACACAGCCAGTTGGGTGAGAGAGAAACAGAGCAGAGACATGGCGGGCGCCCTGTTGGAAGCTGCCGGTTTGCAGGGTTGACCCAAATGGCTGACGACATTCACTGCTGCGGCGTGATGACCTTCATGCTGACTTCCTGTAAAGGAAAGGACTGATTTTTAAACCACCAGCTGCTCTCAGCCTGTTTCACACAGAAAATGATTCTATTTCTCAGCAACCTAGTTGGGGGAGGTTTAAGGCCAGAGGTGGCCTGCCCTGTCCAGCAGCCCTGGTCATGCTAAGAACTGAGAAGAGCATAACCCATCATACCAACAAGGTGGGGTAGATTTAGAGAGTGGCCTGGCCTGAGCATGATCTCTGCTACAGCAGTGGGTCTCGGCCCTGGCTGCATATTTGGATCTGCTAGAGAAGTTTCACAAAATTACAGAGGCAAAAGTCTGCCCCCAGACGCCACTTAATTGATCTTGGATTCCAGGCTTCCCAGGTGGTACTAGTGGTAAAGAACCTGCCTACCAACGCGAGAAACATAAGAGATGTGGGTTCAATGCCTGGGTGGGGAAGATCCCCTGGAAAAGGGTATAGCAAACCACTCCAGTATTCTTGACTGGAGAATCCTATGGACAGAGGAGCCTGGTGAGCTACAGTCCATAGGGTCACAAAGATTCAGACGTGACTGAAGCAACTTAGCATGCACACCGCCTGCACAATGGGATCTTTCTTATTCTCCCCACGTGATTAAAAATCATTGTTTTACCACTCAAACTCCCCAGCATTGACCCTGAGAAAATAGAGTCTGAAAGGCTTAGGGGCTCAGAGTTCATCTTCACCAGCGGAGTCTCTACCTTGTAGAGCTCATGTTCAGTAGTCATATCCAACTCTTTGCTATTCCATGGACTGTGACCCTCGGTACTCCTCTGCCCATGGGATTCTCCAGGCAAGAATACTGGAGTGGGTTGTCATTTCCTCCTCCAGGGGATCTTCCTGACCCAAGGATCAAATCCACATCTTCTGCCTTGGCAGGTGGATTCTTTACCTCTGAGTCATGTGGGAAGCCCCTTGTAGTAGTGTTTAAGTTTTTTTCTACAGGTGAATCAGGACGGGGAATGGTGGTACTTATATATGTATTATGTGAACACTCCAACTATGTAGAAGCAATTGATGATTTTATTTCCAATCCAGATGTATGAGATTCCCAGGGGACAACTCTTTGTGGTCTGGCATTTCTAATGGGAAGAGATATCTTTGTTATTAAACACTGAGGAATTTGAGCCTAAAAATCCAGACTTTTCTACAAATTGGTCTCTGCCTATGACAAAACAGCAAAAATATACTGACTTTGACCTATGATTTCCACTGAGTCTGCAGTATACTTTTTATTGTTAATTGGGGGGTTGGCAGGATTTAAGCAATCTTAGTAGCAGAAGCACATGGGAACATTTCTACCATGGATTAGACTCTAGTTCACCAGTTCAATCATATCATGAATTAAGAAATGCCGTCTAGGGCCACATCAGCCACCAATCAATCATGAATTCTCCATAGTTACTTCAGGGATGTCCAAATCAACCCTGAGGGCCTCAGAGACAATGTCTCCAGGCTGTGGGGTCAGAGCTACTATCTGGGTGGCTTGGAGACTTAATGGAAACAGGGTCTGTAAGAGCATGAGCCTAAATCTCAGCTGAGGAATGAGGCAGGAATCAGGAAGTACATTCAGGAAACTGTGATCACTATGATCCTTGAGCCTGGCTGGACATAGTTTCTAAGTGGATGTTGTCAATTCTTGACTCACCTGGGCCAGCACCAGACAGCCGGCACCAGACATTTTTCACTGCAGACTGTCCGCCCTGCAGTCCTGGGACAACAAGCTCATGGCAAACCAGATTTAAACATCATCCATTGGATGCCCATCTCTTGCAGACATTGATTCTGACTATCCAATCCCATGGTTTCACCTTCCCCCTCACAATTAAAATTGGACTCCATGGACATTTCTGCTTAGAGACCCCTTCCACTTTCAGGCAGCCATCCTGCCTTCTCCTCCACCTCGGAATTACCTGTGTCTAGAAAGTGCTGTTCCCCACGGCTCTTGCTATGGCTACCCTCTGCTATATCCACCTGTCCCGGGTCACCCCTCTGGATGTGTTGAGAAAAGTGAAGGTGTTAGTCATTCAGTCACATCTGACTCTTTGAGACCCATGGACTGCAGTTCACCAGGCTCCTCTGTCCATGGAATTCTCCAATCAACAATACTGAAGTGGGTAGCCATTTCCTTCTCCAGGGCATCTTCCAGACGCAAGGATTAAACCTGGGTCTCCTGCACTGCAGGCAGATAATCTTTAGAGTCTGGGCCCTGCTGTGACTACTATTCCATTCCTAACCTGGGCTGTAGGTCTCGCATTTTTTGTCTGTGCCTTTGCTTATGTTTTTGGTTTTGCGCCATTGTCCTGATTGCCTTTCCACCTTTTCTTTGTTTCAAATCATGTTGTGCCTGGATCACATGAGCTATCAAAACTTGGGGAATTTTCACTCTCTGCAGTGTCCATGCCCACTTGTCCCACTTGTCCACAGGAACTGCCACCAAGCCCACTTGTCCCAGTGAGGAGGCTGTGAACCTCACTGCAAGAGCCAGACATTCAGACTCGCTGAAGCAGAGCTGGCACTCAGCAAACTGAAGGGACGTGGAACCAGGCCAGGTCAATAGATTCCAAGTGAAAAGCTCCCTCTGGGAGGAAATGGACTAACCACTGACTCATCCCCCCTCCTGGCTGAACATCCTGCACAAAGCCCACTTCATTACTCAAACCCACCGTGAACA
Source organism: Ovis canadensis (assembly GCF_042477335.2). Lineage (NCBI taxonomy): Eukaryota > Metazoa > Chordata > Mammalia > Artiodactyla > Bovidae > Ovis > Ovis canadensis. Next base: position 66,075,796 of record NC_091253.1, read on the forward strand.
CTTGACTGCTGCCACACCTGCCAGCCCCACACCTGTCTCCTGGTCCCCAGCACTGCCGCAGAACAGTCCTTTCAAACCTCATGCAATGGCTAGATTATAGATGAAGCCTGGCAGAGTGGGTGATCTCTCCACAACTAGTTCATGAGTCATGATTATGAGTTTTATATAAAATTAGATTGACAAAACAACAGATTCTCAACATTGTAAGTCACTTATAAGCCAATAAATTTTGACAACTAAATGTATGCTGTGATTCTAAGCTGTATCCTTTTGTTATAAATGTCATTATGAGGACAGTGGGTGAAGTTTAAATGGGGCCTGAAGATTCAATGTTGATGATACTTTGGTGATAATTTCTTGATTTCAGTGGTTGCATTATAGTTGTGTAGGAAAATGTCCTTCTTTGTAAGGAAGATATATCATAGTATTCCTGGGTAATAGGATATCAGGTTGGGAACTTGTCCTAAAAGAGTCAGGAAAATAAAAAGATTCTTGTATCGTTACCTCCAAAAAACAAACAAAAACATCAGATTCAAAAAGCCATCAAATTTGGCTCAGATATTAATATTAAGCCAGACTAAAGGCAACATGCCATAGGGTAAAGGGTATGGCCTTCAGAGCCCCAAGACCAGGAATCAAATTCTGGCCTTAAAAGGTGAATTTGTCACTGAACCCCTCAAACCTCAATTCTCTACTCTATAAAATGGAGGATTTGATTAATGCCCAGTTAGAAAGTTAACGGTCAGGTGGGTATTGGGATATGGAGAAAATAACTGGGGCTTTATAGTCAAGTGGCCTTGGATTCAAAAGCTGTATCTTCCTTGACTCCAGATTGGCAATCTATATCTAACCAATACAACCCCCTTCAAAACACAACCACATATGAAATAGATAGCCAGTGGGAAGCTGCTGTATAGCTCAGGGAGCTCAGCTAGTGCTCTGTGGTGACCAGAGGGGCAGGTTGGAGGAGGGTGGGAGAGAGGTTCAAGAGGGAGGGGATATATGTATTCACACAGCCAAATCACTTTATTGTACAGCAGAAACGAACACAACATTGTAAAGCAATTATATTCCAATAAAAATTAAAAATTTTTTAAAAGCCACAAATATAAACTCCTAATTGACTAAAATTATTTTAAAAGAAAAATTTTAGTCCATCTCCAGTGTTCCACACAGATGTCTCTTAAAAAGAGTCCTCAAGTCTGGTTTAACCAACCCCTTTGCAAGTAAGAGGCAGATTGGTGGATTGAGGCATGACTGCGGGAACACAGCGTCTCTGCTACGCCTCTCAAAGAAGCACTCACATCTTGTTGTTCAGTCACTAACTTGTGTCTGACTCTTTGCAGCCCTGTGGACTGTAAACTGCCAGGCTCCTCTGTCCTTGGAATTCTCCAGGAAAGAATATTGGAGTGGGTTGCCATTTCCTTCTCCAGGGGATCTTCCTGGACCAGAGATCGAACCCGTGTCTCCTGCATTGGCAGGCAGATTCTTCATCAGGCAATTCTTCATTGCCACCAGGGAAGAAAGCTGAAGACAACTTCAGAGCAAGTGTAAATGCATTGGCCTCCAACCAGAAACTATAAGCGCAGATGGCTCATGGCTTCTCCTCCCTGGGTGCCGGGGAGCTCAGTCACATGTGACTCTGATCCCCCACCCGACTCCCTAGAAGGCTCCACATTTCCCAGGTGAAGCTCAGCCAGCTGGGTGCTGCCGGCATCTAGTCAGAGCCAAGTTAATCTCTGCTTTTTTCACCAGAAGTTCAAAAGGGATCATGGTCATTGCAGGTGGTAATGAAGGCAGCTGCCTGTAGTTGGAGATAATAGCTCTGAGGGGACACCCTAGGGAGGCTCGGGGAAACAGGACCTTCTGCCTTAGTAATTAACAATCATTATTAATGGTACAGTCCAGAACTTGGACTGCAAGCTCTTGATGATGCCTTCAAAGTCAGAATCCATGGGTTGAGTTTCTCACATAGCCATTCACTAGTCATTGACACTCTCAGCTCCAGTCTCCTCGTCTGCACGATGTAGTTTTAACATCGTTAAGTTTTGTTATGTTAAAATGACAGCAGTTGGAGCATTCTGATTCCAATATTAAGTTAATCTAAGGGCCAAAATGCTGTAGACCAAAGCATGGGAGCTCTGGAACCACAAGATAAGAATAAAGCTCTTAGCCATTCTGAGCACCTGTTTCCTCCTCATTAAAATGGGAGATGGCCAGTCCAGGGGTGCTGAGTCAGAAGTCCTGGGCTCAGAACCCAGGACTTGTACTGACTTGTACTGAACACTGAGATGTGTTCGTGAACAAATCAGGCAGTCTCACTGAGCCTCAGTCTTCTTCACTCTTCACTGGGACTAATATGACCTATTTTGCCTGTAATTGTAATTTCTAAATGGAATGCATGTAAGGAATCTTCTAGGGAATTCCCTAGAAGCCCAGTGATCAGGACTTCTCACATTCACTGCTCAGGGTGCAGGTTCAATCCCTGTTTGAGGAACTAAGATCCTCATAGGCCAAGGGGCACAGCCAAAAAGAAAAGAATCTTCTAGAGGGATGCCTAGCATATAAGAGACACTGAATAAAAAGAATGGGCTTCCTAGGTGGTTTGGTGGTAAAGAATCCACCTGCCAATGCAGGAGATGCAGATTCGATCCCTGGGTCAAGAAGATCCCCCAGAGAAGGCAACCCACTGCAGTATTCTTGCCTGGGAAATACCATGAACAGAGGAGCCTGGTGGGCTACAGTCCATGGGTCACAAAGAGTCGGACATAGCGACTAAACAACAACAATAAAAAGAATAAAATGGAAACCATTATTATCATGATATGTCAATGCCTTATCAATATCAATGTGTAAAAGGTTATGCATGTATCAGTTATTATTAATTTATCTCTTTTCCTAACAATGTCTAAGGATACATGAGAAGTGTCTAAATTATTACCTTAGAAAATTAACTAAATTTAGCTATGGTCAGAACACTATAATTCAAATAAAATCTTTGGGTAATCAGGAGCTTGGGCTTGGAGTCAGGTTGCTTGAGCTATATCCCAGCTGTGTGACCTCAGACAGGTCACTTAACCTTCCTGTGCTTCTCTAAAATAGGATGACAATTGCCGCTGTCTCCTGCGGTCATTGTGAGAATTAAATGACTTTAATAAGTTGAAACACAAGAAGTCTTTAGGAATTTTCTAACTCATTAGTAAATGTTCAGTAGATGCCAACTGTTTAATTGCTATGTGCCAATGGCTATGTTAATGCTTTGGTAAAATCACAGATCACTATGCCCTATATAATTCTTCTCATGAATGATTCATAATCTATGGAGAAAAACAGTCCTTATAAACCAGCCTTTGGGTTTCCCCAGTGACACATGCAATTTTGAAAAAGCTCTTTCTTGACGCTTTCTTGTCATCTGCTAGAAATTTTTCAAAATAAACATGCAGCAATTATTCATGGAAAGAATGCCCCTAGGTTTGTGCAGTATACAGCCTCAACAACTGTGTATGGGGACCCTATTGTTCTGGACATTAAAAAAAAAACGTGTGAGTGTACATATGCAGTGTGTGTGTGCACAAACACACATTTTATTAGTAACAGAATAAAAAACCAGGTGAAAGAGGATGGGCTGGAGGGAATAAAGGAAGGCTATATAAACATAAAAGAGTGAGAGGTTGGGCCAGGTAAGAAATGGTGGGAAAGCAGTAAGAAATGTGTGATTATCTCTCAAACTGTAGGTGCCTCTCCCAATAAAGTCACCCGAAGTGTGTTGAAATCAGGTTCTTGGGCCTTACCCCAGAATTCCTGAAGCAGACATTCTGGGGGTAAATTCTGGGACTCTGTACTTATCTATTTATTTTTTGTACCTCGAATACTATTTATAGTCAATAAAAGTTTGAAAACCACTGCTGCAGATAGAAGGAAGCCATCCTAAATTCTGAACTGGAGGAAGACCCCTGAATAAGTTCATTTTAGCTGACACTTCCCTCCCAGTGGATGGAAGGGAAACTTTACATGATAGGAAGTGAACCAGTGGGTTCAGCGGGCCCTTCTCTGTGTCATGGAAACAACGTGCAGACCCCAGGAGCCAAGAATCAGAAGAAATTGGCCAACTCCAGGAGGTAGGAAAGTAAAAGGAAACTGGAAATGACATACCTGTGCATCAAAGACAAGAGGGCTGAGTCAACTTTTGTTTGCTACACCAAAGAATATACACAGCAGTTAAAAAGAACAGGCTATATATTAAAGATCTCCAGGAAGTGAATTGAAAATTGCAAGTCACCAAACAAAACCTATAGTCTGATCATCCTTTTGTAAAGCAAACACAAATACATACAAACAAAGCAATGTCCCCATAATCCATATGTGTGTGCATTGTTGTTCAGTTGCTCAGTCGTGTCTGATTTTTGCAACCCCATGGTCTGTAGCCCACCAGTCTCCTCTATCCATGAGATTTCCCTGGCAAGAATACTGGAGGAGGTTGCCACCTCCTTCTCCAAGGGATCTTCCCAACCCAGGGATCAAAACCTCATCTCCTGCATTGGCAGGTGGGTTTTTGTTTGTTTTTGTTTTTTACCACTGAGCCACCAGAGAAGCACGCATGCATATAAATGTACATAAATATGTAGCCAGTGTTCTTGAATGGATCCTCAATGCACCGATAATAACAGTGATCTTGGAACAGGTTAGACTTGAGAAAATCAAGGGAGACTCAGTCTCATCCTATCATTTTATTTTTATAAGAAGAATATATTCATATATTACCATGCAATTAATTTTGTGAAGAGATTACAGACTAAAACAGAGCTGATTTTGAAAACAACACTCTCTCTCTTCCCAATTTTGCTCCCAAGGCAACATCAACCAAACACCCCAATGTGTGTCTCTACCCAACCAGACCCAAGATGGAGACCAGTCAGGACTAAGCTCAGGCCTTCTGCTTCTCAATAAACCAGGGAGGGCTGAAGCTACTAATCTGATTAACACATGACATAGAGAATTCCTAGCCATTCCATCTGATTCTACACAAGATTGTCCCCATAAGCAGCCTGAAATCATCCTCATTTACCAAGGTTCAGTTGTTGCTGGGCAACCTGGCACAAAGGATTTCCTTGCATCAAAAGCTTTCTGGTTTTGCAAAAAAAAAAGTGTGTGACCATTCTACCAAGGTAATAAAGAAAAAAACCCAAGTGCACATTTTTTTCCTCATATGTTTTATATTCTCTCTCTAGTATGATGGAACTGGGAGCCTGTTCTGCCAGGAATTGTTTGAGAAGTAGGTCTTCCGTTGGGATTTTCACTGAGGGATATAGCAGCTAAATAGCAAGGTAACACTTAATTTTCCATTCACAGCCATCATTAATTAATGGGCTACTTCTTACAAATGCCTGGAATCCACCCAGGAAAACCTGTTGAAGTCACACACAAGAAACTGCCTACAAGCCAAACCTTATTGCTAAATTGAATTAAGTGTTTTATGTGTCATTTTTTGAAAAATAAGCTGCATGACACATTTACCAAACCAGAAACTGCAAAAATACTTAAGGTTTGGATCTTCAGCTATTGAGACTAGTACACATCTTGATTCTATAGTGGTAGGTTTTCCACTGAGAGATTGCAGAATGCCATATTTAAGGTAATTCTGCGTGCTGCAGTCCATGGGGTCGTAAAGAGTCAGACACGACTGAGTGACTGAACTGAACTGGGTTATTATAGAATGGGTCAGCAAATGGTCTATAGCCAGTTTTTCTGTGATACCCGAGGCACAGTTGTTATGTCCAACAAGCTCCCAGAGGTGACTCTGAACTCAGCGTGTCACTCATTCCGCTTAGAACTGCCAGCATTGTTGTGAACTCTTCTTTCGCCTCTGCACTAGATTACTTCCAACAAAACAGAACAAAATAACCCTTTAAACAAGAAGGTATCTGTGTTTTCCATTTTAAGTGCCCTCAGTCCATAGTTATTTTGAGCTTTATACATGAATATCAATCAGCCCAATACCCATGAAATACAATCCAATGCATTTAAATATACAAACGCGTTTTACAGATGGTACACTACTAATCAAAAAAGGAACAGTGGAAGTTGAATTATCCAGGGTTTGGGTTCAGATGCAGAAGAGCTGAGTTCTTTAAAAGCAAGATCCACTTAGTTGAAAATACTGTGGACTTATACGCAATAAAAGTTTTGAACAAACAGTTAAATAATAGATGAAAAAAACTCCAGGTCAGTTTAAGTAACTGGGTACAAAAAAAATGTTTGCAAATAGGGCTGTTGAGAGACAAAGTGGGCTTCTCCATTCAAGAATTCGTGGGAATTGTGATCTTCCTTCCAAAAGGCATTTCTTTGGTAAATTAGCCATAAGGCCGGAGAGTGTGGTTAGAGAGATGGGAGATAGAGGGATGTCCTCTATTCTTATTTTAAATCCCTTCCTGTAGAAAATATGTTGCTAAACAACATTTATTAATTTGTATGATAACTATCTGGAGACAGAAATGGCCACCCACTCCAGTACTCTTACCTGGGAAATCCCATGCCCAGAGGAGCCTAGGAGGCTACAGTCCCTGGGGTCAAAAAAGAGTCAGACATGGCAGCAACTAAACCACCAGAACCATCATAATAACTATCATAAAGCTTCTGCTTTTTACGTGCTGAAGACACAACTGTATATTAAATATAACTCCTATCATCAAGGATTCTATGGTATAATAAGACAAAAAGAGATAAGTGGAGTGCTAAGGCAGGAGGAGCGCTGCTTACTATAATAGGGTCCTATGAGCAGACAGCTGAAGAACAGCCCATCAGTTAGTAAGATCCATCAACTGCAAGTATCAGAAAAATCAAGCTTATGGTGACTTTAACACCTAGTAAGAAGACTGGAGGTAAGCAGCACCTTATAGCTCTACCTCAAGCCTTGCTTTTCACTGAATGACCACACCTGACTGCAGCTTGAAGAGCCAACTGGTAGCCTATTAAGTGGCCTGGTGTAGAGCTCCGCCCACAGAGGCACATCTACAGGATTAGAGCTGGTCAACCCGAGTCTCACCACACTGGAGATTTTTAACATGACCCATGCGAAGGAAGGCTTCCCAGGTGGCTCAGTGGGTAAAGAATCTGCCTGCAATGCAGGAGAAACAGAATTTGATCCCTGGGTCAGGAACATCCCCTGGAGGAGATGACAACACACTCCAGTATTCTTGCCTGGAGAATCCCATGGACAAAGGTGCCTGACATGGGGTCACAAAGAGTCAGACATGACTGAAGTAACTGAGCATGCACACATGCTTGTAAAGGGAACCAGCAGACCATGGAGTGGTAAAGTTCTAGGAGGAAAAGTAGCGATATAAAATTTTTGATTGATATAGGAGAACCTGTTCCTGCATTCTTTTCTTAAGTGGGTCATGATGCCATTTATTTATTACAACAAATGATGAACAAATTTTGTTTTTGTGTCAATATTTATATAAGTCTTGGAACTAAATCCTTGTCTTGGAACTAAATCCTTACCAACCATTAGGTGAAATGATGATGATGAAAAACAATGAGATGCCTATTTTTAAATGTTCCAAATTCAGTTAGGGAATATGGAAGCAAAATCTTGAAGATTGGTGTTCAAATTGAAAAGCTATGACCCAAGAAACAATGCAGGGAAGCGGATAAGCGGAATACTCATCAACAGCACACTAACAATGGAAACCGAAGCAAGCTTTACTCAGTGTGAGAAGGTCACATGTGGCAAAGTTTCAAGTGGTGAAGAAGGGCAGAAAGGCATCAGGACTCTCCAATGCATAACAATCTCAGTTTCTGCAGGAATTCCAGGTATCCACCAGTTGCCATCCTTCTTCCCATGTTTCTCTGTGAGTGATTGTCCTCACTCAAGGTTTTCAAGGTTTTAGTTATCAGTGTATCACCTTAATAAGTGTTTCCCTGTGTGCTGCCACCAGAATAATTACTTACTATTGTTTCAAAAATCAACTCATCTTTAAAATTTTAGATTTATATTTAGGAATTATACCCCTAAAGGATGTGATGTGATGTGCTAATTCTTCTTTTCCTAATATATAACAAAACTGTTAAAAGTCCCTATTGTGCCAATTAAGCACATTCAAATCCCAGCTCCAACCAGCTTCATGGCCTTTAATCCAAGTCATTGAAACTTCTAAGCTTGTTTCCTCCTCCAGAAAAATGGGAGTGATGATCCCAATTCCTAGAGTTCTGAGCTACACAAGTCAGGTATCTAGTAGAATGCCCAGTATTCAGCAAATGTTTAGTACAAGCAATCAATTACACAATTCATACTACCCATAGAATAAAAACTAAAACCACTTGCTGGGGACCAGATAGCAAATAGCTAACAGTAAAATCAGCAGAATGTGACTGAAACTCAAGCAAAGAGAGGATGGTGATCCTACCCAATTTCTTTAGGAACATGTGAGTTTTGAATCACTCACGGTGAAAAGTAAAATAACTGACACAGGGCCAGAAGTTTGGCAGTGATTTCAGTCTTCAACACAAGGTATCCGGGTTTGTTGAATGTGTGTGTGTGTGTGTGTGTGGGTGTGCACGCACGCGCGCACATGTGTGTGTTGTTAGTTTAGTAATCCTTTGACTGAAAGTAATCCAGCCCTTCACAGATTTGCACAGGTGGCCTAAACACTGACCTTCCTTTCTCTTTTTCCTCAGAAATAACCTGGACTTCCTGGCTCTGCTCTCCTCTCCCTACATCACCAGAGACTGGACAAGCTTCCTCTGACTGAGAAGGCAGGAGAATCCACTGAACCAGATTAATATCATTTTAATGGATCCACCAGTGCCAAGAGCTGGACGCACTAACTAACAAGATGGTGGATAACCGTGCCCCGTCTCCCGGGTTGGGGGTGGCAGTGGTTAGGCTCACACACAGCCAGCCCTCTTTAGCTCACCACATCTTTCAGCTCCGGACCTTCTGAGATTCCAGTCAGCAGGCTCCTGTGTCTCATTCTACCCATGAAACCCCCAACGGCTGAGCCATGATGGTTTTTCCACGCCTTGCCCTGGGGTATGTCAGCACATAATGCCAAGTGTCTGAAATCTTCTGGATTCAATAAAATAGTTGTGTTACTGGGATCTCCTCACTCTGCTCCCCAGTGTCCAGTACACTGGCTCCCCACACCCTGCTGTCCCCAAAATTCACAATCCGGATAGATCCCATTAATAAAGTTATGCCTAGCTGTCTCCTGGTGGTCTGGAAATAATAAGATTGTATTTAATTCCCACTTGTGCCTGGTTTTATCTTCAGTAGAGCCATAGCCTTGCTACCTCCCACATTAGCATCCCTCTGAGGCCATAAAAGATGTGATGGAGGCCAAAGTCCTGCTTTCCCACAGGGGCTGAAATTGCCATATTTCTCAGAAAGCTGTATATTTTTATCCAGAACTGATTTGAAACACTCCAAAAAAGAACTTTTTTTAAAAAAAGTATGATCAGAAAAGTAGAAGTCAGAACAGCTAAATGTCCTTTACTTGGTAACTTAGTACTTCTTGGGAAAAAGATATTGGGTGGGAAAAGGAAAAAAAAAAATCCCTGGGCCTCAAAAGACAGCAGCATGAAAGGAATACATTTTTATTATTAGAGATGTTAGAAGACGGTGGACGAGAGCCTTCTAGCTGATCTTCGGACAAAGAAGCTCCCCACATCAGTCAGCCACTTAAGACTTGAAGGCCTGCCAAGCACTGCTTGTGATCAAACAAGGACAACAGCATCAGGTTTTAAGAGCTTCAGTTCTGGAATCAAGTAGATTCAGAGATCACTTTTCCGGGTTCTTATGGTGAGTGGTCCACCTGGCTCTCCCACATACTAACTATATGACTTGGGATAAATAACATCTTAAATCTCAGTCTCTTTCTCTGTAAAATGAGGCTAATTACATCTCTTTGATAGGCCTGCAGTGAATTTAAATAAGGTAATATTGTATGAATAACAGCGTAAGACAACAAACATCTACAAGTGCCCTTTTATGTGGCACTTATGTGGATGAGTGAATGCCCTCTAAGGAGCACTTGAGCTTCCCAGCTGTAAAGAATCTGCCTGCCAATGCCGGAGACATAGATTTGATCCCTGGGTGGGAGACCCCCTGAAGAAGGCACTGGTAACCCACTCTAGTACTCCTGCCTGGGAAACCCCATGGACAGATAATTTCCTGGCAGGTTACAGTCCACGGGGTGGTGAAAGAGTTGGACAGGACCGAGCCACTAACCAACAGCAAGAAGGAGCACTCAGAAATGGATGGCTGGTTGAAAAGGAAACGGGCACTGCCTTCAAACAGCACACAACCTAATGACGATGGAAAAGGGCAAACTGATTACAGTATGACACAACACCTGCCCTAACTGAGGTTGGATAGACTGTTCTGGGGACGGAGAACAGGGACATTGTCCTGGAACAGCCAGAACACAGACACTGACTGTCTGATCCCAGGCCTTCTGTTCTTCATCATCACATCCAGTGGTGGCAAAAGGCCATGATCATCTAGCTCCCAACCTTATGACATGAGAAGATTCAGCATTCAGTTGGCCACTTTCTGTAGCCCTGGTGGACCCACTGAAACCAGCGAACCTCCCCCCGCCACCCCACCCCATGCCTATCAGAAAATAGATTCTCCCTCAAAGGACTTTGGCCACTTCATTTATTTTCTCTAGGACCTTTGAGTCCACCCTACATCACTCAGTCGTTCAGCTGTGCACAAAGTCGTCCATCAGAATCTTCTCATAAGGATGGAAATGTCAAAATCAATTTCCTGGAGAAGAAACAAAATGGATTTTTTTTTCCCTTAAATGGTCTTGATAGCAAAATTTATAAGAGTAGAAATACATCCTGAGGGATTGGATGGAAGCCTCATTGAAAGAGTCATTTTCATCTGGACCAGGGAAAGCCCTAGAGAGGAAACTGCACTGAGACCCAGAGGGCAGACTATATGTTGGAATTTTCCTTTGTTTCTAACAGCTACAGTTGGTTTTTTTTGTTTATTTGCAAAGTACTGGTTGTGTCTCAGGGGCAGTGAGTTGGCAAAGCATTTTACATGGGAAAACCAAAAAAGTCAGTGTCACAGACAGAGGTTGGCATATCCCACTGCAGATAGCTCAGTGAAAAGTGAGGTGTGTCCAGGGGCCAAGGACATTTGGAGAGACCCAGAAAGAACCCTGCTAAGCTGTCTAGAGCTTTCATCTACAAGGACAGCTAAAATCTTATGGCAATATATCTGAAAGCATGGCCCACTGTACCTCAGATCATCACCCAGACTCACTGCAGAATGGTCAAAAAGTAAGCTGGTTCCTCTGCCCCAGAAGAGACAAGGCTCTGAAGTAAACATTAGAAACAATTCTCTCCCATCCTGGCCCTGTGCCCACGAATAAGCTTTGAGGAGAATTTAAAGACGGTCAGCCTGAAGGGTGCCAAGTCTCCATCCTGCCCCGCCCCCATCCAATTGGTCCAGAAGCACAGACAACTCTCCCCCGAGCATCCGGATAAAGAGACTGAGCGTACCATGGGGACAGTTCAGGTGATCCCTCAGGTCTTTAAACTGGAGCGATAACCACAGCGGTCGGGACTCCAGGGCCCACTGGCTACCGGAGCCCTGCAGCTCTGCGGGCTGTGTGTGGGAGGCCGGGCAGGGCTGCAGCTGAGTGACAGCTCCAAGGATGCAGCAAGGCAAGCCCCAGTCAGAAGCGGGTGATGACAGTGGCGGCTCTGGACTTTCACTCGAGGAAGGGCTCCAGGGCAGCCATTTGGCTGGAAGAGGACTAGAAAAGCTGAGAGCGTAAGCGCTTGACCCAAGACAGAAAACAGCAGTCATCCACATCCAAAAGTAGAAGGGCTGTGGAGACCTGGGAGGATAGCTAGAGCCTCTCGAATCACACACTGCAAGCCACCCAGACACGCAGAATGGAGAAACTTCCTGGAACAGAACTTCCAAAGGTCACTGCACTAAGGTCCCAAGCAGAATTAGAAACTGGGGTTCACAGTGGGGGGACAGGATCAGGCTGCCAAAGTCAGCTGCAAGGTGTCCTGTCCAGCAGGCAGGAGGCAGACGAATGGGAGTGAGCCAGGCCTGGGATCTGGGGCCCTTTGCTGCCGTGCTGCAATGCTTGCTCAAGCAACAAAATACAAAGAAACTATATGGGGCTAAAAATCGTTGCATGCCTGTGCAATTAGGGGCTTCCCTGATGGCTCAGTGGGTGTCCAAAGGTGTGGGCAAATCACCGAAGCCCCCCATGGGCCTGGACGGACCCCTACCCTCATCCCATATAAGGACAAGCTTGCCCCACCTTCGAGGGAAAGCAAGCAAGGGAAGGTGGTGCTTTTTTTTCCCTCATTTTTCCAGCTGTAGCAGGAGCCCCAGAAAAGCCTCGCCTGAATTTCTTGTCTGGCAGCTGATCAATTTGTAATTAAGGAAGCCAGGAACCCTGGTCTGTAACAGGAGGGCCTGTGGTAACACCCCCATCCAGACAATTCAGGAACCCAGCGGTCAGCAGATGGACAAGCATCCTGGGTAAGGGACCAGTGAGGATGTCTGGATGGGGTGTGGAGAGGGGGTGGAGGAGGCCTGACCCTGTGGAGAGGCAGTGCTGGGCTCTGCTTAATTGTTTCCTGCCTCCAGCCCACACTGGTCTGGGAAGGAGGCAGGGCCTCGCTGCAGGTGGGAGAGCTGTGCATATGGCCAGCTGCGGCTGTGACGGAGCTGGAGGAGGCTGAGTCAGGGGAAACGCCAGGGAAGGTTGGGGAGGGGGGTTGGGAACCTGCTGAAAAGAATTTGTGAATGTTCTGGGGAAGGAGACAGAGCTCACTCCGTGTGCGGCAGGAACTTCCTTCCTTCTTTCTTTTTATTTCTTCCTCTCTCTTCCCTTGAAGGCAGGCAGCCAGAGGCAGGATGAGCTGTCTCAAGGAAGAAGAAATAAAAGCAGCTTTTAAATGACTGGAGGTCACATCCTGTGTGAAACAACAACAAGAAAAGAGAACACAACACTACCTCTCCTGCAGAGACCGGGCTGCGTCATCTCTGGCCACAGGAGTAGCCGGAAGACTTGACAACGTCTTTATAGTCTTGGGTTGAATTGTGACACCGCAAATCTCCCTTCCTCGCTTCATTTTTATTTAATTAAAAAAAGTTTTTTAATTGGAGGATAATTGCTCTACCATGTTGCGTGTGTTTGCCGTACAACAATGTGACTCAGCCATAGGTATACATATATCCCCTCCGTCTTGAGCCTCCCTCCCACCCCACCCCCCATATCCCACCCTTCTAAGTCATCACAGAGCACCAGGCTCAGCAGCTTCCCAGTAGCTATCTATTATACACATGTGTGTGCTTAGTCGCTCATTCGTGTGACCCCACGGACTGTATCCCACCAGGCTCCTCTGTTCATGGGGATTTTCCAGGCAAGAATACTGGAGTGGGTTGCCATGCCCTCAATCTTCCCAATCCAGGGATCAAACCCAGATCTCCTGCATTGCAGGCAGATTGTTTACCACCTGACCCACCAGGGAAGCCCATTTTACACATGGTGATATATATATATTCCAATGCTACTTTCTCAATTTCTCCCACCCTCTCCTTCCCCCACTGTGTCCACAACTCCATTCTCCCCATCTGAGTCTCTATTCCTGCCCTGCAAATAGGATCATCACTACCATCTTTCTAGATTCCATATACATAAGTTAATATATAATATTTGTTTTTCTCTTTCTGACTTACTTCACTCTGTATGACTAGGTTCATCCACCTTACTGGAACTGACTCAGTTTTGTTCCTTTTTATGACTCTTCCCTGGTGGCTCAGATGGTAAAGCGTCTGCCTATAATGCAGAAGACCCGGGTTCAGTCCCTGGGTTAGGAAGATCTCCTGGAGAAGGAAATGGCAACCCACTCCAGTATTCTTGCCTGGAAAATCCCATGGATGGAGGAGGCTGGTAGGCTACAGTCCATGGGGTCGCAAAGAGTTGGACATGACTGAGCGACTTCAGTTCACTTCACTTCACTTCTTCATGGCTTTCTTCCCTTCTTTAGAGAAGCTGCTAACCACGTCCATGTCAGCCCCGTGATCCTTGGAAGGAGGAGACCTCCCCACCACCACCGCCACAGTCACAATCAGACAGGCCCTGAGCAAAACTATCACAGCTCCCCTTTTCCAACACAGCTAAAAATTGACTAATGGCCTGAGAAATAGTCATCCCTTTTTTATTTTCAGATGAAAGGTAACTGTTTTCAAGGTGGAAATCTTCTGAAGCCTGCCGTTTTCCATCCAGTCTTCAATATGATGGCAACTATTCGCTAAACACAGGGAGGCAGGAGGCCGTGAAGGCAGAGCACATGACTGTCAGTGTTTTGATGCAGGAGTAAGCCTCCCCCAAGAATCTTAGAAACAAAGAGATAACATAGGCCTCTGAGAAATGACATGTAAAATCAGTATCTGGAAAAACAGGCCCAGTCACCTTAAAGCATCAGAACGGCTCCTTGAATATGTCAGACATTTGCAGTGTTGAGTGGGAAAAAAAGCAGGGCTGGTCCACCATCCACAGGACCATGGCAAGACCTGGCCAGCACATCCAGGGAGCCAGGGACCTGAGTTGCTATGTGCTGGCTCATGTGGGCCAATGAAGAGCAGAGAAAGCTGCATGAACACAGAGGAGCTTCAGGCTAGCTGGAGCTCAGGGCATGAAGCAGGAGTTCTTTGACTTACCAAGCAATCTCTGAGGAAAATCAGGATCCTCCTATAGGCCCAGAGAGGCAGAGCTCACCAGCTGAGGGTCAAGAGTACATTTGAGCCCCCTCGGCACTACTGGTTCTTATAAATTGCCTTAATTACTTAATTCCCAAGTAATTTTGGTTACTGCAAGTCTGCCCTTGAGGGATTGGGTCAGTTGGAAATCTCAGTGCTATGGTAAATTCAATCAACATTTACCGAGTGAACAAATGAGTAAAATTAGACTTCTGTGACTGCAAGATTAAAGATTTCAGTCTGAGCCATAGGCAATCCCTGGTGGCAACACCTCCCTGTGAGCAATTTGGGAGATACACTGCTGGTCTTTCATGAGCTATGAACCACCTGCCATTGCTCCTTGGTCAAACACGCAACTAACATGTTACTAACACAGACAGAAACAAATAAAACCAGCTCTTTGACCAGGAAGGAAAACACTGATACATCAGAGAAAGCAACAAATGACTACTAGGTCATGTGATTCATGTGCAGGAAGGAAGGAGTGACTAAGAAAGGACTTATGGAAGAGATGTGCATGAGTTGGCTCTGTAAGGGGACAGAGGGATTGGGCCATGGTGCCATAGATAGGGATTGAAATATGTGGGACCTGCATAGAAGGTGGGAACATTTAGAGCAGAAAATTTCGGTGTTGAAGTCTTGGATGTGATGTCAGAGACTTCAGAATCCTGGCCAAATCGTTCGGTGTCAAAAGCCAGGCTGCTGCAGGTTCATGCAGGGGAAGAAGACTGAGCTGGTAAGAGTACATAGGCTGAGTTACAGAGGAGAAAGACTGAAAGCAAGGGAAGAGTTAACACATGAATGCAAGAATACTTGGAAAAGGCTTGTGAAGTCTATTATTTTAGAATTTTGTCCCTTCCTTTAACTCTCTACCTTTTTCCTCCCATGTTCTATTATGTCAACTCAGTCCACTTTATTTTGCTGACTTCTGCTCTACCTACATTATCTCATTTAACTCTCCCAACAAATGCAAGGTATATATTCTTTTCCCCAGTGAGTAGATGAAGAGCAAAGAGGCTGCTTGCAAGTTCAGTAACTTGCCTAAGGTCAGCTGACTGCAAATAGTAGGTCAAAGGCAGAGCCCTGAATCCAAGCCCAGGTCTGCCTGAGCTGAAGGCCAAACATCCATTGTGTGTTTCAACAGTTTTCCAGCTATTTAGATATTAGATAATATAATTTCTTAGTAGAGGCTTTAAAAGTCAAGTTCTATATTTGGCTTCTAGCTTTTTTTGTATGCTTTTATAACTACATCACATTTAGTCCAGGAAGACTTGGCTCTCAACAAGCATTAATTAAGCATTAGGTAAGTGAAATTCTCAAATATATTCAATTCTCATTAATATTAACAAGATCAGCATTAATTAACCCAGTAAATCACATGGGGTTTGTGGCTTAAGCCAGATGAAAGTTTATTACTTCCTCACAGTAATGAAGTCCAAGAATAAGCAGTTCTACCCTGGTGACTCAGTGGTAAAAGAATCTACCTGCCAATGCAGGAGACACAGGCGACTCAGGTTCGATCCCTGGGTCAGGAAGATCCCCTGGAGGACGGCATGACAACCCACTCCAGTATTTTTGCTCCTCTCCCATGGTCAGAGGAGCCTGGTGGACTACAGTCCATGGGGTCACAAAGAGTCGGACATAACTTAGCAACATAACAGCAGTGGTAACAGTGGCACCATAGGGCCATCAAGGATCCACACTCCTATCTCCCTGCTCCAACATTCTTAACACAGGAGCTTCCATCTTCAAGGTCATCTCAAAATCCATTATGATGTGAAGGCCTAGCCATCAGGTCCACGATCCTGGTTGGCACTGAGGAAGTGGGGATGGGCAAGGAAAAAATGCCGTTCCTCCATGTGTCACTGTCAAAAGGTACACTTTCTAGAAGCCCTTCCTAACAAATTCCACTTGCAACTAATTGGCCATTCCAAGCAGAATGGGGGCTGGAAATGCGTCTTGTTCTAGGCAGTAATGTGCTCAGCTAAAAAAATATCTGTCACTCAGGAAGAAGGCAAGAATAGATACTGAGTAGGCAACTAACAGCCTATACCACTCAGATCACCTGAATCAGCAAGGAAGCCAAAAATTAATTGAAATTCAGACAGTATTCTAGGATTCCATCCGCATGTGACTCATGGAAACCTGAGGCTCTTATAGCACTTCTCTGCAGGTCAAAGAGTGCAAAGATTTGAAAACATATTTGAGAATCAGGCCAAAGAATGCAAAGATTTGAAAACATAATTTGAGGAACTTTAGGAGTTCTGTTGTTGTTTCTTGATGACCTTTGGGTATTTTAAAGAAATTTGCTTCTGTCAAGTAAGCTTCATTTCCTGAAACTTGTCAAGATGTTCTCTTATTATATTCCTAATATAAGCTCTTAGAATATGAAGGATGAGAAATACAGCTATCAGGACTGGGAAGGTTGATGCTGGGTCTATAAAGGATTAAACAGTGAAAAGATGGCCCTTTTACACCAACGTGAGGCTATTTTCTGATAGTTCAGCTTATCCACAGAACTAAGTCGTATCTTGAGAATTGCAGAGTGTAAAAATTGTGTAATATTTGTAAAGCCCACCCCGAAAGGGATTATCTTGTTTCCCTAGGACCACCAGAAGTGGCCTCTTATTCGTAAAGTAGATTCCTCTGCTGCTGCTAAGTCGCTTCAGTCATGTCCGACTCTGTGCAACCCCATAGACGGCAGCCCACCAGGTTCTGCCGCCCCTGGGATTCTCCAGGCAAGAACACTGGAGTGGGTTGCCATTTTCTTCTCCAGTGCATGAAAGTGAAACGTGAAAGTGAAGTCGCTCAGTCATGTCCGACTCTTCGCGACCCCATGGATGGCAGCCCACCAGGCTCCTCCATCCATGGGATTTTCCAGGCAATAGTACTGGAGTGGGGTGCCATTGCCTTCTCCAAAAGTAGGTTCCTCTGGCTTTTCCTAAATGGCCAGTATGTTTTAGGATGAAGGCTGCCTTGGAAACTTTTCAAGAAAGTCAGAGTCCGGCCATCAGCCAAGCAATTCTGATTTTGGGAACTCATGACAAAAGGACCAGCTATCTCTGTGATTTTCCAGACTTGGCTAATTTAGAATAAATAGATGGAAACAGTCTCTTAACCATGATTCCAAATCTTCCAATTATGCCAGAAATAAAAATCTGCAGAATTTCCAAGACCTACCATTTTTTGACACTTTACAAATAACATAAGAGCATTTTCAATTTACACTAACTTGGGAAAACAATTATAAGATAGTGCTGAGTTAAATAAAATAGTAACCATTTTTTAGAGAGGAGGGGTTTCAGTGTTTTACCATTCTGGAAGTAAACAGCATCAACGTTCCTTCTGTTTCAACGAGCACAGCTGTCTGGGTGGGGACGTAAACATCCCCCAGCCGTGTTGTGAATCCAAACACAACAATGTCAGGCGGCTGTGTGAGAACCAGGAAATGAAGCTGACTACAAATTGTACAAGAACTGACGTAGTCTCATCATCCAATCAAAATGAAATAGGACCTACAAAACAATAGACTTGAGCCCCTTTTAGAGATTAGCCCTTTTCTCAATACACGCTTCTCCTTGAAGTGCAAAATATGGATGGAACTCTGTATTAATTTTCTTTCTTTCTTTTTTTTCCTTATTTCAAGCCACCGGGTCCTGACAGAGAAATCAATAGGTGTGTTAGAATGGCTTATTTTAATTATTCAGGGTCTCTAAAGAACAGGAGAGGGGATTTCCTGACCGGCCAGTGGTTAGGACTTGGCACTTTCACTGCTGGGGGCCTGGGTTCCATCCCTGGTCAGGGAACTAAGATGCTGCAAGCCTTGCAGTGCAGCCAAAAATAATATAAAGAACAGGGAAATATCTTTTAAAATCTTTAAAATTTTCTTATTTGGCTGCATTGGGTCTTAGTTGCAGCATGTGGGATCTAGTTCCCTGACCAGGGACTGAACCTGGGCCCCCTGCATTGGGATCTTGGAGTCTTAGCCACTGGACCACCAGGGAAGTCCCCAGGAGAGATATCTTGACATGAATTGAGTCACTGCAAAGATAAGACCTGGGGTAGTGGATGGGGGTCTCTAAAGCACCTGCCACCCAGGTGGGTCCTTAAGGGCACAGGCAAGATGTACGTAATTCAACTCTAGATATGGATATTGGTCAAGCATCTTTGCCACACCGAGTCCCATTGTAGCCCCAGGGACTCAGTGATGATGTGGCCCTGACCTTGAGGAAGCTCGCTGTCTCATGAAGAGGAGTGGGCATGCACAGAAAGGCCTCAGCACTGCAGCATAAGTACAGCTTAACATAAGGATGACCAGACTGCCTTAGGAGCAGAGAAAAGATGATCCAGGAGAGATCACCAGAGAGAGAATATTTGATATTTAAATATTTTTTACAAATTACTCCTTTGTTTTTTTTTTTTTTGCTGTTGTTTCTTTGGTTACAAAGAAACCTTAACAAACTTTAAGATAGAGCTTTCTACAGTCAATGCTCTGATGGTAATCAAATGACATTAAACAAAAAATGAAAAGGATATTCAAGCTGGGAATGTTCTGTGTCTTGATTGTGGATGTTTATCCCAGTAGACACATCTGTCAGAACTCACTGAGCTAGACACTTAAAATGGGTGCACTTTATTGGAAGAAATTCATTCCCAAATAACTCCTGGAACAAAGCACAAATCAAAACTAAAAAGACATTTGTAGAAAGCAATGAAAAGGAGAGAAGAGCTCAGAGGATTTCCCGGGTGGTCCAGCGGTGAAGACTCCATATTTCCACTGCAGGGAGAATGGGTTCAGTCCCTGGTTGGGAGAGGTAAGATATCACATGCCATGTGGGAATGCCCCCCACCCCCCACAATTTTTTTTAAAAAGAAAATGGAAAGAGTTCATACCCAGGCCTGAGGACATGACTAAGTTAAACCTGGAAGAAAATTCTTGTTCTTAAATGTTTGCATTATTCCAGAGAAAAGAAGAGTGGTGAAGACACTTAGCTTTTAGAAATCCTTATGAAACTCTATATTAATTTTATTTTTTTATTTTCAATATTTTATGATGTTTTGACTTCTTGAGGGGCCTAGCTGGCCAGGGAGAGACTGCCCCTCTCAGGGCTAATTCCTAAGATAATAATTTAGGAATTGCCTGTGAACACACTTTTCATATGCAGACCAACCAATCCTGATTCCATTTCCCGAGCCACCTTCTATATCTACCAGTTCAGTTCAGTTCAGTCGCTCAGTCATGTCTGACTCTTTGCGACCCTATGAATCGCAGCACACCAGGCCTCCTTGTTCATCACCATCTCCCGGAGTTCACTCAGACTCACGTCCATCAAGTCCATGATGCCATCCACCCATCTCATCCTTGGTCGTCCCCTTCTTCTCCTGCCCCCAATCCCTCCCAGCATCAGAGTCTTTTCCAGTGAGTCAACTCTTCTCATCAGGTGGCCAAAGTACTGGAGCTTCAGCTTTAGCATCATTCCTTCTAAAGAAATCCCAGGGTTGATCTCCTTCAGAATGGACTGGTTGGATCTCCTTGCAGACCAAGGGATTCTCAAGAGTCTTCTCCAACACCACACTTCAAAAGCATCAATTCTTCGGCGCTCAGCCTTCTTCACAGTCCAATTCTCACATCCATACATGACCACAGGAAAAACCGTAGCCTTGACTAGACGGACCTTAGTCGGCAAAGTAATGTCTCTGCTTTTGAATATGGTATCTAGGTTGGTCATAACTTTTCTTCCAAGGAGTAAGCATCTTTTAGTTTCATGGCTGCAGTCACCATCTGCAGTGATTTTGGAGCCCAAAAAAATAAAGTCTGACACTGTTCCACTGTTTCCCCATCTATTTCCCATGAAGTGATGGGACTGGATGCCATGATCTTCGTTTTCTGAATATTGAGCTTTAAGCCAACTTTTTCCCTCTCTTCTTTGACTTTCATCAAGAGGCTTTTTAGTTCCTCTTCACTTTCTGCCATAAGGGTGGTGTCATCTGCATATCTGAGGTTATTGATATTTCTCCCGGCAATCTTGATTCCAGCTTGTGTTTCTTCCAGTCCAGCATTTCTCATGATGTACTCTGCATATAAGTTAAATAAGCAGGGTGACAATATACAGCCTTGACATACTCCTTTTCCTATTTGGAACCAGTCTGCTGCTCCATGTCCAGTTCTAACTGTTGATTCCTGACCTGCAGACAGATTTCTCAAGAGGCAGGTCAGGTGGTCTGGTATGCCCATCTCTTTCAGAATTTTCCACAGTTGACTGTGATCCACACAGTCAAAGGCTTTGGCATAGTCAATAAAGCAGAAATAGATGTTTTTCTGAAACTCTCTTGCTTTTTCCATGATCCAGCGGATGTTGTCAATTTGATCTCTGGTTCCTCTGCCTTTTCTAAAACCAGCTTGAACATCAGGGAGTTCACGGTTCATGTATTGCTGAAGCCTGGCTTGGAGAATTTTTAGCATTACTTTACTAGCATGTGAGATGAGTGCAATTGTGCGGTAGTTTGAACATTCTTTGGCATTGCCTTTCTTTGGGATTGGAATGAAAACTGACCTTTTCCAGTCCTGTGGCCGCTGCTGAGTTTTCCAAACTGGCTGGCATATTGAGCGCAGCACTTTCACAGCATCATCTTTTAGGATTTGAAACAGCTCAACTGGAATTCCATCACCTCCACTAGCTTTGTTTGTAGTGATGCTTTCTAAGGCCCACTCGACTTCACATTCCAAGATGTCTGGCTCTAGATTAGTGATCACATCATCATGATTATCTGGATTGTGAAGACCTTTTTGTACAGTTCTTCCATGTATTCTTGCCACCTCTTGTTAATATCTTCTGCTTCTGTTAGGTCCATGCCATTTCTGTCCTTTATCGAGCCCACCTTTGCATGAAATGTTCCCTTGGTATCTCTAATTTTCTTGAAGAGATCTCTAGTCTTTCCCATTCTGTTGTTTTCCTCTATTTCTTTGCATTGATCGCTGAAGAAGGCTTTCTTATCTCTTCTTGCTATTCTTTGGAACTCTGCATTCAGATGCTTATATCTTTCCTTTTCTCCTTTGCTTTTCGCTTCTCTTCTTTTCACAGCTATTTGTAAGGCCTCCCCAGACAGCCATTTTGCTTTTTTGCATTTCTTTTCCATGGGGATGGTCTTGATCCCTGTCTCCTGTACAATGTCACAAACCTCATTCCATAGTTCATCAAGCACTCTATCAGATCTAGACCCTTAAATCTATTTCTCACATCTACTGTATAATCATAAGGAATTTGATTGAGGTCACACCTGAATGGTCTAGTGGTTTTCCCTACTTTCTTCAATTTAAGTCTGAATTTGGCAATAAGGAGTTCATGATCTGAGCCACAGTCAGCTCCTGGTCTTGTTTTTGTTGACTCTATAGAGCTTCTCCATCTTTGGCTGCATAGAATATAATCAATCTGATTTCAGTGTTGACCATCTGGTGATGTCCATGTGTAGAGTGTTCTCTTGTGTTGTTGGAAGAGGGTGTTTGCTATTACCAGTGCATTTTCTTGGCAGAACTCTATTAGTCTTTGCCCTGCTTCATTCCGCATTCCAAGGCCAAATTTGCCTGTTACTCCAGGTGTTTCTTGACTTCCTACTTTGCATTCCAGTCCCCTATAATGAAAAGGACATCTTTTTTGGGTGTTAGTTCTAAAAGGTCTTGTAGGTCTTCATAAAACCGTTCAACTTCAGTTTCTTCAGTGTTACTGGTTGGGGCATAGACTTGGATAACTGTGATATTGAATGGTTTTCCTTGGAGACGAACAGAGATCATTCTGTTGTTTTTGAGATTGCATCCAAGTACTGCATTTTGGACTCTTTTGTTGACCATGATGGCTACTCCATTTCTTCTGAGGGATTCCTGCCCACAGTAGTAGTTATAATGGTCATCTGAGTTAAATTCACCCATTCCAGTCCATTTTAGTTCGCTGATTCCTAGCATGTCAATGTTCACCCTTGCCATCTCTTGTTTGACCACTTCCAATTTGCCTTGATTCATGGACCTGACATTCCAGGTTCCTATGCAATATTGCTCTTTACAGCATCAGATCTTGCTTCTATCACCAGTCACATCCACAGCTGGGTACTGTTTTTGCTTTGGCTCCATCCCTTCATTCTTTCTGGAATTATTTCTCCACTGATCTCCAGTAGCATATTGGGCACCTAATGACCTGGGGAGTTCCTCTTTTGGTATCCTATCATTTTGCCTTTTCATCGTGTTCATGGGGTTCTCAAGGCAAGAATACTGAAGTGGCTTGCCATTCCCTTCTCCAGTGGACCACGCTCTGTCAGACCTCTCCGCCATGACCCTCCTGTCTTGGGTTGCCCTGCAGGCATGGCTTGGTTTCATTGAGTTAGACAAGGCTGTGGTCCTAGTGTGATTAGATTGACTAGTTTTCTGTGAGTATGGTTTCAGTGTGTCTGCCCTCTGATGCCCTCTTGCAACACCTACTGTCTTACTGGGGTTTCTCTTACCTTGGATGAGGGGTATCTCCTTACTGCCACCGTTACTGACCTTCAACGTGGGATAGCTCCTCTAGGCCCTCCTGAGCCTTGGTAGCCACCGCTCCTCGGGATGCTCCTTCCAGCCGCCGGCCCTGGCATCGGGCATGCGTGGCTCCTCCCAGCTGCTGCCCTTGGCCTCTGGTTCAGAGTGGCTCCTCAGGGTCACCGCCCTTGGCCTCGGGTGCGAGGTGGCTTCTCCTGGCCGCCCCTGACCTCGGACGCGGGGTGTCTGCTCCCGGCCGCCACTGACCTCGGACGCGGGGTAGCTCCTCTTGGCCTTTCCTGCACCATCACAGCCTGGCACTCTAGGCCACTGCCCCTGACCTCGGACCTGGGGTAGCTCCTCTCGGCCGCGCTTAGTGCACCAGCTCTCACAGCCGCCTGCGCTTAGTGCACCGGCTCGCCGATCCTGAAATGTTTCTCCTGCTCTGCCTGCCTTTCCCACAGAAAACACAGTAGAGACCTTAGCCTATGTGTTCCTATCACTCCTTTCTGTCTGCTGACGGATGCTTACCCATGTGGCCCAGTGTGGTCCGGCATGATCTCTCCCTTTGGGAAATGCAAATAATAAAAATCTTCCTTTGGTGACAATAGATATGCTATCATAAAGCCACCTCTATCACTTAAAATTTCTTGGGTACCAATATAGATACAAAGCCCCATTCACTAGTGTTTCAGAGCGTGGTACTAAATGCAGATGTAAAAGCCTCAGTTCTTTGTCCTGTATCCACTCAGCCGGGCCCAGTCTGTGCGGTTGGATAAATATGACATCTGGCAGGGGAAAAATACTTTCCCAAGTATGTAAGTGTCAGAAAAATCTCACCTCACAAGACTCCAATACAGTTGTGCCCTGACTTTCTTCTTACTCTGAGAACAAAAGGGAAGTTCCTTCCACACAATGTAACTCTCCTACCCAGGAGGGAGGATTCAGATCCACCTTCTCACCCGCTGCCTGGACCACGCAGAGCCCCAGACTCACGCAGCAGTGACCAATGGCAGCTGTGGGCCACATCTGACCCACAGCTGGATATTACTTGACTGTCATATGTTTAAGTAAACTTAAGCCAACATTTTAAAGTCATGAAATTTCATACAAAAATCTAGATTTCCAGCTTCTTTTAAGATCTGAAAGCTTGTGTGGTGCTGGCCTGTTTTCCCTCCTGGCCACCACCAGCTGCAGCCAAGGTGAGTGTGGCACTTAACTGGGGTTTGTCCTCTTCAACCCCCAGTGCTCCATTGGTTCAGAACATGGAGAGCAAGTGTCAGTGGCCATTTAACCCTGGGCTGGCTCAGTTTATCTCATACTAGAGGTATTCTTCTGTACCTTCAAGGGCCTCAGATAAAGGGCTTTGGAACAAGACGCTGCCTGGGTCCAAACCCTGGGCCTCCCGCTGTTGTCATGAGTTTGACCTCAGGCAGCTTTGCTCATCAGCTTATGCCTCAGTAACCTCGTCACTGAAAGGAAGACTAAGAATAGCTCCTACCTGGCAGAGTGGTTGTGAGGGTGAAAGATTTAAAAGCACTTAAAATTATGTCAAAGTGGCACAAAATAAGAGTACAGGATATTAGCTTTTAAAATCCATGTTTTTATTCAAAATTGAGTCAAGAGGTGCAGGGAGGCGGGGCAGGATGAACTGAGAAGACTCAGTTTAAGACGCATATTTAAAAACACTGAAAAAATGTTTCTTGGTAGAATGAATAAAACTAACCCCCCCAGATGTTGAGCAGGGAAACCACCAGCCAGCTTCATTCTGTCACTGCTTGTCTGGACTCTAGCGGCAGTGCCATTTAATGGAGCCCAGCTTCAGGCGTTCTGGTCCCTGGTCCAATGTGTGAACTCTTTCCAGAGTATTCTTCCCAGAGAAAGCTCTACTCATTTCCCCACCTTTAAAGGAGTCAGCTTGCCTAATCTGACAGCAAGGTCCCCTGTGATCACTGCCTCATCATTTCCTTTCTATAGGTTGCATTTCAGCCAGATAACCAACTGACCATCTCCCCAGATAAACCATCAAACACCTCCTGAAGTAACAACAGAACACCTCCCACACCGACAGTGCCTGAGGCCACCTCTGAATCTAGCCCCTGTCATGTTCTTCCTGTCCTCCACACAGATGGGTCAGATCCAGTCCATTCTCCAGCTTTGACACATAGGGCGGCTTCTTTATGAAACTGTCTTAATCTTTCCACTTGAAAATAAGCTTGCTCTCTAAACTCCCTTGGCTTTTTCTGTTATAGCACTTCACACTTTATTCACTGAATTGTAGTTAAATGTATATGTCTCTTCTTTTTCTCACTAAACTGTTATATTCCTGAGAGCATTCTTTATTTCTCAAAGCACCAATCACAGAAAAATGCATTTAACTTGAAATTAACTAAGAGACTGGAGGACTTTTTTTTTTCCTCTTTTGAAAATATCTCCTAAGAGATAATCTGGTTTTGGTACAACACAGTATTCAGCTAACAGTGACAGCCTCTTTCGATTTCCCAGAAAAGCAGTGGAAGGTGAGTCATGGGCAGTGGAGATGGGGAAGCTGGTGTGGAGGAAAGGAAAGGAAAGGAAAATACAACACATTCAAGATTCAAGTGATTGCCAGAACTGGAATTAATTTTCAGGGATGTCAAGATAAGTTGGACTGGATGCAGAAACATAAATCCTGGTACACAAATGCAAGGCTACTTGAAACAGAGTAAACCCACCCACCAAGAAGAAAGTGGGAAGCTCTGATGAGAAAATAGCACTAAGGAATTCCCTGGAAGTCCAGTGGTTAGGACTTCAAGATCTCACTGCCTAGAGTCCAAGTTTGATTCCTAGTTGGGGAAACAAAAGTCTTAAAAACTGAGGGGTACAGCAAAACAAAACAAAAAAAACCCCTACTTTTAAAAGTAAGAACATAAAAAGGATGGACCAACAACCAGGGAATAAATTAAGGAACCTGTCAGTAAAATAACATTCCCTTCAAAATAAAAGTGAAGATGTAAATATATCAAAAAGCTAAGATTACTGGGATTATGTCTTCCCGCCAGGCTGATTTGTAATTTCTAGCTTTTCTAGGACTGCTTTTATAAAAATAAAAAAATAACTAAAATTACTTATCTTAAAAGTTTTATGAAGTACAAAATGAAGTGACATTAGATCTCATATTGCCCATTAGAATAGAACTTTTAACTACCTATTTCATTTATAGTT
Organism: Ovis canadensis; assembly: GCF_042477335.2. NCBI lineage: Eukaryota > Metazoa > Chordata > Mammalia > Artiodactyla > Bovidae > Ovis > Ovis canadensis. The sequence goes on from NC_091253.1 coordinate 66,102,252, forward strand.
AGCATTTATTAAGCACTTACTATGGCTCAGCAGTAAAGAATCTACCTGCAATGCAGGAGATGCAAGTTTGACCCCTGGGTCAGGAAGATTCCCTGTAGGAGGAAATGGCAACCCACTCCAGTATTCTTGCCTGGAAAATCCCACGGGCAGAGAAGCCTGGTGGGCTAGAGTCCATGGGGTCACAAAGAGTCAGACATGACTGAGAGAATGAGCACATACACACGCATACACACACACACACACACACGTGCACTGAATAATACACTGTGATCTATTATCACCTCAATTTGTCTTCATGTGATACAATTTACTTTTAGGAAACTGAGGTTCGGCAAAATTAAATAACTTGCTTCAGGTCCTACAGGTAGGAAATGGAAGAGACCAGTTTCGCCTAGACACCTTGGATCCATTCCATGGCTTTAGTTTGAACCACCAGGTATATGCTCATATGGTTCTGCAGGGGGCGCTGGGAGACACTCACATGCTGCTGCAGGAAAAATATGTGTTAACAATCGTTCCAGAAAGCAATTGTGCAGTGAATGTCAAGGGTTTGAAAAATGTTCACATTCTTTGCAAGTAATAACATTAAGAATATATGCTGAGGAAATAAGCTGAGATTCTCCAAAATTTATGAATAGGGTGTTCACAGCATCATTGTTTATTACAGTGAGAAAATGCGAACAGAAAGCTGAGCACTGAAGAATTGATGCTTTTGAACTGAGATGTTGGAGAAGACTCTTGAGAGTCCCTTGGACTGCAAGGAGATCCAACCAATCAACCCTAAAGGAAATCGTCCTGAATATTCATTGGAAGGACTGATGATGAAGCTGAAGCTCCAACACTTTGGTCATCTGATGCAAAGAACTAACTCACTGGAAAAGACTCTGATGCTGGGAAAGATTAAAGGCAGGAGGAGAAGGGGATGACAGAGGATGACAGGGTTGGATGGCATCTCCGACTCAATGGACATGAGTTTGGGCAAGCTCCAGGAGTTAGTGATGGACAGGGAAGCCTGGCATGCTGCAGCCATGGCGTCGCAAAGAGTCAGACACGACTGAGCGACTCAACTGAACTGATACCCTGCTCCGTCCCCAAAATCATCATAGATATTTGTTTACGTTAATATGGTTTCCCAGGTGGCTCAGTGGATAAAGAATCCACCTGCAATGCAGGAGACGTGGGTTTAATCCCTGGGTCGGAAAGATCCCCTGGAGGAGGGCATGGCAACCCTCTCCAGTATTCTTGCCTGGAAAATCCCATGGACAGAGGAGCCTGGTGGTCTACACTCCATGGAGTCACAAAGAGTCAGACAAGACTGAGCAACTGAACTGAACTGATAAGTCAAAGAAGCGTGTGTGTGTGTGTTCAGTTGCTCAGTCGTGTCCAACTCTTTGCAACCCCATGTACTGTAGCCCGTCAGGTTCCTCTGTACATGGGAGTCCCCAGGCAAGAATTGTGGAGTGCGTTGCCAATTCCTCCTCCAGAGGATCTTCCCAACCCAGGGATCAAACTCGCATCTTTTGTGTCTCCTGCACTGGCAGCTGGATTCTTTACCACTAGCACCACCTGAAAAATAAAATGAAAATTTCCCAGTTGTATCTGACTCTTTTCCACCCCATGGACTATAGCCTGCCAGGCTATTCTCTCCATGGAATTCTCCAGGTAAGAATACTGGGGTGGGTGGCCATTCCCTTCTCCAGGGACTCTTCCTGACCCAGGGATTGAACCTGGGTCTCCTGCATTGCAGGCAGATTCTTCACCGTCTGAGCTTTCAGCGCCACCTGGGAAGATATGTCAAAGAAGGGAAACAGTTAAACGAATGATAATGTTTCCATTTAAAATGATTTTCAAAGACTTCAATGACATGGAAAAATCTTTTTTTTTTAATTTTAGTTTTTTATTTTTTAAATTTTAAAATCTTTAATTCTTACATGCATTCCCAAACATGAACCCCCCTCCCACCTCCCTCCCCATAACAACTTTCTGGGTCATCCCCATGCACCAGCCCCAAGCATGCTGCATCCTGCGTCAGACATAGACTGGCGATTCAATTCACATGATAGTATACATGTTAGAATGTCATTCTCCCAAATCATCCCACCCTCTCCCTCTCCCTCTGAGTCCAAAAGTCCATTATACACATCTGTGTCTCTTTCCCTGTCTTGCATACAGGGTCGTCATTGCCATCTTCCTAAATTCCATATATATGTGTTAGTGGAAAAATCTTAAATAAAAGAAGTGAACTATGAAATCTAATTTCATATAATTCTGTTTTGTAAATATACAGAAATCTATTTATGTTTATATGTATAGAAAAAGAACTAGGAGGACCATCACCTAGCTGGCATTCATTGCAATGAAATTAGAGATATTTTTAAAAATTTTTCTGTGCTTTTCATATTTATTATGATAAATAAATTATTTCATTTTTATAAAAATAAATTTTCTTATACAAGATTCTTTAAAAGCCTGATTTATATTCAACTTTCTGGATTGCACCTGTTGCTTCAAAAACACCTTTATTTAAAAGGAATGTTTTCAGATTTTCCCCTTACCCTTGCCTAGAAAATTCCATGGATGGAGGAGCCTCATAGGCTACAATCCATGGGGTCACAAAGAGTCAGGCGCGATTTAGCAACTTCACTTTCCTTTCCTTTTTCATATTTTAGTTAATCCCCAAAATATTTAAGTAAATTTTAAGCATTCCATATGAACCATGTTAACGTTAACAATGTAATAGAATAAATATAATCACATAGAACCCCCAAATTAAAATGTAATCACTGCTGGACAAAAAATTAGAAAATTGTTTTTATCTGCTGCAAAGGTCTGTTTATCTTGAATCCAACCGACTGGAAAACTAAGATAAACATAATTATTCCATGCTGTACAATTGAAGGGTAATTACTGTTCATAATAATGACTCAAAGTCATTACAAGACCCTGAAATGTCATCTAAGCCCCCAAAGAAATATTGCATTGCAGTGCATTGCATTGCCTAGCTTCGTCATTAAGACTGTTTTATTGTTCTGGATTCTAAGAAAATTGACTAACCTACATTTGGCAGGTACAGTTACTTTCAGTAAGCTAAAATTATCTATCAATGAGAATGCCCTATTCCTCCATGCTTTTGAATAAACCGGAGTGCACTATATATTCATCAAAATTTGTTCGGAAAAAAATGAGAAGTAGGAAAAGCCTCTGAGCTCTTTAAGTTTACCTTGAGGACAGGGGGTAGGGGAGGAGGCTAGGAGTCACAAAAACAGAGCCTATATGGGATTGGTAAAAGGAGAAAGAAACCCTGCAGGTGGTTCAAGAGTAGCTGGGAAGATTCCTGTCTAAAGATAATGCAATGTTGGAACCGCCAAGTTCCACTAGCAAAAGTGGGTGAAGAGAAACTTCAGCACAACTGCTAAAAAGAGGTCAGAAGCCAGTAGAATTTTGGCAAACATGGAGCTTGGAGCAAGACCTGCTGTGGGAACTGCAGGGTGCTCTTGGCAAAGGACAATGGTAGCAAGAACCTTTCTTCTCAGTGTTCCCTGGTGGAAACGCAGTGCACTGCCCTGCTGAGAACAGAAAACACGACCGCAGGGCTTCAGGTTTGCAGTCAGCACTCTGAGCAGTGATCACCCAGGTTTTCCTTCCAAAGAGCTTCTTTGGGCTTCCCAAAATCACATGGTGGCTGCCTGGGACCCCGCTGGGGAGGAAAGCACTGTGCTGAACTCAGTTGACACAGAGAAGCTGAAGGCTGGCAAGCAGTACTGGGCAGTGGTGGTGTTTACCAAGAGCCACAGAGAGAATGGCAATTTAGCTAGCATCACAGCAAACGTGTGGCTTTTAGATCCACCCATGGACAGACCATGGTTGACCAAAGGTGGCTGTACCTGTCCGTAGAAATAATTGCTATTGTACCAGAAAATCCATGAAGCCATTGGCTAAAGTAATGTGTCCATCTAGAGCTGTGCTGCCCAATATGACAGGCACATAGTCTCATGTGGCTATTTAAATTAATTAAAATTAAATATAATTAAAAATTCATTTCCTCAGTCACTGCAGCCACATTTGAAGTGCTCGGTGGCCACATGTGACTGGTGGCTACTGTGTTGGACAGTGCAGATATAGAAACACTCCCATCATCAAAGGAAGTTCGGCTAAACTTACACTGAAGCCAATGTTAATATATCAACAGAGCGAAATACAAGACGCTTATGAGTTTCTAAAACAAGATTGTTGGCTGTGTGCACTCAGTCATGTCTGACTCTTTGCGGCCCCATGGACTGTAGCCCGCCAGGCTCCTCTGTCCATGGGATTCTCCAGGCAAGAATACTGGAGTAGGTTTCCATTTCCTCTTCCAGGGGATCTTTCTAACCAGAAATCAAACCCACATCCCTTTCATCTCCTGCACTGGCAGGTGGGTTCTTCTCCAACTGAACCACCTGGGAAGCCCAAGACAAGATATTAATATGAGAACTTAATAAGCATTTGTGCTTGCACCTAGTTGCTTTGAGCTAAGCCCCTCGGACCTTCAGGTGTACCAATTTATCCTCCTTTTGCTGGGAATGTTTGAGAGGTATCACACAGAGGTCAGTCAGCACCTAGAGCACTGCATCGAGCATGCCTTACATACTGTGTATTGGTTTCATGAACCAGAGGAGAAGCCAAATTTCGAGATTGAGGCTATTCTCTTGGATTCCTCCTGCTTCTAAGCAGCTTCTTGCTCAAAAGTAATAATTAGCTACTCTCAGAAGCAGAAAAGTAAGTTCAATTTTCTTTTTTACTCTCAGGTCTTCAAGACCCAGCAGTCATCCTTCCCCTTCCATCCTTTGGCTGAGCCACATAAACTGGTGGGAGAATCACAGGCAAGATGGCCCAGTTCCCCTCAGCATGAAAACAGGTAAAAAAGGGGGCAAATGTTTGTAATTCAAGGGTTCTTTCCAGGGTAATTTTAGCATTTATTAGTCATTGTGTGCTCTGGAATACATGGGTGTCTCTGAGGACCTTGAGCTTCCTGTGGCTGTTTTAACCTCCACCCCACCTTGGTGAGGTTCAAGCAGCTCTAGAAGAATGCTCTCTAGCTCAACAATTGAATATCTTAAGCACAATAAGTCAATCTTTAAAAAAAAAATGAGGCTGAAAGTCAAACCTTGTAAAATAAATCAGACATTTTATAGTGTTGTTCTGATTACATACAATTCCCACAAGAAGGGAAGTACCTTTAAAATAAGGACTATTCAATACTAGTACAGGATTTCCTCTCGTTGTTGATAATTTCCTCCTAACAGAAGACATGACACAGTGCAAACCAAATTCAAAGGAGGTGTCCAGAGACGACAGGGCATCTATGTTCCATGGGGAATATTGTTCAGTCTAATTGATGTTTTCCTTACAAAGCCATAGTGAGTGGAACTATTTTTATCCAGAACAGATAGGTTCCTGCTTAAAGGTATGATTCGCTCACCCCAACTCATTTTATATTTAGTCAGAATCACAACATGTCCCCTGGAGAAGGAAATGGCAACCCATTCCAGTATTCTTGCCTGGAGAATTCCATGCACAGAGGAGCCTGGGGAGCTACATTCCATGGGGTTGCAAAGAGTCGGACAGGACTGAAGTGACTTAGCATGTATGCAGGCGTGACATGTACCTTTTCAAAGTAAAAGTTTCCATGAAATGTAAGAAATAATGGGCAATTGTACATGCCAAACTGTGTTCTCACTCAGCAGGCAAACCTTTACCAGCCACAGAGTTTTGAACTGTGGAAATTCTGGTCCAGTCATTTTACTTTCAATGGATTCTATCTTCTCAGCAGGAGTGATGCCCAGAAAAGGGTCCTCAACTACTGTGATTTTAAATATCTTCCTCTTTGCCAGCACAATGACACATGCTATCTACAAATCCACTGAAGTTACCTATAGAGGCTGATGCCTTTGGTTATATATGGTCAAGTTCTCTAAACAGACAGTAAACCTGGATTCTTGTATATACAATAGCAGTAAATCAGTAAGCACATTTCGGCAGAACATTTTTCCAATTCCCTCCCTTCAGTCAGAGAGGCATAATCCAACCTCACAATCTGGCCAGACTTTCTAGAAGTAAATTAAGGTTAGCCTTTTGTCCAATTATGTAAACATAGCTAATGAAGAAGGTGGTTCTTACATTAGGATGAATTAGATCAAAGCTATGATTGTGTAAAATGAAACTGCCTAGAAGGGAGAAAATGTAACAAAAGAGTAGTAGGAAACTTTTAAGGGCCCTAAAGACTTCTGGAATTTTAGCATGAGAACTTCACACAAGGGGAGGACACGAGTCAGCATAGCCCAGAGCTCACCTACAAGCATTCAAGAAATGCATATATAAAGAATGATTCATTATAGTGAATAATCTAATCTAATTAATTGTCACAATAATACTACATGTTTCCCAGGTCACATCAGCAATCTGATGGCTAAATTCACAGCAAGAGCAACAATAACACTATTTCTTTGGCTTCATTTTTTCCCGCTACCATGTATATAAAAGGTAAGAAGGTGGACTCATAATTCAGAGAGATCAGGTTAGAATTCCTGTCTCAATACTCACTAGCTGTGTGCAAGTCCTGGGCATGTAATTTACTTGCTCTGGAGACTCTTTCCTCATTGGCAGAGCAATTATAATCACGGAACCTACTTTACTGTGATGTGAACATTAAATGAGCCTGGGTGTGGATAGCTGAACCTGCTAATCTTACACTACTAATAAACAATTGTGTTCAGTCACTTCAGTCATGTCCGACTCTGCAACCCTATGGACTGTAGCCCGCCAGGCTCCTCTGTCTATGGGATTTCCCAGGCAAGAATATTGGAGTGGCTTGTCATTTCTTCTCCAGAAGGGTCTTCCTGACCCAGGGATCAAACCTGTGTCTCCTACATTGTGACAGATTTTTTTTTGCTGCTGAGCTACCAAGGAATCCCATTATAAACAATTACATTATCATTAATGTATATAATTAACCTATTGCCATCGTTATCATCATTATACTGTCGTTGTCATCTTGCACTCGTGGTGGTTACTCTCAAGCCCAGTTCCCCACGGCTAGCTTCTTTTAGTGGCCCAGGGATAGCTCACAAGTTCTTCTGGCATCAAGATGACATTTTCCTTTTCTCCTATTTAGCAGCTGCCACCAAAGTTGTCCGCACCACCTCAAAGCTGCCAAGACCACAGAAGCATCGTGGCTTCCTTACATCCTTTCCAGACCCTTTGTGCTCAGAAGGCTTCCTTCTGGGGCAGAGATAGCTGAAGAGTAGGGAACAGGGAGAGCTGGTTCCATTCTCCATCAGCTTCGACAGTGACCTGTGGAGAAGTTACCCTTCATACCCAATCACGCTGGGCTGTGCTCACCTTGGGGTTCTCAGTGCCATTACAGCCATGTTAGCGAGATGCCTCTCTAATTTTCAGGACTCTCTTTATTGCAGGTCCTGGCATGGGTCCTTGGGGACTGAGCTGGAAGAAAGTCTAGATGACAGACATCATGCTGTTTTCAAAGCAACCCACCCTCCCACCCCACTCCCCCCACCCCCAGCCCTTGCAGCCGTGTTCCAAGATGGCTTGTGCTTGTCTTTGTCAGTTCCTTCTTCCCTTGAGTTCTTCCCTCAAATCACCTGAGTCCTTCCTGTGACTACCGTCACCCAGATAAGAACAAACCTGACTCATCCTTGGGCAGAGTTAGCCTGGAGACTCAGACTGAGGACTGTCTCCCCCGCCCAGACCTGCTGCAGAAGTAAAGAGTGATGGATCAAACCCTGTATTCTTTGGCCAAAATATTGCGAAGATTTTGTAGGGCCTAAAGTTTATAAATCTGGGGGCCACTTAAAATGCACAAAACAGTGTACCTTTACAAACTTTACATGAGCGCAGGCAAACACACTGCCACAGCCCTCCCAGGTTTCAAAAGGGACCTGTGCTTGTGGAGGGCCGTGAAGTCCCCTCTGTGATTTTTCCTGTGGTTCTCACTGCCAAGTGCCTTTGTGTGTTGCATGCTTGTGGCAATCCCAGGGTAAACAGACAGAAGTGTAAACAGAAACGCTGGGTCATTCAGGTGACTGTCCTAAAGCTGCAGACAGTCCTGTAAGAAAAGGGAGACACGTACCCCCTCCACCTCGTCAACTCTGATGATGGGAGGCCAACCATTAACACACCCAAAAGGAACGATCTTGTGCCATTTTAACTTGATTTGGCCCAATGCTCCTCACTGTTTGGTCAGCTGGGGCTTTTCTTTTTGTTTGTTAATTTTGAATTTAATTCCTTTGCTGTTAGATATGTTGAGAAATGATCTTTTTCATCCCATTGCCCTGAGCATCCTTGGAGGATCCCCCCCGCCCCCCGCCTCCCACTGCACCCGAGAGGGGAGGAGTGGAGTATTGTTTTGTTTTGTTCCTAAACTCTGCAAATAATAGAAGAAATGATATTGTTTGCATTGGGTGCACCTGCTTCCCTAAACCGGGGTGAGGCGGTTTGTTGTTTTTTTTTTTTCCTCTCCACCCCCACTCTCCTTTTATCTCCTGTGCCTGCTTTGTTGTTTGGTGGGAATGTAAGTGACTCCTGCTTTCTTAGGGAACTTCCTATCCCAGAGAATTCAGAGAGTCTCCCCAGGGGCGCCCTGAGGCGGTATTGTTTTATTCCCCACCCCCACCCCACTCCCATTCCACGTGAACCACATAAACACGCACCCAGACACAGAAGATGTTTGTATAAAGCAGCAAAAGAAATGCAGTCCCAAAAAGGGTTCCTGCGTGTGTGCTGTGTGTGTGTGAATGTGTTTTTACACACATATGTGCACATTACAAAAAAAAAAAAAAAAGGAAACCTGTATGGTTTTCTACAGGCATTCTCTTTAATCTTGAATACAACAGAATTAAATACAGGATTTTCTTCTCCTGCTGCCTTTGTTTTTCTCCAAGTTACAAGATAGCCCCAGGTGATCAGCAGCTCCTCCTCTTTGTCTCATGACCTTCTTTCCCCAGGACACATCTTAGCCCCTAGTTGGGGGTCAGTGGACAGTGCCCATCACAAAGCTCACGGTGGGTGCAGGGAGAAAGGCACTCAGCCCAGCTAGTTCTATTTGTGAGTCTCTGGGTAATGGAGAACATACCCTGCTTCGCCTGTGTACCCCCAGCCTCTGGCAAAGAGCCTCACACATAGAACACTCTCAATAAATATTTGCAGAATGAATGTTGCATGATGCAACTTTGGGCAAGCCACTTCACAGCTCTGGCTCTGGTTTTCTCTTCCATAAAGAAGACGGTATTCTTGCCTGAAAAATCCCATGGACCGAGGAACCTGGCAGGCTACATACAGTCCAAAGGGCTGCAGAGTCGGACACTACTGAGTGACAGGGCACACACTCACGTATAAGACCGTCGATGTCTTGAATTTTTTCTAATGCTATTGTGATTCTCTCTAAAATGGATTTGGCTTTATCTCTTTATAATACTTAGGATTAGACGGAGTAACAGAAAAAAAATGTTAAGTAGTGTCTTAGATAAGAAATTCTCCTCTCATGTAAAAGAAGTCCAAAGGTGGGCTGTTCGGGGCTCCAAGATGTCCCTGGAGACTCAGGCTGCCATCTTTCTGTCTTGTCATCCTCAGTCCAAGAGAGATGCTGTGGTCAGTGGCCTCTACATCCTCCTTATAGATGAGCAGGAAGAGGAAGTGTGGGAAGACCAAGGGCCCCCTTCGCAGCCAGCCCCAGTGAACCAATGTCCTAGAAATCTCACTCACCATTCTGCTTACATCTCATTGGCCAGAATTGAGTCACATGGCCAACCCTACTTGTAAGGATGTACATACATTCTTTCAGCTGGACACAATATTGCCCCAGATAAACACCAGGGTTATATTACCAGGGAAGAAAAGGAGAATGGACATTGGTGTCAAGTAGCAATTCAACATTGTTTGGCCTGATTTCATCCTGAAGTAGCTGTTCCACTTTTAAACTACCTGCCCCTATGTTATTGAGATCTTCAAGGTTTCCCAAATCCTGATGACATTGTCACTAGTCCTTGAAAAAATGAGCAAGAGAATTGGTATTTTTCAAATGCTAAATTTATAATTAAGTGTATTTGGCTAAAAGGACTACCCTTTATTTGGTGATTATTTTCATTTTTTTTCTCTCACATGAAAACTGGCTTTTTTTCATGAAATGTTGCATATGGAAGAAGATAGTTTGTTTTTTCTTTAAAAAATAAAGATTTTGAACTCTATGTCAGTCACCTGAGTTTTTGTAAATTGGTTTTTTATACTGAAGTGTAATTTAGAATCTCGTATTAATCACTGCTGTATGGCAAAGTGAATCAGTTTTACTTATGTGTATATATATTTTATATTCTCTTCCATTATGGTTTATCTCAGGATATTGAATATAGCTCCCTCAGCTATACGCTGGACCTTGTTGTTCACCCATTCCATGTGTAATATGTTGCAACTGATGACCCCTAACTCCCAGTCCACCCTCCCCCACCCCCTCTCCCCTGACAACCACAAGCCTACGTCCATGGCTCTGTTTCAGTTTCACAGATAGGTTCACTTGTGTCATAGTTTAGATTCCACATATGATATCATATGGTGCTTGTCTTTCTCTTTCTGACTTACTTCGCTTAGTATGATCATCTCTAGGTCCGTCCATATGGCTGCAAATGGCATTATTTCATTCTTTTTTATGGATGAGTATAAAAATTGGTTTTGTAAATAACGAAAGTTTAGTTCTCTCCCCAGACTTCCTCATCTAAGGACAGAGGGTTGAGGACAGTAGACTAGAAACACTTTAGGTAGGACTGTCTGTACCCCATCAGTAATAGTACAGAAGTGGAGAACAGGGGTGTAGTTCATTCAAGAGGAACATAAGGGAGTTCCCTGATGGTTCAGTGGTTGGGACTCTGAGCTCTCAAGGCAGGGGGCGAGAGTTGAATCCCTGGTCGGAGAACTGGATCCCGCATGGTGCAACTAGGACCCAGTGCAGCCAAATAAACTTGAAAAAAAAGAAAAGAAAAAGAGGAACATAAACCTTCTCAAATCATTTTTTTCTTTTTTTGTAATTGAAGTACATATGGTTTAAAACACTGAGTTAGTTTTGCGTGTACAGCAGTGATTCAGTCATACATGTATTTTTTCTGATTAATATATGCACATTACTATATATAAAATAGATAACCAGTTAGGACCTACTGCATAGCACAGGGAACTCTACTCAATATTTTGTAATAACCTATAAGGAAAAAGAATCTGAAAAAGAATTTAAACCTTCTCAGCTCTAGATATCAAGGCAACCTTGTAAGAGGGAGGCCCTCAGTATATAGAAACCAGAGTCTGGTTCCTGAACTCTGCCTGCCATAGTTCAAATACCACCCCCAGAACGTACCAGCTGAGTAATGTTAAACAAGTTACTTAACCTCTTGATGACCAACCTTTTTAATCTATAAAATGAGAATAATAATCGAATCTCTCTTAAAGAGATTTTTCTAAGGATTAAATTAGAAAATACATGGAAAGAGCTTAGCATGCACCTAATACACAGGACAGAGTTCAGAAATGCCTCCTATTATCATAGGATTTGATTCACCTGTGAAGAACTAAAAACCCAGAATTATTGACGGCTTGAACACAGAAATGTTTGTCTTTCATGCAATACAAGTCCAGAGGCAGTCAGTCCGGAGCACAACTGGAGTAGCAGTTCCTCGGACACCAGGGACCAGCTCTTTCTTTCTTTTTGCTCCACCATCCTCAGCTTATTACATACTTGTAACAAGTGTGCATATGCTCCAGCCATCACATACACACTCAAGAGGAAAAAAAGACATAGAAGGTTGCACCTCTACCTTTACTTTCAAAACTCCTGCACAGCACTTCTGATTATAACACCTTGAGCCAAGTTTAGTCCTCTGATGACACCTAGCTAAAGTGGGGGTTTCAGATGAGGGGCATGGCTGTCCTGCGTACAAATTGAGATCCTGTTAATTAAAAAAGGAGAGAATGAGGGACTTACTTGGTGGTCCAGGAGTTAAGAATCCGCCTTCCAATGCAGGAGATGCAGGTTTCGTCCCTGGTCAGGGAACTAAGATTCCACATGCCTCCGGCCAACGAAGCCCATGTGCTATAGCTAGAAAAAGCCTGCATGCCACAATGAAGACCCAGCGCTGCAAAAAAACAAACAAGAGAGAGAACGGATTGTGCAGTTGGCAAGCCGTCATCTTTGCCTCAGATATAGTTGCCATTGATGTTGTCACTGTTATTACAGAAGACAGGACTTTGGGGGTGGGTGGGAGCCAGAGATTCTGAGAGTCACCACCATCACAGGCGATGAATGAGACTACAGAAGCGATAAGAATCCTGAAGAAGTGACAGGAACAGATGTCCCAGAATCTACTAGGACCAGTTACATCCATGGACCTCCAGGTTTCCAACAACCCCTCCCCCCACCCCGGCTCAAATCTGATTCAGTAGATTGGGATCAGTCCAGATAATCTCTATTTTTAACAAGCACCTCAGGTGACTGAAGCAGCAGGCCCACGTCCCAGTTTGTTTCATGCATGGGTTACTTCTCTGCTGAAAGTACTGCCTCTATAGAGGTATAATGTTATGTCAGACCCTGTGCCATGGGAAAGGGGAGGGGAGTGATGATTATAGAAGAATTTGACAACCCTTTTACCCGCCTCAACATTCACTTAGCGAGCCAGTGTTTTAACTGAATTAAATATACATATGCATTATGTTATTTAACTTCAAAACAACTTGATCTAACCAAATGGCTCTGACAATATGTAATTATCAGCATTTTATATATATATAATTATCTTTATTAATACAGATATACTTATCTCTCTTAATATGAAGACGTGTTTCCTTCACAGCCATTGACTGCCTCATGTCTAGAAACCACGTGGTTGGAAATGGGGAGGAGGGGAAGCTTCAAAGCCCCAGGTCAGCAACCAGAATTCACTGTCTGTGGAAGGGAACCAAGGTCCACATCGACAGAAAAATGGAAGTCAGTTCTACCTGCAGGAAAGACCTTGATGCTGGGAAAGACTGAGAGCAGGAGGAGAAGAGGGTGACAGAGGATGAGATGGTTGGATGGCATCATCAGCTTAATGGATGTAAGTTTGAGCAAACTCCGGGAAATAGTGAAGGACAGGGAACCTAGTGTGCTACAGTCCGTGGGGTCGCAAAGAGTCGGGCATGACTGAGTAATTGAACAACAACAACAGGAAATATCATTGAAAACCAATGTTGACAATGAGGACCAGCCCAGTCTTTTTGATTGCTGGCCTGAGTCTGCTGTTCTTACCCCAGCTTTCTGGGTGAAGGAGTAAACGCCTAAGGCTGCCACCTGCTTGGCTGCACTCTGACCTGCTTCACAGGCAACCTTCCTTCAGGGACTGGCCTCTCCCTTCTTGTCTGGGTATTTTGCCCCAAGCCCCACGTCACTCTGCTCTCATCTTCCTAGAGCAGTAATTACCCACCTTAGCTGCATACTTTTGAATCACCTGGAGGATTTTTTAAATACTACTGCTACCTCTGTCATTTTCGACTGAACTGGTCTGGGTGTGGGTGGGCCATTGAGAGTTTCTCAATCTCCCCTTGTGACTCTCCCAAAGTTGAGGTCCACTGTCCTAGAGCATGGTTAATAGGAGGTTACCATGTATTCCCCGGGGGCTCAGGGGTGAAAAATCCACCTGCAATGTAGAAGCTGCAGGAGACACAGGTTCAATTCCTGGGTGGGAAAATCCTCTGGAGGAGGAAATGGTAACCCACTCCAGTATTCTTGCCTGGAGGATCTCATGGACAATGGAGCCTGGCGGACTACAGTCCTTGGGGTTGCAAGAGTCAGACACAACTGATGCGACTTAGCACTGTGTATTCTGATTTTTACTGAAGTTCGGAAGGCACAATAATAGCAAAAGGTAAAAAAACAACTTCAAAATCTATTATAACTACTTGTGTGCTTTAAAAAAACAAAAAAGCAAAACAAACAACACTTCGTCTGTCCTCCCTCTTGGGAAATTCTTCCTGGCTGGAGAGAGCTTAACACTGGCTACAGCTTCATTTCATCTCTGCAGGCTCCTTACCAACACCCTCAAGTCCTTTTTCCTCCCAGCTCTAGCACCGTGTGTCCAGTTCTGGAATTTCTACCACAGTATAAATGGTATTGCCAAAACCACAGCAGTGAGTTACTGTGAGGTTTGAAATGTCCCAGGTGAGCTGCTGCAGCTGGTCAGCTGGGGATCAAGGAACCAGCTGTGCCATCCAGTACTTCCACCCGGGGGTGACTTAATGGTCCAGCTAAAATACAAAGAGGAATTATCTGCCAGGATAATCTAGAACTGCCAGGATTACAGCCAGGACTACAGGTTGTAATCCTGTGTTCAAAAATTGTGCTTGCAAGTATTTTCTTAATCTTACTATAGTTATTTCTAACAGAGATATGTACATCAATTTTTTTTTTTAGTTTTTTATTTCTTATGACCATTAAGCTCTAAGTAATAGAAAGAATGGAGGAAGGAAGAAAAGAAAGATGGATGGGACAAAAGAAGGGAAATAAGGACAGAAAATTCTGTATTGAGTTATTACAATTATTAGTGCTATACACTTTATCAAATAAAATTTTGATAAGTTTATTATTAAAAGCAAAAGGCTATTGAATATACATCCCCTCTTAATAAAATAACTAGGACTTCCCCCGCAAGCAGTTCATGTATAAATCAATGAACATTGCCAAAAATCACATTCTGATGATCTACCATCAAAACCATCAAGATTATTAATAAAGCTCTAGTTGCTAACAATTTAGGTCAGTCTTCATTTTGATGAAAGCAAAACATTGTAACACATCTACTTTTCAAAAATATTTCTTACATAGTCATGAGCTCTCTTCCCAATTTCTGAAAAATAAACTAAAAAAAGATCTATCAAGCCTTATTAAAGGAGCTATTAACTACACCAATTTCTCTTCTACCTAGAGGGACCTAATAAAATTACAAGATACTTGCTCCTTGAAAGAAAAGTTTGACAAACCTAGACAGCATATTAAAAAGCAGAGATATTACTTTACTGACAACGGTCCACACAGTCAAAGCTATGGTTTTTCAAGCACTCACGTACGGATGCGAGAGTTGGCCCAGAAAGAAGGCTGAACACTGAAGAACTGTGGTGATGGAGAAGAGTCTTGAGAGTCCCTGGGACTGCAAGGAGATCAAATCAGTCAGTCAGGAAATCAACACTGAATATTCATTGGAAGGACTGATGCTGAAGCCAAGGCTCCAATACTTTGGCCACCTGATGTGAAAAGCTGACTAATTAGAATAAGACCCTGGTGCTAGCAGAGATCGAGGACAGGAGGAGAAGGAGGCAGCAGAGGTTGAGATGCTGAGATGACACCACCAACTTAATTGACATGAGTTTGAGCAAACTCTGGCAGATGGTGAAGAACAGGGAAGCCTGTTGTGCTGCTGTCCATAGGGTATCAAAGAGTTGGACATGACTTAGGGACTGAAGAACAACAACGAGGGATGAGTAGTGGGATGAAAAGGGATGACAAGGACTACTTAGATTTCACGATGCTAAAAGGGAAAGAAAGCCATTTTAGCACACTTTCTTGCCAATGCCTTGCATTTACCCCACTCTTTGGAGAGGGGCTCAGTCTTGGACAGTATTTTGAGGCAAGGTCATTATATCATTCATTGGAATCATTCTCACCATCCCTTCAATATTTCTAAATTCAGGTCATGTGAACAGGAACCAAAACACCCTATTTTATAGTCTATGTTTCACCTATAACCAAAAATATGTGTAAGACAGGTAGACACAGAAAGCCAGCGGTGACTTTATAGCTCCTGTATTATCACGAAGGGAGACTTCTCAGAAACCAAGTTTGAAAGTCGTCCCTTTGGTGTCTTGTAAGTTTCTGTGTCCACAGATTTGAGGTGAGTGAGGAGTATGGCTTTCTTTCATAAAGTTGGAGAAAGCCCACAATGAGCATAGAGGGGAGAAGATTGAACTCATAAGTCAAGAATTGTATACATGTGATGTTTTAGTATTTGGAGACTGATGCTTACAAAACACCTGTATCCATACCACTGTCCCGCTTGGAAAGTATTAAAAACCCTGGTCTATTTCCTACCTGAAGCTCTTTTACAGCATCCAGGCAATTAGCTTCTGCTTCATTGTCCTCTGTGCCAAGGAGCTCATCTTCTCTCAAAGAGTCTATTCCACTTTCAGACTTCTGAAGTCAATAGAAAGTATCACAGGAGAACCCCTACAAAACTGAAATCAATCAACTGATACATTGAGTTTGTGTGTTTCAAAAATAATGGACTTCCGATCTGAAATCCTAGCTGTGCTGCTTAATAATTGGATGACTTTGGACAAGAGATTTCATCTTGCAAAATCTCACTTTGCTCATCTGTATACAGAGATAATAAGGCTGGCCTTGCAGAGCAATCACTCTAAAAATACTGATTATGAAAAGCCCCTAGTTCAGAGCCTGGCATATTGCCAGCACTAAATAAAGAATTGTTCTCGTTCGACCAGTTCCTGTGCCTTCTAACTGTTGCGTCATCCAGCTCACACTTCTCATGCTGTTTCAGGAGATGGGGGAACACTTGTACAGATAAGTGATTCTGCCACAGTGTAGATAAATGATTCTGCAGTAAACCCCCAGCCCACATGGACCAGCAGCCTAAGCCTTTTCAAAAAGAATGGGGATGCGGAAGTCATGCTTCATTCATTGTGAGCTCTTAAATCACCAAGAGAGAACAAGAGCTGATGCTTTTCCTTTCAAGAAGTGCTTTGAATAACCGTGTTAATCATTTCTCTTAAAATTTTGCCCTGCAATAACATTAAACTCACTAGTTTACGGGCTTCCCTGGTAGCTCCGCTGGTAAAGAATCTGCCTGCAATAGGGGAGACTTGGATACAGTCCCTGGGTTAGGAAGATGCCCTGGAGAAGGAAACAGCTACCCACTCCAGTATTCTGGCCTGGAGAATTCCATGGACTGTATAGTCCCTGGGGTTGCAAAGAGTTGGGTACGATTGAGTGAGTTTGACTTTCACTAGTTTATAGTATTCATCATCTCTTTAAAAAGATCCATTCTCCTAGAATCTCTTCCTGAAGTGAAAACACTTCACTGCTCCCTCAGAGCACCAGCTATGGCCAGTCTGTGCATAAGCTCCTTCCATTGCCTGGGGTCTCATTCCCTTGACTACATGTGTGCTTCTCCACTGAGCAAGGAACAACTAAGAAATCATTTTTTTTATACTGCCATCAACCATATCCCGGCCAATCTCCTTCTGCTTTCCCTCTTTTGTTGGAGAATAATAACTAATTTTTAATTTTTATTTTATATTAGGGTACAGTTGATGTACAATGTTGTGTGAATTTCAGGTGTGCAGCCAAGTGGTTCAGTCACATATACATATACCCATTCTGTTTCAGATTCTTTTCCCATATAGATTATTATAGAATGCTGAGTATAGTTCCCTGTGCTATACAGTAGGTCCCTGTTGTTTTCCTATTTTACATCTAGTAGTGTGTATATGTCATTCCCAAATTTCTAATTTATCCCTCTAAACTTTTCCCTTTGGTAATCATAAGTTTGTATGACTCAGGGAAGCCCTGAGTCATACAGCAAATTACCATTGGCTATCTGTACCACGTCTTCCTTATTCCTCTGTTGATGGGCATTTAGGCTGCTTTCTCTTCCTTTCGCTTTCTCTTAATTATATAGTGGACAGGGCAAAGAACTTTCTGGTCTCTTTCCATTAATGAAGTTCAGTTCACTTTAAAATGCCAGTCTCCTTTCCCATTTGAAACTCATCCCCATTCAGCTCCCATCATCAGCTCAAATGTGGGAAAGCAGGGGATGGGGCTTGTGGAAGCAAAGAAGGCACTGTCTGCCCTTAGCTCCGCTTCCTCCTCCAGCACCTTGGAAGGAGGGAATGGGGGTTCATGTTCCAGGAAGGTTCTGGTTCTTAGAATTCCTCCACCCCTTACATTCCCAAGGTTGACTGCTCTGGTGTTGAGAGAAGATATCTCCTCATACAGATCAGGGGGAGGGGCAGGTACCCATATTCTCTTTTTGGTTCTGTCTGATACCAGAGTGATTCCTCCAAATAGATGATGTGTATGGCATCTAGGGATCGATGTTCTGCTTCACCCTACTCCCCTCCGTTTTCAAGAACCACATACCATGCAGAAGGAGGTATGTCTGTCTACCTTCAGCCCAGACAGTGGCCCGAGCCCCAAGCCCATTTTCTGTGAATCCTGTAGCCTTATTTAGCCACTGCAATCCCTCATGAAACCTTTCAGCTCACCTACATTCACGGGGAGGGGAGAGAAAAGGCTCACTAGGCTAGCTCCTCACAAAGGCAATCATTTTCTTTCTCATGCCCTATCCGTCTTCTTATGTAAGCTGGGATGGGATCAGTTCTGGGGCTGTTGTTGAATATGGCAGGGATAATTTGACTTCCTATAAAACCCTGACGGAGATATCTGGACCCAAGTGGGTTTTGGTTCTTAAGAGTGTGATGTTTACTGCTTCTGTGCTCTCAGCAGGAAAACTACACCCAAAATCCTTGCAGCATTCATTGGTTTGTAGCAACCATTGCTATTTGATGGTCAGAATCAGAATCAAGGTTAAGGGTGAAGGTCGCCTTACCATCACAACCCTACATTGTCTCTGCCCATGTGAGTATGTGGGTCTCCACCTGAGATCCACCAGCCCCCCACTTTCATAAAACTCACCTTTACATACTCAAAATATGAGTAAAATAGTTTACCTATTATTTTTCCAGCCCCCAACTTACCCCAGACTCTGATAGTTTCAGTTCAGTTCAGTTCAGTTCAGTCACTCAGTCGTGTCTGACTCTTTGCAACACCATGAATCGCAGCACGCCAGGCCTCCCTGTCCATCACCAACCCCCGGAGTTCACTCAGAGTCGCATCCATCGAGTCAATGATGCCATCCAGCCACCTCTTCCTCGGTCGTCCCCTTCTCCTCCTGCCCCCAATCCCTCCCAGCATCAGAGTCTTCTCCAATGAGTCAACTCTTCACATGAGGTGGCCAAAGTACTGGAGCTTCAGCTTTAGCATCATTCCCTCCAAAGAAATCCCATGGTTGATCTCCTTT
Source organism: Ovis canadensis (assembly GCF_042477335.2). Taxonomy (NCBI): domain Eukaryota; kingdom Metazoa; phylum Chordata; class Mammalia; order Artiodactyla; family Bovidae; genus Ovis; species Ovis canadensis. Next base: position 66,121,406 of record NC_091253.1, read on the forward strand.
AGAATGGACTGGTTGGATCTCCTTGCAGTCCAAGGGACTCTCAAGAGTCTTCTCCAACACCACAGTTCTAAAGCATCAATTCTTCGGTGCTCAGTTTTCTTCACAGTCCAACTCTCACATCCATACATGACTACTGGAAAAACCATAGCCTTGATTAGACGGACCTTAGTCGGCAAAGTAATGTCTCTGCTTTTCATTATGCTATCTAGATTGGTCATAACTTTTCTTCCAAGGAGTAAGCATCTTTTAATTTCATGGCTGCAGTCACCATCTGCAGTGACTTTGGAGCCCAAAAAATTAAAGTCTGACACTGTTTCCACTGTTTCTCCATCTATTTCCCATGAAGTGATGGGACCGGATGCCATGATCTTCATTTTCTGAATGTTGAGCTTTAAGCCAACTTTTTCACTCTCCACTTTGACTTTCATCAAGAGGCTTTTTAGTTCCTCTTCACTTTCTGCCATAAGGGTGGTGTCATCTGCATATGTGAGGTTATTGATATTTCTCCCGGCAATCTTGATTCCAGCTTGTGTTTCTTCCAGTCCAGTGTTTCTCATGATGTATTCTGCATAGAAGTTAAATAAGCAGGGTGACAATATATAGCCTTGACGTACTCCTTTTCCTATTTGGAACCAGTCAGTTGTTCCATGTCCAGTTCTAACTGTTGCTTCCTGGCCTGCAGACAGATTTCTCAAGAGGCAGGTCAGGTGGTCTGGTATGCCCATCTCTTGAAGAATTTTCCACAGTTTATTGTGATCCACACAGTCAAAGGCTTTGGCATAGTCAATAAAGCAGAAATAGATGTTTTTCTGGAACTCTCTTGCTTTTTCCATGATCCAGTGGATGTTGGCAATTTGACCTCTGGTTCCTCTGCCTTTTCTAAAACCAGCTGGAACATCTGGGAGTTCACGGTTCATGTATTGCTGAAGCCTGGCTTGGAAAATTTTGAGCGTTACTTTACTAGCGTGTAAGATGAGTGCAATTGTGCAGTAGTTTGAGCATTCTTTGTCATTGCCTTTCTTTGGGATTGGAATGAAAACTGACCTTTTCCAGTCCTATGGCCACTGCTGAGTTTTCCAAACTTGCTGGCATATTGACTGCAGCACTTTCACAGCATCATCTTTCAGGAGTTGAAATAGCTCAACTGGAATTCCATCACCTCCACTAGCTTTGTTCGTAGTGATGCTTTCTAAGGCCCACTTGACTTCACATTCCAGGATGTCTGGCTCTAGATTAGTGATCACACCATCGTGATTATCCGGGTCGTGAAGATCCTTTTTGTACAGTTCTTCTGTGTATTCTTGCCATCTCATCTTAATATCTTCTGCTTCTGTTAGGTCCATACCATTTCTGTCCTTTATCGAGCCCATCTTTGCATGAAATGTTCCCTTGGTATCTCTAATTTTCTTGAAGAGATCTCTAGTCTTTCCCATTCTGTTCTTTTCTTCTATTTCTTTGCATTGATCGCTGAAGAAGGCTTTCTTATCTCTCCTTGCTATTCTTTGGAACTCTGCATTCAGATGCTTGTATCTTTCATTTTCTCCTTGGCTTTTTGCTTCTCTTCTTTTCACAGCTATTTGTAAGGCCTCCCCAGAGAGCCATTTTGCTTTTTTGCATTTCTTTTCCATGGGGATGGTCTTGATCCCTGTCTCCTGTACAATGTCATGAACCTCATTCCATAGTTCATCAGGCACTCTATCTATCAGATCTAGGCCCTTAAATCTATTTCTCACTTCCACTGTGTAATCATAAGGGATTTGATTGAGGTCATACCTGAATGGTCTAGTGGTTTTCCTTGTTTTCTTCAGTTTCAGTCTGAATTTGTTCAGTTCCTTTAACTTTATCACATTTAGTCTAAACATTGCATCTGTGTTGTTCTTCAGTGAATCCTGAATGGATGTAGTCTGTTCACATAATAGAATTTCTTTTTATTCATTTCTATTAACAGAAGTGGTGTTCCTCCACCCCCACCCCAAGAAGTTGGACAAAAAGCTGGCAAGATCAAAAATGCTGAGATCCCTTGCAGAGAAAAGGGCACCTTCCTACACTGTTGTTACAAATGTAAATTGGTACAGCTACTTCAGAGAATGGTGTAGAGGTTCCTTGAGAAACTAAAACTAGAGTTCCCATATGACCCAGCAATCCCACTCCTAAGCATATATCTGGAGAAAACCATAATTTGAAAGGATGCATGCACCCTGATGTTCACCGAAGCACTGTTTATAATAGTCAGGACAGGGAAGCAATGGAAATGACCATCATTGGAGGAATGGATAAAGAAGGTGTGGTGTGTGTGTGTGTATATATACATACAATGAAATATTACTCAGCCATAAAAGGGTTCAAAACCGAGAGAATGTCACACAGAGTAAAGCAAATCAGAAAGAAAAAAAATATATATAATATTGCTTATATGTGGAATCTAGGAAAAGTGTGGAGATGAACTCATTCACAAAGCATAAATAGAGTTACAGATGTAGAGAACAAACTGAGGGTTACCAAGGTGGATGGGAAAGGTGGAACGAATTGAGAGATTGAGACTGACATGTATATGCTACTATATAGAAAATAGGTAACATATGAGTATCTCCTGTATAGCGCAGGGAGCCCTGCTCAATGCTGTGTTAGTTGCTTATCAGGTCTGACTCTCTGTGACCCCATGGCCTGTAGCCCACCAGTTTCCCCAGTCCATGGAATTCTCCAGGCAAGAATATTGGAGTGGGTAGCCATTCCCTTCTCCAGGGAATCTTCCCGACTAGGGATCGAATTCAGATCTCTTGCATTGCAAGTGGATTCTTTACTGTCTGAGCCATCAGGGAAGCCCAGAAACTAACAGGAAAACAAGAAACTAACTCAACATTGTAAAGCAAATATTTGTTGTTGTTTAATCGCTAAATCATGTCCAACTCCTTTGTGACCCCATGGACTGTAGCCTACCACACTCCTCTGTCCATGGGATTTTCCAAGCAAGAATACTGGAGTGGGTTGCCATTTCCTTCTCCAGGAGATCTTCCCAACCCTGGGATCGAACCTGTGTCCCTTTCATCGCCTGCACTAGCAGATGGATTCTTTACCACTGAGCCATTATATGCCAATAAAAATTAATTTTAAAAAAATGCTGAGATCCCTTAACTGGAGAGAAGATGAAGGTAAAGATGGATTAAGAACTAAATGTTTTTAGGAGGAAGTGCAGGGTCTTTTTTAAAAAGTTAATTTTTATTGAGTGCTTAGTATGTGCCAGACATTGTTTTAAGCACTTTATGTATTTATTAAATACCATTTGTAAAACACAAGAAACATGTAAGTTACAATTATACTCCCATTATACAGATGAAGAAACTGAGTCACAGAGTGTTTAAACAAGAGTCAAATCAGGGATCTGAAGAACAGGCTCCTGGCTCCCTTTGTATCCTGTAATAACTCAATGTGGCAGTTAAGAGCCGATGTGGTGGTCAAGAGTTGGCTCTTGCCTGCCACATTGAGTTTTCACAGGATACAAAGTGATGGAGTTGGGAAATGGGACAGCTAGCTGTCTTTGCCAATGTGATCCAGGAAGTCCCCTCTGAGCACTGACACAGGGCTATGACCAGAACAAGAAGGAGCCATCCATCAAGACCCACAAGAACTTACCAGGGAGAAGGAACAGAAGGGTCCAAGGCCCCAGGGAGGAGAAAGTTACTTTGCTCCGGGCAACAGGCAGGGGCCAAGAGTCAGACAAAGAATGGCATGGCCACAAGTGGAGGGGCAGACTGGCCAGATAAGGGTAGGGTCTTTCATGGGGAAAAGGTGACCAATGTCCCTCCATCCTCACTGAGCACATACCAGAAAGAAAATAAGCTTGAAGAACGTATGAGTTAGACTGTTTTTAAGGCAGAATTGTACAATAGTGAATGGAAAATACTGAAGTGAAACATGACATCCACTTCTCTGGCACGTTTTTGCATAAATGATTGAGTCGGGGAATGAAGGGGGTTAGAGAGGTGTCTGCTTGTCTCTGTTTTGTTCCACTTCTTCAGTTCAGTTCAGTCGCCTAGTCGTGTCCAACCCTTTGAGACCCCATGAACTGCAGCATGCCAGGCCTCCCTGTCTATCACCAACTCCCGGAACCCACCCAAACCCATGTCCATCGAGTCGATGATGCCATCCAACCATCTCATGCTTTGTAGTCCCCTTCGCCTCCTGCCCTCAATATTTCTCAGCATCAGAGTCTTTTTCAATGAGTCAGATCTTCGCATCAGGTGGCCAAAGTATTGGAGTTTCAGCTTCAACATCAGTCCTTCCAATGAACACCCATCTCCTTTAGGATGGACTGGTTGGATCTCCTTGCAGTCCAAGGGACTCTCAAGAGTATTCACCAACACCACAGTTCAAAAGCATCAATTCTTCAGGCCTCAGCTTTCTTCACAGTCCAACTCTCACATCCATACATGACCACTGGAAAAACCATAGCCTTGATTAGACGGACCTTTGTTGGCAAAGTTATGCCTCTGCTTTTCAATATGCTGTCTAGCTTGCTCATAACTTTTCTTCCAAGGAGTAAGCGTCTTTCAATTTCATGGCTGCAATCACCATCTGCAGTGATTTTGGAGCCCAGAAAAATAAAGTCAGCCACTGTTTCCACTGTTTCCCCATCTATTTCCCATGAAGTAATGGGACTGGATGCCATGGTCTTAGTTTTCTGAACGTTGAGCTTTAAGCCAACTTTTTCACTCTCCTCTTTCACCTTCATCAAGAGGCTCTTTAGTTTTTCTTCACTTTCTGCCATAAGGGTGGTATTATCTACATATCTGAGGTTATTGATATTTCTCCCGGCAATCTTGATGCCAGCTTGTGCTTCCTCCAGTCCAGTGTTTCTCATGATGTATTCTGCATAGAAGTTAAATAAGCAGGGTGACAATATACAGCCTTGATGTACTCCATTTCCTATTTGGAACCAGTCTGTTGTTCCATGTCCAGTTCTAACTGTTGCTTCCTGACCTGCATACAGGTTTCTCAAGAGGCAGGTCAGGTGGTCTGGTATGCCCATCTCTTGAAGAATTTTCCACAGTTGACTGTGATCCACACAGTCAAAGGCTTTGACATAGTCAATAAAGCAGAAATAAATGTTTTTTCTGGAACTCTCTTGCTTTTTCCATGATCCAGCGGATGTTGGCAATTTGATCTGTGGTTCCTCTGCCTTTTCTAAAATCAGCTTGAAGATCTGGAAGTTCGTGGTTCATGTATTGCTGAAGCCTGGCTTGGAAAATTTTAAGCATTACTTTACTAGCGTGAGAGATGAATGCAATTGAATAAAGAGGGGGATAGGATTCACTCATTCATTCAACAAATATTTATTAAGTGCCTTCAATTTGCCAGGCGCTACTTAAGTGACAGAACTGTAGAAGTGAACAAACCAGGGAAAACAGACAGTAAACAGACAACCGATGAAATATACATTCTGTCGGATAATCCTAAGTACTGTGGAGAAAAACAAAGAGGAAAAGGAGGTGAGGAGAGGCAGGAGGGAGGATAAGGGAGTTGGGTGTGTGGGGGGGATGTTTCAAATAGGGTCCTAAGGGAAGACTGCTACGGGAAGGCGACCTTTGAGCGGAGCCCCAAGTAAATGACAGATTACAGGCAGATGAGCTGATAGCGGGGGAAGAACATCCCAGGGAGAGGGAAAAGCCAGTGCAAAGGCCTGGAGGTGAGCACATACCTTATGTGTTCTAGCAACAGGGTGCAGTGTGGCTGCGGCAGAGTGATGTGGGAGGGGGGGCAGGCGGTAGGAAATGAGGTCAAAGAGGACGATTAAGGGCTCAGATATGCCCTTCTTTAATTTTATGATTCAACTCCGCATACATGAAACATTCCTATACACCAGAAACAAAAATAAATCATGTCCCAGGGGAGAGATTACCACCAAGGATAAAAAAGTTTAAAAGTAGCTACAGAAAATTTTCAGTCATCAACTCTCTCAGGGGTATCAGCCAGTCTCTCTCTGCCTATCATGGTGTTTTCAAGTCTCTTCTCCAACTCAGGTTTGATCCCTGGTCAGGAAACTAAGGTCCCATGAGCCACAGAGCAACTAAGCCAACACACAACTAGAGAGTCTGTGGGTCGTGAAGGAAGACCCCATGTGTGGCAACTAAGACCTGACACAGAACAAATAAATAAAAAATTTTCAAAGAAGAGTCTCTTCCAAATCAAGCCACAGACCACCTGGCAACTGCCTATGAATGAGTAAGGGTTTTTCCAAATCAAGCTCAGTCTCTTCACCCTTCTTGAATATATATCAGAACCCAACACAAAGCAATTAATGAAAAATATGAACATAATCATAAATAGAATGGGAAATTTTACAACATAATTCTAAAGAAGCACAAAATCACAGGCTATCAGCACCAAATCCAGAAACCTGAATTTCCCAAGACCCATCTCTCCACTGTTGCTTGCCTCGGGTAGAAGGGGGCGGGGCGGGGCGGGGGCGGGGAGGTGGGGTTGGGTATGAGAGGGAAGACAGTTCTGACGCAAATGTATGTCAATACCTGCAGATAGTTCACAAAGAAAGACCTGAGTGTCTCCCTCCTTCGTTGCTTTCGTCCCTCTCCCTGCCCCCACCCCAGAGCTGACACTGAAGCATCTGAGTGACAAGGCCTGCAGCTCATCAAGATGAAGGCAGGCATTCTATTTCAAGGTGAGGTTCAAAACAACCCGCTCTCTGCAGGGACTTCTTTCTTCTTGAAATCAGATGGCACCTCTGAGGACTTCAGTGTGCTGAGTCACCAGCCAGCTACATACCCGCTGTTTCACTGAAGGCAACCAGGCTGAAACCCCGTCTTCCTCTTCGATCAGGTGAACACAAGGACCAAGATGAGAGAGCGTCTTCAGAAGTTCCTGCGAAAGGTCCAGACTTAGAACAAAAATGGTTTCGGTTTCTCTTATATTTAAAATTTTTAAATTATTTTAAAATATTTATTTATTTATTTAGGCTGCCCTGGGTCTTTGTTGCAGCTGGAGGGCATTTTTCTTATTTTTAAAAAATTTTAAAATTTTATTTATTTTGTCTACCCTGGGTCTTTGTTGTGGCTGGAGGGCATTTCTCTTATTTTTTTAATTATTTAAAAATTTTTTAATTATTTAGGCTGCACTGGGGCTTGTTGTGGCTGGAGGGCTTCTCTTGCAGTGGAATATGGGCTTTCTAGCTGTGGTGCACAGGCTTAGTTGCCCTGAAGCATGTAGGATCTTAGTTTCCCAACCAGGGATTGAACCCATGTCCTCTGCTTTGCAAGGCAAATTCTCAATCACTGAACCACCAGGGAAGTCCTCAGTTTCTCTCTCTGTAAGGAAATAAGACAACCTAGAAATAATTTTTAAAAACTCTGCCCATTAACTTTACATAAAAGTACCTAAGGCTGCCTAATTACTGCACTTTTTAATTTGTTAGGCAAGTATTTATCCATTAAGCATATCCTTGGCTCTGTATGGCAAAGACACGAGAAAATTTTAGCTTGCATAGAGGCTTTCAGATTAGAGCCCTAGGAGCTGAGAGTTGACTGCTACACTGGCAGACAGGTTTCAGTGAATTCGTTACTGACTTACCTGAAAGGGGCAACTTCACATAAAAATCTAGAATTGGAGATGCTCTCGGAAATTTGAAAGATCTGGCAACACTGGACCAAAATTCCTTCATAGACACAATGGGTGTGACCCTTCAGACTGAAGGTACCCCCTGGTCAGCACTCACTGACTGATGACCCACGCATCCTCCCATTTTAGTGCCTGTCCCTAGGAAATATATGCCTGGGACTTCCATCTAATCCAACCAGTTTACGGGACAGATGGAGAAAGCAGGGTCCAGAGAATTTTAAACGACTCACCTCAGGGCACTGGGATAAAAGCAGAGCAGGACCCAGAATTCGGGTCCCCTTCCCATGACATCCCCCTTCCCTGGAGCTCCAGTCGTGAAAGAAATTGGGTCACATTTGAAGCAGTATCTCAAATGCCATTAGCTCTGAAGTTATTTTAATTATAAATCATCAGTGCAATCTAATGAAGGCATCAAAGCTGATACTGGTACCAGAAGGGCTATGAAGAAGTATAACTAGGTGATATAACATTTTCTGAGAGATTTAAAATATAAGTAATCTATATTTAAAATATTTTTTTGTAAGAGTGGGACAAAGAAAAGCTGAATAAAATACATCCTAATTACACTATATTGAATAAATCAGAAATGATACATCCCAGTTTTCTTTCTAAATCTAAAAGCTATTTAGGTTAAGAGGTTTTTCTTATACAAGAATTCTGCCCACCTATCTTTCATATCATTAATTCATGGTTATATATATATAGAAGATAATGGGTAATTATTGAGGCCTTCCAAATTCTTTATGACAAGTGGTATTATTTTCTCCATAAGGTACATTTACAGGCCACCTAAAACTGTTTTGGCTGCATGGATAGAAGTGTTATAAACATATATAAAATTAAAATATGCTGGCACTAAGGACTCTGATGTTAATTTTTTTCATACTCCATCAACTCAGACTAGAAATGAGTTTTCCTACATTCATTTTTCTATGTCCGCTTCCCAGGTGGCGTGAGTGGTTAAGTGCTCACCTGCCAATCCTGGAAACAAAAGAGACGTAGGTTCAATCCCTGGGTCAGGAAGATCTTCTGGAGGAGGGCATGGCAACCCACTCCAGTATTTTTGCCTGGAGAATCTCATGGACAGAGGAGCCTGGCAAGCTATGGTCCATAGGGTCGCAAAGAGCTGGACACAATTGAGGTGACTGAGCAAGAACAATTCATCATCGTAACCCCATCCTGTTTTCCAGGTAACTCAGACTCCATCATCACAATTTCCAGACACTCGTCACCTTGAAGAGGTCAAAAAAGAAACCAAAATTTTTCTTTCTTTCTTTAATTGGCTGCTGCTTACTGGCTCTTAGTTTGACCAGGGCCCCTGGCAGTGAAAGCATGAAGTCCTAACCACTGGACCTCCAGGGAATGCCCAACCAAAATATTTCTTTGGGAAACTATGTAATCTTGAAAATGACTCATGTTGAAAATATGAGTCATCTTAAAAATGACCCCCTCATATCCCCCCTCAAAAAAAGAAAAAAGTCGTAACCAGATGGTGATATGGGGACCATAGACACGAAGCAGAACGAGCCCCACATTTACAGTTTCACAGAGCTTCCAGCAGAGCCAATAAAATGAGAGGCTTTACTTCTTTCTTACCTCACTAGCAGCCATCAAACCTGGGTGCCAGAGAGCACATCTAAGACAGTCTAAGCGCAATGCTGTTCAGTAATGCTGTAATGCCGTTTGAAATCCCAGTTGCTAAAATTAAACTGACACTTGGCAGAAATCATCATAACACTTTCCATCGCGGCCATCATGGCAGGCAGAAAGAGTGTCTGCATGGCACAGGGAGTGCTCAGAACAGAACCATACATCACAAGAGGCACCGATGTCTGAGGCCACACAGAGAAGGGTTGAGTGGGAGCTAGCATTTGAAAATCCCAATCAGGAAAATGCCACAGTCTCCATCCCTTTCCCTCACAGGGACCCAGAAGTCACTGCTCGAATTCAAAGAACATTCTTCACTTTGCCTTCATTTCTTTTTTTTTTCCTGGCTGTTCTGGGTCTTCGTTGTGTGCAGGCTTTCTCTAGTTGCAGTGAGCTGGGTTACTCTGGTTTCTGTGCAAGGGCTTCTCAGTGAGGTGGCTTCTCTTCTTGCAGAGCGCAGGCTCTACAGCGTGGGCTCAGTAGTTGCAGGACACAGGCTCAGTTGTCCCAAGGCATGTGGGATCTTAGTTCCCCGACCAGGGATTGAATCCATGTCCCCTGCATTGGCAGGAGAATTCTTAACCACTGGACCACCAGGGAAGTCCTGCCTTCATTTCTTAATCAGAGGAGGGAGGTGTGGGTCTACTTCATCTGGTAGAGTGGGTTTTCTCCTTCTCCTCTCCACCACTCTCAGGATCAAAGTAACTCCTTCCCAGCTAGGAGATTCCTTAATTGGCAGAAGGATGACTTTTAAGGCCATGGGAAGGCACTGTTTTCCCCAGGGAGCCCAGATGACTGCCTCTGTCCTGGCAGCGTTTCCATTCTAACCTAAAGCACGTGTCTGCCTCCACACTACCCAGTGCATGAGTCAAAGGCAACTAACGGGTTAAACAGATTCCTTGGAAAGAAGACAAGGAAAGACTCCAGAGCCCTGCAGGTGCGGAATTACAGCCTGCCACCACTCACCAGATTCCTGGGCTCTCAGTTAGCAAGGTTTGGCTTTTCTTGTTTTGCCATTAAAAAAAAAAAAAAAAGAAGAAGAAATTAAATATTCTGTTCTTCCAGTATAGAACTGAGCATGCAGCAAGCGTCCTCAGTAAATATCTGTTGAACGGTCAACACTATTTTATAAGATTTCAGAGTTTTCTCCCACCCTGCAACTCCCAACCAGGATTTGAAGTTTCTAGTCCATAGATGATCACTTTAGGGCCCGATTATCTGACATAATAGCTAGAGCACTATATCCTCTTATGGGAGCCACACCAAAGCTCTACGTCATAATGAAGTCACCTTACCCAAAATCACAAAGACCAAGAATAATGAAATTATTAAACAGAAAAAAACTGATGACCAGGCAAAATGAAAATGAGAATTTTTATCTCAGTCAACAGAGAGAAAGGCTAAAGTAGGTAAGACATATACAGGAGAAGAGTTTGTTCTTTTTTATTTAGTCACAACACATCAGTACAATAGAGGTCAAACCCAGTTCAGTGGAGGTCATTTTAACTATACCTGCTAAAGGAATAGACCTGTAAAATGATGCTTTTATAGCTCAAATCAAATTAAATAAACCAAATAGAAGGCAGCAAAGACGTTTTAAGTTATCTCAACAACCATATTTCCATGCGCCAAAAAGAAGAACACAACATAAACATCCCCAGTGAAAAGAAAACATGGCAGCTCCGGGAAGAATTAGATTATGAATTTAACAGGTTCCCCTGGACTATTCCATTGACCACTTGCACACCATGACCACTTATCCATGTTAACATCTGTGAACTTGAGATCTGTGAAATTAAAAATTCATTGCATTGCTTGAGACTGATAAATGCAGACATATTCTATGCAACTGCCGTCTGTCCCTTCCCTACCAACTCCAAACCCAGACCTCTCCTAGCCAAGCCAGAACTGTGAATCCTGGCAGACGACAGTGACTGGTCATTCAGACTCAGGGCCCCTAATGGTGTGTACATTCACCTCCCTGCTGTAGGAGGCAGAGAATTAGCTAGTCTTTCTTGGATAAAGCTGATCATCTGATTTGTCAACGCTTCACTCAGAAATATAAAATTCAATACAGCCCACCCCCAAAGACTATCATTTATACAATACTTTACTTGTCAAAATATTAACAAAATAGCATCATGTTAACATTGAGCACAGTGGTTTGGAAAATTAATTCTAAAAAGAGACTGGAACTATACAAGGAGAAGAACAGACCCAAAATACTAAATGTTAAAATCCCCAAAACTTTGGGACAAAAACGGGATCTTTCTTAGACAGGTTAACAAAGTAAATTAGGCACAGTACAAACCTATCACCAATTTGTGGGTTTATACTCACTATTTCAATTTAATGTTTGGAACAAAATTTAACAACTAGTTTTTAAACTGCTAATACATGACATGATTAAAAAAAACATTAAAAAAGAAAAAGTAAACCAACAAACCTTTCATCTTTCAACAAAGTTTATCTGAAAGTGTACCTTTTTCCTTTTTATTTTACCGATGACTTTAAGGTGATGTTGGCAACAGCCCAGCTCAGCTGGGAATTTAAGCTTTCCCCTCCCTCATTCTACAGCATCAGTTCATTAAAAAGCTCCAATCTCCGTCCCCCAAGGTCTATAGGGTTTGCCAAGGTTTGCTGCCTGCGTGGGTGCCGAAGGGCTCAGTGCATTGGGAGACAGTAAGTGAAAGGAGCCGAAAGAGAAGGGGAAGGCCGACAGGGAGGCCACGGAGGAGAGCAGGGGTGGAGAGAGTTTGGAGGCGGAGGTGACCATCGGGAGCACCGGTCCAAGGCCGCCGCTAGGGGGCGCTCGCAAAGCGGACGCCTCCGGATGTGCTGTGGCCAACCTGCCCTGGTGGTGGGATTCCGTGGGTGAGGCCGAGGTGCCAGTGTTCCCGTGGGTGCTCTGGGGCAGCAGCAGGGGGTGCGCGACGTGCGGGTGATGTCCGAAGGCGCTCCCCCAGGGAATATGTCCAAGGCCTGCGTGGGCGCCGCTCGCCGCTTCCCGCTGGGAGGCATAGTTGTTCAGATGTGAGACCAGGCGAACTCGAAGAGGGTCCGAGGCATCCAGTCCTTCAATGATGCTCAGGTAACGGGCGACTTCGGCCAGGCATTCCCGAAACCCCAAACTCCGATAGTCCATAGCAAGGGCGTGCGCGTCAAAATAGCCTGAGGAAACGAACAAAAGAGAAACCTCAGAGCTTCGCTCATTTCCCTCATTTCTTCGATCCCAAAGGCAGCCCTTCCTGGCAAATAGCTACATCCTTTAAGGAGAAAAAAAAAAAAAGCATTCACGGGCTCTTCTTAAAGTCCAAATATTTGGGAATCGACCAAAATCTTTGCATTAATCAACATAAGAAGTATGTGTTTGCTAATGCAAGTTCAAAGCCCAATTAGAAACTGCCAAGCAGAAACTGGAATTATACCCTACCGGCAGATGAAACTATGTTCATTCCTTTAATGTTTTCCCTCAACAACAACAAAAAACACTTCAAGGACAGAAAAACCACAGAGTAGTGAAATTCATTAGACACACAGATGTAAGTTATCATCACGGAGCTTTTAGGCACTTGGTCCAGAATAGAGCATTTTCCGGCTGGAGACAGACACACAGACCTCAGTCCCCCACCTTCCTTGGGGTTTTCTCTACTTCATCACAACAGGTTTCTTTCCTCAAGAGTCATGTGCCAGGTTATTCTTTAAGAATCTTGTATATGAAATTAAGACCATATTTAAAAAAAAAAAAAGGCTTTTTCTCCAAAAGGTTAATAAACAAATGTGGTTTGAGCTACCAGACCAGAGCTGTCACAACTTTAGCTGCCACACGTAATAGGTATTTTCCAAAAGAAGGTGCATACGCTTAATTTGCAGAGGGCTGGGGTGATGAATTCACTGGAGAAAACCTATGTGCACGTGAAAGCACACCGATAGGCAACCCCCCACACAACACACCGTTCTCTCTCCACCCCCAAAGCGCACAGTAAAAATAAAGCAGCGGCTGCACCAATCCTAGCCGTCTAGCCGTTGGTAGCTGATCACTCTGCCCCCAGACACTCAGACGCCCCACCGGACTAGAGACGTACCTTTCCCTCCTGCAGTGTGTAGCATTTTCAGGTGATCTACCGTCATCTGCAGGATCTCGGCTTTTTCTAGCTTGGCAGACCCCTAGAGAAGGAAACAACAACAAAAACCTGATTTGGCACCTACTGCCTTTGGGGAACAACTTGAAATATATACGCATAGATGTGCTCTGCAAATCATAAAAGCATAGACAACAGCAAAATAAATTATCTTCGCAAAACATGTTGGAATCTGGACGAATTTATTTCCTTCTCACAAACGCGGTTATTTTCCAAGGCACGGGTGAGGTTCAGATTAATGAGCCTAAGGATTCTGAAGGCGTGGATAACTACACCGAGAGAGCTACCTACTTTCTTCATTACCTGCTTCTCAAAAGCACTGGGTACCAGCCTCCTCAGCTCAGACAAACTGTTATTGATCCGGTCTCGTCGGCGCTTCTCAATAATCTGGAGAAAGCAGGCAAAACAACGGGAGACATTTCCATTACGACTGTAAATTCTAAAGTGAAGAAAGGTGGTTCTTCCCGTTAATTAATAAACACCTCCCCCCCCCAAAAAAAAAGGGTGCACTGTAAAGAGACTCACGCCTCTCCGTCTTTTCCTGGCCAAGATCTGTGAAGATGTAGTTGGGGACATGGACCCTAAAGCTGAACTCAAGTTCCTAAATGAAGAGTGGGGGGAAAAAAAAAAACAGGAATCGCCGTTAAGCGAGAGGAGGTGATCTGAGAGGTTGCCCCCACGCCCTACCCGTACTCAGATTTTTTAGGCAACTTGGGCTTGAAAGCACCTCCGGGTCATTCACCCGGGGCGGAGGCCTGCCGGAGATGCACAGAGGTCAGTGCAGGGCGCCGGCGTGCCCCGGGCCCTCGTGCGCTGTCACCGAGGCCAGCCGACGCTAGCCTCCCGCCGCCAACTCACCCATTCTCATCCGCACTCTCCTTTTCCACCTCGATGGTCTCGTCCAGCTCGCTATCCGAGGAGCTGTACTCAGGGTGGGCTCGCTTCATGCTGGCTGAGTGGGGAATCTGGGGGAGGGTCGGCGCGGCGGGCAGGGAGGAGTTAACTGCAGCGGCGCCTCTCCGCGCTCGACTGCTCGCGTTCCGCACACACTGGTCCGGCTCACGCTCTGCCTCCGGTTAAAACTCAACCATCCCTTTCCCACGCTGCGCCCCTTCCCAGGGCCCAGGGGAGGGCGGGGGAGTGGAGGGGGTGGACGAGGGGGCGGAGGGGCGGGGCGGTGGCTCCCGGGCAACAGCCTTTCCTCGGCCAATCCGGCTTCTCGCTCCTCTGATTGGCAGCCTCTCAGGAGAGGGGCGGGGGCGAGGCCGAGGCCGAGGGCGAACCCCAGGCCCGCCCTCCCCGCCCGCCCCTGCCCGGCGGCGGTGTGTCGGCTCCGCAGGGGCTCCACCGGGCCTCCGCTGGGGGGAAGGAGGCGGCGCGGGCGGCGCAGGGCCGGCGGCGGGCAGGCGGGGGAGGCCGGGCCGGGACACCAGCCCGCCGTCGGCCGCGGCCCCGCCCCGCCCCGCGCGCCCCGATTGGCCTGGCCGCACGCCAGGGCCGCGCCTGCAGCGCCGCCGGTGAGCCGCACGCGCCGCGGGCCGTGGGAAAGTGCCGGCGCCGCGGCCGCCAGCCAATCCGGGCGACCGACGGCGGCGACGGCGGCCGCGCTGGCGGCGGCGGCGGCGGCGCTGGGCGTCCGCATGAATGGAGAAGAATGGGCAGGCGGGGGAGCGGGGCCGCGTGAGGGCGCGCCGGCGGGGGCTGGGCGGCCGCGGGCCAGGCCCCCCGTGTGAACCTGTAATCGGAGCCGGGGCGCCGGGCAGCCCCGGAAGCCGCCGCCCTGCGCCGCGGTAAATCTCGGCTGCCGGGCCGCCGGTGTCCGGCGGCGGGAGGCGCACGCCGCAGGCGAAGCCGGGTCCGAAGCACCTGGCCAGGCGGCGCGCCGGACGCCGGGCGGAGGGTGCGGGGCGCCAGGAGAGCGGCCGCCGGGGCGCCGTACACTGTGGCCACTAGCCCGGGGCCCCGGATGCTTACAGGGGAAGATGTGGTTTCGGGAAATGTTCTTTTTCGGGTTTTGGAGCTGTGTACTCACTAGCAGACGGACTAGCTTCCGCAGGGGCTTCCCAGCCTCCGAGATGGAATAAATTCCCCTGTGCCTCTGGGATCCGGGGAAATGGAGCGCTTGTTTGCTGGGCCAGCTGGGGCGGGGGGGCAGGGGTGGACGGATGGCGGCGGTGGGGGTGGGGGGGCAGCTGGGGCTCTTTTTTTTTTTTTCCAGGCGTTGGCGGCCAGATCCTGTCAGCGGGCGACAGGGTGGCGGGACTCTGAGCGTTTGCGTCTGGGGCCGCCCTCGCTGCTGAGATTCACATCTCTGACCACCAGACACACACGCGCCCCCTGCACACCTCCTGCCTCGGGGGTGGAGTGGCGGGTACTGGGTGCTACGTGTAGTTCCCAGGCCTCAAGGAGATAGATGTTTTACAAATACATATTGTATATCTCGGACTGCTTCCTGATTTGTAGGAGGTTGTTCTGAATTTAGGAATCCAGGCATCTCTCTCCCCTGACAAAGGAGCAGAGCAGTACATGTTCCTCTGAAGTCCACTCTTGGGGACTGCAGTCTTTCAGTGATGGAACGCCTGGTAAATATTGTTGAGCATGACAGAAACATTGTCACCTTTGCAAGTTGCTTGTCCGTTTCTATACCCGCGGTGGCTCAGACGGTAAAGCGTCTGCCTACAACGCGGGAGATATGGGTTCCTTCCCTGGGTTGGGAAGATCTCCTGGAGAAGGAAATGGCAACCCACTCCAGTATTCTTGCCTGGAAAATCCCATGGATGGAGAAACCTGGTAGGCTACAGTCCATGGGGTCGTAAAGAGTCGGACACGACTGAGTGACTTACTTCATTGATCTCAATGCCTACATTTCAGACGCCACACACTCAGTGGCCTGAGCCTGATAGGGATCGGATGTTTCTCAGTCTCTCACCCCCACGAGGTAAGCCACTTCCTGACTCTCACTGAGCCTTGTATTCCACTAAACCTCTACCACCTCAAGCCCCTCAGTCCTTCCCAGGTGCCTCTTTCTGCTTTCCTGTCTAGGCTGGGTCTCTCCATCAGCCAACTGGGATTTATTGTTGCTGGCCCATCAGGCACCCTTGTGCCCTGGTATTGCACCGGAGGCCATGTCTCAGTTGTTCTGCCCCACCCCAGCCCCCAACCCCGTGGATAACCCCACTATTTCCTTTCTCAGCTCTTGGCTCAGGTGACACAGCTCTCTAGGGTCTGCTATAATCACAGAATTTCAGCCTCCGCAGTCTTAAGTCTAGCAAGTCATTGCTACCGGCTGCTTCCCTCCCAGAACCTGGTGGTCCAGGCATAGGAAACCATCCACCCACTCCCCTCTGCCTTCCAGAAGTTTCTCTGACTTTCAGTTTCTTTCCCTGCTCAGTGTGTCCACTACCCTGCTGTGGTTCTGTAAATTTTCCCAGCCTCTGGAATCTACAAGTGAGTCAACCTTTCCTGCCTTGGCCCATTTAGGCCACTTTGTCGAGTTGTGGGCAAGCTGCAGATAGGTGGGGGAGAGGAAAATACAAAAAGGGATTGAGGATTCCTCACCCACATTAGTACCCAAACAAGATATTTCTCCCATACTCAGTATTACTTTTCAGTCAAAAGTGAGGACTGAATTAAAATCATCATTTCCACTGCTTCTGAGCTTTGACTCTGGCACACTGACCCCCTCTACCCTGGAGCGCAGCTGCCCCAGGCCTAGCCGCTAGGGAAAGGGGCTTTTCCAAGGCAGGGGGGTTGGAGGAGGGGTGATGAGAGTGTTGTTCTTTTATACTTTATGGCTCCTGCAGTACAGCCTCTTCCAGGTTGCATGCAGGCCCATTTCCTTGCCTGGTCGATGGAGTCTGGGTTTAGTTAGTTATTTGTGTCCTGCAGGTTGCCTTTCTCTGTGTTTTCTTGGGAAGAGATGCCCTGGAATAGATGGGTACTCAAGATTTGGAAATTCACTCACAGGGCTAAACTTGAGCCAGGCTTCTTCAGAGATGAACTCCTGAGACCTCCAGAGGAAAAGAGCTCAGCCTCAAATCACAACTCCAGCATTTCTATATGAAACAGGCTTAAGTTGAAATGGATACACACACACTACTGTTTATGATGGATAACGGCAAGGACCTGCTGTATAGCACAGGGAACTCTGCTCAGTGTTCTGTGATAACCTGTATGAGTGTGTGTGCTTAGTCACATCCAATTCTTTGCAACCCCATGGACCCCACCAGACTCCTCTGTCCACGGGATTTCCAGGCAAGAATACTGAAGTGGGTTGCTCTTTCTTTCTCCAGGGAATCTTCCCAATCCAGGGACTGAATCTGAGTCCTGCATTGGCAGGCAGGTTCTTTTAGCACTGAGCCACTAGAGAACCCCATCTATATGAGAAAGGAATCTAAAAAAGAATCAATATATGTATATATATAACTGGATCACTGTGCTGTATGTTTGAAACTAACAGCATTGTAAATGAACTAAAATACATATATATAACTGAATCACTTTGCCATATGTCTGAAACTAACACAACATTATAAATCAACTATACTCCAATTTAAAAAAAAAATACCACCACTGTGGGAATCAGTGGCTGAGGCCCACTGGTGAACTCCAGAGACTGCATAGAGAAAAAGGAAAGAAAGAGGCTTAAGGATAGCCAACTGTCCAGAAGGGACACAGCAGTAGCCAGGCGGGGAAACCACCCTGGAAGAAGCCACGAGCCATCAGTTATCCACAGGGGCTTTAGCCACCATAGACGTCCTTACTTTATGTCCTCGGTGAGGCCCTTTCTCTGGCAATTTGCTGATGAGTGCAGGTGACTGAGAGCAAACAGGTGTTGCGAATGATGTGCAGGAGGGCCAGACTCCACCCACAGCCTCAAAAAGACAGGGGCTGCCTCACTTTGGGCTTTCAGACAAGTTGCTCTCTCCATTCTGAGGCAAAATGCCTTTGTTAAAATGACTTTTAGGTGAAGTCAGCCAGTGTTTGAAACATCTAGGTCTTGCTTATTTATGCATTCACTTGACATACTCGTATAAAGTCCCTCCTGTGTGCTGGTCACTGAGCAAAGCTGGGATCATTGGGTTGGGAAGCCACAGTCCCTATCAAGCTACTCATATGGGTATGTGGGAAAGACATATTCAGAACAATATCTTGGCTACATGACTAAGTGGCCAGTTATTTAACCTCTTTAAGCCTCAGTTCTCTGTGTAAAATGGGAATATTAATAATTATTATTTTCCATTGTCACAAAGTCAATTTTGTAAATCATTTTACATAGTGCTGAGCCATTAGTAGGCACTCAAATAGTAGCTGTTATTATTAACTATTAGTATACTTGATTTACCAATGAGTAAATAAACTCAGCACTAGGTTACCCCTCAGTTTTCTTCAGATACTTTGTTATACATCTAATAAGTAAATAAGCATCTAGTGCCTAGACATATTAAATAAAACAGTGGGGACTTCTCTGGTGGTCTAAGGGCTAACACTGCACTCCTAAGGCAGGGGGCCCAGGTTTGATCCTTGCTGAGGGAACTAGATTCCACATGCTGCAGCTAAGACCTGGCACAGTCAAATAAATCATAAGTGTCTCTGAAAATCAGCTATACCCCAATATAAAATAAAAATTAAATTTAAAAAGAGTAGGAAGTAATATCCTTCTAAGATGATGAGAAAGTGATTTTTGCAAAGAGCACTAGATTATTTTGAGTAGAGCGAAAAAAAAGAAGCATCTGCTATTCATTATCAGTGAAAGTTGTGCTTTTTGAGTGTCTTTCTAAGGAGCATCCCTTGAGTGTGCAGTGCTATGGGTATGAGGACAAATAAGTCACGTACTTATGGAGCTCAGAGCTGGCTCCTTTATGAGAACCCACCAAATTAGAAGCCACAAAGCAGAGTCACCCCAAACTGTCAGACCCAAATTCTAAGTGCCAGTTTTCCTCTGGTCCCCACGCTTCCCTCTTTTATCTGGATGCCTGTCTCAGACACCACATTGCCTTGTGGCATGTCATGCCACACAAAAATGCACTTCCACTCTCAACTCTCCTAATTGAGGTCAGATGTAAGACCCTCTGTGTTCACCCTGAAGGAATGTTTAATTGGAATCCCATCAGACCGCAGTGTGGCACAGCGGGAGAGGCAGAGGACTCCAAGGGTGGGCTTGAATCCCCCTTCCCTGGCTCTGGGACCTGGGGCCCATGACCACACCTCTCACCACTCTCCTCTGAGCCTCACTTTCCTCATCTGTAAATTAAGAATTCTCCCTCAGTGTTGGTTTTTGCCTCTCCAAAAGGTAAAATGAAACAAAGTATTTTGTAAAGATACTATATAAATGGTACCCCTTCTGCATATCAGTTATAATGGTAATAACACGGGCTGTTCCATCCAGTTTGACTGGACCCCTTAAGAGGAAGCTTCTGTAGGTTTTCTTGGCTCCTGTCAATGCATTCCTTCAAGATGGGCCACTCCATCTTTGAAAAAGAAAAAGAAAAGGATATTTAAAATGCCAAAGTGCATTTCACAGAACATTAACCTTTTAAGATTCTCTGTAAATAAAAGAATCTGTTTTCATATACATTTGGGAAACTCTCGGCAATCTCAGGGTGCATGAGAGCATGCACAGTTCTGAGAAGTCCTAAGGAAAGAAGCCGCATTGTCATGTCTGACTCAGCACTTCCCAAGTTCATATTTTTTCACATAGCATCTGCTAATAGTCTACTAAAACAGCATCCCTAAAGATGGATGTTAGGAAATTCTTTACTAGCATAAGGATGGATACACTTAGCTTTTGATTAAAGACCACTGACCCACAGAAGATTAAATTAAGCAGTGAAAAGCAACTTAACAAGAGGTATTATTGAGCTCTGAATATAACTTGATTTAAAGTTCTTTGCTGACTAATCTGAGAACCCAATTCCTTGAAAAAAAATTTTTAATAAACAGCAGACACTCACACAGTACTTACCATATGCCAGGTAATGTTAAGAACTTCATATATCATTCATTGAATGCTCACAGTAAACCAAGGAGGAGGAATTACTATTTTTTACCTGTTTTAGAAGAAGCCCAGCAGAGACAAGCAGGAGACTTACCCAAAGTCATATCTGAATCCCTGCTATTGGTTTGATTCTATGACACTTTCTTACCCTACAAGAGTGCTGTGCTGTGCTTAGTCACTCAGTTGTGTCCGATTCTTTGTGATCCCACAGACTATAGCCTGCCAGGCTCTTCTGTCCTTGGGGGTTCTACAGGCAAGAAATACCAGAGTGGGTTGCCATGCCTTCCTCCAGGGGATCTTCCCAACCCAGGGATCAAACCTAGGTTTCCCAGATTCTTTACTGTCTGAGCCACCAAGGAAGCCTTCTAAAAGAGTAGTTGCCAGCATATTCTTTTCTCAATTAAAATGATGCAAGTAGTAATTTATAACATTTTCTCAAAATAATTCAAATACTAATTTGCAGTGTATTTTCAAAATTCAGTAATTCAATGAAACTTTTTGTTTTCATACTTTCAAGGTGAAAGTGAAAGTGAATTTTCAAAATTCAGTAATTCAATGAGACTTTTTGTTTTCATGCTTTCCAGGTGAAAGTGAAAGTGAAGTCGCTCAATCGTGTCCGACACTTTGCGACCCTGTGGACTGTAGCCCACCAGGCTCCTCTGTCCATGGGATTCTCCAGGCAAGAATACTTGAGTGGGTTGCCATTTCCTTCTCCAGGGGATCTTCCGGACCCAGGGATCGAACCCAGGTCTCCCACATTGCAGGCAGACGCTTTAACCTCTGAGCCACCAGGGCAGGCCCCACTTTCAAGGTAGTTCTGGATATAAATGCACACCAGGACCCAGAGACCCCACAGAGACTGAGCCAGAACTGTGTGTGAGTGTCTCCTGTGGAGGCACAAGTCAGTAGTGGACTGCTGCAGGGGCAGGGGCTCTGGGTGCAGTAGACCTGGGTACAGCATAAGCCCTCCTGGAGGAGGTCGCCATTTACCCCACCATAGAGCCACCGGAACTTACACACAACTGGGGAAACATACTCTTGGAGGACAAAAACAAAAGCTTGTGGGCACCAGGACCGAGGAGAAAGCAGTGACCCATGAGAGACAGATCCAGACTTGCCCATGAGTGTACAGGAGTCTCGGGCGGAGGCATGGGTCGGTGGTGGCCTGCTGCAGTTGGGGGCATTGAGTGTAGCAGTACATGCATGCGACCTTTTGAAGGAGGTCACCATTATCTTCATTACCTCCACCATAGTTTGGGCTCAGGTCAAACAACAGGGAGGGAACACAGGCTCGCCCAGGAACAGAAAATTGGATTTAAGTTTTCCTGAGCATGGCCCCGCCAATCAAAACAAGACCCAGTTTCCCCCTCAGTCAATCTCTCCCATCAGGAAGCTTCCATAAGCCTCATCTTCTCTATCAGAGGGCAGACAGAATGAAAACCACAGTCACAGAAAACTAACCAATCTGATCACATGGGCTACAGCTTTGTCTAATACAAGGAAACTTTGATCCATGCCATGTAGGGCCACTCAAGACGGATGGGTCATGGTGGAGAGTTCTGACAAAATGTGGTCCACTGGAAAAGGGAACGGCAAACCACTTCAGTATTCTTGCCATAAACAGTATAAAAATGCAAAAAGATAGGACACTGAAAGATGAACTCCCCAGGTCGGTAGGTGCCCAATATACTACTGGAGATCAGTGGAGAAATAAATCCAGAAAGAATGAAGATGGAACCAAAGCAAAAACAACACCCAGTTATGGATATGCATGGTGATGGAAGTAAAGTCCGAAGCTACAAAGAGCAATATTGCATAGGAACCTGAAATGTTAGGTCCATGAATCAAGACAAATTGCAAGTGGTTAAACAGGAGATGGCAAGAGTAAACATCAACATTTTAGGAATCAGTGAAATAAATGGACTGGAATGGGTGAATTTAACTCAGATGACCATTATATCTACCTCTGTGGGCAAGAATCCCTTAGAAGAAATGGAGTAGCCATCATAGTCAACAAAAGAGTCTGAAATGCAGTACTTGGATGTAGTCTCAAAAATGACAGAATGATCTCTGTTCATTTCCAAGTTAAACCATTCACTTACTTCACAGTAATCCAAATCTATGCCCCAACCAGTAATGCTGAAGAAGCTGAAGTTGAATGGTTCTATGAAAACCTATAAGACCTTCTAGAACTAACACCCTAAAAAGATGTCCTTTACATTATAGGAGACTGGAATGCAAAAGTAGGAAGTTAAGAGACACCTGGAGTAAGAGGCAAATTTGGCCTGGGAGTACAAACCAAAGCAGGTCAAAGACCAACAGAGTTTTGCCAAGAGAACACACTGGTCATGGCAAACACCCTCTTCCAACAACACAAGAGAAGATTCAACACATGGACATCACCAGATGGTCAATACCAAAATCAGTTTGATTATATTCTTCACACCCAAAGATGACTATACAGTCAGGGGGAAAAAAAAAGACTGGGAGATGATTGTGGCTCAGATCATGAACTCCTTATTGCCAAATTCAGACTTAAATTGAAGAAAGTAGGGAAAACCACTAGACCATTCAGGTATGACTTAAATCAAATCCCTTACAACTATACAGTGGAAGTGACAAATAGATTCAAGGGATTAGATCTGATAGCCAGAGTGCCTGAGGAACTATAGATGGAGGTTCACGACATTGTATAGGAGGCAATGATCAAGACCATCCCCAAGAAAAAGAAATACATACAAAAAGGCAAAATGATTGTCTGAGGAGGCCTTACAAATAGCTGTGAAAAGAAAAGACAGAAAAGGCAAAGGAGAAAAGGAAAGATATACCCATTTGAATGTAGAGTTCCAGAGAATAGCAAGGAGAGATAAGAAAGCCTTCCTCAGTGATCAATGCAAAGAAATAGAGGAAAACAACAGAATGGGAAAGGCTAAAGATCTCTTCAAAATAATTAAAGATACCTAGGGAACAATTCATGCAAAGATGGGCACAATAAAGGACCGAAATGGTATGGACCTAACAGAAGCAGAAGATATTAAGAAGAGGTGGCAAGAATACACAGAAGAACTGTACAAAAAAGGTCTTCAAGACCCAGATAATCACGATGGTGTGATCACTCACCTAGAGTTAGACATCCTGGAATGTGAAGTCAAGTGGGCCTTAGGAAGCATCACAATGAAAAAAAGTTAGTGAAGATGATGGAATTCCAGTTGAGCTATTTCAACTCCTGAAAGATGATGCTGTGAAAGTGCTGCACTCAATATGCCAGCAAATTTGGAAAACTCAGTAGTGACCACAGGCCTGGAAAAGGACAGTTTTCATTCCAATCCCAAAGAAAGGCAATGCCAAAGAATGTTCAAACTACCAAACAATTGCACTCATCTCACATGCTAGCAAAGTAGTACTCGAAATTCTCTAAGGCAGGCTTCAACAATACATGAACCATGAAGTTCCAGATGTTCAAACTGGATTTAGAAAAGGCAGAGGAATCAGAGATCAAGTTGCCAATATCCGTTGGGTCATTGAAAAAGCAAGAGAGTTCCAGAAAAACATCTACTTCTGCTTTATTGACTATGCCAAAGCCTTTGACTGTATGGATCACAACAGACTAGAAAATTCTTAGAGAGATGGGAATACCAGACCACCTGACCTGCCTCCTGAGAAATCTGTATGCAGGTCAAGAAGCAACAGTTGGAACTGGACATGGAACAACAGACTGGTTCCAAATTGGGTGTATATTGTCACCCTGCTTATGTAACTTCTATGCAGAGTACATCATGAGAAATGCTGGGCTGGAAGAAGCACAAGCTGGAATCAAGATTGCTGGGAGAAATATCAATAACCTCATATATGCAGATGACACCCTTATGGCAGAAAGTGAAGAAGAACCAAAGAGCCTCTTGATGAAAGTGAAAGAGGAAAGTGAAAAAGGTGACTTAAAACTCAGCATTCAGAAAACAAAGATCATGGCATCTGGTCCCATCACTTCATGGCAATAGATAGGGAAACAATGGAAACAGTAAGAGACTTTATTTTGGGGGCCTCCAAAATCACTGTAGATGGTGATGGCACCCATGAAAGTAAAAGACACTTGATCCTTGGAAGAAAAGCTATGACCAACCTAGACACCAAATTAAAAAGCAGAGACATTACTTTGCCAACAAAGGTCCATCTAGCCAAAGCTATGGTTTTTCCATTAGTCATGTGTGGATGTGAGAGTTGGACTATAGAGAAATCTGAGCACTGAAGAATTGATGCTTTTGAACTGTGCTGTTGGAGAAGACTCTTGTGTGTCCCTTGGACTGCAAGGACATCCAACCAGTCCATCCTAAAGGAAATCAGTCCTGAATATTCATTGGAAGGGCTGATAAAGCTGAAACTCCAATACTTTGGCCACCTGATGCAAAGAACTGACTCTTTGGAAAAGACCCTGATGCTGGGAAAGATTGAAGGCAGGAAGAGAAGGGGACAACAGAGGATGTGGTCAGATGGCATTACTGACTCTATGGACATGAGTTTGAGTGAGCTCCGGGTTGGTGATGGACAGGGAAGCATGGCGTGCTTCAGTTCATGGGGTCGCACACAACTGAGAGACTGAACTGAACTGAACTGAACAGGAAGTCCCTTATGTATGAACCTTCTAGTTTCAAACTGAAAGATGCAAATGTGTGTTCACTTATCCAAACATGTAAGTTAGTCCATGTGTCTGGCATACACTGTCACATGCATGCATCCTCTACAAATGGTTGTGCTTTTGTGTACTTTATTGTACATTACTATATAGAGTACAGTAGTACAGTATCTTTATTTCAAGTCCAGGTTGTGCAGAAACAAGCATAGTAGCAGCAGTGATGTAGCTAGTGCTCCTGCTACTGCTGCTGCTAAGTCACTTCAGTCGTGTCCGACTCTGTGCGACCCCAGAGACGGCAGCCCACCAGGCTCCCCCGTCCCTGGGATTCTCCAGCCAAGAACGCTGGAGTGGGTTGCCATTTCCTTCTCCAATGCAGGAAAGTGAAAAGTGAAAGTGAAGTCGTTCAGTCGTGTCCAACTCTTAACAACCCCATGGACTGCAGCCCACCAGGCTCCTCCATCCATGGGATTTTCCAGGCAAGAGTACTGGAGTGGGCCACCATTGCCTTCTCCAGCTAGTGCTCCTAAGAACCATCAAATGATACAGATGGAAACAAAAGTGAAAATAATTGAGAGTGTGGAGAGAGGTGGAAAGATGATAGATGTTGCTTCTTCTGATAACATGAATCTTTCAACCATCAGCATGATTCTAAGGAACAAGATCATGGAACATGTGAAGTCAGCAATGCCAATGATGTCAACAATAATAATAAAAAAGCATAAAAAAGTGATGGAGGAGATGGAGAAACTTCTCGGTATGTGGATGCAGGATCAATATTAGCATTGAGTTCTTCTCAGCTTAATGCTGATTCAAGTGAAAGCAAAAAGCCTTTATGAAGACATGGAGAAGAAACAAGGCAAAGAATCAGAGGGTACATCTTTTAAAGCCATGGCTGGTTCAAGGCTACCAATGAAATTACCTTCATGATATAAAAGTAAATGGCAAGGCAGCAAGCCTAGACACAGTAGCTGCAATTTCCTGAAATGATTCAAGGAAATATTGATGGCATGTATTTACCCCAGAGGTTTTTCATGTGGAGGACACAGGACTGTACTGGAAGAGGATGCCAGACTGAAGGAGGAGGAAAAGTTGATGCCAGACTAAATCAGCAAAGGATAGGCTAATTCTATTATTTGGTGGCAATGCTTCCAGCGATATGAAGCTGAAATCTCTCTCATCATTCAGAGAACCCAAAAGCCCCTAAAAATGTAGCCCAGGGCTCTCTTCCCGTTCTGTGAAAGAGTAACCCCAAAGCATGGGTTACATAGGCCATTTCCACCACTTTCTTCTGGCCGCTGCTGCTGCTACCTTGCTTCAGTTGTGTCCGACTCTGTGCGACCCCATAGATGGCAGCCCACCAGGCTCCTCTGTCCCTGGGATTCTCTAGGCAAGAATACTGGAGTGGGCTGCCATTTCCTTCTCCAATGCATGCATGCATTCTAAGTAGCTTCAGTCGTGTCCAACTCTGAGCTACCCTATGGACAGCAGCCCACCAGGCTCCTCTGTCTACAGGATTCTCCAGGCAAGAATACTGGGGTGGGTTGCCATTTCCTTCTCCAACTTTATCCTGGAGGTAGGGACATATTGCTTGGGGAAGGATGTCCCACTCAGCGTTCTTTTGCTGGTTGACAATGCTTTGGGCCATTCATGGACAACTTTCATCCCAACATCAAAGTAATGTATCTGCCAACAAATACTACCTCGCATATCCAACCTATAGACCAGTGAGCGACTTTCAAGAAATACTGTTTATGTCACACTTTTTGTCAGGCAATAAAGGGGAGTGATGAGTCAGGAACAACCTTGAAACAATTTTGAAAGGACTATAACATCTGTGGTGATTTTAGTCGCTAAGTTGTGTCTGACGTTGCAACCCCATGGGACTTTAGCCTGCCAGGCTGCTCTGTTCATGGGATTCTCCAGGCAAAAATACTGGAGTGAATTGAGTTGCCTTTTCTTTCTCCAAGGAATCTTCCCAACCCAGGATCTTCCCAACCCAGGGTCTCCTGCATTACAGGCAGATTCTTTACCAACCAAGCTACGGAAGCCCCATAACATCTACAAGCCTGTAAAAAAACAAATTGACTTTGCTTGGTTGGTGTGAGATTACACTCATCATCGTAATGGGGTTTGGAAGAAAGTTTGCTCATTGCTCGTTTATGATTTTTGTGGATTTGAGAAGGTGGGTGAGGAATCCAAAGAGATGTTCAGCTACTTAGTGACCCTCAGCAAGAAGCTGAAGTTAGATCTATAAGAGGACAACTCCACTGAACTCCTTCCTTTGTGACACAAGGCGCTTGGTAAGGAAGACCTGATGGAACTGCAGGCCCAGAGAAAGGACAAAGAGAGACAAGAGGAAGAAGTAACTGAAGAATTGAGGAGATTTGCAAGGCAGGATACGCAAGGGGATCTTCTTTGCGGAGGCACTGTTAGTTTTTGAGGCACAGGACCTGAACGTAGAATGGTACACAAAGATTGCCGCAGCCATTCAGAATGGAATTCAGTGCTGTTGCGCCATCTATGATGAGGAAAAACAGAGCTACTCCCAGGACATCACTGGATCATATTTGCAAAAGGGTAGACAGAACTGAATCCAGCAAGGAACAGAACCTGTGCCGTCAACATCAGGTGTGAGTGAAATCAGTTTCCCTCTGATTCCTATTGCTGGCGATCCTTCAGCTCTACCGTCTCCCACCTCCTCTCTCTCCTCTAGTGAGTAACTCTTCTTGCTGTTCACTCCATGCCAGTCCCTGTATGCTAGCTGTTGTACTGTACTACTGTACTTTTCAAGGTACTGTACTGTAAGATTAAAAATGTTTTTGTTTGTTTCTTCTGTATTATTTGTGTGAAAATGATTATAAACCTATTACAGAATAGTACTATAGAGCTGATTGTATTAGTTGGGTACCTAGGCTAAATTTGCTGGACTTACAAGCAAGTTGAACCTATGAAGGCACTCTCAGAAAGGAGCTCATATAGGGGACTTACTATAAATCTTACAGTGTCACAAAAGCAGGTTTGTGAATCATTGCTCCTCAGAACCTGTATCAAGTTTTATTCCATGAAAGTGGAGGCCTATTTTCTTCAACACTCATGCAATACTTCAATAGCCGTGTCCTCCAATGGCATTAAATCCTATGTCTAAATGTTTCATAATTTAGGACTTTTGTGTTGGTAGATATTATTATAAGTGAGTCTAAAATGATTTAAAATTATTAAAATTCAAAGCATAGTGGGAGGGTCCAGGTGGGCCCCAAACTGGGATTTTGAATGTTTTTGAAACTAGTGGGACTGCTAACCCCTTAAATGTGCTGTCTGCCTGAATTGATGTACACCGGAATTTTGAGTTTCCACGGAAAAGAATGTTGTTGTTTTGTTACCTTGTGAATCAGGGGCCCAGGCCAGAGATGAGGAAGAAAAGTAAAGGGGGGAGATTTTGAGCCTCAGTAGAGAGGTTAGGACCAGAGGCTGAAGTAGCTGTTGGTATTAATGTGATAGATTATTCTGGTGAAAAAAGAAAACACACACACAAAATGCAGGCTTCCCTCATGGCTTAGTGTTGAAGAGTACTCCTGCCAATGCAGGAGACATGGGTTTGATCCCTGGTCCTGAAGGATCCCACATGCAGAGGGGCAACGAATTCCTGGGCTCTAGAGCCTGCAAGCTGCAACTGCTGAGACCACATGTTGAAATTACTGAAGCCCGTGTGCTCTAGAGTCTGAGCTCTGCCACAAGAGAGTAGTCCCCACTCTCTGAAACTAGAGAACTTCCACAAGCAACAATGAGGACCCAGCACAGCCAAAAACAAATAAATAAAATTATTTTTTAAATAAAACCAATGATGCTGATCAGCACCCAGGTAACAAAATGCTGTAAGGTCAGGAGAGGGTCATTCTGCAACCCCAACCCTCATCCCATCCCAATGCATACTTACCACCAAATGGTTCTCTGAGGTTGAGGGTAATGCCCCAGTGGAAACCTGGAGGCTTGGTAAACCAGCAGTCTTAAGAAGGGCCTGGCAGCCATGCATCCATCCTGAACATCAGTGAGACACTGTACAGGTGGGGCTGAGAGCTTAGAAAGGGAACAAAATCCCAACAGGCAGGAAGGGTTAAGAGTCATTGAAATTTGGGCATTAATGTGACCTTGTTGTTTAGTTATTAAGTTGCATCTGACTTTTTGTGACCCCACAGAATGCAACATGCAATGTGACCTTGTCTGTACTCAAAGGTTAGTGAGATCAGGCAAATTTCCAGTTACAAAAAGAAAAAAGAAGTGAAAAATGTTTGGATCTCATTCCTGCTATGGACTGAATTGTGTCCCCTAAAATCCAAACGTTGAAGCCCTACCACCACCATGTAATGGTATTTGGAGATGGGGCCTTTAGGAAGCAGTTAGATGAGGTCATGAGGGTGGGACCCTCATGATGGGATTAGTGCCCTTCTAAGAAGAGTCATCAGAGCACTACTCTCTCCCTCTCCACCATGTGAGGACACATTGACAAGGCAGCCTTCTGCAAGCCAGAGAGTCCTCACCAGAACCTGAATATGCTGGCACTCTAATCACAAATTTCCAGCCTCCAGAACTGAAAGTTTTCATTTCTGTTGTTTAAGCCACTGAGTCCATGGTATTTCCTATTTCAAGACCTACAGAATGTTAGTGTATTTTTTAAGGAAGCATTTCTTTTGTAGATGGGTTCTATTTCATGGCTCTAAAAATATTTTTTAGTTGTCAGTAATTGAAAGAGCCAAGAGATACCGAGGGAACATTTCATGCAAAGATGGGCACAATAAAGGACAGAAATGGTCTGGACCTAACAGAAGCAGAAGATACTAAGAAGAGGTAGCAAGAATACACGGAAGAACTATACAAAATCACGATAGTGTGATCAGTAACCTAGAACCAGACATCCTGGAATGTGAAGTCAAGTGGACCTCAGGAAACATCACTACAAACAAAGCTAGTAGAGGTGATGGAATTCCAGTTGAGCTATTTCAACTCCTAAAAGATGATGCTGTGAAAGTGCTGCACTCAATATGCCAGCAAATTTGGAAAACTCAGCAGTGGCCACAGGACTAAATGACAGTTGTCATTCCAATCCCAAAGAAAGGCAATGCCAAAGAATGCTCAAACTACCACACAATTGCACTCATCTCACATGCTAGCAAAGTAATACTCGAAATTCTCCAAGCCAGGCTTCAACAGTACATGAACTGTGAATTTCCAAATGTTCAAGCTGGATTTTAAAAAGGCAGAGGAATCAGAGATCAAATTGCCAACATCCATTGGATCATCAAAAAAGCAAGAGAGTTCCAGAAGAACATCTACTTCTGCTTTATTGACTATGCCAAAGCCTTTGACTGTGTGGATCACAACAAACTGTGGATAATTCTTAAAGAGATGGGAATATCAGACCACCTCACCTGCCTCCTGAGAAATCTGTATGCAGGTCAAGAAGCAACAGTTAGAAATGAACATGGAACAACAGACTGGTTCCAACTTGGGAAAGGAGTATGTCAAGACTATATATTGTTACCCTACTTATTTAACTTCTATGCAGAGTACATCATGAGAAATGCTGGACTGGATGAAGCACAAGCTGGAATCAAGATTTCCAGGAGAAATATCAGTAACCTCAGATATGCAGATGATACCACCCTTATAGCAGAAAGCAAAGAAGAACTAAAGAGCCTCTTGATGAAAGTGAAAGAGGAGAGTGGGAAAAGTTGGCTTAAAATTCAACATTCAGAAAACTAAGATCATGGCATCTGGCCCCATCAGTAAGTTCAGTTCAGTCACTCAGTCATGTCTGAGTCTTCGCAACCCCATGAACTGCAGCATGCCAGGCCTCCCTGTCCATCACCAACTCCTGGAGTTTACCCAAACTCATGTCCATCGAGTCAGTGATGCCATCCAGCCATCTCATCCTCTGTCGTCCCCTTTTCCTCCTGCCCTCAATCCCTCCCAGCATCAGGGTCTTTTCCAATGAGTCAACTCTTTTCACGAGGTGGCCAAAGTATCAGAGTTTCAGCTTCAGCATCAGTCCTTCCAATGAACACTCAGAACTGATCTCCTTTAGGATGGACTGGTTCGATCTCTTTGCAGTCCAAGGGACTCTCACAAGTCTTCTCCAATACCACAGTTCAAAAGCATCAATTCTTCGGTGCTCAGCTTTCTTCACAGTCCAACTCTCACATCCATACATGACCACTGGAAAAACCATAGCCTTGACTAGACGGACCTTTGTTGGCAAAGTAATGTCTCTGCTTTTCAATATGCTATCTAGGTTGGTCATAACTTTCCTTCCAAGCAGTAAGCATCTTTTAATTTCATGGCTGCAATCAGAGGTACCCCATACCCAAGGTAGGGGCAGTGACCAAGAGGAGCTACCCCACATCCAAGGTCAGGGGCAGTGGCCCAGAGGAGCAACTCCACATCCAAGGAGCAGTGGCTGTGTGGGAACAAGAGGGCTGAGAAGGGCTACTCCACGGTCAAGGTCAGGAGGGGCAACTCCTCCAAGGTTAGCAGTGACTGCACTTTGCTGGAGCAGCCGTGAAGAGATAGCCCACGTCCAAGGTAAGAGAAACCCAAGTAAGACGGTAGGTGTTGTGAGAGGGCATCAGAGGGCAGACACCCTGAAACCATAATCACAGAAAACTAGTCAATCTGGTCACATGGACCATAGCCTTGTCTAACTCAGTGAAACTAAGCCATGACTTGTGGGGCCACCCAAGATGGGCAGGTCATGGCAGAGAGGTCTGACAGAATGTGATCCACTGGAGAAGGGAATGGCAAACCACTTCAGTATTCTTGCCTTGAGAACCTCATGAACAGTATGAAAAGGCAAAATGATAGGATACTGAAAGAGGAAATCCCCAGGTCACTAAGTGTCCAATGTGCTACTGGAGATCAGTGGAGAAATAACTCCAGAAAGAATGAAGGGATGGAGCCAAAGCAAAAACAATACCCAGTTCTGGATGTGACTGGTGATATTAGCAAGGTCCGATGCTGTAAAGAGCAATAGTGCATAGGAACCTGGAATGTCAGGTCCATGAATCAAGGCAAATTGGAAGTGGTCAAACAGGAGATGGCAAGAGTGAATGTTGACATTCTAGGAATCGGCTAACTAAAATGGACTAGAATGGGTGAATTTACTCAGATGACCATTATATCTACTATTGCAGGCAGGAATCCCTTAGAAGAAATGGAGTAGCCATCACGGTCAACGAAAGAGTCTGAAATGCAGTACCTGGATGCAGTCTCAAAAATGACAGAATGATCTCTGTTCGTTTCCAAGGCAAACCATTCAATATCACGGTAATCCAAGCCTATGCCCCAACCAGTAACACTGAAGAAGCTGAAGTTGAATGGTTCCATGAAGACCTACAAGACCTTTTACAACTAACACCCAAAAAAAGATGTCCAGCCCTATCACTTCATGGCAAATAGATGGGGAAACAATGGAAACAGTGAGAGACTTTATTTTGAAGGGCTCCAAAATCACTGCAGATGGTGATGGCAGCCATGAAATTAAAAGCAGAAACTAAAATAACTTTGTAAAGCAATTAACCTCCAATTAAAAACAAAATTAAAAGTACAATTGTGGTGGACACAACTTCCTAAGATCTTAACAGAAGGTATAATTGAAAAAACTTTTCTTTTACCATATTAAAAACACTCTAGGGGCCTCCCTGGTGGTCCAGCATGGTTAAGAATCCACCTTACCATGCAAGGGACACTGGTTCAATCCCTGGCCTGGGAAGGTCCCATACACTGAGCACCAACTAAGCCCATGTGCCACAGCTATTGAGCCCACGCACTGCAGCTACTGAACCCCAAGTACCTAGAGCCCATGCTCAGCAACAAGAGAAGCCACCACAATGAGAAGCCTGTGCACCGTATTGAAGAGCAGCCCCACTCAATGCAGCTAGAGAAAGCCCGCATGCATCAGCGAAGACCCAGGACAACCAAAAAATTGATTAATTAATTTAAAAAAATAGAAATACTCTAAAATATTTGGCTATTTTTGGCTGTTTGGGTTTTTCTGTTTGTTGCATTGTATTCAGTAACGATAATGCTAGTAAATAGCATAAAATTAACATATTTTCCCACTGGAAAAAATAAATAATAGAAACAGAAAGATGAATTGGCAGAATTTTCCATAGGATTTAAACACATGCCCTAGTTTATGACAAGCAGGATATATTTAGCTTTTAAGACAACTTGATTAGTTTTTGCTTATATGTTTTATGACATGTCATTGCCTCAGTTCACACACAATTATCATTATACATATTTTAAATGATTTTTTAAAGTTTTTATCAAAGTACTCAAACTCCAAGTGCAATTTTCTGAGAACCCACAGTTCTGAGTTTAAAAACTTGTCCTCTGGAAAATATATGATTCCTAGTGAATTTCACACCCAGTTTTAATGTTTGGGTTTTTTTTTTAATGTTTTGTATGTGTTAAGCAAACCTTAAAATATTAAGGAATTTAAGTATTTCTTCTAAACGTGACCCTAACCAAAATTTCATTCTACTATCAGCCTACATTAACTTTTTATGGTACTTATTCAGACCACATTTGTTTCTAAATTTTCTTTTCAAAATACAAAAAACTTAACACATACACAAACTTATTCTCCTGGTACCACTTATTGCCAACATGCAACATTAATTGAGATTTTTTTCCCCCTTGAAATCTGACTAGAAGAATTAAATTTTAAATCAATGTTATCTAATTTTTAATATTATGTGTGTTCAGTTACTCAGTCATGTCCAACTCTTTGCCACCCCATGGACTGTAACCTGCCAGGCTCCACTGTCCATGGAATTTTCCAGGCAAGAATAATGGAGGGGGTTGCCATTTCCTTCTCCAAGGGATCTTCCCAACCCAGGGATTGAACCCGGGTCTCCTACATCTCTTGCACTGCCAGGCAGATTCATTACCACTGAACCACCTGGGAAGCCCAATTTTTAATATGACCTTATTTTATTCTTTCCCCCCAATTCAGTCCTTACTGATAAGTGATAGAGCTCTTATATGGAACAGCATATCTGGATTCCATTTTACTGAGTTCCTGCCAAGAATTATTGCTAGTAATTGTGGTACAGAGAAAGTAAGTAGAGTGTTTTGAAAGAGAAATTCATTAACAGTTCTTTGGATTTTATCATTGGAACTTAGATCCCCTGAAAACACATGCGAGTATGTGCGCGCACACACAAGATCTTGCTTTAAGTTGTTGAGCATTAAGAGTTTTCTACACAAGGCACCATATTATAGGCTGTAAATATTCTTCCTTCTCGAACTGGACACACAAAAACTTTAGAGAGAAATGAACAAGAGCACATCCTAGTGTTGTCTTTGTCAGCATTTTCTTTCTGCTTCTCCTTTGTAGTCAGATTAACAGATAAGAAACCCACAAGTTCATCCATACTGTTCCCTAAGAGGAATTTTCATATTGCTTTCTCTGTTTATTCATGGAATCTGGGCTCTTGGACTCACATTTTAAGTGTAAGAGAGAGAGAGTAAGAATATGCTGGTGGATGGTGAGTAAAGGAAGAATCGTGCAGGATGAAACATTCCAGTGTCAGGGTCAAAAGCAACTTGCTGCCTTTATTCTCTATATCTGTATTTGCGGCATAAGTGGAGCTAGGAGAGAAAACAAAAGAGGGTGTGATGGTTTGTGTCACCATAAAGAAAAGAGGGCCTCAAGGACAAGGAAACGGGGCAGGAGAGGGACGGTCCAGTGGAACATGACCGCCATGCCCACTCGAGCAAAGAAAAGTAAAATGATATAGATGATCTAATTAGGTTCAGAAACTGAAGGCGGAGATTTTGAATTCTCCTGTCGTAAAGTTGAGGTGATACAAAATAATCCACACATATCAGAAAGAAATCCTGGAATTGGGAATCTTCCAGGAATGAACCAGGATTAAGGCTATGGTTTTAGGAAGGGGGAAAAAAAGGGAAAGAAATTCTGAAAGAACATTGAGCAGTACTTGGTGTGTCACTGGATGGAGATAATACTGCCCTGCCAGATAATGAGTTAAGAATCATTCCCAGATTTCCTGCTCAAGAAAGTGGTCCTTAACTTTTAGCATGCATTAAAGTTACCTGCATCACCGATGCAAGGGACATGAACTTGAACAAACTCTGGGAGATGATAAAGGACAGGAAAACCTGAGTGCTGCAGTCCATGGGGTCGCAGAGTCGGACACAACTTGGCGACTGAACAACAAAAACAAGGTTGTTCTGCTGCTGGTGATCCAAGGACTACACTCAAAGAACCACTGTTTTAGAAGATCATTAGCCTTTGCTATAATAATACAGAAACTTGGCTCTAATAGAGGACAGCCGAGGAGAAAACAAGTTGCTTGGTTTCAAGTCTATCAAAAGATCATGATGAGATACACAGCATCCAGTATATATCTTTGAAATAGCCAGGCTCCTTCGAATATAAGAACTTTGTATTTTTCTAATTAACTTAGAATATATATTAAACCCTGAAATGAAGTGATTTGAATTTGGGGATCGTTTTGCTGGTTATGGTAATGGTTTGATGTTTGTCTTAAGAAAGTCACTGCTTACTTGAGAAACCATGGATTCTCAAAATAGGTTTCCCATGGGAAGGGCTCCATAGAGAAGAAAGGAAGCCATTGTTTCCCTGAAGTTAAATGAAATGTCCAGGCCTCTGAAGCACAAATAAATTAGCAAATAAAAATAAAAGCATAAAGAAGGTCATCCTTCAAATCCAAAGGCAAAATAGCTAAACACTAAGTGAACATTATGGTGGTAATGACAGAACTTAGTAATACATATTAATTATATAAAGACAAAGTATGTTCCTCCAGGGCCTACCGGTTTTGTATGGAGCTATTTGTGCTTAGTTGCTTAGTCATGTCCAACTCTGCAAACCCATGGACCGTAGCCCCTCAGGTTCCTTTGTCCATGGGGATTCTCCAGCCAAGAATACTGGAGTGGGTTGCCATGCCCTCCTCGAGGGGATCTTCTCAACCAGGGATCGAACCCCCGTCTCCTGCATTGCAGGCGGATTCTTTACCAGCTGAGCCACCAGGGAAGACCCTATTTAACTATGCCACTGCCAAGTCACGTCAGTCGTGTCCGACACTGTGCGACCCCATAGACGGCAGCCCACCAGGCTCCCCCGTCCCTGGGATTCTCCAGGCAAGAACACTGGGGTGGGTTGCCATTTCCTTCTCCAATGCATGAAAGTGAAAAGTGAAACTGCAGTTGGTCAGTCATGTCCCGACTCCTAGCGACCCCATGGACTGCAGCCTACCAGGCTCCTCCATCCATGGGATTTTCCAGGCAAGAGTACTGGAGTGGGTTGCCATATATAACCTAACTTCAGACCTAGAACTATGCTGTTTAGATGAGTGGTTCTCAAACTTTTTTGAGCATTGGAATCACATGGAGGGCTTCAAAAACAGATTCTTGGGCACCACCTGCTGAATGTCTGACTCAGTAGATATAGTGTGGATGCAACCGTGTGTGTGTGTGTGTGTATGTTAGTCACTCAGTCGTGTTTGATTCTTTCATCGACCAGGTTCCTCTGTTCATGGAATTCACAAGGCAGGAATACTGGAGTGGGTTGCCATTCCCTTCTCCAGGGAACCTTCCTGACCCAGGGATTGAACCCAGGCCTGCCACATTGCAGGCAGATTCTTTACTGTCTGAGCCACCAGGGAAGCCTGCAACCATTTGTAGCCCAAGCAAATTTCCAGGTGAGACCATTACTGCACATTCTGAACCACACTTTAAGAATCACTGGTTTAGATGTATAGTTTACACGTAGCATAATCATTGGGAAGTCTGTTTTAAAATCCCATTCTTATACCACACCCCAGATGATTAAAATCAAAATCTCTGGGGATGAAACCCAGGCATTTTGAAGCTCTGAGCTGATTCCAATGTGGAGTCAAAGTGGAGAATTTCTAGCTAGACCTCAAACTTTAGCATACATTCAAATCAGCTGGAGACTTGTTAAACCACAGATTGCTGGTCCCTCCTGGGCAGTTTCTAATTCACTAAATCTGGGTTGGGCCCAGGGCTAAGCATTTCAATCAGTTTCCCAGGTGATTATGCTGTTGGTCTTGGAACCACGCTTTGAGAACCGCAGATCAGACCCCAACTTCAACTCTGGCTGCACATGATCGATCTATTGAGGGATCTGGTATAAAACATGAAGTTAGCCACCCCCACTCCCACCTCCCAAATAAACAACAAAAACTGGGCATTGGGATTTAATTCATCTAGGATGGCAAGCTTTTCAAGCTCTCCAAATGATTCTAAGGTGGAGCCCAAGACTGAGAATCACAGTCAAACCAAGCAAAGGTAAAGATGCAATGAATGCCTCACGTGAAATGTCTGCTGCTTGTCTGGCTACATATGGCCTCTTCCAACTATATTCCAAGCATATTCCTGCTTTAATCACTATATGCAATATAATACCTGTGCTTAAGAAAAATACTACATTTTTTAAATAAATGGAAGATTATGACAGTCATTTCTGAATTTGAGAAGTAACTAGGTTAGGCCAGGAGGGGATTCTTCCCCCATCCTTCACTGCTATAAATACAACTTGCTGTCTGAAGTTTTTAACTGTAACATGGTAACCCACCCCTTTGGTGATCTGCAGCTAGTCATGTAAACAGAAACATTATAACTGTTATTATAAAAGCAGTTTTCTATAAATGAGAATTTATGCTTATATCTAAGTAAACTTGAAACCTGATCAAACACCCTGGTTCCAGGAAAATAACTTTGGGTTTGGACAACATAAACCAGAGTAACGATTTGCTGCCAGTTGAAGTTTTTGAATACACAGGGTCATTTTTAATCACATAGTATGAGAATAACTGGTCTGCTACAGACAGTAGAAGCTGAGATTTGGGAATAGGGTGGTGGGTGTGGGAAGTAACAGATGGACTCAGCACTAAACCGGAGCTTCCTTGGCCAGCTCTGAGCTCTATGCTCAGATACATGTTTGTAAATAGTTACTTTCTACTTTAGTCGTCACCACAAACAGTGATACTATTATGTTTTAGCAGCTGATTGAGTAACTGCCTTTCATGATCCTTCTGCGATACACTATGCAAGTCTAGTTATTAAACCCAAAAAGACTTTAGAAATTTAGCACTGGAAAAGCTTCACACCCACTAGAATGGCTGTAACAAAAAAGTCAAACAATAGCAAATACTGGTGGGGATCTGAAGAGACTGAAGCCATCCTGCATTGCCAGGCTGGAATTTACCACCCAATTGACCACTTTTGCAAACAGTTTATTGGTTTTCTTAAAAGTTAAACATGAAGTGACCACACAGCTGAGCAATTCTGCTCCTGGGTATTTACCCAAGACCTAAAAAAAAAAAAAAAAAATAGGCAAAAAGTTGAGTGTGAATGTAAAAGATGCTCAGGCAAAAACTTAAGTGTGGCTGTTTATAGCACTATTACACATAATGGCCAAAAAATGGAAGCAATCAAATGTCCATCAACTAATGAACAGATAAACAAAATGTATGTATAGTCCACACAATGGAATATTATTCACCAATAAAAAGGGAAGTGTTAATACATCCTGCTGCTGCTAAGTCGCTTCAGTCATGTCCGACTCTGTGCGACCCCATAGATGGCAGCCCACCAGGCTCCCGGTCCCCAGGATTCTCCAGGCAAGAACACTGGAGTGGGTTGCCATTTCCTTCTCCAATGCATGAAAGTGAAAAGTGAAAGAGAAGTCGCTAAGCCGTCTCCAACCCTCAGCGACTCCATGGACTGCAGCCTTCCAGGCTCCTCTGTCCATGGGATTTTCCAGGCAAGAGTCCTGGAGTGGGGTGCCATTGCCTTCTTCTTAATATATGCTGCTGCTGCTGCTGCTAAGTCGCTTCAGTGGTGTCCGACTCTGTGCGACCCCACAGACGGCAGCCCACCAGGCTCCTCCGACCCTGGGATTCTCCAGGCAAGAACACTGGAGTGGGTTGCCATTTCCTTCTCCAATGCATGAAAGTAAAAAGTGAAAGTGAAGTCATTGAGTCGTGTCCAATTCTCAGCGACCCCATGGACTGCAGCCTACCAGGCTCCTCTGTCCATGGGATTTTCCAGGCAAGAGTACTGGAGTGGGGTGCCATTGCCTTCTCCGTAATATATGCTACAACCTGACAAATCTTGAAAACATGCTAAATGAAAGAAAGCAGTCAGCAAAAATGATAGTATCTGATACCATTTAGATGAAATGTCTAGAAGAGCCAAATCTAGGAAAGAAAGTACATTAGAGCTGGAAAAGTGAGAAGGAGGGAGTGATACAAGGGGAGGTGAAAGCTATCGGGTACAGGGTTTGGGGTTTTGTTGTTAAGAGGATGAAAGTGTTCTAAAACTGACTCTCCATGGTTTTATTTATCTGTGAATATACTAAAAACCACTGAATCATCCACTTCAAGTGGATGAATAGTATGGTATGTGAATTATATTTCAGTAAAGGCGTTATCTATGGAAGGTAGCGCCCCGGGAAAGGACAGAAGCAAATTTGCAGCATCCTACCAAATAACCTTGGACAAGACCTCCCTGCGCATGCGCACGGCGCTAGTTGGCGCTGGTGAAGGAGCGGGCGGCTCGGAGGCGCCAGCGCTGGGTCCTTGCTGTCTCCCTGCTGTCACTGCCCTGACGCCCCGGCAACAGTCCCTCTGTAGCCGCTCGGGGAAAGGGCGGGGACCACTCGTCCGACGTAGAATAAAACCCCGAGCGCGTTCCCCGCGGCGCCGCGCCTCTGGCTGCAGATGTTGCGCGGGGTGCCTGGTCCCCACCTCGAGGGGCCGTGCGCTCCTAAGCGGGCGGGCCCCTAAGCTGTCGCAAGGAGGATGGCTGACGAGCGTCTTTCTTCCCAGTCTCTTTCCCAACAAAGGGTAACTGACCTCCCGCGTGATCTGGCCGGATCGAAGGTTCCCTAAACACGATTCCCGCTATTGTGCGCAGATGCTCAGAGAACGCAGAGGAGCAGCAGGACGCACCGGAGGGACGCGGGACAGGGAGACCCCGGTGGCTCCCTCCTGGGGCGGCCGGGGCGTCGCCCGCAGCGGATGGCGGGGGGTGGGGTGGAGGTTGGGGGTGTGCAGGGAGAGGGGGGCGGGTTGTGGGGGAGGGGAGCTGTAATTGCGGCGCGGCCCTGGTTCCCACGCTCCTATTGTTGGCGACTTTGTTTCCAATTCCCATCACGTGTGCTAATTAGTTAGAGCTGCTGGCTGGCTGGGAGGCGTGTGGCCGTCCTAAAAGCAGCAAGATCACTTCCTGTGGGGAGTCGGGCAGGCTGAAAGCTACACGGGTCTTCTTTCTCCTCTGAGCCTCTGTCTCTGCCTCTCGGGAGGGTGGGGGTGGGAAGGGAAGGGGAAGAAATGTAGATTGTGGGGTAAATGCCACTGAGTGGCAATGGCAACCAAGGGCGCGAGGAGGCTGTAAGGGCGGGAGTGTTGGAAGAAGCAGGATTAAAAGAGAAATTCTCATTAAAGTTCTAACTTGATTAGGAAATGCCTTACAGAATCCCTTCCACAATTTTGTTCAGTGAGTCTTTTCCAGAATGGGATCATTGAGGAGAGGTATTTCATTCAAACAAAACAAAATGTGTTTCCACACTCGGAATAAGGCAAGCACTTGCATCCCTATATATAATGAGAGGGGAGGAGAAGAAGGAAATGCAGTGAGTCAGTGCCTCATGGAAGCCTTTGAGTTTCCTGCGCTTGGATGCCAAGCTTTTAGAAGGGCCTCAGGCATTTGTCAGAGACCACTAACAGAGGACAGTAGCCAACTTGACAAAATAGGCCCAATTTTTGTTTTTAATTTACTTTCTCTGTTCTTTGGCTTTTTGTTGGGTTCTAAGATTTAGTAACCTTTCCATTCTCACAATGGAAGTTCCCACCCTGAAGATACAAGATTATCCATACTTCCCTATAAATAAGAGGAAAGCTGGCTTTCATAAGGACTCATAGCATAGCCATGTATGCTGTAGCAAGAGGAAGAAGGTTCTGCCCTTGCCTTGGAAAGCAGCAGAGCCATGGAGGAAGATCAAGGGTGACTTCATTCATCCAGCAAGGATGTTTCGAGCATCTCCTGTTGCCAGGCACTTGGCGCGAGCTGGAGATATGAAACACCCAGAACCTGTCTTTAAGTCACTTATAAATCTAGTTGAGAAGACAGATAAGTATGTAAACCGATAATTAAGGAGTGACTCAGAAGTGGAGGTCTGCATTGGGAACTGTGAGAGCCAGATGAGGGGCGCCAGAGCCCAGCAGGGGGATTGGGAAGACTTCCTAGAGAAGGAATGATTCATCTGACATTTCAAAGACAAATAACAAGTGGTCAAGGGAGGAAGGGAGAAAAGGGCATTCTGGAAACAGGTAACAGGAGGTTCAAAAGGCCTACAGATCTTGATGGAGTATGAGGTGCTTTGCAAACCGGTGTCCTGCATCCCACAACTGTAGCACAGGGATGGAGGGGCAAGATAATAAACAGTCTTGTTGAGGCATTCGGATTTTATCCTAAATGCAAAAGGTTTAAGGAAAGGATAAAGATCATCACATTTGTCATTTAGAAAGATAACTCAGGTAGTTGCTCGGAGAATGGATTGAAGGGGCTCAGGTTGGAGGCTGAGAGCTAAATAAGAGGCTGCAGTGATGAACCAGATGGGGAAATGGTCCAGATTCAAGTGCTATTTGGAAGGTGAAACTGAAAG
Organism: Ovis canadensis; assembly: GCF_042477335.2. Lineage (NCBI taxonomy): Eukaryota > Metazoa > Chordata > Mammalia > Artiodactyla > Bovidae > Ovis > Ovis canadensis. The sequence continues at coordinate 66,163,186 of NC_091253.1, forward strand.
AACATGGGGACCAAACTTATTAATGCTTAGGGACTTAGCAGCAGCAGCAGCAGCTTAGTAGCAGCAGTAAACAGCTAGAAAGAGTCTGAGATAACTCCAGGCTTCTGTCTTCACCTGGAAGAGTGATGGTGGGATTCACTGGGACAGGCAACTTGGAGGACAAAGAACAGGCTTGAAATGGAATGATATGATGAGTTGAGTTGGGGCCATGTTGTTAGTGACTGTGGGGCATCCAAGTAGTGATACCCAAGAGGCAGGTGTGTATATGGCTCTGACATGGAACTTAACTGGGATAAGGTGGGCCTGAGGTGGGAGAGGTAGCAATAAGGGACAGGAAAGTCACACTCTGAGTAACTGCTCCTCTGCAAGTAATTTCTCCATATGCTGCTCTAAAAGGGACTTGGGAAGACTGAATGATCCCACTTAAATGAGATCTCTAAAGGAATCGAATTCAGAAATTCAGGACTTCTGTGGTGGTGCAGTGGCTACCACTCTGTGCTGTCAATGCAGGAGAGAGGGGAAGCAGGGGATGATGGGGGTGGGGAGGGGGGAGGCAGGGTTTGATCCCCGGTAGAACTAGGTCTCACATGCTGCAACTGAAAGATCCTGCGTGCCACAACTAAGACCTGGAGCAGCTAAATAAATAAGTAATAAAATATATTTTCAAAAATAATCAAATTCATACAAACAGAAAGTGAATGACAGTTGCCAGAGGATGAGGCAAAGGAAAAAGAGAGACTTACCTCTTAATGGTTACACAGTTTCAGGTTTGAAAAAAAGACTAGAGACCCATTTGACAACAATGTGAATATATTTACCAATGCCCAGCAGTGCATTTAAAAATGGTTAAGATGGTAAATTTTATCACTATAATTTAAAAAGGCAGTGGCTTTTGGAGCAGTCTTTGGAGAGGAGGTAAGAACCCTACCATCACCCTCTGGACAATACAAGGATGAAATTAGACCTTTGGCTAAGATGCTCTCGCCCATTATTGATGTGAAGGTTAATTAGGACAGACATTTCAGAACAGACAATCTGAATCAAGAACCTGAAAAATGTTTAGGCCCTTTGATGTACATATTCCACTGCCTCAAATCAACTCCAAATAACAAACCAAATGTGGGGAGGGGGGACAATTGAAGATAATTTAATTTTTAAACTCAATGTTCAATAATAGAAAAATAAATGTAGTAAAATAACATACAATTGTTATAAATGTTTAGAATTTATAGCAATGTGGAGAAAAATTATAAAGAGAAATATAATTCAATATACAACTATATTCATGTTGATACTTTGATCACAACTGTATTAAACACAATCTATGTATAGGATGAAAACCTGGAAGAAAATATATTCATATATTATAGTAGATATTTCTGGTTGGGCTCATAGGCGATTTTTTTTCCATGTACTTTTCTACATTTTCCAGATTTCCGTATTAAGCATATATTACTTTATAATGGAAAAATTAACCTATATAAATTTTTTTTACAAAAGTTTCTTCCAGTCATTTGACTTGTGATTTGCATTTAGTTCAAAGCTGCAGCAGGTTGTTACATAAGTGATTTATAAATGCATTAAATGCCAAAGCGAAGGCGAAATCATCTTCCAGTAAAAACTTAGAAAGACTTTGAAAACTCCTTCATATGAATATCTGTTTCTTTTTGCTGCTCTTCTGTGGGAAAGAGGAAGCAGGAGATCTTAGCCTCAGGAAGTGATGTCAAACAGTTTAGCTGATTATAAGTGCTTGAAAGGCAAATTAAGGCCTTCCCTTTAATAGGATGTAATTGGTTAAATACGGTAATAGACCACCTGTGGCTGAGACGCAGCCAAGACCTGAGAAGCCCCTGAGACCACAGCTTGGTGTTGACCTGCCCAAAGGTCAGCCAGGATGGGCTTTTGATTTCATCTCAGGTTACACAGGCTGTGTCACAGAGAAACATTCTAATCAAAACCTGGGTGTACAATTTGGTTTAGACTATGTTGATCAACGGAAAAAAGTTATACAATTTTTAAAATAATTTCTTTTTAGAAAATAATCAACCACCAAGCAAGTAAAACAGCTTTCCTGGTGCCTCAGATGGTAAAGAATCTGCCTGCAATGCAGGAGAGCCAGGTTCAATCCCTGGGTTGGGAAGATCCCCTGAAGAAGGAAATGGCAACCCACTCCAATATTCTTGCCTGGAGAATTCCATGGACAGAGGAGTCTGGTGGGCTACAGCCCATGGGATGGCAAAGAGTCAGACACGACTGAACGACTAACACACACATGCAAGTAAACAATGCATCCTGTATGCCAGGTACTTTAGTAAGCATTTACTGTGTACTGAACTTGCTGACCAGTCTGTGATCCACACAGTCAAAGGCTTTGGCGTAGTCAATAAAGCAGAAATAGATGTTTTTCTGGAACTCTCTTGCTTTTTCCATGATCCAGCGGATGTTGCCAATTTGATCTCTGATTCCTCTGCCTTTTCTAAAACCAGCTTGAACATCTGGGAGTTCATGGTTCACGTATTGCTGAAGCCTGGCTTGGAGAATTTTGAGCATTACTTTGCTAGCATGTGAGATGAGTGCAATCATGCAGTAGTTTGAGCATTCTTTGTCATTTCCTTTCTTTGGGATTGGAATGAAAACTGACCTTTTCCAGTCCTGTGGCCACTGCTGAGTTTTCCAAATTTGCTGACATATTAAGTGCAGCACTTTCACAGCATCATCTTTCAGGAGTTGAAATAGCTCAACTGGAATTCCATCACCTCCACTAGCTTTGTTCGTAATGATGCTTTCTAAGGCCCACTTGACTTCACATTCCAGGATGTCTGGCTCTAGGTGAGTGATCACACCATCATGATTATCTTGGTTGTGAAAATCTTTTTTGTACAGTTCTTCTGTGTATTCTTGCCACCTCTTCTTAATATCTTCTGCTTCTGTTAGGTCCATGCCATTTCTGTCCTTTATCGAGCCCATCTTTGCATAAAATGTTCCCTTGGTATCTCTAATTTTCTTGAAGAGATCTCTAGTCTTTCCCATTCTGTTGTTTTCCTAACCTCAGATACGCAGATAACACCACCCTTATGGCAGAAAGTGAAGAGGAACTAAAAAGCCTCTTGATAAAAGTGAAAGAGGAGAGTGAAAAAGTTGATTTAAAGCTCAACATTCAGAAAACGAAGATCATGGCATCTGGTCCCATCATTTCATGGGAAATAGATGGGGAAACAGTGGAAACAGTATTAGACTTTATTTTGGGGGGCTCCAAAATCACTGCAGATGGTGACTGCAGCCATGAAATTAAAAGACGCTTACTCCTTGGAAGAAAAGTTATGACCAACCTAGATAGCATATTCAAAAGCAGAGACATTACTTTGCCAACAAAGGTCCGTCTAGTCAAGGCTATGGTTTTTCCTGTGGTCATGTATGGATGTGAGAGTTGGACTGTGAAGAAAGCTGAGCGCCGAAGAATTGATGCTTTAGAACTGTGGTGTTGGAGAAGACTCTTGAGAGTCCCTTGGACTGCAAGGAGATCCTACCAGTGCATTCTGAAGGAGATCAGTCCTGGGATTTCTTTGGAAGGAATGATGCTAAAGCTGAAGCTCCAGTACTTTGGCCACCTCATGCGAAGAGTTGACTCATTGGAAAAGACTCTGATGCTGGGAGGGATTGGGGGCAGGAGGAGAAGGGGACGACAGAGGATGAGATGGCTGGATGGCATCACTGACTCGATGGACGTGAGTCTGAGTGAACTCCGGGAGTTGGTGATGGACAGGGAGGCCTGGCGTGCTGCGATTCATGGGGTCGCAAATAGTTGGACACGACTGAGTGACTGAACTGAACTGAACTGAACCAGTCTGTGAGATAGATTCTAGTACTATCATCAGAATCAAACCCACTTTGCAGATGAAAACACTGAGGCACAGAGTAAGCTTGGCTTGAGGTCACACAATTTGTAGTGGTAGAGCTGAGCCTTGAAGCCAGGCAATCTGAGTTTACCATCTACATTCCTAATCCCTACAGTATACTGCATCCCGAGATCTCCTTACTTGTTACTTGTTAATTCCATACACAACACAGGCTAGACCTTGCATTTGGAGCAATATGTCTTCATACACTCACATCTCCTGATGGCATCAGAATGATTGCAAAAGTAGCTTTAGGGAAGTGAAAAAGCCCATTCAAGATTGCATCCACTGGGACTTCCTGGTGGTCCAGTGGTTAAGAATCTGCCTTCCAATGCACGAGACTCAATTTCGATTCCTGGTCAGGGAACTAAGATCCTACATATTACAACTAAGCCCACATCCCCAAACTAGAGAAAAGCTGGCATACCAGAATGAAGACCTGATGCAGCCATAAATAAATATTAATATTTTTTAAAATGGTTATATCAGCAAACCTAAAATTACCAAGTGACAACAAATGTCACAAACCTCACTCATACACAGCCTCATCTGGGCTTGAAGCATGATGCTGAGGTGACTTAATAAGGAGAAATTAACTGAGGACTCCCTTGGAAGTAGAAAAATGTTCACACGTGGTTTTGCCACAGTGTGGCAGAGCCATCCTTAACACAGCTAGGATAGCATCTGGGTTGGCAATGGAAGAAACTCCTAGAAGAGTGTATAGCTTCTAGGGTTCATCCTCTTCTCAACTAGAATGTGTCCTCAGAAATTCCCCAGTGACCTCAGTATCCTCTGGACTCTTACTAAATGGAAACATCAGGATGCAAGTTCAAAAATAAGCTTCTCTTCTCCCCAGACCAATTCTCCTTCCCAAATTTCTAAACCAGTAAAGGGCGCCATCATGACCTAGTTACCCAAGCTAGGGGACATTACCATCGGCTTCCCAGCGTCTGTTCCACCTGCCCCTCCCCCAGTCCCCTCTTATGAGGCTAAGTCCATGACAGTAAACTCATGTCCCATGCTAGCGACTGATGGGTTCAGGGCAGGCAGGTCTAAGACAATCTAGGCCAAAGAAGCCTGAGAAGAGGCTTGTTTTGAACTTCTCAGGAAGAGAAGGCAATACCCCCACCCTACCTTCATCCCATGTGAACAAAAACATATCCCTAGGGATAGTTGTCTCTTGACGTGATGGGAAACCAGCCTCAGTTTGAAGCCAATGCTGTGGATGCCAAGGTGGAAAGACAAAGAGTGTTGGGCTGTTGAATTCACAAACCCTAAAGTGAGTCCTAACCTTTAGTCTTCTATTCTTTGAGAAAATACATTTCCTTTGTTTTTACCAGTGTTCTTTGTGATTTTCAAGGGGCTTCCCTGGTGGCTCAGATGGTAAAGAATCTGCCTGTAATGCAGGAGACCTGGGTTCAATCCCTGGGTCTGGAAGGTCCCCTGGAGAAGGGAATGGCTACCCACTCCAGTATTCTTGCCTGGAGAATTCCATGTACAGAGGAGCCTAGTGGGCTACAGTCCATGGGGTCACAAAGAGTCAGACACAACTGAGCAACTGACACTTTTACTTTCACTTTGTGATTGTCAGGCTTGGGCTGAAAAATTTCCTGTCCTTTTCCCCCAAACTTACTTAAGACTATTTTCTGCTATCTATTCCTGGTGCCCAGCTCAATGCCAAACAAATAATGTAAGTTCAGTAAATATTTGTAGAATTAGAAAAAAGAAAGGGAAAGATGTCAATTATATGCAATGGAAATCATCATCTTACTGATATATTTTGCAGATCCAAACAATCATCAAGTCCAGTCTGTTCTTCCTAAATATTTCAAAACTCACACACTTCTCTCCATCCCCATTACCAATAATGATCTCGTTCAGGACACCATCAAAGTCTCACCTGGGTTACTGCAAAGCTTTTATTTCCAAAATCCTTTGGTTCATTGGAATAGGCCTGAAAACAAAGTAAGAAAAAGAAATATGGAAGGATGAGTCTATGGCAGGTGCAGCAAGAATTTCCTTGCCATGTCACAGGGCAGATCCAGAGTGCATGCCACCATGCTTCGGCCCATCCCGTAATACATCTGGAAGCAGGCTTCTGTTCCGGTTTTCTCTAACCTGTGAGTCTTCCATTGACTGGGTTGTCAAGACTACCTGCCTGTGGTCTTGTCACTCCACTCACATCCTCATCTGCGATATATCCTTTCCACGGCTTGTCTGCTGTCTTGGCAGTGACCCCAGATAACGAATCTTCAGCCCAAGTTAGGATTCTCACCGGCCTTAGACCTACACGCCTTTATGGTCTAACTTTACTCATACACCAGGGCCATCGCCAGGAAATGTGGTTATTTCCATCAGTTCTAATTTCAGTTCGACTCTGCAAATGCTGATCTCTGCTGGAAACATTCTAGACCTCCAAAAGGGAAGACAATGAGTTTGTCCTGCTCTCTGTACCCCAGAGTATGATACATACCGGTGCTCAAAAATAGTTAAGTGAATCAAATATATATTGATGAATATGTTTATACTCCAGCAGCTCACAATCTACTGAAGGGATAAACATGAAGTCGGTCTACCACAAGGCTCACTGGTGTGTATATAAAAGGCAAAAATAAAAATAATAACATATATTGATGTTGTATGGCCCAGCACACCTTTCTGGGGACAAATGCAGGGCAATATTGAGCTACTAGCTTCTCTCAACCCTTTTCTACCTCAACCAAACTAATAATAATATCATCATCTTGTAGGAGTGTTACTATGATTAAATGAGATGGAACAAGAGAAAATGTTTTGAAAGCTCCCCAAAAGTGTCAAGTAATAATCTTGAATTGTAAACTCTTCCAGTTTTACTTTCCTCATCTGATAAATGTAGTAGAAATACCCACCTACTCGTGAAACTTTGAGGCATGGCTGGATGGGGCTTCTCTGGTGGGCCAGAGGTTAAGAATCTGCCTGCCAATGCAGGGAACATGGGTTTGATCCCTGGCCTAGGAAGACCCCACCTGCCACAGAGCAATCAGAGCCATGGGCCACAACTACTGAGCCCCCGCCTAGAGACTGCGCTCTGCAAAAAGAGAACCCACTGCAATGAGAGGCCCACACACCGCAACTAGCGTCACCCCGCTGGCTCCGTGCAGCTAGAGGAAGCCTGAGTGGGGCCAAAAATTAAATAAATAAATAAAAATAATAGCAGTCCATAGCCATGTGGCAACTGCATTGTAACTTTATGATTAACAGCTTGGCATTGAAATACTCTATAAAGTGAACATATTGCTGAAACTCTTATAAGCCTTACACCTTGCTGCTGATTTCTTAAATCTGGAGGAAACAGGAACACTGATTTACTGTGTTCTCCCACTGATGCTATAAGGTTGACTTTTCCCTTATAATCACAACTGTTTCATTTTAGCTTCCTTGTAAATACATAATATTCAGCAACAAATGAGCCTTTTCTGATTCACAGTGACTCTAATCTGTGATCAAGATCTGCCCTTTCATTCACTATTCACATCTGTGTATTGAGTGTGGTTGCTAAGCCTAAGGTCACAGGCAGTAGCCATGGCTCTGACCCTCTAGGAAGTTATACTCTAGGCAGTTGCTTACACATACAAGTATTGTTATATATTATTATAAATATTATATTATTATATACAGCATCTTACACATGCAAATATTAATATATGTAAATCTCAGCCAGTCTCCTACATGGGTTGCTAATATCATGTCTTTTCTAATATAAAGAGCTAAACGTAGTAAGGTTTTAAATTAAGTCTAATTTTCTGAAAGCATAGCCAGCGTTTTAGAGGGGGTAAAAAAACACCAAAAAACAGAAAAACTTCAGGAATAAAAATGCTGTAAAATAAATTCCAGGAGTTGTTACATCTTTAAAGTAATAGAATAAATGGGTGCCTGAAGACACCACAGATCAGAAACAAAAATCAGCCACAAAGGGACTTTCCTGGTGGTCCAGTGGTTAAGACTCCATTCTTCCAATGCAGGGGGCACAGGTTCAATCCCTGGTTGGGGAACTAAGATGCCACATGCTGTGTGGCATCACCGAAGAAACTTCTTAAAAAAAAATAAAAATTTAAAAATCAGCCCAATGACCATACAACACAGAACAGACCTCTTTGGGATTTCACCAAACCTTATCACTCTCATAATCCAGGTGCACTGAGCCTGTCTTTCCTTCCCCAAGGGGGTGCCTTTGCTTAGGCCTGTGCCATCAGAGGGCTGACTCTGCAGTCTGTCCTCTGTGCTTCTAAGTGGGAGGTCTCCAGGGCAGCCTGAAAGAAAAGGGCAGAACTCACATTCACACCTTTTCCTGGACACAGATCCCACCAGCCACCGCTTCTCACGACTCTCACGTGGCCCAGCAGTATGTACACAAAGCTGGCTCCTGAGGGCCTGGCATCATGTCTGCGGAGGACCACAGTATAGGAGGACACAGTGGGCTTTCTGACTCTTGTCAGCTGCCCTTGAACTACATAAAAGCAAAACTTCAAGGTACTGGCCTCCTGGGAAAGGGGGCACTCCAGTAAGTCCTTTGTCATTTGCCCCACAACTACTTTCAAACAACCCCCAATATGCCAGGTGATACAAACAACCCCCAATATACCCCATGACCCCTCATAGGTACTAGAAACATCTGGTGCCTGTCCACCTCCCAGAGCCAAGCTTCGGCACCAGCAAAGGATCCAGACCTCCTGTCTCCTTACTCAGGGATCTTACGGTCATGTCTTACTTAATAACACTAACACTAGAATATTCACTTCTTTTCTCAGCATTGTTGTTGTTGTTTAGTTGCTAAAACATGCCTGACACACACACAGCACCGTCTAATAGCATACTGACAATCAGATATTTTCCCGATTAGCAGGACTCAGACCTCAGGCGTGGAGGTGCAATGTCTCCTCCCTGCTGTGACTTTGGAGAAACCCCAAAGTGATCCTTTCTCCGTTGTCCAGTGATTTTTGTCTGATTTTTGTTTCTGGTCTGATGCCAAGCATTGCCTCTCTAAATAAGCAAGGAAATGACTCAGGTAACATTCTTTGGATTCAGATTATCTGAGAAAAGGGAACTTAGAGTTGGGGTGGGGTGGACTTCACTCTCCCAGTGCCCCAAGCTTGTTTAACATCTTCAAGTACAATGGAAAGATACGGACGTTTTCTGGGTGGGTCTCAAGAACATCACTTGATTCGCTTCACATTTCTCAGACAAGACTTTGTCATAACTTTGAACCAAAGGATAATAAATTTCATCCTGTGACAGAGTCTGAATCCATGAGCTTTTGGGGAATGTCCATTTTGTAAGGATGAGAGGCCAGAGACTCATTGAGGTTGGGGGACAGGCAGGAGGTAGCCTCCATCCTCTGACCCTTCACTCAGTGCGCTTTGGGAGCCCAGGGTGAACGAGCTAAACCTGCCGGGAGCAGCATGAAGATGGTTCATCCAGCTTTCTTACTGGGAGGACCGCTGGGCCCTGATGGTGACTCACCTCACAGAAAGGAGGGTGATTCACTGAGAGAAGCACATAGCTCACTCCGTCTAAAGTTGAGGGGGCAGGGATTTTAAAACAGATGGCCACAGTCCACTCAGTTTCATGGATGTGACTAGCATTTTAGAAAAAGAAATAGTACACTATACTTCAGAGTATAATAGAAAATATCAGAGTGCATTGCACATAGTAAAGGTAACTATTGTGACACTTTTTGTTACATTAAAAAACTTTTTAATGGAAGTACAGTTGATTTACAATGTAATGTTAATTTCAGGTGGACAGAACAGTGATTCCATTACACACTCTCACACGTATGTACTTTCAGATTCTTTTATTGCAGATGAGTTGGCAGGTAGGTAATGTATCCCCGTTATTATTGTTGCTCAGTTGCTAACTTGAGTCCAACTCCATGATCTCATGGACTGCAGCATGCCAGGCTTTCCTATCTGTCACTGTCTCCCCGAGTTTGCTTAAATTCATGTCCATCGAGTCAGTGATGCCGTCCAACCATCTCATCCTCTGTTGCCCTCTCTTTTTGCCTTTAATCTTTCCCAGCCTCAGGGTCTTTTCCAATGAATCAGCTCTTCACATCAGGAGGCTTCAGCATCAGTCCTGCCTTCATTATAGACCAGGTCTTTTTTTTCCTATGGCTTATTTATTTATTTGGGGGATGCAATGGGTCTTTTTCGTTTTTGCTCACGTTTTTTCTCTAGCTGTGGAAAGCAGGGGCTACTCTTTGTTGCAGGGCATGGTTCTAGGGCACTCAGGCTCAATAGTTGTGGTACAGGGGGCTCAGTTGCCCACAGGCATGTTGAATCTTCCCGGACCAGTGATCAAACCTGTGTTGCCTGCATTGACAGGTAGATTCTTATCCACTGCACCACCAGGGAAGTCCCAGACTGGGTCTTAATGGCAAACACATTTCTGTCGAGGATCCTGGTCAAAGCAGACAAACAATGAGCAAGGTGTGCTCTGATTACTGTTCAGTCCTCCCTTTCTCCACTTTGCTATTTTCAACCCTGCTTTCTCAGTATTGCCAAATAGTGCATTTCCTTCCTCATTCTTGGTCAGTCGTATTCCCCACATCTGCCTTCTAATCTTTGCACACCTAGTCAGGACAGCACCTGCCATGAGAAGGTGACTTTAAGACAAATGCTGTTTTTTAAGATGTGGTTTCCCTGGTGGCTCAGTGGTAAAGAATCCGCCTGCTAATGCAAGAGACACCATTTGATCTCTTGGTTGGGAAGATCCCCTGGAGAAGGAAGTGGCAACCCACTCCAGTATTCTTGCCTGGGAAATCCCATGGATAGAGGAGCCTTGAGGGCTAGTCAGTCCCTGGGGTCACAAAGAGTCAGACATGACTGAGCAACTGAGCACACGAGAGTAGCCTGAGTAAATGTGTCTTTCACAAAAATTTGGAATATTTTTGTAGAATTTAAGAAACTGATCGCGTGTGTGCGCACACACACACACATACATGGGTTGTCCTTTATCTGGTCAAGGTAGCAAATAGTAGAATGATTTCAGCATTTGGTTTTAAGGTTCATGGGAGTCCTATGCATGGTGGCATCCTCCATTTTTAGGATTCTAAAACTTGGTATATTTGCAAAGTCCCTGCATGGCCAGTGAGCTGGACTGACCTTGCCCCTGTGGCAGAAACAGACTTGTTCCTGGGAACTTTGCTGCAGCCAAGGGGTTAATCCTTCCCCCCACCCCCACCCCCAGCTGAGCCTGACTTGGTGTGAACCACAGCCACCCCCTCACAGCTGTCTTAGCTTCTCAGGAACCTGACAAGAAGCATGTCTGTCCGACCTAAACCTCACCTGTTGTAATGTGACTCCGCTTCATTCATTCACTGTCAGGCAGTCAGTGGATGGTTCTCAAGTCCCTGCAGTGGGCTCACTGATAGGCGATGCCATGCAGAGCCTGGGCTGCAGACACAGTCCAGCCACAGGGACAATGCACTAAGTCACCTTTGCCAGGCTATCACTTGTGTGATAAAGGCAGTGGAACTCTAGGTGCATGAGGAGGGGACAGAAAGGACTGGACTGAGTTGGGGGGGTGGTGTTGGGTGCGGGGAGAAGAAGGGGCGGTTGGCTCCTGGCAGTGCTGGCTATGATTTGAAGTTGCAGAGATGGAGATGGAGAACTGTTGGAATCCACTTCCTAAGAGTCACTTTCCTCAAACTTCTGAGTCTTCTTCAATATCCTCAATTAATTTTGCCAATTTTACTTCAAAAAATGTTTCATTTTTAGAACTTCTTTTAGATTCACAGCAAAATTGGGCAGAAAGTATAGAGATTTCTTACACATCTGTTGTTAATTTTTCTTTTTTCTATACAATTTTTGTGCATGCTAAGTCTCTTCAGTTGTGCCCGACTCTGTGCGACCCTATGGACTGTAACCTGCCAGGCTCCTCTGTCCATGGGATTCTCCAGGCAAGAATACTGGAGTGGGTTGCCATTTCCTTCTCCGGGGGATCTTCCCAGCCCAGGGATGGAACTTGCATCCCTTACATCTCCTGATTGGCAAGCAGGTTCCTTACCACTAGCGCCACCTGGGAAGCCCGTATCCAGTGTTCAGCCCTCTCATCAATTCTGCGGTTGCAGTCTATCTTTTCTATCTCTCTCTCTCCATGTATACTGTATTTAACTCTATGAAAGTAGGGACTGTATCTGTTTCCTTCTCAGCATCTACATGGTAAATACTCGTTCATTTAGTCAATGTGTGTAGCCCATTTTCCCTGGGCTTCATCAGCCTGAAATGGGGGTTGGAGCTGACATTTAAAATGAGTTCCAGTTGTGAGTTATGCCACAGACACCTTCCTCCTGCTGCCTGTGGTAGCAGCTCCATCCCCAGCAGGTCTCTCCAGCTTATGTCTGAGAGTTTCTGGTGATGTCTTCAATGTGATCAGGAAGAAGTTGCTGGAATGCGGCTAACACATTGGGGGCCCCAACAAGCCAAAGTGGTTCTGTGTTCTTTGATGCCTTCCATGCCTCAAAGTTGTAGATGTGAGCAGTGAAGAAGGGGGAGGAACAGCCTTTCCTTCCTGTGTGTCACCTGTTTCCCAGATGCAGAAGCAGTGTGACTTTGCACCTTGTACCTGGGTTTGTAGTGAAAATATGTCTTCCAATATTTATTTACAGCTCCTTAAGTCAAGAGGCAGTATTCAGAATCTCTTCTCTTTGAGAATCATTGAGATGTTGGTACTGAGTTCAGCTTAGTAGCCTACCTCTTTCTTAGGGTGAGCAAGCCCCATGAGGCCCTTCAGTGCCCCCTGCAAAATGGACCAACCACTCTATTAATGGACCAGCCATCACCAGTCACATCTAGATCCCAGCAGTGACCACATTCCACCTTGAGCTTGAACCGCTAAATCCTTTCTTTCAAACAGAACCTTGGGCTGATGTAGAAACTTAGCATGAGCCTAACCCAGCCTGCTAGATGCCAGACACAGTTTACATAATATTCTAGAGCTTGTGTGTGAAGCTCAGCAAATCCAGATGAACATGCCCAGTGCCTGAAGACTGTGGGAGGCCATTTAGCTTCTCTCTAACCCATGGACGTTCTGCCAGTTGAGGAAGGGCAACTTTGAGAGGGAGTGTGGACCTAACCAGAAGACACCATCCATCCTATCAATACAACCGCAGTGAACAGAACCCGTTACTCCTCAGATAAGGAGAGCACTCAGTAGTGTCCTGATGACCCACCCGTCCATCTGCCTAGGACACTCTCGGTTAAACTGATTTATCTAGCGATTTGTGTCTCATGCGTAACAGAGATCCATTTATACCATGGAAGCACATTTTCCCTATTTATTTTTGCTTGTTTATTCAACAGTCAGCAGATAGTTTTTGAATGTCTACTATGTGTTAGGGATTGTTCTAGTCAAAGTCAGAGACAAAAGAAATAAGCTCACTATTCTTGTGTGGATTAGTCTCTCATTTATGTCTGACTCTTTGAGACCCTGTGGACTGTAGCCCTCCAGGCTCTTCTGTCCATGGGATTCTCCACGCAGGAATACTAGAATGGGTTGCCATGCCCTCCTCCAGGGGATCTTTCTGACCAAGGGATCAGACCCGAGTCTCCCGCACTGTAGGCAGATTCTTTACTGTCTGAGCCACCAGGGATAGTGTAGCTTACCATAAATAAAAGCAAACCATAAGTAAGAAAGCTGGTAAATAACAAGGTAATTAATTTCAGATAATCATAAGTTCTATGAAAAAAAGCAAGCAGAGCTACATGATATAAAAGGTGACCAGGATTGGCTGCCTCGAATTATTCCCAGCACCCTCCTCCTTTGCACTCTCTAGTGTATATGGTGGAAAGATTAAATGCTTGTGTCTCCAACATCCCTTACTGCTGGGGGGAGGGGCAAGACTCTAGTCTGTGACTTCAAGCAGAATATCCTGAGGAGGGTTTCCCTGCCCCCGCAAAATGCAGAGCCACATAAGAGAAGATTTTGGTCCTTTGAACTTTATTTTCTCTTTGTTTGAGACACAGACATAATCCCCGAGGTGCAGCAGCGAAAGTGACTGGTGAGCTTCTCTGGTGGCTCAGATGGTAAAGAATCTGCCTACAATGCAGGAGGCCCAGGTTCGATCCCTGGGTTGGGAAGATCCCCTGCAGAAGGGAATGGCAACCCACTCCTGTATTCTTGCCTGGAGAATCCCATGGATAGAGAAGTCTGGTAGGCTTCAGTCTGCAGGATCCCAGAGTCAGACACAACTGAGCAGCTAACACACAAGAAAGTTACAAAGTTAAGGCTGGCAGGGTAGGAAGTGAGAAAGAGCCTGAGTCCTTGATGGCATCACTGAGCCATGCACGCCCCTGACATAACTCCCCTGGGTGTCTTAATACATACACACGGATCTATCAGTTTATGCCGATGTGAGGTTTACTCTTATTCACAGCCGAACACTTTCCTAACTAACAGACATGAAGCTCTGAGTGGGAAGCTTGTGGAAATTTCCAAAGTGCTCATGGAAATCTGCTCTAAGAAGATGACATTTAGTTGAGACCTGAATGATAAGGAGTCAGTCATGTGAAGATCTGGGATAAAGAATTCCAAGCAGAAAAAACAGTAAGTGCAAAGGCCCTGAGGCAGAAATAATTCTTCTATGTTCAAGGAATACAGTCCAGTGGGCCTGAAGCTCCCGGCATCTGGGAGACTGAGGGCAGGCTGAAGGTCCGAGAGGCAGGCAGGGGCTAGACAACAGAAAGCCTGTCAAAACTCTAGATTTTATTTCAGTTCCAAGAAGAGATTTCAGATGAATTTGAGATACACTTTAGAGGCAAAACCTTCAACAGGACTTTTTGATGGACTGAAAGTAGGATAAGCAAAAATAAGGAATTAAGGGTGACTTAGATTTTTATTCTGATCAAGGAATAGAGTCATTGCTTGAGTGAGAAAGAATGTGAAAGGTCTGAATAGAGAAAGGAAAGGAAATACAGACACACAAATTGTGTTTTATGTTGATTTAAGGATGCCTATTAGACTGGCAAGTGGCGATGTCCTATGGGAAGCTGGGTACATGAAACTCCACAGAGAAGTCAGGGCTAAAGACAGAAATTTGGAACCATCCACACACAGATGGCATGTAAGTCACGACTCTGGACGTGACTTCCTGACCACTGGAGGCCACAAAGGGGATTACGAAGAGTATCTAGGGAAGTGAAACCAAAGCCAGGAAGCACGGAGAAAAGAAGTTTTTGAGGAGAGTCATTAGCTCTGCAGACTGATACTAAGAGGTTGTGGAAAATCAGACAGGGTGGAGGCTGATATCAGAGGTATTTGGTTATTATGCTAAGAGCAGTTTCAGAAGAGAGGTGAGGCAGAAGCCTGGTTTGAGTGGATTCAAGAGAAAATGGGTGATGAGAAAATGAAGTAGAGACATCTCCTGAGTACAGAGCACTTCTTGCTGAAGGGAAGCAGAAAAATGGGACAGTGCCTGCAGGGGGCTTGGATTAATGGAGGACCTGAGCAGAGTAGGGTTTTTTTTATAATTTTATTTATTCATTTATTTTTGGTTGCACTGGGTCTTTGTTGCTGCGCTTGGGCTTTCTCTAGTTGCAGAGAGCCGGGGCTACGCTCTACTGCTTACACAGGCTTCTCATTGCGATGCCTTCTCTTGTTGCAGAGCATGAGCTTTAGGGTACACTTGGGTTGCAGTAGTTGTGAGGCATGGGCTCCAGAGCACAGACTCAGTAGCCGTGGTGCACAGGCTTAGTTGCCCTGTGGAATCCTCCCAGACCAGGGATCTACCCCGTGTCTCTTGCATTGGCTGGTGGATTCTTAACCACTGGACCACTCTTGGACAGAGTTTTTGGTTGAAAGATAGATCCTAGAGCCCTTGTCTACTCAGCAAGGTGAATTGTACAGAGTGAGGTGGAGGAGTTGATAACAACTGAGCTCCCTCTATGTAGCAGGCACTTAAATTGCTATTGAATCCTCTCAACAGGCCCTTGAAGATAGGAGCTTTCCACCCTCTTTCTGGATGGGAAGAAGGCATGAAAACATGTTGGTTGGTATTTCAAGTTTGAGTCTGACAAGCTCTGAGCTCTTCTGTTTGTTAGCTGTGTGCCTTTGACTGGTATCTTGCCTCTCTGTTTCAAAACAGTATTCACCTCGAATGACTGGTGTGAGGATGAAAACGAATGATCCACATTAAAAAATACACGAGGCCTCACACACAGTAAGGGCTCAACAAACATTAGTCCTTCGCAGAGATGAGGAAAGAAAGCCTCAGAGGTGAAGTATCTTCCTTTATTGAACACGTATATCGAGCTTCTACTTTTCACTAAGCTTGTTGAGAACAGGAAGTGCAGCAATAAATGAGGTGTGAAATAACCTGTCCTCATAGAGCTTGGAGCCCACAACGATGATGATGATGACAACAATAAAACCTTCAGTAGCTAACATGTACTTTCTACTACATGAGGACTTCATGAAAAGTGAAAGAGAGAGTTGCTCAGTCGTGTCTGACTCTCTGTGACCCCATGTACTGTAGTGGGCTAGGCTCCTCTGTCCATGGAATTCTCCAGGCAAGAATACTAGAGTGGGTAGTCATACCCTTCTCCAGGAGGTTTTCCCAACATAGGGATCAAACCCCAGTCTTCTGCATTGCAGGCAGATTCTTTACCATCTAAGCCATGGAAGGAAGCCCTGAAGCTTCATAGTAGTAATAAACGCAGAATGCCTTGCCCCATTTTGTCTTTCTATTAAGTCATCCTTCCCAAGGGTATCATTTTGCTAGAAGAATGAAACCCAACTCTAAAGAAATAACTGTGGTGTGAGGACATGTTATTGAAAGGAAACCATTTAGAGGTGATGACTAACCTTCCTTGCTTTCTCCACAACTTTCCAAAGATCCTATCAGAAGTAGGTTTTAGGAATTGTTTTTCTCTGCATCCTGCCTTATTTCCCCTTCCCTGGTTTCTTCTCATGTTGTTTAATTAATTCATGACATAAATGTGACAGGCACCTTGTTAGGTCATTGGGGTGTCAACAATCAGTATTATGGACTGAATAGTGACCCCCACCAAAATTCCTATATTGAAGTTCTAACCCTTAGTACTTCAGGATGTGACTTGCATTTGAGACAGAGTCTTTAAAGAGGTCAAGTTAAAATGAGGTCATTAGGCTGGATCCTAATACAATATAACTGGCGTCCTTATGGGAAGAAGAGATTAGGACACAAACACCTTCAGAAGGAAGACCCCATGAAGACACATGGAGGAGATGGCCATCTGCAAGCCGGTGAGAGAACTCAGAAGAACCCAGTCCTTCTGATACCTTGAGCTCAGACTTCCAGCCTCCAGAATTATAAGAAAATAATTTTCTATTGGTTGAGTCGCACTGCCTATGGCACTTAGTTATAGCAGCCCTAGCAAACTAATACAATAAGCATTATAAAACACAGCATTGTAGAGGAGATGGGCGAGTTCATAGCTAACTACCCGACAAGGTAAGGCAATGCTGAACTGCAGAAGTTCTAAGGTTAAATCCCTGGGCACCAAGCATACAGATGGTATTTCCAAAGGCAGTGCAGACAGGCAGGGAATGATCTAAGGAAGAAACAGATTGTGAACCAGGACTAGAATGACCCACAAGGACTTTACAGGATTGGAGACAAGGGCATTCTAGGGGGCTGGCTCAGTATGAGTCATCTTTCTCATACAGTCTCTCTTTGTCCTTCTTGTGCATTATCCTTACCAAACTCTATAACCAAATTATTATCCTATCATTGCATTCATAAACATAAGTTGGGACTTCCCTGGTGGTCCAGGGGCTAAAATTCCATGCTCCCAATGCAGGGGGGCCCAGGTTCGATCCCTAGTCAGTGAACTAGATCCCACATGCTACAACTATGACCTGGTACACCCAAATAAAATAATTAATTAAATAAATGTAAGTTTATTAAAGGGGTTTCCCAGGTGGCTCAGTGGTAAAGAATCCATCTGCCAAGCAGGAGACATGGGTTTCATCCGTGAGTCTGGAAGATCCCCTGGAGAAGGAAATGGCCAGCCACTCCAATATTCTTGCCCGGGAAATCCCAAGGACAGAAGAGCCTGATGGGCTCGAGTCCATGGGGTCACAAAGAGTCAGACACTACTGGGCGACTAAACCACCGCCATCAAGTTTCTTAAGGAGCAAAAGTATCAGTGTCCCCATTTTCCAGGTGAGGAAACTGGGGCACAGACAGGTGCAGTAACTTGTCCAAGGCCACACAGCTAGTAAGTAGCAGAGCTGAATGCACACCCAGCAGTCCTCCTCCTCCAGTGGTCTGACTGAGACCAGGTTTGATCAAGGAGCTGGGTAGGTACAGACTGAGGCTCTGTGAACACAGCGTAGAGGAAAGTAGGGACTTTCTTTCCAGACCTGTGGGTGGAATCAGAAGGACAGAGCTTGACAATAGCTTGAGAAGGAAGGAAAGCTGAAGGAAGTCATTTTTATTTTTGAGGAGAGGAAAGATGAGAAACTATAGGTTTCTAAAAGGGAGATAGGAGATAGCTGGCAACAAAAGTTCCAGAAGGAGAAGAGAAGTCTTTGATAAAGCCTAAGCCTGCTCAGGGCGGGTGTGGGGGAGGGGGTTGAGGGTGGTAAGGACAGCCTTGGAAGGAGAAAGGGAACAGTTTCCCCTGAAAAGAAAGTGGAGGAGAGCTAAAGGGACGAGATTACAAGATAAGCATGCAACTGGGGTGATGGCCCCCAGCCACGGTGCTGCGTTCTGTTCTCGCTCTCTCCTTCCTTCTTGTTTCTTTGATTCTCTTTCTTTCTTTTTAGTGTTTTTTCCTTCCTTTCTTTTTCAAATATGTCTTTTATTATATCTAATTTTTTTTTCTGGGAAGTACAAGGCAAAGGGAGGGAGGGGATGGTGATCTAAGGGGAGCTGTGAAGTTTGGGGATAAGACTCTGTGGGGTGTGGGAGGGACACGGGGGACAAGAAAAGGGCAGACCAGAGTCCACTGCCTACAGGCAGCGTCAGCCTGTCCAGGTGGGCTCTGCCAAGGCACAGGGCTGGGGAAGGCCAGTGGTCAAGGGATCAGAGAACTGAGAATGGAGCAGAGGATCTAAGGGACTGAGCAGGGGATGCAGCCTAGGGAAGTAAGGAGAGAAAGAGGGAAATGAAAGCACACAAACAGGAGAGTTTCCAGGACTAAAAAGTATCCATTCCAACATCCTCTGTCCAGGACTCACTAGATAGTTCCCTTTTATTTTTGTTATACAAATACTTAAAATTGAGACTTCTAAGCATATGAATCCCAGATGGGATTTTGTGCACAAGATGTGACAGCGGGGGGTGGGAGGGAATGCACTGTTATTTTTAATGTTGTATTTTTCATTTATTCTTTTTAAACTTTTTAGTTTATATGTGTGTGCTGTGTGCTCAGCTGTGCAACCCCATGGACTGTAGCCTGCCAGGTTCCTCTGTCCATGGAATTTCCCAGAAAAGAATACCGGACTGTGTTGCCATTTGGAGTATAGCTGATTAGCTATATTTGTGATAGTTTGATAGTTGTGATAGTTTCAGGCAGACAGCAAAGGGGTTCAGCCATACATATACAAGTATCCATTCTCCTCCAAACTCCCCTCCCGTCCAGGCTGCCACATAACATTGAGCAGAGTTCCCTGTGCTCTACAGTAGGACCTTTTCGGTTACCCAGTTTAAATATAGCAGAGTGTACATGTCCATCCCCAAAGCCCTATCTCTTCCTCCATTCTGTGTGTGCATTCTCAGTCACATCAGTCAGGTCTGACTTTTTGTGATCTCACGGACTGCAACCCACCAGTCTCCTCTATCCATGACATTTTCCCTGCAAGAATACTGGAGTGGATGGCCATCCCCACCTCCGGGGGATCTTCTCAACCCAGGGATGAAACCCACGTTTCCTGTATTACAGGCGGAATCTTGAGCCACCAGGGAAACGGCCACACCATTTTCCACAAACATCATAATTAATGCCATCGGTAGAGTCTCCTTGGAAGGCCACAAGGATTCTGAGGATGCTGCTGTTTCCCACAGCGTTCCTGACCTCCTCTTGGCCCTTTCCTTCATATCTCCTTACTTTTATCATGTCATCATCTCTCCACATGGATTTGATTTTGGTGGTTTTGATTTTTTTTTGAAAGAACCAAAAACCATTTAAGCATTGTTTGATACGTGAGGTAGTCAACCAAACTGAGTATTGTACTTTGGGTCAAAACCAAAGTGACGATTAAATAATGAGGCCAAATCTCTTGGGTAGCTGGATGGCGGGGGAAGACTCATTAACTAGCCTGAGGGCAAACACTGGAGGAATTCTAACATAGTTTTGAGAGTACAATGTAAATGAGAAGTTTGTTCTCCCTGGCGAGTGTGAGAAAGGACATTTAAATGAATTAACCAATGTATTTGTTTAAAGTCTAGTCTCCTTTCTCTAAAGTGACACCTGGCATTGACAACTTTCTGTATTGTGCTGGAAATTTCCATGTCTACAGCTAACAAACACAAGATATAAATGCACTAGCTGGAACACACAAGCGAAAATGTGTACCAGATGTCATCCATGAACGGAGACACGATCTCTGTTTAATAAATATTCTTCACAGAAAAATACACCTGACCAAGGAAAAAAACTTTTTAATGACATCTTTTCTATTGGGTTAGAGAAAAACAACTTTCTTGCATTTAACTCATTTTCATTCAAGATACTGTTTTACTAAGTTGCTTAAAGTGTGAGATGGGGTGGTAATAAATGCCAGTAGGTAATAAAACTATGGTAAATTTTTAAAAAATTCTTTTCTAATCCACCAGTGCCCCCTTGACATAGTATAGAGTCCTGGTCAAGTAATCAGGAATTCTGACAAACCCAGGATTTTTCTCTTACCCTGTCATCAAGTCACTGTGAATTCCTGAGCCGTGCCCACAAAGGCCCTCTTCAGATCTGAACACATGCAGTGTTTTCCTACCTATCTCTTATCTGCAAAATTCCCTTTTCTTAGCTTTTAGGAATAAATGAGCACTGTTAGCCCCTAATTACATGAAAATATGTCATTTTTTTCTACATAAATACCCTAAAAATGGATATACCTTAGCTGACTTTCATTTATTGAATTATGAAAAACAGATCAATTTGGTTCACTGCTATAAAATAAATTGCCCTCCTTGTTATTTTGTCTATTTACTCAATTCAAAATTTGAACAGTACAATCATGTATTTTTGGTATTCATATAACATTAGTACTTCATAAATATGAATTATGCTATTGTGTTTATAGTGATGATATCTAATTACTGTGGTTTGCATACTACATAACTCATCTTAAATTGTCAAAAGATTAAAAGAAATATTGGAAAGTACACTGCACATTTCCATCTGCAATGGATAGCCTACTATAACCTGAACTTGATCTTTAAATACACATAATATTATGTAAAGTATACAGGAAACTAGTCCTACCTCAGTCAAGCCAGCACAGTCCTGGAGAAACTCATGACTAACTCCATGCAATAGAAAAAAGATTATGAAATTGTTTTCAGACAAAAGGAAGACACTTTTTAAACATTTTCACATTTAGACATGTTTTTTTCACATTAACCAGGATTGCTTTTTTTTTTTTTTCCTGCAAAAATAAGGGGAAACAATAGTGGTAAGGTTTCACTAAATATGCAAAAGCAGAAAGATTATGGAAGGGGTATTAAAACATGTTTACATAATATTTGAGACAATAAAGGATGTAAATCTTTGAGAAAAGCAAGAAAAATGCATGATTTTGCAAGGTAGCTTTGGTCAGTGGGGTTTTTTAAAATTATTTATTTATTATTTTTGGCTGTGCTGGGTCTTCATTGCTGTATATGGGCTTTTCTCTAGTTGTGGTGAGCAGGAACTTTTCATTTCGGTATCCTCTCTTGTTGCGAAGCAGGGACTCTAGGGCACATGGGCTCAGTAGTTGTGGCTCTCGAGCTTAGATGCCCTGTGGCATGTGAAATCTTCCCAGACCAGGGACCAGGGATAGAACCTATTTCCCCTACACTGGCAGGCAAATTCTTTACCACTGGACCGCCAGGGAGGTCCTGGCTAGTGTTTTTAATGCTTGGATTCTAAGGTGGGATGGCCATCCAGTATGTAAAGCTCCAAAACAGCAATCCCATAGAAGACCACACTTGCTGGTAGCGGCAAAGCTATTTAAGAAATATGCTTGCTATATAAGGGATCATGAAAGCTGTCTTTTTGGAACCAATGTCCAGCTTTAGGGCTTCCATGGTCTCTCAGGAGTAAAGAATCCACCTGGAGATGGGGGTTCTATCCCTGGATCTGGACAATCCCCTGGAGAAGAAAATGGCAACCCACTCCAGTATTCTTGCCTGGGAAATCCCATAGACAAAGGAACCTGGTGGGCTACAGTCCATGCGGTCGCAAAGAGTAGGACATGACTGAGGGACTAAACAACAACATCCAGCTTTAACCACAGTAGTTTCTTCTGGAGGCACTAAAACCTCATTTTTTTCACAATAATTCATTCTCAACCAAGAAGCCATCTGGGAATTGGCAAAAAAAAAAAAAAAAAAAAAAACTTTATTACGCCACTCAGATGGAGAATCACCAGTAAGGAAAATAAAGAGAGTTAACAGCATACTTGCTTTTAGTACTTCTTGGGTGGATTTCCCTGGACAGTCTGATTTTCCAGTATTTCCGCCAGATAAGTGCTTGGGCATGGGGCATGCTGTTCTGTCTACAGCAGTCCTTCTCAAAGGGTGATTTCCTGAGCCAGGAGCACTCGAATCACCAGGGAACTTACTATTAATAGAAATGCCACTCATCATACCCCATACCAGACCCACTAAATCAGAATCACCAGCGTGGAGCCCACGTATGTTAAGAGATCCCCTGGAGGCTTCTCAATACACTGAGGGTTGAAAACCACTGGTCTCCAGCACATGGCGTGCCTAATTCTCATTCCATTCATTTTTCCTTCCTATCAATGCCCTTCACTCAGCCCTAAACATCTAACTACATCCCACTGCTCCTCAAGTCTGACCCAGCTCTTTCTTTGAATGTTGACAATTCCCTTACTTCAAACAGCACTGATTGTTTACATAGCGCAGTTCATTACCTAAATCTGAAGTGATTTACCTGCACCATGTCTTACATTGTCCTCTAAATTATTTCCTACCCATGCTTCTTTTCCTGCCTCTTGAATGCAGAAACTGTGTCTTGTACAGCTGGCCCTCCATGTTCACAAAGCTTGCATCCTCAGGGTTTGCATCCGTGGATTCACCCAACCACAGACACAGCAGAGGACTGTCTGTATTAATCCTTCACCATTCAATATAAGGGACTTGAGCATCCTTAGATTCGAGCACCCTTTGCAGGGGCTCCTGGAACCAATCCCCACAGACACCGAGGGGCAACATAGTCTTACTTCTCACAGCATCCATCAGTGTCTAAGCTTTTGTTCGTTCTCCTAATATGCCCTTTTCTTCATCCCACTGACTTCCAAGTTTCCAAATTCTTGCAGTTTTTCAAAGTTCAACCCCAGATGCTTTTTCTATATGCAGAAATATTCTTCCTTGAAAAAAGAAATAATAATTTTATCTTTTAAATTTTCCACTTCATAGTGCTGTCATTTCTTTGTGTCTTCCCTCTCTCATCATTGAAGATGGAGATAATTGTTTTAAACCACAGTTTTAAGTAATGTGGGTGGGGAGGAATAATTTAGTTTACTTCAGGGTATGCATGTATGATGATTAGTATATTTTCCCTCAATATTGAATGAACTCTGATTTGGGGTAATCCAACTATTTACATAGGAAGTAACTCTCACATTTCAGAGAGAGGCAGTATCCCTCCTAGATGCATTGCGGATCTGGGACAGAGTCTGTGTGATGGAGACAATTGTTGCAATTTGTGTGGTCTAATAAGTGGTCGCAGAAGAGTAGACAGAAGTAACAGGAATCTGCAGGAAAGCGAGCCGTAAGGAAACCAGGGCGGCTTGAAGTCACATGGGTGAGGAAGAAAAGAACCTCACCCCAGGGTAAGAACCAGTAGCAGAAGGCTTAATTGCTACCATGTCATGGTGTGAACCCACTGTGTCACTGCCTGAGCTAATGGGAACCTGATGCAGCCAGCTTCCTGAGCCCACCAGTCCCAACTTCAAACACCACAGCCCCTCATGCAGGATCGGGTGGACTGGAGTCCCAGGTTACTTCCTCTCCAACAAAGGAGCATCTCCCCCCCGCCCCACATCCCCATCAGTTAATGTAGGCTGCATGGGATGCTGGCAGGGCTCTGGAACCAACTCCCTTGTTTTCCCCATTGAGCGCTCAATACTAACTTCCTGACCCCTCACAATGAAAATCTTCCAGACATAGTAGCCCCTCAAGAGCCTCTTCCCTGGTGGCTCAGATGGTTAAAACAATCTGCCTGCAATGTGGGAGACCTGGGTTCAGTCCCTGGGTTGGGAAGATCCCCTGGAGGAGGAGATGACAACCCACTCCAGTATTCTTGCCTGGAGAATCCCACGGACAGAGGAGCCTGGCAGGCGCTACAGTCCATGGGGTCACAAAGAGTTGGACACGACTGAGTGACTAAGCACACACAAACCAAGAGCCTCTGGCTGTGCTTACAGAGCCAGGAGCAAGAGAAAGCCCACAGGTCATTTGCCGGCAAATCCCACTGGGCCAACTGGGATTGCAAATCAGGTGCTGAGGAGAGAGAGGTCTGGGGGAGGGGAGCCGGAAACCTTCCAAGTCCGATCCAAGTCTGGTTCTCCTGTTTCTACCTACATCTATCACTTCTGTTTTGCCACCGGCTCCTGACAGGAAAATTCCAAAGTGTCAGGCAAAGAATCCCTCCTGTTTATGTGACTGGAAAAGTGTTTACAGCCCCTAGTGTTTGGGGTCACCCCAAGCCCCCAGGGCAAGCAAGCCTTAACCTGGGTCTCCTCTCTGAGGAGGGGGTGGGGTGGGGTGGGGCGTGGTTCTGGAACATCAAGCTTCCTGGGCTCTTTTTTTTTTTTTTTTTACTTCTATTCCACCGACAGCCTTGGTGTTTTTCCTTTGCTGAGAGTTCTTAAGTTCCCTTTTTACAGCACTTATCAACATGTAAACTCCACACGAGGGTGAAAAGGTAGGTGTTTAAGACAGACAGCAACAGCTGGGATAAACTGCCTCTTAAAAAGACTGTCTTAATGAAATGCATCTCTTTCTATTGGGGGCATTTGTAAGCAGAATGGGGATGAAACTTGAGAAGATTACTCGATAACCAGGCTATATCCTGTCGAGAGAGAGTGTTTCTCTAATAACACAAAGATGAGCTTCTGGATAGTCTGCCAGATAGCCGTCTTCCGGCCAGTGTCTCCCATCGTAAATCTTCCTTCTGACTCGGGTTTTCTGTAGATTTGTGAGGATAGAGCTCATTTTCGTGGAGAGACGGGACTAAGGAAAGATCTGGAACTCCTCCAGTTAAAAGCCACCATTTGCTTAACCAACTTTTGTTCCATCAGAATCAATATCCTGCAGAGGGTGGTTTTCATTGTTCTGAAGTCTGTTTGCAGGTGACGGAGCAAAGATATGGTTCCTGAAAAGGAAAAGAAAATACTCCTCTAAATAGCCCAAAAAGGGGGTGGGGGCTCCCAAACTCTCCTTTTACAAATAAGCTTCCTTTTGTGAGAAACTCTGCCTGGCTTTGCATTCTCAAGATTTGTCAGTGACTTGACAGTGAAACAACCCCTCTCTTCCCAGGGTTATCTATTATTTCTCAGTGAAAGGGCTCAGCCATTTACTAAGCATCTAAGAAGTCTTGGGTCCTCTCTGAACCTTAGTTTCTTTATCTTTGATAATAGTTCCCTACCCTGGAGGTTGTAGATGAGGTAGCGTGTTTGAAATTATCTAACCCATGGTGGACACTCAGTAACAACTACCCTGCTTCTCTTGATTTATCCGCAGAATGGATCGGCCGCAGGTTAAAATCTGAACTGAGTTCCTGTTTGGGCTACATTATTTTTCATGGCCCTAGATAAATCCCCTCAGCTGGGATCTGCCCTGAACCTCAGTCTCCTCATTTGCTAAAACAGAATAATGATACCTCTTCTCATTTGAGAAAGGGCTTATGAGAGCCAAATGAACAAATAAAAATCTTGTAATCGATGTTTGTATATTTGTAAACGATAAAGCATGCGCTTCCCAGGTAGTTCCGTGGTAAAGAATCTGCCTACCAATGTAGGAGACACAGCTTTGATCGCTCCATGGGGAACATCCCCTGGAAAAGGAAATGGCAGTCCACTCCAGTCTTCTTGCCTAGGAAATCCCATGGACAGAGGAGCCTGGCAGGCTGCAGTCCATGGGGTCACAAAAGAGTCAGACATGACTTAACAACTAAACAACAACAGCAAAATGGTAAAGCACATAAATCAAGATAGTGATAGTCATTTATAGTTTTCATAATTGGATGGAAGGCATCTAATACTGTTGAAACCACACATATGCTTAAGAAATAAAAGTGTTTTTTTTTTTTTCATAAAAAATTATCTTGTTCTTGTTTTGACTGTCTTTTGTTTTTTAATTTTGGCTTTTTTTGATAAAAGTTTTTCTACAGAAACTGTACCAACTGAGATGTTCAAAACATGTACTTTTGTGCTACAAGGAAGAAACCCAGAAAACTAAAGGTCTCTTGAAGTTCAAAATATATGGATACTCACATAATTTCTTTTTTTTTTTCCATTGTAATGACTCCCCCTCCCCTCAGATTGTAGTACTTTTAAAAATTTATTCATTTATTTTAATTGGAGGGTAATTACTTTACAATACTGTGATGGTTTTAGCCACACATCAACATGAATCGGCCAGAGGCATACATGGGTCCCAATTTCTAAAACTCCATTTGAGGAGAAGATTGTGTATTCACGGCACTCCTCTTTCTCTGTTTGGGCTTCCTCAGCTTCCTGTGGGGGATGATGGCACTTGGGACCCAGCGTAGGTGGAACAGCTGGAGAGCCTCCTCGCCTCCTGATGTCACAGCTTATCAGTGTTGATGGACAAAGCACATAAGGCCTTGCCTTCCTTACTGACCAAACCACAAGCACACGTCTCTATTTCTACCATGCTCTTTATTTTCTTGCAAAGGAAAGAGCCACTTTGTTCAAAACACTGAAATATATTGGAAGCAATTGATGCATTAATGTCACTAAGCAAGTTCCACTCTTGGATCATGGTATAACCTAATTGTATCACTTACCCAATCTTTTGCAGCTTTAAAGTTTAATGTAGTCAACTGTTGATCATCATCAAAAGAAGCATCATAGATTCTATGAAAATCATAGGCACACAGGACCTTCCTTTTGATTTATGTTAACTGGGAGAGGAGTGGGAAGCTTGGATAATCTACAAATTGACGAATTTTGTTGATGATGTTGTTGTTTGGTCGCTAAGTCATATCCAACTCTTTGTGACGCCATGGACTATAGCCCACAAGTCTCCTCTGTCCATGGAGTTCTCCAGGCACGAATACTGGAGTGGGTTGCCGTTTCCTCCTCCAGGGGATCTTCTCCATCTAGGGACTGCCATGTCTCCAGCATTGCAGGTGGATTCTTTATCACTGAGCCACCTGGGAAGCCCCAAACTGAAGAATGCACATATTAAATAAAGAGAAATAACTATGACACAAGTGGAATACACACACTCAATTGATTAATACTTTTGGAAGAAACTAGTCTCTGTAAGCTTTGTCTTGGGTCTGACTGTGTCATAGAATTCCAACTGTATATATGATATGTGACAATGTTTTAGTGGCGTGCTTTGCTTTTGTTTAATTAAGAAAAGAAATATTACACCGAAGAAGTCTGAATTCACTTCTTCATCATAAGACTAATAGGTAAAAATCAATGAATTAATTGTTTATCCCATAAACCTTTAATAAGTACTTACTGTGTAACAGGTGCTGTGCTTGGTACTGAACATGCATCAGTGAATAAAACAGACATGGTCCCTACCCTCAGCATTGATATTTTGATAGTAAAACAGCATGAGCAACTTTGATCTAAAGAAGGAAAAACTGGTATCCACATTCATGGTAACTTCCACTTTAACCTGGACCAGTGGGTAGGAAAGAGTCTCTCCCTGGCCACTTGTCAAGGCAAACCTGAGGCTGTCAGAGCAGCAGCCTGGCATAGCCATCAAGACTATAGGCTCTGGAGTCAAACTGTCTGGGGTGAATCCTGGCTTCTCTCTAGCTGTGTGCTCTTGGGACAGATACTTGATCTCCCTGTGAACCTGTAAAACAGGGGACATGTTAATACCTACCTCATGGGGCTGTTGTAATGATGAACTAAGTCAATAAAGAAAGCCTTTAGAACAATGCAGGAAAAGAGCAGGTGCACAGTAAATGTTAGCAAATCTTACCCAGTCTGACATCATCTCCCATGATGGCTCCATACACAGCTCAAGGTTCTGGTAGGATGACATCTACCCTCAACATCGGCCACAATTTCCCTTGCCTGCCCTCTCCCCAACCCCTCCATGCTTTTACACATGGCATACCATCAGCCTGGAGAGCCTTACCATCTCTTTTGTTCCTAAAAAACGTTTCTTGTGCTCATCAAAGCTCAGTTTAAGATCATATCCTCTGGAAAAATCCTCCTTGTCCCTGACTGCCAATGATTGGGTCCTCCTCTGCCCTGCTCAACCAACAGCTGTGCGCAACTCTAACCTATACTGCCCCCTGGACTTGGAGTGCTTATTTGTATCTTCCGTCACACCAGATGAGGTGTGTTAAAAAAACAAAAGATTTAGTGAATGAATAGAAGAAAGAGGAGGAAGGAAGAAAGGAAAGAAAGATGGCTCAATCCTTGGAACAACCTCATCGGGATACGTACTTGTATCCTGTGGAGCAGGCAATAAGATAAATTTTTTTAAAGTGAAAATCGCTCAGTCACATCTGACTGTGACCCCATGGACTATCCATGGGGTGGGTAGCTGTTCCCTTCTCCAGGGGGTCTTCCCAACCAAGGGATTGAACCCAGGTCTCCAGCACTGCAGGCAAATTCTTTACCAGCTGAACCACTAGGGGAGCAAGATTTATTTATTTTATTTATTTACTTTTTGGCTATGCTGTGTCTTTGTTGCTGCACGAGGGTTTTCTCTAGTTGTGGCAAGCGGGAGTTACTTTTTGTTGTGGTGCCTGGGCTTCTCATCGCAGCGGCTTCTCTTGTTGCAGAGTACAAGTTCTAGGCACACAGGCTTCAGTAATTGCCTTGAGTGGGCTCTGTAGTTGCAGTTCACGGGTTCTAGAGCGTGGGCTCAGTAGTTGTGGCACTGGGTTCAGTTGCTCCATGGCATGTGGGATCTTGCTGGACCAGGGATCGAACTGGTGTCCCTTGCATTGCAAGGCAAATTCTTCACCATTGGACCACCAGGGAAGCCCAAGAGAAGCTTCCTGAAGAGCCTTGAATCTGATCATTATTGCTATTACTGAGTCCAAGCTCTTGCTGCTCGCCATATGACAGGCCAATAAAACAAGAGAAGAGCTGTTGGGGCAAGGAGGGATACTGATTTTATTCAGAAAGCTAGCAGACCAAGAAGATGCTGGACTAGAGTCCCAAAGAACCATCTTACCTGAGTTAGAATTCAGACATCTTTTATACTAAAAGGGGAGGCAGTAAAATCAAACATTCCCTGGTTCTGGTCAGACTCTGGAAGGGATACTTAATTTCTTCCTTCTTGGCGTTATTCACAGGTGAGCCTAGTCAGGATGTTTCCTGTGAACTAAACAGAGCTTGACACTTATTACCTGGGAAGCAGTGTAGCCAGAGATGCACCGTCACCTATAATTTAAGCTCATAGGCAAATTTCTTTAGTGATTAATCTGTAATAGAATACAAAGTTCCTTCCCTGTTGCATTGCCTCCTCCAGACTCTACCATGCTCTGCTATTGGCCCGAAGAGATACACGCAAGCAAAGATTGAGCTAAAAACCAGAAGCAGCTAACGTTTTTCTTCCTTAATATATATATTTTGTTGAAGTACTGTTGACTCACAATGTTTCAGGTGCACAGCAAGGTGATTCAGTTATACATATGCACATATTATTTTTGAAATTATTTTCCATTATAGATGATTACATTATTATTACATCATTACATTATAGGTTATTACAAGATATAATTCCCTGTGCTATTCAGTTATTACAAGATATAGTTCCCTGTGCTATACAGTAAACTCTTGTTGCTTGTTGCATATCTATTTTTAAAATTAGAAATCTAGCATTCTATTCATTCTAAGTCAAACAAGTGGAATCAAAATGTCATAAACTTTTTAGTTAGACAAAGATTCATAAGACTTCTAAAATATATATATTATACATATTATTTATATATATGTATACAAAAGCTTTTCTACTATGCTTGATAAAGGCTTGAGAAAGAACATCAAAAAAAGAAAGGAAAAAAGAGATGGAGAAATTGGAAAACGTAAGCTAAAAGAAACATAACTAAATGGAAGAAAAGTTATGACCAACCTAGAGAGCATATTAAAAAGCAGAGACATTACTTTGCCAACAAAGATCCATCTAGTAGTGCTCAATTCTTTTAACTTTTGCTTCTCTGGAAAGCTTTTGCTTTCTCCATAAAATCCCAATGAGAGTCACGCTGGGTAAAGTATTCTCGGTTGTAGGTTCTTCCCTTTCATCACTTTAAATATATCATGCCATCCCCTTCTGGCTTGGAGAGTTTCTGTTGAGAAATCAGCTAATAGCCTCATGGGAGTTCCCTTGTAGTTTATTTGTCATTTTTCTCTTGTTGTTTTTAATATTTTATCTTTGTCTTTAATTTTTGTCAGTTTGATTACTATGTGTCTTGGTGTGTTCCTCCTTGGGTTTACCCAGCCTGGGTCTCTCCATGTAAAGGCAGCTTACTTTTCATACCACTTTACCTTCCATGAACTCTGACCATACCAGAGACCTGCAAACAGTCTTAAGATAGCATCTACATCAACGCTCTAAGTGCTTGAATCCCTGCATTTCGCAAGAGGGATGGTTATCCACAGCTTTAAGCGTATATTCAAGTCTGGAAAAGGCATAGTTCCCCTTGGTAGCACTTGCTTCCGGATACTTTTCAACAGAAATGACCTTTCTTAAGCTGCAATTCAAGCCCATGATTGCTGGCCTCAAAAGTGGTTCATTCTTTCAAGCTCTGGTTCACCAACAGCATTATATTTTTATTAACTATTTGCACTCCCAAGCAAAAAATTAAAAGTTAATTCCCCAATACCGAAGATCCCTGACATGTCAATATTTATCAAACACACACACATACATGCTGAGAGAGGGGAGAAGGCAGAGATTATGCTTGAAATCATATAGATCCCAGTGCTGTAAGGAAAGCAAATCACAAGGCTTATTTGTTGAGATCTCTGAAAAGGGTAGCTATTATTTTTTATCAGGGTAGAAGTTTCAACTAGCAAGAGCTTTTCGTTTCCTCAATCTGAATAGAAACAAACAATAGAAAAGCCAAGTATAGTTTTTCAAGTTGCAAAATCGAGCTCTCTGCAGCTTATTTTCTCTCTGACTATTCTTAGTTTTCTGCAAACAAGTCCACTTTTGGTGTATAATGAGCTATGCCCATATCTTCATGGCCAGTGCCCATGTCCTACTTCTGTTTTTCAAATTTGTATTTATTTATTTATGGCTGTGCTTGGGCTTCCTCTAGTTTGCCGCGAGCAGGGGCTACTCTCTAGTTGTGGTCCACAGGCTTCTCATTGCAGTGGCTTCTCTTGTTGCTGAGCAAGGGCTCTAGGGCATATCGGCTCATTAGTCGTGGTGCATAGGCTTGTGGAATCTTCCCGAACCAGTGATTGAACCCACGTCCTCTGCATTGGCAGGCAGATTCTTAACCACTGGACCCCCAGGGAAGCCCTCCTGGTTCCATTTTAAGGAATAAGACTTCTTAATCACTGTTCTCAAAATAGTTCACCCTTGTGTTAAATACTTGCTTATTCAT
Source organism: Ovis canadensis (assembly GCF_042477335.2). Taxonomy (NCBI): domain Eukaryota; kingdom Metazoa; phylum Chordata; class Mammalia; order Artiodactyla; family Bovidae; genus Ovis; species Ovis canadensis. Next base: position 66,195,056 of record NC_091253.1, read on the forward strand.
TCAGTAATTACTTACTGAGCTATGGCAGATACTCTACTAGGCATAGGATATAAAATAGTGCCATCCACCCTCTGCCCTGGGAAAGTTTTGACCAGTTTGTGTTTGGTTTTTTTTTTTTTTTTTTTAGTGAGAGACAACTTGCCTGTATAGAACTGACTTTGATCAATGTATTTTGAAAATATTCCACAAGAATTGAATTTTTTGTCAAATTTCATTTTTTACAAAATGAGAGACTTGTGTCTCCTGGCATAGTATCAGGGAGATGGCAGGCACTGGGTTAATAGCCATTTCTTTTTTTCCTTGATGTTTGAAAATCAAGTCATCTATAAGATGAATTTGGAGTCTTGACATTTTGAGCAAAGCAACAGATTCCTCTGGGCTGAGAAGCTACCTAGTGGAGACTATAAGGTAATGGCCTTTGGAGATGGCCTCATCTAGCTTTCAGCCTTGGTCTCTCGGCCACTCAGTTGAGAAGTAACAACAAAGAAGTTTTTTAAGCTTCTTAAGCCTTATCTGATAAATGGGAAAATAAGTACCTCTCCACGGAGTTGTCATAAATAAGGTTACTTGAAATACAATATGTAAAATTTCATTCATAGGAATCTGGCATCAAGAATAGCTATTATTTGATGTAAATTATCACCATCCCCAATTTGTCTGCTTCTCGAAATCATTTATTTATACAAATTGGATTTTCCTTTTTAAAATTTTATTTATTTTTGGTTGCATTGTGTTTTCGTTGCTGCATGTGGGCTTTCTCTACTTACACCGAGTGGGGGCTACTCTTCATTGCAGTGCAAAGGCTTCTCACTGTGGTGGTTCCTATTGTTGCAGAGCACGGGCTTCAGTAGTTGCATCACATGGGCTTATTTCCTCTGCGGCATGTGGGATCTTCCCAGACTAGAGATCGAACCCATGTCCCCTCCTTTGGTAGGCAGATTCTTATCCAGTGCACCACTAGGAAAGTCCCTAAAATTTGGATTTTCTTAAGGCAAAACATGTCTACAATTTTCAGCTAAACATCAAATTTGGAACTCCAAGCAGAGGACTGTGGTAATTCTGGTATCTTTGTCATTTTTCAAGACATTTTATGACAACCACCTCTTCCCCCAGGAACCCTTCCCTTCCTTGGCAGAAAGAGGTTTGTACCACCGCAGGCCAGGGCACATTCTTTCCATGGGATGAATCCAATCTCACTCTGTATTTATCTAACTTCCTTTTCTAAGAGGTTTAGCAAGTTTGGACTAGACTGTAAGCTCTTTAAGGTTCTCATTTATGTTTTCTCTCTTCAACAATATAATCCTCCCAGAACACTGCCACAGTTTCTGGGATCAAGGTGTCAAATGCCTGGATCAATTCCAGGGATAGGCATACCCCACGCTCAGCGTACTCACGTCAGCAGTGACTGCGGACACTCTGCTTTTGTGCGCCCTCAGTTACTGTTTCCCTTGAGTTACATGAAGCAAACAGCCAGCCTCCACTGTGGCACAATATATTTTTCTTTGTAGAACCAATGACTGAGCGAGGCCAATGTCCCCCTCCAACCACTGAAATTGCCTTTGGAAAATCTTCAATATAAAACAGTAGTTCTAGACTTCCCTGGTGTTGCAGTGGATAAGAATCTGTCTGCCAACTCAGGGGACACGAGTTTGACCCCTAATCCGGGAAGACTGCACGTGCAGCAGAGGAGCTAAGTCCATGCACTGCGACTAACGAACCTGCGGGCCACAGCTCCTGAAGCCCGCGTGCCTAGAGCCAGTGCTCTACAGCAAGTGAAGCCGTGGCAGTGAGCAGCCCAGGCGCTGTGCCCAGAGCCCAGTCCCTGCTGTCTGCTACTAGAGAAAGACCACATGCAGCAAGGAAGGCCTGGCATAACCAAAAATAAACAAATAAAATGTGAAAAGTAAAACCAGTAGTTCTTAAATCAGAGTCTTAGGGTCCTGAAAATCTGTTGAAGATGTAAGAACTCTTCCCGGGGACAGGGGAAGTCATACAGCATTTTTGCTGCTGCTAAGTCACTTCAGTCATGTTTGACTCTGTGCGACCCCATAGATGGCAGCCCACCAGGCTCCCCCGTCCCTAGGATTCTCCAGGCAAGAACACTGGAGTGGGTTGCCATTTCCTCCTCCAATGCATGAAAGTGAAAAGTGAAAGTGAAGTGGCTCAGTTGTGTCCGACTCTCCGTGACCCCATGGACTGCAGCCTACCAGGCTCCTCCACCCATGGGATTTTCCAGGCAAGAGTACTGGAGTGGGGTGCCATTGCCTTCTCCGAGCATTTTTACATACACATTTTTAATTGTGGATGACTCATGGGCTCCCTGCAAACTTTCCCTATGCCCTTTTGGGGAATCCACCTAAGCTAGGAGAATTCAAAACAACACCTGAGTTCTTGCTAGTGTTTGAATCGTCTTTTTGTGAATCGAAAGAAATCCAGGAAAGCGGCAACTGCCTAAGAATTCAAATGTTGAGCCAGATCCTGAACAGCACACTGTTTCTGTTCTGGGTATCTCTTTACTGAGGGGTGACAAGCCATCCACTGGGAGCAGCCTGGTTGGTTTCCTCAGTCCCACACGCTGTGTAAACTCCAGAAAATTCTCTCTCTTAAGAAAAAGAGCATTATGTGGGGGGAACCCTGCGGGTTGCAAAGAGTCAGATACAACTGAGCAACTAAGCACAGCACCCTGTATGGTAACAAATATGGCATTTTCAGTGAGCAATTGTTCGAGGTCATTTTCATTTTCTCATCAGCCGCAGTGAGCTTGAAATTGACATGCAAACCAAAAAGGTTAGGGAGCTCTCTGGGCAGCCTCCTGTTGTTTTCTGCTTGGTTCAGGGGAAGTTCCTGGAAGAATTTTTTGTCTCCAGCCTCTTGTTGAGTGACAGGAAAAGAAAAAAGGATCATTTGAAGGCTCTCTGATTCAAACGTCCTGGACCGAATGCCAGGCTCTCCCTGCCCTGGAGAAAGCCACTCTGGTGCTAGTTTAGAAAAAGGGTGTTTCCACTGTCTCCTAGAGCGGCTTTTCCCAGTCATCCAGAGGGGGCGGATTTCAAAGCCGCTGACTTCTTGCCCTTTTTAATCGGACTGGAAGTGTCCCCGTTTTAATTTGAAAACTTCCCCTCCATCTTCCACTTCTTCAATGCCTCCCCTAAAGAAGGTGGTATTCTGGGTCACTGAAATGGTGTTGGGCTATTAAGCAGAGACAGGTGATTAGAGGACCAGTGGGTAACAGCGAACACAGCTATGGTATTCATGAAAGCTCAAGTTGCATGTTAGTGAAATGCTATGAAACATCAAAACCCTGAAGATACGGCGTTAACCGCACCGAAATGCCTTCTGCAGTTTGCCTCGTGCAGCTGTGGACCTAAAGTACAGCGCCGTTCCCGTACTTCCATCATCACGCCGTCGTCCTTCAAAGACACACACAGACTCACTCCCACACCGCTTTGTGCCCTCAGCGCTGACCGCCCCATCTCTCCCTGATACCCCGGAGCCTTTCCGCCTAAAGCCCCCCCGCCTCCCTGCGCTGGGGGGAGGGAGACGGTAATTAAGGTCCCTGAGGGCTGCTGCGGGCTGTACTTGGGACCTCAGCGCAGCTGCCTGCCTCCGTCTCCCCAGCCGCCCTCCCACATCATCCGAGGAGACCGGCTGTGTGTGTGAAGGAGGTGCTGTTTCCCACAGCTCTGATCTAATTCAGCTGAAACTCAATCTCCGTGTGACCAACCTCAGCCTGCGCGCTCCCACCCGCCCAGGCTCCCCTCTCCCGGCTGTGTGTGCGCTGCCCATTGACGCTGTCAGTCCCAACGCCTCCCCTCCACCGCTCCGGGGTGTAGACTTACAGGGTGTCAGTGGGCCAGCCTCAGGAGCTTGGCGGCTGCCCGGACGCTCACTCCTCATCCTCGGGGCTCCGAGGGGTGTGACACCCTATACCCGCCACTCAGCGGGTTGAACTGGGCTCGTGAGTTATCTCTGGAGAAAAGGCAGTTGAGTCCGATGAGGCTGAGAACTTGAAACAGATGTAAAAGACATCAGGCTGAGTTTTCCCTGGATCTTCATTGCCCAGAAAGATTTATAGCCCCTTTTAACCCTCTTTTAACATCGGTTGAACTGGGCTTGTTTTATAGCAAGGAAAGAAACCTCGCAGTTACACAGAAAATTGCCAGAGCTCAGAGTCTGCCCCCGGGTCTGCAGATCCTCGCTTTTCTTTTTTCTTTGTCCTCTCTCCTATAAGCTCATCTCTTCGCCTCTGAATCTGGTGGGGACATTTCATCACCACCTCTTTATAACTCTCCATCCCCAGACAGCCCCAAACTACCAGCTGCTTTGACCCTGCCTGCATGCTTGCTAAATTGTTCAGTCCTGTGGGACTCTTTGCCACCCCATGGAGTGTAACCCTCCAGGCTCCCCGTCCATGGAGATTCTCCAGGCAAGAATACCGTAGTGTGTTGCCATGCCCTCCTCCAGGGGTTAGACCCTAAGTGGTGTTCAGTTTGGGGGAGTGCATCTTTATCCTGAACAGGGAAGTGATAAATAGCTCTTAGAAATGTGAAGATTGCAAGGAGCCAGCACAATCCAGTAGTAGGCCTGGCTTTTTTTGGGGGGGTGGCTAATTGTCACGTAATCATGTTACACCAGATCAGGCGCACTTTCTTTTGATGGAGAACGCTTTGAACTTTGCTCTGCACTTCCTGCAAGATTTCTACTTCAGGGCAGGGAGGCACAGGAAGGCAGAGGCTTGCGGGTACCTTTTACAAGTCCTGTGAAGCGAAAGGGAAAGAGTTCACAAAGGCATCATCATTAGGAATGATGTGTCACGGCAGGCTGGCACCTCCTAAACCTGACCCCCGCCCCCTCCTCCAGGGCGGCCTCAGGAACTTGGAGATTCAGTACTGAGCACCCAAGTCATTTTTCAACGCAAAGAAGCGCAGGGATCTTTCCATCTTTTGTTAATTTTATTTCACACAGTGATGGGGAGGGTTTTTTTTTTAACTGTTATTACTTTTTTGTTTTTATACTTTATTTGGCTGCTACCTGCAGGATCTTCAAATTTTATTGTAGCACATGAATTCTAGTTTCTTGACCAGGGATTGAACCCTGGCCCCCTGGAATGGGAGCCCAGAGTCCTAGCCACTGGACCACCAGGGAAACCCTGTTACTACTTTTTTACAGTGATACATTTTGCATGAAAAAAATTATTTTGACTAACAACCAACTTGCTTGCTTATCTCTTGATATAGAACTGGTATTTTCCTCACTTCCTCCAGACTCCCAGAGTCTGAGGCTTGCCATCCTGAAGAATCAAACCTTTATATCAAACATGGTGCAAAGAAACCCTCCATTAGAATTCAGTCTCTCTCTCCACAGTAGGTAGTTCCGACTAGTGTAAGCGATACCTTGGGTGCCTAAAAACACTTCTACATGCATTCTGCTCCCAGTCAGGATGCGCCGTGGAGAGAAGGGTCATGGAGTGAAGAAACACCGTTTTGAGGGGGTGGGCGTGGGTGGAGATTCTACCTTGCCCAGGGAAAGAGGAAGATTTCTGCAGCCAAGCTCAGAAATAATAGTCTCCCTGAGTCCTGAGAAAACTGCCCCAAATGTTAACACATCAATCTCAAGGAAACAAGCCTGGTTTTTACCGACTTAATTTCATATAATTATTTCAGAGTTTGAGTCTTTACAAGAAAGAGGGAGTGGAGGGAAAAGGCCAGAAAATTGAAAGGGACGAACAAAAGAGGAATGAGATTTTTTGTTGTTGTTTTGAAGATTCCTGTTGCTCCTCGGTGCCCAGGGCTCCGTCTTGGCTTTCATCTTTTAGAAGCAAATGCACAGCACCCTCAACAGCACGTGGAGGCACTCCGAAGGTGCTGATTTCAGCTCAGGAACACTATTTCCTGAACACTGTTTCTAAGAAACACTTTAATAAGCTTTCTCTGTGTCTTGGGTCTTATAACATCAAGTGTGCAGTGAAATAAGGCTAGAAAATCTGAGCACCAGTACTAACTTCAGGCTGATAAATCCCAGCACTGTTCGCCCAAGTCATTAAACTGCAGGGGACTCAATCACATTTCTAAAATGGTGGTAATAATACCTCCCCTGCCTGCCTCAGAGGGTTATATATAGAAAACATTTTGAATGGTTAAAAATGCTGCTATGTAACTATTTACAACAGCTAAGACATGGAAACAACGTAAATGTTGACAGATGAATGGATTAAGAAGATGAGGTACATATGTAATACAATGGAATACTACTCAGCCATAAAAAAGAACAAAATATGCCATTTGCAGCAACATGGAGGCAGCTAGCAATGATCCTACTAAGTGAAGTGAGTCCGAAAGAGAAAGATAAATACCATGTGATATCACTTATATGTCGAATCTAAAGTATGACACAAATGAACTTACCTGTGAAACAGAAACAGGCTCATGGACACAGAGAACAGGCTTGTGGTTGCAAGGAGAGGGGGTGGGGGAGGGTGGACTGGGAGTTTGAGGTTAACAGATGCAAACTTTTACATATACAATGGGTAATCAACAAGGTCCTGCTCTATAGCACAGGGAACTGTATTCAGTTTCCTATGATGACAAACCATAATGGAAAATAATGTGAAAAAGAATGTACCTGTGTATATATATAACTGAATCACTTTGCTGTATGGGAGAAATTAATACAATATTGTAAATCAACGATACTTCAATAAAATTGTTTTCAATGCTGCTTTATAAGTGAAAGGTATTACATTTGCAATAGTAAAGTTCAATGATGATTTAGTATTCTCTGAGTATTTAACTGAGCTTAACAATTTGTAGTATTTACGTGAGAGTCAGACCCATAGAAATTGGTAGGTCAACAAAAAACAAAGATATCATCTGGTTGATTTAAAATGCAAATCACAAAGCCCCGTCTTCCAGGTAGAGTTAGTGTAGAATGGGCCCTGGAATCTGTATTTTAAGCAATCACCTTGGGAGTGGCAGAGGCAGATAGTTCAGGAAAAAGGCAACTTGGAGAAGTACTTTGTTTTGCAAAATGAGGACATTTCTCATCTTCCCACTCTCTGCCTCTGCTTCCACTGGGGCTGGGTGTGAGAATGAAGCCCATTGCTTTCACATCCCTTCATTAACATTTCAGAATCTACAGCATGAAGGACTGGAGAGAAACAAAGCAGAATGGAGGATTATGTCGATGGGTTTGGTTTCCCGTTAATGATGAGAAACATGCCTGTCTGCTCTGAGCAGATGATCAATTGATCCAGAAAATGTTGCACAAGTGTTCTCTGCTAAGCTACAGGGTCAAAGTCAACAATATAAAAGAAAATATACCTCTGTTTAGTTGAAAAGGACTTACGTTCAAGACATTGCTCAATAGGGCTGGTATGGGTTTCACTCTGTCAAACAGCCCTGTTCATTTACTCAGCTTTCCACAGAATTCTGCCAAAGAGGACAACGAGGGAGAGAGAGAGATTTAGCTCTCGTGGTTGCAGTTTGTTTTTGCACCTGTGGATTTTTTTTTTTTAATGACAATTGTTTAAAAATATCATGATAATATTTTTAAAGATAGTAGGTGAAATAGTTTGTATGTGAAGTTGGGACAACGGGGCGAAGAATTTCTCATAAAAAAAATCCCTTTTTAATGACAGTTGCCTACTCTAGAATAAAGTGATAACAAATAATGAAACTGAGGAAGAAGTTTCTAGAAAGATAGATTGCCCCTAGAAATCTAGGAGTAACTTTTCAACAAAGTCCGAAAAGATTTGTCTTGCAACTTTTTATTACTAGAATGAGTAAAAACATGAACAAAACTTCCCTCTGGAAAATCAAAATAGAGGACTCACAATCTACTCAGTTTACTCATAGAAAAACTCTCAAGTTCTTGTTCACAATTCTTCGCACACAGTTCTAACATACAGGCAAACACACACATGCTTGAGTTTGTATATGTGTGTGTGTGTGAGTGCACTGGTATTCTACGCCCAAGGTGAATACTGAAAGTTAGAATTAAAGAATGTCTCAAAATGGGTTATAGATAACCTCTTTATCAATAGATAAAGAGAAGTGGTAGCTAATGACCTGATAAAAAGTATAGAGATAGTCAATTTAAAAGCTTACAAAATTTCAACAAATAATAGCTTACAAAATATAGCTTTCAATGAAAAAAAATCTAAAAAGGAATATATATTCCTTTTTATATTTGAATCACTTCACTGTACCTGAAACAATAGTATAAATCAACTATACTTCAATTTTTTAAGTTTATCAGATTAAAAAAAAAAAAGTTTATCAGATAACTTCAGAACCACAAAAATCTAGGACTGTTTTACCCCAAAAGATCTTCAGGGCCCCATTGCATGACAGCAGAGTACAAAACCTTTGTTTACTGTAATGATCCCAGTACATCAAGAAAAAGTTCAACATTTTACGTCCTAGAAAATTTCCATTCAAATGGTTAAGGTTAAAGATGTTTCCATACTGAAAGAGGCAAATCCTTATCTTTCCAGAACTCTTTACTTGTTCAGAAATAATTTTTTTCCCAAAGTTTCTGGGTCAGCAAGGTTTGTCTAAGAGGAGAGATTGGGGACGGGAGGCGGGGGAGGAACAGCTGTTTTGAGTTAAACAAGAAGCATGTTAATGACAGCACAGGAGTCTGAGAGATACTTGGGTTTAGCCCGCTGGTCAGAGAAGTAATGGGCTAAATGGCTGAATGAAAACAGTTATTTAAGGTCTGTGATAGTGGGCATGAGTAGGGAGACAGAAGACAGCATTGATGAATGAGCTATCTATGGCATAAAATCATCTTCCCCTAAACTGCAGTAGGAAGTAGAAAACAGAGAAGAGGGGTGTGGAAACCATCAGCCTAACTCACCAATACTGGGCTTTTATGGAGATTCTGAGAAAGGTGATAACCTGAACTGCAGATGGACCATGGCACAGACAAGAGGGGGAAAAGAGGATGTTTCCAGCTGGAATATTGATGATAAACACAAATGTCATGATTACTGTGAAAGTTATATGCACCAGAGACACTAAGAACAAAAAAAAGTAAGTCATTTTATCCCTACAGAGGTTCCCATAAGAAGGTCAGCAATCATCTCCGTGTGTCTCTTACCACCCAAGGTCTCTTTGCAAGGAGACCCTGAGCTTACTGGGGCTGGCTGGGAAAGGCCAAGAAAGAGAAGTCCCAGCACTAGCCTTTCTGAGGAGTGGACAGAAATTGGTACCACGTCCCCCACCTCCACAGGCTTCCCAGGTGGTGCAGTGGTAAAGAATCTGCCTGCCAATGCAAGAAACTGGGTTCAGTCCCTGGAACTCATTCCAATATTCGTGCCTGGCAAATCCCATGAACAGAGGCTCCTGGTGGGCTACAATCCATGGGGTCTTGAAGAGTCAGATGCAATTTAGCACATGCACACTAGCGCTAGCCAGCTTCCCCACATCCTGCTTGCCTCTCAGCCCTGCACCTCCACCTCAAAGAGCCTGAAGACTCCCCTAAACCGCCTACTGACTAGGGAGCTCTGTCTTAATTGAAATGAAACAGACTGAGCTCTCCCTGTTTTACCAGTGGAGACATTGTGGGAAGAACACAATCAGAATTGAAAACTGTTCTCATCAAGACACATCCTAATTTCAGCCCTAACCGTCTCCTGAGCCATTTGATCAGAAGTAGCTATGTTTAGGACTTTGGCACACATAAATCATTCAAATATTTGTCAAGTTCTGTGTCATGCCATCTAATTTATGCTGTGTATGTGTGTTAGTCACTCAGTTGTATCTGACACTTTGCGACCCCATGGACTGTAGCCCTCCAGACTCTTCTGTCCCTGGGATTTCCCAGGTAAGAATACTGGAGTGGGTTGCCATTCCCTTATCCAGGGGATCTTGCTAACCCAGAGATCGAACCCAGGTGTCCTGCATTACAAGCAGATTCTTTGCCACCTTAGCCACCAGGGAAACTCCAATTTATGCTGTAGATTAAAGGAAATAAAATACGCAATCAGTATGTTTCATTAAAAAAAAAAAAAAACTTGGAAGATCATGGCCACCAATTACCCCTTGTGTATAAATAACTCCTAAATCCAGGTCTCTCCTTGCCCCTGGACCCATGTTTACAATTGCCTGCTGGACACCTACATCTGGGTATTCCATACCTTCTCAACTGTTTGTCCTCAAATTTAGTTCCATCCCAACGCAGGTCTATTGTCACCTTTTGTATCTGGCAAGTTCTTGAGATGAGGTAAGGCTAATAAGCTGGATAAGTACAAACACATCTCTCCCACCACACCGTGGAGGCAGATTGGCACTGGCTGATTCTCAAGGATGTTTGTAGGACTTAGGAGACAGTGCAGAACTACTCAGGGATGCATGTATTGTGGTCCCACACATCAGCTGCTGCTGCTGCTAAGTCACTTCAGTCGTGTCCAATTCTGTGCAACCCCATAGATGGCAGCCCATCAGGCTCCCCGTCCCTGGGATTCTCCAGGCCAAGAATACTGGAGTGGGTTGTCATTTCCTTCTCCGCCACACATCAGCAGTTCTCCTCAATCATGAATACTGAAGTGAAAGTGAAACTGTTGTGTCTGACTCTTGGTGACCCCATGGACTGCAGCCCACCAGGCACCTCCCTCCATGGAATTCTCCAGGCAAGAATACTGGAGTGGGTTGCCAGTCCCTTCTCCAGGGTTTTTCCTAACACAGGGATCAAACCTGGGTCTCCTGCATTGCAGGCAGATTCCTTACTGTCGGAGCCACGAGGGAAGCCCTGAGTACTTAAGATAAAGGGTAATAAGACAGCAGGAGCACCGAACAGGCTCTAGGAATAGTTTTTATTACCATTATGATCATTTAGATAGATGTACAGCCAAATCTGGCATTTGGGTGCCTGCCTTTCCATTTGGGGCCCTTTGCCCTGAGGGCGGAATCCCCCTTGCTCACTCAGATCCCCATTCTGAAGTTCCTGCTCACACTGCCTTTCCTCCTTGACTCACAGAAAGCAGAACCTGAAGGGAACATTAGAGATCGTCTAGTTCAGTCTCTGTGTGTACAGATGAGGTCATGGAAATGGAAAGAATTGCCATGCCCACAGTCACAGAACTCCAGCGGCAGAGCTGTAACTAGAACTAAGATCAGCTGCCATGTTCCACTCTCTTCTTTCACAACCACACAGTGACGCAGAAAAGTTAACACCCTTCCCAGGGATATTTACAATTTCACAAGGTTCAAAGAGTCAACCTGATCCAGCTCTAAGGGTAGAACACCAGGGATCAAGCACAGAGCGGGGCAGGGGTTTCCAAACTAGCTATTTATGAGGCTTCATATTCTAGAATGCATCTCAACAGCCCAGAGGGCTAACATTTATACAAAGCTTTGTTGTCTCTCAAATGCCATTTGATATTCATGCCTTAATAGCTGGAGAGGAAACCACCTGAAGTGACTACCTTGTACTGCTACAGAGTCTGCATGTCCTAACGGGATTCATCCTGTAGTCTGGGCCTTCCTCTCATACATAAGAAAAACCTACATTATTTCCCCCAGAGAAAATTGAAGCTAGTAATAAATTTTCATTTCCCTTTCCAGTTGTTCTTTGTATTTTGTTGCCAATTGCCCGATTGCTGAGCTATGAACTTGAGCTGGAGGAGGGACTAAAGGTGTGTGGTGATGTCGTGAACCTGGGCTTGGATCCAGGAGTTGTCTGTGTTTACTCACCTTGGTGATTGTCAAGCCATTGTCCCTGGGCAGGCTAACTGGACTGCATGTGAGCCAACATGCCTAGTGCTAAGCCTTGCTTCTTGAATGCACTCTCTTCTCACAACCCCATCCTTTTTTAAACATTGGAAATAGCTTTGCCATTTCCATTTTCCTCCATTCTGGTCTCTCCCACGTCCTTCCCATTTATCTTAGCAAGGCAAATAAAAAAGGAACCATATTTAGAAAACATACTTAACCAAGCATGTCATAGATATGCAACAAGCATGCTGAGGTTAATCTCGTGATTGTTATTCTTCCTCTGCATCTATGAATCAAGAAGCCCTGGAGAATCTGTGTGAATGCTAAGTGGCTTCAGTCGTGTCCAACTCTTTGTGACCCACCAGGCTCCTCTGTCTAGGGGATTCTCCAGGCAAGAATACTAGAGTGGGTTGCTATTTCCTTCTCCAGGGGATCTTCCCGACCCAAGGGTCAAACCCATGTCTCTTATGTCTCTTGCACTGGGCAGGTGGGTTCTTTACCACTAGCACTGCCTGGGAAGCCTGGAGAATCTGGCATGTTATTAAATGTCATATATTCACACAGGGTGTACTTGACAAAGAAGAAAATATTACTTAAAAACTAACAAGGGAGAGGATTATGATTCTAGGTAGAAATCTTGACATTATTCACGGAGTTTCCCATGGCCCCTAATAAGGGATCTACAAGATCTTTTCCACAAATAACCCATCCACTAGCATGAAATTCAAATTCAATTTCATGTCTTTAAAAATCTTGACTGTTTTTCAGTCTACTCTATCATACATTCATGTTTGTATGAATATAAAATTCTCCCATAATTTCTAATAAAATGAAAGCTTCAGTAAGATGCATCAAGCTTATTCTCTGATTCTCAATTGCCCCTGTAGTGCTCCAACATGAAAAATCAAACTTAACCATCAAGGGAACCACTGGAAAAGCCATGTTCTTTGAAGGTCTGTGTTGCATATTGATTCTAAGCCTTTTTATTTTCCCACTGCAATGAGAAGCCTGTGCACTACAATGAAGAGTAGCTCCCTCACTGTAGTTTTGATTTGCATTTCTCTAATAATTAGTGATGTTGAGCATCTTTTCATGTGTTTATTTGCCATCTGTATGTCTTCTTTGGAGAAATGTCTATTTAGGTCTTCTGGCACTCTGTGATGACCTAGCAGGGTGAGGGGAGGGAGGCTCAAGAGGGAAGTGATATATGTATAATTATGGCTGATTTGCACTGTTGTATAGCAGAAACCAACACAATATTATAAAGCAATTTTCCTCCAATTAAAAAAATAAACAAAAAAAAGTATCTCCCACTCACCACAACTAAAGAAAACCCACACACATCAATGAAGACTTAGCATAGTCAAAAATTAATTAATTAATTTAAAAAAGAGAAGAAGGAACCAGAACAAGATAGGTAGGAGGGGCAGAGAAGCAGTACCATCAAGATCCACAAAGCCAAGGTAGACAATGTATAAATAGGATAATCATCATTGTAGTGGTTCTAACCAAAGTACAAAGGATCCAAGCCCTATGTCAGGCTCCCCAGTCCTGGGGTCCTGCGCCAGGAAGAAACCCCCGGAATCTGTGGCCTTGAAGGCTAGCAGGGCTTACATACAGAAGATGTGGAGGTCTGTAGGAAACAAATATTCCACTCTTGTAGGACACACACACACAATCTCACATGAGCTGAGACCCAGTGCAGAGCCAGTAAATTGAAAGGAGCCTGGGTCAGACCCCTTTGCTGATCTTGGAGAGCCTTCTAGAGCAGCAGGAGACAACTGGAGCTCACTCTGGGAACATACGTACTGGCATCAGAAATTTGAGGAGCTCGCTCTACCACAAGGATACTGAGACTGGCAAGTACCATTTTGGAGTCCTCTCTCCACCCTATTAGCACTGGAGGCTTGCCCACCCACCAGCAGGCCAGCCACAGGACCCTCAGGCCACATAGCCAGCCATGCTGGAACATGACCCCATCTACCTGCTGGCCAGCAGCTACCATTCAAGGCAGGGCCTGGCAGCCAATAAGACTGGAGGGCAGCCCTGCCATTCAGCACACCCATGGTAGTTAGCTCTACCACAACAGAAGGGCCCACGCAGTCTGCATATAAGGAACCCCTAGAACATATCATTCTGATGACCAGAGGGGAGTGTGGTGCTGGGACAGGATGTCTCCTACATAAAGCCACTTCTCCAAGATAGGGAAAAAAAGAAAAATAACTGACCTACCCAATTCATGGGAATAACAGAGACTTAGGCAAAATGAGGAGATGCAGGAATATGTTCCAAATGAAGGAATGAGACAAACCCAGAAGAACTAAGCAAAGTAAAGATAAGCCATCTACCCAACAAAGTCCTAGGTAATAAAGATGGTCAGTGAACTCAAGAGAATGGATGAACACAGTGAGAGTTTAACAAGAAGTTAGAAAATATAAAGAAGAGCCAAACAGAGCTGAAGAATACAATATGTGAAATAAAAAATACATTTGAAGAAATCGACTTTCAAGTAGATTAGATAGTACAGTGGAATGAATTGAAAGGCAGAGTAGTGGAAATCACCCAAGCCGCACAGAAAAAAGAATTTTTAAAATTGAGGGTAGTGTAAGAGACCTCTGAAATAACATGAAGCATACTAGCATTCACATTATAGGGGTGCCAAAAGGAGAAGAGAGAGGGAAAGAGGCAGAGAATTTATTTGAAGAAATAATAGCTGAAGACTTCCCTAACCTGGGAGAGGAAACAGACATTCGGGTCTAGGAAGCACAGAGAGTCCCATCAAGACATATTATAAGTAAAATGCCAAAAATTAAAGATAAAGAGAAAATCTTTATTCTCTCAAGTAACAAAGGAAAAGCAACTAGTTATATACAAGAGAACCCACATAAGACTACCAGCTGACTTGTTAGCAATAAGGAGAGAAAGGAGTAAAACAATATAGTCAAAGTGATGAAGGAAAACGTAAAAACCAAGATTATTCTACCTGGCAGAGCTATCACTCAGATTTGAAGGAGAGATCAAAGTTTTACAGAAAATCAAAAGATAAAAGAAATCAGCCCTACTGAACCAGCTTAACAACAAACGCTAAAAGGACTCCACTAAGCAGTAAAGACGAGACCACATCTAGAAATATGAAGATTATGAAAGGAAAAGTCTCTTTGGTAAAGGCAAAAATACAGGGAAGGTAGTAGATGAACCCCTTATAAAGCTAGTAGAAAGGTGAAAAGACAAAAGTAGCTAAGTCATCTGTATCCACAATAAAGTAGTTAAGCACAAAACAGGAAAAGATGTAAAATAAGTCAAAAACATTAAAGATAGGGTGGGAGGGAATAAAAAATTCAAGGTTGTTGGAATGCATTTGAACTTAAGAGATCATCTACTTAAAATAAGTGTGTATGTACACAGGGGTTGTTGTATATGACTTTCTTTAGTATTATGGTCAAATTCCTTTTTTTTTTTTAAATGTGTATCTAGTCTAGATTTTCGGTTTTGCGGTTACCGTATCCACAGTGACTGCTTTGATGACAGCCCCTCTAACTGCTTGCCCAGGAACTCCCTATAGGAAGCTGCTCCGTGTGCCTCTCACATGAAGCTAATCATGCTCGATGGCCTGTCCCTTGTCCACAGTGGACAGAACCATGGAAACCTCAGACCAACGAGATTCTATCTAGAGGTGGTCTGTGAGTGAGCTAGAATAAAAACTTTGCCCTGTAGAGATAAGGTGATTTTATTAGACATGGAACACCACCAGATTGGACACTTGGTATCAGGGGGAAGAAGCTGAAAGAGGCATCCAGAGGACTTTATCTGTAAGCAGCCACGATGCATAAGTAGAAGTCGTACGTAGAGAAAGAACATAAGAGTAAAATGAGACGTTGGGGATGCAGAGAGAAACTGAGTCACCCCAACAATTACTAGAGCTGCCTGGGATCCTGCACCTCGTTCCCATTTTCACACAGCATGCTAACTTCCCAGAGGCCGGCAGGTAAAGCTGTTCCTGGTGCCCTGTGATTCCTGTTGTCCTTATATGAAAGATTCAAGAGGTACTCTGTTCCTTGCTGCCCAGGAAAACCTAACAGACATAACGTCTCTGGGCATTTTCCAGCCTGTATTGTCACTTTCTGCTTGTCCCTCTCCCCATCTAGACTGGAAGCTCGCTGAAGTTTTCTGTTCTGTGTGCTCAGTACTAGGCATGACGCCTGGACCACACTTCAGTTCAGTTCAGTCGCTCAGTCGTGTCCGACTCTTTGCGACCCCATGAATTGCAGCACGCCAGGCCTCCCTGTCCATCACCAACTCCCCGAGTTCACTCAGACTCACGTCCATTGAGTCAGTGATGCCATCCAGCCACCTCATCCTCTGTCGTCCCCTTCTCCTCCTGCCCCCAATCCCTCCCAGCATCAGAGTCTTTTCCAATGAGTCAACTCTTCACATGAGGTGGCCAAAGTACTGGAGCTTCAGCTTTAGCATCATTCCTTCCAAAGAAATCCCAGGACTGATCTCCTTCAGAATGGACTGGTTGGATCTCCTTGCAGTCCAAGGGACTCTCAAGAGTCTTCTCCAACACCACAGTTCAAAAGCATCAGTTCTTCGGCGCTCAGCCTTCTTCACAGTCCAACTCTCACATCCATACATGACCACAGGAAAAACCATAGCCTTGACTAGACGAACCTTAGTCGGCAAAGTAATATCTCTTCTTTTGAATATGCTGTCTAGGTTGGTCATAACTTTTCTTCCAAGGAGTAAGCGTCTTTTAATTTCATGGCTGCAATGACCATCTGCAGTGATGTTGGAGCCCAAAAAAATAAAGTCTTACACTGTTTCCACTGTTTCCCCATCTATTTCCCATGAAGTGATGGGATCAGATGCCATGATCTTCGTTTTCTGAATGTTGAGCTTTAAGCCAACTTTTTCACTCTCCTCTTTCACTTTCATCTGCCTGGACCACGGCAGAAATTAAGGTTGCATGAGTAATATCTTATAAATGTGTCCGAGTCCACGTTGTTGATCTCACACAGAAATGTCCCAAAGAGTAGCAACTGACTGCTATTAACTCTTCGGGACCACGTCCAGTGGAAAAGCAAATGCAAATGAACCAGGAAAAACATTTCCTGGTGTTGACGATCCTCCAAAATACCTGCTAAAAATGTGGAAGGACTAGGAAGCTGATATCTGTGCTGGGATCTAAGTCTCTGGCTGGGTTGTGTACCTCTGCACAGAATGAAAGGTGACAGAAGTGTTGTGGGGATTTTATAGAAATCAAAAGTACATGCAATTCTTCTGAAGGCTTGCTGATTACTCTCAGTGCATTGTGTTTTCATTTTGATCTCTGGAAAATATCAGGAACAAGGAAAGAACTTCCCACCCCCACCCCGCCAACCCCCGGCTCCATAGGAAAAACAGTATTGAAATAATACAAACATCTTGGATCGACCCTCTTTTGAAAGTAAGAAATGCCTCACCCTCCCAGCAGGCCCAAAGTCTGCACAGTTTGTCCGCCAAGAGAGTGAGATTTGGCAGCACTCCCTGTAAACTTCAACCGCAGGAGGCCTCTGATTGAATTGAAATTGTTTCCTCCGGTCAGATTTTGTTGGTGGTACACCCGCCTCAGGATGTGAATTCATCATGTTTGCTGTGGGGTGAGATTGGGGCAGTTGGAAAGGGCACAAGAAAAGGCATGTGAGTATTGGTGTGTGTGTAGGTGGGTGCACCCATTTATCCCCCAAAGTCACCAATAAAGGCATTGACACTACCCAAAAGAATTCTGGAAAATTTGATGCATTCTTACTTAACCTCGATATCTTTTGAAGTGATTCGAATTTTATTAACAAAAGAAAGGAAACTGGAAAATGGAAATGGCAAACTGGAGGTAAAATTTGCACAAGTTGTTAACCTGGCCTCCACTGATGGCACACACATACTTATAACCTTTGGGGAGAAAGCAATGCGAAGATCCATCCTCTGGCTTCATAGGGATGGAGGGAGTTGGGGAAGGAAGCAGGTTTGGGCTGTAAGAAAATTTCACCTTGACATTTAGTGGGCCAGTATCTTGCCTTGTTCTTTTTCAAAGGAAACCTGACCGTCTAAATGAGGTCACTGTTTCTTTTACTGTGGTCAAAAACATATAACTTAAATTGGACATCTTAACCATGTTTAAGTGTATAGAAGTACAACTTCTATTGTGAAACAAATCTCTAGAGCTTTTAAATCTTCTAACACTGAAACTCTGCACCCTCCTAATTCTTCCTTCCTCCTCCCATTGGCCCTTGGCAAGCACCCTTTTTCTTTCTCTTTCTGTGATTTTGACTACTCTAGGTGCTTCACATAAGTGGAATCCTGTATCTGTCCCTTCTCTACTGGCTTATTACACTTAGCATAACATATCCTCAAGGCTCAACCTTGTCAGACATATGATAGAGTTCCATCCTTTTTAAGGTTACAAAGTCTGTGCACTACATTTTCTTTATCCATTTGGATGTCAATAGACATCTGAGTTGTTTCCATCTCTTGGCTATCATGAATAACATTGCAATGTACACCGATGTGTAAATATCTCTTTAAGGCTGTACTTTGAGTATTTGGGGATATAAATTTAGAGATGGGACTGCTGGAACTCATGGTAGTTCTATTTTGAGCTTTTAGAGGAACTTCCATAATACTTTCCATAGTGGCTGCTTCCTTTTTCATTCCCACCAAGAGTGCACAAGACTTCCAGTGTTTTCACGTCCTCGTCAACACTTGTTATTTTCTGTTCTTTTGATGGTAGTCATGCTAATGGGCGAGAGGTGATATTTTATGATAGTCCTGATTAGGAATCTCAATTTTACATGAGTGATGTTCAGGGACCATTGGTGACAGGGAAGCCTGGCTACAGTCCATGGTGTCAAATAGTCAGACATGACTGAGTGACTGAATTGAACTGATTTTACATGATGAGACTGAAGCTGTCAGTGGAGGGGTGGGAAAGATTTTCTTTCTGTTCACTAGATCTAGGACCTGACCTTCTATGCTGGAAAATGTGCTAGCCTAATTCTATCCTCATGGTGCTCCCATGCTGGGATTCTAACAAGTGCTCCCCAGGGTCTGAGCAGTGCACTAGGAAGTAATTGAAGCCACAGGACAAAGATATAAAGGCAGATGAGATACCAGTTCATCAGTCCTGGTCAACAGTAAGTAACTTAAAACTGAAACTGAAGCCGCTCGGTCGTGTCTGACTCTCTGCGATCCCATGGACTGTAGCCTACGAGCCTTTTCAGTCCATGGAATTTTCCAGGCAAGAGTACTGGAGTGGGTTGCTATTTCCTTCTCCAGGGGATCTTCCCAACCCAGGGATCGAACCCGGGTCTCCTGCACTGTAGGCAGACGCTTTACTGTTCGTAACAAGTGCAAATATATTACAAAATATCACGTAACTTTTATGTACAATTTGAGAGATAAAGCACAAGACTTTGTGGAACTTTCTGGAAACACCTCAGCGGGCTGCTCTAAGCCATATCCAGGACAATCCTGAGAGATGCACGCTATCTCTTGTCTGCCACTAGAGAACTGGAGGGAAGGTTTGAAAAGCACTAGCATAGTCCGCAGAGTCCCATGAACATGTTTTTCTTTTCTTATTTGGTTAGAGAATCTTGGGGGTGGAAAAAAAATTACAGAACATGTGAACCCCCACTGTCATCTTACAAATGAGAAAAGAAGGGCCCCCAGAGGTGAAGGCGGTGCTTAGGTTCCCACCACAGTGCTTCCTCCTCCCCCAGCCAATGCAGATGTGCCTGATGACGGCTTAGAGGATTTCAGTTGCTGAGAGAAGAGTCATAGGCATATAGGGACCACAGAAGTACTCACGCTTCCTCTCATATATGCAGAGGAAATGCATGGGTTTTTTTTGCTCTGCATTTGATTTGATTTGGTCCCACTGGCTAGTTTGTGAGAAAACAATAACGAAATCTCTGTCTTGAGCTTTAATCCAATGCAATACACTTAGTTCCTTAGGTGATGCTCAGCCTCTGCCTTTATGCTTCTCCTTCTCCGATCCTCTCCAGAAGGCTAGGTGTTCCAGGCAGCCCCGTGACCTCACGGAGGTCGGGTGATTGGGTCTGAGGACTGATCTGCTGCTCTCTGGACCAGCTGCAGACTGGCTCCTCTGAACTCCTCCGGGAATCTTTGGCTTGAGACATCCTGATTGTTCAGCTGGTGTCTGTCGCTAGCATCCTGCCGCTGATAAACTCGCAGTCTCTTCTTTGTCAGCCCATTCAGGGCAGGGGGCTCCTCCCCGCTGACTTGGCCTCCCTCGTGGCTTTCCTCAGTGATTGGCCCCTCTGAGTTTCTGCCCATCCTCCATCTGGCCCTCTGGCTCCCACAGTGCCTGGCCCCACCCTGTCTCTGCTCTAAGGCCACCGCACTCGCCCACGGCCGGCCCTGTGTGGATGCCCTCACGCCCAACATCCAGGTCATATAGAGGCCACGGGCAGCTCCAGGAGGTGCTGAAGACCCTCTCTCCATCTGGACACACTGCTCTATCAGTTCTGTTTCTCTGGAGAACCCTAACTAATACAGAGCAGCTTGCCAGGTTCCTCTGTCCATGGAATTCTCCAGGCAAGAATACTGGAATGGGTAACCATTCCCTTCTCCAGAAGATCTTCCTGACCCAGGGATTGAACCAGGTCTCCAGCCTTGCTGCCAGATTTTTTTACCATGTGAGCTGCTAGGGAAGCCCCCCTACAGAAGCCTACTAAATTCTTACTTGATCTGTATAAGCAGAGCAGTTTTAAGGTCAAGTAAACAAGTCTAACCTGAATCATAAAAACAGAGGGTCGTAGCCCTTTAATCAGCTCTAAGACTTGAGCCAGTACACAGACCCAGAACCCTTTGAATGAAGGAGAGGCCAGTCCTGTTAAGAAAGAAGCCCAATAAGTCTGACAGATGTTGCTGCCCTGGAGCGTCCCGTGCCAGTCAGCCATGGTCAACCCATTGCCATCAATGGCAAGCCCTTAGATGGTGTCTCCTTAGAGGTAAGGGACCTGGAAACCAAGAAGTGGTTGCTCGTCCAATCCTTAAAGCTATGTTAACAGATTGGAGTTGTTTGCAGGCAAATTTCCAAAAACAGCAGAAAACTTTTGTGCTCTGAGTACTAGTATAAAGGTTCCTGATTTCATAGAATAATTCCAGGATTTAGGTGTCAAGGTGGCGACTTCACATGCCATAATGGCACTGGTGGCAAGTCCATCTATGGGGAGAAATTTGATGATAAGAATTTTGTCCTGGACATATGAGTCCTAGCATCTTGTCCATGGCAAGATAAACGGCTCCCAGGTTTTCATTCACACTGCCAGGACTGAATGGTCGGATGACAAGCATGTGGTCTTTGACAAGGTGAAAGACAGCATGAATGTTGTGAAAGCCATGGAGTGCCTCAACCCAGGAATGGTGAGACCAACAAGAAAATCACCACTGCAGACTGTGGACAAAGCTAATAAATTTCACTTGTGTTTTATCTTAACCACCAGACCACTCCTTCCGTAGCTCAGGAGAGCACACCTTCACCCCCATCTGCTTGGAATATCCTGTGGTCTTTGTGCTCCCACTGCAGTTCTTTGGGTTCCGTATTTTCTTTGGGTTCCAGCTGGATTGCAACGTTTATGATTATGAATAAAAACTTAACAAAAAAAGAAAGCGAAGACTCCAGTACCCTGCTAAAAGGTGTACTGTTAATCTTTCTCCCAGTCTTCCCTAAAGGGACCTACATTTTTATCAGGGCTACTATGCATTTAGGAAAAGGAAGTAATCAGAACTTTTAGGATTTAGACACTGGCTCTAAACTGACACTAATTCCAAGAGATCCAAAATGTTACTGTGGTCTACCAGTCAGAATATGAGCTTATGAAAGTCAGGTGATTGATGGAGTGTTAGCTCAGGTCTGTCTCACAGCAGGCCCAGTGAGTCCTGAACCTATCCTTGGTTATTTCCTGAGTTCTGGAATGCATAACTGGAATAGATATACTTAGATGCTAGCAGAATTCTCACATTGGTTCCCTGATCTGTGAGCTTAAATAGTGAGAAATGCCAAGTGGAAGCCACTAAGACTGCCTCTACCTAAGAAAATAGTAAGCTGAAAGCAGTGCCACATTACTAGAGAGACTAGAAATTAGTGCCATCATCAAGGACTTGAAAGATAAGAGGGTAGTAATTTCCACCACAATCCCATCTCCTTCCACCTATTTGACAAACACAGAAGATAAATAGATCTTGGGCAGTACCAGGTGATCATCCTAAGCTCAGCCAGGTGATGACTCCAGTTGCAGCTGCTGTAAGAGATGTGGTTTCACTGCTTGTGCTAATTAACACATCCCCTGGTAGCTAGTGGCTTCTCTGGCAACTCAGATGGCAACTATTGATCTAGCAAATGCTTTTTCCTCCATTCCTATCCATAAGGCCCACCAAAAGCAAGGGATCAATATACCTTCACTGTCCCTCTTCAGAGACCTATCAACTCTCCTGCCCTAAGCCATAATCTAGTTCACAGGGCCCCCTCTTCCTCAAGATACACATTGGCTCATGGTAATGATGAAATTATGCTGATGGGACCTAGTAAGCAAGAAGTAGCAACTACTCTAAGATTTGTGAGTAAGACATTTATGTGTCAGAGGGTAAGAAACAAATTAGACAAAGGTTTAAGGGCCTTCCGCAGCAGTGAAATTCTTAAGGGTCTAGTGGTATAGCTAGTCGAGATACCTATTCTGCGGCAAAGGATAAGTGGTTGCATCTGATCCCTCCTACAACCAAAAAACAGGCACAATGTCTCAGGGGCTCTTTGGATTTTTTGAGGCAAAAATATTCCCCTCATCTAAGTGTATTATTCCAGCCCACTTTTCAAATGACCCCAAAACATCTTTTGAATGGGGCCCAGAACAAGAGATGCTTCTGCAAAAGGCCCAGGCCACAGTGCCTGCTGCCCTGCCACTAAGACCACATGAACTGGCAGGTCCAATGGTCTCCTACTGACATTTCAGGTAGGAGGCTCTTTGGGGCCCTACAGGTGAATGTCAGTGCAGTTCCTTAGGATTTTTGAGCAAATCCCTGCCATCCTCTGCAGATAACTACTCTCCCTTTGATGAATAGATCTCAGCCAGCTGTACTGGGCCTTCAGAGAGACTCAGTGCTTGACCCCGGGCCAAGTTACCAGGCAACCTGAGTTGCCCATTGTGAACTAAGGGTTATCTGGCCCATTAAGCCATCAAGCTGGGCATGCACAGCAGCACTCCAACACCAAATGGAAGTGGTGTATATGTGATAGGGCCAAGCAGTCCTGTACACAGTGAAACTGCCTTTCAAAGACTCAGTTATAGTACCAGCTAGGTGGCAGTAACTTGTAGGTGAGGTTCTCCAGAAGACTGTGTGGGCTCAGAATCAGCATCCAATATATTATCTGTCTCATAGCCAGGATGCAAGGGTCCAGGAATCAAGGGGTGGGAATGGGAGTCGCATCACTCATTCTTACCACTAATGACCCACTGGCCAAATGTTTGCTTCCTGTTCCCATGGCCTTAGGCTCAGATGGCCTGTAGATATTCATTCTAAAAGGAAGAATGCTTCCACCAGGGAATGCAATGATGATTTTATTGAACTGGAAGTTAATATTGCCGCCCCATCACTTTGGGCTTTTTGTGCCTCTGAACCAGGCAAAGAAGGGAGTCAGTGAGCTGGTTGGTGTGACTGATCCTGGCCACCAAGAAGAAAGGGGATTACTACTCTACAATGGAGGTGAGGAAGAGTATGTTTGGAATAGAGAAGATCCCCTGGGAATTCTCTTAGTGATTAAGGTCAATGGAAAACTACAACAGCCAAATCGAGGCAAGACTACCACTGGCCCAGAACCATCCAGAAAGAAGGTTTGGATCACTTCACCTTGCAAAGAACTATGATCAACTGAGGTGCTTGCTGAAGGTAAAAAGAATACAGAATGAATAGTAGAAGAAGGTAAATACCAGGATGACCAAGTGACCAATTTCAAAAACGAGAACTGTAATTTTCATGAGTATTTGCTCCTTGTTTTGTTATGAATATGTACATATACCTTTGAGGTTTTCTTCTCTCTTTTATCCCATTATCTTGAAACATAAGATGTATTGACTTTATATCATAGTATTTAAGTAGTGTTAACTTTACTTTGTGGTATTTAAGTTACAGGATATCAAGAAGAATAAACATCACTTGAGGACTTCTGATGAGGAGGTTAGTGTGTAAGTAACAGCCCTTGATCACAGAAAGGGTGAGAGGGATGTCTCTTAAAATCACTCCATCATTTGAAATCTGGAGTAGAAGAAGTTGTCCAAGGAGTAGCTTGATAGACCCAGGGCCCACCTCTAAGGGCCTCTAGCAGAGCAGATATGCATCTGACACCCCAACACCAGCCTCTGTGACTTTACAGGCTGTGATTAATGTCTGAGACTCTCCCTTGGCCTCACACTAAAGGAGTCACTTTCCTTTGAGAAGATGAAGGAGCTTCAATTATGAGCTTGTCTTCAGTAAACACATTAAGCTGAAGACTAGAGGCCTTTACCCATTTCTCCCCTGAATTATATATACCCTAGAAACCTTGTACGACCTCAAGAGGGAGGAATTGAGAACCCTAAATCAATAACTGAAACTGGAGACATGTCCAGCTGGGGCTAACCTTTGCCTATTTATATTCATTTAGTCATAAAAATAAATGTGACGTTTCTTGAGTCTTAGGGTCATGGAGTAATTTGTATCTATTACATTTATATGAAAAGTTTCACAAAGTCAGAGAAATAAATCATAATCAGTTATACAGTTGATGGTTGACTTTATTGTTATTATTGAATCGCTACACTTGCTCTGAATCTTTCTGAGCTAGGCTTAAGTTCTATGTCTAATGGCAGTGCTAGGAGTACAAGGACCAGGAAGACACTCAACCTTGATGATGGCTCAGTATACACTTGTAACTGCGGCAGCATTCCATAATTCTCCCGTGGAGGGGCTCTACCTTCTGATGTCGTTTTGTCTTCTCACTCCACTCCTTCTCCCTCTTCTTAAAAAAATTTACCCAACATTTATTGTTAGATTTCTGTGTGCTGGATTTTGAAGATAACAAGGAAATAGGAAATCCATGTTCTTGAGGACCTTATAGACCAGAGGCATACAAGAAAAAGAACTCAGAATGTGATTTGTCAGGATATCACAATGGGCCAGAAGAGAAACCTGTGGCTCAGCCTTTTGTCTCCATTTTTCAAAATGAGGAGAATAATATTTTCCAGCCAACAAAATCATGAAACAAACTGGATGAATGTTCCAAGAGCAGAAAGTAAGTTAGTGAGTCACATCACAGAACAACTATATCCCAATTAATACAAGACTGTTCCATGCTGGAAATCAGGCAGAATGATTTGGCAGTGGCTCTTAAAAAACAAGTGTTGACATCATTGTCCATTTCAATTACCAGGGACTCAAGTTTCCACAGTGGTTAACAGGACTGTGCTCACAAACCTTTCATTGTGGAATTTAGGATCCTTGAACATCATCACAGGTGTGGTTTAAAAGAAGTCACCTGATAAATATATACAATGGAACATTACTCAGCTATTAAAAAGAATGGAATAATGCCATTTGCAGCAATATGAACGGACCTGCTGCTGCTGCTAAGGCGCTTCAGCCGTGTCCACCTCTGTGCGACCCCATAGACGACAGCCCACCAGGCTCCCCCGTCCCTGGCATTCTCCAGGCAGGAACACTGGAGTGGATTGCTATTTCCTTCTCCAATGCATGAAAGTGAAAAGTGAAAGTGAAGTCGCTCAGTCATGTCCAACCCTCAGTGAC
Organism: Ovis canadensis; assembly: GCF_042477335.2. NCBI lineage: Eukaryota > Metazoa > Chordata > Mammalia > Artiodactyla > Bovidae > Ovis > Ovis canadensis. The sequence goes on from NC_091253.1 coordinate 66,220,606, forward strand.
CCCATGGACTGCAGCCTTCCAGGCTCCTCCGTCCATGGGATCTTCCAGGCAAGAGTACTGGAGTGGGGTGCCATTGCAGCCTACCTAGAGAGTATCAAATCGAGTGAAGTTAAGCCAGAGAAGGAGAAATATCATATGACATTCCTTATATGTAGAATGATACAAATGAGTCATTCTGAAATTAATCAAATGAATGAATGAATACAAATAAATCAAAAAGAAAGGATACAAATGAACTTACAAAACAGAAAGAGACTCACAGACTTAGAGAATGAACTTACAGTTACCACGGGGGAAGGATGGGGTTAGGGATAGTTAGGGAGTTTGGAATGGACATAGACACACTGCTGTATTTACAATGGATAACCAACAAGGACCTACTGTAACTCTGCTCGATGTTATGTGGCAGCCTGGATGGGAAGGGAGTTTAGGGGAGAATGGATACATGTATATGTATATTGGCTGAGTCCCTTTGCTTTTCACCTGAAACTATCACAACATTGTTAATCAACTATACCCCAATACAAAATAAAATTTTTCTTTTTTTTTTTTTTAATAAAAGAAGTCACCTGTTAGCCCTCCCACAGTGTCACCATGCTGAGAATAGGAGGCTAGATTCTAGATTCCTAACCTTACTCCTATGCCCCCACCTCCAGCCTTTTTCCAGGGCAAAGACCAAGGACCCACTCATCCTGATGGGGAGAAAGAGGAGATCTCCCATAATGCTCTTCCTTTGATTACAGGAGGGTATTTCTCATCCCAGCTGTTATGTTTCCAAGAAACCTGAGAGGCCTACTGTCTGAAAGTTGTTACCCAAGGAATATGAACCTGTTTAACTGCAAAATCTCACATCTTTGACTTTTGCGACTCTTGCTTATTTAGTAATAAACAAGATTATTATTTAATCTTGGACTGAATGATTGTAATGAATGACTATTTCAATTATACAGCTAAACTCCCTGTACAGTCCATAGAAATTTTACATACAAAACAGAGAAACAGAGAGAAGAATACATCCTGAATGTTAATTTCCTAAAAGAAAAAGGAAAAAAAAGGGAAATCAAGTAAAAAATTAATAAAATATTTTTATGCATAAATATTTTCATTTTTATAGTGTGGCACTAGTTTTTATAGCCCTCTTTCAATGTGCTTGTTTTAATGCCTTTTATTTGGCAAGTTCAATAGTTAAATGCATCTTTAAAAAACCCAGATTTCTCTGAAATGTATACATCATTGGCAAATGGATTTTGGACATATTATCTAGTATAAACTCTTTCATTTGAAAGATAAAAAATACTGTTAAAACAATGTTGAATTATTTGTTTGAATTAACCTGCATAATGAAGAACCATAGGCAAAAGAAAAAAGATGAGGCACAGTTTCCAGCATCCAAATGCTTATTCTTGCTCAAAATTTCAGCTCATGGCATAGACCACAGTAGGTAATTGAGAGCAAAACATCCAACTGCTAAGCAGAAAACCTTGGAGGGGGATTTTCAAAATGCATCCTAAGTTGACTAAAGCCCAGAATGTCTTGAAACTTCAGAAGTGACAATAAAACCTAGGTCCTATTATAAATTATATGTGGTGACTTCAGCTGAATCAAAATTAAACAAAGCACCAACCTAGTAATTAAAAATGTTTAAAATTTTAAATTGCACAAATAACATGTCCAAGTATTGCCGTTAGACTATAATAGCACTATGCCATCTTCATTTTTCCTTTTCCTCTTGAGTTGAGACCCATTAACAAATTGGATTGGGATATTTGTGGGTCTGTGCTTTCATCTGGACGAGATGTTGGGATTAAACCAGAAGTCAGTGCAGACACAAAACCAGGAGAGAGAGGACAAGCAGAAGTAGCAAAGGCATCGCTGCCAAATCCCGTCAATAAAGTCTGGGTGGTGGGCGGGTGATCGCTGAGTGCAGCCCCTCTCCCCCTCTGCAGGCTCCCTTCCCAGTGGACAGTCAGGCCAGCTGTCTAGGCGGCAGGACTAGCCCTCCTCTCCCAAGCCCAGACCTGTGGGAAAATCTTCATTGGCTAGTAATTGATTCCACCCTGCCAGCTCCATTACCCCAGGCTCCAGTCAAACTGGCAGCAAGCTGGGGAAGGCAGTCCACTGAAGGGGTGAGGGGGCGGGAGCAAAGGCCATCAGACTCCCCCTGCAATTAACACTAATCTGAAAATTGGCCTCTGACAGCAAAGCCCAGCACCTGACAGCTAATTACTTATGTCAGGCTGATGTGCACTTCACATGGAAAGGTTATTTATCAGAGACCGGACTGTGTTCCTCCTCCCCCACATTTTTTTCTGTTTGTCTTAGTTGCAAACAGTGGGGAATTGTTCCTGGTTGCTTAGATCCTGGAAACCCTGGAAGTTCTTATACTTCATTTAACTGACAGGCTCCTAAATATCCTTTCTAAGACCTGGCCCACGTGTGTTGTGCTGCCCACCTGGACTGGTGGCCAGAGAAAGATGGAGATATCCCAGAGGGCGGGCCTCATCTCCTTTTATAAATGGAGCCAAAGTAGTGGAGACATGGGAAATCTAAATAATCAACATAGATGCAATGAGAAATCCAAGACGGGCAAACCAACTTTGTACATCTCATTTTCAAAAAGCCAGTCTGATGCATGGATACCAAGGGGGAAAAGGGTGGAGGTGAGAGTAATTGGGAGACTGGGATTGACTCATAAGCTCTATTGATACTATGTATTAATATAAAGTAGACAACGGATGGGAGCATAGTGAATAGCACAGGAACTCTACTTAAGGTACTGCAGTGATCTGAATGGGAGGGAAATCCAAAAAGGAGGGGGCATAGGTATATGTATGGCTGACTCATTTTGCTATGTAGTAGAAGCTAACACAACATTTTAAAGCAACTATATACTTTAAAAAAATTAATTAATAAAAGAAAAAAAATGGAACAAACAGCCAGTCCACACAGAGAAGATGCATCAAGGACTTATTCTACAAATGGAATCAAAAGCATGCTGTCTTAAGTTATTTAAAAATATTTTCTCTAATCTTCATATATCTATAGAGTAAGTGTCTAGGTGACCCACTCAGATATACTACCTTTAAGTTGGGGATTTGATCTGCCTTGCCAGTAATAAAAGTGTTTATCAGTGGGGAAGAGGAGTTTATATGAGACTTTCCCTTTCTACTTTGCCTTTTCAGTCAACAAATATTTTCTGAGCATATATTTAATATGTTAGTCATTGTGCTGTGTCCCGGGCACATGAGACACTTTTTTCCCTCTTAGGATGGGTTGGAGAGTGACACAGACAAGTAAGGAAATTATAATACGGTGTTCAGTTCAGTTCAGTCACTCAGTCATGTCCGACTATTTGCGACCCCATGAATCACAGCACGCCAGGCCTCCCTGTCCATCACCAACTCCTGGAGTTCACTCAGACTCACATCCATCGACTCAGTGATGCCATCCAGTCATCTCATCCTCTGTCGTCCCCTTCTCCTCCTGACCCCAATCCCTCCCAGCATCAGAGTCTTTTCCAATGAGTCAACTCTTCTCATGAGGTGGCCAAAGTACTGGAGTTTCAGCTTTAGCATCATTCCTTCCAAAGAAATCCCAGGGCTGATCTCTTCAGAATGGACTGGTTGGATCTCCTTGCAGTCCAAGGGACTCTCAAGAGTCTTCTCCAACACCACAGTTCAAAAGCATCAATTCTTCGGCGCTCAGCCTTCTTCACAGTCCAACTCTCACATCCATACATGACCACTGGAAAAACCATAGCCTTGACTAGACGGACCTTAGTCGGCAAAGTAATGTCTCTGCTTTTGAATATACTGTCTAGGTTGGTCATAACTTTTCTTCCAAGGAGTAAGCGTCTTTTAATTTCATGGCTGCAGTCACCATCTGCAGTGATTTTGGAGCCCAAAAAACTAAAGTCTTACATTGTTTCCACTGTTTCCTCATCTATTTCCCATGAAGTGATGGGACTGGATGCCATGATCTTCATTTTATGAATGTTGAGCTTTAGGCCAATTTTTTCACTCTCCACTTTCGCTTTCATCAAGAGGCTTTTTAGTTCTTCTTCACTTTCTGCCATAAGGGTGGTGTCATCTGCATATCTGAGGTTATTGATATTTCTCCTGGCAATCTTGATTCCAGCTTGTGTTTCTTCCAGTCCAGCGTTTCTCATGATGTACTCTGCATATAAGTTAAATAAGCAGGGTGACAATATATAGCCTTGAGGTACTCCTTTTCCTGTTTGGAACCAGTCTGTTGTTCCATGTCCAGTTCTAACTGCTGCTTCCTGACCTGCATACAGATTTCTCAAGAGGAAGGTCAGGTGGTCTGGTATTCCCATCTCTTTCAGAATTTTCCAGTTTATTGTGATCCACAGAGTCAAAGGCTTTGGCATAGTCAATAAAGCAGAAGTAGATGTTTTTCTGGAACTCTCTTGCTTTTTCCATGATCCAGCAGATGTTGCCAATTTGATCTCTGGTTCCTCTGCCTTTTCTAAAACCAGCTTGAACATCAGGAAGTTCATGGTTCACGTATTGCTGAAGCCTGACTTGGAGAATTTTGAGCATTACTTTATTAGCATGTGAGATGAGTACAGCTGTGCGGTAGTTTGAGCATTCTTTGGCATTGCCTTTCTTTGGAATTGGAATGAAAACTGACCTTTGTAGCATCATACAATTTGACGATGGTGAAATACAAGATTTGGAAAGACTTAAACCAGAATCTGGGTTTCCTGGTTGCTCAGCAATAAAGAACCCGCCTGCAATGCCGGAGTTGCAGATTCGATCCCTGGTTCAAGAAGATCCCCTGGAAGAGGAAATGGCAACCTACTCAGGTATTGTTGCCTGAAAAATCGCATGGACAAAGAAGCCTGGCGGGGTACAGTCCATAGGGTCACAAAAGAGTCAGACATGACTTACAGACTAAACAACCGACAAAACCAGGATCTAAACTAAATTTATATGGTACATAAAATGGTCTCTAAGCTGAGATATGAATAAACAGTGGTCAGGCAGGCAAAGGAGGGAGTGTATAGCAGTGGAGGATAGAAAAGATAAAGGAAATATCACATACACAAAACCTGACATGAGAGAATTCAGCAGCGTTGGAGCCTAGAGAAGACATGACCCAGATGAGGCTGATATTTGAGGCTCGTGGTGAACTTGTCTGAAGGTTTTCCAAGTAGAAATTATAAGGATTCTGATTTAGCAGACATTTCATGATCCATCCTTGCTTTCCTCTCTCATCCAACTTGATCTGACTTTATGTATCCAAGTCCTGGACCAGGCCATGCCAGGGAAATCCAGTCCCTTCAGGTTATTGGGTAAGTATTAGAGCAAGAGGGGGCTTCCCAGGTGGTGCTAGTGCTAAAGAATCTGCCTACAATACAGAAGATCTGGGTTCAATTCTTGGGTTGGGAAGATCCCCTGGAGGAGGAAATGGCAACCCACTCCAGTATTCTTGCCTGGTAAATCCCATGGACAGAGGAGCGTGGCAGGCTATAGTCCATGGGGTCACAAAGAGCTGACATGACTGAGCAAGCCTAAGCATGAGAGAGCAAGAATCAGGGGACCTGGGAGAATAGATAACTACAATTTTTTGCTCATCAGCTACCTATCTTACCAGTGGGCTTCCCTCTCCCTCATCACATGTGAGTCTGGGTTTTCATAAGGGTTAATTTATTTATCTAACAAATGATAACTACATCTCTATGCCAGTGATGGGAGGCACCAAGGATACCGAAGTGAACAAGGCAGGCATGGCCTCTGTCTTTGAAAAGCTAGTATATATTCTAAGGAGTAGACAGATATGAAACAGTTAAATAAATCATCAAAAGTGTCCTGTGTGGTCAGTGCATTAAAAAATTAAGAAATACATTATTGGGACTTCCCTGGTGGTCCATTGGCTAAGATTCTACCCCACTCCCAATGCCCCCAGAGCAGGAAGCCCAGGCTCAATCCCTTCTTGGGGAACTAGATCCCACCTGCCACAGCTAAAAGTATGCATGCTGAAACTAAAGATCCTAATGCCACAACTAAAACCTAGTGCAACCAAATACACACACACACACATATATATTTTTTAAAGCACATTATCTAAAATCACCATCTGTATGAAACTGTTTTGAAAGCTGTACATAATAACTAAAATGAAAGAGATTGTCATTAAGATATCCCCAATATGAAGTCAAAGGCTTCTCTGGTGTTTCAGTGGTAAAGAATCCACCTGCCAATGCAGGAGATGCGAGTTTGATCCCTGGGTTCGGAAGATCCCCTGGGGAAAGGCATGGCGACCCCCACCAGTATTCTTGCCGGGTAAATCTCATGGACAGAGGAGACTGCCGGGCTTCAGTCCAAGGGGTTGCAAAAGAGTTGGACATGACTTAGTGACTAAACAACAGCAACAACACTGTGAAGTCATAGATGAAAAGACAGAGGAAAGAAGGGTGTATGCGTTAAGATCTTGGCATGTGTCTGGTACTGGGCTATCACCACACTGTGCGCTATGTGTACAGTTTCACTGGTTTCTCATAACAAGAATGCGTGTGTGCGTGCTGAGTCATGTCAGTCATGTCTGACCCCTTGCAACACTATGGACAGTAACCCTCCAGGCTCCTCTGTCCATGCAAGAATACTGGAGTGGGTAGCCGTGCCCCTCTCCAGGGGATCTTCCCGACCAGGGATTGAACCTGCAGCTCCTGCAGCTCCTGCATTGCAGGTGGATTCTTTACCATTGAGCCACCTGGGAAGCCCCCATAACAAGCCTATGAGAGTGTTACTATTTCCCCAATTTTCCCAGTGAAGTTACCGAGATGCTGAGTTAAAGACTTACTCTAGGCCATCCAGTTAGTAAAGGAGGGAATGGTGAAGTTTGGGCCCCCATCCCGACCCACCAAGAATGCAACCTTGTCAGCACCTCTGCAGATTTCATTCTTTAGGACCAAAGAACTCGCTCCACCAAGACTAGGATCACATTAAGCAGCCAGAACCAAACTGACTGGAACATTCTGCCTCTCCTGGAGACTACCTTTTCCCTTAGTTGAAGTGTCAGCTTGTATCATCCTGAGAGATTGTTTATACCTTCTTAGGCATGAGAACCTTTTCATAAGACTGCTAGATGTTGCGTGCATGCTTGTGTGCTTAGTAGCTCAGTCACGTCCACCTCTTTGCAACCCATGGACTGTAGCCCACCAGGCTCCTCTGTCCATGGGATTATCCAGGCAAGAATACTGGAGTGGGTTGTCGTGCCCTCCTCCAGGGGATCTTCCCGACCTGGGGACTGAATTCATGTCTCCTACATTGGATTCTTTACCATGGATTGACCTGGGAACACAAATGTAATTTCTATCCCAATCTTTCTACCACTCAGCCCTTTAAGAAGTGTGCTCCTGACTGTAGAAAAACTCATCAAGTGTGTGCTTTTGAAAGGTAGAAAAATAGAAATCAAAAGCAGAAAGGTGGGGCTATTCATTGTTTCTGAAAACGGGAAAGCAGAGGACTGGACCTAAAAAAAACAAAAGACATTGTGAACAGATATAACACCAAACAAGTGTTTGTCATACCCCCTCAGTAGAGTTCAGACGGGCCCCCCATGGCAGAATTATTACTGTACAGCCATTACGCAGGGTTAATATTTAGGGAGCATTGCAGTTTCCACAGTCACAACCAAAATAACTCTGCTTTAAATAAGTAATGAACAGAGCAGCACCAGTCCAGCTCAAACACAAAAACCTGGTGAAAGGGAGCAACCTCACACTCTGCCTTATGCCCCCGAGCCCCCTGGTCTGGAGTTTTCTCAGGACACAGAGTCCACAGCTCCAACCCGAGTGACCCCTGAGCTGGAGCTCTTGTCAAGACAATGTCAGCAGCAGCTTCTGGAAACCACAGACACTGTGATCTCTGTCCATAACAGGTCGTTATGTTTGGGCTTCCTAATCACCCGCTTGGAGGACAGAAAGAGAACACTAGCCAGAGTGACCAGGCTGTGGTCTGCCCTTGGCCCCTGCTCCTGCTTGGAGCCCACCCCCCCCCCTCCCCGCCCACACACACCCCGGCACCATGCAGGCTGTTTTTTAGGCACTGCAATGCAAACAGTCAGTCTCTTGGCCCCAAGAGAGGTCTCTGTTTCACAGCTCCTGCTCTCTTGTAGGAAATCCAAGCCTATGACACATTCATATCCACTTGGGTTTCCTAATGCTTCTTTGGTCAGTGTTGAAGATGCTTATGGGCTTCCCAGGTGGCGCTGGAGTGGTAAAGGACCCTCCAGCCAATGCAGGAGACTTAAGAGACTCAGGTTGGATCCTTGGCTTGGGGAGATCCTCTGGAGAAGAAAGTGGCAACCGACTACAGTATGTTTGCCTGGAGAATCCCATAGACAGTGGAGCCTGGCAGGTTATGGTGCTTAGGGTCTCAAAGAATCAGACACAGCTAAAGCAACTTAGCAAGCAAGTGAAGATGCTTAAGTCTTATTGCTGTCCTATTTTGCCCTAATCTATCTTTTAAAATATTTTTACGGTTTTCAGTCAAACAAAACAGAAACCAAAACATCTCTGTTACCAAGAGTGAGCATGATTCTTTTTTTTAAGCTTTGGTTTGATTTTATGAAATGATCCCATGCTGATATGCTTATAAATGGTGAGACAGTATGGTTTCCAATTAAAGAGCCTATAGCAACTGTCTTGTAAATAAAGAATTTGTGTTTTGGTCTTCTCAGAAGTGCTTGTTTTTTGTAAGATATAGTGCCTGACTGTAGCTTTGCTCTAAGCATGGCATTGCTTGCAAGCCAGCCCATGGAAGGGCCAAGGATGAGAACGCCAACATGCCCCCCTGGCTCCCTACTGCCACCACCAATTTCCATCCCCTCCTGCTTACCACTGACCACATATCACAAAACCATATGTATACCCAGGACCCCAAAATATTTCTGCATGAGGGGTTCCCCATACGGCCCTCTGGATTGCTGGAAATGGGCCATCACTCTCAAAGCTTCCGAAGTCCATAGACAACATCAGGGTGTGCCTCCAAGCCGAGTGACACCTGCTCTCTGCCTGTCTGGATGGGTGGAAGCCTGCTGTGAGATCGCTGGCATTGTGGAAGACCCCCGGAGAACTCCCTTAACCAAATGCTGGGCAGGTGGGCACCAAGGCTGCTGCTCCAGGGGCTGACTTGGAACAGTACATTCAAAATCATCATCATCCAAAAAAAAAAGAGTATTTTGGCAACCTCAAATATGAACTCTCATCAAGTTTAAAAGAGAATTTTTATAGAGACAGGCTTACTTCAATTCTCATTTGGCCATACTCTAATCTCTTTGGGGTCTATTTGGCACTCACTGACAACATGTATATTGTTTCCCCTGGAATGGCCTTTTTTAAACTAGACAAATTGCATCAGGAGGCTTATTTAAAGATCCACATTTTCTTAACTGTGATGATGGTCTTAAATATTAATAATAACTATAGCTTTGGCTTATATGGTGCCTCTTCCAACAAAGAGAGATGCCCTTCTTTCATAATCAGTATCTGGCACTAACTGATATGCAAATCCCCCTCCCACCCCCGAGAGCACAGCGTTGTATGCTGCACAGCTGTGAGTCATCAGACATTAATGTGGACTTAATTTGAACTGGTGCTGGAGGTAGTGGGCACAACTCAAATTAAACATGTGGTGGGCGTTTAACCACAATATTACCAATTCCTATTCTGACATCTGACAGTCCTTAATAATTAACTGCATGTAAATGGTCAAACCTTCCCTCCCTGTTGAACTGGTCTCTAACTCTACCAGTCTCTGCACCGTAATTGCAAGTCCGGGCTGTCAACTGCTCTAGTGGCAAATCATAGGGAAAAGATCAGACATCTTCAGGAGCCCTGTGTTCTTCGCTCTAGCTGCCTTTTAATTGGACTGGAAGGCCTTCCCAGCAGCTCCCATATGCTGCCTTCTTCGAAAGACAGAATATTTTCTCTGGATAAGAGGGAAATTGACTGTGCTTTGAGGCTTAACTGGAGGGTCTGGGGAAACACACTTTTGTGGTAGACTTTCCAGGGTTATGCTATAATGCGCCAAGGCAGGTATATTGTCCCAAAGCCACAAATTACTCCTTTCCTGACTCCTCATCCTTGTGTGATTTTTCTTCCTTCTCCCTATACTATAAAATGTCTTATTTGAATTTAAGCCATGGATTGATAGGCTGGTTCCTTGGTGAATAAAGATTGGAGCTCTCTGCAAGTCCAAGGAGAATGTTACACAACAGAGGTGATCAAACTCAGAGCTCTAAATCCATCATCTCTTGAAAAAATCATGTCACATTTGAACTCAGAAATTCATGAGTGACACATTCTACAGCCTCTACTTGGCCAAGCTAAGGTCCTGCTGCTGCTGCTGCTGCTGCTAAGTTGCTTCATTTGTGTCCGACTCTGTGCCACCCCATAGACGGCAGCCCACCAGGCTCCCCAGTCCCTGGGATTCTCCGGGCGAGAACACTGGAGTGGGCTGCCATTTCCTTCTCCAATGCATGAAAGTGAAAAGTGAAAGTGAAGTCACTCGGTTGTGTCCGAACTTCACTATCCCATGGACTGCAGCCCACCAGGCTCCTCTGCCCATGGGATTTTCCAGGCCAGAGTACTAGAGTGGGTAAGCTAAGGTCCTAGAGCTGCTTTTATCTTTGTTAGACAAAAAAAGACACAACTGATATTCAGGAGAGTGTGAACATCCACAAAAAGACCATTATACCTACTAAAAGGAAACCTTGATTGATCATGGGGACATACAGGACATACAGGAACTAATGACACAATGACATTTATAATTGGATTATATATAATGTGGATAGAAACAGAAATGACTTTTACTTTTGTATTTTATGGATGAAAAAAGAATTTACTAACCAAATGAATGATATAAAACTGATTATAGAATTTGTAGAACAAGTAAAAACATAATATTTTTAATGCTGTGATTTTCCTTGATATACCATTTAAGTATAACTGGCATGCCTATTATGAAGTTTGTTCTCTTTTTAGCAAAATAGATTCCCCTAAGAATTTGTCATAAGTAATATTTTTTATTACTTTAGTTGGATACTCTTCAAAGCATTAGATTTACTTCCTGGTGGCTCAGATGGTAAAGAATCTGACTGCGATGCAAGAGACCCTGGTTCAGTCTCAGGGTTGGGAAAATCCCCTGGAGAAGAGAATGACAACCCACTCCAGTAATCTTGCCTAGAGAATTCCATCGACCGAGGAACCTGGCGGGCTACAGCCCATGGGGGTCACAAACAGTCAGACATGACTGAAATGATTAACACTTTCACACTTCAAAGCATTAGATTTGCACTTTTTTTTTTTTTTAAGATTTTACAATTGAGACTAAATTTGTGTGTGAGGCTGCAAACTATAAGGTTTTATGGTAGAGGTTGAGGATGTATCACTCCAGTTGCTGGGAAGTACAGTAACAAGCCTGGTATTATGTGTTAAGTAGTAAATAAGTGAACAATTATGGTGGCTGTCAAGCTCAGACTGTTTCTAATCCTGTACTAGCCCCTCAGGCTGAATAAGCATACTGGAAGTATCAGCCCAATTATAACCTAATGGAATAAAAATGAACTTAAGGGGAACAGAAGCAAAGAAACAAAAAAACTTTAAAAAGAGAGAGTGGGAGAATTAAAGAAAGAAATGTTCTTTTAAAATCTTCGTGTATATTTGTACACAGAATGCATGAAAGCAAACAGATGTAAGGGTTCTTGGAACTTAAACTATGGCTGTGTCCTGGTCATTTCTCTGCCGCAGAAAAAGAATAAGCTCTTTTGAAAGCCCCAGTCTGAAAGAAGGGCTAACATCAAACAGCCCCAGAATAACCAGGAGACTAAAGCCTGAAGCTATTCAACTTCCTGCCTTGTAACTGACTAAGCTACTTAGAGCTGTAAGAAAATGAGGGGCACCATTGCACCAGAAAAGCTTTCCAGAACAGAAGCAGCACCGCAGTCTGCTGGAAGGAGCCAGAACCAGGACTAAGAAGACTTAGGCCACCACCCACCTAGCTCTGCCCCATGCAGTTTGGGCAGGTCCATACTTGTCCCTTCTCTGGAGGTGAATTGCTGGCCATTCTCCACATGGCCACCCTGCTCAACACACCTGGGACCAGACTCAGACGCAGTGACAAGCACAGAAAAGGCTTCCTGCCAGAGAAGGAAATCAGTTTCACACCCAGGGCTTCTGGCAGCCAGCGCCCCCTCACTGTTCTCCTGACCTGCGTGGCCAGGGGCACCTCTGCATTTGCGTGTTCGCTGAATCATCACTGTTCCCCAGGCTCTGTTTTAACTGCTAGTTTCTAAGCACTCCGAGGTCCTGCCAGCTCCCAGGTCTTGCTCTCCCTTTGTTCCGTTCCCAGCCTAGCCTTGGCAGTCCTTGGTCCTGGCTTCAGATATCTGCCATAATTCATGGTCCTGGCACAGCAACAGTACTTTAACTAGAAACCGAAAAGTATTTTGGAAAAGGACTGAGAGCCGATGAGAGGGTAGGGCCACTTCCACAAACCAGTAGTGCTGACCAACAGACCTGGCATGCTGTTGTTTGATGAAACTTTAGAGAAACTTTGCAGAAATTTTAATATCACTCCTGCCAGCCCCAGGCAAAAGAAAGTCAGGTATCTTTATCAATCAAGTTTACATTCATGTACACAGGTGGAATACCAGACCACCTGACCTGCCTCTTCAGAAACCTATTTGCAAGTCAGGAAGCAACAGTTAGAACTGGACATGGAACAACAGACTGATTCCAAATAGGAAAAGGAGTACGTCATGGCTGTATATTGTCACCCTGCTTATTTAACTTATATGCAGAGTACATCTTGAGAAACCCTGGGCTGGAAGAAGCACAAGCTGGCATCAAGATTGCCAGGAGAAATATCAATAACCTCAGATATGCAGATGACACCGCCCTTATGGCAAAAAGTGAAGAGGAACTAAAAAGCCTCTTGATGAAAGTGAAAGTGGAGAGTGAAAAAGTTGGCTTAAAGCTCAACATTCAGAAAACGAAGATCATGGCATCTGGTCCCATCACTTCATGGGAAATAGGTGGGGAAACAGTGGAAACAGTGTCAAACTTTAATTTTTTGGGCTCCAACATCACTGCAGATGGTGACTGCAGCCATGAAATTAAAAGACGCTTACTCCTTGGAAGAAAAGTTATGACCAACCTAGATACCATATTCAAAAGCAGAGACATTACTTTGCCGACTAAGGTCCGTCTAATCAAGGCTATGGTTTTTCCTGTGGTCATGTATGGATGTGAGAGTTGGACTGTGAAGAAAGCTGAGCGCCAAAGAATTGATGCTTTTGAACTGTGGTGTTGGAGAAGACTCTTGAGAGTCCCTTGGACTGCAAGGAGATCCAACCAGTCCATTCTGAAGGAGATCAGCCCTGGGATTTCTTTGGAAGGAATGATGCTAAAGCTGAAATTCCAGTACTTTGGCCACCTCGTGCGAAGAGTTGACTCATTGGAAAAGACTCTGATGCTGGGAGGGATTGGAGGCAGGAGGAGAAGGGGACGACAGAGGATGAGATGGCTGGATGGCATCACTGACTCAAAGGACATCTGAGTGAGTGAACTCCAGGAGTTGGTGATGGACAGGGAGGCCTGGCGTGCTGGGGTTGCAAAGAGTTGGACATGACTGAGTGACTGAACTGAACTGAACTGAACACAGTTGAACAGCTTATGAAATTAAGAAAACTGTTAACATTTAAACTAAAAAATAAAGCATCTGTAAATACCTGCAATAACCTCAAATACCCATCATAGCACAAAAAAATGAATTATAATGTGCTCGAATTTACCACAAAGATACTGTAACAATATATTGATGAAAAAATATTGATGGTTATAAAAGCAAATATATTATCAAAACCTATGGGATACTATTCTTAACGTAACTTAATGTTGAAATAGAACCGTGAGAATAATTATATTTAACTTTCTATTTTTTCCTTTATTTCAATTTATTTTTAATCAAAGGATAATTGCTTTATAGTATTGGGCTGGTTTCTGCCACACATCAACAGGAATCAACAATAAGTGTACATATATCCCCCCCTCTGAAACCTCCCCCCCACCTCCCACCCCATCCCATCCTTCCAGGTTGTCACAGAGCTGGTATGAATTCCCTGAGTCATACAGCAAATTCCCACTGGCTATCTATTTCACATATGGTAGTATATATGTTTCCATGCTACTGTAATAGATATATTGGGTTGGCCAAAAAGTTCATTAAATTTTTTCTATAAGCTATTATGGAAAAACCTGAACAAACTTTTTGGCCAACTCAATCAAAAACCCAACTTCCTATACATTATTCCTTCATGTATCACAGCCTTGCCATGGTGAAGAGGCTTGGGTAACTAACTCAATGAAGCTATGAGCCACATTGTGTAGGACCACACAAGACAGACAGGTTATAGTGAAGAGTTCTGACAAAATGTGGTCCACTGGAGGAAGAAATCACAAACCATTTCAGTGCTCTTGCCAGGAGAACCCCATGAAAAAGCATGAAAAAGCAAAAAGATATGATACCAGAAGATGAGTTCCCCAGGTTAGAAAGAGTCCAATATGCTACTGGGGCAGAGTGGAGGGCAATTACTAATAGCTCCAGAAAGAGTGAAGTGGCTGGGTCAAAGTGGAGATGAAGCTCAGTTATGGATGTGACTGGTGATGGAAGTAAAGCCTGATGCTATAAAGAACAATATTGCATAGGAACCTGGAATATTAGGTCCATGAATCAAGGTCAATTAGAAGTGGAATGATGCTAAAGCTGAAACTCCAGTACTTTGGCCACCTCATGCGAAGAGTTGACTCATTGGAAAAGACTCTGATGCTGGGAGGGATTGGGGGCAGGAGGAGAAGGGGACGACAGAGGATGAGATGGCTGGATGGCATCACTGAGTCAATGGACATGAGTCTGAGTGAACTCGGGGAGTTGGTGATGGACAGGGAGGCCTGGCGTGTTGCAATTCATGAGGTCGCAAAGAGTCGGACACGACTGAGCAACTGAACTGAACTGAACTGAACTGAAGCAGGAGATGGCAAGACTGAACACTGACATCTTAGGAATCAGTGAACTAAAATGGGCAGAAATGGGCGAATTTATTTCAGATGACCATTGTATCTCCTACTGTGGGCAAGAATCCCTTAGGAAAAAAATGGAGTAACCCTCACAGTCAACAAGAGTCTGTAATGCAGTGCTTGGGTACAATCTCAAAAACAGCAGAATGATCTTCATTTGTTTTTAAGGCAAACCATTCAATATCACTGTAATCCAAGTCTATGCCCCAACCATTAATGTCAAAGAATCTTAAGTTGACCAATTCTATGAAGACCTTCAATATCTTCTAGAAATAACACCAGAAACAGATATCTTTTTTAATCATAGAGGATTGGAATGCAAAAATAGGAAGTCAAGAGATCCCTGGAGTAACAGGCAAGTTTGGCCTTGAAATACAAAATCAAGAAGGGCAAAGGCTAACAAAGTTTTGTCAAGAGAACATGCTGATCATAGCAAACACCCTTTTCAACAACACAAGAGAGGACTCTACACATGGACATCACCAGATGGTCAGTTGGTCAATACCAAAATCAGATTGATTCTGTTCTTTGCAGCAGAAGACAGAGATGCTCTATATAGTCAGCAGGAACAGGACCTGGAGCTGACTGTGGTTCAGAACGTGAGCTCCTTACTGCAAAATTTAGACTTAAATTGAATAAAGCATGGAAAACCACTAGGTCACTCAGTGGTTTTAAAATCAAATCCTTTATGATTTTACAGTGTAGGTGATGAATAGATTCAAGGGATTAGATCTGGTATACAGAGTGCCTGAAGAACTATGGGTGGAGGTTTGTAATATTGTACAGGAGGCAGTGACCAAAACCATCCCAAAGAAAAAGAAATGCAAGAAGGCAAAGTGGTTGTCTGAAGAAGTGGTTGTCAAATAGCTGAGGAAGAAGTTCTGTTCAGTCACTCAGTTGTGTCCAACTCCTTGTGATCCCATGAATAGCAGCACTCCAGGCCTCCCTGTCCATCACCAACTCCCAGAGTTTACTCAAACTCATGTCCATTGAGTCGGTGATGCCATCCAACCATCTCATCCTCTGTCGTCCCCTTCTCCTCCTGCCTTCAATCTTTCCCAGCATCAGAGCTTTTCAAATGAGTCAGCTCTTCGAATCAGGTGGCCAAAGCATTGGAGTTTCAGCTTCAACATCAGTCCTTCAGAACACTCAGGTCTAATCTCCATTAGGATGAAGAGAAGTGGAGAAAGGGAAAGATATACCCAACTGAATGCAGAGTTCCAGAGAATAGCAAGGAGATATAAGAGGGACTTCTTAAATGAACAATGCAAAGAAACAGAGGAAACCAGTAGCATAGGAAAGACTAGGGACCTTTCCAAGAAAATTGAAGTTATCAAGGAAACATGTCATTCAAGGATGGGCACAATAAAGCACAGAAATGGTAAGGACCTAATGGAAGCAGATAAGAATAAGAAGAGATGGCCAGAATACACAGAAGAACTGTACAAAAAAAAAGCCTTAATGACCTGGATAACCATGAGTGAGGTCACTTACCTAGAGCCAGATATCCTGGAGTGTGAAGTTGAGTGGGTCTTAGGAA
Source organism: Ovis canadensis (assembly GCF_042477335.2). NCBI lineage: Eukaryota > Metazoa > Chordata > Mammalia > Artiodactyla > Bovidae > Ovis > Ovis canadensis. The sequence continues at coordinate 66,237,252 of NC_091253.1, forward strand.
GCATTACTAAGAACAAAGCTAGTGGAGGTGATGGAATTCCAGGTTAGCTATTTAAAATCCTAAGAGATAATGGTGTTAAAGTGCTGCACGCAATATGTCAGCAAATTTGGAAAACTCAGCAGTGGCCACAGGGTTATAAAAGATCAGTTTTTGTTCCAACCCCTGAAAGGGCAATGCCAAAGAATGTTCGAAGTACGATACAATTGCACTCACTTCACATCCTAGCAAGGTTATGCTCAAAATCCTTCAAGCTAGGCTTCAGCAGTACATGAATTGAGAACTTCCAGATGTACAAACAGGATTTAGAAAAGTCAGAGCAACCAGAGATCAAACTGCCAACATTCACTGAATCACGGAGAAAGCAAGGGAATTCCATAAAAATATCTACCTCTGCTCCATTGATTACACTAAAGCCTTTGACCGTGCAGATCACAACAAATTGTGGAAAATTCTTAGAAAGAGAGGAATACCAGATCACCTTACTTGTCTCCCAAGAAACCTGTATGCAGGCCAAGAAGCGACAGTTTGAACTGGACATGGAACAATGGACTGGTTCAAAATTGGGAAAGGAGTATGACATGGCTATGTACTGTCATCCTGCTTATTTAACTTACATGTGAAATGCTGGGCTGGATGAATCACAAACTGAAATCAAGATTGCCAGCAGAAATATCAACAACCTCAGATATGAAGATGATATCACTCTCATGGCAGAAAGTGAGGAGGAACTAAAGAGCTTCTTGAAAGTGAAAGAGGAGAGTGGAAAAAGTTGGCTTAAAACTCAACATTCAAAAAACAAAGATCATGGCATCCAGTCCCATCATTTCATGGCAAAAAGATACAGAAAAAGTGGAAGCAGTGACATATTTTATTTTCTTGGGTTTCAAAATCACTGTGGACAGTGACTGAAGCCATGAAATTAAAAGACTCTTGCTCCTTGGAAGGAAAGCTATGACAAATATAGACAGCATATTAAAAAGCAGAGACATCACTATGCCAACAAAGGTCCATAAAGTCAAAACTATGGTTTTTCCAGTAGTCATGTATGGATGTGATGGTTGGACCATAAAGAAGGCTGAGCACCGAAGAATTGATGCTTTTGAATTGTGGTGCTGGGGAAGACTCTTGAGAGTAACTTGGACTCCAGGGATATCAAACCAGTCAATCCTAAAGGAAATCAGGCCTGAATATTCATTGGAAGGACTACTGCTGAAGTTGAAGCTCTAATATTTTGGCCATTTGATACAAAGAGCCAACTCATTGGAAAAGACCCTGATGCTAGGAAAGATTGAAGGCAAAAGGAGGAGGGAGCAGCGGAGGATGAGATGGTTAGATAGCATCACTGAATTAATGGACATGAATTTGAGCAAACTCCAGGAGATAACGGAAGACAGAGGAACCTGGCGTGTTTGAATCTAAGGGGTCACAAAGAGTCGGATGTGACTTAGTGGCTGAACAATAACAACTGATTTGCCCTTGCTCTATCCCCCAACTTAATTACATTCAAGGTGATAATGTTATTTCTATCTTGTTGCTTCTTGAAGAATAGAAGAAAATAATCTGAACAGTAATGCGGAGATGGTAAATATTCACCAGGCAGCATTAGCACAAGACAGTTAATTAAAAATGCCTATTGAATTAGGAATGAATGAATGGAAATCCAAGTGCTGTCACTCCTACTAAAAAAAAAAAAATTCTAAACCAGTACCTGACCTATTTTTTGTCAAATATGGCAGAAGATTTTCCTGTCTAAGGTGGTGTTTAAATGACAGCAGGAAATGTTATCAAAGTGAAAAGAAATATATGATTCGGGTTCCTTAAATAATTCAAACTAGTCTGACCAGGTTGGTTTTTTCTCCTCTTGTACACTTGACCCCTGCCCTCCTCGGCTGCTGGGACTAAGAGGTGTGAGCCATCCCACCCGAGCTGTTGTTTGTTCAAGGCAATGAACCCCAAGAGAGCCAATCTCTTTCTCTAGGCAACCAAACTTACAAAGAATGCAAGGAGGCAAGCTCTTGACTATAATACTTTGGGTAAATACCGAAGTCTTCCCTTGAAAATGTCTTTGGCGCTCCATTTGCTTTTTTGGTTTTTTACCAAAACTTGAGAGTCAATTCTCACCTCCCACCTCAATAGAGTCATTTTTGAAGCCAAGAAAGCAAGGGGTAGCTCAGAACACTTACTCTTTTTGATGGCTCCACTGAAACACTGACTGGTAGTGTGACCAAGTCGAAAGAGGGACTGAGCCAGGCTGAGTAAGGTCACTCACAGAAGCCTTTTCAACTCTTCTCCTTCAGCTAGATTAGTGCAAAATGCAGCCAGTTCCCACTTTTCATCAATTCCCATTTGCTGCCCTGTTTATTCTTTGCTACTTAATAAGCAATTAGATTCACATCTTACCCACAAAGTCAAAGATTTCTACCAATGTATAGATGGAAACAACAGCATAAGCACTTGCCAAATAAGTAAAAATACAGTGAAGATTTTACTTTAAAATAATTGTTTTTCAATTGCTCAGTCATGTCTGACTCTTTGCGACCCCATAGATTGCAGCACGTCAGGCTTCCTTTCCTTTACCATCTCTTGGAGCTTGCTCAAACTCATGTCCATTAAGTCAGTGATGCCATCCAACCATCTCATCCCCTGTCATCCCTGTCTCCTCTTTCCTTCAATCTTTCCCAGCATCAGGGTCTTTTCTAATGCATCAGCTCTTCACATCAAGTGGCCAAAGTATTGGAGCTTCAGCTTTACCATCAGTCCTTCCAATGAATATTCAGGACTGACTTCATTTAGGATTGACTGGTTTGATCTCCTTGCAGTCCAAGGGACTCTCAAGAGTCTTCTCCAACACCACAGTTCAAAAGCATCAATTCTTCAGCGCTCAGGCTTCTTTATAGTTCAACTCTCACATTCAAACATGACCACTGGAAAAACCATAGCCTTGACTAGATGGACCTTTGTCAGCAGAGTAATGTCTGTTTTTTAGTATGCTGTCTAGGTTTGTCATAACTTTTCTTCCAAGGAGCAAGTGTCTTTTAATTTCATGGCTGCAGTCACCATCTGCAGGGATTTTGGAGCCCAAAAAAATAGAGTCTGTCACTATTTTCATTGTTTCCCCATCTATTTGCCATGAAGTGATGGGACCGATGCCAGGATCTTAGTTTTTTGAATGTTGAATTTTAATCCAGCTTTTTCACTCTCTTCTTTCACTTTCATCAAGAAGGTCTTTAATTCCTCTTTGTTTTCTTCCCTATGGGTGGTGTCATCTGCGTATCTGAGGGTATTGATATTTATCCCTTAAAACAATACCCTTTCTAAATTTTCTACAAGGAGCACATTTTAGGTAAAAGTAGATTGCAATACTTTATTGTATCCCCATTAGTGAAAGTGAAAGTATTAGTAATTCAGTCATGTCTGACTTTTTTGTGACCCCATGGACTGTAGCCCGCCAGGCTCTTCTGCCCATGGAATTCTCCAGGTAAGAATATTTGAGTGGGTTGCAATTCCCTTCTCTAGGGGATCTTCCTGATCCAGGGATCAAACTCATATCCTTCTGCATTATAGGCAGCTTCTTTACCATCTGAGCCACCAGGGAAGCCCAGTAGAGGGTAGTATTAATAACAAAAACCCTTAAAACCATTGAACTGGTTTGAAATCCAGATATAGAACTTACTGGCTATGTGGTATTAAGTAAGCTAGAGTAGTTCAACTGCTTTACACCTCAGTGTCTTCATCAATAAAGTGGAGATAATATTATGTAAAAGGGTTCATAAGGATTAAAGAGAAAAAAATGTGTAGGAAGAACAGAGAGCAATATTAGCACATAAAAGACAGCCAACTGCATTAATGCTACTAATGGACTTCCCTGGTGGCTCAGATGGTAAAGCGTCTGTCTACAATGCGGGAGACCCGGGTTCGATCCCTGGGTTGGGAAGATCCCCTGGAGAAGGAAATGGCAACCCACTCCAGTCTTCTTGCCTGGGAAATTGCATGGACAGAGGAGCCTGGTGGGCTACAGTCCATGAGGTCTCAAAAGAGATGGACGCAACTGAGCGACTAAACAATGACAACGATGCTGCTAACGTATTACTGTAAGTATAAGAAAGGCTTTGAAAAGTATCAGGCCCTAGACAAATGTTAGTACTATTAAAGGCTTTATGCTTGGATTTGGCTTGTGGGCAATGTGAGCAGTTGCAGTTTTGAATTTAGAAACAAAAATATAAGTAACAACATTGTTGTTGTTCAGTTGCTAAGTCATGTCCAATCCTTTGCGACCCCATGGATTGCAGAATGCCAGGCTCCTCCACCCTCCACTATCTCCCAGAGTTTGCTCAAATTCATGTCCATTGAGTCAGTGATGCTACCTAACCATCTGATCCCCTGCCGCCTTCTTCTCCTTTAGTCTTCAATCTTTCCCAGCATCAGGGTCTTTTCCAATCGGTCAGCTCAGCTCTTCACATCAGTTTTCCAAACTATTAGAGCTTTAGCGACAGACCTTCCAGTGGATATTCAGAGTTGATTTCAGGTAAAGAGAACAATGAAACAGAACAGAGTCCAGAAATAGATCCACATATATATGGTTAATCTATTTCCAAATTAAGGTGCCAAGTCAATCCAACAGGGAAAGAAGTCTTTTTTTTTTCGTAAGTTTTGTTTCCTAGTGGCTCAGACAGTAAAGAATCTGCCTGCGATGTGGAGACCTGGGTTTGATCCCTGGGTTGGATAGATCCCTTTGAGGAGGGCATGGCAACCCTCCAGTATTCTTGCCTGGAGAATCCTCATGGACAGAGGAGCCTGGCAGGTTACAGCCTGTGGGGTCGCAAACAGTCAGACACAACCGAGCCACAAAGCACAGCACAGTTGGAACAGTTGAATGTTTATATTGACAAAAATGCAATCTCTATTTCATTTTATATACAAAAATTAATTTGCAATCCATCATAGACCTAAACACGAAAACTGGGATCATAAAGAATCTGGAAGAAAACAGAATATCTTTACAACTTTGAGGTAGACAAAGATTTCTTAGACTGAATACAAAAAGCACTAACCAAAAAAATTAGACTCTACTGAAATTAATATTATCTGCAACATTAAGAAAATTAACAGACAAATCACAGAATAGCAAAAGTAACTGTATACATGTATCTGATCAAAGACATAGCTAGAATATATAATCACTTTACAAACTATCAATGAAAAGGCACACTACCTACGTTAAAAGGGGGCAGAAGACTTAAAAAGACACATCACAAAATAAAAAATATGATTGTCCAATAAAAGTATGCAAAACTGCACAGGGAAATGCAAGTTAAAACCACAATGAGATACCATTTCATACCCAATAAAATGGTAGAAAAATAAAGACTGACAATATGTACTGTTGAGGATTTAGAATACTTGAAATGCTCATGCCTTGCTAGTAGAAATATAAAATGTTGCAATCACTTTGAAAGACTGGAAGAGTCTTGTGATGTAATTTATGTCTACCTTCAGTTCATTTCAGTCAGTCAGTCGTGTCCGACTCTTTGCGACCCCATGAATTGCAGCATCTCAGGCTTCCCTGTCCATCACCAACTCCCGGAGTTCACCCAAACTCATGTCCATCGAGTCGGTGATGCCATCCAGCCATCTCATCCTCTGTCATCCCTTTCTGTTACTGCCCCCAATCCCTCCCAGCATCAGAGTCTTTTCCAGTGAGTCAACTCTTTCCGTGAGGTGGCCAAAGTACTGGAGTTTCAGCTTTAGCATCATTCCTTCCAAAGACCACCCAGGACTAATCTCCTTCAGAATGGACTGGTTGGATCTCCTTGCAGTCCAAGGGACTATCAAGAGTCTTCCCCAACACCACAGTTCAAAAGCATCAATTCTTCTGCACTCAGCTTTCTTTATAGTCCAACACTCACATCCATACATGACCACAGGAAAAACCATAGTCTTGACTAGATGGACCTTGGTTGGCAAAGTAATGTCTCTGCTTTTGAATACACTATCTAGGTGGGTCATAACTTTTCTTCCAAGGAGCAAACTTCTTTTAATTTCATGGCTGCAATCACCATCTGCAGTGATGTTGGAGCCCAAAAAAATAAAGTCTGACACTGTTTCCACTGTTTCCCCATCTATTTCCCATGAAGTGATGGGACCAGATGCCATGATCTTCGTTTTCTGAATGTTGAGCTTTAAGCCAACTTTTTCACTCTCCTCTTTCACTTTCATCAAGAGGCTCTTTAGTTCCTCTTCACTTTCTGCCATAAGGGTGGTGTCTTCTGCATATCTGAGGCTATTGATATTTCTCCTGGCAATCTTGATTCTAGCTTGTGTTTCTTCCAGCCCAGTGTTTCTCATGATGTACTCTGCATATAAATTAAATAAGCAGGGTGACAATATACAGCCTTGACGTACTCGTTTTCCTATTTGGAACCAGTCTGTTGTTCCACGTCCAGTTCTAACTGTTGCTTCCTGACCTGCATATAGGTTTCTCAAGAGGCAGGTCAGATAGTCTGGTATTCCCATCTCTTTCAGAATTTTCCACAGTTTATTGTGATCCACAGAGTCAAAGGCTTTGGCATAGTCAATAAAGCAGAAATAGATGTTTTTCTGGAACTCTCTTGCTTTTTCGATGATCCAGTGGACATTGGCAATTTGATCTCTGGTTCCTCTGCCTTTCCTAAAACCAGCTTGAACATCTGGAATTCACAGTTCACGTATTGCTGAAGCCTGGCTTGGAGAATTTTGAGCATTACTTTACTAGCATGTGAGATGAGTGCAACTGTGTGGTAGTTTGAGCATTCTTTGGCATTGCCTTTTTTTGAGATTGGGATGAAAACTGACATTTTCCAGTCCTGTGGCCACTGCTCAGTTTTCCAAATTTGCTGGCATATTGAGTGCAGCACTTTCACAGCATCATCTTTCAGGATTTGAAATAGCTCAACTGGAATTCCATCACCTCCACTAGCTTTGTTCGTAGTGATGCCTTCTAAGGCCCACTTGACTTTACATTCCAGGATGTCTGGCTCTAGGTGAGTGATCATACTATCGTGATTATCTTGGTCATGAAGATCTTTTTTGTACAGTTCTTCTGTGTATTCTTGCCACCTCTTCTTAATATCTTCTGCTTCTGTTAGTTCCATACCATTTCTGTCCTTTATCGAGCCCATCTTTGCATGAAATGTTCCCTTGGCATCTCTAATTTTCTTGAAGAGATCTCTAGTCTTTCCCATTCTGTTCTTTTCCTCTATTTCTTTGCACTGATCATTGAGGAAGGCTTTCTTATCTCTCCTTGCTATTCTTTGGAACTCTGCATTCAGATGCTTATATCTTTCATTTTCTCCTTTGCTTTTCACTTCTCTTCTTTTCATAGCTATTTGTAAGGCCTCCCCAGACAGCTATTTTGCTCTTTTGCATTTCTTTTCCATGGGGATGGTCTTGATCCCTGTCTCCTGTACAATGTCATGAACCTCCGTCCATAGTTCATCAGGCATTCTATCTATCAGATCTAGTCCCTTAAATCTATCTCTCACCTCCATTGTATAATCATAAGGAATTTGATTTAGGTCATCCCTGAATGGTCTATGGTTTTCCATACTTTCTTCAATTTAAGTCTGAATTTGGCAATAAGGAGTTCATGATCTGAGCCACAGTCAGCTCCCGGTCTTGCTTTTGCTGACTGTATAGAGCTTCTCCATCTTTGGCTGCAAAGAATATAATCGATCTGATTTCAGTGTTGACCATCTGGTGATGTCCATGTGTAGAGTCTTCTTTTGTGTTATTGGAAGAGGGTGTTTGCTATGAACTAGCAATTTCAGTCTTAGGTATTTCCCAATAGAAAGGAAAACATATGTCCACAAAAGGAGACTTATTGATGAGAGATATGTCGATCAACCCAAAAGTTCTTCAATAAGAGAATGGATACATTATTAATATAGTCATACAATAGAATATTACTTATAAAAAACCAAACTACTAATATTCACATCATGTGGATCACTCTCAGAAACATCACGGTAAAGGAAAGAAACCAGATCAAAGAGGCCATCAGCCATCTGACTCTATTTCTATAAAATCCAAAGACAGACAAAACTAACCAAAGGTGACAGAATCCAGAAAGTGGTTGCTTTGTTGGGGATGGAGGCATGAGGAAAGACTGAAAAGTGTCATGAGGGAAATTTCTGGAATAATGGAAATGTTTTATAACTTGTTTTGAATGGGGGTCATGTGACATGAAGGAACAGAATGGCCCTATCTCATGAAACTGCATACTGAAGATCTGTATCTGTTAATAGGTGTTGATTACACGTCAGTTAAACATATGCACACACACGTGCTCAAGTGGTTAAGTCTCTGACCTCACAAAGTTTGCAACTGTGCTGAGGACAAATGGTATTGCCACATTTAGATTATCAGAGAATTCAAATTACATTTATAAGTTATTTATGGAGGCTTTACTTCATTCAAACAGCATAGCGCATGACACACAACGAAATGTTTCTCATGAAGCCAATAAACTGCGTGATCTGGATAAAGCTTTTAAGATAGAAAGAGACTGAGTTACCCCTAAAGCCCCCTTATTTCTAATGGCTGGCTAAAAAGGAGTTGGCAGGTGCTTGCGAAGGGGACCATTCTCTTCTGGCAAGAGAGCCCCAGGTTGTTAAATTCTTCCTCCTCCAGCCTGGTTCCCCTCCACCGTTTATTGTGTTGTCTTGTTTACCTGCGGCTGCCAGCCCAAGGCAGGCCCTTGCGCTTTGTGTCCTCCCCACAGGGATTAAGCCTCACTCAACATTCAGTAATGTTTTCCTTACTGATCCTGGAGCGGCCACAGCATGCCTAAGAAAAACAGCAAGGCTCCAAGTCTTGATCAAAATCCAAATCACTTTTCCCCCTCTCAGTTTTACTCTTATGTTCGCTTACTGTATTTGGATCACAGGGCAATCCTGCTTCTTAATGTGTGATGTTCTAATTGATAGTGACATTGGCCGAAATTTAAAAACCACTCAACAGAAACCATTCCTGGTTCCCTGGGGTCAGTGGACGAAGGGAAGTGTCCTATACCGTTCAGAAAAACTCTGTGGGGTGCAGAGAGGGAGAAGCCAAGAACAAGTCCTTTATTGGGGGACATTGTTTCCGTTTCTAAACCTTTCTGTCGCATGTCCTCTTTTCCCTCACAAATGGAATATTGTTCCCTTTCTGTCTGCCAAAAGACCCAAAGGGGAAAAGACAGGGAGAATTTAAGAAATGGAAAAGGGGAAAGGTATACAAAATAGTTTGCTTTATGAGTAAAATACATAGAAACAAGGGAGGGAAAAAGACCTGTTTGGTTACATAGTTCCTCCTTCATTTAGAGCAGATTAAATCACATGGAGCAGATGGAGGCAGTTTGCAAGGAAAGGGAATTTACAGAATCCCCACTGCCCCTCAACCCCTTTTGCTGTGTTCTCATTCAGCAAAAGCACTACATGTGATTAAAGCTTATGTGCTCACTCAGTCATGTCCAGCTCTTTTCGACCCCATGGACTGCAGCCCACCAGGCTCCTCTGTCCTTGGAATTCTCCATGCAAGAATACTGGAGTGGGTTGTCATTTCCTCCTCCAGGGGATTTTCCTGACCTAGGGATGGGACCATGTCTCCTGAGTCTCCTGCATTGATTGGTAGGTTCCTGCATTACAGCACCTGGAAAGACTATGATTAAAGGTAGAGACAGCCTAACTGATAATCTCCTAAGAAAGGCCATTTGTGCAGGTGCTGTTGCCTTTCCACGTTTGATTCCTTCAAACAAGTGGAGCCTTCCCACTTGGAAATGACATTCTCTCTGGCCTTTTGCAGTCTTTGCAGTCTTTTCGATATGGACTCAGGCTTTTAGCCTTCTGACTTCCAAAATGCTCACATCAGACCCATGTTTCAGAATTCCAGCTCAGGGATCACCTTATTCCAGAATTCCTTGTCCACCTCTTTCATTTGCATCCCTTTGAAGGTCTCTCGCTTTGCTCTATCATGGTGTCAGTTCTCTCCTTCCTTAGAGCACTTAGAACTTTCAACCTTGTCAATCTCCTTTACTTCCTGCAACTCTCAGCTGAAGGACCGACTTTTTCTTTTTAAACTAATTGTTATTGGAGTATAGCTGATTTACAATGTTGTGTTAGTTTCAGGTGTATAGCAAAGTGAATCAGTTATACATATACGTATATCCACTCTTGTTTTTTAGATTTTTTTCCTATATAGGCCATTATAGAGTATTGAGTTGAGTTCCCAGTGCTATTTAGCAGGTTCTTATTAGTTACCTATCTTCTATATAATTGTGGGTATTTGTCAATCCGAATCTCCCTTTATCCTTCCTTCCGTCCTCCAGGATTGACTTCTTAGTGAAGCATTTATTATGTCTTCTAGGTAGACTGCCCTGTGATTTCACCACACTCTGTGAGTATATCCATAAACCAATTATTATCTTGTATTGTAAATCTGTATTAACTGCTCTAGGCTCCAGGAGGGCTGGAATGATGTCTCTACCTCATTGCATACCCAATATGATCCTTTACACAAAGTACACAAAAATATCATGTGCATGCACACACGTGTTGATTAGATGTAGCTATTTGGAGGTCACTATGGAAACAGAAACAACAGTACAATGAGTGTAAAAATAGCGGATATAAAGAAGGCCACAATGGTAAGTGTGGACAACTCGAGGAATTTGATGGTAAAAAAAGAAATCAAGATAGAAGAATAATTGGAGGTAGAAAAAAGAATCGTGACAAAAGTAAAAACTTGAAGGATTTTTGAGAACACAGCGTGGGTATAGGCAGTGAAGAGGGACCAGTGGAGAAAGAGAACATGGAAATAAAAGAGGGAAGTCACAATAAAGAGATTAAAGTCTTAAGGGAGATGGGAGAGCTGGGATTCAGACATGGGTGGAGAGTAAATTTTGGAAAAGAATAAAAAGCCACTTATTCTGTAACTGTAGGATGAGGAAGAAGATGAAGAAATGAAAAGGAAGAAACAAGGGAATATTACGTAAAAATCCAACCAAGTGGACATAAGCAAGTTAGAGCTTCATCTTGATATACCTTCTTATTGAGTAGGTTCTTCTGGAAGTAAGGAAGTTAAGGGAAGTCTTAGAGGCTTGAGGAGGGAGGAGGTGGGAGAGGTTGGTGGGGAGGAAGAGAGTAATACAGCCCCCAAGTTATCTTGCAAAGGTCTTCCTGTGCCCCTTCTCAGATCTCCTTCTCCCCCAAAATGCTCCCCCAGTCTGTATTAACCATGTATATGCAAATAAAGAATGCTCTATGTATATTCTAAATATATATGTATATATTATTTTTCAGATTCCTTTCCCTTATAGGCTATTACCAAATGGTGAGTATAGTCCCCTGTGCTGTACATTAGGTCTCTGTTGGTTGTCCAGTTTATGTACAGGGGTGTGTACGTGTTCATCCCATCCTCCTAATGTAAAAGGGAACTGCCTGCAGAGTGGAAGATGGATTAAAGGAAACTTCAAAATTGGACACTGGGAGAACATTTAGGAAGGTCCTGCAGAAGTTCAGCATGAATCACTGATGAGTGTGGCTCAGACTAAGATGTGGCGTTGAAGGCGAAGAACAGCAGGTAGATTTAGGAGTTTAGCAGAGACAGAACTAGATGACGGATGGGGGCTGGGAGAGGAGGGAGCAGTAGGGTCACCTATGAGAGAGTAGGCGGACAAGATGCCACCAATTAGACAGAAGCATGGGAAGAAGGCCTCCTATTCCAGTCATGCAGTGGAAAACTGTGAATCTGGAAACTTCATAGCTGTTCCCCAACCCAGTCACCCACAGGCTGGTGAGAACACCAGCTCTTGGGTTGTGAGGCTGACAGTAAGTGGCATGGTCTGTGCTAATTAAAAGATGGAGCAGGTTGGCTCACACAATGCACTCATGTGCTATCTGACAGGGTGTTAGGCTTTCTTTCCTTCCTTCTTTTCTTGGCTGCTATCTCAGTCTGACAACAGGAACAAACGGAACTCTGTGATTTTCTTTCGATTTTTTTGTTTTTTGAGCTCTCAACAGCCTTTTTACATAATCTTCAACAATAACCAGCCTTTGAGAGTACGGGCACAAGCTGTACTCTGCACCCAGAGACACTTATCTTCCATGCTCAGATGAAACGATAAGCATTCAGTCTATAGATAAAGCATTAGGCAACTAATGCAGCATTAGGCAACGTGTTTTCTGTTCTACTTTTCTGTTCAACCATTAAAAGTGCCAGGGTGTGGGGATTTGCCTGGACTATCTTAATCCCACTTCACCTACTGTAGCTGTTTACCCTTGGTGATGGATTTGACACTTAACACAGCATGAACAGGCACATAGCCAGCCACTGTTCTCTTTTCTTTAAATGGAAAAAAGACAGGGATTCAAAATTCAAAAGAAGGAGCCGCTCAGATTCTAATTCTAGGGAGGAAGTCTTCCTGCTTCATGAAGAAGTCAGAGCAGGGGCATTCCCAACTACAAAATCGGCACATCCTCAGCCTTGCGCCTGAGACCACAGGCAGTGAGAGCTGTGTCCTCAGGGTGCCCCCAGCCAGCATTTGGCCATGGAATTCCAAGGGGCGATTCGGCGAAAAGACTCTGACGGCCCATGTTCTGGTATTAATGAGCCTAATTCTGGTATTAATGAGTCAAGTGACCTGGAACAAGTTACACAGCCTCACTTGTGTCATCTTTGAAAACAGACTGAAGTGAAGTGAATGTCTTATCTCAAAGTCCTTAAAGCCTTACTTGTCTGGGCAGAGTCAAAATTATACCCAGATCAATGTCACTTTCTTTCTAAACAGGCAAAAATCTTTTTTTTTTATTTCATTGAAGTACAATTGATACACAATATCATACAAGTTGCAAGTATATAATATAGTGATTCACAATTTGTAAAGGTTATATTTCTTTTACAGTCATTATAAAATATTGACTATATTTCCTGTGTTGTACAATATTCTTGTAGCTTATGTATTTTATTCATAATAATGTGCCCCTCTAATCCCCTACCTCTATATTGCCCCTCTCCCCTTCCTTCTCCCTACTAGTAACCACTAGTTTGTTCTCTATCAATGTTGCTTTAGAGGGTTTCATTTTATGTATCATTTCTTGCCTTCCAACCAATGACCTTGACTGAAGGATTCATTGTGTTTTCATCATGTGGAGTTCATGCAGGAAGTGATGACAAGGAGTTTCTGTTCATAGTTTATTATTTCTCTCTTGTCAAGGGTGTACATTCCCCAAGAGCTGGGAACCTGTCTGTCTTGCAACAAATACTTGCTAAATGGAAGAGAGAATATTCTTTCCCTCATAAAAGACAAGATGAGGCCTCGCCGAAAACTAAAATCTCACTAAGTAGAGAATAATTCTTTATTTTAAGGAGAACCTAAGGACCTGAATCACCAAGGAATGACTCTTTGCAGAACAACAAGCAGTGTCTTGTGTAGAGCAAGGCTTCTCTTAATTGGGGTCTAACGCAGCTGTATATGAGGATTACATAAAGTCATGGGATCTTTATAAACATCAAAACAAAAATATACACTTTATAAAGTAGAATGCAGAATTATATTGGCCAGTTGGAAAAATAAGCAGTGACTCTTGCAGGTCTGAGGCACAGTAAAGGGAAACAACCAGTGGACTAGGGCTGGGAACCAGGACCATTCCAGTAAGTTGGCTATTTGATTTTTTTTAATTTAAATTTACTTATTACTTATTTCTAATTGGAGGATAATTACTTTACAATATTGTGTTGGTTTCTGCCATATCACAAGCTGGCTCTTTGACTCTGGAAAAGTTAAAGACATGGGTGGAGAGTAAATTCTCTGGTCTCAATTTTCCCACTTAGGAGCAGATTGGACTAGGCAGTTTCTAATACCTCTTCCAATGATGATGATTCCACAGGAAACAGGTGAAAACTACTCTTATGTAGTTGTCGCATCTGGTCAATTTTATCATTGATCCAATTTGGTCTCTTACCTTAGAGAGACATGTATTAACTTCAGGGGAAGGTAGAAAATTTTAAAGATCAGATATTCTAAGACATTGCATCTTCCACTTGTCCTCCTCACTCTCCTTCCTTCCCCATCTTCCTTGATAGATAGATAGGCAAGTAGGTAAATAGATGGATGGATAGATGAGAGATGGATAGATATAGATAGGTGGATAGACGGATATATATGAAATGCTTCCAGAAAATGCCAGCCACGAACCCAGCTAACTCCTTCATCTACTAGTGTTTCAAATTTCTTTTCTCCAAACACCAGCATAGTTCTTGGAAAAACCAGTCTGCCTTCCTTGTCTCGCCATCCAAGCATTCATTTGCACTTTATTGCTTCCCGTGTGTCTTGTACCCTCTCCACTCTACAAAAGGTTATTTCCTTTTCTAAGTGCAGCCTGTTCAATCCTGTGGCTCCTGGGCCATCCTCCTCCCTCCCTCAGTGCCCCTCTTCCACAGTCAGTCAGTTCAGTCGCTCAGTTGTGTCTGACTCTTTGTGACCCCATGGACTGCAGCACACCAGGCTTCCCTGTCCTGCACCAAATCCCAGAGCCTGCTCAAACTCATGTCCATTGAGTCGGAGATGCCGTCCAACCATCTCTTCCTTTGTCATCCCCTTCTCCTCCTGCCTTTAATCTTTTCCAGCATCTGTGTCTCTTCCAACAAGTCAGCAATTCATATCAGGCGGCCAAAGTATTAGAGTTTCAGCTTCAGCATCAGTCCTTCCAATGAATATTCAGGACTGATTTCATTTAGCATGGACTGGTTGGATCTCCTTGCAGTGCAAGGGACTCTCAAGAGTCTTCTCCAACACCACAGTTCAAAAGCATCAATTCTTCAGTGCTTAGCTTCCTTTACAGTCCCATTCTTACATCTGTGCATAACTACTGGTAAAACCATGGCTATGACTAGATGGACCTTTGCCGGCAAAATGCTGTCTAGGTTGGTCATAGCTTTTCTTCCAAGGAGCAAGAGTCTTTTAATTTCATGGCTGCAGTCACCATCTGCAGTGACTTTGGAGCCCCTCAAAAATAAAGTGCCTTACTGTTTCCATTGTTTCCCTATCTATTTGTCATGAAGTGATGGCACAGGATACCATGATTTTGGTTTTTTGAATGTTGAGTTTTAATACAGTTTTTTCACTCTCCTCTTTCACTTTCATCAAGAGGCTCTTTAGTTCCTCTTTGCTTTCTGCCATAAGGTTGGTGTCATCTGCATATCTGAGGTTATTGATATTTCTCCCGGCAATCTTGATTCCAGCTTGTGCTTCATCCAGCCTGGCATTTCGCATGATGTACTCTGCATGGAAGTTAAATAAGCAGGGTGACAATATACAGCCTTAACGTACTCCTTTCCTAATTTGGAACCAGTCTGTTGTTTCATGTCCAGTTCTAACTGTTGCTTCTTGACCTGAATACGGGTTTCTCAGGAGGTAGGTAAGGTGGTCTGGTATTCCCAACTCTAAGAATTTTCCACAGTTTGTTGTGATCTACACAGTCAAAGGCTTTGCAATAAGCAATAAAGCAGAAGTAGATGTTTTTCTGGAATTCTCTTGCTTTCTCTATGATCCAGCAGATGTTGACAATTTGATCTCTGGGAAGTTCATAGTTCACATACTGTTGAAGCCTGGCTAGAGAATTTTGACCATTACTTTGCTAGTGTGTGAGATGAGTGCAATTGTGCGGTAGTTTGAACATTCTTCCCTGGTGGCTTAGACAGTAAAGCGTCTGTCTACAATGCGGGAGACCTCGGTTCGATCCCTTGGTTGGGAAGATCACCGGGAGAAGGAAATGGGAATACACTCCAGTACTGCTGCCTGGAAAATCCCATGGACAGAGGAGCCTGGTAGGCTACAGTCCATGGGGTTGCAAAGAGTTGGACACGACTGAGAGACTTCACTTTCACTTTTGGAGAAGGCAATGGCAACCCACTCCAGTACTCTTGCCTGGAAAATCCCATGGACGGAGGAGCCCGGTACGCTGCAGTCCATGGGGTCGCTAAGAGTAGGATAGGACTGAGCGTCTTCACTTTCTTTCACTTTCACTTTCATGCATCGGAGAAGGAAATGGCAACCCACTCCAATGTTCCTGCCTGGAGAATCCCAGGGACTGGGGAGCCTCATGGGCTGCCGTCTATGGGGTTGCACAGAGTCAGACACGACTGATTTGGCATTGCCTTTCTTTGGGGTTGGAATGAAAACTGACCTTTTCCAATCTTGTGGTCACTGCTGAGTTTTCCAAATTTGCTAGCATATTGAGTGCAGCACTTTCACAGCATCATCTTTCAGGATTTGAAACAGCTCAAGTGGAATTCCATCACCTCCACTAGCTTTGTTTGTGTGATGCTTACTAAGGCCCACTTGACTTCACATTCCAGGATGTCTGGTTCTAGGTGAGTGATCACACCTAGATCATGATTATCTTGGTCATGAAGATCTTTTTTGTACAGTTCTTCTGTGTATTCTTGTCACCTCTTCTCAATATCCTTTGCTTCTGTTAAGTCCATACCATTTCTGTCCTT
Organism: Ovis canadensis; assembly: GCF_042477335.2. Classification (NCBI taxonomy): domain Eukaryota; kingdom Metazoa; phylum Chordata; class Mammalia; order Artiodactyla; family Bovidae; genus Ovis; species Ovis canadensis. The sequence continues at coordinate 66,253,767 of NC_091253.1, forward strand.
TCTTGTGCCCATCTTTGCATGAAATGTTCCCTTGGTATCTCTAATTTTCTTGAAGAGATCTCTAGTCTTCCCATTCTATTGTTTTCCTCTATTTCTTTGCATTGATTGCTGAGGAGGGCTTTATCTCTCCTTGCTATTCTTTGGAACTCTGCATTTAAATGGGTATATCTTTCCTTTTCTCCTTTGCTTTTCACTTCTTTTCTCAGCTATTTGTAAGGCCTCCTCAGACAACCATCTTGCCTTTTTGCATTTCTTTTTCTTGGGGATAGCCTTGATCACTGCCTCCTGTACAATGTCACAAACCTCTGTCCATAATTCTTCAGGCACTCTGTCTATCAGATCTAATCCCTTGAATCTATTTGTCATTTCCACTGTATATTTGGGATTTGATTTAGGTCATAACTGAGTGGTCTAGGTATTCAGACTGTTCTTTTTCTGAAGTATGGAAAGGAAGTATGGAAATACTTTCTTCAATTTAAGTCTGAATTTGTCAATAAGGAGAATGGATTGGCAAACCACTTCAGTATTCTTCCAAACAGAGCCTTGCACATATTCAGTTCAGTAGCTCAGTCATGTCCGACTCTTTGCATCCCCATGGACTGAAGCACACCAGGCTTCCCCGTCCATCACCAACTCCTGGAGCTTGCTCAAACTCATGTCCATTGAGTCAGTGATGCCATCCAACCATCTCATCCTCTGTCATCTCCTTCTCCTTCCACCTTCAATCTTTCCCAGCATCTGGGTCTTTTCCAACAAGTCAGCTCTTTGTATCAGGTGGCCAAAGTATTGGAGCTTCAGCTTCAGCATCAGTCCTTCCAATGAAAATTCAGGACTGATTTCATTTAGGATTGATTGGTTGGATCTCCTTACAGTCCAAGGGGCTCTCAAGAGTCTTCTCCAAAACCAGAGTTCAAAAGCATCAGTTCTTCAGTGCTCAGCTTTCTTTATGCTCCAACTCTCACATCCATACATGACTACTGGAAAAGCCATAGCTTTGACTACACAGACATTCACAGAGAGCAAAGTAATGTCTCTGCTTTTTAATATACAAATTAGGGACTGCATAAATATTTGTCAAATTGAGTTTCTGAATATACAAGTATTATTGGATACTTTATGTTATTGAAAGGAGCCCTATTCCTCTTCCTACAAAACTTTCTCTTCAGGAGACATGACCCCCTTTGGCCAAACTGAACTTAGGATAAAGCAAAAATGGCTAAAAATGACAAAACTATTCCCTCCTCCCCCAAAGAGAAACCTTCTAAGGATGATGAACTTTCACCCACTCAGCCACTGTCTTCTCTGCATCTCAGTATCAGTCTCCACGTGTCAAGTCCTAACTGTGCTTCAAGACTCATAAAATATCTGCCTAGAGCCCGTGCCCTGCGACAAGAGAAATCGCTGCAGTGAGAAGCCCTCGTACCGCAAGCTGCAGCTGGAGCAAGGCCACACCAACACAGCCAAAACTAGATGAATAAATAGAGTTATTTTAAAAAACAAATAAATTGGACTATTTGAAAAATCCTCATGGAGAAGATCCATTATTGGAATCAGAAAGACTAGTTTTTTGCAAAAAAAAAAAAATGCTCTTACATAAAGCTTTTATGACCACTGCTATGGAAGTATTGTCTATATCCACTTTATCTGTAGAGCTATGTGCTAGTATTATCTTTTTGGTATTTATCACATGTAGTATTATAGGCAGTAATAATCCTACTAAAAAGAAGCTTCTTGAAAGCCAGGTCTCTTTCTTTTCTTTTTTATATCCTCCAAATCACATAATGCTGCTGCTGCTAAGTCACTTCAGTCGTGTCCGACTCTGTGCAACCCCAGAGACGGCAGCCCACCAGACTCCCCCGTCCCTGGGATTCTCCAGGCAAGAACACTGGAGTGGGTTTCCATTTCCTTCTCCAATGCATGAAAGTGAAAAGTGAAAGGGAAGTCGCTCAGTCATGTCCAACTCTTAGCGACCCCATGGACTGCAGCCCACCAGGCTCCTCTGCCCGTGGGATTTTCCAGGCAAGAGTACTGGAGTGGGTTGCCATTGCCTTCTCTGAAATCACATAATAGATATCTATTAAATACTTGTTGACAGAAGATGATCATAGACTGTTCCAGGGCCAGACCCTTTGCAAAAATGTGCTATAACTGCTGTTTACCTAGACAAACCACATTTCTACTAGCATAACAAGTTTAACCTAAGAGTTTTTTCGGAGTAATCTGTTTGATTTTGAGAAGCATTGAGAGAAATGGCAGAAGTACTGTTGACCCAACTAGAGTTATACTTGTCCTAAAACACTCATCCATTCAGTCAGCAGGTATTTAATGAGTACCTACCAATTACCAAGCACTATTCTAAACACTGGAGATACAGCAGTGAATAAAACAAAGAAAAACATCCCTGCCCTCATGGAGCTTACATTCTAAGGTGGAGGGGGATAGACAATAAACAAAGTAAGTAAGTATATGATATATTATCACAGAAGGTCATGAGTGCGTGGAGAGAACGAAGGGAAGGAGATGGAGAGTGTGGGGCAGTGGGTGATCATAGTAGGACTCGAGAAATTAATACTTGAAGAGATGAGAGAGGAAGGCTTATGGATATCTAAGTAGGCAGAGGTGGGAAATCACTGCAGGCAGAGGGACTGGTGAGTGCTAGCTTTGCTGAGTTTAATGAACTTCAAGGTCAGAGTGGCTGGAATGGAGGGGCTGATGGAGAAAATAGTGGGAGTGAGGTTTGGGAGCTAACGGTAGATTTTGTAGGACCTTCTAGGCCATGCTAGGGACACCAGGATTTATGTGGAATGAGATGATGCATCTTCAGTAGAGATATGACAGGATTTGGCTTAGGCTTTCAATTTATTTATTTTTACTTTATTATTATTATTATCTTATTTTGGCTGTGCTGGATCTTCATTGCAGCATGTGGGCTTTATCTAGTTGTGATACACTGGCTTCTCTTGGTGTAGAGTACAGGCTCTAGAGCGCAGAGGCATCAGTAGTTGTGACACTCAGACTCAGTTGCCCTGGGGCATGTGGGATCTTAGTTCCCTGACCATAGATCAAACCCTTGTTCCCTGCATTGGAAGGCAGATTCTTAGCCACTGGACCACTGGGGAAGTCTCCTGGACTTTGGTTTTTAATTGATCACTCTGGCTTCTGTGTTGAGAAAAGACTGTTAAGGGAGCCAAGGGAGAAGGGTGACCACCACTTAGGAGGCTAGTGCAGTAATTCAGGTGACAGACGATGGCAGCTTGGACCAGGAGGATAAAGCAGAGGTGGTAAGTGGTTGGAGTCTAGATATGTTTTGAAGGTAGAGACAAAAGGATTTAGTGTGAAATCAGACATGGAGTGTACTATATCGAAGAGAGGAGTGGAGGGTGATTCCAAGATCTTTGGCCTGAGTGAGTGGCCCAGTTAAGTGGAGACAGAAGTCTGTGGGAGGTTAGAAATAAAGGGATCAGACATTCATAACAATGTTTTACAATTCTGACCAGACAACATACTGGAAGCACATGTTGTGTAAGCGATATACACACATATACATACACATGTATATATAGTCTAAAGTCTAGTTAAAAGTCTCATAAGACCATAAGAGATCACTTGAGCAGAAGTGAGTGTATATCAGCAGATAAAAGGTGTAAGGATTGGGTCTGCACACTCCAGTGTTAAGATGTAGGGAAACAGGAAGTGAAAATGTTTGCACATTTTGAATCTGTTTCTAAATTGTATTCATCAATTCCCTAACATTTACCAGATCCCCTAAAGTAAACCCATTGGGATCCTTCTTCTCTGAGGCCAATAACTTGTATAAGTGGCAGCTTGTTAGCTATAATTTTCTAGAAAGTCACCTCAGAACTGGCTACCAAAACCATCTGTTCTGTGTATGGGCCCTATATTCTAATCCTATGTTCTTTCTTTTTCTTTGGAAGGTAAAAGTGAGAAAATGGAGAGGGGTGTCCCTTGATCGCCCTTCAATAATATTTCCCAAGTAAATCCATTCTGGAATGTTCAGCTGCAAAATACATATTTGGAATTTCCTGGAAGTCCAGTAGTTAGTTAGGACTCAGCACTTCCACTGCTGTGGCCTAAGTTCAGTCCCTGGTTGGGAAACCAAGATTCCACAAGTCAAGAGGTGCAGCAAAAATAAATAATATGTGAGTTCTCTTATCCTGCTAGTTAAGACACTGTTCACTTTTGTTGAGAAAGACAGAAACAGGATCAATGCCTCTATGGTTGGCTGGATTCTTGAAGAATACACAGAAACTTTGAGCCCTGAACCCTGCCACACCAGAGATTCTCTTATTACAAAGCAAACCTTTTACAATGTACTATTTCATGTGCATTTTATGTCTGGCTCTTGAGGTTTTAACATTAAGAAAATTTTTAATATAAAAATTACAGTAAATAGAACACATGAGTTATTTTCTGATTGTCCTCTTCTCCCCACCAACACTGGAAGGGGAGAGAAGTAGGAAGAGAATTGAATTTCTACGTGTTTTTTATTTATTTGTGGGATGGGGCAAGAAAAAAAGACTAGTTGGAAAGTCAGTAAATGGAGAAGACGCTAGACTAATGTCCTAAAGAACCATCTTAATTTGGGGTAAAATTCAAGCTTCTTTTATGCTAGGGAAGAGGAAAGCAGGAGAGGGTTAAGTTCAGTAAGTGACTAACAGTGGAAGATATCTGAGTGCCAGCAAGATGCTAAAGTGTATGCTCAATTGCTCAGTCATCTCCAGCTTTTTGTGGCCCCATCTGTAGCCTGCAAGTCTCCTCTGACAATGGGATCTCCCAGGCAAGAATACTGGAGTGGGTTGCCATGCCTTCCTCCAGGGGATCTGACGGAGTCAGGGGTCAGACCCATGCCTCTTGCAACTCCTACATTGGCAGGAGGAATCTTCACCACTAGCACCTCCTGGGGAAGGTTGTGAAAACTCTGTTCCCAGTCAGTTGCCTTTGGTCTACATGAGTCTGATCACAATGTTCCTGCTGGTATTGGTGGGTCCCCTACAGAGGCGAGGGGCAGTGGCAGCCCACTGAGGGGACAAAGACACTGGTGGTGGAAATTCTGGGGAGCACCCACTGGCAGGAGCCCTCCCAGAGGCCACCACCTTCTCCCTATTTATTTTTTGAAGTTTGAATCATTAAAATGTTAGCTCATTGAGGAACAAACACTATTATTTGGAAAGAAATCATGAGGAACGTAGATTAAAAAAATAAGACAAGAAAAGAAAATTTGATATCATGGGTAAAGTGCTTCCTAATTTTCTTTTTCACAAACCTAAACTTGGCGTTATTACCTCATTGTACTCCTCAGAATTTCTCAAACCACTAAACAAAGAGGTAGAAAGTAGACAACTACAAAAGGCTCCAAATCCTTTTTCTGTGTCAGAATACAATACCAGCCCCTTGTCCAATTACATGGGACTCTTTCCCGCTCTCTCAGTTGCGGAAAGAACAGGTCTCTTAACTTACACTTGTGTTCATCAGGTGTCTCTAACTGCATTCTACTAAGCAAACGCAGCAATAACAAGGGAGGTGCAGACACCTGACAAAATCTCCAGACTGATATTTACTCTGAAAAGTTTGAGTCTTTATTGAAAAAAGAGGGAAAAGAGAACTGACACTTCATTGATGCTGAATATTAAAACATAGTCTGTATATTTGTAGATGCCTAAGGACTTGGATGGGGCTTTCCTCGTGGCTCAGCAGTAAAGAATCCATCTGCAATGCAGGAGCCGCAGGAGACTCAGGTTGGATCCCTGGGCTGGGAAGATCTCAAGATGGAGATGGCAATCCCCTCCAGTATTCTTGCCTGGAGAATCCCACAGACAGAGGAGCCTGGCAGGCTATAGTCCATGGGGTTGCAAAGAGTTGGACATGGCTAAAGTAACTTAGCACACATGTATGCAAGGACTTGGGTGCCAGTATAAACAAATGGAGTTTCATTTGTTTGGGAAGGCACATGGACAAACACAGGCTGTAGAAAAACATGGGCCTTTTTACTCAGCCATTAAAAAAAAAAATGAAATAATGCCATCTCAGGCAACACAGATGGATATAGAGATTATAATACTAAGTAAAGTAAGTGAAAGTGAAAGTATTCGCTGCCTCAGTCATGTCCGACTCTTTGGGATCCCATGGACTATAGCCCACAAGGCTCCCCTGTCCATGGGATTTACCAGGCAAGAATACTAGAGTGGGTTGTCATACCCTTCTCCAGGGGATCTTCCTGAAGTAAAGCAAAGCAAAGACAAATATCATATGATATCACTATATATGTGGAATCTAAAAAGAAAAATGAACTTATTTACAAAACTGAAATAGACCCACAGACATAGAAAACAAACTTACGGTTTTCCAAAGGAGAAAGTAGTGGAGGGATAAATTAGGAGATTGGGATTAACATATACACACTATTGTATATAAAATAGATAACCAACTAGGACCTACAGTATAGCACGAGGAACTATACTTAATATTTTGCAACAACCTATGGAAAAAAAAAAACAACCTATGAGGGAAAAGAGTCTGAAAAATAATATATATGTATAACTGAATCACTGCACTGTATATATAAAACTTACACAACATTGCAAATCAACTATACTTCAATTAAAAAATGGAAAAAAAAAAACAAACCTCCATCACTTTTACTATCAGTGAATACAAGGGCAAGTTACATTTTAAGCTTTAGCTTTCTCATTTAAAGAAGAAGATAATAAATATCTTTCTCATTAGATTTTTGTTTTATTGAGGTATAATTGGCATATTACATTACTAGTTTCAGGTGTGTGTCTGTGTGTGTACGTTAATCGCTTAGTCATGTCCGACCCTTGTGACCCCATGGACTGTAGCCCACCAGACTCCTCTGTGCATGGAATTCTCCAGGCAAGAATACTGGAGTGGATTGTCATTCCCTTCTCCAGAGGATATGCCTAATCCAGAGACCAAACCCAGGTGTTCCACATTGCAGGCGGATTCTACTCCATCTGAGCCACCAGGGAAGCCCTTCAGGGGTATAACATAATGATTTGTTGTTTGTATATATCGCAAAATGATCACCACAGTAAGACCAGTTAACATTTGTCATCATACAGTTACAAAATTTTTTCTTGTGATGAGGACTTTATTGTGTTTTAAAATAGACATTACTGACTAGAGGGAAAACATAATTATTTTTCAAGTGATTAAATGTTGTGGTTTGCTTTATCTTTTTTTTCAATGAAAGGAAACCTTTGCCATTACCAAATTTATAAATGTAACTTTGTGGTTTTTAGTCTAAGGAAATCTGTGAGCTTTTTCCCCTTTAAATTAGATACCAGATGAAAAATTTTCCAGGTCCAACTAAAGTGTTAGAATCAATTTTTTAAACAGTCATTAGTTATCCTTGAAACTGAGCTAAGCCATACAAAATCTTAATATCAGAATCTCATTTCTGAAACTATATTTCCATCCACCTAAGTTCTTTTCCGCTTTGTATGACTCTGGAGGAACCAAGCTCTTATGATATTGTTTCCTCCTTTTTGAGCTCTTTAGATAAACCCAGATCTTCTTTTTTTTTTTTTCATATTTATTGGATCATAACCAGCAGTGGTCCGATATGCTCCATGTACCTCTAATGTAACTTTCCATGTAATTCTTGTGGTCAGTTCTGAATTTTCATTTCCCAGATATTTTCTGTGATTTTATCAAACTGCATCCCAATCCTTAATGACTTACACAGACAATGTGGTGACCCAAATCTAACATGTCTAGAACTCATGATCTTTAGCCAACCACCTCTGGATCAGAATCTCACAAACTAAGCAAAGCCAGGCCTTGATGCTTCTTGGATGGAAAACTAGAGGAAAAGAGGATGTGAGCTGGGAATTATTTAGTGGATGATAATCTTTCCTATAATCAGCACTATACAAAACATTCCTTGGAATCTGAGTTTAACTGGAGGCCATCCATTATAATATGTAAAACTAAGGTGCTATTAGTTTTTCCTATTGCAGTGCTTCATTTGTCTAACATTCTTGAGAAGTAAGGAATTCTACTTGTATATTTCACAACCAACTGAACCTTATTCTTTAACTGCTGAAACTTTCTATTTTAAATAAAAAACCTTTATAAAACTACTCTCTATATCCCCAGTTTTCTAAACAATGTGCAAAAAAGAACTGTTTCGCTTGATCTTAATGATTAAAGTTCATAATTATCATCATTTATATTGAGCATATATGAGAGTCCCTTGGACAACAAGGAAATCAAACCAGTTGGTCTAAAGGAAATCAACCTTGAATATTCATCGGAAGCACTGATACTGAAGCTGAAGCTCCAATACTTTGGCCACCTAATGCAAAGAGCTGACTCATTGGAAAAGACCCTGATACTGGGAAAGATTGAAGGCAAAAGGAGAAGGGCGTGACAGAGGATAAGATGGTTGGATAGTTTGAGCAAACTCCAGGAGATAGTGAAGGACAGGAAAGCCTGGCTTGCTGCAATTCACATGGTTGCCAAGTCAGACATGACTTAGCAACTGAAAACAACAACAAATATTGATGTATACTGATGACCCCCAGATAGTTTATGTTGAAAAGCTTGGGCACAGTCACAAAAGCTACAGATGACTACTTGTTTTTGAAATTATTAATACTTATCACTTCTTTTTTTAGGCTTTAAACTTTCAGGTTATCAGTTACAGCCAACATCTTATCTTCCCCATTCTAATTATCTATTGTGGCATGGAGAATTAAAAGTTCAATACCATTTGCATTGTACCTCAGTTCAGTTCAGTTCCGTCGCCCAGTCATGTCTAACTCTTTGAGACCCCATGAACTGCAGCATGCCAGGACTCACTGTCCACCACCAAATCCCGGAGTTTACTCATGTCCATTGAGTCGGTGATGCCATCCAACCATATCATCCTCTGTCATCCCCTTCTCCTGCCTTCAATCTTTCCCAGCATCTGGGTCTCTTCCAACAAGTCAGCTCTTCGTACCAGGTGGCCAAAGTATTGGAGTTTCAGCTTCAGCATCAGTCCATCCAATGAATATTCAGGACTGATTTCCTTTAGGGTGGACTGGTTGGATCTCCTTGCAGTCCAAGGGACTCTCAAGAGTCTTCTCCAACACCACATTGCATTGTACCTCAAGGTAAAGCAAATAGACTCTGAGAGGAGGCCTGTTGGAATGTCCTAATATTAAGGTATATAATCTCTTGTGTGGTCTTCTTGGTTTTTTTTTTTTTAAGTGCATTCTAATTTGATAAGAATGTTGTGTTCAGGTAGGAGTCAATTGCTTGAGTGAATTCGCTTCTTTATGAGAAAACATAAATCATTTAGTCCTAATCACCACCAGCGTTATTTTAATCAGTGAAGTGACTTAAGCAAGGCCAGTAACATGAGAGTAAGAACCAGACACAGAAACTACATCTTTTAACCTTTCTGATCAATTCAGCAAACTCATAATAAACTATAGGACTTGCACTTACCTGAAATTTCAGTTAAGGTATTTTGTTGTTTCATGCGTAAATCAAACACAATGGACAGACTGATACCTGTTTATGACAATATTATATTTAGTGATTTCCTAAAATGATCAGTTTTCATACGCAGAGGGGCTTCACCAGTTGTGTCAATGGACAGGATGCTTCATGGTACCTGTCTCTGCCATGTGGGACTCAGAGCTGAATATGATTTAGACTTTCTTTAAATGAAAGTAATTGCTTATCATGTGACCCCTCAAGAACATGTACTAGAATAAAAGGAGATATACATTTCTTGTTAAGAGTCTATAATTCCACCTGTTACATAAAAGGCATTGAGTTGATTTTTTTGGATTTTTAGGAGGGTGAAATACTGCAGAAAAATAAACAGCACTTTCAGCCTAAATCTTTAGAACAAAAGGTTCTTTTTTTAAAAAAAAAATTGAGGTATAGTTGATTTACAGTATTATGTTTCAGGCATACATAGTGACTCACAGTTTTTAAAGGTCATATTCCATTACCATTATTATAAAATATTGGCTGTAGTCCCTGTGCTGTACAATATATCCTTGTAGCTAATTTATTTTATATATAATAGTAGTTTACTTGTTAATATCTTGCTCCAATCCAGTATACAACATTTTTATTTGAAATGTGGCAGTATCTATGATTAACAGATTTATTTGTTTGTATCCTTTTTTTTTTCTTTAACTGCAAGCACCAGATCCACAGACCCCAACAGGAAAATATACTAAAAGCATTATTAGTCCAGAAATTTCTGCTTTACCCTAGGCAAACTGATGGGAAGGCTTTGGGGTGTGGATGGGAGGACACTGGGAGTGTGGATAGCTGAAAGCAAGGTAGTCACTGAACATGATGCCATAGCTCTCCCAGGTTGAGTGGAATACTGTTCCTAGAAGGGACTTCCCAAGTGGCACCAGTGGTAAGAACCTGCCTGCCTATGCAAGAGACGTAAGAGACTTGGGTTCCATCCCTGGTTAAGGAAAATTCCCTGGAGGAGGAAATGGCAACCCACTCCAGGATTCTTGCCTGGAGAATCCTATAGGCAGAGGAGCCTCAGTTCAGTTCAGTTCAGTCGTTCAGTCGTGTCCGACTCTTTGTGACCCCATGAATCGCAGCACACCAGGCCTCCCTGTCTATCACCAACTCCTGGAGTTCACTCAGACTCAAGTAGGCTATATTCCATAGGGATGCAAAGAGTCAACCACCAGTGAAGCAACTTAACAGCAAGAGGTCTCATTTTTCCCAGCCCAACACCAAGCTCTTAGCACTGGACAGAGTACAGGTTAATTCCTTGTTGTCCAAAAGGAGTAAGGTAATGTCAGGTGAATGCTTCACTCAGTGCAGTTAATTATCTCTTATATTAAATTCTGCTCATGTCCCTTACAATTTTTAAAACTTAGACCTATCCATTTGCACATGGAGAAGCAAGCAAGCAAAAAGAAAAAAAAAAACTTTAATTTTGATTCCCTTGATCATTCATTCAGTGAAGTCTTCTGAAAATGAATGTACCACAGAAAGACAAGAAAAAAATATGTATTAATAGGGACCAACTGAGATGAAACTGAGCCATTACTTTCATCTGTCAACTTAAGGAGTTTCTCAGCCTGTTGTTTACCTGGTTTTACTAGTTTTTAAAGGGTTAACGTTTATTCTGAACCCAGATACACTCCACCTCCCAAACACACACGGAAGCACGCACGCACACGCATCTCCACATCGGGTTATGTAACGATGCCAAAACTGACAAGGAAAGGAAGTCAAGATTAACAGCAACAAGGATGCTGCTGATGAAAAGAAGCTCAGCAAGTTGTATTTACACCGCATTTTCCTTCAAGAACCGCAGGGCTCTAGGCAGATAGGATCTCGCTAATCCTCAATGCAGCTTTCTCAAAGCGGCTTTATCCAGGTTCTCTCCCTGGAGGAAGCCAGGCACCGCGAGCCTGCGGCGAGGTTGGAAACCGAACCCAAGGCTCCTGACTTGCAGGCCATTGTCCCGTCCCTTCCCCCAGGCCACCTTCCTGTCAGGTGTCTGTAAACAGGTTAGCCGATCCGGTGATTAGGGTGCCTCCCGCCTACGTGCCAAAGGGGCTGCTGGAGTGCAGCTTTTCCTTATTAACACGACATCTTTCAGTACAAACCAGTGAAGCTGGAGATTCAGATATTGTCTCTAATTGCAGAAAACTGGCTCCTACCAAGCTCGATCTGGGCACGGGCGTCAGGAGCTGGCGGGGAACCGGTCGGACCCCGCGAGGTCGCTGGGGAGCGGCGGCCGCCCCGGGGGACCCCATAGTGCGAGCCCAGTCCTGGGGCGGGAGAGACTGAAAACCAAGCCTCATTTGTTCTTCTTTTTCTTTTTTTCCTATTCGCAAATGCCACTGGCACATTCCTTAAAAAAAAAAGAAAGAAAGAAAGAAAGAAAGAAAGAAAAGGGGAAGGAGAAAGGTCCTGAGAAACGATGGGAGCTTGAACTGCGGGGCGGGAGGGAGACGAGCATCCTTTGGCGGCCGCGGCGGGGCCAGCGCATTCCCAGGCGGCCGGGGGCGATGGGGTGACGACTGCGCTTCGTGGCGGCGGCTTTTCACACCAGCACCCCGCTCCCCGCGACTCCCGGGAAGGCCTCCGCCGCCCCCCGCCCGGCTCAGCCCGCCGCCGAGCAGACCGCGCGCCGCGGTAATTGGGCACAGGGGCCTTTTTCAGAGTCGCTCACTCGGTAAATGAAACGTCAGTTCCCCGGTGATCCCGCGTGTGTGGGGCTGCAGAGCCAGGCTGCTCTTTCACAGCCCCGAGCCCTGCGCTGCCCGCGGCGACTGGCGGCCTCCGGTGCCTCCCGGGGGCTCCCGCTTGGCCTCTGTCCTCTATCGTCCCCCCCCCCCCCCCGGCCCCCGGCCCCCGCCACCCGCCCCCAAGATACCCCTGCAGCCTCTTATCCTGGTGCGACTCCTCTGAAACGTAGAGGCCAAGAGGAAACCCTGGGGAGAACCTGACCCAGTCGTCTAGGCCAGCCCTCCAGAGATAACCAGATTCGCTTTGGTCAAGTATTAGCCTCTGCCCTTTATTTAACGTGTGCCTCAAAGGGGACTTGTCACTCAATTCGATTAGTTGCTCGCCCTCTTAAAGTCATTTCACTGGAAACTGTAAGAACCGGAATGCACTTGGATCAACCCAAGCCGGCCCTGGCCTAGATTAAATTTCTTCTACCTGTTCAGGGATTAGTAATTGCCCAACCTTATTTAGTCTTCTCTGTGGCAGCCACTGAAACGTGGCTTCTTTCACCATCGCCTTCATTCTGCTTCAGGAGAGAGAGCTTGAGCTCTTGGGAAAGACAGGAGGTCCTTACCCCTCTCAGCATCACTCACTCTTAGGGGCTAGAGGGGTCACCACTAACTGCCCTGTGGTGTCTGGGCTCCCTAACTGGTGTTAGGCCTCAGGAACAGGCCTAAGGGAACAGCTGCTTCCCACCTAGGAGAGCGACTCTTTGCGACCACATGTACTGTAACCTGCCAGGCTCCTCTGTCCATGGAATTCTCCAGGCAAGAATACTGGAATTGGTTGCCATTCCCTTCTCCAGGAGATCTTCCCCACCCAGGGATGGAACCTGGGTCTGTCACTTTGCAGGCAGATTATTTACCGCTGAGCCACCCGGGAAGCCCACACCCATTACTGCACCTCCCAACAAAAACAGAGCAGCACCATTTACTTGGTACCTACCATGCACCATTTATTATTACCTTACCTCTCACAACCATCTGTTTTGTGGGTGGAGATTCAGAAACTCATTCAAGCTGCAGTTAGTATCAGGTTTAACCGACTCTATCACAATGGCTTTCTCTTCCTCGTCTTATAAGGCTACAGTCCCATAACACCCACCCTTAGGACTTCATTTAACTTTAAAGACTTCCTAAAGGGGCTTCCCTGGTGGCTCAGTGGTGAAGAATCCACCTGCCAATGCAGGAACCATGGGTTTGATCCCTGGGTTGGGAAGATACCCTGGAGAAGGAAATGACAACCCACCCCAGTCCTTGCTTGGAGAATTCCGTGAACAGAGGAGCCTTGCAGGCTACAATCCATAGGGTGGCAAAAGAGTCAGACACGACTTAGTGACTAAACAACAACTTCGTAAAGATCCTGTCTCTGAATGTACTCACTTTAGGGGTTAGGACTTCAGCTATAAATTGGGGGGAGGGGATACAATTCAGTCAATAGCACCAGTGATTCAGCACAGATCCAGATCTCAAACTTGTGGTACCCAACCTCCAGTTGTAAGATAAATAAGTACTAGGGATGTTGTTTACAACATGATCTCTGTAGCTAACAGAGCTGTAGCATACAGCTCTGCTATATGATATAAACAAAAATTGTTAAGAAAGTAGATCCTGAATTCTGACCACAAGGAAAAACATTTTCATTTTTTCCTTTCTTTAAAATTGTATCCATATGAGGTGATGGATATTTACTAAACCTGTGGTGATCATTTTATGACATATCTAAGTCAAAACATTACATTACGTACCTTAAACCTATACAGTGATGTATGAACATATATCTTAATAACACGGGGGGAGCTGGGGATGCTGTGATACCTTCTACAGCAACAAATACTTAGATATTCATTAATGCATTGATATTAATGGAAAAGGGGTAGGAGTAAACAGGAGAGAAGAAAAGTGATGGATGCCCTTGTTGCTGCTGTAGAATCATTTTATATTTTAGAAGATATAACTTGATATTCATTATTTGCATATACCATAAAGCATAGCTTAAAGCGACCTTCAGGGTCTGATACCAGGAGACCTTCTTCAATATGGATTGTTGTATAACAATGCCTCTGACACTTCAAAAATTAGATTCTTTTCTGGAAAGGGAAATACACTCTGCATTATAGAGAATCATATTTCCAAAAGTTTTTCTTGTAGCTAGAAGCAACTTACACAAACTTACTTTTTTACAAAGCTAGAATCATTTCTTTAATAGGGCATTATTGCTTTTATTTTTTACTATTTATTTATTTGGCTGTATTAGGTCTTCATTGTGTCATGTGGGATGTTTCCCTGCAGCCCACTTACTCTCTACTCATAGCAGGTCAGCTCCAGAGGGTGTGGGTGGGTTCAGTAGATGTGCCAAGCTGCCTTAGCTATGCCACAGAATGTGGGATCTTGGTTTCCAAACCAGGGATAAAGCCCATGTCCCCTGCATTGCAAGGGAAATTCTTAACCACTAGAACACTAGAGAAATAGAGCAGTTTGGGTTCAGGCTAATATGTCATGCAGTTCAGTCACTCAGTCGTGTCCAACCTTTTGTGACCCCATGGACTGAAGCTCGCCAGGACTCCCTGTCAATTACCAATTCCCGGAGCTTACTCAAACTCATGTCCCATGAGTCGGTGATGCCATCCAATCATCTCATCCTCTGTCGTCCCCTTCTCCTCCTACCTTCAATCTTTCCCAGCATCCGAATCTTTTCAAATGAGCCAGTTCTTTGCATCAGGTGGCCAAAGTATTGGAGTTTCAGCTTCAGCATCAGTCCTTCCAATGAATATTCAGGACTGATTTCCTTTAGAATGGACTGTTTGGATCTCCTTGTAGTCCAAGGGACTCTCAAGAGTCTTCTCCAACACCACAGTTCAAAAGCATCAATGCTTCGGAGCTCAGCTTTCTTTATAGTCCAACTCTCACATCCATACATGACTACTTGAAAAACCATAGCCTTGACTAGACAGACCTTTGTTGGCAAAGTAATGTCTCTGGCTGTTTAACATGCTGTCTAGCTTTTCTTCCAAGGATCAAATCTTTCAATTTCATGGCTGCAATCACCATCTGCAGTGATTTTAGAGCCCAAGAAAATAAAGTCTGTCACTGTTTCCATTGTTTCCCCATCTATTTGCCATGAAGTGATGGGACCAGATGCCATGATCTTAGTTTTCTGAATATTGAGTTTTAAGCCAACTTTTTCACTTTCCTCTTTCACTTTCATCAAGAGACTCTTTAGTTCTTCGCTTTCTGCCATAAGGGTAGTGTCAGCTGCATATCTGAGGTTATTGATATTTCTCCCGGCAGTCTTCATTCCAGCTTGTGCTTCATCTAGCACAGTGTTTTTCATGATGTACTCTGCGTATAAGTTAAATAAGCAGGGTGACAATATACAGCCTTGACATACTCCTTTCCCAGTTTGGGACCAGTCTCTTGTTCCATGTCCAGTGCTAACTGCTGCTTCCTGACCTGAACACAGATTTCTCAAGAGGCAGGTCAGGGGGTTTGGTATTCCCATCTCTAAGAATTTTCCAGTTTGTTGTGATCCACACAGTCAAAGGCTTTGGCATAGTCAATAAAACAAAAGTAGATGTTTTTCTGGAACTCTCTTGCTTTTTTGATGATCCAACAGATGTTGGCAATTTGATCTCTGGTTCCTCTGCCTTTTCCTGTCCCAGCTTGAACATCTGGAACTTCATGTTTCAGGTACTATTGAAACCTGGCTTGGAGAATTTTGAGCGTGTGAGATGAATGCAATTGTGTGGTAGTTTAAGCTTTCTTTGTCATTGCCTTTCTTTGGGATTGGAATGAAAACTGACGTTTTCTAGTCCTGTGGCCACTGCTGAGTTTTCCAAATTTGCTGGCATATTGAGTGCAGCGCTTTCACAGCATCATCCTTTTGGATTTGAAATAGCTCAACTGGAATTCCATCACCTCCACTAGCTTTGTTTGTAGTGATGCTTCCTAAGGCCCACTTGACTTCACATTGCAGGATGTCTGGCTCTAGGTGAGTGATCACACCATTGTGGTTATCTGGGTCATGAAGATCTTTTTTGTATAGTTCTTCTGTGTATTCTTGCCACCTCTTCTTAATATTTTCTGCTTCTGTTAGGTCCATACCATTTCTGTCCTTTATTGAGCCCATCTTTGCATGAAATGTTCCCTTGATATCTCTAATTTTCTGGAAGAGATCTATAGTCTTTCCCATTCTATTGTTTTCCTTGAATCTATTTCTCACTTCCATTGTAAGAGATTTGATTTAGGTCATACCTAAATGGTCTAGTGGTTTTCCCTACTTTCTTCAATTTAAGTCTGAATTTGGCAATAAGGAGTTCATGATCTGAACCACAGTCAGCTCGCAGTCTTGTTTTTGCTGACTGTAGAGAGCTTCTTCATCTTTGGCTGCAAAGAATAGAATCAGTCTGATTTTGATGTTGACCATCTGGTAATGTCCATGTGTAGAATCCTCTCTTGTGTTGTTGGAAGAGGGTGTTTGCTATGACCAGTGCTTTCTCTTGGAAAAACTCTATTAGCCTTTGACCTGCTTCATTCTGTACTCCAAGGCCAAATTTTCCTGTTACTCCAGGTATTTCTTGACTTCCTACTTTTGCATTGCAGTCCCCTGTAATAAAAAGGACATCTTTTTCAGGTGTTAGTTCTAAAAGGTCTTGTAGGTCTTCATAGAACCATTCAACTTCAGCTTCTTCAGCATTACTGGTTGGTGCATAGGCTTGAATTACTGTGATACTGAGTGGTTTGCCTTGGAGACAAACAGATCATTCTGTCATTTTTGAGATGCATCCAAGTACTGCATTTTGGACTCTTGTTGACTATGACAACCTATTTCTTCTGAGGAATTCTTGCCCACAGTAATATATATAGTGGCTATCTGAGTTAAATTCACCCATTCCAGTCCATTTTAGTTCACTGATTCCTAAAATGTCGATGTTCCCTCTTGCCATCTCCTGTTTGACCACTTCCAATTTGCCTTGATTCATGGACCTAACTTTCCAGGTTCCTATGCAATATTGCTCTTTACAGCATTGGACTTTACTTCCGCAACCAGTCACATCCACAGCTGGGTGTTGTTTTAGATTTGGCTCCATCTCCATTCTTTCTGGAGTTATTTCTCCACTGATTTCCAGTAGGATATTGGGCACCTACCAACCTGGGGAGTTCATCTTCAGTTCATCTTTTTCTGCCTTTTCATACTGTCCATGGAGTTCTCCAGGCAACAATACTGAAGTGGTTTGCCATTCCCTTCTCCAGTAGACCACGTTTTTTCAGAACTTTCCACCATGACCCATCCGTCTTGGGTGGCCCTATATGACATGGCTCATAGTTTCACTGAGTGATCAGATTGGTTAGTTTTCTGTGATTGTACTTTTCATTCTGTCTGCCCTCTGATGGAGAAGGATAAGAGGCTTATGGAAGCTTCCTGATGTTAGAGACTGAGGGGAAAACTAGGTCTTGTTCTGATGGGCGGAGCCATGCTCAGTAAATCTTTAATCCAATTTTCTGTTGATGGAGGGGGCTGCATTCCCTCCCTGTTATTTACCTGGAACCCACTCCAGTATTCTTGCCTGGAAAATCCCATGGACATAGGAGCCTGGTGGGCTGCAATCCATGGTGTTGCTAGGAGTCGGACACGACTGAGTGACTTCACTTTCATTTTTCACTTTCATGTGTTGGAGAAGGAAATGGCAACCCACTCCAGTATTCTTGCCTGGAGGATCCCAGGGATGGGGGAGCCTGGTGGGCTGCTGTCTATGGGGTTGCACAGAGTTGGACATGACTGAAGCGACTTAGCAGTAGCAAGCTATGGTGGAGGTAATGAACATAATGGTGACCTCCTTCAAAAGGTCCCTTGCACGCATGGCTACACTCAATGCCCCCAACTGCAGCAGGCCACCGCCGACCCACGCCTCCACCCGGGGACTCCTGGACACTCACAGGAAGTCTGTTTTGGTATAATTTTCATTTTAAAAAACAGATCCAGGGAGGCCAGATTGATCAGGAAATTGATTCTATTTCTCCATATGTGAAAGAAGAATCCAATTGAGAAGGCTTATCTTAGTTGAGCATTAGGACAACAGAAGGAATGATTTCCTGTTTGCTTTCCAATGACATTTTCTGTAGGTTGGGTTGGTTGTGGGAAAGAGCTAGGAACTAACGGCTGCCACATTCTAATAAAATTCCTCTCTGACCGCAATGCTTGGAAAAGAAAGTGTTCCCTGAGACCCCAAATGCCCAAGGATGATAAGAAGTGATAGCTATAACACTGACCTAAAGAATTGCCTTCTTCTGCTAGTAAACCCTTCAGTCATTTACATCTTAGTGTGAACTTGTTTTTCTCTTAAGTGATAGATGGAATTAATATATTTGCCCACAGTTTAATCATTTCAAAAATCACTATAGAGTTTATAGTAGAGAGTGTTTCTTTCCATGATCTCCAGGCACTTTGAAAACCTATTATTAGATCACTAGAAGCTTTGCTATAACAGAAAGAGGTGCAAGTCAAGATAATTCTAGTTGCTTATGCCTGGCTTCCTGGATGGCAAGTCTGAGGGTAAGAGGAGTAACTGATGGCAAGAGGATTAGGACTTCAAAATTTAACCACTTTACTGTCCAGTGGGAAGGGGAAATATGATTTCAGCAGACAGATAAAGAGGAAAGGAAGGGAATTATAAACCAGATTTTATATGCTTTATGGTTTAACCAGATTAGGAGAAGGCAATGGCACCCCACTCCAGTATTCTTGCCTGGAAAATCCCATGGATGGAGGAGCTTGGTAGGCTGCAGTCCATGGGGTCGGTCAGAGTCAGACAGGACTGAGCAACTTCACTTTCACTTTTCACTTTCATGCATTGGAGAAGGAAATGGCAACCCACTCCAGTGTTCTTGCCTGGAGAATCCCAGGGACAGGGGAGCCTGGTGGGCTGCCGTCTGTGGGGTTGCACAGAGTCAGACATGACTGAAGCGACTTAGCAGTAGCAGTAGCAGTAGCAGGTCCTGAGCAGGGGCAAAAGTATCGCACACCAACGCTGGGACATAGCCCACTCTTGGCAGGAAGGTTCATGTGGACCTTCATAGCACTACTTGCTAAGCCAGAAACAGAGGCTACAGAACTGCTATTATTATACATGATTGAGACAATTATTGCTCAGAAATAATGAAAGCATGGCACCCTAAACTATGGGCTTCCTAGGTGGTGCACTGGCACAGAATCTACCTGTAATACAGGAGACGCAGGTTCAGTCCCTGGGTCAGAAAAATCCCCTGGCAAAGGAAATGGCAACCCACTCCAGTGTTCTTGCCAGGATAATTCCATGGACAGAGGAGCCTGATGGACTACAGTCTGTGGGGTCACAAAGAGTCAGACATGACTGAGCAGTTGAAAACACACACACACACACACACACACACATCCTAAATTATAATCTTTCAACTTTCCTGGGTTCCTAGGCTAGCTACACCCTTAGGTTTACACATTTGTCTTTTACTTCAATAGACAGACCATATTAAGCTTAATTTCCTGGAAAATTTAGGCTCTATTTCTTGACCAACAACTACAGAGTAATCACTTAAAAACATTTTTTATTGTGGGAAAATATATATAATACCATAAAACTTATCTACCCAAAAAGAATTACAAGTATGATAGTAAAGATGATCCAAGATCTTGGATAAAGAATAGAGGCACAGATCGAGAAGATACAAGATGCTTAAGAAAGACCTAGAAGTTAGTTAAAGTTTCACATTTTAACTATTTTCAAGTGTAGTCCAGTGTCATTAAGTGCCTTGTGTGTATCCATCACCACCATCCATCTCCACAACTTTTTCATCCTCCCAAACTGAAACTCTACCCACTAAGCAATAGCTCCCCATCCTCCCCTCCTCCCAGCCTCTGATAAATGCTTTCTATTCTCTGTCTTTATGTATTTGACTAGGAATCTCATAGAAGTGGAATCATATCTGGTTTATTTCTCTTAGCATAATGATTTCAGGTTTTGTCCACATTGTAGCATATGTCAGAATTTCATTCCTTTTAATGGCTGAATAATGTTCTATTTTATGTATATACAATATTTTGTTTACCCACTCATTTATAGATGGAAGTAATTAGTTTTTAACAAGCATGCCAGTACTTACATGTAAAAATTACATGGTCTTTCAGGTAAGAGTGGGGCTTCCCTGATAACTCAGTTGGTAAAGAATCCACCTGCAGTGCAGGAGACCCTGGTTCAATTCCTGGATTGGGAAGATTTATTGGAGAAAGGATAGGCTACCCACTCCAGTATTCTTGGGCTTCCCATGTGGTGCGGCTGGTAAAGAATCCACTTGCAATTCAGAAGACCTAGGTTCGATCCCTGGATTGGGAAGCTCCCCTGGAGAAGAAAAAGGCTACCCACTCCAGTATCCTGGCCTGGTGGACTGTATAGTCCATGGGGTTGCAAAGAGTCGGACACGACTGAGCGACTTTCACTTTCTTTCAGATTAGAGCACATGAAAAGCTATACATTTACTCAGTGATGACTGTTGTTAATAGCTGAATTGTGTTAAGGGCTGAATTCTTCTATACAGAATTCAAATGCTGAAACACTAATCCCACATATCTTAGAACGTAACTGTATTTGGAGATAGGGCCTTCAAAGAGGTGATTAAGTTAAAGAAAGCTGTTAGGGTGGGCTCTAAACTATTTTGACTAATGTCCTTGTAAAAAAAAAGAATTTGAATGCACATAGATACATCAGGGATACACACACAGAGGAAAGACCACGGGAGGACATAGCAGGAAGATGACCGTCTACAAGCCAGGAAGAGAAGCCTCAGTTCAGTTCAGTTCAGTTCAGTTGCTTGGTAGTGTCCGACTCTTTGTGACCGCGTGAATCACAGCACGCCAGGCCTCCCTGTCCATCACCAACTCCTGGAGTTCACTCAGACTCACGTCCATCGACTCAGTGATGCCATCCAGCCATCTCATCCTCTGTCGTCCCCTTCTCCTCCTGCCCCCAATCCCTCCCAGCATCAAAGTCTTTTCCCATGAGTCAACTCTTCTCATGAGGTGGCCAAAGTACTGGAGTTTCAGCTTTAGCATCATTCCTTCCAAAACACCCAGGGCTGATCTCCTTCAGAATGGACTGGTTGGATCTCTTTGCAGTCCAAGGGACTCTCAAGAGTCTTCTCCAACACCACAGTTCAAAAGCATCAACTCTTCGGCGCTCAGCCTTCTTCACAGTCCAACTTTCACATCCATACATGACCACAGGAAAAACCATAGCCTTGACTAGACGGACCTTAGTCAGCAAAGTAATGTCTCTGTTTTTGAATATACTATCTAGGTTGGTCATAACTTTTCTTCCAAGGAGTAAGCATCTTTTAATTTCATGGCTGCAATCACCATCTGCAGTGATTTTGAAGCCCAAAAAAATAAAGTCTGACACTGTTTCCAATGTTTTCCCATCTATTTCCCATGAAGTAATAGGACTGGATGCCATGATCTTCGTTTTCTGAATGTTGAGTTTTAGGCCAACTTTTTCACTCTCCACTTTCATTTTCATCAAGAGGTTTTTTAGTTCCTCTTCACTTTCTGCCGTAAGGGTGGTGTCATCTGCATATCTGAGGTTATTGATGTTTCTCCCGGCAATCTTGATTCCAGCTTGTGTTTCTTCCAGCCCAGCATTTCTCATGATGTACTCTGCATATAAGTTAAATAAGCAGGGTGACAATATACAACCTTGACGTACTCCTGTTCCTATTTGGAACCAGTCTGTTGTTCCATGCCCCATTCTAACTGTTGCTTCCTGACCTGCATACAGATTTCTCAAGAGGCAGGTCAGGTGGTCTGGTATTCCTATCTCTTTCAGAATCTTCCACAGTTTTTTGTGATCCACACAGTCAAAGGCTTTGGCATAGTCAATAAAACAGAAATAGATGTTTTTCTGGAACTCTCTTGCTTTTTCCACGATCCAGAGGATGTTGACAATTTTATCTCTGGTTCCTCTGCCTTTTCTAAAACCAGCTAGAACATCAGGGAGTTCACGGTTCATGTATTGCTGAAGCCTGGCTTGGAGAATTTTGAGCATTACTTTACTAGCATGTGAGATGAGTACAAATGTGCGGTAGTTTGAATATTCTTTGGCATTGCCTTTCTTTGGGATTGGAATGAAAACTGACCTTTTCCAGTCCTGTGGCACTGCTGAGTTTTCCAAATGTGCTGGCATATTGAGTGCAGCACTTTCACAGCATCATCTTTCAGGATTTGAAATAGCTCAACTGGAATTCTATCACCTCCACTAGCTTTGTTCGTAGTGATGCTTTCCAAGGCCCACTTGACTTCACATTCCAGGATGTCTGGCTCTAGATTAGTGATCACACTATCATGATTATCTGGGTCATGAAGATCTTTTTTGTACAGTTCTTCTGTGTATTCTTGCCATCTCATCTTAATATCTTCTGCTTCTGTTAGGTCCAGATCATTTCTGTCCTTTATCGAGCCCATCTTTGCATGAAATGTTCCCTTGGTATCTCTAATTTTCTTGAAGAGATCTCTAGTCTTTCCCATTCTGTTCTTTTCCTCTATTTCTTTGCAGTGATCACTGAAGAAGGCTTTCTTATCTCTTCTTGCTATTCTCTGGAACTCTGCATTCAGATGCTTATATCTTTCATTTTCTCCTTTGCTTTTCGCCTCTCTTCTTTTCTTTTCACAGCTATTTGTAAAGCCTCCCCAGACAGCCATTTTGCTTTTTTGCATTTCTTTTCCATGGGGATGGTCTTGATCCCTGCTTCCTGTACAATGTCACGAACCTCATTCCATAGTTCATCAGGCACTCTATCTATCAGATCTAGGCCCTTAAATCGATTTCTCACTTCCACTGTATAATCATAAGGGATTTGATTTAGGTCATACCTGAATGGTCTAGCGGTTTTCCCTACTTTAGATAGCAAACCTGTCCACACCTTCACCTTGGACTTCTAGCTTCCAGAACTGTGAGAAAATAAGCTTTTGTTATTGAAGCTCCTCTGTCTATATTACTTTGTTATGGAAGCCCTAAAAACTTGTGACAAAAATACATTTAGGGTGCTTTGTGGAATTGCCTCAGAATTAGCTTAAGCCCAGGTACCAAATCAGCCCTGTTGTTTTAGAGTGACAAACAATATTAGCCAGCTTAATTGCTAGCTTTATTCCATCACATTTGGCTCTAAATGGCTTTTGACTCTTTAACAAAAAAGTAAATCCTCTCTTAAAGGATAAAAATGCCTTCTACTGAGCATATTCAAAAGAATACTCTGCCAACTTCATAGGCACTTCTGAAAGGAAATTGTTTTGAGCGATAGCGACAGAGTTGAAATGAGTATTTTGTCTACCATGGTAACTTGCATTGAAGGAAATAACACTCAGTAAGATATGAATGCTCTGTTATATTTGCTAAAATGTCTGTCACTTAATTTTATTTTTTAAAAATTTTATTGAAGTAGAGTTGATTTACAATGTTGTTTAGTTCGTCTGTACAGCAAAGCGACTCAGTTGTACATACACACACATATATATGCACATATGTATGTACTCTTTTTCATGTTTCTTTCCATTATGCCTTGCCACAGATACTGAATGTAGTTCCCTGTGCTATACAGTGTGACCTTGCTGTTTGTTACTTTATTTTATATCCCTTCCTTTTTATCTCAATATTATGCATGTGCATTTGGAACTTGCCTCACCTTTTTTTTTTTTCCTCCAAAAGCTCAAGCTCTTCAAAGAGCTCCATGACCTGACTCTTAAACCAAAGCTTCAGAGCCTTCTCCTTAATCTGCAGCTGGACTGCTTTGATACTGTGGTCAAAGGATCAGTTCTCAATGGGGCTCAGTTCACTGGCAAGCTCCAGGGCGGCCGTCTCTGCCTTGCCCTCAGAAGGAGCAAGTGAAGGTGGGGGTCATGATGAAAACACTGAGCGATAAGGAGGAGAAAGCAAGTTCTGGGAAACTAGGGTTTTGTGTCGTGAGGGAAAATGACTTGAATGAAGTTGGAGAACCACTTGGTGAGATTGGTGGAGACTTAACATTCTTCAGGTACTCTCCAAAAAAGCTTTCAATTACATAGTCTGGTAGTTACTCCACCAGGAAAGAGGAGTTTGGAACTAGAATCGTGGTCACTGACATAATAGCATCGATCTCTGACTTTACCCACTGTTCTTGTCTGCCAACATCCCATTGGAAAAATTTCAAAAGTGGTGCCAACTAAGAATTGCATTTATTCTTCTAAAAAATTGAGTCCTGTTTCTCACTGGGCTGAGCTCCTTAAGGGTAGGGTCCGTGCCTTTATTGCCTTCCTAATTCAGCACAACAATGGGCACTTAGTGCGTGCGTACATACTAAGTCACTCCGGTCGTGTCTGACTCTGTGCGACTCTGTGCGACTCTGTGCGACCCTGTGGACTGTAGCTCACCTGGCTCCTCTGTCCATGGGATTCTCCAGGCAAGAACACTGGAATGGGTTGCCATGCCCTCCTCCAGGGGATCTTCCCGACCCAGGGATGGAACCCATGTCTCTCATGTCTCCTGGGTTGGCAGGCAGGCTCTTTACCACTAGCACCACCTGGGAAGCCCCAGGCACTTAGTGGCATTCTATAAATGAATAATGACCTATATAGTCCTTCACCAGGATTTCAGATCCTGTAATTCCAAAACCCATTATCCTCCACTGTGACCCCTGTTTCTGTTCCATTACCACTTGATTTTCTCTCATTCTGTAATCTTCATGTTGAAGCCCAAATTTACAGTAAAATGTTACCCCTGACCAGAATAGTTGTTAGGGTTCTCACAGCTGTGAATTTGAATTGTAAGGTGGGTGGGAGCTATGAAAAGGAAATGGGTGCTATCGAAGCCTGGATGGGAATCAGTTGAAAAAGGACTTAGACTCGAGCTCTGTCCTCCTTTTGTTGACCATCTCTCAGACTGGTAAAGATGTGTCCAAGTCAAAGGAACCTGACCATTACAGTGGACTTAAGACTTTAGACTTCAGAAGGTTCATAAAATTAGGTTGCTCCAAGAGAATTCTTTTGGTTAAGGAAAAGAAATTCTAGTGCATGATGACAATTCTTTTCATGGGAAAGAGATATATGGACCAAAATATCCATGAAAAGATCCACCTTTGTCCTTGGGGCTCCATGGCTGGTATGAAATTGAAAGAACTCCTCCCACTGTTACTAACCAACAAAAACAGCACATGGAATTCTGCTCAGTGTTATGTGCCACGCTGGATGTGAGGGGAGTTTGGGGGAGAATGGATACATGTGTATGTACGGCTGAGTCCCTTCACTGTTCACCTGAAACTATCACAACATTGTTAACTGGCTATACCACAATACAAAATGATTTTGGCTTTAAAAAAATGAGATCAGGTGAAAGAACTCCTTTCACCGTTACCCCAAAACATGCTACATACAGAATGACTGTATGTGGATAGAGATTAAGAAAGATACTCCCTGCCCCATAGTGAAAGAAGTGCGAATTCTTTATCCTTAGGAAAACACTTTTCCAGCAGACCACCATGGAGGCTGGCAGGGTGAGGGCACTCCCTTTGTGGACACCAAATTCCTAAGCAACTTAACTGTGCCTGAACTTGGCAATGATGCCTATTGAGAATGAGTTCTCTTTTTTTGAGGACTGAGGAATGCAATATGTACAATGTACTTTTTTTTTTTTGGTTCAGGAGTTGTTTTATTCCTCATTAATGCCAAGACAAAGGGGTTTTAAGGGCCCTTGACATATAAATGTCTAATCAGGAAATTTTCAAAGCTAACATTGTCTAAAATGCTTAATTTTTTTTTTTAAGTCAAGAAAAAGAAACAAGAGTTTATTATTATACAGCTAAAGAAGCCCTCCAATAAAATAACCTTTTTATTTGTATCATCCACGTAAGCGAGGCTAGGCAGCTGCTCTCATCCACCAAGTCAAAAGTGCACGTTTTCATTTAGAACAGCCCTGGGGGCAGGTGGTATTTTTCACACACTCCTGGTCTCAGCTTGGGTTTCCCTGGAGGAAGAGCTTGACACCAGGGCTTGTGTGCAAATAGATAATTTGGGAGGTGAACTTGGGAAGGAAGAGACAGAGAGTAAGAGACAGAAAGGAAGAAAACAAAGAGAACACACAACTATGGGAACAAGGGCTTCATTCTGTCCAGAGACCACCCAAGAAACCCACTTAATGCCTTTCAGAATCATCCTCTTGAAAGACAGGAAGTAGGTGCGTTAGTTCGCATCCCATCAGTCAAAGATCACCTTGAGGAGTGTTAACTTCCTGATCTATGCGAATGCTTTGGCCAAGCCAACAGTCATCACATCTGTGGTTCTCCAGGGTAGAAAGCAAAAACATGTGATATACTCGCTACTGCTGCCTGATCGATAACCTTCAAAGTTAGTAGCTTTAAACCACAAGCAATTATTTCATAGTTTCTGTGAGTCAGGTATATAGAAGTAGCTGAGCAATTCTAGCTCAGGGTCACTCATGATGTTGGAGTCAAGAGGTTGACCCAGGCTTCTGTCAACAGAAGGCTCAATGAGGGCTGGGGGGACCTGCTTCCAAGATGGCTCACTCACACGGCTGGTGGCAGTTCCTCACTGGCTGTTGGCAGATGGCCTTATTTACTCATCACTGGGTCTCTCCATAGGGCTGCTTGAGTGTCCTCGCAGCATGGCAGCTAGCTTCTCCCAGTATGAAAGTTCCAAGACAGACAGTAAGGCAGAAGCTATGATGTCGTCTATGACCTAGCCAGTAGTATCTATGCTGTTAGCCACACAGACCAATCCTGATACAGTGTGGGGAAGGACTATGCAAGAGTGGGAATATCCGAAGGTGGAGATAATCAAGGGTCATCCCTTAGGCTGGTTACCGCATGTGATTATGCGCTGAAGGGGCACTGGCAGCACAAGATATAACAAAACCTACACAGAACTGTCTACCCCAACCATGGCTGAATAACAACATGAGACCATGAAGATAAAAGTTGCGGTGTCCAGATACCTTTTGGAACCTTCCATCACTCAGATCGGATCATTTCTTGGGTTCCTCCAGTTCAACCCAGAAGGATGTTCAAATTAAACAAAGATTTCAGAAAATACTGATGGGCAGAGCTAAGCTATAGAGTTCTAAAATACAAATGCAACAGATGATCAGATGATCTGAAAACAGCATGCATCTTGGATTGATTAAACCACCTCAGAAAGTTTATTTCTTGGTTTTCTTTCACTCTGAACCTACAGCAAACAGGCTACAGAAGCCAATACGAGACTGTCTGCTTGTAACAGGGAGCAAAGCTGATCTGATGATCGAGTTTTAGGGAACAGGGCAAAACACAACCCTAAGGGGAAGCAAATTTGTGTTAAAACACTAATGTTAATTGAATGATGATTCATCAAAGAAGATTCATTTTGGATGAAGTCCAGTTAATGCTGCAACAGACTCTTTCAGATTGTTGGGAGTCATTGAAATACATGTGACAAATTTTGCGTGGGTGTGGAAAAAAGCATTTTCACCTGCAGAGTAGGCTTAAAAACTGTAAGTTGCAAACACAACTAATTGTCCATCCAACACCCATCTTTCCCCTTTTCCTAATTACAGAACCTAAACCTAACTTTCATACTTAGCTTTAGAAAGTTTCCCATCTTCTCTGGCAAAGTGGAGTGGTCACGTGCCACTGTTCTGACCAATAAAATTTATGTGAAGTCTGCTGATGAACTCTGTCTGAAGTTTTGCTTTTCTGACACACAAGGCACTGTTACTGCCTGGAAAACTGAGATAGTGACTTGAGCTGGAGCGTAAGCAGCTACCTTGTAGCCATGAGGAAAAGACCAAGAATCACAGATACCTTGAACCACCAACCAACCAGTCACTAAGAACAAGAAACCTCTCTGTAGCTTTAGCCACGATCGTTGGCTTTTCTCTTACAGATGGTTGAACCTAATCCTTGATAAATACAGCTCACACACATATTTCTGGATCACCCCTAACCAAGTGGGCTTCCCTGGTGGCTCAGTAGTAAAGAATATACCTGCCAATGCAGAAGACACAGGGTGGATCCCTGGGTCAGGAAGATCCCCTGGAGAAAGAAATGGCCATCTACTCCAGTATTCTTGCCTGGGAAATCCCATGGACAGAGGAGGTGGTGGGCTACAGTCCATGGGGTTGCAACAGAGTCAGACACAACTTAGCAACTAAACAACTTCAACAACCAAGTCACAATTTTACTGCATTAGTTAAAATTTAACATTTTTCTTCATCTTCAAAGAAACAGTTTCAAAGTTGTCAGTTTTGTAAAACCATCATTATTGATTTTCTCCTGAAAAAGTACTCCCCCCATGATAATCCTGACACTTCTGCCCACTGATGTTTCTTCAGTCTGCATCTGGCCAAGCTCTTCCACAATTCCAGGTCTTCATACATGTGCCTGCCCCCAGATTCCCCCATATTTCCTTACTGAGGTTCTTTCATCTAAACCAAGTCACCCAGTTATAGTTTCATGTAAACAACTTTTTCTTTATGGAACTTATCAAATTTCTGCTCATATATTTATTTTTGAGAATATGTGTACCTTGTCTGTTTCCTCACTGAAATGAAGCTCTGGGAGGCCAGGGCTGTACCAGCTTGGCTCACCCTTGTAGCCCAGTCTCCACAGTAGTGACAGGGGGACTGTGATGGCCACACTATCTTTCAAGGAAACCCTGAGAAGTTCAAGCATCATGCTCTTGTTCTGAGGATGTAGAAAACTCAGACACTGTCAGAGGTGTTCCTCATACTGGATTCTGCTCATTGAGATGTTTAAGCTTTTCCACTTGTTTCTCTTTGTTGACTATTCCTTGCTGAAATCCTCCAGGGAGCAGGAGTACTCCCAGGAATAGGGACCTCCGCCGCACAGTCCAGGTGGGTTTCCATGAAGTCCAGACAACTGGTCAAGCTTCCAGGGGACAGGCCAGGTTCTTACCCCTCAGTCTCCCTAAACAGGGGGAAAATACTACTAATTGTCCAAAGTTAGAGACGAGAGCCTCTTAAGGCTTTTGTAAGTGTGTGTGCCCCTGTGTGTTTTAAAGGGCTGCATTTTGAAGAGGTAAATACAGACTGAAAAATATCTGTTTACACTCTGGTGGCAGAGCAAGCATCTGGAGAACATTTAACTACGGTGATACTTTGCTCCCAAGTAAAGGTTCTGTTTGTTACAGTATGACAGAGTTATTTGGCTTTTCAGAAAGACGCCATTCTCCTTCTGGGTTCTCTACAAACTCAAAGACAAGATAAGCTATTTTGAGAATATTAAAACACACACAAACCAAAGTGAAAAGACCAGGAAAAACTGGAAAGGAATCCAACAAGCTATGAGAAAATTTGAAAATATATTACCTACTTGGAAAATATGTTATCGTTTGCTGCTGCTTCTGTTTCTTTTAAGCACCTACTACCACAGAAACGCCCTAGGTGAGTCTTGCCTACCCAGAAGTCTAATTAAGCCAGACCATCTGAGGCTTGAATGATGAGGAGGCAGGAAGTGATATAAGAGAGGCGAGGAGGAAGAGGTTGGTTGGACGCTGCATCTCCAGGTAGAGATTACACAATGTGAGGCTTAGAGATCTTAGTTACAGTGGGTCAGCTTGGAGATAAGTGTTTTGAGATATTTGGGTGCTAATATATTCAGATCAAGGAGATCAAACTAGTCAGTCCCAAAGGAAATCAAGCCTGAATACTCACTGGAAGGACTGATGCTGAAGCTGAAGCGCCAAGACTTTGGTCATCTTATGCAAAGAGCCACCTCACTGGAAAAAAACCCTGATGCTGGGAAAGATTGAGGGCAGAAGGAGAAGGGGACAACAGAGGATGAGATGGATGGATGGCATCATCATTCAATGGACATGAGCTTGAGCAAACTCTGGGAGACAGTGAAGGACAGGGAAGCCTGGCGTGCTGCAGTCGTGGGGTCACAAAGAGTAGGGTACGACTGAGCAACTGAACAACAAAAACAAATATCCAGATAACTCAGGTTCCAAAGGAGCCAAGGAGAAGAATTTCTATTGAACAAATTAAATCTTCAGTTCAGTTCAGTTCAGTTCAGTCACTCGGTTGTGTCCGACTCTTTGCACGCCAGGCCTCCCTGTCCATCACCAACTCCTGGAGTTCACTCAGACTCATGCCCATCAAGTCGGTGATGCCATCCAGCCATCTCATCCTCTGTCGTCCCCTTCTCCTCCTGCCCCCAATCCCTCCCAGCATCAGAGTCTTATCCAATGAGTCAACTGTTAGCATGAGGTGGTCAAAGTATCGGAGTTTCAGCTCTAGCATCAGTCCTTCCAATGAACACCCAGGACTGATCTCCTTTAGGATGGATTGGTTGGACCTCCTTGGCACTGACTGAATTCAAGGTAGTAATTTTTATAAATTGCTCATTTTCTCCTGGAATTTTAGGATATAAATCCTAAAAAATTAACATTTAAATGACTAAAAATGAACATAAAAGTAGGCTATATGAGGAGGGACACAAATCAACTTATGAATCCTTTAGTATTTGAGAGATAACTACTTGAAGAGGGAAAATATACTATTATTGAGGTTCTTAGTGTAACCTCAATACCTAAAAAGACAGTGACAAAATAACAATTTTTAACTAATAATACTTTTCAATGCCTTTTAGACAAGAACTTATCGAAGGTTACTGTTAAGTTATCTACCACAGAGGTGACATCATAAAGAATTGACCAGGAAATATCAGAAACATGGAGTTAATAAATCTAAGATAGAGAATTGTATACTTTGTACTTTCTATATCTCTATAACAAGGGTAATAGGTTTAAATTCAAAGAGGAGGTATTGTCTTTGCTGGAGACAAATATTGTTTGGATGTTTTTCCACTGGAAAAAAATGTTTTAATTTTTTTAAAATTTAATATACTTTTAAAGGTTACTCTCCATTTTTAGTTATTACAAAACATCGGCCATATCCCCCACGTTATCTCATACATCCTTGAGTCTATTTCTACCCAGTAGAGTCTGCCTCCCCCTCCCCCACCTTGTATTGCCCCTCCCCCCTCCTCACTGGTAACCACTAGTTCTCTGTATCTTTGAGTTTGCTCCTTTCTTCTTATATCCACCAGTTTGCTGTATTTTTTAGATTCTGCATATAAGAGATATCATATAGACTTTGTCTTTTGTGACTTCTTTCACTTAATGTCCTCCATGTTCATCATGTTACTGCAAATGGCAAAATTCCATCCTTGTAATGGCTGAGTAGTATTCCATTGTAGACATATATAATCACATCTTTATCTGTTCATCTGTTGTTGGACACCTAGGTGGCTTCCATATCTTGGCTATTGTAAATAATGCTGCTATAAACTTTGAGGTGTGTGGATCTTCTTGAATTAATTTTTTTTTTTTTTTGGATGTCTACACCAGAGTGGGATTGCTGGGTCATATAGTAGTTCTATTTCTAGCTTTTTGAGAAACCTCCAAACTGTTTTCCACAGTGGCTGCACCAATGTACATTACCACCACCAACGTATGAGGGTTCCCTTTTCTCCACATCCTCGATGACATTTGTTAGATGTGTGCTTTTGGATTATAGCCATTCTGACAGGTGTAAAGTGATACCTCATTGTGGTTTTGATTTGCATTTCCCTGATGATTGCTGAGGTTGAGCATCTTTTCATGTGGCTGTTGGCTACCTGAATTTCCTCTTTGGAAAAATGTCTATTGAGGTCTTCTTCACATTTTTTAGTTTACTTGTGAGTATCTAACATATGTGTCTATATATATATATATATATACATATATATATATATATATACATATCTCATACAATTCAACATCAAAACAATTTTTTTAAAGCCAAATGGGCCAGAATATCCATCTAGAAATTATGTACTTATAATTAGAGTCACTTTCAAGTCCACAAAAACAGGGTGCCCTCTCTTTATCTAATCCCTGGGGGATCAGATACATAGAGCTGAACTTCCAGCATATTAGATTATATCAGTGCCAAAAAATTTTAGATAATGGCTTTTAAAAAGTTTTTTTAATTGTTGTTGCTGTTTTAACTACAACTTGGGATGAACACAGAAAAAGAACAGTTCTACATATATGTTCTGAAGTTCTAATAGATAAATGAATGAATAAATTCCTAGACCTTGCCCATGAGGGTATATGTAAGAAGACCGTCTGATGTCATAAGTGAGTCTAGCCGGGCCTCTTTCATAGCTCCCACTGCTTACATTTTTAGGTAAATAATAGAAATATTTCACCTACCATGTCACAGCTTAATCCGTGGGACTTGGGCTAGAAGAAACACAGATGGAACGGATGGAAGTTTTACTGTGTAGACCATGCAATTACTCACTATGTCTGAGTGACATTGTTTTGTGTATAGACATGGAGAAAAGCTTAACAAGCCATTGTTAATTATGAGAACGGTGGCATAGAAGGGGTTCTCAAACCAAAGAGCAGAGATTATCTCTTCGTGAGGACAAACTTGATTAAGAGGCATTCTTGTTCACTTTGGGGTCCATTGAACAGGGAGTCAAAAGATGAGCTTCAGTGGAACCATCTTTCCAGCATCCTTGAGGAAAAAGCTGCTTGTCAACACTTGGGTAAACAACACCTCTGAGTGATGGAGGGAAGAGTACCGAGAGGCTGAAAAGCAGTGGGCACTGAAGCACCAGACTTGTGGGCAGTTCATGAACATACCAGAAAGATCCACCCCCCAAAAAAATGGAATTCAGGCCTTCCTCTTCTGTCTCCTCAAACTTCCCACATCCTTTAGGCTCAAGAACTTCTTCCTTGGTTGCAATGAATACAGTGACTACTCGAATGTTTGTGCCAACAGAGGAGTAAAAGAGCCCAGTTAACATAAAATAATGAGAGGTCCTGCCAAGTAACACACTCAGTTACTGCTTCTGTCCCTGCTCTGGAGGCCAGCAAAATGCTGAAGTAGGAGATACAGCCCCAGCAACCAGTTTTTGCTAGAAAACTATTAGGAGACAAGAACGAGACTCACATGGATACATAAAATCTGTTCACATAGCATCACCTCTCAGAGCTTCTGTTCAAAGTCTCTAAAACAAGTGGTGGCTCAGAAAGTGAGGGGTGGCAGTGAGGGGAGGGGTGGGAGTGGGGAGGAGCAACGTGGAAGGGAAGCCAGGAGATCACTGGTGCCAATCTCATTGCTAACTGTCTGCTTCCTACCATGGGGGGCAGAGTTCAGAGACCATCTAAACTTTTCTGTTGATAGAGGTTTTTCTACAGTGGTGACAAAATGAGACCATTCAGTGTACACTGCCACTAGCTTACATTAAACAGATACAGACGGATATTTCCTCTGTGTCTGATACTGTGTTGAGCACAGAAGACACGAAAATGAGTAAAACATAATCCCCATCTTGGAGATATTTACAATTTATTAAGAAAGTGTAAATAAGTCTCTAAGAAATAAATCCACAAAGTACAGTACTAATAGTGTTCAAAGCAGAAATAATTAATCAAACCATTCATCCATCACTTATTTACTTAGATGCTTCGGGCCTGGAAAATTGTATCAGAATACTCTTAAAATTGATCTAAAATCTCATCAATTATTTTCTTATTTGTTTTCTCTTTTTTTCTAAAACCTTTCATTTCAGTGATAGACCGATAGCAACTTTTGGCATCTAAAACAGAGAGGTGGTCCTGAAAATAATGGATGAAAAGGCTTCAAAGAGAAAAACAGATATCACAGAACGTGTGCACATTTCTGCAATTCGACAAAATCTCTCTCAACCCTCTTCCAAACGACTGTAAAACAAGCATTTAAAGTAGACACAGAAAAGAACACTGACATCAATAAAACCGACAGCTGACAGAAGAGGAAGGAAGGGGCCAAAATGCCTGAAGCAAACACAAGAGCTGAAGGACAGTCACTGAGACTCAGTGTATAGCCACAGTCCCGCGAAGTTAGATTAAGGGCAGCATGGGGATTACGAGAAGAAACAGGTACACTGGCTAAGTAAAAAGCTTCAGGCAATAGCAAGGGAGGTGACAGGTAACAAGTTTAAAAATTTCAAATAGTGCAATGGTCCTGGACCACTCAGTAGGAACTGGCAACTCTACTCACCTTCATAATCCCTGGGAAATCACATCATTATGAAACTGTTTTCCATAATGGTGGCCCTGAGTCATCAAGGGAAACTTTAAATCCTGTTCAGTATTCTCTATTTTGAAAAGCAGGAAATGTCTGGGGGTGGGGGTGGGGCAGAAGACTGAGTAATCTATTTTAGAGGTTTTTAGGCAAGATTTCAGAGAAGGCAATGGCACCCC
Source organism: Ovis canadensis (assembly GCF_042477335.2). Lineage (NCBI taxonomy): Eukaryota > Metazoa > Chordata > Mammalia > Artiodactyla > Bovidae > Ovis > Ovis canadensis. The sequence goes on from NC_091253.1 coordinate 66,288,333, forward strand.
ACTCCAGTACTCTTGCCTGGAAAATCCTGTGGGTGGAGGAGCCTGGTGGGCTGCAGTCTATGGGGTCGCAAAGAGTCGGACACGACTGAGTGACTTCACTTTCTCTTTTCCCTTTCATGCATTGGAGAAGGAAATGACAACCTATTCCAGTGTTCTTGCCTGGAGAATCCCAGGGACAGGGGAGCCTGGTGGGCTGCCATCTATGGGGTCATACAGAGTCGGACACAACTGAAGTGACTTAGCAGCAGCAGCAGCAGCAGGCAAGATTTGGTTGCGTAGACATTTACATTTTTCCGAGCAACTGACATCTCTCTGATTAAACAGGAGTTTACCATATTTTGGATCAATAAAAATTTTAAAGAATTTGCTTTAATAAATACCGCACATGTTAACATATAATTAGAAATGGCTAATCAGAAAAATACGTTTTCCATATACCCCTAAAATCATTTTTAGGTATAAATGTGGCTTATACTGGGGGAGGCATTTTGTGTTGAATGTGTATTGATGAGAGATGACAGGGAGAACATGGAAAGCATAAAACAACTTGGAGACTCCGGTGTTTCGGCGCCTTTGCTAATGCTAGTATGAGCTCACTGCGCCACCAGGTCTGTACTGCTCAGCGCATGACAGTCCAATCAGTCAAGAGGCGTTGGGGCAAGGAAGACTGACTTTATTTAGAAAGCCAGCAGACTGAGATGATGGTGGACGAGTGTCTCCATCTTGCCCTGGTTTGGATGCTAGTTTCTTTCATGGAACAAAGAAAGGGTGGTAAGGAGGTAAAGCAAAAAAGGCAGTAAATTGCTGCGAATATTTTCTGGTTCCGGCCAAGACTCTGGAAGGGATGTGTTAATTTCTTGCAGCCATTTACAGGTTGGCCAGGTCAGGATGTTTCCTGTGAGCTAAAAAGAGGTATTTTAAGTTAACACTCAGGCATGGGAGGCAGAACTCCCAGAGATGGACCCTTATGTGTACTTCAAGCTATATATAGGCAACATCCCTTTGGTGATTAACTTGTTTTGTGTGTTAGCCCCTCAGTCATGTCTGACTCTTTGCGACCCCGTGGACTGTAGCCTGCCAGGCTCCTCTGTCCATGGGATTCCTCCAGGCAAGAATACTGGAGTGGGTTGCCATTTCCTCCTCCAGGGCATCTTCCCAACCCAGGGATTGAACCCGGGTCTCTGGCATTGCAGGCAGATTCTTTACCAGCTGAGCCACCAGGGAAGCCTTATAGCAAAAGCAATAGATACAAAGGCTAAAGTAAGAGAAAGGGATCCAGTACGGAGTCAGATTTGGTCTTCCCCATTACCACTGCACAGGGACTGTGGTGGAAGGAGGAGGCAGGTCCTCATAGGTGAGGCCCCGAGGTTTGGAGAACATGCCTCTAAATATCTCGCTGCAACAGATGTGAAGACTACAGTGTTTTACCCCAATATGCAAATCCCGTCCAGGCCCTGCAGAAGGGACATACTTCTGGGAATGGGAAATAAACCTGACAAGCAGGTCCTTACACTGGGGAGAGAAGACACCTAATTTTCTAAGAGCCTCGTTTTTCTGGGCTTTGACTTGGAGCTGTCTAGGTACGCTTGAGGTGCTGTGTGAAGGAACACCTGGATGAAAGCAGAAGCTGCTGTCTTGAGACAGGAAGGTAGGGACATAAACCCAAACATACCCTCGGGTCTTATAAGGATAAGCAAGTCTCGTCTAATGAGCTCAAGTTCTTTGTTACAGGTGGGTTCTGAGTCTGTTTGCCTGAATAAATGTGGAAACTTTGTAGAGTCTTCCCTAAACATTACAGCCTCTTCTCAAGTGGTCATCCAGTTCATGCCGTAAATAACCATGATGGATGACTTCCTAGGCTTAGAGAATCATTTAGAAGGTAGTCACTGTGAAGTTAATTCACCTCACATGAGTAAGACCTTCATTTGTGGTTTACCAGAGGATCTCACTTTATAATCACTCTTCTTGCTCTTCGTGGAATCATGCCTTTTCTGTTTTTTTCTAGTTCTGCTCCACACCAATCAAGGAACATTTAAGTTAGAATATGTGGAGGCTGATTATAATATCCACTTGGTAGATTTTCCAGGACATTTTCTCATCCATTAGTCATTTCAAATTTTAACACCTGCACCAGAGGCTGAGTGGGAAGGGAAAGGTGTTAACAAAGATAGAAATGATAATGGACCAGAATTTTTAAAAAAACAAAATTATAGGCATGGGATTACCTTAAATTATCACCTATCTTATGTGTTTTTATGGAAATTTACTAGTGTATTGGTCATCACTAAATATATCTAAAAGATAGTCATGCTGGAACATAACTCAGAGGTACCACTATTTCCCACCAAGAAACTTGCAGGGTTTTCCCACAGTCCTTGTCTCAGCCGCCTGCCTTAATGGCATTCCCACTCCTTTGGTCTGGTTTTGGGAGTTAGGACATCATTTTTATCTACTGGCTTCTGTGGTATTTACTGCATCTAAAAATGAAAGATGCTGTATTTAAATGTTGCCTGGAAAAACAACACAGTGTCTTACTTTCTTTTATTCATTTGAAGTAATTATTGCTATCACAGTCTCATGTGCATTTTTCCCAAACCATAATGATTTCAGACTTATATGTGAAAAAAAAAAAAGTTGAACTGTTTTTTCAAGCAGGCAATTTTGTAAAGCAAATGCTAGTAATCTGAGCCACTTTTTTGGTTTCTAAAGATTTCATCCGTCCACAGGATGATTTCAGGGTCCCATGCAATTTCTTACCTGGAAGCTAAGACCCTGTGTTCAAAATCCTGTTTTCCATTTCCTACACATAGAATGCAGGTGTGAGAACATAAAAGCATACACATTCATTCATAAGGGTTTCCTATATCCTTTGGCTTAGAGCATTTCTGAGTTCTTTGTAATTCATTTAAAAGAAACATGGGGGGAAAGTTACAGTCATTTCAAATAAACTACAAGTTTCCCTTAGGAATTTATACTAAAATTAGTATTTATTTTTAAAAACCAAATGATATAAATATAAGACATGCAATACTGGGTCAACCCAATGGTCTAACCAGCCTGTGGTTTCAAAGTCTCGTAGTATTGCATTAATGTTGGCCTCAGAAGTTTTGGGATTCATTTCAAACCTCCTGGTTTCCTTTATTACTCAAATCTGGATTTACCATTCGTGGATTCATATAAATGTTTCCTGAACTTACTTATATCTTTAGGTTATATCAATTATGGAAACAATGAGCCCCCAACAGCAAGGGTCGTATACCCCATACATCGTGAGACTATAAGCAGGGGTTCTACTACAGAAGAAAGAAGAAATGGAATGAAAAAATTCAACCTATTTTGGTTGTCCTCTTGGATACAACTATTCACATCTCACTCACATGAAAAACTTATTCACTCCCATCCAATGACCACCCTCTCCCTAAGCCTCATCTAATTATGGTATTTGTCAAAAGATCAGGATCCTATGATTTGCATCAGTTCAGACTCCACTACTCTCAACCCAGAGACCTATACACTGAATAGAAAATTATCTGTCTTCCACATACCTAAGGCAGGAAGCCTCTAAGATGACACCAGCAGCCCCTGCCTCTTGGCATACATGGCCTTGAGCTATCCTCTTCCTTTTAGTAACCTGCTTCTAACCAATAGAATATGGCAATGGTAAGGGGATGCCACGTTTGTGACTAGGTCACATAAAATAGTGACTTTCATCTTGCCAGCAGTGTTTTTCTTGATGACTTTGTTGAAGCAAGTGTCACATGGAAGATGCTCTGAGGGTGACCTCTACTCAACAGCCACCAGGGAGTTGAAGTCTTCAGTATAGAAACTCTCAGGGAACCGAATCCTGCCAACTCTGTAAGCGAGTTTGGGAGAGTCCTTCTCTAGTCACACCCCGAACTCTAGCTGACAACTTGAATGAAGTCTTGCGACAACTCAGAATCAGAGGAACCAGTTAAATTGTGCCTGGAGACCTGATCCACAGAAACTGTGAGATAATACATGTGTGTCATTTTAAACTGTTAAATTTGGGGATAATCTGCTACTTAGCAATAGATACTTACTTTAACACCTAATGTGCAATGCTGGAACATGACAATAATAAATACGATTTAAAAAGGTAAAAAAAGAGAGGGCACACAGCAATCGCTGAACCACAGCAATTCTATAATCCCACTAGGTGTTACAGACTCCCTATTGTTAACCAGTCAAGCCCCTTTATCTTAAGAGGTGTTCCTTGATTAGACCCCTATTCTGCATCACAGGAGTAGCTCTCAAGTCCATTTTTCTCCGTGGTTCCTGGGTTCTCTGAGGTCCTTTCTGTTCCATCATGCCCCTTGCAATCTTGTGACAGGAACACAAGTACATAAAAACATACCAGCTAAGCCATTTTTTAAAGACCCCTTTCTTGCTGTAGGAGTTCAGGTCCATGAAGTCTTTTTATATCTTGAATAGTTTCAGTCTAGACTGGAAGCACTATTGTCAAAATGTGTCTTCCCAAAACTTTATGGGCTTTCTACTTATTTGATTCCAATAACATCATTTGCCAAAAAGCACATCTCCACCACCACCCCCCCCAACTTTTTTCCTTTTGAGATAAGCCTTTATGTCTCTAAGCTTAATTACCTCACTTTGGGCACAGTCAGGCTTCTATGACACTTTGTCCTTAAGATTTCTGAGTTCTTCTGTTCTTCTGAAATAATCTACTAGACATATTTTAGTCCTTTCGAAAAGTCCTTTCAAAATGTTTTAGTTACATTCTAGATTTCGTCTTTACCCTGGGATCATGTCAACACTGTGGATTTTACTTTTGTATGAGCTGTTTTACTGCCTACACTTTTGATAAAATTGTGCCTGAATTCATTTTAGTACCTTATTAGGTGCAGCTTATGCTTTCAACATTCTGCTTCAAAATTTTTTTTGCCCAAATGTCTCTGTTAATTAGGTAATTTTTCTATCTTCTAAGTTAACCTTAGGTGACAGTTTTAACAAATGCTTTGCTACTATTTAACACAGGCTGCTATTTTTTCAGTCCCTCGTTGAATTTTTTTTTTTTTTTTTTGCTGCCCACCACTCAATCCCAGGACCAGTGTCAGTTTCAGGTACTAATTTCTGTATCAGTTAACAAAGAGCCACAAAAATGTCAGTGGTTTGTAAGCTTTCACTTCACTCACTGGTCTACAAGTCTGGGATGGTTCTGTTTCAGGCTTGATCCTAATGTGGGTCCATTAGGCTTGGCTCTACTCTGAGGGTTTGTGCCACAGAGCAAGGCCAAACATTAAGGCATGCTTCAGCCTCTGCTCACTGCCATTAAAATACCATTGGCCTAACAAAGTCACACACCCAAGTCCAAAGTCAAGGGGTAGGAAAGTATACTTCACAGACCATGTTGAGAGTATGCATATACAATATTACTACATTGAAGGGAAGAAGCAAGATGAACAATCCAACCTTTCACACCAAATAAAATCTTATTTGAATAAGGGTTTCTTGCTGACGGATGTTTTAAATTCCTAGCCTAAATGATTTCTAGTCTTTCCTAGTTGTTTGAAACATCATAGAAATAGAAAGAACATTTGCGTGGAAAAGGGCAAATCAGAAAATACAGAAAGAGTCCAGTACTTTTTGTTAAAACATGGAGGGTGATTGCAGATTTCATTAAACACCTGAAGGGGTGCAAGAAAGGAGTCTGTGATGATGCTGCACAGTGAACCAGCTTATCTTGAATCAGCCCATTATTTCTTATGGGATAGCATATTTCTCTTGCATGCCCCAAGTTGTTCAGGTAATGGACTCATTCAATTGCAGGTTGAAAACTATATACTTATATATAGACCATTCAGGTACGGTCAAATCCCTTATGATATACAGTGGAAGTGACAAACAGATTGAAGAGATTAGATCTGATAGACAAAGAGCCTGAAGAACTATGGATGGAGGTTCATGACATTGTACAGGAGGCAGGGATCATGACCATCCCCAAGAGAAAGAAATGGAAAAAGACAAAATGGTTGTCTGAGGAGACCTTACTCAGACAGCTGAGAAAAGAAGTGAAAGGCAAAGGAGAAAAGGAAAAATATACCCATCTGAATGCAGAGTTCCAAAGAAAGCAAGGAGAGATAAAAAGCCTTCCTCAGTGGTCAGTGCAAAGAAACAGAGAAAAACAATAGAATGGGAAAGACTAGAGAACTCTTCAAGAAAATTAGAGATACCAAGGGAACATTTCATGCAAAGATGCGCTCAATAAAGGACAGAAATTGTATAGCTCTAATAGAAGCAGTATTAAGAGGTGGCAAGAATACACAGAAGAACTGTACAAAAAAGATCTTCATGACCCATATAACCACGATGGTGTGATCACTCACCTAGAGCCAGACATCCTGGAATGTGAAGTCAAGTGGGCCTTAGGAAGCATCACTACGAACAAAGCTAGTGAAGATGATGGAATTTCAGTTGAGCTATTTCAAATCCTGAAAGGTGATGCTGTGAAAGTGCTGCACTCAATATGCCAGCAAATTTGGAAAACTCAGTAGTGGCCTGTGACAGGACTGGAAAATGTCAGTTTTCATTCCAAGTCCAAAGAAAGGCAATGCCAAAGAATGCTCAAACTACTGCACAATTGCACTCATCTCACACGCTAGTAATGCTTAAAATTCTCCAAGCCAGGCTTCAGCATGTGAACCATGCACTTGTAGATGTTCAAGCTGGTTTTAGAAAAGGCAGAGAAACCAGAGATCAAATTGCCAATGTCCACTGGATCATCAAAAAAGCAAAAGAGTTCTAGAAAAACATCTATTTCTGCTTTATTGACTATGCCAAAGCCTTTGACTGTGTGGATCACAATAAACTGTAGAAAATTCTGAAAGAGATGGGAATACCAGACCACTTGACCTGCCTCTTGAGAAACCTGTATGCAGGTCAGGAAGCAACAGTTAGAACTGGACATGGAACATTTCCTGGAGTTTGCTTCAAATTTGTGTCCATTGAGTTGTTGACACTAAACTTAGCAACTTTCAAATATACGATACAGTATTAGTAATTATAGTCACCATGCTGTACATTACAACCCCATGGCTAATGTATCTTATACCTGAAAGTTTATACTTTTTAACCGCTTTCACTCATTTTGCCCACTGTTACTACCATTAACTCTTGCCCTCAACTACCAATACATTCTTTATATCCATAAGCTCTTTTTCTTAGATTCTACATATAAGTGAGATCATACAGTTTCATCATTCTCTGTCTGACATTTCACATTACACAGTGCCTTCAAGGTCAATCCATGTTGTCAAAAATGGCGAGATTTCCTTATTTTTTAATGTCTGAATAATATTCCATTATATATATGATGCACGTGTGTGCATGTATATCACAGTTTATCCATTCATGTATCGATGGACACTTGAAAGTGTTAGTCGCTCAGTCGTGTCCGACTCTTTGCGACCCTGTGGACTGTAGCCTGGCAGGCTCCTCTGTCCATGGAATTCTCCAGGTAAGAATATTGGACTAGGTAGCCATTTCTGTCTTCACAGGATCTTCCTGATCCAGGGGTCAAACCTGGGTTTCCTGCAGAGAAAATGTTTCTTTATCCATTCTTTCACTGGTGGACACTTAAGTTGCTTCCGTACCTTCAGCTATTGTAAGTAATGCTGCAATGAACACAGGGGTGCATATATTTTTGAGTTAATGTTTTCATTTTCTTTGGAAATATCCATAAGTGGAATTGTTATATCATGTGATAATTCTATTTCCCATTTTTTGAGGAGCCTCCATAATGTTTTCCATTGTGGCTGCACCAATTGACATTCCAATAGCTAGTGCACCATGATTCCCTTTTAAAATTCCACATTCTCGCCAACCCTCGTTACTTCTTGCCTTCTGATGACAGCCATTCTAACAGGTGTGAGGTGGGATCTCATGGTTTGACTCATTTCCCTGATGCTGAGCACCTTCTCATGTAACTCTTGGCCATCTGTACGTCTTTTTTGGAAAAATGTCTATTCAGATCCTCTGCCCCTTCTGCTGTATTTTTGTCCTTAGCACTCATCACCATTTAACATGCTATTTATTTTACTTACTTGTCAATTTCCCCAGCCAAAGGTAAGCCCTAATAGGCAAGCAATTTCATCTGATTTGTTTACCACTGTTTCTTTTGTATTTAGAACAGTGGCATACACATAGTGAACACTCAAAACATATTTATTGAAGGACAGAATTTCTCAGTACAGTTTATACTATTCCAATCAAAGGAAAGAACGGGCATAAAAACAGGGGGAGGGGAGATACAGCTAAAGAAAATTCTAACATATAAGAGCTATAATTATAGCTTTCATTTACTATGTCTTTTTCTAATCATTTATTCATAACTGTCTAATTGTGTTCTTGAATATCTGCATTCAACATAAAAGGAGCGAAAGCACTCAGCAAAGTTCATTTACTTTTCACGATGTTCCTCTTTTGATTTTGAGTCTTTACTCTCCTGGAGTCCTAATAGAACTGCATCAGCCTCTAGGATGGTTGTATCTGTTGTCGCTCCCAGGAACCTAGATGTAAGTTCAAGATCTAATAGTCGCAGCCGGACTCTGGTTCCTTTCTGGTATTTCCTAAACAGTAAGAAAAAAGTTCCATTAGTTCTTCATATCATAAAATGAACAACTAAAATCAAACTCAAGTTCTAATTCTAATTTGTGTTGGCTCCAGATAAGGAAATTAACACTGGCATCAGGGAAATAGTTGTTTTTGATAGAAAAGTTATTTAGTTGTATCAGAATTCTTATGTTAAAGTCACCTTTAAAGATTTTATAACTGAAATGAAAATGTATTCCAAACTGAAATTCAAACAAGTTGGTCCTTGAAACTGACATTTATTTTAATGTCATTCATTTTTAAAGTCAAAGAGTATCAAGGGGAAAAAATGTTTTCAGAAACATTTTGTCTTCTAAAATTAGTATCTTCTTTGAAAAACAAAATGGAAAAAAGTCTCACTGCCAAATACTTACTATAGGGGATTGACTGCACTGTAATTAAAATATAACACTGGCCCCACAATGTATGATGGCTCAATTTGGTAAAAATAAAAATATTCAAGTATTTCACAATACCAAGTGAAAACTGATGCTCATTTATCTTTCTTCCTTGATCAATCATTTTAAGAGCTTAATATCAATATTATGAAAAAGTATGGTAGAGTAAAAATATTGTTACTGAATGAAAATCACAACTCTTTCTTAAAAACATCTAAATATACACCTCAAGTACTAAGGTAATTTTAAAATTAAAATAATTTTATATAAACAGAAAATGAAGAAACAGAGTTCTCCCAAAAAGAGAAAATGATTTTGGTAGAGCCTACAATGAATAGTCTCCACATAATGTTTGATTAGGTATTCTGGAGGAATTTATAGGTGATTCATCAAGTAAACCTGGAGGTTATTTGGCTTTTTTCTAAGTCATTTTTCTTTCTGATTACAGAACAAAATGTCCTTCTGTAAAATTTGAAAAATCATGACGTCAGTCACACTTCCTAGTCTTTCTGTACGTATATTTATATATATGTACGTGGGTGTCTGCATGTGATAGCACAGATCATACTTCTTTGTTTAAAATAACTGAAGAGATATCCTAGAATAGCAAGGCCTAGCTTTATACTCTCAGAAAACAGAAATTCTCATCCTACTCCTCTTTGCCTTTTGCACTGCAGCACTGCTTGGACCTTCCTTATGAAAAAGTCCTGTTGGTTCCCAGGTATCCAGGTAGAATGTATCAAACGCAGCCCTTGAGAGTTTCCACATTCTCCTTATCAGAATGCAGATTCTGTCACTGGAATTCCCAAGAAAAACAGCATAGCCAAGTAAGCACAAATGTTAGTACCCTTCACTCACCTCTACTGGTTATGGGTGTAAATCTCTGATTTCTTATTAGATCAAACACTCCCCAAGATCTGTCACTGTGTTCACATCTGTATCCTTCCAGGGCCAATGCAGCAGGAATGCAAATGTTTGTCAATAAATTAACAAGACGCTTGCTGACAAAAGCCACCACCTCATCGACAGTCTAGGTACTCCATTCTCTTGGCTTTAGCAGCTGTGTGGCCCAGCTCATTTACTCAACCTCCCTGAAGCTTGCCTGGCACAGTGCCTGGTGCACCGTGGTTAATAAATGTTAGTTTTCTTCTCCTTCCATTGTTCGGAGTTGGACAATAAACTGACCATGATAAAGGGGAACAGTGATTTTTTTTTTTTTAATGAAAAGAGTTGAACATGCACAAACATTTGGGACACGCTATCTGGGTGTAGTCACACTGAACGGGCAGCTCTCAGTGGAGACAGTCCTGTGTCTTGTAAATGTTAGCAATCTCCTGTTACAAAAATAAGATCAGAAATACCATGAGTGTCCAGTATGCTTGGTAGTTTATGGAAAGCAAAGCTGTCCCTATGTTTAGGTGGAGGAGCCTTTAATAATATGAAAGTTTTGCCTTCATCTCTAAAAAGTATGGAAATTTAAGAAGCTATCCAGTGAGTTGGTAACCGAAATGAAAAGCGAGCTGCAGGCCTTTACGTGTGCTGAATGAATCAAGAATCACCCACACTGTGTACTAAACAACAACAACAAAAATACCTCTAGAAGATTCTCTGACTTCAGTTGTCTGGAAGTAGCTGTTTCTACTTTTATGGTACTTGATTTTCACTGTGCATTACTTCTACATGTTATCTTCCCTAACAGACCATAAGCTCACTAAGGGCAGGGCTTTCATCTCATCTGTCTCTCTTATAGTACCCCGAGGAGACCTATATGTTTCATGTATCAAAAGCAACTGCCGTGCTCCTTAAAAATGCAAATGAGGGAAGCAACCCTAGAGAGAGTTGGCAAATCTAGGGTGGGACTCAGAAATTTGCTTTTTTTTTTGTTAAGAGTTATGTTTTATTCAGTGGGAACTTTTAGGACTTCAAGCCTGGGAGACAGCATCTCAGTAACCCTGAGAGAACTGCTCTGAGGAGGCAGGGGCATGGAGGGGCAAGGAGCGGGGAGGAGTCAGGTTATACAGAAGTTTTGCAACAAAGGGCGGGTAGTCTGAACATCAAAAGTATTTTTGTGAATTAAAGAAAACCAGATTATCTCAAAAGTTCAGGAAGTTAGTGCTTTCTACTTTTCTATGTATGGGAAGACTCAGGTGTCGGGGCTCACTGAACTCATTCCTTCCACAGGTATCTCAGTGATCTGAGGCCAGTATGCTGAGATTTTTCACATCCTGAGTTCCTCAGTGCTCACCTAGGGAGGGGCTGCAGGGGAATTTGCCTTTTTAAAGCTCCCCAGGTAACACAGATGCAGTCTTCTCTGATCAGCATTTGAGAAAAATCTGGCCTAGAATTACCTGTATTATATACAAGGCACGGCATCCTACATACATACAAAGGACCAGTAAAACGAGGACCTCTGATGGACTCTGTGGCCACCATGAACAGCCTTTGAGAGTAACATGTTTTCCACAAGTGATGACAAAACCAACAAACTTCAGGATGAGTAATTTAGATTGACAAAATAAAATAAAATAAAGCCAGGCAGTGACAATCTATAATGGAGAAATGCGCCTTAAAAGAGCCCCCTGAACAAAGCCTGGTGACCACTGGGGCGGGACTGACTCTCCCACACACAGACTGTTCTCTCTGAGAAACCCAGGACATGGAAAGGTTGGTAGTCCTCACTCACAGGAACAGCAGCCATATCATTAATGTGGAGTTTATCCTTGCTTTAAGTTTGAAATACTTCATTAGAGGGAAGTAAAGAAATGACTGATGTATTTCAGACAACTCCATTTCTGCCAATGTAATTTGAGGTGACCCTCCAGTACTGCAGTCTCTGATAATCACTTATACCACTTAGTCTTCCCATTCGGGTTTCCATTGTTTCACATAACAACATTTAAAACGAATATGTCAGTACACTCTTTCCCCAAGACTGCATTGTTCATACAGTTTCCAAATGCTCCTTTCAGTCAAAGATATTGGCCTAAGTATAAATATCCAGAAAAGGCAATGAGGTGGTGAAGACTGTAGACTCTGGAACCAGATGACTAGAAACGTGTCCAGCTCCATCCCTAAACATGCAGCTCTGAGCTAGTTATTTCACCTCTGTTTCAGTTTCCTCATTTGTAAAATGGAAATAATAATTATGGGCTTCTCTGATGTCTCAAATGACACCAGATGAACTTCCAGGTGAACTTCCAGATGTTCAAGTTGGTTTTAGAAAAGGCAGAGAAACCAGAGATCAAATTGCCAACATCTCCCGGATCATTGAAAAAGCAAGAGAGTTCAAGAAAAACATCTATCTGCTTTATTGACTATGCCAAAGTCTTTGACTCTGTGGATCACAATAAACTGTGCAAAATTCTGAAAGAGATGAGAATACCAGACCACGTGACCTGCTTCTTGAGAAACCTACATGCAGGTCAGGAAGCAACAGTTAGAACTGGACATGGAACAACAGACTGGTTCCAAATAGGAAAAGGAGTACGTCAAGGCTGTATATTGTCACCCTGCTTATTTAACTTCTATGCAGAGTACATCATGAGAAACGCTGGGCTGGAAGAAGCATAAGATGGAATCAAGATTGCCGGGAGAAATATCAATAACCTCAGATATGCAGATGACACCACCCTTATGGAAGAAAATGAAGAAGAACTAAAGAGCCTCTTGATGAAAGTGAAAGAGGAGAGTGAAAAAGTTGGCTTAAAGTTCAACATTCAGAAAACGAAGATCATGGCATCTGGTCCCATCACTTCATGGCAAATAGATGGGAAACAGTGGAAACAGTGGCTGACTTTATTTTGGGGGGCTCCAAAATCACTGCAGAGGGTGACTACATCCATGAAATTAAAAGATGCTTACTCCTTGGAAGGAAAGTTGTGACCAACCTAGACAGCATATTAAAAAGCAGAGACATTACTTTGTCAACAAAGGTCCGTCTAGTCAAGGCTATGGTTTTTCTAGTAGTCATGTATGGATGTGAGAGTTGAGTTATAAAGAAAGCTGAGTGCCGAAGAACTGATGCTTTTGAACTGTGGTGTTGGAGAAGACTCTTGAGAGTCCCTTGGACTGCAAGGAGATCCAACCAGTTCATCCTAAAGGAGATTAGTCCTAGGTATTCATTGGAAGGACTGATGTTGAAGCTGAAACTCCAATGCTTTGGCCACCTGATGTGAAGGGCTGACTCATTTGAAAAGACCCTGATTCTGGGAAAGATTGAGGGCAGGAGGAGAAGGGGATGATAGAGGATGAGATGGTTGGATGGCATCACTGACTCAATGGATATGAGTTTGGGTAAACTCCAGGAGTTGGTGATGGACAGGGAGGCCTGGCATGCTGCAGTCCATGGGGTCGCAAAGAGTCAGACACGACTGAGTGACTGAACTGAACTGAACTGAACTGGTGTCTCAGACAGTAGAGTCGACCTGCAGTGCGGGAGACCCAGGTTTGATCCCTGGGTTGGGAAGATCCCCTGGAGAAGGAAATGGCAACCCACTCCAGTATTCTTGCCTGGAAAAACCCATGGATGGAGGAGCCTGGCGGGCTACAGCCCATGGAGTCGCAGAGTCGGACAGGACTGAGTGACTTCACTTTCACTTTCAGGTTACTATGAGCATAGAATGAGTTAACACCTGCCAAGTCCTTATACATGCTCAATAAATGTTAGCTGCCATAATCAATCACCACCACTACCACCACCATCACCATCAAAACAAACCCAGTGACAGTAGATGTTCCAGCCTTGGCATGATGGAGGGGACCAGAACACTCTCAGGGGATACAGGTATATGCGAGGCTGATTCACTTTGCTATCCATCAGAAACATCAGCAGTGTAAAGCAACTATACTCCAGTTTAAAAAATTATGACTACAGGAAAAAAAATAAGAACACTCCCAGATATAATTTCAAGTTACAATTAAATCAGTTAAAGGATTTCTACAGATAGTAAGCGTTGGGGATGGGTTTTCTTTCAATAATTTGCTTTGATTCAAATCTTACTTATTTTAATGGTATAAATATTCCTCTCTTAAAATTTATTATAAATGTCCTACCAAAAAGAAAACAACTATTTGAAATGAATGTTGAATTTCTTTTGAGGATGTGAGGCAAACTAGCACTGAACAAAAGCAAGTAAAACTCACAGAACTACACACCACATTCACGCCACATTTAATGGTCCACACTTCCCCACCTTTTAGCTACATTATACCTGAATACAATAAAGTAGAAATATATGGTGAGTCACAGGAGGGTCACAGTGACTCATCCACTCTGGTATTCTTTTTGACAGGGGCTCAGTGAACACTGAGGGGCAGGCAGAGCTGTCTAATTTTACCTTCTCCTGGGCTTCCCTGGTGGCTCAGAGGTTAAAGCACCTGCCTGGAATGCGGGAGAACCAGTTCAATCCCTGGGTTGGGAAGATCCCCTGAAGAAGGAAATGGCAACCCACTCCAGTACACTTGCCTGGAGAATCCCATGGAGGGAGGAGCCTGGTAGGCTACAGTCCATGGGGTCACAAAGAGTCGGACACAACTGAGCGTCCCCAAAGCTTACTGTCTGTAGAAATCCTTTAACTGATTTAATTGTAACTTGAAATTATATCTGGGAGTGTTCTTATTTTTTTTCCTGTAGTCATAATTTTTTAAACTGGAGTATAGTTGCTTTACACTGCTGATGTTTCTGATGGAGAGCAAAGTGAATCAGCCTCACATATACCTGTATCCCCTGAGAGTGTTCTGGTCCCCTCCATCATGCCAAGGCTGGAACATCTACTGCCACTGGGTTTGTTTTGATGGTGATGGTGGTGGCAGTGGTGGTGATTGATTATGGTAACTAACATTCATTGAGCATGTATAAGATACCTTCTCCTATCACTCCTTAATTCTTCATGGAGTTCAACGAATCTATTTTTAGCACACAACTATTTCTTGGAAGGGGAAGATGATCCTTTCAATAGGTTCATAATTTTTCTTCTTCGTTTAAAATGTACCATTTCAATAGCAGACTTAACCTCGAACCTGTCAGATATCCCTTTCTGTATGGAACTGACTCTGCCTCCTCTGTCTCCTATGTGTCTCAGTCACTTGGTCATGTCTGACTCTTTGTGACCCCACGGACTGTAGCCCGCCAGACTCCTCTGTCCCTGGAATCCTCCAGGCAAGAATGCTGGAGTGGGTTGCCATTGCCTTCTCCAGGGGATCTTCCTGACTCAGGGATTGAACCTGGGTCTCTTGCATTGTAGGAGGATTCTTTACCATCTGAGCCACCAGGGAAGCCCTTTTCTATAATGAGGTTTTATTTTTCTTTCGGACTTCCAAGGAGGCACAGTTGGTAAAGAATCCACCTGCCAATGCAGGAGATGCAAGAAACATAGGTTTGATCCTTGGGTTGGGAAGATCCCCTGAAGGAGGAAATGGCAAACCATTCCCATATTCTTGCCTGGAAAATTCCATGGACAGAGGAGCCTTGGCATGTCCATGGGGTGCATGGGGTCGCAAAGAGTCAAACACTACTCAGCATGCACGCACATAAAAATTATTCTTTTAATTAGTTTTACCTCATTCCTTTTATTGTATCAGTGGACTCTTCCTCCTAAAAATCATACAAATGCCCATAAACATAACTGGGGTACAATTTCAAGAGGCTCACAGATTACCTGAAGGTCATCTATGGACCTCTAAGATTAAGAAGTTCTGTTCTAGATTTTAAGTCTGTTTATATTTCTGGATATAATATAATCATATAATATAATTGGGAAAGGAATATGACAAAGCTGAATACTGTCACCCTGCTTATTTAACTTATATGCAGAGTACATCATGTGAAATGCCAGGATAGGTAAATAACAAACTGGAATTAAGATTGTTGGGAGAAATACCAACAACCTCAGATATGCAGATGATACCACTCTAATGGCAGAAAACGAAGAGGAACTAAAAAGCCTCTCAAAGAGGGTGAAAGAGGAGAGTGAAAAAGCTGGCTTAAAACTCAACATTAAAAAAAAATACCCTAAGATCATGGCATCCGGTCCCATCACTTCATGGCAAATAGAAGGGGAGAAAGTGGAAACAATGATTTTATTTTCTTGGGCTTCAAAATCACTGCGGACAGTGACTGCAGCCAGGAAATTAAAAGATGCTTGCTCCTTGGAAGAAAAGCTATAACAAACCTAGAGAGTGTATTCAAACATTGTTTTGCCAACAAAGGTCTGGATAGTCAAAGCTATGGTTTTTCCAGTAGTCGAGTACAGATGTGAGAGTTGGACCATAAAGAAGGCTGAGTGCTGAAGAGTTGATGCTTTCGAACTGTGGTGCTGGGAGAAGACTCCAAAACTCCCTTGGACAGCAAGCTCAAACCAGTCAGTCCTAAAGGAAATTAACCCTGGATGTTCATTGGAAGGACTGATGCTGAAGCTGAAGCTCCAATACTCTGGTCACCTTATGAAAAGAGTCATTTCATTGGTAAAGACTCTGATGCTGGGAAAGACTGAAGGCAGGAGGAGAAGGGGGCGACAGAGGATGAGACGGTTGGATAGCATCACCGACTCGATGGACATGAGTTTCAGCAAACTGCGGAGATGGTGAAGGACGGGGAAGCCTGGCGTGCTGCAGTTCATGGGATGCAAAGAGTTGGACACGACTTAGGTATGTCGTGTCCAACAACAATAAATGAACAACAACAATAAATAGTTCCTGAGGTAAAAGGAAGGAGTTCTCATTCTATCTACACACCAACATGGCCTTATAATTATTTCTGTTGTTTTATTTCCAATGTGTTTCTTAAGGAAACTTAGGACTTCAGTGAACAAGCTCACCAGGCCACTGCTTGCAGCCACACAGCTGTAAGTGGTAGAGCCAGCCTCTACCACAGCCTCATTTTCTAGTGTAAATAAGACAAAAGTTCACAGCATATGCAAGTGAAGATGGAGTTTTTCTTTTACTACCCCTGGTCACTTCCTTAAGTCTAACCCTATTATGAATGAACAAGGACAAGTCTTAAAGAGAATTAGGTGCACAGCAGCATAATATTTTCAATTTAAAAAATATGCAACAGGGTAGAGAGGAGGGATAAATTAAGAGTTTGGGATTAGTAGATACAAACTACTATATGTAAAATAAATAAACAACATGGTCCTACTGTATAGGGAACTATATTCAGTATCTTATAATAAACTATAATGAAAAAGAATAAGAAAACATATATAACTGAATCACTTCGCTGTATATGAGAAACTAATAAAATATTGTTAATTAACTATCAGTTCAGTTCAGTTGCCCAGTTGCATCCAACTCTTTGCGATTCCACTGCCTGCAGCGCACCAGGCTTCCCTGTCCATCACCAACTCCAGGAGTTTACCCAAACTCATGTTCTCTGAGTCAGTGATGCCATCCAACCATCTCATCCTCTGTTGTCCCCTTCTCCTCCTGCCTTCAATCTTTCCCAGCATCAGGGTCTTTTCAAATGAATCAGTTCTTTGCATCAGGTGGCCAAAGTACTGGAGTTTCAACTTCAACATCAGTCCTTCCAAAGAATATTCAGGACTGATTTCCTTTAGGATGGACTGGTTGGATCTCCTTGCAGTCCAAGGGACTCTCAAGAGTCTTCTCCAACACCACAGTTCAAAAGCACCAATTCTTTGGAGCTCAGCTTTCTTTATAGTTCAACTCTCACATCCATACATGACTACTGGAAAAACCGGCTAGCCTTGACTAGACGGAACTTTGTTGGCAAAGTAATGTCTCTGCTTTTTAATATGCTGTTAGATTGGTCACAACTTTTCTTCCAAGGAGTAAGCGTCTTTTAATATCATGGCTACAATCACCATCTGCAGTGATTTTGGAGCCCCCAAAAATAAAGTCTGACACTTTCCCCATCTATTTGCCATGAAGCAATGGGACCAGATGCCATGATCTTCGTTTTCTGAATGTTGAGCTTTGAGCCAACTTTTTCACTCACCTCTTTCACTCTCATCAAGAGGTTCCTCACTTTAATTAAAAAATAAAAAACATGGGAAAAATTAATTTTAAAAATGTATGCAACAAAAGAACAGGCTTAAGATGACAATCTTAAGAAGTTGAAGGAGGCTACCATCTTGAATATTTACACCATATTTATTTATACCAAATATTTATATCAAGATGTGTTGGAAATGTTCAGAGGTGCTGTTTGGTTGTCACAAAGATCAGGCTGACATTTAGCAGGAGTGGATGGGATGGAGACATTGTGTAATGCAAGGAACTCTTCCATGCAAGAGCTGTTCTGCTAGCCATTGATAAAATCTGATTGCAATGATCTAAGCCTGGAACTCTGTCTGCTAAATTTTTTTTTTTTGCTGAATATTTTTTAAAGGTTGTTTTTTTTTTTTTAAATAAGAGTTTAAGTAAACACTATATTTTCAAGAATGAGATTGCAATGTAAATTAAGGGAAGACTGATTTTGTCCAAAATGTTACCAAGAGTTGTTCACAATTTCAGAAAAATCACACTGTCATCAGCAACACCGTCATTTCATTTTTGTGTCTTGCTACATGGGTTAAGGGCTTCCCAGGTGGCGCTAGTGGTAAAGAACCCACCTGCCAATTTCAACCTGTAAGAGACGCAGGTTCGACTCCTGGGTCAGGAAGATTTCATGCAGAAGGGCATGACAACCCACTCCAGTGTTGTTGCCTGGAGAATCCCCTGGACAGAGGAGACTAGGGGGTTATAGTCCATGGGGTTGCAAAGAGTTGGACACAACTGAAGTGACTTAGCATGCAGACACACACACATAGGTTAAATGTATCTTCTTTACAGCTTCAACTTTGGCTTATTCTTTGCACTGGAAGGAGATCAGTCTCCTCTATATCTGATAGCTAAAAATATACAATTTATCTTCTTGGCTTTCAATGGAATACATTGATAAAACTCGGCTTCCCTCCTAGCTAAGTTGGTAAAGAATCTGCCTGCAACGCAGGAGACCTGGCTTCAGTCCCTGGGTCAGGAAGATCCCCTGGAGAAGGAAATAGCAACCCACTCCAGTATTCTTGCCTGGAGAATCCCCATGGACAGAAGTGCCTGGTGGGCTACAGTCCATGGGGTTGCCCAGAGTCGGACATGACTGAGTGACTAAGAACACTGGCATACATACCTACTACCCAAAAATATACAATTTATCTTCTTGACTTTCAATGGAATACATCAATAGAACTTAATTAAAATATCAACAATTCCAAAACATAACTTTCTATAATGACAGAAACATTCTATATAATGTGGTCATGGAACACTTGAAATATAACTAATGTGGAGAGGAAGCAATTTTCTAATTTTATGTAATTTCAATTAAATTTAAACAGCCGCTTGACAGTGCAGCTGTAGACAACTTCAAATTGACAATAAAAATAGTAAAATACTTGTCTTACAAATATATAAACATATCACTGACAGAAACTCTAGTTTTACAGGAAAAATAGCACTTCGAAGTTATTTGTTATAATAAATAGCTATTCCTAATTAGATTCCAGCAAGGGTAAACCATTAGATCCATGCTTGCCATTCCTAACTGCTCATGTGTTTCTTTCCATTCTGTTACCTTTTATATTTTTCCTCATATCTGCATGACACTGCACTAGACACATAGCAATTGAACTGTCTTTTAGATATTTAGAGGTTAAAACAAAATTCCATGTAAAGACAGCTTACTCCACGTTATACGTAGAAAATTAAGATACATGAAATCATTTGCCAATACCACAAAGTTGTATAAGATGATTTAGATTTTTTTTGTCTTCCTTTTCTTCAGTTCTCAATTACCTTGACTTCTTCCAAGAACTGTAAACCTAATCCCTTTGGGAGTGATAAGAAGTTACCACTTCATGTAGTCTCATAATGTCATCCCTTTAAAATAAAATGTAAACCATGTTGCTGTCACCCAAGTCATTGTTTTAATTAGAAAAATGGTTACTTTCAGTGGTAACAAATAATAAATTATTAAAAAAAAAACCCCAAACCTGAAACTGTGTGACTTTATGCAAGGTTGTCTATTTTTCATACCTTTTTTTTAATTAGGAGGAAAAAAACCTTAGATATTAGTTTTTCAGAAATGCTGCATTTCATATTAGAAACGTTGAATACTGCTGTCCTGAAAGCGAATAGGACATCTCCAGTGAGTACGTTCAAAATGAAAATAGCCCATGTTTTCACTGGTCAATGTGTTTCTTTAACTTTGAATGCTTGCCTCTGCTGGATCTTTGTGAATTCCAGCCTAAACGGATTCAATCTCAGCCTTCACCATGACTGCTCTCTTCCAATGTGCACTTTCGCAGACCATATGCTGCAGTAAATGAGTCTGCATGTCTGAGCTGTTTAGGAAAAGGGCAATTAAATCTGGTTTTGCATTTCTGTATTAAGGACATGGTTTAAAAACTTTTCTAAGGAGGGGGTTTTGACATTCTTTCCACATTCTTTAACATCTGTCAGTGCAGGCTGGTGACGGTTCTCATAGACTTAAAATAGAGACAGTGTCTTGACTAGTTCTTTGATATACATAAATTAAATAATACAAAGCCGGCAAATACAAGTCTTGGATTGAATCTCAGTATCCAAAGAGAATTTTGTAAGGAATTCTGCCTTTGGGAGTCAATGTAGCTGCCTTACTATAATCAAAGTTCACAGAGATTTCAAGAACAGTTGTTTTGAAATCATTAACCATCTATGTTTTCATCCCAACAAGTTAAAATATTTTAGAACTTTTCCTGATTTTCTTATGATTTTGTTATTTTAAAGTTTTAAGACTTTGGGAAAAAAATTTTCTTTTCTTTTTTGGAGAGAAACAACTAAGATATCTTTAATGATTTAATTACTCCCTATTTGTTTTTTCTAATTCATTCAAACGTGCACAGTAATGCTGGCCTCTCTGTGAAGCCAGTACTTTGCGTGTGTGCCTTGCGCATGCATCTGTGAGGGAAAGTGCCTGCACACGAGTGTGAAGGGATGTGTGTATTATACTCTCCTTTAATTGAACTCTCTGGGCATCAACTTCCTCATCTTTGAAAAGCATAAGCTTAGAACAGACCTAAGGTCTTCTGCAGTTCAATGATTTTGTTCTACTTTTATACAACTTAAAGTGTTTGAAAACTAATACAGCGCCGAGAGCTACTGAGTGCAAAATTGATTCAATATACATACAAAATGCAAAATGTTAAGACTTTTTATTAGCTACATATGATATTATTGCAGTCTTAAATATTTGATTAACAAGTAAAATTTTCTATGCAGGCTCTTTGGTATATTTCAGATGTGTCTCCCTTTTTCAAATACCATCCACTGGGTTTCTTTGACTATGTTTCTAGTCTGCTGCTTCTTTCTGCTCAGTTTGTAGGATGCCTATGAGATTGACTCACCACCATACTAACTATTCTGTCTTATCAAGCACAACAGCCACAGTTAAAAAATAAAGGTAGAAAGTGTTAGCTTTCTATAATTCCAATAATTATAACTCTAATAATTCAACTGATTAAAATTTACTGTTCATAATGCTAAAATGTACTTCCTCAAATTGCAATCATCCTGGAATTTAATCTTTTTCTGCAACTCTATGGTAAACATATGATTTTGTCTTTCCCTTAAACCAAACACTTTTTAACCTTGCCCTGCTAGTTAGTATTTTGTACCACAAACAAGCTTTATCTCTTGTTCAAACATTGATTTATTTTATGAAATGAAACATTTTTAAATGTCCAATAAAATATTTCACTTTTTAATAATATGGAACATGCACATAATATAATATATTACATATAGCATAAATAATGATAGTTATAAACTTTTCTTAGAGTTAGCAAAATAAGATGTGTCAAGAAATTAGGGAAAGAAATATCCTAAAACCTAATGACTATATAGAGTCTATTTTTCTGGAAAAAAAAAAAAGTGCTGCTGGTCAGAATATGCATATGCAATAAAAAAGAATATATATATTTGGAGGGACAAAAAAATCCAAAGGAAACAGAAGGAATAAATGCCTTCAGGCACCTGAGATATGCTGATAACTAACATCAGATCAAAGCTGGAACTAGAATTGGAGTATCCAAGAAAAAAAGGATATAACTTGTGGTATACAAGTTTTGTTTTATGAGAGAAGAAAATACATAATTTTATTGTCAGAGATAAGTTTTGTCAGGGTACAGCAGAGGAAGGAATATGAGTTTTAAAATGTCATAGAAAGGTCTAGATCTGACCGTGACTGAGCGTGAGACACTGAGCTCGTATGGACTGCTTGCCTGGGTGCTCAGTGCTCAGCTGCTGTCATGTCCGACTCTGAGATCCCATGGACTATAGCCCGCCAGGTTACTCTGTCCACAGAATTTTTCAGGCAAGAATACTGAGTGTTGTCACTTCCTATTCCAGAGGATCTTCCCGACCTGGGGATCGAACCCCCGCCTCCTGCATCTCGGCATTGGCAGGTGTATTCTTTACCACTGAGCCACCTTGGAAACCTTGGACTGCTTACTAGCTGTAAAGTGAGTATATAACACTTGGTAAAGCTGCTGAGATGCTTAACCCATATGGCACATAGTACATACTCAATAAATAATAGGTATTATGAAATTCATTACATTGATTCTTATATATAATATAAAGTGTAATAGATAACTAAAAGGATAATAATTTCAAATATAAACTAGAATATTGCTCAAATGGACAAATCTGACAGCAGCCTTCAATATATACAAAAGAAACAAAAGGAAGACAAAACTGACTGAAGGCATTCTTTGAGTCTGAGTCTGGGGCTGAGGATGAGGATAATAAAATTCAGAAGTTACTTTATAATTTACAGGGACAGACTTATCACTCTGCAGGGAGTCAGAGCTGAGAGGCAAAACACAATCAATTGGCTGTGGAAGCTTTTTACAATTTTTTTCTTTCCTTTTTTTATAAAAATATTGATGCCTGGGGTCTAACCCAGACCTACACCATCCAAATCAGTATGGTAGAGCTGGAGATTCATGCACATTTAGGAAAAACTTCTCAAATGAGTCTGGCTTGAAAAGCACTGGCTACAGTATTCATAAGTTACATTCTCTGAGTCTCTGTCTCAGTCAAACTCCAGATAAATGGTTCATGCCAGTCAAGGGACTGACCTGAATCTTGGTCAATTCAAGCTTTAGTTTCCCTAACAAGGGCATGCAGTGCAGACATTACATAGAAAGTCAAAGTTAGAACTGCACATTTTAAATATCAAATATGAGATAAGCAAAGTTGCTTTCCTATTATGAAACTGAAGAGATTAATATGTATTTCTCTCTAAACAAGGGGCTTCCCTGATGGCTCAGATGGTAAAGAACCTACCTGCAATGCAGGAGACCTGAGTTTGATCCCTGTGTCAGAAAGAGCCTCTGGATAATGGAATAGCAACTCACTCCACTATTCTTGTCTGGAGAATTTCATGGACAGAGAAGCCTGAAGGGCTACAGCCCAGAGGGTTGCAAAAAAGCTGGACATGACTTAGCAACAAAACAACAAAGTACAGGTTCCGCATTATATTTCCCACATAATAATTCCAATCTCCTTTCACTTTTCTGACCACATCTAGGGAACTGTCATCTGTTTGGAAAGAAGACAGTCAAAGAATCTTGTAGTATGTGAATGAAAAATTAAGGGAAGGAGCAGTTTGAACAAAAAGTAGAGAAGGATCTTATACCTGTCTAAAGAATCTGGAAGTCTTTACTACTAAAGAGGTCACAATATTTATTTTGTGCATCTATTTCATATGCCTCCAAGAAAGCAGAAATAAGAAAAATAGTTAGAAGTTATAGGGGATGGCAGATTTATGGCAGATTCAGCTTTAATATGTGGAAGAACTTCTAACAGAGTTGGCTGGAAGGGGAACTGGTTGGTTTGTGCATTACTAGAGGAAATCACAGGGAATTTTCATGACAGATGAGCACTGTGGCATGGTCATCTCATGATGGAGTTTGAATTCAGTAAGGGCTGAATTAGATGACTTCCAAAATTCCTTTCATTTCTAAAATTTTATGAGTCTATGACTCAAAATACTTATTAGGTCTCCCACTATCAGGAAGCACAAAAGCTGGAAAGCAAGTTAAAGAAAGAGCAACCAAACAGTCAGAAGGTAGGCAGGGTATGCAGTAAAAAAAATTTTAAATCAATTTTTAGTGTACCTTTCAGTACTTAACTCTTTCAGAGCATGAAGTACAGTTACTCTCATTAATGACTTACCACCTCCTTTGGTGCCTGGACTTATTTCTGGATAGCAAGATCTGTTAGGCAAAATTAACTTATTCCTCTGGCTTGAATCTGAAACTAAATCATGCTTCTTTTTTTCTTTTCTCTGATTTTATTTTATTTATTTATATATATTTTTTCCCTTTTACTTTACAATACTGTATTGGTTTTGCCATACATTGACATGAATCCACCACGGGTGTACATGCGTTCCCAAACATGAACCCCCCTCCCACCTTAAATCATGCTTCTTGACATGACTGCTTGCCAGATGGCCAGCTAAATTTTGTTTCAGATAGAATACCCTTGTGGCTCAGCTGGTAAAGAATCCCCCTGTAATGTGGGAGACCTGGGTTCAATCCCTGGGTTGGGAAGATCCCCTGGAGAAGAGAAAGGCTATCCACTCCAGTATTTTGGCCTGGAGAATTCCATGGACTGTATGTATAGTCCATGGGGTCACAGTCAGACACGACTTGAGTGGCTTTCACTTTCACTTCACTTCTGCTTGGATACAAATGAGAAGAGTGACAAATAAGCTAAATATAGCTACCATTTCCTGTTACCTACGGTCCTCTCCTTAATCAATTTATGTTAATGTGATACTTTTAAACCTCTACTTTGTAGCACTGTGCTACACTATACATAACAGGCATTTGATCACGTCTGTGGAAGGCTATAATCAATACACTGGAGAAGGAAATGGCAACCCACTCCAGTATTCTTGCCTGGGAAATCTCACAGACAGAGGAGCCTCGCGATCTACAGTCTGTGGAGTCACAGAGTCAGACATAACTAAGTGATTGAGCATGTGCGTGCGCGCACACACACACACACACACACACACACACAGTGAATATACATTCTCAGTTCAGTTCCATTCAGTTCAGTTGCTCAGTGGTGTCCGACTCTTCACAACCCCATGAATCACAGCATCCCAGGCCTCCCTGTCCATCACCAACTCCTGGAGTTCACTCAGACTCATGTCCATTGAGTCAGTGATGCCATCCAGCCATCTCATCCTGTCATCTCCTTCTCCTCCTGCCCCCAAGCCCTCCCAGCATCAGAGTCTTTTCCAATGAGTCAGCTCTTCGCATGAGGTGGCCAAAGTACTGGAGTTTCAGCTTTAGCATCATTCCTTCCAAAGAAATCCCCAAGTGCTGCACAAAACTTCTGCAACTGGTTCTGTAAACTGGGAGTCTACATTTGACCCCAGTGCATTCCACCACCAGTCTTATGTGTCTGAACTGAGCTCCAGTCTCAGTGCCACACGGATGTATTCAAAGTCCTGAGAGCAGCCTGCGTGTTGTCAGTGGGTTACAGGATGCTGCACATGCTGCTCGATCACTGGGTCCTTCCCAGCAGAACAGGAACATGACTGCACGGTGACCAAAGGCTTCTGCTCAGCCAGCTGAGGATTTTGGGGTTTTTTTGCTTCCAATTTAAGAAAAGTAATTGTTTCCTACTAACAGCTAAAGAAAGCCACTGTTTATTGGTTTACTGTTCAGTGATAATTAGAACCATGATAAACTGACAGTGTCTAAAAGCAATTCTGTTCCCCAACTTACTCATCTTATGCAAACAATTCTATGATCATTATGTAATGCTGGGCAAGGTTATCTCTATTGTAAAAAGGGAATCACCACAGTATCTACCTCCTAAGACTGCTGAGAAGATGTCCAAGAGAATGCAAATAAAGGACGGAGGAAGCATTCAGTGTGAATCAAGTTTGGACAGGCCTTGCTTTAATAAAGCAATAGTTCAGGCATATAACTTGCTCTGTCACAAGTAACACAGCCCTGGCTGTAAGGCTCACTGGGGCCGGCAAGCTGAGCTGGCACGTGGGTTGATCTGGGGATAGACACCAGTAGACAAAAAATGTTTTCAAAGATCTCCTGCTGAAAGAGATTAGGTTTAACTTTTGACGGATGTCGATTGCTTATCTATTGGTTATGCAGCTGGACTCTTGATGAAGAAATGTGTTCCTAGGCCCTAAATGGCCTTTCTGTGGCTAGCAGGTCTCCTACGACTAAGGATACAAGAACAGTATATGAACCCTGAGAAAGGTGGCCCGTGTGAGTGCTTGCCAGGGATCCGGGGCTCCAACCTGTCAGTTTGTTCATTGCTTCATTCATTCAACAAATATTTCTTAAAGGCCCATCTGTGGCAGGCACTCTTCCACAGGCTGGAGTAACCAACAAGAAAGACAAGATTCCAGTGCTCATTGGCTCATGGAGCTTATGTTGTAGCAGGAAGGAAAAGACAAACAAATCGGACAGGAGTTAAGAGCTATGCAGAAAATTAAAATAAAGTGGTTATTATAGAGAGGAGACATATCATGGGGTGGTGAAGGAAGGAATCTCTGAAGAGTGACATTTCAGTGGAGCCCAGAATAGTAAATCAGGGGCCAGCTGTGTAAAGATGGGACAGAGACTTTCAGGCAGAGGCACAGTGAATTCAAAGGCTCAAAGGCAAGGACAACTTGGCATGTCGAGAGAAGCAAGAGAAGGCCACTGTGGCTGGAGGGCACCCAGTGACAGGGACACTGGGAGGAGTCAGATGGCAGACAGGAAGGCAGAGGGCAGGCCACCCATAGTGCCTGAGACGCCAATGGAAAGGGTGTGGGGAAACGCACCACCAAATTTGTTTTTAAGATCATTCTGGCTACTCTTCGGAAAGTGAATTGTAGGAGATGAGGATGGAAAGACGCTGGGTGTGGAGGACTGAAGTGCTAAGTAGGAACTTATCCGTGGGCAAGGGTGTTGCACAGATACACCTGTGTTGGCACACCACAATCCAGGCTCAAAGATCTAATCCTACTGATAACGCTGCGTGTCTTGGTTACACTTCATCCAGGATCACAGTAGAACTTGGCTGAATCTTTTAATACACTGCTTGTATTCTTGTTTTAACAAACAATTTATGCCAGTGCAGAGTCACCTACTTCCTGTTATAATTGGCAGAGCCTGGCTGCAAGGTCCTCTGGGCTGGCATACTGCCTTGGAAATGGAGTTGGATTCTTATGGAGATAGACAGCGGTTGACAAAAGTTTTCAGAGATGTGTGGTGGGATCTGGGGAGGCATGGCTTCTGAGATTTCCTAAAGCAATGTCTGCTCCTACATTTGTTCACGGAAGTGCATACTAGTGTGTTTGGGCTGCTGTAACAAAACTAGGTGTTCAAACATCAGGAATTCATTTTCTCACAGTTCTGGAGGCCTGAAGTCCAAGGTCAAGGTTCTGGCTGATCTGGCCTCTGGAAGAGACTCTCTCAGCTTGCAGACTGCTGTGCTCTTGCACACAGCAAGAGAGGACTCTCTCCCCTCCTTTTGTTGCAGGAAAAGGGACCCCCCCCAAAAATGGAGCTTTTGTCTAACACTTGGAAATGAACAATCTGAGGAGAAACATATACCGACAAAGCAAAGAGACTTTACTGAGAAGGGGCGCCCAGGCAGAGAACAGTAGGCAAGGGCACCTGGAGGACTGCTCTGCCACGTGGCTCACAATCTCGGCTTTCATGGTGATGGGATTAGTTTTTGGGTTGTCTGGCCTATCACTCTGGGTCCTTCCTGGTGGCACCTGAATTGCTCAGCCAAGACAGATGCCAGTGAGAAGGATTCTGGGAAGAGGTAGGATACATGGTGTTTCCTTCTGACCTTTCCTCTTCTGGTTGGTGGTGGCTTGTTTGTTTCATGTTCCTTACTGGAACCTCCTGTTGTCAAATAACTCATGCAAATATTAATAGTTACTATGGCGCCTGGACTGGGTGGGCAGCTTCAGTCAGTGTGTTTCCCCGAACACTTTTATAAGGACACCAATCCCACTGGATATTAACCCCACTTAACCCTTAATGTCTTAACCTCATCCTGATCTCACTTAAGTTTTATTACCTCCTCATAGGCCCTACATAGTCATAATGGGAACCAGGGCTTCAAAATATGAATTTGGGGAAGACAGTTCAGTACATAACAATGTGTTATTATGAATTCTTATTTGTGTGAGTACATGCAAATGTTAAACTTATTTGAAACATATTTATTGCCATTATATGCCAAGGAGATATTCAGGATATGAAGAATAAATCTGTGATTTCAAGACATTTTGCTATTTATTTGCTCAGTTGTGTCCAACTTTTTTGCAACCCCATAGACTGCAGTCCACCAGGCTCCTCTGTTCATGGGATTTTCCAGGCAAGAATACCAGAGTGGGTTGCCATTCCCTTTTGCAGGGGATCTTCCCGACTCAGGGATGGGACCCATGTTTCCTGCATTACAGGATTCTTTACTGCTGAGCCACTTTATATTAGCTCAAAGTGAGTCATGATGCTTTGGGTAATTGATCTCCCATGAGGATTTCCTTTTTCCTGCTTCCTTTCCCTAAACTATTCCCTCCTCCCCATCTGCCCATACCTCATCCTTGGCCCAACAATGAAATGTGGAACACTGAAAGTGAAAGAGGAGAGCGAAAAAGTTGGCTTAAAGCTCAACATTCAGAAAACGAAGATCATGGCATCTGGTCCCGTCACTTCCTGGGAAATAGATGGGGAAACAGTAGAAACAGTGTCAGACTTTATTTTTGGGGGCTCCAAAATCACTGCAGATGGTGACTGCAGCCATGAAATTAAAAGACGCTTACTCCTTGGAAGAAAAGTTATGACCAACCTAGACAGCATATTCAGAAGCAGAGACATTACTTTGCCGACTAAGGTCCGTCTAGTCAAGGCTATGGTTTTTCCTGTGGTCATGTATGGATGTGAGAGTTGGACTGTGAAGAAGGCTGAGCGCCGAAGAATTGATGCTTTTGAACTGTGGTGTTGGAGAAGACTCTTGAGAGTCCCTTGGACTGCAAGGAGATCTAACCAATCCATTCAGAAGGAGATCAGCCCTGGGATTTCTTTAGAAGGACTGATGCTAAAGCTGAAACTCCAGTACTTTGGCCACCTCATGCGAAGAGTTGACTCATTGGAAAAGACTCTGATGCTGGGGGGGATTGAGGACAGGAGGAGAAGGGGACGACCAAGGATGAGATGGCTGGATGGCATCACAGACTCGATGGACGTGAGTCTGAGTGAACTCTGGGAGATGGTGATGAACAGGGAGGCCTGGCATGCTGCGATTCATGGGGTCGCAAAGAGTCTGACACGACTGAGCGACTGAACTGAACTGAACTGATACTAGAGGTTAGAGGGCATTTATACTAGAGGTCATTTCCTTCTCCAGAGGATCTTCCCAAACCAGGAATCAAACCCAGGTCTCCCACATTGTAGGCAGACACTTTACCATCTCAGCCACCAGGGAAGTCCATACTAGAGGAAGTATATATTAATGCAGAGAATTCTCTTAGGGGAAAAAATGTCAGGAAACCCATAAGAACAACTAAAAGTTATGTTAAATTTTAGAGACTGAGTGAAATTCACCAGTGAGGCAGACAAGAAAATCCAGACCTACCTCAAAACTCAACTTCTATGAAAAAGATTTTCCTTGACAGCCTGAAGACATATATCCTTTTACTGAGTTTCAAGGATAATTATTGTTTGCACAGTTCCTTTGGCCTTTAAAGTACTGCTTTGAGATACAGCTTCCAGTATTATCTTAAATTATTAAGTCTTTCATTATCAGCAAGTTTTAATGAGTATATGCTTATGTTTC
The DNA here is from genome assembly GCF_042477335.2 of Ovis canadensis. Classification (NCBI taxonomy): domain Eukaryota; kingdom Metazoa; phylum Chordata; class Mammalia; order Artiodactyla; family Bovidae; genus Ovis; species Ovis canadensis. The sequence continues at coordinate 66,318,221 of NC_091253.1, forward strand.
TTGAAGGTAAAAAACATATTTGATGGATCGCTCAAGAGTAGTAAATGGACATTCTTTGATTTGATGACACTGAAGGATGTACAAGAGAGGACTAAGATATGAGAATTAAGAGCATTACAATCAGGTTCTGACACCTCATTAACAAAGAGAATATTCCTGGTTAATTTCTCTGAGTCTCCAAAAGAGAGTTGACGTTTTTTGCCAAAAGAAAGAGTTAACTAGGTAGGTATCTATGGTTCTGACAAAGTCTATGAATATACAAGTTGAATCTCCATGAACCTTCAAGTACACACTAGTTCAGTTTCTCATTCAACAACCCTATTTGATTAGGAGTTTCTTAAAGGTACTAGTCTTTACTACTTTAAAAAAATTTCCTTTCCATTCTCATTCAGATTTTATATAAGCAATTAAAAGTTCATAAAAACTCACCCAATATGATATTTAACATAAACACGGGGAAGGAAGGAACAACAACAAAAAATTCAATTATCAATCCTTCAAGTTTAAATGTTAACCTTAAAATACAGTTAGCATCTAAGGTAAACCATATGGAAAATCAGGACAGAAAACGCTGGCAAGCAAATTATATACTCACTTTTGCTTTCTAGTGATTAGATTTAAAACACATGGTCCAAGCATTTCACAATGTAACATTTATTTTTAAACAAAAACACACTCCAGCTATACACAAAGAGATTGCTAAAATGTAAAACATGTAAGCCATGCACCTTTTTTTTTGTAACAAAAGCTCATCCCAAATGATCCAGTGGGTTGAGAAGAAGCAACTCAATTAAGAAGATATTTTCTACAACAATTCAGAAACAGACTAGTTTAGTAATTATCCAAAAACAGAAGAGTTCCATTTGAAAAGTTGGTTACAGTTCTAACTTTACATTCACAAACTCTTTTGTGGGATGATGTGAAACAAACCGGTTGTTAAAAACTAGTGCTTGCAAAAGGAATTCTGATGCCCAAGTACGGAACAGGCTCCATGACCACAAACCTACGCCAGCTCTACCTTTTCAACGGAGTTTGCCAAGATGAGTGTGTTATTAGCCAGGCTTGGCTGGAACAATCCACTGCCCACAAAGTTACTTTAATGTACTGTCTCTATTGAAAATCACCGTAATTCAACAATACATCACGATACTTTCCCATCACTGCCGCGATTCCCACCACAGGCAACACTTCGTCTCCAACAAAGAGGCCTCACATTCTACGTCTGCACAAACCCTGATCCTGCCTAGTCCTGTGTGGCTGCCAAGTGGAACATCTGTGTGCTCAACAGTACACAAAACTGGCTCTTTTCTTTCTTTTTCTTCCTTTCTGTTTTCTTCTTTTTTATTTCCTAGACAATAAACTGTGTGATTGCTGGTAAGGAAATGGTCTTTCACTCCCTTCCTCTTCCCTTTTATTTATTAGTTTGTTTGTTTAAAGTGACAAACAACTACATCTGCCATTTACTCTTACTTTAATTCTAAATCCCGAAAGCACAGTATTTTAAGTCCAAACCCTGATTCCCTACGCGTTTAGACTTGTGATCATCTGAAGAGTATTGATTTTAAAGATAAAGATCCTTAAAGGTATATTAAGAGAAAGAACATATTCAATTCTAAGAATATTCTAGAACTTCATTTATATTTACAGAGTTTAAAAAAAACACTAAAAATGGTAATATACTCACGAGAATAAAAAAACTCATAAAGTTGTAGAAAGTTTATAACAAAAGCTATTATTTCCACAAAATATTACATTTTGATGTTTCATGCCAAAGAAAGACTTTTCTATTATGTTTTTCCTACTATATTTCACCTCAAATCAATATTTGGGCTTAAAAAAGTAAAAGAAATTAAGGCACATAGAGAAAAATGACATATTATAAACCAACAACTTCTATCTGCTTCCCAAACAAAAGAGAAAAAAATGTTCAATTTCGTTAGTCATCAAACAGACACAAATTAAATCTGGATACTTTTGCTATCAATATGACTAATATTTAAAAACAGAGGACACAGGTTTGCAAAGGAATGGAACAGTAGGCATTTTAAATTAGTACTACCTTTCCAGAGAGCAATTTGGCACTATGAGTGTTTATATTAACTGGCCTAGCAATTTCACTTCTTGGATTTTATCTAAAACAAGTGAGAAGACAGGCATCCAGATGTCTACTGTAGCTTTATTTAAAATAGAAACAATTTAGAAACAGATAAATATTCAATTATAGAGGCTCTGTTAAATAAATTATGATACATCTCTCTGAGAAGTACTATACAACCAAGAACAATAAAGTTTAAGGGAATATATAATTCATGGCATAGTTGAAAAAATTTATTGCATAGTTAAGTGAAAATAGCAGGTTATAAAATATGATACATAATGGCAATCCACTTTTTAAAAAATGTATGCCTGCTTAGGAAAAATAAAAAATGTTAATAGTATTTTCTCATGATGATGTAAAAATAAATTTCTCTATTTATAATGAATATGTCTTTAGTTTTAAACCAGAAAAAAGTCCCTGAATCATTTCTTCTTAGAATTGATGGCAAATTTTAATTTATTATCATTAAAAAAATAAGGGGCAATTCATTTCTTCTCAAAGATACATTAACATTTTCCCAGGTGTTCAAAACCTGTTCCATTGAAAATCATGTAAAATTTCACATGAAAGCAGTATCAAGAAACAAACAGAGCGAATCTGTACAAAAATTTCAGATTGAGAATGGAAAAATCTCTTAGATTTACCACTTCAAGTAGAAGTTGGCAATCATACAATTGTAGCTCAAAAAGTTTAATGAAGATAGATAGAGCTGACACTGATTTCTGAGCCTGAAAGATCAGTCCATGTGAAATGTATCTCTAATTTTAGTAGATTAAAACAACATAAACAAACAACTATAATTTATGTGTGTGCTTATCAACAGAAATGGAATAAATAGAAAATAATGAAGTTTTTTAGTCTTTAATTCAAAGACAATATGGAGAGTGTTTTTTTTCTACCTGTCTTACCTTATACTACAAAACTAGATTAATAAGGAAGTGACTTTCCAGTTTTATTCTAACAAGATAAAAGGAATTTTCTGCTACTTTATATTTAATATGTTTACTCTCCTCTGACATCTTGCACAGGAGCCAGAAAGCTACAAAGAGAAGATCTGTGAGTTCTGAAAGCTGACAAAGTATGAGCTTTATCCTTTGAGTTATATCATTCTTTTACTATGACAAACTCTATAAACTAGTTTTATGCTACAATCACCTGTGGATTTCTTTTGAAAAAAAAAAAAAAAAAGTTAACTGCTAAAATGGCCATACACCAAATAAAGTGTTTGCAAAGCAGCTGCTAAAGAAATGAGACAGACAGAGCTGTACTCTATTAATTGACACTAGTTTACTATGTGGTATTTAAAAGCCATCACTGGAAAAGCAATAAAAAGTGTCCTGCTTTGCGATCTGGATTTCCTCTCACTGGACACAGAGTTCATGTGATGTTTTTAAAGTATTATTATTCTATATGCTAACTTGTCCATCCATTCTTTACATTCAATATGACCAAATATGTTCATAAGTAAAATTAAAGTTCATAAGTAAAATTATGTTCACTAATATATGATCAAATACATTCAGAAGTAAAATTAGCCCCATGCATTGGAAGTATGGCGTCTTAACTCCTGGCTGCCAGGGAAGTCCCAGTCAGTGCTCTTTTTACCAAGTTATCGAGTCAAGAGAAGTAGATTGATTGAACGCTGAAATTGTAGGACCCCTTAAGTTTCAGCAGTAACAGCATCAGATCAAAGATACCTTACTTGTTGCCAGTGTTTTCCCTCTCCTCAAGACACCTGCAAAGTCCATTTGTTATAGCACAAGTTAGATCCAAACCACGTGTTTGACATGAGAATTTATAGATAACTGGACAATGATTTTTTTTTTTTTCAAATCTGTCAAAAAGGCACAGCAGACTGTTAAGTTCTAACCTGACATCCAGAGAAGCTGAACTAACAGATATTAATGAGTTTTCTGTTCAGGGAATTTTTATTTGATCACATAAACAAATGAAAAAGAAATAAAATTAATCTTTACATACATTTGAGACTATTAAGTGAAACCAAACATTTAACACAAAATCCATGAGTGGGGTATTCTCTGCCTGTGGGAAAGGGAGGAGGGTGGCAAGATGTCTGTAATGACTATTACTTCCACTTCTAGTTTCTATTGATAGGCACTAGCAATCATAGTTTGAGATAGTTATTGAAAGATTAGGGCAGAGTTTCTCTATGAATTTCTTAAGACTGGATTCAGCCACCTGGTTTCATGAATGATTTTCATCCTTCCCTTCAGGATGCTTTTGCTTACACTGGAATAAAATACCTTTTGTGGCCACACCACATTCTCACACGTTTCAAAGCGGGTCAAAACTCCTTTGACAAAGTCATTGCTCACTGAGGGGCTTACTGATTCCTAAAGTCTCATCACGATACAGTCAAGCAATCAAATATCATCCAAGTCATCAATCAGCCATTTATCATTCTGTTAATCTGTTAACACTTTCCCTGCATGATAATTTATTTATTAAATTTTTATTGGAGTATAGTTGATTAACAATGTTGTGTTAGTGCCAGGTGTACAGCAAAGTGAATCAGTTATACATACACATGGACCCACACTCTCTCTTTTTCTCTCTCTCTTTTTTTTTAAAGATTCTTTTCCCATATAGGCCATGATTGAGTACTGAGTAGATACATGGTGATTTCAAAGGAGAATGTATACCTATTCAGAGTTGCCTAAAATATACATAATTCCTTGCTCTTTTTAGGTAACTGAGAATAGAACTGCATCTAAAATTTTATTGTACAAGCAATATTATAATAAGAGGTAAAACTTAAAAAAAAAAAAAAAAAAGCCCAGCATGGTCTCAGCCATCATTAAGATGACTTGGTAATTGCCTCAATTTCCCATTTAGTTTTTATAAGTAAACCACTTCTGATCTCCTCTTAGCTGAGAAACCCCCCAAAAAATCTTACTAAGAAATACAGGTTAATGAAGGTTGGTGAAGCTCTTTACAAATGTTGGAATTACACAAACATTCATTTGGAGTAAGCACTTGAAGTAGCTGAGGGATGTGTTAAAGGCTGATTTCTGGGCCTCATCCCCAGATGTTCGATTTGGGGTAAAATTAAGGGATTACATATGGAGCAGAAAATGTCTAATAAGAAGATACCAGGTTTTAACACAGAAGTTCTGTGGCCACTGTTTTCAGAATTCCACATTATTTGCAGGTTCTCTGCTTTGTTCTGAAGAGCTATCATTATCGGAGTCTTATTTTAGATAACTGATTTTTACAGCTTTTCTTATAAATTTTGCTTTTGAAATCAGTCTTATAGGATGGGGTACATACTATAAATTTGGAAAGAATAACAGGCAAATGATTAAGAAGTCCTGACTTTATTTCATAGCCCAGGAAACTACGCAGCAGAACTATATCCTTCTACTTTTCTGTATATTTATTCTATCAATTTTTAAATAAATTTATTTAATTTTTAATTGAAGGATAATTGCTTTTCAGAATTTTGTTGTTTTCTGTCAAACATCAACATGAATCAGCCACAGGTATACATATGTCCCCTCATTGTGTTATTTTTGAAAGTTTGATATTGAAATTCCAACTACAAATCTTAATTTATCTACTTACAAAATAATTGTGATATATAGTGGAACTATCCCTAACTTTGTTCTGTATTTTCCAAGTCTCCTGTAAATGTGTTATCATACTTTCACAATTTAAAAAAATTAAAAAACAAAGAGAAAAAAGAAACTATACAGCAGAATCTTTCTTTTTTCACCATCTCCAGAGGTGGCGTGTAGCTTTCCCACAGTATCAGGTTGCTGGTCTAGGTACAAGCACAACCTAGGTGATAATTCACTCAGATTTAAACTACTTTTTTTCAAAGCCAACTTTCCCCAACAATGCATCATCTACATTTTAAATGGTAGGTGAAATTCTACCACTGCTCTCAAAGAAAGGGACAAGGAGGTGTTATTGTACTGGACAAAAGAAATGGAGGAACCTATTGACAGTACAAACAATCTATGGTACTCCTGGGTAGAAAGATTTGTTGAAAGTTTTCTCACACGAGAAAAATGCAATGAAGCATGTAACATTGGTTATATTTCATGATTTTTTGGACGTAGGTGTTGAAATACCTGAAAAGAAACCATCATTTGTGAATACGTGTAATCCCTTTTCCCCTACTAATAATCAGTGATATAATCTTATGCTTAAATATAAAATTAAAATGTTAGATTAGCAGGACATTAGAAAAATAAGTGTCTTTAGAAAAAGGAAGACATATAATCAATTGCTGGTTGCTGCTTTATAAAATTTAATCATTTGGAGAAATCTATGAAAAGCTCAACTATTCCAGCCCTTCCTCAATTCCAAATGTGGGAATGTAACATCTTGATCTGTTTGCTCCCTCTGAAAGATGCTCCAAATGACACAAAGATATAACTATTATTCTCCACATCCTTGAATTTGTATAATTTAAAAAAATTTTTTTATTGAAGTATAGTTGATTTACAATATAATATTAGTTTTAGGTGTACAGCAAAGTGATTCAGTTTTATATATATAGGTATTCAGCTATATACATATATATTAATACATACATTTAGTTATATATATATATATATGTTCTTTTTTAGATTCTTTACCATTATAAGTTATTACAACATATTAATTGAGTTCCCTGTGCTATACAGTAGCCCTTGTTGTTGGTTTTGTACAATCTCAAATCCAGAGATGTTCAATACTCACACTAAGCTCACACTAAGTTCCCCACACTAAGCCATTACTGATTAAGAAAGGCATCTGCAGAACAGAACAAACTAAATATAGTATAAAATTTACCTTCTTGAGGCTCTGAGAAGTCACCCAGTCAAACCTCCCGCCCTTGGTCCTCCTCAATCAAAAAGCTGTGTACAGCCATCCTAAATCAACAGGAGCTTGAAATACAGCTCCTCCAAGATTTTAGGTTCCATTTTTTTCTTTAAAGTCAAAATTAGCTGGCATTAACTAATGAACTGAAAATGAATTTGAGAAGTTTGGTTTTAAATGTTGAAAAGTTAAGTTCAGTGTTACGTGCTAAGGAAGGAGAAAACTGTCAATAATTTATTCAGATCTAAAGAGAAGATAGATATATTTTGCATTATACCATCCGTCACAAGAATTTATAACGAGTACTGGACAGCAGGGCAAAAGGGATTAAGGCGAAAAATTTATTTCATGTTCATGCTCATGCTAATTACTTTGACCACTGCTATGGAAGAAGGAAAAGCGTAGTATGTGCATTTAACTTGGATTAATGCAGTCAGATGGCAAGAAAATTTGTTGAAGAGGTTAGTAAGTAAGCTACATCAGATAAAGCACCTGGAAGTCTGAGACTCGACTTGACTCCCTAGTGCACACAGAATTTCTTACTGAGGGGACAAGATATCTGAGAATGGTGACCTTAAAATCTGGGGGTAACACATGCTGGGTGCAACTAAGTCTACACACCAAGAGAAGCCTGAGAAGATCCTGTGTGCTGCAACTAAGACCTGCTGCTGCTGCTGCTGCTAAATCGCTTCAGTCATGTCCAACACTGCGCAACCCCATAGACAGCAGCCCACCAGGCTCCCCCGTCCCCGGGATTCTCCAGGCAAGAGTACTGGAGTGGTTTGCCATTTCCTTCTCCAATGCATGAAAGTGAAAAGTGAAAGTGAAGTTGCTCAGTTGTGCTGACTCTTAGCAACCCCATGGATTGCAGCCTACCAGGCTCCTCCATCCATGGGATTTTCCAAGCAAGAGTACTGGAGTGGGGTCCCATTGCCTTCTCCAACTAAGACCTTCTCCTGCTGCTAAGTCACTTCAGTCATGTCTGACTCTGTGCGACCCCACAGATGGCAGCCCACCAGGCTTCGCCATCCCTGGGATTCTCCAGGCAAGAACACTGGAGTGGGTGGCATTGCCTTCTCCACCAACTAAGACCTGAGATACAGTCAAATAAATAAACAAGTATTTTAAAAAATTTTATCAGGGTAAAAATAAGAACATTTTGATTTGCTTGAGGAGGTTCAGGGTCAGTCTTCTAATCCCATAGTTCAGTTCAGTCACTCAGTTCTGTCCGACTCTTTGCGACCCCATGAATTGCAGCACACCAGGCCTCCCTGTCAATCACCAACTCCTGGAGTTCACCCAAACTCATGTCCATCGAGTCGGTGATGCCATCCAGCCATCTCATCCTCTGTTGTCCCCTTCTCCTCCTGCCCCCAATCCCTCCCAGCATCAGGGTCTTTTCCAATGAGTCGACTCTTCGCATGAGGTGGCCAAAGTACTGGAGTTTCAGCTTTAGCATCATTCCTTCCAATGACTGATCTCCTTTAGAATGGACTGGTTGGATCTCCTTGTAGTCCAAGGGACTCTCAAGAGTCTTCTCCAACACCACAGTTCAAAGCATCAATTCTTCAGTGAAAAATCCCATAGAGAAGTGGGTAAGGAGATGGTGATAGAGATTACACTGACTCCCCTGGTCAGGCCAGGCTACACCTAAGGAAGCGATACACCTGGAAGATGGGTAAAGGTAAGGTCACAATTTCAAGAGAGCCATACATTTTCAACAGCATAAACTGTGCTTTGCAGCTACCTCAGGATGGCTTGGGTTCAAGAACTGATTCTGGTCAAAGTGAAGGCATGATATTTCTGGGATTTTGAGACTCATCTTCAAAATCCCAGAATTATCCCCAAATTTCTGGCTAAATGACCAATTCAAGGCAATGTTTGTATCCATCTGGTTCTGTGACACTAGTTTCTTTCATAAAATTTCTGTGAACAAAGCCAAGAGGACCAGTACTTCTAGGCCTGGAGTCAGAGTTGTTATGGGTGAATGTGAATTTATCCAACCGTTCTCAAGAATACCAGTGTATTCACTGACTTCATTGAAACTCATCTCTGTGCAATACCAGATCACTATTTGTATGCTTTTATCATCTAAAGTTAATTAAGCTGGTCTTAAGATTGTTTTAAAAATACTTTAAAAATTAGTATTTTTAAAGTCTCTAATAAGTCATTATAACTATGGCTAACCTAAGATAAAACCTCAAGTGCTGTCTATAGATAAAAGGAATTTTTAATATGTGGACCTACTTTTGAATAAAACAGTTGTATATGTCCCTATCCTAAATAACTCAGGAAGGGTAGATTGTGAAGGAAATAAAAGGCTAGCAAGAAACTCAATTAAAACTACTTTACTCTCTTTCCATTAATTATCTATATTTTTAGAGTAATCAATAGCCTTATTCCATTTGAATTAGCCAAGATCTAAGATTAAAAGACTCAACCCAGCCCCTGCCAATTGTCTTTTTCATACTTCTGTTAAATTTTATTGTTAATACCAAGTGCTATTTCCCCAGCTGTGAAGTCAGGCTAGCAGCTGCCATAGCAAACCATGCCAACCAACACTACAACAATGTATAAAGACAGCTGCCTTGCCTATCTTTACAGATGAAAGAAGAGTGCTAAAGGCCTAGAAAAATCTCTAGTACTGGCAATAGCGGTGTAGGCAGCTGCCTGCCCATCATACTGCTATAGAGTATGCTATGTGACAATAGCTACAAGAGACCAAGAAAGGATGAATACTACTAATTTCTACCAATGACACATCTTATTTCCAAATTGTTTTCTCTGTGGGATATTACATGGTTTTTGATATTTAAAATTTTAGATTCTTCACCATTCTATGCACAGAGGCAAAACTTCACTATTACATAAACAGTACTGATTTCTATTTTAATTTTAATAAGTTAAGCAATAAAGAATCTTACAGATTTGTATACAAAAATTTAAGAGTTACAAATAATAATAGATTTTTCTAACATCAAGAAGAGGTAGCATGAATACACAGAAGAATTATACGAAAAAGATCTTCACAAGCAAGATAATCATAATGGTGTGATCACTCACCTAGAGCCTGGAATGTGAAGTCAAGTGGGCCTTAGAAAGCATCACTACAAACAAAGCTAGTGGAGGTGATGGAATTCCAGTTGAGCTATTTCAAATCCTGAAAGATGATGCTGCGAAAGTGCTGCACTCAATATGCCAGCACATTTGGAAAACTCAGCAGTGGCCACAGGACTGGAAAAGTTCCATTTCATTCCAATCTCAAAGAAAGGCAATGCCAAAGAATGCTCAAATTACTGCACAATTGCACTCATCTCACATGCTAGTAAAGTAATGCTCAAAATTCTCCAAGCCAGGCTTCAGCAATACGTGAACTGTGAACTTCCAGATGTTCAAGCTGGTTTTAGAAAAGGCAGAGGAACCAGAGATCAAATTGCCAACATCTGCTGGATCATCAAAAAAGCAAGAGTTCCAGAAAAACATCTATTTCTGCTTTACTGACTATGCCAAAGCCTTTGACTGTGTGGATCACAATAAACTGTGGAAAATTCTAAAAGAGATAGGAATACCAGACCGCCTGACCTGCCTCTTGAGAAACCTATATGCAGGTCAGGAAGCAACACTTAGAACTGGACGTGGAACAACAGACTGGTTCCAAATAGGAAAAGGAGTACATCAAGGCTGTATATTGTCACCCTGCTTATTTAACTTCTATGCAGAGTACATCATGAGAAACGCTGGGCTGGATGAAGCATAAGCTGGAATCAAGATTGCCGGGAGAAATATCAATCACCTCAGATATGCAGATGACACCACCCTTATGGCAGAAAGTGAAGAGGAACTAAAAAGCCTCTTGATGAAAGTCAAAGTGGAGAGTGAAAAAGTTGGCTTAAAGCTCAACATTCAGAAAACGAAGATCATGGCATCTGGTCCCATCACTTCATGGGAAATAGATGGGGAAACAGTGGAAACAGTGTCAGACTTTATTTTTTGGGGCTCCAAAATCACTGCAGATGGTGACTACATCCATGAAATTAAAAGATGCTTACTCCTTGGAAGAAAAGTTATGACCAACCTAGATAGCATATTCAAAAGCAGAGACATTACTTTGCCGACTAAGGTCCGTCTAGTCAAGGCTATGGTTTTTCCAGTGGTCATGTATGGATGTGAGAGTTGGACTGTGAAGAAAGCTGAGCGCCGAAGAATTGATGCTTTTGAACTGTGGTGTTGGAGAAGACTCTTGAGAGTCCCTTGGACTGCAAGGAGATCCAACCAGTCCATTCTAAAGGAGATCAGCCCTGGGTGTTTTGGAAGAAATGATGCTATAGCTGAAAGTCCAGTACTCTGGCCACCTCATGCGAAGAGTTGACTCATTGTAAAAGACTCTGATGCTGGGAGGGATTGGGGGCAGGAGGAAAAGGGGATGACAGAGGATGAGATGGCTGGATAGTATCACCGACTCGATGGACGTGAGTTTGAGTGAACTCCAAGAGATGGTGATGAACAGGGAGGCCTGGCGTGCTGCGATTCACAGGGTCGCAAAGAGTCGGACACGACTGAGCGACTGAACTGAACACTGTTATAAAGGTTCAAAATAATCTGACAATCATCCCAGGGTACAACTGACTTTGAGATTGACAATAATTTGATGGGAACTAACATTTATAAGAGTGTTTCTGTTTCATTAAAATGGTCCACTTTGTATACATTTCATATGGATTAAAGTCTACATAGAGTTTATAAACAGATCTGATATTTAGATTTCTTTTTTAGAAGACATGTTTACTTTAATAAAAATATTGCATACCATACTTGATCAGGATGCCTGTAATTTACTTTGAAATATTTAAAATTATACTTACATTCATTTCAGAGGATGTTCAACTGTAGCCATTAAAAAACAAACAAACTCATATTCTAAAGGTAGTCCCTATAAGTGCCTCTACCATCTGTATTTCAGAGGACAACTGATCTTTTGCTTATTACCATACTGTCAGAAGAGGTTTTGCTGATGAATATATAGGCCTATTGGAAAAGGAAATGGCAACCCACTCCAGTAATCTTGCCTGGAGAATTCCATAAACAGAGGAGCCTGGCACGCTACAATCCATGGTGTTGCCAAGAGTCAGGCATGCCTGAGCAACTATCACTCACATAGAGGCCTATAACCAGCATGATGAATATTAAAAATGGGGTCCCATTTGGGAAATAAAAAGCATTTAAGAAATATGGGCATTTTATCAACTTGTGCCATTCCTTCATGAGAAGAGTCTAGGGATCAAGTGGGCATAGATGGACCATGCCCTCCTTTAAATCCAACATTCCTTCATCAGTCTGAATTGTGGAAGACTCTGCTTGCCTGTTGCTGGTATGAAGGAGGCAGAATTTCCCTTGCGGTAACCCCTTTGCTGCAAGGTGTTGGTCAGAGCTGCTGTGAGGTCTCAGAACAGGGATTTCCTCCTATTCCAAGTACAGTTTTCTTCCTGTTTCGAGCACTCCTTTGTGCCTTGTTAATACTTAAGCAACAAATTTCTATATGTGTGTCTTCAGGTGCAGCAGAATCAGGTCTGAGATTTGCTTTCATTATAACTTGACAATGATGTTATAAGAAGTAGCTTAGTCCTTACCTACTTCGAATTTCTTTGGAGGTTATCATTATCTATAAAAGGAGCCCAAGAGTAGGGCATAACCACACTTGCTTAGGTCAATGTAGAAGAGCAGTAAGATATGTATACTTTAAATTAATCCTATTTAAAGTTACAATCTTGTCAAACACAAAACTGCAAACCAACTATTACTATGAAGGGGTGTTTATTAATAATACAGATTGATAAGCATAGGAACATGTGACTTCATACAAAACATATAACAAGTTTCAACAAAACTAGTATATCATTTTTGAAAGTTCTGGCACCCTGGTCACATGGAAAACCATTCAGAGACCTTTTATCATATTAGAGAAAAATATACATATATAACCATACAAAGAGAACCACTAGAGGGATGTTGGAAAGAAGCTTAACCAAAAGGCAGTGCATTTATAAATTTACCTTTCTAAAATCCCTCAGCAAGAGAACTGATAATAAATAATGCTGAAACAAACCTAAGTAGGGAACTTAGTATATAATAGAGAAACCATTTTAATCTTGTAGGAAAAAGAAAGAGTCATTCAATAAATTGTATTGGACAAAAATGGGAAATATCTTTTTGACTTCAAGGTAGGAAAGATACACAGAATACAATTATGACAGGTGGATAAAAAATTACCCTAAAGCAGTGGCTTCAAGTAACAACAATCATTTATTATGCTCAAGAATCTGAAATGCAGCCAGGACTCAGCAAGGATAGATCATCTCTGCTCCACATGTCTGCTGGGGTGGCTGGGCTGGGACTGGAGGATCCATCTCCAAAAAGGCTCACGCACGAAGCTGGGAGGTGAGAACTGGCTGCTGGTTGCTGTCCACATGTAACATCCTACCAGGCCTGGGCTTCCTCACAGGATGGGGGTTTTACTTCAACAACATCCCAGGAAATAGGAATTACATGTTACCAATTTCTTAAACCCTGGGCCTCCAAACTGCCACAGTGCCACCTCTGTTCAGTCTATTGTTCAAAGAATCATATGGCTCAGATTCAAGAGGAGGTACAGACCCATCCTTGATGGGAAGAATGTGCATAGAATTTGAAGGCTATGTTTTAAGACTTACAATAACCATTCCTGAAGGAAAAGTTGGGCAGAGTTGACTACACCAAAATTTAAAATCCTTGCATAAGTCACTGTGGAAAAGGTAAACGGTAAAAAAGTAAAAGGTAAAACATAAAGACAGTTTGAAAATAGGCAATTTGAAACATTTACAAGAAAAAATATCTAGAAAATATTATATACATATATATATATACACACACACACACACATATCAGTTGGAAAAAGAAAGAAAACAGCAGAGAAATGGATGAAGAATATGAACAGTCAGTTCATAGGAGGGAAAGCCTAACTGGATACTATATGAAAAAGAGGCTCAAAATCATTTTATCGTGATGAGGAAAAACCAAATGAAAACACATCACCTATTAGACTGTCAAAGTCTTTAAGACTTAAAATACCCAAAGTTTAATGAATATGAGGGAAAATGGCAACTACCATAAATTTTGAGTTTTAAATGGAATAATGATGTTAGCAATTTGGAAGTATCTAATAAAACAGAAAAAAATATATATATATAGTTTTTAACCAAAAATTAAGCTTTCAAGCTGATATAAGGAAACAAATGCATTTGTCTCGGGAGACATAGAGAAGAATGCTAATGCTCATAATATTCATAATAGTTAAAAACTAGAAACCAACTCAAGTTTCATCAATAGGGAAAAGTATAAACTGCTGCTGGGAGGGCAAGGATTATATTTCCCAGCATCTTTTTGTTGAGGTGGAGTCACATGACCAATAGAATATTAGCAGAAATGAGGTTGGTCACACAAAGACCAAGGAACTTAATTTTAAGCAGTGGGAATGCCTTTCACAGTCTCTCTTTTCCATCAGTTTGATCCATACGAGCACTGTGACCTTGGAAATGTGCTGAAAATGGTAGAGCCATAAAGCAGAATGAGTCCAGGTCTTTACATCACCAGCCATCACCCAGGAACAGTGAGTGACATGGCACTATTACATGAGTGAGAAATAGTTGTAAGCCATTAGAATTTTGCAGCTTGCTTTAGCTAACTTTACCTGAATAAATGTAATATATTGAATGACTTCAAAATTTTCAAAACTATATAGAAAGAAACTCTACAGTCTAAAAAGGTGGGAGAGAACAAAAGAAAAAGTCCACATAAGCAATTCTTTACTAATTAGAAGAAAAACAGCTAACATTTCCTGAGCACTGAGCATGTACTTAAGGGCTTTCCTAGTGGCTCAGCTGGTAAAGAATCCGCCTGCAATGCGGCAGACCTGGGTCTGACCTCTGCGTTGGGAAGATCCCCTGGAGAAGGGAACGGCTACCCATATTCTCCAGTATTCTGGCCTGGAGAATTCCATGGAGTATATAGTCCATGGGGTCACAAAGAGTCGGACATAACAGAGCAACTTTCACAGTATGTTTTAGGCTCACACTGGACAGCTGTCAATGATAACAGCTAACATTTCCTGAGCACTTAATATGTGCTAAGTACAATTTCTTAATGTTAACTCAGTATGTCCTTCAAACAATACTGTAAGGTACACTATAAAGCCCTAATTTAAAATGAGAGTGAAAGAGATTAGTGAGAAATCTTCCTAATACTACTAAATCTGTGTTAGGAACCCATCCAAAAAGGTTTAACACAATTTCAAGAGCAAATTTTGCTTATCCAAGGTTCTTAAAATGGAAATCTAGAAAATCTTTTTGACATCAATGCTCAATTTTATATACCAATTCCATGGCTTAACACTGTGTAAATATTTCATGAACCCATTCTTGCCTTACATATCCAATCAGTTGAGTTCAGTTCAGTCGCTCAGTCGTGTCTGACTCTTTGCGATCCCATGGACTGCAGCACGCCAGGCTTCCCTGTCCATCACTAACTCCCAGAGTTTACCCAAACTCATGTTCATTGAGTCAGTGATGCCATCCAACCATCTCATCCTCCGTTGCCCCCTTCTCCTCCCACCTTCAATCTTTCCCAGCATCAGGGTCTTTTTCAATGAGTCAGTTCTTCACATTATGGCCAAAGTATTGGAGTTTCAGCTGCAACATCAGTCCTTCCAGTGAACACTCAGGATTCATCTCCTTTAGGATGAACTGGTTGGATCTCCTTGCAGTCCAAGGGACTCTCAAGAGTCTTCAACACCACAGTTCAAAAGCATTAATTCTTTGGTGCTCAGCTTTCTTCACAGTCCAACTCTCACATTCAAACATGACTCCTGGAAAAACCATAGCCTTGATTAGACGGATCTTTGTTGGCAAAGCAATGTCTCTACTTTCTAAAATGCTGTCTAGCTTGGTCATAGCTTTTCTTCCAAGAAGCAAGCATCTTTTAATTTCATGGCTGCAGTTACCATCTGCAGTGATGTTGGAGCCCCCAAAAATAGTCTGACACTGTTTCCACTGTTTTCCCATCTATTTCCCATGAAGTGATGGGACTGGATGCCATAATCTGTTTTCTGAATATTGGGCTTTAAGCCAACTTTTTCACTCTCCTCTTTCACTTTCATCAAGAGGCTTTTTAGTTCTTCTTCACTTTCTGCCATAAGGGTAGTGCCATCTGCATATCTGAGGTTACTGATATTTCTCCTGGCAATCTTGATTCCAGCTTGTGCTTCATCCAGCCCAGCGTTTCTCATGATGTACTCCGCATAGAAGTTAAATAAGCAGGGTGACAATATACAGCCTTGACGTACTCCTTTTCCTATTTGGAACCAGTCTGTTGTTCCACGTCCAGTTCTAACTGTTGCTTCCTGACCTGCACATACCACTGCCCAAAGTTAAATCATTAAGTCAAAGTTAAATTATACCTTGACTATGGCAGTCATCTGGTACCTGTCTTCTGGGCTCATCTCACCCTTTCCTTCACCTAGAAAAAACTTAGAAAATTCTATGACAACAGTCATGTTTTGATACACTACACTGTGGCATTCTTGGATTTTTTTTTAACTGAAATCCAATTTAATATTCACTTGGAGGTTCAAAATCTTATAGGAAGAGAACCAATTTGCCAAAATTATAGCTAGCTTTTAAGAATATTATTCAGTCCTTCTCTGTTCAAGATATCCTACTTGGGAAATAAATCCTCAGACTGCAACACAGTGTTTTATTTCCAAGGGTCATTTGCAAGTGGTATGACTCATTCTCTTCTTTCTTTGTTTTTACATAATTTCTAAATTTTCCAGTTACTTTCACAGTAAAGAAAAAAAACATATCAGCAAGTTTGATCCTAGTTGTAGGTTTTTCATGCGTGTGTGTTAAGTCATTTCAGTCATGTCCGACTCTTTGGACCTATGGACTGCAGCCCACCAGACTCCTCTGTCCATGGGACTCACCAGGCAAGAATGCTGGAATGGGTTGCCATGCTCTCCTACAGGGAATATTCCCAGCCCAGGGATCAAACCTGCATCTCTGGCTACTCCTGCATTGTAGGTGGATTCTTTACCGCTGAGCCACCGGGGAAGCCCTATAGGTTTTTCACAGATGTCTGTATTAAGCTGAAGAAGTTCCCTTCTATACCTAGCTTGCTGAATGTTTACTATTGAGTGTGTGTTGAATTTTGTCAAATGCTCTATGGCTGATTATATTATTCTAATAACATGATAAATTACACTGATTGTGCAAAGCTTACATTCCTAGAGAAAAAACTACACTTGGGTCAAGACTCCTTTAAAAAGTTATTTTTGGATTGCTAGCATTTTAAGGATTTTTACATCCAAATTCATGAGCTACTGTCTGCAGTTCTCTTTTCTTGGGACACTTTGGTCTGGTTTTGGTAGCCTGTGTGCATGCATGCTCAGTCTCTCACTCTTGTCCAACTCTTTGTGACGCCCGTGGACTGTAACTCGCCAAGATCCTTTGTCTGTGGAATTTTTCAGGCAAGAATACTGGAGTGGGTTGCATTTCCTACTTCAGGGGATCTTTCTAACCCAGGGATTGAACCTATACCTCCTGCATCTCCTGCACTGGCCAAGCGGATTCTTTAACCTAGTGCCATTTGGGAAGCCCTTCTATTCTGATCATTATGAGATGGTGGAGAGTGGGCCACCCCAAGGAGATCTCTCAGCTAGTTTCATGAGTATGTGATCAGTGCAGTCACTCAAGGCCTTATGCACAGAGAGGCCAGTGTTTGGGGTCATGCTTTATGGTCCTTGACTTGAAAATTTTAATAAACTGACCTTTGCATTTGTATTTTTAAGTGAAATATGATGAAACAATGGTGTATGCACTCGAGGCTTCAAGCCTTGACTTGCGTGTAGTCTTGCCTTCCTAGGGCAGAGTCTCAGCTCCCCTCCTCCATGCCATGATCAGTAAGGAAAAGCCCACACTCCACTGTCACCCTCCACCCACAGGGGGGGTCCTGGGCACAAGTCCAGGAGCCCCTCACTCATCTGCAACCCAGGTTCCCCTGGGCACCCTGGCATACAGGTAGAAATCCTTTGGGGTTGTCCCCCACGGTAAATTAGGGTTGTGGGACCACAGGAAGGGAAGATTAATTTCCCTGCTCCTGACTTGGGCATCACACTTTCAGTCTGTACTGAATCTCGCAAATTTTGCTGCCAGCCCAAGCAGATCCTGACAAGTCTGAATCAGCCATGGTGGTCTCTTCTACCAATTTTGCTTCGTATCTTGGCATATGTTGAAATTCCAGCCAATAATAGAAGGAGGAATATTTGCAGGGGAACTTTTGGGAAGGGTTTCTTACTCTTAAAAGAGACATAAGTGACTCCCTTTTTGCATGTGTAATCTGTCAATCCTGGATGTGATACTTGTACTGTCACCACTATTTTACAATCATAAAGAGACCAGCCTGAGTACAAACCTATATGGAGGGGAGAGCTAGTTAGACTACAGAATGACAAAGGGGAGGACCCAGGGCACTTACCACAACTAAATCACAACTGTACTACCTCTGAATTCCTTGGGATGTTAGTTAATACATTTCCTTATTGTTTAAGACAGAGTGGCACTTTCTGTTAATTGCAGCTGAAGCATTCTGAGTGCTGAAGACATTTTGATATATAAGATACTACAGCTTTAATAGCAATACAGACCTCATAGAACCTATTTTATCAACTGTGAAAAATAACTGCCTATTCCTCCGAGTGAATTCTATGTATTACACTGTTCATATTTTAAACTAAACCATTCAAAAACATGCCCTTTCAAAACTTGCTAGAATATTCTCAGTGGTTTCTAGATCACAGCTAGCTAGATAGAAAAAATTTTATTCCTATAGATTCAGGTGAATCATCATGATAGATTTAACATGGTATATTAGAAAGAAGCCAACTTTCTATTAAATCTATTTTCTTTCTCTTCCTATCTTGGCTTTCTAAAATCAACCTCACCATCAGTGAAAAGTGAAAGTGTCAGTCACTCAGTCATGTCTGACTCTTTGTGATCCCATGCACTATAGCCCTCCAGGTTCCTCTGTCCACGGAATTCTCCAGGCAAGAATACTGGAGTGGGTCGCCATTCCCTTCTCCAGGGGATCTTCCTGACCCAGGGACTGAACCCAGGTCCCCTGCATTATAGACAGGTTCTTTACTGTCTGAGCCACCAGGGAAGTCCAAGCTGGGTACCACATAAACAGAGAAGAGGAGCATATTTCCACTGAAACTAGATATGGCACTGTATTCTATCCGGTAAGAGAATGACACGAGCTTTTGGGCAGAGGTAGAAATGTTCTTCCTATGGAGCATTCCGGTACCAAGATCCAAATGGTCTGGAATCTCATCTCCACATAGCAAATCCATCATCGAGGAAAGCACCCCAGCAGAGGCATCCCTGTTCTCCTACTCCACACATCTGGGTCCTCCACACAAGGAAGGGTCCCACACCTCCAACAGAGTTCTTTTTTTTCCCCAGAAGCAGTTTCTCTGCTACAGGGAGCCAGCTGTTCGATACAATAGATGGTTAGGCGTCTTCTGAGAGCTGCCTGGGTCTGCACAGCAAATGGTCTATTCATGGACAATCATAAAAAGAAGACAGCATGCTGACATTCACAATTGGAGAAACGATAAACCTGTGTTAGGTAAAGCATATGAGCTTTAGGGACAAAAACCTCATCAGATTTGGGGGGAAAAAATCATAACTGACTGCAAAAACCCCAAACCAGTTAAAACACATGATTACAGCTTTCTTAGAGATAACTTTTGGTGGTGAGAAAACTAATCAAACATTCCTTGGAAGCCATGGGGCTGAAGTCAGTGCGCTGACTAAGGGAGCAGCTGTCAGTGCAGAGTGGGTTTCTGTCCTAGTCCTGTTCTGACCTCAGACTTGAGCCTGAGAACCTGTCAGAAAGGTGCTCTCACAGTGCAAGACATCGAGCAGCAGCTGCCTGCGCTCTGCAGGCTGCACCCGCTGTCTCTCGATTAAAAAAAAAACACACACCACCACTCTGCTCGTATACTGCATGACACACGGGGTGTGCGTAAGTTCTCCTGCTACCACAGAGGAGAGTAAGGTTTCGACTCCATTACTATGAATACACTCCTGTTCCGCGACAAGAATGACTCTACTACTGTCACACACAGGAACACGGTCATCTCAACAGGCTAGCAAAAGAAGCCAGACACAAAAACCACCTACTCCACCGGTTCCACTCAAACAAAGGCAAAAACCAGCCAAATTCATCTCTGGTATTAGATGTCAGGAGAGGCCTGACCTTTGCACAGGGAGGGGAGAGGAGGTGAGGACTGGTGAGGTGGTGGAGGGGGAAACGTGAGGCACTTGAGATACTAGTATTAATAGTTTCCTATTCCTTAAACATCCCTGGTGGCTCAGATGGTAAAAAATCTGCCTGCAATACAGGAGACCTGGGTTCAATCCCTGCATTGGGAAGATCCCCTGGAGGAGGGCATGGCAACCCACTCCAGTATTCTTGCCTGGAGAATTCCATGGACGACTGAGCGACTAAGCATAGCATAGCAAATTCCTTAAACTGGGTAGTGGTTACATATGTATGTTCACTTTGGGATAAGTTATTGAGCGGTACACTTAGAATTGGTATACTTTTCTTTATGAATGGTATTCTTCAATTAAAATATTGAAAAAAGAAAAAAAAAGATTAATTGCCAAACACAACAAAACTCATAACCACTCTGACCAAACAACCTACCAACCCCGAATTAGGCAGCAGTTCTCAGCCAGGGTTTCCCACATGGTTTCCAGGCATGGAGTGTGACATTAGATATGGCTGGGACCTCAGCTGGGGCTGTCACCCAGGATACCTACGTCTGGCCTCTCCATGTGATCTGGGGTCCCTCACAGCATAGTGGCTAAATTCCACAGCGGAAAGTGAGGTAGAATCACGTTATGACCTAGCCTCAGAAGTCAGGTCACTTCCTCAGTCACTTCCATGGCCTCCTATTTGTGAGAAGTGAATACTGTAAGGCAAGCCTGTATTCAAAAGGAATAGAACTAGATTCCACCTCTAGGTGGGAGGAGCATCAGAGAGTCTGTGGATATGTTTTAAAATCACCACAGCCCAGTGATGACCACAGATTGTTTCCATTCCATGCCCAAGATCTCCACAAGTCTCATTAATAAAAATAGCACCAGGCTGAGGCTCAAAGTCCAAGGTTTCATCATCTAAGTCAAGTACAGGTGCAGATGAGATGCCACTATCAGGGTTTCATGGGAGCAGATTCTTTATAATAAAGTCCTCTTGATATGAAGCCCTGTGAACTGAAAACAAACAGAGTGCACACCCTATGCATAAACACCCAGCAAACAGCCGTGGGAGAAGCATAAGGTAACTGCTCTAAACACTGTTCTAAAAAGAGGGGAAATAGGAAGCACATAGCAGATTGTAACAACTCTGAAATCCAGTCAATGTTGCCAGTTGCTTGATTAGGGCTTAGTCTCACTATCTGGGAATCTCTCTCCAGGGCTCTTCTCTACATTCTTGGTTCCTCTGAATTATTTTTCCTTTTTCAAAAAATCCAGCCTGCATTTGCAGAAGAATGGCAGTTTTCTCAGCCTGGTACCTCCCCTTAGAAATCCAGGAGTCCAAATACCTCTTCATTTTAGACAGTCTACGTCCCTTTTAGTTAAAGCCAGCAGTGCCTCCTCCAATACAATTCTCTTAAATATTCTGGGAGTTTTCTGTGAGTCATACTAGAAGTCACTCCATTAGATCAGAGCAAAGACACACCACAAATGTTGTTGAGATAGCCCTTCTTTTTAAGACTGCTATAGAATAATGTCCTTAAGAATATTAGAAGCTCTATTTAATCTATTTAATGAAAGAAGATAAGTGAGGCACAGCCATAAGATTTGAAGAGAACCTTTTGTCTGTTTAAAAGGGTCTATAAGATACTGCCTTATTAAATCATTCTGAGGTCTTGATAAAGGGTTTTACAGTGATGTCATTGACTTCATCTTTAGACCATGTTTCCCTGAAAACACCCTTGGATTTCACCTTTGCCCATAAACCATTTCTTAATTTGAGAATCACCTACTATCTGGAGAGGCTAAGAATGAAAAAATAAATTTATTTTTTGAACCCAGCAAGTCCTAGCTGATTTATAGTTAACATCTTGTATTTTAGTTTATTTCTCCTCTCTCATCGTTTTACTATAAAGGGTAGAAGCAGCCAAGGGGTTACCTTTAACTTCTGTCTGGAAAGTTCTTTAGCTAGATCATCTAGTTCCTTCAATTTTCCATATTATTGTGATTATGTTGCTAAATTTCCTCCACTTTACATTAAAGATCCCTTTCCTTCAACTTCTGCTAACATCTAAGCCCTCACTGATGGTTTCCGTAAAGTCCTTTAGGCTTCTACTAACATGTTAAGGTTCATACAGCCTCAATCCACTGCCTAGTCCCAAAGCCAGAGCCACATTTTTAGGTTATTTTTATATCAGTATTCTACTTTCAGGTACTAGAATCTATGTCAGTTATCTTTTTCTCTGCAAGATACCACTCCAAAACTCAGTGGCTTAAAACAAAAACAGTTATATACTTTATAAAACTATGACTTATCAAATTTTGAAACAAAGATTTTGGTCAAAACATTTGTTCTGTGAGTAAAGTTCCCTGGTAGCTCAGCTGGTAAAGAATCTGCCTGCAATGCAGGAGAACTTGGTTGGATTCCTGGGTCGAGAAGATCCCCTGGAGAAGGGATGGGCTGCCCACTCCAGTATTTTTGGGATTCCCTAGTGGCTCAGCTGTGAAGAATTAGCCTGCAATGTGGGAGACCTGGGTTCGATCTCTGGGTTGGGAAGATCCAACCCAGGTGGAGGGCATGGCAGCTCACTCCAGTGATTCTTGCCTGGAGAATCCCCATGGGCAGAGGAGACTGGTGGGCTACAGTCCATAGGGTCATGACTCAGCAACTAAGCACATGAGTAAAGTTGACTTTCTATAGGTGAAGATGACAATTTTTCAGAATTTCTTAGTTATTACTGGACAGTATTAGAAATGTTTCTGAAAATTAAGAATAGCTAACATTTACTGAGGAGAAGGCAATGGCGACCCACTCAGTACTCTTGCCTGGAAAATCCCATGGATGGAGGAGCCTGGTGGGCTGCAGTCCATGGGGTTGCTACAAGTTGGACATGACTGAGCGACTTCACTTCCACTTTTCACTTTCATGCATTGGAGAAGGAAATGGCAACCCACTCCAGTGTTCCTGCCTGGAGAATCCCAGGGATGGGGGAGCCTGGTGGGCTGCCGTCTATGGGGTCGCACAGAGTCGGACACGACTGAGGCGACTTAGCAGCAGCAGCAGCAGCAGCAACATTTACTGAGCGCCACAAAACCTTTCAGCTTCTAATTTTCCAAAAGCAAGTGATAAAGGATGAAAGCTGTTGGAATGGGACTCAGAGTTCTAGGTGTCAATCCTGGTTTGAACAAAGTTCTCTGGTCCTTGGTCTAAAAAAATGAAAGGCTGAACTGAATACTTCCTTTCTGCACTTGAGTGATTACACATTTCTTAAGTAAGAAACGAACAGTTCTGAGAGCTCTTCTTTTGAGAAATTAGCGGAGCCTATCAGGCCCTTGGTACTAGGACCCTGCCTGCCTTTCTGGTACTGCTGGTCTCGGGTGGCAGCTCCTACCACAAGGACTCTTACCTAAGACGAAACCTGGGCCACTTGCAGTTCTTGAATTGTCTGGGCTTGTTTCGTTTTCCCCTCATCCCAAGGCCTTGTCATGAGCCATTCACTCCTTCTGCTTAGAAACCTTCATCTCCCTGGTCCACTGTCTTTTTTCTCCAATTAGACCAAACTCTTGTTCTCAAAGAAACTTCCCTCATGCACGGAAGCAGATACAGCATCCCCAAAACCCACTCTAGGACGTCAAGTATGACACTGACGCGTGCCAGTTGTGCTTACGCTTTTGTCTGTCCACTCTCCCAACGGTGAGACTCTGGAGGGGAGAAGCTGCGCTTTTGGTCATGTCTACCTTTTTAACATGTAGACTACACCTGGAATATAGTAGAAATTCAACAAATATTTGCTGAATGAATTGTATTTTAACTCTGCTGATAATATGGTCCAAGAAGCCACAAAGTCTAACACTCAACTTTCAGGACTGTATTGATTAACTTCTGTATTGTGGGTATTATTACAAGATATTAAAATCAAGCTAGGCTAATGGTTTAGTTCACATACAACTTTTATTTACTATGCTAAAGTAGTATAATTTGGGAGAGATTATCTATTAAGCAAAGAATATTAATTTTTATCTACAATATTTTCTATAACTAGTTTTTAAAAAACAGCTCTATTGAATGAATTCATATATAAAATTTACCCATTTAAAGTATACAATTCAGTGATTTTTAGTATTTTCACAGAGTTGAGCCACTATGGCCACCGATCTAACCTTAGAGCATTTTTATCACCCCAAAGAGAAACCCTGCACTCACTAGCAGCCACTCCCCACTTACCTCGCTCCTGGCCCCTGGCAGTGACGAATCTACTTTCTGTTCCTATGGATTTGCCTATTCCAGACATTTCATAAAAAAAAAAATGATACAATAATGTGGTCTTCTGTGACTGGTTTCTATCATGTAGCATAATGTTTTGGGGGTTCATCCATGTTGTATTATTACAACATCTTTATCTTTCGCAATGTTTGCAAAATCAAGAGCTAGAAGAGAAACATGTTATCATCACTTTTGCAAATCTCCCCCAGAGAGCATAATATAAAAAGAGATCACTGAGTGAAGGAGCAGAGGTTGAGATTCAGAGGAACTCAAAGCCTATTTAAAAACCAATTTTTATTGCTAATTTTGATTGGTACAATTAAAGACATTTACACACACACACACACACACACACACACACACACAGAACAGTCACTAAGTTGATTTTGTTGGGTTTCTCCTTAATGCAAATGGGAGTTCAGAGACTTTGTTGATGGGTGTGTATCCACACAAACTGACACGGGTAACGGCAGCTGCCCTGCTCCTCCACTCTGTCCACACAGCTAAAACACTCAAAAACGTGACACATGCTCAAAACTATAGACACTGGATTCTGCTGGTAGAGCCAGGGTGAATTCTTCTTAGATCTTCCAAGAAATGTTTCAAATTTAACCCCCAAGTATACCAATACTAATTGGGATCTGCTCAACTCACTTGAATCAAGCCAATTACACAACTGCAGTTAATAAGGGCTCACTGTAAGCCTTTGTACAACACTGCCTTAAAGAAAAATACGGGGTTACAATCCAGTCTGGAGAGTTAAATAAATAATACAAGCCCATCTATGACTAAGTACCAAAATAAATGTGTGATATAGACAATGGCAATAACCTTTTTATAGCTGGAGTTACACAACAGATTTTAAAATGAGATTCTTTTCTGTTTTCACCTGTCAGCTTACAAACGTTAGAGTATATAGGATTATGTTATTTTAACTGCAGCAAAGATTACTGAATTAATGACAGTCTATTGTTAATCTGACTTTAATTGTAAGACCAAATCAATTCCAAAATACTACTACTAATTTTCTTGTGATGGTGAAATAGCACTATATAAATAATGCTTCAAGAGTAGGTCACAGGCTGAGATCTTTGTTACACAAAAGAGTATAAAACTGAGAGCTGGAGGTCTTTGTTATACAAAAGAGTATAAAACAAATAAAAAACAGAACTGTTATTCCCAGGGAAGCATTGTATCTATTTGTAATAATCATAGGAAAAGTGACTTTTCTAAGTAAAAAGATGTAACACAGCTTTTTCTAAGATCGTCAAGATTTTAAAGTTACATGTTTGTTGGAGTCACAGTTTTTTAAAGCTAGATTTCATCCTGAAAGATTAAACAGTATGACACTAAATAAATGGGACAGAAGGAGGTTTCTAATGTGAAGTGGTTTCCCCTAACTAAAAATTTCACCCAGAAATTTTTTCTGGCAGAAAGAAATACATTTACTATATAGATTTTTGGTACAAAAGGAAGTTTACTATAGAAGCTTTAATCTTAAAAACTTATGAATCATCAAACAGCAAATCAGTTTCTTTTAGCCAGAAAGAGAAGTAAAAGTATTTAATTAAAATCCTTGGTCTTTTAGTTTTGGACACTTCACAAAACCAGTGTATATGTTTTAAAACTCAGGCTGATAATATCTTATTTCAAAGGCTCATAATCTTGTGATTGATATTGATTTTATCATTAATAATGACAAGAGAACTCTTTGAAAAAGCACTGAGGCTAAATAAACATTGACGGATTGAAACTTCTCAACCATTCCAAAGCTCCCCAGGGACCATTCCCAAACCTCAAATCCTGACAACATCCTGAGCCACAGGGAAGACCTCTTTCCATACGGTGCAGCCTCAGAAGACTGCAGCCTCAGAGAGAAGAAGGGCTTTCCTCAGGGGTTTAAGTCAGCCCCTCCCTGCATGGCATGAAATGAACCACTACTGTCTGGATCACAGGTACCCCTGATCCCTTTGAAAGAGACAAATTACAACAGGAAAGCTGGATGGGAAAACGCCCGGTGCTTTGTCCGTTGTCTGGACAGCCTCTCACTTTCCCACAACAGGTAGGCACAAGCACAGACTGTTGCTGAATACTCCAGACCTTGCCAAGATGCTGAAACCCACTGGTTTCCGCGGCTGTTCCATTTTCTACTGATCTGGCTCTTCGCCAGAGCTTAATTAAGCCACCGAAAATGCTAGATGGTTAATCCTCTCTGTATTGCACCCACCTACAATTATTTGCAAAGCACTTCGATATGTTTTCCCTCTGCACCAGACTATTAACAGTGTACCTCAGGGTGTGTGGACTGTGCGTGCAGGCACCCAGGGTACTGGTAATTGCTACCAGTACTTACTGTAAAGGAGAAACTCAACTGCTAAGGCCAGGGTTCAGAAAGCCACTCCAAAATATATGTGGAGTTTGGTTTTATTTGTTAGGGTCTAGAATAAAATGCAGAAGACTTCTACAGTTTAATCATGTTTAACCTTAGGGAACTAATTTTCCATTAAGAGAAAGAAAACAAGTATTTGGATCACCCTCTATGCTGTGAGTCCTTTTTATCATACGAACAAAACATTATAGCGCTTTTGAAATTCCCAGAGTCGCTGCTGTTCATTAAAAGGAGAAAGCACCCTTTTAAGACTGAGGTGCTTTATCTTTTACAAAATGAAAAGATCAAACATAAAACCTTATTTGTAAGCAGGGCAATGGTGTCTCTGGGTCTCTCGCTAAGATCAACAGCGATGAGGATGAATGAGGGGAAGCAGTGACAATGGTCAAAATGGGTGAAAGGAAGCTCTCTGTTGAGGCCAGCCTTCCCTGATTGCGATCTTTAGACCCAAGCCCATAACTCTGTTTAACTACTATATCCTGACTAAAAATTAATTCTGCTCTAATGAGAAGCAAGTGAAGTCACATGAGGAGAGGACGACTGAGTAACCTAATTTGGCCCCTACAATCTGATATCAGAGAGATCTGTACTTGAAGATAATTTAAGGATATCTGAATTGGATTCAGGAGAAATGCAGGAAATTGATTGGTCAGGCTAATTATTCTCTCTTTTTGACAACAGGGCATCCCACTACACACACCAAATAATTAAGTGATCTTCTCTCATTCTGTATTCTCTAGCAACAGACTTGATACAGGCTCAGCTTCCGTCTTCCTGATAACAATGAGGAAATCTTTAAGGGACCAAAGTGACAGGAGTCACTTGTCAGCTACCCAGCGCCAAATTCATATTTTCACTTTATCCCTCAAATTTCTCCCATTCTTGTGCTTCAAATATCTGTCCTTAAAATTCCCATTACGTTGTAGGAGAATAACACCAGCAGTTAACTGCTTTCCCTATTAACTATCATGGATACACAGGAATATTCCTATTTGCTAAAGACAGAAAATTTCACAGCTATACACACCACAATATGGTCAAAACAAAAGAGTGGCTTAATTAATTGCTGGCTGAGAGCCACGTTCTTTCCAAATCGAGGCTTCTGCAAGATGGCATATGGTTTGGTATTTCTTACAAATATGTAAAGCCTTTTGAAGTGATTATACTTGTATCTGTCAAAATAATTCTACACATGAAACTGTACAAAATTTTTAAAATATTATTTGCAAAAAAATTTCATTATAAGAATTTGGAAATAGTTTTCATTACTAAGAGTTAAGACAGTGACCAGCATGCATTTTAGCAAGTATTTTAATTTCACATAGAGGTTGTTCCATGTAGAATATACCAAAATTACTTAGGAACATTAACAGGAAATATAACTTTTAAATTTTTATTTATTAAAAAAAATTTTTTTTTTGGCCATGCCATGCAGAATGTGAGATCTTAGCTCCCAGATCAGGGATCGAACCTGCGCCTCCTGCATTGGAAGTGGGGAGCGTTCACCACTGATTCATCAGGTAAGTCCCAACAGGAAATAAAATTTTTAAAGTGAAAAGATTATTTCTTCATTTTTGGCCAATGTTTTAAAAGGCAGAATATATTCAACACTTGATTTTTTATTATTTATTCTATTAAATTTAATCATTATGCCATTTTTTCCCCCAAAACCATGCTTATATTGAGGATAGTTTTTAAAAAAAGGCATTTAATCTGAGTTTCCTGATGGTAAGAGTCTTATATTATTCATCATTATAGCTCCAGCACCTAGGATACAGGAGACTGTGATGATCTGTTATCCCTGAGTAATAACAGTCTCCCTGAATAACCTCACAGTCTCCAAGAAGGCAGCACACCCAGCCCTAGCACACTTGGGGCAGTGTACAGCAAGAGGGCACGGGCTAAGCTGGGTGCCCAGAACTCTGACTCAAAAGGCAGCACCATCCAACGCTCGGGCATCCGGGGTGTTCTCTCCTCAAGGCCCTAGTGGGATGATAACTATCCACTTAGACACATACGACATACAGCTAAACATTTAGGAGATGGGAAGTGTCAAAACATTAGAGAAACCTCGAAGCTGCTGCTGCTGCTAAGTCACTTCAGTCATGTCCAACTCTGTGCGACTCCATAGATGGCAGCCCACCAGGCTCCCCCGTCCCTGGGATTCTCCAGGCAAGAACACTGGAGTGGGTTGCCATGTCCTTCTCCAATGCATGAAAGTGAAAAGTGAAAGGGAAGTCGCTCAGTCATGTCCGACTCTTTGCGATCCCATGGACTGCAGCCTACCAGGCTCCTCCATTCATGGGATTTTCCAGGCAAGAGTACTGGAGTAGGGTGCCATTGCCTTCTCCTACAAGGTCTTAAAACTGTTTTACTCTGTCTCCTGCCTCAGTTCTATCCTGGTAGACTTCATAATGCTTGCTACTAGTGATCATCTGAATCAGAAAAACTAAGATGGCAGATTTTTATTTTTAAATGGTAACCCAATACCTCGGAGAAGGCAATGGCACCCCACTCCAGTACTCTTGCCTGGAAAATCCCATGGACAGAGGTGCCTGGTGGGCTGCGGTCCATGGGGTCGCTAAGAGTTGGACACGACTGAGCGACTTCACTTTCACTTTTCACTTTCATGCATTGGAGAAGGAAATGGCAACCCACTCCAGTGTTCTTGCCTGGAGAATCCCAGGGATGGGGGAGCCTGGAAGGCTGCCGTCTATGGGGTCGCAGAGTCGGCCACGACTGAAGAGACTTAGCAGCAGCAGCAGCAGGAACCCAATACCTACTCCAGAGTCGATCACCTACCAGGCTTTAAATAAACATCGTTCAATAATGAATTACGGAGGTGAATGAAATATGGGTACAGCGTGCTCTCGGGGTAAATGGATTTTCATGGTTGGTGGCAACACATTTCTAAATGTTTTTTTCTTCTGCTAATATAAACGTATTTTGTTTCCAAAGGACATCGAGGATGTTAAGGTATCAGGGCTGACTTATTCATAACTTTGGCTCCTTAGAATACTGAAAGAAACTAGAAAGGACAGACTTTATTAACATAATTAATAGCCATAAAGGCCCAATTTACTCCAGTGTACTTCTTATGACTGGGGAACATGGACCTCTTGCATATATGATCCAACACTGGGGGGGTCAGGGCAATAAAACACAATAGATAAAACCAGTAGGCAAGCAAGTGAGACAAAGCTATAAGAGACAGATCTTTCAAAGTGACTTAGTAAGATGGGCTTGTATGGGATGGAAACATAAAGATTACCTTTACCTCACACACCTGAGAAATTAAAACTGAGCCAGGCTTACTCCATCTTGAGTCATGGGAATGCACTGTGTCATCAAAGGGAAATGTATATGCAAACAGCTGTGGCAGAGGCTATTTTAAAGTACCCACCTTGCGGCTCTTTTAGTCTCCCTAATCCATTGTCTATTTTCAGTTAAAAATCATTTATGCCCACCATATAAGAACTGAGAGACAGACAAAAAACACACATTTTTCTTTTCCTATGGGGGTGGTAACCAGATGTCAATAGCTGCAGCTGTGACTATATAATTACCTGTTTGCATTAACGGAGACCACAGTTTAGATTTAATAGGTCAGATGACAATGCAGCCAAACGCATTTAGCCTATGATTACCCCTTTTCAAACATTCTCTCACTCGCAACTTCGACCCTGGGAACATAGCAGGCACAGACTTAGGTCAATAAGAAACACTGGCCGGCACAATAGGCCTTGCCTCAAACAGCGCTGTTGACAGACACCAGCACAAAGGAAATGAATAGAGTCCCCCTCAGTTCTCACACGGAGCGAAGAATGACTCAGTGTGCTGCTGCTTTGGTGCTCTGTTTGTACAGTGTATACAGCTTTTGTCCTCAGCCACTGTGCACAGCTCAATGGGGGCCAAAGAGCCGAGGAAGTGAAGGCGGAAGAATGGTCCACGCTCTTGCCGGTGGCCAGCAGTTGTCTCCACAGGCACAGAACAGGTCAAGTGAGAACTGGAAAGTCACTCGATAAAACTCCTCCTACCCCAGCTTACAGGACTAAAGTGGTTTCTGAGTTAAAATACAAAGAGGGCATTATTTAGAGTGCCTAGAAAAGCCTGGAAAAGTCACTGTTGATTTGATACTAATATATTTATTGATTGAATTCCTGGCCTTTTGGCATTTTGTTCTCTGTCACATTTCTTGTACTTCTTTTTTAAAAGCTTATGTTAGGTGCGAAGAGAAATTGGGGCTGGCTGGTAGTAGGGGACTAAAGTAATGTAGGCCAGGACTCACCAGAGACCACAGGAAAAGGGGTGGAGAACAGGTGAGGAGTCAAAATCCAGGTAGGGGGTCCGAGGCATCAGTAAGGCTGGCAGAGGCATTTCTTCCCTTAGGTACTAACAGCATACTGTCCGAGGTATATACACATCTCTCTTTATGCCTACTTCCCCAGGTAAAAGGAGTTTAACAGTAAATAACCCAACCCAGGGATAAAGTAGACTTCTAAGACAATTCAGTGGAGACTATGAATAGATAGTAGCGTAGGCTTAAGACTGGTTTGCTTGATACTGGCCAAGAAACCTAGATAAAGTGAGGGACAGGTGCCAGCGATGAATGAAATGTCATTGCCTTGAGCCAAAACCATCTTGGCAGAAATGTATTTACATTTATGTACATGTTTTGAAATTGGACTGTGTTCAAATTCAAATCGTACTAGCTGTGTGATTTTGCATAACCCCTCCAATTCGTAATTCCTGCATCTGTAAAATGGGATGTCCCTCCATTTCTTTATCCCAAAAAACAATTATGGAGATATTAATAGTACCTACTTGTACCACTGATGCAATGGACATGAACCTGGGCACACTCCAGGAGATAGTAAGGGACGGGGAGGCCTGGTGTGCTGCAGTCCATGGGGTTGCAAAGAGTTGGACACAATTAGGTGACAACAACAACTTCATTGGTTGCTATGAAGATAAAATACAAGTAAAGCACGTAGAAGAGGACCTGGTATCATGTAAATACTCAGTAAACACTGCCTATACTCAGTGCTGGTCCCTATTGCTATCAGAATCACTACTCTAATTCTCTAGCATTAACACCACAAACTCCATCACCGCTCCTGAAGAGAGAACTGCCTTTGCAGGACTCTACAGAAAATTCTTGCCAGATAATTCAGTTAAGATCACTGACCCTTGAGTCGAGGAGGGTATTTCATATATCAGAGGCTGTTTTTAGTGGTCCCCAGTAAAGAAATTCAAGCTTTATTAACTAACACTATGCTGCTGCTGCTAACCCACTTCAGTCGTGTCCGACTCTTTCTGACCCCATGGACTGTAGTTCACCAGGCTCCTTTGTCCATGGG
Organism: Ovis canadensis; assembly: GCF_042477335.2. NCBI lineage: Eukaryota > Metazoa > Chordata > Mammalia > Artiodactyla > Bovidae > Ovis > Ovis canadensis. Next base: position 66,350,514 of record NC_091253.1, read on the forward strand.
ATTCTCCAGGCAAGAATATTAGAGTGGGTTGCCATTTCCTTCTCCATATGAATGGTATACATGTGACATAAGTTATAAATAAGACACATAAGACTATTAATATTCAAACTTTTAAAAAAATGTGTATGATTTGAATTTTTCTCAAATCGACATCAATGTAAAGCCTAATAATTATTCCTAAGGGGGAAAACAATAGCAATTTTATGGCAGCACTAGTTACTCTATTGTCTAAATACTCTTCTAAGAGACTTATCCAAGGTATAATATTTCTACAGTGAAGAAATTAAAGGGCAAAGCATTAAGTAACTTGCTTAAGATTACACTGTTAAATAAGTAAATCCAAGCAATAACATTCCATCTTGTGCTCATCAACACTACATTGTACTGTTTCATTAATATTCCTATGAAAGCATCTGTAACAACTTGCTAAGTAGTAACTATTCTTACTCTTACACTTAACAAATGAAAGCAGTCCTTTCCATGGAAGATTCTGGCACAGAATCAAATCATATACCCACAGTAACCTCATAAATGATAATATACTATGAATTAAAATGTTTAAGGTATATCCTTTTACCCTTTTTGAGGAACAGGTAGTTGCTGACTACTAGTCTAGTAGGAGTCAAAAAGTAAAATGCTTTGTTTAATTGCTTTCATCACCACACAACTGTAATTAGTTCCGTGCTTATGAATTTAATCTTACATGTTAATTATATCTGCAATGATTCTGAGACTGCAATGAAGTTAATTAATGAAAAGTAACTGCCTTGAGGATAGATGCTTTAAGCATATAAATGATTACAAAAAGAAAAAAATGTACCCAATTTCAATAACTTTCAGAATGCCTTCCCACATCTAAATCTCTCATGGTATTGGTCAATGAAACATCAATACCAAGCAAGAACATGTCAGAAGTTTAAGTAAAATTTTGCCCTTATTTAAAAATGCATTCTGTATGGCTCTGATTTAACTTATTCTTCAAAATCTAGACTTATATAAACATAGACAAATATTCATGGATGACCTTTATTACAATGAAATTAAAAACAAAGATAACAGACTTCCATACCCAGCAGTATGTTAGGATAAGTAAACTAACCAAAGCTCCTGCTAAAAAGAAATAAACACAGTGGTTAAAATACCCTGCAAAACAGTTTTCTTTAATTGTATCAGAGCCAGCAGTTTACAATTGATTATAGAAAGGTAGAAAAAGAAAAGAGAGCCAGAACTCAAAGAAAAAACAGAGCACTGAAGCTGGGTTTTGAAATCTTGAGCTTCTTTTCACATTTTTATAGACACAAAGAGTCACTACATAATGGGAAAAAAGGAAATAGTTACCTAGATGATAGGAAATTCTAAATTTGTAGAAAACAGGTAAAAAGTCTCAAGTTAAATACAATAAAAATTTAAAGGATTCCTGGCAGAAAAGACAAATCCACCATCAAAATTCTTTTAAAAATGGAACAGTTAAAAAAAATTGATTCAAACAATTGACTTTTAAAAAGGAAATTTTAACAAATATAAAAAATTTGGTAATATTTTCTCTGGCCACAATACAATTATGCCAGAAATTAATAATAAAAAATTCTCATTTAGAAATTTGAAATATACTTCTGTACAATTTATAAGTTAAAGAAGAAATAATGCAACTATGAAAATACATAAATTAGCCAAGTTGTTCAAATGTACTATGTAACAATAAAGCAGTTTAATTCTTATAAACTGTTTTATTGAACAGCCTGCAGTTTGTTTGGTTTTAGTTTTTTATAATTTATAAAAAGAATACTTGATTATCACAGTATAATCATGTATGCTAAGTATAAAATATGATCAATATTTTTCATTAAAATAAATTATGTTCTGTTTGTGTGTGTGCTCAGCTGTGTCTGTAGCCTGCCAGGCTCCTCTGTCCATGGGATTCTCCAGGCAAGAATACTAGACTGGGTAGCCATTTCCTCCTCCAGTGGATCTTCCTGGTGGGATCGAACCTGCATCTCTTGTGTCTCCTGCATTGGCAGGTGGATTCTTTACCCACTGAGCCACCTGGAAGCCCCATGTTCTATTTTACTTTATATTTATCAGGAAGCTTCCTTGATTAGGTTATCCCAAAGTATTACCTGTTTGAGTTAGTTTGGCATCTTAAAATTTTTCATCTTGAAGGTATATATTTATGATTCTTTGATTCTAATGTAAATATACTTTTTAAAAACTTTTGAGCAATTGTATACATGCATGTAAGGCACCCTTGGTCCCTGAACACCATAGAAATAATGTTTATGTCCCCCTAAAATTCATATGTTAAATCCTAATGCCCAAGGTGATGGGCATTACTTGGAGTTGGGGGCTTTGGGAGGTGATTAGGTCACAAGGGTCAAGCCCTTATGGGTAGAGCGGTTAGTGACCCTGTAAAAGAGACCCCAAAGACCCCTTGGAACTTTCACCAACTGAGAACACAGCATGAAGATAGCTGCTATGAACCAGGAAGTAGATCCCCAACAAATACCAAATCTGCTAGTGCCTAGATGATGGGACTTCCCAGTCTTTGGGGCCATGGGAAGGAAACACTTGCTGTTTAAGCCACCTCGTGTATGGTGTTTTTTCACAGCAGCCCAAAGAGACTAAGGTACTGAGTAAGTTCCATTTTTCCCCATATTAAAAAACTGGCTATAAAACTTGGCAAGAATCATTTGAAAAAAGTTAAGAAAAGAACAGTAAACACCAGAACCCTGAATTAAGTGTTCAGAGATATACTGGATATGTACTTGGATTTAAAAACTTGTGTTGGAACCCATACCACTGTGTTTCCCACTTAAAATGGCTAATTGTGGTAATGTTCAATTCAAATGCCTAAGCTGGACTGAAAATATGAAGGCCTAACCTGTGTTTTGAATCACTGAATACAAGGATGTGGTCTGAAGGCCAAATACTTTTCAAAAATGGCAGGCTAGTGTGCTTAACAGCACATCCGAGTAGCATACCTTTTAAAAACCAAGAAAGAGATGAGAACAAGAAGGGTTTGATGTATAGATATTGACTCTCAGCTCTCCAAAACAGAAATTAACCTAAACTAGCTTAAGTGTACTTCCCTGGTGGCTCAGATGGTAAAGAATCTGCCTGCAATGCAAAAGACCTGGGTTTGATCCCTAAGCTGGGAAGATCCCCTGGAGAAGGGAATGGCTAACCACGCCAGTATTCTTGCCCAGAGAATTCCATGGACAGAGGAGCCTGGTGGGCTATGGTACATGGGGTCGAAAAGAGTCAAACACAGCTAAGCAACTAACACTTTCACTTCACTTTCAGCTTAAGAAGAGAGAAAAAATGAACTCATTATAAGGATATATGGTGCCTTCAGAAACCCTGGAGCAGACTTCTCTTGCGTCTCTTGCATCGGCAGGTAGGTTCTGTACCACTGCACCACCAGGGAAGCCCCTCAAGAAGGGAAGGGTCCAGAAACTATGAGGAGCCATGAGAGACTCAGGCAGTGAACTTCCTCTAATGCATCTCACCTCTCTTCTTGCCACATGACTATGTAATTCCTTCTTCTTTGAACCAGCTCTGTTCTTCAGTCTGCATGGCATACAATATGGTTACTCAAAACCTTTCAATTTATGTTAAAGGCCGAGATATATGACGAGACTAATCACATTTTCCTTGTTCACAATTCCAACATCCAGAGGATGGAATTTGGTTTGACTGCAGCTTGGGGTGGTGCCTACTCTGGTCTAATCAGGTGGAGGAGCCTACGTGGCTTCAGCATGGCTGCCCACAGACCACTGTTTGGGTGGTCAGGTGTCACTAATGGTACTGTTGGAAAACAGTGGTGGAAACTGCAAAAGACACTCAGCATAAGCAAGAAACAGGGTTGTGCATGAGCAATATGCTTCTGATGGAATTTCCTATCGCCCTGTACAGGTGGGGCTAGAGGTAAAGAACCCGCCTGCCAATGAGGGAGACGTAAGAAATGTGGGTTCAATCTCTGGGTTGGGAAGATCCCCTGGAGAAGGAAATGGCAATCCATTCCAGTATTCTTGCCTGGAGAATCCCATGGATAGAGGAGCCTGGCGGGCTACAGTCCATGGGGTCACAAAGAGTCAGAAGACATGACTCAGCTGACTTAGCATTGTACCCGGGAGATAGGTGTCATGTTGGATAACCAAGGTTGAGGGCGTTGTCTGAGGCCTTGGGTAGGGGGATGGGAAACCAACTGGGTTCTAAGCAAAGAGGTGGAGGGAAGATTTTCTCAAGTCGCAAAAGAGGCTACAGCAGAGAGAAGTGTGGCTAGCACTGCCCCAAATAGCTAACAGGACATGCTGAACATACATTCAACATGTAGAGAAACATGTAAATTTCTCTATATTTGATCAGTGACTTCTGACAGAACTGCTAAATTCCTTTTCCCTGGAGCCTTTACTATTAATAAATATTTTGAGATTTTGATACCTACACTAAACATTCTGCTTGGTCTCAATTCACATAATTTGACACATACTCTTTATATTATCTACTCATTCTTTAGGAATCAATTCAAATATGACCAACCTCCTCTGTGAAGCCTTCCTTGACTGCCTCTGGCATTTATCCACTCCTGACTACAGAGTTTAAGAGGCAATATAGAGGGGGTTAAGAGTATAGGCTTTGTAATCAGACTCTAAATGTCTGAATTCAAGTTCTGTGAGTGGGTGACAACTTGGCCTCGGACAAGTTATTCAACTTCTCTGTGCTCTCAGTTGCTGACACTGTAAAATAGGAATGATACTGTGTGCCAATTATAATGTTGTAAGGGTTAATGAGTTGATACATGTAAAGCATTTGCCTGGATCATAGCAATTGGTCATTAAATATCAGTTTCTTGTTTAAAAGTTACTCCCATAGCTGAGATTATGAACTAGACTTTTATATTAAGTCAATTAATTTAAGAATTCCCTTTCTTAGGTGTGGTATAAAACAACAACAAAACAAAGAGGGTAATTTATATGTGAACTTCAATGTAATTTCATTTACTTCTCAAAAAGTGACTGAAGATAAATGTACTAAACCTATTTAAGAAAAAAAGGCATTTACATGGAAAGGATTTTCTTTTGAAGTCATTCACTAGGGAAGTAGAAAAACCTTCAAAATCTTAGATATCTATTTGAATTTCAGAGAAGAAAGAAAATATTGAGCCCAGCTTTGGGCTATTGTTTTTTAAATGTATAGAAAAAGAACTTGGAAATCTGGACTGAAATCTCACAGAGCAAAATTTCCATCATTTATCAAACCAAATATTTAGCCAAAACTATATTTCACGAGATCCTGCAGGTTTTGAAAATAAGTAGAAACAGCACAAAACCTTTTTATGAGACCTGCCTTTTCTCTAATTACTAAAGTAATTAATGTCTGAAATGGAAAAGACTGAGTGATGGAAAAAATCTGGTTATCTGCGACAAAAGAAAAACAAATGATGGCTGTGCAAGGTGAGAAGTAAATGGTCCTCAAATGCCTCCTCTGTAATGTTATTAGATGCATTCTCATTTTGTCTTATTCTGCTTCTGAACTATCAGCTATTAAGAAAGGATAAACGGTAAAGAATCTGCCTGCAATGTGGGAGACCAGGGTTTGATCCCTGGGTCAGAAAGATTCCCTGGAGAAGGGAATGGCTACCCACTCCAGTATTCTTGCCTGGAGAATTCCATGGACAGAGGATCCTGGAGGGGCTACAGTTTATGGGTCACAAAGAATTGGACACAACTGAGCAACTAATACTTCCTTCACTTTCAGAAAAAAGATACACAGAAATCTGGAAATAAGAGTCACTTCTTCTTCCACAGAACACATTTCTCCTTGGATCAATTTCATTCATTCAATAAATATTTATAGAGCACCTACTATGACACATGTTTGGCCACAGCAGTAAATTCAAGAGCCAAGCATGTGTGTCACTATTTCAATAAATCCAGCCACCTTACATGCTGCCATGAGGAACATATGGCTCTACCTCCAAATTATCACCATTAGTGACTCCAAAAAATAAAATTACCTTGCTCCCAGATTTCCAGACCATGGATTTTTAACCCAAGTTCATGGGTCTCTAAAGGTTAATGAATGTGTTGGGGGAATTGTGAACCCTGTGTGCTATTACACGCAAAATGTGTGCATGTATATACAAGCGTAGACTTTCCTAGACACACAACATGCTTCCACTATATTTTCAAGTTGGTTTATGACCCCCAAAGTATAAACTGTCACTGCTCTAGGCACAGGAAAATTCCTATAATTTTATCCTACTGAAAAGACTGCTGCCGTATACCAACGTGGACAGCAGCTGGTAGATTCTCATCTGACATTTTACAGCACAATATTCTACGATTTTATTGACAAGTTACATGTTACTCATCTAAGTTCTGACTTCTAATGTTCTGAGTACCAGCAATCTAGTCAAGTCTATTAGACAGAGACTTCTTCCAAAAAAACTGTTTACAGAACTTGGGCTCCAGCAACTCTTGCAATATAATTCTTGTGTATAACTGAACCACAGAAAAATAACTCCTTAATTTGTGGTTAGAATAACCACTGCAGAAAAACCTACGGTGGGTGGCATGAAACTATCACAATTATAAAGTAACCAAGCAAATAATATACTACGTCTATAACAGATAGAATGTTATAAATCCAAAACACACAGTGCTATAAATAAAGTCTGAGGTTATTTGCTGGGATCCTCTGACTAGCACGGCAGTGACAAGGACCTCTCTGAGCTGGTTTTATAAAGGACTAACTAGAGCCATTTGACGGTAGACTCTGTGGCACCACATGTATTGTTTGGGCTAAGAAATGAGGTGAACTGCACTGTATAGTAACTTTGGGAAAATGCTGCCTTTAATATAAACAAACAATGGACTTTCCTTTAGAAGCCATGATAAGGGAGAGGAGGGCAGCGGGATTAGTCCTATGAAATCAGCATGCCTGCAATTTTGGAAAGCATGAATAAGAGCAGTCAGTGTGTCTAAATGCCTATTTGTTGACAGCTGTAATCAGATCATTTCCCCCCAAATTAAAATCATAGATTTTAGAGTTGGTAAGTCACAAAAAAGATCAACAAGCTGATGGGACTGCAGACCAAAGACCATGTGTGACTTGCTCGAGTTCACAAGACGAAACAGAAAAGCAACTGGGCCTCCCTGATGCTGCCATTTTTTTTCAGGAAAGACTACTGCTCTCTGCATCTGCTCAGGATTCAAAATGACTTGACTTGGGGAGAGAGAAGGAGACACACCTAGCTCTATGGCAGGTGACACAATGCTTTTAAACACTTTCTTGGCAGGGAGAGTTGGTTAAGTGAGTGAGTAGCGTGGACAGCATAAAAATCTAACTTTTGGCACAATCTGACTCCTTTCAAAAGCTACCCATTAGAGTAAATCAAAGGGAAGCAGGAAGTTAGACATGCAGATTCTAATGTGTAGCTCCAGAACCACGCCTTGAAAACCAGCCGGGTAACAGAATGTTCTGTTGGCCAGGTGCTCACTGAAATTTATCAGGAATTCCAGAAGCCACTGAGTATGGATGGTTCTCTTAAGACAGTACAGTGCTTCGACCTGGGCTCCCAGAGACACTTTCAGAGTACTTATGAGATGCAAAGTCGTCATAATGCCTCGAAGATATTACTTGGCCTTTTCCATCATTCTCAAGTAAATACTGGATTTTCTAACTACAAAACTGAATGAAAAGAAAACAGAAGCCTATGAAAACCTTTTTTTTTCCCCACTCTTAAAAAAAGAGATCTATGACAGTTTCAAATATAATCATGAATTATAACAAGATAACCATATGAAAAAAGTTAAAATCTAATTCACATAGCATATAATTCACCCATTTAGAGTAAGGACTTCAATGGCTTTATGTATATGTACTCACTAAAAAAAGAGTTGTGCATTCATTATCACAGTCAATTCTTAAATATCATCATCACTCCAAAAAGAAACGCTATAGCCCCTAGCCATCAATCCCTTAAGCCCTTCCGCTCATCTTCACATCCCTAGGCAACCACTAATCTACTTTCTACCTCTAAATATATTTGCCTACTCTTGACATTTCATGTACATGTAATTGTACAAGATGTAGTCCTTTGTGACTGGCTTCTTTCACCTAGCATAATGTTTTCAAAGTTCAGCCAGGTTGTATCTTCATTACTTTTTATGGCTGAATCACACACACACACACACATACAAATACCACATTTTGCAGTAGGTGGGCATTTGAGTTCTTTCCACCTTTTAGCTATCATGAATAATACTGCTATAATCATTTGTTTATAAGTTTTTGAGTAGACATATGTTTTCATTTCTTCCAGTTATAAACCTGGGAATGGAATTGCTGGGTCATGTGGTAACTCTGTTTTAAGTATTTCAGGAACTACCAACCTAACTTCAAAGTGGCTATAGCATTTTATGTGTCCATTCATCAGAAAGTTCTTGCTTTTAAAAATCATAACAATTAAACAGATTGTGAATACAAACTCCTTATTTTTTCCTAACAGGTAACTGAAGAAAAAAATACAAGTATTGATAAATATGATTTTTAAAAACTACATACTATTAGCATATGAAATTCAAATGCAGAGATCAAAAACACAGAAAGACAGCTTTAAGTTGCTATTTTTAAAAAGGGTTGCCATGTACTAAATACTCCCTGTATTACTTAAACCAAATGGAAATATTACACATGGACTATATATAATTGGGGCTTCCCTTGTAGCTCAGTCAGTAAAGAATCTCCCTGCAATGCAGGAGACCCAGGTTTGATTCCTGGGTCGGGAAGATCCCCTGGAGAAGGAAATGGCAACCCACTCCAGTATTCTTGCCTGGAGAATCCCATGGACAGAGGAGCCTGGGGGACTACAGTCCTTGGGGTCACAAGAGTCGGACATGACTTAGCGACTAAACCACCACCACCATAGATATACACCACTCTAAAATAGTGGGGGGGGGGGGTCTTAAATATAAGTTTAAAAGGACAAATTAAATTTCTCAGAAACTAAACTAGAATTTATCTACTAAGGATAGCTCATACTTTCAGTCATTAGAAAGAAGAAAAACTATCTTTAATACGGAAAACTAATGCATATTCATAGGGCAAAGTAAAGGCAGTAGGCTGATCTGGAGAAGAAAATGAACGCTAGCTTCTACAACCATATGGTAAAGATGAAAAAGAGGTATTATCCAACAGGTTTGCGGCACACAATTTGGGAACAGCAACTTCCTAAACTATGCAATAAACTGCATATTCTAGACAGTGAGGGGCTTTACTTCTATATATTGGGTGTGCTTCCTATACAGGAAGACAAGGTAAGTTAGTATCTATAACTAAGTGTGTAGCAGAGATTAAAAGAAAATCTGGCCAAGCACTACTAACTCCTACGGGTGCTTCTGCCAGGAGGAAGTTTATAACACTGGAAACAGCAGCAGGCTGACAAGTGACCAGGGGGAAAGTGCGATTAGCAGCAGAAGACAGAGGGAAGCTATTCAGATCAGAAGATCCAGGCGCACACAAATCAGAGCTCTTACCACATTCCGGCACCAGCCACTTTGTCTTTCCTGGTCAGCAGTGCCTTTAGTCTTCCACAATTGCCTTTAACCTCATCTTTAACCTCTGGACAATGATGGCTGACAAAGCAAGAAACGGTTTACAGCATAACCTAGCACCCTCATAAAGACGCTCCTTCTGGGATTCCCTGGTGGCTTAGTGGTAAAGAAACCACCTGCCAAGGCAGGAGACACAAGTTCGATCCCTGGTGTAGGAAGATCCCACATGCCACAGAGCAACTAAGCCCACAGGGCCACCACGACTGAGCCCATGCTCTAATGAGCCCATGTCCTGCAACTAGGCAAAGGCAATGGCACCCCACTCCAGTCCTCTTGCCTGGAAAATCCTGGTAGGCTGCAGTCCGTGGGGTCGCTAAGAGTTGGACATGACTGAACCGACTTAGTAGCAGCAGCAGCAGCTGCAACTACTGAAGCCCAAGCACCCCAAAGCCCATGTTCTGCAACAAGAGAAGCCACCTCAATGAGAACCCTGAGCATTGCAACTAGAGAGTAGCCCCCCTTGACACAACCACACAAAAGCCAGCACAGGAATGAGAATGAAGACCCAGCACAGCCCAAAATAAATAAATAAATATTTTTTTAAAAAGAGAGAAATCTTCTATACACACATTAACACACAACTGAAATAAGTTTCCTAAAAGCTATAATTAGTCTTGCTATGTGCGGCACATTCTAATATATCCTATTCTATTTTACCAATGAAAAAATGCTGAGAATGACACAATACATTGTGGTTTTCAGTCTTTAGCTCAAAAATAAGTTAATAATATAAACAGTCAAAATAGGGACTTGACTGGTAGTCCAGTGTCTAAGACTCCATGCTGCCAATGTAAGGGCCGGGGTTCGATCCCTCATCAGGGAACTAGATCTCACATGTTACAGCTAAGACCCAGCACAATCAAATAAATAAATAAAAATGAATATTATGTTTTTTAAACAGTCAAAACTAATTTTGCATATGGGCAGGCAATGACAACTATGTCACAAGTGTCACCTGGACAATAGAGATTTTAAGGAAGTAAGAGAGGTTAGAATTCAAATAAACCAGTTTTAAGAATAATAAAAGAAGGTAATATGAGATCAATGCATATCAGTAATTCTTATTATGGGGGGCAGGAAGTAGCAGTTCTGACTTATTCCAAGATAAATTTTAAATATTTTAAAATAAACACTGAAATATAAAACTATAAAGTACTAGAAGGAAACATATGCCAATATTTCCATGGAGACAATAGTTTTTCTGAGCATTGACAACCAAAGTAGCAAGTATAAAAGAAAAAGTATATAAAAATCAATAATAATAGCAAAAATGTTATATGACAAATGTAACCAACAGTAAACTGGTAGTAAATAGTTTTAACAGTTTGACAAAGGGTATATATTAAAAAGTGACAAATCCAAAGACTAATGAGCAACTGGAATAGGGAAATGAAACTGGAATACAACATTCATTCCAGAATTTAATAAATGGCAAGATGGTAAACACTGCTAGTCATCAAAAGTGCAAACTAAAACAATGCCACTATTTTTGTCTATTAGAATACATGAAAGACAAAATGATATAACAACCAGTGTTCAGTTCAGTTCAGTCGCTCAGTCGTGTCTGACTCTTTGCAACCCCATGAATTGCAGCCCGCCAGGAAGGGGAAACAGTGGAAACAGTGTCAGACTTTATTATTTGGGTTCCAAAATCACTGCAGATGGTGACTGCAGCCATGAAATTAGAAGATGCTTACTCCTTAGAAGAAAACTTATGACCAACCTAGATAGCATATTCAAAAGCAGAGACATTACTTTGCTAGCAAAGGTCCATCTAGTCAAGGATATGGTTTTTCCAGTGGTCATGTATGGATGTGAGAGTTGGCCTGTGAAGAAAGCTGAGTGCCAAATAATTGATGCTTTTGAACTGTGGTGTTGGAGAAGACTCTTGAGAGTCCCTTGGACTGCAAGGAGATCCAACCAGTCCATTCTAAAGGAGATCAGCCCTGGGACTTTTTTTTTTTTTAGTTTTTTATTTTTTAAATTTTAAAATCTTTAATTCTTACATGCGTTCCCAAACATGAACACCCCTCCCACCTCCCTCCCCATAACATCTCTCTGGGTCATCCCCATGCACCAGCCCCAAGCATGCTGTATCCTGCGTCAGACATAGACTGGCGATTCAATTCTTACATGATAGTATACATGTTAGAATGCCAGGGATTTCTTTGGAAGGAATGATGCTAAAGCTGAAACTCCAGTACATTGGCTACCTCATGTGAAGAGTTGACTCATTGGAAAAGACTCTGATGCTGGGAGGGATTGGGGGCAGGAGGAAGAGAGGACAACAGAGGATGAGATGGCTGGATGGCATCATTGACTCAATGAACTTGAGTTTGAGTGAACTCCAAGAGATGGTGATGGACAGGGAGGCCTGGCGTGCTGTGATTCATGGGGTCGCAAAGAGTCGGACACAACTAAGCGACTGAAATGAACTGAGGCCTCCCTGTCCATCACCAACTCCCGGAGCTCACTTAAACTCACGTCCATTGAGTCGGTGATGCCATCCAGCCATCTCATCCTTGGTCGTCCCCGTCCCCTCCTGCCTTAAATCTTTCCCAGCATCAGAGTCTTTTCCAATAAGTCAACTCTTCGCATGAGGTAGCCAAAGTATTGGAGTTTCAGCTTTAGCATCAGTCCTTCCAAAGAACACCCAGGACTGATCTCCTTTAGAATGGACTGGTTGGATCTCCTTGCAGTCCAAGGGACTCTCAAGAGTCTTCCCCAACACCACAGTTCAAAAGCATCAATTCTTCAGCGCTCAGCTTTCTTCACAGGCCAACTCTCACATCCATATATGACCACTGGAAAAACCATAGCCTTGACTAGACAAACCTTTGTTGGCAAAGTAATATCTCTGTTTTTGGTACAACCAGTGTTAGGGACAAATAAGTCTCTTTGTGGCAAATGGAAAGTATGTGTAAATTTTTAGGAAATATATATCCTTTCCAATCTTCCCATTCCAAAGTATTTACTTCAAGGAAATAGTCAGATCATCATACCAAGATTCATGCAGAGAATTATCTCTGAAGTGTTTATAAAAGTACTGAAAACTGGAAACGTCAATAATATCAATAGTTTAGTAATGGAATGCTACATGAAAAGTGAAAGTGTTAGTCGCTCAGTCTTGTCCAACTCTTTGTGACCCATGGACTGTAGCCCACCAGGCTCCTCTGTCTATGGGACTCTCCAGGTGAGAATACTGGAATGGGTAGTATCCTAAAGGGGATCTTCCTGACCCAGGGATCAAACCCAGGTCTCCTGCACTGCAATAGTTTCCTTACTGTCTGAGCCACCAGGGATGCCCACTATATATACATATACATATACACACACACTATATAGTCTTTAACAATTTTCTTGATGACATACCTAGATATCTAACTATTTGGAGGGAAAACCTACTTATAAAATTGTTGTTTTAGAGGCTAAGTTATGTCCAACTCTTTTGTGACCCCACAGACTGTAGTGCGACAGGCTCCTCTGTCCTTGGGATTTCCCAGGCAAGAATACTGGAGTGGCTTGCCATGCCCTTCTCTAGAGGATCTTCCCAACCCAAAGAACCTATGTCTCTTGCATTGGCAGGCAGATTCCTGACCATGGAGCTACCCAGGAAGCAGTTACAAAATAGTACTCAAAAATAAGATCTTTCGTTAAGAACTTATTTTACATTATTTTTTTCACTAGATGATCTGTTTATTTCTGCTAATTTACTTGAATTTATTGTATTTTGCAATAAGCTTGAATTACTTCTGTAATAAAATGATAAAAAGATGAACATTAATTATATCTAACACTCATCATATACTTAGGTCAGGAAGATACTACAGTCTCAAAAAGATAAATTAGCTCAGCAAAGAAACTGACAATTTACAAAAAAAGGAAATACTATTAACAAATAAACCTATAAAATGTTCAATCGGTTTGCATAAGCCTGAAAAATATTAATAAGCTTTGTGTGTGTGTTAGTCACTCAGTCATGTCTGACACTTGTGACCCCATGGACTATAGCCCACCAGTCTCCTCTGTCCATCAAATTTTCCAGACAGGAAAACTGGAATGGGTTGTCATTCCCTTCTCCAGGGGATCTTCCCGACCCAAGGATTGAACTTGGGTCTCCTGCACTGCAAGCCAATTCTTTACGGTCTGAACTACCAAGAAAGGTCAACTTATTTCAATTAATCTTTCTTCAGGAAATAGTCCTAGAAGTCTTACCCCCAAAGATGTTCACAGTTATGCCACTTACAAGAGTTAAAACAGCAGAAACAATCTACATGTCTAATAAACAGGACTGCTTAAAGAAACTGTGCTATATTAGGTGATATATAAAGCATTCTTCATAATGAAAAAGGCTCTGCTACAAAATTAAGTGAGAAACTTATGATTCAAAACTATACCGGAAGATTAAAACCATATACAAATAAGATGAAAACCTGTATCTAATGAAAAGACTGAAAGGAAATTCACCAAAATGACTGGCGGATCTATGAAGGGTTTGTTGTTGTTATTGTGCCTGTCATTTTAACAGTTTTTTGTGGTTTTTTTTGAGGTATAACTGACAACATATTATATATTTTTTTTTTCATATATTATATATATATATTTTTTTGAGGTATAACTGATGATATAACATTATATTCGGGCTTCCCTGGTGGCTCAGAGGGTAAAGCATCTGCCTACAATGCGGGAGGCCTGGGTTTGATCCCTGGGTCAGGAAGATCCCCTGGAGAAGGAAATGGCAACCCACTCTGGTACTCTTGCCTGGAAAATCCCATGGATGGAGAAACCTGGTAGGCTATAGTCCATGCGGTCGCAAAGAGTTATTCACGACTGAGCAACTTCACTTTCACTTTTCATAACATATTAGTTTCAGGTTGAACAACATTATGTTTCAATATTTGTATATACTGTGAAATGATCAACACTGTTAAGTCTAGTTAACACTCATCACCATACATAGTTAAATAATTGAACCTAGGAATTTTTCAAATTTTCTTACTTGGGAATTTCCCATAGCTTTTTTATGAGACTGCATTACTTTCATAAATTGAAACAAAAAGAAAAAATTAACAATAGAAATTTCAATGTAAGTGCAATTTTAGTAGTTTGGCATAATCAATCGAGATAATTAGCTTTGACACTGCAGTGATCAATATATACAATAAATAAATGAATTAAAGCTTTAATCTAAAATGAAGGAACCAACAGATTCAATTGAATTTGGTTTGGTCAGTAGCATATTTTTTACTACAAACAAGAGTATACAGAAAAATGGGAAAGACCAGTAAGCTATCAACTTTCAGTGTAAAAGGACACAAGGTCGGATGACACTTAAAATGATAGATATATACTTTTTTCTACTTTCCTTTTTTAATAATAAAAACACATTTCAAAATACTCTGTTTAATTGTCCAATTACAGAAATCAAAAGGATAAACTACGGTTTATACTTAATAATGTTTCTTTATTATTTCACAAAAGCTTACTGCAACAAAAATGTTGTTCAAATGTAAAAAGTGATTCCTGGAGGCATTTTTTTCCTGGAGGACGGCATGGCAACCCACTCCAGCATTCTTGTCTGGAGAATCCAGTAGACAGAGGAGCCTGGCAGGCTACAGTCCATAAGGTCACAAAGAGTCAGACATGACTGAAATGACTTAGCATATATGCATGCAGAGGTATTTTTTTATTTGAGAAACATGTTATTAAATATTTTAAAAGAAATGGAATGATCTGTTCTAAGTGAACAGACTGCTAAGGATTCTATCCTCCCAACACATCATGCAACAGGCTGGGCTCCAGCCCAAACCCTACAGTGTACTAGTTCACTGATTGCGGAAGTCGCCTTACTTCTCTAGGCTTAGTCTCCTGGCCTACAAAATGTGAATAATGCTGCCTGGCTCAAAATATTACTGCACCTTATCCTTTTATCTCTACAAAATTCAATGCAACTTATCTCAAATGTTAAAAAGATAAAATAAAAGAGTAAGCTATGGTTATGTATTTGAGGGCTGAATCAAGAATTTGGATTATGACCTTCACTTCACCCACTATTCATCCCACCCCCATCTCTGAAAAAACAAAACAAATAAATAAATATGCAGTTTCCAAGAATTGTGACATAATTTCATTCCAGAAAATGAAATCAGTGGATAACCACCCTTTAGGAAATGAGCACAGAACAAACTCATTTACCATGAGTTAAAACATAATAATTAGAACGGAAAGGGATAAAACCTTATTACGTTAATGATGTATTGAATATTATGGGTGTTTTTTTACTACAAAAAGTTGAAAATGTTATCAGAAATTCCCTGAAATAAACATAACTTGGTAATCATATCTAATAGAAAAGCACTCAGTCATTAATTTTTGGTTTATATTTTATTTGAAAATAGGAAGGGACAACTAATTCATACCTTCAAAATTCAGCCAGCCTAAAAAGGTGAGTAATTTTTATTCTGAAAAACACAAAATTTCAAGAAGAAAAACTGTGCCTGTATACAGCTGTTGGAAAATGGTTCTTCAAATTGTTTGTGAGGATGTCTTAATTCTTTGAGAGGCAGAACTGGAGAAATAAGCTTTGGAGAAAGACACACCTGGATTAGGTGCTTCCCTGGTAGCTCAGTGGTAAAGAATCCCCCTGCAGGAGCTGCAGGTTCTTTTCCTGGGTTGGGAAGATCCCCTGGAGGAGGGCATGGCAACCCACTCCAGTATTCTTGACTGGAGAATCCCATGAACAGAGGAGCCTGGTGGTCTACAGTCCATGGGTTGGCAGAGAAGCAGATGCAACTGAGCACATATACACACCCACCTGGGTTAGAATCCCAGCTCTGCCACTGAACAGTTGTTGGAGCTTCAGGAAGATCCTCTGGAAGAGGGCACAGCAACCCACTCCAGTATTCTTCCTTGGGAAACCCCATGCACAGAGGAGCCTGGCGGGCCACAGTCCATGGGGTTGCAAAGAGTTGGACATGACTGAAGTGACTTAGCACGCACAGGCAAAGCTGCTGGGCCCTCTGGCTAGATAAGGGAAGCCCTCCCCTATTCCCTTGCAGCACTTCACAATGAAAAGATTAAACTCTGGTTTTCAGAGTTTTCTCTGCAGTTAGGGACGAGCCATCAGGTCTGATCAAGCAAAAGTGAAGTCGCTCAGTCATGTCCAATTCTTTGGGACCCCGTGGACTACAACCTACCAGGCTCCTCAACCCACAGAATTCTCCAGGCAAGAATACTGGAATGGGTTGCCATTTCCTTCTCCAGGGGATCTTCCCGACCCAGGGATTGAACCTGGGTCTCCCGCATTACAGGTAGACACTTTACCGTCTGAGCCACCAGGGAAAGGTAGGCTGAAATCTGGAAGAGATTGCTAAGAAAGATTTTGTTTTCCTGATAAAAGAGGCAGAGAAACTGACTCTACCCTCCCAGATTCTCTTCCTCTCCTGAACACAGACATGTAGCCCAGGGGAATCAGCAGCCTTTCTGTACCTGTGATGCAAGAAGAAGGTGACGCTAACGTCAAACAGCTGAAGCGCCCCCAGAAACCACCAGCATCCAGGATTCTTATGCAAGAAAAGTAAGTCTCTTATCTGTTGAATCCACAAGTTTGTAAGGTTTCTGCTAAGTATAACTGATAAGCCTAAATGATTTGGAAAGTCACTTAACTCTGTGAGGCTCACTTTCTTCCACTGTAAAGTAAATATGAGAATTAAGATACGTATGTAAAGTATCGTTATCTGTTTGACCTGTAGAAAAGGTAATGTCAGCTGTTCAAGAGGATGATGACAACCTTATTTAATTCTCACCCAAACCAATTGGACTAATCATCTCATTCACCCATTTTAAAGGCAACAAAACTGAGGTTCCATGAAGTTAATCACCTTCACCAAGATTACACAATTAGTAAGTTGAAGAGCCAGGATTCAAGTTCAGGAATTCTTATTTCAGGGCCACTGGGCCTAAACCACTATGATGCTAAGTAAAGCGACTCAACATAGTAAGAGCTAAAGCTAGTAACTGCTGGCTATAATGATTATGATAATGTTAGGCAACTACAAAGACAAGAACAGATACATCCTAATTTTCATTCTGGAAAATAATAAATTCTCATTAATTCAACATTAATTTTATTTTTCTGCTTAAAATTAGGATGATCTCACTTCATTATTGAAACAGGAATACATAGTACTCATCACTGAAAGCAATTTTGTTCCTTTATAACACAAAAAGGGAACTAATAATAGTGAATCGTGTGTACATGTGTGGTAAGTCATGTCTGACTCTTTGCAACCCCATGGACTGTAGCCCATCAGGTTCCTCTGTCCATGTGATTTTCTAGGCAAGAATACTGGAGTGGGTTGCCATTTCCTCCTCCAGGGGATCTTCCCAACCCAGGAAACAATCGAACCGGCATCTCCTGTGGCTCCTGCATTGGTAAGCATATTCTTTGCCACTGTGCTACTTAGGAAGCCCAATAACAGTATATGCCAACCAAAACTTGCAATACCTAATGTAAGCTAAATGCTTTTGCGACTCTTGTCTAACAAAAAGGTAAGCAATGACTGTTTATGGTGAACATCTACAAAGCACTATACCAGATAATTTTAAATTATTTTTGCCAAAAGGGAGATTTCACAAGCCAGTGCTAAAGTTAGGAAGTGGCTGCTGCTGTTAGCAATCATCAATGTCATCATCACCATCAGTTATATACCTAGAACTTATATCAAACTAGCATATACTCAACTTTAGGTACCACTTTGGGAACATTTTCCTTCAAACTCCAGAAAGTTTTCTTTGGTGAAATAAATGAAATCAACTTAAAAAAAAATTCATGCTGAAGGTATAGTATTTGGGAACCAAGCAAAATTCAAAATTAAAGTTTCTAAATAAATTACATTCAAGAAATAGGCAGGCTAAAATATTTCCAGTTGCAATTAGGAAAAGATATTTAGTTTCTGGAACAGATTGAGACTTCAAGAGTTTATATTTAGCTGTTAATATTCAAAAATAGTTTGGCATATGTCTTTCCAGTAAATAAAAAATAAAGGTGAAGACTGAAACTAAATGGATGGTGAATAAAATAGAAGTTTTGAGGTGATGTTAATTCAAGTAAAAATATTAAGTCTCAAAATACATACCCTCACAGCAACATATTTTGGAAGCCAGATAACTTTAAATCATATATTCCACATTGGAAGATGGGTAGCTTTCTCCACCACATATCATAACAAATACTCGATAACCACATTTTCAAAGAAGGACTGTATATTTTAAATGCTTTTAAGGAAAATACATCAAGGAAAGAATCATTTGCTTAATAAATTAAAAAATGACACAGGCAACAGCATAAAATCCACATGAACATTATAATAAGCTCAATCAGTATTAATTAGGGGTCTAATTATACCTATTTCATAGCTAATTTGCATTTTTAAAAGGAACACAAAGTATCCTATTTTAGGTCCAAAATTAAGGTTCTGAAATAAAATTTTAGAGGAAAGCTAACTGCAGTATACTTATGGGAAAAAATCTGTTCTTAAAAATTAAAACAAGTGAAAAGCAAAGCATCATATTTTCAAGTATAGGACTATGTTGAACCTGAATTTACCAAATGAAAGAAGAAGTAATGCATATAAACTGAGACACTTATAGTGTCATTTATAGGCTTTTAAGAGGGCTTCCCAAGAGCTCAGTGGTAGAATCCACCTGCCATGCAAGAGATGCAGGAGACATGGGTTCAATCCCTGAGTCAGGAAGATTCCCTGGAGGAGGAAATGACAACCCACTCTGGTATTCTTGCCTGAAAAATCCCATGGACAGAAGAGCCTGGGGAGCTATAGTACTTGCAATCGCAAAGAGTCTAACACAACTGAGCACTACAGTTTCAATTATTATAATGCTGGGATTTTTTAAAAAATAGGAGACCTCCAATCCATTGCTTTTTGAACAATTCTCTTGGTTAAAGTAGAGCTTCCCAGGTGTCGGAGTGGGAAAGAATCTATCTGCCAATTCAGGAGCCACAGGTTCCATCCCTGGGTTGGGAAGATCCTCTGGAGGAGGAAATAGCAACCCCTCCAGTATTCTTTCCTGGAAAACCCCATGGACAGAGGAGCCTGGCGGGCTACAGTCCATGGGGTAACAAAAGTCAGACACAACTGAGAGAGTGAGCATGCCTGGCTAAATTAACCTAGGCTTAAATTCTGGGGTTCAGTTCAGTTCAGTCACTCAGTCATGTTAGACTCTTTTCGATCCCATGGACTTCAGCATGCCAGGCTTCCCTGTCCATCACCAACTCTGAGAGCTTGCTCAAACCCATGTCCGTTGAGTCAGTGATGCCATCCAACCATCTCATCCTCTGTCATCCCCTTCTCCTCCTGCCCTTAATCTTTCTCAGCATCAGGGTCTTTTCTAGTGAATCAGTTCTTTGCATCATGTGCCCAAAGTATTGGAGTTTCAGCTTTAGCATCAGTCCTTCCAACGAATACTCAGGACTGATTTCCTTTAGGATGGACTGGTTGGATCTCCTTGCAGTCCAAGGAATACACAAGAGCCTTACCAACAGTTCGAAAGCATCAATTCTTCAGCACTCAGCTTTCTTTATGGTCTAACTCTCATATCCATACATGACTACTGTAAAAACCAGAGCTTTGACTAGATGGACCTTTGTTGACAATGTAATGTCTCTGCTGTTTAATATGCTATCTAGGTGGGTCATAGTTTTCCTTCCAAGGAGCAAGCATCTTTTAATTTCAAGGCTGCATTCACCATCAGCAGAGATTTTGGAACCCCCCAAAATAAAGTCTCTCATTGTTTCCCCATCTATTTGCCATGAAGCAATGGGACTAGATGCCATGATCTTAGTTTTCTGAATGTTGAGTTTTAAGCCAACTTTTTAACCCTCCTCTTTCACTTTCATCAAGAGGCTCTTTAGTTGTTCTTTGCTTTCTGCCACACAGACATCACCAGATGGTCAATAACCAACTGAAATCAGACTGATTATATTCTTTGCAGCCAAAGATAGAGAAGCTCTATACAATAAGCAAAAACAAGACCAGGAGCTGACTGTGGCTCAGATCATGAACTCCTTATTGCAAAATACAGACTTAAACTGAAGAAAGAAGGGAAAACCACTAGACCATGCAGGTATGCCCTAAATCAAATCCCTTACGATTATATAGTGGAAGTGACAAACAGATTAAAGGGATTAGATCTGATAGACACAGTTCCTGAAGAACAATGGATGAGAAAACTATAAAACACTGATGAAAGAAATCAAAGAGGACACTAATAGATGGAGAAATATACCATGTTCATGGATCGGAAGAATCAATATAGTGAAAATGAGTATACTACCCAAAGCAATTTACAAATTCAATGCAATCCCTATCAAGCTACCAGCCATATTTTTCACAGAACTAGAACAAATAATTTCAAGATTTGTATGGAAATACAAAAAACCTCGAATAGCCAAAGCAATCTTGAGAAAGAAGAATGGAACTGGAGGAATCAACTTGTCTGACTTCAGGCTCTACTACAAAGCCACAGTCATCAAGACAGTATGGTACTGGCACAAAGACAGACATATAGATCAATGGAACAAAATAGAAAGCCCAGAGATAAATCCACACACATATGGACACCTTATCTTTGACAAAGGAGGCAAGAATATACAATGGAGTAAAAACAATCTCTTTAACAAGTGGTGCTGGGAAAACTGGTCAGCCACTTGTAAAAGAATGAAACTAGATCACTTTCTAACACCATACACAAAAATAAACTCAAAATGGATTAAAGATCTAAACGTAAGACCAGAAACTATAAAACTCCTAGAGGAGAATATAGGCAAAACACTCTCAGACATAAATCACAGCAGGATCCTCTATGATCCACCTCCCAGAATACTGGAAATAAAAGCAAAAATAAACTAATGGGATCTAATTAAAATTAAAAGCTTCTGCACAACAAAGGAAAATATAAGCAAGGTGAAAAGACAGCCTTCTGAATGGGAGAAAATAATAGCAAATGAAGCAACTGACAAACAACTAATCTCAAAAATATACAAGCAACTTACGCAGCTCAATTCCAGAAAAATAAATGACCCAATCAAAAAATGGGCCAAAGAACTAAATAGACATTTCTCCAAAGAAGACATACGGATGGCTAACAAACACATGAAAAGATGCTCAACATCACTCATTATTAGAGAAATGCAAATCAAAACCACAAGGAGGTACCACTTCACAGAATGGCTACGATCCAAAAATCTGCAAGCAATAAATGCTGGAGAGGGTGTGGAGAAAAGGGAACCCTCCTACACTGTTGGTGGGAATGCAAACTAGTACAGCCACTATGAAGAACAGTGTGGAGAGTCCTTAAAAAATCGCAAATAGAACTGCCTTATGACCCAGCAATCCCACTTCTGGGCATACACACCGAGCAAACCAGAATTGAAAGAGACACACGTACCCCAATGTTCATCGCAGCACTGTTTATAATAGCCAGGACATGGAAACAACCTAGATGTCCATCAGCAGATGAATGGATAAGAAAGCTGTGGTACATATACACAATGGAGTATTACTCAGCCGTTAAAAAGAATACATTTGAATCAGTTCTGATGAGATGGATGAAACTGGAGCCGATTATACAAAGTGAAGTAAGCCAGAAAGAAAAACACCAATACAGTATACTAACACATATATATGAATTTAGAAAGATGGCAATGACGACCCTGTATGCAAGACAGCAAAAAAGACATAGATGTGTATAACGGACTTTTGGACTCAGAGGGAGAGGGAAAGGGTGGGATGATTTGGGAGAATGGCATTGTAACATGTATAGCATCATGTAAGAATCGAATCGCCATTCTATGTCCGACGCAGGATACAGCATGCTTGGGGCTGGTGCACGGTGATGACCCAGAGAGATGTTATGGGGAGGGAGGTGGGAGGGGGGTTCATGTTTGGGAACGCATGTACACCCGTGGTGGATTCATGTCAATGTATGGCAAAACCAATACAGTATTGTAAAGTAAAATAAAGTAAAAATAAAAAAATAAAAAAAAAAGAACAATGGATGGAGGTTCACGACATTGTACAGGATGCAGGGATCAAGATCATCTCCAAGAAAAAGAAACACAAAAAGGCAAAATGGTTGTCTGAGAAGCCCTTACAAGTAGCTGAGAAAAGAAGAAAAGCAAAAGGCAAAGGAGAAAAGGGAAGATATACCCATTTGAATGCAGAGTTCCAAAGAATAGCAGGGAGAGATAAGAAAGCCTTCCTCAGTGATCAATGCAAAGAAATAGAGGAAAACAACAGAATGGGAAAGACTAGAGATCTCTTCAAGAAAATTCAAGATACCAAGGGAACATTTCATGCAAAGATGAGCACAATAAAGGATAGAAATGCTATGGACCTAACAGGAGCAGAAAAATATTAATTAAGAAGAGGTGGCAAGAATACACAGAAGAACTGTACAAAAAAGATCTTCATGACTCAGATAACCACAATGGTGTGATCACTCACCTAGAGCCAGACATCCTGGAATGCGAAGTCAAGTGGGCCTTAGGAAACATCATTACGAACAAAGCTAGTGGAGGTGATGGGAATTTCCCAAAGAAAGGCAACACAAAAAAGTGTTCAAACTACCACACAATTGCACTCACCTCACATGCTAGCAAAATAATGCTAAAAATTCTCCAAGTCAAGTTTCAACAGTACGTGAACAGTGAACTTCCAGATGGTCAAGCTGGTTTTAGAAAAGGCAGAGCAACCAGAGATCAAATTGCCAACATCCGCTGGATCATGGAAAAAGCAAGAGAGTTCCAAAAATATATCTACTTCTGCTTTATTGACTATGCCAAAGCCTTTGACTGTGTGGATCACAACAAACTGTGGAAAATTCTTCAAGAGACGGGAACACCAGACCACCTTACCTGCTTCCTGAGAAATCTGTATGCAGGACAAGAAGCAACAGTTAGAACTGGACACGGACTAACAGACTGGTTCCAAATGGGAAAAGAGTATTGTCACCGTGCTTATCTAACTGCTATGCAGAGTACATCATGCGAAATGCTAAACTAGATGAAGCACAAGCTGGAATCAAGATTGCCAGGAGAAAGATCAATAACCTCAGATATGCAGATGACACCACTCCACCCTTATGGCAGAAAGTGAAGAACTAAAGAGCCTCCTGATAAAAGTGAAAGCGGAGAATGAAAAAGTTGGCTTAAAACTCTGGGCTAAAAGAGCTTTTACTGTACATACTGATTGTCGGAGGATTAGAACCAGAGGCCTTTTGCCCTCCACACTCATGTTCTTCCTGACACTTGCCCTGCTATCAACTTCCCTATACATTCCAAAAACCAGAGTATCTCCTTCCTATCATTTTTATTCTCTAAAATTTTAGAAAGCAGTTTTAGAGGAATGTAAAAAAAAAAAAAAAGAACAAGGAAAGGAGGAGAACCAAGAAAAAGGAGGCATATGACAATTTCAGAAATGAAAATGGTCAACAGACAGTATTGAATACTACAGCTTCAGAAAAAATAACTGGGCAGAGGACTAGAAGGTTACTGATGCATTTAAGAGGGAGCTTTTAGTTAGCACTTGGTGAGGGCAGAGTCAGGTGGGCTGAACTGAGGAAGAAATGAAACGTAGAAAATAAGGGCAATCTGGGAGACAGGGAGGAAGAGAATAGTTTGAAGGGTAAAATGTTTCAAATTTTATGAAATTTTCTAGAAAAGATAATATCAGAGAAAATTTAAAGTAGAGAATAGGAAAGCCAGGGAGTACTAAGTTGAATTAATATGATATTTCAGATACTCAACTATTTTTTTTACTCTAAAAAGTAGCAATTTCATATAAATTAAACTAATGTATGAACTTAATTTCAATAACGAAGGAGATAAAGTGATCTGCTAAGGAGGTGGAAGAGAGGAACAAGAAGACTAAGAGTGAAAAAGGTAAAGTAACAAGGATTCTACCAGAAATAAATGAAAGCATTTTCAGAACTCTGCTTAGAGTCCTACAATATGATCCTATGCCGAATACACCTGGCAAGGTTGTTATCCTCTGAAAGGATCCCATCTGCTAGTTTTATCTTTGCATTTATTTCACTTTTAGAAACAAAGCTGTTGAGCTCTAACAGGATGCCTGAACCTGAACACTGCAAGATTTCTTTTGGGGGAAAAAAATCACTCTTGCTTAATGCGGCATAAACACAAAGCTGCACTGATGCTGTTGCCTTTGTTTTTTGTTATTTATTTTTTTTGCTGATACAGAAGATATAGAAACTTAGAGCCCAGTATGAAAAGCAGAGACATTACTTTGCCAACAAAGGTCCGTATAGTCAAAGCTATGGTATTTCCAGCAGTCATGTATGGAGGTGAGAGTTGGACTATAAAGAAAGCTGAGCACCAAAGAAATGATGCTTTCAAACTGTGGTGTTGGAGAAGACTCTTGAGAGTCCCTTGGACTGCAAGGAGATCCAACCAGTCAATTCTAAAGGAAATCAGTCCTGAATATTCATTGGAAGGACTGATGCTAAAACTGAAGCTCCAATACTTTAGCTGCCTGATGCAAAGAACTGACACATTGGAAAAGACCCTGATGTTGGGAAAGATTGAAGGCAAAAGGAGAAGTGGATAGCAGAGGATGAGATGGTTAGATAGCATCACCAACCTGATGGACTTGAGTTTGAGCAAGTTCTGGGAGTTAGTGATGGACAGGGAAGCCTGGCGTGCCACAGTCTATGGGGTTGCAAAGAGTCAGACACGACTGACCGACTGAACTGATGAAGTTGCTAATTTCAGGTCTACTGTTTTTCTATATCTTAATTTCTCATAAACTCAGCTGCAAATGGAAAACATCTACAGAATAACCACATGTCTAAAACCAAGCTCCATGCCCTGCCCTAGGAACAGCAACTCTATCCAACTTCCCTTTTGCTGTGACCTCCATCTTTCTAGTCATCTGGGCTGGTACCAGTCACCAAAACCTATCAGTCAATTTCTTTGAACAGTTCCTCATAACTTTCCTTTCCCATTTTTTCTTACTCTAGTCCAACCAGTAGTCAGCCCATCTAGATATCTATGATAGTCTCAGAACTGGCCTTGCCCATCCACTCCCATATCACTACCAGTGTATCATCCAAAACCACCAGTCCCCAAATTCAGCTCCTTTGTATCTCCACCATCACAAATTTTCATCTTGAAATTCAGTTTTCTGTAAGGATCCTTGCCTGTCTAGTAAAGCAAATATTTAATTGTTGTATTTTAGTCACTAAGTTGTGTGCAACTATTTGTGACCCCATGGACTATTGCCCACCAGGCTCCTCTGTCCATGAGATTTCCCAGGCAAGAATACTGGAGTGGGTTGCCATTTCCTTCTCTAGGTGATCTTCCTGATGGAGGGACTGAACCCATGTCTCCTGCTTAATAGGTGGATTCTTTACCACTGAGCCATCTGGGAAGCCCAAATATTTCATTACTCCTTAAAATTTCATCCAAGCCATGGGCTCTTGACCCATGATGATTTTAAATATGTACACACGTTATGTTCATACCTCCCTCTAAAAGGTGGGGACTAACTCCTCAGCCACTGAATGTGGGCTGGGCTTACTGACTTACTTCTAATGAAGACAATATGGCAGAAGTGACAATGTCTGACTAGGTCATAAAGGACATCACAACCACTTCCAAGGTCTCTCTTATTCACTCAGGGGAGAGCTAACTGTTATGCGGTGAGGACACTCAAGGAGCCCTGGAGAAGTCCATGTGGTAAGCCCTAAGGCCTCCTGCCCACAGCCAGCACTAACTTGCCAGGCATGTGAGGCAGCCACTTTGGAAACAAAATCTCCAGCCCTAGTTAAGCCTTCAGATGACTGCAGCCTGGCCAATATCTTAAATGAAGCTCATAATAACCTTGAGCCAGGACAGTCTAGCAAAGATACTCATAAATTCCTGACTCACAGCAATTGCATGTGATAATAAATGTTTATTGCCTTAATCCATTAAGTTTTTGAGTAATATGTTACACAGATGGAAAAGACAGGCTTTTCTCAATTCTGTGCCATTGCTCATGCCATCTCCTCCACCACTGTCCTCTCATTATCCATCTTCCAATGCCCCTTCCCCTACCCTTCAGATTCAAGCCAAAGTTTCATCTCCGTGAGGAGCCCCCTTCTTTTTTTCATAAAACTACTTCAACTCTTACTTGTCCAGTTCTACTTTGAACACGTCTATGCCTAATCACATCATTCATTTAGGCATTCATTCATATATTCCTGTGTTACTGGGCTATATGCATCTTTCCTCTTAAAGACATCATACAATTCTTCTAAACTGCATTCAGTTCAGTACAGTTCAGTCGCTCAGTCGTGTCTGACTCTTTGCAACCCCATGAATCGCAGCACGCCAGGCCTCCCTGTCCATCACCAACTCCTGGAGTTCACTCAGACTCACGTCCATCGAGTCCGTGATGCCATCCAGCCATCTCATCCTCGGTCGTCCCCTTCTCCTCCTGCCCCCAATCCCTCCCAGCATCAGAAATGAGTCAACTCTTCACATGAGGTGGACAAAGTACTGGAGTTTCAGCTTTAGCATCAGTCCTTCCAAAGAAACCCCAGGGCTGATCTCCTTTAGAATGGATTGGTTGGATCTCCTTGCAGTCCAAGGGATTCTCAAGAGTCTTCTCCAACACCACAGTTCAAAAGCATCAATTCTTTGGCGCTCAGCTTTCTTCACAGTCCAACTCTCACATCCATACATGACCACTGGAAAAACCATAGCCTTGACTAGACGGACCTTAGTTGGCATTCAGCACACTGTAATTAAGATGCTCAACATCTGCTGAGAAAATTAGCAAGTCGTACATACACAGCACACCCCGGAAGTGCATTTGATGAGTACGTATAAAGTAGAGGTTAACAATATGGACTTAGAGCTAACAGTCTCTCCTCTCTACTTATTTACTACCTGCCCCGCTGTCCTTGGGTAAGTTACTTTAAATCTCTGTAAGCCTTTATTTCTTCAGTGCTTTTTAATAAGGATTCTAACAGTATCTATTTTAGTATCTACTTAATAAAAAGATGTTTAAAAAAATACATGCAAATCTCTCAGCAAAGTGCCTGGCACAGAGTGTTCAACAAATGTTAGTTATTATTGCTTGTATTATTAACCACAAATGACAAAGGACATGTTGAAATTCTGGGTTCCTGAAAGTCTCTAGATGTAATCAAGTGACAATTTAAATTAATATGAAATTCTACAAACTAAAACAGGATTCACAATTTCTATTAAGATAATTTAATTTTTCTAAAATCTACTTTTAAGTCAATAGAACTACAGCCTGAAGCAATTGTACAAGTGCAGCCTTGACTTTTTCTCCTTGTTGTCATAATAGGATATTAACTTCAAAGCTTTTGTGGGAACACTTAATTGCTTGCATTCCTTAACAAGTAGCCACCATAGGAGTTTCCAGATACACTTCTAACCTTTACAGTCCTGAGAAAGTATATAAGGCAAACTTACGAGACATTTAAATTTACAGTCTCTGGGTTGATACAGCTGCACGTATGTGAATAAGCCACAAAAAGTAAATGAATTTTGTACATCAATCAAAATAGAATCCAATAGAAAAAAAAAATCAAAATAAAAGAACACTGCTATACCATATACCTGAGGGAAGGTGGGTGGGAAACTATAATGTTATTCATTAAAAAATTTTTTTATTGGGGTATAATTGACATTTGCTATAATATTAGTTTCAGGGGTACAATGTAATGATTCACTATTTCTGTATATTGTGAAAAGGTCTCCACAAGTCTAGTTAACATCCATCACCATAAACAGTAACAAATGTAACTTTTTGTGATGAGAACTTTTAGGATCTACTCTCTAAACAACTTTCAAATATGCAACACAGTATTATTAACTGTAGTAACCATGTGGTGCATTTTATCTCCATGACTTATTTATTTTATAACTGGAAATTTGGACCTTTTGACCACTTTCACGATTTTACCCACCCTGCAACCTCTGACAACCACCAATCCATTCTCTGTATCTATGAGCCCCGTCCCCTTTTTTTTTGCCTAATGTTATTCAGAGTCAGCATTACATGTGTTTCATGAACTCAGATCATTCCTAAGCTATTTTATAATTTACATATATTCTTGCTGCTGCTGCTGCTAAGTCGCTTCAGTCGTGTCCGACTCTGTGCGACCCCATAGATGGCAGCCCAACAGGCTCCCCTATCCCTGGGATTCTCCTGGCAAGAACACTGGAATGGGTTGCCGTTTCCTTCTCCAATGCATGAAAGTGAAAAGTGAAAGTGAAGTTGCTCAGTCCTGTCCGACTTGTAGCAACCCCATGGACTGCAGGCCACCAGGCTCCTCCATCCATGGGATTTTCCGGGCAAGAGTACTGGACTGGGGTGCCACTGCCTTCTCCAACATATATTCTTAACCATTTCCTAAAAAATAATCGGAGCTCTGTTGAGAAAACCTAATAGAATGATTTTCAATAACCACTCTATTTACTTTTTAACTGTGAACCAAGTCCTCTGGAATAAAAAAAAGTTACTTAATTTAAATTCTTATTTTCTCTTTCCCCCTACCAATATACCTTGAAAACTTTAGTTTTTGAAACATTCAGTATCCATTCCACTCTTTATGTGACCCTATACATCACACAACCTGAAATAGAAACAAAGACTGGAAAATTAACTTGTTTATTCCACCTCAGTGTCAAACAAAAGTACAAATAATATTCAGTGCATGTGCTAGTTACCTTAGAACTGCCAATCATGCTTGTTTTGAAACCTTTTGATTTTCAGAGCTGTCAATCTTATGTGTTGTAAGAGAGAAGTGAGTGTAGAAATAATGCTTTAAGAGATGCAATCTTCATGAAACATGAATAAATCAATGGACTTTACTCATAAAATTGAATTTTAGGATTTGACAGAAAGGTATACAATTCTCACAAAAAAATCAAAATATAAATTAATGAAATAAAAACACTTAGAGAATAAGGCTCTTTAACTAAAAATTTTAAGCATGGTTCAGCCATAAAGATTGATATTTCAGTAAAAAAGAGGAATGTTCTTTAACTGATACTAATCTGTAGTATTATAACCATTGAGTGGGAAAGGGAGAATCAAACTAATCTAAATCTGGACATTAAAAAAAATTTTTTTGAAGCAGGCAAAGTATCAACATAATAAATTTCCATTCTCCACCTCCCCAATACAACTCAATTTTCTATTTACCTATTCATTCATGTCTAAAATCAAACACCATCAGAAGCTTTGCCCTCTGAATTGCAAGCCACAATTAGTCATCAACACCTGTTTCTTCTATCTCCTAAATTACTAGTAAAAATCTCCTTTCCTGACCCCTAGACTTAATTCCTAGGAGAAGGCAATGGCACCCCACTCCAGTACTCTCGCCTGGAAAATCCCATGGACAGAGGAGCCTGATAGGCTGCAGTCCATGGGGTCGCTAAGAGTTGGACATGACTGAGCAACTTCACTTTCACTTTTCACTTCCATGCATTGGAGAAGGAAATGGCAACCCACTCCAGTGTTCTTGCCTGGAGAATCCCAGGAATGGGGGAGCCTGGTGGGCTGCCGTCCATGGGGTCGCACAGAGTTGGACATGACTGAAGTGACTTAGCAGCAGCAGCAGCAGCAGCAGCAGACTTAATTCACATTTTTGTTATTTCTTCCCAGAAGCTTCCTTACTGGCCTCTCTAACTCTGGTTTCATTCTTCTAATACATACTCCACATCACAGCCAGAATGATCTCACTGAAACACAGTGTGGTCCCTATTACCTGTCAGGATATTTTAATATCTTTACCACTTTCAGAGTAAAGCCTCAATGTCTGAAAATGATACATAAACTCCTTGAGGACCTGGCTCCTGCCCATGTCCCTACTCTCCCAACTCACTTCTCCTAAACGTAAGCCAACTAAGCCACTTGAGTTCTCTCTCACTGAAAACTCTGGCCAAGTACAGCTCCCTCTCATTTCCTGCACTTCGTGTCTCCTATCCCTCCTCTACAACTCAGTTCAACTGCTAGTTCCTCTGGGAAACTGTCTCTGCCACAAGCTGACTCCATCATGGATCCCCTCTTCTCCAGGCCGGCAGGGTACAGTGCACAAAACTTGACACGCTACTATCTGCCTTGGTTTACATCTCTACCCCCAGCTGAATCACAAACTCCTTGAGCACTGGGACTGTCTTTCATCTGTACATTGCTAACATAAAACAAGAAGTGGTGCACAATAGCTGCTCATTAAATGTTTGCTGACTCAGTGAAAAATTATGCTATGGCCTATTTGTTTAAAAATAAGGTTAATACAATCAGCAACTTAGTTCTTGAGATTAATAAAATGTATTATGGGTACATTCCAAGCCAACCAAATTAATCAATGCCATAAAGCAATACTTTGCACAAGGGCTTCTCTTGTGGCTCAACTGGTAAAGAATCTGCCTGCAATAAGGGAGACCTGGGTTCGATCCTTGGGTTGGGAAGATCCCCTAGAGGAGGGAAAGGCTACCCACTCCAGTATTCTGGACTGGAGAATTCCATGGCCTGTATAGTCCGTGGCATCGCAGAGTCAGACCTGACTGAGTGACTTTAGCTTCACTCACTGTAAGAACTGGCACCACCTCAAGTAGTATTTGAGATCCAATAATCCCATCCTATTTTCACTCCTGTTCCCACTAGAGGTGAAAGTCTCAACCACGACAACTGCTCCTGTCCAGGACACTCAGTACCTTGATTGCAACAAACACTTTTCTGATATGTGACCATCTCTATCAAGGGCTTCAGTGAACACGTAGTCAACATAGCGGCAAGACCCTGACCTGGTTACAGGTCACTGATCAGGAAGTTAGTTATCTGGTGACATCAAGTCTCCACAGAACTCAGTGAGAATTAAGCAGGGGAGCTTAGGAGTGGTCAAGACACACGCTGACGTTCGCATATTCAAGTACATACACTTTTCTTACTTAAGAGGCTCTGAGGTCCTTACTCAAACTCTAGTTATCTTATTCTAAGCACAGTTTTGATGACTGATTTCCCAGGCATCAGAATATTAGAAGAAAATCAGGAAGTCTAAGAAAGCTAGAAATGCAGACACAAATACAAATAGGAAAAGAAACAGGACACCCAAAGGTGAAACACAAAAACTATGAAACTGGACGGTTACCTGGCTGACTAACAACAAGCCTATATACTTAAGTTGTGATACAATACAGAAGTTAATGTTCATAATTATGACCTTGGGTCATCAAAACAAAGACAAACAAGTCAAACGACTTTAGGTCTAATAAGGTTCAAGAAAACAAATGATACATTTTATAAAAT
Source organism: Ovis canadensis (assembly GCF_042477335.2). Lineage (NCBI taxonomy): Eukaryota > Metazoa > Chordata > Mammalia > Artiodactyla > Bovidae > Ovis > Ovis canadensis. Next base: position 66,382,501 of record NC_091253.1, read on the forward strand.
GAATCAATTAAAAATTGTGTTATACACAAAGAGTCAACTTTCTACCCTTTGCAAAATAAACTTTTTTGAAATATGTCACTCCCAAATAACAAGAGGCATGCTGACTCTAAGCTACTTTTCATTGTCAGACATTAACTAGTTTCTGTGACATTAACTAGTTTCTGTGACTACAGGAGTCACCACAATCATGATTCACAACCATTCCAAAACAAAGCCTGGACCTGCTGGCCATTACATTATTGGTGGTAATACTACCCAAACACACTGTACCGTGGACACCATAACCCAGGATATTAGAACTGACTACCTACCAGTCTTTAACAGACCTCTATAGTGATTCACTACCATACTGCTTTTAAGGTCCCTGGTATAAAGCTAGTTCATATGTCAGACTATTTTAAGGAAGTTTCTATTACACTTTAGTACTAATAGCTACATGCTGTAGGATTTAGAGAGCAGCACAGCAAAGTGAAAGAACATTCTTGAGTGATGGATACACACAAACCTAGGCTTTAATCTCTGCCTTGTTAATTACACCTGTGTGACTGCAGCACCTTGTTTATGCTCAAAGACTTACTTTCATTTGGGAAATGGGGATAATATCTTCTATTGCCTATGCTTCTTGTGTAGAACAAATCAGACAATGTACATAAGGTGCCAACATATGTTTTAAAAAGCCTGGCTGTCATGATTATCAGATACAGAAATGAAATGATCTTAATCCACACTAGGACAAATTTTGTGAAATTGTGTGCTGTATTAATAACAGATAAATGTTTAAAGAGAAAAGTGTTTTATATTTTTAAGTCCCAGCAGAAGTCCCCTGACTCATAGATTGGTTCATGGAAAAGCAGGTCAAAGTGAGGAGGACTCCATAAAACAAGTATACACATAAACTGTAGAGACATTAACTTAGTAATTAATGCAAATACTCTGAGAGGGGGCCAGGCCTTCTTACTGAGGAGAGGTCCACTCACTGGAGCTCTGCACTGATCTCCTTAAATAAACAATATCTATACTGCAAAGTCAGGGATTGCCGGAGTCAGTCACTTTAAACTAACACAGGGACAGAAAGAACTGCCGCCCTCATCCCCATCTTTACAGTTTACTTAAACTAATTCAATAGCAATTTTATTTTTAAAAGATTGCTTTATGGTGCTTTTCTAAAACATTAAAATTAGCTTTCATAAGAACAAAGACCCTTTTGAAACTCCTATTTTATTAATTTATGTAATAATCAAATAAATTATTAAGCAATAATATAAATGGGTTTGGGAACAAACACAACTAGCTTTTGCTAAATATATACCTCAACTGAAAGAAGCAAAAATGCCCAGTTATGGTACAGAACTATTAGTTTCTAATTGTCTAATTCAAGTGCTGATACCATCCTAAAGCAGATCAGTCCTGGGTGTTCATTGGAAGGACTGATGTTGAAGCTGAAACCCCAATACTTTGGCCACCTGATGTGAAGAGCTGACTCATGTGAAAAGACCCCGATGCTGGGAAAGATTGAGGGCAGGAGGAGAAGGGGATGACAGAGGATGAGACGGTTGGATGGCATCACCGACTCAATGGACATGGGTTAGGGTAGACTCCGGCAGTTGGTGATGGACAGGGAGGCCTGGCATGCTGCAGTTCATGGGTTCGCAAAGAGTTGGACATGACTGAGCGACTGAACTGAACTGAACTGAAGTGCTGTTATGGGTTAATGGGTTTTATAGAAGAAAATCTTGATTAAACTTAACAAGTCAGTTAATTCAATGATAACTGCCAAAAAAGTTAATGCCAGGGTCATTTTGATTTGCTATAATCTGACTTCTGATTCCAAGTCATAAATTGATGTTTAAAAAACAAAATGATTAAAACTCTTGAGGCTGGTACTGTAAGAGTTAGGTCCCAACCACACTGCCAAAACCTCTGAATGTAATTATAATATGTCTACTTTGCAACTCACTCAAAGTAGATCACACTATTTTTCATGCCTAAATACTATACTTTATATTCTAAATATTACTATTAATGCAATGTCTTTCTAGACTTAATTTTTCTTTTAAAAGTGTTTTTCGAACTTTTTTTGTATGATAGAAATACTCACCACCACTCCCCACAACACCTTAAACGAGACATTACCAGAACTGTAGTATAAAAGCAGTGAAAGCAGAGTTGCTCTGAAATAGGACCTAACTGCCCTCTTTTCTCCCAGAGCAATCTCTGAAGCCTTTTTGCATAACTCTATCCAATTCAGTGGATATGAACCTGGGCAAACTCTGGGAGATGGTGAGGGTCAGGGAAGCCTGGCATGCTGCAGTCCACGGGGTCGCAAAGAGTAGGACATGACTTGGCAACTGAACAACAATATGCTCCTTGGGACAAAAACGGAAAACTTGTTCTTTTAAACAACAATTAGAAATGAATATTAAAACAAAAAAAGCTATAGAACTTATTAAAAGGCTGTAATTTAGCTAATTAGAATATTCAGTTAACCAAAACAATTTGGGATCCTTATCAGTTATCACTTTTTTTAAAAAAGAAGCATTCTGGTGGCATTTTAAACATTTAGCAATAGAAGCAAGGGTCAAAGGTCTTCTCTGATTACTGTTATCTTCTACTCACTGAACATCTTGTCATCATATTACCTCTTCTTACTCATTTAATTACCAATTTTTAAAACTGATTTGTGCACTAGTTTATTATCTATCCTCCATTCTCCCAAGAGAGTAAGTTCCCCCAAATTCATGGAAGCAGAGAGCTAATCTGTCTTATTTATGAGCCCTTATAACAGTGCCTGCCAAACCGAAAGGATTCTAAACTCTTGGGTACTGTTAGCAAGCGCAACAGCAGATCATTTTTCATTAATAGAAAATATATCAGTAATTTGCAAATGAAGTATTATTTCATGTAAAGAAATCCTTTCTTCTCCTCCCTGCAACTGATAAGCTTTACATCGTGCCACCATGGATGCCACCCAGATGAACTGGCTATCATTCTTACAAGTTGACCTAATGTGAAGCCAGATCAGCAGGTATTAGCTTTACAAGAAGATGCATTTTATATAAGTCTGCTGAATTATAAATATTTTACCTGCTCAGCCAAATTTATTATAAACTGGCAAATGCCAGTGATATACATGTTTCTTTATATTTGTATATATTAAAAATTTATGGAAAAAATTCATTTCCATCTCGATGACTATCATTTTCCAGTCTCAGAGTTTTAGTTCTGCATCTTTGTTCCCTCTTTATATTCTATTCCCAGGTCTCCCACCTTAGTGGTTTTCATAAGGCATATTTATATTCACAATTATCTTTATCTACAAAGACTACAAACAGAATGAATTCTGTTCAAATAATAGGAAAAATGGTAATCCAGAGAGCAGATGCAAAACAGGAAGAAAAAAATATGAAAAAGAATCAGGATTTGGTACAATAAGAGAAAAGAACATAATGAAAGAGAAATCAGAGGTTTCTTTTGAAAGGCAGATGGAGACTGTGAAAAAGAAGAGGCCCAAAAGTTACACATACAATGGGTTGAACAGCATGTATTACTCCAAAGATGGTTTTAATTTTATGATGCGGAACGGTTTATTATCAGGATGGACATTCAAATCTTCCCCAAAACTGATCTCCGCTTTGAGAAGACATGAATTTAGCCTAACTTGACTAATATCACATGATGTGAACTTGGCCTACGTGGACTAACTAGCATGATGAAGAGAAATAATCCTATTTTCTATCTTTTCAAAAAATCACCACTTAAAGTCCAACAATACTTTTGAGATATCTCAACTTTTATGCACACTCTTAAAGCATCTGGAAATGATTCTACTTACTCTCCATCCACTTCCGGTCTTTTACATACACAATGAAACTTGCCGCCAAAATCTATATAAAGATCGTTCTCCACGATATGAAAGATTCGCCCAATGACTATTTTATCCTTTGCAGGTCCCATCTGTGTGAGAGGAGAATGTCTCAGCATAGACGCGAAGGATTCCACATTTTTCGGAGAGCCCTAAATATGAAGAGACATTGATACATATGTAATTCAATGCAAAGGTATAATATGGTAAGCACAGTAACAGCTTCCGTGCCCACGCAGCCACAATCTCTTGGCTTCTCTGGTTACTCGGACGGTAAAGAATCTGCCTGCATTGCAGGAGACCAGGGTTCGATCACTGGGTTGGGAAGATCCCCTGGAGAAGGGAATGGCAACCCACTCCAGTATTCTGGGAAATCTCATGGACAGAGGAGCCTGGAGCGGTTGCAAAGAGTCGGACACAACTGAGCAACTAACACATATACATACAGATTAATAGCTTACAGGGGAAGTTTTTAAAAGTCAATTTGCTGTATATTTGTTTTGCAGCAATAATAAAAACACTGAAATAAAATCTTGCTTTAAAAAGTCAGGTACACTCTTCAGCTTCCTCCTCATTCTTTTCCTCCTTGAAGAGCCAGAGAAAAGCAGGCATCTGTGCTTGGGTGGAGATGTGGTGGCCCCAGGTGCAATCTGGAAGGTGAGCAGGTAAGAAGCGTCCTTAGACAAAGCCTCAGGCCTGGGGTGAGGAGGGGGTAAGGAGGTGAGTATGCACGGAGGGTATCCAAGAAGGTAACTGGCTTCATTCCTATATGCTGCGCTTAGTCACCCAGTCGTGTCTCTTTGTGACCCCATGGACTGTAGCCCCCCAGACTCCTCTGTCCATGCAATTCTCCAGGCAAGAATACTGGAGTGGGTTGTCATGCTCTCCGCCAGGAGATCTTCCCAACCCTGGGATCGAACCCAGGTCTCCCTCATTGCAGGTGTTCTTTACTATCTGAGCCAGCAGGGAAGTCCTCATTCCTATATGACTATCTGCAAAAAAAAAAAATACCTTTGAATACAGGTTAATGAAAGTGACTATAGTTTTAATACAAATTTAAATAAACATTAAGATAAAAATGATTATGGGTCATATAATTAGTAGTCTGAATTAGCAGTTCTTGTTACACAATATTTTTAAATGACCTGACTTTAATTTTAACATTTTAACGCTGTAATTTTCTTTTCCTAAAATAAAATTTTAAAGGAAAGATAGCTTTAACTGTTTTGTGTTACTCATTTCTAGAAGCTGTTTTACATACTGAATTTATTTGAAGTAGGGTTGCATATATAATACAGGGTGATTATTTCTTTTTATTTTAACTTACAAAAACTTTTTTTTCAAACACATGCTTTTTCAGAAATCCATGAGTACAGATTTGTGTGCCTTCTACTCATCTTTGGCGGAGAAGGCAATGGCAACCCACTCCAGTACTCTTGCCCGGAAAATCCCATGGATGGAGGAGCCTGGTAGGCTGCAGTCCATGGAGTCGCTAAGAGTTGGACACGACTGAGCAACTTCACTTTCACTTTCCACTTTCATGCATTGGAGAAGGAAATGGCAACCCACTCCAGTGTTCTTGCCTGGAGAATCCCCCGGGACAGGGGAGCCTGGTGGGCTGCCATCTATGGGGTCATACAGAGTTAGACACAACTGAAGCAACTTAGCAGCAGCACTCATCTTTGGGCTTCCCAGAGGCTCATTAGTACAGAATTCGCCCGCCACTGCAGGAGACATAGGTTCAATCTCTGGGTAGGGAAGATCCCCTGGAAAAGGAAATGGCAACCCACTTCTTTCTTTTTCTTCATCTATTTTTTGGGGATGGAGGTATTACTTAAAATTTTTTAATATATAAAGCATATGTGCATTGATGAGTGGTCATTAAGCCATGTCCAATTCTTTGTGACCCAAAAGACTGTAGCCCACCAGGCTCCTCCGTCCATGGAGTTTTCCAGGCAAGACTACTGCAGTGGGTTGCCATTTTCTTCTCCAGGGGATCTTTTCGACCTAAGGATCGAACCCTCATCTCCTGTGTCTCTTGCAATGGCAGGGGGATCCTTTACCACTGAGCCACCTGGGAAGCCTATAAAGCATATGCATAAATTAATATGTATAAAACTATCATGCATATGAAGATATTTAATATACAGCTTGGAATCAGAGGAAGCACGAGATAGCAATGAGTGCAGGCACCTCATTTCACACATGAATACCGTATCTGCTACTCACAGCCATGTGACAGGCTGAAAAGTGATTTTAAATACAGGTTGCTTCAAAAGATGGAAAGTAGAAACATGACTAAAAATCTTAAAAGGAAGCAAACAGTAAAGCAGAATAACAAATATTCAGGAAACCTGGGCTCTGTGAGTAACTCAGCCACTAAATAGCTAAAAATCTTGACTGTCACTTAACCTCTCTGGATCTGTCTTCTTACTTGTTAATGAAAAGGTTGGATACCTATCAAGTTTAGGAGTAGGAATTCTTAAATATTCTACAATATTAAAATGGTTTTATAAAGTAATAAACTGTTGAAAGGGGAAGACAAATCCTACCCAGCTCCCTCTTTTAACACAAACAGTAACAAAAATAATGAAATGGTATATGTACTTTACTTTATATTAGTTAACAAGAAAAACATCTTTACATGTGTCTTCTCTGACAGGTAATTTAAAAATTACTTTCTTCTACTAACTGTGCTGCAACAACTTCAGTTTCTTCAACCTACCCAATAAATGCTATGCTCATAACAAAGTTCTTTTAGTAAAATTAATGAAGTAGTGGTTCAAGATGGCACCTTAACGTTCAAGTGGATCCTTAACATTTTTCTCTCCCTCCCTCTGAAATTCCATTCAGTGATGGTAAAGAAAGAAAGTGAAAGTCGCTCAGTTGTGTCTGACTCTTTGCGACCCCAAGGCTTCTCCAGGCCAGAATACTGGAGTGGGTAGCCGTTCTCTTCTCCAGGGGATCTTCCCAACCCAGGGATGAAACCCGGGTCTCCTGCATTGCAGGCACATTCTTCACCTGCTGAGCCCCCAGGGAAGCTCAAGAATAATGGAGTGGGTAGCCTATCCTGTCTCTAGCAGATCTTCTCAACCCAGGAATTGAACCAGGGTCTCCTGCATTGCAGGCAGATTCTTTATCAGCTGAGCTCCTAGGGAAGCCCAATGATGGTAAAAGAATGAACAAAAAAATTACAAACTGCCAATATTAAAGAGAACAGAATGGAGACAAAAAGTATGCAAGAAATTTAAACAACTTTCTAGTGGACCAAAGTATGCAGAAGGATGATAACTAGTGAAGGAGAGTGAAGGAAACTGCAGCTAAAAATACACAGAAGGAAGAAGCTATGAAAATAAGTCAGTTTATTCTGAAGAATTCCATAAAGGCACAGGACTCCATCATGCCAGGAATTATAGAAAGCTGGAATGAGAAGCCAGGCTGAAAACAAGTGGAATAATTAAAAGGATATAGTCACAGAAGGCAATTTTCTGTCCAGCACAGAACATTTGACAGAGAGGCCAAGTGTACCACACCTAGAAATAAAAATAAGATGTTTATTGTCCTGGCAAAATAAATACAATATATTTTTTCTCTTCTCTAAAAAACATAATAATTAAACAAATGGTCTAGAGAAATAAGTCTGGAGGACTGACTATGCAGCAATAGGTAACTCAGTCCATCAGGAAAGAAAAGAATCAAAATGACAGCTGTCTGGCAAGGCATGAGCAGTTGGTAAGGCCTGGAGTAGGAGCACAGGCTCCTCAAGGCTCTGAGGTTGGACTGTGTGGCTCAAGTCCTGATGGTCCACTCACCTGCTCCGTGGTTGGGGCAATGCACTTAGACTCTCTGTGCTACTGTTGACTCACATATACAAGGGGGTTAATAATTATGCCTATTTCACAGGGCTGTTATGAGGATTAAATAAATAAATAGCCACATGTAAAGTTCTCAAAATATGCCTCTGGTAGGACCATCACCCCCTAAAATGTAGCTTAAAAAAAAATTAATCAAATCATTATAGACCCAGTCATCACTGGGCCTTCCTGGGTGGCTCAGATGTTAAAAGAATCTGCCTGCAATGCAGGAGACCCAGGTTCGATCACTGGGTTGGAAAGATCCCCTGGAGGAGGGCATGGCAACCCACTCCAGTATTCTTGCCTAGAGAACCCCACAGATAGAGGAACCTGACAGGCTACAGTTCAAGGGGTTGAAAAGAGTCGGACACAACCGAAGCAACTTAGCACTCATGCACAGGCAAAGATTCAGATATAATATATTAGCTTAAGTGGCTGGGAGAGGCTTTTAATAGCTTGCTTGGCGGACTTAATGAAACCTAGACCCAATGAAAGACTACACTAGATGAAGTTGAAATACCAGAACTTCCTTAGTATACCATTGAGAAAAGTACTCAAAGGCTAGAAGAGAATATAATGTTAGGATGGATTTATTATTTATGATCTGTTCACCACCTCTTATTATGGCCCCAGGAGGATCTATAAGATACGTAGTTTACCAAGACTAAAAGAAACACCTTTGAGAAGGGAGTACCAGCATTTCTGAGAGCTGTGTGGTAGCTGCTCTCTGTAGGCCAGACTGACACCCTGAACTCAATGGGAAATAATGAGATCCTTTAGTGGCAGGAGTCAGGTCAGCACTTCTTAGCCAACAACATGATGGGCATGGTTATCATAATGCTGCAGAGCCTAACAACCTGTAGAGTTTTCTGGTACTGGCTGGTTGGTTATGGTGTCCTTAGAAATAAAATAGATGGGAAAACTCTAATTCTAGAGAACAAATTGAATCACCACATATGAAACTCACAGCCCCTCAACCAATCCTTGAACCAATTCCCAGACAACAAGCTTTTCAAATGAAGAGGAGGTCATGTCCCCTTGCAGAAGGATGCTGTTACCAAACCTGAAATCTGGACCACCAATCTTCCTTCCAGCTTTCCCAAAGGGGTCTGTGGCTATTTACCAGAACTGAGGGAGGAGAAATTAGCAGACTTTTCAGAGATAATCTGAACTGACACTAACTCTTCAAGAACAAATTCAGTGCCAGTCAGAACAAGGGCTTATAGAGATTGCGTGATAAATGGAGTTTTAGCTCAGATCTGTCTCATGAACGTGCTCTATGGTTATTCTCCCTAGAAGGCGCAACTGGAACATGTATAGTCAGCCACTGGCAGGATCTCCACACTGGTTCCTTGATCTGTGGAGTGAAGGCTATTAGAGTAGGAACGGCCAAGTGAGAACTTTCACTACCTACCAAAGTAAGTCAAAGGCAAAATACTACCTCCCTAGGGCACTGCAGCAGTCAGCACCTCTGTCAAGGACCTGGAAGATGCAGGGTGGTGACTCCTACCACGTGCGCATTCAACTTGCCTACCAGGCCCTGCAGAAAACAGACAGGTCTTCCGGAAGGACAATTTATTGTCATAAACTTAATCAAGGGGTAACTCCAATTGCAGCTGTTGTTCCAGATGTGATTTCATGGCTGGAGTCAATTAAAATATCCCTCAGCACCTGGCATGCAATAATTATCTAACAAATGCTTTCTTTTTCTAGACCTGTTAGTAAAGATGATATACCTCCAGGTTACATTAACTCTCTAGCTCTATGCCACAGTCTAGTTTACATAGACTCTGAAGGCCACTCCATTCCACAAGATAGTATGCTGCTCCATTACACATGCTGACTTGACCTGGAAGCAGGAAACTCCAACTACTCTCGACTCATGGTAAGACACCTCTATGCCAGAGGGTGGGAAATGAATCTCACAAAAATGCTGGGCCTTGGTTGAAATTCCCAGGGGGCCAGAGGTCTGGGCTATGTCGAGATATCCTTTCTTACCACAAAGAAGCTCAGTGCTTAATGGGTCTCTTTGATTTTTGCAGGCAACAAATACTCATATGGACATGTTTCTTCAATTCTTTTAACAAGTAACCCAAAAAGCTGCCAGTTTTGAGTGGGGCCCAGAACAAGATAAGACTCTGCAAAAGGTGTAGGTCATCAGGCAAGCTCTTCCACTACGTGAGTTTTATAACCTGGCAGACGTGATGCTTGCAGTACAGAGATGGACAATAAGTATTCTGAGGTCTCTATGAGTAGCGTATGCAGAACTAGAGTAGCCCTAAATGACAGCAGTAGAGGGCTCTGAGCAGGGCACTTGAGTGATTATCTCTCTGCACAGACAGATGGCCTAAAGTGAGGACCAAAAATGATTTGTGTCAAGTGACTAATGATTGTGCTGGATGGTCAGAGATTTAGCAGAAACAGGATTGGGAAATATGTGACAAGAAGGTCTGCAAAAGAGATAGGAAGACAGATCTCTCTCAAACAGGCACAGAGTGAAAAAATAAAAGAGTCACACGTGAATAACTTCTTCAGCAGAGAAGAATCTTAATAATCAAGGGACAAGACAGCTAGTCATGTGGAGTCAGTCAACCTCTCTCCATGACACTCTTGCCCACCTCCTCAGTGGGTTCAAGAACAAACATGCCACGACAGTAGGGATTTGCTTCTGCCTTGGGGGTAGGAAGAGTATCTCAACATGGCCCAGACCACTGGCCAACTAGAAATTTTACCAGCTGCTAGGCCCCTGAATTTCTGTGGTATGGAACTTATACATAGATTCAGGAATACTGACTTCCACTCACCCTGTGAGTAGTGATCTGGCCACAGTCACTGCTAAATGACCAATCTACCATGGCAGAAACCAATACTAAGCTTCCGAGACAGTATGATTCCCTGGGAGCATCAGCCAGCCACCTGGTGGCAAACTGGTAACATAGGACTATTTGAAACGGAAAGGACAGTGATATATTTACCACTGGAATGGACGTTTATTCTGAATATGGATTTGCCTTCCCTGCCCACAAAGCTTCTACCAAAACCACCATTCATGAGCTTACAGATTCTCATGTCCATTGTCATGGTATTCCTAATAGCATTGTTTCTAACCAAAAAAATCATTAATTATGTGGGATAACGGGGTCACGCTTATGGACTTCACTGAGCTGACTAGTGCTAGATCTGGCAGACTAGTGAAATGAAACTTCTCTTTAAATTAAATTTTCTATTTTGAGACCATTGTAAATTCACATGCAATTACAAGGACTAATACATGGAGAGCTCCTGCAATGTTTATCAGTTCTCCCAATGGTAACATCTTGTAAATCACAGTATAATATTACAACCAGGAAAGTGACATTGATGTAATCCATCAGTAGTATTCAGATTTCACCAGTTTCAGATATAATCATTTGTGTGTATATTTAGTTCTGTACACTTTTATCATATGTGAAGGTTCATGTCTACACCACCACAGTCAAGTCACAGGACGTTCCGTCACCACAACGATCCCTTGTGCTGTCCTTCCACTCCTTATCTCCCTTCTGCCCTATCCTAACTCTTAGCAACTATATATTTGTTCCCCATCTCAGTAATTACACTATTTCAATAATGTCATATGAACAGAATCACAGAGTATGTAACTCTTTGGGATTGGCTTTTTTCACAAAGCATAACTCACTTGAGAGCCATTCAAGCTGCTGTATGTTTCGATCACTGGTTCCTCTTTACTGTCATATTCCACAAGACAGATGCACCACATTATGTTTAACCATTGACCAGTTGAAGGACATCTGGGCTGTTTCCAGTTTTTGGCTATAATAAATAAATAAAGCTCCTATGGCCACTTCTGTGTAAGTTTTTATATGAACATAAGTTTTCATTTCTCTGGGATAAACATCCGCTGCTCCAGTGTGCATTTATCTCCTTTGGGAGGATCTGACCACCTCAACCTGAGTAGCTGGTCAGAGGCCAGAGGACTTGAGTCGCTGACTCCTGGACTGGGGGTCTATTATTCCATGTTTGCCAGCTGACAACAGCAGAGTGCCCCAAGTTTTACAAAGAGAGGGAAAAGATAAATGGGATAATCACTGTTTAATTTTATTCCTAAATCCCTACAAACCAGGCTCCACTCAAATGTTATTGCTTTCTTTATTTCCTGTTATTTAATGCCAACAGATAAAAACAAACTTAAGCATCATAATCACACTAGAAAAATTAATCACAAGAAAAATCTTAATAAAACCTTTAAAAGTAAAAACAAAATAAAGGAAAATCCAAACATATTAAAAGAAGAAAGTGAGATGTCTAAGTAAAAATAAGAGTTAGGAAAGAGACATAATAAGTGAAAGCTAATGCTGAAATCACAGGAGTCTGACTGTATATGATCAGAGCATATTACCACCCAAGAAGCAGAATACATACAGAACATGTTCATCTTTTCTTTTAGGCAATGTATAGTACTATTTATATCAATATGTATATTACAGCTATTGATAAACACCTACTTTCCTTAGAGATTTACATCTACCTCAATACACTCTTTCATTGTTATTATATTAACTGGTCATTTCCTCTAAACCTGCTTTGAAAATGTTATACTCTACCATGAAACTAAATATTTCAGAAGGCTTTTATTACTAACTTGGAGATAATTCTCCTAGAATTCTATAATGTAAAAATCAGGGAATACTATGGTTAAAATCAGAAATGTTTTGCATCATTCTTTTACATATTAGTTTTTAAAACATTGGTGTGATTTTTTAAGTTGTCAATATAAAACTAGTGAGAAAACAAAGGGGTAAATAAAGCTGTATGAGTACTGCCAGTATATGAATTTAGAAGACTTATATTAAAAATAAGACAACTGAAACCAATCCTTCAAATAAGCTATTTTTGGATTTTTCAGTATTCTGAAAAGACAAAATATTTGATTTAAATATTCGGTTGGAATATTCCAACATTTTGAAATAAAAAATACCAATAAGAAATATTCATGAAAAATTTAAAAATATTTACATAAAATCTATCTAATATATTGCTAAAATGAAACTATAAAGTGTATTATAACATCAGTATTCTACATAAATCAGCTAAAATAGTTACTCACCATCCTAAAACAATAAAATGTTCTGTGCAGCCTTAAAAACTCTTGCAACCCATTTTCTCAATGTGCTGTAAAGTAACATGCCACCCTCTACTGTTAAGAAACAGTAACATTCATAAAGCAGAAAATCCGTTTTTTGCTCAACTGTTGCCACCTGGTGGCTATAAGATGGGTTTTTCACTACACCACAGCTTCCAATCGGCTTAACAGGTTCTACAAATCTCTGTTCTCTAGAGGAAATGGCAACCGCCTCCAGTATTCTTGCCTAGAGAATCCCATGGACAGAGGAGCCTGGCAGGCTGCAGTCCATGGGGTTGCAAGAGTGGGACATGACTTGGCAACTAAACTACTACTACTACTACTAAGTGCCATAAAAGGCTTAAAGGTTTTAAAATATTTTTAAAAGGAAAAAGGCATTTGACTTTAAAAATGTAATATTTAACAAATATTTACCAGGTCCTCTATATGTAAGCGTGTGCTATGTTGGTTACAAAAATGAAAAGGACTTGGTCTCCATCCTACAAAAAATAAACAAAACACTTTACAGAGACACATGAATCAGCCAATCTCAATGAACAAAGGAAAAGAGAAATGAATAAGTGAGCATGGATGAATAAATGGACTTTCAGGTCACTGAAACTTGAGATCCCTTGAGATCACTGAAATAGGCAATTCACATGAACTGTCCTTGATTAAATTCCTGCCTGCAGGGGAAAGTTCCTTTTAAGTATAACTTGCTTGATTCTTACTGAATATTTCGTATTTCTGAGGTGCATACATAGATACATGTGTCTACATTTTAAAGATAAGAATTTAACCAGTGGGTACAAGGTTGACTTTCATTCATTCATATATATATATACACGTGTGTATATGTGTGTGTGTGTGTGTATATATGTGTGTATCAATATAGGAGACACAGGAGATGCAGGCTCGATTCCTGGGTTGGGAAGATTCCTTGGGGGACGGCATGGTAACCCATTCCAGTATTCTTGCCTGGAGAATCCATGGACAAAGGAGCCTGGAGGACTACAGTTCAATGGGTCACAAAGAGTCAGACATGACTGAGCAACTAAGCATGCATACACATGCACATTTTAATCAAAGCCCCTGGACTTTCAATATAAGTTTCATCTGGTTGGTGAGATGATAAAGGCCTAAACCAAGAGATGATTTTTACTATGGAATTTGTAGGCAGGGAAGCTAATTTTAGGGGGAAGAGCAAAGGTAAAAGATATCATGCTTTGTTTAGGGAACAGCAAAATGTCTATGCTCCAAAAGCTTTCTTTAAAGCAGAAACCATGTTACAAATTAAATCTTATATAGAACCCAATATATATAACAATAAGCATAGTATTTTGGTAGTATAAGTGCATTTTATCAGTTCAAATTCATAGAATTTACTTAATATTAAGTCAAAAACTGTGAACATGCAATTATTTCGATAAAAATTACAAACTAGTATCAGAAGTGAGGGATAACAACCCAGTTCTTAATTTCTGTATTTTGACTGCCCGATACCAAGAAAATCTACATATAACACCCCACATGTATAAGTGGGTGAGGAAACAGGCACTGTCACACACTATAAGCGGTGTGGTGCAGTCTGTATCTATCAAAACTCAAACTGCGTGTGCATACTTTCAGTCAGTATATATCCCATATATACGGATAAGGGCATGCTCAGTTGTGTCTGACTCTTTGCAACCCCATGGACTGTACCCCACCAGGCTCCTCTGTTCATGGAATTTTCTAGGCAAGAATACTGAAGCAAGTCGCCATTTTCTACTCTAGGGAATCTTCCCGACCCAGGGATTGAACTGGCATCTCCGGCATCTTCTGCATTGGCAGGTGGATTCTTTACCACTGAGCCACTTCTTTTGCAATTCCAAGGACTGCAGCCCCATCAGACTCTGACAATGGCATTTCCCAGGTAGGACTAATGGAGTGGGTTGCCATTTCCTTCTCCAGGGGATCTTTCCCACCCATGAACTGAACCCCCATCTCCAGTATTGGCAGGCAGATTCTTTACCACTGAGTCACTGGGGAAAGTAAAAGTGAAGTCACTCAGTCGTGTCCGACTATTTGTGACCCCATGGACTGTAGTCTACCAGGCTCCTCCCTCCATGGGATTCTCCAGGCAAGAGTACTAGAGTGGGTTGCCATTACCTTCTCCAGGGGATCTTCCCAATCCAGGGATCAAACCTGGTTCTCCCACATTCCGCCCTATATAAATATGCAGAAAAAATGTAAATGCTCACTGTAGCACTGTCTGTACTAAGGGGAGGAAAAAAAAACAGCCTAGAAGCTCACTAGTGAAGGTCTGGTTAGATAAATAATGCTACATCCAAACCATGGAATGCCAAACAAATATTTTTTCAGTGAAGTATACAGATAGCCTCCTGTATTTGCAGATGCAGCTAACTGTACTATTTATATAAAGGACTTGAGTATCCAAGATTTGGGTATCACAGAGGATCCTGGAACCAATCCCTTGTTGGATAGGGACAAGGGTAAGCATACTACACTACACATATATAATGATAGGAAAAATATTCAAAGTTATACTTAAGTGAGAAGAGCAATTTTCAGCAGCAGCAATGAAAATATACTGAGTGCTCATTACCATGTCCCTGTACTAAGTGTTTAAATAATGAATTCATTTAATCTCATAATAATCCCATGATAGTTTCCTATTATTAAAAAGAGGAAAAGAAGATACATGGATATTACATAACTTTCCAAGGAAACACAGGCAGTAAATGATAGAAGAATCATAATTCAAAGCAAGACCGTCTGAATCCAGAGCTTTCATTCTTAAACATTAATGATGTAGTTCAAAAACGTGTATGTTTTTAAGTATATCTGTATATATAATTAACTTATATATGCATACATAAAATCTCTAGTAGTATGCATTTATAAAAATACACCTTCCAGCTTTGAGAAAATGAGAGAAAGGAGGCTTTTATATGCACTTAGTAACCTTCAGTGCTATTTATATTCTCCTTTCACAACATCACTTTTATACTTTACAATTTTTTTCAAAAATCCTGATCACACAATAAAGACAAACTATATTCATCTTGTAATGTCAGGATACTCTGCAACTGAATGGTTCCAGAAACTTCGAAGAGCGAAATGAAAGATTTTTCACAAAATTAAATCTTTACACCAATGCCTATCAATTACTCATAGTCCTCATCAATAAATATGTCAGAAAAATACTGAATACCTCCAATAAACACTGCTGCTGCTGCTGCTAAGTCGCTTCAGTCGTGTCCGACACTAAAACAAAACTAACGTGGTATGTTCGGTTTTCTTATTACTCTGGCAATTGTTCTTGCTGTGTTATTATTCTGGACTGCTGCTGCTAAGTCACTTCAGTCGTGTCCGACTCTGTGCGACCCCACAGACGGCAGCCCACCAGGCTCCCCCAACCCTGGGATTCTCCAGGCAAGAACACTGGAGTGGGTTGCCATTTCCTTCTCCAATGTGTGAAAGTGAAGTCGCTCAGTCGTGTCCGACTCTTAGCAACTCCATGGACTGCAGCCCACCAGGCTCCTCCGTCCATGGGATTTCCCAGGCAAGAGTATTGGAGTAGGGTGCCATTGCCTTCTCCTGATTATTCTGGACTAGCACGTTTTATTAACGTGCTCAAGCCTGTGCTATCCTCACTTGTTCAACTGTTTGTGAGCAGTCACACGGAGATCTCCAATTCAAAGACTGCCCGGGCTGTCTTAAAGTTCAAATGTGCACTGTGCGTTCTATTCCTTCATTCATGCATCTGGCAAACACGGACTGCCCATTAAGAGTCAAGCACTGCAGTTTTCTGTAACCCAGGACACTACCCGTCTGTGAACTGTTTGGCACTGGTTCCCAAGGGGCTAAGTACAGAAATTGGGAGTTTATTTTTATACAGTTTAATACTGCCAACTTTATGTCTGCTAGCTCGCTAGCTCAAAAAAATCTAATTTGTATTTCTGCCTATTTCTTCCATTTCACCTATCTAATAATTTTATCGTACTTTACAGAATTATTGGCTGGGGCAGATGGATTTTTTTTTAAGGTCATTTACAGAAAAAGTGAAGCACTGATAGGTTAAATTACTTGCTCAACTTCATAGTGACACTAATTCTGTCATTTACCTATCCACTGACTTAAGAAATATTTCTGAAGAGCCTGGGACACCAGACACTAAGCTCCACGCTGCAGCTACTGTGCACCAGAGAAGCCGAGAGCCCAGCCTCTTCCAGCGTGAGTCCCACTCGGAGTCCCAGGAGTCGCCCTAGACGCGCCGCCGGCAGCTCTCGCTGCTGGTTTCCCTTCTAGCACTCAATTCAGAAGACGCGTGCAAAGGAGTGTGGACAACGCAGGCCCAAAATGTAGATACCATACAGAAATACAACAAACCGAGGAAAAGCACGAACGCACACTGTTCCAAGTGACCAGCCCAGACTTTACTTCCTACGCTGGGCCCCGCCCCCGGCCCCGCCTCTCGGTCTCACCCAACTTAGCCGAGCCCAACAACGACGTCAAACTCCGCCCTGCCCCCCGGTTCCATCCTGACTCCGCCTCCAACCCCGCCTCCAGACTCCGCCCCCAGCTCCGGCCCCGCCCGCCAACGAGTGCCTGGCTTAGCTCTCGCGACTCACCCTCGTCCGGCCGAGCTCCGCCTTCCGCTGCAGCTCCGAGAGCCGTTCCAAAGCGCTCGCGAAGCCGCCTGGGCGCGGCCTAGGCTCCGTGGAATCAGAACTCTCGCTTCCGGAGCCACTCTCAGTGCCTGCTCCTCGACAGGATCGAGAGAAGAGAAACACTCGCAGAAAATGACTCTCGGCAGTCACGGCACGGGTCCGACACAGCGCCGCCATGACGGATCCACGACCTCTGACCTTTGGCTTCTCCGCAAGCGCGCAGGTCGCGGGGCGTAGCAACGAGGGGCCGCCCATTGCAGAGCCCCGTGGGCGGTGGGCGTGGTCTGGTCGGTGGTTCGGCCAAGTGTGGGTCGAGAGAGCTTCTGGTTGGTGGAGAAAATCTTTGATGGCTAGCAGCTAGCCCCTGGTAGCAGCGGCCCGCTAAGTTTTTCCTGGAAAGCCTTCTGACTCGCAGCGATTTCGCCCTCCGAGGTACCCCTTGGGCCTTGTGCTGCTGTAAATTCTAGTAATGCGACACTTGCTGCCCCCGCCTCCCTCGTCCTTCCCCAGAATGTCCGAAGGTTCTTACCCCCACCGCTCTTCAGGGCTTTGCTCAACTGCGAGGTTCTCCTTGACTATCTTACGTAGAATAGGAACTCCAAATACTATCGGACCCCCGCCACTTAACACTTATTAATATGCCATGTAGTTTACTTACAATAATTGTGCTTAGCATGTGCTCTGAAGTTATGAACTCTATTGGGAAAGACTGATGCTGGGAGGGATTGGGGGCAGGAGGAGAAGGGGAACGACAGAGGATGAGATGACTGAATGGCATCACTGACCCGATGGACGCGAATCTAAGTGAACTCCGGGAGTTGGTGATGGACAGGGAGGCCTGGCATGCTGCGATTCATGGGGTCGCAAAGAGTCGGACATGACTGAGCGACTGAACTGAACTGATGACGGCAGGAATTGTGCTGTTGAATCCCTGACAGCGAGCACGTGGTAGGGCTTAACCATTTGGGGATCCAAGTGTGTCCTTCTTTGCCTATTCTGTGGTCAGCCCAGCCATGTTACAAAAATACTAATTTGAGACGTTTTGGGTCGCCTCTGGCTGCAATCCTTTCTCTTAGGGAGTAAGTTCCTAATGCCTAGATATGCACTACCCAGAGGACCCACGCTCACTTATGATTTTCTCCCTTCCGGCGCCATGTTAATTGCCAGAATTGCCCACCTTCTTCAAAACTGAGCTGAATACCACAGTTGTGTTAATGAATTAAGCTGTCCATCCTTCTACCCAGCATTTTTATAATACACAATTATTTACTTGAGCAAGTACTGTTCCATCGCATTTGCAAGTACTTTGTGGTGAGGAATTTTTATGTATGACCCCAGACCCTGTAATAATGCTTTTGACTGTGAGACTTTTGTTTTTGGCCAGGCCAGGCATCTTGTAGGGAGCTTATTTTCCTGACCAGTGACTAAACCCTGAACTGGACAGTGAAACCTCAGAATCCCAGCCAGTGGGCCCACCAGAGAATCCCCAATAATGCTTTTGACTATGGATTTTAAAACTCTGATATTCTCCTCAATTGTGTAGACAGTAGAAAGAACACAAGTGGACTAACCTTTGTTGTTCAGTTGCTTAGTCGAGTCTGACTTTATGACCCAGTGGACTGTGGCACACCAGGCTGCCCTGTCCATCACCATCTCCCAGACCTTACTCAGACTCAAGAAGCTGAAGTTGAATGGTTCTGTGAAAATCTACAAGACCTCCTAGAACTAACATCTAAAAAAGATGTCCTTTTCATCATAGGCAATGCCAAAGAATGCTCAAACTACCACACAGTTGCCCTCGTCTCACATGCCAGTAAATTAATGTTCAAAATTCTCCAAGCCAGGCTTCAGCAATACATGAACTGTGAACTTCCAGATGTTCAAGCTGGTTTTAGAAAAGGCAGAGGAACCAGAGATCAAATTGCCAACATCCGCAGGATCATCGACAAAGCAAGAGTTCCAGAAAAACATCTTTCTGCTTTATTGACTATGCCATAGGTTTTGACTGTGTGGATCACAATAAACTGTGGAAAATTCTGAAAGAGATGGGAATACCAGAGCACCTGACCTCCCTCTTGAGAAATCTGAATGCAGGTCAGGAAGCAAGTCAGAACTGGACATGGAAAAACAGACTGGTTCCAAATAGGAAAAGGAGTGCGTCAAGGCTGTATATTGTCACCCTGCTTATTTAACTTCTATGCAGAGTACATCATGAGAAACACTGGGCTGGATGAAGCACAAGCTGGAATCAAGATTGCCAGGAGAAATATCAATAACCTCAGATATGCAGATGACACCATCCTTATGACAGAAAGTAAAGAAGACCTAAAGAGCCTCTTGATGAAAGTGAAAGAGGAGAGTGAAAAAGTTGGCTTAAAGCTCAACATTCAGAAAACGAAGATCATGGCATCCGGTCTCATTACTTCATGGCCAATAGATGGGGAAATGGTGGCTGACTTTATTTTTTTGCCCTCCAAAATCACTGCAGATGGTGACTGCAGCCATGAAATTAAAAGACGCTTACTCCTTGGAAGAAAAGCTATGATCAACCTTGGTAGCATATTAAAAAGCAGAGATATTACTTTGTCAACAAAGATCCATCTAACCAAGGCTATGGTTTTTCCAGTAGTCAGGTATGGATGTGAGAGTTAGACTATAAAGAAAGCTGAGCACCAAAGAATTGATGCTTTAGAACTGTGGTGTTGGAGAAGACTCTTGAGAGTCCTTTGGACTGCAAGGAGATCCAACCAGTCTATCCTAAAGGAGAGCAGTCCTCTCCTAAAGGAGAGCAGTTCATTGGAAGGACTGATGTTGAAACTGAAACTCCAATACTTTGGCCACCTGATGCGAAGAACTGACCCTGATGCTGGGAAAGACTGAAGGTGGGAGGAGAAGGGGACAACAGAAGATGAGATAGTTGGATGGCATCATTGACTCAATGGACGTGAGTTTGGGTAAACTCTGGAAGTTCGTGGACAGGGAGGCCTGGTGTGCTGTGGTTCATGGGGTTGCAAAGAGTTGGACACGACTGAGCAACTGTACTGAACTGAACTTTCATCACAGGGGACTGGAATGCAAAAGTAGGAAGTCAAGAAATACCTGGAGTAATAGGCAGGTTTGGCCTTGGAGTACCAAATGAAGCAGGGCAAAGCCTAATGAGTTTTGCCAAGAGAACATGCTGATCATAGCAAACACCCTTTTCAACAACAAACGAGATGACTCTACACATGGACATCACCAGATAGTCAATACCAAAATCAGATTTAGTCTGTTCTTTGTAGCTGAAAAAGCAGCTCTATATAGTCAGTGAAAACAAGACCAGGAGCTGACTGTGGCTCATATTATGAACTTCTTATTGCCAAATTCAGACTTAAATTGAAGAAAATAGGTAAAATCACTAGGCTATTCAGGTATGACCTGAATCACATTTCTTACAATTATACAGTGGAAGTGACAAATAAGAGTTTAGGGTTTCGATCTGATAAGAGTGCCTGAAGAACTATGGATGGAGGTTCGTGACATTGTACAGGAAACAGGGATCAAGATCATCCCCAAGAAAAAAATGCAAAAAAGGCAAAATGGTTATCTGAGGAGGCCTTACAAATAGCTGAGAAAAGACGAGAAGTGAAAGGCAAAGGAGAAAAGGAAAGATATACTCATCTGAATGCAGAGTTCCAACGAACAGCAAGGAGAGGTAAGAAAGCCTTCCTCAGTGATCAATGCAAAGAAATAGAGGAAAACAACTGAATGGGGAAGACTAGAGACCTCCTCAAGAAAATTAGAGATACTAAGGAACAAACCTTAGAATAGTGCATAATTGTATGCATCACACATGACATTATTACTAGCCACCCATATGGCAAGCCTTAAATTCAGTAGAGAGCTTAAAGTAAATTCTGCTCTAGGTGAGTTCTTTCCTTTGGTACATAAACTGTTTATTTCCCTCGCCTCTTGATGAAGTCTTGCCTAAAACATTTTTGCATTACTTTCTAAGGCTATTGCTACTTCTGTTTCCCTTCTGGGGGAAAAAAAAAGTGTAGTGAAGAGCTTTGGCCAGTGCTCTTAGTTCTAATTCAACCTCCAATCCTGATGGCAGGCGAGCAATTTTTTTTGTTGCTGATTTGGTTTCCTCACATACAACCAAGTTATTAGTCTCTATCTTAAGTTTAAGGAAGTGCTCTGTAAACTTAATCAGCATCTACAGAGCAAATGGGATCGCTAATATCCCAGCTCAAAAAAATCAATGGCTGTATTATATTTATGTCCTACCTTAGCCAGATGATACATTCCTTTGTTTTGATAATGCATTTGGGGACATAGTCTGATGTTTTTAATGGGTAAGTCTGTATCAACTAACTTCAAGCATGCCTAGTTCTCTGCCTTTGGCAGAGCAACAGAAGCATCAGATACGATACTGTCCTTCCCTATATTAGTGCCAATAGTAACATCGACCCTAATGGCAGTATTTTAACATCATGGCCCCTTCTGATCCTGCTCCAATTCCTTGAACCACACCTTCCTTCTTGATTTATTAAAAATAAAAGCTGCTTTTTTCCCATGTAGCTTGCAAATTGTTAGTATGCTTTGTAAAAACAGTAATGGCAGATGGCAAGTGAATAAAATATAATTCAAGTTCTGGCTCTTTGTCTGCTAGCTGTAATCTCATCTATAAAATCATGACAACACGACAGCCTTGAGTGAGGAATTGAAGTGGGTGTGAAATCCCCATCACCTACTGAAAGCTCAAATAGTGGCCGCTAGTGGCTAAAGTGATCAGAAGGTGATTTAGAAGTTTATGCCTTTCAAACATCCAAGAAATCTGGAAAAAAGGGCTAGTGATACACTGGAAATACAGATGAGTATAACTGTAAAGATAGTCCTTTCAACCATAGAGATGAATGCTGTCATTAAGGAGATTGTGTAGAAGATGACCAGAGATGGGCCATAACATTTAAGGATTTGGAAGAAGAGAATACCAGAGAATAGTCAAACAGGAAAATGAGAAAATAATTAATTCCAGAAACCAAGGGGAAAACTTTCAAGCATGTTGGTATGGAAAGTGTTAACAGTGAAAGTGGCCAAGCAGCATTTAAGTATGAAGTCCTGGCAGGTGATAGGCGTGTGAGTTCTTTTGGCTCCTTTTAATTTTGGTTCATTTTTATTTTAGAATCAGGACATGGAAACTGAAATCTATGGTTTGTAGGTTTACTTAAAAGTGATAATGCTTTCTTAGTAACTGAAAACTAAATGGTCTCTATAATTAATCCAATTACCAATGGGACAATTCACTAATTAATGGCCCAGTGTCTCTCCATTATGGGTAAAAATCTGTTTTGTCATCTGGGTCTTAATATAAAGAAACATGCAATCCTTACATAGGGCCTTATGCAGCATCTCTGGCACAAACTGAGCAAAAAGTCACTTACAAATGTCTTTGTGTAGTCAGCATGTAGATTTTTTGTTTGATAAGTTGATTCCATACAGCTACTCCTGATTCTTTCTATACCCAGGATATGACAGGTCTGGAGAGAAGTTGTGTAATTAATGGATTTACCCCTTTCCTCAGCAGATAGGTAATACATACAAAAGAACTCATGCCCAAATTATAGAATTTTTATTGTTTTCAAATACTATACAGAAAAAAAAATAAACAGTAGTATTTCATTAACAGATCCAGAAATAGTCCAAATTCAACACTTTTTCCCCCTCTATTTCAGTAGTTTGAATTACTACTAAAATAATCCATTGGTTTCTACTCTCTTCCTTGGATTATCTTGGCTTCATAGGTGGAAGCATTCTTGCTTTATTTCCCACAAGCTCCATAAATTAAGGACATTCCTTTGTAAGAAGGGGATAATTTTAGGAATTGTTTTCTTCTGTCACACTTCTTGAATCCTTAAGCATCTGAGCTCTCTCTCACTCTTGTTGCTATGTTCTTCTAGTGTCAAACAGGAAACACAGTAGAATAACCAGGATCCCTCTCTGGTGTTCTTAGTAATTACTGTGTTCTAAATTGCTTAAGTATCTGTGAATCTGTAATATTGGATCTTCCACAGAGACTACTTGGAATAAGATTTCTAGGTTGATGTGTATTTTTCTACATTTGTCCTCCCTCTGCTTTTTTGTTGCTTCTTTAGAGGCAGAGTGCTTTGCCATAGATTAAATCATTTCTAAATTAAGTTTAGGTAGATGTCTATAAAAGTGTTTCTCCATTTTCTTCTTTTATGACCATCACCAGTACCGACGTACACCCATCCCACCTTCCAACCCTATCTCTATCATTTCTCCCATAAAATAAAGAGATTTGAGGATATTTTCTTTAAAGAAACTGCTATCTTCTCCATTTTTGCCTTATTAAAAAGACAGGAACAGGGCAGGACATCCAAGAATCAGTGTGATGAAAGATGTGATAAAAGCAACTGAAAGACTAACTGGTTGAAAAAATTACTTACCAGCCTTATTGAGTAACCATAGTATCTCTTTAAAAAGACAAATGTATACACATGGATTCCTCTGGGACAATGCTTCAACAACCTTTGTCTTAAAGCCTTTTCAAGTAAATAATTTATGGTAGTATGATACCATGAAGCAATGACATAAAGCAGATGGTAAAAAATTGCTTTTTTTTTAAAAGCCTGGGTATCAGTTGATTATGTAATACAACAAACTGTTTCCAGACCATTGGTCTCATAATAAATATTGAGACCTGTGCTACTGATACACAGAATTTATTAAGCTTTTCACATGTAATAGAGCATAGTTTCAATTGCATCTGAAGTGCTCACAAAAGCTCCAGCAATCAAAAAGGGCAGCATGTTACTTCATAACAATCAACACTTGTAGCTTTTCAGATTTGGTTTTCATAAGATAATTTATCCCAAAGTAAATCTAGTCATGCTTTTAAAAAATGCTTTAGGTCACTCCAAACTTGGCAATTAACATTTGGCATAAACAACAATAAAACAATCACAACTTGATAAATAACAAATACAACGTTGTAGGCCATAACCATACACAGCATAAGGAAAAGATAGTGGTGATGGGTAAGTAACTACTAGAGTTAATGAGAGTACCTTGGCCTCCATGCAGATACTTCCAGAGGCTTTGGTTCATTCAGCCCTGACACTCTGTTTTCAAAACGGGGCAATGCGTACAGTATCATTTTGTAATTTCTAACAAACTGAAAACAAGTAAGTAGAAAATGATGAGTTGATTTTTATTAATGCATGAAATCCTCAGGAGTTATTACCAACCCCTTAGTATAAAAATTTTTTCAAGTTATA
The DNA here is from genome assembly GCF_042477335.2 of Ovis canadensis. Taxonomy (NCBI): domain Eukaryota; kingdom Metazoa; phylum Chordata; class Mammalia; order Artiodactyla; family Bovidae; genus Ovis; species Ovis canadensis. The sequence continues at coordinate 66,407,298 of NC_091253.1, forward strand.
TTAGTCATATAACTTGGTGTGCTTATTTTAAATGCTGCTAAATGAATTAAGACAGTGTTTCCCCTAATGCGAATGATTTTAGCACTTTTCAGCTACCTAGATCTAAAAAAACTTTCAGGCTTTGGAACTGAATGTTTGAAGACAATGTTCAAATTTCAACCTATTGATAATACAATATGCTTGATTTAGAATGTTACCTTATAATTTCCTCCAAAACTAAAATTTTAATCTGGTGAAAAATAAGTAGCTATAAGTGGCATAATAACCATGACACTGAAATGGTTACTGTCACAGATGGTGATAAACAGAGGGCTCCACTCTCAGTTCACCTAGGATTTGAAATTACTGTACATAATGTCACTTACAAAACTATAAGAAACTGAATATAGAGCAGATTTATTTGGTCTGGTGTCTTTAGATACCCAAGATATAAGATACTTTATCCCCAAACAATATTCAAAAGTATTTTGTGTAGCTGGTAGTTCTTCCCTCGGAGGTAAAGAACATTTCGCCAAAACTTTTTTAATAAGCAGGATGCAGAGCATTTTAAAGAACAGTCTAATCTAGGAATCAAATATACAGAGATTCAAAGAGGAAAAACAGAAACCTGTATCAAAGAAAAAGATCAAACTGGTAGCCCACACCCAGAGCAACTGTGTAAGCAATTATGATAACCCACAGCGTCTCATATCATTCCAGTGAGGATCCCCAGGTACTAGATGTGTTTTCATTGTGATATTTCCTAAATAAAGGGGCTGAAATGCACATTAAAGAGTGTTTCCCAGGAATAGAAGTGAAGATACTTTTACATTGTTCAACCCACAAGCTATTTGGTCAAAGGAATATGTAAAGCTCAACAAATGAACATCTGGTGGAAGTTCATGGCAATGAATGTTGACAAGATGTGCTTGGATCTCGCTTGCAGCATCTGGCAGTGAGTAGCAGAACAAAGGTGGGGGGCTCACAGGCTCTCCTGTGTCTGCTCTGGAAGAGGCTCCGTGGTGGTGGCACTAGCGCTTGCAGTTGAATTCAAGACTTCTCCGAAATCACCACCAGCAGGCTTGTTTCCCCCGACTTTAGACTTTGAAAAGTTCAAAAAGGAAGAGACGTTATGAAACACAAACTTCGCTGACTGCATAAAGTAACTCAAATCTTACTTTGAAGAAAAAATAAACCAGGAGCCCAAGAGCTCAGTGATTATTATATTTGTACAGAATTTAGTACTGTTGCCATGTTCCATGCAGTTTCATAGAAAAACTTAGGCAGTTTCCATGCTGAAAATATTCAAATTGGTAAATTCTACCCCTTTACTTTTCCCCCCTATCTGCTTATTGTTATTCACAGGGAAATTTATCTTTATAAAATTTATAGAATTTTATAAGGCCTGTTATGCTAAAGAATCTACTGAATTCTCTCTTTATCTAGATAAAATTCTGTGAAATATTGAGTAAAACAAAGAAAAGAAACACATGTATGTTTCCCAGACACAGCATGATGCTCTTAGCTCAGTCATGACTGGCCACAGACTCTTTAACAGTTGGAATCTAGTTGAAATTTGCTCTCTCATTCTTTTTGGCCTCCCATCCAAAATCTTTGAATTGTCTGAAAATTTTGCATGACTTGTATCCACCATATGGTTATTAAATTTATTAAAATATTCCTTAATTATAAGAAAATGTTAAGAAGACCTCTTGCAATTTATAGGTCTAAAATAACTCCTCCCCACCACTGGTCCCTTCCTACTCCAAGGCTGTGAATGGCAGTAGCACCTCCCAGTCAGACTGCTTTGCTATCCTTGGTCCTTCCCCATCTTGTTCCCCATCCAGTTGATCACTAACTTTTTGTCTGTCACTTCTAAATATCTTTCGACTCTGTCCCACTGGCACTAGCTTGACTCATACGCCATCATCTTTGGCCTGATCACAACACCTTCCTCACACCTTGTCTCCTTCTCCAGTCTCTCTCCCCTTAGATCTGCAGGGCCAACAGTGATCTTTCTAAAATGCATAGAAGAATGCATGACTCAGATTGTTTAAAATCTTTCAGTGGCTTCCCACTTTTTCTTTAACGTGGTCCATCTGTCTCTCTAGCTCTGTCTCTTGCTCTATAACCTATAGCACCGTGAAAGTGAAGTTGCTCAGTCATGTCCAACTCTTTGCGACTCCATGGACTGTAGCCTACCAGGCTCCTGAGTCCATGGAATTTTCCAGGCAAGAGTACTGGATTGGGTTGCCATTTCCTTCTCCAGGAGATCTTCCCAACCCAGGGATCAAACCCGGGTCTCCCGCACTGCAGGCAGACAGATGTTTTACCATCTGAGCCACAGGTAGGTCAGTAAAGTTCCTCTAAAGGTCCCCAAAGCTTCAAACATTCCTTTCAACCTGAAGGCCTCCCTTTACATTACTGCATCTTCAGAGAAGTCTCTCTGGCCTTCCCTCCTGCCAAGGGTGACAGAGATTCCCACTGCTGATGCTCACTGCATCCTTGACCTCCAGTGTCCTAGTGCTTAGTTTTTGTTTAGTCACTAAGTCATTTCAAACTCTTCTGTGACCCCATGAACTGTAGCCAGCCAGGCTCCTCTGTCCATGGGATTTTCTAGGCAAGAATACTGGAGTGGGTTGCCATTTCTTTCTCCATGGCATCTTTCCAACTTAGGGATCGAAATTGCATCTCCTGCCTCTCCTGCATTGCAAGTGGATTCTTTACCACTAAGCCATTTGGGAAGCCCTTACCCTCCCTTTATTTTCATTGGCCATTTAATTGCCTCAATATCTTCAGAAAGCATTTGTGTCACTCTTGCTCACTGTGGTATTCCCAGGGCCCAATACTCATCTCCTGGTACACGGCAAATGCTCAAGAATCACAGTTAATGACTCAATCCAAAACCTAAATGAAAGTACAAGTAGACCCCATGTTTAATTGAATATCAATGTAAGTTAGCAAAAACTATATCCCAAGCATACAACTATATTTTACAGCTTCCTTTGTGATATATGTCTAATACATTATATCCTTTTAAAAATTACAGTTTTTGAAATTTGAATGGTGCCTAGTCATATTTCAAAAATGATTTTATAGAGTCTGAATATACTCAGGAGGAAAGTACATAGTAATGACCTGGAAGTTTCTCCTCCTCTTCATTGTTAAAAGAACAGAGGCTGCCTGGTTTTCCAGCTAGTCATTTCAAAAACTAATACTCAGGGTAGATTTCAAGGAGAGACTATGATATTCCTAAAATTTTGAGAACTGAATTAGAGTAAAACCTTGACTTCTTAGAATGCACAGTTTGTTTTCAAATACCTAAGTAGAAATTAACAAGAATAAAGCAGGCCTCTGGTACTGACCTAGAAGAATGACTGTGATGTATTTTTTTGCTCATCAAATATGTATTAAGTAGCTGCAGTGTGTCAAGGACTCTTCCAGGCCACTGAAAAGCATCAGTGAGCAAAAAGAACAGGGGCCTGCATTTGTGGATTCATTAGAGCATGCATGCTGGGGGCATTAAATGAACAAGTTGCAGGGCTGTGTGTACAGCGTGATTCCTTTTTGAAAAACACACATTTATGTAGAAAGAGAAAAGGTGGGAGTAGTGTTTCTATATGCAAGAAAAAAAGATCCAGCTTGTGATACAGTGTTTGGTTTTCTTTCTATTAGCATACCCTGATTCTGTAATTTTAAAAAGTGGTATTTAAAAAGAAGTGACTCAAATACAATTCTGAAAGATAAAATATGATTATTTTAAAGCTGATATAGATGAAATACTTAAGATATCAGTTTTATCTTAATACTTGATTTATTAGTTTTAATTTGTTTTTAAGTTTATTACTTAAGATATTTTATTTTAAACATGTCCACCATAATTACCAGAATTAGTTTTGGAAAAAAATGAATATGGGCTTTGTACAAACTCTGTGGAGAAGGTTGGACAGTGGATGGGAACAAAACATCATTTTTCATCACTTGTGATCCTTGATGATATTATAGTTTCGAATATAATCTTGAAGATAATGCAATTTACAAATTCATAAAGTTGATTATTATGGGCAAATGTCCACCTTCACCAAAATCAAAGCAATCAAAAAATAAAAGTGAATCATCAATGATCACCACGGCATCATCATCATAATAAAAATGTCCAATAATTAAGGACTGAACAAACAATATCCAATATAAGGCTATGCAAGCAGCTGTTAAACATAATATTGAAGAATATTTAATGATACAGAAAAATGTTTATGACTTATGGTTAATTCTTTTTTTAAAAAATATGTATTTGGCTGCATCAGGTCTTAGTTGCAGCATACAAGATCTTCCTTGTGTCATGCAGGATCTTTCACTGTGGTGCACAGACTCCCTAATTGCAATTCTTGGGCTTAGTTGCTCCACAGCATGTGGGATCTTAGTTTCCCAACCAGGGATCTAATCTACGTCCATTGCATTGCAAAGCAGATTCTTAACCACTGGACCACCAGGGAAGTCCCTGTTAATTTTTTTTTTTAAGTGTAATAGTATAGTCCTACCACATATCACTGTCCCTCAGTTGTAGGACCATATTTTTATGTTTTATTTTTTGTGCTTTTCTATATTGTTTTTAATTTTCTACAATGAGATTTGTATTACATTTTGCCAATTACAAAAGTATTTGAAGTGAATAATACAAAAAGCAGCACAAACTTCTAAAGTACTACTTTTAAAAATTATATGTTTCTTTTCAGCACTCATGCTGTCATACTACAATATATACTCAAAATATTTTATTAAGAGTATGTAACACCTTGGTTGGTTTAGTCGCTAAGTCATATCCAACTCTTGCAACCCCATGGACTGTAGCCTGCCAGGGTCCTCTGTCCATGGGATTCTCCAGGCAAGAATACTGGAGTGGGTTGCCATTGCCTTTTCTAATATATCATCTTAAATACCCATTAATAAGGTAAAGATTAAAGTTATTAAAGTTCTTCAAATATTTTTGAAAGGAAATTCTAATTTGAATAATCTACCCACAACAAAGAAAGTTCCGGCACCAAACAATATAACAGAAAGACCCTGTTCTTTACTTGCCTTTAAGTTTTCGACCTTTTCTTCAAATGATTTGAAAGTTGGGGAGTTTCTATGGAGAGAAAAGAAAAACAAATAATAAAATTACACACATGGAACAAAAATTTCAACAATTCAGAAAACATTAGTTGACTGTATTCCCCTTGGCCATTATTCTCAATCAGCAAAAGAACATAGAAACCATATGTAGCACCTGTACCATAGGCATGCATACAGATGGTGTCTTCTTATGTGAGATGATCAACTTCCGTTCTAAGATTTCTACAACAATCTTTTTAATTACTTGAACTGAGCCAGTGTTAGACATACAGATAAAATACATGTGGGAGAAGAGGGAACAAAGTCAGGTACAACATTGAGTCTATCACTTCCTCAACCAACTTGTCACCGTATAAGAAAAAGCCACTGTTAGCTCAGTCTGACTTTGGTTAAAGTGCTACGGTCTAGAACTAATGTTTAAATTCATATGTTGCCTGGCAAGATTACTACCTAAAGCCACATCAGCTCAGCAGGGCAAGCAAACCAGAGGAGGTTCCACACCAGGGATCCTGGTTCCCAGGAGCAGCCTAACAGGAGAAACAGAGACCAAAAGGAAGGGAGGGGCAGGAAACAATTTGGCCACTCCACAAAGCTGCCGCAACTAACAGAGGCTCTCCAAGCCCACAGGAAGCCTCTCCCGTGCCTTCACATTCATCCACATTAGTTAGGGAGGATCATAGTGCCTGTGTGTCGCTTTCACCTGGGTTTCCAAAGCTTTGAAACCATCCACCTGACCTCCAATATCCTTCCTGCTATCATGATGAAACGGAAGAAGGAAAAATGGGCTTCCCTCTTCCCACCATCGTGACAGGCAGTCGGTCCCAAAGGGTGATCCCCAGACCAGCTGTATCAGTAGCCCTTGGGAAGTTGTTAGCAAAGCAGATTTTCAGGTCCCACCCCAGGCTTACAGAATCAGAAAGTCGACATGCGCCCACCAGGCAGGGACTTTTAACAAGCCCTCCAGGTAGTTCCGATGTACACTAAAGTTCAAGTCAAGCATGCATTGTTGAAAAATTCCCTGCCTCTATAGAGAGGTCAGGTGAGGTAGTAAAAGGTGCCACTTGCAAGCGCTTATTGATGAAACAGGACACTAGAATGAGATCCCAGTTGGTTCCAGATGTCACAGTGGGATGAAGGAAGGAGAAATGGGGAGGATGAGAAAAAGGGAGACTGTAACTAAAGCTAATGTGAACAGAGGAGGTGGGCCACCTACATCCATGAAAAGAAAAGGTTGATCAGATGAGCAGTGTTCAATTTTTTTTTAATTAAACAGATTCCAGAATGAAACAATTTAATAGGTTTACAAAATAAAGTAGAAATAATAATTCCTTTTTAAAATCACAAACATTTAATGGATTTCTTACACCAGCCTAATAACATTGGGAGGACCAAATGAAAGCTAGTAACAGTTTTCACAGCTTGTTTAGAGCAGACTTCTAGTTCCTACTTTGGAACAGTTCAAGAGAAACATCTGGATAAAAAGTAAGAAAGCATCAGACCAACTACATTTTGTGAAAATATACTTTACCTCATAGCAGGCATGCTAATTGAGTGTTGAATGGAGCGTATGCTAAGAGGCAGCATTAAAAAGAGACAGAAATGGAGTTAGTAAAGTGGCGATTAGATATTATAAAAAGCAAACAAAAATTAGTTTTCTAGAATCTTGTTCTTCTGGCACCATAAAAAATTACTTGCTTTTTGAGGTGGAGGGGATCAAAGTTAGCACAACATAACTTTTATTCATGAGCCAATTTGATTCCAGTAGTTCATAATTCAGCTAATAAATCAACTTGGCATTTTTATAGCACTTTGAAAATTGTCGAGTGCTTTCACCAGTACCTGTAAGGCATCTGGCATCAAGGCTCAAGAGTTAATAATTTATAGGTCACAGCAGAATCATAAATGGAACTTAGGTCTTTGAACTCCTAATCCAGTGTTCACCACCTCCCCTCAAAAGATGAAGCACACACATACAGATACGTACACACACACACACACATACACACACACACAAGCAAGACCACTGAAGAGTTCCTGCAGCCATCATTCTCCCACACATTTGATACCAGAACAGAAAGGTTTCAGAGTTACTATTTGACAACTTCAAGTGACTTTAAAATGACATCACTTCTTAGTAGCAGTAGTCAGTTTTCTAGTAAGAAACCTGTACTTGCTCTTAATTAAACTAAATGTCCTTATAGGCCATTCAAATAAGATTTGGCCCCCTGTCATTATACAACTTGCAGTTGTCAATCACCCTTGCTGCTGCTGCAGCTGCGGCTAAGTTGCGTCAGTTGTGTCCAACTCTGTGCGACCCCACAGACAGCAGCCCAACAGGCTCCTCTATCCCTGGGATTCTCCAGGCAAGAACACTGGAGTGGGTTGCCATTTCCTTCTCCAATGCATGAAAGTGAAAAATGAAAGTGAAGTCACTCAGTCGTGTCCAACTCTTAGCAACCCCATGGACTGTAGCCTACCAGGCTCCTCCGTCCATGGGATTCTCCAAGCAAGAGTACTGGAGTGGGTTGCCATTGCCTTCTCCAATCACCCTTGAACATACGCCTATTTGCATTCCCTTTCCTGACTGGTGGTGTGTACAAGCCCTATTCTGCACAGTGCAGAATCAAGAGGAGGAGACGGGGAATATAAAAAGGGAAGCAGAGAGTGATCACTGCCACTCCTTTGGGGTCAGCCTGCTCCCACGTCTTGGGAATGTACTATCCCCTCTGTTTAATAAAAGAACTGTAACTGAGCTGTAACCAGTCGGTCATTTCGAATCCTTGCTACACTGAGATAGGAACTGAGAAATCCTGTCTGTGTGAGCTGTAATTAGTCTATCATTCCAAATCTTTGTTACGATGAGACAAGAATGGAGGGAGAGAGAGAAATCGACCTGACATGAAGCTGCCTCTATTGCCACAGCCACCTTGCCAAAGCCACCTTCTACCATCAGTAGAGTTCCACCCACCAAAATTAATCTTCTGGTAATCAACAAATTGTTTAGACTGAATGAAAAGAAAAACAAAACTATTTGATACAATTAAGATTCTTATCCTGGGATTGTGTAATTAAAACACTAAGGCGCTAATCAGCTAGTGGTAGGCACTTGAGCTAAAAACTCATGGAGGCGTTAATGTTGAGGAAGATATTTTTGGGGAACAGGTAAAAGTTGTAAGAATACAGAGGAAGCCAATTCCCAAAGAAAGATTTGCATATGAGCAGAGAGGAAGAGGAAAGGAAGGAGAGAGGACCATGAAGAAAAGAGGGTTCAAGTGGGAGAGAAAGGAGTTTCTTCGTTTCTTTGGGCTCTAGAAGCTACCTTGACTTCTAACAGCTTTCCAATCTGCAGGACTAGTCTGGATGGGGCTGAGCTTGCTTCCTTTCCTTGTCTTGAATTACAAAACAACTTTCATTCTGTGCAATGCCTTTCCATTTTAGGTGAGCAAAGTCACAGTTTTCTATTCTTCTTAACCAAAAGACTCTTCACTAGAACATTTTGGCAGAAATTATCAAATTATGGCAAAAGAAAGTACATAATAGCTAAGCCAGTGATAAGTTGTTTGTCCACAGGACTCACACAGTGAATTCCATAGTATCAACAAAATGAGAAAATGGGTGGATAAAGTAAGTACAAATTCAGAAATGGACAGTTAATTCTGGTCATTGTCCCTAAGCATCTACATAAAAGATCATTTCCTCCAGTGGCCATCTGGTGTGTTCTGTGCCCCCTTTAAACCAGGAGACAAGTTAGTTTAAAGGAACTAGGGCAAAGGCAGAGTGAGGAGAAAAATCATAAAAGCGTATTAATTCTAGATGCATCAAGTTGACTATGTAGTCAACATCCAGGGCACAAGTCAATTCAGGATTATACTCCATAAGAAACAAGTCCTGATCATAAAAGTTGAAAAACTGAATTGTAAACGTCACCTAAAATTTTCAGGGGATGAAGAATTAAAACAGGAAAGCAGTGGGGAGCTATGCATGACTCATCAAGGGGTCCTCCCGGGATTAGGTAAGAGAAGGATGGCGGTGGAGCATCATTGAGAGGGAACATCAGGGGGATAGGGCAAACTGACCAATAGAGTAAACAGTTAGGAGAAGACTCAGTAATGTTGGAAATACAGACCACTTTTTAAAAATATTCTGTTTTTACAACATTATCATAGAAAAGTACTACCAATACGCTTCCAAGAAAACCAAAGTAGAAATGATAATTTGGGAGCCTTTTAACTTATTAAGTGCTGAGCAGATGCCAAAGATGTTTGTGATATGACTTAATGTTAAAAAACGATCTCTTTGTTAACAAGTGGTGCTGGGAAAACTGGTCAACCACTTGTAAAAGAATGAAACTAGATCACTTTCTAAAACCGCACACAAAAATAAACTCAAAATGGATTAAAGATCTAAATGTAAGACCAGAAACTATAAAACTCCTAGAGGAGAACATAGGCAAAACACTCTCAGACATAAATCACAGCAGGATCCTCTATGATCCACCTCCCAGAATTCTGGAAATAAAAGCAAAAATAAACAAATGGGATCTAATTAAAATTAAAAGCTTCTGCACAACAAAGGAAAATATAAGCAAGGTGAAAAGACAGCCTTCTAAATGGGAGAAAAAAATAGCAAATGAAGCAACTGACAAACAACTAATCTCAAAAATATACAAGCAACTTATGCAGTTCAATTCCAGAAAAATAAATGACCCAATCAAAAAATGGGCCAAAGAACTAAATAGACATTTCTCCAAAGAAGACATACGGATGGCTAACACACACATGAAAAGATGCTCAACATCACTCATTATTAGAGAAATGCAAATCAAAACCACAATGAGGTACCACTTCACACTAGTCAGAATGGCTGCGATCCAAAAATCTGCAAGCAATAAATGCTGGAGAGGGTGTGGAGAAAAGGGAACCCTCCTACACTGTTGGTGGGAATGCAAACTAGTACAGCCACTATGGAGAACAGTGTGGAGATTCCTTAAAAAACTGGAAATAGAACTGCCTTATGACCCAGCAATCCCACCGCTGGGCATACACACCGAGGAAACCAGAATTGAAAGAGACACATGTACCCCAATGTTCATCGCAGCACTGTTTATAATAGCCAGGACATGGAAACAACCTAGATGTCCATCAGCAGATGAATGGATAAGAAAGCTGTGGTACATATACACAATGGAGTATTACTCGGCCGTTAAAAAGAATTCATTTGAATCAGTTCTGATGAGATGGATGAAACTGGAGCCGATTATACAGAGTGAAGTAAGCCAGAAACAAAAACACCAATACAGTATACTAACACATATATATGGAATTTAGAAAGATGGCAATGAAGACCCTGTATGCAAGACAGCAAAAAAGACACAGATGTGTATAACGGACTTTTGGACTCAGAGGGAGAGGGAGAGGGTGGGATGATTTGGGAGAATGGCATTCTAACATGTATACTATCATGTAAGAATCGAATCGCCAGTCTATGTCTGACGCAGGATACAGCATGCTTGGGGCTGGTGCATGGGGATGACCCAGAGAGATGTTATGGGGAGGGAGGTGGGAGGGGGGTTCATGTTTGGGAACGCATGTAAGAATTAAAGATTTTAAAATTTAAAAAAATAAATAAATAAATGAAAAGAAAAAAAAAAAGATCTCTTTGAGAATTCAGTATAGCATCTCCTGTAGGGGACTTTAGGGTCCTTTATGGGATAATGGCAAAGTCACTCTTACTGGTATTGTACCTCAATCAGCAGCTATGGCAGGTAAAGAATTTAAAGATTTGAGTACCATGAAGGATGCACTCACTAAATATGTGTAAGTGTGAATGTGTTACAAAAAGCAAGGAAGTAATTACAATAAGGTGTTCATTTTGTGATAAACACAGTTGAATTTCTGTATGTGTTACTTTTCATAATAAGAAAAGATTAGAAAGAACAGAGAATGAAATCAGTTAGAGTAATACAAAGTCAAGGTGTTGCCATTTTTGAAGCAGCCATTACAGCAGCAAGAACAAGGAATGCATATTAATTTCAAGTCCAACAAGGGCTTCTCTACCTGAACATCTCTACAACCCATATTCAGATGAAATTCTATTTTATCGGTGGCTAGTCTGTAATCTAATAATTGGTCAGCTGTCTTTGCATTTCTAGCTTCCCTATGCAAGGTTACACAAAGTTTCAACTTGCTTCAACTTACATATCACCTCCAATTTCACTGATGTTCAAATATATTATGGAAAACTTCAAAAGCAAAAAGCCATGTTGCTCCTGGACCAGAACTGTCTCTAACAGATGTTAATATATTGGGAAGATTAGCTAGCATCTATAAAGCAAATTTTGTTGCAAGTTTTTCCAACTGGATTTCAACCCTCAAAGATAGTAACCTACAATCAAAGCAAGAATGTAAATCTGGATTCCTCAAAACACTAAAGGAAAAAGAAATCAAAGAGGACAACCTGACTCTAACTCAGACACACTAAGTATTTTATAATCTAATATTTACTCTTTGGAAGTTATTCTTTTAAAAAGCTGAATTGACTTTTTAAATTTTTGTTGTTTCTTACACAGTTGTTTGAACTTTTCATCCCCAGTAATATTAAAGGGGGAGGAATAGAGGGAAAAGGAAAAGGAAGAATGTAGCAAATGGCAGACAGAGAAAGAAGAGAGGCTGGTCAACATGTCTCAAAGCATACTGCGTGCCAAGCATGTTTTTAAGAGCCATTCATGAATCATTATTCCCTTTTGCCCTCAAAATAATCTCTTGATCACAGGTGATGAGCCAAAGTAACTACCAGACAGTGGCTCGAGGGTCAAAGTCTTAAGCTATCATTGCCCTGGGGAGATAGAACAAGACAGAGGGGACCACAGGCTCCCGAACTCTTGTGTGCCTGGGTTCAAGTCCTGACCTTCAGCCAGATGGCTGTGTGACCATGGGGAAGTCACTTAACCTCTCTGTGGCTCAGTTTTTCTCATCTGAAAAATCAAAAAGCTAACAGTACCTACTATAACTGTTTACCATTATGTTATTATTACAGATGACTTTATTTTTATTTATTTATGTATTTGGCTGTATTGAGTCTTAGTTATTACACATGGGATCTCCCTTGCATCATTCAGGATCTTTTGTAGGACCCCACGGACTCTCTAGTTGTGGTATGCAGGCTTAACTGACCCATGGCATGTGGGATCTTAGTTCCCTGACCATGAATTGAACATGTGTACCCTGCATTGCAAGGCAGATTCTTTTCCACTGGACCACTAGGGAAGTACCTACGACTTTAACTGAAATAAACATTAATACTTATCTAAGATTATATCCTTTAAAGCTTTCAAATTTCACCCGGCTATTATTTTGGTTGGTAACTCAAACCCTACAGTCCAGGACAGTGCCTGGCACAAAGCTGTCATTCTATAAATACATCTGAATTAAAGAATGAATGAATAAATAACTGCAGCAACTGAAATTAGGGTGTATGAGCATGAAAGATAGGAAAGTGCATTAAAGTTTTTCAAATTCTGGAACTTCCCTGGTGGTCCAGCGGTTAAGATGCCACACTCCAAATGCAGAAGGCCCAGGTTCAATACCTGGTCAGGGAACTAGACCCCACATGCCACAACTAACATCTGGCACAGCCAAATAAATTTTTCTAAAAAACCTTTACAAGTTCAAATCAAAAGGTACCCTATTATAACAAAAGAGATCATTTCTTATTAAGTGGTAGAAAACTTCAGCAAAATGGAATTGTCTGGAATAACCTGAATGAACCCCAAACCAATTTTAAAAAATTAGAGGTTTACATGAAGAGACTCACAGGCCAAAAGGAGAAGGTTCCTTTGAAGAGAGAGGGAAATCCTCCTGAACATATCAGAAATATTTGTCTAATGAGGTTGCTGAATTGTTAGAGCATGCTCTTAATAACATGAACATCAATTAAACACATTTCATTTCATGAAATGAAAACACTCCTTTAAAGTTTCTCTCAACAAAAATAAAGGCACGAGTCCATGTTTACCAGGTATGTGCAGAAAACAAGCCAACAGCAGAGGAGTGACTGTGAACACACCCCCTGGGACAAGATGTCTGTCCTCAGAGGTCTCCTCTGGCCTGCTGCTGACCATCAATTGTGAGGTTGTCAAAAACAGACATCTCTCATTGTGTCGCTCTCTCTCTTCCTCCTTTCTTCTCTCCCTTTCTTTCCCTCTCTCTCCTTCTCCCCATCCCTCCCCTCCTCTTCCTCTTCCTTACTCACCTTGTAGACAACATCTACACCTCAAGTGCTAACTTATTAACTGATAACGTATTAATAGTACAATCAAAACTGTTGCTGGCTCTAACAATGCAAGTCAGCAAAATGCCTGCAATTCCATCAGACTGAAATCCTCGCCACAAGTCTTCAGGTTTAGCATGAACTTGGAACAAAGGGTAGCCAACAGGATTATCAACTACTGCAAGCACTGGCAAAAAGGGGCCCCTGCATCCACCTCCATGAGAGGAAAGGCCATGCTACTCAGAAGGAAACCCTCAGGCCTGCTGCCCACGCTCCTCTTCTTGTACAGTTCTTGGGGGCATGTGGTCAGTATTTGCCTCTGTGACTCACTCACCTAAAAAGATGTAGATTTTTTATACATGTTTTATATATTCCTATTATATATATTCCTATTATATGTTTTCATATATTTTCTATCATATATAAATCAGATTACAATCAGGACACCTTGATCGAGAAATGATTTTTTAAAGTGAAATTAACTCAACTGAAAAGTTGAGTTCAGTTCAGGCACTCAGTCTTGTCAGACTCTTTGTGACCCCATGGACTGCAGCACGGCAGGCTTCCCTGTCCATCACCAACTCCCAGAGCTTGTTCAAACTCATGTCCATCAAGTCGGTGATGCCATCCAGTCATCTCATCCTCTGTCATCCCCTTCTCCCACCTTCAATCTTTCCCAGAATCCGGGTCTTTTCAAATGAGTCACCACTTCGCATCAGGTGGCCAAGTGACTGGAGTTTCAGCTTCAGCATCAGTCCTTCCAAGAATATTCAGGGCTGATCTCCTTTAGGATGGACTGGTTGGATCTCCTTGCAGTCCAAGGGACTCTCAAGAGTCTTCCGCAACACCACAGTTCAAAAGCATCAATTCTTCAGCGCTCAGCTTTCTTTATAGTCCTACTCTTACATCCATACATGACTACTGGGAAAACCATAGCTTTGACTAGACAGACTTCTGTCTGCAAAGTAATGTTTCCGCTTTTACATATTCTGTCTATGTTGATCATAGCTTTTCTTCCAAGGAGCAAGTGTCTTTTAATTTCATGGCTGCAGTCACCATGTGCAGTGATTTGGGAGCAAAAAAAAAAAAAAAAAAAAAAAAAGTCTTGTCACTGTTTCCATTGTTTTCCCATCATCTATTTGCCATGAAATGACTGGACTGGATGCTTTGATCTTAGTTTTCTGAATGTTGAGTTTTAAGCCAACTTTTCCACTCTCCTCTTTCACTTTCATCAAGAGGCTCTTTAGTTCTTCCTCACTTTCTGCCATAAGGGTGGTATCATCTGTGTCTGAGGTTATTGATATTTTTCCTGGCAATCTTGATTCCAGCTTGTGCTACATCCAGTCCAGCATTTCTCATAATGTACTCTGCATATAAGTTAAAAAAGCAGGGTGACAATATGCAGCCTTGATGTACTCCTTTCCCTATTTGGAACCAGTCTGTTGTTCCATGTCCGGTTCTAACTGTTGCTTCTGGACTTGCATACAGATTTCTTAGGAGGCAGGTCAGGTGGTCTGGTAGCCCCATCTCTTTCAGAATTTTCCACAGTTTGTTGTGATCCACACAGTCAAAGGCTTTGGCATAGTCAATAAAGCAGAAGTAGATGTTTTTCTGGAATGCTCTTGCTGTTTCAATGATCTAACGGATGTTGGCAATTTGATCTTTGGTTCCTCTGTATTTTCAAGCTTGAACATCTGGAAGTTCACGGTTCACATACTGTTGAAGCCTGGCTAGAGAATTTTGAGTATGACTTTGCTAGCATGTAAGATGAGTGCAATTGTGTGGTAGTTTGAGCATTCTTTGGCATTGCCTTTCTTTGGCAATGAAAGGCATGAATGGAATGAAATGTACAGACTGGAATGAAAACTGACCTTTTCCAGGCCTGTGCCACTGATGAGTTTTCCAAATTTGCTGGCATATTGAGTGCAGCACTTTCACAGCATCATCTTTTAGGATTTGAAATAGCTCCACTGGAATTTCATCACCTCCACTAGCTTTGTTGGTAGGGATGCTTCCTAAGGCCCACTTGAATTCACATTCCAGGATGTCTGGCTCTAGGTGAGTGATCACACCATCGTGGTTATCTGGGTCATGAAGATCTTTTTTGTACAGTTCTTCCATGTATTCTTGCCACCTCATCTTAATATCTTTTGCTTCTGTTAGGTCCATACCATTTCTGTCC
This sequence comes from Ovis canadensis, assembly GCF_042477335.2. NCBI lineage: Eukaryota > Metazoa > Chordata > Mammalia > Artiodactyla > Bovidae > Ovis > Ovis canadensis. Next base: position 66,422,842 of record NC_091253.1, read on the forward strand.
TTTATTGTGCCCATCTTTGCATGAAATGTTCCCTTGGTATCTCGAACTTTCTTGAAGAGATCTCTCATTTTTCCCATTCTATTATTTTCCTCTTATTTCTTTGCACTGATCACTGAGGAAGGTTTTCTTATCTCTCCTTGCTATTCTTTGGAACTCTGCATTCAAATGGGTTTATCTTTCCTTTTCTCCTTTGCCTTTAGCTTCTCTTCTTTTCTCAGCTATTTGTAAGGCCTCCTCAGACAACCATTTTGCTTTTTTGTATTTCTTTTTCTTAGAGATGGTCTTGATCACTGCCTCCTGTACAATGTCATGAACCTTCATCCATAGTCCTTCAGGCAGTGTGTCTATCAGATCTAATCCCTTGAAACTGTTTGTCACTTTTACTGTATAATCACCAGGGATTTGATTTAGGTCATACCTGAATGGTCTAGTGGTTTTCCCTACTTTGTTCAATTTAAATCTGAATTTGGCAATAAGGAGTCCATGACCTGAGCCACAGTCTGCTCCTGGTCTTGTTTTTGCTGACTGTATAGAGCCTCTCCATCACCCTCTGTGATGTCCCACACTGTCTGTGGAGTGTGTTCCTCTCTAAATAAACCTACTTCTTATTTATCACTTTGTCTCTCACTGGATTCTTTCTGAGATTAAACATCAAGAATCTGAGGTTCATTAGGTCCTGAAACCAGATGCCAAAGACTAAGGGCTTTACTCAACTTTTAACCTGTAAGAAATAATTCCAAAATGTAGCTCTATCTCCCACTTCCAAGTTGTAATATGAAGCCTAACTTTAACCAGGACCTGCACTGATACATAATATATTGATACACAAAGAATACATTATTCATTAATAACTAGACTGAAAATGTTAGACAAAGTATGATCTTAATTGAATTTTTTTAATGAAATGAAAAAAAGTGACTGTGTAAGCAACAAGAAAAGAGCCGCCCAACTCATATTATTTCCAGTGAATTAATAAGACAGCACATACTGAGCCATACTTAGGTACATTTGCTTAATCTTCTCCAAAGTATACAGAAAAAATGGTGGTATGAACTGATGAAATCCTTCTTCAACAGCACTTACATAGTTTTATTATTTTTGTTTACATTACACCTAGTGTTGTTTTATAATTAAGTATGAAGAGGACTCTTCCATTCTTTCAAGGCCACGCCACACAGCATGCGGGATCTTAGTTCCCTGCTGGACAGTGGTTAAGAATCCACCTTGCAATGCAGAGGATGTGGGTTCGATTCCCATTCAAGGAATTAAGATTCCATAATGCCCCAGAGCAATGAAAACCTGAGTGCCGCAACAACTGAGCCTGCATGAAACAATGATGATACCAAGGGCGGCAACCAAAACCCAAGGCAGCCAAATAAATAAAAACAGTAATAATAAGGCCGCAAAACACAGCATGTGGGATTTTAGTCCTCCAACCAGGGGTTGAAGCTGTGCCCTGGGAATGCAGCATCTTACCCACTAGACCGCCAGGGAAGTCCTAGGCTCTTCCATTCTTAACTCATTCCTGGGCCCCACCTCCCTTCCCCCATTCCATGCACTCAAAGATTTTAAGCTCTTTCTTAATAAGAACTGTGTCTGGTATAGGTTATATCCCTTGGATCCGTCCACGGTGTACACCTTTATGTTAGCAGAATGGATTATGTGAGTGAACACATCCTTACACAACCTCGTAACATTAGATAAAATTCTCTTAATAGTTTCCTAAAGCACTTAGGTCATTTTCACTTGAACACCAAAGATACACAATTGATTCCTATCACTGATTTCTTGTTTGTTTGTTTTTTTTAAAGCACAATTCTAAATGTAAATAGTGTAACACTCAGAGTTTGTTTATCTCCCTGACTTACTCTTTCAGAGATAAGTAAGAGAATGCCTCAGTTATAAGTATCTATTTGATTACATAAGAAGGCACAATGCTAGCCACAGCAATTGACTGCTTGAGAAGACAATTCACGTTAATAGGAACAGAGATAGAGACTAGTGTGTTAACTTTCCTACTTATACTCAAAAGACCTTCCACCTTCGTTTTCTCTAACTACTAATTGGATATTCAGAGAGTCTATATGGGAGGGAGAGGAGAGGTTTGCTCAATATCACAAAGATTCCTTCCAGAAGGGAAGATCTGGGCTGATATCTTTTTAACATGCTTTCTTTTTTCGCCTAATACACTTTATTTCTCCTTTTGCAGCTATGAAATGTCCTTGCGTGCAGAGTTACAGAATACAACTCATAGAAAGAAATAATAAAATAGTAAACACTAGAGGCTAACAAAACAAGTACTAAAACATGCTGAGTCATGGTATATTATCTTAGGCATATTTTACCATAATTTAAAAAAAATGTCACAGTAACCTGGAAAGAGAAAAGACTAACATTGTGAGACAGTACATATGCTGTCTATTACAACTGCATAATGGGAGTCAGGTGAAGGGAGATTCCAACATCCTGACATAGGCACCAAAGAAATTACAGCATCAAAAACAAACAAACAAAGTCAGACATTAAAAGGGAGGAATTCTGCATGCCATGGTAAAGCTGATTCTTTTTTACCAAACATACACACACACAAAAGGAAAGTAAAATGTCAAAATCATTTCCATATCCCTTGAATCATGTGTCAAATTATTCTCCTTTTAATGTATCCATTACCCACGGTATACAAGAACCCTCCCTTGAAAATAGGAATGCACCAGAGAAAAGATATTTCAAAATGCAAGATTATGTAGTGGACAAACACGACCATCCAATGTGGCATCATAGCCTAAGCACACTTGTCTTAGATGAGAGCTGGGCTGCAGCGATGGTTTACACTCTCCTTACCTAAAGGAATGTGAAAAGGCTTGCAATCTGCAAGAAGCCAGAGTAAGCATTAAAAAAGAAAGGAAGTTCTGGTAAATCTAAAACAATTAAATAACCTACTTTTTAAGAGCTGTGTAAAGTTTTAACTGAATTCTAAAGGGCTACACAATCGGGAGTTAGCACAGAAAGAAAAGAGCTTACCTAAGAGAAGTATATATAATGGTCAAAAGGGTTTAAGAGAGCTGTGTTTATTACACTGTATTGAAATGATAATAGTCCAAATACAATGAGCAAGTCATTGGGTATTTTTGGTACAAGTATAAGACCAGTTAACCAAACTTATTCAACCAACAAAATTCTGGTTGTAAAATCTACTTTCCCCACAAAAAGAAAACACAAGGTCATGCAATCTGAAGGGTTTAAAAAAAACAAAACACATAAATCTTGCATGCCAACAGAAGCACAGCCAATTTAATCCACATTTGTCATTTTCAGCACTATTTTAATCCACATGGTGGGTGGCATGAGGTTACTGGTGGACACAAAAGCACTCTGAAGCGGTTTTATCAAAATGACCAGGAAAATTCTGCAGACACATTGAAAATAAAATGCAAAATAAATAGCTCAAAACAAGATTTTGGCCTGGGCATGAACATAGATATTACAAAGGAGTACACAAATGAGTATGTGGCAAGCACACCAGGGGCTAAAGATGCACCACCCAGAAGTGAGGGCAGGACTCAGTGCTCCCAGGCTCATCCCCGCCAGACACCAGGCTCCGCGCACAACCACAGGTCTGCAGCCACATACTTACCCCATGTGATCAAGAAGGGCTAAAAGGAGGAGAGTTCACAACCAGAATTTTTCAACAACTTGAAATGTATTCATAAGACAATCAGTTTGAAGGCTATGCCTAGAAGGATTTAGGGATGCATTTCAAGTCCTGGTTTGAAGGAGGGCTCTTCCTCACCCAAATGGAGGGGAGTCCAACATCAGCCAGTACCAGGCAGGAAAGAAATGCAACCATGATAACAGATTTCAATCTGCCTCATCCTAATTAAGCAAGGAAAAATGAGGACGTACTTTACATCTTCCAGCTTTTTGGTGATGACAGAGCCAACAGACGAAAAAGCAGCTGAAGCCTTCTGTCCGGCCTGAGATAAGGTTTCAGAGGTCTTCTTATACCTATATTAAATTATAAAAGAACAGAGCAAAGAAAGTAAGCCAACCTTTCCAATATCCATTATTTGGTGACAGAGGATGAAATGGTTAGATGGCATCACCGACTCAATGGACACACGTGTGTGTGCTAAGTTGCTTCAATTGTGCCCGACTCTTTTTGACCCTGCTACTGCTGCTACTGCTAAGTCACTTCAGTCGTGTCCGACTCTTAGCAACCCCATGGACTGCAGCCTACCAGGCTCCTCTGCCCATGGGATTTTCCAGGCAAGAGTATCAGAGTGAGGTGCCATTGCCTTCTCTGCTTTGTGACCCTATGTAGCAGCAAACTCTGGGAGACAGTGAAGCCCAGGGAACCCTTGCGTGCTGCAGTCCATGGGGCTGCAAAGAGTTGGACGCGACTTAGCGACTGAACAACAACAATCTTTCTAATATCCATTACATAGAGTTCAGTGATCACCACCTCTTGGAGAACTCTCAAGGAAAAAAAAAAAAAGAACATCCAAAATTCTTCCTGACTGCCAAGTCAACATCATCGCATCATTTTTTACTTAACCACCATTTCAAACACAACCTTTTGCAGCACCCTAGGACAGCTAGAAAGGCCTGTAAAAAGGCAAGCCTGAAGAAATCTGGGTAAGAGTTAAAAACAGTTATGAAGCCAAGATTAAAATGGGCCAGAGGTTAAATGAAACTATATCTCTGATTTTTTTTTCCTTTTTCACTTAAGCTAACAAAACAAAAATGAAATCAAATTCCTCACATTCCTTTCACAACTTTATTTTCTAAAAAGGGACCAGAAGTAAGGTGGGATCCAGGAGTACTTTTTATCACCCAAATCAATTTGGGGCAGCATAAAGAGATTTTTCAGTTCTCCTTGTATGTCGAGTTACCAAATGAGGACTGATGCATTCTCAACAGGGTACGTAAAAGGTACAACACTTCAAATGACTCAAGCGGGATATTTGCTGTAGCACAAAGCAGAAAATTTACCACCTCCCTCCTCCCATCTATGCAGGGATTAGTGAAGGGAAAAACTAAAACAGACAAAAGAATATGGTTCTTACCCCAAAGAGGTTAAGATCCCCACATTGTAGAAAGGGATGCTCAGGCATTTTTTTACTTACCTTGTCAAGATCAAATACCAAAAAAGAGAAAAAGAGAAAATGTTTAAGATGATACAAGGAATGGCGTCCTGCATGTTCTTCCACTGCCTACTTATATGGATAGAAAGAGAACCCAAGTGGGTAGGTACCCCTGTCACGTTAGGACGCAGCTCCTAATGCAGCTGGTCACCAGCTCAGCAGACAAGACTGCATAGAGAATACCTTTTGGAGACTCAGGAAACAAAGCTGCATCTTGATAATGCTGTACCAAAACCATGTGATCAAAAAGGACCAGAAGATTAAGGAGTGGTCCTCTGCCATTGGCACACATCAAAGATGGTGACCTGAGAGAGTCTCATGCTGTGTATAGAGCAGGGTTAAAAAAAAATAAAAAGACTGGCTCTGTACTTGGCCAGATCTTAGTTCAAATGGTGCCTCCAGACTTTGAGAGATTTGCGACCTCAACACTGATCTGATCCTGTTTCCTTATCTATGGCTATCTCACTACCCACTCTACTGGGTTATTCTGAGGACCAAGTGACTCATGTATATATCTGGTAAGTCATATATAACATTTTAAGAGCTTAGATTTTATTTCCTCAACTCACACAGGAGGCTGGTTTTCTCTCTATACCCTAGAACAGTCCAAAAGAACAGTTGGAGAAGACTCAGATACACTTGAGAACAGGCATGGTGGGGAAGGTTGCCCTGTGCAGTATAGACAAAAGCTGCAGAAACCTCCTCAGTCCCTTTCTACCCCTCCCCGCTTCCAGACAAAAAGAGCAAAATGTCCTCTACGTTCTCTAGAAAAAGGAAGGGTCAAGGGCACATACGCAGATGTAGCTGTCACATCTTGCCACCCTTTGGCAATGTTCTGTTTTAGTTCCTGTAGTGAATTGATCCCAAGTTTCCGCTTGATCTCCGCTAGGTGCTTCTCTTTTGCTGCTAACACTTGAGACAGAGTCTGGATTTCTTCTTCTACCTGCAAGGAGCGGGGTTGGGGTAGGAATAAAGTTAAAGAGTTAAGATGATAAGCCCAAAATTATACTCAAAATTCCAGTCGTTTTAAAACATTTTGGATTAATTTCTCTGCCTCTTTTAAAATATGTTAAGGAAATGGGTTGCTTGTTGATCTCTCCTGTAAAGCTGCTTTTCTCTCTTCCTATATTTCAGTCTTGAGTTGTTCTCAGTCTCTCCCCTCTTCCTATGCTTCCTTACTCAGTTTTGTCATAGAGGCTCAGGGTTCAAACCTTTACGCAGCCAATATTCAGATTATTCTAACAGCTACTCTCCTGACGGCTGGGTCTGCATTTCCAGCTGAACACTGCTGCTTGAATGCCCGTAGAAACTCACATTTATGTATCAAGTTAAGCTAATCTGAAGTGAAAAGTGAAAGTGTTAGTTGCTCAGTTGTGTCTAACTCTTTGCAACCCCATGGACTGTAGGCTACCAGGCTTCTCTTGTCCATGGGATTCTCCAGGGAAGAAGACTGGAGTGGGAAGTCATTCCCTTCTCCAAGGGTTCTTCCTGACCCAGGGATCAACCACCCAAACAATCTGAATTCCCACCAATACATATAACCATGTCAAATCAAAACACAGCCATATTGCATATTTCATATAAGATTATGCATGCATACATGCTAAGTCCCTTCAGTAGTGTCCGACTCTTTATGACCCCAGTCCACAGACTATAACCCGCCAGACTCTTCTGTCCACAGGATTCTCTAGGCAAGAATACTGGAGTGGGTTGCCATTCCCTCCTCCAGGGGATCTTCCCAACACAGGGGCCGAACACATGTCTCTTGCATCTCCTTCACTGGCAAGTGGTTTTTTTTTTGTTGTTTTTTGTTTTTTGTTTTTTTTTTTTTACCACTAGCACTACGGGGAAAGCCCCATATGAGTTTATACTTCCAATATGAATTACAGTTCATACTGTCAATCTTTGAAGCTGTCAAAGTCACAGGCATAAATAAAACACACTCTCTTCCAGAGTCCTGCAGAAGTGTGGGCCCCTCCGATGCTGACTGACCAGCCTCAGCTTGGTGGTTAGAAATAGGCTCCTGACCCATCAAGTGGCTACTAGCCAGTGAATTGCCTGATGTGCCAAGGGATGCTCGAATAATCAGAGTCCCATTCAGGAATGTAGTTTGAGAAACTAAGATCACATTGGGAGGAGAAACTGAAAAGACTTGGATAAAGAAGCCCTGAAGGACAGGTGGGGCACAGCAAGATTATGTGATGTTACAGAAGCCAAACCTATAAACAGAAGCTATGAAGCGGAAAAAAAAAAAAAAAAGTAGAGGAAAAGGCACAGCTAGGAAAACAGAGGGAAAGGGGAGACCCACAGAGAGAAACAGACACCCAAGACTTTTGTCCTAGAAGTCGAAAAACTCGGGTCCCTGAAGTATAGTTGGCCCTCCGTATCCACAGGTTCCACATTCACAGACACGACCAACTGCAGATTGAAAATATTCAGGGGAAAAAAGTTCCAGAAAGTTTCACAAAGCAATATCTTGAAACTGCCATATACTGGCAATTATTTACATAGCATTTACTTTGCACTAGGTATTATAAGTAGTCTAGGGATTATTTAAAACATATGGAAGGATGTGCATAGGTTATATGCAAATACTATACCATTTTATATAAGGGACTTGAGCATCTGTAGATTTTGATATTCACAGGGGTCCTGGAACCCACCCCCTGCAGACACTGAGGGATGACTGTATGTTCAATATTCAAGACCCTCAGAAGGAAGCTTCTCTAGGCTTGTTACAAAGCCATATCTCAGTCTTGACCTACACAACACTTCCATGAGTTCAAAGACAGCGTGGCCTTTAAAAACAACAGAGTATTGTTAAGCGAACTGAGAACACTCAACAAAAGGAAAGAAGAATAAATCAAAAGTGATGTGGCTGCCAAAAAATCCCCAAATAACATACTCTTAGATGGCATTAATTAGAATACAGGTCCAGAACAAAGATAATCATCCATGTTTATGTGACTCCAAGCTTCCCTGGTGGCTCAGATGGTAAAGAAGATGCCTGTGATACAGGAGACCTGGGTTCAATCCTTGGGTCAGGAAGATACCCTGGAGAAGGCAATGGCAACCCACTCCAGTATTCCTGGCTAGAAAATTCCATGGACAGAAGAGCCTGGTGGGCTACATGGGTTCCATGGGGGTGAGCTACATGGGGTTCATGGGGTTGCAGAGTCAGACATAACTGAGCAACTAACACAGTCTATAAGATAGGACTCCACAAATTATACCTGTTTTTGGAAGTCACATTTTGAGAAATATTAACAAAGTGAAGTACAAGAGAAAAACACAACAATAAATGTATGAATGAATAAGGTTCAAAATCAAGTAAATTAAATGATTTGCTGCAAGTCACTAAGCTAATAATGCAGGAATCAGAATTTTAACTCAGGTTTTCTGATTCCACTTCTCAGTTTACTGGCTAATTCTCATTGCACATTGTTAGCTTTCTAATACTTTTCTTTACCTAAACTACAAATGTTCACATACTTCAAAGAGTAGACTTCAATGTTTAAGTTTTGTACCCCTTGACACATCTCTGAAGTATTCACTTGCCCTAATGAAACTTAGAAAGAAAGACCACTGTAAATCTTTCTGAACAATACATGACCCAATATATTCCCTGCTTTTGTTGGTAATTGTGTGCTAATATACCTAGCTCAATCTCAGCACACTAGAGCGACAATTTCTTAATTCAACATTTATATATGTGTGTATGTGTGTGTGTGTGTGTGTGTGTGTGTGTATACACAGATATAAGAATCTCTGACATGAATCAAGAAAACTGGAATAATGAGTAGAAAAGTTACTACAAAGCTATGGTAATCAAGATTGTATGGTAGACTTGAGAGTCCAGAAATAAACCCATACATTTTTTTTTTAATTTTTTTTTTAAATTTTAAAATCTTTAATTCTTACATGCATTCCCAAACATGAACCCCCCTCCCACCTCCCTCCCCAGAACATCTTTCTGGGTCATCCCCATGCACCAGCCCCAAGCATGCTGCATCCTGCGTCAGACATAGACTGGCGATTCAATTCACATGATAGTATACATGTTAGAATGTCATTCTCCCAAATCATCCCACCCTCTCCCTCTCCCTCTGAGTCCAAAAGTCCATTATACACATCTGTGTCTCTTTCCCTGTCTTGCATACAGGGTCATCATTGCCATCTTCCTAAATTCCATATATATGTGTTAGTATACTGTATTGGTGTTTTTCTTTCTGGCTTACTTCACTCTGTATAATCGACTCCAGTTTCATCCATCTCATCAGAACTGATTCAAATGAATTCTTTTTAACGGCTGAGTAATACTCCATTGTGTATATGTACCACAGCTTTCTTATCCATTCATCTGCTGATGGACATCTAGGTTGTTTCCATGTCCTGGCTATTATAAACAGTGCTGCGATGAACATTGGGGTACATGTGTCTCTTTCAATTCTGGTTTCCTCGGTGTGTATGCCCAGAAGTGGGATTGCTGGGTCATAAGGTAGTTCTATTTGCAATTTTTTAAGGAATCTCCACACTGTTCTCCATAGTGGCTGTACTAGTTTGCATTCCCACCAACAGTGTAGGAGGGTTCCCTTTTCTCCACACCCTCTCCAGCATTTATTGCTTGCAGATTTTTGGATCGCAGCCATTCTGACTGGTGTGAAGTTAAACCCATACATTTATGGTCAACTGATTTTCAACAAAGATACCAAGGAATTCAGTGGAAAACAGTAATTTTATTCCACAAATGGTGCTAGGACAACTTAATTTCCATATGCAAAAGAAAGAAGTGGGACCTCTAAGTCAGACCATATGTATCAAGATGGATCAGAGAAATCTAAGTGAAAGAGCTAAACTATAAAACTTTAAGAAGAAAATAGAGAGGTAAATCTAAATAATCTCAGATTAGGCAGCATCTCTTAGATATGATACCTCACGCACGAAAACCAAAAAATAAATCAAAAGCATCAAATTTTAAAACTGATGTGCTTCAAAGGATACCATCATAAAAGTAAAAAGACAGCTAACAGAACTGGGAAAATGTTTTCAAATGACAAATCTGATAAGGATCCAGTATGCAAAATATATAAAAAAACACAGCTCAATAATAGAAAAGCAAATATCCAATTAAAATGGATAATGGATTTAAATAGACATTTCACCAAAGAAATATATAAATGACCAATAATCATATGAAAAGATCGCCAATACCATTCATTCGTAATTAGAGAAGTTCAAATAAGACACCACTTCATCCCTACTAGTACAGTGTTCAATAATCAGTAAGACAAACAATACCAATAAGACAAATAATATCAAGCACTGACAAGGGTGCAGAGAAATTGGAACCCTCATATATTGCTGATTGGAATGTACAATTGTACTGTTTGGCAGCAAAACAGCATGACAGTTCCTCACAAAGTTAAACATGAAGTTGCCGTATGACCCACAAATTTCATTCCTAGGTACAAAACAGGAGAACTGAAGGCACATCTTCACCAAAAAACCTGTACATGAATGTTCAGAGCAGTATTATTCATGACAGCCAAAAAGTAGAAACAATCTAAGTGTCCAACAGCTGACGAATGGATAAACAAAATGTGGTGTATACTTACACAACAGAATATTATTCAGCCGTAAAAAGGAATGAAGTACTGATAGATACTGCAACATTGATGAACCTTAGAAACATTATATTAAATGAAAGAAGCCTGTCACAAAAGACCATGTGTTGTTTGATTCAAATTATAAGAAATGCCCTGAACAGGCAAATCTATGGAAACAGAAAGTGAATTAGTGGTTGCCAGGGACTGGGGGAGGGAGGATTGGGGTGAACACTGGCAGGAAAAGGATTTCTTTTGGGGGTGAGGAAATGTTTTAGAATTAGATAGTACTGATACTTGTATAAACTTGTGAATATACAATGAACTATACACGTTAAAAGAATGAAATTTGATGTAAATTACATATCAAAAAGAAGTTAAATAAAAATGGATGGAGGAGATTTTTATCCCTTAATTCCTACAACTATTTCAAGCAGTAACTCTAACATAAAAAGCAGAAAATTATGTTTTAAATGTAAATGATTTTATTACATCTAATTATTGGGATCATTATTACCATATTTTATTATGACGGCATAATCTATTTATGATGGGAGGTAAAGTAAGAGTATGGGCTTCCATGGTGGCTCAGGGGTAAAGAATCTGCCTGTGATAGAGGAGCCACAGGAGATTCAGGTTTGATCCCTGAGTCAGGAAGATCCCCTGAAGAAGGGAATGGCAACCCTCTCCAATATTCTTGCCTGGAGAATCTCATGGACAGAGGAGCCTGGCAGGCTAAAGTTCATAGGGCTGCAAAGAGTTGGATATAACTGAAGAAACATAGCACACAAGCATGTAAAGTAATATATCTGCCATATCTCATGGAGTTTTCATAAAAATTGTATAAATTTCTGATCGAGTAAAAATACTACACAAATAAAAAAGTAAGCACATGCATCAGAGTTCATGAGGACCTGGACACAAGACCCAATGTTGTAATGTAAGACCTTTGACCTTAATCTTCATAATTTTGGATTAGGCAATGGTTTCTGACAAGTAACAACTAAAGCACAAGTCACTAAAGGAAAAACAAATTCAACTTCCTCAAAATTAAAAACTTGTGTGCTTCAAAGAGTGAAAAGGAAAACTGACAGAATGGGAGAAAGTGTTCACATAGCATATGTCTGATAACTTGTTAAATAACATTACATAATCCATTGGGAGATTTAGATCTCTGTTTCCTCCTCCATCAAACCATAAAAATAGTAATACCTGCCTCATAACACTGTTACAAGGATTAATGAGAAAATGACTGTGAAGAGTTCAGCCACCCAGCAAGTAGTGTGTGCCTGCCATGCAGCAATAGTCTGTGAATATTGGTTGCTATTACTATTAAGTTAATATCATTGATAATGAAATAATTATACTGAGGGCTGCAAGGATTTGGAAAAACTGTTCTCTCACATACTATGAGAAATCTTCTGGCTAGTGTTTTGGCCTTGTTGGAGTACACGGTAATGACTGTGTGCTTAACACCCAGTAGGCCCAGGGATTCTATTAATACTTCTAGGAATTTATTCTAAATAACTAATTAAAGGACTTCCCTGGTGGCACAGTGGATAGGAATGTGCCTGCCAATGCAGGGGACATAGGTTCGGTTCCTTGTATGGGAAGATTCCATGTGCTACAGAGCAACTAAGCTCGTGCACTGCAACCACTGAAGCCAGTGTGCCTGGAACCTGTGCTCTGCAACAACAGAAGCCCCCACAGTCAACAGCCCAAGCACCACAACAAAGAGGAGCCCCTACTCACTGCACCTAGAGAAAGCCCAAGCAAAGCAACAAAGACCCAGCACAACCAAAAGGAACAGAATTTTTAAAAAGAACTAATTAAAGAGGTGCCTAAAGGATTATATGTATCTCCATCAAAATACTGTTTATAATAGCAAAAAAAGGAAGTAACTGAAATGTTATGCCCATTAATTAAATGATATGCCCATTAATTAAAAATGGGCTTGCAGCAATTTAAAAAACAGGCTATTCTGCACCAATTTAAAATGAAACTGTAGAAGATTATTTACTGCCACAAATTTTTTTTTATATTCAATTAAGTGAAGAAAAGTTATAAATGTGTATTCTGATGTCTTCTTAAAATACTGAAATGTTATAGCAATACGTACATAAAAAAAAGTCTGGAAACAGATAATCTAAAACTTTTATGCTGTAAAGGTAATTTTGCTTTTCTTCAGTGTTTTTTGTTTTTATGATCAACATGTGCAACTTGTGTAAAAAGTACTTTTGTTTTCTCTTTTCAAAATAACAGTATTAGGCATGTACTAATACCAAATACTCTGTATTTTTCATTCTTACTCTCCTGATAGGGCTTATCACCAATTTGCCTTACCCATCCTATCCCCACCTAGTTTATAAAATCTGATGTAAAGAGGTAGATAGAACAAATAAGGAAACAGGAGATCTGAACACTATAAACCAACTATAAACAGAACACTTCACCCCCAAAACAATAGAATACACCTTCTTTTCAAATGTACATGAAACATTCTCCAGGACAAAGCATATCATTAGGCAACAAAACAAATCTCAATAAATTTAGAATCATACAAAATATCTTGACCAACCATAATGGAATAAATCTAGAAACCAGAAACAAAATGAAAACTAGAAAGTTTATAAATTTATCCAGTTAAACAACATACTCTTAAGCCACCAATGGGTCAAAGAAGAAATCAAAAAGAAATTAGAAAATACTTTGAGACAAATGAAAACAAATACACAACATATTAAATCTTATGAGATGTAGTAAGAATAGTGCTCAGAGGGAAATTTATAGCTGTAAATGCCTACATTAAAAAAGAATATTTCAAATCGATAACCTAACTGTACACTCTTACAGAACTAGGAAAAGAAGAGCAAACTAAACCAAAGCTAACAAAAAGAAAGGAATTAAAGATTAAAGATAAACAGAAGAAAGAACAGAAAACCAATAGTGAAAAATCAATGAAATCAAAAGCTGTTCTTTAGAAAGATCAATGCAATTGGTAAACCTCTAGTCAGACTGACAGAAGGTAAAAAAAAAGGAAGATGCAAATAACTAAACTCAAAAATGAAAGTGGTGACACTACCAACCTTATAGAAATAAAAAGATTGTAAAAGAATATTATGAACAATTATATGCCAATAAACTAGATAACCTAAATGAAATGAATGAATTCCTAAAAATTCACAAATGACTGAAACTGGCCAAGAAAAAATAGATGTCTGAACAGACTTATAACACATAAAAGATTGAATGCATAATTAAAAATTTTCCAACAAATAAAAGTCCAAAACAAGAAGGCTTCGTTGGTAAATTCTACTAAACACTTAAAGAAGAATTTAAGCCATTCCTTCTCAAATTCTTCCACAAAAGAGAATGGAAAACTTCCTAACTCATTCCAAGAGGCCAGCCACTACCATGATACAAAAAGCAGACAAAGATATAAGAAAAGAAAATTGCAAGTGGATCTCTCATGAATATAGGTGCAAAAATACTTGGTAAAATACCAGCAGACCAAATCCAAAACCATATTAAAAGGATTATACATCAAGGCCTAGAATACATACACCTAGGATAAAGCGAAATTTATTCTAGGAATGTAAGGATGATGCAAAATATGAAAATCAATTAATGTAATATACCATATTAATAGAATGAAGGGAAAAAATACACAATCATCTTAATAGGTGAAGAAAAGCATTTGACAAAATCCAGGACCCTTTCATGATAAAAATACTGAACAAACAATGAATAGAAGGGAACTACCTTAATATGAATAAGTGTATTTATAAAAACCAAGAGTTCTCATCACACTGAATGAAGAAAGACTGAAAGTATTTCCCCCAAGATTAGAAACAAGACAAGGATGCCCACTTTCACCACTGTCATTCAACATAGTACTGGAGGTTTCAGCCAGAGCAATAGAGAAGAAAAATAAATAAAAGCCAACTAAAATGGAAAGGAAGAGTAAAACTACTTTTGACTGCAGATAACATTATGTTATATAGAGAAAATTCTTAAATAATTCACAAAAAATTTAATAGAGCTAATAAGCAAGTTCAGCAATGCTGCACAAGATTAATATGCAAACTTCAGTTGTATTAATATTTCTACACAGTAGCAATGAGAAATCTAAAAGTAAATTAGGAAAATTCTGTTTATAATCACATCAAAAGAATAAGAACAACTTCAAAATAAGGGTAACTAAGGAAGTATAAGACTTGTGCCCTGAAAACTACGAAACATTGCTAAGCTAGAGAAGACCTAAATAAGTGGAAAGACACTCCATGTTCATGGATTGTGAGATTTAATATCGTTAAGATGATTACAATCTTAATTGTATTGTAATAAGATAATACTCCCCCAAATCAATCCTCAGATTCGGTAATAACCCTATCTAAATCCCAATGGCATTTTGTGTGTGTGTGGGTGGAAGTGTAGATCCTAAAAATTAATATAGAATTGCATGACACTTTAAACAACAATTTTGACAAAGGAGAAAAAGGTGAAAAGGTCATACTTCTTGATTTTAAAACTTACTACAAAGCTATACTAATCAAGAGGGTGGTACTCCAAGGAGGACAGACATATAGATGAATATACCAGAACTGAGAATCCAGAAATAAACCTTTACATATACATGAACTGATTTTTGATAAGGATGCCAAGAGCATTCACTGATAGTCTCTTCAATGAATGGTACTAAAAAACCTTCACATGTGAAAGAATTAAATTGAACCCTACCACAAGTGATATATAAAAATTAACTCAGTGGACCACAAGCTTAAATATAAGCTTTAGAAGAAAATATTGTGTAAATCTTTATGATCTAGTTTTGTAAATGGATCCTTAGATATAATGCTGAAAGGGCGAGCAACTAAAGAAAAAAAAATGGACTTCATCACAGAATTTAAAACTTTTGTGCATTTAGACAGTATGAAGAAAGTGAAAAGACAATGTATAGAATGGGAGAAAATATTTGCAATTAGTATATCTGATAAAGGATCTAGTTTCCAAATATATAAAAAGCTCTTATACCTCAACAACAAAAAGACAAATAATGTTTTAAAAACGTGGGAAAGGATTTGAATAGACTTTCTCCAAAAAAGGTATGTAAATGACTAATATGCCCATGAAAATGCGCTCAATATCTTATTCATTAGTGAAATACAAACCAAAAGCACAACAAAATACCATTTTACAGTCACGAAGGTAGCTATAACCAAAAAGACAGAAAACAAAAAATGTGGCAAGGATGTAGAGAAGCTGGTGATGGAATGTAAAACGGCAACCCTTCTGTGAAAACAGCTTGGCAATTCTGGAAAATAAAAGTTAAACATGGAATTACCAGGTGATGAGCAATTCTACTTCTGGGTATATCCCAAAGGAATTGGAAATGGGTATTCAAACGAGTACTCTTACACAAATATTCCTTAGCTCAGTATCTACAATAGTTAAAAGGTGGAAACCACCCAAATATCCACTCAACAGATGGACAAACAAAATATAATAGATACATACAAGAGAATATTATTCAGCCATTAAAAAGCAGTGAAGTACCAATACAAGCTCAACAAGGATGAACCTCGAAAATATTATGCTAAATGAAACAAGTCAGATACCAGAAATCACATGCTATGTGACTGCATTGAAATGAAATATCCAGAATAGGTAAATCCATAGAGATGGAAAGCAATTAGTTGTTGCCAGGGAATGAGGGAGGAAGAGTGGGCATGCCAGCTTAGTGAGTATGGGGTCTCCCTTGGATGTGATAAAAATGTCTGGATAGAAATGATAGTTGCACAACATTGTAAGTTTGCTAAATGCTACTCAGCTGTACACTTTGAAATGGTTGATTTTTTTAAAAATTTTTTAAAGAGGAAGGGAGGGAGTGAGGAATGGAAAGAAAATTCAAAGAGCTTCTATCCACAACATTGCCAAAGGTAGAAAGAAGTCACCAGAGCAATTGAAAGCCAAGTGCATCAGGGCTAGTGAGGTCACTTAGAAGACATTCACTAGTAACCCTCATCCATTTCCAACTTCACCCTCTACTTCTCAGACCCACTTTACCCATAAATACCCTTCCTCATATTAAAAACCAACCGGTCTCTTATGTTCCCATTTCCTCCTCCTCACTCAAGCTCTCTAGGGTGAGTAAACACACATTGCTTTCTCTCCCCTGAAACTGACTATACAATATCACCAGGTACTTTAGGAAAACAAATGGTGACATATTTTAAGTGCAAAACAAAGCTCCAGAGGATGGCTCCTTTACCTTTGCAAGCTCTCTTCTCAGCTCCTCTCGCTCGTCCTCTGACAGAGTCTCGGTGGCACCAATTGTGGCAGCAACATCTTCTCCTTCCTCAGGTACTGGGTCTGTTCTCAGCAGACCTTGTTGAAGACAAAAAAAAAAAAAAGTTTGTAAGTATGAAAGCAAAGTACAATTCTCCTTTGGACTCCTTCACAGCCCCAGCCAGAAGGAAGCCAGTGAGGTAAGAGCCATATCTCATCTTTCTGCCTTCAAACGGCCTGGCACTCCTAGGAAAGGACAAAAAAAAAAAAAAACTGATGAGCTACCTGCTAAAACCCACCAAATTACACTCTTTCAAAACTGGAATTTAGAAAATACAGCATTCTCTCAGCTTCTGTTCATTTCTCCAGTCACAATATACTTACTGCAATGCAGAAGAGTTAAGAGGCCAAGAATGAGATCTTGCCAAGACTTTAAATGCTTAACTAGTAAATCAGCATGACTAATATTCACAGAAGGAGACTGTAAATGTCTTTAGCTTCCTCTACTAATCAGATTCAACTCTTATAGCCTCAGTGAAGAACCGCCTAAAGAAAGTGTATTCCATTTCTTTCCCTAGTGGAAGAAGGAGACACCTTCTTGTAACTTTTTAAAAATATGTCTCATCCAGTCCAGGCAAGAGAATTCCATGGACAGAGGAGTCTGGCTGGCTACAGTCCATAGGGTCACAAAGAGTCGGACATGACTGAAACGACTTAGCATGCATGCACTCATCAACTCAAATTTCATGAACAAGCTTATGGTTGCCAGAGGGAAGGAAAAGGGAAAAGGATAATTAGGGAGTTTGGGATGTACATGTACACACTGCTTTATTTAAAATGGATAAACAACAAGGGCCTACTGTATAGCACATGGAATTCTACTCAATGTTATGTGGCAGCCTGGATGAGAGGGGAGTCTGGGGGAGAATGGATAAATATATGTATGACTGAGTCCCTTCCCTGTTCACCTGAAACTATCACAACACTGTTAATCGGCTGCACCCCAACACAAAATAAAAAGTTTAAAATATAAAATTTTAAAAAATATGCCTCATCCAGATAACCCTTTAGAATAAAATCCTAATTTATATGCACACGTGCCAAGTCACCAAATCATATCCTACTATTTGAAATCCGAGGGACTGCAGCCTGCCAGGCTCCTCTGTCCAGAGCATTTTCCAGGCAAGAATACTGGAGTGGGCTGCCATTTCCTACTCCAGGGGATCTTCCCAATCCAGGGCTTGAACTCGATTCTCTTGCACTGGCAGGCAGATTCTTTACCACTGAGCCACCAGGGAAGCTCCTAATTTATCTAGGGTTGGCCAAAAAGTTCATCCGAGTTTTTCTGTAACATCTTATAGAACAATCTAAATGAACTTTTTGGCAAACACAATATATTCAGAGAAATGACCAACACCCATATGAAAGCTTTCTACATTATTTAAGACCAATCCTGCCACACCCACTGCCCTGAAATAACTGCCAGTGTCTACCCACCCACCAGGAAGAATTCTGTATTTCCAGAGGGCAGCCAGGGAGGCACCTGACTCTCAGCAACTCCCCCTTCTTCTGCCCAACAAACCAAGTACAAGGCTAAGGGCAAGTTCAGTGAGGCCCCTGAACCTTAGGTGCAGAATTTATGAGGGCAGTTAATTTAATATAAATAATTTTAATATTTTAATGCAACATTATTTTAAAAATCAAAGTTAATTCAAAGAATCTAGGATGAACAAAATATCAAATTCTTAAACAGATAGGCTCAGTATGGCTGATTTTTCCTTTTTCCTCAGGTTCCAAGAGTGACTATCATAGCACTGTTTCAGATCTTGTCTTTATTTAAAATGTTAGTATTTTGTTCATCATGCATGGATGCTTAGTCACATCTGACTCTTTGTGACCCCAGGGACTGTGGCCCGCCAGGCTCCTCTGTCCATGGGATTCTCCAGGTAAGAATACTGGAGTGGGTTGCTGTGCCCTCCTCCAGATCTTTTGGACCCAGCGATCAAACCCTCATCTCCTGCACTGCAGGCAGATTCTTTCTTGCTGAGCCACAGGGGAAGCCCTTGTTCATCATGAATTTCTTCCATTTTTAAATTTCTTAATATAATGCATTAACATAATACTTATCTGGACTGCAGAGCTTTTTGATGCCCCCTTAAATTTTACACCAGAAACAAGGCCTCGATCACCTTTCCGTAGTCACTGTTTTGCCATCTGTTTCCATGGTTTGGGATTTTCAGTCTCCTCTGGCAACAGCTTTTTTTTTGTTTTTTTTTAAGTCTTTATTGATTTTGTTACAATACTGCTTCTGTTTTATGTTTTGGTCCTCTAGCCATGAGGCATGTGGTATCCCAGCTCCCCAACCAGGGATTGAACCTGTACCTCTTGCATTGGAAGGCGACGTCTTAGCCACTGGACCAGGAGGGAAGTCCCACGGCAAAGGCTTTTTTGCAGAGGGAACCAGGGAAAGGTCTCCTCCTCTTCCTGCTCTTCGCCTCTTTCCGCCAGTGAGCATTACAATAATCACACCAGCCCCCACGTCCCCTTCTGGGAAGGGCTAGCTCAACCATAGTGGCAATGTGGCATCCGCCCAGAGTAAGATGCCAGGCAGCAGATGACAGACTTAGCAGGCGGGCAGAGATGAAGGAGAGAGAAAGAGCCTGCTGTTCAACAAGCAGCAAGCACCATGGCAAGCCCAGAAGTATTCATATGTCCATACGTACACTGAGTAAAAGGTACAAAGACACTTGCTCCTGGTCTATTGTATATTCACTGCACAATAGCAGTTGATAATTAAAATGACAACAATCAATAGCGTAACAGTGCCTACCTGAAAGATGTTTACAGAATTGTTAAAGGCATAAAAGTAATACAAATAAAACAGTTCAAAAACTGGAGTGGTGAATAGGATATGATTAAGTCCTCTCATGCAGAAACGATACGTGACAGGTACAATCAGTGGGTGGAAAGGCTCAATGAATAGTTGCTTCTGCAGGTCCCTCCAACACATCTGCAAACGGATTGCCCAAGTCATGATCCAAATCTTATCATGTCACTCTCCAGCTTAAAGTGGATCCTTTAGTGGTTCCGTTATTTTCAAGGCAAAATTCAACCCCGTAGTTAGCACATAAACCTTACCGGACCCATCCCCTGCTATCTGGCACTGGAAGCTTGAGCCACATCAGACTGTGCCAAGATGCTGTACTATGTACAGTCAGAAACCACAGAGGAGGGAACTCCCTGGTGGTCCAGAAGTTAGGACTCTGTGCTGTCACTACTGAGGGCCTGGTTTCAACCTCTGATCAGGGAATTAGGAGCTCACAAGATTCACGATGCAGTCAAAAAAAGAAAAAGAAACCACTGAGGACAGACCATGTATGCTTGCAAATGGATCCCATGTAGCAGGTTATTAGAAAAAGAAGCTTAAGTAGGAGAATGGAAGAGAAGCATACAGGCAGCAATCGTACAAGGCAAGGGAGTAAGCACCACGACAGAGTTCAGTATAAATATTCTTAATTTTATTTTTAGTGTTTTGCTCAGACGTCTCAAGTTCGCTAGGATGCAACAAAGCCCAACTAAACTCAGGCGCTAAACTTACCTTAAATAACAAAGAGTTTTTTGCGCTTTTTAATAAACACTATTTTGTAAATCTGCTTATGGAGGAAGATGCAATATCTGATGATGAGGATGATAATAGTAATAATTATATCTAATAATGCTTTATGAGTAACTATCCAATTCCAAAAATAATCTAAGATGATTCTATTAATACTAATCAAGAATTTAGTTGCGCTACCAGGGAAAATAAGTGTCTCAGGAAACGGGTTTCTGGGATTGTCCACAGTTAGCTTTGGGACTACCAAAATGACCTTGAGATTTTATGTTCACAGTCTAAGGAAGCTAGTAATTACAAATCTGTTTTTTTCACATTAGCCTGTAGGTGGCAGCAAATTATTAATATTAAAATTTAAAGATGAGGTTTGTTTTATGATCGTCAACTAGAGAAAAAACTGGAAATTAAGGACATGAAGGAAGAACAGAAAGAAAGATACCAAAATCATCTGAAAAAAATCTAACAATCATGACTTAGGAAAATTATTAATAACCATAGCCACTGCCACAAAGTGCATTTTACTTACATCCAAATTTGAGCTGCTGCTGCTGCTAAGTTGATTCAGTCATGTCCGACTCTGTGCAACCCCATAGACGGCAGCCCACCAGGCTCCCCCATCCCTGGGATTCTCCAGGCAAGAACACTGGAGTGGGTTGCCATTTCCTTCTCCAATGCATGAAAGTGAAAAGTGAAAGTGAAGTCGCTCAGTCATGTCGGACCCT
Source organism: Ovis canadensis (assembly GCF_042477335.2). NCBI lineage: Eukaryota > Metazoa > Chordata > Mammalia > Artiodactyla > Bovidae > Ovis > Ovis canadensis. The sequence goes on from NC_091253.1 coordinate 66,444,212, forward strand.
CAGCGACCCCATGGACTGCAGCCTACCAGGCTCCTCCATCCATGGGATTTTCCAGGCAAGAACGCTGGAGTGTGTTGCCATTGCCTTCTCCAAAATTTGAGTTAAGTGGTCCTAATACATTACATCATTTACGTGTAACACTTGTGAGACAAGGATCACCATCACCATTTACAGATGAGGAAACTGAAGCTTACAGAGGTTAAATAACTTCCCCATGGTAACATACCTGAATACATGGTGGACAGAATTGTGAACCTGAACATTTTAACTGAAAGCATATGCTTTAAATCACTGATTGTACAAAACAAAAATCAAGACAAAAGTAGGGGGCTGAAGGTCAGACTTGGAAGATACCTAGAAGCAGTAATAAATAAAAATGTAGAACAGATCAAAAGCCATCTTTTCATCATTTCTGACCATATTTTCCCCAAGTCTGGGAATCCAAATTTTGCCTTAAATGAATTTCTAGGTATTATCTATCCTATTTTGTACATGTTCAGTAAGAGTATATAACTGGATAACCAATCAGGACATACTATATAGAACAGGGAACTCTGCTCGGTATTATGTAACAACGTAAATGGGAAAAGAATTTATAAAAGAATATATGTAACTAAATCAGTTTGCTGTATTTCTGAAACTAACACAACATTGTTAACTGTACTCCAGCACAAAATAAAAGTTTAGAAAAGGGGGGAGGGTTGAGAATATATATTGCAGAGGTAGAATCCGGCATTTGGGAAATTCTCATTCATAACATAGAAGTTGGGAAATGGAAACTCTCTAAAGATTACTGAAAACTGAATAATTCAAAAAATTTGTATTCGATCATTAATTTTAATGCTTCTCCTTAGAGTCTGACAGAGATCTATTTTTAAAACACAGAATAAGCAGGAGAAAATATGACATATTTATTGAGGTCTAATACACTAGCCACTGTGACAAGATTTAAACATTTACACGTTATCTAAAAGACACACAAACTCTTAAAACCATCACCCAATGAGACAAGTAGTATTTGTAGTATTTATTCCCATTAGGAAACTGAGCCCCTCTGAGGTTCAGTAATGTGCCCAGAGTTGCAGAAATTCAAACATGGGTCTTTCTGACTCTAAATTCTTGCTCCTTCGTGTATATTTTTCTTAGAGAAATTCCGAAGAGCTGGGAAGACAAAGAGCAGGTCAGAGGAGAACTGGAAGCAGAGGGCTTTTCACTTCATTGAGGCTGTGAGAACACAAGGGGATGCCTGGCTTAAAAGTCACAGAGGCCAACATTGAGCCCAAGTGACTGCAAATTGGTGATAATTTGTTCTGTCAGGTTATTACCATTTCAGCCACCTGCTTAATAATTCTTCTAGTTGTGCAAACAGATTGACAACCTGTCTTCAACTGCACACATGGGATCACCCTAAAGAATTTCACCTGGGGAGAAGAGCCTGGACTCCACGCACAGGCAAACTGTTGGGAGATCCACGCCCAAGAGAGCAATGGAGACGAACCAGGAGGAGCGCTCCTGTAAGTCCCAAGACACGATGTTTTCTTCTACATTTATGTCTTCTTACTGGAGATCATTGTACAACCAACTGGCTAAGTGGTCCTTGTGGTATCATTGTTTATCACCTGCCTCTAAATGTGCAAACCTAGAAAACAAGGTCCTAATGTCACACCCTTATCTTTACACCTCAGGACTCACAGCACCCAGAATAAAGCAAATGTTTGTAAATAGTTCATTTGAACTGGCTTATTCGTTAAAGATTTGTTCAAAGTAAGTTTCTCTTTTCTCTCCTCCCCTCCCTATGCCCCATGCATAGCCATCCATTTGCCACTTATTTCCTAAAATTTCAACCAGGGAAGAAACTAGTTTTTTAAATAGAAATTTAGAACCTACCATTAAAGCTAAGCCAGAACTGAGAGCTTGGTGGGTACCTCTCTGCTCAGTGTAGTGGGTGCAGCCCAGGCCACCCCAGAATGGAACCCCTCACCTAAGCAGTTCTCTCTTCCATCCAGTTCTTCATCTTTGATTTTTTTCCAGTTAAAGTCAACTGTTCCCCTTCAAGCCTTTCTATGATTGTTACTTAAAACTTTTACAACCATCTTCACACAATTTTAAATCTGAAAATAATTTTGGATCATGTAAATTCAAACACTTCATTGTGTAAACACAGGAAACCCAGGGCAGAGATTTTTAAAATCAGATGACGTTGTGGGTTGACTTGCATCTGCCCCAAAAAAAGATATATTCTGCTTCCAACTCCCAGGACCCATAAACGACGTGTTTTTATTTGGCAACAGGGTCTTTGCAGATGTAATCAAGATGACATCATACTGGACTGGAGGGTGGAGTGGGCTCTAACCCAATGGCTGGTGTCCCTACAAGTAAAAGGAAGTTTGGATCAGTGACCCGGAGAGAACACTGTGTAAAGATCCAGAGCACACAGAGACAGAGGGAGCACACGGTGTGATGCGGCCGGGCAGAGACTGGAGGGATGTAGCGCCAGCCAAAGCAAGCCAGGGGGCTTCCCTGGTGACTCAGTGATAAAGAATCTATCTGCCAATGCAGGAGGCGTAAGTCCAGGATCTACACAGATCTCTGGTCCAGGAAGATCCCACATGCCGCCGAGCAACTAAGCCCTCGCACCACAGCTATGGAGCCTGTGCTCTAGAGGCTGGGAGTCCCAACTACGGAGCCCACCCGCCACAACTGCTGAAGCCCGCATGCCCCAGAGCCCGTGCTCCACAAGGACATAAGCCACCGCAATGAGCAGCTCACACACCGCAGCGAGAGCCCGTGCTCCACAAGGAGAGAAACCACCGCAATGAGCAGCTCGCACACCGCAGTGAGAGTAGCCACCCACTCCCTGCTGCTAAGGAAAAGCCCAAGCAACAGCGAGACGCAGCACAGCCAAAATAAATAAACTGTAAAAAATTAAAAAAAGACAGGCGTTACCAGCAGGAAGCTAGGAAGAGGCAAGGAAAGATTTCCCTGCAGGTGTCAGAGGGAGCATGGCCCCGCCAACAGAGGTAATACATTTCTGTCGTTTTAAGCCCCTCAGTCTGGAGCACTTTGTCATGGTAGCCCCAAAGAACTGAGCCCCAGGAAACTGAACCCCAAACCCATTACCTGTTTAAAAAATAAAAAGGAAATAATACCATCTAGCTCTCTGGGTTTTTATAAGAATGTTTTAAAGGGTCATGAAATAAAAGGTGGGCACATACTCAATGTTCAATGAGTACCTGCTGTGACTCACTTTCCTGGTCCTACCAGTCATCCTGGCTACTTCCTCTCCTCTTCTCTGCCACGAAGCTTGACCCACAGGGCTCACTTCCTCACCTGCCATCACTCTCCAAGCCCCTCGTTCCCCTTCAGCTAAGGACAGTTCTGCATCAGGATCTCATTGGACAGCTCCAAGCTGCCCAGACTGAACCTCACTCAGAAGTCTCTGGTCCCCTGACCCCTCCCCGCCCCCTCGCCCTCCCTAGGTTTTCTTCCCGCCTCCCTGAGATGTGGCTCCATCTCCCTCTCTGCGAGCCCACTTCACGCCCCACCTCTGATCCCACCCCACGCAGGCTGTTACCATGCTTTGCTTATAGATTCTTGCCCCAAAGCTCCGCGTTGGTTGCTGCCTCTTCCACTCCAATCACTATCCTGCCACCAGAGGGCGCTGTCTGAAACGTGTCTCAGACTAGGGCACTCCATGCCTTCAATTCCTGTATGGCTTCCCACCCTCTAGGAAAGCTCACTGCTCCTGACAATCTGGAGCCCACCGACTCCACCTCCTGCTCCTGTCCTCATTGCCACTCGAGGCTCTCATTGCATCGTTCAAACTGCAGTTCCTCTAGGGAATCATGTTTTACTGATTTTTTTTTTTTAAAGGAATGTATTAACACTAAGGGTAAGATAAAGTAAATGGCTTCCCACGTTATTTTTCCCAATTTTTTTATTATGGTAAAATATATAGCATACCATTTACCATCTTAACCATCTGTTAATAATTTAATTTTTTAAACAACAAAAACATTGTGTATTGGGGTACAGCCATTTAACAACACTGTGATAGTTTCAGGTGAACAGTGAAGGGACTCAGCCATACATACATATGGATCCATTCTTCCCCAAACCCTCCTTCCATCCAGGCTGCCTCATAACATTGAGCCGAGTTCCCTGTGCTATACAACAGGTTTTTGTTGGTTATCTATTTTAAATAGAGCAGTGTGTACATGACCTTCCCAAACTCCTTAACTGTCCCTTCCGCTCCCCCCACACCCATTGTTTAAGCACGAAAGTCAGTGGCATTAATCACACTCACAATGTTGTAAGACCACCTTCACCTTCTCTTTCAGGATCATGCTCTCCTGTTTTTATGTCTCTGTGTATGTTAGTTTCTCTTCCTGAAACCCTCTCCTTATTTCCAAGTCCCACTCATTTCAATAAAGGATCAGGAAAGCTCTCCTGCTCCTGGAGGAATTCTCTGGCCCTGGTGGCCTGGGCCCACTCCGGGCATAACGCCCTCTGTATATTGTCTACTGTACTTCGGAAAGAGCTGGTTGGGCAGTTTAGGACCCAAGCACTGTGCTCTGATCCTGCAGCTTCAGCCCCACACAGAATGTGGTGCAGAGTTCCTGGAGATGCTCAACATAACTATCTGAATAAATGAATTGCAGGAAAGCACCCTCTGGAGTCAGGAAATGGCAGCCCACTCCAGTAATCAGGCCTGGGAAATCTCATGGACAGAGAAGCCTGGCAGGCTACAGCACATGGGGTCACAGAGAGTTGGACTGGACTCAGCGACTAAGCAAGAACAACAACAACCTCATGAAGTCAGAGGGAGATATAAGAACCCAGTTTCCCATCACAGTCTACCTTGCCTCTCATATTATTTTATATATTTTATTCCCCACTTCACTGTTCTCACCTAAAAAGGTTTTATTTAAAAATGTCACTTTCTGTAGAAATACAACTCTGTCTAATGCATAATCTATCCGAAGATTGTTACCATTCGGAGCAGGGCCCCTACCGTCATGTGACAGAGGCGTGTACACAGCAAACACACCATGGTCAAATAGGTGGGGAGCCGATGATAACAGAGCAGGAATATAACACCAGCTGTCCCCAAGAACAGTCAGTCAGGAGGGGACAGGTTGCCAGAAGTAAGAGGAGTCTAAGATACCTGCTCCAGAAGTCTGAATGTTAACACTCTGTACCCAAGAGAATTTGCAACAGCATAATCAAGCTATAGAAGCTTCTCTGGAAAGTAAAACTGCATATACACCTCTCTTACAAACGGCAACCCATTCCAGTATTCTTGCCTGGAGAATCCCATGGACGGAGGAACCTCATAGTCTACAGTCCATGGGGTCGCACAGAGTCGGACACGACTGAGCGACTTCACTTTCGCTTTACACAGCCTTAAAGAGGCAACGACAGCTTTAAGAGTAGGAATAAGAAACATCAGTCTCTGGTATTTTCTTTAAGCACATATAAGAAGAAATATGAGTTTCCCGTTTTTTAACCTAAAGACACACAAAAAATAAAAGAAAAACCACATAGGTCAAAATATCTTTAGTGGTCATACCCACAGAGATGACAAGATAAAAATGTTTCCCCTTGAAAGTCTGCACTTGAGGGCTTCCCTGGTATCTCAGCGGTAAAGCAGCCACTGCCAGTGCAGGAGATGCAGGAGACACGGGTTCGAGCCCTGATCTGAGATGATCCCACATGCCGAGGCGCAACTAAGCCCATGCGCCACAACTACTGAACCCACACTCTAGAGCCCGGGAGGTGAAAGTACTGAGTCCACAGGCCACGACTCCTAAAGCCCACGCACCCAAGGGCCCATGCTTCGCAACAACAAAGTCACTGCAGTGGGAGGCTCACCCATCGCAGCTAGAGAATAGACCCTGCTGACCACAACTAGAGAAAAGACCCAGCACAGCCAAAAATAAATTTAAAACAAAATTTTTTTTTTAAGTTTGCACTTGAGGCTCTAACTTTCTATGCCTTATTCTGTTTCCAGATGTGACAAAATCCAGAATGGGGAGGGAATACTTGGAGGTCCCCACTTCAAAGTGGTTCTCCTTAAGAGATCCTAAAAGCAAAGGACCCACTTAAGGCGAGCCTTTCCAGCTGCTACTTGATGGACATTTTGAGCAGGAAGACCCGTGGGGGTGGGGGTGGGAGGGTGTTCTATCTGCGTCCCATGAGACGTCTTGTGCACGCGCCCACTCCATGTCTGCAGCAACCCCCCTCACCCTGCACCCAGTGGTAACAACCAAAAGCATTTTGAAATCTTCTCTAGATATAGTCAGATGCCCCCGGAGGGGTGGAGACCAAACATGTCCCCCTGACTTCAGGCAACGGAGCCTCTGAAACCTGCTATCTGACTCTGATTATCTCCAGAAGAGAGAGATTAGGGAGCATGGGTCATATAACTGATAGTCCTTAAGGCTGTTATTTTCTCATATTTGTTCATGGTAAAAACAGTAAAACCTCCGGAGGAAAAAAATGAGAATAATCGTCATCAAGGCAACAAGGAATAAGAAAGCAGACAAAACTAGAGTCATTCCATTGGTGGGGGAGGTGAATTGGGCAGTGGCAGGGTCACCAAGGAGGAAATTCCTGCAGAAGGGAGGGGAGGCAGGCAGCACTGACACAGAAGGGGGAAGACAGCTCTCGAGTCAGACAGGCCACCCGTGCCGGGATTCAGCTCTGAAAGCGGGGCCCCACACAGCTGTCACGCGCCTGTCCGAAGAAAGGTCACTCTCCCCAAACTGCACTGGATAGATGAGTAGAGGACAAAGAAAAGCTGGCAAAGGAACACATTAGTATTTTCAAATGTTTCACGTGCTCCTCCAGATATTCTTAAACTGATTTTTGAATCTCTTTCACCTTTAAAAAAAAAAATATAGAAAAAAACGTTCGTCAATTATTTCGAGTCATCTGCTCCAAAACTGGGTCACTCTACAAAAAGGGTGGCAGAAGATCAGCCATAGAGGAGTTTGGGGACCCCCGGAGGGGAAGTCTTTAAATTTCCTCTGCAAGAACAAGGTTCTACTGCTCTTCGGTTCTGCTCGGATTTTTTTTTTTTGTAAACCCGTATATTTACTATTTAAGACCTGGACAATCCTGAAAAGCTTTCAAGAAGTGATAACCCCTTTCCTAAAAAGAAGAGAGAATGACTCAGAGTCTAAACCAAAAAAGGGGAATGAAGCAGAATGAACAGGACTCTGAGCTAAAGAATTTCAATTTGATTTTCTTCAGTGTTGTTAGAGTTTCAAATATGACAGCATAAAACTAAAATGTCAGAGTTTTAAATGGCTCCTATTTCCTGAAATCACTAGAAATAACCAGAAGTTTTTAAAATATATATATATAAGCCAGGGCGTGCTTTATCTTTCTGCACATGAGAAAATCCTTAAGAGGAAGAATGAATCTACATATATAACACTGAAAGTTATCCTTGTAAGTGTTCACAGACTGGAAAAGAAAACTCAACCAAGGACAATAGGAACAAGATGACTGTGCCGACTGCACAGCAACATGGAAAGTTCAGGTCCAAGCGGCACATGAGGAATCAACAAACTACCCATGGTAATCTCTTTTTTTAAGTCCACACCACATGGGTTGTGGGAGTTTTAGTTCCATGACCAGGGATTGAACCCAGGGCCTCAAGAGTGAGCGCACAGTTATAACAGCTGGACCGCCAGGGAATTCCCAACAAACTACCCTACGATCAAAGGAAAGGTTCCGCCTTGAATGATTAACCTGTTCTATGATATCCGTTACTGGGCAGGTGCAGATTCCACGTGATCAAAAACAAACAAAGCACACACACACAAAACCACTGGCTTGAGAACTGAGGGGTGATGTTGAGTCCTGACTCGGGCTAAGCTTTGTGATTTGGGGACTTCACAATGTACCTGTCTTTGCCTCCATGTTCACATCTGTAAGACGATCTACAGCGTGATCTGATCATTGCCAGTTTCACTTCATTCATTCATCACTCATTCACTCAACTAATAAATATTTGTAGAGCCACAGCTGTCGAGTGCTGTTCCAGGTGTTAAGGGAAAAGCAGTAAATTAAAGACCGACATCCCTAATGGAGCATGTATTCCAGATTCAGACATCAGTGTTTTTCAGACTATAGGCTGTGAAATCCTTTCAGCAGTACCAAATGAGCATCTTTAAAAGAAGAAACAGGAAAAATATAAAATATCAGAGTATATCACACATAGTAAGGGTAAGTTCTGGTTTCACAGAATCCTGCTTTAGCTATTGACATTTATATCTATGAGGGCTGTGGATCAAGAAGTATAAGGCATTTCTGAACGTGGGCTGGTTGTACCAAGAGAGTTTTAACATCTCTGATAAAAGAATTTTTTTTGTTCCAGCCACTGGCCTTCATCCTATCCTTCACTCAGATTGCTTGAGGAACATTCTGCCCAGAGATTAAATCTCTTTACCTTTTCATTTGTCCCATGACGGCATTTGTGTAAATATCAAAGACTGTGCTTTTGAGATCACTGTCCCCAACCTTTTCTGAGTATGATTCCTTTTAACATCAATTCTTTTTGTGTACTACTTGTCTGCTGGTTGGGAAAATTCAGAGTGGCCAATAGCCATGTGAGCTTTTAAATGGAGGGCATGGAAACCCACTCCAACATTCTTGCCTAGAGAAACCCCATGGACAGAGAAACCTGGCGGGCTACAGTCCATGGGTTGGCAAAGAGTTGGACACGACTGAGTGACTAGGCACACACAGCACACAACGTATGTATCCATCCCAAGAGCTCCTATCTAAAAATACAAAGGTTGCAAACACACAGAAGGCAGTATTCATTTCATCTACACCTCCCACTTGATATTCAAAGAGATTTGCAGGCTTCTTGTGCCCTGAGGAGTCACAAGCACAAAGACTGGAGATTCCTGTTGTAGATAGCTGCTTTGATTTGCTTATTTTAGAATCATCCTGTTCTTACCAGGTGACTGCTTATGGCAGTTTCTGTTTGGTTTAATGTTCTCCCTCCCCTCAATCCTTTTTAAAAATTCACACAAACCAATAAAGGTGAGAAAAACTGGATACAAGAGTTTGTTTCCAGTTTTTGTTGTTTGCTTGCTTTTTAAAATCATTTTGTGTCTAATCCCATGAACCCAAACTCCTACAAACTGCAACTAGGAATTAGAGACGTAATTGTTCAAAATAGAGACATGCTCAACCCTATCCACTGCTTCTGTCTTAACAGAAAACACCAAAAGGGTGGCAATTACTACAACTGGGAAAAGGAAAGGAGGTGAAATAGAGATTCAAAAAGAGAGAGACTTCCAATAAGCGGCAAATCATCCTGGGAATTTCAAAGCCTTGGATGCTATCACCAAGCTCTACCTGAGGTCAGATCACTACAGTCCTGGCCCCCATGGCCCTGTGTCACTTAGGATTCTCTCTGTCCTCGAGCTCTAACTTCCTTCTGTGTACTGTTCTTGAAGCATTTCCTACACGAAGGACTGAGCAGTGAGGATGGAGGGAGTCATCCTTTGGGAACAGGCACGGGGAGGATGTACTTTCTGCAGAGTCCATGGTGTACTGCAGGGCCAGGAAAGGGCAGCAAAAGACAGATTCCTGGCAAGCCAGTTCCTGAAACAGACATCCAGCCACTGCCTGCCAGTCCCCAACTTCCGGAGACCTGCTCAATCCAGTTATTGTCAACCTCTTCCCCTTCCTGGAAAACCAAACTACACCCTCAAAGGTGGCTACAGATTGTGACCAATGGTGACAGGAATGCTGCATACTCTCTAAAATGTTTATAACTAGGGTTCATGCTGTAGCCTTTATTATTATTTTTTAATTACCTACTTTTTAAGCTTAAGAAGAGTGAAATGGGACCTAACCTTCATTAAAAAGGGAAACATTAACTTCGAGGAAAATCTGCTTACTTCTCTGGCAAGTCACAGAGGTTGTCTAACCATCTCTAACTGTTAGCTATAAAATGAGGGGATTGGCCTGGACATGGCTGAGGCAACTTCTAGCTTTGTGCTGTTTGCTCATAAACTTAAGCTCTGCCCTGATGGTGGCTCCTGCCTGCAGAACAATCTTCCAGCGGCACATGGGAAGGATGCCTGCTTCCGAAGGCACAGTAGCTGCGAGTTTTTCTCTTACAATCTCTCACCTGTATAATGCAGGCAGCTCAGTCCTGGGCTTTGTGCCAACCTAGAGGGTGGGGTGAGAGTGGGAGGGAGGTTCAAGAGGGAGATGACATATGTATACCTATGGCTGATTCATGCTGGTGGGTGGCAGAGACCCACACAACGTTGTAAAGCAATTATACTCCAATTAAAATTTTAAAAAAAATTTTTTAAGAGTATCGTTCAAGGAAAAAAAATCTCTCACCTGGGTATTCCTGCATGTTGCTCACAGTACTCCAAGCCCAAAACCTGGCCTGTGGTTAGCAGGACTTGAATTTAGTCAGTGCTTCAGCTGCTTAAGCCTCATTTTCACAAAAACAAAATTGGGGGTGGGGTCCTTCCTAAATTAAATTACATAGGTGACCAGAAGCAAAGACCTCCGGATTCCCCACTTTTGGCTGTTTATTAGGTCGATGAACTTAGGTGATCAGAAGACCTCCAATTCCTATACAAATAGGTCCACTTTTTAAAAATATACTCAATATTCTGTGATATCCTTTATGGAAAAGGAATTTGAAAAAGAACAGATATATCTATATGTATAACTGAATCACTTTGCTGCACGCCTGAAACTAACACAGCATTATAAAACCAACTATGCTGTGAGGTGCTATGCTGAGTCACTTCAGTTGTATCAGATTCTTTGTGGCCCTAGGGACTGTAAGCCCACCACATTCCTCTGTCCATGGGATTCTCCAGGCAAGAATACTGGAGCAGGTTGCCATGCCCTCCTCCAGGGGATCTTCCCAGCCCAGGGATTGAACCCAGGTCTCCCACATTGCAGGCAGATTTTTTTAACCGTCTAAGCCACCAGGGAAGCCCCAAGTACATATAAGTCAATCCAAATAGGACAGAGGAGTCTGGCAGACTACAGTCCACAGGATCTCGAAGAACTGGGCACAACTGAAGTAACTTAGCATGCATGTATTCACATTTAAATACATATACATACATTCTCAACATTTAATAAGCCATCTAGCTCTCTACTTGGAATCCCGTAACAGCTTTACTAACCAGTAGCAACACAGCAACACCCTTTTCACACTAAGAATTATAAAGCCAGGCAAATCCCCAGTTGCATACAGGTTTCATCACAGCAAATGTCACTTTAGAAAACTAGGAGTTACCAAACTTCTGAAGAGTAGGTGATCCTGGTGGGGACGTATTTCCACTGGGAGACAGGTAGAGATAGTTTTTGTTTACTCCTGTATTAAAATCAAATGGGGACTCGTAGTCCTCATAAAAATCCATCTCTCTACCGTCCATTCCAGGCGATTGCAGAACACATGGTTCTACCACCGCTGCCTCTTCCTGGGTTGAGCGCGCTCTGGATCACTGCACCAGGCAACTCTGAGGAAGAGATCCAGCCCCGGGTTCCAAGAGCCTGGCTTCCTGGGACAGGTGCAGCCGTCACACCCTCAGGACAAGGAGGTTGTTTAATAAGTGACTTCTCCCCAGCAACCTGAGGAACAGCTCTGATCACCACCTGCTGTTCATTTCCGCCAACAGCCAACAACCCAGGCAGGAAGCAGAGCTTTCTAGAGCTTTCTTCAGTAAACAAAGGAGGGCCCAGTGCTGTAGCATCACCTCCACATACAAACAGTTTAGGCAAACGTCAGACACTGGCAGATTTATATTTTTTTACAACTTATTATTATCTTTTAAACTGTTCAGCTGACCACAACTGCACCAGGGCAGACTTAATCTTCTAGGACAAGGAAGGATTACCGGCCAGTAATCTCCCACAAAGGCCATCTGGGGGCTATGTTTTTTCCACCCTGGATTACAGGGGCAGCCTGAAAGCCAAGCTTCCTGGTTGAGCGATCAGTTTTCTGTGTGTGTATGTTGGTAGAGAAATAAAGTTCCATTTCCAAGACAACTTTATCTAAAGCGACGTCTGGCTTGAGTGTAACAGAAATGTCAGCCTGACTTGTTGTTCTCACCTTCCTTTTCCATCCCTTCCCTTCCGTTTTGTGCAAAGATGGTGTTTCCCTGATGTGTACTGAGCAGAAAAGAAGCCCCACGCAGGTGAAGGGCCCAGGTCCTCCCACCCTCTCCTCATTAACCCAGGCCAGGCCTGCAGGGTAGCCACCCTGGTCAGCTTGTAAAACAAGACTTCTGAGTCTCCAGATCCACTCCCCAGCCTCTTTACGGACCCTTTCTGCCAGAACTCTGGCCTTGGCCAAAGTGACATCATGTATCGTTCCTTCTGCTTTCACCGTTGTGGCTGAGCTCATGTTAAAGAGGTGAAAATACAAGCGACCCTCCCTTAGATCAGTGGTGGTCTGTTACTGCCTGACAAAAGCCCAAGTTAAATAGATAAATAAATAAAAAGGACTTTCCTGTTCGCTCAGTAAAGAACCTGGTAAACACAGGTTCGATCCCTGGTCTGGGCAGATTGCACACGCAGACTAAGCCCAGGCTCAAGAGCCTGAAAGTCGCAAATGCTGAAGCCCATGCGCTGCAACTGCTGAAGCCCATGCATCCTAGAGCCTGTGCTCTGCAACAAGAGAAGCCATCGCAATCAGAAGCTTGTGCACTGCAATGAAGAGTAGCCCCCACTCACTGCAACCAGTGAAAGCCCACTTGCAGCAACAAAGACCCAGTGCAACCAAAAATAAATATTTTTTAAAAGGAGCAGGGGACTTCTCTGATGGTTCAGTGGATTAAAATCTACCTTTCAATGCAGGAGATTCCAGTTCAATCCCTGGTCAGGAAAACTAGGATCCAACATGCCTTGAGGCAACTAAGCCCAGCGCCACAACTACTGAGCCTACACGCTCCAGGGCCCCTGCACCTCAACAGGAGAAGCCACAACTAGAGAGGCCTGCGCATCACAATGAAGATCTCTCCTGCCCCAGTGAAGACCCAGCCAAAAACAGCAAAGGCCATGTTCCACCTTTTCACATCTTTCTCAAGAAAAGGGAATATACAATATACTCTCCCTAGATTGGAAGCAAGTAGGAAATTTTTTTAAGTTATAAATACTTTAAGCACTAAAAAAGAAATCTGAGTGTGTATAAAACTATATAAACACCAAGATAGTTTACATTCATCTTAACTTATGATTCATCTACTATTTTTTTTTTCTATTAGTCTCCTGTTGTACTCTATTTTTGGCAAGTCTATCTTATTTAAGTTTTTTTTAAGTTTATTTTTAACAAAAAAAATCAATCTGTATTTTTCTCCTAAAAGATACCAAAATTAGGGTAATGATAAATGCTGTTTATTCTCTATTTAGAATTAAAATAAATGGTTTCTTTTTATTAATTGAAAAAAATGAACTGGTCAATTTCTCGAAATCCATGATATCTCTCACTGAGGTAGCCCAGGTATTATGGTTACATTCTTAGACTAGAAATGGTTATTGGAGTCCCCGGCCCTCTCAATACTCTAAATTTGGTCACCAAATCACTGGAAAAAAAAAAAAAAAACATTCTGCATTCTCATTCTTCCTCCTAGTCACAAGTGTCAGAAAATGCTATGGGCTGAAATTTGTGTCTCTGAAAAACTTGTATGTTGAATCCCTAACTTCTGGTGTGACGGTGTTTGGAGGTGATTGGGTTTAGATGAGGCCATGAGGTGGGGCCCAGGCTGGGATCTGTGTCCTCATAAGAAAAGGAAGCCCTTTCATGGATCAGAGCCTTGTGGCGAAAGGGCTTGCATAACTCAGTGAAATTCTTGCCTTGAGGACACCATGAACAGCACAAAAAGGCAAAAAGAAATGATGCCAAAGATGAGCCCCCCAGGTTGGAAGGTGTCCAATATGCTACTGGGGAAGAACGGAGGGAATTACTAATAGCTCCAGAAAGAATGAAGTGGAAATGACACTCAGTTGTGGGTGTGTCTGGTGGTGAAAGTAAAATCCCATGCTGTTATAATAACATTGCATAGGATCCTGGAATGTTAGGTCCACGAATCAAGGTAAATTGGATGTGGTCAAGCAGGAGACAGCAAAAATAAACATCGACATCTTAGGAATCAGTGAACTAAAATGGATGGGAATGGGTGAATTTAATTTAGATGACCACTGTATCTTCTACCGGAGGCAAGAATCCCATAGAAGAAATGGAGCAGCCCTCATAATCAACAAAAGAGCTACAGTCTTTCCGGTAGTCATGTATGGATGTGAGAGTTGGACCACAAAGAAAGCTGAGCGCTAAAGAACTGATGTCTTTGAACCGTGGTGCTAGACAGGACTCTTGAGAGTCTCTTGGACTGCAAGGAGATCAAAGCAGTCAATCCTGAAGGAAATCAATCCTGAATATTCATTGGAAGAACTGAGGCTGAAGCTGAAGCTCCAATACTTTGGCCACCTGATGGGAAGAACTGATTCACTGGAAAAGACTGATGCTGGGAAAGATTAAGGGCAGGAGAAGAGGGTGACAGAGGATGAGATGGCTGGATGGCACCACCAACTCAATGTACATGAACTTGGGCAAACTTTGGGAGACAGTGAGGGTCAGGGAGGCCTGGTGTGCTGCAGTCCACAGGGTCACAAAGAGTCAGACACGACTTAGCAAATGAACAACAAAAGTGCTAGCTCGAGCTCTCCTTCCACCATGTGAGGTCACAGACAGCCAAGTGCCAACAAGAAAAGGGCTCTCATGGGGATTAAATCAACCCACACCTTGATCTTGAACTTCCCAGACTCCAGAACGGTGAGGAACAACTGACTTTTGCTATAGGCCTCCCCTTCTGTGGTAACTTATGACAGCAGCCAGAACTAAGACAAACATACCAACAATGGCAGACACAATGAGGCAGGTCACAGCCACCTCCGGGGTCCTCGGATCCCTCAAAACGTCCACGCTCTTGACCTCTGGTGGTGACTCCCATGCTACATCCTCTGCCTGAAATGCCTTTTTTTCTGCTTGCTCAACTCATTCATCTTTCAGGACTCAGGCAGAAATCCCTTCTTCTCAGAAGCCCTCCCCCTCTGGCTCTCCCTTCCGGCAACAGCACACAGGATGTGACGTGCCCACCTGGCAGTCCTGACAGCCTTGCCTCCAGAGCAGGGGCTGCACTCTCTACTGCACTGCCAACCAAGCTATACAACATGGAAAAAATAAACAATACAAATGCTTATTAAAGGGGGATTATTTAAATGCTAAATAGAATATTCATGTAACAAGAAAGTATGCAAACACGATGTATAAATGTATATATTTTATAGGGAAAGATATTCTTTTTCAAAATATTTATTTGGCTGTGTTGGGTCTTAGTTGTGGCTCGTGGGATCTTCATTGCCTCCCACGGGACCTTTCGGTGAAGCACGTGGGCTCTCTAGTTGTGCTACCATGTGACTCCAGAGTGCACAGGCTCAGGAGCTGCTGCATATGGGCTCAGCTGCTCTGTTAACAGGTGGAATCTTAATTCCCCAACCAGGGATCGAAATTGCAGCCCTGCATTGCGAGGTGGATTCTTAATCACTGAACCCCCAGGGAAGCCCCGGGAAAGATATTCTTGATACGTTCAGTAAACATTCCAAAACTGTTTGTACTACATGATCCATAATTGGTGTGATAACTGGAGAGACTAACCAACCCAAAGAGAACATCGGCAGGAGAAATTCTAGGAAGGTGTGTACGTGCTGCAAGGCCAGCAGAGGGCACCCATAGGCAGCTCATAAGTTAACCAGCCAGCCAGTGAAGTGCATGCTAACTACACAGTAACAATTCAGTGGATAACTCACGTTAGTGGAAATGGAATGAATACAAATATCTGTAAAGAATATTAAGTTTCTATCTACCTATTAACACATCATTTATATATGTCTGTGTAAGTACTCCCTAATTTTGAAGGAGTTAAATGTAAAATCTAAATGTGCTTAGTCACTCAGTGGTGTCCGACTCTTTGCGACCCCATGGACTGGGGTTCCTCTATCCAGAGATTCTCCACACAAGAATACTGGAGTGGGTTGCCATTTCATCCTCCAGAGGGGAAAAAAAAATCTACGTAATACACACAAAAATATTACTGGAGGGACCTTGAAGGGCACACAGACAGACGATGTGACTGCTCAACAGGAGCGGCAGGTCACAGATATCAGACCCTGTGGACATGTCATGAGAACACAGCAGCCAGCTGGCCAAATATAGGACAATTTGATCACCAACATAATTAAGGACAGCAGTGGATTATAAACCATTAAAAATAGGAATCCAAGAGTCTGTATCCGGTGGTTAATTGTATGTGTCAATCTGAGTCATGAGGTGCCCAGATAGTTGATTAGACATTGTATATAGTTGCATCTCTGACGGTGTTTGTGGACGAGATTAATTCTAATCAGCAGACTGAATAGAGCAGATGGGCCTCCAAAAAGTGGATGTGCTTCATACACTCTGCTGAAGGCCTAAACAGAACAAAGCAGCTGAGAAGGGAGGATTCCCTCTGCCTGTCTTCAAGCTGGGATATTGGTCTTTTGTGTCTGGATTTGGACTTTGAATGAAACTGACACCATCAGCCTTCCCGGTTCTCAGACTCAACCTGGAAGCACAGTGTGTGTTAGTCACTCACTTGTGATCCCATGGACTGTAGCCTGTTAGGCTCCTCTGTCCATGGAATTCTCCAGGCAAGAATACTGGAGTGGGTAGCCATTCCCTTCTTCAGGAGATCTTCTTGACTCAGGGATTGAATCTGGGTCTCCTGCATTGCAGGCAGATTCTTTACCATCTGAGCCACCAGGAAATCCCATGGATGTACAGTAGTTCTCCCCTTATTAGTAGAGGATATGTTTCAAGACCCCCAGTGGATGCTGGAACAGTAGAAAAAACACATACTATATTTTTTCTCATATATACATACCTATGATAAAGTTTTATTCATAAATTAGGCACAGGAAGAGATTAACAATAACTAGTAATAAAATAGAACAATTATATTAATATACTATAAGAAAAGTTATGTGAATATGGTCTCTTTCAAAAATACCTTATTGTACAAACTTAATGCCTTTTCCCGGAGAAGGCAATGGCACCCCACTCCAGTACTCTTGCCTGGAAAATCCCATAGACAGAGAAGCCTGGTAGGCTGCAGTCCATGGGGTTGCTGAGGGTCGCTGAGTGACTTCACTTTCACTTTTCACTTACATGCATTGGAGAAGGAAATGGCAACCCACTCCAGTGTTCTTGCCTGGAGAATCCCAGGGATGGGGGAGCCTGGTGGGCTGCCGTCTATGGGTTCACACAGAGTCGGACATGACTGAAGTGACTTAGCAGCAGCAGCAATGCCTTTTCCACCTTAACTAAAGGACTTATCATGCCCCGTGGCCATAGCTTTCACAGTCTGAGATGCGACAGCAAAATTAGCACGGACTTCTTTTTCCTTCTTCACAGTTTCACAAACAGAGGATTCATTCTTACTACAGATCTTATTAACCTTAGCATGTGATATTTTTCTTTCCTCATTAAGTCAAGAACTTTCAGCTTTTCACTTGAAGGAAAGACCTCAAGGCTTTTCTTTGGCATATCTGAATTGCCAGCATTGCGACTCTTGCATTTGGGGGCCTTTACTAAGTAAAACAAGGGTGATGTGAACACAAGCACTGTGATATGACAACAGTTGATCTGAATGCTGAGCTGGTACCAAGTGACTAGCAGGCAGGACACACTGAACAAAAGAATGATCCACATCCAAGGAAGGGAAGACTGAGTGAGACAGCACGTGATTCCACTACACGACTCAGGCTGGTGCATGATTTAAAACTGATGGATTATTTGTTTCTGGAATTTCTGGCTTGCTCTTTTTGAACTGCAGGTAACTGAAACTGCAGAAAGTGAAACCACAGGTAAGGAGGAATGACTGTATATCCTAACCCTCCTGGGTTTCCAGCTTGGAAACTGCTTGGGAGAGTTCTTCCTTCATAATTGTGAGGTAATTGTTTCTAATAAATCTCTTATTTATAGATATAGAAGCACATATAGATATACTATTGGTTTATTTCTCTGAAGGATCCAGACTAACATGTCTTACAAGTAATAAATAGATAAATAGAGGAAGAAAGAAGACCTACAGAAAAACTGCATGTTATCACCATAAAGATTCAGGCAAAAATCATCAATGGATGCTAACCCGAGGGAGTTATTTTTAAATAAGAAGCAGATATACAC